>NC_054054.1:89230202-92199936 GCF_017639655.2 Falco naumanni | reverse complement strand
TTCTGCTGCTACTCTGAACTTAGAGTGACCAAAACTTCCAGCGTGTGATCAATCCTTTTGGCAGGTGCTAAAGTGTGTTGAATTTTGGAACTGTGGCAGCACTTGAGGTATTTGATGTTGGGACAAATGTATCCGTCTTTTCCCAACCTATTCAGACAACAATTTTGTAAGAGCAAGAAGGTGGGAGGGGGGAAAAAAAAAAAAGTAGAACTTGCATTGCCTGCCTCTGACAAACTTGGCAGATGCTCTGGTAGCGTGCCAGAGGGTATTGGTAGTCTGGTATTCTGGAACTACAGGGTTTGCTGCTTTGAGAGCACTTTTAAAGTTAGTGTTCTTTAGTCATCCTTAGGCAAGCAGCTTCCCTTTTTCTTGTTCACTATTGCATGGTATGGTATCATAGAGGTTATTTGCATTTTCTTCTGTGCTGCCCTATTTTTCCTCTGCCAGGCTCCCACAGACATGCTGAGGAATTCTTACTAAAATGTTTGTTCTCAAATACAGCAGAAGTCATCGGGAATCTCTTCACAGCAGTAGTCTGGGACACTAGCAACAGTATTAACATTTCAGAAACCATTCAGAAAATGGTCTCATCAGTTCCCTGTGGTCACAAAATGCAACACAATTAGCTTGTGTGGCTTAGTTCTAAGGAGTTACTGTGCTCAACAGTGCCCTTCCTTGGAAGTAGGGAGATCTACAAATAGAGGAGAGGACTATGCAGTTTCTGCAGGCTAAGCAAGTATGAGGAACTCCTTAGGAGTATGCATCTAGAGCAAAGGTTCTCAGTCCTGTGTGGAAAACTTGTGTGGTGGACCTCTAGGCCTGGGCCCTTAGACCCAGCTCACTGGAGAAATATATCTGTATGTCTTTGTAAGAGTTGAGCTGCTGTAGAGACTTGTTCTGAATCTGTCTTTTTGTTTTGGTTGCTGAAGGTTCTGGACATCTTGCAGCATATTCAGGCTTTGGACCCATCCCAGCATGGGGCTGTGGGGTACTTAGTTCAACATACCCTAGAGCATATTGAGCGCCGGAAGGAGGAGGTGGGACCTGAGGTGAAGCACCGTTCAGATGAGAAGCACAAAGAGGTCTGCTTTTCAATCGGGCTGATTATGAAACACAAGAGGTGAGCTCTTCAAAACATTGCCCACATTAGAAGGCTGTACTCTAACGAGTGCACAAGTGTTTGTTCTGACAGTAATGAGACGTGGGTTTATCTGCCAGGGAGGTACTTGGAATGGAAAAGGCCAGGCACCTTGCAGAAAAAAGGGAGCAGCTCTGTCTGTATTTGAGAGAGCAGGTGTATTCACTGCTGTTTGCTCGCAGAGAGGTTTGTGAGGTGACTTTTCTGAGTCATCATGTATCACACAGGTAAAATTTCCACAGCCCAGAGCTCTCAAGGAAACATCAGTGATCAGTTAGTGAGGGACCATGGAAGAGAATCAACTTCAAAAGAGATTGTAAGATTCCTGAGACAGCTTGTGGATCTTTCCCTGTGCTGTTATTACCCCCTCTTCCGGCATTGCGTAGAGGCTTCGTGTTCCTGTCTGTACTATGCCGGAATGACATGATAGCACTATGTTGCTTCGGCCACTCCTTTGGCTCAGCAAGACATCTGGAGCATATTTTAAGGGCATCAGCAGTGACAGTTATAATACCTCACGATTAATGGCATAAATATTCTGAAAATAATGATGGCTCTGTTTCTGGGAGTCGGTATTGGGATTACCCATGTCTGTGTGATGGGCACAGAAGTAATTGCACAACACAGTAGGATGGTTGGTTCCCTCCCTGTTTCTTGTTTCCTGTTCTCTCTGTTGCTGATTCCCAGTTTCTTTCCCGTTCTCTTTTCTTGGTTGTGTTTGGTTTTCCTCTGTCCTCAGCTGTTTGTTCCTGTATATTTATCCTGTCACACCTAGTCATTTCCCCCCACCTCAAAATAAACACACTCTTTCTGAATTTATTTCCTCCCTCCGGCCCCTTGTTCCTCTCCACCTTTTGCCAACTCGGAGGAGGATCCTATCCTGTTTGTGCTATATTTATTTGTCTGGAGGAAAAAGAGCTGGCTCTAGAAGTTTCAGTCTTTGGTGTGCAATTTTTTTAGATATGGCTATAACTGCGTGATTTATGGCTGGGATCCCGCCTGCATGATGGGGCATGAATGGATCCGGAATATGAACGTCCACAGCCTTCCACATGGCCCCCACCAGCCTTTCTACAATGTGCTAGTGGAAGATGGCTCTTGCAGATATGCTGCTCAAGGTGAGCAGGAGTCTCCTGTGTTTACTACCTTTAGACACGCATTAGGAGATGGGGATGCTTAAGTGTTTAACTCTTTGAAGTATGAAACATAAACTGTTAGTTAAGGTTGAGGTAGGAAGGAAAATGATCTTGAATCGCAGTCTGCTTTGCTCTCCGTGAAATCAGTACTGCTAGGAATGAATGTGAAGGACCACGCTGATGTGATCTCCTCTTGCCCAAGAAGCATGTTTTGGACATGATTGGTTTTATGGTGTAAACCATGATTGTTGCTTTTGAAAGAAGTAATTCAGCTTTTGCTGAAGTCTGAAGTTCTGTCAGCAGCTCTTGCCCTTTGAAATTATGGCTGTGCTTTGGGCAGGACCTCGAAATAGGATCTAGTGAGGGAGCACACAGGCTTTGCTTGTCAGGGCATGGTTCTGAGCAGCTGTCATCAAGCGAAGATCCCAAAGAACACAGGTAGCATGACTTTTAGTGCCACCTCTAATAAGAATGGGACAAAAATTAATGTCTCTTCACAAGTGCAAAGAGGCTTAGAAATCTCTATTGACCGTTCTGTATGCAACATACCATAAGAAAGGGAATTCTTGTCTGATGGTCAGAATACGAGGGTAGAATACAGGAAGAAGTGTCAAACTGAGGTTAAAAAAAGAGAAAAAAAAAAAAAAAAGAAAAATACATCTGTAACTGTACACTGTAAACGGAGTGTTTCTCTGCCTCATGTTTGTTCTTCTCCCTGTGATAACAGAGGCATCCCATCCAGCTGGCAAAGCAGCTGCACAGCCTGAGTGTATTTTGCTAAAAGATGTGGAAGCTGCTGGAGGGGAAATGCTGGGAAAAATGCAGTTCAGCTTTTTATTGGGGGGTGCTCCCTAGCACATTCTGTCCCATACATGTGAGCAAGAGGTGGCTTTACAGGAGGGGACACTCCTACCTTTGTAGGTTTAAAGAGCAGGTGTTTCTCACTGTCCTGAGGGTTACTTTATATTCAGCAGTCCAAAAAGATGAAGTGGGGACTGGGAATATTGCAGCCCAGCCTTATGGCTTGTATTAGGCAGTACTTGACCTCTCAGAGAGTCTTAAAAACCAAAAATTCTTATGTGCCGTGGGTTGATAATAAAATACACATCTCAGTGAAAACTAATCAGATAATTGTCCACAGTGCTTCTAGGGTTGAGTGATCTTTGTATATTTTGTCTAGTTGTTTATAAACAAGTGTAACGCTGGCTGGTTCCAGAGTACAGCGTATTTTAGCTAAGCTGTAGGTTGACACTGTTGTCTCTGTGGGATCCAAGTGTTTTGATATTGCTAGGGAAAATTTGAAGGGTTTGTTCTTGCTTGCTGGTATCTTGCTGCCTGGCTGTTGAGTATTTTCTCTAAAATACATCCTCAGATCATTTAGGAAGGGACTAGTTCATAACTTACTGACCTGACTTTGGGAAGGGGATGATAGTTTTTTACCAAAAGAATCTTAAGCACATGTGCGTGCGGGGTTTTATCTAACCAGCTCAGAAATAACACCAATACAAGCTTATTATAGGTAATTGTACCTCAGTTTGAGCCCTTCCTGCAAATTTGTGGGTTGAGCTGCAGCTAATTCCAAAACACCTGTCTCATACAGTGAGTTTAGTGTCTACCTGTCCACTCTTGCCTGTCTTTTGTTTGCTTTGTGGCAGCACAGGCCAGATATCTGTGGCTCAGAACTGCTAGTCAGCACGTTTCTCAGGCTCCCCACCTAGTGCCGAACTTGATTGTCTCAGTCTCTTCCCCCCTGCCAGCTTCTGTTTTGTCACTGTGTTTTCGCCTTTGTACACAGCTCACTGCTCAGCCATGCTTTTGCAGAGGATATCGGAGTGTAAATTGTTTTCCGCAGTGGTGCAGTGTGTACTTTGCAAACCCATAGGACTGCAGCAGCCCACTGAGATACAGAAAGCTCTTGTGCTTTTGGGCTGCACATGCTGGCATAGAGTAGCTTCAAAGAGCCTGTACGGATTAATACGACTTCTGTGTGCTCTGTAGTGAACTGAATAGTTTCAGAGACAGCTGAATTCTCTGCATCCCATCTTATTCCTGCCCTGCCTTGCAGATAAGTCAGACTTTGGGACTTGGGCAGCTTTTGTTTTTACCTGTGTATCTGGTAGCGTGCGAGAAAAAATGACATCATTTGGGGACTGCTGCAGGGCACCTGCGCATGTGATTTACTGCTGGGCTGCCTCCCAGTCACGCTGCTTTATACAAACACTGCAGGAGCAAAGGGGCCCTCAGCTTGGGTCACCTTTGCATTTTAATGCCAGTGCTTCTGTGTTGTTTAACTCTTGTGCTTAATCAGGTTATCTTTTAGTACAAAGGAGGAAAGAGGAAATGGGGTGCTCTGGGAAAGGATGGGTGTGCTCTTCTTAAGGACTTTCTCTTAACTTTGGAGAGTTTGGATTTAGAAAAGTTGATCGTGCTGTGTGAGACGTGCTTGAAAACCAGGCTGGTGACTTGACGTGCTTGAAATGCAGGCTGGTGACTTAGAGTGAGAAAGCACTCTGCTCCTCTTCCAGGACAGCCTTGTGCAGTCAGCCTCACCTAGGAACATTTGAGAAGGATCTCTCTAAGAAACTTATCTTCCATGGGCCTCGAGGCATCAGAGCTCAGTGCAGCAGCTTCTCCCTGCATTTGCAACCAAGACCTGTGACCAACAGTGGGAGCGGGTCAGCGTCCTGCTACTCTAACCTGATGTCGGGCAGTGTGGTCTCAGGCATAAAATGGTTTTCATGTCACTAGTAAACAGGGTCAGCGTCACTTAGGAGATGAGGCTCTGTGAGCAATCGTGCTGAAAGATTTAGTCTTGTAGCAGGCTGTTTCACGTGGTGATAACTGATTCTTTCCTTCCCTGACAGAGAACCTGGGATACAACTCTGAGCCTCAGGAGATCCCTCACCCTGACATTGGCCGCTATTTTTCAGAGTTTACCGGCATTCACTACCTAGCAAATACCGAGCTAGAAATTCGGTACCCAGAGGATTTGGAGCTGACACGTGCCACAGTTCAGAAGATCTACAGCTCAGGCAAGGAGTGAGTGCAGAAGGCATCGTGAGGACAGAAGCAGCTGGAGTGTAGCTTTACCCTCTTTGCAAAACTTGCATGGAAGGCAAGTTCGGTGACGATCCTTTGGCTTAATGCATTGAAAACTGCATTGAACTTTGTAACTGGTGCTATAGCATCTTTCCGTTGCCTGCCTGCCCGTTCTGGCCCAAAGGCACAGGGAGACATTGGTAGTTGAGGCCAAGCTTAAGGATCTTGCAGGGACAGTCACGCAAGGAAGCGCATTGTCCTTTGGAAGGATTTGCGCATACTACTCATTCTGTGGTTGTCTTGCCTAGAAGGTCGATGCAGTGAGACCCCTGGTGTGGAATATGGAAGAACCCCCTCTTACAGAGAAGGAAGTTGCTTGTCCTTGCAGTGTTGTGGGTTTTTTGTTTTGGTTGTGTTTTCGGGTTTTTTAAAATGTATATCTCATGCAAGTGATAGTTTTTAAAGTCTCTTTACGTTTCACTGTTGTCTTCTCCAGTCTGAATTTTTGGTCAGATTTTGCTTCACCTCTGTAGTCTGATTGTTCATAGAGCTACTGTTCTGATTCTGAATATCCTGGCGGGCCTGGAAAAGAGCCCCAGCAACAAAACCAGCACCAGCTAGGCTTCTGGGGGTGGCAAGCGCAGCAGTAACACTGAGGTCCAGTTGGCCACCTTACTGATGATACAAACTCTCCTAATGCAGAAGATGAGCTCTGAGCCCTTTTCCGTGCCTGCTAAACACACCAGGTCTATGTTCTTACCTTGTTTTTTGGTCTGTTCATTGTGTATGTCCAAGGCAGGATCTGCGGCACAGCTGCGAGTGCTCCCAGGATGACTTTGAACCTCGTGGCACTGTTTCGTGGAAGCTTGGAGGTCAGTGCCAGAATGACTTTGATGTATGGGAAGCTTCCACTCGCTGCCATCTCAAATCTATAGGTATTTATGCAATACAGTGGGATCATGACTGGAAACTGGCCAACCCTGGAGTCAGCCAAACCATGTATGGAAGAGATGTTAATTCCTGCAGCTTGAGGCTGCCTTCCTTTTTGCCAAAAGAGAACGGATTCTGGGGGAGTACGTACTCTGCTGTCCAAAAGGAAAAAGCTTTAGCAGCTAAAGGCACATGAATTTTAACATGACTTAAAGGCCCAGATAGAACCACTGCAGAAAAGATTTTCCTCTGGGTTCAGAGGTTAAGGGGGTGCAGAGTGACACAGTGTTTGTGTGTATGTGGACCCTGCATATCTTTGTGGTTTCTGAAGCAAATCTATAGACAAGCTACCGCCAGCGTCTCCTGTCACTGTCCAGTTGCAATACAGTAGTTACGTCAGAGATGAGAATTAGGTACTGTGCCCTGTAGAGTTAGGTGGATGCTCTTAGTCTATTATAGCACTTCAGGTATCACAACGTGAAGTCACACAGCCCTCCTCTTAAAAGAATGCTTGAACTGCATGCCGTCCTATTGAAATACTGAGCACTGATTAAATAAGAGAAATAAATACTGAAAGCCCAGCACTTTTGCCAGCGGAGTGGTGGTGGTCTGCAGGAATGTTGGCACTTTAGGAAGAAGAGCCCTGTGTGGTTAGTGCTGACGAATGGTCAAGGTGCTGTACTCCAGGCAGAACTATGTCTTTAAGGAAGTCTGTACTCAAATGAACTTGGAGGGAGGGAAGGAGGAAGGGGCTGAAGAATTTTTACAGAAGCGGAATAGATTCAACTGAAAGCAGGGTAGCAAATCGTTAGGCAAAATCTTAAAATCCATCTCGTGTTTTTGAGGGATGAAGTAGACCCCAACCCTCCAACCCTTTCTGAGGGTTGAAAGCAGATGCTGAAAGATTCCTAGCCAAGATGCAAGGTTGGGAATGACACCGTTGGGTCAGAAGGTTTATGCTGGTAGCTGAGAACAGGCATGCATGAGCAGGGCTTGGGCTCCCCAGTCCCAGCCTCAGCTTTGATGGGGCTAGCACCATGACAGCATAGATACCAGGGAGTTCCCTGGGGCTTTATGATCCACTCTGCCAAACGGGCAGCCTGTTGACACCTTGCTCCTCAAGTGCATCAAGAGAATTGCCACATACTGAGCTCACAGGAGTCCTCAGCAAGAGTTGCTGTCTGAATGCCAGGTAGAATTGTGCCATAAAAAAGCCACAGGAGTCAACAGAAAGCTGCCCAAAGTTTCTCTGAAAACTGGTGCTGAACAAAGTGTATCTAAACCACTTGAAAACATGCTGTGTACTTTTAAGAGAGGGTCCCAGAGTAGCCAGCAGAGCCCATTATAGCCACCTCTCTGGGGCCACTTATCTTTATACTCTGAAAAGAGTCTGCACAAGGAGGAAGTATGGAGCAACTCCTCAGGCGGTTCACACACGCTTTCCCCACCCACAGACTGGTTTTGCATGGGTGCAACAGGGGAGTGTATGTGCAATAGGGGACAGATGTACTGCAAGTGACTTGTGTACACGAGGCAAACCAGCCAGCCTTGTAACTAAAACCTCTCATCCGTTTGGAAAACATTTTGGAGAGGAACTGTGTCCTCAAACAGGTCTGCCTGCCCGCTTGGCTGTGCAGACCACGTCAGTGCATGGTTATGTGGGTGTCGGTGTCACCAGGAGCGCCGGCACAGCCTCGTACGTGTCAAATTTAGAAGAGACTGGAAACATTTCAGTGGGCACTGTACAAACATCAGCAGTCTGATCTTGGGACTTCAGACAAAACCGAAGGAAATGGCGTGTAAAGGCTCCCCTTCTTGTTCCCGTTTGATCAGGCACTCCAGCTGCCTCGTCCGGTGTTCCTGCTGCTGCCTGTGGGGTGTTGCATGCTATGGGTTGAGTCTTTGGGCTTGGCCCAGGGGAATTCCCATGTAAGTATTTGCAGTTGTGGGAGACAGCCCAAGCATCCAGGGTGGCCAGGAAAAATGCAAAAAAGCCCTGCAATGTGTCCCTGCGTGAGCAGCCTGTTGACATGCACATAGATTCGTCCAGGCTGAGCATCTAAGGTCCAGCGCAGCTGGGAAATGCCTCTTTGGGTTGATGGAGGTCACATAGGGTGTTTGCTCATGCCTCAGGTGGCTCTTCTGTCCCCCCTCCCCACCTGGCAGCACAGGCATCTTTGCAGTCACCATTTTCCCAAGACAACAGCAGCGGATCCCAAAAGTTCCTTGTGGCTGTGATGTCTGGATCCCTGTGAATACATACGTTAAGGACAGTACATGTGCATACACATCGCAGTTTGTCCTGTCGTGTCTGTGCAGAGCTCACTCTCGAGAAGGGATGTTTTGCTTTCTGGAGAGGGCAGAATTGCAGCCCTTCCCCTGTCTGACCACTCACCTGTCACCTCCCCAAGCAGAAGGCCTGCCCAGGTTGCTCTGGTGGAGTACCAAAGTCCTGGTCCCGTGTCCCCTGGGGGCAGAGGGGTGACTTTCCCGCAGCTAATGCCATCTCCTCCTTTTTCTTAAGGTGCCATCAGCCATCTGTCCTGCGCACAGAACAGCCAGGGTGCTAGTGTGTTAAAATGGCTTTCTGGAGGGTGAAGGAAAATAAATATGGGTGGGTGGGAAGAGGAGGCTGGGAGGGGGCAAGAAGCAAGTAGTAATTGCTGTCTGCATCGTCGGGAAGATGGCACAGCACGCTGAGCAGCAGTCGTGGGCTGGTTTTGAGCTGTGCCACTGGGTATTGGGACTCGGGGATGTTACCTGGGCAGCACCTGGCAGAGAGGGTGGGCAACAGCCTCCCGGGCGAGGTTTGTCCTCCCTTACAGGGCCATGTTGTGGTGCACCGCTGCTTGTGAGAGAGGGCTCGGAGCCCTCCACCAGCCAAGGGTGTTCCCTGGGGCTGGGGAGGGACAGCTAATGGTGCAGCACCCCCTTGGCAAGCCTTCCAGCCCCGCTGGACCCACCCTGACACACAGGGCCGGCAGGAACACGCCGCAACATGCCCTTACAGCTGTCAGAGCCAAAGGTGCACAGCGTGGCCCCTGTGACAAACTGTGGCAGTTTGTCACCAGCCTTTGCAGGAAGAACAGAGGCCACAAGACCCTGTGCACCAGCCAGCCCTGTCTCCAGCCACCCAGGCTCTGCTGCTGTGTGCCGGAGGGCAAGGGGAGGAGAGGGCTGCTTTGGGCTGGAGGAAGACCTCTGGGGGACTTCCGGTCCCTTCCAGGCCACCCTCACGTTCATGCCAGGTTGCTCAGGGTATTCTGACTAGTTTTGAGTACCTCTAAGGGCTGTCCCAGCTCCGTAGGACCTACCTGGCTGGTGGCTCTTGCCCCACGTGAGGACACAGGGCCTGTCTGTGTAGGTGACGATGGAGTGGTGCATGTGTTACCCCTCTCTCCCATCCGTTCTGCTGGAGGTGCCTGGGCTGGGCAAAAAGCCACGTTAGATGAAGAAGGCCTGAAGGGTGAGACCCCCTGACACAGCCGACGTTGCAGGGTGGGGACATCTCTCATTCTCTTTTTGTTTGTGTTCGTTTTGTTTTTAAAACAGGTTATTACATTGTATCCAGGACAGCTGGAGGCTGGAAATGAGTTGGTACCTTTCCTGTTTATGTTTGGCTTAAAAAAAAAATAAACCACACTGACTTGCTATACCTGCTGCCTCAGTGTGCTGTGCTGCCTCTCAAAACCACGGCGCTGTCTCTTAAAGCGGTTTGCTCTTCCTCTGCGCCCGTGGGAGGCTGGCATGTCACTGCCGGCGAGCAAGATGGTGACAGAAACACCCCCCTCTGCACCGGGCCCCACCAAACCTGCCCAGTGCTGCCGCTGCCTCTTGCTGCCCGCCGGCCCTGCACTGCCTGGGGGGCACAGCCAGCGCATCTGCCCCTCAGCAGGGCTGCCTTTCTTTGGGGGCTCCTGTGTCACCCCCTTTTGAGGGGCTCCTGCGTCACCCTGCTCTCTGGGTCCCTGGGGTCTCCCCAGCACCGGGGATGGGAGAAGCCAAAGGGCTTCTGCGGGAGCTGGGGTTCCGGCTGCTGCAGCCCATCCCAGGGGGAGACCCCCGCCGGGCAGCGGGTGGGGGGCACGGGGGCTGCTCTGTGCCCCTCTCCTTGGGAAGGAGCCCAGCGGGGCCACACACCGCCCACCACCGCGAGCGGGCACGACCAGCTGCTTCAAGTGCCACCAGCGCATGAAGGAGCAGCCCCGGCTCCCAGAGGGTCCCATCCACACCGCCACCCCCTCCCCGCCCCCCCGCTCCCCTCCCGCCCCCGGGGGTGGGGCTGTTAACTCTGGAACCTAACGACGGCGCGGCGGCGGGGAGCTCAGGGACCCGGGGGAGCTGCGCCGCCGCCGCCACCTCCCTCCCGGTGGCGCCCGCCCTTATAAGCGGCGGCGGCGGCGGAGCGCGGTGCGGCGGCCCGCGGCGCTGCCTCCCGGCACGGCCCGGCCCGGCCCGGCATGGGCTCCGCGCACTCCGTGCCCGCCGAGATGCGGGAGCTGGCGGACAGGACCGGCTGTGAGTATCGCCCGCCCCTCCCCCGCTCTGAGCGGCCTGGGGGCACCTTGGCCGGGCCCTGCCCGCTGCGCACCCCCCCGCCCCGGGGGGGGGACCGGCTGGCCTGGTCCGCAGGGGACGTGTCACCGCGGGGAGGGGGTGCAGGCGTGTCACTCGGGGGATGGAGGGGGCTGTGGGGGCATGGCACTGGGGGATGGTGTGGGGAAAGGAGCAGGATGCAGGCGTGGCGCCAGGGGCAGGGGGGATGCAGCTGTGTCACCCACAGGGATGCACCCACGCACCCCTGTGCCGCACTGCACGCCAGGGCGTCGAGCGCGCACACGTGTGAGCCCCGGCAGCACTTTGCCCACCCACACTGCTCGTGCAAGGAATTGTCCCCACAGGGCTGTTTTGCCCAGGAGCCAGTGCTGCCATCCAGTGATGCTCTTGGGGCTGGGATGGTGCACAGCAGCCGGTGGTGCAGAGGGAAGGGACCAGTGGGCTGGGGTCTGCAGCGGGGCTGTGGCCTAGGGCTCCACGCAGGGCTCGGTGCATGTTTTGTGACCCCCTGGGAAGCGTCATCACTCCAGGATGCCCTGGGACATGGCCAGCTCTGGGCACAGAGGTCGGGATGCTCCTGCCTGGTTCCTCCAGCCCCTGCCATACTGGGAGCAGGCTGGGATGGGGGCAGGCTGGAGGGCAGCAGCTCTGCCCGCGGCCAAAGGATGCGCTGGGGCTGAGAGGGTCCAGCAGTTCTTCCCAGCCCTGCCACTGACCCCATGGTCACCTCTCCCTTCCTCCTCTCACTCCTCCTCCCCCAGTAAGGGCTGAGCACCCCACTGGGCACCCCACGATCTCAGCCCTCCCCATGGGCAGGTGCCTGGGGAGTCCCTGGGATGCGAGGGTGGTGAGGAGGTTTTGGGCACCACCTTGGCCTGGGGATGCTGCCAGGCAAGTGCAGCCAGGCTGGCTGCAGCAGGCAGCTCCCACGCAGGCAGCGCTGCCCATCGGCCTTTCCCGAGCACCTGCCCATGGGAGGCACCTGCCTGACGCCCGAGTGCCCCCATGAATCAGTCCCTGAGAAAGGTTTACAAAGGCAACACCTAAAAAAGTTTCATCAAAACCAGAGGTCAGCAGGAGGGAGGAGTGCGGTGACCCCGTGCCACCACCAAGGCACATGTAGTGTGCTGCTGGCGGGCTTCACTGGGCTCCCGCCGTGCTGCGGCTGCTGCTAGAAAAAACTGGGCAATGCAAGGGGGTTTTTACAGGCTTGCTGCTGCAGTACAACGCCACGAGGGCATCTTGGTCACCCTTAGTCCTGTGGGAGGAGCAGGGACAGGGCAGGTCTCCCTGCAGGTCCCCAGGATGTGCCCATGGTGTGTTCCCTTGCCTTCTTGCCGACTGCAGCCCAGAAGCTGCAGGAGCACCGGCAGCTGCCTGCTCAGGGCCGTCGGGGCTGGTCCCCGTCCCTGCTGCCGCGTGCTTGGTCACAAAGCTGCAGCAGAGGCGTCTGTCTGGTGCCAAAGGGGCTCTTCCCAGGACGATGAGACCTTTTCCTGCACCAAGGCTGGTCCTGCAAGGCAAAACACCACACAGGGAGGGCAGCGTGGGGCTGAGTCCCTCCGGTGCATCTCTTCCCCAAGGGATGCCCTCTGCCATAGGCTGGAGAACGGCAAACCCAGTGCCCTTCGGTTTAAACACCATTTTTTTCCCCTGTAGCGTAGGTTGCTGTGCTTGGACATGGGCCTGCAGCATCAGAGCGCTGAGGATGTTTCTCAGCGCCAGGAGCTTGCGCTAGTCCTCCTTGCAGGAAAGCCTTTGCCCTTTGTGCAGGTGCAGCTTTTTCTCTGGAAAGCAGTTGAGCGCTGCCGCTCTTCGCAGGGCAGTGCGGTCCTCGGAGACCTGCCAGCACTGCAGCCCCATGCTGCAGCTCAGAGCTGGGGGAGGAAGACCTGGGTTTGGGGAAAGAGGGAGGAAGAGCCCTCTTTTTTGCCTTGTGGCTGTGGGCTGGATGTGGAGCTGGGCTGGATGTGGAGCTGGGCTGGACTGATCATGAGCATCCAGCCAGTGACCCCTGTGTTTCATCATGTCAGTGTCCGGGACATTTTTCTGAGAGATCAAAGACTTTGGTGTGCATTCAAGTCCCAGATGCTGAAGGCTTAGTGGCCCAGCTGCTCCCATGGTGATGGTGATGTTGTCAAGGGAGAAAGTGAAAGGTCACTTCTTCATGGCCAAAACTGGAAAATCTGGACTTCGCATCCAGATCCTTGTGTGTGTGGACAGTGGCAGAGCACCAGCCAGAGAGGGATTAGGGAAAATAAACATCATTTGGGTGAATCAGTGGTGCCCATGCAGCCAGGCATCACCGCCTGCACGCCAGCGGGTTCAGAGGGGGACCCCCCCGAAGCCCATCCAGGGGCTTAAATGGCCTCATCCTGCAAAGGGGCTGGCAGCTGCCAGCGCAGGCAGAGAGCCGGGGCAGGCACAGAGCCCCAGCAACAAGCACAGATGGGTTTTCCAGTCCATTAATAGAGGTCTGTAAATGCTCAGCCTTACTGATCAATACAGTTTCTATTTCAAGGCTGCGAAACAACAGTCAGAAGCAGAGCAAAGGACATTATTTAAACATAATAAAAGAGAGAGAGGGAGCCAGGCAGCGAGCACACCAGCTCAGCATTGACCTGTTGTCTTTCAGCTGCCACAATTAACCATTTGCAACCCTTCAATTATAGTTTAACATGCTTTTATCTTTCTCCACACCGCTGGGAAAGGCTCATGACCAACTGCTGGTGCAGCCCTGCCTCATGCCCAGCTCTGGCCAGGGCCGCAGCGAGCGCGTGGGTCAAGCTGGCGCCCAGACAGACTCCACCAGCTCATGCAAACAGAGCTGCAAGGCACTTCCCTGGCTCCTGGGAATGGCTACTGTCAATATATGTACGAGAGAGTCCTGCTCTGCATGTCTTCGGAGGCTTGTAGAGCATGGTTACAGCCTGTAGAGAATAGCTGGGGAAAAAATAAAATAACCTGTGTCAGGGGATTAAGGAGGTGAAAAGATGCTGCTGAGCCTCATGTTGTAACCTCAGCGCTTGTGGGTTTCAAAGCAAGGCTGCCGGGCTGCCTGCTTCCAGCCCCTGCCCCAGGCCGATGCTCCAGCAGCACCCACCTTGGTAGCTCGTGGCTCCCCGGTGCCCCAGCTCCCCCCAGGAAGCAGCAGCCAGGCTTTGCTTCTTGGGTGCCACTGGCATCTCCATGTTCAGCCTTTCCTCCGCCCTGCCAAAGCACAGGTAGCTGCTGTCAGCTTTGAGTTTTCTGTTTTTTTCATGTTTCCTGTCACCCAGAGCACACGAACCTCCCCATGTCCCAGGCTGAGATGTGCTCCCTGGGCACGGCTCCTGCCCGTGGTGGCAACAAACCCCGAATTAAATGGTCAGGCCTGTTTGAAGGCTCTGCTGCCAAGGATCCTGAACTGGGGAGGGTGGGATCCTGCGGTGCCATGCCCTGCCATGCAGTCTGGGCCAGGGGAGTTTCTGCAGACCAGGACTAGTGATAAACCAGCCTTTGGCATCGCCCTGTCACCCTCCAGCAGTGAGCAAGGGGCAGAGCACGTGGGGACCGGCGCAGCAAGGTGGACCTTGCAGGGCTGCATAAAGCCAGCAAAGGGAAAAGGGGACGGGTACAACTGTGCCAAGGCGTGCCCAAGACACTGCTCCACTGCCTGGGGTGGGGTGGGAGCCGGCAGCCTTTTGGCTGTTGCCAGATGGGGTAGGCTTTGGTGGTGTCCCCAGGGAACAAGCTTTGCAGCAGGTTTGGGTGCCCACCAGTCTCCTCATGTTACTGGGCAGGACCTGAGGTCTGCAGATGGGTGTCCTAGGGGTGTCCCAAGGGCTTCCCAGTGTCCAGGGAGCTCACCTGCCCCCATCACCTTTCTCTTTTCCCCCAACAGTCACCTCTGAACAGATCGAGCACCTGCACCGGCGATTCAAGCAGCTGAGCCAGGACCAGCTAACAATCCGGTACGGCGCTTCCATCTCCACCGCCGAGGCGATACCTGCCCTGCTGGGAGCTGCCCACAGCATCACCTGCAGCACCTGCCTTCCCTGGGCTGCTGGGGGGTGCCCCGCCAGGACACCCAGCTCCCTGGGCTGCGAGGACAAGCGTGTCCTTCCCAGCCATCCCACAGCCGTGCCGCACTGACTTTCTGCCATGGGGCATTGCAAATAATATGGGGAAAAACAAGAGGTGACGCAGTGGCATGAGAGCAAGGTTGCTCCCACCGAACATCCCACTTCCCCCAGCTTTAAAATCAGTTCTGGGGAGAGCAGTGAAAAGTCCCTATGCAGCAGCTATGGTGGGATTTGCAGTTGTCCTTTTCCCCCTCCTCGGCATCTGTGCAGGCACCAAAGCCGTGACTCTGCTTCCTCGGGAAAGCTCTGGCACGTCCCACCAGCTTCACCAGCCATGCGAGGAGCCAGCACGGGCCAGGGAGCCCAGCTGCCCTCGGCTTCCCCCCCCCGCCAGAGATTATTTCTTGGCTCATTTGCTTTATAAAAAGTTGATAGCGAACGACGAGCACAGGCTCAACCTGGTGTCTGTGCACACAACACGGGGTGGCAGCAGGATGCAGAGGGACGGTGCAGGGCAGAGGAAGCCGATGGCGGGGGGGACAGCAGAAGCTACTTCTGTCACTTTGTCAAGTCCCATTTGGGACCTGATTCCTGGGAAAACTCTCTGAAAACCAGGCAGCTGATTGCAGGCTGAGCCACGAAAGAGCTCCAGCATCGGCCTCGAGCTGTTGTGTCCCAGTGCTTCCCAAAGACCCATTTTAGTGGGGACAGAAATCCCCCCTAGCTGCACCAAGCAGAGGCCAATGTGGCAGCACAGCTGCCTTTCAGTCTGAATTGAGGCAAAGAGGGGTTTTCATGCAAAACCTTGTCTTTCTTCTCATGATCGCTTTGGAAGAATGAGGTTGGAGCTTCTGCTCCAGCCCTTCAGTGACTGTCACAGCATCTCCCTCCTCTGCGGCTCCCTCACGCTTTGGGCTGTCTCTGTTTCTTTTGCAGCAAGGAGAATTTTGACAGCATCCCCGATCTGGAGTTCAATCCCATTAGGGGGAAAATTGTCCATGCCTTTTTCGACAAGCGGTAAGAACATCCCCAGCATCGTGGGGAGGGTCGGGGTGATGGGTTTATCCTCTGAAAGCAGAACGTGGCTGGACAAAGAGCTTCTCCCTAAAGGCTGGGATGGAGCCAGGGTGAAAACTAGGTATTTAAGCTGAGTCTCAGGGAAAACCCAGTCCTAAAGCTTCGCTCTGGCAGGCGGCCAGGGTGGGGGGGTGGGGGTCCTGGCTGCCTGTCACTGGTGGCTCCACTCTTGGCAGGAACTTGCGGCAGGAGTCAGATGGGCTGGCGGACGAGATAAACTTCGAAGACTTCCTGACCATCATGTCCTACTTCAGACCCATCGAGATGAACATGGATGAGGAGCAGCTCGATCGATTCCGGAAAGAGAAACTCAAATGTGAGGCTTTCCCAAAGCCCAGGGCTGGGGGTTGGGTGGAAGGGGCTCCCCTCACCCTGCCATACTCCTCTCATCCCTCCCAGTCCTCTTCCATATGTACGACTCGGACCATGACGGGAAGATCACGCTGCAGGAGTACAGAAATGTAACGTATGGTCCCTCCCGCCCCAACAACACTGAATTCCTGGCCTGGGCTTTGACCCGCTGCCTTGTAGGTGGTGGAGGAGCTGCTGTCAGGAAACCCCCACCTGGAGAAGGAGTCGGCACGGTCCATCGCCGACGGGGCCATGATGGAGGCAGCCAGCATCTGTGTGGGACAAATGGTGGGAGCCGGTTCCTTGCTCTGCCGTGGCACAGAGGCACCGTGATGGTATCAAAAATGGGGCCGGAAGGTGTCCGTCCTGTCTGGGGCATCTCCACTGTCCCTGGGCTGCTTTGGCTGAAGAAGATTTTTTTTTTTTTTTTGCAGGCAGCAGCTTTCAGGGGTTTTGTTTTCCATTAAAAGAGCCCAGGGAGGATAAGCAAACAGCACCCCATAAAACACCATCCTCAGTGCTTAGGGCTTTAGTGTTTATAAAAAGGGCAGCTCCTTGCAGCCGTGGTGGTTCTGGGAACCAATTTTGGGCTGGCCATGGGTCACAGCGTGGGGCCAGTGCTGTGCCTGTGGGAGACATGTCCCACAGCCACTGGGGATGCACCCAGTGCCCCGAGGCCCCCACCCCATCAGCACGGGCCAGCTGTAATGTTTTCTTTCTCACTGCACACAGGGGCCGGACCAGGTGTATGAGGGCATCACCTTCGAAGACTTCCTTAAGGTTGGTGGTATCTGCACTTGTCTCTCCAGGGGGAGGGTGCCAGGCTGTCACAGGGACCTGGGTGTTTGGCCCCCGGCCCCGCTCACCCCCTTCGCCTTGCAGATGTGGCAGGGGATTGACATCGAAACTAAGATGCATGTCCGCTTCCTCAACATGGAGACCATCGCGCACTGCTACTGACCTCAGCTCCCTCCTGACATGCCGAGGAGGAAGAGGAGGAGGAAGAGGGAGGACTCTGCAGCAGCTCCATGTTCCTGGCACCAAGCGCTTTGTACCCGCCTGCGTGCCTGTCCCGCAGTGGGGCTGCCTTCTACTCTCTAGAAACATAAGAGGCTTTTATCTGTAATAAAATATTTCTCTTTTTACTCCTTGCTGAGAAATACTCTGTCCATCCATCGCCCAGGGCCTGGTGAGGTGTCCTCCTGTGCAGAAAGCCTCCACAAATTCTGGTGTCCCTGTAAATCTGAATTTTTAGCCTCTGCCATGTGCTGCTCTGAGGAAGGAGCTGCCCAGCTCATGCTGTGAGACCCCGATCCCCATGCCATGGGGAGTGTGTGCAGGCAGGAATGGGGATGCTGGGGGGCAGGAGATGAAGGCAGCATCCTCAGCACCTGGAAGAAAAATCACATCCTGCTCTGCATCCCACGAGATGTTGAAGCCAGAGAAAGTGGCAGCAGCACAAGGAATAACCCCAATTTATACCAAAACCAGCCTCCTTGGCCGCACCTGCTGGCCGGAGCCAGGCAGGAGGGGCCGTGTGGGACCATGCTGGGATCCAGGCTTTGCAATCGGCATCCCCCATCGAGGCTGGGCCGCAGGCAGCAGGGATGCAGGGACATGGAGACGTGGGCTCCTGGCAGCCGGGCGGCTCCTGCCCCCACATGTTCCCGCTAGAACACGGCACCGGAGATAAGGGTTTGTTTACTGGTATTAATAACTGGATGGCTCGAGGCGGATTTCTGTCTCTAAGGCAGCCTGAGCTGGGAAGGGAGGGGGAGAAAAAAGGGCAATGGTTATTTTTAGAAAAGCTGGAAAGATTTGTTTGTTTTTTCAAAAATAGCTTCCCCTGGTGACATGTATGCTCGATGGAAAAAAAGCCCCCGCTGCAGCAAGCAGACAGCAGTGCATGAGTAAAGGTGCAGGGAGCAACGGATGTGCAGCCACGCACAGCCCCGGCACCAGCCCCCTCTGTCCCCATGGGCAGCGAGTGCCTAGCATCTCCCTGGCTCAGTGAATGAACAGTTTCTCCTTCTGCTCCGCATTAGTGAGGGCTTCTGCACTGCCCAGGCATTCCCCCACTGAGGGCACAGCTATGGACTTGCCCTTGCAAGGTTTTGCAGCTTTGCCCCTCTAAACGCCCCCGCACTCCATTCACAGCTGCTGGAGCACAGCCCCGGCACCGGAGCAGCTCTTCAGAGCCCGCAGCAGGAGAGCAGCAACCCAGTGAAGGACAGCCCTTCCCTGCAATGCAGTCCTGTCCTGGAGAGACCTGTGCTGCTCAGCAGCACCGAGGAGAGGACAGGCTGGAGCTGACCCGGCTTTGCAGGGAGCCACAGGGATGGAGACAACCCTGCCTCGCAGCTACGGGCTTGGGGGTGCCAGCATGTCCAGGCTGGGTGTGCCACAAAGCCTGTGGTGTTGGCTGAGCTGTTGTGGTGCTGGCACGTGGTGCTCGACCTGGGTTGGGTGGCAACAGCCAGGGCCAGTGCCGGTGCTGGGGGCAAGGCTGAGTGCCAGGTTGGCGGCGATGGAGCCCCCAGCTCTTCCCAGTGCAGCCTTTTAGGCCCTGAGGATCTCCCGGTGCTGTCCAGCGGCAGCCACAGCCTCGTCTGTGCGTGCAGGGCTCTGGGGCTTCAGCCCCGCTCTCCTCCCGCTCCCCTGGACACCTCCATCTCCCGGGCTCAGGCCCAGCCACACGGCATCAGTGCTGTCGGAGCGGAGGGTCAGTGCCTGACCTCCCAGCTGAGACTGAGCCTCCTCCTCCTCCTCCCTCTGCCAAGCCCTTGGTGCTCCCTGCCCTCCCCACCCACACAAGAGCACAACATCCAGCTTCTCCTGAAAGCCACAGCTTTCAGGAAGATCCAGGCTCCTTCCTCCCTCTTCTCACAGGAATTACCGTACAGATGCTACAGATCCATCCCGCTCCACAGACCAGCTGTGGGCTCCATCCTGCGCTTCACCCTGATCCTAGCAGCAGCCGTCTGCATCGGAAAGGCCCTTTGCCACCCTGGTGGGACTGCCCTTGCAAAGCCCTTGCTGCTGCTGCTGGGGCTGACATGAGACCATGTTCCCACTCCCTCTCCACACTGTGGTTTATCATGGAGGAGACATCAGTGCTTCTTGCAGCCGGCAAGGGCTGGGTACCCCGTGCAATGCAGGGAAATAGAGGGCAGGAGGACTGAAGAGTATCAATTAGAGGGAAATTATTATCACCTGAGCTAATTAGCCATTCCCCTACATATTTTGTTAGGTGGCAAGGAGAGCATAGGAATGGCAGGGATGTGGAGGCAGGACCCAAAACAAATTGGCTGCAGCAGGGTTTTTTGGCCTTTGCTTGTGTTTGTCTTCTCTGTGGGAAAAGGGATGAAGATGAGAGTAGGAGGGAGGGCTGCACGGAGTGGATGAAAGGGTGAGTGGAATGGGAGGGACTGGGGAAAATAAGCTCACTCCTCGTCCCAGTAAAGGGCTGGTGATAAAGGTCAGGAGCCCCAGGGCTGCACGCAGCCCTGCCCACAGTAACACTTCCTCCAGGTGGGCAGGAGCATCCCCCTGATGGCCAGCAGAGAGCCAGGGCATCGTAATGCTGTGTTGATTTTATGCACAGCAA
This sequence comes from Falco naumanni, assembly GCF_017639655.2. Lineage (NCBI taxonomy): Eukaryota > Metazoa > Chordata > Aves > Falconiformes > Falconidae > Falco > Falco naumanni. The sequence goes on along the minus strand of NC_054054.1, from coordinate 92,180,037 downwards.
AACCCAGTGAGATGTAGGATAATAATTCTGTAAAGCGCAGGAAAAACTGGCAGAGAGTTAGGAAATCTGGCAAGGGCAATGCTTCTGCTGCAGACCACGGCAAAATCCTGCAAAGCCCAGAGCGTTTGATAAGGATAATAGTTCTGTTACGGGGCACAGCAAGAGCTGCCAAGATGCTGAGGCCTGTGATGTGGCACCAAGCTCTGCTGCAGACCGCAGCGGTGGTCAGCAGAGAGTAATTGGAAAATTGAAGCTGTTTGCTGCGTGTCAGAAAACTCGGGGAAGGCTGATACAGGCTGAGCAGTGTCTGGGAGAGAGCAGCGAGCTGTGGCTCTGCGGGAGCAGGACCAAGTAGCCCCTGTCACTGCAGGGCAGGTGCCCCCAGCAGGTCTTGGTCTGGCACAGAGGGAAGGGGTAGTTTGTCCCATCTCACCGCCCCCACCCGTCTCTCAGCCACAACGGAGTTCAGGAAAGGCAGGAGAGAGGGAAACCTGCCCGGGAAGGGTGGGAGGTGCAGGAGGGCAGCACAGGAGCACCCAGTGATGGAGCTGGGGCAGCTGGTTGCGGTGGGTATTTGTAAGCTAAATTCTGAGGCGCTCACCCTTCCTTCGAGTGGCACCCCCCGATGCAGAGGTGACACAGGAGCTGACACAGGAACTGCCCCACCAGGGAAACCAGCAGCTGCCTTCCACAGAGATGCATTTGGCCCAGAGGCTGAAGGTCCAGATTTCTGGCCAGAAATCTGCCAATGGCACAGATCCTGATCTGGAACAGGCACTTGCCCCACTAGTTTCTACTGCTTAATCCATCGGTACGTCATCTGCTTATGGGGTCTCCAGCACTGCGGCCCCATCTTCCCTTCAGCAGCAGGGGCTGGTCTTGGAGGTATGAGTGACTGGTAGGCGCTGGGAGGACACCAGCACTGGCCAATATATAGCTAAAGGGGTTAGAACCATCCATGGAAGGGGGAAGAGAGTGTCCAAATGTTGCGGGAAGAAAAAGAGGGGGCAGAGGGGTGTAAAGAAGTGATTTTTGCACCACCACAGCTCACCAATAGCACATGCAACCGGGATGGGGAACGGCAGAGGCACCTACGTCTCTGGATAGGGACCCGAGAGCAGGAAAGGCCCCCGGGCAGGAGCGGGGGGTGCTGCTCTGTGGAGCTGAGCTGCAGGAAGGATACAGCAGCTGGAGACCCCTCAGCCCCTCGCTGCACAGAGCGCCCACTGTTCCTCCTCCCACCGCCCCACAGCATGGAGAGAGGGATGGCAGCGCACAAAAGCTGGAATGGCCCTTCTCCCACTGCCAAGGTGGCCAGGGACATGAAACAGAGCACCTTCTTGGAGTCTTCACCAGTGGCTTGGACCCCAGATGCAAGGAGGGACAGCTGGGGTTTTTCCAGTACGGTACTACAGCCAAGTGTGTCCTACCACGTCCTTTGCATCAGGCCCGTTTTGCTGTGCAGCACCCGTCATTGCCCCTGAAGGCAGAGCTCCGGAGCCTGGCAGCAGCTGGAGGCAGCGATACAGAGACAGCCTCCTCCTTTGATCATGTCTTCTCTCTGGAGAAGAGCAGGGATGGAACTTACGCCCAGGGATCCTTCACACGAAGACAATGTGAAGAGACAATCCTCTTTCTTTTGCTAAAGAACACTGTCCTCAACAGAAACCAGGGGTCATTCTCGAGGTTCTTCACCCCGAACTACCTCCTCCCCGGATGCTTTCGGATCCTTCAGCAATCTGCAGCTACCCAGCCCACCCGATGGGCACCAGCCTGGCACGCTGCACCATGCACCTCACCTTCAGACCTTCTGTTGGGCTCTGCCTGCTCGACCCACACCACCGGTCCAACATGTCCTGACCGCAGCTCCTCAACCCGGACCCCACCACTGGGCACCACCCACCTCAGAAAAGATGTCCCCTCCTTGAGCAATACCCTTTGCCTCTGGGATGCCACGGGGGTCTGCCAAGAGTCCATCTTTGCCCCTGCCTATCACAAACTGGTAGCACTAAGTCCTAGGAAGCTCCCAGATGGGAAATCCAAAGGTGGCATCTCTCTCTGGTGAAGCTTGGATGGTGACTCCATTCTTGAAGTTATCAGGGAAGAGGCTCCATTTAAATGTCACCTAGCCCTGGCAACAACATAAACAGCCACGACTGCACTTGCTGTGCTCCAGCACCCACTTCAGCACAGCATTAATGACTACCAGTGAAGTAGGACAACATCCCTTTTCAGAACAAAAATTAAACTCCCAACATGGATACTCTCCAACAGCCTAAGTGCCCTCATTTGCATTATGAATGCTAGTTAAACACATACACACTCTTCTGCTGTTGTGCAACCTTCCTAAATGAATTCCAGTGATTGGAAAAACAAACCAAAAGGACCACCCTCCAATCCACCCAAAGGAGCTGCCTGCAGACTGTGAGCCAACAAAACGGTGACTGTGGGGACAGAGAATTTCTTTTTCCAAGGTGATGCCAGCCTTCCAGTATCTGGATGGGTTGATGTTTGGTCCCCAGTGAACCTATTAAGTCAAATGCAGGTGCCACAAAGCATTTGTTTTCTAGCAGCTCTGCGAGTACCATGGTCAAGGAGCAAGGAAGCAGGCGCCACAGGCAGTGCAGAAGGAGAGGCGGAGTGCAGAGGTGGACCCCGGGAGAAGGGCTCAACACAGGCGGGCACAAGACAAACTTATCTGCTGCTTGCAGCAGGGAGATGAAGAAAGAACAAAGCTGCCCTGAGATAACGAGGCAAGATAAGGAGAGACTGAGTAGGAACTAGCCAAGGGTGTGTTAAGTGAGCCGGGGCAGCAGGTCATGGCACGGAGGGGAAGAGAACAATGACTGTGGAAGCTCCCTCTGCTCAGCCACAGCAGAAGTCACAGGCCTGGATCAACCCACAAAATCATTTGCGCTACAGAAACGATTATTTATTTGACAGGTTTGAGCCGAGCTTTTATCCAAACTGTATGTGTGACACTTCTTGCTCTTCCAGGAATGGAGGGAGGGACCTGGCTTCCCAGAAGGGCAGAAGAAGGAAAAAAAACCCAAAACAAAACAAAAAAAAAAGCCCCAACTTTATGAAAGATCAAAGCTTTATGAAAGATAAAATTTTATTGGTCAGACAGAATGACTTCTCCTTGCACTTCTTGTACCAGTCCATCACAAGGAAAAAGCTGTTAAAAATCAAAACACATGTGGAAGTTGGCCTAGGGGTGATGGAAGACCACCCCCAGCCAAAGACAACAAAGAGCTGTGAAATCCATCTCTCCAGGCAGGAGGTGGGCAGCACAAAGCTCTCCAGGGGCTGCCTCGGTGACTGCTTAAGGGTTGAAGTGACAGTCCAGCCCATCCCTCTCCCCCCGGTTTGGGCACACTTTCTGCACCCCTCCCCAGCACTGTACTTTTAAATTGATTCCATTACGCTAACAGAAAGGTGTTAAGTTAAAACTTAACCTCCATTTAAACTTAGTTTACATAGCTTTGTAAGTTTATAAGGGCAAATCACAACCGTAAAATAGTAAAACATACCCATGCAGGACTTGAGCTTGTTCACCAAACTGTTGTACCTATGTCAGTGCAACCTGGGTTTAAGACAAAGACTTACTCCTCATTTACACCTGAGGTACCACATCTTACCCTTCGGCACAGCATTAGTAGTAATTACCCGTGCAGAAGGACTGTGGCCAGGTCATCCTTTCTGTTTCACTACACCAACATGATCGATTCCCAGCTCGGAAGCGAGGGCAGGGCTGGAAACTCAAGTGCCATCCATCTCGGGGAAATCCTCCAGGTCTGTGGAGGGGAAGGATCCAGCAAAGAACATACCTGACAGCTAACCCAAGACATGACAGCCTTTTGTTCCAGCGCACAGGGGTTAGTTCACCCTAAGAGACTTATGAACAAAACCCCCACATATGAACATATACAATTAGAAAACATTTAATCCAGAATTTTAGAGACTTAAAAAAATAATTTATTTTAAAATAATTTTGATGCATGTGGCCTGCTGAGATTCCAAGCATCCAGCCAAGGCCAACCATCCCCTCTCCCTCTCTCTCTCTCTCTCCATCACAGTCCCCCTCTCCCAACCACCACAACTTTTTGTGCATGGTTTTGTTCCTAGACACATTCTGATGCACTCCAAGGAAAAGCAGAACGAGCAGCTCATTACAAGGAAAAAAAATTTCAAACAAGGCTCAGCAAGATGCTTTTTCCAAATTCTTGGTGAGTTGTTTTCCCCCCCCCCCCGCCCCCCTCAGGATACACATGAACTCCTCAGTGTGCTCCCAGCCTCCCACCACTTCAGCGGTTGCCACTTGGGGCTCTCGCTTCCTGACCGCGTCCTCTGTCAAGCTGGGATCAGCAACGTTGTTCCCACAAGCAGCAAGAAGGAACATTTTTGTTTACACTGGCGTTCCCTTTCACTCTTCAGACTCTCCGTTCCACCACAGTGGACCTTTGAACATCCGCGCAGCAACATATTTTAGCGACACGCTCAAGGGCAGCTGTACTCTCTGTTCTGCTTTATATCTCCAAGTTTTCGGCAAATGCTCCGTCCATTTGACGTGCCTGCAGCCATCTTTTTGACACTTGTCCCATGTGGATCTCCTTTCTGCCTTTGGCCATGTACCTGGCAGAGGGCTGGACCACAGAAGCCAAGGAAAGCGAGTTACCTAAATGTTATCGTAGGGAACTGCAAGGCCAATGTTGTAGTTGTAACCACTCAGTTCATCGTAGGAAGAGCGGCAGATAGGAAGGATGCTTTCTACAGCCAGCTGGTCCACTGAGAACTCATAGGCATAAATGATTCCTCGATGCCTGTACAAAACACAACCAGGACGCACCATTTTACCTTAATTATACATTTAAATGGGGAAAAACAAACGAAGTTAGAGATTGCCTAAAGGATCAAAATTCGGTGCTTCAGAAGCTGAATACAAAACCCCATCCCTTCTGCACCAGGGCTGTCTGTGCAGTTTTAACAGACAAAACGCCCTCCTGCCTCCTTCCAGGGACCCCAGCAAGCCCTGGGAACGAATGGTGAATCATTCACTTCAGTCCTGCAGAGACATGACTGTCATCTGCTGAAACATTTCTGATCTGTTCAGGAAGGGGGAAGATAAATACACTGTGGTTTGATAGTTCAATGAGACATGCTAACAGCCACCCGAGATGCAAATACCAAAACCTGGAGTTTAAATACCAGTAGTTTTCCTTTAGGAGGAGACATCATTACTAATATTTAGAGCAAGGGAAGAGCTGCATTCCCTGTCTGGCTGCAGTGGCCTTTATATCCCCCTGCTGAAAAACAAAAGCATATTTTTTGTGCTCAGAAGTAAATAAAGAGCCAATTCATCAATGGTTTTGAAAGCCTTTTTTTTTTTTTTTTTAAAGTTTTATTTTTTAGATGCTATTTTCTATTACTGCTTAGGATCATTGCTCAGGTGCCCAGTGTGCCATTTAAAAATATACAATATAGCAGATTTTCACAAAATCCTACCCTTCAGAGATGGCTTACTCACTTGCGGTGCACGGTAAGGTCGTCGTCCGTGATGCTGGCGCCTCGGGGAGTTTTCTCATCAGGGATGTTTGCAGTGATGAGACTATGAGAATTAAACCATACGTGGCGGACTGGATGTCTGAAAAATAAACCCCACAACACTGGGTGAGATGTCACCTGCACTGGGCTTCTAAAATGCAACTGCAGTAAAGGAATCTCACTAGATTAAATAATAATTCATTTAAATCAGCGCCCTCCCTGTGGCCAGAGATGGGGAGCCTGCACCTTTGGCTCTCCCCCTCCTGTCTGGAGCAGCTGAGCGCAGCTTTTATCCCCATCTAGTGGGCTGCTACCAGAACACACGTGGAGCCCAGAAAACGGTACAGATGCTCGGCAGCACACAAGCTGCAAGTGAGCCGGGCTGCCTGCTGGCTTTGCTGCTTTAAGGACTGCAGCGGCACACTCCTAGGAAAAGCAGGATGCTTCCCCAAATGGGAATCCCCCACACCCCTGAACACTGAGCTATGGCTGATTTAGAAATCCACTATATGGCACAAGCTAAGAGGTCTGGTCTTCATTCGTCTTCCTCCCGCTGGCGAATAAACTAACCCTGAACCACTGTAACAGCATTTACTGCTCAGGTAGGAGTAACTTATCTTCTCAGATTAAGGTTGTGGAGATGAGCCATCTTAATGTGTCTCCTGTCATCTCCCTTAGCTTCTGCCCTTGCTTTCCATTCATGACGCCGGGCTGCAGGCGCGGATAACACCACACACACCTTCTTATCTACAAAGGCCTTTCTGATTGAAGTGAGCCCTTCTGATTCCTATGTAGATCAAACAGTCTTTAAAATGTTTAATCTAATGGTTTCACTTTTAGCATACCCCCAAAGCTCAGATCTGCACTGCCTGCTCTCCTTCTTGACACGCTCATTAGTGCCGCTCCAGGAGACAATCAATGCAATATTGTCCTTAATGCATCAGCCACATCACGATGGGCTTTATAATTCACAGGGTCAAAAGAGAAGGAGATACCTGCTATTAATCAATGACAACTCCAACTTTAACTTCTCTGACTGTAAATACCTCATCTAGCTCCTCTTTGGGGAAGATGTATTAAAAAAAAAAAATCAGGATTTATCTGTTCATTTTATTAAGGGTATCACTCAGACTTACAAGGGGCTAAATCCTTGAGGTCTTCATTCAGACAAAGCTAACTCCCTGGGAATTGTGCCTTGATCAGGGAATCGTAATTTGGCTGTAGCAACTAACAGCCTTCCATCAACTCCAAGATACTTGATCTCTGCTTGTACTTTCAGTACTGTACTTCTTGCGCTTTCAGTACAAACTGGTATTTTAACATTTACATGAGTTTAAATACCAGCTTGGCTTTCACCTTTACAGCTAAAGGAATGTGTGAATGAGGTGAACAGAAGCACACGTATTGTGTAAGGATATAGCAGACAGAGTGTCAGAACCCATCATTCTGAAATCAAGTCAGGAGTCCAGGATTTTAAATCCAAGATTTAATAATGTCAGTACTGGTTGGGGATGGGTCAGGGAGAAGACACTTACTGAACTTCATAGAAAATCCAGGCAAAACATTTCCATGCTCCCTTACATCTACCGAAGCACTTTTTTTAACTAATGAGTAAAAAGCCTAGAACAGCTAAAGGGCACACGCAAAAAAACCCAAAACCAGCACAAGACTCCAGGTGGGGAGGCAATCTGTTCCTAAATCACATGAAAACTAAACAGAACTCTCAGAAGCTTTAGAGATGGGTATGTTATCATTTTGGTCCTGGATCATCCCATGCCCACATTCTTCCCGTCAGGCGGATCTGATAAACACCCTTGCAACAGGAACCCAAGCAGACAAAAAAAAATCACCTTGCGTGCATTTCCCAGAGCTTCGTGCCCATCCGTTGGTCCCACACACAGACCAAGCCCTCTTCTCCTCCACTGACGATCTTCCAGTCATCCATCTGGACCGCTGACACTCCTAACTGGTGGGCATAGAGGGAGCACAAAGATTCACCTTTGCGGAGATCAAATACCCTGACCCTAAACGAAAGCAAATAAGGAACAGAGATCAAACCAGCTGTGGATCTGCAGTCTGTGGGTTCCAAGAACACAACTACTTTTGGGGTTATGAAAATACATCTACAAAGACAGTAGTCCCATGGCCACTACAGGGTCAGAAATCCAATACGGCTGACACTTTTCACCACTGCATTTTTACTCTTGAATTCTATTACCAAAGGTATTTTAAGGCAGACTTCTTCCACCACAGAGGACCCTTCTGTCTCTTTACAAGTGCTTGGTGATACAAAATTTAAGTGAAATTTGGAGAAAGCTCCCCTATCTGTGCCTCTCAAGATGTTACCAATGCCATGAGGCATAAAATACCGTGTTTTGGGCATACTGCTAAAACCCCTTGGTACCTGACCCACGTCTGCTGTGGCCAAGGGGTAGTATTACTACGAGGGTCAAGGAAAGGATTATTATTACAAATATTTCGGAACAGACTCAATGTGTGGCAATTCAAAAGACAAGTCAAGGGAATTATAGGTTTATATGCTTAGAGTTGATCACCAATATTGCAGCAAAGCTGTCCACCAGCAATCAGGATGTCTTCCTATTGTAAAAATGTAACTACTGACTGTGGGCAGCTTTTAGGTACATCTGGTTTTCAGAAATTATTGATCACTCAGACAAGGCATTTTGAAAAGAAAATATCGAAGACTCGGCTAGAAGAACTGTAGAAAAAGAGCACAGGATTTCAAGCACTGCAACAAGTCCACAAAGCCAGTTAAAGCTGATGGTGTTAAGTTTTGAACCCAGCACATTATCACAACAGAGTATGGTTTTTTGATCCTTATATACCAAGATTAAGAGATAAAGCAAAGCACATAAGTGACTTCCAAAAAATATGCAATGAGTGAAAACAGAAGTGAAGCGAAAATACTGATCTCAGATTTGAAAAGAAGCCAGAGAAAGTTCCTCCCAGCTGATGACTATCAAGAATGAAACCATCAGGTACACATTAATTCCAGAAAAAGCCAAAACACACTCGTTCCAACACATTAACTGTACTTTATTCCCTACCCCTGCTATGATCCTAATGGTATTGCAAGTCTTTCCTTTTCCTTTCTCAAATGGAGATTGCATCATATGATTTTACAAATAACAACCGAAATAAAAGGCAACAGGACAGTCCAAAACTCCAACAGAGCAACATCTATCTGACATGTAGAAAAACATGCTGGAACAGAGCTAGAAGCACGCTTTGTGTAGCTCTGCAGTCACCCTTAGGAAAACCCCATCACAACAGTTGCTGGTGGTGAAAAGGACTTCTTGCTTTCTCCAACTCCAGCAGAGAGAAGCTTTGGCTACATATTAGAGCCGTGCTTTGGGTAAGGATGGAGTATTTTGGAAGTGTTCACATCCAGTGCTTTCCCTGTCTTACTGCATATGTTCTGCATGGCAATCAAAGCTTCTTCTGTTTGGTAAGCACAGTTGGAAACGAAGATCTGATTGTGTCCTGGTTATTTCACTAACAAAGGCCCAGGTTTCAGGCAGGTGTCTATTCTGGCACACCTTTGGAGGAATCAGAGGCATATTTGAGTTGTTTAGATGTGCTTTGGGGGGGGGGGGGAATAATGGAAAAGCATTTTGCAAACCTAATGTGATGCTCTAATGTAGACCTGGCATGGGCTGCCATCTCCTGCCTCAACAGCTGGGCTCAGTGGGAGCGCATCAGATTCATCTGAGTTCAAGGGAGCTGCAAGGAAGGTGTTCTCGTGAGCAGGCTTTGACTCTCCTGTTAGACTACCTTAAAAGTAAACTCACTTGCCTTTAGGAGAGCGTGCAATACATGTTTTGATCCACACCCTCCAGTGATGGTATCCACTGGCCTTGCTATCTTTGCTTTCCCAATCCTATTCACTGCCTTAGGTTCCACCAAGAAAAAGGGTGCTGTTGTGCAGTGCATCAGCACATGCTCCCTGTTATCAGCAACCTTGCCCGTGTGGAGCACAGCTAAGCAATCAAATCAATCAGCAACACCTCAGGAGTATTTTTTTGATGGAAAGACAGATTTTCTAAGTCCTACCAGAAACATTTCACAAGTGTTACTTTTCAAAATCATGGCTTTGATTAAAATAGCATATACTAGTGAAACTGTGAAATTATTATATTTAATTCAAGCAGTAAGTTTTCCCACTGGAACTCCCATGGCAAGATCCCTATTTAATCACTTGCTCCGAAATAGGCCTATGGAAGTTCATGGCACATTCCACCCGTGGATGGCCCAGCACCTCTTAATGCCCTTCAAGACCATACACGTGGTCTTGCCTCCTGGATGCCAAACTTATTTGCTGAACTATTGATTCCTAACTTCTCACTATTTTAGTGATGGCCAGCCTCTTGAAATCAGTCAATGCTTGAGCTGAAAAACTGAAAAGCTTTCTGGATGCAGGGTGCCTGGGTGCAGACATTTACTTTAGTATAAAGCGAGTAAGTTTCAATCTCACTTCAGGGATATCAATGTTATCTGCTCTCACATCATTGTGCAAGAGATCAAAATTGGAGGTAGTTTTACTGGGGTGCTCTGGAAAATCAATTATCTGCTTTTAGAGGAAAAGAAACTCTCAAGGATTCAATTACATGTGTCAAACTTCAGATATTTCCTTTATCCTCTTTGCTGAGAAAGTGTGAGGTTTGCTTGCACTGCCTATTCACTGAAAAAGAAAAAAAAAGCTGTTTGACAAAATAATCATTTTTGCAAGCTGCTGCACTGGTGGGACAGAGGTCTGGGATTTGGCAAAGGGAAGTATCCGCCTTACAATCTGATACCCACCACCACACCAGACCACCACCTGCAGCCTGATGCCCAGCACGGAAAGGAGGAGGGAAGGAAGAGGGAGCCATTAGAGACTGGCTCCTCGCCACCCCACATCTCCTTTGGTGCACTGGATCGGACCCCACAAATAACTAGCCAAAAAAAGAAAATCTAAAAATTGGACTCAAAGGGTCTTTTTAAGCACTTTAATCCTTTCGCACTGACTGTTCCCAGTGCGTCCATTCCTGGCACCAGATATTGCGCTGGGAAAATCCTACTCCCCAAGCCAAGGAGTTAAAGAGAAAGCTGCTAATCAGCTAAATAGAAGCTGGAATCTGTTCATATGAAAGTCTCTTTTTTTTGTCACCTGAGGGACATCACAGTGTTCCGAAATACACTCTTGACATCATTTGGCAGACGGACCCATCTCATCCTACATGATTCATCCCTTAGGTTATTTTTTTAATATCAGAAAGTGAGCTTTTAAATGCCAAACTAATTTTGCGGGTGGTGGTGGGGAAGGGGAAGATATTCCAAGTGGTCTCGCTGGGCTGTACACCAACTGCGTCCACCAAATGGCTTAAAAAGAAAGTCTTCCCATGGAGCTTTCTGAAACAAAGCAAACTGGCAGCCACATCCAACTATTACCTAATATTTTGTTCCTGAAGTTCACGCAGGCTGCATTTAAAACATTAGAGGAGAAACAAATTCTAACAGGTCCAGATGTAGGACAGCAGGACAAGAAGGAAGCTAATTTGAGATGGGCTACAGCTCGTGGCAGTACCTACCTTCTGTCTTTATTGCCCGTAACAAGCATGTTTGGAGGACTGTTCTGGAGGTTGACACACGTAAAGTCACCTATCGAGTTGCCCATCTTCTTCAGACACTGACTTGTTTCCAGATTGTAAAGAAGAATCTGGCAGAAAGAGAAAAAAACACTGGCTAAATGTAGCCCGAGCACAACAACTACATTTTGCTGCAGCACAAGGCAGAGCAGTTATTACCATCAGAGACGGTTTGCAGGACTCTTTTCTCAATATGCTAACACAATGAAAATACCAATCTACCCCTATTAAAAAGGGCAACAACATCCTCAGAAATAAGGAAATCAAGTTTCACAACAGAATCCATCCAGCAGCAGGGATACAAGGCTTTTGCCAACCAGCATCAGGCAGGTATGGCTGGCAAAGCCAGCCATACCGATTTGCTCCAGATCAAATTTTTAAGGCTTACAGGGAAAACCAAATAGTTTCACCAGCAATTTTAGTATTTGAAACAACAGTGCAAGTAAACAGAATCAACATTTAGAAGGTTTAGACAGATGGACTGTGCAAAAAGATTCAATCAAATAGAGCAAAAACCAAAGTGAACCCCGACTGGCCCTGCCGATCGATAGCTTTTGTACAGATCGTGCAGCAGAAACAGTTTAAGAGAAATAATAACATCTGAAGCGGCAGCTCAGATGGGAAAGGAACAAAAAAACCGCTGATTTCAAGCAACGTCCAAGATGATTCAACCAGAGACTGGAGGAGAGGTCCGAGCGTCTCCTGCTCGTTCACCCTTCATGCAGCCATCAGTTTAACCATGTTCACCGTCCTCCCTGTGGGGCCAGATGAGATTTATCTGTATGGGCCTTTCCATTTAGGAGAGCAAGTATATTTAGAAACAGAAAAACGTACTGGTCAAAGCCCAGTGGAGCTCAGCAACAGTACCTGGTCTTACAGAACTTCATAAACATTATTACATTTCATGGTGATGCTCCTTTAATTTAAAAGAAACCTATCACCATGAACAGTAACGGTAGTTAAAATGTCAGGAAAAAAGCATGGCTTCCATGGCAACATCAGCACGGCTATGTCAACATCACATCAATATTCTTAACTTCTACTTTTCTGATTATACCCACATACAGCTTAATAAATAGTGCACTGTCTGTACATATTATTTCAGCATTTGCCAGAACAGCGACAGTGATGCTGCCTGCCTGGCCTTTTACTTTCTATCTGTGCAATTTTAGGAAGCATCTGAAAGGTCGAATTAAGAGAGCAGGAGGGGATCATTTTGTGATGGATGCCTCTAGGCAACAAAAGTGAAGCTTTCAAAGTCTCTAGGAATACTGCAAAGAAAGGCAGAGAATTTGCAGGTTTCCTCCACCTGCTATTTCTCCCAAATGAAGAGCAGGCACAGTTTTATTTCTACGTATTACCAGCTCCCTATTAGAATCGGCACATTCATACCCAACTTCCTCAATTGCTTACGCTATTTATATTCTCCCAGCTAGTTCCCTTTCCCAGATTCGTCTTTGTGAAGCTGCCTCAAATACCCATCTTAAGCATGTAATTCTTCATCCTTTAGACCTCCCAAACCAAAGCAATTTTACCCAAGCTCTGCAAAGCAAGGAAGACTCTACCTTTGCATGGAGACCTCAGACATAAAAGTTGCCAAAAAACAAACTTAAACTTCCATATCTACAAAAAATGTTGCTACAAACTGTATTAAAATGTTAGTCTTCAAGGTAAAGACCAGTTTACAGTCTGTTCTCACTTGCAGCACAGCTTCCAACAGCTCACTAACCAAACCCGGAGATAATGACATTCTGGCAAAGGTATTTTGCACAGTCTTCAAGGCAAAGGAAATTAATATCTGTGCCTGGCAACCAAGTTTCTCCTTGGAAAGTTTTGAACAAAAGACAAAGTCAATAAACTGCTGAATTCAACTTCAGAACAATAACTGATTGGGTCAACAGCAACGTATTCCAGCTCCCAGTTGAGCCTCTGAACCAGCCCTTCCCAGCTGTATGTTAAAACTCTGGAGAGGAGAGGGCCAAATGCTGCTTTTTCAAAAGTCCCCTGGGGCTAATACTTAAAGTGAACATCCATAAACTATTAATTTATCTAAATGACCATAGCTCCCATCTACCCTATAAACATATGATACATACTTGAACATTCAACTATGGCTGTGAAAGGCTGTAATGAAAAACTGAGCCCACACAGCATTTAAACATCCCCCTGCTTTACAGCGGAGCAAATACTACATATTCTCCTGCTCTTAGTCTCAGTTTTAGGCCGGGGGCAATCCTCATATGTAGCCAGCACCAGCTGAAAAAACATTTTTCTCTCTTCACATAACTTGTAGATGGTCACCAGTTTAAAGTGTCTGCGTCTAAGAAAGAGAAGCCGTAAAATAAATAAATAAAAAATTCAGAACACCAAAACTGGAAGAAAAGCTTTTGTCTTACTATCTTCTCCTACCCGCTCCAGTTCCTTCTCTTCTCAGATTAGTCTCCATTCTTTTAAAGATTGCTAGGTTGTTTGTTTTTTTTTTTTTTTTTTAATTTATAATGCACATGTGTATTTCTAGCCAGTTAGGTCCAGTTAGAAGAAAGATTCTCTTTGTATTTCTTGGTATTCAGATTTTGCCTACCTTTAAATTCAGCTCCTGTCCTGAACAATTTTATAGTCTGCAAATTAATTTCAAAATCTTATCCTGACAAACTGATAGGTAAAGAAACAAAAAGAACTCAGAATGCTTTTTAAAGACTGAATAATAATTTTGTAAAGACAGGTTTTTTAAAAGCATCGTGACAATTTTGAAGTTGCCAGAACACTTCTGATGAGCTCTCCTATAATATCCCAAGGCAAGAAGGATTTTCTTTACAAAGGCCAAGGAGAAAGAATGAAAATACCTGGTCAATAGGGACTTGAAATAAGGGTCTGTATGTTAAAGGGCAGATAAAGCATAAGATCTTTAGGAGGTTTATAATCCTATAATGCACACTGCAAAGGGATTACCCTTTTAAAGATATTTATAATCCTATAATGGACACCCAAGACCAGTGACCTAATAGGTACCCAACTGAAGGTAAGTGAAGCAAGAGCATTTGGGTGTGAAATGAAGTACCCTGGGATAACACACTAATGAGCACCCCTTCCCCCAGTGGGACTTTAGTGACACAAGGGAGGGAAAAGCATTAAATACTCTGTGCAGATGTATCGGGATCCAACACACAAAATAAGAAGTGTTACCTATTAACATTGTTCAAATGAAAAGTCGAAGTTATTGGAGAGGAGCCAAGCAATCTCCCAGAATGCTTAATAATTCAGCAAGCCAGAAATAGCCAGAGTACCTTTACCATTATGTTTAGTTAAAGACCACAGAGATTAGAAAACACATTATCCATCTCAGAGGCGATTCTTCCCGTGTTACAAGTCCCTTAACGACCTTTACCATCTCTCCCTCTCTCTCTCTCTCTTTTAATAAGGCTGAGCAAATGGGACTTCATTTTATCCGATTGCCACAGACTAGTGGTATTAATTATTCATGCTCATACTCTCCCTTTTGTTAAGGCAGTGCATTAGACTAATTTCCCTCTTTACTGTGTGAGTTGGGCAAGTCTCAACCCATGGTCACTGTGCTCAGATAGATGTGCTGAGATGCTGGCAAATTCACGCGACGAGGCAGAGGAAGAAAGGAAAAGTTACTGTATTTCACGGAACTGCAGAGCAGCGGGTACGGGGAACTCTTTAAATGCTGTCCAAGAACTCAAGAAAGACGACTAAATTAATTCATAACAGAATTAAAAGTCTCTGTAGCCAGAACAGCTAAGCTGTGAGCTTTGTTACATCTTGGAGCTAAGTGAGGTCAAGCATGGTCGATGTACTCTGGCTGAGATACTTCCAAGAAAAACCAAGGCATTGAAGGAACTGCTGTTGATGGAACTCTTCCATGCACGTCCAATACCCCAGCAGGTGTTTTGGGATCCTGTGTTGTTGGAGATGTCTTTTTTGGACGGAACATTAAAACAACAAATCCCCAAGCACTTGTTATCAAAGAGCCTGTGGTACTTTCAACAAGAGCAGGGGTGTTCAACCCACTGTCCTGGCTGAAAGCCAGCAGACAACTGCTTTGTGAAATTGCTAGCTTCCCTCTGCAATCACATTTCTGCTTCTTGTCAAAAGTTACCGCATCCTACGGCTACTAAAAAAAATGAGTCTCTCAGATCTGGGCAAAGCGCTCTGTATATACAGTATATTTCATCCTTATTTAGATGAAGTATTGAACAGAGTATCATAAATACTAGCCAAAAGTATACTGTACAACCACACTCAAAACCTACATCCTTTTCCTTACTGAATAACACACAGGACACATTAAAGAACCACTTTCTCAGAAAGAACTGTCTAGGATTGAGGTTTCTAACTGTCACTTTAAGAGACAGAGGCTCAAAATTACAAAAAAAAACAACTGAGTTGCTTAAAGAGGCAGAGGAACAAGCAGCAAGATTGGAAACAGAATTTGCATGTATTTCCAGATTATGTTTCTTCCCCCTTTCCTTCTGCCCATCCCTCTCCCAACTTAAAAAAACCCAGTATTGCTTGAATACACACAAATACTGCCAACAAAAGAAAGGCTCGTGAAATTTCAAGTCCATCATAAATAAAAAGGATCTGGTTTTTGCTCAGGTCAAAACCACTCAATTCAAAGTGTACCTACAAAAGCAGTAAGGCTATTTCACATGCATTTGCGGCAGAAGTCATCAAATTAAGTACAGCATATGGTACACACTGCTGCAAGTTTGAATTTTATTTCTAAAGGGATGTGGAAAAAAGAATATTTTCAAAGTTTACAAGCCTCAGGGGCACAGTTGCCGGTGCAAATGTATTGAATTGCCTACTGTAAATATGGCACATAACACTGCTACAACAACAACAAAAAATATTTGACTATTAACAAATGCAAGGTCAGCATATTGATACTCGTACACAGAGATAAGTGTTCTGGCTCCATAAATTTAAAGATGAGCTAAGATTTAAAAGGAGCAGCTGAGGGAGACAGACAGACAGTCAGAGAGAAAGAAAAAGAGTAAATCATACACGAAACAGCCAGTAAAAAAAAAATAAATAAAAAAAGCAGTTAATATACATGAATAATGGATGTTTGATTTAAAAGCAGTTTACTCCAATATGATGTAATTTTTGACAATCAGCCAGAGAGACTATTTTGCAAGTTCTTGCCAGATATAAGTCATTGTGTAAAGCTGGTAACACAACCATTTCTCTGAGCATGTGGAAAATTGACTTTCATGCCATCCTAAAGGTGACTTTATGCTGGCAAATGGGAACTCTTATTTCGCATGCTGCACCAAGCAGCCTGAAGCGATGCTTAAAGACCCACACAGACAACTGCAAAAATAACAGTCTAAATAGCTTGCGGCAAATCCAGCAGCAAAAAAAGCCAGCCATGCACACTGCCCGGTCCTTCAAATATCTACACCTGCTGTAAAAATTATGTTTAGTAAATGATAGTAAAGACAAGTGCAGTTGGTTTTTCCTTTTAAGTTTTCACCTGACTGGAGTTAAAAAGTAAGACTCCAAGCGGGTAGCAAGCACTAGAGCCAAGCACTACGCACGCAGGCAGCGCACAAGCTTCGGCAATGCGATTCTGCCAACGCACCTGCAACCCTTGCTGTTCCAGCTCTGGACACTGCCCGAGCCCGGGCTGCCAGCCTCCGGGACTCTGCCAGCCTGGATGGGCTTGGGATGTGGACAGATGTCTGCTAGAACCTGGCATGAGGTCACCAGACTCATTTGACTTGTGGCTGAAGCCTGATGTAAAGAGTTCAGGTACCCAGAGATGAAAGGATCATGATGTTTACCCACTCACTAAAAAGCCCTAGCCCAGAAACACATTTTCCCTAACCTAAGGGCAGGACAGTGAAAAAGGCAGGCAAGGTAATCCTTGAAAACTGAATGTATTCTCTTGTTTTCATAGATTATCACCTTGAATACTCATGGCACATCCTAGCAGCTATATTTTCAAAACCTGAGACACCTACCTAAGCAGCTGTGCTGATTTTGAGGTATTCACATTAATGTACAAATTGGGGGGGGCGGGGGGAGAGAAGAAAAAAGCAGCATGTCATTGACATTTGCAAGTTAAAAAAACCCTAAAAATCCCTTTTGTATTGGCTAAACTATTTCCGGTCATTAACAAAACCAGAAAACAAACCAAGAATTATGGTTGTTACCTTTCAGCAAGATGAGTTAATCGGCACACCATGCAACATTTAGGCAAGGAGAACTTCTGGTCTCTCTGCTGGACTGTGGTTTCAAGCAGCGCCTGACTTACAAAAAGTTACGCAGTTCAGAAGACAGACCCTCAGAAAGAGTTCTATCTTTCCTACATGGTACCAAAGAGTTTATAAAAAGAAAGGTTATTTAAAACACCTTTCATCTTCACAGACCTGCTCACACTCTACAGTCCTACAGCTCCCCAAAGAGAAATGTTTGGGCAAGTCACCAGTAAGACCTGCCCTTCTACTGGTATGAAAACAAGAGTTCATAAAGAGCAGTTTATTGAAAATTGGACTATTTACAGGGGCCACAGTGGCTAACAAAACTAATGCACACGCAAGATGATAAAAATCTGAAGTCTTTATAACGCCACGAGAACTGGAGACATTATGACACCAGAAATGACAACGCAAGCTTGCCAGTTAACAAAGAAGAAGATTTTAGTTAAAATAAGGCGCAAGAAAGATGTAACAGCTTATATAAAGCAGCTATGACCTAAATACATCATCCAAGAGAGACTGTAAAGTATGAAATTCGATTTAAAGGATTATTTATAATTTGTTTTTCACTTACTATTAGTTCATAGCATCCATTTCAAGTGGTTAGTTCTACTGGATACACTTACATTAGCAAGCAGTTGAAGACCTCCATGGAAAATATTAAATTCAGGAGCAAAACTAGGCAGTATTTCAATTGCTGATGAGGAGAGACAGGTGATGTTGAATGTCGTTCATCAAGTAAAAGCCAATCACCAGCTCAAAACAGATGAAAAAGTGACAGCGTAACAAACAACTCCCAAGGCATCTGATCTCAAAATACCTAGCCTTCTGTTTCTAAGTTGGAGGCTCTGAAGTCATTACTGTTCTCCCTTCACTCCTCTCTTCCCCTCTACCTGTTCTGAAATAAGGTTCAAGTTTGTGCACAAAACAACCAAAACCACAGGCGCACGCTGAACTGCGCTTTCTAGCGCATGTAACGGAGAGTTCTTCAGCTGCATGACTTCAAAATAAAATTCTGTATCCTATATGAAGCGTCTTTGGTGGGAAAAAACTCCAACTCCTCCCATGCTGATTATCTTCTATCACCAAGAACTGTTGAATATGTTAAAAAAAAATTCAACTAAATACAGGAGAAAGTTGTCCTTTCCCCTCCCCCTCAAGATAATAAAGCACCTATACATTTCATAAAAACAGTCCACAAGCAGGAGAGAGCTCACCTGAGCTACAGGAGACCAGACTTACTTGGCAGCAGATGGTCCATTCAGGGAAGCTTATGAATATAGAAACTATAAGGAAAGCTTCAGTCAGATCCTACAATCAGCGAGGTAATTGCATCAGAAATCAGATGATGTCAATCCTGGCAGTTATAGTGCTACCTGTTTAAAAGGTTTATGCCCTGTCATGAAGACGACCAAAGCCAGCTCTAATTTAAATATGTGCATTTAATTTTACGTGCAATGCTCAAACCCCAAATTCAAACACGAATGCCAAGACCTTGTGATGCTGCTGCCGCATCAAGATCACAGGTCTCCAAACAGCGTGACACAGGGTAATACGTTATTTCCCAGACACCATCCTCCACGGTGTGTCCGCTGGATGTCATGAGCACCACCTCAGGTTGAAAGGCAAAGCCAGGGTTAGGATTTTCCCTGTGGTTCATTATCTGGTTGATAATATTAGCCACGTGTGAGGCCAGATAGGAACACAGATCTCGGTATTTCAAGAATCTGGAATTTCAGGAAAATAGTACATTCCACGTTGAGTTAATAACCTTCGCATATATAAGCTGAAATAACTCTTACTAAAGAAATTTCTTGTAGCTTAATATAAAACCAAGAGCTCCAGGAGCACTAAACAGACGAACTTTCAAAAAGCAGCACCATACTTGGGTTGTCTGATGCTTAATAAAGTTGAACTTCTCACAGATTAAGCATTTATATTCTCCACTCTCTCCTGCACGGATGTCTGTCATCCGGCAGTAGGCAAGTCTATGCCACAAATCTGATGCTTTTCTCCTCTCCAACATAAAAGTCCCTACAAAATTTATGCCTCAGATCTCTACTCTGCTGTCAAAGTTGGTTAAAATTAGACAAAGATTAAAAAAAAAACAGAGAGGGGGGGAAAAAGATGGCTTCCCTAACTATATTTTCATCAGAAATCAGGTTACTAGGCAGTATCATTACGATTGTGAGCTTACACTAAGAAAAAAAAAAAAATATCCCTCAGGAAAAACAAAAACCACCCCAAACTGGGAAGAAACACAGCTTTCCCACTACAGCAACACCACCAGCAGCAAACAGGGCTGGAATTCTTCATCATTACATTTCTGAGACCAAAAGCTCTCCTAAAGACAGATTGTCAACTTGTGACCAGCGTAATCAGCCAACGCAACGTCCCTTCACGTCTGCGCAAGGCACATAATTATCATAATAGACATTAGTAATTAATTTCCGGCGTGATGTCAGCTGGTGCGGCAATGCCAAGCAAGCGTCCTTGTCAAACACACCCCAGCCGTCTGGACGACTTCAGTCCCATCTCCCTGATTAGGATGCACGCTGATGCACTGCTTAATGCAATCTGCCATCAAATGCCAAATAGTTCAGAACTAAATTAGGAAATATGTCCAGCTTTACAGAGCGACGCTCGGGGGCCTAAGTAGATTTCTCTATTCCTTCATGAGGCACAAAGGCGATCACCGATGTAATGCCCCTGAATGAGGCAATTTTACCTTCTAACCTTCCCACCTCTGTAGGGAAAAGAATTGGATTAGGACAGCAAAGGAATTAATAAAGACAGCATGGCCTCGCAGCATCTCTCAACCCTAGAGGTATTTATGGTGGCCTCAGCATTTCCCTAGTGAACGTGAATTTTAAGGGGAAATTAGATGCAGCTGGACCCATTTATTCCTAACACAGAGGTAATCCTAAATAAAGCTTTCCTGTTCTAGTTGCTTGCCAAAGAAAACGCTGCATTTTTACACTGCAGACCAAGCTCCTTCCATCTGGGTGTTCACCTCCTGCTTCTTTCTCCACCTGCCTGAAGCACTCTCCTTCCCTCACTGTTGATAGCCCATCACATGCCTGAAGTAGAACCACAAAAAATGGAATGAAATCAGGGAGTGGAAGAGTTAGGCAAGATGCAGGAAAGGGACAGAAACTCTTCTCAAGGCACCTGCAAACTGCTTTCTGCAGCTTGGTCCCTGCTCTGGAGTGGGGCCATGTCCAGGAGCAGGCTGCTGCCACCAGCTACTGGGATCTCAGGCAGGATTCTGAGCCCCCCCTGCCCAGTACAATTACTTACCTTACTTATTTGAATCTGCAAGCCCAAAAGAGCCTCTCCCACAAACAGAGAAGTTTGAGAAAAGCTGCATTAGAAGCATGCTTCAGCCATGAGTCTTCAGCAGGGTTACAAAAACGGTCTGGTTTTGATCTACCCTGCCACCGCCAAGATGTGCTGATAAAAGCAGCACCCTGTGTCACAGGGGGCTTCAAACCTATGATTATAATTTTGCTTCCTTTAATACAACAGTCACACCATCCTCACCAAATTGTAAGTAGCTTAGTTCAAATACTCAAGTGCTCATAAAAAAAAAAGCAGCATCCTCCTAAGACCACGTTTACATGTACAAGGCTTGACATACCACCCAGGATGCCCTCACCAGAAAGGCTGAGGGGTGTTTCGGCTTCTGGGGGCAGGGGTGGTTTATTGGGGTTTTTGGGTGGGATTTTTTTTTTGTTTTTGTTGGTTTTTTTGAGACTAGTTCCCCCTAGAGGGCCTCTGATGCAGCATACAGCTGAATGAGCCGGGACTCGCTGAGGAGTAGGAATGCAACTTCTTTAGAGTGAACCCAGTTAGTTGAACAATAAACCCTTCCTTCAGCCCTCCAGAACAATAATAGAAGCATCAGATGATGCATTAAAAGAATATCTTCCCTCTACTGTCAAAAGCTGAATAGCAGGGAAGGAAATGGTCAGCAGCATGAACTTTTTTCCTTTAATTATGTAAATATAAAAACCTTACACAATAAAAATATTAAATACCTGGTTGGGCTCATTCAATAGCCAGCCAAAGGTTTTGACCCCAAAGACCGCTTCATGGGCGGACACATCGAGACATGTGATGGGCTGACCATAGACAGAATGGAGAATTTTGCCAGGATCTTCTGCTTTCAGGAGATAGACAATGTCTTCTGCAGCTGCTACTGTCACTGGACTCCCCATAACATCTGGAACCAGATTAAGGAAGTTGACCTAAAAAAAGCAGACATTTTATTTTTATTACAGCCAAAAAT
This sequence comes from Falco naumanni, assembly GCF_017639655.2. Taxonomy (NCBI): domain Eukaryota; kingdom Metazoa; phylum Chordata; class Aves; order Falconiformes; family Falconidae; genus Falco; species Falco naumanni. The sequence continues at coordinate 92,158,324 of NC_054054.1, read as the reverse complement.
TCTTTTACAGCACTACTGCCACACGTTAAAATGAACGGACTGCTAATGTGTGGTCATCGGCTATCTTGAATCATCCCCATTATGGATTAATTTCAGCCAAAGACCAATCCATTTTATTACTGAACTTCTGCAAGCTTCGCTCCTACGATGAAATCTAGTTCACTGTCTTTAAAATGAGCCCACTTAAAAACCTAATCAGAACACATTATAATGGAACACACCAAAATGTCACATCAAAGAAAGGAGCAAGACTTAACGGACTCATTCAAATGAAGGACAGAAAGCCGTAAGGCTAAAGCACACAGAGTTAGAATGTGAATACGGTGCTTGAGAAGAGGCAACATGTTCACGCAACTAACACGGAAGAGCTGATGCTTACCCTGCAATCACGTATATATGCCTTAAATTTACAGGGAAGTCATCGCATGACTCTAGGACAGCCCAGGTATCAGCCCCCCTATCTTCTGTCACAAGACCAGAACGACATTGCTCTTCCCATTTCAGTAAATGGTTAAAATGCTGCTGAAAAGTCTCACCCCGGGAAGGGCTAAACTCCTTAACAGCACAGCTAACTCCTAACCCACCCTTAGAAGAGCGTGTGGTGTCCTGAGCGCCTCCGTCACATGTGGCAAGCTGACATTTCATCGCAAGCAAGATGCAAGAGTAAGATGGATCCAACCACAATGGAGCGTGTGGTGGTGTTCTAGTATTTTTACTGGGAAGTCTCTTAAAATGTTTGGGGATTTTTTAAATTTAAATACTGTAAGACTGACTTAGCTTTGAAATAGGGGACTAATCAGGAGTGGTTTAAATCACAACTTCTTACCCATCAGCTGCGGAGTCAGCTTCCTGCAATAGGAGAGAAGCTGAAAAAACTCAATTTATTCCAACATACTTCCTTCCCCTTTCAAAAAAATGTTGATACTCTGAGATGTAATAAAACTTCAGAGAATGGGGCAGGATTTAACTTTTAATTAGAATAGTCTCAAAACTTCAGTGACAGAAGGTGCGACCTAAAGAAGCTGCACAACTAGTTACAGCTTCACAAGTGATGCTATTAGCTCGTTTGCAATATCCTGCCTCAGAATTAATCAGATAGTGTTGATCTGGAATGAGACCTTGAGTTTTAGCTCCAATTCTACACGAGAAAACTGATTTACAAAATGAGCCAACTTAGTTTAATGTTGACAAAAAAATAATTAAAAACAGGCAACCTCCTGCACCATATGGACTTCTATTCATTTTCACTTGTAGCTTAAGCCAGCATTGCATCCTTGCTCTTCAGTGTTTAAAGGCTCATCCGTTAACCTGCTTCAAAATCACAGCCTCTAGCTGATAATGCTGTTATCTAGTTCAGGCAACACTCTTGTAAGATTTTTGTAAGATCCCTCTTAACTGTACCAAAAATAATTAGTGGATCGGGAGCTTCTGGAATCAAGCTGAGTAGCCTGGAGACTCACCAATTTCTGGATTTCAAATGTTTCCGTAGTTTGCCAAAATCCTCTGTCATCAGGGCTTTCCACTTTGACCTCGAAGCCAGATGCCGTCGCTACCGTTGCGCCCTCTGAACCAAGAGCTAAAGCCTGTATCCTCTGATTGTGCTGGTAATGATGGATTGGCTCCCGGCCGAACATCAGGTTCCAAACGCTAACTGTTCCTGTACACAAAAAAAATAATGTAATCACTATGCGTTATCTTCGAATTTAACAAAACTGTACAAGATCATTTACAGATGTAAGCTTAAAAGCATTGTAATGGAAAAAGTTAAAATACAGGAAAGAGATGGTAAGGCAGGAAACCAGAACTTCTGGAGGTTGCATAGCACCATGTAACTGCTTCAGAGGTAACTTTTCAAAATTACACGCTCTGGCATTACAGGCTCTATTGCTCTCTCTAAGTAATTCCTAATTTTTGACTTTCAGATAACATTGGTGTCTACCTTGAGGAAGGCCGCTTGACTTCTCTTACATTTCCACGTTTGGAGAAGATCAGACTTAGATACCTAAATTCTTGTTCTACTATATACTTGCCTTCAATTACCACAAAACAGAGCGAGGAAGAGCCCACATTCAAATTTCAGTCACTCTGCTGCACACACAAGTTACACAAGTTTTAAAGCGAAGAATGTGAAGCTCTGCTCAGGCAGCAATAGGTCAGGGATTTTAACACCATTCTTAACAGTTTACACCCGGCAGCAGAGTTTCTAATCCTGATGCTCTAGAACAACTGAAAACGTAGAAGAGTTCAAAAAGCTAAAGAACACAAATCCTGAAGAATAGAGGAGTATCAGTCTAAAGGCAATATATTTGTCATTGTGTTTTTTCCCAGCATAGATCACCGATACGCTGTTTAAAAGCCCGGTACATTAAAGCAATAATCTGAATAAAAGCAACCTGGAGCAATCAGGAGTGTATTACAGAACAGAAGGGCCAGACGGAATCGGAGACTTCTGGGCCACCTTTGCACTGAATTAACGGAGAAGCAATCTTCAGATGTGATAGACAGGGCTGGAGAAGCCTGCCTTCTACTTGAGCATGGCCATTAATGATGAAATGATTAATGGTAGCTATTCCTTCAAAAGGAGACATAAAAGCTCTGACAGACAGCTGTGGACGGGCACCAATGCCAGTTTGCAAACACTCCTCCAATGTCCCAAAGGAGGTGAAGCAAGAGTGTGGTAATGAAACTGCACATAGTGAAATGGTATCTAAATGAGTTTAAATTGATTTATGTTTGCTTTTGTAAAGATTATTTGGTATCTGGAAAGTGCTACCAATGTGAAATAATGCAGATAATCCTTAAGATCCCCGTCTAATGGCACTCCCACTGAATATTTATATTCCTCGCCATGGGAATGAATACCATAATGGGGACCATTTTTGTTTTATTAGGGATGAATATTTAAATTAATCTGCTATTTGCCTAAACAATTAGCCGCCTCTGTTTGTTTACACAAAGCCAAAACTGCAATTAGGCTTCCATCAAAAAGATAAGTCCCGAGTAAAACTGTCCCGATGGAGTCATAAGGGCTCAGAGCAGAACTTCCCAAAATTACTTCTTAGCATAATGGTAATTATGTTAATTGCTTGAAAGGTAAATAACTGCTGAACTGGTTTTGAAAAACAGAATGCTAGCTTGCATCACACACACTTAGGCTTCAAACAAGTTAACAAATACAAATGGACAGCACAGCTACAATTCCCTGTGCCGCCTGGCCTGCCCCGCACCAGGGCTCAGCGGTGGCACTTCTGTTCCTTCCAGCCAGTCCTTGGCTCCCAATGGGAACAAAGGGAATGGCTGAAGTCTCATCTCCAGGACAGCTAATTTAAACAAGCAAAGAAACAAACAAACGTACATCAGTGAGAAAAGACTGTAGTGATATCAGATCGTGGATGTTAGCACCGGACTTTTTCATCAGACGATGAAAACTGCTGCCAAGCTCCTCCCGGCAGGAGTATTTTCAACTTTGTTTTGCAGAACATTTATCCCAATTAAAGATCACTTTTGTGAAGGGGAACAAGGAAGCCGATTTGCTTTCAGTGAAATCTTTTGTTTACACATCTCTGTGATGAGCACGTCACTGTTTTTAATAGAGTGCATTAATGTACGGGAGTTCTGCAAAATATCAAAAAATATTCAAGTCAAAGTACCCTCTCTTCTGACCTCACAAGCAAACTGGAAAACCCAGAATTCAGAATTCTGCTCTGATTTTGGGCAACAAAGCCACTATTATTGCTGCATCTCAAACATTATAAAAAGAGAAGACAGCAAAAATGGCTCATGCGAAATCAGTTCAAGACAGGTGTTTGGATTTTCCTTTTTTAACCAGCTGTTCCATCTGTCCAAAATATCTAAAAATTTTATCAGAAAAACAAGTGATTTGTAAGGTCACAAGTTAACATCTGTTTAATGAAGGAGCACAATATAAGGAGTAAAAAGGAGAACTGAAAAGGAATGCAATGAGCAAAAGAAATACCATTTTCTGTCATTAGGATGAACAACTATTTGCTTGCAAAAATACTGCTTGTCCCCCTTGATTCCCCCTTCCTTCAAAAGACTGTATTATTGTGTATGTACATCCTCCACCATCTGTTACTTGCTACCAGTTAGACGCTTCAACCACTGCGTGCAAGGACCTTCTGTGGAAATCCACTATTGTCAAAACAGGTGTATGCATTCGTGCATGGCGGCAGGAAAACATTTTCAAGTTTCACAGAAAAAGAAAACACTCCACTGTATTTATCAACAGGCAAAGCTACTACTAGGTCTTAAAGTGCTACTCAAGAACGTTCTGTATTCTATATTTCATTGCAGAAACAGAAAAATGTATTTATCAGCATGCAAGCCTTTGCAACAGTCAATCATGTTTGTGTAAGAGCAAAAAAATAAAAAGCCACCATTACAGTTAAAGTTATTAGCATGGCAACATAAAAAAAATTAGGTGCAAGATTTACCAGTGCTGATGAGATCACTACTTTACACAGTTTATCTTCCTGCCTCCAGCAGCGACCAGTACTTCATTTCCAAAGCAATATCTTTGCTAAGGTGAAGTTGAGGTTGCAAGCTTACAGAATATTTTTTTTTTTAATACTGTAATCTTAAAAGTGTTAGAGTCATTAAATCAGAATTATAAGCAATACTTTCACAGCATGCTAAAATCTGCACCACAATGGCGATTATTCCAATTGAACTCTAACAATAACTCCTCAAACCGATTTAGACTTTACAGCTTGCTTATATTTAATCTTGGCTCAAGGAAACGAGTATAATTGTGACACTTGACATTACAATCACCGTACCAGTCACCTTGTTTATCACTTTGGCCCAGACTGTACAAAGAACTCAGGTTTGTAACTTCTAACCCAATATATTGTTGAAATGCAGTCTGATGAAAGGTCCATTTATTGCAATTCACTCTAGATTGGAAGGTATTTGGATAAAACATTTAACTATGAGACTATTGTGCCTTACACAGTGCACTGCTGATCCTGACCGTACTCCAGTTTTAGTAAGCATCAGCCAGTCTTCCACCTCTCTTGCTCTATCAAAGGTGAATAGCTGGGAGCTGTTCTCCATTAACAGTGCCTAGTAAATTCCCCTCTAGTATATTCCCTTCTTTGCAGCTGGAAGCACAAAAGATGTCCTGCAAAAGCAGCTGCTTTGTACATCTTGTTTTCACCTAGCTTTCTCTCTGGTATAAAAGGCAACGTTTTTGCCACACACACACACAAAAAAAAGGTCTCTCTTTTCCTCTGACATCTCTAATCCTGTTACAGGGAAAGGAAGCATAAGCACAGGCAAAAAATGTTAAATCACATTTGTAAATATTACGCTGGCTTGTGTTTGGCAGGTTAAGAGCTAGCCACAGCAGAGAACAGCTGCCTGCTCGGGCTACCTGCTAGGAGCAAACCCTCAGGCTAAGCGGAGGGAGGACTGTGGTTTGGTGCAGAAGGTCCTACGGACCCATTACATCAGCCCTTCCATGCTAAGGCGATACAGCTAGCGGTTGCTGTCAGCTTTAGAAAAGATGTACAGCAATCGACATGTGAAGTATTGGCGGGGTGGGTGGGCAGGAAAGCAAAGACAGAATTTTGTATATGCTAGAGCAGGGAATGTGGACGTGCTCATGGGTTTTGTGCTCATTCACTTCAGCCTCCCAACACAATGGCCAGAAGCTGCTTAATTCACATCATCTACATGATGTTTTTCCTGTTTGTGAGTCGCAGTCTTGCTTGTTAATTCTTTCTTGATTCACACAAAATTCTTTTTCACCTTTTGAACACAGTTCTTACACATTTTTCTTTTTTTTTTCTTCCAAGCTGGGAATATTAATTTATTTCCTTATAATTTTCACACATCACACTTCTATGAAGTACAAACAGTAGACAAAATATGTGGGTGGAAACAAGCATCAGCCTGAAGTCTCAAAACTTATCTTGAATTTTGAGTTTCTCCCAAAAATATTTCTAGTTGGAAGGACAACCAACACACAGCCAATTTAACCTTAGTAGATGCTTGGTGTTCATCAACTAAAATTTTGTATTTTACTTTCATTGCTATGTTGTGTCTCAACTTTCAGCGGGCCCAGCAAGCTACTTACTGTACTAAACAGCGAGAGACTTGACCTCAGCCATAAGATTTGTCCCTTTACATTATTACCACACCAGTTTCCACCAAATGTTGTCAGGTTTTATCTCCACCACTCTTCCTACAGAGATTTCCCAATGACACCCCCCCATGCAGTCCCTCAGAGAAGGTACAGATGAGAAAGTCTGTATTTCATTCCCAAGTTGCAGACTCAAGAGCCAGACTTCCGGGCCCATCATGTGAAATCACGCGCTGTTTCCCCAAACCAAGAGTTTTGCATCCACAGCCACCTGCACGTATCTGATGGGAATAAATACACCTCCACCTGCTACATGCGGTTTTCTTCTTATTGGAGCCAGCCTGTTTCCCTGCTCTTGCTATCTTACAGCATGTCCCGGCACTCAGGGGAAGGCACCAAACATTACTCCATTTCTGCCTTTACAAAGATGGTACAGAAGGGACAATACCCACAGGCAGCTTTAAGGGCATCAGAACGGACAAGACAGCAGATTCCCAGAAAGCAACACTGCCAAAATTCCCTTCCTGGGGCCTGCCAACAAGCAAAAGCACTTCTGGTCCCGGCAGAAACCACCTTCCTTTGCTCCGTGTTGCTACTCTGCAACTTGTGAAGTCCCACTAACTCCTCCCAACGGATCTCCAAGTATTACCGTGAAGGGCAGCAGCGCAGCATCTGCCCGCCATGCCTACATGTGTACGAAACACGGCCTTTAAAAAGAAAAAAAAAAACCAACAAAAAAAAGAAGAAAAAAAGTATGTTCTCTTGTTGCAGCACATTGTTTTCAAGTCAAACTATGAGACTCCTGAGGGTGGGGTGGGGGGGAGAGTGATGGCTAAAAGTAGACTGCTGTTTCCCAAAAGCTGTGGCTCGCAGCCAAAGTCAGGCAAGCATGGAGCAGATGGAGTCCTGGCAAGGCCTCTACTGTCCCTGCATTAGCAGCATCTGCTCATTACCCAGAACCCTCGCCTGCTTTATCTAATGCTCCAGGAAAAGCATTTTGATTTGATTCATTTCAGTTCGGTAACGTGCAACACAATTAGTGGTAAAATCAAACTGGAGGACTGCCAGTGCTGACAATAGGAAACAAGGCAGAAGAAATATGAGGCCAGTGGGTTGGAATTCAAAAATCACAACTGTGGATCAAGTTGCCAAGTCCCGTTGCCCCAGGTGTACATACAGTGCCCCCACTGAGTATTGGCACGGGCAGAGGGAACTTCATTTTCTCCCCATACATTTTTCTCTCGTTTACCTCTCCTTGCAGCTTGCTTCTCAGAGGCTGACACCATCAGAAACATTCAGCAGAAGCCACAATTCAGTTTTTCTTTCGTGCCATCGTGGAGTCACACTTCACTTTGGATGCAGGCATCCCAGTAAGACAAATCTTTCTCCTTGCTATTATTTCATATGCCTTGGGAAGCATTTGCTGCTACCGAACCAGCAAAACAGTGCTGCAAGGCAGGCGCGGTGCGAGCAGAATCTGCCTGTTAGTTCTTCCCTGTGATCGGATGCCAAGGACATCGCTGCGTGAGCTCTGTTGAACTGGGAGAAACTGATGTTATCTGAACGAGTCTGCTAGCCAGGGATTCGACAGAGAAGTCTAGACTCTTTGCCTGACAGCACCACCTCCAACACTAGCAGATGGTTTCTCTGTGTTAGTCAAACTTACAAACAAAGAGAAAAGGGAGCTGGAAAAGTACAACAAAGAACGATCAAACACATTATCTTCAAAGTCTTCCTTCTCCCTCCCCAAGTTTAAAATAATGCTTTCCACCAAACCTAAATATATGCTTTCAGATTCCAGTTAGTAAACATTTCGAAAAATCAGTCTTTGTAATTCCCTATTCACATCGAAACTAATCTATTCTGACCAGGCTTCTCAAATCACAGTAACTGCCATATCACAGAGCCCATTAAAATTTCTACCCAAAAGAATAAAAGACACTGAGCTTTATGCAAACCAGTTTAGTCACAGCACACACAGGACTGACGACAAGGAATATGACAGGAAAAAAACCCTAGACATATTATTAGATTAGTCAGTGGGAGACTAGAAAACAAACAAAAGACCCTCTGCTAGTCATTGTTTGGCACACTGGACAAAAAGCCAACACTTAAAACTATCATTGTGCTATAATTTCCTATGGCTCAAGTAAACAATATTAATGAGTATTCTGCAATACCAGACTTGCTGTTGTCAGAAAATGTTGCCTATCGACAATTTTTAGCCACAGAAGACCATTCTAGCATGATCCATGCTAGAGAAACTGCTAAGGATGCTCATCATCTTAAAACAGCTCTTTTCACCCAAACCCCATTTATTTTACTTCTAAAATAAAATACATGGATTAGAGATTTTGTTTGGATTATCCATTTTCTGTTTTGTTTTCACACGCAGAATTGCCAGGATCAAAGATAGTAGGTGGACAGAACTCCCTAACTTTAAAATCGCTCTATTCATACCTGAGGAAAGATTTTAAAGTGTCAAAACATACATTTTAAAGAAAGGTGACAGGAGTTAAGTTCTGCCTGAGCAACTCAGCCTAGGATCCCAATCGGCTAGCACTGTTCAAACCTGACTTTTTTTAATTGCTGTTCCCATGTCCAGTAGATATACAGTTGGTCTCTGGCTCTTGCTGTCCATTACATAAACATCTAAGTATATTTAAAACAATGCATATAACCAGTATTTTATTAGGTTTTCATTACATATTAGGTCACAGTTTTCATTTCTCTATATCAAAGTATATAATAACCCACCACTGCAAGCCAGTACTTCAGTTAAGAAAATGTGCATCCACACACTATGCCAAGAGCAAGACAGGACGCAGATTAATCAGACATGCAAGTTTACCAGTATTCCCATAACAAAGCTTCACAGCACCCCAAGGGAGTTTTGGACAGAGGAGAAGGCTGGTGGAAGAATATTTAATATTTTTATAGCAAAACAAGTTATTTGCTTAAGATAGTTTGGCTGGACTACAGCCTGGCACTCAAGCTTTGTGTAGCAGTTCCAGTAGGAATTAAACATCAGTTTTAATGGGTGCTATGTTCCAATGCCTCCCAATGCATTTACGGTTATTGGCCAACTTTCTCACATAAAAGCAAGTGTGTGCATGTGTGTGTTTATATACAGGATTACAGAAACACAAAAAGCTGAGCACAGCTGCTTCATTTTTGTAAAGCCTCTTTTTTTTTTTTTTTTTTTTTTTTTTAAATAGGGAGGAGAGTTGTGGTTACTTACCATCCTCATAAGCTGCTACAGCCAGAGAGCTGTTTATCCTCACAAAGGAGACATGTGGCTGAGGTCCAGCATCACCAGGACCGTGCATTGGTTCCAGGATGGGGGCTGTGTAGTCCCAGGTGCGAGTGTCCCACAACCTCACTTCTCCTGATGTGTATCTGGAAAAGAAAGCTATTATTCATCCCAGAGCATCTGAAAAGAGGTAGCTGCAGGAGAAGGGAGGAACAAACAAGAAGCGTCTTAAAAACCCAACACCATTTACAGCTCCTAGACCGACTCTCCTCCTGTTTACACACTCTGTGTAGAAGCCCATTAGTTTCCCTCATTTTATTCCCATTTACTAAATGTAGCATCAAGTCTACTAAGACAGGCAGGTGTAAATTGGAGGTACAAGAACAACACGACTGAGCTACCATAGGTTACCAACTATCGATATGAGTTTTACAACTAGAATGCAAGGAGAGTCAGGCTCAAGTGAAAAAAAGGTAATCAGCAACGAGTCTAAATTACGTCATGGCAAAACTTCAAACCGTTTCTTTTCAGTCTTTAAAAATTTGTGACTGTGGTTGTGCCAAAGAAAGACTGTTTAATCAGAGCATTTATGTACGTAAGTACAAGCACTCATATGTATAAACCCATCCAATCTACTACTTTTTATAGAAACTTCTTAATGCCTCATCAACGGATCAGATTTGCCTACATCTCTGAAGACTAATTAATACAATTAAGTGTTGCCTTTAGAATTAAGGCAGTGCCACCTTCTTTGCAGAAGGCTCTCTCACTGAAACATCAGAAAAACAACAGTTCAACAAGGGTTTTCCAATAAGAAAATTAAAAAAAAAAACAAACCTAAACTTCCCAGATAATACTGACTGTATCTAAATGAATGAAGGTTGCTACACAGCAAGCAACACAAATGTCCTGTGCCATCTCTGCTGTGGAACACAACATTAAAGGTAAAAACCAGTGCAGGCAAAGTAAAGGCAAAGCTCCTCTCTATGACTGGTCAAAGAACACAGTTCAACAGCTATTTGGAACAGTTCAATAATTATTTGAATTTTAACAGAACTGTGATAATTAACACGATCGCTCTCAGATGTCTTTCTCTGCCATAGTTGAGACTCGGATTCTGTTGGAAAATAATGGGTGCTTACTGCTGTCAGCTTTGCTGCTACATCCCAACGTTTTGGGGAAAAGTGTTTCAAAAGAATGATTCCTATAAGCCTCAAAGGTCTCCAGTTCAAAATCTTGCTGACCTACGTTTTGAGGAAAGTAAGAAAATAGTTAGTTTACCAGGAAGGTGAAGGAAAGTGCTTAATAAAGATCTAGAAGATGGTGGACTTCAACTCCGGTTACCCAGTTCCTTGGGGAAATACCACATACAGGGTTACAGGTACTCTGGAGCAGATTACTGCCAACATCTCTGGGTGAAAATGTTCCACTTTATACAACTAATTAAAGTGCCTGAGGGGGCGGTGAAATCTGTCAAGCAGAAAGAGATGCACATTAATTCTCTGCACTGAATCGGGAAGAGGATAACTGTGTCCTTGTCACCTGGCTTCCTCTTCAGTGCTTTACAGGGTAAGACAGGAGAAAATGAGAGAATAGGGTGGGATAGCACTTCTCCCTTTTCCTACTTCTGCAAACGAGGCCCAAATCCCCTTACAAATGTTGCTTTCATTTCCAGTTTACAGCAGCACTATTTAAAAAGAGCAGATGAACAAAGAGGTTTCCCCAAAGCAAAATGTTTCATGTTGGGTTGAACAAGCAGTCCAGATTAGCTCACAAGTATCTTTGGTTTACAAAACTGAAAAACGCTCATTTCAGATACATTTTCAAACTCAGAGATAAAACACAATAGGACAGGTGATCACACAGATCTGCTGCAGTCCTCTTCAACAAGACACACAGATAACATTTTAATTTTGAGCTGCTTTTTGTTTCCCTTTATGTTAGTTTGGGTCATGTTTTCAAGCTTCTAACTGTAAAGAGTAGTGGGTTACAAAGGGGAAGAAAAAATTCTGTTGCCACTAAGTGACCCTGAATAGTGAGTTTCGAGGGAAACATAAAATACTGGTAGAACTGACAGAACTAAGTGACAAGATACTCATTTTCATCCCCATATAAGCAAGGAAGGAAGAACAGTATCTCCTCCTAGTGTATATACATACTTGCTCTCACACAGTCCAGTCTAGGAATGTAAAAAGACAGACTAATAGATGGAGAAAACAGAACAACAGAAATAGAGAAGAGACACAAGGCTGGCTAATTCCCTGAGCACACTGCTTCTGGATTTTCTATACAGCATGCAACACAACTGATCCAGGGCTCAAGACACGCTACCATCCTTAAAAAATAACATGGACCACAATCTTGGAATTAAAGAAGACCCAACATCACAATACCACAGTAAGTGCTTAAATTAATTTTATCTCAGAATTCAACCAAATCAAAAGAAAGTTTGAACCATTCTTTGTTCTTGAAGAACATGAACGACCTCTACAGCTAAGCTCAAACTGGAACAGACCACCAAACCTTTGTGACTGTCAGTTTGACATAAATTTGACTCAAATTCTGATGTGCATGTACTGGGACCTGTTAAATGCAGGAACTGTCTCTGCTTGGCAGGCTCTGCACCAGACCACCCTGCAGCCTCCTCATCCTCACTCCCTTTCTCTCCCATGATGGATATGCACGTGCTGAAGAGCTTTTGCTTCTATACCACGAAGCTGTGGTGCTCTCCCACCCCTAGCAAGGACCTGTTGAACACAACAGCTTGTTATGTGTACCTCAGGCAGGCTCCAGTGGGCTCAGATAGTACCAAACAATCCGTAAGAGCATCCTGGCCACAGTGCTTATCCCAGTTCTGTCGTGACAGAGAACAGGGATCACTAGATGTGCCAGGAGAACCCTGCAAGCGCCCACCAAACCCTACCTTCATGTGTGGCTGATCCAGAAATCCCACCAGGGCACTGCAAGATACAAGTGTTTTAGGTTCAGCAGGAGGAGGAAGGCAGTAAGGCATCTTTGCCCCATCCCTCCCATCCCCCTCCTACTCCCGTTTCTCACTCAGCAACACCATAAAGGATTTGGAGAAATGTTACAAGACCATGCTGGAAACATAAGTGGAGGTCTAGGTTTGGGCAGGGAACCAGCATGGGGAAATGGGAGATATAAACCATCTCCTCAGCTGACAACATGCTCCGTTGGCTATCGCCACCACATGCCCATTTCCAGCACACACTGGGCCTGTACCAGAACTGAACTGGAAGACTTTCAAACACAGATGAATCCAATTCAGAACTAAAAAATTTAATGGTTCAACTCCCTGCTTTTAATGCTGTTGTAAAGAGCAACACACTTTCAATTTGTAACCACAACAAAAGGCTTTTAAGCTATTAAAGCATTGCCTTGCTGTAAAAAAATAAAAAGGCTGCTTTATTGCAGATAATTGGCAAATCTGCCATATCTATATAGATGGCTGAAGAGAAGAACACGCTGCACTTTACACGAACTATTTCTAGATAATATCAGTATTTCTATTCATTTCCTACCACACAACTTTTACACTTCACCATGACAACTTAGTTTGGATTACCAGCTACTGAGTGAAAGAACCCCAGATTTAAATCTTCTGCCCCAGAACAGGCACAGTCCTCCAGTCTCAATTCAGTTACTGATTTTTGTACCAAGGTGGCTATGAAAGGCCCAGAAAGCTTTCTGCTGGAGTGAAAGAAAAAAAACCAACCCAAACAAACAACCCCCCCCACTTCTATTTAATACAACAATGAATATGTTCTATTTGCTATAATACCAACAGCATTAAACTGCTGCTTTTCCTCCCCTCAGTGAGTGTAATGAGACAATTACTGCAGTGGCAGGTAAATACTCCAACATCTGATATAACCTACTTGCGCAAAAAAAAACCCAACACACACCCCCAGAAAAAAAAAAAAAACAACCAAACAACAAAAAACCCACAAGAAACCACCACAAGCCCTACAAATTCTGAGTTTTCAAGTTCAAAGAAAATAAAAACCCAAACCCAAAAAACTCATTAGAGACCATACCTGATTTACTTCATTTAGTAAGGCTGTTCAAAGTCTTGCTTTCCTGAGCACAACAGGGAGCAACAAGAAAAAGACTGTTGCTTACAACCCCTAGTTTTCCCCTCTCCAGATACTCCCTTGCCCCAATCAATACCTTCCGAGGTGTTTTATCCACACAGTGCCTGGCTTCCAGCTCTGGGTCTGCAAGCTTCCCTCCTTGTTCACCAGCCACAGTCATCCTCCTCCTAGTCCTCAACAGAGACTCTCGACCCAAGTAACTCCACTTTTCTGATGGACTTAGGTTCTACTTTGCTCTTGTTCTGCTGCACATTTCAGTGTATACTCACAAATAGCAGCAGGAGAAAGACAAGAGCTGTATTTTTCAAACTATACTTCTCCTTGACAAGCCAGTTCTATAATTCTGGACAGATATGTGTACATCTGCAAAAATAAGTCTGCAAATTCAGCTTCAGCTTTACAGATAAGCATTAAAAAAAAAACTTGCTGCGACAGAGCAACAATACGTGGAATGCATATGGTGTAGAGAAGCTGAAAAAAATTAAATTCATATGGCATCTACAAACACGCTATAATAAAAATACCTACTCACTAATCAAGAGCGTTTAAACTACTTTTTATTGGCAGTACTGTCATAATGAGATGAACAATTTCCCAGTGCCCTCTCACATGAGTGAAAGAAGAAGACTGAAGGAGGAGGAGCTGGGGGTTAAAAGCTGCTGATGTCCCACTGTAGCTGGGAAGCAGGTGGTGAAGTGCGGAACACATGTGGAAGGAAGCAGAGATGGAGGCTGGGCACCGCTCTAATGAAGTGGTGCTGAAGAGGCAGACGATTTCATAAGGAGAAAAACATCAGGAAACTGGTCAAAACACAGAATCTCATCTGAAAAAGCTCAACCGTGTTGGATAGCAATAGGCAGAACAAATTTGGGGAAGAGGAGGAGGGGGAGGCTGATCTCTCTCCAGAGCCCCAGATGTCTTTATCGTTGCCTAATGACAATTATACTCAACCAATTAAGACACTGCTATCACAGTTGCATTGTTAGTAAGCCTTTGGCCCTGAGTGTTGATGGCTGTCTAATTAGTGTTTGTGCAAAGTACAACTGCAACTAATATATAAACTGACAAATACACAAAAGAAAAACTGTTAACAGGAATATTTTCAAAACAGTCGAGAGTACTCATTCAGTCCATGGCAGCAGCAAAGACAAACTGCTTTCCTTCGTAGTTTGCTCACTGCTGGCACTGCAGAATTTTACTTCGAACAAGCAGGCCAACTAGGCTGTCGCTGGGTTGCTGTTGAAATAGGATGCTGGTGTCAGTCCGTTCTGTCAGCTACCTCAAGCACACCACTCCAGGGCAAACCTTACTACACCAAGTTGGTCTGAACACCAAAGTGTCGTAAGACACTTCAGAAATCAGTTTACATTTTCCCTCTTTTCTCTAAAGGATTTGTAGCAAGAAAACAAAAACGAAAGAGGAAGAAAAACCTTTGTTTCACAGTCAGGTTTGATTTCCAGAAGGCAAAGTCTGTTCAGTTTCCAGATACCTGTGGTGATCAACAAAACAAAACAAAAAAACCCAACAACTTTGTTTCAGGCAGTCAGTGACCATCTGTTAATACTCAAAAGATCTTATTATGAAGTCCTTACAATGTCAATGCATTTTATTGAAGTCAACAGGAATTTTGCTCAAGTAACAGTCTCCAGCTATAGCTCTGTTGAAACGGATGCCTGTTGATAAGCAAGTAAAATAATGAGTATTTTGCATTGTCTTGCTGCAACAAGCACCTCGTACCTTTCATCCTTATTCCACCAAAGGCAACTAACCAGTCCTTCATGTGGTTAATTAAGGTATCTACTCAGTGACCCCCTCAGCTGGCTTATGAATAAGGTCCAATTAAACATGCAAACCCAAATCCGAACGCCTTTGGAAGTTGGTTCAAATTGCTCCCAAGCTTCATCTTCTCTATAAGGCTCAAGGAAGACAGTGGTAATACACAACGGTCTGTTTCAAAACACCTCTTCATCAAAAACACTGGAAGTTGGAAGATACCTCAATTGCAACACGCAACACTGAAATCAAATGGACTCTGTTACCTTCTTTTATGCTAAACATTAAGACCCACAACACTTCTCTGAAGTGAGGGATAACGATGGACTGCTTAAATACACTCAACACAGTGTGAGATGCCTCGGATGAAAGAGGTAAAAGTTCCCCAGCCTGCCTGTGTTCTCATTTACAGTTATTTAGAGCCACTGATTTTGCCACTACATATATAACTGACAGGTAGCCTGGCTAAGGGATTCCTCAAGGGAAGGATTCAGGAAAAACAGTCGACTAGCAGCAACGGAATAAGGACCTACTTTGTACGGCAGAAAGGAATACAAATAGAAGACAATGACAAAAAAATTAAATACAAATGGAACAGGAAAGATAAATTTTTCTGCTATTACAGAGTGTGGCAGAAAGCTACACCATAAAATACAAGAAAGAAACCAGATGGGAGTGAACCCAAACCAGCATTTGAAACCACCCAAACACTGGTAGAAGAACGTGAAGTAGAAAAGGAATGTCCCTGATTTCATCCAAACATTATTTTGGGTTACTCGATATATGACTGCAGCTATATGAAAAATGACTAACACGTACCAAAACAGTCCTGGAAACACTGTAAGATTTAACAAGTAGGACAGACATTCTGAGCATCCCTGTGATCAGTTCCAAATCTCTTCTGCTGGGAACTCGACTTTCCAATTCATCAACCCACATCCATCTGGGGCCCGCTCACCGAAACTGAGTGCAGAGAGCCTGTCCCATCATTCTTAAGGCCTTGTTGAGGAAACCATAGCTCTAGAAAGCGGGTTAAGCTGCTGGAAATAGCATGCAATTCTTCTGCAGCTTATTGTTGTTACCTGTAGCAAAACTAATATTTCACCATCCTAAGTACTTCTGCAAGCTTCACCTTCTTATTAATTTTAAGTGCATGCAAATGTCATACCAAGGGAACAGAAACAAGCCAAAGGGGTATAGGGCATGGAAAACATTTTAATGAACACTTACAAAAGCAGAAGTTAAAAAAAGCCAAACTGTCTCTAGTAATTTCTTTTTTAAGGCCAAGAATCTCCTATCATTTCGATCAAGGTTCCAGTGGCTTGCATCAGCTCAGGCCCATTAATTACACCAGCTGCTCTGACCAAGGAAACTTATTAACTGTGGGGTAGTGCCTCAGGCTACTGCCATGACAGCAGAAAAAAAAATTATCCTTTTCAAGAGGAATTATGATGCAATTTGGGAAAGATTTGCTCCATCAGCCCTATTATTTCACAAAGGACAAACATATAATGCAACAAATTAAGCAATGGCTCCCGTTTCAGATACCGTTGAGAAAACACCATTGGAAGGGGATGTAAATTGATATATTTACATGTTGGAAGGAACACACTGCCAACAGCAGAGAGGAAAAGTATCACCTGAACTCTAAAGCACTGATGGCAACAGCCCAGAGGCTGGTAGGTTGTGAAAAAACAGTAAAACTTAAAACGTTCAGAAAGTTTACTAGAAGGAAGGATGGGTTTGTCTGGCCTCAGTAGAAAACCAGGCTTTACAAGCTCTAAAATAATGACTGTGACTTCAGGATACTGGCCATCGCTACGCACACTGCACATCTCTGCATCCAGCAAAACCTATAGGTAAACCAATAGCTTAATGGTCAGGCAGGCTGGAAAAGCATCTTTCACAGAGAGTCGGTATCAAGCTTCCACTATTGGTTTCACCTGAGAGGCTCTTTTTCAAAAGATGACAGAGAAGCCAACGTGTTTGTCACTTAACACAACCTTACCTAACTCCCGTAGTTTGTCATCCGACCCCTCTGAACTCATGATGTCATCCTGTTTTCAATCCTACTAAAGGTGACTTGCTTGAAAAAAAGAAGGTCTGACACTTACTGCTTCTTAACAATGATGCGAATGAGTGAAGAGAACACAAAAGGTTTGGAGAAGATTGAAGGAAAAAGGCAAGTATTTCTACCTTCTGCCTTACTGCTTTGTTTTACGTCCAGGCTCTCAGTCACTGGGAGGGGAGGGAGAAACCTATCAAAGTTGTGCCATTATACAAGTGACATTTAAGCAGTTAAATAAGGCAGGGGTTTATTCAGGCTGTTTAAGACTTCAGTTTGTTAACTTTTATTCATTTTCGTTACTAATTAATATTTTGGTTTCCTCAGGTCTGCACACTGAATTGAGATGCAAGAGCTAATAAATACCTTGAGAATAGCCCACAAGCCCTATAGCAAAAAAAACAAATTAGATGAGAGTTGACATGAAGTTTTAAAAAGTGCAGAAAAGTGTTTTCAAGCCTTTCGGGCTAGTCTCACACATCATTATGAAGCTAAAGAGCGGTAAGCCCATTTTTTTGAAAAAGTCATTTGCAGGTCACCTTTGAGCAAGAGGAAAGCAGAGTGGGAGGTGATGATAGAGAACAAAGAAACCTACCATATAGTAGCAGCTACCTGTATGTCTGTACGTATGTTGCTCGTAATGACTTAAACTGAAAGGCCCAAATTGCTTGAAAGTGCTGGAGTGTTAAAATTGTAACTCCTGCAAGACTCCTTCAGAAAGAAGGCAACTGTATGAAAATTATTTCAGTGCATTTAGTTTCTCAGTACGATAGAATCAAAACATATCACTAGCTCCAAAACAGACAATTCCCCTAACCACAGCGGATATTTAGAAAGAAGTTCTTTTGCTTCTCATTGCCTTTATCAAGCATCACTTGTAGAAACACCATGCGTGCCAGGTGTGCTCCACCCTGACAGGGGAGGAAGCGTTAAGCTGTTGATTTATCAAGGCACTCGGAGCAGATGAATCTCACCAGCCCTAACTCAAGAAAATAAAATCTCCAGGAAAGACGCCAGTACTTACTGGAGGAAGGAAGAGAGCGTCTGAAGTTAAAACGTAAAGAAAAGAAGCAGGGGCTGATTTCCAGCCTGGTCTATAAGAGGGGCAGGGACTCCATGGAGCACCTGCTGGCTCCGTCCCTGTGGCACAGCAGAGGCATGCCCTTACATCTCTGTTTACACAAGCTCTTCGCTCACAGTCTACCACCTCCTTCAGTCAAGCAAAACCGAAGAAAGGAAAAGCAGATACCTTTATATTTCTGGGTCTTTGGAAGGGTGGTCTGACTCTGGATCTCTTCTGTTTCTTTTCATTTGAGAAGCTTTCAGAGCTACAAACAGCAGCAGTAAAGCCACAGCGCCCTTTCTGCAAGCCTACGTGTTAACGCAATGCACAATAAAATGTCACGGCAGACTCTGTGGTTTTATGGGGCAAGTCGTGAGAAGAGATCACCACCACCAACACAAGGCAAGCCTTCCCACGGTTCAAGGACAGCCACACATAAGTATTCACATAGAGCCAGTCAGACAACAGAACAGTCTCACAACACGCTACAGACATGTTACACCACAGGATCCACTGTGTAATGACAACACAGTTCAAACAAGGACCAGATGCGTGCTCCGAGATCGGTATCTCCAGGAGGACCTAACCTCTCACTACAAATTCCCATCAGTGTGGCTGTCAACACCACCAAGGAAAAAAAAAAAAAAAAGTAGCAATTTTAGTTTGAACATGTGCTTGCTTAAAAAAAATAAAATAAAATAAGATTTTATGAACAGAAGATGAAGAAAGCCAGGCATTCTGTACTGAAACCAAACATACGACAGCATTAGGTACAGTCAACCTAATGACCAGTAGTAATCTATAAAAGCCAAGCAAGCAGCTATATAATTGCTTTAAGTAAACACTGACTTAAAGACAAAACTACATTTGAATTGAATATGGAAGGGGGGAGGACAACAACCCTTTAAGAAGATCTTTTGAGACATGTAACTGTAGAAAGGCTGGCAAATACAACATTGATTGGGAGTGAGGTAACCACAAACACCGCTGTCTCAAATGAAAAGGGATTCAAGGTCTGACCCAGAAAACAAGCATCGTAACTGCTGGGATGAAATTTTAATGATAAACACAAGATGCTCTGCATGCAGGCCAGATTGAATTATCTGATGTCAGCCCGTAAATGCAAAGCGCTCTGAGAAAGAGGAGCTGCTAGCAGCCACCTTCAACTTGCAGCTCAGGTTGCACTTAAATCAATCCTTGATATTCTGCCATCTTCTGGCTTGAGCTTTGGCAGCAGCACGGAGAAAACAGGAGAGTGCATGAAATAGGTACATTTCTCTCAGGGAGAGCTAACCTTGTAGAGCTTGTCTTTGCTTCCTTACACAAAGTTAACAAAGAGATCCTCCCCCGAACCACTTCAGGCAAACTATGCTTCTGTGTATCACGCTTGTAACTGCTGTTTTAAGTCACTCTGCTCACAACCTGTACAAATTCCCTTTCAGAAAGATTTAAAAAAAAAAGCTTTACAGCAACTCTAAAGAAAATTAATCTACTTTCCAGCACTATACTTGAAGCAGCATAGTGCAAAACGCAAGATCAGGTCTATCACAGCACAAGTCCAAATCAAGTAAGGTTGTTCCCAGGCTTACTCCAAGATTGCAAAGACAAACAGCCCCAGCATTCCTGCTGGAGAACCCCTCTCTCCAAATCTTTCTTTAATTTTTATAACCATTCTCTGATCTTCCAAGATCCCAAGTTGAATGTCCTGAAACCAGGGAGCAGCTGCTATACACTGTCACAGTTTCCAGCTATAAAGACAGAGCGTAATGCCTGGCTGGCCCGACTGAGCTGAGCCAGAGTGCTGCAGCTGCTCCCCAAAGTCAGACATCAAGGGAGAAAATTAGAAGAGCCAAAGCCCAACCAGAACTTAATCTGGCTACTGCCGCAAAAGACAATTAAAAAAAAAAAAATCACGCTTCTATAAATACATTAGCAACAAAAGGAGGGCTAAGGAGAATCTCCATCCCCTGTGCTGGGCACTGATGAGGCTGCACCTCAAATACTGTCTTCAGTTTTTGGCCCTTCACTACAAGACAGACATTGAGGTGCTGGAGCGTGTCCAAAGGGCAACCAAGCTGATGAAGGGTCTTTTCCAACCTAAATGATTCTATCATCAAAAAAACTGCTAAAAACCGAATGGCCCTATTTTCCTGCAGTGTAGCAACCTGACTATAGAAGAAAGGTCAAAGATGCCACAAGCCACTGCTTAGAAAACCCCAAGAAATGCCACCCACAAAATGAGCGTTAAGATCATCACCCACTTCAAGTCTTGCAAAGTCACATATCAGTTTTGCTTTACACACATGGCAAGTCTTGCTGTAATCTATGATTATTCACATGTAAAGCCAAGCATGTAAGTGTTTGTGAAACTGGAGATACAATCATTAAATGTAACAGATAATTGATATTTATACTGAGAAGAAAATTGACTTTTGTTAACCTCAGCTATTAAATTACTTCTTCAGTACCGAAAGAACGCAGCAGCTAGCTATTGATCACCAGATTCATTACACTTTTATGACAAATTTGAAAGCACAATGCCATTAAGTACAATACTATAAGCTACGAAAGGGGAGTATTGTGTATAGATTAAAAAAACGCAAGCCAACAAAACCCCAACAAATTCCCCAATCTACTTATCATAAATACTTAGCAAATGCACATAACGAACCAAGTATTTCCCTGCACAATTTGCTCATGTCCTTAGAAGTTTTAGTTTTATCTTTAAGTCTGTCTTTTTTGATATTTATCATGAGATATTACTGGAAGGTGCAAGTGTGCCACGGTCTTGCAGACTTCAATCATCACTGGCAGAAAACCAAACTCATCTTCTTTTGGGCAAGAACAGTGTTCTACGTGCAGCAATTTAAGAGATGTTTTCAGAGATCTTGAGCTACCAAAGCAGAGCGAAGGGCAAGCAGTAAACAGCAAAGAAAGAAATATAACTTTGGTGTTCTAATCTTCTAAACATTTCATTTACAAACCAGATAAAGACAAACAGCTGAACTCTGATTTCCCCATGTTGTTTTATCAAATATATGTTCATAGCTTCATAAGACGACTTCATTACTAAAATTCATCTTCTCAGAGAAGGGAAATAACTGACAAGTAATACCCATAATATTGTTTTTCCTAACAGATACGCATGTGTAGCTTTTCCCTCTGTGGTCTCTTACCTGCTCACCTGTTTTCAGGAACCTAAATTATTTAATGGCACCAACTCCCTTCAGCATGCCAGCTGATGCAAACTCACCAAAAGAATCAAGAGATACTGAAGGAACTGGGGAACCAATATGAAAAGACCAGGTTTCTGCATTTTCACACAACTTCCATAATACACCAAGCTAAAATATGGACTATTTATTAATATTGTTTATTAACTCTTCAGAAATGTAATTTACTCTGCCTATCTCCTATCTATTGCATGTTTGGATATAAACACAGAATGGAGAAAATGAAGAAAAAGAAGAGCTGGAGATTTTGGCAGCAGCACGGAGACAACTGGGGTTTCTGGCTCCCAAAAAAGTACAGGAGGTTTCATTAGAGACAGTGGAACAGATACAGTAGTGCAGCTCCCAGCCAAGGCCAGGAAACACTGTCCCAGCTGAAGGGCACAAAAGCAGTCAGGTTGCTATCTGCAGAGCTGCAGCCCAGAGCGGGCTGGGAGCTGTGGTGTCTTACCAGTGACTCAAGAAGTCTTAACATCAGGCATGAGTCAATGTCAGACCTGTGGTACTCTACACACACAAGTTCTTCAAGCCATGGCCACTGTTTGGGTCATCCACTGTGTAGCACTGCCCCTCTAGAGGTCACAGACTACACAAGCTTCAGCAGAAGCATTTTCATTTCATGTAACACAACGAATTACAGCAGCAAAAACATCCCATTGAAAAGGAGAGGAAGAGAAGCAAGTCAATGAATAGGACGGAAGACAAAACAGAAAGGGAGAAGTCCAAATGCAGAAGTAAAACAAGCGGAAGGGTTTAGCTTAAAAAAACCCAACCAAACAAAAACAAACCAATCAAAGATTAAAATTCTCCTTTCACTCCTGCCTTCTGCTAGTTTAGATTTCCACTCTCAGCTGCCCGAGAGCATCCAAAAGCATTTCAATGTATATGGGAATTACCTACATGCAACGTATTTCAAGGCACGTTTCTTATAACTAGTGTGTGAATTTTCAAGTATTTTTAAAGTAGTTTTCTCTAATCCCACAATGCATAAGTATACCATTAACGTGAAGTGCCACCATAAAATATGGAACTCTGGTACGCTAAGGACAATGTCCTCTGCCTGCCCCCAGGATGATATCATTTTCAATCGTGTGACTTCTTCTGGAGGGCTACTAATTACTTAACCTGTAAAATTCAAGCAGAACACACCTTACACCCGTTAAGTCAGTCACAGTAACCTCTTCTAAGAGTTTGTGCAGTTCTTAAAATTGTATTTAAGAGTGTAAACCAAATGAAAAACTAACTAAAACAAGGTCCTGACCAAGCTTTGTATTAGAAAAAGAGAAGTTTGAGTTTCTCTACTTTTTGGGTGGGTTTTTTTTCCCCTGAACTTTTAAATAACAATGGAGAAAAGTAACAGTCCTCTAAAGTTACCTTGCCACAGCACACAAAAATATCTTTGTGATTAAGAGATTTTTATGGAAAATAAAAACATTTTTCAGCAGATATGTACTGTATTTAATACATTCTGGGTGCCTCTGCAGAAAAACAATAGGTACAGTTCATCAGGAAGCACTATAGTCTTTACAGGGACTAAACATACATGAGAGCGTTTTTGGAATAGTACCATAAAAATCTGCACTGCTGAAACGACTTGTAGATAACCATCATTATCAGTCACTTTAAGGACAGTCTACCTCACCCACAAAAGAACTGCAGTCAGAAAAATAGTTGTTCTTGTTGCCTCAAACAGGTGCTTCTTTTGAATTTGTTACAAAGCCATACGTGAGATTTCAAACAGTGAGCATTACGCAGCCTCATACTCACCCAGCAATAACAACTCCATCGCAAGTATGTACATCACAAAGAATTTTTCCCAGCTCATATCGCAGCTGGCTCACAGCACCGATGCGGTTCTGCACAGGAAGATGAGACATAGTGTTGGTACTGCAATACTATGTTAATTTGGTGCTTCATGGAAAACTCCCAAGCTTTGCTTTTGCTACTGACAAGTTGTAGTGCAGCTGAGAGAGAAGACACAACCATTTTATGCTTGCCGTCTGGAATTTTTACAGATGGGAATGAAGGAGAAAGAAGCTATTGCTCTTTATTATCATTCATAATCTTTAGGTGGAGAAACAACTATCACAACAACAACAACAAAATTATAGCTCTCTCTTAGCTAGGATATGGAATGAGCAGGGGAAGGAGCCTTCATCTTAAAGGCTGATTCTCATTATCACGGGACGGTTGAAGTATAAACATCTTTCTTGCACCAGTCAATGGAGTAGCACAGCAAACAGAAAGACTCACCACCAAAAGTCAGTGACTGGGGGGCGGGGGGAAGGTATTACAGCTAGGGCTATGTCTCATAAATCCTTCCGCAGCTTTTCCCTTTTAAACGGCAAAAAGAAGCTACAGTATAAAAGACCAGCTTTTCACTACCACTTGCTTGAACCAGGTTCGCATTTTTCTACAGCATCTGGATCCCATTAAAGAAATTCTCTTTTACCTTCCAGTTGGTTTTCAAAGTGCGCTCTCTGGCACGGCAGTTCTTGAGGGCGAGCTTCCAACAGGAATGATCAGAGATGCTCGTATCTAATAGGTATCCTTCCTGTTGGCACAACCGGTACCACAACACTTCGTCTTCTGCAAGTACTTTCCATGTCCTGCTGACCTAGAAATAAAATTTATATATATATATATGAGAGAGAATACGAGATATATATATATATATCGTAAAAGTAAAAAATAGATTTCATATAAAATGTTTTCAATAACATCTGAAATATACACATATAAATCAGTATAGGCCTGTACTGAGACTAAATTCTGATCTTAACAAATACATTTGTTCACCCTTTATACTACTGAGAGTATAAAACCCCCAAACCTTTAACAAAATACTTGGTTTCGTGGATTCTTTTGAAAATAACTGAGTTTCGACTCCATAAAACGTGAACACCAGCATTTAGTGGCCATGCTGTCAACCTGAAACATCAGTGCATTAAAAAATTTTGAAGGGAAAAGCAGCAAGGAAACAATTAAGAAAGCATTGTAAGTTTAGCACAACAATATGATTTTCATATTTGTAGCTAAGAAAACCTCTCAGATCACACCATCGTATCTCTAAAGTCCTACTGACAATGTCTGATTAGGTGTATGACATTAGTGATTTATAACCTATTGTATTACAGTATGCATAAATCGGAATGAATTATTAAGTTTTTCAAGTAGCCTCAAGTTGCTGTCCATTTCAGAGAGAACAG
This sequence comes from Falco naumanni, assembly GCF_017639655.2. Classification (NCBI taxonomy): domain Eukaryota; kingdom Metazoa; phylum Chordata; class Aves; order Falconiformes; family Falconidae; genus Falco; species Falco naumanni. Next base: position 92,133,510 of record NC_054054.1, on the reverse strand, counting down.
CTTCATCACAATCAATTGTGGGCTTAGAATTAAAGATTCAAGAGGTAAGAGCCAACTTAAGTAGCATTTGTTCTCTGTAATTCTTAATTTAAAAAAACAGATGTAACCAATGAAAACTGCCACGAGTGAAAGCAGCAATCAATTGTACAGTTTCCAAAAGATTAAAAAAACCTTCTCAGCCTGACATCATTTTTAGCAACTTAGAATTAAGCATCTGATGTCCATTTCAGTCCCAAGATTACACCAAGAATCTAGGTCTCCCATTGATACAAACCCACAGGGCCATCTCTCTGTGTTTACTTGCCATTCATTCCACGTTTACACACAGATAGGACACAGCACAGGGAGATGAAGGATGAACTATTACTTGTTCTCCATTTTACAAGATTAATCTCCTTTGTATTTTATCATTTCCATACACACCTTGCTTCAGACTTCGTAAAACCACAGCTTTCAAAGACAAAGCGATGCTTCACAAAACTATGTATCATGAAGAATACTGAAAGTATGACATCCTTTCAGCTAGTGCAGATTTGCAAAAAGTCCAAGGAGAACACAAGCCATTGAAGCAACAAAGCGTGCAGTGAGCTTACAGGGAGGTTAGAAAACAACAGCCACTGCCTTAAATAAATCAAGTAATCTCAAGAGTTTGTAATCCGATCTGTAAAATTTTACATGTGATGACTTGGAAAAGCATGCCTTAGCCCGCTGTATTAAATGCAGCATCCCGCCAAGAGCAACTAGTCAGCCCAACCAAAACACCCACAACACCACACGGAGATAGTAGCTAAGGTCCAAAAAGCACCCACCAACTCGACACTGCATCTTACAGATCTCCTTGGGTCACAGTAAGTGCAGAAAGATCCCACACACATGTTCCCAAACCTCCTTGCATATTATGTAGATGCCAAACAGTGGGACAGCATGCTCTGCAGTGAACAGCATAGATGTCCCCTTGGCTAGAAGCTTCGTAAGATTTTCATCTTGTTTATGTTGTGTTGCCTTGCTGGAAAGAACACATGTATCAATTACTGCCCTCAAAAACCAACATCCCACTAGGAATCAAGAACTGGGTCGTAAGACATACCTCATGACCTTTTTCCCCCCAGGGAAAAGAAAAAAAGTTTAAGATGAAAAAAGGGTGGTGGACAGAGTAAGCTGCACATGTTTTTAAGATTTGATACCTCCATACAAGAGGAGCTCTCAGACAGGAATATCCAAGTCCAGCAGAACTAATATTCTAGTCAAGTCACCAAGAGACCCCAATTCAAACTAGCAGACATGCATAATCCCCTTCCATCATCTGACAAAGAAAACAACCTGGATAGGGCAATCACAATGCCTCACAAATGACAGGAACAGCACCGAGTCTTCTCTAGTGTTAAACATCACCCTGTAATAAAAAAAGCAGCGCTTAATGCTCCTGTCCCTACAGGGATACACTCAGGAAGTTCAAAAGCATAAAAAAAAACAAAAACCAATTCAAGCTTCAAACCGTTACAGTTTAGTGGGGAATTTGCTCTCGATTTGGTTTTAAAGTAATATAAACCCATATATTATTACTCAAACAAAAAAAAAAACAAAAAACAAAACAAAACCCAGCTTTTTGCTGACACACAAAAACCCCGCTGTTCTGCAGAAGTTGAGCACCCCGGCCAAGCCCAGCCGACAATAACGGCACCTCTGCCCCCATCCCGGCACAGCAACACATCTCTGCTGACACCGAGGGGACAGGCTAACGTACAAAAAAAAGTAAACAAAGTCAAACCATGCCAACTTCTGCCTTGCTTGGAAAAAAAAAATCCTCACAGAAAACCACACACCTTTGGAGTTTGCCAAAACAAAGTTGTACAGACCTTTCTAGTTTCAAGGTCTTAAAAGCATTTTATAAAGACAGTAAAAAAAAAAAGGGGGTGGGGGGGGACTACATAAAATTTAGACTGCCTTTTCAACTTTCAGGAACAAACATGCAAGGGGAATAAAGATCCTATCCTATTATGATTTTTTTAAATCAAATTACATCGAATCCTGCTGCTTTACAAGCATGAATTTCCAAAGGGTCCCTAATGCAGCCTTTTCTTAATGCACCAAAACTAGCATGACAATCCCTTGTAAAAGCCCCACTGAGCAAGCCTCAGCTGCAAGAAATCGCTAATAAAAGAGTCTCAAGCATTTTACTTTACAGCACCACTGTGAGCTGCCGCATTAAAACCAGCCATTGGCTTGAAGTCAGCTTTATTAGATCTGCTTGACTTAAGAGTTTCAGGTGAGGCCCCAAAAGCCAGAGGATTACGACTTTATTTATACGCACCCATACATTCTGCTTGTTGGAGAGTAGCTGAGACATGCAAAGCTCTTATTAAACTACGAATGTAATTATTTCCAAATCTACACTACATAGAAACTCCAACAATGATCAACAACATCATCTTACAGACTTCTTTATAGATTTAGAGTTCCCAATTTAAATTTGTCTTGAGTTTTCCTATTATCTTTTTACTACAGTTCTCAACTGTTCTCAGCAAAGAAACCTGGGTTTCCCCCGAGCTCCACACAGGAACAGTTTTGTATCTAACAGCTCAGCAAGTAACAATGTTCTGAAGGACTTCAAAGAGTTTTGCTGACATTGGTTGTACCTTTAGGGAATTCCCCCCCCCCAAAAAAAAAAACCCCACCAACCCTAAAGTCCCCCACCTCTTGAATCAAATCCTAAATTTCTTCTAATCCTATCTAAATCAGATGGCTGAAATCCCAATGAAGGTTTATTCATCCCTCTCCATCTGATAATTGTCTTTGTTTCATTAGGTTTATTTTCTTCCCTAGACATGGTCATGGTTCATTCTCTGAAGCCAAGGGCCTCAGTTAGAAATATATGGACTTTTCAGTTCAGTACAACATGCAGTGCCAAACAGTATTTAATCCAAAGCCAATGAGATGGAGGCTTTTCAATTCTCTGCAATAATCAGAGAACCATAGAACAGTTCAGGTTGGATGGGACCTTCTTAAAGATCACCTAGTCCCACCCCCCTGCCCTGGGCAGGGACACCTTCCACCAGACCAGGTTGCTCCAAGCCCCGTCCAGCCTGGCCCTGAGCACCCCCAGGGATGGGGCACCCACAGCCGCCCTGGGCAACCTGGGCCAGCGCCTCACCGCCCTCACAGGGAAGAATTTCTTCCTTATATCTATCTAAATTTGCCCTCTTTCAGTTTAAATCCATTTCTCCTTGTCCCATCTCTACATCCCATGCAAAAAGCCCCTCTCCAGCTTTCCTGTCGGCCCCTTTAGGTACTGGAAGATGCTCTAAGGTCTCCTTGGAGCCTTCTCTTCTCCAGGCTGAACAACCCCAGCTCTCAGCCTGCCCTCACAGGAGAGGTGCTCCAGCCCTCAATCATCTTTGTGTCCCTCCTCTTCCAGAACTAGAAGCAGTGCTGCAAGGGGGTCTCATCAAAGCGGAGCAGAGGGGGAGAATCCCCTCCCCCAACCTGTTGGTGATGTGGCTGAAGATACAGCTGGCCTTCTGGGCTGCAAGCACACAGTGCTGAGTCACGGTGACCTTCTCGTCAACCAACAGCCCTAAGCCCTTCTTCTGCTCAGGGCTGCTCTCAATCCATTCCCCTCCCAGCCTGTATTTGTGCTTGGCATTGCCCCGACTCAGGTGCGGGACCTTGCACTTGGGTTTGTTGAACTTCATGAGGTTCACATGGCCCCACCTCTCAAGCCTGTCAAGACCCTTCTGGATGGCATCCCTTCCCTCCAGCGTGTCAACTGCACCACACAGCTTGGTGTCACTGGCAAACTGAGGGTGCACTCAGTCCTAGCATCCATGTTGCTGACAAAGATGTTAAAAAGCGCTGGTCCCAATGACGACGCCGGAGGAACGCCACTCATCACTGGTGTCCGCTTGGGTCATTGAGCCATTGACTGCAACTCTTTTACTGTGACCATCCAGTCAGTTTCTTATTCACTGAGTGGTCCATCCATTATTTAAGTCTCATCCTGAGCTCAGGACATCCTTATTCATCTGCTCTCTAAACTATGAGAAGAATGGATGATTGCTCTTACTCATATACAACCTTGATGCAAAAGTATGCTCAAAAACGACATGAGATTTTCTTTTTTTAAATGTATAAACACTAAAAACCTAACAGTGTGACAGTTCCAGAAGCTCTAGAGGCAAGCATCTGAAATTGTTGACTTATGCAAGACAATTCATTCTTAAATTCCTAGAAACAGTCTCCCTTGTCCTAGATACATACACAATTGTTGTGTTGGTAAACATTTCTAAACCTTTTCTCAGATGAAAATGCTAACAGTTCAAGGCAATTTCCCACTGATCTGTTCATAAATAAAACTGCCTTAGCACTGCCAAAATTCAGTACATACTGTCAAGAAGTATTTCACGCCACAAAATGCAATTTATGCAGTCTCTGGTATTTACTAGAAAGCAGGAACTACTCTAAGTATATGGAGAAGTTCATAGATGAGACACATCACCTTATCACAAAGGTACAGTTTAAGGGCCAGGTCCTCAGGCCACGAGTGAAGTTAATTGCCAGTACCGGCAGTATCAACCCCAAATAACACAAGAACTTCTGATGCATTTCAATTTGTCATACTCGTGGTGTCCTGAGTGATTGTTTTTCTTTTCCCCCTATATCACAACCAGGAAGAAGGACTGACTGTTCTCAAAGCTGCTCATCACAGAAGTCACAAGAGAGTCGCTCATAACATAGCTTTTTTTTTTTTTTTTTTTTTTTGTTCCAATGGTCAGAACAGAACCACAAGATGCTCACAGGGCTGGCATAAAGCAGAGGGAAAATTTTACCATTACCCTGGACTGTTCTGTTGATAGAGTAACATGGGTTATCAGCAGGGACTGGTCTGCTGGATGCTACTGACTATCACACAGCTACTGCGAACCCACCACAGCTCAGGAACTAATGACACCGTTAATTTACATGCTGCACATGGCTTTTGTATTTCAAGTGCCAAACAGATAGTTTGTGTTTTATAGTACTAATTCCAAAAATCAAAGAAAAGCAGTGGGGAAGAGGGGGAGGGGGAAATATCAGGGTGAAATTAAAGTTTTCCAGAGCAGTCTGTGGTGTGATTAAATCTCAAAGAGGCTCTGCAGTCAGGCTACTTTACTGTTAGTTGGTTACCAATTTGGCATAAAGAACTAAGAAAACAGGTTTTCTCCAAAGGCACTCACATAGTTCATGATGCCAATTCCACTAACTGGCCCAATTTCACTGAAATCCCAAGACGCCTTAATAAAAAAAACCACCACCTTTCTACAACAACACCGTAAAGCAGCAGGGCTTTCCATTTAACAGAAGAGGGCTCCCCCCCTCCTTCAAAAACAAAATCACCAGGAGAAAAATGAAAATGGTATTTATTTTTATTGCTTTGCTTTTTATTTGAACACTTAAAAAGAAGCCAGCTCTGCACTAAAAGCATTGGATATTAATCTAATTCAGAAAGCCTTGTAAAACACTGGGCATTTGCTCAGCTACTTGTCAGCTGCACATAGGACCGACCAACTCTGTCTGAAAAGGCAAATGAGAAATGTGGAAAATTTTCTCAGTGTTAAAACACATCTCACAAGAACAGGTTCAAGTTAAAAACCAAAATGAGAGAGAGAGAGAGAGAGTAATCAAGTGCAGTCCAAGCACAGAGAAAAGGAGCAGCCCTCCATCAGCCAATCTTTTTACTATGTCATGAGGTAAACTGATCATGCTAGGGAAGGGGAGGAAGAGAAACAGAAAGAATAACCTTAAAGTACTCCACTTAAAAAAACGCAACCCTGTTCCATTTCATGGAATGTGGCCTTTACTGATCGCGTATCTCTACCTCAAATGACAGAAACTTGAGCATATCTGAAAGCTTCAGAGTCTGCTGGATAGCACCAAAAAATACACCTAGAGAATTTTTTCTTCTGCAACAGAAGCCCTGCAAGAGGAATTATTTTTCTTCTAATAGTCCTTATTCCTAAAAGGCATTAGCAAGTAAAAGATTTAAGCAATAGCCACCTGTAACTCTTTAACACTATGACTTGCTCATAGTGAACATTAAAAGCCTAATTTCATTTCAATGCATTCAGGGCCATCTGGATAATACTTGTGACTGGTTTGCCATCCACCACGAAGCTATACCCTTCCTGTCACTTTTCAATTTTTACATGTTAACATTTCTTTCTTTTACAAACATTTCACATGGTAATCAGCACTCGCCAATTAAGTTTGCTTTGAAGACTCATTCAGAGAGAAGGCTCATCATTTCATGTGTGAAGAAAGGAGATAGGCTCAATAGTGTGCGCTGAACAATCCTAAGTATAGCCAAGGGGGTGTGAGTGTTTAAGTTAGTAAAGCTACTTGAAGAAACAGGCAGTTTACAACTACACATAAATTATGGACCATCTCTGAGTACAGCCTGGCAAAAGCATTATCTTGAAGTATCACCGAAGAAAAATATAAACCCCCTGCAAGGCAGTGCGGAGGGAGGAAGGAAATCAGTGTCATTTAAGAATTTAGCCTTACATGAAATTACTACAGACAAGAAGTTACTACTCCAACTTCTATGGTTCAAGTCTGACACTGACAAGTGGGAGGAGCAGCTTTGTTTCCAAGTCCTTAGCATCACAGAACTCTGAGTTCTAAATATTGTAGCAAGACACTCGCTTGTTTCTAAATATATTCACTTGACTCAAAAGATCTTTGCAGTATTTATTTTAAATTTTAAGGCTTTGCTTTTGTCCAAGCCACAGAAGTTTTATTTAACTCTACTCAACAGCAAGCTATAAATCCAGCTCACTACTATTTTTTCAATATTCAGCTCTGGAAGTTATTTCCAAAAGTAAAAGCACAATCAGCTGAGTTACTAGGGCTGCCACACATTTTCCCTGCATCAAGGTGCCCGACTATTTATTGAATATTTCTGCCAATTTTGTGTGGTATCAGAGAAGCAAACTGTCAGCAGTGCTTACCTGAGCACACCTTCCCAATTCAGTCTTGCCTAGGTACTGAAATATCTTCAGTGCCAGTTCGTAAGGCAGCTGGATATCAAAGAAAGGAACCTCATTTATTTCATTCTGAAAGGAAGAAAAAAAGAGAAAATAATTTGTTAGGCTTCTTTGACGCATAGCTAGTTAGTAGCAAAAGTTACTGTACCACAAAGAAAGGACATTGTATCTTCAGTGCCATCGCAGTTCCATAGGAAAGGCAGAAGTAATTCTGTCTCTCCTTCCCGTAACATCAGGCAGACCATGCTGGCATGAAGGTACCCAAGCTACTCTTTGCTCTCTCCAAGTCATATCAGGTAAAGAATATTAGAAGGCTAAGTGGAGCTAAAAAGCAAATTGAGGAGAACTGTAAGGCTTATCTACAGTCAGACAGCAGAGAAAGGCAAGACAGGAGTTCTAGTAAAAAAGGTTATCTAAGGTTTCAGCATCAAATAGACCAAACAAGCACTTAGACGACATACGCCCATTATTAATTTCACTTACAAGATTCAAACACAGATGATGGAAAACGAACAAACATTTTGATATAAAACTGAATGGAGATGACATTACAGTTGTTTTCTGTCTTTCACTAGTAAGATACAAATGCCTTTTTAATATGTAATGTGCTGAAAGAGTTGCTGCTTTAGCTGATCAAGTTATCTCAGTAAAAAAATTAAAACCAAAGAATCCATCATTTTAATCTAACAGCTAAATGCAGCACATACATGTTTCCTAGATTCTATTTGTTTGCTTTAACTACATAATTATTAAATCTTCTTCCTGCATTAAGTTACTGCATTGAGATTTGTCCTCTCCCTCATTTCTGTCTGCACGTTCCAAATTTCTATACTATATAACAGAGAGAGCGCAAAATCAGCCCATTCTGACCATTTCTATGTCACCCGTTTTGAAGTTTCACTCTTTAGTGTTTTCTCCTGGTTTCTGGTACCATCCCACATTGCTCCTGAACGCCTGATCACCCTCCATCAATCTCCACACACAAAATCAGGTGCCCAGTTAAAACCTATCCCCACCGCTTGCCACCAGAAAGTCAGGCAGCTCCCAAATCAGGATCATCCCCTGCCTCTTAGCACTTCTCTAGCCCCAAGACCTTTGTTTCTTTGTAGGTCTCTCTAAAATTACTCCTTGCTCATTTAAACCTGGACCTTTTGCAGTACCGACAAAGTAGTAAAAATAGGCAACGCTGGGTTTGAAGTCCACTTACACAGGAAAACCATTGCATAATACGGTTGCGTGGAAATTTTTAATGCAAAAGGTGTTCTACGCTAGCTAAGTGTTTAGTCAGCACAAATATGGGCAATGTTCCCATTAGGTCTTTTTTGATAAAATGCAATGTTTTTTTATAAACAGCAGGACCTCACACTCAATCTAAAGTTACTTAAACTAGGACCTGCACGCAACATTCCCGCTCCCCTCTCTCCCTGTCCACAATTTTCCTGCACCAACAGCTCCTTTTCCTTTCTCTTTGCATGAGGATCTCTGGCTCCACTCCCTGCTATGGATTTGCAAGACTGTTTGCTTTCATACGATTTAGATTGCATCTGTTTCCAAAAGGGGCACCAAAGAAAAATATAAAAGGAACTCTGAGAGCACATCTCCACAGCCACACGCAGACAGACCCCAAGCTGGCCAGATGTGAACCAGCTCTGATCCAGGAGCCATATAACCATTTTCAAGCAACGCGTTGCCCAAACAAATAAGATGAGCCATTCGGCAAGGCTTATTAGCTCTAGGCTTATGAGCTCAGGCACAGCACCACTATGAATATACTGCTTCCAAATTGGAGTTGACTCACATCCAACCAGCAGAACCTAGTCTGGCTGCATGGACCCAAAGGTACCATCAGAAGGACAGACTGCCTACAGCCCAGCACAAGCACAATGCTCCAGACTGACAGCTCTCTCAGGAAAATGAGGGAGAAAAAAAAAGAAAACACAGCTATGCAGATTTTTTTTTTTTTTTTAAAACTAACACACAAGAGTATATTCAACCTGCAAGTGCAACAGCTCAGACCAATTCCATTTTAATGCTATCATAACGTTAAGAGGCAGATCAAGGTCTTCCCTTCCTACATCCCGAAGATTCGGGCAGCTGGTCTCTAGCACAGCGCTCACCGCTGCGGACGGAGCGGTAACGTTAAGTCAGCACCAGCCTGTCTAAAAGTCGACTGGAACGAATCCAAAACTCAAACACTACCATCCCCTCCGAGACAGATCCGGGCTCCCATGTGCTAATGGAGCACTAATTCTGTAAATGGATTAATTTGTGCCTTGCAGACAGAAATTTAATCTGTTCCTTTTAATTTTTTTTTTAAGCAAAGAGTAATTAGTCACAGTTAGGGTAGCGAGAAGCAAGAAAATAGGTTTCCCCCCTAGTTTTCTTATGCTGTAAATAAAACCTCTATTGCATTTAGAGGGTTTACCAAAATAACTTTTATCTGGTTCAGAACTGTATTTAAGGCTATTTCCGAATTAACTCCTTCAATTAAAGACTTAATCGCTGTTGTGTTAAGCTGCTGTGTGGCAAGGCAGGACAGCCGCAGTTAGGGCTGCTGCCTCAGCCAGCGACAGGACCTTTTGTAAGGGAAAAGGCACCGTCTCATAAGAAAAGTAAATTGGGAGGTGGGGGCGACGATTAGACCGCCCCAAAAAACTCAGCAGCTAAGAAAAAAGCCCCGGGAAGGCCAGACGCGCCCCGCCGAGGGCCCGCTCCGCACCGGGGCCCAGCCCCGGGGCCGCCCCAGGCGGGGGGTGCCGGCCGGGAGCGGCCCCGGCGCCGCGCAGCCCTACCAGGTCCCGGATGAGCTGCCCCAGCAGGTCGTCGCCGTCGCCGCCTCCGTCCTCCGCGGGCTCCTCGGCGGGGCGGGCGGGCGACGGGCTGCGGCAGGCCGGGGCGCCGCCATCCAGCAGGCCTCGGGCCAGCGCCAGGTAGCTCGGCTCGCCCGGCTCCGCGCTGCGGTGCCTCTCGGGTTCCGCCGCCGCCGCCTCCTGCCGCCGCCGCTTCGCGCCCCCCGCCAGCTCCTCCCGCCAGCGGCGGCGGAACAGCTCCAGCTCCGCCGAGCCCTCGGCCATGGCGGCGGGGCCGGGCCCGGCCCAACCTCCCGCCGGCCCGGCCCGGAAACCGCCCCCCGCGCCCGCGCGTTCCGCCGCGCGAAGGTTCCTACGGCCGCCGGGGCGGGCCGGGGCCGGCTGACGGGGCCGCCGGCCGCCATTTTGTGGCCCTGAGGCGGGCGTCGGTGTCGGGGCGGCCTGCGGGCGTCGAGCGCTCGAGGGGCGGGATAGAGGCCGTGGGGCCCACCGGTCACGGCTCAGCCTTGCAACCCAGCGGCCTCGGAGAGCTGCTGGTGGCTGAGCGAGGGCCGGGGCGATGGCAGGGGCCCGGGTGGGCAGCCTGGGCCTGGGCTGTGCTGTGAAGCCTCGGTGCCTCCAAGCCACGGCCGGCCATGTGGCCCCGCGGGGGAAAGCGGCTCCCAAGGAGGCAGCTGCCTGTGGAGGAGGCACAGAGGAGCATGATGGGCCCCATCCAGGCCATTTCTTCCACCCATTTTGTTGGCCAAGTCTAAACCAAAGCGTGTGGGCAGGGGTCACCTGAGAGTGACGTCACCAGAGAGTGTGGGCCTGAGAGCTGCCGCCATCATGGCGCTTTGGGGAGGACACGATGTTTGCGCCACACCTTTCCAGTATCAACCCACCATGTTGCTCCAAGGCTGTGTTTCAAACGATGGCTAAACCCGACCGCTGAAACATGGCTGCGGAGCTACTATTGCTTCAGCCAGTCCAGCTGCCCAGAGGAGTGGGAAGGCTGCAAGTATTCAAGTCCTCAACACAACTTCTGTGGAGCGCTGGAGGAAATGAAACAGGTAAGCGAGACATAGCTGGTCCTCGCTGGGCACTGGTGAACATGCTAAAACACGTGGCCCTTGCTCTCAGTAGCAGCTTGTGGCAGTGTACCTGCACCCTTGCATCTGTCTCCAGACGCTGCCATGCAGCATCTTCCAGCAGCCAATTGCTGGTTTTGATCCTTCACAGCTTGTTGCTGTCCATGCAGTTTATAAAACAATTTAATGAATGCAAACAGGCATTTTGGATTCCAGGAAAAATCCAAACCACCTCATTTGAGGAGGACCTCCTGTATGTAGGAACCTTACAAAAGACTTGTTTTCTCAACAAAATCATTTGGACTTAAAGGAGGATTTCCCTGGGGTGCACACACTGCCCGTGGTGAGCCCTGCCAGAGGAGGGATGGCAGAGCAGGAGCTGCCCCTGTAGCAGGATGTGGGGCTGCTCCAGGGAGGCTAGATGAGTTGGGAAGATGACAAGCCCCAGGAGGGTCCCCCTAGACCCCCATGCAATACCAGGGTGATTTGCCAAGGAGGTGGCAGCAGCCTCCCTGCCTGGCAGAAGGGAAAAAGGCCACTTTGGGGTGATTCCTGCCCCACAGGGAGCTGCAGGGAGTCCCTGCTGCTGTCCCAGGGTTGATGCGCGATGGGGAGCCCTGCCTGGGGGTCCCAGCCCTGCTCCTGTGCGCTGGCGGCTGGGGAGGCGCTGCATGCCGCTGGGTCAGTGCCTGGGGGCTGTGCACTGCTGCCTCGGCCACTCGAAATGTGACCAGAATCTGTAACGCTTTGGGTGATGAAATCCCCTCCAGCTCTACGTAATCCCCTCACTGCCCCCCTCCATCTCCACGCTGTCCCCTGCAGCCCCACGCTGTCCCTGCAGCCCCATGCTGTGACCTGCAGCCCCACGCTGTCACCTGCAGCCCCACACTGTCCTTGCAGCCCCACACTGCCCCTCCATCCCCGCAGTCCCCTGCAGCCCCACGATGTCACCTGCAACCCTACGCTGTCACCTGCCAACCCCATGCCGTGACCTGCAGCCCCACACTGTCCCTGCAGCCCCACACTGTCCCTTCATCCCCGCAGTCCCCTGCAGCCCCACGCTGTGACCTGCAGCCCCACACTGTCCCTGCAGCCCCACGCTGTCCCTGCAGCCCCACACTGGCCCTCCGTCCCCGCAGTCACCTGCAGCCCCACTATGTCACCTGCAACCCCACGCCGTGACCTGCAGCCCCACGCTGTCCCTGCAGCCCTATGCTGTCACCTGCAGCCCCACGCTGCCCCCTCGTCCCCACACCGTCAGCTGCGTCCCCACACCGTCCCTCCATCCCCGTGCTGTCCCACCAAACTCCCACACGACCCCTAGACACCGGAACGTCCCACCACACACACACACGGTTCCCTCCACGTCCCCCCATCCACCCTCCGCGCCTCCCCCCCCCAAACTGTCCCCCACCCCCGCCCGCTGCTCCCCCCCAACTGCCCCCCTTCCCCGCCCGCCCCCCCGCCCGCTCCCCGCGGCCGAGCGCCGCCCCGCGGGGGATGATGTAACCCCCCCGTCCCCCGCCCGCCGCCGCCCCGGCCCGCCCGCCCGCACACGCCGCGGCACTCGGCGGCGAGCGGCGGCGCAGCCATGTGCCCCTGCGCGCTGCACGGCGGCCCCCCCGCGCCCTGCCCCTGCAGCCCCGGCCGCGCCGCACGGCCCTCGGCCGCCGCCCGCCTGGTCGCCGCCCGCCTGCGCCGCCTGGGCGATGAGCTGGAGCAGCGGGCGGCGCGGCGCAAGGCTCGGGGCCGCGGCCCCTGGGCCGGCCGCCGCCTGGCCGCCGTGCTGTGCCTGCTGTGCGCCCTCACGCCCGCGGCCGCGCTGGCCTGGCTGAGCCGCAGGAGGAGCCTCTAGGCGAGAGGGGCGCTGGCCGGAGCGGGGAGCAGGCGGGACGCGCAACAGGTCGGCACCGCGCCGGGGCACGGGGAGCGGGCGCGGCGGCGGGGCCGGGGGCGGCGGGGCGGCCGGGGGGGCTCGGCGCGGCGCCCGGGGCCGGCAGCGGGGCCCGGCACGGCGGAGCGCGCTGTCCGCGGTACTCGCCGGGCTGCGGCGGGTGATGGCGGCAGCGCACGGAGCCCCGGGCTCCCGGTACCGCCGGGCTGGCAGCCACATCACCTTTCCCCGCTCCTCTCCTCCTCTCATCTCTTCTCCTCTCCTCTCCCCTCTCTCCTCCTCTCCTCTCCCTTCTCCTTCTCCCTTCTCCTTCTCCCCTCTCCTTCTCCCCTCTCCTTCTCCCCTCTCCTTCTCCCCTCTCCTTCTCCCCTCTCCTTCTCCCCTCTCCTTCTCCCCTCTCCTTCTCCCCTCTCCTTCTTCTCTCCCTCTCCTCTCCCTCTACCCTCTCTCCTTCTCCTTTCCCCTTTCCCAGGACTCCCCAAACGCCCCCTTTCCCCTTCTCCAAACTTTCAGGGCTTCCAGCCATGTGCCTCTCCTTCACCCAAGTCATCCGTACTCTCAGGGGGCACTTTAAGCTCCATGCCCACACTGAGCAAGCCTACCGTCCCCGTGGGCCAGCGGCAGCAGCATGGGGTGGCCCACAAGGGTTGCAGCAGGTCCAGCGTTGCCCTGACTGCCGGCCCTGGGAGGTGGAGGATGCTTGCCCCACACACCCATGCCTGCCAAGCCTTCTCCAGCCCTCTTGTGAGTGGAGGAACTTCCCCCGTGTCCTGCCATCCCCTGGCAAGCTTTAGACCCATAGGTGCTGTGGGCACCCATCACTAAGATCCCTGGGTGGTGGGATTTCCCCACAGGACCATCTGGCAGGGCAGGCTGGGGCTTTGGCTGGCTGTGCCTGGTTCTGTGTTTTGGATAATTCCTTACCCAGTGCCGGAGGCTTTTCCCAAGGGGACTCCCAAGCCACCAGCCAGGGAAAAGCATCCAAGCCCCGTTACTGCTGGTTCTCAGAGCCCCTACTGTGCTCCAGAGACACCAAGCAAACCAGCAGTGGGGAAATGGGATATACCTGGGCCCGCAACCTTTGTTGTCAGCGTGGTGACACCTCCTGGGCTGGTGGGACAGCTCTGCACCTTCAGCTTTGGGAGCATGCAGGGATACTGAGCATATGTGGGGTCAGATCAGGGATTTTGGGTGCTCTGAAGTGCTCTTTGGGACATTAATTTCTCCCCACAGACATGAGGGGCAAGGGCTGCTATTTTGGGTGCTTTAAATGATACCTATGCATGTCCCCCGGTGTTTGTCTGTGTTCAGGGAAGACTTTTAAGTGCCTGTCTAACTTTCAGCATGCACTCGTATCCCGCTAGCTCAGACAGGGTTTAGAAGAGAGCTTAAAGTCAGTTGAAAGATGTCACTGATAGTGCACTGACCTTGCACAATTTCAGCTTAACAGGGCTCTTTGGAACTCTTGGGCCAGACCTTGGTTGTCAGGTATCAGGTCTTACATTGCAAAATGTCTCGCATGCTTTTTAGGTGCATGAAATTCCGTTAAATATGTATAGTGTGGAGAAGAAGTATGGTTATCACGAGAGTTTAAAAATAAGGTTTTCCAGCAGGTCTGTGTGTTTGCACTGCATGTGTGTGTGTACACATGGGGGGGGGGGGGAGCATTGTTGTTGTCTGTCTCTCTGAGCTGCAACTGGTGCATCTGTCAGGAGGTTCAGCTGGTTACCTTTGGAAAGGTTTCTTTGAAAACAAAAGCAGAACAAAACTGCTTTTTTTATGAATCAAAGCCTCAATTTCTATAAAATCACCAGCTCAGAGGTATGAGGCTCTGGGATGGTGCCTGCAGAGTTGTGCCCAGCAAAGCCCTGGCAGAGGGTAGTGTGAGTGGTGTGGGGAAGCGGTTATTGCTGTGGGACTGTGGTCAGGAGCAGAGCTTACAGATCTTCTTACCCTTCCTGTCAGTTTGTGGCAAGTTTGATTGCAGTGTTTGGAAGAAAACCCACCTGTTTTCTTGCTTGCCTCTCTGAGCTCAAAAAAAGTCAAAATCCAAGGGGGAACTGCAGTGATCTCCCTTGTGTAGTGTCTCAAGTGTCCTTTTCTTTCTTAACACACTGGGGAATTTCCTGCCTGCCCAGCCTGGGACTTCATCCTGCACAGAGAAGGTGGCAGGTGAGAAGGGCTGACAGAGAGAGCCTGTTCGCTGGCCCCGTGGATCTGTGCACACGTTCAGCCCAGGCTTCCTGGCAATCCCGTGAGGCCAAAGCTGTTTGGATTTTTAGTTTTTGTGAAGATTTGCATAGCTTTGCTTAGGCAGATATTAAATTTTATTCCCATCTCTTCTGCTGTTGACTCTGTGGAGCCCTCACCTCCATCCTGCTTTCTGCACTTCAGGCCCAACAATAACCAGTTGCTTATAAATTGCTTTGATAAAGACACTGTAGAAGAGGAAAGCATTATCCTCAACACAGCTGAGGCGAGCTCCTTCAGCATGCACAGTCCTTCCTCACAGCTTCAAAGGCTGCCACAGACAGGACATGCTGAGCTGCCTCCAAATGCTCAGGGGCTTCATGGACACAAATACAAATGTAAGTCTCTGAAAAGAAGATCCTTGTGTGTGATGTGAAGCAGTTTCAGGGATAAAGAGGCCAGATGTGGGAGAATAACAAGCTAGGAACAGTCTCCTTGTTGCCTCGATGTGCAGCAGGCTGGCCTGTCTGACTCCTGGCAAGCTTCTGAGGCACAAGTGACCAAGCTGCAGATGAAAATACAGTGCAGCCCCAGAATAATTACTTTCTGGGTTATTTTTGCCATTAAGAATCTTTTCTATTCATCCTGAATAATAATTTGCTCGCACCAGTTGAGGAACCTGATTATCTGCAGTGTCTCAGAGCCCAAGTGATAGTGCAGTGAGCTGGGTTAGTCTTGGAGATGTGGTAAGACAGCAGTGTTTTATTAACTCAGCAGAGTATTTATGAACAAAAGCTGTCTACCTGCCATCCTCAGAGACGCTCTGCAGTGATAATAACATTGTTCTGCAACAAGATGGAAAGTCCAGGCTCTGAGCACTTGTGAACTTGGGATTTCATAGAACAGCTCATAAGAGGAGAGTAACTTGTACACTTAATAAATGTGCTGCAAAGTCAGCATTTGTCTTGTGATCTGGTGGTTGCAGAAGGAATAGAGGAAAAGGTCGGTTTCGGCCTGGCTTACTACTCAAGTTCCCCTCCTGCTCTTTTCAAGCAGTAGTAGCATTTTGCATCGGCTGCTGTGAGCGTATGTACTACTTCTGAGGAAGAAAGTTGGTAGTTGTTCCCTCAGGTCCTTGTGGCTTTACACAACAATGCAGCTCAGGGAATAATCCTGTGTACCAGGGAACTTTGCCTGCTCTCTCAGCCCCTAGGTGATGGCAGTGAAAGCAGGATTAGGACCGCTGCATGTGACCAACTTGTATCTGTGGACCATGCTTGGGATCTGGGGATGAATGCGTTACAAATGGCAGTTTTATAATATATAATCTGACATCACCTTGAAATATCCAACCAGGGCGTGAAGTATAGTTGTCATGTGCCAGTTTGGCATACAGTGTCACTTGTATTTCGCTCTATTAGTTCAGAAGTGGCAGTGTATTAAAATCAAACCCTACTTGTCCCTGCCAGCTTCGCCAGCCTGGTTCTGTGCCCACTGTGTTGCCAGTAATTTCCCCCACTGTTTGCTGCAAGGTTCATGCAGAGCCACTCTGTCCAAAGCCTCAGTGCAGTTAATTATCTGTATTAAAATTGGGTTGATAAGATTTCTGGAGATGTCACACTGAGCTGTGCAGGAGTGCAAAGAAAATTAAGGACCAGAGGCAGTACAGCTAGCACAGGGCTAAGCTGACTAGCTCAGCAGTGAGTTGCAGTTTTGCATGAGGATAAACATTCAGCATGTTGCACCCTGTATGCATCCCTGACACAAAGAGGCAAATACTGTTGTTTATCCTCCTGGATAACTAAGGAAGGAGGAGTCTGCTCTTCCTGGTGGCAAGCATCCTACTCAAAAATGCCAAAGGTCCCCACCACCCTAGCCCCAGCTTCACAGTTAAATTGCACAAGGAAAACCTTCAACGTTAACTTTAATAATAAACAAGCAGCAGAGTTTTAAAAAATAAACAGCAGTCCAGAAACACCTCTTTCTGCAGGTAGGCTATGTCCAAGCAGGCCACTTTCTGGAAAGACTGGAGCCCCAACATATTTCTTTGCTGTGTCTGGTTCCTTGATCTTCCTGTGCTAAAATATCCGGGACACACCGTTCTTCCGAGTTCTTCCCTAGTAGTTCTGCTCTTCTTTCATCTTACCTCTTGACCCCCCTGCTAATTGTTTTTTGGTCTTCCAAGTTACCCTTTCATCTCCCACAGAGATGCTAATGAAGTGTGAGTGTACATGGATGCAGGCTGCTTGGGAATTTGACAGGGCTGTTGCCCAGCCCTTGTTTTCTCATTAACCTGCTGCTGCGTGAGGAAGTGACGGTGCCTTGTTTTGTCCCTGCCTCGAGCTTTCCCTTAGCAATCCAAGCACTTTAATTTTTTTTCTTTAAATATATCAATAACTGTTATTTTGTTTATTAGGAGTGGAATGTGTGCCAGCTGAATCGCCTGTGTAATCCATTTAAATCAAGAAGTTACATGCTGACACGTTAGCCGTGAGCAGGACTCCTTTTGCCAACTGCTTTAGGGGACATGAGCTCAGATTCTCCTATGGCTTTATGCAGGTGGCACCCGAGCATGGCTTTGCGTCCTGTCTCTGAATAAAGATTAGTCAAAGAAATGCTGAGATGAGACTAGGGACCCCCCTACCTGGGTCATTTCATGTTCATCCTACTTAGTATCCCAGGGAAGAGCAGCTTTCCTTTTGTTGGTAAACACCAGCCTAGCAAGCGACGTGATAAAACTGTAGGATTTAAGGCTGGAAAGCTCAAGTCAAGATGCCTTATCTATTAAAAGCGATGGGATGTGTCGAGGCTGGCTGAGATGGTTTTGCAAATATCAGCCAACATCATTTGTCATCTCACAACCTTATGGCTTAATAGGTTCAATGGGTAAGAGCAACTTCCTGAGCAAAATCTGCATCTCCCTCAATGACAAGGAAGAAAGGGATACATCACCAAAGGGAATGTTGGTTTCCATGAAAAATTCCAAAGCAAGTGATTATTTTTTTCATCACTTCAATCCATGTTTTCAATAGACACCACATTTTTCATATAGGAACTCAGCTATAACTACCTTTTTTTTTTAATAAGTGAATGAAAAATCTTGATAATAGTGGACAATCCCCTCTCCCCTAAGTTTCAACGTTGTACGAATGGCACGTAAAATAAATCATTTTTCAGCAGCTCTACAGAGGGAATATGCTGGCGCTCTTTCCAACTTACTATCCACCCCAGTATTACAAATGGGATGTTGTTTGGCTTTCCTCAGCCTTTTTCAGACCCAAATTACCAAATTTTGATCTATCTGCTGAGTGCCTATTGTGGGAAATTTGGAGTAACTCCACTGAAGTCAATTGGGTTGCCCTGGATTTACAGTGCTGTAAATGAGATCAGAATTTGGCTCAAAGTATATTCCATTAATGAGTCAGATACTGGCAATGCAGCCAATATGCACCCAGAAATGGTTTTAACACAGCCTAGGATATTCAAAATTGTTTTATTGAAAGATGGGCTGAAGGCCAGGATTCTGGGGTTCTCTTTTATTCTTTCCATGAAATTCACCTTTATGCAGAAGGCCAGCACGAGACTGATGCAAAACTTAAGAACCATTTAAGCTGTTAGAATAGGGTAGGGCTCATGAGATGCATGAACATTGTGCTGAGCTCTTTGCCTGCCCCAGAGCAGATTTATCACTCAGAGTTCAAGACATTCCAGGATTTATCAACTTTTACAGGTTTTTATAGATTTTCTATACGTTAAGCGACACAGAGAGACAGTTTGTAAAATATAATGACACCGAGGATGACCTGTTGCAGGCCATAGATGGCACAGTAGGACAAGGGTTCATAGCTGGCGATCGGAAGTACTGCTACAGGAGAAATAATAAATAAGCATTAAATGTTTCTGCTTTGGAGGAAATCCTTTAATCAGCTCCTGAAGTCTTTATTCCGGTGTAACTTGTGTAAATATCTCACCTCTTTGAGTGCGAGCAACCACATCGCAGGCTCTCCCTCCATATCGCCAGCCCGTTTCTCAGTACCCTACATGCCGCTCAGGCTGTGCCCTGCCTTCTCACCCCAACAGCGCCCATGTGGTTGATTTTGAAGACCTCTCTGTAAAACCATCTTGTGTGAGAAGTGCAGATGCCCAGAATCTCCTCCTCGTGGTGTTTCACAAGTCTAGAGAAACCCGTGGCGCTGTCTGTCTGCCTGTGCTTGGCGCTGGCCTAGACCTGAGTGTGCAGTGGTGCTGAGATGCCAGGAGGCCCGTGTAGGAGCGGGGGCTGCGGGGAGGTCTGTCTC
Source organism: Falco naumanni (assembly GCF_017639655.2). Lineage (NCBI taxonomy): Eukaryota > Metazoa > Chordata > Aves > Falconiformes > Falconidae > Falco > Falco naumanni. Next base: position 92,114,226 of record NC_054054.1, on the reverse strand, counting down.
CTGTGCAGGCAGGCCAGGAGGCTGAGCGGGGGGGGTGCATTTCAACCTCTGGGCTACTTATTGACAGCTGATTACTGACAGTCTGTGCTCTGTTGTCTTTGTGTAGCCAGTATTATGTTCGTACTCTCTCAAGTAGTGAACACCTTTCCTATTTTCCCTCTGCCAAAACAGTAAGTCGCTCTGCAAAAAACCTTTGAAAATACCTCCAGTACTTCCAGAGAGCGGGTGCGTCTGTGAAAGTCTGTGTGCATGCAGATACAGAAGCCACAGAAACTGCGTGGCTAGCTAGTAGCCTTGATCACAGCAAGACAAATGAAAACGTGCTTCAAATCTGGATGATTCATTCTGGCATTAAGTCCTCCAAGCTATTTGCACTGTTGCTCCAGATTCCTCAAAACTAGAAAACAAGACTGTAGACTGAGGGAAGGAGAGGTTGTAATTGCCACATCCTGTGCACAGCAGCAGCTTGAGCAGCTGACAGTAACTGCGATAAAGCAGATACAGTTGCACCTTTTGAGGCTGAACCAGAGAGGTTCTAGGTTACTCAGAGTTGGTTGCAGCACCAGAATTTGCCCGCTTTTCTCACAGTGGAGGTTTCGTCTCAGAGGCAGTGCCACTGGACTGTGATAACCTTCACGCTCGCACGAACAGGGTAGTGCTACAGAAGGAAGGGAAGCAATTCTGGGTTTACATCAGAGTAATGCAGATCAGAATCTGCCCACAAGCTGTTTGCCAGCCCTAATTACACTCTGACTTCATAGCTGATGCAGTTGCATAGTCAGCTACTCCCCCCTCCTTTCTCCCACCCGGGTGAAATCACCTCATCCAGAAGGCCAGCAGAGATTTCTCCACTGAGGTTTTTATAAGATCGCTCATTGTCGCAGTCTCTGCGAACTAGACAACACAGTCTGAAAGATGGGATCTATCCCAGCAAATGCTGGTATCAACAAACCTAGGTATAAATGCGGGAAATGGGAATTTCATAGTAGATGCCCCTTGGGCACATCTCCTGCTAATTTGCACTTAGATAGGTGCCTTTCTCTGAGCACTTTATTAATTAAGGCTTGCAGCCCACCTGTGAGGCAAATAAGTTATTACTGCCCTCATTTTACAGTAGCAACTGAAAGGAGTGGTTTGCCCAAGGCCACAAATGTAATCAGTAGCAGTACCAGGAATGAGTGAGTTCTTCCAGTCTCCTGTGATCCTCAGTGCGCCCCGTTGCATACCTGTAACAAAATTAATGGCTTCTCCAAAAGTTAACATTTTTGTTAACATGATGTAAATGAAGATGGAGCACCCAAAAGAACGAGCCTTGCAAAATGAGAGCTCGCCAGAAATCCTGCGGTAGCACAGGGATAAAGGCGTAATCTCCTGTGTTGAACCACAAAACCATCCTCCCCATAAATTATATACCTCTTCTTGTCAGTAAATTTAGCAGGAGGGTTCAAGCATAAATTTAAAAGAAGCTTTTATTGTAACCAATGCATCAATATAATTAAAACCAAACACAATTTTTTTGCTTTCTTAGGCTGGAGAAAACCCTGTGCCCTTGGAGAAAATTGTTTCCCCTTTTCCTACAGGGAATCCAGAGCCTGAGCAGCAGCTGTGAAGAGTGGAGATAAAGAAAGAAGTGGAAGATGTTGGAAGTGCTTTGGGCAATGTGAAGAAGGATTTGCACGGAAGGAGCTGTTCAAGGGCCCAGCAGCAAAACAGAGACACATACATGCTTATATATAGAAGAATGTAAACCCTCCTGTATGCATACGTTAAAACGTGCATGCCTTGTTGAGAACGTAAGCAACATTCCTTGTAGATGATGGTGGTCTGAGCATTCATGCTCCTGCAGTCTGAGTCAAAAGATTAGTGATGTCCTTGCTGTAATGCTAGCATTTTCTCCACTGCACCTTGTTTATGGCAACATAAACATTCCTTTCAATGCAGCGGGATGAAAAATAATGTATACATCCAGAGTTAAGTAGTATCTTGAGAGACCAAACTTGCTGCCAAATGGGCATGCCCTAGCCGTGGTGGGGGGGAACAGGTGCTTAGCAGCTTGGACAACAGACAGTTTGTGTGTGTATATATTAAGCGCTATAGCACCAGGTGAGATAAGCTTTTCTTACGACTTTAGTTTCTCTGGTGCTACATTTAATATTTGTCTGGGGCTAAACTGCCTCTCTGTGGTGCTACAGTTTCCCCAAGAGGATGTTCTGAAACATGGGACAAGGAAAAATCTATTTTGGTTATTAATATTTATACGCAAGATGACAAAATTAATACTTCTTGAGAAGGTGCTATTTTTTTTCTTTCTTTCAATCTCTGCATAAATTAAGACAAAACAAATAGTCTAGCCCAGAACTTTCTAAAACTAATTTTCTTTGGGGCAGTTCTTTTTCTTTTGATGGTTTGGAGCTTGGGAAGCAGCGTTCCCTGAGGTGGCAAAGACACACCAGCTCTTTTCACTGCAGTGTACATGTCAAAGTCTGCTAGTGCAGAAATTCCTACAGCTCCGGAGCTGGGCATTCTCCTAGATGGTGATTTAAGCAGTCTCAAATCCTATGAACCAGGGAAGAGAACTGTATCTAGGCTAACCAATGGACTGGGGGACAACAGAACTTGTCCTTCGAAGTCAAAGGGCTTTTTTCAGTCTAGTACTGAGCACTTTTTTCCTTGCAGCCAAAACTACCTGTCAGATTTAGGATACCTTCTGGATGCTCTTTACAGTAATTATTATGCACAGTTTTTTAGAAACATTTTTCCCAGCTTCAGATATTTGCACCAGAAAATCGATACCCCACCAAGGGGGGAATGTTAAGAACCAGATTTCCAAAGGAAGTTTGGCTCCTTGTCTTTTTAAAATACTTCCTCACCCTCACCCGGTCAGGGAACAAGCCGAGTGGCCACTGTGTCCCAGTCAAACCTTTCATTTTTCATTACTGCAGGAGAAATGTTTCTAAGCAATCTAAAAGCAAAATTCTCCCTTTATCAAATATTCACCAATGTGTTTTGGGCCCCTGCACACATATTCATGGGTATTATTGATCCAAGTCAATTCACAAACAGCAGAAAGGGCTATGCTGAAAGAGCAAATTGTTCCTAATGAAGAACCTTGCCCTACTTTATATTATGTGCAGTGTTGGGAGGGATCATGTAGCTAAGTGTAGTTTGTCTGTTGATAGAGTTTGGATGGTCTCAGAACCACAGGGACCGATAAAACCATTTTCCTACAATTTTTGGTCTGATGCTTAATAATAACTCAGCATCTTGTACTCCTTCCTGGCTCAGTCTCTTACTGAAATAAGTAAGAATTCTTCTGTCAAAAGGAGGAGCCTCAGCTGGTTTCAGCAGTGTTGCAAGTGCTGGATTAGTGACTGCTGGATCAGGCATAGCCTTAAAAATACAACTTTCTACAAATTGCTCACATGAGGAAGTGAAATTGTGCGTATGGTATTGCACAAGTCAAATTTGAACAGAAAATATTTGATCAGGAGGACTGGATGCGTAACTTTGCTACACAAGACACGCAGTCCGCAGGTCTTCCCTCCACCCCTACGCTACCTTCCCCCACCCTGTGTGTGTACCCCACATACACAGAGGCAGGCTTGTGACAACCTGTCCGGCATAGGAGCTGGCTTACATTTCTCGGTGCAAGAGAGAGGGCTCTCCCGCATACTCCTCCCCTTTAGCAATTATTAGCTCCCGAGTTCTGAATGTTTAATAAACTCCTCACCTGGAATAGGCATTATTCCCATCTTCCCTTGCATCTTCTGTGCATGCAGTTTGCACTGCCATCGGTTCTCCTGCCACACTGGCTATTTGGGTCTGCAGCCCTGAGACTTCTCGTAGCATTTTTTCCCAAAGAGGCATTTCCCCTGAAACAGCACAGCAAAGGAAAAGGGAAGAAAGTTCTGTCCTTACCGTAGAGTAAGCCCCTTAAATCAGGGTTCAACCTCAGCAGCAAAGCGATTGGTTGATCTCCCTCAGTCCTAACCCTCCAGGGACAGGCTTTTCTGTCAAAAAAAAACCCAAAAAGAACTCCCAGGGGACCAGTCTCCTCCTTGGTGGTTCCTAATATTCAGCAAAAATGTTAGAAGACACATGCTGTCCATTGGTATTCTCATGAAACAACAACCAAATAATCGTGTTTCCCGAGTGTAAACAACAGCAGGTCCAGTACCCCAAATCCTGCTTTAGTCCTGATTTACTTCACTTTTGTAGTTCTGAACTGGATGGTTAGTGTGAACCGAGGGTTAAGTTTTGGAGACTTTCATCTATTAGTTGCTGGGTCAAGCAAGCTTTGCTGGAGCAGCAGCTTGCCAGCGCTTTATAGCCAGCATTCACTGTACATAAATCGAATTACTGACTAGAGGATATGTATTTGTCAAAGCCTTACATTTTCTGGTATAATTGCTATTCTTGAATGCCTCCATTTTTGACAAGGGGTGTTTTTATCCTTTTTAAAATACCTGATTTAACCCTGGTTGATGTTTGTATTGGTAAAACATGCTGTATACTCCCCTAGTGCTGTTTGTACTGTATTACAACAGCTGTGTGAGATGGTGGGCGGTTTCCGTACCGTACTAACGGGTAAGAAACCAGCACAGTTCCTCTCTCTCGCTCCTCTTTTTCTTTTTCACAGCAGCCAAGAAGTCATTGATTTTGATTAGCTTCGCAGTTGCGACTCTGTGAAGACTGGGGAGTGCTCTCTGAATGAAAAAAAAAACCCTCATCTTAGGTTTCAGCAGACGGTGCGTGTGCAAGCCAGAGGAGGAGGTTATGAGATCATAGTCTATATAGAACGCCGCATAATGTGGCTGTGAGGAAAGTCTTTATTAATTTTTAAAGCAGCACTCCACCAAGATAGCTCCCATCACATATTGGAACTTCGTATTTCAAGTAAAAAAACAGCCTAGTGTGGACTACTAATCAGCTTCTCTCCTCCTGCCTGTTAAAATAAGTCCTTTGACTTAACTAATTCTAGGATAGCACCGCTGCCTGCATGGAGACAGCTGGTTACACCCAGGACAGAATTTAGCCCGTTAATTCCAGATTCCTTCCTCTTCTCTCTTCAATTTATTTTCAGTACCTAAAAAAATACAGAATGGGAACAAGCCTCGTGTCATACACTTCCATGTGCCCAGGAGAGGCATCACCCAATAATAACATACAGCAAATCACCAAAATCAATGAGTTGTCAGTGATGAGGAATGAGAAACCCACCATACTTCTGGTTTAGAGCATGTAGGCATGCAGAAATTGCCCTAATTTAGCTAAGCCCATTACTAAAGCAATTTACTTAAATCAGAAACTCTTGTTAAATCAGTTTAATCTGATTTGTGAATTTGCTTTGTCTCTATACCACGCTAAAATTATAAGGGTCTTAAATGCACTGCAAAAGCAGAAGCAATCCTTTCTAATGGAATTTATTATGAACACATTTGGGTAAAGTGGTGTCATTTCTATGTCCATGTACCCCTTGGAATCAGGCACTTTTCCCTGCTGCCTCCTAAGATGAAACAGTTTGGTTAAATGCTGCTATTGCTGTAATCTCGTAGGTTGAGCAGGCAGAGGAGAATCTCACTTGGAGGTGGTGAGGACACAGGACACGGGAGAATGGGGAGGCAAGACAGAAGGAGGTATTTCCCTTCTGAAAAACTGCGCTACCACGTACAAAGTGGTTCATTATGCGGACAGAATAGTACGTCTGGTTTAATATTTAATTTTAATTTTCCTACAAATGGTTTTAAAACATCTGCCCGTGATCTTGACAGAAGTCTGAGATATATGTAATAAACTATCTGTGGCTCCAAATTAAATCCTGGACCCACAGGTTTTGTCCATGTCAAAACCTCCTGGCTATATTCTACCACCACAACAGGTGAACAATATCTCCACAACTTTTCTTAGAGCGGCTTTGCTTGCAGCAAATTTAATTTTGAATCCAAGCTTCCAAATCAGCCTCATTCTTGTGTAACACTTTGCAAGCCACTGGTTGCTGTGTGCTGAGCTGAACTTGTTCAGCTCGGTACAGAAGGTCAGGAGACACGGGCTGTGTTAATTCAAACTCCAGAAGCCTAGGGAAGTCTGAGTAACATGGGACTTGAACTCCCTTAGGAAAACACTAGTATATCAGCTAGTCTGAACAGAAGAGAGGAATTCTCGCATGCTGGTTCTCCTAATTCTGTCCTGGGCTGAATGCACAAGCCCTTTCATCCCAAAAGCTATCTTTGCCCCAAGTACAGGTATATATCCCTGTTCCCAGCGTAAGACACTCCTGTGCTTCTTCCCTCTGCCAATCCTGCTGGCTTGAACCACGCGCCATCTGCGTAACAGGAATCTCCATCAGCACATACCCAAACACACTCCCCCACTCAGGTCTTCCAAACAACAGCTCTGCCCTTAGCAGTTGCGGGAAAAAGCTGACTGTTCCAGTTAAAGCTGCAGAATTTCCATTCCCCATCTGCAAGAGAAACTTAAAAACTACAAAATACAACACAAGTGAATATTTTTTTCTGACAAGATTTGAATACAAGAGTGAATTTTCATGTAACTCCGATGAGACTTTGTCAGTGTTCACTACATGAATACTTGAGTACTTGAATTTCACAAGTTTTTTTAATATTTACAGAAAGTTACTTTGGAGCTTGATAAATATTCACTGAAAGCATCTGGGTATTGAACTGCCATTTTTAGTTACATCCATTATTAGTTACAGATGCCACCTAAGTAGAGAGCAAAACCAACTACAATGGGATTTAGTTTTCATGGGTATTCACGGCATAACCTTTCCAATCAATTCAGTTTATCACAAGAAAAAATCTTCCCATCACCTTTAGTCCTTAGGACTAAATTTTCCAGTCTGCTCCCAGATGCATTGCTAACAGAATAAAACAGATGAAATGCAGTGAACACACAATTCCTTGCACATTACTGATTTAGTACTATTTGGATGTAAACTCTTGCAGAGTCGCTGTGCAAGTTTCCACCCTCACCAAAGCAAGAGCAAAGCATACGCTCACTGCTGATATGAGTTCACGAAGGCTCCTGTTTATGGTTGGATGTGGCTTCTCTCTTTTGTAAAAGGAATTTCATATGCTGAGACTCTTTGTACATATTTATAATGACTTTATTAAAAAAAAGAAAAATAACTGTTCAATGGTGAAAAAAGGCTCCGGTTTTTATTTCCTTTCTGAAATTCGAAAGAATAATTTCTTTGCACAACCCTAGCTGTTTTCCCATGGAAACCCACAGAAGTTTCTCATCAGTTGTCATTAGAACTGGAATTTCCCCTGCATGTTTTCTGGCCCAAATGTCATGCTCTAGGAGAGGGTAGCACTGTCCTGCCTCACAAAGCCATCACTGTACCATACCCGAGGAGGATGGGTGGGACAGATGGCTCGCAGCACCGAGCTGTTTCTTCCACAGCATCCAGGCCAGAAGAATAGGGACTGAAGGATGTTTTAATTCAAGGGCTGTATAATAGCAGCCTGTAGTAAATTCTTTCTCTTGCAGGACTGAAGATGATCTTTGTTATGCTTCCAGTTGAATAAATATCCACAGCATAAAATTTCACCTTCTCTTTAGCACTAATTAGCAATAACAGAGAAGTGTGGCACGGGATGGCCCACCAAATCCGAGGCACCCATGCCCTCTCAGATAAAAGGCTGTGCCTGCAGCGAAGGCCTTCGCGTATGGATCGCAGTGCTGCATTTTGTCACTGAGGGATCTGAGTAGCACGTCACGCTGCCAACTCGTAAAGAACTTTTGATAAAGAAAAAAAGGAAAAAAAAGGACTATAAGAACATAACAAATACTCCCCATACTTTCCCTTTGATTGCCTGCCTTCCTTATAACCAAATTAAAAAAGAAATAATTGTGAAACAGTGTATCTTAATGCTAGCTGCAGTGTTAGGCTCATGTTGACCTTTTCATATACTTCTCCATAGGTATTTTCCAGGAGCATTTAGAAAAACAATCAGGAGTGGCTTTTCAAACATTCTGAAAGCCGATACAACTAACCCTTTAATCAATTGGCATTGCACTGAAAACTGATACTGAAACCCTTCATAAATTGCCTGCCCGCAGAATCAGTAATTTTCCCTTTTCCTGGAGAATATACCAGACTATTTTTAGCACATACAACATTTTTACGCTCACTGAAAACCTTGCTTCCTTCCTTACTGAACTGCCTTCCCCCATCCCAAAATGGCTATTCCCATTGGAGATAGCCACTGGATTCCTTGGCTTAGTTCTCCACTTTCATGGGATCCATTTGACAAGAATCAAGTCACTTTGTTCTGGAAAGTAAAGATTTTCCTCCTGTACTTCCCTGTCCCTCTCCAGCCAGATTTGGACTATCTTCCCTGCTCAGGCTCTGCCTCTCATCATTTCTCCTCTAGCCATACTGAACTATTATTTCCAAAGAAATGTTGAGCCTTAATCTTGTTACCATTAGCTCCTGTTTGCTTTAATTCTTCTCCCTGTGGAGTTTCACAGCAGGAGGGGAAGGCGGCAGTCAGTACATACACATAGGCTCATTTCCCCCAGGTACAGTTCTTCCTGATTATCCACTCAAGTGGGATTGTAACCTTACGGCCATTTCCATAGTAATGAGCATGGAAGATGCCACAGTTGCCTAATGAGGCACTTTCTCTGGGTGCACAGCAAAAAGCGGAGGTTGTTTAGTGAAAGAAAAAGCTCCAGAGAACAAACAGCAACTCCATTTGCATGCAAGTGCCTCTGCAGCACCCTCAGCAGAGATGGAAATTGTGGCAATATGAAGTGTGTTAATTCTCCTGTTAGCCATACAAGGTGTCTCCTGGAAGAGATTTTTTGGAAGCAGAAGTGTTACAATAAAGCCTCCACCATCACAGGTGGATTTTCCATTTTGTGTATAAACCAGGCTGGCTCTTCAAGCAATGCAGCTGCTTCTGTGCAATTCTGCCCTCAAGCTGTTAAATCTCACTAAACCCAGGCTCTCCAGGAGGCCCTGTATGCTGATGCCCCACCGTTCCTGTTATCAGCAGTGCTGTCTGGGCTCAGTGCTGAGTGAGCACATCTCTTCTGGTTTTGGACGCAGGCAGGTACTGGATGCTGAGTGGCACTGGTTTTTGAAGCCAGTAAGCCTTGCCTCGAGTGGCTGCACTGAGGAGCATATTGCAGAGGTACCCGAATCTGTGAGATGCTCTTGACTTTTCACCTAGACAAACCAAACCTGACTTTAATCTCTCCCTGCCTCCCACTGTTTTCCCCATATGCTGTAAAATCAGAAAGTCTGGTCATGAAAGTTAAAGAGGAAAAACGTTCCCAAGAAAAGCAAGTGTCATTTCCAGCTTCACTATCATGGTCTTTCCCAGGTTCTAGAGATTTTATTAAGATGACAACACGTGCAATTTGTGGAATCAATTGCAAAAAAAACGGCTGCTGGGAGATGACATTGCTCCAGTCGCAAATAAACTGCAGGCACGAGGTTCTGAAGCACTGTTCTGGGAGAGTTCTCCAAGGTAGTATAACAGCAACAACGTAATTCTATGATGTTACCGATTCAGGGAAGCTAGGGCCATTTAATGTGAAAAATCTCACGAGTGGTCTGAGCCAGAGGAAAACAGCTTTTTTCCAGTGTATCAGGTTATACACATGCAATTCATGGTACACTTGCCTTATACATGCAGTATTTATCTATTCTAAAATGACAGAAAAAAAGGAAACATCTTAAGCAGTTTATAACTATGTAAGTTCCAGAAAAAATCTTGGCTGTAGCTTAGCCATGGAGTTTGCCATAATATAAAACACATCTTTCTTGCCTTTGAGGATAAAGTTTTTGGCTACTAACAATTGTTCTGTTGGCTCCTGCAGAAATAGCGCTGGAAGAAAGACTAAGACAACAAATCCACAGGCAACTAAATAGGGGCGTGGGATCACCAGATTTTCCAGCTTTTTCTTCTCTCTGCATGTGTTAATCCATTTGTCAGCATGTATTGGTTTTAATACACCTGGAAATGAGCAGAGGTGGTGCCATCTTTCCAGCAACGCAGGGTTTCTACTGTGACAGAACGACAAAGAGGACAGGTCTTCTCTCTGTCAAACCAGAGGCAGAGGCATTCTTCACAAAACACATGCTGTGGAGAGAAAAGGGCATCATCCTGATGAGGGAAGGAGGTCTAGTCTTGCCACCAAGCATGCACACTCAATAGGACAGCCATGGGAGCAAGTCACGATTCAAGTTCAGGTGGAGAATGCAGCTGATTAGCAGTACTTATGTGATATGAAATATCCCAGCATCACTAGTATATCAGTTTGCCAAGGGTAATGATATATTACCCTGTCTCTTAATATAGCAATAGAAAGAAACATTAAAAAGGCCTACAACATTTGGGCTAACAAAGTACTTGAGAGGGTTTTCTCTACCATGCTTCCATCCTCAATTCCCTGGGTTATTTTAAAATTCCTTACTTTGCTCAGACAACCCCCTTTCTTCCCCGTACTTTTAACTTCATTTGCTTTTTTCTGCTCACATCACCCAGTCCCAGTCACTAGCTTCAGTGTCCCAGTTTCCCCTTCTCTGTAAATGTCACTTTTCACCCCTTATCTTCTCTTGTTTCTATGCTGAGCCACGACAGGATTCTCCCTCCAGCCTGCCTTGGGTACAAACAGAGATGAGGAAGGACGGCTGCCCAGCACACACCACCATCTAGCCCCAGAATCGAAGAACAGGAATATGGCAAGAAGGGAATATTAGAAGCCCTAAGAAGCTGAGATGTCCTCAGCACATGTGGAGTCAGCAGAAATGTTACTCATAAAAATCTCAACTCTGATCAGCACATACAAAGATAGCTTCTCTGGGGCTTACAGCTTGTTAGTACCTGCACAGATGTTCACAGGCATAGTAAAAGGCACTTTTGATGCGCAGGTGACATACTTGCTTTAAGTTGATAACCCTGTTACAAAGCACGGGAATGTTAAGGCTCTCCAAAAAAAGGCTCTCGAGCTTTATTTTGATATCACAAGAGATTATATATCCCACCAATTCCCACAATTATTCTGCCTAAGGTTTTCCTGCACACACCCGCATATCAGCCAGAGACAGTCTCCAGGATTTCAACCACAACAGACAAAGCTTGACCCAAGTTACAAGCAACTAAAGAGAAAATCTTGATGCAGCATCACCAGCCTTGCTACAAGGCAATGCCTTCAGCTGGCCTCTGATAGATATAGCAACAGAACCCATGGCAGTGTGGCATGTTAGGATCTACAGCACTGCTCGGAGCATGCTGTTCTTAAGCTCTAGGTTTTGCCAGTGTTTGCCAAATGAGAAACAGGACAATTCCCAGTGACTGGCAGTGGTGACCAACTCTGACATGCAGAACTACTTTTATTCCTGGCCAGGTGTTCAGAGGCCAGACCATGATTACATGGTGCTGCACCAGTCTTCACACACCCTGTCAGGCTCATTCTGGACCCATGCCCCTCTCACAACACTTGCTCGTGATTCGGTTGGCCTATTGACTAGCCAGTCTCCCCAGGGGTCAGATAAAAATGTCTCGCATTCTAGATTCAAGATCTGGACTGCCAACTGGCAGTCCCTGAACTACAGGGCTGGTCTTTTCCATCTTAATAGCTGTGATCAGCCCCTGAAGGGTGGCTCAGCTATCATGAATCACTGACTATCTGGAAGAAAGCCATAAATATCCACTAGGACCTAGACCAAGACCCAGCAAAGGATTTTAGAAGTACCTAGGCTAACTGTGCCTCTTCCCAGCTGCAGAAGTTAACCAAATGAATGCCAGTGGGGGAATCTGGCGTGGTCTTACCTGGCACATAAGGATCAAAGGTTCCCTGAATTCTGCTTGGCAAATGGCACAGATGTCACCTGCCTCACTGCACTGCTGGCTGGTAGCACGAACACCATACGTCTGTTAAGTAGAGATGGAAAAAAACCCCAGTGTCAAAGGTTTGAAGATACTCTAGTTTGTGGCTAAGCATGCATACAGACACTTTTTCACACCCAGATTCCCTGCACGGCCTGGGAAGGACAGTAGTATTATGTCACTGTGTATGGGGAAGGGAGATTTGGGCACCTGCACACAGAACAGAGGGAGTCTGGAGCTGTGTTCTCTGTTTTGTTTTCCCCTCGAGCTGACTCCATCTTTTAGTGCCTCCACTTGTGGAGCAATGATAATGAAATTTAATGAGCTCAACAGGGAGCTGAAAGGATTAATTCAGCATCATTTGAAGAGGTGTTTAGATAGTGGGAGGTATTATTATTAGCAACTTAGACAATAGAAGAAAGAATAACAGCAGCAGCACCCACAGGGTTCCCAGTTTTCTTTTTAAATATGTGGAAGGTAAATGTTGCTTCTCCTATTATAAGAGTAATAGGGGAAATGGAAACATGCTGAGGAAAAATGACCCGCCCAAGCCCACAGAATAAGCAAGGCAAGCTCTAACAGACTTCTATGATGATATGTTCCTTTCCTCTACAGTCATTGATTTTATCATTTTACAATATAAGTCACAGTATTTCATTGCAACAGATCTAACTATCAGTACTGTATAATGCTGTATCTGGGATAATTTCTGTGCACTGTAGGGTGTCTTTCAATGTCACTGCACATCAGGCACTACATACTTCTATTTAAAGTCTTTTCACACTCTGTACTACAAAGTTTTGTCAGCTTCTTGCTGTTTTGGCCTCAATGGATTAGTGCATATTACACAGGGCTTCCAATCAGACAAAACAATCCAGACTAGCAACAATCTCTTACCATAGCTGGGAGAGGGCAGACATCAGAAAAGGTTCCTAACATCCCTGACAAGGGACACCAGCTTGCCCAGCCATGGGACAACACATTTTATTCTGTGATCCTGATACACTGAGGAACTTCCAACTCCATCATTCAATAGTAACAAGATTCCACCTATGAAACTGCTGTAATATGTATGGCTACTTACCTGTGGGGTGCAAAGGACCTTCAGTGCCTTCCGGACGCTTCCCACACGACCACAGATATCAAAAGACTGCAATAAAGACACTCCATTTTACATATTTTTCACAAAATGTGTGTGTGTATGCATGTGCCAGAAACTGAGGAAACGGTGTCTCCAAATGGATAGTTGGAGGGAACAAGGATCCTACGTAACAATTGTGCCAAAAAAGATTTCATGGAGATCATGAAATAGGTAATAAATGTGAATTGACAGTGGAAAAGGGCAGCCAAAAAAGCTCTAGTAACAATGGACTGCAAACCAGGGACTTTACAGGACAGAAAGAGGAGCAGACATCAAGGGGTTGTGGTAGGGTAATTCCCCAGCCCCACTACATTGGAAAGGGCTAAAATGGACCCATTCCCACCCTGAGAACCGAGTGCATGAGATCATCAGATGTGAGGTTAGAAAACACTGTGGCCAGCTTGAGAAAGGGGGAAGGGCAGTCTTTTCACATGGGAGAGGCAGAAAACAGGCTTCCTCAGCCTCTGGGGAAAAGGGGGATTTCCGGGTCTGTGTGGCTCTGTCACACAGCTTTACACTTCAGAGCCCAGACGGTATTATGAAAGAAGGAGTGGGAATTGCCTGTCCTGCTGCAGAGAGTGATTTAACAGAGTCCAGTGATTAAATGCTACTGAGAAGAACGGCCTGAGGACTCAGAAGCAGGACTGCGGCCAGGTTGCTCCCATCTGTCTGAAGAGTGAGGAACTTCACATGCCACGAAGGGAGTGAGTTTTCAGCACTTGGTACTTTGCAGATGCCCAAAAATGGCCAACAGCAGGGGCAACACCAGGTCCTTTTCTTCCCCGCTTCTCCTTATTGCCCAGCAATCATGATGTAACTGCATCTGGTGAGCAGCACTCATTCTGGGCTCCTCATTAAAGACTAAAAGCAGTTCAGAGAAGGGCAGAATATGAGCCTGCAGAAAATGATTTCTGAAAAGAGGCTAAAAGACATAAATATTTACAGCTTGGCTGAGCAGAATACAAAAGTGGGGGGAAAAGATGATAAACTGCCTACAAATATCAAGGGACTGAGCAAGAGAGGAGACACTCAGCATTCTTAAAGTGAAGACAGAGTACTACTAATAAAAGAGAAAACAGCTTGAAAACCTAATTTGGTTCACCTTCCCTATTTTCTGGCAGAACACAGGGAAAAAACCCACTATGAACTAGACAAGATATGAAGAAATGATTGTGCAAAGAACAGCCCTGCATTAGCTGGGAGAAGGGCCAGATGACATAACAGGACCTTTCCATTTCTAACCCATCTAAGTGAGAAGCAGCTAGGAGGGCAGGGCAAGATGTGATGCGGAATATGCAGAGCTGCAGTGGACAATTGGTACAAAGGCACCAGAATGCCTGGAGTTGGCTTTCTTTTTTTTTTTTTTTTTGGTTAGCATGATTAAGTGGGCTCACTGCAGGGAATGCCAATGAGATCATCGTGCAATAGATGTGGAATCAAATGAAGGCACCAATAATGCTTCCAGTCAGCACGTAAAAAGGCTCCCAGGGTCCTTCCAGTAATGCTTCCAGTCAGCAACTAGCACTTGAGGTTGCCGACTACTACAGACTTTTTATCTTCTCATAAGGATAGAGATCAGCTCTTTTCCACAGTCTAATTCACAGCTTTCCCTGGTTGCTTTGCTTATAGTGTAACTTGTAATGCATTTGCTCTGGCTTTGATGTCTCCTCTTCTCCCACCGTGTTGATTTCCAACCCTTCAATTTCGCTTACTCTGGAGTTTCCTGTACCCCCAAAAGATAGATGTTTCAGTAGACTAACATCCATTTGTCACCCCATGCACTGAAGTCTACATTGCATCAGTCATCTTTCTAGCAATATGATTGCAACAACTGGGTTCACAGACAGTGAGTGCTTCTGTTCAGGATAGGGAAAAAAATAGGACCTGGATGCCCTTATTGATGAAAATCTGGGATTTCTTTGCCAAAATCAGAGGTTCATGTTTATGAAGTCCAGAGACAGCAAGATGGCTCCCATCAGCTGCACTATATACAACCTTCTGAAAGTGGAGCCTGCCATTTGTGTAGAGAAAGGGGATGCAGCCCTAGCTGAGCCCTGGATTTTTTCCAGGAGCACAGAAGGCCTGAGTGCCAAATTGGCTTCTGTGGTTTTTCTAATGTGGTTTGTGGCTTTGCTAATGTGGACTCCTTTGGGTATATTTTCAGTGTCTCACGCAAGGAATTAGACCTGCAGCTCTTGTGATCGTAAATGGGATGCACACACCTAGTATTTCATGAACTGTACTGAAAGAGTGTGCTCCCACTTCCGTACAAAGTCTAATGCATGCAGAAGTCTAATCCTAACATGGACACATCTGAGATACTAAGTAGTTGCCACACAATGACCTGGGACATGTTCCTGAGCCTATCACCCTTCAGCTGGCCTGTCCCTCCATTTACACCTCTGATGAACTAGATGAATTAAAGAAAGAAACATGTATGTTGAAGGTACAGGCTGGAGCCAAGGTACTTTCACAAAAGTATGCCCCAATCCTGGTCCTAAGTTATAATCAAGGTCAGTAAATAGTGGTCCTCTTCTCATGGAACTTCTAAATAACAGATAAACAGAACTTTTCAAAACATGCTTGCTTTTCTAATCTAGATCATCATCACAACGCTACCTATAAAGATACTAAACTTCATAGTACAGAAATGTCAAGTTAACCCAGAAAGAACTGCTTGCAGCTGTATGTCAGGGCTCCAAGTACATTAATAGGCCTTCACGGTCCTGATGAGCCTCACCTGGGGTCTCTACCCACAATCTGTGCCCATGGGCCCAGGAACTCTATTTATACTCAGCTGTGGAGGCCTCTTGTTTCTGAGCTGTGCTATACAATTGCTGGTTTCCAGTTTGGTCACAGCCATGCTTGTGCCTAGCTATAGATCCCACTGATACGGATACCCCAGTGCATGGAGTGACCTCCTACTCTTGCCTTGAGCCTGTCTCACTATGGCTATACTCTGCAACTGTTAGGCTGTGTTTGGCCCTGGCTGCCTTCATGAGACTTGGTTGTGACCTGTGGATTGATGTTCTGGCTTTATCTTGGACCTGCCTCGCCACCTGAGGATCTGGACTCTTTGAACCTGGCTACTGCCTCCAGACTCGCCCTGCTTGCCTTGTTTGGGTGCTGCAGGGCTGGGCACTGCTAGCTGTGTTTTTGCACTTGGCTCCCCTTCCTCCAAGGAGCAGACAGCCCCACTGCTTCCCCATGCTCTGAGGACTTGTCCAGATGTAAGAAATGGCATGTGGAACTGCAAGTGAGCATCCCTTTTCCAGGTGTTCAGTAACTTTTGTAAGAAGGGATACTAGAAAGATCACTTGAAATCTGTCCTTGTAATAGTGATCTGTATACCTGACCTCCAAAGCCAGAAAGGCGTGGAAGGGTTGGATACTGTTGTCTAGAGCAGATCCAGACAATGATGTCTCTGAAAGGGGCAACAATTCTCTCCCACAGCAAAGAGCAGGAAACATACAGCTGAGAGAATGGATGGGTGTGCAGGGAACTATACTGGTCTCATATGCCTTCTAACCTGGCACCATTTGCTCTATTTCTGGCTTGATGACAGACCTGCTGTGACCAAGTCATTTCACTTCCCATGACCTCCTCTGCCTATCTTGCTTGAAAAAAAGCCTGTAAATTCCTTGACAGCAGGGGTTGTATTGCCCCGTTTCTATATAACATACAGCTGCAACTGCAGCCATGTGTCACATAAGAGCTATAGTTTAGCATTGCTCAGCAATCCATTAGCCCCTTTCAGCTGTTTTCAGCTTGGATATATTCTCTTCCCTGTTTTTCAGTCTGCTTCTGCAAAGCCATAGCCCCTTTCTCCTAGGTAGAGACAAGTATCAGGGCTGCAGCAAGCTTGACTTGCTTGGCTTTCCTTGGAGGGATGGATAACATGGGTGGATCATTGTTTACTTCAGCTACTACTCTGCCCCTAGGCAGGGTTCACTACACACGATTAGAAGTTCAACTATTTCTAGATCTCAGACTTGGGACTCTTCTAATTAAGTCATAGATATTCATTTACAATTGTACAGGCAGACTTTGTGCTCTTAACACTCTTATTTTCGAGTAAACATTAATTATTCCTGTCTCTACCACTGAGATCCTGGACTTGTATCAGCCAGACCAGGACCTAGGATAGGGCCAGAACTAACCTGTTTTATCTAGGCAGGACTTGGATGACCTTCTTTCCCCCTGCTGCACTCAGTACTGTGAGTGACAGAGTACCTACCCTGCCTTGAAAGACAGAAGAAGGCTGAGAGAAACACTCTGCTGTCTGCAACCTTCCTTTCAGTGCTGCATCTAGAAGTCTGGAGACAGCTAACATCTCTTCCCAGTACTGGTCCCCCAAGACTCCACTCCAATTCTCCTCTAGCCCTTACAGAAAGGTATTAAAAAGCAGCAATGACCTCATAAGCCTGATGCAACACTACATGAGTAGTCACAGATCTTCCTCTAGCTCATTAATGCAACATACTGGTGAAGCAAAATGCTTCTGGCAACTAAAGCACATGGTGTCCCCAGCTGCTGCAGCTTCCTTTCCTGGGTAGTGATAGCAACAATCAAAAAGTGTATTTGTTCCCTTCAGCTGTGCTTCTTCCTCTGCTGTTGCTACAGCTCCATTAGAGGTTACTGAATGAGGTGGTACTTGCCTTGCAAAGACTATACAGGATGATCAGGATGCCACCTAGGAAGTAGCTGCTGGATGGATCATCTCCCATGATGTATTTATACCATAGCTGGATGGGCACAAGGGAGCGGAACAGCTGGCTCAGCTCCTCAATAACCAGATAGAACTTTCCCTGTAGAACAACCAAATAAGCAATACGTGATTACTGTCAGGAAATCAAAAGAAGAGGACTTAACGGGTGCAGGGCATGAAGCTTATAGGGCTTGTGTTCACTGTCCACCTGCGCACTCTGTTAAATGGTGCAAAGACCAATATTCATGAGACACAGCTTTCTTTGCAGCCATTTACCTTGGTACCTTGAAAGCATAATTATCGCTTTGCTTCATAGTGTTCCTCATGCTCTGTCACTTATCCAGGTATTCTACACTTCTGTATCTTGAACTTTCAGAGCAGGTTATAGATTACACCTTGTTGCATATCTGGAGAATGCTACAGGACACTAGCAGCAGCGGTTAAGGCTTACTGGGGTTAATATGATGTAAATTGTAGATACTATTAATAATGAGAAAAGGAATGCAAGGTAGGTCTCTGATTTTATACCCCTTCTGAAGGTACAGGGATTAAATGTAAGGTGACATTGGTCTTCCTGACAACTTTCTAGATCATCCCAAAGAATCAAATTAATTATCTATTTGACAGTATCCCCCTCCTTCCACTCAGGTGTGTGTTGGCTCTTGTACAGTACAGATAAAAAGACTGGTGCTGGAAAAATAAAAGAAAACCCTCAAGGCATTTGAAACTCAAAGATACCAAACCTTCCTGAGGAGGCTAAGGAAGGGAAGAGAAGGGGGGAAGCATGCTGGTTGAAACACTTCTCTCTCAAAAGAGACTCAAAGAATGGGCAACATCCTTTGTAAACCTTCACCAAAGCTGCCCTTGCCATTCTGGTATTTATTCCAATGAGAAAGTTTTCCTTCATTGAAGGACACCTGCAAGGTAACAAACTCTCTCCTGGCTTACTACAACCATGGAGTGCAACAATTGAAATAGATTTTTCTTACCACATAATTTCTACTTTAAAGCACCTGAGACTAGGGAAGCTGGCTAAAGGCAGCTATCTAATTTAGCTCCCTTCTTAACGAGGACCTGTTTGTGTTCTGTCCTGCCCTGTTTGGAAGGGAGAAGTGGTGACAGGGCACTAGGTCAGGGCAAGCTGTGAGCCCAGAGCTATGCTTAATCTGCAACAGCATTATCTGGACTGAAAGATTTGTTTTACACGTGTCAAAATTCTTTTATTTGATAAGATCATGGAGACAGGGAAATTCCCCTGGAATTTTGCTGTGCTGTCCCAGTTAGCTTTGTCATCAGTGATGTCATCACAGGTCAATCGTTAATTGGTGAGATTTGGAGTGGGGATTAAGTTCTCTGCAGTCCATGAGGCTAGCAGCAGCTAGTGCCCTTCCCTAGGGTCTCAGAGATGAGATCACTCGGCAGGCCATCCTGCCGTACCGAACAAATCGAATCCTTCAGAGAGCTCTGGCATTCTCATGATCTCATATCCCCCCTGGGACAAGGAGTGAGGTCACACCAGCAGTTGCTAACAGACCTGGGCTGCTTTCTTCCTCTCCCCCCATTCCCTCCTCCTTGTTAATCCCAGGTGGCATCACATAGCAAAAATGTAACAGCAACAATCTGGGGTCCTAAATGCAAGCAATTTATTAAATTAGCACAGAGGTCTCTATCCTGCCTCATGCTTCAATACAATCATCATTTATTTCAGGAGCCCCCGTGACAGAGGGTCGCAGTCTGCTAATGACTATGCTGTCACTTCCTTCCCCTCTCTGCCTCCCCCTCCTCAGCCAGCTCTGATGAAAGCTACCAGCAAGCTAAGGGCAGCAAACTGTTTGCTTTTCCTCGACTTGTTCCTCCCACCAGGCTCCTGCTCATCTTTTTTATTTAGCCTTGCTTCCCTAGCAGGCTGAGCTGGGACAGGTCATTGCTTGCTTTCTCATTGCATCAGATGAAACTTCTGGATCCAGCATTTGGGACATCAGAGCTGAAATTCTTCTACAACAGATGCTTTTGAGGCACTAAAACACTAGAGCCCACAGCAAAACATAAGGAAAGATGGGTCCCAAACAGCTCTAGAGGTCCAGACAGGTTGTGAAATTGGAAGTGGCAGAGTGGCTCTAAAATGAACATGCAGCAAGTGACAAATCTCAATTTTCTAACCACAGTATCTCAATCATTTACAAATCTTTCAGTACTCCTTTACCTAATGTAAATCTTCATTTTTCAATGGTAACTGCAGGGTATTAGGATTTCTTAGCAGCTAGATACTTGTTAACACCCTCACAAGAGTGAAGTTTTAAATGGATGCATCTCTTCATCCAGCCCACTAACACCACCCACTTGACCATTTAAGAGAGCCCTGTTGATGAGCTTAGAGTGATTACAGCTGGGAGGAGGAAAGCAATACAAGGACAGCTGAGCATCATTTAGAAGAGAACTAGCGCTACAGTAAATGCTTACAGAAATGTAAGTTTTGTCAGGCATCTCAGTACAACACACCAGCCGTTTTAAACTAGGAAAAGTGCCTATAAAATAAGAAATTTGATTAAGGGCTGCAGAAGTGGGGGTCTTCCTTCTGAGCCAGAATCTTAGAAAACAAGGATTGTTCCCTACAATTTCAGCACTAAAATTTAGCCTTCTGATAGCAGTAATTTACTGCAGACAGCACCTATCACTTGCAAGCACACTCAACATACCTGTCTTCTGCTTTTCAGCTTTGTTATACCTTTCAAAGCCTAATCTTTGTCTGAAGCTATATTTTTTCTGAAAACTTCAGCTAAAGTATTGCAGCTATGTCTCATCAAGATTAGGAAGAACTGTGTTTTATGTTAAGCACAAATGCAATCATTTTTCCTGTGCATCTTACTGGGAACAACAGCCTGAAATAAAGCAAGGCCTGTCTCTCTTAGGTGACTCTTCCTATTTCATAAAAACCCAATGTAGATCTGGGAACCTTTTTATGAATATGCTCTATAGGGATCGACAGCTTTCTAAGATCAGCAAAAGCTGATGAGCCTGTAAGCCAGCCCCAGTACATGACTGGGCTGTGCAGAAGCCAGCCCTCCAGAGCAAGCATATCTACCTTGCTGGACTGCAGAGGTTATATAGGATATTACCTGAAATTATGGCTCCTGGTTAGGGTAGAATCAGCTACCAGAAAAAGAGCCTCTGCTTTGCTTTCATCAAGCCCTTGCAACAGGTTGTAGTTAAGCCTGATTAAAAAGTTAGTACCCTGTTTACGCTGCTTCCTCTGTAGGGTCAGTTACTGTAAAAACTGATGGACTACTACTACTGTTATCAAACACCTCATTAGCAAAAGCGGCAAAGGACTGTGCTGTGGATCTAATTACAGCAACTCTGCTGATGAGCCTTGTGATACCACATGGTGAAATTTTGATATTTCTCTTCCTCCAGAATGCTTTGTCAATGACTCATATACAACCCTCCATTTTCCTCTACCTCTTTCAACATGCAGAGAGACCATTTTTATACTTTAAATCAAGCACTTATTTTGAAAGCACAGAATTCAAGATTTTCTTACAATTGCAGTCTTCCTTCTGTACATGCAGTATGATACAGTCTGTAATAATGTGAACACATACTATTTTTTCACAGAGGGTGGGTGGTACTCATTGAGCATGTAACTTTTTAGTATTTTGTTATATCCTCATTACTTGATGGCAGTTCTGCATCCTATCACTTCATGTTAATTGAGCTCTGCCCAGAAAATTACTAAAACCCCTTCGGTCTCTTTATGACATCACCACTAAAATAAAAACACTTTAAAAAGCCCCTTATTTTCACATTGCTGGCTGACATAAGGGACAGCTATTCTCTGCTTTTTCTAAATGAAAACTTGAGACACAGAAAGACTAAGGTGAAGGTAAGGTGGCTTTGATGACCAAGGTGAAATGACTGGGATTAGACTCTTTATAAAACACTTAATTTTATAGATCGCATTACCATTAAAAGCTAAACTGCTGGCTTCAGTTTGCAGCTGCACATGACTTTTCTAGAATCACATAGGAATTATTTGGCAAAATGAAGGATAGGATTTAATTCTCCAGTGTAGTATTTAACT
The DNA here is from genome assembly GCF_017639655.2 of Falco naumanni. NCBI lineage: Eukaryota > Metazoa > Chordata > Aves > Falconiformes > Falconidae > Falco > Falco naumanni. The sequence goes on along the minus strand of NC_054054.1, from coordinate 92,092,429 downwards.
TAAACCTGTAGAACATTCTTCACCCAATGGTCTCTTTGTTCTTTATGCACTTCCCAGGTTCTACAACAGCTTCTTTCAATACCTCGCCTTGCTTCATTTGTGGGGCACAGTATACGCTGGTGATGGATGGAAGAAGTCTTACAGAAAAATAACATGGAATCATATAATTAAAAATTGAATCACAATATATACACACCAAAACAGGAATATTACAGCTGCAGAAGCAATGCTAATTCTCACATAGCCTAACCAAGCATTGACTCTGTAGTTTCTTTTGACATAAGGTTTTGTATAAGCGTGCAAGTGTGCTTCCACAGAAGGAAACAGAAAGGCATATAAAGGTTTTACACAGTGGAATTAAAATGGGATGTAAGAGAACTGAGAGAAGTTGCAATGAGGCAACTGTAAGTTGTGATTAGCACTCAAGGGAAGTTCCAAGTCTCACTTATTCTGTTGCCAGCAGCATTAGGACATATTCTGAAACAGGAAGATGCTAGAAAAAACTTTTGAGACCTGCTGGCAATTTGGATCAGAGGAGAGCAGGCTCTGCTGAGATTTCTGGTCATATTGCCAATATAAGAGTGTTGGGTAGGAGCATAAACAGGATTGTGGCACAGAGGACGCTGGTGAAAATCCATGCAAGAATAATGAGGAGTAATTCCAAGGTGGGACTAGAGGGGAAAATGTGATATTTCTTTTGTCAGTGAACAGCATTTCTGAAAGACACATCTTGGATATCTTAAACTGGAAAGTTGAAACTTGAAAGGCACTTAAAAGCAATGATGCCTTTGAAGCTTAGTAGCAGTGACTTTCAAAGTGTGTTAAGGAGAGGGACAGAAAAGAGTCCCAGTTCCTCAGCACCTAGTCTTATGCTTTAGTTAGTCTTTTAAAGCAGTAAATCCTGCACTGCTGACTCTGGAACACCACATGTGTTCCAGGCTGCAATAGGGAAAAGCCTTTGCAGAACCATCACATAGCTCCTGTGACTCTAGAGGATCAAAGCTCAGATTGTTGTCCGAGAAAAGTGAATCTGAATGAGTTCCCCCAAACAGTATCAAATATCCTCAAGGCAAGGGTAATGAAGGATAGGCTACCACCTATCTGAAAACACCACTTTAGCCACACTATTAGAGAAACACTAGGATTAGCTTGCTTATCACACAGACAAGGAATGGGAAGATCTTTACCCAGATTTTTTTGGTAACATCGTCTATACGTTTGCTCCCAGGACTTGTTTTAATGCTTCCATGGTTTTTCGATCAGCATCTAGAGGGCTCAAATGCTCCAAGAGACCTTGTTTTTCTCAGGACAAAAAGAAATGTACACAAACTTCATGTTAATTGATTGATAAATATCTGGCCCCCTGATGAAAGAGAGGCTGCAGGGACATTAGAAGGCTGCTGCCGTTACCATCACAATTAATAAAACTTCCCTCTAGCACCTTCTCTCCTAATGTGAGCCTTCTGGATGAGGCTGTGGCTTAGAGAAAATGCTTTGGCAGGAGCAAACTGTTCCAACTTGCCCACTTTCCCCCAGTGCAGAAGGATGGACATTGTTTTATGCCATGGGTTGTTCTACATGAATGACTAGTGCAAGAAGGAGCTTGCTGCTCAAGCAGCATAAAATGTCTGCACATGCAAGTCATTTGTGCAACTAATCACGGGATAGGGCAAGGGTCAGCCTGCCCAGTGAGGCTGGGAACCAGGATTTTGGACCATGGTATCACACAAGATGGAGGCAGGGTGCAGAATAAATTTAATCATAAGGTAAGTGCTTGTTTTCCTTAAAATAACTGTTTAATTATACATGGCTGTGCACAGAAACAGGCGGTGGCATGACAACCAGAGCAACCATGGACATGTTTGTGCTCCATTGAACATGGAAGACCATTAGGGCTACTCAAAATCAAGTCTTACTGGCTTCAAACTCACAAAATACACAGATCAACTGACACTGTAACATGTCACCTTTAGATAATTTGCTTCAGTTGAATGATCCAAATCATAACTACTTTGTGCAAAAGATATTCTAATATTTTTATGTCCAAGGTGCAGCTTCAGAAGGAATATGGGAAGCTTAATGTGCCAGTGTACATGGCAGAGCTGCAACTATCTATACTAGGAAACGTGGTATGCACCTGAAAAAAGGTACCTGGTCCAAAGTCCAAGTGCAAAACTATGTAAAGAATGGCTGCCACACACAGGTCAAGTTTTCTCCAACCAGGTTTGATGGGATAATATTTTAAAAAAACCAACAAAATAAAAAAAGCCCAACTAACCACTACCATAAAAGCACCAAAAAAAAAAAAATCAACAAAAAACCCCACCAAGCAAATATTTTGAAAGCTGCAGCGAGGACACTGCAGTGCTAGTGTGGACTAGTATTTGTACACTTGCCACTGACACCATTTAAACAGCATAAAGCAAAAACTTCACAGGTAATGCCAGTCTTGCCACAAAAAGCTCATTTGCAATGTCTAGATCCAGCTTTCAAACAAAACTGACAAGTATTTACTCAATTGTTTCAATGCTATGTTTTCAACAAACAAATGTTAGTTTCCCTTTTCAATTTTCAGTCTCCTGGAAATGCAGCCTCTGGTAACTTGGCTGCACATCTGTACCGAGCATGCAAAGAAAATTCTTACTTAGGGCCTTTCTTATACACCAGTCATTAAGACTGTTGGCAAAAAAGTGTCCTTGGTATCTTTCTCCCCTATAGAGATAAGTATATCTCTCTCTCTCTAAAAGAACCTGGGATACCAGTTTGTTACAATTCCTTGGTTTGGTTTTCTTTCTTCCCCCCTCCCCCAAATGCTTTAGTCCATTCTCCAGGATACCAGCTTAGATTGCTGACAACAGCATGAGGAGGGGATGGGAGACTTGCAGGCACCTGGGATTTCCTGAACGAAATCTTTGGCAACTGTGTCTTTTTATTATTTATTTCCTGATTTTTAATTCCACCCCCCTCAAGCTGTCATTCCTTAGCAGTGAAAATGAAAAGCTGCCATTTATGTGTGTACAACAATGAAGGCCTCGGCAGGCCACATGGCTCCTGCAGTTTAATTTACTTTAATTCATTTTATATTGAACCAAATGATCTTATCTGCCTTTTTAAATGGAGAGCCTTCAGCATGCAGGGTGGGAGCCAAGCCCCCCTTCCAAAGAAATTATGAGCCCAGCTGCTATTAAAACTTGTACTAAGCTTGATGTGCCCATCACAGCTCATGGGGGAGGAAGGGACATCTTTAGCTACAGGTATGCTCCTTCTCCCACAAACTCCCCCTAATTACTGAGGTGTAAGACTGGAGTCTGATGTTGAGGTTCTCTTCCTTTTTTTCTGCTTCTCTCCTATTTACAAGCTCTCCTTTCCCTGCCTTCCAGCCTGATTGTAGTCTCACAGCCTCTCTTGGCACCTTTGTTTTCTGGGCTGGTTTGTAACCTGGGAAAGTGTGGGATCATTTTGTCAAATTTTCAGTTTTCCCTCATTCTTTGGAGGGGTTTCTTGCAGAGATGTTCCACTTCTGCGTTATTCAAGCTTGGAGTACTGTGGCTAGTTGTATCCTGGCAAGTCCACATGCTTCACATTTCAAGCACTCACGACCATGTTTACTGCCTCTGTATTCTGATTGCAAAGACAAACAACTTTTTCTGCCTTTTAATTCTTGTTTTCTTTTTCTCAGTTAAATCATGAACTGATTCTATAAATCCAACATGGTTCTTGACATCATCTTAAACCAAATATTGCCCTTCCTGTGATGAGGTCATCCTAGGAATACATGACCCAGGTACTTCACATTGGGAGAACTGAGTGCTCTAGCCCAAATTTTTAATGTGTTTACTACCAAAATGAAAAGATGCATCCAAGGTAAGCAGTTTTGTACTATTCACTATTTTCATTAAAGATCTTGATGTACAGAGTAGGCTTATCAAATATCCACTTGACACTAAACCGGGAAAGGCTGTAAACATGCCAGAAAGAATTATAATCCAAATTAATCTTGACAAACTGGAGAAATGGTCTGGTAAACAGGGAACTGAAGACAGCCTAGAAGAGAATAATAAGATCTGGAATGAATGATCTCTGAGAAAAGACTTAAAAATGGTATTCTTCAGCTTACAGAGAAGACTAAGGAGAGATGAAGACTGTGTAAAAAAAACCCCAATCATCTGATCTTGCTTCAATCAAATGATATGGAGAAGTAAGTCTTAAAAGAAGGACATTCAGAGGAGATGCCTTGTACTAGAAAGGCTATGCATCAGTGTAAACAACATAGTATTTAGAGAAGACTAGAATCTCAAGGAGCCATGTAAAAAGCCAGACTAGCCTTGGAAGTGCCTTTGAATTTCCAAAATGAAGAAAATCTGAAGAGCCTGCTCAGAGGTTGAGTGCAGAATGATCAAAGTTCCTGATATCCCATCCATGGGCAAGTTTTATAATCTATTGCTGACTGCCAGCAAGAAGATACTGCAAGGAAGCTCAAGATTAAATACCTCTATCCCATTCACAGCTGTGCTGAACTCATCCCTGACAGTGAAGCAATCTCCACTTCAGGTCCTGTATCATGGAGAGCTAGAGACTGCTGTTCTGACTAGTTATATAGGCAGAAAAATTCTCAGTCTATATATATCCTGAAAAAGTCTTCTAGCTCTACTCTGTGAGTTTATGTTTTTCCAGCAGCTTCCTACCTGCTACCATCAACAACTGTCCAGAAGTTCATAAACTACAAGCTAGGCTTCAAGCAGAAACACTACTACAAGCATATAGGGAGGAAGAGAGTAACTTTCTTTTTGGCAAGTATTAAGACAAGCAGAGAGCAAATAACTTGGTAAGAATTTGGTCAATGGAACTGTTCTAAATCAGGAAAAGCTTATATTTTTTTTAAAACCCAACAACTTATCTGCAAAATTAAGACATGTAGCACTGTGCTGGCCTGTAGAAGTAAGCTGGGTCATCAAGCTCAGGGAAAGAGCTCAGCTATGTGGTTACCAATTATACTTTCTACAGCATCCTGCAGTTCTCTTGGAGCTATCCCATCCCGGTTTGATCTTGCTTAATTTGTTACACCAGATCTTATCCCTGGTTGGCTTAACGGATGCAGTGTAGAGTGGGGGATAAAAATAAATCCAGATCCATAGTGGTAGGTAATAGCAGCCTCAGATGTCAAGGGACAGTGAGACTATCAACAACACCCTAAGACAAAAAGGGACTTTAAAAAAGTGAGAAATATTGCTATCCAGAAAAAGGTATTAAAAATGAAGCATCTGTGCTCTGAGTCATTATAGGCCCTTGACAGATGTGATCTTACCAGCCTCCCACTGTAGCTGCAAATAAAGACCCCTTCTCTTTCTTCTCTCCCGACAAGGATTAATGAGTACTTGGGATAGCTCTCAGACAAGCAAGCAAAGGCTGTGAACCTTTTCCAACACTGCAATTTATCTTGGAAAGACTATTCACATCACTTTTCCCTCCCTCCCCAGGCTGGATTATGCTCTGACCTAGCACATTAATCTCCCAAAATACAATAATAATAATAGAAGAAGGAAAAAAAAAGCTGGACAATTGCCAGAAATAAATTAATAACCATCTCAAATAGCCCTGCTGTGCAGGAAAAAACTGCCCAACTCCCCTGTCACCCATGTCATTTCTAAGCAAAACTATTCTCAGTTTAGAGATCCCCTTAAGTGCCCTGCCTGAGACTTTCAGCGATTAGTGATAGTATCTTGCAACTATATAGTACCTTTCATCCCAACAGATGCCAGAAAGTTTTTTTACCAAATGCAAATAATACACATTGCTACATTTGCCACTGAAACGTAGACACTAGTAAGTGGAGGAAAAGGCAGCATGACAGACTTGTAAAAGTAAAAAAGAAAATATAAAAAGGTATTTCAAGAGAATCTAGTGAGAAAGTTTCAAAAGTTAGGCCCAGTATACATATGATTTCATCAACGTTTAAATTTGTTAACCATTTAGTCAAAATCTTCACCCATGGTTAGAACCGGTGCTTCCTTTTGTGGTAGCAGTAGCTTCAATTTAATACTGTTATTACTTTGACCCAAGTGAAACTCCAAAGAGAGAAATACTTGCAATTTCTTTCCATTAAATGAAGACATTTCTGCTTCAGAAATATCTATTTACAGAGATTACTCAAAAAACAAGACTTAGAACAAAATCAACCAGGAAAGCAGTTATCTTACTGCTAGTACCTAGTCCTCAAGCAATGCTTATCCCTCTCTTTCTGGACTTGACCTGATGGTCTTACCAAACCCTTGCTCAGGCCTGTGATGGCTCAAAACCCAAAAAACCTCACTACCCAGGTGACTTTCAGCCAACCTTTTATCAGATTTTTATGATTTCCTATACTTCTACCCATATTTCATGCTGCAAACATGTTGTAAAGGTATCAGATTATCAAAGACAAACATCTGTAGATCAAGAAGAGAGGCTCTTACCTTTGACTTGATGGCTAGGATGATCTTAGGCAAGGCAACAATTAGGCATTTCAACGCAATGGTGAGGTACTTCAGCACAAAGTCTGCAATCCCTACAATCCACATCAGGTCGAAGAAGTCCAGCCTCTCAAGGTTGGGTTTCAGAAATATAAGGCTGAAAGGCATGACACCAAGGGTCAAATACCAATGAGAAGAACCTCACTTAAGCTTCTTGATACCAGCTGTATCCGTTGCTGACTAGAGAAAGCCTAGAAACTCCATTGAACTTTGGTGAAGTTCTCAAGGGTCATAGGAATCAGACATGCAAATTAGTCCCATGGTTCCTCTGAGACTCTCCAATCTGTCTGTTCTTGCCCATTTCTACTGAGGTCAGCAGGTTTGCCCACCATCAGAAAACAGGACCCTACCATATACAAAATCTCTTTTGGAAGACTGCGATTTCCATAACCTGCAATCCACACTGTAAAAGAGCCTTTGGTCTAATGACAGTGCCTTTAGTTCACAGGCTTGCTTTATCAGATCTGATTGAAAAAGCTTATCCTTTGAAGTCCAAGTGAGCAGTAGTTACGATTCCTTGGGGAAGTCATGGCCAAGTCAAGACCACTATGTCTTCCGAGGCTGGCTTGCCACAGGGTAGAACTATTGCAGGGGCAGCAGTTTCTAAAGCTACTTGCGCATGTGAAACAAACTGGTGACAAAGAAAGTACTGTATTAGACAAGTCAGAAAGGTCAGAACTTCAGGTGTGTCATGCTCTGACAGTGGCTTGCCATTGTCTGAAGCGGAACAAGAGCTGGGCTGTGTCAATTAGCAACTCTTACCTAAAACAAAGATCCAAAAACTTAGTGTCCCTTAAATGTCATTGACTGGGCTGAACATTTGCCCTTTAAAGAAGGGGAGTCCAGGACAGCAGAACTTCATATAGCAATGGGCAGGAGCTACTGATGTGACAGCAATGAAGACTGGACCCTACTCAGACTGCAAAATCAGGATTTGTCTTCAAGATATTTAGCTACTAAAGCCTCATGGTAGAAAGCAAAAACTTAACAAAAAGAAACAACAAAAAAAGAAGCAAAAGTAAAATAACCAACCCAGAATTAAAAGCCTGAACATGAATTTAAAATACTCACAACATTGGCACAGCACAACAGGTAAAATTACACCCTAAAAACAGAAACAGAATCAGATACTTTACTACTATTCATGCACTAGAAACAGGCAAAAAGTAAATAAATCAGGAAACGAAAAATAAGCCAGAAAGGAAGAAAACCAAACCAGCTATTTCTAATTTTACAAGCCTGCCTTGTGAACAGTCACCAGTCCCCACACAGCAAGCAATAGATACAGTAGCCCAAGCATGACAGCAGGTACCACTGCAATACTCGCAGGAATAAGGCTCTTCAGTTAAGCTGTTGCCCAGTCTACTTGCTGTTAATAAACCACACCCTAAACTGTGTAGGATGGCCCCAGTTTGCCAAACCCCCTTTATTTTAGATGATCTATCCTTTATTTTAAATTAGTCCTATTCATGCTTCTAAGCTTATCCTTCTTAGAGACACACTGTTGCTCTGAGATGCAAACAAATTTATTAATGCTTTCATATCTTTCTGCCATACCTGTTTCTTATCTTCCATTCCTTCCCACAAGCCCTACACAGAGTATCCCATGGTTTCCCATCTCACATTTGAACCCACACATACAAGACTTCTCATCTCTCCCCCTTTCTAGAAGCATTTTCATACACAGCTGTCCAATGATCAAACCCAAATACGTCAGGCTAATTCCAAATGATACCAGGGTTGTGGGTAGACCTTGACTCTTCCACTGCATAGATAGTATTGGCAGGAAGAAGCAAGAAAGCAGTGAAATAAAAGACAGAAAAAACATACCCAAGAGCCATCTAGCCATAACCCAACTGATGCATGTTACACACATTGTATTTTCAGTCTGAAGTTCTAAGTCCCCTTCAGTGGGACAAATAAAATTTTCATTGGGAAAACAATTTGTATGGTTTTAGCTACTAATATCAAAACTACTTTCTCAAGTAACTAGGTTTGGTATTGCTCCATTTCTTCCTATTTGTTCTACGAACATCCCCTTGCTTAAGTTCTGCATTTGCTTCCTGTCATTTAATCCCTGCTTTATAATAAGCAGATATAGTACTGAACCAAATCCACGCGTACTAACTTTTCTGTATTTGAGAACCGCTTTAGTCAGAATTTGAAATTGGAGGCTATCTTAATTACCTCAGATCCAAATGCCTCCAAGCCCTGAGGACACTGAAATAAAACACTACTATTTCATCTCCATTTTATCTCCTGTAATAGACTCAAAGCTTGATTGACTGAAGAGAAAAGAAAACATTATAGGAAGAGGAAAATCAGTAGGTCAATTTTGTATCTGTTTCCAACACCTGCTCTTCATGTTCAGCCACAGCAGTCAAAATGGAAAATCAGAACCTCCACTATAAGAAGGTATCCACTCTGCTTCAATATATAAGAAAATTGCAAGTGTGCATGTTTCAAGCAGTAACACCGTAGTATATCATCACTGGCCTGATTCACTAACCCTGGCCCATTTAGACCCTGGTTATTGTAATTTATTGACAGGAGCATAGTCCACTGGTAGAAGCAATGCACATATTCTTTTCCTCCATTGAAAGGTATCACAAAGATACAACAAAGATAGCAAATACCTTAGGTATGCATACTTCCTCCCAAAGTGTGGGTAAAAGTGGGCTTCCCTCTTTTCCTCCCTGGCAATTATCACCTGCTTCTATCATGTACAATGGAAATTTTACCCACCTGTTGTACAGCTGCTGAGAGCTGAATGTGTAAAGCAAGTACAAGGTGTTTCCAGTGAGGAAGGCCAGAATCCAGAAGACAACCAACACTGATCTCTTCTCCTGAGCAAGAAAAAGAAGCAGAGAAGATAAATTCAAAGTCCCAAGGGTTGCGCTGAGCCTTTGACTGCTGAAAAATGCAAGACCATCTCAGGGGACACAAATATGCAACCAAGTGTTCAGTAATTAGTTTATTTACATAGGACTGAGACTCAGAAATAGGCTGCTAGGTAAAGATGTATGAACACAAACAGAAATGGCTCTCACCCAGCTAACCTTTTCAAATAAAGTAACTTTAGAGAAATTAATCGAAAAATGCTGGTGAAAATGACAGCCTTACTTGAAGAACACAATTTTCAAGGCTGGGATCTTAGGATGTTTAAATTCTCCTGATATTTAAAATGCAGTTCAACAAGCGATTAAAAAAAAGTCAGTTCCATATATTGTCCTATAATTCTGGACTGTCACCTGTTTGGAATGACACTTCATCAAAGGGGTGTTTTACAAATAGATCCAAAGTCACTTAGAAGAAGGCTTAGCTAAATCAAATATAACATAACCCATCACTACATGCAGCACATATGAATGTTATCTGAATGCACGGAGGTTCTAGAACATGCATTTTTGACTGAAGAAGTAATTAAAGGTCAAAAGACATGCAAATTTTGCATTTCAAAAGACATGGAACATTATAGACAGAAGCTGGATGGCATAAGATCTTGTCCTGGGTCTTGGCCTTGTATAATTTTGGAGAGTAAATTTTACTCCTGGGAGTGAAAAACCCAGCATTTTTCTTGTGAGCTGATTTATTAACAAAATAGCTCTCTGTAGCTATTCAACAGCCAGGGACGTTAGGTTGAGATTTAAAGCAGGCAGATTAAGGGGCACACTGCTGGAAAGACAGAGGTACAAAGTGCAAGGCAACAGCAATGTATTACATAATTGTGCAATTTATCTGTTCATTCAGTATTGTATCACTTTTATTCCACTGCTGCTGGTAGATATAAGTATACACTTGTGCCACCCATGTAATTTTTACAAAAAAGCAATTCTAGTCTTGTGCTTTTAGTGCTGTTGAAGTATTCTGCTGACACTGAAGATCATAAGACCTGAAAAGATCTGCTGGTTTCTTTATATTCTAAGCATATTATTAACAGAGCATTATAAAGATACTAACAAGTGATACATCTACAAAATCCTTCAGCTGAACATCCCAAAACATCAATAAATGCTAATAAATTAAATCTCATTATTAACTAGTGAAATAAATAGGTTCCATTGTACATAATGGGAAACTAAGTTGCAGGGAAGTGCTTGAAGATGCACTGCCAGTCAATGGCAGAGTCAGAAGCAGATTACAGTATCCCTGACCTTTCCTCTCTTCGTTTTATTATGCCACAGTTTCACAATAAAGCAGGATAAAAACTGTGGGAGAGCATCGATGGGGAGAAGTAAGAAAAGGAAGTGAGGATTACGGCACGGCATTCTTATTCTGACCAATCTGCATGCATATAACGGCATTCAGCCCTACACTGCAAAACACGGTTTGGCGTAGACATTGTTTTGTATAGAAAGGGTGATGTTGCTTGGGAATGTGAGTGAGTAAGATGCCGTACTCACCTTCAGAGCAACCTGTTCTCTGAGTGTTGAGTTGGCGTATGCAAATGTGCTGGCCATACCAATGCACACAGCAATCCCTGCAGGGAAAGACACTGTCAAAGCATGTAGGGCTGCGCAGGAGGATCTTCAGTCCTAAGCCATTTGATGTCAGCATCTCAAGTTTAGAAAAAAAATTACTGGGTGATACTCTGGATGCACTGGGAATTAAAATATATAGGCAACTAAAACAGGGCAGTCTGGACTCATATAAAGTTGAAATCCAATCTGCATGAAAATGAAACTACTGCAGTGAGCACTTGCCACCCAGCCCAATACCGACACTCTGTCCTAATGTCAGTTCTGTGCTGCAGGACAGCAGAGTGCTGCAAGTTGTGGATGCATTGTGCAAAAAAAATTCAGCTAGGTGACAGTATTACAATAGCAGTTCAGCAGCTCATGGAGGACAGGGTATGCAATCAAAACCATATAGGGTATCAGGTCGAAAGAGCAAGATGTTGCGGACATGAATCAATACCTGGTTTTGGGAATACTGGCAGAGCTGTAAGTGGACTAAACCCAAGCATTATTGGCTTCCCTGTGATGATAAACTCAGCATAGTACTCCCAGAATGACTGAAGATCCTCAGGCATACCACACATGATTTCTTAGTAAGAGGAGGATGAGATGAACAGATTTTACATAATCACTGAGGGGCTGAAATACTTAGGTACCATCAAGAAACCTGGATGGAGGTATTCTTTAGGGAACTTTTAATATCTTGACTACAAGATGTAACTGCTGTTGCTGTTTGGCTTGATTTCAGAACTACCATCCTTCCAGCTGTACTACAGCCTTATCCCTCTGAACCCTTCTGCATTACACAGAAGCCTTTGCTAGTGACTAATGTAAGCTCCCCCCATCTCTCCTGGAGAGAAGGCTGAGGGAGAAGCCTTGGTAACATCCTCAACCTGTACAGGAATATCAAGGAGAGATTAGGAAAAGGAACAGAAGTGGTCTCCCATAGGTCAGGACAGGAAACAGATGGGACAGACACAGATGAAAACAGCTTGGACTGAAAGTAGGGTGAATTTATCAGATGCATTATCCCACACATTTGAATGTGTTCCCTTCATGCTAGACCACCTCTAGACACTGTCACGCAGATAAATGTATCAGACACCACTGCATGATAAAGCTTCCTAACCACTCTCTAATACTTACAATCCAAAAGAAGATAGATGCTTACCAAGCTTGTGCTGGAAACAAACTTTAGCCAGGAGGATCAAGATGAAGGGAAGTCCCTTCTGCAGCCAACCGATGACAGCTTTTAATTCTGAGAGAGCTGGGGCTGGAGTTCCAGCTTGTTCATCACTGCCTTCCTCAGCATGCCCGTGGCGGTCCCCTCCTGCCATGTGCAGTAGAGATGAGCCCCGGTGATGGCCATGGTGGAAATGATGGGATGATTGCCGGTGGTGAAACGGGGCTCCTTCTGTACGACTGGTCCCTTCCTCCCTTGGGGCTGGCATCTGAATGAAAACTTCCCCACCTCCTGCTGAAGAGCCCAGAACCAAACCTGACTGGAATGGCGTGGCTGTGATGGTGCCTGACGGGATACCTGCCAGGCCTGAGAACAGCTGTTGTGGTGAGGAAGCTTCAGCCTTCAGACTTTCGAAAACTCCACTTTCATCCACGCTAGTTTCAGAACTGACTGTTTGGCTCCGGTTTCTGCAGCAGAGATTAGAGCAAAGTGATTAAACAAAAAGACGTGCTACAGAACTTTTTGGTCTTCTAGCCTAATCTTGACTGTAGTCATTTAACAGCTCCTCACACACTACCAGAATTTGTAGGTCTCCAGATGACAGATGCTTTTCCCACTATTGGCTGCTGGAAAGTCACAGCTGCAGAACTAGAGGCCAGTAACCAGACTTCTAAGATAAGATCAGAATACTTTTAAAGAACTGGCCAAAATGCACCAGTTCCTTCATCTAAGGAACAGAGTTCCCAAACACACCCTTTACTTTTGGAGGACCCAAAGAAATAACACATCCAATAGCAAATTCAACATCTATAATGGTTGTAATATTCAAAGACAGGCATACAAAACCCCGTGTAACTTGACACAGCACAACCAAGACAGGTCACATTATATACAAACAAATTAATCAAGCTAGCTCAAAGAAATGACCTACCCCCAGAATCTTCTCTCTTTATTAAGGGATGATTACTACTTGACCACGGATGAATAACACCAACAAGAGACAAAGTCAGCTGGAGAAGAGAAGCGCTGAGAACTGCTTGTGTGTCCCTGACCCAACAGATATTATAAGTGAAGGATGTGCTCATGGGTCAAGATAAATTGTTTTATTTTTGTATTCTCAGCAAATTGGACATGGATGTACCAAAATTACTGGGCACTGGACAGAATTAGATCTGGCACTGATTCTTTCCTGGGCTTGCTGGATTATAGCCAGATTCCAAAAAGAAAGTCTTAAATATCCTTATCCTAATACCAAAAGAAAATAGGCTTTCTTCACCTGAACTCAATACTGTGGTACTGAAATAAACTCAAAGTTTAGATGACAGGGAACAATACAGGTAACAAGTAGAACAATCATTAGGCAGTAAACCGTTGGCAAACAGCAAATACCTCTCTAACTTGCAAAAAGAGAGTAAGGAATAAATAAAGCTTAGCAAGAGGCAAAGCCCTGAAATAAGGCATGTTGCAGAGCTTCGGTCTCTCTTGATTTTAATCCTTGGAGATCTCTAACTTTAGAAATAGTGGTCACAAGCTGAGAGAGCACATGCAGGCACATACAGGGTCCTTAACCCTCTCTCTCCCATGGGTTCAAAAGCCTCCCCAGGCATCTTACAGAGCACAGAGCACTGCCTTTCATCTCACTCTTGAGACAGCTTCAAACCTCTCTGGGCATACCTACCCACTAAGTAAACTCCTAATAAGGCTTTTTATAGCTACACCTCATTCCCAGTGTCTCTCCACAGGCTCCACCAAGGAATCAAGTCAACAAGACATTGCACACCTCTTTTTGGATCAAAATATTTGTCAATCAGACCTTGGATTTTACACCTAACATTACAGTTCAGGGATGTATACACAAGACAGGGACATGTGACGGTCCTTACGTCTGGAACATAACAGACAAACTGGGTGGAACCCAGTGTTACAGATAATGACACAACTATTGTTTGGAACAATACTACCAGGATACATAACTATGCTTTCAGCAGGAAGGAATTAATCGGGGACATATTTAAAAACAAATAAACAAGGATGAAATCGTGAGTCTTCTGAAGTTAACAGAAGTGAAGACCAGTGGCAACAGTGTTTCATTCTACAGTTAAAAAAACTTTCAGCCTATGTTACTGACAACATGTATTTACCCTGTTAAAAACCAGAAGCATCTATAAAAACTGACATTACTCTGCTTATCTTTTGCACTCAATAATAGACACCTATCTTGAATAATTTTCAACCATTCAAATAGATCCTGAAGTGCCTTACAAGGTTATACAGACTCAGAGAGCTCTACGCTACAGATGAGAGGGCCCATACAACATCTTATGTGCCACTCAAGCCCCAGCCTTGCTTGCTGATATAAAATCTACAGACTGCACTGAGGCTTGGGCAGCATCATGCAAAAAAAAGTTGAAGATGACTTTCTTTTCCCCTGAAATTAAGAAAGGTACCATGCTAAAAGTGGTCATGACATCAAGCTTCACCTCTACTTGCAAAACCACTATGAAATACTTAGTAATGATGTTTCGCTTACAATCTGAGCTCAGCCAGAGCAATGAAATTCGTAAGTTCCATCCTTGTCTTAGAGTAATTAGATTAGTTTCTTCTTTAGAAAAAAAAAAATATGTCAAGCTCTAGCTCTGGGAAAGCACAAGGGAATATTTAGTAGCAGAACAACAACAGTGGCAAGTCTCCCTTCCTGATGTTATAATTACAGAAATGAATTGAGGTATTCACATACATGAAGCTACATACAGATTCTGGAATGATGTAAAGGCTCACCCAAACTCTTTACAGAATACTAAGTCATAGTAGTTGGGAGCTTCAGACCAGCAGACTTTGTAAAAACCTAATGACAGAAGTATAATTAGCCTCTGTTCATACAGACTGATCCTTTCAGATTGGTGGTGCTCAGGATCCCCACAGGACTGTGCCATGAATCGCTCTTCAAGAGCTCAGAAACATCCTGCCTGTGCTAAGCCAACTGTCTCCATATGTGCCATACTGGATCATGCAACGTGAAACACTGTAGTTGGCAGCAGTCAGTAACTGACATGAAGGAGAAAAGTAAATCTCCATAAACCCTCTAAACTTGAGCAGAAAGTCTGGCCACACTACATGCACAGGAAGTATATGCCTTTCTCAGTCTTGAGCTTTCAGCTTCTAAAACGCACAATACACTTAAATCATAACATAGACCTCTGGAGAGGAAAACAGAGGAAAAAAGAAGGGAAAATATTTACCTTTCAGGAGGAACGTTATCAGTGTTGCTGCTATGCCGTCTCTGCATTTTCCTCAAAACCTTAAAACACAACACGCTCAACATTAACGTTGTAGGTCAACAAATCCTGGTGAGACTACTAACAAAGGCCCACAGAGTCAGAGGGTAGTGAAACCCATTCAGCTGGTGACATGGCTGGCATAAATCATTTGCTTCTCTGAAAAAGCACCTCAAGCTTGCATTTTTTTCTTAGTACACTTGCGAAGAAACTGGCAAATGGAAGCACACATACACAGGTCTCCAAGCAGGGCAGGAACTAGTCAGATCCCCTTTTGCAGTCTGTGGCAGTCACAAGGAGTGTACAGCTGTGTGATGACATGTTCTGATAAAGAACTTGAGGACAACTAAGAGATTAGCTCTCAGTGTAACATGTGATTCAACATACGCTCTTTGGAAATGAAATCCCTTCTTCTGAAGAAGAAACTTGCTTTGTAAAGCAAAACTGAGAGGGAGGAAAAAAAGAAAATGTCTAAACATCCCTTATGAAAAAATACAATCAAGCCATCACAATATTCTTTTAAATAAGCAACCCATTCCTTTTAACCCACATAAATGCCATTAGCAAACTCTGCACAATGGTCACAAATAATACACACATATGCAAAAGATCTCATGTTTCTACTCCACTCATTCTAGAATTGTCAGCACAAATAAAGTAAGGTTTGGTGTGGGAAATTAAAAGACATTGAAATTGTATTAACTTCAGGAACTTTTTCTAGAACAAGGAGATAAGCTATCTATTTATTTATCTATCTACTCTGCTTTCAAGCGTCTAATTTTAAGGGAGCAACCTCAAACACACTACACTTTTTAAGAATGCTTAATTCAAAACCAAAGAAGAACACAACCTTCATCATCATCAAGGCACAGCACAGAGTACCTGGCAAATAGTCTTATACTGCTTACTGTTACATTAGTTATACAAAACCTGAGGAATAGGCTACTTTTACAAGTGGTTTGTCCAGGTTCTCACACGCATTTCATAAAAGATTTAGAGAGATATCCTTTAAATACTAAAGTCTGGTCCTACTCAGCCCTAGACCAGCATAGCTACTGAATAAAATGTAAAAGGCTCTAAATACTTTTGAGTATCAAAACTTTAACATTATTTATAACATTTCATACTGCATGAATATATGTAAATAGATATGTAGCCCTATATCTGTATTCTGTAAAGGCACAATGGCTCCGAGAACATTTCCTAGCTGTCTGTAAGCAGAGGTATGGAAGCGGAGAAGTAGAAAATACAGAATTTTCTTCCCCCCTATATTTTCACTTTTTCATTCATATTCTTTACTTTCAGTGACCCAACAGCCCATGAGAAATTGCATTAAATTCAATTTTTATCCCTTAATAAAGTCCAAAATCATACAGTTCACAACACATGAACAGTTGTGTTTAGCACATACATTGCAATAAAAATACATGTAGTTTGCCCAGCCCTGAAAGTTATGAAACAGTGAAAGAAGAAAGGGTGTTTCAGTTAAATCACACAGGTAAGGGTATCAAATTTGTAACGAGGTAACAAAAAAAAAAGTTATCATTTAAAAAACCAGAGACAGACTCTTGGTTTGTAACATCCACTCTTGAAGAACCCCACCAGCCAGGCTGAGACAACACTGAGAGAACACAGAGGTTTTAATATGAGATGCCAACTTTGGACACTCCCTTGAAATATAAATACAGACATATCTATGTAAATAAAATTTGGCATAATCACATATGGCAGGAAAAAAACAGCTTTTAACACAGTTTATGGACTGGATGCAGGAAGCCATCATGAGTACCAGAAATGTAATTTTGAGTTTTCTGATACCCTGAGTTACCAACATTTTCTTAAGTACAAATTTTGATCTTGTAACTCCCTGCAGTTTTTTATTTCTAGCTATACATCTCAGTTTGCATTGTGTTTTCAGGGCCAAAATTAATTTTATAAGGATCTGCAAGTTTTATACAGTAAAAAATACATATTAAAGTTATGGGGGTTTCCCCAGAATTTTTAAAGCTGCATTTGTAATAACAACATTTAGTACTTCAGGAATCTTTTATGCTTTCCCTGCAGTAAATGTTGTTTAATCCTAACCTGACAGTATCTCTGTCAACTTAATATATAATGTTACCCTACTTTAAGCCTAAACAGTAATTAAGATATGATGAAAAGGCCAAGACAGGCTGACCCACGCAGGGAGAGCTGTCCTACCTGTGAACAGCTTTGGGGTCACTGCTTATAAAGAAATCTGTCCATCTTCCGATGCCACAAGCTGAGCTAGAGTCAGTGTGGAGATAACTCTGATACTGGAAAATCCTTTGCTCTCTTCTAGACCATTAGAAGTCTACTAGATTGTAGTGTGGGGTGAAAACATGTTCCAAAATGACATGCAGTTCTATGTAGAGACACTTTCTCTTTTGGCATCAGCCATGAAGGAGACAGTGACATGCATGCTAAGAACTGAGGACACAGAACTTCATGAGATTTAATCCCCTGTTCTGCCCAGAGTCCTAAAGATTTAAGATCAGATAGAATTTAAATGGACTTTGTTCCAAAAGGCACACAGCTTCAATACTGATTGGTCCTGCCTTTTCTGGATTAGGGGTTTTCATTTTGCAACACTTGGACATTTTTTTAACGGTACCTGAACAACAGGTTTAATCAGAGATGCAAGCTGCCACAGTTGAAGAGAGGTAAGCTCAAGATGGTGCAGACATCGTACACATGGAGTCCTTCAGGTAATCCAAGACGGTCCAAATTTCAAACTCATCACAACTCCTTCAAGCCGGATGATTTGTAGAGCACCTGGATCACAGTGCTCAAACAGGCGTATCTGTAAGAAGCACATGCACAGAGTCATTTTCACTGTAGCACAGTGAATTTCACCTCTCCACCTCCTTGAGGAAGACACAGAGGAGCGTGAACCCTTGGTGCTTCAACCCCTACGCTAGCACAGGATTCAACAAGGCCATTTTCCCCTGGGAATGGCACCTGCAGTGCACAGGCATTCCCGGGCACCTGCTGGGCTGTGCTCCATTACACACACACACGAGTGTAATAAATAAATATATACATAAATGTATTTATAGATAAACACACGTTATATACAAATATATACATACATACATATGTATACACACAGAGAGACACGGGTGAGGCCTTGTTTCCCCAGTTAGGTCGGGGAAGGAGATTCCCGCTGGAATACGTGGCCAAGCGCCCCAGCGCGGGCGGCAGCCGCCCGGGTGCAGGAGCAGCAGGCCGGGCCCGCAGGCCGGCGCGCCCCGTACCTACCGTGCGGGCCGCGGTACCGGCACCGCCCCCCCGCGCCGCACGCACCGCCCGCACCGCCGCGGCTTCCGCCTCCCCCGCCCCGCGGCCGGCGGAAGCGGCTGGGCCGCGCTCGCTGCGGGAGGCCGGGTCCACCGGCAGCGCCTGGGGCGGCTGCGCCGAGGCTCCTTCCCTCCCTCCGCCGCAGCCGGTGATGCCGGCCCTGGGGCAGCGCTGCCCCCGCCGTTCCTCTCCCTCCCTGCGGCGGGCGAGCGCGGCGGCGGCGGGCTGAGGGCCCAGCCCGCGGCCCCGGGGCCGCGCCGCCATGGTGCCCTGGGGAGCGGTGCTGTGGCGGCGGCTGCTGAGGAAGCGCTGGGTCCTCGGCGTCGTCTTTGGGCTCTCCCTCGTCTACTTCCTCACCAGCACCTTCAAGCAGGTCAGTGTCGCCCGAGCCCCCGGCCCGCTGGGGGAGGTGCGGGCCCGGCCCCCCCATGGCGCGGGGTGGGTTAAAACATCCCGAATCCCGGGGTGACTTCTGGTCTTCAAGCGCTGACCCTGAGCTCCTGGGATATGTTGCCGTAAAATTTACATCGTAATTGTCAAATTAAAACAGGGAGTTAAAAAAGTAATGTCTGGGACAGCATTTGACAGCGATAGTGGTTTGAACCAGACCTTGAGGGGGGGAAAAACTAATCTTGGAGGGACTCGATTATTCTGTTGTAATATCTCTAGTAAATTGAGCTAACAACACAATATCTCCTGTGAACTTTCCATTAACAAAGAACTTGGAAAAGTGAAATGTGTGCACCTATGGTTATTTAATATAATCGATGCTGCTTCTGTGGTTGTAGTAACCGAGTTGAGCTGTGTTAGCTGATCCTTTGGCGAAATCCCACACCCCCAAACACCAACACAGTTTTACAGGACTGTGTTGCTTTTGTGCTGTGTCTAGCAAAAAGTAAGCCACTGCAAGTATTATGTTGCTTATTCCATTGACACTTGAGTTTCCTGTGCTGTGGAATTTACAACTACTAGGTGTTTTAATTGTGGGAGAAGCACATGGATTGGAAAGGCAGAAGGCATTTGTATTTGGTTGCATTACTGTCTTGCCTTGCAGGAAGAGAGGACAGTGAGAGACCGGAATCTTCTCCAAGTGCAAGAGCATGAGCAGCCGATCATGTGGAAGGTGAAGTTCAGTTCGGGAAACAGCAGTCAGCTGAGTAACCAGTGCAGGAATTCTGTGCAGGGGAAGCTCCTCATTACAGATGAACTGGGTATACCTGATACTAAGAACTTATTCTGCGTATTGCAGTGCTGAATGCTGCTTTGCCTGTCTGGTCATTGATGGCACTTCCAAGTAACAACTGCTCCTTATTAAGGCATTCTTACTGCACAGCCTCAGCTGTTGGTATTTCATGCTCAGACAATTAATTTTGCCGTGGCTGCAGACACTGCTGACTTGACTGTGTGCACAGCTCAGGCACAGTACCTTATGAGTGCAGCTGTGCTGTTTCCAGGGCCGCCGTAGGTTCAAAGACCTCTGGTTTACCTTTGAGCAGAACCCAGACATTGAGTTCTGCTCAATTTAGAGTGGTTGCTTGCAGAGCTGTTTGCATCTCCCTGCAGCATATTCCTACTGTCAGGTATATTAGGGAATGTAATCAGGGAAACCTGACTGACCTTGTATGGAGGCAGCTGAGGACAGGTATAATTAGTGCTCAGTCACTGTTAACAAGCTCATCTGGCCCTTGTAAACCTAAGAATATTAACCAATTGTTTTAAGTGTATGGAACCTTTTCTGCCCTGCACACATGCTCCCCCAGTGTGCTTGTTGCTCAGGTACTGAACCTCTCTTGACTAGAGATCAAGGCTGTAGAAACCCCCCCACATCTTCTGTGATTTGCATCAGTATTTAGCACTTTCTGAATTATGCTTACTGCTGATTCACTAAGGTCTCTAAAATTAGATATCTTTCAGTCTAATACTGTAGTAGTACAGTTTCCATAAGGACATATACTGTGGTTCTATACTATTAAGGATTCCACTCAACTATGACAGCTATCCTGCATGGATAGATCTATATCTCTTCGTATTGAACTGTAAAGAAAGTTATCCAGAGATAGACCAGTTGAAAGAACATATGTTGTATTTTTTCCAGTACAGTCATCGCCAATCACCTTTCTCCTTCCAATCACAACAGTGAATTATGCCAAAAAGGAAATCAGAACTTAAATATTCTGCATTTAAATACTCATACTGTATGCAGCATATTAGAGTAGGTACTTAGTAATTGTGCAGATAACACCAGGCTGTTGTGAAACTCAGCTCTATGTCCAAGTGTTATTTCAAAGAATTGCTAGTTAGGACTTGTCAATTTGAGTGGGGTCATAATCTACTACCTGATAAACCTGTTGTTAAGTAATGTGTTACTGTAGATTTCTATAGAACATACAAAGGAGTACATCTTGCCAGTTGTTACTACTGGGTTTGTTTTTTCAGGCTACATCTGTGAGAGGAAGGACCTACTGGTAAATGGCTGTTGTAATGTCAACGTGGCCAGCACAAAGCTGTACAGCTGTGACAGCTGCCTTCCCAATGGCTGCTGCAGTGTGTACGAGTACTGTGTCTCCTGTTGCCTGCAGCCCAGCAAGGTGCATAGACTTTCTCCTGCTTTTCAGATGTTCTCAGCTGCTCAGGTTTCTCTGTGGCTAAAAGTACTTGTTGTGAGGAGCTTCTTCCTTAGAGGGGACAGTTCCTTTTCTTGGAAGGATGAGGAAAGCCTGCAAGGACTATGTGACAAGCTATAAATAAAGCTTTAAAAAAGAAATCCATCCTTCCCAACTTTAAGAGAAAATATCGGGGAACCTTGCAGAATGTTTCAGCTTCAGTGGAATTCCATTTGCTGAAGGGAAATGATTGCCCAAAAGCTATTCCAGCCAGCATCAGTTTTGCAATTAGCACTTCCCTGTGTTCTATTAGTTCTCTAGATTATCTTCTTACTGCTGGGGTTTGTGATGTGTTAACCTTTCAGTGCTTGCTAGAAATTCTAAGTGGAGTTGCTTACTATTCCTCTGATACTTGAGCTGTGTATGTTAAGGTGGGCTTTGACTAGTTCTTGTTTAACTACTGTGTGTGTGGTTTTGGTTTTTTGTTTTTGTTTTTGTCATCTCTTTTGCCAAACACTTTAGCAACATCTTCTGGAACGTTTCTTGAACCGGGCAGCTATTGCTTTCCAAAACCTCTTCATGGCAGTGGAAGATCACTTTGAGTTGTGTCTGGCAAAATGTAGGACTTCATCACAGGTAAGACACAAGTGCATGTCCAGGGCTTGAAAATGGAAAAATATCCAAAAAGTGCCTTTGGAAAATGGGGCTTGGTCCTATGAATGGCTCGTCTGTTGTGCTTGCATGCATGTGGGCATTTTCATAAATTCTCAAGCTGTGGCTGAGAGCTAATTTGAAGGCAGTCCTCTGATTTGTAAGATGAAGTAATAACATCAGTCAGTGAAGGGCAAAGTGCATATTTAGAGCAGGGTGAGTTGTAGATGCTTTTTAGAAAAGGGGTACTGAACTAAAAAGAGACTAGCTAAGGTCAGTGACTGGTGAAGTTCTCTGTTGGGTTCTGAGGAACGTCTCATAAGGATGAGAACAGTGAGAGTTGTTCCCAGTAGCTTCAGAATGGTTTATTTTATGGTACAGTTTTAGACTTCTATATGCTGACAATCATCTGCATTGTAACTCAAAAAGTACGTTGTAGTTTTTTTATTTTTAAGAACAGAGGTGAACTTGTGTTACCCATGTGATTTTTATTAGAAGTTTTGACCTAAGCAAACATTGGCTCTCTTAGAAAGTCCTTGGAGATGTCATGCAGCTTGAGTATTTAATATAGCAATGGGGTGGACTACAGACAAAGGACATATTTCCCAATGTCTCCAAAGTTGGTTGTTGGTGGTTTGTTTGTTTGGTTTTTTTTACTCATAGTGTCTGAGCCCTGGCCTTATCAAGAAACATGCACAAATCTCAAGTGGCAATTTTATTATGCCTTGCTTGCTTAGGACACTTGATGATACTACCTAAGCATATGTAATATTATTTTTTTATATTGAATCTGTTCCCACTTGGGTAGTCCCCTGAAAAGGAGGTTCTGAGTACAGTCAAATATCAAAGTGCTTTAATATAGTAACTGTCTTTTATATGTTGGGAGTGCGGTGGTGTTTGTCTCCAGGTGATATTCTAATGTGTAGAAGAATTTGAGAAACCTTTTGCATATGTACAAATGCTCTGGGTTTCGGCCCTAAGTGAAGGGATGTATTGTTTCAATATGTGTTTATTGTTAAAGCTTCTCCTCCTCTTCCTGACAGAGTGTGCAGCATGAAAACACCTATAGAGATCCAATTGCAAAATACTGCTACGGTGAATATCCCCCAGAGCTTCTGCCTGTTTGAAAGCTGCATGATCTAAGCAACAAAGGGAAGGAACTGGAGACTAGAATCCAAAAGAGCAAGACAACAGCTGTTGCTTTACAAGAGCCTCAGTGTAAACGGTTTATGTTGTTTCTGGGGACAAACCCAGAGGTGTACAGTGTAAGCGAGGGACTTAAGTTCTCTGGGATTGAATCTTGCTTTCTTCAGTTTATTATGCACCTGCTTTAGAGTACTAGTACATTCTTTGAATGCTTCCTCCAAACTTTAGGATGTATGGAGACAATCCAGGCTATAAAACATCATAAGAAAAATATCTAATGTAGCTTTGCAGCTGTACTTGGAGGTTCAGCTGTGTGTCTGCAGTCCAGACGCTTTCCAGAGTGACAGTAATAATTTTTGCATTTAGAGAGTAAAGCGTGCCTGTTGTGCTTATCTCTGGAACACTTCTTGAGATGCATGGTGTACGCTACATATGTAATTATGAATTATTTATTCATTTTATATGGATTACTAGCTGAAAGTATTGATGCTTTGC
Organism: Falco naumanni; assembly: GCF_017639655.2. NCBI lineage: Eukaryota > Metazoa > Chordata > Aves > Falconiformes > Falconidae > Falco > Falco naumanni. The sequence continues at coordinate 92,068,789 of NC_054054.1, read as the reverse complement.
ATAGCTAGTTGTTGATGCCTTTCAGTCCCTAGGTTTTTTTGTGTCAGGTAGAAAGGATATTTTAGGTCCTGACTAAAATTGGTTGGTTTTCTTCCTCCTTAGTCTAAAGGAATTGTGTTGAGATTTGTCACTATAGTGCTTATGTTCCTCTTAGTGAGTTTAAAGCATTCAGAACTCCAATGGAGTTGTTATTTCGTCAAAGTCCCATAGCATTAGAGAAAAGCAGGGATCTGCCTAGGATGGGATGTTTATTGTCTGTAAACTCTTTCCTTGTTACTCTGCAACAGTTTCCTCGAAGAGGAGTCTTAGTTCTGTAAACAGCTCTCTGCTAGTCCATTTTCTGACAGGGAGCACTGAAGATTTGTTTGCTTGAACTTCTTCAGGTCTTGGTAATTCAAATGTACTTCACTCCTGGTTGTGCAGGAGGCAAATGGGTGGAGTTGTTCTAGGATTTCAGTTTAATGATGTCCTTGTGCATAAAGTAATTAGAATGTCAGAACACGGCACAAGCCCTCCTCTGAGGACAACTGTGTTGCATGAGTTCGCTTGAACAGTCATGATGTTTTTGATTTGCTGTCTGATAATACTTGCTACTCTGGAATTTTGGTCTGATCAGAATGGCACTGGAGCAGGGTTGGTTCTACAATTTTTCCTAGCTCTCTGAAGCTGCAATTTAAATTGTTTCCCTCTTAAGGCCACACAACACAGAAAAGATGGGTAGAGAACCTGTTAAATGCTGACTAAATTTGTGCTCCCCCTGCATATCACTGGGCAAAGTCCAAGTGCTAGACAGTTGGGCTGTTCTTTTCTATATGCAGAGCCTGTTTCTCTTGTCTTTACCCTATCCCATCTCCCCTGTGATTTTGACTTTGTGTATGCTTGTTTAAACTGATACTTCCTATTCTCTGACTAAAATAAAACAATCTACCAAGGCTTTAAAAAAAAAAGCAGCAGCACATTGCTGGAGTATCCTGGTGCAAAAGGTCTGTAGAATGCTATTGCAATTGCATATGATATAAAGAAGTAGTGTTACCAGCCATCTGATAAAATCCACTTGCGTTGTTTTCATTGTTCTTTCCCAGAAGTCATCAAGTGAGATAATGGTTCCGTCAGCAGATTCTCTTGAAAATCTTGTTTTTCCAAAAGCTTAAAAGCTTTAGCATTAGCAGTTTATCCAGCTGAAAATCTGTCACCCCTTTGCTGCCATCCTATGGCAACTTGCTGCAGCACACATGATACAGTGTGAAGATGCAGTGTGAAATCCTGTCTTCAGAGGGTAGCAGAGGTTACTTCTCTTTTTGGTGTTAAACAGGTTCTTCACCCCTGTTCCAGCACTTCATAACTGTTTTCTTCAGGGAAAGCCATCAGGTCGGTCTATTATATCATTCCTGCTGAGATGTATTCCAGCACTTCATGTTTTTGCAGCGTGACTGGTGAGATCAAGATACTGATGGCTCGCTTTTGCTTACTTTTCCAACGTGGTATTAATTCCTGTAGCAGGTGATACCACTGCTTGGAGCAGTAACTCTTAAGAAAGCTAAAGAACCAACCTAATTTGGACAACATTAGCAGGAATTCCTGGCCTCTTTCTCTCCTAGAAAAACAGGATGTGATCAGAAGTGCATTGTGACCATTGTCCATTCAATGGGACAGAAACTGCATCCTTCCTCCCTGGTTGTTGAGCTGGTCAACTAGTGTCTATGCTATATGTCAAATCATTAAAAATATATCTGTGTTCCAAAACACCGCCTGTTCTCGTGTCTTTCCTTGAACTACAAGGCAACTGTACCAAAATAAGTTTGAAGAATGCGGTGCAGCAGAGAGGGATGTTAACTTGAATATGTGTAATAAAGGCAAGCAAGTAGAGGCAAACGGGAAATCTGTTTCATTTCAGCCGAGGGAAAGACTATGCTTTTCTCAATGGTGTGCAGAAAGATCTGGGCCCTTTGCAAAAGTGAAATGAGCAGGGAAAAGAAATGCAAATGATTGCTTCATGTGGTGGAGATATAGTAAGAAATGTTAAGTCTATGCTTCCTGGTAATACTTCTGTGTAGTTTAAGTGATGTCTGTCCCTCTAGCAAAAAAATCCTGATGATTCTGTGGTTGTTGGTGGCTGCCTGATACCTCCTTTCTATTTGTCAGCTAAGAGACTGGGCTTGTTGACTTGTGTTTGGCAGCAGATTTAATGAGAGCACTTGATGGAGCTCTGCTTATCTGCACTGAGGTCAATGATAGGGATAATTGAATAGGTCTGTGCTCCTTGATTCCTGTAGTTTACAAGAATATTAATGCTAGTGAAAAATGGTAGCAGTTGACAATGAGGAACAGGTATAGTATTTAGTTGTACTGATTTGGAAACTAATCTATGGTGGAAGGGCAAAACATTAACTGCTGTCTTCATTGAATTTAAACTTGAGCCACTGGCCTTGAAAGAACCTGATGTACTGCTCCATTGGGATGGTACATGGAGAGCTGGATAAAAATTCTTATTGTGATGGGCTGTAGTTTGGAAAAGCAAAAGCACATTTTGGGATTGAGGCCAACACTAAACAGTTGATGAGTTGGGGTCATGCTTTCCGCATTCTCAGAATCTCGTTGTAGTGGCAATTCTTCACTCTCCCCTGTGTGTGTTCAGGCTCTAATCACTTGCAGAGCTTTCTAACAAACTATATTAGGACTCAATTTCTGAATAAAAAGCACTAAGCACAGCAAATCCTAAACATGAGTCTTTGTTCTGGTAATGCTTTTAAAAAGCAAATGCTTTTTTTACTTCCCTTGTCATTTAGCTGGACAGGCTTGAGCTTCAGGATTTGTTCTGTCTTGTGCTAGTCACTTAAACTGCAAACACACCAGATCCTTTTACCTAGCACCATAATGTGATATTTGTTCTTCAGTTATTATAGTCAAGGAGAGGTGGGGGAGGAGGTGAAAAGGAATTTTCTAACTCAGCAAGTTCCACAAAAGATGGAGTTCAGCAAATTATTGGTGCTTTAATAACAGCCCTCTGCATTTCTTTACAACCAGAGGCAAACAACTAACTAAACTATATGCAGAGGGAGGAAAAATGCCAACTTCAAAACCTGCAGGGAATGATGGGAAAGTACTTAGTCCTTCATTTTTTGATCCATGTCTAATTAAACAGGCAGGTCTATCTAATATTTTTGGTGAAATAAGGTCTGACTTGTAGCAACATGCATATTGTCTACATGTTTTTCATTTTTGAGGCAGTCATAGGGCCACAAATTTTTCTTAGAAATCATGATTCCTAGTAGACTAAAAGTATAGGTCTTAAGCAAGAATTCTCAGGATGCCTTAACATTGAAGCATGTTTGTTGCTGTGGTCTGCTGTTTCGCCTATGGTGAAATAACAGGAAGTTGCAGAGTAGAGAAAATTAAGAAATTAATTCTGGCTAACAGCTTGCCTCATAGAAGCTTTTCTAGTATGTATTTCCATTAAGGGAATAGAAGAACACAAGCTATAGTTGCAAATGGATTGGGAGGCAAATCGTATTTTTTCCATAGAATACAATTAATCTGTTTCTGCTGTATAATAGTTGAAATGAGGGCTAGCACATAATTTCTTACCAATTTAAAGGAAGCTTCTAATAAAATCCAGTTTTCATTTATCATGTATGTTTTCTGTCTCCGCATGCAACTACAGAGTAAGGCACAATACTAGGAATCAAGGTGAATGGGAAACATATGTCAACTGTCTGCATTCTGTTCCTGTCTTGCACAAAAATTGTTCAGATTTTAAACTCTCAGAGCAAAAAAAGTTCTATAGTTGTAATTCCTATGACTTCTCACCTTGCCTCACCTGGACCCTTTAATGGACCTGTTGGTATGAATAATACCTGTTTTACACAGATATGAAATATTGCCATTTGAAGAAATGGGATAAGGTTGGGTATGTCACAGGTGTAATGTTTATTTTAACAACAAAAAAAGTAGCAGCTTAAGCTATTGATGTTACGGTATGCATAAAAATGCATGTATCAGCTGTGTAAGATGACACTGGGTATGCTGTAGCCAATCTACAAACTGAAAAATGTAGATTAGTTGCAAACTACAGTTACAGACCTGCTTAGTAATAAAAGTTCTGCGGTCTGAGGAAATAAACATGTTCACACGTGGATGAACGGGTGTCCTAATTTATCTAAATCGCTGATGCCGTAAAAATACACGTTAAATAAAAAAACCCCACAATCCTCTGTAGTAGCAAATGCATACAGAAGTATGAGTAAGCAAATGTGATATACCTCTTCTGATGTCTTTTTGTCTGCTCAACATGCCGTGTCAGCCCACAAGCATGCTTCCAGTAGCGTGTCCGGAGCGGTGTAACAGCGAGGAGAAGCCAGCAGAGGTTACCACAGCATTTGGATAAGAGCTGCTCTCCTCCCTGCCTCGCCAAGCTGGCAGATGGCCCTTGGAGCTGAATTTTGCCATCAAAAGGCAGTCAAACCTGCAAGTACAGAAGGCAATTCTTTACGCTGCTCTGGGAAAATACACGGAGTGTTGGGTTGGAATTACTCCTGCACCTTTGGCCTAGCCACCCAAACCTACAAGATAAACTTACCTCTGAGGGCTGCCTGGGTTTTTCAACCTGTTCAGCAGTTACAGGTGCTGTGTGAAAATAGCCATGGGACTGGGGCAAGTTGATTGGAAACTGTTGTACTGAAATAATAATTACAAACCCCTGAGCTTCACAGCAGGGGGAGAAACGGGAGAGATTAGCCCAACTGCTGCTGTGTGCTGCTCCATCATGGTGACTTTCCTCATGCCGCAGGGGGGCCTGTGCTGTGGCAACGCAGTGACAAAGGGTCATCAGCGCGGGGCCGCAGAGGGGAGAAGGGGCGGCTCTGCGGCCAGGGCCGGGTTTCTCCAGGGCCCGGGCTTGCTGAGGGGGCTGGTCAGGGGCAGGGTGAGCCCTTGCGCCGCCTGCCGGCCGGCTCTGCCCCGTTTCCCGCCTTTTTTACCCTCACGCTACACCCCCCCTCCCCCTCCCGCCCTTCGCCATTAGCTGCCTGAGGCGAGGGAAGCCCAGAGCTGAGGCGACCACTGGTGACGAACCAGGCCCTGGGACAAGGCTTTCGGACAGGACGGTGTTTCGTCACTCTCAGATTGCTCTCCTGCTGTTCGTGGAGCTCCATAATGGTGTCCGGCCCGTGGCCTTCGGCTGGAGCGTCCTCTCCCCAGTTGTGGTGGCTCTGACAGGGAAAAACGAGGTAAGGCAACGGCTTGGCCCGTGAGGTGTTGTGGTGAGGCCCATCGGTGAGGTGCTGCTTTGTTTCAGCAGTAGTTTTGTTGATACCTGCTTAGAAGCTTCCCCTGACTGACTACAGCCAAATGAGCCTGCTGTGGTATGGTTTGGTTTTTTTTTTTTGTTGTTTCGTTTTGTTTGTTTTTTTACACACAAGGCCATATTTTAATGTGTAATTTAGTCTTAACCTCACTGCTACCCCATTGTGTCTCTGGTACTCCCTGGTACTTAGAGGCTGTGGCTGCTTGCTGTGTGAGGTGTGGGACAGCAGAGCAGTTCAGCCCCTCAGAGCCATGTTGTCCTTTTTCCAGCCTCTCACCACAGAACGTGTGGTTCTGCTTTTTAACCTCCCGCCACCCCTAAACCTGCTTTTAATTTTCTTCTCAGCTCCCTGACTGCTCTGGTCCCATCCACCCACCCCCTTTTTCAAGCCCTTATGTCTTTTCTCCCTTCCCCTGCTTTGCCTTGGATCTTTCAGCTGCAGTTAATGGAGATTGAAATAGGATAGTGGGAGTTCTTCCTCCTAGAGGAAGTGTTGCTTTTTAAAGTAGGGAGAGGTAGTGTAACGCTCCCCCTTGCTTTTGAGGTAAGAGGGCATGTCTCTGCTCTTTTCTCCCCTTTTTAATCTCTCTTCACTCCCACTTTAATCTGGTGCTAGCTATAGCATTCGAGTGTCTCAATCCACCTTCGCTTTGAGTATTTATGCAAAATTTCGTACTATCACGGTTGCAGTGTGTGTTAAAAGGCATACAAATCCAAAGTTTCTGGAGAGAAAACCAGTGTTTCTTGGCACCTGTGCTGTCAGTTGGGTTAGGAAGCAGAGTATGAATTTTCCCGTTTACACTGCATTTGTCACGAAGAACTCAGATCTTGGACCTGGATACCACTAGTCAGATGCATTTTAAATATATGAGTTTTGCTTTGATAATCATACATTTAGAACTCTTGTTGCTGAAAAAGTAAATCTCTTCGAAAGTTACTGAAAACCTCTAGGATGCCGAAGAAAGCATTTGTCCTAATTACAATATCCTAGCTTGCTGCCAACCACAGAGAAGGCTTGCAGGAGAAAGATGGCGTATGAAAAAGAAAGGGGTGCTATCTGTTCTCAATCTTTCCTTGTGAAAAGTTTATATTTAGAATTTGTTGTAATACCAAAATAGCACCAGCATCAGTTAAACTTTTTTTTTTTAGTAGTTACTTGAAAGTTTGTTATGTCAAAATGATCCCACATGAGTTGTGCTCGTGAACCTTCATTTTGCTGTATAGAAACCCAGCCCTGTGCTGAAAAGTAACTAAAAAAAAGATATGAACAGTGATCTCTTCCTTTGCTTAGTGACACATGGGAAGACTAGTTCTCAGTGTTCAACATGCTTTTTTCCTGCCCTGCTAGTTTGTAAATTCAAGCTGGTTTCTACCTCTGTCATACATATTCCTATCTATAAAGGCTTTGCCAGTTGGAAGTGAGATGATTTATTGATGCTACATGAACCCTAGCAGCAGTGTTGAATGCTGAGAATTCTAACTGTAAGTGTTCAGCAATCACAAGTCAGGTCCACTTCTAACACCTTAATAAATTTAAAAATCAGAACTGTGCTTGTTTATCATCTGAAGATGGACTAATGAAGTTTCAAAGTTCCGAGTTCCTCTCTTACAGCTGTAGAGATTATTTTTTTTTCTTTCTTGTGTAAAAACTGAGGTTTCTATGTGGCCACTTTACTCTAGCACCTGCAACTGGAAGAAAAGCAACAAATAGTATGAGACCCATGAAAACATTGTGGGAGTTGGCAACAGACAGCCCTGTTATTTCTGCAAGATGAGTGAAATAAAAATCCAAATTCACCCTATAAGGACTTAGTTGCCTCTATATAAAATGGAAATTCATTTAGGGTCTTTTTGGTACACAAGTAATACTCAGTTACAGAAGATCTGTGAAGGAGCTATAACTTCTATAAAGTCAACTCTTCTGATCCCAAGTCCTACAACTAAAAAAAAATTGTGGTAATGGGGGTGGAATGCCGTTGGAATTTATTAAGTGCTGTAAGCTGGGTAAAGACTGAGGGCTTTGAACCTCATTGGGATTCTCCCTGGCTTCCTGCCAGCTGGCTTTCAGGTAGGTTCCCTATAAAGAGCTGATATATTCTGTCCTCAAAACCACAGTTTGCAGTGGAAATGCTGCCAGGGACGAGGCTATTAAAACAAATTAAGCTATCTATTTGTGAGCATCGGTGAAACATTTTGTGATGTTACACTATATGCACTTGTCACAGTCCTGCCACATCAAGGTTAGAGTGAGAAGGTGACTAGCTGGCAGTCACTTAATCAAACGGAGATGCTGATTTCTCAGGTAACCCAGGCAGGGTGAGGCTTGCATGCTCTGTTGCTTTTAACAGCCAGATAATGAATATGCTTTCCAGAATTCGTGTTTCTCATAGTGGAAGCAGCAGCTGCATGTGATCTGTGTCGCTGTCAAAGGGAAGTGAGATGTAGTTAATTCAGGTCTACACAACAAAGACATATTGATCAGGGCTGTTCTTGTTATGGTTGGATATCTGCAATAACAATGACTAGGACAATGCAGCAAGGCAGGATGGCAAAACCAAATATCCTTTGTCTTAATCCAAAAAGTAAGAGGGCTTACCACCTAGATTCACTGAGCAATTCTGCTCCAGTCTTCGAAGGGTCAGTAAGATACTGAAATCAAGTGAAAAGGGCACGTCTTGTTCATGTCATTATAAATACACTGGTTTTTATAGCTATAAGGTTAAGATAATGGATTCAGTACAAACAGCTTGCAGTGGATTAGTTCCACATGATTTAAAAAAACCCCTCTGTTTGTGGTATCTGGATAAAGTCATACTGAGCTGCTTATGGAGGTACTGAATGTTGCAAGAATTATATAGAGAGGGTGTATACATTATGTTTCCTCTGTTCCTTCTCTACTAGTAGTACTTGGATGTGGATGATTACATGCCATGTATTTAGTAGAGTATTGCAGTGTATTTTTTTAGTGCTAAGCTAAAAATCCTCATATACTTTTTTGTAATAAAAAATGTAATTATTATTTTTATTTCTGCAGAGGTACCCAACTCATTGTCTCTCTTCCCATTTTTCTTGCTGTCAGTTTCCCTTAATAGCTGTGGCTGCTTTTCTTTTGTTCATGTGTTGTGCAGAAGAAAAATGGGCACTAACAGGTTTGCTAATTACTATAAAATTCTTCCCAGCCTTGTTCTGTTCAGATCATTCTATTAGCTAAAGTAATGGAGTGCAGTGGCACGATGGCTCTCACACTTTTCATTATATAAGGTCTTTCTTGTGCAATATATTACTGGGATTGTCTTCTGGGGCTGTCACCAATAGCTGTTGATTTTCGACACCTGCTGTTTTCTTTTATCTCAACATTCCTTTTTTGCTACTACATTAATCCTCATTATCTTTCGTAAATGACTTTTAGGGGCACAGGACTGTTAGCCTCCTGCTTCTTCTGTTTTTGCTGGGAACTAGCAAAGCTGAGAACTGGCATGCTCAGTATCTTGCCAGACAGTCCTCTGATCAGTGTCAGTACATTCACATCAGTGCAACAGTCCTGTCAGTTTTTAAGTTTTACTACTATACCTGAAGGCAAGGTCTTTACCCTCACTGCATCATTTTCCTACTGATACCTATTTTTCCTTACCTATTCAGTATTGTCAATGTCTTCTTCTTCAGCAGTGTTTATGGCAGCAGACTTTTGTCTCATCACTGATTATATTAGCTCCAGTGATTGTACTTTCACCTCATTACTGAAATAAAGTTAACATTAATGAGAGTCGTGCAGCTAAACCTCTGCTCACCTCTCTGGAAATGTATTCTAATGATCAAAAGGAGATGCATGTGGATCTATGTAAAAGCAAGCTAGCTTTTTTCCCCACCCCCACCTAGCCACCTACCAAATTCACTGCTAAATAAAGTCTTTTGTTATTAAGAGCTGATGATGCAAAAAAAATATTAAAAAAATAATCCAAATATATTATACAATATTAACAGGGACAAATGATGTCGGTTAAACACTGATCTATGTACCAGTCTGCTACAGTGTTCCCTTATGACCCAAATTTCTGTGTTGCTGCTGCTTCTGGAAAGGGTTTCTCATGTTTGACTCTCACAATAAATCAGCCATAAAGCACTTGAAAGTCCTAGGGGGTATGCTAGGAAAGCGCAAGATATTATCAAGTGTAGCAGTAATCACACCTATAAATGAGAGGAAACGTAGAGAGAGATGGGGAAATTGTTTACAGAAGACACAGCAAGGCTATGAGCTGAAAAAAGAAATATAATTCAGATAAGCAAAGTTAATGAGATAAAACAAATGTACATGGTGCATGTGCCAAGCAAAGAGGCTCAAGAGATCTTTTACTCTTCAGAATTTGGATTTACAGTAAAAGCAGTTATTTTGTTGCCAGTCACTGCTAGGGAAGCCATACCAGTGAGAGGTGGTTGGGGGCGGGAGGTGGGGTGGGGAGTCGGGGGTTTGGTTGTTAGTGAAAGGTTAGAGAGTAAGAATTCTCTTTTTATTAAATCTTCTTACAAGTGGTTACCATGATGTGGCCTCAGTTCTGTGTGAGGCCACTGTCTGCTATAACAACACAGGTTAACTAGAAGGATAGTAATACTGACTAAAAGGAATACATCCTCTGAGTCAACCTTATTGTTTGATATTTTCCTTAAATGTTACCGCTTCATGTATGAAACTAGAGTGAGCCGGGGTAGTTTAAGAGGTCCAAAATGATTCTTGCTACAGTTGTGCATATATTTCAAAGAGCTTTTGTAAAAAAAGGTTAAAAAATTAAAAAAGTTCATCTCACAATGTTGTGAGCAAACTAACTTCCTTTGTGTTCAAGAATATAAAGATATGTCTTACTAAAAAATGCCACTGTCCTGTACAGTAAGTGGAATGATTTAGACCCTAAGTATTCTAAAATGCTTGCTTTAGGCTTTCAAAGAAAAAAGTGATCCAAGGATTACCAAAGTGTGGTTGACTCAGAAGAGGGAGTGAAATATTACTGTAATGATAGTTGCTTTGATCTGTTTTGGATTCTGGGGTGTAGAATTCTTTTTCCCTTGTGCAGGTTTGTGATTTTGACCACAGAGTTCACAAGGAAGAATATGTAGACTTGTCACCAAAAGAAAAGCTTTCTAATAGGAAGACTGTTTAAGTTAGCCTTTTCAAATGTCAAAATCCTAAACAAAGTAGATGAAGTTGGATAAAGGTAACCCTTTACAAAGGTTGGTGAAATAACATTGTTGCCCTTGAGCAGAGGGAGAAATTGAAACACAGTGTTTAGGAGATACCAGTCTTGTCATATGACGCAGCAGGAACAGGCTGGGGCATAGCATCTAAAACTGCCCCCTGGACTGCTGTCCTGCTCTGCCTTCTGGAGATTTCTACCGTCTCTTTCTGAGATTGCTGCAGTTGCGTCTGAAGATAGCACTGACTCATGTCTATTGTCACAAACTCGGTATGTCAGGTTGAAATGTGCCTTATGAAGTAATTCATATTATGTTTAAGGTATTTTTACAAGCCTCTGTCCTAAGGCAGCTTTTCTTGTAGATGCAGACAAAATGAAATACTGTTTATATAAGCAATGTGAATGAAATGATTTTCAGCTCATGTTTCATGCCTATTCCTACCACTCCTGTAAGCACTGTTTTGAAAATAGTCTCTATCAGCTACAGGTATTTACTTCGCAGTTTGTTCTTTTTCCTTTACGTGCACATCCCCTCTTTTCCCACCTGCTTCCCAGCTTGGCTTTTTCCTTATCAAGGTGCCCAGGAAATGCCAGTGTCTAGTTGAATGAGCTCTGCTATAAATCAAAGTGTCATCACTTAGCTGGTAGAAGTGATTTAATTAATGTGTCATGCCATCCCCAGAGCCTCTCCCCACCTGACTGCTAATCAGCCTTCATCAGCAGGAGGAAAACGTAGCCCTTCTTAGACCTGTTCAGGAGAGACTGAAGAAAAGACAGTTAACTGCAGCTGCAGAGATCAGCCTTGTCACTTGTCTCTAATCTGTTTGCTTCTTGAAATACTGCTGTCCTGGTCTCTTACAAGCCATGCTTAACTTCATTCATGCAGAAATTATCTAGTATCATATCAGGAATCACTTTCTGTCAGAAAATGTATTTGGCAGATGACACGTTTAAAAGCAGCCTATTGTACACATGAGTATTATAGCAACTTTTACAGCCTGAGTACTCTTTTAATGGGAACAAACAGTTTATAGATAAACGTTTCTGCACACTGTGGGTGCCCTTCATAGGTGGTGCTGTGCAGTTAACAACCAAAACTGGTTGTGCCAGTATGGAAGTATAGGGCAGATATTGTTAGCAAGTGGTACCTTTTGTCAGCTGGTGAATAAATAGTTGGTGATTTTTATCTCAGCTATGTATGTATCAGAATGATAACTTCTGTGCAAGCCAGAGCACTTGTCCATTGCCATTTGGTGGCTTCTACCACTTAGGGCAGGATCTGTGCTAATGGGAGTCTCGACCTCCATCTGTTGGATAACTTCAGCATTAGAAGAATGTAGGGAGTGTTGTATTTGTTAGCTATTTATAGTTATATAGGCAATCAAGATAAATATGGAAAATAGCACCTGTGCGAAGCAGGTTTTTTCTGGTAGCTAGAACAGAAAAATGAGAGTCAGGATTTTGTGCTTTCCAGGCTTGACCACTCCCAAGTTGCCAGATGACCATGAGAAAGACACTTGACTAGTTTTTATCTAAGTATGCCCCAACTATAGTGCTTGCTAAAGAAGGACAAATTGTAGTTATGACAGAACACACTCTGCTTGCTCTCTAAATAACCCCAGTGCTACTGAAGCAGATGGGCCTGCATTGCCTTCTGTGGAGATCAGTGGGACTCATCAGTGAGAACAGCAGGGCACCCACAGTTGCTTCAAGGTCCACAGGCTGTTGGGATGACAGAAGTGCAATAATGATAATTTCAGCCTTAATGCTGCAGGTATTAGGGGAGTACCTTTCTGCTTTTGGAGCCTAAGATGGTGTCTCAATGTGGCTTTTGGGTGAACTTCAGAGGGTGGCGGGAGAAGAACTTGGCCCCCACTAGCTCTCAGTGTGGGCTAAAATCTGCCACAAGCTGTAGGATGTATGAGCTGGGCCACAATGGATCACTCCTGACACACCACACCACACCACCTTATGATGGTGCCACCTGGCCTATATCAAGCACACTCCTGGCCTTTAACCATTCCTGGGAGGGCCTGCCACACAGTGAGCCGAACACACTGCTTCATCCTGTTCCTCAACTTGTCTTGTGACAATATGGTTGAGTCAGCTACAAGCTCCGTGCAATGACACTAATTCAGTTCCATATCTGTGTCATTGCGTCTTGCACGAGACAGGTGCCTTGAGCCACAGCCTCAAGGTTGGGTGCTCTGCAATCTGACCACGGTAATTACCATTACGGTTAAGCAGCTGTTTCCTTTGTAAGTCCATAATTTTGAGGGTTCATTACATGGACATAAAAGTCCTCTCCAGGCAGAGATTTGGCAGACAAAGCCCAGCCAGGGAGCTGTTTAATCATTTGCTGGTTTGTTTACTTTTGCATCTGTTGGGCAATTCTTTTGCATACAAGGCAGCAAAAGATACAACTGCAGTGGTTTTCAGTTGCTTACCATTAAGGTCTTCATTGATCTTTATTTTGCTGTTGGTCACTTATGATTTATTTGAGGAAATCAATTTGTATTACTATATTGAAGGTGTTTACTGTGCAGTATTCGAAAAACAGCTTTTTCTGACTCTTGATCAGTTTCCTTGTTTAATCTGTGTGCTTTGTGTCCCACAGACTCTGCTACTCTGCAATTGCTTATTACTGGTTCTGTTGTTTTATACTAGAGTACTCTGTAGAGTATTAGACAGTGCTCACTGTATAGCTTTGCTGCTATTTTTATTCTTTCTGCAGCTTTTTTTGATAGAACTGAAAATTTGGAACCAAGCTACATAAATCTCTCTCTTTTTGGTGATTTAAATTGAGGAGAACTTTTAAGATAGTGGAATTACTGTAATTTTATCCCAATGCAACTAGTAACAGAGTTTGTGCCTACTGAGAGATTCTTTTTTAGGAAATGCTGTCAAATATAACATCTGTAAATTTGGTATCTGAAGAAAACTCTGTCTTCAGGCTTTCTAAAATTCCACAACATCCTTTATTTTTACTGTTTAAACCACACCTGAGCTAATTTAAAAGCAAGATGCACTGATACCCATAGCACCCAATGCCAAGTGAAACTGTCTTCCTTTGTAGGATTTTGCTTGGGGCACAAGGCTGAATAGCTGGCCTTGTAAGGATTATGCTGCAGGTGAGTGAATGGAGCCACATTCTTTAGCCAATAGCTGGATACTAGTGAATCTTGTTGCTGGCAAGATGCTGAGCTTCTAAGTGCTACACCTGTGGTTATTTCCTTTTTAAGAAGCCTTGACAGTATCTGGTGACTTAAATCTGAGTTGTCATCTGGCCAGTTTTCATCTTGCATTGAAAAATATTTTAATGAACTCCTTCACAGAGGGGAAAGGAGCTGTGAGTATGTTTTCATCTCACACTTCTAGTTCATTTTAGCACTCTTTTAACAGTCCTGTGTGCACTGAGTAGGTCACAGAATCAGGAGATACATACTATGCCACCCTCTAAACTGGGAATATCATCTTTTGTGAGCCTGGACAATGTCATAAGGAAAGTTTGTACTTTCTGTCCAAGTGCTAGGTGCTGAGAAGAGGAAAAGTTAGTAATTCTTGTACATCCTTACCCTTACTGTCTTTAGACAGGAACAGTGTGACTAGACTTGTGTGACCAGAGGACAGTGTGAAGGATTGCAGAGCTGCGGGTATGCGTGCCTCAGCCTTCTGCACGCTGTCAGACCTCTTCAGCTGGGTCTGGTCCTCCTCTGCTAACACCTCGTGAAAATTGGCTGCTACATGGGAGAGCAGAGCTTGTGTTTCTAGAACAGGCAGACCAAAATTCTGTTAGTGCTATCATGACAAATACAGTGTTAGCCAGGAAGTTCATAAGGACTTACTAATTCATTTGTTTTATGTAAAAATGTATCATCAAAAGCTTTCTGTCCTTCTTTCCCCAAAGAAAATTACTTTTTGATGAAATGAAAATGGTAAAAGAAAAAGTCAGTTTTAGTTGAAGAGTATTAATTTCAGGGGGAAAAAGGGTAGCCAGATGTTTCCATTTTGGTTTAATTAGAAACCTAAACTTTTAGAATATTTGGTATTTTTTTCTTCAAAGTTTTACATGATACTTTTTTTTTTTACTTACCCTGAATAAAAAACAAACATAAGAGAATAAGTCCTTTTCAATGAAAAAGATTCAGTTAAATGAGTAACGCGAAATTGACAAAGGATTGGATTGGGACCCTGGTGAGAAAGCTACCTTTTTTGTTGGGAATGGAGGAGGACTGTCGTTTCTGAAAGTATCAGGAATGCAAGTTTTTGTATTCTCTTCTGTGTTCTGCCTCTCATTCTCATTTTTGCATGTGTATTAAGTGACTCTTGCTGAGCTGTGCATTGAGATGTGTCACTGTGATAAATCACTTTTACTAGAGATTATATTTTGCCTCCAAATGAAGCTGCCAGCAAGACACACTGTAACTGCTGCAAGTGACTGCAATGTTTTCTGTCACCTTTTCTCTCTCTCTCTCTCCCCTCAAAATATTATTAAATAATTTCTGACTAAATTCTGTTGAGGACCATGTTTTCTAATGGGAGGGAAAAAAATGACAGAGGTGGCAATTAACAACTGTCAGCACTGGTCAAGCGTCTTTATACATGTAAGTAAATCTCATTTTCTCCCACATTTCTTACACTCAAGTATTAAGATTAAGTCACTCGGTAGAATGAATGGTGTTGCTGCTCAAGCTGCACAAGCAATATGGACAAATGGGATACAAGTTTTTCAGTCTCCTCAGCTGGTTCCCCTCTCTTGGGACTTCTGTGCTTGTTGACATGTTTTTTCTTTGCTCTGAAATTTTTTAACTCACTCCCATTTTTGTTTTCTCTCCAGTTTTTCCTTTCAGATGAATTCCACATCATTTTGCCTTTGATTGCAATTTGTAGAAACTGGTTGTGAGTGAAAAATCTGTGATACCATATTCCTTTGTGTAAGTCAGTTTCAGAGTGTTAGTACTTCATTCTATTCTCCCTTCCTTTTAAACTTTACATTGCTGGTGGATACTCAAAAGCCATCTTGATTTATGATTTTCTGTGGGATTTTTTTTTTTTTCTTGGAAGAGATCTGAGAAAACACCAATGTTACAATAGGGCCCATAGAACCTTCATTCCTGCATATGACCTGGACAGGCATGCTGTTCTGTTTTTCTAGCTGAAGCTTTCATCTTTCAGAAGTGAATTTCTTTAGAAAAGGAGGGAGAAATAGGCTGTATTTTGAAAGCTGATTTCCAAATATTAAATGCCAAATTGCGAATGCCAAACCCCTTTATTTTGTCAACGTTCTATAAAATTCAGTCATATCTTAGAAAAATCTGACTGTAAACCAGTGTCTTGGATAACTACTAAAACAGTTGTAGCAAAGATAACAGGTAGATGTATTATATAGTCCCACAATGATGCATAGTGCAGCTTGGTCATGGAGGAGAACGCTGTTCCTCTGTGGTTACTTGATAAACGCTTTTAATTATCAGCAATGTCATTTGCATAATGGAATTGTACAGCTGGTAACATGCAGCGCAAGGAGTTACCACATGCTCTGTCAGTACTCATGTACAGGAAGAATTGCTGGAAGAATGCAAGCTCTGAGCAGAGGGAAGTAAATAATTGTGCATCACAAATATAGGGACTGCCTGCATAGGAAGATGGTTAACTGTGCTAGATTATGGAACTCCTTGGCAGCTTGAGCAGTATTCAGAAAGGCAGCAGTTTTCTGGCCTGTATCAAGAACCACTTTCTGTTGGTTGTAGGAAGCTACTTTAAGATAAACTGGTTTTTTTTTCTTATTCTTTTCTGGTCATGATTCAAAGCTGTAAGCCTATGGAACAGCTTTTTGACAGAGATCCAAGCATCTTAATGTAATGGTCAGCTGCACTTTGATATCCTGTGGTTTTGGCTTTGGCTTGACTGTAGCATACATGACTAGACACTGCTGTTCATATTCTCATGTACTAGTGTACGCTGAAATAAGAACAGGCTGTGAGAAAAGATGGATGACTGCTTTACCTTGAAGGCTATAAACACAGCTGTGTAGATCAGCAGATGGCAGACTACTGCTAGCGATGGGCCACAAACAATATGAACTGTTCCTCTTCCCTGTACTGTTCCAGATGGGAGGCCTCTAAAGGGAAAATGGAATATGCTTGTTTTGTGGTGGTCTTTCCAATTCTGCCTTCCGTGCACTTGCTTTGCTCTTTTCTTCTGAGGGACACTTTCTCCCCAGTGACACACGATTCAAGATGAGCACAGCCAGCCTCATCTATTGTATTGTTTTATGATTCTCTTTGACCTTGTAACATATATAACCCTACTCTTTAAGCTATCACCAATCTTAAATGTAGAATGAGTTTTAATAAATAAGATAGTTTCTGACACTTGATGGAGTTACAAGTGAAGCTTTTGGACTGCAGAGCCATGGTCAGTGAATGACATTCAGAGAGGAGGAATGCATCAAAAGTAATCTGCTCCACCTGGGGCAGCGGGAGCTTGGCTGCCAGTGCAGTAAGAGTAAATGGGATTGCATCTTTCAGAATGACATAGTATTTGGCATAAATAAGTTTTAATTTTATCCCATTGCTGAGGTAGTTAACCCTGTCCATCAGCAAAAACTGTACCTTAGGTGCTGTTGTTCTGTGTGAATGGGAAGTTGTAGAATACCTGTGCATGGGGCAGCTTAAGATGATGGAGTGTAAGAGAATTAAATTAATTTTTTGATTATAAAAATTGACCATTTACTGTTGTCTTCATGGCATCAGATATCAAGAATTTCCCAGTGGGAATCACTTTCTCAGTGAAGCAAAGAAAGAGAAGTACTGTCTGTCAGCATGTGCTAACCTCTGCCATCAACAGGCCAAGAGTGCTCTGTGAAACATCTTGGTAATATCCTGCTAGTAGTGTTGCTAGTAATGTAATGAGTTGTCTGAATGTCTTCAGTTTCTGACTAAGGGCTCACAGACATGAATCGTAAACTCTGAGGAAGGATTTGGGAAGTCAGTCATCTCAACAACAAATCTCTTTCCCAAAGAGCTGCTGTTATTTTCCAGATACAACATTTTTATAGGACTATCAGAGCATTGTACAGAAAAAATTTCCTCTCTTGCACATGAAATAGTAGGAATTGGTTTTGGTTTACATATTTTTCTCTGCTTCCCAAGCGCTTAGTAAATGAAACAAGCAGCAGAGGATGAATATTCTCATCAATCATCTTTTGTTTGTATATGCTAGTCAAGACCTCAAAATCCTCTTGGAGGGAAAGAGGAAAAACTCTGAAGAAGGCTTTCTTTTATGTTACTTCAAAAGTAAATGCTTTCAGTTAAAGCCCCAAACCCCATAAAGTAACTTTTTCAACTGGCTGCATGGTGACATGAAGCCAGGAGAGTCTGCCCGTGTGGAAGGTTGTCTCTTCCATGGCCAACTAGGTTCATAATTCTGACTTTGCAGCATGGACTGACCCCAGCAGACATTCAGTTCAGGGCTCTCTTACGAATTTCAGAGGGAACACTAAGCATCCACTCAGAGTGGTTTAGAGTTTTTTATGTCACGTAAGCAATTGCAAACATCCTATTTCTAACCACAGCCAACGAAGACGCTTTGGTGTAAGAATGCTACAGCAAACCACTCAATGTATTACTTTCCATAGAAAATTTCATGCTAACCCTCCCTTGCTAGATAAAACCCCCAGTTTATCATGGTTTTCTTTTCATTAAATGATTTCCAAGTTTGACCAGCAGTAATTTTTTGTGAACACATCTTCAGATGACCTCTTGGAGCCAGAATGACAACAAATAGTGAGGATGACTCTTTAACACTAATTTACATATTATCTGGAATCTTCACTGTTTTGATGCAGATAACACCTTGATGCAGATAGTACTTAGAACAGGAGGTTAAATCTGTGCTTTCCACGCAAAACGTAGTAATAAGGAAAATGGTTGTTAGGAATGACTCTGTCTTGCACTGAAACAAAAATAATAATTAAGCATTCTAGGGTTTGCTGTTGAGATTGACATCTTAACTTTATTAATGACCTGGAAAAAATAGACCATAATCTTTCAAGATTTGTGGATAAAAGCTGTGGAGCTTGTAAAGTCCATGCTAAGATAAGTAAATCACTGGGACAATCATTATTACGGTAGATGAAATTTCATTTGGCTACATGTCAAGTACTACATGCAGGCCAAAATAATCTAGACATTTGCTGTGTAGTATTCTGATGGACTTCAAGCTTCCCATATCCTCTAAGGAAATATTGGGCATTCTGTGTAAATATTTAATTCAGAAAGATGTCTACCCAATGAGCAGAAACTGTAGCAAAACAGTTAGGACACCTAGGAGCGTGGTACATGGGACAGGGTGAAAGAGAACAGGTGGATAGTGTATTGCCATATCAAGTGTTCATTTTTATCTTCTGTGACCTATAGTTTCCCATAAGTCTGGCGTTTGCCTCTGTCTTACTCAACCTGCGTATCAGAGCATTATTGCTCTGCCTACTATCTCATCTTTTACATTACTAATGCTTTTGGCACCTAAGTAGCTATAAATGCTACAAAAATTTAAGTTTCCAGTGGGCAAAAGGATGTATCACAACAAATGGAGGTTTGCTGTGTGCATTTGTGACCTTCAGTTCCTGCCTTGTGTATAAAAAGCAGCCATGTATCTACTGACAGCATCTTACTGCCTTGCTGTGTTGATTTCCCAGGTTCACTAGCAGAGCTCAAGGTCTCTTCCTCCTATTCAGCATGGCTGATGTTATGCTTCAGCTGCTGGGCGTCACCTTTATAGGATCATAGAATCTCACTGCCCCGGTGGTATATAGCTGTTCTAGAATTATATAGGAGAAGCAGCTTTCCCAGGAGCTGGCAAAAACCAGATTTGTTCCTGGTGAGATGATGACTCTGAACTTTCAGTTTCTTAGAACACAGTAAAAAAATGGTTTACATTGCTCAATTTGTCATCAGTTGCTCATCCATGCTTAGTTTTCTCTTTTTCCCTTACATGCTGCTGAAACTCTGGCATTTTAGCCTTTTTAGGGACATGGGAATTGCACAAGATGCAAGTGTACCAGTTAACTCTGCATTAAATACAAACTTACAACATAGTGGATGTTCCATAGACTATATAAAATTTCTAGTGAGCACAGAAGTTGTCCTTTCATTTCTATAACAACTTCCTTTTTTTTTCTTTTTTTTTTCTGTTGTGTTATTCTTAGGTTACTTTATGGCTGATGAAATATGTTTCAGAAAATGTATTTGTGTACCAATATCACAAACCACTAAGGCTTCATAACTTGTGATCTACTTGTGAATAAGTATTTAAGCAGAGCTCTCAAAACTCTGTAAAAGTTTGTTCCTTCTTCATTTCCCTTAGTCTGTGCCACCCTGGCTTAAAGCAGTTTCTTTTTTGGTGGTATCTCAGATGAACAGTGATACCAGTGCCCCAGGGTAACAGGCACTGAGCTATACTAAAGTTGCAAGCATGGGAAGTGCTCAAATCACTAAACAGCTATGATCTATGCCATCTAGGGAGGCAGACTCAGAAATATTTCCATGCCTCTCTAGCATTTCTTTGTTTAATCAGAGAAGAAATGCAAATTTTTCTGTGTTCATTTGGAAAATGATCTGTAATGACTACCTTAGATCACAAAAAGGAACCCATGAGAAGTGATTGGTATGTGCCTAAAGATATTGCTATCGAGGAGTAGATGGTGGAAAGAAAAGCAGAAAACATGGATACACTTTAATATTGTTTCATTTTGCAAAGATGAACGTCAAATAAAGGTGACATCAGAAGATCAGGAAGGAGTCTTAAACAGGAACACACATTCTTATCGCTAAATTCACCTTGCAATAAGCATGGCAGTAGTAGTCCTACAAATTTAGACTCACTGTTATAAATCCATACTTTTGCACTTAGAAAGACAATTCTTCAAACACTAAGATTCAGAAATACTTATTAAAAAATAGCATGCAAGACACTAATGAAACCTGCAGGTGTTGCCCAAGCATGCCAGACAATATCCTTTTAAAGTATTGAACTAGCTAATGATGATATAACACAATACATGACAGCAAGGGTGAGGCATTCCTAGGGCAAAGACTGCTTTAAAGGTATATAAGCTATTCTTAAAAAACTGAGCTTGCTTTGCAATGCCTGCAGCTTGACCATTGATTTGCAGGACCCAGAAATATAATATAAAATGGGATTAATTTTAATTTCTGTAAATAAGCTGACTTTGGAAAGTTAATTGAGGGACTTGGCTTGAAGTTTTATAGCTGCACTTCTCTAAAAGAAAATGAGCAACTTACAGCTAGCCAGATGTGGTTTAGGGATCTGGAGATCTGTAGGTTTAGCTACAGGCATACTGATTTTGGGGAAGATCCCAAATGAGTTCATTGCCATAGGGATTCCTGCCTAGGCCATAGCTGATGGCAGGGCACCATCCGAAAGTTTCCTACCAGCTGGCAGCCTGAAGCTGAAACAGCTTCTCTGTTGAGCAGCCAGCTGCCTGCAGCCAGAAAGGAGGTCTCTCTCCCTAGCAGGCAGGTAGCACATTGTGGAATGAGATCTGCTCTCATTATCAGTTAGCACTTCTGATGTTCAGACCATTAGTCCCTGCAAACAGCTGCAACTTCACCTAGTTAAAAAGTCTTCCTCCAGAAATCCCTACCCAGGCACTGCAGAAGAGTTGATATTGCTCTAAGTGTGTTTATTATGAACCTAAGGCTTAGCTTTCTAAGCAATCTTCACCTCCCTCATTCACCCAGCAGGCAAGCACATAATTTCCCCATACAGAATCTTAACACCAGTTAATCCAGTGTCCTCGGTTATTTTATGCTGCTTGACTTCAAGTGCTCTTGGCTTTACTGAACATGTCTATACCATTTTAAGTGTCTGCATAGTACGAAGGCTAAATTCCAAAAGCTGTTTTGCTGTGCCTGCTGCAAACGCTTGGATATGTTCCAAGTCCTAGTCTGGCATTGAAAAGGGATTTTCCAGGATGTTACAATTCATCCAGCACTATAACTGTGCCAATCCAAAAGCTTTGCTGCCTTCAAAGATACACTACTGCATGTAGTAAAAGTGTGTTCCAAGGCACACAAAAGCATTAAAAACACCAGCTCAGCCAATGGCTTTATTGGTGTAGACATTAAACTACCCAGAAATGCTTTCTCTAGGCTACTTTCAGGCTGTGTGAGCTATTCAAAGTTTCAGTGCTGCTGTTTATGTAGAAGTTTATGTGACAAAGCATATTCCTGTGTCTGCTCCCACATGTATGTGGCCTGCCTGGAGAATTTCACACAAGGGAGGAATGCCCACTTCCTTTTTTTCCCAGTCAATCACAACATCCAAACCCAAAATTACAGATCCTCCCCACTGCTTCCACAGAAGAGAGTGGCACAGAAAACGTGGCATTACAGAGAGCAGCTCTTTGAGGAAAAGGTGGGTCCGTTTATTATGAAAGTGGGAAAGTGGGGTGTCCATAGTAGCTGTAGCATCACATTGTTAAAAACTGAACTACTGAATGTTTAAAAAAAAAGGGTGAATGTGAGAAAATATTTTTAGGAATTAATAATTTAAGTAGTCATGCCCTGGACTGCGTGCTTTACTGTGTCTAATTTAAACTGAATCATTTGTAATGAACAGATTGACCCTATCTCTATGTATAGGACAAAACTGTGCCAAAAGTGAAGTGAAATAGTTACTGTTGAAAAGCTTATACAAACCAAGTCAGAATAATTGTGCAAAACAACACATATGTTTTAAACTGCATTGTTGCAGCCGCTGAAAAATTAATGTTATTTGAATGAAGTTGCCTTGTACTGATTCTCAAGATCCCAAAGCTGACACTTTGTTATGAATCTATAAGCTACCAGCCTTTCTGGAAAGATGTGCTTTAGCCAAATGCAAGTTACTAGGATCAAATATAAGGCAAGTGGCTGAGATACAGCTGTCTGATTTTAAAAGGTCAGATAAAGCTACTTAAAGATATATACTGGCCTTAAACTACATTAATTTTGGTAAGCCTGAATGTTTTAAACATGCAAGCCTATGTGTGTATGTATTGGTGTGAATACAATTTCCAGCTTAACAGTCGGGGGGGAGAATTTTGCCTGGCTAGCTGAGCGTTTACCTGAACTGAAGGTTCAGGTCCCAGCTGCCACTGTTATTAAGGAATGCTGAAGGTGGCTGCAGAGACCAGACCTCATGCTCCATTTGGATGGCACAGCTCTAGCTTCCAGGAGGCTGCAGTCCATCCTGAGCTGATTTGCTGTTGCATTTACTGCTTATATAATGTTAAGCTACAAGTGTTCCATGTCCTAGTAAGAACAGCAACATAGAGAGCAGTAGTTTGTCAGGAAAGATGATCCAGTTCTCTAGGATATAATTAAGTGCTGATAAGCTCAGACATAAGACACATGTAATAAATTAGTTATAGTACCTGACTAAGAAGGATGAACTCTGCCGCAAAGGCAATTATATAGAATTTCAGCCTTGGGACCATTTCCACACATTCATGTGTGTTGGGAAATCACATATAAATTTTATGTGTCTTCAGAAAAACCGAGAAATTATTAACATAAACAGTTATAGATTTTAAAGTCCAAGTAAAGTCTAGGAAGGTTGTTGCATTAGCACCTGTTTTTGAAAGTGTTGTCATTCTTCTGGCTTTAAAAGAAAAGCAGGAAGTGTGGAAATGCTCTTAATCTGCTCCTATATAAAACAACTAGACTCTTTACTACTGGTCTGATACTTAAAAAACTCAGCAATCTGCCATTAAAAAACTGCCAGACCTGGATTTCACAAAATTGCTTCTTCAGAGGTGCTAAACATTCTGGCTGTATTCAAGTGGTTTTCAAGCTCTGCAATCACCACAGGAGATATTTTAAGTTATATTTGCTAGTTCCCCATTTTCCCACTTGCTCTTATTCTAAATTGTTTCTTTGTCGTCCCTTCTGGTCACATTCAACTTGTATTTAACACATCTGTGTGTTTATGTTGGAGGATAATTTTGCTCATGCAAGCAAGACAAATTATTGGATTTTTATATCTTCTGTTTTAAAATCCATTTCATGGAGGGTGGAGCAAGGTGGGAAGGGCCCTAAAAGAGGTGCTGTCCCTTTAAAGAAGAGTTATCATTTCACTAGCTATAACTTGCAACTTGTCTCCTGAAAGGAATTGCCTGCTATGCTTCAAATAAAGAGGAGCAGTTTTATTTGCTTTCATATAAGCTGCTGAACTGCTAAGATACCAAATAATTTATTTTTTCTTATTATACAAGGTCTGGAGCTATTTTCCGTATTGGCTTGCACTGTAGTTTAGTTTGGATTATTGGAGTTAAAGTAAGAAAGCTATGTAAACAGTAGAGATCTGAAAGACCTGAAAGAACAGGCATAGAAGATGTGTCAAGAATAGCAGTGTATCATATTTGATGGTGTCACTGAAATGCACCAATGTCTAGGGGGAAGAAGGTGATGATGGAACTAGCATGCTATGAATGTTATCCATGGGCAGAATCTTAATCAAGAATTTTGAGCAAGTAGCTATTCGAAATCAAATGTCCTGTTGGATCTTCAGTATCAGAGCAGACGGGGCTTTAGCTTTTCAAATCCCAGCCAAATAATATATAAGCTAAGCAAAAGTGTAAGTGGCAGAGAAGATTCAAGATGGAGAAAGATAATATCAAATACAAAGCACATCTTTGTAAACCTGAGCCATCCACATTTTGACTGAGGAAAAACAATGATGTAATCAAAATTAAGTGGAGTCCATGACATTATTAGAATTAACATCTCCATTGATTAAATGAATTGCTGACAGCAGCAGCAGCATTGCTGGACTATCAGTCTTGCACACTCGTTTGACATTTTAAAAGAAAATGATGAATGTCACTAAGTTTTTTTGCTATTATTTGTATGATGTAAGAGTTTGCCTGATGGATTTCAGATCTCCTAGTTCAGTGGGATCTTGAGCACATCAAAATATTTACCACTTACCTTACTTGGAGGCAAGTTCAATTTGTTTCTTCTACTGTGCTGTCAAAAGCAATGGCTTTTCTACTTACACCTTGAACTAAATTAACGAAAACCTGTTTTGATTTATTCTGACAATTATTTCAATGCAAGTCTGTGCGTACATACCTCCTTTGGCTGTAGTATCTTAAAACTGACTTAATCCTAGTTAGTGTGTAAAATGAGCTTTAATTGCCATCTTCCACAGTGCTTTTCTAACACTACATGTTTTTCATACATTTTGAAGGCAGTGCAGCTGGACACTTGGCTGT
The DNA here is from genome assembly GCF_017639655.2 of Falco naumanni. Lineage (NCBI taxonomy): Eukaryota > Metazoa > Chordata > Aves > Falconiformes > Falconidae > Falco > Falco naumanni. Next base: position 92,044,023 of record NC_054054.1, on the reverse strand, counting down.
AGCTCGCCTTTCAGGAAGTGATCTTCTGTTTTGTGTCTGGCATAATGATGCTTCTTCTGGTGCCAAAGAGTAGACAGCGGCCCCTCTCTGCTGCATCCTGGCAGAGGCGCAGGGCACAGATTGTTAGTGACCTCTTGTGGAATCGAATAATTGTGATGGAGCTGATCCAGTCATACAAGGGCACACTCCATCCCCCCTTGGTCCTGGCACTTCTAAGCTGTTCTAAAACCTCTTGAAAAGAAAATATTTAGCTGAAAATGAAGACAGGTACACTACCTCTAATTTGGCCAGGTTTGCCACGCTTCCAGTATGGCAAGTACCCTGTGATCCTTAACAATTACAAGAAATTAGGGTTTACTAAAGTTGGTACTGACAACAGCAGCTCAGTTTGGAAGTGCCTTAGTATCCTTAGGGGTTTCTGTTGAAGAATACCTGCTTAACTACTGGGAAACAACAGCATCCTCACAGATGTCAGTATGTTGCAAAAAGTCTCTGGAGTATGCTTCATACTCGCTTTCCATTATATATCAATGTTGCTTGCATTCTGTGCCAGCAGAATGATGAGAGGCTTGTCCTAATTGCTCCTGCTTTTCCAGGCTTAGGTGGAGGGTCTGATTATGGGGTTCATGAGAAGCAGGAATATAGGTTTCAACATGAGCCAAGTCCTTTACATTCAGTGCGTGTAAATATCAATCACCTGTCTAATGGAATTTAGAGGTATGGATAAACAAATAGAAATTACAGCATTGTGTACATACGTTCCCTAAAGACTGATTTGAAGTTAAGAGTCTGTGCCCAACTGACCACTCAAGCACTGGATCACTGCTTCCTCTCTCTTGTGGTATTGTCTTCAGCCTTCTTAACTGTACCTAATTCTTCTGGCCCATTCTGGCCCATAGAGGCCCTTCTTTAAAATCCTTAAATTCTTTAAATCTTAAAAAAAAGACAAGACATTCTGCTGGAGACAGTCCATAACCAAAGGTTAAGAGAACTCAGGCCACCCTTCCCTCAGTCTCCCTTTTTCCTGCTAAGTAGTCACAGAAATATTGCTTCTGACAGAGGCGCTCCATGTAAGGCTGCTTCTGCAGCCTGCTAGCCCTGGTCCACACAGTCCTGTCAGAAAAGCAGGACTTGCAACAGCGAAGTGACATGTGGGTAGTGCCTTTTTCCCGAGGCTGAGGATGTGGTGGTATTATCACTAATGCTTTTAACTGCTTTGCTTTGCTTAGGCCACAAGCTGTTGTTTTGTCCAGAGACCTCAAAAGCCACGTGGGAAGCAAAAATGTATTTCTAAAGATGGGAGCGTTGCATCACTAGAGGGCATCCCACACCTCATCACAGCCAGCAGCAAATCCCAGGGTGGCGGAGGGGCAGGCAAGCGGGGGGTTCCTCAGCTCCATTCTGCTTCTTGGGCTTTGTTTGCATGGAGGTTTTCTGTAGGTAAAACTGATTTAATAAGGGTGTGATTTGCCTTATAAAATAGTAGTACATGTATTCAGTCTGTACTGTAAATGCTATTGTACTGGAACTGAAGTATTACAAACTGTTTCTGTTCAGGAACAGCTGTTAGTCTAAATCTTCAGTATTATACCAATGGAAGTAGCTCTATGTACATGTACACATGCATAGGTGGGTAGGAATGTTGGCATTTTATGTGGATTAGAGTAAATAAAGCAATATAATATATGGTATCTACAAAAGAGCACTCAAAATAAAAGCATCCAGATCAGCAGGGGTTTTCTCCCCTGCTTTTACTCAGTTTACTAAGACTTAAAAGACTGGAATTCCTAAGTTAAGGAGAACCCTTTCTGATTCCAGCTTTCTGTAAAAGAAGTCAGGTGCACACTGCCTGCGTCCTGAGTGCAGGTCTCAAGCACTGTGGCAAAGAACACAGTGAAATGTTCTAAGTGTAGCACTTAAAAAAAAAAAGCAACCAAAAATAGATACCAGTAATGCAGCAAGAGAGAAGGGGGAGGGTGAAGACAGCTTCATTTTACAAATGTCTTTGTTGAGACAGTAACTGGATACAGAAATCCAAGTCACAGTGGGATTCCAAGAGTGCACATCTGCCTTCCAGCCCTTGTGTTTCCCAGAGCAGTGGTGGTTAGCTGAGATCTTTAGAAGGTGGTTATATGTATCTGCCTCTGAAGGAAGATTTTAAGGTCCACTTTTGGGAGCCCAAAGATAATGAATGCAATGTCTGTTTGCTGATATTGAGCAGACTACTGTCCAATATGGACCTGTTTCCGTATCTTGCTGTTCTCCTAGAAGAGGGATACTAAATTAACCGTTGCCACATAATTTTACTCAGGCCTGCTCTACAAAGAAGCAGTGTACAGCTCTGGCTCCAGTGAGACAGCCAGGTGGGGCCCACTGGCAGTGATAACAGCTACTCAGTGGAAGAATTGTAAAAATAGAGGATCTTCAGCAGAAATTCATGAAACAACATACTTTGTGTCCCACTGAGGCCCAGGCAAAACTTATCCATGGACTGGTCTTAGACTGAAACCTGTTAGTTGAATAGCCTGCCTGTGGGAAACCATTGATGCTAATATTCTGGGCTCTCCAGAATTTCTTTGCTGTAAATTCCTGCAAAATCTAATCCTTTTCTTTCCTACCATATAACTGTACGTTATCATGCCAAGGCTTCTCTTACATACAATTTTTCTTTTAACAAGATCTAGCCAAATGGCAAGGCTGTTTTCCAATAGTCATATATGGGTTCCTATGTCACATCACAGGTTTCCATTAAAGAAAAAAGTTGCAGCAGGCAAACTTGTTTTTGTGTGAAGTTTCACACAGGCTTGGTTCTCACATGAAGCCTCACCATAACAATATTTGCTTTCTTTCTTTTCTGTCTTTGCATCAGGGTCAAAAGACTGTATTAAAGGAATCTAGACAACCTGCTGCTTTCCCATCCTGTTAATTGACTCCATATCTGTTGTGTATCCTATTTGTTGTGTACCCTTTCCATTGGTACTCTGATCCTCGGGGCTTCTCTGTAGCATCTTCTATTCACAAATAGGGGCCAAGTCCGCTTTTGCGTAGCTGAGCATCAAGGTTTTCCAGTCTTGGAATCTATTGCTTTTGCATCCTCTGGTATGCTGTTCTCCAGATCATGTAGATCAACTCCATTTATTTCAAGACCCACAGCAAGCCTGAGCAAAGGCAAAGGCTGGAGCTCTGTGGCAGTTCTTGGCAGGAAGCTCTTTGCATAAAGCCCATTAGGGCAGCAACAGCTGAGCTTCCCCCTTAACAACTTGCAGAAGCAGATTGGAACATATTGTTCCTGTGGTTTGTGTTGTCTTTTTTTAAATACATATTTTGAGAGTAAAGTTTAGTGCATGCACGCACACACTCACTACTTGAATCGTTTTAGAATAGGAACAGAAAAAACCAGATGCAAATAGAGGTCAAAGAGATGCTAAAAAAGAGGGACATGTCCTTCTGTCTGTTTGATGGTTTTGAATGCAAGGAAGAGCAGGCAGTGCCCAAATTAAGAAACATCAGTATTCTTTTCTAATCTAGTGCTAAAGGTCCAAGGTCCAAAACTGATTCTGGGAGATTTTAAACATGCAAAGGGGAGCAAAGTGCTCATGTTCTCTTTTGAACTCTGTAGGATTTCAATTCTCACTTGTGCCTCTGGAAGTCTCCTTCTCCATGTCTCTGGCAAGCAATAAAATTCTAAGAAAAGCTTTGGGGACTCATAGGGATTATTAGACAAGGATGCTTCTGAAGCAGCACTGGCACTACACAAGGCGTCCTGTTGCATGCCTGTGCGTCTCCCCTGGTTAATAGAAATATGTGTAAATCTGAATCCTGAGATGCAGGTATATCCCGTATTCATAGGTATTTTCTTTTTAATTTTATGTATTTAACCTTGCTACATAATTTCTCACTTTATAGATATGGAAACGGATAGGTAAAAATTAAGTGATTCCTTGAAAGATTTTTTTTTTTATATAAAGGCAGATAAGTCATTTACACAGGCCAGAGCTCAGGCATGCTATATATCTCCTGTATGTCTGGGAAAGTGTAACATTTCATAGATTGCATGTGTCTCCAGTGAGATTTCTTGCTTTTCTAACTGTTTAAAATTGCAGGTAAGTGTATTCAGACTCTGGCTTCCTAGCAGATTGCCAGTGTAGTCCTGTTCATGTGAATAGGTAGATCACTACAGTAAATGAGGAAGGCATTTGAAACAAGGGCCCTGTGTAAATGATTGTATAAACCAGCATATCCCATTAGGACCAAAAAATCCAGAATATGACATGTTCTGATGTAGTGGCTAAGGGCTTTGGAGAAGTTAATTCCTTCCATGCTAGAATGGTGGAAGGCCACATCCAGTGAATATATTATAACTAACATGGCAACAAGCAGTATAGGATAATAAATGCGTTCTGCTGTCCAGACGCATTCCATACACAGTGCATCAAAAGGGTTAAATATAGTTATTCTCAACAGTGTTTGGCCTGGCTGAGGATTACAGTTTATTTTAGCTGTTCTTCCTAAACATAGCAAAGGTCACAAGGGAACAAGCTTTGTTGCTGGGTCTTATTGGCCTTGTTCCTTGTAGGGGTTTTGCAGGAGGACAGGATTGTCTCACTTACAAGGATAATAGATGACAAGCCTGGTGCTGATTAACCTAATTTTAATTGATAATTAATTTTAAACCCTATTTACTTTCCCTGGAACAGCTGAGACTTCAAGGAAATCACAACAGAGGTGAACAAGAACTGAAATCTTCCCAAAGGAAATTATACAGGCGGGAAGGAGAAAGGCAAAAATAGATGCATATTCAGATTGTCAGTTTGGATCTTCATTAGATTTATTGCTTCCTCACCTTTTGCTAGCTATTGTATGTGCTTCCTCTGCTAAGGCATCCTAGTCTTGCTCTGCAAAGACCTCTGCACTCTAAATTCAGGGTCATTCCTCAGCCCTGCTTGCCAGTTAGTCTTCTTTTTGCTTTATTAGAACTCCTTTTGCCTCATTTCTGAGCCTGGGAAATCGATGGAGTGGCCCGCTGCTGTTTGAGAGCATGAATACTCCTTTTACACTTGAAATATATGTGGTGCTCCATAGTTTTACAGTAGTAAAAGCTTGAATATGTGTGTAAAAGGTCATTTTTATTCATAACCCAACTCTCTGCACATTCTGGACTTAGTTCTGGAAATCAGTCTTCCAGAACTAACAGCTGCATTAAGTTTCCTTACAGTGCATTCCTGCAGGAGCTTTCCTTATCATAGTTAAAATCTATTGAAAGCCATAATGACTACAGTATTACGTCTGCTCTTCTACAGCACTATCTAGAGAGGGTTCTCAAATAATTTTATAATCATTAAGGAGTTAATTCTTTAAACGCCTTTGAGATGCATGTCATCCTAATGGTAAAGGCTGATAAACTGGAAGTCTGAGTAATTTATTTAGCGTCTTGTAACATGCACAGCAGAGGCAGCAGCTTCTCCTGGCGCTAGGAACTGCTCTAAACTTATTTCCAGGGCAATGTTACAACACGAGCCACATTCTAAATTACCTTTTATATCAAGATTGCATTTCATCTTTCTGTAATAGTTATAGCATTGCAAAATATCCACCCAGTGGAATTACTTACTCCAGTTATTACTAACTCTGCTGGTTATGTTTGTAGCCTAGTTATTCAGTACCTTCATCCTACATCACAGGGCCTTTTAAAATAATGCAGATAATTTAGTCTAAATTTACATAGTCTCACTTGATCATTATGTATAATCAAGGTATGTTCTCACAGTATCATTCTGAGATATTCACACACAATGAATATAAAAAGCCACCTGTGACATCTTCCCCTGCCTTTACTGATCAGAGTACCTCTCATTCAGGTAACAGGAAGAAAAAAAGCTTTTCTGAGCCCTGACCTGAGTTCCCAGAGTGATTGAGGTCTTAACACTGGGCAGTTCTACAAGGATGATTCCTTGGGGCAGCTTCATACTGTATTGTCATTAGAGCAAGAAGGTTAGAAAACGTAGCTCCTATTTAATCAGATGGAACTAGAAATGCTTTTCTAAAGGGCACCTGACACTGCAGGCAGTTTAACCCTTTATAACTAATACCAGCTGATCCCACTTCTGCCGTTCTTGTTTTAATGAATGATAGAACATTCATCATAATGGATACTTCTCTTTTGAAAATTAACAGTTTGTTTTTCATTATCTGTATCTTGTTAGATAGACAGTTAGACTTACAGATTCCAGGTTTGTTTCAGTGACTGTGGATCAGCTTCATTTCATTGACAGGTTAAAAACAAATCCCTAGGTGCAGTCCTGCAGATTTAAAAGGAAATCTTGAAAGACAAGGTGGGTTTCCTCTGGCTGCTTCATCACTAGCAGCAATAAACACTCTGCCAGTTGTTCCTTCTGTTATAGAATATTTTTAGTCCCATGCCAAATCAGGAATAGAGCCCATCTCATAGGGCAGGTTTGGAGACTCACAGGCTGCTTGCAGAACTTCCCATTGCTAATGGTTTTTCCAAATGGGTCCTGCCAAGAGGAGAATTGTTTGAAAATGTGGCCATAGTTTTAAGAGTAATTTTGAAGTTCTTGACTTCATAACTGCTTTGCTCTTTTTTGCCCATTAACATATTCAACTGTGGGTCTCAGCAAAATACTGGCAGCTTATGGGATGAACTTAGTATGATGAAACAGGAGCTAGCACTCCTGATTACGTGTTCTAGCCCCAACATTGTGAGTCTCTGGCATCTGTCACCTTATAAAATGGGGATATGTTTTCTGCTGTCAGTTCTTATGGTAAAGCTTAGTGTTTGTTTATAAAGGACACTGAGATACATGCACAGAAGGAACGTGGAAATTCTATTAATGAAAGCAATTTAGTTTTAATAGCTGCTATGTGAGTGCTGGATCTCCTCAAGCAGAGATAAGCTATTAAAGGTGATAGTACAATGATGATTAGAGCAAGGCCCCAGCTACACTCTTTCCCACATTTAAGGTCATTTCAAGAATCAGGATCTTTCTTTTATGACTGGCAGCACAGGCAACTTACCTGCTTACATACTCATACGTAGGATTTCCCCAAGCTAGATGTTCTATGTATTTTTTGGTAATGCATTCTTTCCTTCCTTCCTCCCCACCCCTTTGCACTGGAAAGAGGAAGGTATTTCCCTTTTTTTTTTTTTCCTTCCTAAAGGCTACTATGTATATTTTTAGTTGCTCAGGATGTCTCCAAATAACACACTGACTCTGAACTTGCATTGTCAGCCTTCCCTGTAAAGCCCCTCTTGGGAGGTTTATGGCTCACTCTCTACAGCTTTGCTGATGCAGCATGTAATGTTTATACCTGCAATCAAGCATTGGCTGAGCTGCAGCCCAATGCTGGCAGCTTTTTTCTTTCTCCCTCTGCCCCCTGCCTCCTTCCTTTGCAACTCTGGTCTGGTGATACTAGATTGATATAGTACATACAGTGGTGATTACCTATAGAAAAGTAAAAAAAAAAAAAAAAGGCATTACTCAGTAGCCAGAAAAACTTGTATGTGCTCTTCCCAGCAAGAATGAGATGGACTCAGGGTCTATATTTCTTCTTCTAGATGATTTATAATGCCTTCCTCCCCTGCACTGCTGTTTTCCAAGCCAGTTCATGGATTTGGAGCTTCATCAACAGTTTATAAAATGTTTTAAACAGAACACAAAGGTTAGTTTCTTTCTTTGGGTACTTAACTGATCTTTTCCTCAAATATCTAGTGGTCTGCAGTTGTCTCAGACCTGCTCGACAGGATTTTTACCAACCCACAAAACTACCTTGCACCTGACAAACAAAAAGCACCCTTGGAACAGGGGACTTGTCTAGATGGGAAAGCGAGGCTAATTCAATCGGAGCAGAGTTTTAAACTAGCTTTGCTTAAGCATTCACAATGCAGACAACTTTATTTCAGTTTCAGAGGATCTTACTCATATTTAGCTTTGGTTTACTGTGTATTCCCAGTCCATGTTAGCTAAACCAAAATAAACAGATCTTACAGACTTTTGCCAGCATTTGTCTAAATCAGTTTGAAGTCATTCTTTACTTAAATCAGTTCAGCTGTTGGTGAAAATAACACCAAATGCATCCAGTTATCTTAAAGACAGTGCCAACAAACGCATGAAGAAAGGCATCATGTTCTTTTTTCATGTTTAATGTAATTGCAAGTTCTCCGTTACTAGCATACAGATGCAAGTGAAGTTAAGTTTCAAATGCCATGGAATTAAGGATGTCATTGTTGTGTGCATTTGTATTTATTTTAGTAGTCTCTGTGCAGTACATACGTACTTTATATGGATGATGTTTGGTCACAGTTTGTCTGTGTTCAGTATAAACAGGAAGTTGTAGTTGCCATGCAGCTGTACATTCAGATCTTTGAGAGTCTTCTGTCAGCTATACTAAAACAAAACGTGAGGAAGAGTGTATTTAAGAATGTGGGTTCTGCTAACAGGTGACTCTTGTGATGCTTTGAGTGGGGGTTTTGACTTGAAGACATACTTCAGGTCTATATAAATCTCTTGCAAGATCTCAAGAACCTCTTCTGACCAATGCTGTGATGCCACCAAGAACCCCTCTGCAAGTGTCTCACTAGGTATAAGGAGATATATAATATTTCAAGCATTGGAACAGGCTGCCCAGGGAGGTGATGGAATTGCAACCCTGAAAGCGTTTAAAAAATGTGTAGATGTGGTGCTTAGGGACATTGTTTAGTGATGGACTTGGCAGTCCTGAGTTAACAGTTGGACTTGATGATCTTAAAGGTCTTTTGCAACCTAAATAATTCTGTGATTCTATGAGATTAACCACCTATCAATGGAGCTCACTATGTAGTTAAAAAGCTACTCCAAACTGAGCTAAGTTTGTTCGTTTTTCCTTGAGGATTCTTGCTTAATTAAAATGGCTCTGAGGGAAGTAAGACTATCTTAATTTTATCTTTTACCAGAGAAAATGGTTGAAGGCCATGATTTTATGCAGATCTAGGCTTTATTTATATTAACAGAAGATATTGCTGGTTGCCCAGATCTTTTTAGGCTGGTAGCTGGGATTCTTTTGCCACTTCGTTAAATTTACAAAGTAGCAGTAGAGGTATTGAATTGAATAGGCATCACTGGTAGATGAGAAGAGAAAAAAAAGAAAAAATAATACGTCTTCATAATAGAGTTCAATCAGTTTTCTGTTTTTAAGCTTCAAAGTCAGTATACCTGCTGTTTCTAGAGCTTAAATCAACATACAAAGGAGTTTTTTCATCCTTCTCCACTCATAGAAGTTTCTGTCTTACCTCTGACTTGGGCTTCCACAGTACAGTCAGCTTCTAAAGTTCCCATTTATTTTTTGTAGCAATAACTCAATTGAAATATGCATGCTTTAGTTTCTTGGATCTAAGCCTGCTATTTAGCTGGTCCTAACTAGGATAGATCATTAAATGTTGCTACTTCACAACTGTAACAAATGAGTCCACTACCTACCTATTTCCTCTTTCATCCCTCTTGAGAGCAGACCTACTGACTTGGTCACCAGACTCTGTCATCCACTTTGGACTTAAGTAGGGCTCAGGGTACATCTTTACCCAATAGGGAGGATATAATTATGTGGTTTCTCAAATTATAATGTAGTATTGTGCTAAGTTTCCTAGTAGTGCTGGAGCAGTTGTTCTTGTCGCTGAAGTTGCTTTGCAGTATGATGAGTATTTTTTATCAGTCGCTCTATTTTAAATATGCAACAGACAGATACATGGTTTTAGTTCAGAAATACTCATTAAAAAGCTTCCTTCTAATCTAAGGTTAAATAGTAATAAAACTTCTGAGAGAATTCAGTGTATGTGTGTTTTAGAACAGGCTCTAACAGCAGTGAAAATGAAATAGCTACTTCTCTAGCAGACTTTTGGAGTAAAATTAGCTATTCAAAACACACAAAAAGCTCGTAGATTGTTTTCTTACTTATCAACATCAGAATAATGGATTAGTAGCCTATATTTATGTGTTTGAAAAGCAAGGCCTTGAAGAAAGAACTTTCCTCCCCCAAAATGCTACTTTCAAGTAAGACAAAGCTGTCATAAAGCAACTTATCTTTTGTGCACATTTGCAGACAATTACTTTGTTTTTTTTATTTGTTCCTATTCAGTTTTTCAGTAATATGGCCTATATATTTTGAAAGATATTTTAATTACATTAAGATTTATTCCCAATGCTATATAGCTTCCTTAGAGTTGACAATTTGGAGAGAAACTTGAAGGTCAATAGTGGTTGCAGGTAGTCCTTTTGAGTTTGCCTTTGGGAATGAAAGGTATGTGCTGTTTACGTCCTGGCTGTCTCAAATACTATGTTGGTGCATCATGAAGTTACGAAAATCTTTCAAACAGCAGCTGCTCAGTTAGTGATGTTCTGTTGTGAGTAGCAGGAGGTATGGGCAAAATGTCAGAGCTGTGGCTTGCTGTGCCCTCCTTGCCTTCAAGCACTGAAGCTTCATTATGTGACTCACTTGTTACGTGTGCTGCTGCTCACTTCAAAGCTGCTTACAAAAACAACACAACACTGTCTAAAACTCCCAGTTCCTGGCAAACTAACTGGCAGGTGTGTATGAGACGTATTCTGAAGGTGAACCCTTTTTTTAGTTAGGAGGTGCTGTACAGCAATCCAGACATTTTGGTCTTAAGCTTCCGAAAGAAGAGAAGGTGCTGCCAAAGAAGGAGCCTTTCAAACTCTTACTTTGTAGAAGTAAGGGTAGAAGTGTCAGCTGTAGGAACCTATATCAAATTTAATCCCATCCATGTGTCAGACTGGACACACTTTGAGATGCTGCATGGAGTGTGTCCCACCATCAGCTCTATTCTTGCTTCCATCAAACTTCCATCAGTTAAAACAGCAGAACATGTGGCACACTCAGAAAAATTGGCAATCTTATCTTCTTTGTGTGGTTGCAGACAGAAAAACTTAGGCAAATAGTGAGATAAGTTGTACCCATTCCTGCCCATATTTTGCAATCATGTGGACACGTTGATCAGGGCCAAGATTCACTTCCTTCCTAGGATTTGGCTTTAACAAAATACAGAGTAAAAAACCAAACTCCTCTTGCAACACATGTGCTGATGGCACAATACCACGTGGTAATCTGAAACGGATTCCCTCCGTGCAGGCTGGCTACCTCTGCATACTCACTGTGTGTGTGTGGCTGGATTTCGAAAATTGCTCAACAAAAAACATGCTGATGGGCTCTTACATGCAAGGCAGTTTTTAAGTGATGGCCATTTATATGTGGGAGCTGAGCTGCTTGAAAATCTGTCTGTAGCTGTCAGTGTTCAGACAGGCTGACAATTCCAGCCTCTTATTCACATCTACATTATCAATCTCTGCACAGATGATTGAATAAACTGGCTGAAGCCTGCAGGCTCCCTTCAGGAAGATCTAGCTTGCAACACAATTGGCCCCATCACAAGACAGCTCAAATTTTTTTTTTGTGTAACAAAATGTTGATAGCTTTCTTCAAAAATAGAAAAGCTGCTTTTCTTTTTTTTTTTTTTTTTTTTACTTATTCCTTAAAATGAAGAAAAATTCGTCAACTGATGGCAATAATCACAAAGCTGATTGATCTGGCAAGCTGCAGTCTCAGCAGAGACTGGCCATATCACTATAGATTTCCCACTTCTTTGATTTCTTCTTTATAAAAAATAATATCAAAACTATGTGTCTGTGGAAGGATATTCAGGGAGGGAGTCAGGGAATAAAGCTAAATAATGTTTTTAATTGTGTTTGCTTCTGTAGTTTTATGAGTGTTCATATGTGGGCTTGGCTAAGAGATGTGAGGCCAGATTTTATGCTTAAACTACTGTAAATTTAAAACTTTTTGCTAAAACCCAGGAGTGACTCCAGATTTGCCTCACTGTAAATTATGCACAATCCCACCCATAGTGTTATAAGAACCAGCTAGGCTAAGGCATTGTTCTGAGCAAAAGTTGAAATAACAAAATGCCTACCTCAAATTTTAAATTTCAGATCGCACCCAATCAAGCCTGCATATCATAGATGCCATAGTTTGGATTTTGGTCCCCAAGATACTTTAACATAGCAAGGACAAAGCCCATTAATCCAAAGATAGCACAGTGTTAAAACAAAGATGAGATGTAATCCTGAAGATTATAGTTTCAAGAGAAAGATATAATGTCTTCTCAGGGTGGTTGCCTTTTTTTTTTTTTTTTTTTTTTTTGGGTTCTGTTTTGTTTTCAGGCAAACTTCAAAGTGCTTCATTAGATGCCTTCAGAAGTCATGAAGATGAAATAAATAAGAAGTGATTCAGGCAAATTGTTGACTCTGGAGAAGGGTTTTAAAAAACAACAACACAAAAGCAAAACCCCTAGGGATAACTGTAATTGCATATCTGAAGAGTATATCAGCCCTGGTCTGCCAGTCCCACTTAGCTGAGGCACCTTTTCTTCATCCTGAGAAGGGCTGAGCCTTTTTGTCCTGGCTTCTTAAACATCAGTCTAAATTTTCCTTGACTGTCTAAATTTCCCTTGACTGTGTCATAGTGATTGAGCCTCACAGACTTCCTGTGGGGAATGCTTTATGCTACAGAGTAAATTTGCTGAGGATAGATATATACAGGGCATGTTTTTTAAAGGAATCCAGACAATTTGATAGCTGCAGAGGAAAAATGATTTTTTTTTTTTTTTTAAAGTTCTGTTTGTTACTTTAGACAGTCCTGGGATAGGATGAGAGAAAGAAAAGGAACAGAATAGAAAGATTCTCTCTGATAGATGCTTTTCATATTGTTAGGAGCTAAATCCTTAGGTCATGCGAAACAGTGAACATTGTGCCTTGGGAGCACGTGCTTTGCTCTCTCAGGTTCAGCTGAGCTTGGCCCTCCTTGGCATGCCTATTCTTTGTAAAACCGCAGATAACCACAGAAGATCTCTGCTGTATGACCCTGTTGCTTGAAACAAGTGTGGACCCATGCTTGCTGTGTCAGCAGGTAGTATGTCTCTGCCCTGCTAGCTGCTGAAATAAAACTAGTGAGGAAGGAGTTCCCAAGCCAGGCTTTTTTTGGGACATGAGACTTTGCAATGCTGGAATGCTACTCTAGCTGACCTGCAAATTTCCGGATGATGCTGATCTCACTCAAGCAGGGAGACAGACACCAAAGGTTGAGTGGAACAAGCTTCGTGGCTCTTACCAGCATTCCCTGACTTTGTGTGTCTCACCTCCAAAGGAGTGAGAAGGGGTGTGGTGGAAATAAGAGGGCAGATGAGTGCCTCCTCCATTTCTTGTCCTGGATAGACTGGCATCCAGCTGCATTTCTCCTTCCTTACCACCTTGGTTACTGTGATGACAGCTCCCCCTTTTTCTTTTACATCTGCTGTCTGGCCAGTGCCTTTGAGTCTTTGAAACATAATGAGCAGAAGAAAAGTAGGGAAGCTGGTACGGTTGTTTTAATTGTTTTTTCTTTTTCTTTTTCTTTTTTTTTTTTCCCCTTGGTGCAGTCACCTTTGTCATATGTACAAGGAGTATGTGAAATTCAACATTGGCTAAGAACAGAAGTTCTGCTCATCACACACAGTTTTTTCTAAACTTCTTTATTTTTTAGTAGAAAAGTAATTGTACTCTAGTTACAATGATCAATGGGAATAAAACCAGGCAAGTTTAACAGGGAGAGGGTAATACCTTTTATTACACTAACTGATACAGTTGAAAAAAGACAGACAAGCTTTCAGGCTCCAGAGTTCCTTTTTAGGTTACTCGCTTCATCTTGTGTTTGTGGGTGTAGGCCAGAGAAGTGCCACTACCAGCGACGGCCAGACGGTGCTGCTCTGGCCCTTGTGTTATAGGGGAAAGTGCAGGAGAGAGAACAGTGGAAAACAGGCACTAGGGAAAGAACGGTTTGTTCCAAAAAATTTGCTTTGTGATAGGGTCATCTATAAATTCTGGGATTTCCTGTTCGCTGAACGGCAGACTTTCTTTTTTCAGGTTACAGACTGGAATAATTTCGTTACAGGTCATTGTAAGTTTCTTTCCTTTCCAAGTCCAGATTTACAGCCTTTGCACAGAAATTTCCCAGCTTTCTTGGGTTTTAAGTTGTATCCTTCAGCGCTGTCCTCTTGAGCTGTGCTTTAATTTCCTTTGGGTTTTGCAAGTGGTGAGATCATGGTAGTTTTAGGGGGAAAGTGTTAGCCATATTAATGGGTTCTTTTCATGCTGATGTATGTTTGTTCTGGATACCAGGGAAGTAAAACTTACATAAAAAATTCTGGAAAAAAATAGTAATTCTAAGCACAGGGAGTCTGATCCTACATCTTGTATATCTTGTGAATTCATTGACTTCACTGGATGTTATCAGCGTTCAGGAAATAAAAATTTTGGGCTACAGCTAGCTGGTCAGGATGTTGGGTTTTGTTTTGGTGGGTTTTTTTTTAGAGGTTTGTTTCAGAAAACACCCATTAATGGGTCCTCTTTGTCAAAAATGTGGTTGGGGAACACTGGCAGGGTAGTCCCTCAGGTCCAGATCCTTCTAGCTAAAACAAGAGAGACCTGTCCCAGAATATTGTCTGATAATGATAATACCCTTATGTTGGGAGAATTTAGCTGCACTGTTAATGATCTAGGTCAGGTCACAGGTCTGAAGCAGGCAGTGGCAATTTTCCACATGAGTGCCTTGAGTACCTGGGTATCTTAACCTCTTGCTGTTTCATGGAAAGAGTGGGAAATGATCAAAAAATGCATCCTTTGAGAGCTGATGATAAATGAGGAGAGGAAGAGAATTGTGACGGCAAGTTTTGTGAGATAGCTAGGCAGAAAACAGTTTTCTTATAGCATGAGATACACTCTGTGATCTGTTAACACTGGTGAGTTGAGCCATCAAAGTGGTGCTACCGTCTTTGACTGAAGCAGTTGTATATGGCTGACACTACACTGTATAGGACTTCAGTCAGTGAGACATCCTCTTCTCTGGCCTAGGGAGCATTTACTGATCAGATTTATAATGCGGGAAGATTAATTTTTTGTAACTGGGGAGCAAATCTTATGCTAAATCAGCTTAAGTTTTTATCAATGGTATAAGGTTTTAGAAACTCTGAATGCATGACTTCAAAGATGTCTGTTGTTGAACATGCTGGGAGCATTTTGTCTTTTTGCTGAGTTTAGCAAATGAGATTCTAGCCCTTGACTGGCATTATTAAGCGCTATTGTAACAATAATGAAAAGAAGATGATTAAAATCTGCCTACTAGTGGTGGGGGATGAAGTTACTATATAGCAATATAAGTAAGATGGCATTCTGAGCTTGGTGCATTCTCTGCTGATATAAGCACAGTATTATTTGTATATTTCTCTGTTGTAAGGTAAATTGGAATTTTCAGATGAGGTAAAGTGTGTAACTGCTGTTTTTATTTTAACTGATGAAAAACTAACTTCTTTTCACATGGAACTGATGCTTTCCATGGAAATTTTGTCTGTGTTAACTTTGGTGAAAGCTTCATACTATTTTTGGCAGCAATTAAAAGCATTCACGAGATGCCTGTCACTTCAGCTCACATATTTCCACAGGGTACTTTATTTGTGTTTTATGAAAGAAATAGAAAACACAGCAATATAGCTTCTGCTTAACTTTAACTATCTCGGATCTTGTGGCAGCAAGTGACAAGCAATTTTTCTTCATTGGAAGCTGTTCTTCCAGATATCACAGCATGGAGTTGCTGATAGGATTTTCACAAGAAAAATAATAACATCTAGCATTCACTAACACCTGCTGTCCAGCAATCTTAAAAGTGCTTTTGAGAAATATTTATTAGGATTCATGACTATGAAATTGGTAAAATTTCATTGAACTGGGATTACAGATTAGAAAGTTGATCATTGTTTCTCTAATACTCAAAAGTACCACTAATTCAAAATATCAGCATTTTTAAAGGCTTAATTTGAGGGAATGGCATCCTGAGGTTCAGAGCATATACTTCCCACTTTCTTCAGGAAGGGTTAATTGCTCAGAAATTGAAGAGTCAGGCTCACAGTTTTCCAAAAATAAGTATAAGCTGAGGTGATACTGCTGCAGAAAATTTATGTCTAGTAATTGCTCAAAGGGACAGCAGGCTTGTATAGTAGATAAGCTGAGAATAAAACCATGTTCTATTTTATTTACAGGATCCTCTTCTCATTCAAATATTTATAAAGCTTGTTGAATACATCTCTGTGGATTATGTGGGAGGAAGTATGAAATGTATGTGTGGTATCTCTATGATAAAATTTAGCTTGCTGTGTGGGTATAATCTAAAAAAAACATTAGATCAAGGGTCCAACTGTGTTGAGCTCATCTGATGTATGATATACTCAGCTTCTAAAAGTGGTTGTAGTGCAACAGCTAATACTTCGAGCTTCCGCCAAAATTCTTCCTATCTCTGCATTCTGTTTTTTAAAACCTTCAATGTAGTTATATGACAACACTCACTAACACGGTGTTGACCCACCTGAAATCACAAGAGCAATGATTCTTCCAGCACACTGTAGAGCTACTTCTGAGCAATCAACGCTGACTGCATGCAATGCCCCCATCACACTTGCACATACACAGACCTTATATACTATTACACTTCTCGGCTGAGTTAAAAGTCACTAAATGTAATGTGTAGCCACATTTGCAGCTAGACAGCTCTGTGTTGTTTCCTACTATGCACTAGTGGAGAAAGGGGGGGGGGGGGGGGCGAGAAATACGGTGTGATTTTTAGGAATCCCTCACCAACACTGTATTAAAAGCATCAGTGTATACAACTGGCCAAAATGTCAGGCACCAAGGCTGCTGTACAGGATGAGGGTGCAATTGTGTGGGCTACGGATGATAACAGGGAGGTAACTGATGTTGAGGAGGGAAATTGTAATGTGAGTAGAGATGGGATATTGACTTAACAGCTTCTTCCCTTACAGTTCAGGGCTTGTTTGGGACACAGTCAGTTAAGACTGTTCTGTAGAGGAATGAGCTGGATGCTGGGATTATATTTCTGCCATCCTTAGAACCTCAGTTTGTGTATATGGTGCTGGGACTATGGTTGGGATGGGCAGTATATAGTTAAAATTCTTCCTTGTTACATTGCTAGGCTTTGTGTTACTACAGGACACCCCAGTGTTCCACTACTGAAGGGTGTATTACTTCTGCAGTAATGTATTAGATGTATTACAGCAACTCTAAAGTCCTGTGCACAGACCAGACCCAGTTTCCCTAGACAGTGTCTGAACAGAGGAAAAAATCACCCCAAGACAATTCCTATCTTCAGTTCTTTTTTGTTGTTTGGAATCACATTGCTACTAATCCAGACTATGGGAAGGATAAAAATATCCCAAGAGGAAATTGTTCATCTCTGAGCAGGGAAATTCTTTTAAATACAATTACAACTGGATGCCAGAGTTTGGAATAAGGTCCCCTGCATGGCAAGGCTGTGTGCCAGTTTTTGTAAAATATGTAAGTGTAATTTATGCAGTATTTCTGTTAATCATGCTTTCTGCTTAAGATATCCATTAAAGTACATCATATTAATTTAATTGAAAAATTCTGTGGGAATTGTATTAGATATTTTCCCCATTAAATTAATATTAAAGCTTTTAAATAGAATTTCTGGGCACCCATTGTTGTTTGCAGGATTATTATGCAAAATTGCTATCTGCTATCTGTGTTTTTTTGGATCTGACCACTGTAACTTTTTTTTTTTTCTTTTGCCTCCTGTCTACTCCCTCCTCCCTAGCCTACTTATAATTATCCTCTTCATTTTGATTTCTGTGGTCATGAACATGATGCTTTTGGGGGCTTGTCACCATTCGTTTTTTTGTCTTGTCAGTTTGGGCCTCTCTGAATTAATCTATTATTAATTAAGGTATGGGGACTGTGAAATGAAATTCCCCAGGTAGCAGCCTGGCCTTACGGTAAGGGAAAGGGCAACTCACTTCTCAGTGGCTGGGGAGAGGTGAAATGAGATTAAGGTTGTTCGAGACTGACCTTTAATCAGCCAATTTGGAGGCAGAGAACACTGTGCCCAGAGCTTGAGTGGTGTCTTTGCGCGGATCTATTACCTGGATACGAAGATGCTCGGTGGGTTTAGCGCAGCTACAGCATATGCCATGTAGAAACCAAACTGTGGGCACTACCTGCATCAGCTTTTAAAGAAAGACACAGTGAGCCACTGTCCTTCCCCCTCTTCACCCAGCTGACAGATCAGAGGGCTGTGCATTTCCATGTGAATTGCTACCCTTTTTGGAACCTAGGGTACCTTGACAAATGCTGTCATGTAGTGGAAGCCTCGGTGTGGGTCACATTCAGATCAACAAACCCTTGCAATTCTTATACACGTTACCTAAATAAGCCAATTCCTTTTTTCCCCATGAGCTCTCAGCTTCCCCCATTTTTCTGTTGGTGTGTTGTGCTTTTTGCCTTCTCCCAGACTAAAGCTTTTCTTGGAGCTGTTTCTGTACAGGGCGATTCTGAGTTAACCAGCAGCAATGGAGCTGGAGTCCTTTAAGAAGCTGGGGTATTATCCAAGTAGCTGCTGAATCTGACAGTCCTGACTCGTATGTGCTGGAGCGCTGAGGGAACAGCTTGTGCTCACATTCAGAGGAACAGGTGCCATCGCACAACTGGGGACGCCGTGGACACAGGCACAAAGAAACAGCAGCTTTTTCAGCACCGGTTTGATATTGTTCCATAACCTCATACAGGCAATGGGCTGCAGTATGGGGCTGTGTTTATTAGCTGTCCACCTGCATGACACCCTCCCCCGTCCTTTCCTAATTAAACAGTGAGCTCAGGTTTCCCAGTTTGGTTCAACAAAATCAGGAGAGGAGATGGCTCAGGCTCAGCGTCCCGTCACCCAGACACAGCCTAAAAAGAGCAGGACAGCACTCAGCACAGACTCTGGTCCAGCATAAGAGAAGTGCATGAAGTAGCATTTCATCTAATCAGATAGCATTAGGATTCTGTTGTTGAGTTTGTGAGTCAATGTCTTTTTGTTTTCTCTAAAAAAGTGCAAGTCCATGGTTATTTTTGCATAACAGCTGTGTTTCCGGTGAGCAGCTGGGGGAGCTGCCTGACTCAGCAAATCTCCTGCCTTTAACAGTCAAAAAGTGCACTCAAGCAAGACTAGGAATGCTGCAGGCAAAACGGTGGGTCCTATCCTCTACCTCATAACCAGCGAAGAGAAAGATGCTTGTTTGCATGGATAGAGGTGTTTAGCTCTAAGTGACATGAATCATTTGCTTTGGGGATTATGCCCACAAAGAAGGAACAAATACATGGTCTTTATTTCAAAAATATATTGTGTAAGTTGTTAATGTCTGTAAAAGTACTCAATCATGTAGAAAGGACCTGATACAAGGTGCTGTAGGGAAAGAGAGCCTCTTTCAATAGGAGTGGAGACATTCAGTGCTTGCCAGATTAACCTTACAGAACAAACTGAGCCATTTTTATACTTCAGTCCTATGACAATATGCAATGTCTCCTAAGTATCTTGAGTCACTTTTTCCAGACAGGTTCATCATAGCCTTTGCATGGGGTAGCATTTGACCTTTCCACATGTGTTACTGATTTGTAGGATGTTTACACACTGCAGTTGGGGGGATTTTAGAGAGTGGATAGGAACTGGTGAGAGGAGGCTAGGAAGACACTTTTGCCTAGTGGTTTGAGTAACAGAGTAAGAATATTACCAGTTCTGCTTTTGACCTTGGACAAATAAACTCTCCCTGCCTCTCTCTCAGTTTTCAGCCCTTTGTCTGCATTGTCTGTTTTGACTGTAATTCTTTGTTATAAAGTGATCCATCTTCATGTGGTTGTATAGTGTCTAACAGTCAAAAACTGAGTTGACGGAGAACTTTTCAGTACTACTATGCTGCAAGTAAGTAATAAAAACAATGTAAAACAAATCTGTTTTGTAAAACACAGTGGGAATTGCATGAACAGCAAAATACCAGTTAGAGTGAGGAGGAATTAAACATCTGGTGTAATTTGAGTCCACTGTAATAAGCAAACTAAAATTCCAGTTGCAGTGAGGTTGTTGGGGGCAGCAGGAAAGGAACGTCCCTTGTAAGCGTGAGCATTTGACTGTTTCACAGGATGTTTTCTCATTTGCCTGTTTAGGAGGAAAAAGTTCTTTAATTGACTAGATTTTCTGGCAGCACCCTTGTTTGGAATTGAGTCTTGGGGCAGCTCCCAAGCTTGTAGTTGATGGAGAAGAGTGAGAAAACTCTTCTTCTCCCTTGGGAGCACACAAGCCTTCCCTGACCTATGTAGCTCCCAAGCTTGTAGTTGATGGAGAAGAGTGAGAAAACTCTTTTTCTCCCTTGGGAGCACACAAGCCTTCCCTGACCTATGTAGCTGTTTGGTTTTAGGTATTCTGCCTGTTGCAGAGGCAAGGTGTACTTCCCATTCTAGGCAGAACAGGCTGAATTATGAATCTGACATAGAAGCATCATTGTGTGTCCTAATGCAAGCACTGAAACTGTTGAGTGTCTTCCCTAGTCTTGCCTCAGAACCAGGCACAGGAGTCATCAGGGCTGGCTGCCTAAGACAGCAGCCCAGTTGTGTAGTCTTGCAGTTGTTCAAGCCAGTGTGCAGTTAGCACCGGGCTTGGGAAGTACTGTATCCTCACTAAGAGTCCATCTTGAGATCTTACTTCACTAAGTGCCTGAAGACAGCTCTTTTGATCCTCACAGCCCTGCTATTATATCAAGTCAGATAGTGGTCATGACACAGTGCTCCCTTGGAAAGCTTCAGCTTCATATCCCACATATAAGGCATCAGATATGGCATCCCTCATCCCAGGCTGTCTGTCTGATACAATCAGGATTTCACAGCAATAAGAGCTAATATTTGTTTACTTCTTTTTCTGTTTGTCATCTTTCTGAAGACAGGAGCGGGGGATGGGGGCGGAAAAAGAAGTTGAGGGTTCAATATGATTCACTTCAGGCAGCTTCAGAATAACATCTACCTCTGTGGGTAGCAGTGACTCCTTACACACTTGATTGCTCCATTTCCTTCCTACCCTCTCAGCAGATTTTTTTAATGCCAGCTCATACAGAACTTACAGGAGCACAGGAAGCCTTTTGCTAGCTAAGAAGGACTTGAGCCCTTTCACATGCTCTCATATCATTTGTGAAATGAGATGCACATGTAGCCTTAGTACTAAGTGTGCTGATCCTCTGTTGAAAAAAAGGTTATTCAAAAGCAAAACCACTGTAGTCAGTCCATATGTGTGTGTATGCTTCTCTGTGTGTGTGTGTGTCTGTGTGCAGAGTGAGAGTGCTTTGTCGTGATTTGGGTCGACTCAGTGGAATTTGCAACCAATATTACTTCTCACAGTGCTGCTAAGACAGAGATTTTAATGTATGAATAAATAACCAATATGATCTGCTACACTTGCTGAACCCTGTCCCATGGACATACTAATGGTATTAAGAACAAAGGTTTCAGGGGGTCTTCTGGATTCATCTGCTCTAGTCCTCTGCTGTCACAGGCAACTGCATCTCATACATCTGTTAACACAGGGAACAAGGTCTCATCTGAAAGCTGAACACTTTCTTTTGCCCTTATTTTGTGAGGAAGAATAAAGAGCCTCTTCCCTGACCTCATGTGCACACAGGACTGGTAGGTGGCTCTTAAGTTCTTAAAAAGTGTCATAAGTACTACACCATCTCACTCTCTGAGAAGACTCACTGGTTGTCATCCACCTTGATAAAGTAATGCTCTGAACAACAGGCCATCCTTTAAGCTTAGTCTTGTTTATTGAAGGAGTAGAAACTTGTCTAGGGTTTTGTTTCATATGTTATAAATGTCGTGGCTTTTCTGCAGATTGTGAGTACAAAAATACTAGCATAGATTTTTAGATTAACCATTTAGATGTTGCATACTTAAAAATAATTTTAACTAAGTAGTTAATTTGACTGATTAACTACTATATAGAAAAAGTTCAACACCTCCACAGCTGAGACTGTAGTTTAGAAAATCAGTCAAGTTTACTCTCCATCTTCAACCTGAGTCTTCCAGGAATGACTAGTTTGTGGGTGCTTTATAGCACAGGCAATTTAGGTACAAAACCCAAACCAGTCTGTCTGGGTTGAGCAGAAAGACATGGAGGGAAGCAGCTGACTTCTGTGTGAGAGAATGGCAAGTCTTAAGTCAGCAAGATGATTTAATGAGACTGTTCTTGTGTTCTTCTCTTCAATTAACAGGAAGGTGTTAGAAACTTGGCTCCTAGTCAAGAAAGGTATCTTCCTTTCTCTGTCTTTCTACCCTGTTAAGGAGAGGAGACTTCCTTTACATCTTATATAAGTTTGCATGTGTATGTGTGCATCACTGGTCATGTTGAAGCATCCTGCGTATAGGATTTCTAAAACCTACATTTACAGAAACTTCTGCATTCTTAAACCTGTTCATAAATGCAGTTAATGTGAAATTTAAGTCATCCTTCCTTTTTCTGAAGTTCTGGCTACTTCAGATCAAATCCGGTGTTTGGATTTGCATACATACTCTATATACTCTTTTCTGTAGGATCTCCCACCTCCTTTCTTCCTTGATGCAAGAATGAATCCTACCACTCAGTTAGTCAATAAAATGCACTTAACCCTTTCCCAGAAGGTTCAGCACCTACTGCTGCATAGCATTTTAGTTAAACACTTAAAAGCCCTTTTTGCTTTCCCCGTTGTCTCGTTTTTCTGCAATCCTTTGCTTCTTATTAACGCACTGGCTGTCCTGGGATTGTTTTAACTGCATGAATAGCATTTCCCTCTGCCAGAGCCCTGCCTGTCAGTGAAAGAGCTCACCAGCCCTTTAATACAAGGCAGTCATACATAAAAGAAAAGGTAGAGAAGGTACAAGGATTCACACCAGTGGAAACAAAGGCAAGTGATAGGTGCTGGAACTGTGTGCCTGCTGTGTGATCTACCTTGCCCGCCTGCCTTGAACGTAGTGGCTTTAGCAACATCTTTGTCCTCTGAAAGCCTTACCCTGCATAACACAATAAATAATGCCTTAGAGCAATGTGACCTGTGGCAAGCAGTAAGTGATGACATTGTCAGACATACACAACTGTTGAAACAACCAGACTGTAATCATCATGCTGTACCCATGGAAAGACATTTGGCAAATGAGATTCCATTTTCACATTGGTCTGTGCCGAGCATGTAAATTTCCAGCGGGACAACCAGCATTAGGTATGTGTAATTGATTGTCTGAATTATAATAAACAAGCTGTGACAGTTGATCATCCATCATATTCCTGCTGCATGTTCCAGCACCACTGTGAGACAGAGAGGGAGAGCTGGAACATGAACAAGGAAAATGAAAAGTCAGATTCATAGAGAAATAGAGAAGAGGGGTAATAGAAAAAAGGGATCACGGTGGAAGTGAGAGGGGACTGCAACCATGAGAAAAAACCACAGATACAGAAGGCTAATTACCTTTTTGTGACTTGTTAAAAAATTTATTGAATGAAAAAGTCCTTTCTACTATTACTGGCGTTGAGAGTTGGAGGGTTTGCTGCAGTGGCTGGTATTCAGAGCTAGGCTCCTAAGAAATACAGGGGAAAGCTTAAAGGAGGAACTGTGGTTAGAGCAGAGCCATTTACAAAAAAGTGCATGTGTGTGTATATGTGTGAGAAAATGAGGACTCAACAGCTTTGCCTTCTTGTTCAGGCTGAGACACTTTGGTCCATGATTGAATGGTCAAAAACAGTATCAGTTTTTTATGATCATGATGCAGGGAATGCTTTTTGTCATGCGTTGATGTTGTAAAAGCCTGTGGTTTGCAGTGATGCTGTTTCAGAATCAAAGTAATCTGAATGCCGGTTCTTTCCTAAGGAAGGGGGATGGGGGTCTAGAGCATTTTGGCTCTTTTGTTTCTCAGACCAGCCTTTCCAGGGAGGAAATTACTGGTCTTGAAAAAGAGCATGAAGACATGTTGAAAAAAAAAATACAGGGAAATAGTGTCTCTGGGTAGATTGGAAAGTGGTATTTTCCTGAATATTTACAAGCATGCCTCATGCAAATTAGAGTGTGGGGCTTCCTCACCCTCTGTACTGAAGAGGACTAGGCAACTATGGGAGCCTTATAAGCTATTAAGCTCCCTTAGTATACGCAGTTGCCTTTGTTTAACTTGTTGTCTATGTAGTATGAATGATCAGACTTTTTCCTTTTTTTTTTCCCGAATTTGTGATATTTTGGATTTCTCAGACTTGCTTATGGACAGTTTTATGCCATTATTTGACAATCACCCAAACTGTAATTGTCACTGTATTGTTTGTGTTTGCTCAGACATTTACCCTACAGGCTTTTGCCCATCAACGTTTGAAATTTACTCTCTGCAAACATTCTGTCACCAGAATTTGTGGTATAAATGCTTATGTTAAATGAATGTGAATACAAGTGGTGCAAATTTACCTAAACTGGGTAGAAGAATAAAGTAAACAGGGTAAAAATTCTTAAAGATACTGTGAATTTTTAAAGAAAATTATATCAAAATCTTTAAAAGGTGGAGTATTTTTTAACTTGTTCAAATAGCGGTTGAAACAGGTTTCTTACTGTGGCTTAAGCTTTAAGATAAGGAATCTTTCCAGAAGGTAAAAATAATTCCATTTTTTTTGTGTAATGACTGCCTTTGGTGGTCTGTCCCTTACTGAGACTTCTCTGTCCAGATGTCAAATTTTGGTCCTGTCTAACCGAAATCCTGAAGCAGTGGCCATTTGTTGCTGGAATTCTTTAGCAGGAATTTGATTTGGGCATCCAAGTTCTCTGTGTGAACAGAAGTGGTGGAGGGGAAGGCACAATGTAAACCACTAGTTTCTGAAACTGGGAACAAATCCTCTCTTAAGAAGTAGACATGAGGGTGGGAATGGAAAAGCTTGTTAGTGAAGCAGGATGTGTTCTGGGCAGAGACCTCCTGGATCTGACAGAGTATTTACCTTCTCACCATTTTCTTTTCTGATAGTTATTTTGTGAGTCAAGGAAAACATGGGAAGGGGTGCAGTTGGAGACAAAGTGAGAAATCTCTAAGGAGGCTTTATCTATTAAGGGAAATGGGACATGGTTTGGACTGGGAAGCTGCAGAGTGCTGTGATGCCTGGTGTTTGAATAAGTAACTGCTGCTGGCACAGTGGGGGTTTATTTTGGCCCAGACCTGCCCTGGGAACAGCAGAGAAGCTAACACTCTTGGAATTCTCTGCCTTTACGATTCACTCAGCAACTTGGCTTCAAAAGAGTATTTAAAAAAAAAAAAAAAAAACAACGCAGGAAATGTATCCAAATATTGAAGCCAAGGTTTGTATGTGAAACTGTGAGGCGGAGACTGAAGACCCAACAACCCTAATCTCCCTGACTAGAAAATTTAAAGGGGGCTGGAAGGAAGGGCTTGTGTACAGATGGAGGGAGATGAACATTTGCGGGCAGTGGCTTCTATTCTGAAGAGCTTGTTCAGCCCTGTGTGAAATATGCTTGTGATCTCTGGAAAGGGAGTAACCCCCTTCCTGAGTGAACACAGAAAATTTGCAGTATCTGTGGCTGGGAGAGGAAAGGACTGAGAGGCTGTAGGGAAGGAAGCAGCAAAAGCTTTTTTTTGTTTGTGTGTTTCTGATCAGGCAGATTTTTGTTGTTTCCATTAGTGTTGCTGCTCTTTCCCCGGGGCTGCCCTCTTGCTTCCTTTTCCAGAGGCTGTGGTGTCCTTGGTTTTTATGTTTGTCTCGCATGTAGGAGGTGAACCACAGTGTAGTGAGGCAGCAATGAATCTAGCAATGGCGTGAACAAAGCACACTGTAGGATGAAAGTCACACGGTGCATAATGATTAAACCTGATTCAGGTTAAAACATCAGACTCAGGATTGTTTCTTCTTTTTTTTTTTTTAAATTGCTGCAAAGCTGTTAAGTCAGTTCACATGGGACACAGTTTAGTCCATGTGAAAGGAATGTAAAATATAATTTTCAGTATGGGTGTTATTTGTTGCTTTATGTATTTTTAGCCTAGAGGATGAATTATATATCTTAAATACCTGTTTCAGCATATTACCAATTAATTCACAAACCTGTGGCAAATACTGGAACCTTCAAGTTATGTACAAACCAAACTGGATAGATTTTGTTACTGTTGTAGTGGGTTATGAAAAGGTAACATAATAGCTTCCATTGAGAAACATTACTATAAACAGCATTATTTGCAATTCTAGACCTCCTTGCAAATATGGTCTTTTTATTTTTTTTCTTTCCTTTGTCCCAAGCCAGATCATCTGCTAAGATGGACATGACAATATTTTTCACCTCTTTTTTAAAATGTAAACAGAACTGAACACAGAGTAGAAATTGTCTGCAGCCTTAAGATATCCAGTTTTTCACTTGACCTTTATAAAAAGTCAATTTGTGCTTTTTTTCTTTTACATGAAATCTAAAATGCCCTCCAGTCCCTTCCTTACAGTATTCATTTTTGACCATGAGCAAAGCAATTCTGCCTTTGCTCTTTTCAGGAACTACTAATGCTCAGGAGACAGGGGATTCATTTCTGCTTTTTGTTTATACTAGAGAGTTCAGGTTGCAAAGATCTGCTGTCACCGCCATAATATCATTCACTTGCTTTTAACACTGTGTGTTGCAAAATGTCAATGCAAGCTCAATTTGAGAGACCGAATGGATAACTGTAGCTTGAATATGGACTGAAACCCCAGAGTTCTGATTTTGCATCTGTTGCTGACAAAAACAAGTTAGGCAAGTTACTTAGGCCAAAAGTGGCAGCTCAGATAGGGTGACTCACACTTTGGAGATCCCCCACCAAGACACAATGAGTCTGAATTTTTGGAACAGGGAAATACCTACATTTCCAGATGGTGGGTCACAGGAGCTGCTTCGGTCTGCAGAACTCCTTTGTTATATGGGACACATTTAAAAAGAGTGTGTATGGAATGTCCTCTGCTTACATTTTGCAAAAAATCACAAAAAGTTTTTTTTTTGTAGCATTTTAGGTGTTCTGTCTCTAGAGGTTCAGTGGGAGATTCAAACCCAGTGATTTTTTGTGCCTTTAAAAATCTCTATCTAAGCATCTCATTAACAACTTTGGTAGTCAGTCAGTGACTTCCAAAGTCATGTGGTATGGAAAACCCTTTTAAAAGAGTGCTACCCCAGTGGGTCTCACCAGGTAGGTACACCTGCACTGTAAGAGTACTTTCCAGCTAGTACCTAGGCTTGAAGGCACATGTCCCTTGACCTTGTTCCTTGTACCGCACCCAGAGTGCATATTTTTGGACACAAGTATGCATGCCGTATCATGCCAGCTGTTGCCCAAGTATTCACATGAAACTCGGTGTTTCCAAAGAAGATGCTGCAGTCTATAAATGTTGGTGAAGAATGACAGATTCCTGTCAATACCAGGCACTCAGTT
Organism: Falco naumanni; assembly: GCF_017639655.2. NCBI lineage: Eukaryota > Metazoa > Chordata > Aves > Falconiformes > Falconidae > Falco > Falco naumanni. The sequence goes on along the minus strand of NC_054054.1, from coordinate 92,016,649 downwards.
TATTGCTGGGTTATATTTAAATACAATAACATTAGTAGTATGTGGCACTAGGCTGAAAAACCCATCATGGTGTGGCTGATCATACCAGTGGCATTTCTTCTCTGGCTGAACCAATGTTTGTAATTTACATGCTTCCTGGATGCCTTAGAAAGGCTGGAAGGTCAGCAGAACTGCATGAATTGAATATTATCTTGAACAGACTTTTTTCATATAACCATGATTAAATCAAAGATTGTATTTTTGGAAATTCAAATACTGTATAGTATCCCCTAATTGTCTAGTGTTCAAAAAATAAAGTTAACACAAAAAATCAGCCATACAGAATAAATTTAGTGTCTCCTCTTTTCAAACTTTCTGATCTGTGATAATAAAATCTTTGCTTGTAAGATATTTTATGTATTTTCTGACAGTATGAGGCACTTAAATTAGGACCTCAAATTGCTTTATGAACACAGAGTTGTTAAGTCTTCCAAGACTAAGTGAAGAAAGTGAGTGTTACTGCACTGGAAGCCTACGATATAGTTGGAAGGAGAAAAAAGTCTAGGCCTCTGGATTCTGTGAATCCTTTACTTTAACCACAAGATCTTCCTTTCACATCTGTGATTCAAAAAAAGAAGTGATTTTTCTTCATTGTAATGAGATGTAGTAATTAGAATATGGAAACAATCTGTGTCCTCTGAAACTGTACAGATGTCACTACTGCATTTTATAGTCACTTGGGGCTTTGTGGTTAACTGGAGATAGAATCTGAACTGTTCTGTTCCAAAAGCAAAGGCTCTTAACATTTGGGCTAAAAAAAGACTCTGCACTGGCTCTTTGCTATAAAGGGCTTATGATGTTCACGTGATAAGATATGATTCTGACCATTTAAAACAATAGTACATCATTTATGTGTGCATATGAAGGATACAGCAGTAAGAGTTCCTTGACAGTTTTTTAGTAGCTCTCGATATCTGATTTATTAATCAGCCAATTCATTTAATGCAGTTTAGTGTGCAGAGTGATATGGCTCTATGTTGTATAATTTATTTCCCTTGTACAAAAGACTCATTGTCCTGGTTTGCCAATGAGGCCTTGTAAATTGTGTGTGTGTGTGTTGCTCAAGCGACTTCTTTTTTTCCACTCTGTGCTTTGGTTCCTGGTTTTAGCCATCTGCTTGACATTACTGTTTGCCTTTTGTGCCTACGGAACTTCCCAAGCCATTGCAAACTGCTGTCCAACTCTTTTATTCTGTCAACCTCTTCATTCCAATGTCACCCACCCATCGTGCCAGGGAATAATAACACACAGAGGTGTTAAAAAGTATCTTCATTTACATGCTTTCAAAACTGCCTTTGTGTTTGATCATAAGGATGATGTCTAAAAATTAATCAGATCTGGAAACCAGTATTTTAGAGTTCATTAGAAATTGGTTGACTGTGTTGTTGCTGGTCACGGCTGTAGACCAGGAGGACATTATGCTCCCTAAGACTTTTAAAAAGAAGTTAACGCTGACAGACTGCCTTTGCTACCAGATCTAAAGAGAAGAGTGAGTTACCTGTGTTTTTGTTAGGCTGGGTGATGGAGCTGATCTTCCTGGCCTTGTCCACATAGAAATTTCTATTGACCTACCTACCCACAGAGGTGCAATTCCAGTGCTCTGGCTACCCCAGCATATCTTAACCATATGCATACACTTGTTCCAATGTAAAAACACCTACCCAGGGAGGTACATTATTACAGCAGTAAGTCTATATACATATCCTTGAGGACATAAGTCTTAAAGTACTGAAAGCTTTAGGAAAGAAACAGTGGTGGCTAGTGAAGGGAAAGAAAAATTCTGTTGCTCTAAGGAAAATTGCGTTCCTGTATTTGACCTTGCCTAAGCTAAGTAGTAACTAATATTGCCTCCTCACCTTAAGACAGCCAGCCACCTAGGTGTGTCATCTTGGCTATGTCTTCCCCCCCCTGCCCCCCTCCAAAACTATATTATTTGGATGGTATTTGATTTGAGGATTTTATCCATTTGCTTGAATTTCGAGCAGTCCAGCAGTTAGTACAGTGAGTGCGCTGCAAGCAAGCTACAGAGATCTTACACATTGCAGATATGGTAAGCTCACTGTGCATGTGTTACTGAGCACAAGCATGTTATTTTTACTCAGGATTTCCCCAAAGCAAATATGGCTTCCTACCCTCTTTTGAACTCAGATGAACTTTGCTGATGCCCAGAGGCTGCAGCCACACATAAAACTAGAGTTGTTCATAGGTGGAAAAAAGCAGGATTCCTGAGTTTCTCAATCATTATGTGAGCAGGAAGTTTTGTTCAGCTAGCACCAGTGGCTAAAAGGAAGTGCTCTGTGACTGCTTTGTTTCTCCGTTCTCAGGAATTTTGCCTTTCCCTGGACTTGTCAGCAGTAGGACAGTTTTTTACAGCATGCATATCCAGCCCTTGAGGATTAAAGCAGTAGACCTTTAAACTTAACATTAATGCAAGAATGGCTACTATCCATCTTGCACTTTGGACCTGTGTAACTAGAGAAAGAGAAAGGAAAGGAAAACAGTCTTCTGGCACTTTTCCCCATTCTATATTTCAAGTAGCAACTGTTTTTCAGACTGTTTCTGGAGTCTGGAATAGGATAAATCCTCGGAGAAGAGGGTTAGTGTACAGAACATAGGTGAGGGGGCCAGGGAAAAATGAAAAACATGATTTATTTTCTGTTTTAACAGTTTATCATGCTACCATTTTATATGTGTACTTTACAAAATACCATTATATTTATTGTTAGCTGTTGTATGTATAAGTGCTATTCATTTATATAGCTCAATAAAGGCCTGCCACAGTTCTTAAAATAGCCAGACATATTCTTGCTCCAAAGAGTTCACTATTTCTAGCTACAAAATTAGTTTTCATTACTTCCTATATCTCTATTGTGGCTTCCTAGTCATTTTAGTCTGACTCTGTTCCTTTGTCATGGATAGGTTCCAGACAATAAAACCAGAGCAGCTCAGGGAAGGCTGGGTATCACTTCTCTGTTACAGCTTGAAGTGTTTCTACTGTTGGCCTTACATGGGGATGGCTAAAAGGGAAATCCCTCCATGCAGAAACCTTCAGGTGAGAACTCATGAGGAGAAGGAAGACATCACATTATGATTTTTTGTACACACTTTACTGTGCCAAGAATATTAGAGATAAAATATACCCATCAGCAGGTAATAAGTCAGCACAACCACTTCCATCTGAGAACATATTATGAAGCCCCTGGTTCTTCCAGCTTCAATAGGGAGTCAGCCTTCTCCCAGCAGAGGCTTTTTGGGGAGAGAAATGTTCATGTCTGCGTCAGTCATTGTCTCTTGAAACAACCTCAGCATCAACGTATTAAGAGTTCAACTATTACTCAGACTGCCTGATTTCAAAATGGTACAGTCTTCTCCAATCTGAAGTACCTTCTGTTTCCACTTGTTTGTAAAAGTGTGCAGCCTTTTAATAGAAAGAGCTTTCATATCCACTTGCAGTAAAGAGCAGGGGTGGCTAAACAGCAAGGGGAAAGGAGTACATCCTGTGTTCATGGAGGGTAGACAATTTTGTTGTCTATTACCAAGCTACACTGACATAATTTTCAAAACAACAGCCTTCTGTTTTTAACAGCTATAATCATCACCAGGAGAAGATGTGAAGAAGAGAACCTCACTGCACTCTCTTGAAGCTATTTCTTTTCTTTTCCAAGGAGTCATAGAAAACTGAGATGATTCATGTTCTGGAAGGAAAATATTTCTCTTTTGCCCCTTTCTTTTCTGTAAGAGAAGACACGAACCCATCCACATTCCTCTATATCTGTAACAACAGTGAGGTTCCATAACCTTCATAAAATAAATCATGTTTCTTAGCTATAGAAGATTAGGACATAGTTACAAAGCTTCATTATAATCTGAGAGTGTCTTCATTAAGAGGTTGTTGGGTATTAATTGCCTATTGATACTGACAAATATTTTATAAGCAAGTTTCTTTTCTGTCTAAAGTTAAATCATTGGTGCATTTGCAGAGACCACTAACATTAGAGCTAATGCCTGTGTGGCCAGTACTACAAAGTATATTGTGGTATTGTGTTACAGTAGAGAGATGTAATTTGAGGGCATTTATATACAAGAATCATCATTTTTGATCAGGCAAGGCAAAGATGGACAGCACAGTGGCAGGTTGCAAAACGCCAAGGAGGTGACAGTGGGCTGGAGGCTCTCTGTCCGTATCAAGTGGGGGGACCTGTCCATGTGGCACGGGCTAGCAACATATCAGTTAATTGCAAATTAATTTGCCTCTGGATCTGGGAGAACCCTTACAGGGAAAGTAGTTTCATTTAAAGAAAGCTGTTGGTAATAAGCAGAATTGGGTTTTAATGGGGTTCATGCACATAGATCAGAAATAAAATTTGAGTCTATTGGCATACACAAGATGGAAAGAGAAGCAGGAAGCACAGAGCAGCAGTGGCTATCTTGAGCTGAGAGGCTCAGCAAGCAGTGTTTAGGCAGCCACTCTCCATTAAAATCCTATCCATAATGCATGAGGTTTGGAAACCCAGGGGACTGTCCAACAAAAAAGGAAGAATTCTCCAAACTACCCTTCAGAAAGTGATGGGTACACTGTCCCAGAAGGGCCCAACTAGAGAGCACTTTTAGTAAGTAATGGTTCACTTTGGCAGCAGAGGTGATAGAGCACTAATGCACTACAAACCAAGTGCTGGCTTCCCTTCTTTTGCACTCAAATGCTCTGCTGTTTAAGGATCACTGGAGAGAAACCATGCTTTTTTATTTCAGCAAGATTACTGTTATTTTTATTTTATTTTGATAATCCATGCCTTAAATTTTCTCTCGGTTCAGGAATACCAGTGTCCTCCTGATTACTTAGTTAAATGCTTAAACCTTTAAATGTTAACTCTTCATTACTCTGGTGTGGGTCTAAAAAAATTTAGGTGTCTATTTCAATAATTCTGAGGTTTAGAAGAACTCGCGTTAAGAGTTTTGAAGTATTTCAAAAACCATTGAAGTATTAGAACAGAGTAGCTAGCCTGAAAATGTGGATTTGGACTTCTCTTGAGACACTGTGGTTTGGTCCTCACAAATTTGCATGCCTTTTCAGCTGAAGTTATGGGCCAGATCTACTGTCAATCACTGCATTCCTGTTTCTCATTTCTGATTTTTGGGGTCTGTGGTATTTTTGAGCATTCTACTTATGTTTCATACCTACATCAAAAAAAAATAATCCGTACTTCGAGCATTTCTAACTTCTTTTCAACATAAATGCACTATTGAAAGAGAAGAATTGTTAACATAAGTCTCTTCTTTATTAAAGTTAGTTCTGCTAGAATGAAGCTGCAACATACAGTGATTGGCGTGTCTGAGAAGGAAGTGAGAAGGTGTTTCTCAGCTATCCACATTTTATCTTCTCTGTGGCCTTTACACTATACAGTAGCATAGACCTGAGACTGGCCTCCAGGATCTTGACAAGGACTGTGGTATGTGACCTTTTATATCTAAGAGAAGAGGGAGGATCTGTCAGTTCATACATGTCCAATTAATTTGCAGCAGACAACAGAATTCTGGAGTATATATAGCCTATGTCCCGGACACCACAAATTTTCCAGCACTTTGTTTCCGAAAACCTTACACTTTGGCAGGCAAGTGAGGGAACAGCTGAAACAGTAGGGATCAAAGTTGTAGTACCTTAAACAGCTTTGTCTCCACTGGTATCAAACTCAGCAAAGTGTAATGGTGAATTTGCTTCTCAGGCCTGAGAGGTGTCAAATCCTTCTCTCCCAGCAAGGCCTCCTGCATCCTATGTGGGATTCAATTGGACAAGTAAGATTTGTAGAGATCTTTGTGGTGTTGAGCTGATGGACTGTGCTGTAGGGTAAGACAAGGAGAAGGCAACTGAATGTTCGGATTACTAGTGGAGATTTATAACTCAGTAACTTGAAAGGGACTCTGCCAATAGTGTTGTTCCTTTTTCTGAAGCAAAAGCAGAAAGATAGTTCTTTATCCAACTGTAAAAGGTAACTGGTATTAGTCTTCAAGTACATAAATGGCTGATGTAAAGAGGGAGGGGATCTATTTTTCTTCAATTCATGGTGGATAGAACAACAAAAGACAGTTGGTCAAGGAAGCCTCAGGTTTTCAGAAACGTTTTTTAATGATGGTGGTAATAAAGCACTGAAATAGATTTCTTAGGGAAGTTGAAGGATTTTAGAAGAATTTGTAGAAGCACAAATTGATCTTGCTGCAGAGCAGGGAGAAGGACTAGATGACAAAGCTCTTCCAGGTTACAATTCCATGATTTTATATTAGGTTATACCTCTGGGCAAAGCCCACTCATGGTGCATAATTTGTTCTGCCCTCTTTCTATCCATCTTCCATAGACAGAATGGGAGAAGGCCAGGAAAGTGTATTCTTGTGCATCTGTCCATTTAAGACACAAACAGATATATCACTCCAACCTGAAATCCAAAGCACAACTCAATGAGATTGAGATGACTGAAATTTAGAAAGGGCTTTTTCTAAACTACTGAGATTACGCCTTTGGCAGGTTCTCATATCGACACATGCTTCTGTATGGATCCTATGAAGCCAAAGCAAATGTTGAGCAAGTCTTTCTCAACCTTTATGCCGATACATGGGAGTCTGACAGTAGTCTTCAATGAAGCACCATACATTCAGTTGTGCTAGATTGCCTGCATATGCCAGGTATTTCAAGCCGCACTCTACACAGCACTTGTCTGAGTGAAGTTAATACAGAAATTAGTGGTGGACTTAATTATACTTCCTTTTAGGTACAATTTATTTCTTATTGCGTGGTGGTCAGTGGCATAGACCCTAGGTCTGAAGAATATATGACTTATGGGTTTATGTTTGGCCCATAAAAATGATAGACTCTTTCTACCTATTTACATACCTGTGGAGTCCTATATGGCTTTTGGTTCATCTGGGCAGTAGTTTGATATTTTTTTGTGTTGAGGCAGCTTCATTTCATATATTAAAGGAAAAGCTCCTCAGTTTTTGCTGGTTGCAGTTCTGTCTTTCTAATGACTTTCTCAGCTGTGCTGTGCACATTTGCAGAGATTGTGCTATTTTCACTTCACAAGAGCAGAAGGTCATCCTGTAGGAGCAGCCACTACAGTCAGTGGACACTGACATGCCAGATGGCGTTAATATTAGGGAAGTTAGTAACATTCCTAAACCATACTCTTTTACTGCATGCGTGTCTGTTATAAAGCCACTTAAACCAGTGACAGACAATACAGACCATTTTCAGAACATTCCTGATGTATGTAGAAGTTCACTGAACATGGATGACCTTCAGATTATCATTGAGAGACCTGAAGTCAAATTCTGTTTTTCTTCAAGTCCAAAATATTTTCTAGACTTTCCTAGAAAAGCATCGGAAAGCTGACTTCTGATGATGTCTGTTAAGGAGATGAAAGAAAATAAATAATTTAATTTTAAAAGATGCCTTAAAATAATTTGCTTTTCATTTTATGTCTGTCTGCAGTCTTCCAGTAATGCTTCATGCCATCCTTAAAAATGTGTATGTGTCAGGCCTGGATTTTGATTTGAACAGAATGCGTTAGGTCTGTTTGCCATTATTATAACCTTTGTCTCCAGACATCTGTGGCGCTCTGATTTTGTAGCTACTGGAAGCTTTTCTGTTACTATTGATGGTTGTATCTGGCAGTGACCGCTCTTTCAATGTGACATGACAATTTTTACTTTTACCATCTCTGTGTACTGCCATTTGCAAACAGACCACATAGGAGGAACAGATGTGAGTTTTAAGTGATGCGAGGTGTTAATTGATTCTTTTGAGCTTTCTCTTCTCTTATTTATCCACAAGGTTGTCTACATTTTGCCATAGATACTGAGAGAGCATCCTACAGGTTTGTGTTCAGATCTTTTGTTCCACAGTCTTTTACTTCAGTGTTGCTGATACTGACCTGACAAACTCCAAGGAGGGCTGTTGGTGTGTTCACAGTATTAGGAAGGTTTGAGTAGAAGGTGACCTACTGTGAGATGGAAGGTCAGTGCTTCTTGCACAGTCATGTCAGCAGATTCCCAAACTTTTATGCAGGCAGTCCTGGAGGAATTGGTCTTGCTGTTGTAGATGGCAGTTCTATGAAGGATCATGAAGAATAGTAGAAATAAACCCAGACTTTTTTAAAGCACGAGTATGGGATCCTGTGATTACTCCAGACATGATTTTGCAGAAAACCCAGTGTTCAGCTTGTTTTGAAAGCAGAGAGATACTTGTCAGCAATTATTGCTGAGCTAGGGAAAGGACAGTTAAGACAGATAAACTTGTCAGCTGTGTCAACTGTGATGATGGAAGAGCAGAATGGCCAGCTGTAAGGTTGAAAAAGACTTTTGTATTTTAGATGCAGATAGTGAGGTTGTTCTTGCATAATGCTGCAAAATGGTTGAGAGTATCCTTGTTTTTATATACAGTAATTCCACAATTATTACAGAAAAAAAGAGCCATGAATGATGGGCTAAGAGGGTTGTATTATCACCAGGAATCATGTTTGCTGTTGACAACATTTTTTGTAGGCCTGCGTGACGGAATCTTTCAATTTGGGCTCTCATTGCTACTCATGGGATTAATATATCTCCGCCTTCTACACACTATTGGTTTGCTCATTGTCCATCTTTCATCCTTATCTCTTCAAAATTGTAACTGCTGCTGATTTTCTCCAAAGGATCTTCATAGTCTTGGCTGATAGCTATGTCAAATGTACTCTTTTTCTTGTAAAAGTCTGACAGTGTAAGACTCACTATGACATCAAACTTGAGACTGGCAATGAATACGAAGTGTTGACTGTTGGGCTGCTAGACTTTGGCTGCCTACATGGCAGGTTAGAACTCCTGAAGAGTGCCTTGGAAGGCCCAGGGAGATTAAAACGTTCAAACCAGCAAAATGCATAAATACAGTGTATCCAGATCTGTTTTAATGTGTCAGGAATTTCCTTTGAATGCTACTATGTTTTTTATATAAAAGTAATAGTAAACACTGTGTTTTTGTAGGACCTGAACAAAATATTATCTTCTGCTCTGATGCCTGAGAGCCAGCAGAGGGAGTGAAAGTTAGCTACTAAACCACCTTGGGCAACGCTGAACTGAGATACCGAGGAAAAACCCTGTGTGCAAAAAAACCTGCACATTATATTCCTTTCAAGTCCCACTAGAAACAGAGACTAAATAATCAGCCTCCCAAACACAAAACTGTGATAGTAGTAACAAAAATATTTTAATTCCATGCTTCTAAGTGGATACTAGCAACAATAACATTAAACAAAATTAAACCATAAAAAGTACTCAAGAGTACTGTATTCATAGTCAGCATATAGAACCTGATGAGACTTCTGATATGTTCTCTCCGTTACAGATGCTAGTGTGAAGGAAGTGAAAAATCTGTGTGTTGCCCTTGGCTTGTGCAGACTGTTGTGGCTTGTGCAGACTGTTGTTGTGTTTATTTCCACAATATTACTCTTCCCCCGCATGCCGCCCCCCCCTCCCCAACTTCTGGGTTTCAAACACTGTTTTGCTCAGTCACAGTGAAAGGTGTTTAATGCATCTTTATTAATATACATGAAATGCTGTGACCACTTTCTGCTGAGGAGGTAACTGTGGCTTTTCCATCTTAGGTCTCAGCTCTGTGTGTGAGAGTGAGAGAGACAAAAGGGAAGTGGAGAAGAGTTGTTTTGTGTACATATGTAGGTAGCTTTAAAAAAATAGTATTTTTGTTTCTTGTAGAATATATATTATATATCAAGAAGACACTCAAAGCAAAGTCTCATGTCAAGCAGGGTGAGAGGGGGAGTTTTTTTCAAACTTAAATTTTAAAGCCTCTCAACCAGCTTTTAATCAATTTGGTATATGTCATGTTGGAATGTATGTCATCTTCTGGATTCTTAGAATTTCATATCATATAAAATCACATGTCTTCTAGAGTCATGACTCTGGAGTAGTGGCCCTTTTTTTCCCTTTATGTTCGCATGACATGGTTCACACTATATATATATATGTATAGTATAAAAATCAGTGCGTGAGGTTCCTATGCATCAGTGTATCAGTAATGATAATAAAGGAATAGCAAAAATAATAGGACATGCACATGTATTATTAATCAGTTATGAAAGTAATTACAGTTCATCAGCTGCTTGGCCTTGACTGGACAATTTCTTATGTTAATAAATGGAAAGATTTTTGCTATCAAAATAAATCCTAGCATTTTCACTTCTCAGAACAGGAAGATGAGTACGCCAGCAGTTTCACTCTGAAATTATAGCAATGTGGTAAGGGCAAGTTATCTAATGAAACTGAAAGATCTTTTTCCAGTGGTACAGAGACAGGAACATTAACTTCTTCTGGAAAAGATTGTATTTTTTCATTTGCTCTAGTCAGATCCTGTCCAGTGATTTTCTCCCTAAAATGTATTTAGGGAGGAAACATTGTAGTCTGTGTACAAGTTCTAGTATAAGAAGATTTTTACAAAGTAGGGGAAATTCATATCAGCATCAACTCAAAGGATGAAATATCTGGAGGTTTGATTCATGAAGGCAAATCTAAAGAGTTTTTTATGTACAGCTTGGAAGAGAAATGGTCTGATAATCTAAAACATTTCAGAAAGTCACAAATGCTGTGAGGTTGCAGAATAAACCCCAGAACATGCAGCATAAAACTCTAAGGAAAAAACATTAAAGATGATACAAAGGAGGGTACTTTCTTGAGGTGAAATGAGATTATGAAATTTTTTCTTGAATATGAGTCAGTGTACAGAGAAGCACTTTTCTAAGAAATATGATAGAAGTGCAGTCACTGACCAAGACTGAATAACATTCTTAGAATACACTAATTGTTGCAGTAATCAGGATTAGGGACTAGATAATCTTTTCAGTCTCTAATTTTTGTAATTGTATGGATTTGTTTGCTGTTTCAGTACAGGGCAGATAATAGTATTTCATATTCTTGCAGCACCTTTCAGCAAATTATTTTTAAATAGCTTTAATTGATACTTAAAATTGCCCTTTGTAATCAACAAGTGTTCTGCTTCTTACATGAACTGGTGAAGTGAGATAAGATAACTCTGTGTAGCTGGGCCTTTGCAAGACCTGTGCATAACTTGAGTACTGCTGCCGGAAGAGAAGTGTAAAAACACCTGATCTGTGTAACTAAGTAGCTCAGCCTGAATTGTATATGTGAACTGTCCACCAAGACCTGTCAGCAGATCAAGAATTATCCAGTGAATATTTGCAAATTATTCCGCTAAAAATGTATTCAATAATTTGACATACGATATGTGCAGAAAGTGAAATTAATTGGAAACTTCTGCTAACATATAGTTGATAGGGAAGACTTTTTGCCAGATGACACCTCATAAGCATTACTTGGTCCTCATTTTATATACTCCTGGTAAAATCCAGAGTACTTCAGTGAAGAATGCTATGATTTGATACAGAAGTAGAGAATGTCAGAATCTGAATCAATGTTTGAAAAAAATCAAAGGCGCTTTTGTCTACTTTGACACCTGATACTCTGCAGCAAAGATTTTAACTTCCAGTGAATAAAACTGCCATAGGCCTTGTTTCCTACTGCAAATATCCAGGCAGTAAATCGCTCCAATTGTTCCAAACTGCATCGATATATAATATCAGGAGGAATGTGCAGCAGAATGGATATAATGTGAAAAATCTACAAGGCTGAAAATAAAAACTAAACAACCCTCTGATCTGCACGCATAATCCCATGGTGCAGCTGACCCAGAATTGTAATGCAAATATTGTAGTTCAATCAGGCTATTTTAAGACAGGATAGGAATGAGGCTTCTACTTTCCCAGAAGGAATGTACATCATTGCCTCTTCTTTAATTTCCTTTTGATTAAAAAAATATTAGACTGTCTGAAGAATATGTGCTATCTTTTCTGTGTGTTGAAGGAAAGAGAAAAATCAAAAGGAATGAGATATACAGGTGAACTTAAGTCAGGTTCACTGCAAAAAGCTTAGAACTTTTTGTCAGATGCTTTTTATATGATTTAGTTTGGCTGATTAGGAAATTCAATTTCTTCTTTCTTTCTAAAGTTCTGAAATCTACCACTGAGATTGTAGATAAGGAGGGAACAAGGGGATATGAGTTAAGTTTCTATGCAATTCTTCCCTCATGAATTGTTCAAGGTTTATTTATATAGCCATTAGTTCAATGGTTAGTGAGATGTGAGGTTTTGATACCTGAAGTACACTGAAGCTGAGCTTTAGTGTTGCCCTATTTGTTGTAGCCAACCAAAATAACTGGTGGCAAAACCTTTATTTTTGAACTTTGATTGTTTTTTGAGGTTTGAAAAATATTTGCAAAATGTAAGATAGTCTTAGAAAATTTCCAGATGGTTTGCTGTGTTTTTATTATTTAAGTGATCGTGATGGCAATTTTCCATGTATCTTTGGTCTGCTTTTGAGCCAAATGGGTTAGCTTGTTGTGGTTGACATGTGACTTTTGACCAGCTGCCAGAGCCTTTGAATGGCTAAACCTATCCAGTCCCAAGAGATTTAGCATAAACCATTTTTACGGCTTTTCGCATTCTTTAAAAAGTGTTTGGGAAATGTCAGTTTGCAGAAGGCACCCTTTAAATGACTGTCCAGTACATAATGGGGAGAGCGGCTTTTCCTGACAGTGTCATGGAGACACCAGAGTACAGAATAATATTTTGACCCAAAAATGGTAGATGATAGCTTTCCTATTAAGAAGATGATATCAAAGACGGTTCAGGAAAGAGAATTGCTGACACAGAGAGAGAGCTATAGGCTTTATCAGGAATATCCTTAAGCAATAGAATGTTGAATTAGTTGAAGCTCTTGGATTTCTATTTTTGTATCATTTTACTGTCCCACAGCTAGTTTGCATTGTGTAGCTGTAGAATGGCAATGGGAGTGAATACAGTGCTGGTATAATAATTGTACATGAAGATTTGCATATGGTAGATAGTGGAAAATCGGACTCTTTACTGTATTAATATATGTATGCACATAGGTAAAGTGGTGCATAAAACTTTTAATCCCTAACTTTAGAGAGCCTGAAGTTCTGTCAGGTTTCTTCTCTTTACTATGTAATATTATGTAACAGTTTCTATTACTTTGTGTGTTGATCTGTCACTCCCATACTTCTCTGCTAAAGCCAAAGATGGTTGCTTTGCACATGAAACTTGAAAATCAGAAATTTTAAACTCTTCACGGGTTTCAGAAACTGATCTCCCCTCCCAAAGATGATCATTCCATTTGGTATAAGCTATAGAAATGTTTGTGGATTTTAAAGCTTTACAGTATTAATTGGAGGCTGGAGGAGATTCTTTATGCAGTTCTGCATGTTGGTGAAGGGAATAAAATCTTTGTTTCATGAACTCTAAGCATGCCTAGATACTGCAGTGCCAGGTGCCACAGAACTGTTTGGCTAAACAATTTGCATGAATTTGAGCGACAACATCCTGAGTGAGATGGTGCTGGGAGTTCCAAACAAATGGCCATAAAAAAACCCTGTGCCTGCATTCTTTGCAATGTGCTTTTTGGCTTTGTAAAGACACTTCCTTTCTTTGGTCTTCATCATTTTTTAAGGTTGGGGTTTTTTTAGCTTTTTTTTAGCTTCTTCCTCTCTTTTGCAATGCATTAGTTACTATAGTAACTATGCTGTGAATGGTATAGAAAGAGGCTAGTGCACCCTAGCAGTGAAGTATAAAGCTACTTTATATAATAGTTTGAAATTTATATCATGGTTTTGAAAATACAGCAGTTTTGTGGTGGTTTCCATGACCACATACGTGGTATAAGTATATATAGCACTCTTAGGTCATCACTGGTAATTACCCTCTTCTGCCAGCATCCAAAGGATGGTAGCAGCCCTTCCTGAAATTCTACTCCACAAAGCATTCTGAAATACACATCCAAGCACTTCACCACCATCCATTTTAACCTTCTGAATATGTTTAGTTGTTATGGAAAAGTAATCTGTACCTGTAGGCATAATGCCATATTATAGTTAATATAACTTCCGCTTACTAAATAGATGGTTGGTGAAGGATTGTGTCTGGACTAGCCGCTATTTGCAGATGATTGAAATACTTTGCTTTACTATATTATATCCCACAAGTATAAAAGCCATAGTGTTTGTGCTGTGATCCTGTTCTCTCCTAAGCTACTCTGCTCTGAGTCAGTATTTTCACAGATGAATGCCAAACATTGCAGAAAGCAAAGGTAGAGTAGAAAGTATTCCTGAAGCCAGTTCTGACCTGTAGCTTCAGCAGAGACTGAAGTACAGGGTATTTGTTGATAATGATGTATTACACACCTGGTAACTTTTCCCTCTTCTGGTCATAAGAGAGGCGTATTTTCTTTATTATTTTTTTTCTTTTTTTTTCTCCAGAGAACATATTTCAGCACAGCCTGGTGTAAATTCATACATTAGTAATTGTGTTCTACCTATCCCTGGAGTTTTGCGTGAAAGCATCACCATTCATTACTTCCTGTCCTCAACGCAGTGCTGCCAACTCTCATGATTTTATTGAGTCTCAGAATAGTAGTTGTATTTTCAAAAAGTTCCAGCTCCTGAAGTAATGCAAATATGTGAAATCTGTTTCATTACATAAAGGGCACACTTCTAGTTTTCTCAGCTGGGTGAAAAGCTTGAACTAGTAACTTAGTGTACTATTAAGGCTGGGGGGGGAAAAGCTAATTTAAAAAAATATTATTTTTAATATAGGCTTTGATTTAGTCTTTTCAAGTTCCTGACTCATAAGTTTTGGTTGTTTGGACTTGAAAATAAGATACTGTTTAATTTTTCTACCATGCTCTATTTGGGAGCTTGAATACATCTCTCACTGGTAGTATGTCCTTTGCACTAACTCATAGAAAAGTAAAGTCTAAACTAGAAACGCATTATAAAATGTTTTGAGATCCTTGGATGGAAGCTGTGAAAAACACATCTGTACTCTTAAGTATTAATTAACATACAAAGCATATTAAAAATTCAGTTCTTAAAGTCTTATTCACATGACCTGAAAGTCTGCTGACTAGTAAGGCAGATTCTCCATGAGCTAGCTAATTCCTTATTTAAACTCTACAAACCACTTAGTAGATGCCTGGTTCTTAGGATACAGTGAGTAAAAGGCAATAATTACATGAGGAAAATGGCTAGGCTCTGCCAAGGTGTAAAAAACGGAAAACCCAGTATGTGTATGCATCCCATGCATGTGTGTGCATGGTTGCTAGCTTACTGCTTCTTAAAAGCATGTTGACCACTGGTCAGGAAAAAAACGGTGAGCAGGTTATTTCACAACTACCTGCTTTCTGCAGGTTTTCTTGGCTTTTCCCTTTTAAATGCCTGGAACTGTCCACTGACATAATCTTTGTCTCCTGTCATCTACTGTACTCGTCTACATTGGCAATGTCTTGCATTCCATAATATAGCAGATGCAAGCTTGTGTGTTTTCCTCGCAAAGCAAGTTGTTTAAAGTAGTCTTCACTGTGTGGTAGTAGCATGTTTATTGCAATAACGTGAACTGTTGGATCCCTGTAACTTGGAGCCTAGAGAAGGGGAAAGTAGCAGGAGAGAAACTGAAATGTTTCTGTACAAACCTCTGGCTATGGAGCCCAGTAATGTCTCCAAAGTACTGTCATATTTCAGCCAAGTTATAGAAGGACTTGGAAGTTTGCTTGAAGCAAGTCTAGGAGGGACTTGCATTGTTCACATTATTGCTGGTATTCTGTTTTCTGGATAACAGCCAACAGGAAATTCCTGGGACAAATCTTTCCACTTTTTTTTTTTTTTTAAATATTAGGGGGAAAAAAAGGAAAGAGAGTGAAACGAAGTCTTACAGAACAAAGAAGCCAATATTAACCTCAAATCACAGGTATGTGAGGTTTTGGGCTTCCTTTGTGATTTTATTTTTTCCTCTGAAGGATTTATGACCTCACATGCTTGTTTCTGTGACATCAGATGCTGTTGCCATGGGAACCATTTTATTGTCAAAAACAAAATAATTTTGAAGAGTTCCTTAGCAGCACAGGACACAGAGTGCAGAGTATGAAGAAACTATTTTTATCTAGATGATGAATCTGTTCTATTAGGCCCATGATTTTTCAGCTCTCCTGCTAGAAGCAAGAATAAATCTGGCAAAACCAACTGCAGTTGCACCTGTTAATCAAGGACTGAATTTGTCCCTACAAGCAAAATCTTGGGAACTTCCTTTCTTGTCTCTCCCCTCCAAATGACTGATAGTTTCCAAATGCTTTAACATATGAGAATAAACAACAATCTGCTCGTACGAGCTTTACAGGAGCAAAAGCATGATAAGTAACAGGAAGTTTGTATTGCTGTGGTTTTGGTTATTTTAAATTGACAATGTGTAAATACTGAAGTTCATGCAGAATGTAGTATGGAGGATTCTTATTTTGCTTCCAGAATACCTCCAAAATCAAATGGCATGGAAGATTTGGTATTTTATGTTATGAAATATAGAGGCTGTAGTTTTTACTGAGATATGAAGGTAAGACCTGCTGTCCTCAGCAGGAATGATGGATACCCACCAATGGACCCATAGGTAAAAAAAGAACAAAACGTGAATGAGTATGGTTAAAATGTAGAAGCATGTTCAAACCCTAGCTGAAAGCAACATGGGATAAACCTGCTAAAACCTGTTAACGTGTGGCAAATCTAGGAGTTCTATGTCCATTAAAATAGCAAGTGTGTATGATGCGTGTATGCGCATATCGACAACATGTACTCTTAAGTCTAATGATCAAAACTGCATGCATATCTATTTACACACAGAGTTTATCATATAGTAACCAGGGAATAGCCTAGTTTTCCTTAAGAAAAATATTAACGTGGGTTCCTGAAGAAAGTTGTTAGAGGAAATTTTAAAAATTCCTTTCACATATGTATCCTACTCTAGTTAAGATTCCGCAGCTGCTGAATTTAGTGCCCCAGAACTGTTGCTGTATTCTAAAAGACAAGTGATCTCATTGCCACATATTTGCTAGAGTAAAAGTAATATACACAAGGGGATAGGTAGGTTAAATGCCATATGGTAAACCCCAACATTTCTGTTTTAAACGATTCCCTGTGTTTGGGTGTATATCAGCATTTTGCAATGTTTTGTGGATCTTTTCTTTTGTAATGAATTAACCTGAGGAGGGAGAGTGTGATAGTAACTGTAATTACTACCAATTTATGTCTGTTCTTTGTCCAATCCACCTCTACAAATGTGTATTCCTGTAGACTTAGAGGTGGATCTGAGGGAATATCAAGGATGCAGAATCCCAGCATGGGAAGGAGAAGGAAAGTGCTGCTTAAACATTGACACATTGCCAGATGTAGTGCTTTTTAACATTGGTGTAGACTTGTTCACACTTGTCAAATCATACTGTGCTTGCTAATGTTGCATTTTCATCAAATATATTAGCTCACGCTCTGTTCCCACTCTTCAGCCATCCTTTTCATTTCTCCTTTCTTACCTTCGTTACACTGTTCTTTGTTTTCCCTTTTTGCCCTTATGGTTATTTTCTTTCTGCCTGATTCCCCCTCAGCTGAAGAAAAATCAGTCTGAACCAATCTACATTTTTTTAGAACACGTAAGTTAAGCAGATACCTGCCTGGAGGAATTTACAGCCTCATCCTGATGTATAACACACCAGGAAAACATAGGCTGATATGCAAGAGTGGGAGTAGTTAGTTGTTAATCAGCGATTGAAGGATACATGAAATAAACACGTTTGGGATTTTCTTAGCAAAAAAAAGGTACAGCGGTAGATGTCTGTCCTGGAGAAAAGGGATGCTTTTTTTTGGTGTACTAGTGGGTAGTGTCAATGAAGAAATGGAGTTCAGACCTGAGGAAAATGTTGTGCAAAATACTAGGATGCACCAAAAATAACAGATTACAGTAGGTGGGAGTTTCATATAGGTGAAAAAAAGGCTTTTAAATTAGTTGTGGAAAATAGCTGAGGTTTATGAAGGGGTTTAAAAAAAATACATAGAGTAGCAGAACATCCCCTCTTCCCTCTCATTTTAAATATACACAACAGAAGAAAGTATTCTCATTCCTTTGCCCCCTCAATTCTTCTTCCCCGTTTCCCTGTATCATGTGGAAGGATAAAAAGAGAGCATTGAACTCAGAGAGTGTGATTTGGTTGGACAGGAGAAATAGTGAAAAGATCTTTGCTGAGGGCAGATCTGTAGGCAGCAAACAAGGGTGAGTGGAAAGGAGTTGTCCTGAAAGGCTCTTATCTAGGATCTCATCTCATTTCATCCAGATGGGGGATGTCTGACAAGTACAGACAGTTAAGCAAAGCCAGTATTAAACCAGACTGTTGCCCTTCAGTAGTTTGAGAGCTGCTGCTGGAGGGAGAATGTTAAGCAGTACAAAGTCCAGAAGGATCACTAAGATAGCCTGAACTATGTAGGTTATGCTGTCTAGCTGGCAGTGGATGCTCTTAGGGGCAGGTATCATATTATAATTTTCATTTTTCTCTAGGTTGTAAATCTTTGTATTCTTATGGTGAAAAACACTGATGGGTCTATATCTTCTCTTCATATAGACAACCACTTACACACCTTAAAAGAACATTTTGCCATGGAAGGGTTTCAGCCTGTGGTCCTCCAGTAACATCTTGTGCAATATGAATGTGCACATTTGTCCAAAAAACAGCAAATTAATTTCTAAGGAAGCAAAGCCAGCGAAGACTCAGTCCAGGTCATACCAGCTTTTTCATGGACCGGTCACCTTTGCTGAGAGGGTCATAAGATGATGTTGGTCTTTGGTACCTTTCTCAGAATCTGTGTAGGTTGGCTCCTTATATTGTCATGGGGCAGTTATACATCATACCCAGGGACTAGAGGTACTATGTTGGTAGGATTCAAGTGGGTACTGCTGCATTGGAAGCTCAGAGGAAATTCTGATCATATCAGTTGTGCTCTAGAAGCAGAGAAAGCTCCTTGATCCACCAGTATTAATGGAAGAAATACAGATCTGTTCTAACTCGGTATATTGCCATCGTTACAATGAATACTCACTGCTTTTGTGCCAGCTTAGTGTGTTGCATCCACACTCAATGTGACACAGGTTCCTAAATCTTATAGTTACCAACCACAGCCTAGACTGCAGTGTTTTGGAGTCCTCATATCCTATGCACAGAGAAAATAACCAAATAATTTTTTAAATAGTTCTGTTTCTTCCCGTTCTTCAGGGAAATGATATGTTGTGTTTAGGAAAGGCATATGATTTGTTCAGACATAGGCTTACCACAAGCCAGCCATCTTTCTGTTGTATGTAATCTGAGGCTTTTCTGTGTTTGGGGAAAGATTTGCGAGGTACTTAAGTAAATTAAGGATAGTTACAGGTTAGAAGATACAGAGCTGCTGGTATTCATTGTATTGGCTGTAGGTATTATAATGAACCCTCATCAAGAGTACCACTTACCTAAGACCCTGCATCAGTGATTTCATCTGAATAGAGGCTTTACCTGAATTAGTGTTTAGATTTGGAGCAATAGTGCAGTTTTGAAGTAAGCCCCCTCATCATCCTTACTTTCTATGCATTGGAGTGTTTTTAGCATGCATTAAGTAGGTTTCTTTTGGAGGCACTTAAACAAAGACCCTGCTTTAGGAGCACCACAACCCCCAGTTGGCATATAAAGATCCAAAACAATTGGTCTTGTTGATGCTCCTGAAACAAATATACAACAGGGATACTCAGTCCATGGAGCCATGCTAAATCTAGTCTTCTAAAGCAAGACTCCAGGACTGCATTTAGTGTATGTTTTCATCTACTAATGTACTCCTATTGTACAAAATTACTTGCAGGATGTAGCCAGAAGTGGCTGCGGTTTAAATGTAAAAATGAAATGTAAAGAGGAGAAACAGGAGAAACAAGAATTACTCCCATGCTGATATATCAGTTCATCCCAATAGTTCATACTATGAGCATCCCTATACGTGCAATACAGCAAGTTCTGGTCGTCTTTGCCTACCCAGTCTCTACAATGCAGTCACCCCCTCTTTCCCTTATACAGGAATATGACTGAAGATCTGTGAAAATTCATTTAGAGAAGGACTAAAGCTAAAACTTAATATCAATAAGTGAGAAAAGTAAATGGTGATGTATGGGAAGTCATTACTATGTCCTACATGGCTATGCATTGCATTGCATATTGATCTCCCTGTTATTCAAAGGACAAGGATACCTGAGACAACCTCATGGAACTTTAATTTTAAATTCCCTCCCTTCCCCACAAAAGTTAGTCTTATGAAGTAGGAAACTGAAGGTAAATGTTCCTGCTTTTCATCTGTGGGGTGGGGAGCAATTCTCAGCCCATGGCTGCATGCCATCATTTTTGCTACTATTCTAAAAAGGGAAAGATTTTAAAACTTTCATCTTAGAATTAGAGAACAGCTGGGGTGATTCAAGCACTCTGTGCCCTGTGGCTGTCTGTAATTTCCTCTTTCTTCATGACTAGCACAAGTGTATTTGTTTGGTTCTTTTGAGAAGGGAAGGTTGTATTTATTTCTTTTTAATCATTAATATGCATCCGTTGGACCCTGTATTAGGTTTTTGGTTAGAGAGAAGAGAACCACTATGAATGTGGGTGCAAGAATAAAGGATTAGGGCCTCATACAGCCCTGAGACATGGAGAGGAATGGGACACAATGGATTCATGGGCTGAAGCAGTACTGAAGGCAGGAATCTTGTTAGAGGACAGGGGGGTTCTGCCATATGTAGTAGTTCATATGGGGTGAGGAAACAAAGGAATTCTTACAGAAAAGCAGTGCTGACATTGTTTTCAAGTGAAGCTTTTTGTTCTCATCAGTCCTATAAAATTTCATGGTGAACAAGTCTAAATTATTACCTCCTAGTGCTATTGTTTCTTGCCTTGTTTTTATGAGAATGTTATAAATTTTAATTTCTATGACACTTTCCTTGATAATGCATGGATGTTTGGCCCCATGATTTCCAGTGTTAGTTGGTGTAGTTGTTAGTATTGTATCTTTGTCTTAGAGCTGGCAATGTAATTAAAATACATTGATATTGGCTAAGCTTTGGTGTTTCTAGACTCTCAGCTGAGAGTTTGAACTCAGTGTGCATAGAAATAGCAATAGAAGGAGTTTTTTCTGGCAAGAAGGAATTTCTGGCAAGTACTGAACATTTTAGCTTCAAACTTCTACAAGAAAAACCTAGAACATTGCAGTTTCACTCCTTCAGACTGATTTATAAGCCAGATTTTTAAAGGAGAGGAAGTACTCCAACTTAATTTCTTTATATGACTATGGGCTGTTCAAAGCGTACAAAAGTCATAAATCAGATCCCAGGAACAAAAGAGATTGTTCTAGATTCCTCGACATTCTGGATGGCCTTTAGGATTCAGTTTTCCAGACACTTCTACACATTTCAGAAACACTCTTCTAATTGACAGGGAAGACTGATATCTAATTTATTGATTCCAGGAGCTGAGCTGGGTCATTGTGAAAAATACAAAATACTGCAAGACTAGCAAAAAAAAAAAGAAAAAAAATTTGCACATATGTGGATTATGACCATCTTAGTTGTAGTCTGATGTATTCTCTGCTGTTTTAAATAGAAATGGAATTTGTTGTGTTTGCTTCGCCTTCAATTCTTCACCACAATCTGGCTTTTACACATTAAACATAATAATTTTCCCCCCATAAGAGTAATCAGGATAACGTAGGTCTAGGGAGAAAAACACAAGGACAGTACAGTGGATGTCTTCCCTTAGATTTAATTTGGGTAAAATAATTTTTGACATTTTCTTCCCTATCTTATAGCTTTTATTCTCCTGTGAAAGGGGAATGAACACTAGGATTTCCAGGTCAGAGTACAGGAACGTGAATCAGACCAGAAGTCTGTGGGAAGCTTGCCAGTGCCTGCCTACTCTTTTCTGTCTGCTACTCTGCAAGATATATGATCACTAAATACTACTCTAAAATAAGGAGGGAAAAAGACAGGTTTTTCTCAGTGTGGAGAGAGGTAAAACAAGAAAGCAAGTGATAGTTAGCCCTCCCAGACACAGTGCTTTAGAGATCCAGATTTGACTGCAGCTGCTTACATTACATTTAGATCAACCCACTGGGCAACATCAGGTTTTTGCTTTAGTCTCTAACTTATTCAAATAATGGTTCTTTCCCTTTGTGGGCATTTTCAGGGAATCTGCTCAAAAGCTTTGCAACATGCGCAAGAGAAAAAAATTTGCAGGACTAATGTGCTCTTCTTTGCTGAATACTACCCTCAGCCAGCCAGAGCTCTCCAACAACTGTCTCCACTGAGCTACCAATCTTGATCTCTCTTGATTTAAACAGGAATAACTCTGCAATTGCCTTATAAAGATGCAATAGCCATTTGAGAAAAGCATCAAGTCAATTTTTTACAGTATCTGTTCTTTCCTTGCTTGCTTTTAACAATAGCTGTGCTGGCATGTAAACTCATGCATCCTGTGTACAAAGAGCTTAACAGTTGATTTTGTGCTCCTTCCCCTTGTGCTGTCATTTCTACATGCAGGCCCTACTAGCAGTCCTGCGTGTCTCCTTAGTTGCAGGTTAGAGGCAGGAAAGTGTCCCCTTTCTGTCAGTAAATAGCACTCCTGAGTGTTTCTCAGCTGGTAGCCCCGGTCCCCTGCAGCATTCTCATCGATTTTGCACAGTGCAAGGAGGGTAATTTTTTCCATGGAGAGCACAAGGAACCACATGGTGTTCTTCCAACTTGGGAAGAGCCAGCTGCACTCAGATTCCTGCTACTCAGATCCTTCAAGAGAGGCTGTCAACTTGACTTTACTTCAAAACTGCTTCAGTTTAACAAGCTCGTTGTTGGACTGTAAATTGAAATATAAGACTTCAATTTTTCTGCTGTTCTGACATGATGATTATGTGTATCAATGCAGACTAGAAATGCAAGCAGAAGAATGCAAGCAGGTACATTGTGTATCAGTTGCACCACGGAAGCTGTACATGATGCCTCTGGGCTTTTCTCAGAGCTCCCATCCACCTACCTCTACCCTCAGCCCGCTGTGGAAATGACCTCTTCAGAAACTGCATGTGCTTGAAGGCATCCTTAAATATCAGTGGAACAAGTGTGTTAACAAAAGGCTTCTTCCAACTGGCTTTGCTAAAACTCTGACAGCCAACCTCTGACTCTGGTTATACCAGATATTCAGACTGAGAAATGAAAGCATCAGTTTCATTGGAAATGCACAGAAGCAGCTCAGGGGAACATCAGCTCAACTGATGTGAAAGGGCAGGAGATTTTGTTAGTAAAATCCTCTGTCGCCACCTTTTTAGAAGCATTTTGTGGAAGGAGCTCAAGAGGAGGTGACTGGTACAAGGAAATCATTCACTTTGGAAAGGGAGAAAGTGGGGCTGCAGTCTTGGGACTGTAATATCCTTCTGAGAAAATCTGAGAACTGCTCTAGCAATATGCTGGTAATCCTGTGAAGTCAGTATTTGCTGTCTTCATTTTATAAGAGAAGAAACAAAGTCACAGATCAGTTTATCTGTGGCAGACAGACTGTTACACAGGCTCATGAGGTTACATACCTTTCTGCAGGTGAAGTAGAAAGATGTCTCTGGTACCTCATTTTTGTTCTTATCTGACGAATGTCGATACATATCTAAAGACCACAGTCCATCAGGAAGGAGGTCCTACCTCCTTTGAAGAGGAAGGTAAGACTTTGAGAATGTTTGAGGTCACCTTTGTGGTGCCTAATTTACATGCTCGCAAACCTAACTGAAGGTTTTTGAGTGCTCAATTACACTGAGCTGAAGTCAGTGAAAGTCGTTTGTGTTCTGTATTTCTTAGATGAGCTGAGCTGCCACAGACTCACTCCAGAAGTCTCCCCAGTTTACAGATTTGTTTCTTGCAGGTTTCTCTCACCCTTGAGAACGAATTCCTGCTATTGCATATCTCTCCATTCATTGGCATATTTTGTGAAATACTAATTTGCTTTTATATTGCACTTCATTTGGCCACCTAAGTTACATAATATTATGTCTGCTTCCTCAGTGGTACTTTTTAAACTGGATTATGGCAAGGACATTTTAAAAATGAATTAAAAAAACCCATAGGGTTAATGAAACTGCAATTCTTTTTTGTTTTTCTTGCTGTTCTCCACAATAGGAAGAATCTAAGACACGTTTTATTTTCCTAAAACAAAGGTTTTAGGCAGTCACGTGGCCACAGAAACTAGAGCTTTAAGAAAACATTATAAAACTGTGAGATTCGTTACAAAATCTTGAGTGGACAAAGCACTAGCACTCACCCACATACTCACTCACATACCACGGCTCTTGTGGTAGGCAACAAGAAAAAACAAAAAATAGGTATCATGCCTCATGAATGCTCAGGAGAACATTCATCATGTTTTTCACAAAAAGACCCACAACACAACAAACAAAACCCAAACCAAAAAAACCCCAGGTCATTTATTTGTATTATGGTCCTCTGCCTGCTTTCTGACTGGCTAATTTTCCTAAACTACTTTGAGATCCTAGGGTCAAGTGCAAAATGGAGAATAAGGCCCAGAAAGTCTAGGAAAAGTGAACTTTAATGTATATGAGAATAATTAATGAAAAACTGTGGCAATAAATGATTTATCTCTTGCACCAGACTCTTGCTCATCTTAATATTGTGTCCCTTTTTCTTTCCAGAATGTAAATGTTATTAGAATACACGATGTGACTCTGAGGATAACCTTGCTCTGTGGTATTATTTGTAAGTGAAAAGGAAGAGATTTTTGTTCCTTGGATATAAATTCACAATGTTTCACTTTCATCCTAGCTTTATCATGATGATTCAGGTTTCCCAGGAGGCCATATGCACAACCCTTGCTTTGCAGCAGTGCTGGCACCACACTGTCACTGAAACCCTGAGATCTGGGAACTGCTCTTCTCTGTCTCATAGCAGACTCTTTGCTGGACTGCCCTGGCATTTCTTCTTCCCATGCACTTCATATTCAGTACACTGCAGTGAGGCTTATAATTAATCTTATTGTCATTTCAGGTTATGGAGCTCTGATCTTGTGCTGTTCTTCCATAAACATCTGCTCTGCGTGCTTTCCATTTGTGTTAACCCACAATTCAGTAAATGTTAGCGTAAACAACTGGAGTGGCTGCACGATTGCAATTGTTAGTCTCCTTTTGCACTGCAGTATACACCCACTAAGTATTGTTATATATTCAATCCACAATCATAAAAAACTTTCACAGCTTAAGGCATTTTCTTTCCCTAAGACCACCTCAGAACCCACTACGATTAGTACATGTAAAACTCCATTCCATTTCTAGCAACTGATTTTGCTGGCTCTTTCCTTTTGGCCTTCTGCTGCATTCCACTTAATTTTCAATATCTTTCCTTGATTTTGCCTTTTTTCCCCCAAAGTTCCTCTCCAGAGTGGCATTGTCATGCAAAAGCAGTTTGCTGGTACACACTCAAAGTCCCCAACCGTGTAAAGAAAGCTTATGATGATGTTTGTGAATACTGTAAGTTTGGGAAGAGTCATCTGTCTACATCGTGTCATTTTTCTTGTCTGTAACTTTTCAAAATAAGTTAACGAAAAATGAATCGAGTTCTGAGTCTACCTTCAGCCCTTTGTTTACTATATCAAGTTAATTACTGTCTGCTGACCTCTAACATGAAAGTGCCAGGTACTTTGGTGCCTGAAGTAGAGTGTAAATCTGGGGTTGCTCAGTTCAGTTCTGCCCCTAGCCTTGACTGCTGGTTTTTTTCCCCTCTGTGATTTTTAGTATCTTTTCTGTTTTGGACTTTAAAATGCTTAGGTCATCAACATCTAAAAGCAGAGCATGTGAGGGGATGTCCAAGTTGAAATCTGATTTACTGAGGATTCAGTACCCAGTATAGAATTCACTTGTGACAAGTACTGCTGAAAAATGTTAAGAGTATGTGATAATGCAGATTTCCTGTGGCATCATGGCCATGCTGAAGCTCCAGCAAAAGGCACTTCACAGTGTTCAGGACTGGGTCTGAAGTGAACATTTTTTCAGCAAACGGGATTCCTTGAAGTTATTTATTTATTTACTCCAAAACCAGAAGATGACTCCTCCTAAGGCTGGCTGCTTCTGCAGTTCCTTATAAAAATTGCCTTGTTATTTCAAGTTTTTGGGGAGTGTATGAGGGTGTTCTCTGTGAGGGAGAAACAATGCACATGTAGCTTTTGTACCGTGTGATGTGCAAGTTGCTTTGGCAACTACACATGGCTTATTGAATGCCAAGGTAAATAATAGCAAAAGACATGCATACACTATTATTCTCATAATTTCCTGCTGTCCTCAGGCAGTAATAACTTACACACCCTATTTTCCAAATGTTTCTAATTTATTTCTCATGAGCAGAATTATCTCATAAGTAAAACTCCTCCCCTTTGCATCCAGTCCTGCCTCTTCTTTTACAGTTGCCACAAATGAGGTGACCAGTCAAAAGAAAAGATTATGGTTATCATACTTACTGTTAACGAGTGAAACAGAATGGCTGCTTCACACTTAAACTTCTTGTGTCATTCTCCTTGTTCATTTGGAGCTCTGGAATTCTCCCTTTTCAAGTATTAGTTCTGCATGCAATGCTGCCTGCATTTCTGCAAACATATTTTGTTCCTTATAATCGCAGATGATGGTTCTCATACAGCTTCTGCTTTTATATCTGAATCTTAGACTGTGATATCCTTGTTATTCCAGTCCCATGTCTGTCATGTGTAGCTTGAGCTTGATTTGCAACATGCCTTTTATATCAGCTACTGATTCTCTTGAGAAAGAGCAACAGAGGAAGTAGCCAATTTCTTTTTTTTTGACATTTAGACAGCAACATAGTTATAGGCCTTCAGTTTCCCTATGTTGAGGAGTATCTTTATTTTTTC
This sequence comes from Falco naumanni, assembly GCF_017639655.2. Classification (NCBI taxonomy): domain Eukaryota; kingdom Metazoa; phylum Chordata; class Aves; order Falconiformes; family Falconidae; genus Falco; species Falco naumanni. The sequence continues at coordinate 91,989,724 of NC_054054.1, read as the reverse complement.
AATACTGTTTCCCCTTTATTGCTATCTTTATTGACTTTTGAATTGGTTTTGTGATTGCAGCAAATCAAGTGCAGTGATGACTACAAGATAATTGAAAATGCAGTAGAAAAACACACCTCAAAATTATATTTTGAAGATTGCTTAAGCAAATAAAATTACTCAAGAATACTATATAAGTATTTTGATGAATCATAGAATATCTCTAGTTGGAAAGGACCCGTAAGGATCATCGAGTCCAACTCCCTGCTTCTTGCAGGACTCATGCTTAGGTTAAGCTGCAGTTTGAAAAGGATGTCCCTAGGCTGGACTGTAAATCCTACTTTGTGACTCCACTCCTGCCTTAACATCCTTTAGCATGAGGTCAGCAGTAATTTCCAAGCTCATGAGTGAGAGAAGCGATCCTAGGTGACTTTCACTCCTGAAAGTACATATTTAAATTTTTGTTCTTTCTTTTTAATTTTTGGGGGCTCAAAGAATAAACTACTTACAGAATGTATTTTACATTTTAGTTTTGTATAGACTGCAGTGAAAAAGCACCATATGTCCATATAAGAGCACCATGTGTATGTCTTTTCTATTAGTTTGCAGCAATCCTTGAAACAAAAAGGTTATTGTGCTTCCATGCCCAGCCACAGTTCTTAGAAAATGAAAAGGTACAGTACCCAGAAATAAACACACTGAAAATTTGTAGCTATGCTACTAATTGTTATAAAAATTAAACTGTTGCTACAAATTTATAGCTATTGCTGTTTATTTCTCCTTTATAATAATGCAGTTTAGCCTATGAACTGGTTAAGGGAACCAGAAAGCAAGTTTAGTCTTTTTTTAAAATTATTTTTAACACATTTTCACTTTCTTAGTCCCTATCACTAATACAGTATTAGAGTAACTGAATTGCAAAACACATCTGAGTTGTTACTTTTCTCAGGAGTAAATAAAGTAATCAGGTTTTATTAATATATGGGAAAGTAATCAAGAAAAATAAGTTTTCTTCCCCTTTCTATGCTATTTATTGTGTACTCTACCCCATTCTCCCCCCTTCAACTTCCTGCAGTGAGAGACACTACAATGACTAGTTCTGCTGCCTTCTCTACTTACAGCCCAAATAGCTGTTTTTTCTCTGTAGCTGACCAGCAAAAATTGGTGGTAGTGGTGGTGGCATGGCAGCATGAGAAGCAGTGAGGGAGAGGAAGAGATGGTGAGGAGCAGGATAGTTAGTGTGGGTTCTGTGGTCACGAGAGGTAGTCATGGCAGGCCAAGCTGTGTGCTTCCTACAGTGCAGCCTGCCCAGTGAATGAAATTTCAGCAGGGTGGTGGAAATGGTGACATGGCAAGTGGGATAAATCCATGAGGGTCACACCCGCTATATGGAACTGAGAAGAAAAACTTACATGGGTTTTGTTTATAAAAAAAGCATTTTCCCAATTCTGTCCATGTTAGGCTTTTATAGGACTATTTTTTTTCTCCTTTTTGTGATTAGGATTTTATCCCACTTTTATGAGTGGCCATTTTCAAGTAACTCACAAGGATTTAATTTTGATCTAAGACAGTTGCTTCTGTGCTAAATAAAGCAGCAATTAATTATTAAAAATATACCTTTTGTGGCTGAACATTCTCCCTCATAGCTGTTAAACTCTAAGACATATTTTGCTTTTTAATTATTCATTTTTAAAATTTATTTTGTGAGTATACAGTAAGTGCTTTGTGGGAAAGTGAGAGAAGGATGGTTTGGCTACTGCATAAGGCTGCTGTATGACCCAGGATTGGTTCCCAGCTCTGATATGATACATCCTTCCTGAATGGCTAAGCACATACCTAGAAGTATCACGTACATCTGCCTCAATGCCTTTGTAAAACAGCTGTCAGGTTATTACTGATGAGCTTAGTACAGGACTGAGAAGAACACTGCTCATCAGTCTGTTCAGGGAGCTGTCCCAGAGATCAAAAATGTACTGCAGTGCCAGAATAACTACAGGCACAGAACAAGAGAACCATATATGCTAATATAAAAAGTTGTATATTCTCCTCCTCTTTCCCCATTAATAACCTGAGAATAGGAACAGCGCAAAGCCAAGATTCTTGTATGAACTGAGACACTGAAGCTTTGCCCTGAGAAAATTCTGGTTCTGTATGATGAGAAAAATGGCAAATTTATTTGCTTAAGGTTTAAAAGATATTTATGAGCTTTGGTAAGGAGGAAATTTAATCTTTGAACAAAGCCTTACACACTAAATTCTTTGTGAACTGCCTCAAGCTCTTTTCTGTAATTATTCATCTGATCAGTACAGGGTGGATTCGGCACAGCATATTCCTCCTGACAAACTGAATGTTACAGTGGTGTTCTTTAAGTCTTTGCCTCCGTGCTGGAAACACTGCAGGAGCCTGCGAAGGGTAGATCTAAACTCAGCTGGTGCCAGTAGTCTGTGCTGTTACAGTGTGGGAGTTACAGTGGCAAAGCAAGAGCGTTAGGAAATGTATAATGGGACCAGATAGGCAGCACTTCTCACTAGCGTGTTAGAGGGCCTTGCGCTGCTGAAAGTGCCGTTTTTTTCTAATGAGACTTAAGACTGTAGCTCTGACCTCCCATTGCGTATTAGCACTTTCTGCAAGAGATGTGAAATTTGGTATCTGGCCAGATTCCAGCCCGCAGTAAGTTCTTATACTTTACCTGCTGAGATTTCCTCTGCAGTTTCAGGTACACTGACTGCCCTAGCCTCATTACTCTGAACAGTTTTATCTCTGTTAGCAACTTTGTGTAACTACCACTTTCCACTCCAAAAGGGACTATACTGCAGTGCTAAAGTCCTCCTCTCTCTCTCTGAGCTTGTGTAAAAACAACAGATGATGGAGAAGGAAAATTTATCCTTCTCTTCTCCCACAGTACCTTTGCCTAGAATCTGAGGGATGCCTGCTGTTTTGAGGCAAAGGTGATGGTGGTCCCAAACAAGGCATCATTTTATCCCAACTATTGGGTTATTAGGAAGGCATAATTGTGCTGTTGCCAGCTTTGGCTACCACTCCCAAGGAGGGTGGTTGTCTCCAGGGTTTTGAGGCCAAATCATTCAATGATTCAGATAGTATAACTTTCATTTCAGTCCCCATGTCTGTTTACTGTGAAAAGCCAAGCACTTGTGAGGACATTCAAAAGGTCTGGAGGCTCTGAGCAAACAGCTGTTTAAAGATAACCTAAGGATCAGTAAAGTACAGGCACTTCAGTAAAATAGAGGCTGTATTAACTTGTTCTTTAGAGCTAGATAAGTGTGTTAGTTTTGGCTGGGATGGAGTTAATTTTCTTCGTAGTAGCTGGTATGGGATTATGTTTTGAGTTTGTGCTGGGAACAGTATTGATGATGCAGAGGTGTTATAGTTACTGCTGAGCAGTGCTAACACAGAGCCAAGGGCTTTTCTGCTCCTCACCCCACCCCACCAGTGAGCAGGCTGGGGGTGCACAAGAAGTCAGGAAGGGACACAGCCGGGACAGCTGACCCCAACTGAGCAAATGTATTTTCCGTACTGTATGACATTATGCTCAGCATATAACGCTGGGGGAAGAAGAAGGACGGAGGGACATTTGGAGTGATGGCATTTGTCTTCCCAAGTAACCACTACGTGTGATCGAGCACTGCTTTCCTGGAGATGGCTGAATACCTGTCTGCCCATGGGAAGTGGTGAACAAATTCCTCATTTTGCATTGCTTGCACACGCGGCTTTTGCTTTACTTATGAAATTGCCTTTATCTCAAGCCACGAGTTTTCTCACTGCTACCTTTCTAATTCCTTTCGCCCCATCTCACCATGAGGGGAATGAGCGAGTGGCTGTGTGGTGCTTAGTTGCCAGCTGGGTTTAAACCACGATAATCTGATTTTATTCACTAGTTGAAAAACAGTCCTGGAAGCAGATATCAGAACCTAAACCTCCTTCTTCCAGGTGTGTGCTGAAATGACTAGAATACACAAACAGGCTGTCACTTTCTAGCCAAAAAAATCTTGAGTTATTTCTGCACAGAGGTACAGGTACAGCAGAGACAGGCTACTCTATGAAAGGTGAGTACTACCTGTCAGAACTACTAAGCAGTATTATTAAGGAAGAGTAATCTTCACTCCATTAAAAAAAATAATTAAAAAAAAGTCATGAGGAACCTGTCCAGAAGAGGGGCTGCCAGGTTACAGGTCTTAGAAATGCCTTTCTTTAGCTCGGTGCCTGAATCTGGGACATGAGCATTAAAAAAGGATAGAGTCCATGTACTCACTGTTCACTGTTGATTGGCATTAGGCAGCATTTTGTTCTCGGACTGCTGAGGAGGTAAATGCTTGGGTAACTCAAGCTTTTGGCATTCATCCTGAGCAATAATCCTAGGCTCCACCTGCAGTCTGGGAAGACTAGAGAGCAATTCCAGAGGCAAGTCAACTAATCTAACTTAGATGGCTTTCTTGTATCATCTTGACTTAGATGTCTGGGTTAGGACAATTTAATCCCACCCTGGAAAGCGGAGGTTTAGGGATTTAGGCTGGCTTTTGACACAATAAAGAGAAATGGAGGAAAAGTTTTTTATGGTTTTGGAAACCAAAAGCATATAGGAAAAAATATTTTACACAGAAGATAAAGTCCCAAGGAAGGCACTGAAGCAGAGAAAGCAAATATCTTCAGGAAATACCTACTGTAGCTTTTGAGTTTAGAAAATGTATTTCTAAGACAGAGTATAAAAGTAAGGAAGTAGGTCTAAGAGCAATAAAACCAGGCAGATCTATGGTTGAGGATAGCCAAGTTGTTTTCCTGAGATTTCCAACAAGATTTTCCCGTTCTGTTAAAATTTGAAGAGCTGAAAATGTATTTAATCAAACATACTTGTTATTATAATGAAGGGACCTGGGCATTCTAAAATTTGGCCTTTTGAATGAAATCAAAATAGTAGATAGTCTCTGTCCAAAGGAATATATAGTGGATGAGAAGTTAAAGGGTTAAAAATAAAGTGATCAAGGAAGGTGATGGCAGCAAAACTCATGCTTGTTTATGATTTTTTGGGGGTTAGAAGATCTCTGGAATTGAATCAGAGGTAGGAAAAGGCACTTGGCAAAAAAGGAAGGCAGGGACAAGTATGAAATGAGCTTGGGGTCCTAACACTGAAAATCTAGGTGTGAAGAAATGTCTGTCAAACTTTGGGAAATACTGTGTCAACTGATTGTTGTGTATTCTTTTCCTGACACTTTGCTACAGGTTCCTCTCTGCAGGTTCTCCAAATGGCTAATGTCTTCCTTCTCCATTGGCAGTAAAGTGTGTACTGTTCATCAGGCAATTTTCTTAAACCATCAGAAATAATTAAACCTCTCCATTCTGTTGCCCATGCAATAGCATACCTGTATGCTCAACTCCTGGGCTGCTTGTTTTGCACACAGATTAGCAGGAGCATACTAAAAGCAGCAGACTCAGGACTTTGCTGGAGGTAATTCATTGCATAAGTACTTTTCTTGTGGACTTATCAGTCAATAAGACTTATACATTCTCAGACTCATTAAAGGATATCCTAATAGAGGCAGAGAAAACGTGGGCAGTATGGAGAAAATTCAGGAACTCTTTCATTACCTGGTGGCTGATTCAGGATAGTCCTCAATACAAATAAATAATATTAACAGCAGTTACTTTGTGGGTTCCTACAATAACGTGAGGGATGGATAGCGCTGGCTTTTGGCAGGCACTGAGGAAGAGTTTACTGTGCAGGTTTCCCTGAGTGGTCACTGTTAGTGCATCTCACATTTGACTTCTCTTGTAGATTCAGTTTTCCAGCTCAGGTCTTTTTTTGAATAAGATTCTGTCCTTCACCAAAATGGGGTCTTTTAATGATGTGAACAAGAGAGAGTCAGGATGAGACTACTGAATTTGATTTTTACTTCAAATATATAAAATAAGTGCTTTCATCTATTTTTTTTTCTAATGGTAAAAAGCTAAAAAATTAAGTCACAGTGATGTGGCAGCAGTGGCAGTAGCAACATTATTTCTGTGCCATGTGCTTTCCAAACAACAAAATGGGCGATCTGTCTTGAAGGATTTATAATATGAAACAAGCAGCAGGCAGAATAAAGAGGAGGAAGCACAGTGTACAATTTCAGTAGTCAAACAGATGTCCAGAGTCTTACTAATAATAGGGATATGTAGATCACCTTGGGCTTAGGAATGTTGCAAGGCAAACACAATGGTGTGGGTGTTAGGAATTCCAAAATGAGATATCCAGCCCTATGCCATGACTTTTTCCTTTTTCACTAATGAACTATGGGGACAAATTTTGTGAAAATCTTGGGAGTTGGAACTCATCACACTACGGGAAGACTTCTTTGGTTAGCTAGATTGCTTTCTCATGGTCTTAAAAAAATGCCTGTTCCTAGGTCTGCTGGAACAGCTATATAGTATTCCAGACCTCCCTTCAGGAGGGCAGTTAAAAATTAGCATAACTTTTCACAGTGCCCAGCTCTAGCTTTGTGTGCTGGATTCCTTCAGTTCAGCTTTGTTCTTCTGGGTGTGCTGGAGTCTCTGGTCGGTGTGTACTTGTTTTTTCTAGCATCCATTTTACCAATTGGACATGGCCTTCCTGATGCTAGCTGAGCTTGAAGAGCGCTAGAGCTTCATGTTGCCAGCTCTTCCCACACATCATGTGATGCCAGAATTACAGAATCATCCTGATGCCCAGATCAGCATAATAACATGAGATAACCCATTTTTTTAGATTAAATGTTTGATATTCCCATGAGTTCCTCTCCACCCTTTGGTTAGAACTGCATCATTTGACTGAATTACCATACATAGGATCTCCTTGGCATAGGTTCCTTCCATTTCAGTTCCTTCTGTGTGCACCCAATTTTTAAGATCTTTCTACTTGGGAAGACAGAATACTTTATAGTAATTGGGAAATGCTTTTGAATGCATATTCTGGAAAACAACGTGTACCTTTTAGTGTAAATGATTATGCTACACTACATCCATTCAAAGGCAGTGATACTTCATATTAGGGGGGCAAGAGGAGACATTGGGTTTAGTTAAAATAGCACAATGAATTTGGCAGCAATGTATAGCATAATGCTGATCAGACTGCTTATGAGAGCCGCAAGTCTGGAATGTATGCTGTGGAAGCAAGGAATAAGAGAGATTTCAGCTATCTTAAGCCCAAATTAATTAGCATTATGTAAGTGGAGAGAAAAGCAAAAATTTAAAGGGGAGGGAGACATCTGTTAAGTCTCCGAGTTTTCAAGCTTGCCTCCAAATACAGGTCTCCTGGAAAGACAGAAGTATCTCTGTGCTTTTGAAACTGTGAGGGGGAGTAAGTGATGAGGAGTCACTGGCTAAAATCCAATGGTGTGGTTATTGCTGATCCTCGCTCTTTCTTAGAAGGGATGGTTTGCTCTTGTACCCCTTTATGAGTATTTATTATTAGGTTATGTTGAGGATTATATAGCAGCAATGCATGAGGACAAACTGAAACCTCCCCAACCCCTCCCAACATATCTAAGCCAAGTGGCAGTGTCTATCAGACTGCTGGTTGAAATTCCCAAACACTCTCATCTTACAGAATAAGGAAGTTTTCTGCAATATCAAAAAATTCTTACTCAGGAATGTGTTCTGTTTGCTCTAAGGTGCTGCTGGCAAAGGCATGGTGGCTCAAGAACACTTTCGAATATGTACCAAGCAAAGAACTGATTACAGTGGCAAGGTGGGAGGTGATGTTCCAGCAATTTAGAAATCACTGTTGAGTTACAGTGTTTAGCTAAGGAAACACTTCTCTGAAATAATACATTAAGGCAGACTGACTCCTTCTCCCCCCACTGCTTTCCTCTGGTGGATTCTATTAAAGTGTGTTGGGAGGAATAAAAGGAGTGAGGTCAGGTCAGACTGAATGGCAAGAAAGGTCAGACAGGGTTAAGCAGGTCAGGTCACATTTCTGTGTCTTCTGTGGTTCTCCAAGAATTTGGGGTCACTGCTTAGAAACTGTGCTATTTGATCAGCTGTTGGCAATTTGAGCATTACACAAGAGCAAGTGTAATCAAAGATGATTCTTGAAGGTGAATGATTGGAAAAAAAGGAATTAGTGGAACACTGTTACATTAAAAAATTAAATACACCAATCCTTTATGTTATTCCCATTTCAAATAAGCTGTCATGGTTGGTTGACCTAGAAACAAGTACTGTCTGGCTAAGCAGCCAGCAATGTGTATTTCACTGTGCTTAAGAAATAAATGCAGAAAAGGCCATGTGTCTAGGAAAGGAGGACACACAGCTGAGACGTGCATAAGGTGTTGTTCTGCTGAGAAAATTAGGTTGTCTCTTCAAAAGTTGCTGGGCATCAAGCTTGGACAATAGCTACTTTGAATATCTGGTAAGAGATGGAATCGTGTTGAAGGGCTAAGAATAATCTTTATCCAGTAATTGTAAAGTATTTAATAACTTTTTTTAAAAAGTATATTATCATGAAGCAGTTTTCATCGCCATTCATCAGACTGGCAAATTGAGACATTCAGAGGTTAAATAACTTGCCTAAGGTCACAGCAGACCAGTTGCTGTGCTGGCAGTAGTGCCTAGTTCTAAGCTGTGCCTGCTGAAATTACTGTCTCTGAAAGAAAGTAAACTCAAGGTGGATAAATTAACTTTTCTTGAATGATGAAACTGTCAGTAGAATCAAGTAAGAGGAGAAAAAGGCTGGCATCAGCAGCTTACAGAAGGTAACTTCAGGATGGATTTCCTGTTTCCAGGGGAATGGGAAAAGGTAAAGGAAAGCTATGTTTGTTTGGGTTTTTTATTACTTTTTTTTTTACATGTTGTTTGAGTTCTGGATAAGAATTTGGCCCAAATCTCTTGCTTTTTGTAGGCCAGTCTCCTTATAAAATAATATTTTCAGGCCTAGATGTAGCAACATACATAGAAAAGTAAATCCACCTGAGACTGCTAGCTTATTAGTAATTTCTCCTCTAATAGTTGCTCCAGGCAATGAGAGGTGCATGTGGCTCTCTATCCCCTGCCATCCTTGTCTTGGATCTTCTCTCGAGTTCTCCAGCACTGGGAATGGTTCTCCAACGCACCGAGATAATACTGAGAAAGAAAACACCTATCTAGTGGGGAGCAGAGGGAATACTCTAACCCTTTATATTCAGCAAGGATAATCTTGTTGCAGAAAGAAGAGTTTATTTACAGCCCAGCAAAGGAAGGAGAGTTTCAAGGAGATGTGTTTTGTGGCTGCTTTACTGAAACATGCATTCACTTGTTATGTCACTCCAGAATTTTGTAATCCAACTTAAGAGTTCCTACTTCACCATTTTCTTCTACCCACTCCTCCTTGGCAGTTTTTAACTCTAAGCATTGGTTTTGGACCCATGACAGATTTCTGAACAAAACAGCAGTCTCATCGCACTGTGATTTCCACAGCGTTCTCTTACGTTCAGATGCACCTGCACCCCCACAGACTCTGAACATTACATATTCCTTTATGCAGAAATGGCTATTTCTGAGTTCAGCTATACTGGAGTAGAAGAAAGCCCAGGCAACAGTCATGTGTTTATTGAAGCATTCAGTGAACTTATAGTACAAATTAATTGTATGTACCATAAAACTGAAATGCTATAACAGTTTTATAGAGAGTGTGTGTTTTAAAATCATCTAAACCTAACAGATTTTCCAGTTTCTTGGTCCTAAGAATACTCCTGTTGTTGTGGAGAACAGGGAAAGAATCACAAAGATGACACTACAGGAACTTTTCTGACTTACTATCCGCTTCACAATCAGGGGAGCAGCCTTGTATGTGTGTGTATATTTGGTGATGGAGGGGCTTGAAAAGCAGGGTTAAGACTTTCAAGAAAGGCATTCCACCGTCTTATCCTAAGCTATAGAGCTCCATCAGAGACTTCTCCATGCTAAGGCAGCCTCTCCGGTCTCCTGTATTTTGGGGTCTGAGCTCAGACTATGCTCTGCCTCTAGGAAATACCTATGCGAGTTCCTTTCTTTGATATATTAGAGGAAGAACAAAGCAAGTCAAAAGTTGATGACTAATTCTGGTGTTTTCTACATGACAATAAAATAGCCACTTTAATATTTTCCTTTGGGTTATGAAAAGCCTAAAATGTAGACACTCCAGTTAAGCTACCTTATTTTCAATGGCTTATTAATAATGTGTATATTTAGTTTTCTTCCGTAACACTGTCAAAAGCAGCTCATTTGAAAACAACACACAGGCAACTGTACTCTTACTTTTTATAGCAGGAGGGAGAAGGATGAGTGTCAGTCAGTCAAGACTAGTTCTAAATATGTCTCCAACTAGGCCTCCTACAGAATAAGTGATACTGGCTGGGTGCCATCTGGATTACTCAGGGCTATAGCTCTTTAAGGAGTGTTTGTTATGGATTTCCACAGTAGAGATGTTTACCAGGGAAGAACAACCAGATACTGCTACTGTGTTCCCTTGTGCTTTACAGAAGTGCTCTAAACTGTTTACAGTGTTGTCTAATACTGTTTAGATTAGTTTCACTTTCTGGGTGTTGTTGCATCGCACCCTATGTTAGTGTTTATGTGGATGCAAACTAGCCAAAACAACTCATCTTCTTCCCCTTGGTACACCAGTATTCCTGCAGCATATCACAAGGGGCACTCTTCTCAGCACCAGGCCAGCGAGTACAGCTGGGGTACGCAGGAAGCATCCTAATTCGCTTCAAAACACTGTGGCTGTGGAGATGAGCCAGGCTTGGAAGTGCTTTAGCCTGCCCACTCTGCAAACATTCAAGTCTTTAAGCTTAAACCAGTATTCTGCTTCACAGTTATTCCCCAATGATTTTATTTTCTGGTTCAGACACAGCTTGGAAAATTTATCTTTAGGACACAACCATCCTGAAAGCTTTCATACCTGTTGTGTGTTAGGATTGCATTGTACCTTCAGAAGGTTGTATGAATTTCCAGTCCTTGTGCTTGAATGATACAGAAAGCTCAGTGTAAACTAGGGGATGAATGTCATTTGATAGTAATATTTTTTTTTTCATAATCCCAAGTTGGTTTATTCGGAGATTTCTTGTATGGTTTTTGCTCCTTTGCTTCTCTTATGAAATATTCCATACAGTTTTTTCAAGTTTTACGTAACTGTTTAGTGCCATAAACAATTATTAGTTAAAAACATGAAGGGACAAACAGTTCCTGCCCATGGACAAAACCAAATATTTACATAATTTATAATGTTTTATTAAATGTACATATAATTATTCCTTTGGGCATCTCCACATGACATTTGCCATTTAAAAATATGCTAGGATGATTTATTCTCATATGAAGAGCAACATAGGGTTTTTTTGGTTCTGAGGGAATAGAGAGATGGGGAACAGTTGTGGCAGTGCAGGGATGGGAATTGCAGGGGCTGAATGTTAGTGGTGTTGCCTGTGGGAAATATGGCAGAAGAAAGCACAGTGGAAGAGCATGGCTAAAGGAGGGTGGCAGGAGTTCAGGATGGGATGAGAAGGACTGCAAAAGAGTTCAGAAGTCCAGCAGGAGAAGCAGGAACTTTGTAATATTAGCGACTGGAGAAACTTAGAGGGAGAAAGAGGCATCACATAAAGCAAGATGAAAGCTGTGTGACTGGATACTGCACCCAGTGAGAAGAATCCCTGCACAGGGAATCTTCAGACTGGCCTGATGCTCATTATTTGTTTTCTTTTCCCTGCTTGTTAGTTGTTGAGGCCAATGGCCATTAAGGCAGTGGACCTCCTGCTATTGGGTTTATCTCTACTTTTACAGTCCTGTCAAGCAGCAGTAATGTAGATAAGCTGCTAGATGGAAGCTGTTCAGACACTAATTAAAACTATACTGAGAATTAAAAGGAAAAACTCAGCTATACTGATATTGAAAAGAAACTTCTTAATAGAAGAGATGTCAGTTCAAACCTGCCAGTCAGATGGTGATGCTTAGCTCTGCTGGGTCAGCTCCTACCTGACTGACTTAAAGATTTAGACAAACCTATTAAAATACATAATAAAGATATGGCTATGTCAAGAAGAATCCACTCGTTGCCTAACATAAGCAAAGCAAGCCCTCATATAAAAATTGCATGGCTGATCCTTTTTTCCTTCTGCTAATGTAATTTCACTAATTTCAGCAGTGCTGCTATTGATTCGAGCATCACGCTTACACAGCAGCACAGATATATGTACTCTGCTTTCTAGCCGGCATCGTATGTGGCAATGGGTTATGTTGTAAAGTGTTTATAGTGTTTGTCTGAATCAGAAGAGGCTTCTGTAATCTTTCACTGGGAATTTTGACACAATCTATTATTTACAGTCTGGTTTGTGAAAGGAATTCAAGAGCTGAGGCCAGCAGAAGTAAAGCAATCTAGAAGGGTGAAACTAGCACTTTTCTTACAGGGTATCTTACTGGGTAAGTTCAGTCTTACAAAGAGCAAACATACCAGTTTCATACCTATGCATTGCCAAAGGCAATAGGGACTATAGGGAATGGCACCACTCATGAGAGCATTAGTGTTTGAGGTGTCTGAAATGATGAACACAAGAGGCCAGGGCAATTAGAGGACAGCTTAAATTTAAAAAATTGTATCCATAGACAGTGGGAAGGATTAGAGTTCATCTCTGAACCAGGTAGGACAGAAGATACCTTGCTGTAGACATATTCATTATTCTGGCAGTTGCATGTGATACAGACAATACCTTGCTGTTCATCAAGGGCAGAACATACATTTGCCTCTGGAGGAGGGCATACACATACTAATCCCACAGGAACAGCTGGTTAATTAATAAAGCCATGAGGAAAATTCTGTTTGGCTTTGTTCTCTCTTTTCTGACTTCAGGCTTGATGAGTCTGAGGAATGGAGGACTACACAAAAGCTGTTTACTGCAATGTCTTGGGACCTTCCAGCAGCAGAGAACATGCTTTTTAATGGCTGTTTTGTTGGAAATAATAGTTATGCATCTGTATGGAGTTGATGAGCATCGTTCCATTACATACAAGTTTTAATGTGGCACTTGAACAGTTCCTGCCACATTAAAGCTACAGCATCAAGTACCACTTGGGCTATATCAGTGCAGCAGGAAAACATAGAAAATAGGTCGTGGAAATAATCCTGCTGGTTCCAGTAATCAGAGTATACAATGGGGTCGAAAGTTCAGAGTGAGCTGCGGAATGCAGTCGGAGAGTTTCTTCTGCCTGAGTGCTGGACACGACATATTCTCTCTGAGGGGCTGCTGGAAGGAGGATTTCTCTTAAGTGGGACATAATCATCAGCTGAGCTTGATAAAAAATGCAAAGTTTACAGAACCATTTTTTCCCTGGAACCTTGTGTCTTCCTTCCTCTCTGAAGAATGAAGTTCTTCAGAACAGAGTGGAGGGAAAAAACTTGTTAGATCTCTATATTGAGACATGTAAATTCTACATACTGGAAATAAATCTAAGTTTCTGGACAGCTTTGTGATGGTTTGTTCATTCCCACTCAAAGAATTTAGACACAGTATAAGGGAGAAAAGGAGAAAATCGACTGGATGCACATCAAGTTTAAGATGAATTTTGGGTTAGAAGCTGTGGGTATAGAGATTATTATTTTTTTTAAAATATTTAAATTGTTTCGGAATTTCAGATTGATTATTCCTTTGGCATTTTGGCTGCTCTTGCCCCAGGGCCAGGACACAGAATCCAGTGCCATGCTGTGCACTTAATTCAGAATCTAGACCTCCTCCTGAGGTTTTGATACAGGGATTTATGTCCCTGATTATCCCTCTACTCCTAGTCAAAGTAGAAACTCTGTTTGAAAACTCTCAGAGAATGCCAGGGCTGCTCACCTGGGTTCTGTGTATGTATGGCACATGGATAATAATAAAACCAGTAACTTGTGCTGGGTAAACTGTAGCTGTGGATAGGCTATGCACAGGATAAGGTCCTACTTTTATATCCTGGCTCCTGGCAACTGGTAGTTTATAGTGTGCCCTTATGTGAGGGATGCATATAAGCCATCATGTTCAATAATATTAAAGGATCAGTTCTCCATGAAATAGTTTAAGTCCTTTCCAATCCTAGTGCCTCCACAACATCCTGCATCAATGAATTCCACAGTTTCAATTATAAAGAAAAATCTTTGTTTTGTCTGATTTAAACTAATGTATCAGATTTCTTCACTGTGGCTCCTTGATCCTTGTAGTGTGAGAAACAGTAAATAATAATATTTCATCCGTTTTATCCATAACACTCAGAATTTACATCGCTCTCTGTCTTCATTCTCTTCTCTCTGAGCTGAAGATAACTAGTTAATCCATCTTTTGTCACTGCTACAGAGTCCTTGCATGGCTATGCACTTCAGTTTCTGTGCATGTGAAATGAGGACAGTACCTCCTACACCATAAGATAATTGGTGCTTCTAAAGAACTTATGGACTGTTATACAGAAAAGGTATTATCATAGGATTCAAAATGCTGCATGCAGATTAATTCACAAGTATGCATACAGGTGACATGAGCATACATTTGGACATTCTCATTCACAAATATTCTTACAAAATGTAGATATCAATAACAGGCATCAGTTTTTGAAAATTTGGCCATTACTTACTAGGACACACTCCCAAAATTATCTTGGCTCTAAAATACAAATATTCCTGTGTAAGAAAGGTATACAGTGAGCCCATTCAAGGTATTAATTGGTATTAACTGAAAGAAAAGTCCCACACCTTCTTATTCATTGCCTCACTCATCAATCACAATTCATAGAATGCATCTATCATTCCTGGACCAAATGAAAAGGTAAGTATGTAAGTATTTCTTAAGTCATTTTACCATAATTAAATTTTGATTTGTCTCTTTCAAACCTTTATGCCCTTGCTAAATCTTTGAAAGAGAGATTACTGTAAGTAGAGTTTAAATGGCAATTTTTAAAGTTCTACCAGGGTCTCTTCTGAGGGTTTTGCTTATAGCTAGTTTCTTAATCATCAAAGCTTGTTTCCCTCTCAGATTGTCTGTTCAGATCACTTTGTTTTACTTAATGTAAGTATTCCAGCAAATTTCAGAACAAAATAGTGATGAGTGTGATTAGAATCAGAGCTTTGTTAAGCAGTATGAGAAGATCCTTTATTTCAGCAAGGGAGATATATCACCTCTGTTGCAAATTATATCATGCTGACAGAGTGAAATGTACTGTAACCTGATGAAAAAAGAACATGATCTAACTGTATTGATACAGGAGGAAAGAAATGCACACAATGTTCAAAACAAGTATGTCAGGAAGAGTTCGGTTTTTTTCTTGTTTTCATTTTCTAAAGCAGATAGTGAGGTAATTGTTTCTCTGGATAGAAAAGTACAGCCAGTGCCTGCTTGATAGGTGAGTCTTATTCATTTGCTCATTAATTGACAGTTTACAGTATATGTAACAGGGACAATCACAGTAAGAATGATAAAGAGCCATCTCAAACAGAAAATGTTACAGGATCCAATCTTGTGAAATTGTACACCAAACACTTCTTTAAAACCTTTTTTCAAGGGAACAGATGGATTGTTTACAGGCAATAATTAAGACCACGTCCCTCCCCTAAAATGGTTTTGATGTCAGGGCTAAATTTCATTTACTGTTACATCAAATCTCAGATTAAGTCATTATCTACTTCATCCAAACCAACAGAGACTGTCTGGATTAATATAGGGGTTGTTGGGAGTAATATCTGCTTAAAAGACCTATATAGCAGCAGAGAAAGGAAAGCCCAATGGTGAAAAGCAGTATCACTGCGCACTAATATAAAGCAAAATTATTTGGGTCTGTGGTCTTGTTTGCAATTCACAGACTCCACTGCCCATATAAAAATCTATTGATATTTCCTGAGGTCAGGTAGTAGGGCAGTGTTTGTAGATGGTTGCTCACATAAAGGATTTTACAAATATGTAAATAATATCATTTACCATTGATCCAGGTTAAAGGCATCATCGCCATATTCAAACTGATAAAAAAAAGAGTAGTAGGATTGCTTGAATTTTTGTCTTGTGTACACAAAACCAGGCTGTCCTTTATCACTCTTCTCAAAGATTGTTTGATATTGCAGTTGAGGCTAAAACTTCTTGTATGGACTCACTGTATTCAATTTTTAAAAGTAGTTCATCTGCCAAAGCAAGTTCTTTTTAAGTCCTGCAGTCACTGACACTGCCAAACCTGTCTGTTTTACTGTTCCATCACTACACTTTTCATTCTAAGCCATTGCTACAAAACATGCTTCTACTGAAGAAACCCATTTCCAGCTAAAATAGAACACAGAGCTTCCACTATACTTACTTTGTAAGCAAAAGTACTTATTTTTCAGATCCTCAGGTGTATCAGTAAATGTACCTACTCTTTGTAGGTGTTTGTTAAACCTGTACTTAAACTGGGCTTTGAAATGGCAGCAAATTGTGTGTTGGATTTATCATTAAGGGGGGTGACAGGGGAGAGAAGGAAAAAGCATTGTCTAGTGCATGAATAAAAGAAAAAGGAAGCTTTCCCCCCCCATTTTTCAAACACACATGATTACAATAAAGATGGAATGAAATGTTCCATGGCCCCTATGATAGGCTTAACCAAATGTATTAAAATTGAAATTTATCCCAAAATTTGAGTGAGACAATGTGCTTATCCACATCTACATGCTTGCCTATAATTTCAACATGTAAGTTTTACATGGCATTATTTTCTTCTTGTTCTAAATTGCCATGAAATGTTGCTATAATGATATGACTATACACTATTCCTATCAAAAGAAAGTCTCTGCCAGTTTTGACAATTATCATTTGTCCCTGAATGGGTGTCTTTTACCACCTGAATAGTGAATAGTTATCCCTGCACATTAGCTTAAATTTTCCAAGTCGTTTTGAAAATTACAGGCTAATAAATATATATGCCCTGTGTTACCGTTAGTCTTAACAAAAATGTGGGAACAAAAATATTTTTAAAATAATTTTAAAAAATGAAGTATTTTTAAAATGCTTTGGAAAATGGCAGGAAAGTTACTTTTTCTTTTTTTTTTTTTTTTTTTTTACTTTCAAACTACTCAGTTCTGTATTACCCAAATGTCTGTATTACCCAAATGATCATTCTCTGCACTTGCATAAAACAAAAATAGTTTTGCTCTTAAAAGATGAGATTTGGCACTTAGGGCAAAATTTTCCTCTCCAATCTGCAATGCAGATGCCTTCGCTGCAGAGCAGATTTCAACTGCCTTTCTGCATTCATTTCATGCATAAAACTTCCACTGACGTCTATGGGAGCTCCATGCATGGACTCCATTCAGACAACACAGAACAGGCCAGCGAGAAGAATATTCCCCTGATTTACCTTGAATACCCAGGACCAAAATCTGGACAAAGATTGAAGTCATGCTGGTAGCAACCATTTTAAGATGTTTCTTACATGATCAGAAAATTTTCTTGGAATAGTTGAGAAGAGGTTGTGGTCTGTTGGAGAAGCTGATATTGTGGCAAGGGTTAGCACAGTTCTGTGACTAGTTTCTCTTCTCTGAATTGAACAAGAGGTGGTAACTCTGCAAACCTACTAGCTAAAATTTGCCATTAAAAGCATAGCATTGCAGTCTACGTTATGTGCAGGGCTGTTTCCAGCATGCAGGAAGAACTCATTTCCCTACAGTGCTGCCTTAAAGATGTCTGTGCTCCCTTCCATTAGCAGCTGCACTGGAGTGGTTGGTTGGTGCATCTAACTAGCACTGTCCCTCCAACCCGTCCCTTCTGTGACACGCTTAAGATAATGTGCAAAAATTCTACTGGGAGGAGACCCTCAGGATGAAGTGGATATGAATCCTTTTGGTATTTTTATGGGGAAGGTTCCTTCCCCTGTGTAGGAAGAATGTGTTAAAGCCAGTACCAGTTGCTGTTTCTGTGTGCCTTGAGGCAATGCAAGCAGGATTTTCTCTTTAAATCACTGCTAATTAGAATGAATAAATCTAACAAAACAGCAGCAGTGAATATTAATTGAAATAAACCCCCAAATCTCACCTAGATGTATTTTGAATTTTTCTGTTGTTTTTTGTCATACGAATGACGAGTCATACAAATAAATCTATTTATGTGTGGCCGTGCTTAAGAAAGTGTGAAAAAGCAAATAAAAAAATCACAGATGCCAGTGAAAATGTATTTTGGTAGAAATTTCTAGCAGAAATAATTATTCAGCCATGTTGAAATCTATTTCCCTCTCCTCCCTAAAACACTATATTTGAGAAAAAAGGGGGTGTGTGGTGTGCGGGGTGGGGAAGAAGTCAGTCATGTAGTTCAGATTTTCATGCAGGATGTGGCAAGTAACTAAAGATACAGGGTGAAATTTTTAAAAATACTTCTTGTTAAAATGAGACCTGAGCACCTAGCAGTCCTACTGAAAATGAGTGGGGCTTGGACACATTAGTGATTTTTTAAAATGTTTTTTTAGTAGTTTTTAAATGTTACTTCTCCTCTTGCAAGGACTGAAGTAGGTTCAGGGGAGCTCATGAAGCAAATCTGCAACACTTAGATTCTTCATGCATTGCAAACAGAAGAAAGGGCTAAATCCTGGTAGTGAACTGGTGCTACAAATGGTTGCCGAGTGCAGTTGCGTGCATTTTTCCAATAATATCTTACTGTCCTGTCAGTTCTTTACACTTTAGTCTCCTTTGGTGTCATTGAGGCTGTGCATATGAGCTTATCGTCCTTGCAGGTCCAATCACTGGATGTAGTGATCTTAACAATAAAATGTAAAGAAAAAAAGCAAAATGGATACATTTTACCTGTGTTTAAATGGTGCAATAGAAGATTTTTTCACATAATTGCAACAAAGGCAGTTTTACAAAGTAATTACACTGAACAGGATTAAGGAGAGTAAAAATAATTTTGGAAAACAGATATTACAACATAAAGCCATAGAACTTTTGTTCTATAGGAGGAATAGGAAGACTTTCTTTGCATCTTATTACTGGCTTACTATTTAAATTTCTGTCTGACTATTAAAATTAATTTATTTTATAGAACAGAACATTTTAAATGTAGTATCACATACATCTTTGTCTGGAATTTTGATCTTTATAAGGATGTAATTTTTAAATTTCTTGGATGGGACAAAAAACCTTTCAATTTAAATGCTTGATTTGCTTATGTGGTCTCTGTGTTTGGCGTTTTATATTTTTTCCAATAGCCTTGGGCAAGTCACATTTCATTCAAGCCCAAATTAGGTGTGAAGAGCTGAAATCTGCCTTCTAACTTTGCCCTCTTCATAGACTTGAAGAGAAGCCTCAGTAGGAAGGAAATTGGAAGATTAATTAATATCACTTGTTCTGGCATTAATCATTCACTCAAAAAATAGTATGTAAGATACAATGGTCAGCATTGATTTAAATATGGGAAGTAGATTTTTTTTTTAAAGAGGAGGCGCTGTCTCAACCTCAAAAAAGGTTCTGAGATGAATCTTTGCTTACATGATTCATATTTTGGGTTTTTTTAAATGCTTTATTGATCTTTTCCATTCCATGGAAATGCAGAAAAAATCAAATTATCATTTTCAATTACAAAACAGTACAGAAGGGAACCAATTATTTTAAACCTTTCCTTTTTTAAGGTGTAGTCAACACCAAAGCTAGAGCACATCTCAGACTGTATATTCTGTGATTTGTAAAGTTACCAGTTCCAGTGCCCGCGAACCAGCTCAAAGTTGTCTTGTCTGATATACCAGGACAGCCTGTCTCCTGCGTAATAAATGTATTGAAAATCCATGTGATCATGTCTCTACTAGCGCATGTTTTCCCATCCCCTGCCTGTTACTGCATTACACAAGAAATCTCCAAATTAGCCTCTAATCCTGGCAAGCATTTCTTGGACCATACCGCTATCCTTTCATGTTGGCCAAGTTTAAAGGGGGAGAAGGAGGAGGAGAAAGATTAGCCAGCTGCTTTTAAAACCCATCAGTGCATACTGTATTTACTGAGATGGCTAATAAAGACAAGCTTTGGTCCTCTTGGTTGCTTTTCGGATATAGACCGTGTTATGTTTGGGGAACAGAGATCATGCTTTCTTGCACTTGTGTCTTGTGATTGGTGTATTGCTTAAAGACTATGAGGAGTAAACTTGTGCTCCAAAGGAAGTTGGCAATAACGTTACTCTATAAAAAGAAACCTGCAGTTAGGATATTTTCCTATTCTGAGTCAAAGCAGGGTGTCAACTCAGAAATTCTGACCCAGCGGGTCAGGAGGGTTTCCGGGACTTCTTGAATCACAGCTGAAATGTGTTCCCTTCCTTTCACCCTTTTGGCCAAAGTCCAACTGGGGTTATTACTCAGAATTATTTTATTCAATTCACTGTGTGACTGGTGCTTGATGTGAATGCATACTGTGTTTTCCCCATGCTGTAGCTTTTTTTCCTGTCTTAACTATTCTTGTTTCTCCCCTCTACATACTGTGCACATGACCAGTTCCCCCCGCCCTGTCCTGCCCCCCGTCCCGTCCCTGCCCCATCCCCCCCATTTGGAAGACTTTTTATACCTAAAACACAGGAGATGCTGAACTCTACCGTAAACTGATGGAGATAACTGCTCTTGCTGTTTCCAGTGTCCTTGCTTATGGTATTTCATTTGTAAAAAAGAAACACCAGCAAACTTATAAGCTACTTGGGTAGTGATTTTATTCCAGAATTATTTTTTCATTAGAATTATTTGGAGGATACACTTTAAATGAAGATTTTTTTTTCCTTTAAAAAGGACATTTGAACATTTGAACAAAAGCATGCACTTTGTTTCTGTTTCATCACATTTACAATAAAGACAGTACACAAAACATGGCAGTTTGTTCTGTATTGACTGTGATTTTGTGGACACATTTGTATTAGGAACTTTCCTCACCTATCTTTCTCTGTTTGTATATATGCTTGGCAACCTAGATGGAGAATAGGAAATATTTCTCATAGTTGTCATTCTCAGGTGTTACTAACTCCCAAATATAGTATAAGAAACCATAAATTATATATACCGTGTTTAACATGCGGTTCTGTGATAGTTTATGATGTGAAGAAGAGAAAATTTCAAATCTGCCTTTTGAAAGAGGGCAAAATGTAAAATGAGTTAATCTCTTCTCAGCTTAAGTTTGATGAAATGGAGCTAGTAGGACATACCTACCTGGATGGTTTTACTGAGTTTGATCATTTATTGTATCCTATTCTCCTGGTTTTCTTCCCCCCAAGGGTACACTAAATTAACTGATGACATGATTTCTTTCTCTCGCCCGTTATGCAGGCAGCACATGCTAAGGATGAAATGGTCAAATGTAAAGATAATGCAGTAATTAGCAAAGACAGTAAGCACCTAAAAAGAGAAAAAAAAGTCTAAAAGGTGGAATAACAATGTTAGAAGGGAAATTAACTTGTAGTTAAGTGAAATTCATGACACGAGCAAATTCACTGAAGTTTTAGTGGTTCTGTGGATCAGAGCGTGCGTTTGCAAAGTGCCTTATGTGATACCATTAGATAAAGCAATAAGTGGTAAAACAATGCAAAAAATGTCTGTGCCTTAATCATTAGGCTGTAATAATTCTCATTCTCTTTTGTCCAATGTATCTTTTGCTCTACTACACACTGGACTATCATCAAAGGATGGGTGGAGAACACTCCACATAGAACACCCTGTAATTTAGTAGTTAGGTCATTTTCATGGGAGATGTGGGTTTGAACCTCCTTAGGCAGATGTCTCCCACTTCCTTGTTACTGTATTAAAAGGGGCCATTGCCCCAGCATCTTAAGAGACCATTTTCTAAAAGGATGACCTTAGGTACCTAAACTTGAGGAGGATGTTCTTGGCTGGGGATCCAGTTCTGTTGGAGGTGAGCAGAGGTGGCCATGGAGGTCAGCAGTTTTTATCTGAGAGCCCAGAGGTATACAGCCTTGCTGAAGGAAGAGGCTTCATTCATAGCCTCGCTTCAGTGTTTTCCACTGGCTGGGTTAGGAGCAACACGTTGTCTTCTGTGACTGTCTTGCTGAGGGACCTAATTTTCCTTCATGATTGTATGTGCTGAACACCACTCTAGAAGAACAGGGCCCCCCTTCCTTCAGACAGGGTGATGCATCAGCCTAAGTCCATTGTAAACCTATCCCTCAATTCTTTTCCTGTCAGATTAACGCCTCTAATAGCTCCCAGGTTTAGACCAAACCAACTAAGTATGATGTTGAATTCATGCCATTGCCTCAAGCTCTTGATCCTTCTCTGCTTTTTAACAGGAAGGTATGAAGTGGTCAGGAATCAAAGACATATTATTCTAGGTTGACTTGGCACATGTGTAAAGGACAGAGTATTTAGGTGATGGAGAATCTAGCTCTTATTTTTCCTCAGCATAAGTCTGGATTAAAAATCCAATGCCATGTTGCAAAGACTATCTGAAGTTCCCTTCCCATTCAAGACAGCCACAGTTGTTTATCTTTCTTATTTCTCATTTGCTATGCAATAGCCTACAAGGCTTCAAACTGTGAGAGCGAGCAGGGAATGGCAGTCTTTCCTTTACTGATTTTGCTCAAGCACATGCAGGTTATTTTAGATGATGATTCCTTTACAGGAGAAACAATGAGCTGTATGAATCAAACATTTTCACAGCAGTTGAAAACTATAGTTTGGCAATGAAGGGGAGCGGGAAAACATTAAAGACAATGTAGTAATAACAGACAGGGAAGAAAGAGAGAGATGGGGTAGAAGATAACAGGGCACTGGGTAGAGCACACAAGCTAAACAGGAAAAAATTACACGAGGAAAGGAATGTGAAAAAAATGGGGAGGTAAACATTAAGAAATCTGTCTTGCCAGGTAGCCAAGCTGTGTTGTCTCACTTTGGAAAAAGGGAAGGTTAGAATTGTTGACTGACCTCTGACGAAATATAGTATTTTCACAACATCTTAATAATAGTAGTAAAGTAATTATATTGCATAATGGTCTGAGAAATGGATACTTCTAACACTGATTTCCAGCACTCTGGCTTGCTGCTGTAACTGCCAGGATACCTTACTCCTTCTAATAGGATACACTGATACTCTAGGGGTACTGCAAGTGCCATACAGCTGTATTCCACAGGGCAGGCCGTGCCCTAGCTTCAGATTTTGTGGTGCTTTTTAGCTGATATGTGTCCTTTAAGCACGTTTCTTTTGTTTGAGGTACTCTTACGGAGGTGAAAGACAGGGTTTGGTGTCCAGCACTCAGAACATAATTGAAATTTCATGGCTTGAGGCTTTTGTATAATTTGTTCAAGGAGTTTAAGGCATGTGGCCAAACACACAGCTGATCTGTGTTTTGGTTGTAGAAATGTCCCTGTATTGAAACCTGAAGGGGATTTTTTCCCTTCTGATCTTCTCCTGGAAATGACTCTTAAATCCATGTCCAACAAACATTTGCAGTGGCCCCTCTATCTCTCGTATTCCGAGACAGACTTACAGCTGGTTGTGGGCTGGGATGACCATACTGCAAAACCCCAAAACCAACTACATGTTTCCCAAAGGCAAAGCCCAAAGACTCTTGGGCCCATTTTTGTGGTGTGCTCCTGTGGTGAAGGATCGTTTACTTCACAAGTGATACCAGTGCACATGCCTAAGCACCACCTTTCCCATTGAGCACTTCTTTATTCCTCCTTTACATCACATTTGCCTTTTCTACATTATTTATTTGGGCACAACGTCTCTTATACATGCAGTCACTTCATAAATCCTGCAAAGGACAGCCTTTTTTCGCTCCTGAGTGTGCATAACGTTGTGTTTCGCAGTCAGAGCCTTACTGATCTGAAAACCTGCTGGTGACATTCACGTGCAGTTTGTCCTGTAGCTGAATTAACCCAGGTCTCTGGGAGAAAACCACAGACCTTGAGCTACTCCGCATTTCCCTTATGCGATACCTAAGCCGCTTTAAAACACAGCAAATTTATAACGTGTGGTGTCATCTCACAGACTCTGCCAATGAATGTAAATGGCATAAAGAGCATGTGGAACAGATGGAATGAGACATGCACGTAAAGAATTAAAGTATTTGTGAGGGAATTTGGCAAGGATATTGGAATGCTTCAAGCACTGTGTACGGGGGTGGAGGGAGGGAGACCAGGATGAGTTGTGGGGGCCTGTATGCTGGTGATCCATTTCTTTCAGAAACAATATGTGACCTATTTCTGTAATCATGATAAACACAGCAACAAATACTCCTTTTTCCTCAGCTTCTTTCAGGAAGCTTGACGACTTCTTTAGTTGGAGAAAATGTTTCCTTGAGGAAGAGCTGTGGGTTGTTTGATTTGTCATTGCAAATATTCGAGCAAATGAAGGATAGCAAAGAGGCAAAAAAAGGCATGGGTGGGAATGGAGTGACTTGTTAGAGTCAGTAATGGTGCACTTACCTGTGCTCCATGTGAGGAAGCAGTGAAGAAAGTAATATACTAATGCAGTTGTTAAATTTACTTACATGAAATGACTTAGGGTTTTAATTTCAAAATGGCTTTATGTATTGGCTTAGTCTAATTATTAAAAAGTTACTTTTTAGGAGATTTTATACACACAAAGAGTGAGGGGGTTTGAATGGTTCATCAAATTGGAAAGAAACAGGAAGTATTTTTATGTAGAGGTGACAAAGAAAGGCCACTGGAAAATGGAATTTTCTGCAGACTCTTTCCTTTTGCAGTTCCTCTAAGCAAAGTTGGGAATGTAACACTTTTGATCGACTCATTGCATAACCTTTTTCTTGGAAGGTACATCTGGAAATTTGTCATCATAGTTTGGATTTGCTTTGAATGTAGCCTTGTGGGGCACTGCTTGATCTGCTGCGTGCCACTGGTGACACACACTCAGATTACGGTGACATCCCAATCTTCAATTCAATTTTTATTCTTCAGTCTTCTTTTCTCATAAAGGGATCATAGAAACCCAAAGTCTATGGATAAATGTTCTTGCTGAGGCAAAACATCTAAATTCATGTATGTGAAAGGAAGGTTTCTTCCAGCCACGGGAAAAGCAGATACATCAACTGAAAAGATTTTTGAAAGAAAGGAGTGACACTTATATGAGCAATGCAGACTAGCAGTTATGGGAAAAGGTAACAACTGATGTTTCTCATTAAATCACTAACACAGCTTTTCGTGGTGCTACTGGACTTTAAAGGAAGCCCACAGCCAGTCAGTTTGCCCAAAAAGAAATCCTGAAACAATGATGTGAATAGAAGAGACAAGTCAGGTTTCCCTTGATAATAATAAAGGGCTCAAATTACCTTCCTTTCCATCCCCAAAGGGGGCATAAAGACTTCATTTATGAGATTGTTTGCGCATGACTAATCTATTTCTACTTGCTAATTGTAATGACTAATGCGTGTTACGAGACAAATATTAGCTTGTAATAATACCTGAACAAGTAGATTTATAAGTGTTAAGCAAAAACACAAATAATTAGCAGAAGCTACCTGGTATTATCTTCTAATTAATTATAAAGACACTTTCTATTGGAAGAAAACATACGAAGATTTCTCAAGAAGCTGTAGAAATAACTAGGCCAAGCCACTCTTCCCTTGAAAAAAAGGCAGTAGTCAGGTAATATTTAATTTTCACGGGAGCTGAATTCAGTCATACTTCCCCCACTGACGTCAGTGCAAGAAAAGCACTTTCGGCCTGTTCGTACCTGCTGAGACCATATGTCCACTGGGAAGAATTTGGCAGACATCTTCGAGTAGAAGTAATTACAAGAGACAGGAACAGTCCAGATACTGCAGTTCGGGAGTTATTTCTTCACTGACCACTGCTCACAGAAATTGATCTTAAAGAATGTTGTTGAGCAAATACTAGGTTTGATGCATACAATACTTTTGACTTGGACTGTTGTGCATTGTTTAAATAGAACGTGAAAACTGCATTGATGTTACACGTACTTAATTAAAAGTGAGTTCTCTTTAAGTGAGGTGTAACTTCAGAGTCATCGTGGAATGTATCTCCAGTTTTTTGCAGTTGATAGACACACATACTACCATTTTTCCCATTGTTGAGTTGTAAAGTTTGTGTACAGGTTAAAGCACATCAGCTCATATTATATTTGAAAACTGGACTTAAAGGAACTCTATTGACTTTGATAACTCCTGAATGTGTGCTTGAATGCTCACAGGGCAGCACCCCCAGTGAATTGTACCCTTGTTGCCTGAGAAACAGAATTTGAGTATTGATTCCTACCCTGTGCCAGAATGTCCTTGATGGAAAGATAGCTGGTTAATCCCAGGCAGGAGCCAGAGCACACACCAGCATACAGGCAGCATGCGTGATTAAAGATTTTGACCTCAAGTTTTAGCTTGTGACTGAAGCAGGTGTGACACCGTAGACATAGTCTCTGAAAATTGATGAAAGTTGGCTCCTGGCTTCAAAGTTGCAAGTTGGATTTTGGCTCATAAATGGTATCATTACTTAAAAGGAGTAGTCTGGAATTACTTTTTACAATAATAATGTAATCTTTCACTTAAAATCTGTGAGTATTACCTAAAATATTTGACCTATATTACAGACAGTCATCCAGAATCCAAGTGGCTTGCCTAAAACCACAAAGTGAACTGAGGATAATGCTAGAAATGTCTCTCATGCCCCCAGTTCCTTTCTTCAGTTTTGATATCTTCCAAGCTTTTAATGTTCTGATAAGTGATCATAATATTGCGCACAGAGAAATAGGATGGGGAGGCTCCCCTTTGGCAGGTATCACAATTATATGTGAGTAGTGTGCGTAAGTCTGCAGTTGCAAATAAGTACAATGCCAAACTGTAGACGGGGATTGTGCTCAGGCTTCAATTCAGTGGTTTGCATCCTGTTGAATCTTAGTAAAGATTTAGTGTATTTACAATGGTAAACAACAACAAAATAATGATTTATATGCATTCATGCAGTCCGTCATCCTGGCTTAATATTAGGAGAACAACTAGAGATTCAGAGGAATGATTACACTGAAGGTTTGCATTATAATCCAACTATACAGCTATGATTTTAGTGTAGATTTTACACAAAAATATTTCTTCGAAATACAAATTTGGAGCACCAACTGCGTTTTGCCAAATACTGTATTAGCCTGGAGTTCTAGAATGGAATTTAGACACTGCAGTTTGCTGTGACTTGTAGCTTTGTCAGTAGTTTTTAAAAAATGTCTGTTAGCAATGCTCGCTATACTTCTAACAAAAAAAAAACCCACCCCACATTTCAGAATAAGTTTGTATCCATAAAACCCCAACAAACATGAAACAGTCAGCAAGTACAAACACTGCTTCTTTCCTAAGATGAGTGGCAGGGTTTGTTTAAATCAGCAGAGCTGATCTTTGCCCAAGTTAGGTCCATGTGCCAGAAAGCTGAAGGTCATCCCTGATCAGACTAGAACAGGATCAGCTGCAGCTTTAGAAAACACAATTGCCAATATGAACAACTGCCTCGTAGGCAAAGTGGGCATGAGAAGGCAAGGACAGCTTCTTGTTTTGGACCAGAAAACACACTCCTGTTGTGGCAGGTCATTGTTGTTTTTTCCATCTGGCTTTGCAAATCCATTCAAATTTTTAATTGATCTTCCGCATAAAATCTCAGTCACAGGATTTTCAGCAAAAATTATCTGCTGAGTTGATACTTAGGTATTAGTTATGTCATGTGTCTTAAGTGGGGCCGAGAGGCTTCGGTCTCCACATAGGAAAACAATAAATATCACTGTTTATTTCCTTTCTTTATTTGTCAAGCAAAGACAACCCTTTCAGCTTCTTTCTGAAATGAGTGTCAGAAAAATTCAAAAAAAGCAATATTCACTGGGCTGCAGAAAAACGGAAGTGCAAACAGATATCTCTAAGCTTGCCTAGCAGTCTGAAAGATAGGTTCCCTTTAACCAAACATTTCAAGCCATGGCTAGTTTCTTGAGTAATCAAGAAAGAAGTTGATTAAATGAAAAGCACTTGAAATATTTTATTATATATGAATATAATTTCCTATAAGGAAAATATTTAAAATTTTTCATAGTAGTAAAATAGGATTTGCTCTGTAACTCCTTTTTGTATCAGGGCTTGTGAAACCTTAAATCTCAGAGAAATGTGTTGTTTCATTTAATAGGGCTTGGAAACAGGGATGACAACACAGGGCACCTATGGAAGTCTTATGCCTTTAATTCTTTTATTCGTTCTCATAATTTCAGCAAAAGCTTTCAGCACAACATTTATCTGCAGTTGATGGATCACTGAATGCTTACAACTGAAGAAAATGAACATCAAAGACATCAAGTAAATTATTTTAATGGTTGGATCTTTCACAGAGCAAGCTTCACATTTTGTGTATTTTGTTTCCTATAAAAATACAGTTTATGTATGTTTTAAAGGCAGAATTTGGCTATAGCTTGCTATTTGCTTTGATTTACATTTCTTATAACTGAGCTGTAAGTGAACTTGACAGCTTTGTGGCCAAAGGGAAGTCCTGATACTAAGGTTCCAGAAAAAAAGGGCTTTAATGAGGTCAGAGTGGTAACAGAATGTAAACCAAAACATTTCTTATTCAATCTCATTATTACTGATGAGCCTCCAGTGGGTCCTTACTAGTTGTTCAGACTCCCAGTTTGGAATGGGGTAGAAGGAAGCAAAGGCAGAAGCAAGAACAGGCATTAACTGTGAATGTTATAGAAATTATTACAAATACTGAAATGTATGTGTCTGCCCAGAGTGAAATGCATGGGCATAGCCTGTGCGCTTTGTCAGTACACCTGTGACTGACTAGCTTGTTTAGTTTTTAGAAGAGTTATTTTCAGGGATATGAGTCTGAACCTTAATCTCTCTTTAAATGGTGAAGTCCATTACAGTGGCATCTACTTCAAACTGGTTTCTATCCATCTTATAAATGCTCACTGACTGTTTTGTTCAGGATACAGCAGGGACAGTGGCACACCCCTGTTCAGATCAAAAACTTGTTTAATGTTTTGTTCTCATATCAGTTTGCAACATAACCTTTTAGCCTAAGAGATCTAGAAATACAGGATGTGGAGTGCAGCAATAAGATATACTTCTAATGATAAGAAAAATAAATCTAGAGGAAGGAGGAGAGGTAAAATTGGTAATTTGAATGTAATAGTGCCTATAAGGACTTGAATGTGAATGATGTATGATGAATCATGTATGATGAAATATTAAAAATTATCCATTACTTACAAAGAATCTGCACGCTGGTTGCTAAAGGCCTGAAGTTCTAGAGCTGTCATTTGGAGTTTTATAATACCTTTTGAGATTACGGTAACTGTTTCCATATATCCATATAGAAATGCCCTAGCCAAGCTTTGATAGCTTGGATACTCTGCTCTTCTGTCTTCTAAATTATCCTTTCTTTCCTCCAACAGTGTGTGAAAGTGTTTACACCAGAGTACAATGAAAATAGCCAAATAATTACAGGGATGTAAAAGTCAACTCTCACAGAGCTTTTATTCACTTACAACTGCAGGATCAGGCCCTGAGCATAATTCCATGTCATCAATATAAAAGCATAATAACCTGTAACAAAGAGTTATCAGCTCCTATTTCTAGGTCATAATTAGTAACACAGCATTTTAAATTCCATTTATTTAGGTTTTTAAAAGTTTCTTCATAGTGCTTCACTTTGCAGGATTGTGGAATCCATTAGATGAACTTAAAACTGCAGCTTGGAAATTGCACCGTTTGCAACAAGAGGAACAATAACTTTCAAAAAGAAAGAATGAATATTAGAAGGGAGAAGAGCTGGAAGATAATAGGAAACAAAGAGAGAGTGCTACATTAGTCCAGACTTTAATGTGGTCAGTGATCAGAGACCATAAGCCATAGTTTTTATTCATCTTTTTTGTAACAGAACTTGAGCATCACTTTAAAAAGCACGAAGGTTTCTTAGGATTTACAAGAAAAGCTCTATCATTTCTCACCACAGTAAGGCAAAATGATTTCTAGAATTACAAAAAAAAGAAACAATTTGGAGTGATATACTTAACCTGCCGTTTGCCCATACTTTTCCTGCACTTTGTCTAGAAAGGCCATACTGTCCCTGGCAGATTTTTTTTTTCAATTTTAATTTTAAACTGCAAAGTAAATCTTGTAAGTTTGGCCCGAGAAGTCCATATATAATTCAGGGCAATATTTTACAATTCTTGTTTTTACAGCCATAAACACCTTCTAATGCCAAAGGGGAAGAGGACTTTAATCCAGATAAAATAAGATTCTTAAACACTGAAAACTGTACTCAGATTTATGGGCCGATTTTAATATTTGAGCTCCCATGCCAAAAGCTGCACATTCCACATGTGCAGCATGGGGTGTTGCCTGACTGGCTGTTTCCAAGGTCATAGCACATCAAACTACATCACCCATGCAGAGTTACCCTATAATCTATTCCAATAAATAAACTTGGAGTTTTGTTCTCAGAATGTGTTCGCCAAATGTTATTTCCATATTTACTTTGCCTTTTAGCCTTAAATCTTTTCAATTTCTTCTCTCATAGTATTTTTATCCTGTATCTTATTTAACACCTTTTAATAAGCTGAATTCTTACCAAGCGAGCACAACAACATCTGAAAGATGAAATCTATCTCTTTGATGGTATGAAACCATGACCCAACAGGCCCATCCTCTGCCTGGAGGGCTAGTAGGAGCTTCATGTTAGATTATTAAATCCTTTAGAAACTCAAGTGTGTTTATTCATAACACAAGGTATCTAGCCAACATCACAATTCTTTCCTCTTTCGAGTGCAAAAATAATTTACAATTAAAAAGTATTTGCCATTTTGCTCTGCCTAAATCACGCTTCCCTTTTATTCCTGAATAGTTTCAGTTGTCATTTGCTTCTTTCTGTCTTTCCAAGTAGCTCATTTGCTTTGGTTCTACAGGATATTTAAATGAGAATTTACAATTGTGTCTCACAGAAACCAACAAGGCATGCTGGTGCACAAAACTGTTCCTTACCTCCAACTAAAAATAAACACGTTCCTTTGTCTTCCTTTAGTAGTTGCCTTTGCAAGATCTTGCTGGCCAGTTCACTCTGTACTGAAACTTACACCACTAACACTTTAAGTTCTCAAAGGCCTCTCTGACACATAAAGCATTCTCGTGTTTTTTTTAAAAAACAAGTGAAAACTTGCTACCACAATGATAGCGTTTTGACTGTCAAATGGGTCATCATATATGGGACTGCCTAAAGCTTTATTTTTTAATCTTATCTATTACTATTTTCAACAACTTTTATTTTTAGCATTACATTTTCTTGAAAGTATCAGTTTGCATTTTGCTATTTGCTTCATCCCTACCAGTTACACCTGAAATGTCATTTAATATCACCGTGATGTAGGAAAGAAATGAAGCGGCTTCTGTGCTCCTGAATTGTTTTTATCCTTCTATCTAAAGCCACATTTCTAGAGACTTTCCTTGTCTTTTCTCAAATTGGTTGTTGGCAATTTAAACTTCACACAGCCAAATTTAGCCATCTTTTTTTCCTTACTCCCTCACACTTCCATCATTCATAAAGGCACCATGCTACTGGTATTACTCTTTTTATAAAGAGTCAGGCACCTTTGACGCCTTCCTTTCTTTCACTGTTCATTCCTCTGTTCATGCCACTCTACACCGCTCTCACTCAACTCCTGCTGCTACTTCATCCATAACAGTAAGAGATCACCTTTTCTCTTTCTAGACAGTAAAAGACCTTGTCTAGGCTCCTCTTGCCTGCCACTGCTTCCTTTGCTGCCTCTCTTCTGTCTTTTACAATCCAGAGAACAAGGAGCTACTAAGATAATTTGTCTGTTTGTTGATAAAAGTATAAGAGCACTTTCTTTTAACTCCATGTACAGCTTTACGTCTGCTTCACCAGAGTGAGCTTGAATGTCTCATCCTTGTAATTCTGACTCACCTATTATCTTGAACTTTTTTCTCTTTTTGCTTTCCTAATGATGCGACCTTCACTTAATCTAAGTCCTCTACAACAGTTTGCAGATTTCTTTCAACAGTATCTTGTAGGTGGAAAAACTTTCCCAAATTGGTTTTCCAGGTCATTAATCTTTCCTCAAACTGCTCCTTAATAGATACTGTTAGTATAATATTCATATGAGCAGGGAATTTTCATGTGTGTAACTCTCAAGAGGTATGTTGAAACATTGACCTCTGCCACATGTGTGCTTTTCTGACTCTCCACTCCCCACCCACCCCCAAATCCTGACCTTGAAACAGTTGTGACTTGTGAGAAGCTTGTTCATGTAAGTAGTCCCAGTGACATCAACAGATTTAGTCATCTGAAGCTATTTATTTGTGAAAGCCATTTGCAAAATCCCTGCAGTATAACTACTGTGGGGTCTAGCATCACATCTGACAGTAGTCTACATTTGGTCTTTTCTTTATCCTGGAAAAGGAAAAGAAACAGAAACTCCGTGAAGTCCCAGCAGACTATCCCTGCTGCTGTGGATTATCAAAGGACAATGCTTAGTTACTGATGGATGGGAG
This sequence comes from Falco naumanni, assembly GCF_017639655.2. Lineage (NCBI taxonomy): Eukaryota > Metazoa > Chordata > Aves > Falconiformes > Falconidae > Falco > Falco naumanni. The sequence continues at coordinate 91,957,304 of NC_054054.1, read as the reverse complement.
CACTATAAAAATCTCATATCGCATCATGTGGGAAGGTTTGGAGTCATACAAGCTGTTTGACTTGCTTTTGTGCACTATAAAATAATCCAAGCTATTAATTTTGATTAAAAATATACTTAATTTTTACAGCTATTTCTATAGTTAGAGATGATTATAAACAGACTACATGGATCTGTCTTGCAGTATGTATGGGTAATGATGGTGAGCAAGGATGACTAATTTGAAGACTGCAGGAATTAAACTATGGGCCTCCTGAAGAAATTCTCTACAAACAAATCATTTACTTACATATTTATGTTCCTCTTAGAGGAAAGTACCCATCCCTTCAGAACATCAATATCTTGTTTTAAAATTCAGGACATTTTTTATCTTTACTAGGAATAAACAAACATACTAAAGTAGCCATTCCTCTATCTTAGTAAAATTAAAATGTTAGTTTACAGGCAATCTGTAGATTATTGATGGTTTGTTGGTTTGTTTGTTTTGTAGAAAGAACATTTGGTATGGATTTAATGTGAGAAAATATTTTGTTATTTTTTATGTTAAAATTAGGTGCTGTTAATTTTCTTTATGCCAGTGAACTAGTTGGGTTGTTTGAGGTTTTTTTATTCCTCTTAAGTCTTCAGTTTGTGGAAGTATAGGTCTTTGGTTTAAAACCAAAATCATGACCACTTCTTATTTATAAACACTTGAACAAAAAAATGTAATTACTGGGTGAATTAAAAAACACTTCAGAAATTAATGCAACCTCATAATAAATAGACAATGAGACCCCTGGAAACGTACCTGATATTAGGCCGTTCATCTGCAATATATTACAAGAAGATGCAATAACAAACTACATAAATCATGGACAAAGAACTAAAATTCTTTGGGTTTTAGTAATTTTAACTGAAATTAATAACTTGAATATAATGTATTTAAGAGCAACTTAAGAGCAGGGAGGAAACAAAATTATTTTCTTTGTTGCTTTTTGATATGTAGAATAGTTAGAGACCATTTACTTGTATTACATTCATAATTTGGGTCTCATATAATTCTCCTCCACCCTATCCTTTCCATTACTGGTTACTGTAGGCAACTGGAGAGGAAAATTTAGAAAACAGTAAAAATGACACTTGATTAAATTAGACCCAGGACAATCATTACTTGTAACGGAAAAGCTGGAATTTGTACTAATGAATAACCATAATGTCTAACTCAAACATGTGGAAAAATACTTTTTTACCTACGAATGAGTTGTCTTTGACATGAGATTTCAAACACTACTTCTTTTTGACACTGACAGGCTGAACTCCAGTTCTGCTGGTGGTGTAAGAAGGGCCAAACTCTTCACACCCAGAGTTGAGAGAACTCTGAACCTAGTGCTCAAGCCAATTGTATTCCTCTAGTATATATTCTTTTCATAAATTGATAGTACAGCAAGAGGTCATACTTTAAGGCAAAATAAAACCAAGCAACTACTTGCCATTCTAGCTTTGCTTTAGCCTCCTGATGTCTGTCTGTCTTCCTCCATGTTTAGTTTGAAGCATAAGCAACACCTGCTGGTGAAAACAAAGTCTATGAAACTGCTGAGCCATCCTCCTGGAAGAACAGGTTTGATCATTACTGTAAGCTCTTGGTAAGGTTTCTAGAATAAAATAAACTTGCCTATCAATATTTGGACTAATTTTGTCAGGGTAGGTAGCTGGTTCCTCCCCAGAGTGCTTATCAGCTCTGTATGGTGAAGGCTAAGTGTGACCCAGCTGATTTCCAGGAGCCTGGAAACTCGTTTCTGCAGCTTGAGTTGTGTAATTGCAGCTTGCAAGTTAATACATTGGCAGAATTAATAAAGAAGTTCCTGTATATTGCTGCTATGGAAGAACGGTTATTTTTTTAAAGCAGAAACCCCAATGTTCTTGTTCATGTTCATTGATCAATTTTTTAAAATAAGTGAAAGAAAACAGGGACTAAAACTCGAATACCCTGAGTTGGGAAACACGTTCCACCACATACCATCTAGGATAATTATGCATGAGGAAGTGTCACTTGTATATGATATCTGTAAGTGGAATAATTTCTGTTTTAAGTAACACTATTGTCAGAAGACAGCAAAGAAACTTTCCTAGTTTGGTACTGTGAAGTGAATGATTAGACTGTAATGATTTCTACTTGTTTGTGATAACTGAATGTAATGTAAAGTCAAGTAACTGGCAAATTCCTTGGAGAGATGCTATCTTTTTTCAGTTTAAAAACAAAATGAACTTTGCAACGCAGAGATGTGGTCAAAATGTCTGACCAGTAGCCTTTCACAAATGCAAGCAGCAACTCTTCAACTTCTGAATATTGACCCATTACAGGTAATTTAATTATACTAAAGTATTTTTAATTTAAGAAGTAATTAAATGTTCATAAGAATCTTGTAAATTGTCCAAAGCAGCACAGCGTGAGTATATTAACATTTCTCCCCCTGAAAATGGATCTGAATCATGTGTTAGACCTCACATTTTCATGAGAAAATCAAGCATAGTAAGTCATCACTACTTGAAAGATCCCAAAGAGGAATGCTGACAACTGGAAATACCATTTGGAGGGTAAGGAGCATATGGAAGAAAAATGAATTCTGCAGTGTCTAATTCTGTACAGTATTGTTAGCTTTCCATGGGATAAGCAGTAATGTGATTCTCAATTTCAAAATACTACTATAATATCAAAATATCTTTTTCATGATAAGCGATGTTCTTTTATTCCAGAAATGAAACGGATCTTTCTTCGAAGGGTTTGTTGTACTCTAGGCAACACTTAGTGGTAGGGTGGCTAACTGATAACTGCAGTGTGTTTGCAAAGAACTGTACTATTTTAATTCAGAAGGATGTGTGTTTCGTTGGTTAACGCATATTACTTGACATATTTACAAGGCTGAGATTGTGTTCTCTGTTTGTAACACATATTGACAAAAGAAAGTAATACTGTCCAAAGTACATACTCCCCCGATTCTGGATTGCCAGGCTGTAGCAAGCAATTTCTAGGCTACAGGAGTTTGGCTACATTGTCAGCTTTGCTCCTTACCAGCTCAGGGGTTTTACAGCATCTTTGTGCTTGTTTGATTCTCTTAGATGAACTGAAGGAGGATAGAAGTCTCTCCCTAAGGTGAGTCTAGGCTCTTTTTTTTGCTAATAGGTGTAAATAAATAAATAAATAAATTACAGCTGTAACTGAACATGAATATTTCATTTGTGTTTGAAAATGCTTTTTCTCTCACTAATATAGGACCAGTCTTTGCAAGACAGAATTTCTGTTCGGTGTGACAGTGAAGGGAATGGTGCATGATGGATGGGATTTGTCGGACAAAGAATGCATGTGGTAAGACCACTGGTCTTGGTGGAAATTTTCTTTTGGCCTGAATTCTATCTATTGCTCTGTGTATATAATTTAGCTAAATGGCTGCGATGCTTGTTTGTGTTAGAGATTTGTTACGGTGAGGTAAGTCCAAACAAACTCCATTCAGTCATTAGAATAGATGCTAATCTTAATTTATTATGAAGAAAAGTAAATTGCAAAAAAGATGCCTAAATAAGATTAAAGTCATGATAAGGAAAGCTGCTACTGAGCACAGGGTGAGAACTCTTTCCACTGAATCAGATCATTGAAAACTTGCTACATTTCTGTATTAAAGCTTAAGCGGAATTGTGAAATAATCTTTCTCTTTCAAGCAGCAATATCTGCTTTGTATCACCTACGGAATGCTCCTGTTGGTGAGAAGCTCAGGCAGGTGAGCTTTAATCTGCCTAAGCAGATCAGGCTCCCACTGGTTTGAATTAAAGGGTCATTACGAACAGGGAAAAAATGACTTGTTATGAACATTACGTTTTAAACAAAGTATTTGGTATTCATCGTTTATTATTTTGAGTCTATCCTTTCTGCTTCTCTGCACCATGGCTACTACAGGAACGGATTTCATTTGTTTATTTAACTTTGTTAACTCACTAATATTGTGAATTCCTTGTACTAAAAGATAACTCCACAGAACGCCTGAAAGCTGTTCCAGAGGGAATGCAGGGCGAGCTGCTCTGGGTCTGGGTGAAGCCGCGTTTCCCGTGCTCCGCAGAACTTAGCGTTGAACTTGACTGTTCAAGGGGAGCCCTTGGGGGGCGATACCCTGGTTTAGGGATGACAAGGAATGCGTTTCCAGGCCGGTTTTTAATCGCTTCGGAAGCTGGCGGGTGCCGGGGCAGAGCCCGAGCAGGGGAGCGCAGCGGCCCAACAGGTGGGAGCGGCAGTGCGCTCCGCCGCCGGCGCCCCCTGCCCCGCGCAGCTCCTTTCAAATAACGTTTTCCTTGGCCGAGTGCGCGGCGGGCGTGGGGCGGCGGGGGCGTCCCCGACCGAGCTCGTCCCATCCGACGCGGCGGAGGCGGGACGCGCCCCCGCGGCAGCGGCCCCCCCCACCCCCGCAGCGCCCCGCCGCCCGCCCCGGCGCCGCCGCAGCGCCCTTCCCGCTACCGAGCGCCCCCAGCGGCCCGGCGGGCGCCGCGGCGGCGGAGGGAGGGGCCGGGGGGAGCCCCAAGCGCCGGGCCCCCGCCCTCCGGCGCGCGTCACGTGGGGCGGCGGCGGCCAATGGCGAGGCGAGCTGCGCCTGGCGGCCGCCATTGCTGTCAGAGTGGAAAGAGGCAGAGGCGAGTGTGTGAGGAGGAGCGGGTGAGCGGGGCCGCTGGGCGGGCAGCGCCAGGCGGAGGGGGGCGAGGACGGGCAGGGACAGTGCTACCTCTCTGGGCCGGGGCTGCCGCCCGCCGCCCGCAGCACCGGGAGCCCCGCACGGAGCGTAAACAAGGCGGCGGGCAGCAGCGGCGGCAGCAACAGCAGCAGGAGGAGGAAAACACCATCCACCCACAGCCAGCGGCGGCAGCAGCGAGGGGCGGCCGGGCGGGGAGGGGACACGGCCTCCGCCGGCACGCGAGACAGCGCCCCCCGCCCGCCGCCGCCGCCACTGCCCGGGGCCCTCCCCCGCCCCGCCCGGCCCGCGCCCCGCAGGGGCCGCCGCCGGGCCGCGGGAGGAGACCCTCCCCTCTCCTCTCCTCCCCCGCCGCCGCAACGCGTGCCCTGGCCGGGGGGGGGGCCAGACCTGGACGCGGAAGGAGGGCCCCGGGCCCCCCCCCCCCTTCTTCTCTTCGCCCCGGCGGTACTGAGGCGGGCCCGGAGGACCGGAGGGGGCTTCCCCCCTGCGCCGCCTGCTGAGGGGGCTCGGACCGAAAGACCCCCTCGCCCCGCCGGAGCGGGCCGCGCCGCCCGAGGATTACGCGGCTGGCGCCGGGGAGCGAGGCTCGCCCCCCCCCCCGCCCGCGGCGCGCCCCCTGCCGGCCGCCCGCCCCCGCTCCGCCCGCGGCGAGGGGCCGGCCCGCGGCTGCTGCCCCGGCCAGCGCCGAGGAGTGCCCGCTGCTTCTCCCCCCGCGCCGGGCCCGTCTCCTCAGACATGCCCCGCTCTGGCGGCCGGGCTCGCCGAGGATCATGACTGCAGCGGCGAACTGGGTGGCGAACGGGGCCAGCCTGGAGGACTGTCACTCGAACCTCTTCTCGCTGGTGAGTGCCCGGGGGTGGGGAACGGCGGCTTAACCGGGCGCTCTGCGGCGCAGCCGGTTTGCCGGTTGGGTGCAGCTGCCAGGGGCTTTATAGTCGGGGCCCGTGGGGCTGCTCCTCCGCTGGCCCCTCCCCCGGCCCGGCTCCCCGTGTTTATTTTGCTCTTTAACGTGGTTTGCTGCGAGCGCGTGTGTTGCTCTCACAGCTGCGCTCCCCTGAATAGGAGAGCGGAGAGGCAACGGATTGTGTGTCCCCTGCCTGCACTGCCCGCATGTACAACCATCTTCTCTGGTAAACAGTCCTTTCTCCCCGCCTCCCTTGGCACTCCGTGCCCTGGGTGCTTTGTGCCTACTAAACTGGGGGTGTGTGTGTGTGTGTCTCACAATGACAAACGCCATTTCAGCAGCAGCAAACAGTCGTGCAGTGTGATTGTCTGTCGGACTTACGCTCTGGGCTCCTGTGACTGCACATCAGCTGTTGTTAGAGTGTGGTCTTATCTTTGCATAGATCGTGCTTGGGGGCAAGAGGTAAAAAAAAAAAACCAATCCAACAAACCCCAAACTGTTTAATTTTTTCTTCTGTGAAGTAAAACGGTGGCGGTAAACGTAGTATGCTGGGTAGTGTGTTTGCATAGATGCTGTCTACCCATCTTACTGGTAATTGACAACTTCCTACGCGCATTGCGTGGTTTAATGTGGCAGAAATTATGGTATCAGTTTTGGCTAGCTACAGATTTGTAACTTGAATTTGAAACAAGAAAACAGTTTGTTTCTGTGGAAGGGCAGAATCATTTGGAAATACCTTGCTTTATTTACCTGACACATAGGAACCTTCTCCCTGCTGGCTGGGCAACAGCTGAGCAGAGCGAGAGGACTCTGATCACTCAGAGCCTTCTAGTGCTACGAGGGATGTCAGAGGGTAGGAAGGACTTTTTTAGTGCATGGTATGAAATAGTTAAAAAATTGTAATGCAAGTTTGGGGACAGCATGATAGGTGGTAGATACCCCCTTCTACGCATCAGAGCTCTGCCAGAATTGGAGGTGAGTGCATATGTTGTTCTAACAGAAAGGAAGAGATTCTTTTATTAGCTTCCTTAAAGTGTTAAGAGGGGGAAAAAAAGAAAATTAATTAAAAATGCTAATGATGAAGCTTTTTGTTTTATGAATTTTGCCTTTTATTGCCGTATGTTTGTTATTTTGCCCCTGTGGATTTAGTTTGTTTAAGTACGTACGTTTGGGTTTTATTTTGCTAGTACCTTTTAAGAATCTGAGGCGAGAGCCCTACCTAGTTGCTCATGCTGCTAGGAAACTGGCCCAGAGATTCTTCTGTGAGAATAAATGCAATTCTTACTTTGTTTTCTTATTGAACTGTTACATTGTAAGATTTTATCCTATGTTTCTGCCTGATAGCTATTTTAATGGTTATAAATATATAGCAGTGCTACAATGTATCAAGATGCAGGCACTGTTAAGGTCATTTTGGCTAACGCTGCTCTTGCCCAGTAAGAAAAATAAAGCAGTAAGTGTGCAGGAGACAATGTGTCTGATAGTAAGAGCAAGGTAGCCAATGGTTTGTCCTTTACAGAAGCAGTTGTGAAGTACCCATTTATTAGTGGGAAATTGAGTAGTGTGTTTTTAAGAAGTGTAATTTTTCATGTAGTTGCAATCTGCAAATCTGTCACTGGTAAAAATAATTGCTGGCATCCAATTAGCATAAATTATAAAGTGAATTTATTTCTTAGTTATTGTAGTTTGGTCTTCACACACACACACACACACACACACACCCCCCACTAGACTAGGGAGATGTTAAATTGTAAAAAGGTGTGTAATATCACTGAAATAAGTTTGGCAAAATTCTTTTGCAGGTGGGTTTTATAATAATAATGAATTTCATGTGCAACCCTTTAATCTCCCATGTAATTTTGTGGGAGGTATCCGTACCTGTAATGTGGTGCGATGCTTGAAAATGTAATGTTTTTACTAATTTTTGGCTCTACTTGCAAAAATCAAGTAGTATTTAATTTATTTTTTTTTAAATACAGTATATATGCAAACTATTAGGGTGACTTATGTTAGTATTTATGTATCTGTGAAAGAGCTTGAGAATGGAAATACTGACTGGAAATATGTGGCCCACACCATTGACCCTTTAACCTCACATTGTCATATTAATTTCAAAATTTATGAAGTGTTAAAGCTACAGTAGTCTGGATTACTAATTAGAGAAACTTTTGCTAATCATTTACTTCTTCAGAGTAACAGAACAAAAACATGCACAACCTAAATTAGCTGTTGATGGGAATTCATATATTTTTTTTATGAGTGAGGTAGATTATAAATCTTTTTTTAAACAGATTCTGCTATTAGAAGTTGACTATTTTTTTTACCTCAGGTTTTGGTTTGGGTGTGAATAACAAAGAAATGTTCTTGACTGGAGAATTAAAGCTCTGAAATAATCTACTGTGATTCTGTTTATGTTTAAATAATATTTCTTCCCACAAACATTTGTTTTGTTTAAGAACGCTATCTCCCCACCCCAGAGAAGGCAGAGCTCTGTGGTGAGTGAGTCTGGTTGCTGTAGTCCTGTGGGTTCATGTAACAATTAATGATTTCTAGCTGCTTTTTCTGTTGACTGTAAACAATCTTTAGAGAGAGGTTAGGTACGCTGTTTCTTCTGAATCTTTTTTATGGGAAGTGTTTTCTAAAAGCTTTTTAGTGACTGATTTTCTTTTATCAGAGATGTCCAGAAAGCATAGAGGTCCTTAGAGTTCTTGACTCAAAATATTTCCCAGGAGGGGAAGGCACAGTCTAAATTTAAGGTTTTAAAGTTAGCTTTGAATATCCAGATGCTGAGTGTGATCTCAGACTTGCATAGATGGGTTTTGTGAAGTGTCCCTCAGGACTTGGTGACGCAGAGGGCTGTTGTCTGTATTGTGTGTCACTCCGTACTGAAGCAGGAATCCAGCGCCATTCTAGAAAATGGGTTAATGTTTGTATACTCTGTGAGGCAGAAACCCACACAGACAACCTACACAAAGAAATCTAGAACTGTGCTCTAAATGTAAAGCATTTTTTAGTAAGATAGGAGCCAATTTGCATGCTTGTCATCAGAATACCCCTCAGATACAAACTATACTGGTGTACACAACTAATAGACTTGCTCATTAAAAATATACCTTCTGTTTGAAATTGCTGTTTCCAGCACAGCAGAAGAAATTATATTTATCTTACCTCTGTTCTTGCATTAGTCAAAATGTCTGCTGCTGCTTTTGAAAAAGAATGTCTGTTTATCAAAACAGTATTTAATAAGGAATTGTTAAGGGCCAGTTTATTTAAATACTCATTAAAAGTTGTCTGATAACTATTTGGAGGCAAAATGTTCTGAGGTAATAGGCTTTGTATTAAAATTTCAGACCCAGCTGGCAAACAGTCTTCCTGTGAATAATCCTTACTCATAAAAGTAGTCTTACTGAAAAATTAATTTGACCTTTCCTGTGAGTAAGGGTTAATCATATGATGGTGAGGGCTTGCATGAAATGTAAAGATATTTCCTGAACTGTCTGGCTTAACTGCTGTGGTGGATGCAAAGGCACAAGTCAGTCTGAAAGTTGGGATGAAGTTGCATAACGTTTCATATGCTGGAGCTGGGGTGTGTGTGTGTGTGTGTAAGTACAGCAAGGGGTGTCAGGAATGACCTAAAATTTGGAGCAGCTTTTGTGTGGTGAAAGATTAGATACTGTAGGAGTCTTCAGCCTGGAAAAGGCATGATTATGTTCTTGGAAAGTGAGACCTATTTATAGCAGACTTTATAGAAGCTGGTATGGAAGATGTTGTGAGTACTTGCTTAAATGTGCTGCCAGAAAGGTCCCCTTAGTAGGAATTGTGCCTTTGTTCCAGTCAGTGTTCAAAGGCAAATTTACAAACTGTAAATTAGTCATTGCTGCTGTTAGTTTTTTTCAGTTCGCAAACAGGAACAGAAATTGTTGCCTTCGATCAGTGAGTTTGGTTGTTGTTTTCAGAATGAAACTGAAAGGAGTCAAGGAAATCTGACATGGCACTGGAATTATTTTCCTAAAAGGTTTTTCATGGCATCAGGAAGTGAAGAATGCAGGGGTTGCTGGTGAGGTTCTCTTTGGTGTTGCATAATTGTCAGTAAAGGACTTCATAGTAAATGGTTGATTGCCCAACCAAATCCTTAAGTAGCAGTAAATGAACCAGTAGTTTTTCTTGATTATTGTATTATCACAAATGCAGTGTTCCAAGCGGTAGGCTGTTACTTTGGTGTGTAGGATGTTACATCACTACATAGTAGATATCTTGCTTGTTTGAAATTTTATGTAGGTGTTAATTTATGTGTATATATATTTAAGAAATGGAATTAGCCTCTCAAATTATCAAAAAGTATTTGATTCTTTAGTTATCTTCAACCTGAATTTTATTAGGTTACAAGATAAAAGTAGAAAAGTGATGTTAGAAAGCTTGCTCACTTCCTGCTAATAAAAGATTTCAGGTTTTAAATCACTTGAGTAGTAGGTTTCTATTATGTCCTGTCAGCATATTGGACAATTCAATTATATCTACTAGGGTGTGAGTTTGAAGAAAATGGACCCAGATTTGCAAAGAGATTGGGATAGAGTGACATTCAGTTAGCTTGCCCAGCTTTGGGAGTGGAATAATGAATCTGCGTTGGGTAACTAACCTTCTCTGAATATTGCACAAAGAAAATCATGTATGCAGGAGTGACATTTGCAGTTGAGGACAAAGCAAGCCAAAGAATCTCAGGCTAGCCACTAAGAAATATTTGAGTGAGGTTTTCTTAAATCCTGAATATCTTCTGAATGTACACCTGTGCTGGGGCTGTGAATCCTTCCCCAATGACTGTGGTCTGATTTTGGTGACAATGCGAGTCCTCTGATGAGATGGCTGTTGCAAACATCAACGTGATTAAGAAAACACTTAAATGTTAAGCTGATGTAGTTACCTAGGATTTTTTTTTTTTTAAATACAGCTTAAGAATCATAATTTTCATTCGCTGTAGTACTATCTGAAAACATATATTTCTGGATTTTTCTAAATAATTAATGTAGTATGAACATCATAACCCCAGTTCTCAACCCCCCCCACCGCCGATTCATTTGATCTTGTATTTTTTTTCCCCCTTCTTCTTCTGAGAGCACTTCCTCATGTGAATGAGAGTAAAAAAGGAACTCATTAATCCTATATGTAGACCTTTCTTCTATTATTTTCTTTCTTGGCAATATAGTTCTTTTGGAAAAAATCTAAAGAAACTGAAATTTTTGAGCTTCCAGGGGGGATTGTGGTGCATATGAGATGTGTTGAATGTATTAACTTCGGCCATTAGATGAAGGAATGGATTTTTGTTTTCATTTGTTTATCTAAGTTTTCAAAAAGGTTATGCCTTTGAAAAGGGGGGTGTGTGTGCAGCTGCACTGCTTTTTAGATACCAAAACCCCATCAATGTTCCTGGAATGCCATACTTTGTAATGAGTTGAACATCTATGCTTGTTTGAAGCTTTCTGTTTATTGGATGAGAACGCTTAACCTGTTCTCTCCACTTTTCTTTGATCACCCTAGGGAATTAAACTTCCCTCCGGCCCACCCCAGTCTTCACTTTAACATCCTTAGTTGTGGCAGCATCCTTTTATCAGGATTTGACTAAAATATCCCAGCTGATATCAAGAACATTGCTACAAATTTTCTCTCCCATCCTGTGACTGGGACCATGTTGCACCTTTCTGCATTCTTTCATAGTCTTCTGCTGGTGTTACATCTCCTCAAAGTTATTGTGCTTTCACATCCAAAGCCTTGAGTCCTGTTCCTTCTCTGCTTCTTATTTTTCACTTGGTACTGACTGTCTCCTGACTCCAATATACACTAGAATCATCAAATTATAAATTGGTATCTCTTGTGGTTTTTTTCTAGCTGTTCCTTTGTATTTGTGGAAGGTTACCAGTTGATGTCTGCAGATGTACTCCACTGTTGTCCTAAAAACCTTTTTCCTAAATTTGTTTGTGGGATCCTACGGACAACCCAATAACACTGAATACATGGTTGGTCTTTTCAGACTGTTGTTAAGGCTGGCAAGTATAGTTTTGTATTTCAGATCTGTGTGTATTCATTTGCCATTCTGTGGGTGAGTAGTGTGCTTTTTTGTGTAGAGTCTAGGATGGTGGGGTTTCTGACCTGTTGGTGCCATAGTAACACAGATAATATGAAAAAAAATTGCTCTGACTGGAAGCATGTTCATTTGCATATTAACTTGCCAGTTTTAAAAGTACACAGGTGTTTTCAACAGAAGATCCTAAATCGGATCCAAAAGATTTGTTTATATGGAGTATGTATTTATGTGGAGGCATTCTTCTTCAGACCACGCTTTTATACCACTTTCAGTTCAAGCTCCCAAGTATTGCTTTAATAGATCTTCTTCCCCTGAGTTTCCCGACATCAGCTGGTAGTTTCAAAGAGAATCCAACTAATAAAAATCTTCTGCCTCTAACAGATTTCGAAATATTACTGAAACATTGTGTTAGGTTCCCTCTGCACAGGGTTGTGAATATACTGCAGGGATAACAGGCCTGTGATAGTAAGAATGACAGCTTGCATTGTTTCCTGCTGTGGCTTCAGCTCGTTACAGTGTCTTGCATTAGTATGATCACTGTACTGTAAAACGATAATGATGTCTGAACGTAAACCACTTTGATACCATATAGTACATTTAAGTTTTCAGATCAGGAGGGTTCTTAGCATTTTACCTAGTAAGATGATGCCTGTTTTCTAATATCTCACAAATGTAAAAGGTTTAAGCGGGTCTTTCCTTTGGCTCGTGCTGTGAATTTTGATTAATTTTGGTAAATCCTGATTCTCAGTCTGTTAAAAAAATGTTATTTCTCATTGAGTTGCATGTGGCTTAATTCACGTTCCTGAGCAGAATTGCAGTAGTGTACGGAAATGTGACTTGAGCCATCAGTGGCATTGCCTCTTTTGTTTCCTTGAGACAGGAAGTTTTGTGTGTTGCTGTTGAATAATGTGCCCCTAGGCAATATTTACATTTATGTGACTAACACAGATCAGCTCAAACATACATAAAGACCTTGTCCCTATACTAAGGAACGTATTTAAACAGCTTATGAAAACGGAGGAAAATGGACAGTCTTCTAAAATTAATTTCTAGTGTAAGATATGACACGCATTTGTGTCACTTCTCATTAAGCACTTAGCTTGCTTTAGTCAGCTAGTGTTGCAGTGTAGTGTACTATTCTTGTTTATGAGAAGACAATAATATTAATTGCAGAGGAAAAGGTGTGGGTTATTTTCCCTTTTTCATTTTTCTCCCTCCCCCTTCACTCTTCTTCCATGCCTTAGTGACCACAAAAGGATTCATAAGCTCACATTTAAGCCTGGATCATGGAACTGACCTAGTGAAAAACTTCCTCCTCTTCTCAATCCCTAGCCAGGTCTGTGTGCCCCTTATTCCATTCTCTCTCCCTCCCCATCAAGTTTTGGCAGTGGCATGGATTGAAGTGAGATCAAAGTGGCTGTGTAACCACAATCCATGTCTTAGGGAAGGAAATTTAAAGCTTGTTCAGTAAAACTTGATTTACTTTATCTTTTAGCTTTAAAAGAGCTATGCTGTGGTCAGTGCCGTGTTGTTGCCTGTCCTTATAGCTCCATATTTGCTCATAAAATACAATATTTTGTGAGACCAGAGGACTGAAAACAAATTTTAGAGGAAAACTGTTCTTTACCTACTGACCAGGATTGGCAACCATCTGTTTTTTAGTGACACTGCATTCATAGCTGTGAAACCAAGTTTCAAAATGTGTTGGTGTTTTTCAGTATAAAACCATGACTTTTTTCTTACTGGAGTCTCTGGTTTACTAGGAATTCTTAAGTCTAGTCTAGTGTGTCAGCAATCTCTTAATGTCAGGTTTTTGAGTTTCACTTCACGTATAGCCACAATATTACTGAATTTGTAGGTGGTTCTGGGCGAGTTACAAAACTAATTCCAGGAACATCTTGTAGCGACCATGTCAAGTATTTCTACAAAAAAGTAATTTCTTTGCTGACAGACTAGGTTAATTGGTTAAGTTACTTTAGTCTGAATTTGGTGGTTTCATTTTTAGCCCAGTGTTTCTGGTTATTTAATTTTGTTTGTGTATTTTAATAAAATTTTTACATGATTTCTCTTGTGAATTTCAGCAATTTCCTTCTGGCAAGAATTGCTGGATTCTTGTCTTTGCAGGAATGACAGTAAGAAAGCTGGCAAAATGAATCTACATGACCAGTCATGTGGTGGATTTATTTACTACTTTCTATATTACGGAATATTCATATGAAGCAATTCCTGAGGTGGAGGTTTTTTTAAAGGGCTAAGGGATTTTGGCAGACTGCCTAACAATTTGGGCTTTATTTGATGTCACTGGTCAAGACATTGTTGATGTTAAGGAGTCAGGGCTGTCTGTATTTCTGCACTGTTACTACCTTCCTAGCCTGGAACCAGGAATCTGGGCGAGGGTCCATTTGAGCAGACAGCTATTTTGCTTTGCAGGTCAGTGATGGACACATGCATAGAACAATCATGTGAGCTGTTGTTGGTATTCACAAAGCAGTTCTGCTTAGATGTGGTGTACAAAAATGATCTAGTTCTGAGCTTTTAAGTACAGTTTTTTGTGTAAGGGAAGAAAAGGAACTGCACTCTTTAACTCAGTATGTCGAAGTTTACTCTACTTGGGTTGTTACTTCCTCCAGCCTCCCCCCCACCTTTTTTTTTTTTTTTTCTGCCCATATGTCAGATTACTTGGTTTGGGAAACATCTGATAGTCTATTGTATGACTGATGTTTGACGTTTCCTTCCTCCAGTTTAAAAAAAAAAAAAAAAGAAATTAACAAAGTTAAAGTTGGGGGAAGAGAAAAGATTCCTTTGTTTACTTGCAGATTTGCTTTTATCATCTTTTTTTCATCTGCTGGACAACTTTTCTGTAAGGGTTTGTCTTTTGGTTTTTTTTGTTTTTCTTCTAATTTGGAAAATGGACAGTTACTTCTGATTCTGTCTTTTTGAAGGGGACTTGCAAACCTAATCGTTCACCCTGTCTTAGAATGAGGGAGGGATTCTTTGGCTAGCAAGTTGCCCATTTGTTAGCTTTCTTTTGTGTGCTATCTAGTGTGAAGTGGTAGTTATTTTATTATCTGTTCTCAACCATCTACTCGGAAGTTAAAATATAATTGGTTCCCTTTTGTAAAGAAACTGGCTAAAGCATTATCTTTTAGCAGGCTCTGTAAAATACTGTTGGTAACCTGACCTGCAGGGTGGTTCACTACCTAAATGTAGGGTTTTCTAAAATGAAAAGATGTTCAAACCCTTCTCTCTCTTTGTCTTGGGAGATGGCATTTTGCTTCCAGGCATTGTATGCTTCCATTGGATACAGCCTGCCTGGGTGTACATTCAGTTCAGACATGGGTAAGCTTCATTCCACTTCTTCCCCATAAAACCACCCAAAACAAATAAAAATAGACCATGTCTTGTTTTTAAATGCTTTTGCCTGCGTTGGCTATACTGGGTAGGTATATTCTGCAAGTACATGGATAGGTCTTGCGTAGTAGCATCCTCTGAAAGGGATTCCTACCTGTTTGGCACCAGTGTTGATGTTCAGATTGGCTTTTCAGTTTCCCTTTCTCATGCTTGGTGGTGAGACTGTAGCAACTTCCCATTTTATGTGTCTGTATTGGTGCAAAACCCAGTAAGTACAAGCGTGTAGAGGTGCACATCTATGTGAGTTTCAATCACGTGCTGACCTGAGAAGATGTTGCTGCCATCTTTCAGTTTCCTAATATTTTTGTGTTGAATATATTTTTTACTCAAAAAGATCTTCTCAAGTAATGGCTAAATCACAGCCCTTTGGCTTCCAGCCATGCTTATCATATTCTCTTTTTACATCTCTGTCTGATGAACTTAGTTACAAACTTACTTATAGTGGAAGAGAGCTGATGAGCAAGGCACCAGTTTGGAATAGTTTACTGATATTTGCTGAACCAGTTAAGGGACTGGAGACTTGGTAACCAAAGCTGTTCACTGAAGGTGAAAGAAGTTGATGTGACTCAAAAATGCCTTTTTTTTTTTTCTTTGTTGTTTTTATAATTAATTTTTTTACAAGTTCCTGGAGTTGGTCCTGGATGACTGTTACTGTTTTAGTGATGGATGCTTGGTACTGACTTTAAGGATGGCAGATCTGAGAGCTATTTTGAGGGTGATCATTGATGATGCTCCTCATGGGCTGATAAATACTTCAAAGATGCCAGTATGGTACCTCATTAGTTAAATGACAAGGCACAGGAACAGCTTTGTTGAATCAGAACAAAAGTCCATCACAGTGTCTTGTCTAAACGGTAGCCAGCGGTTGTTTGGCCTGCTAGATTTAAAGAAGCATTTTGTGGGTGCCTAGCAGCTGTCAAATTGATATGTTGTCTGTGCCAGCAGCCTGTATTACGTGGCTTTTTGTATTTGGGAAGTCACTTAGAGGCTTGCCATGGCTGCTCATAGAAAAGGTGCAATTTTTGTGGGAGAAAAACAGGGTATCCAAAAGACGTGCTGCAAAAGTGTGCTCCCCCCTGTAAACAATAGCATTTAGCTGGAGAAAGAGATGAGTAGGTCAAGGACATAGTAATACTTCCCTTCAATAATCTCCCAGGCTCTATATGTATTTGGTTGAGAGACGTCTTGAACCAGGTAGGTATTTAATAGGTGACTTTTAAACTAGTACCCAAGTTTTTATCCTGACACACAAAGGTCAGCCATCTCATTTTGGTTTGAGTCTTGCATTCTTCTAATTTAATTTGATACTGGGTAGACACCACGAGCAGCTGTTCTCTAGAGACCTTCATAGTTTCCCTTTTAGACCAAACAGTCCTAATTTGTTGTATGTAAAATGCACTTTTGACCATTCTTGTAATTTTTTCCTGTTTTCTTTACTTTTTGATGTGGCAAAACAAGAACTGCAGTTAGTGATGAGGGTGCACAGCTATAGATGAATCCTGGTGGCCTAACAATTTCTGTGTCACCTTCTGTTTCTTTCACAAGAATTTCTACCTTTTGGTTTTGTGTTGCCAACCTGTTTTTGCAGTGGACTCTAGGAAGATACTGTTTCTCTTCCAGTACATCAGCATGCACTCATTTTCCTTCCTTCTGCTGTGTTTTGTTTTAACCTTTTACTATAGTATTTAACCTTGAAGTTCTGTGATGGTTGGGGTACATACCAGCAATTTGGGCCCTTTTATCAGATTACTCAGATTCTTCTATGCTTGCCGCTCAGAACTTTGTTGGTAGCTTCTGCATCTGCCAGAACTGCTGAAATTCAAGCATTAATATTGGAGTCCTTTAGTATTTTCCACTGGGAAAGATGTTGAGACTAGTCTGACTTTTGTTTCTTTGAAACAATTTGTTAGTCTTCCTGGCTGCCTCTGCTTCCACATAGGCAGAATCACACTGACATCTAGGAGACACAGACAAAAATTCCTCATTTCTGTCATTACTGTTTACTTTTTAGGCATAACAGCTCATGCTATTAGGTTGTGGCTTCTAATAATGGTATATGTGGACTCTATTTTGGAAGTATCTTGGTTTTTTGGTCCTCAGTGCTATGATACAATGACTCAGATGTCCCCAGGTACAGAAGTCCATCAGGAAGGTATCTGATAATAGGATTTTGGTTACATCTAAATCCTTCACTGAGACTTGGCAAAGATAAAAGATGACATACAAATGCCCTGATGCTGTTGCTTGTCACAAACAGTTCTGAAGTATAGCATTTAGATAATATGTTCCAGGGGGTATGAAGAAAGAAAGCAGCATGGTATGGAGTGAAGAGATCTACCAGTTTGAAAGTAATTTTAAGCACGCTTGCTGCATGCAGTGTTGTGCTCAGTTTCTTGTTGGTTTTAAGAGCAAATGAACAACAACAAAAGGTAATTTTTTCCATCCTTCATTTTTAAGCTTGTTAGTGACTGTCCTTTATCCTTTTTTTTTCTCAGCCACTTGACTGTGTGCTTATACAGGGAAAGGTTTAAAGTCAAACATGTCATTCTGCTATTGATCTGTTGCATATTAAGAAGAATGATGCTCAACTCAGCTGGTTGTTCAGCTCTTTGAAGCACCAAGCATGGCAGTTTTCCTGTTGGCCATGGGAGGCCCATTTCAGAAGTAGATTTTTTTGGGATGCTATTTTTTTCCATTTTGAATTCAGAGTATGAAAAAATTTGAAGGACTTGGTTGATGCAGTTATTGCAATGCTTGTCTGCCAGTCGCTTAGCCTAACAGAAATGTCATTTTGAAGCTGAGCCATGGCTCATTCAGTGCACGATAAGGCCTCTCTTTACTGCCATATGGTTCCTCCCTTTTTAAGGGGCAGAAGGGATAAGCCCTGAGGGAAGGGAACACCAAACATTCCCTGCTTTTTTAAAATGGATAGGATAAAGACGGGAATGTTAATATGTAGTTTAGTAAATGATCTGATTTCAGAAGGCTACACAGGGTTGAGGTGGTTGCTTTGCTTTGTTTTGTTTTTTTAAATCAAGGGAGTTATAGACCCAGGAGTAAAAGATAAGAGAATGTCTGTGTGCAGGTGCTCGTTGCTGCTTCAGTCTTACTGTAGAAAGTTGTGCTATCCAAATAGGAATCTTTCTCAGAGTGTCAAAATAATATATAGCTATGAAGAAAACTATTTTTTTTTTTTTAGTTAAGCAATCTCCTCTCTTCCTTGATGTGTTTTTTGCCTCGGTTCTTTGGATTCACTTGACAGGAACTTAGACAGATGTTACTAAATATTTCATTTCAGTGGGAGTAGGGGACAAAAGTTCTTGTCAGGGTGTGTGTTTGTCTCTCCCATAAGCTCCTTTTGGTACAGAATATTTTTCAGTCCTCCTGTCTTCATCCTCTTGTCCTTCCTCCTTAGTGAGGGGTATCAAGATGACATAAATTTTATCTGGTATTTAAATGGCTTGGGTAGAGTGTGAAATGATATTTTGTTGCTGTGTGAGGATGATGTAGTGAAATGAAATGTTGTAACCAAAACAGATGGTGCTAATCTTGAATCTGTCTGCAAGATCTTATAGCATTTAATTAAAATGGTGGTGTAATTCCCATGACACCTTTAACTACAGCTTAAATTCTTGGACTATGAACTAAGGGCTTTCTCACACAGATTTTTACTCATGTGAGTAGTCCTTAGTATAAGTCTCTGGTGGCTTCAGAATAGCTACTTACTTGAATGAAGCTCTTTAAGAAGAGATTCTAATAAAACTGGCAAATACATATACATGTGTGTGTATATATATATGTATATGACATTTACATTTTTTATATTCCAATTTGAAACATAAATTGTAGACTAAAGACACTTAGCAACTACAATATCCTACATAGAAGCAAACAAAAATCTAGATTTGAGAAATTGTTTAGATTGTGCCTGATGTCAGAGGCTGGTAAATAGTGTTTTAATGTATTGTGAGCAACTTAAGCTCTTCCCCTTGGTTAGAAGGGCACATGCTGAAAGCTTTTTAATTATTATATTCCTTTGGTTAACTGAAACTTGTTTGTAGAGGTATCTGACTTAAATGGTGAGGTGTGGTTTTGTTTTGTGTTTTACCTTACTTCTTTTCTTAAGAGAATTTAGAGAAACTTATGTTTGAAGCACTGTGCAGACCTGAGTTTGAGTAGCACCTTTTAGACAGGGAATTGGGAAGTATTTTTTATACCTGGTTTTCATTTTGTTTTGTTTCAGACAGGAGAACTGAGATAGATAAAATGACCTGAACGATGTCATGTTGAAAAATTGAGAAAGTCAGGGTTGGAGCTGAGGGCCTGTGTGGTAGATGTCTAGATTTTTATTTTTTTAACTCATAAGACCCTTCAAGCCTTTTGTGTAGATCTTTGCCTCCTTTCAAGTATATCTTTCCTATTTTGGAAGTACTGAGGTACCGATTTTCTGGAGGCCTGAATGTACCTTAGCTTTTCTCACCTTTCTGTACTATATGAAGCAGGAAAAATAACATATGATTATATAATTTTAGCCGTTCTTTTTAATGTAGAGAAGTACAATAATACAGAAGTAACTCTAGTTTACACTTTGTGTGCCCAAATACAACAATTTCTCAAACTTTAGATGCTCTGCCTTTTTCTGGTTCTGCTGTGTCTGTATTCTTGTATAAACTCTCCAGTAGAGCTTTGTGTATTGAAATGGGTGGAATTACTCAAGTCTTCTGGAGAAGTTCATTTAAAATTGGTCTGTCCATTTCCCTTACAACATATATAGTCCAAAAAGCATTTGGTGGGGATGAGGAAAAAAAGAGGAGGTGGAAGATGTGTTTTGTTTGTGTTCCATCTGTGAGGACTGCAGAAGAGGAAAATAGTCACGGTGGCTACACAGCACTAATTATATCTTCAGGGTTGCTGGTAGCATGCCAGAATCAAGTTGTGCAGTGTGAAATGTTACTGGGGAATTGTGATTTTTAGCAGCCTAAACGCTGCCAATGTGAATGGAGCACTAGGAGATCAGCAGAAGACCCTTCCTGCCTGTCTGTTATTCTGATGTAAGCCTGAAGGAGGAAGAAGAATCAGAGCTTAGGTTTTATTTCTACTAGGAATTTACGGTTCTTGGTGCTGTCCTGGAGTTAAAATGGCAACAGCCCTCAGCTGTTGCAGATAGATTCAATGGTGTCTGTATTTAGAGCATCAGACTAATGGTAGTAAAAGAAAGTGCTAATTTGCTTTCTGTCTTTCTTCTGCTTGCTTGTGTGCATAGGGGATATCAGAGGTTTGAATACTCTTAATTCATTTGTTTTGAAGCTGTTTAACTGTGAAGACAGTCACCTAGGTGGAAGGAAACCTGTGTTTGCAGTCCTTTTCAAAGGACTATAAATGACATTCAGTGGCCATGTTTCCGAATGAAAGCCTTGGCATGGCTGTTTTCATTACTGCCTATCTCTTGGTTATGTTTTGGGTGGTTTTAGATGCCTATATGGAGTTTTGACATTTGAATGCACTCTGCTACCCCGATAGCTGATTTTGAATACATCAGAAACAGATCTTTCTGTGTCTTGGGAATTTTACTGTAAAAAGTTGAATGTTAGTAAAGATTTTGGATAGTACCGTTAAACAGAGAGATCTGACTTCTGTTTCCTTACAGGCTTAGCCCAGTGTATTTAAAGTGGGCAACTTACAAACGCTTTATTCTGTGTTCAATCTCAGTTAACCAAATTTAGAAAAAAATAATTTTTAAAAGGCCCCTCTTATCTGAGTTCAACCCTTCACAGTCCTCCAAAACATATGTTCCTTTAGAAACCAAAGCAAAGGTCTCTTGTGTTACGCATGATTTACTAACAATGTTGGTTAATAGTATGTAATTCTAAGTTCTTTTTTTTGTCAGGATTTTTAGTGTAAAGAACATTGTAGCAACCATAATAAGCTAAGACTACACATATGGGAAAAGATGCAAGAAACATAGTAGATTACATCGCCTGGCAAGACTTCTGCTTTGTTCTGTATTCATTTCTAACCAGCCGTAAGTAAAAAGGCATGGTTACAGTTTTGTCCTCAGGTTAGCGATCTTGGTTTTTATCTCAGTGAGTATTTCAGGCTGCTTTAAAACCAGGAGCCTTACTAAAAAGAGCAGCTCTACACTCCCTGACCTGCTTTGCTGTCCGCTGTCTTACTGGTACAAGCATCTTTGTGGCTATGTAATGAATTGGGTATAGGACTGATCTGAGTAGGGGGGAAAAAGTTTAATGTAATATTTCTGATTTTTAGTCAGTTCATTTCTGTGTGAATCCATGCAAACAGCAGTACTGCGGTAAAGTGGAAGTAGTGGTAAAGCCAGGAGCAGGTGACTGATGCAGCGAAGGCAGGCCAGTCCAGCACTGCTTTTGGCACCAGTGCTTGCTTGTGTTGGTTTAAGGTGTACATTAACAACAGTCTCTGTGTGCAATTTTAATGCTCTGTTTTATCTGATTGGAGCTGTCACTGAAAGGGGAGATCCCACTCCACTGCTGCTCTCATCTGTGTGTTCTCACTCCTGCCTGCTCTAGTGATTATGTGGCTGCAGGGTAGGCTGTCAGTGTGCTGATCTGATAGATGTTTTTCGTTCTTTTTGTTTCTCATCTTTAAATTCGTGAACTGATTCCAACCAAACCCATTCACCTAATGTCTGCATGATCACCAGATCTAGTGTCAGACGGGGAGATGGAAATGCGTGGCTGGGGATGAGGGAGAGGCTGCCATTTTGGTAGCAGCCTGTGTTTGCTGCTGATTAAGCATAGATGAAACCGTGTTTAGTTCTTCAGTGCAGTCACCAGAACCATAGGCCATTGGCTGTCTTGTCTGTAAAAACCTTGCTGCAGAATGAGCCCTTTTAAAACTAGTAATGTTTGTTTCTTTAAATAAAGTAATTTAAAAAAACCCTTCATGTGGCTGCAGATGTTTTCCCTATAGTGTGTTAAATACTTTACACAAAATATCTGTAGAGGTGTAGAATATATGTAAGTGTTCCTGGTGCAGTCTTCTCTTGTGTGCTACTTATGGATTCAGATCTTCTTTGAATTCAGTTTTAATTAACATGAGGACAAAATATAGAAGTTCTGAGGATTAGTATTGATGCTTACCTATTAAAAATTTAAACAGAAACAGACATATCCAAATAAATGCACTGAGTCACATTTCTACAACTTTGACCAGGAAACGGTGTGTGACTTCTCATTTTATGCTGCTACTAAGTTCAAAACCCCTAGTACTTGTCTCTTCCTTTTCTTAAGAGTCACTTTCTGTGCAGGTGGTCACTAGTGATCCTGGTAAGCTCTAGTAGCTCGTTAGTCCTCATAGACTGTAGAATTAGACACTTCAGAAGTTTGTTAGTGTAGAATTAGATTGGATTCGGCTCTGCTGATTTCTCTGTGCTTTTATTGACTATATTTCATCCATAGTATGGATAGGATGTTATGGGTTGATACCTCTGAGCTGCCAGAAGGTTGCAAGAGCTTGCCTGCTGTTTCAAACACCTGATCTCTACTTGTTGCTGCTTTGATCAAGTGAGTGGTGCTGCTGAGTAACCTTTTTTTGATCAGTTGGGGTTTTGGGGGTTTTGTTTTTGTCATCCTCCTATTCAATGTTCCGTGTGACTTGCCATATGTTCCTGGTGCATTATGACATAAACATTTAACGAGGTATTTATTTTCCTAGGTTGCCTATGCTGGTACTAATCTTTGGTGTTTTCTGATTCCTAGTCATATTCATTATATTGTTTTGGAAACTGCACATTCCTTTTCCACGCTATAGATAGAGATCCATGTGGAACAGATGTAGATGTTTTGGAGGAGTGTGTGTGAGTACTTTCTCCTAGAATATTATGTAACGTGTGAGGTATTCCAGTGCTATGCAGCACCCTACTGTGAAAAAAAAAAATTGTTGTCCTTCCCTTTTGCCTCTTCCTCCCCCAATGCTGTGCCCTCTTGTGCCAGGAACATGGCATACGTGCTCTGCATCTCAGCCAGTCCTGACTATCTTTCTTGATTTGCTTTTCTGTAGTTCCTCAAAACTTTGAATGGAGAATCAGCATTTTTGCCTGGGTGCTAAAGCAATAGTGCTGGCTGTAGAAATCTTCAACAGGGATGATCCAGTACTGTCTGATTTCACCACCGCTGGTGTCCTGCTGACATGATACAGGATGGTAGTATTGCTTCCACAATGTGCAGCTGAAAGTGGCTGGTGGTTGAGGGGCATGCAAAAAGTAAAAACAATTTCCCTGCTGCTTAGTGTTTTGTTAGGTTTTTGTTGGGTTTTTTGTTTTTTTTCCCCTTCCTTGCAGAGGTCCGCTACTCTATTCCTGTGTGCCTGATGAGGCCTCTTCAGAGGAGAATTAAATAGGCAATCTGGATAATCAGTGTTTGGGGAAATAGCCCTTGAGGCATAGTCACAGGAACTTTAGTCATGGGCCAGAAGCCTTCTGTGCTAGGCACTGTACAGGTGGAATGAGGTGAAACTGTTTTAGAAGATATAAGATAAAAGAAATACAAGTGCTTTTTTGCTTGTGGTGTTGGCATGACGAACATCACCTTTAGCTCGTCATAGTGAACCGGCTAGCTCTGGAACAAGTAACAGCCTGCTTCCAGTTTTCCAGAGGTGAGGGAAAGTAAATTTTAGAGTTTAAACTTCTAAATGAGCAAAGTTTGTGAATTTGAAAGGGGAAATCCTTCTGTGAGACATGTAGTATGGGTTTTGGAGGAGTGGTGTAGGCCAGTAGGTTAAATGCCCTTGTGCAGATGATGAAAATAGGAGTATGTGATTTGCAAATGTTTTCTTTTCTTTAGGAGTAAAAAAATAACCCTTGTTGGTATTTTTGATATGTACTGTCCAGAGAAAGGAAAGTTTAGATACAGCTAATTTATTACTTTTGCGGGGTGAGCGTTCCTGTAGGTAGCGTTGCCACTGCTGTGTCTTTTCTCCCTGGCAATGACTCTTCTTGTCAAAGGTGTAAGTACTGTATTTGAGTTTTTGCAGCCTGTTCCTGTAGACCAGCTGGATTTTCCTGCAGGACCACTTTAGACCTGAGCACACAGCTATTTTTAAGCAGCAAGGTGGAGATGTGAATACTGTAAATGAAGTAGTGAGGGACTAACAGCAGTGAGAATGTGGTAACATGGGTTAGAAACCAGAGTACAAGCCCACTGTGAACACAGAGTATATACCTACCATGTCTTTATTTGATAATGATGCTCATGCTAGCTAGTCTAAAACTCACACAATATTCCCCCGTGTGTCTTGGGCAGGCTCCCAGAGCCAGTGGAGAGGAGCAACAATCCTAGGAAACTGGGGAAAAAGCAGGAGGGGAAACCAGGCAGCAGGCTGGGGAGGGGAGAGGAAGAGTGTGATCTGTAGGGTAACAGAAGTAGATAAAAAGGTAGCAATCTGGATGTTTCAAAGAAGGGAAACTGAATGTGACAGCTGTGAGTATCTGCTATTAAAGATGAAAAGAAATAAAAAAACCCCATTAGAACGTTTTCTCTGCTGACCTGGTTCTAGCTGCCAACTGTTTCATGGTTTGAGTACTTTGGCAGCTTCTTCTCTGGCAGTTGTTTACTCATACTGCTATGCAGTGGGACACTTGCATTCCTTAAGAATTTTCAACCTGTGTGGAAGAAAATTTTCCCTAAATGTCTGGGTGGCCATTTCACTGTTCTTTTTATTTTTCCTTGATGGTTAATAAGAGAATTCTGTCTGGTCAAGAGACACTAAATGGCAGCTTTCCTTATTCTGTTCTTGTTCATTTGAGCAAAATAAAAGTAAAAAGCATGTTTGGTAAACCTGTAACATCACAATATGAAACTGTATTTCACCGTTTTCAGCAAGTCACTTATGTCCGGTAGTACTTTCTGTTTGTGACTTTCAAGTGGTCAACATTTGGGCTGACGCTGGACTCACTTGACCACCAAGTATGTAGGGAATGGGCCTTATTCCCTCTCCCTGTTTTTTTTCCTTCTACCTTGTAAGCTTACAATAAGATAACAGTGAGGTTAGAAATGACTGAATCTACTGGAAATGTCTCAAGTTGTGGTGAAAAATCTAAATGCAAGAGTAAGCCAGGTTTATTCAGTACTGTTTCTAAATTTTTTTTCCTTGAGGTCAGAAAAGAGGAAAATATGGTAACAGGAGGAGTTTTTAACTTCAGCTGCTTAGAGCTATATTCTAGGAATTAAACAATGAAAATGAAACAAACCAATACTGTGAACATAACTAAATTTTGAAATTGTGATTTAATGTCTTTTTTTGCGTTCATTTGTTTTCTCCGTAGGCTGAACTCACAGGCATCAAATGGCGTAGGTACAATTTTGAAGGTCATGGGGACTGTGGCCCTATCATTTCAGCCCCAGCACAGGATGATCCAATTCTGCTCAGCTTCATCCGCTGCTTGCAGGCCAATTTGCTTTGTGTGTGGCGCCGTGACGTCAAACCGGATTGTAAGGAACTATGGATATTCTGGTGGGGAGATGAACCAAATCTTGTAGATGTGATACATCGTGAACTGCACAGTAAGTTTCTCTCTTTCATTGTTTCTTGATTTATTTATATTTTTTCCAGTGAAAAAGGATCTTTGTCATTACTTGCTACCATGTGTGATTTTTGTCACAATTTGTGTCTTTAAGACCTAAAGGGAAAGACAAAGCTTGCAAATTTGACTTTTCTGCTGCAAGTGATCTGCATATGATGTGCAAAAAGAAATGCTAAATGAACTTGGGAGACTTGCATCCAACATCATTACTTAGATTTATTTTTTTTTGTGTGACATCTCGGATGCACAGTAAAATTAGAGTAAAATCTAGTTTAAAGGATAATAATAATAAAAATAAAGTCTAGCATAAGGTACTAGTTGATGGAATAAAAAAACTGTACTGTAGAGGCGGGTATACTCCATGTCACCACAGCTAAATCTGCAAGGTCAGAACTTGTAATATTGGTCATGGTACAGGATTTGAGCATAAATGGAGGCAAGCTGCAACAAGTGAATGTAATAAAAGAAAGGAAAGGTAGGGCAAAGGTGGTAACGATAAAGTTCAAGTGATTGTAAGTTTTATGCAATTGGATTGTCCTTAGTGTCTCCAGAATGTGTAGCCTTAAAATGATAGAAGGAAACTAACTTTACCTGTCGTGATCCCTTTTGGGTTTGACTCTATCCGCTATATATTAATTTCTTTTCAATGGTGTATAGTTGTTGTGAGTAAACCTAGTTTGTCTGAAAACATTGACTTTTAAATGGTGCCTTATTAGACTGCATGAGTTTTACCTCTATTTTACCACTTGGTGTCTTGAATGAAAATAACTGAAGTTCACCAATCCTGGAGTAATAATAGTAATTAAAAAAAAACAACCCAAACCAATAATCAGGATCAGTTCCTGGTTTTTTTCAATAAATTTTCATCCTGGTAAGCCTTTAGACTTTCTCATTACTTGGTGATAAAACTTGTATGCTAGTTCGAATATATCGAATATTGTATTTGTCCAGTGTGCTTTAGGTGTCCTTTATCCCCCTGCCTTTACCCCACACTGTGTTGGTCCTGGGTTATGGTATGTTTGCTTTCTTACTCATTACCCTGTTCTAACCACCTATCTTCAGACTGTAACAAACCTCATACATTCATGAATACCAGATTGTTTATTTGGTAATAATAGCTTGTGAAATCACAGATATGAAACACTCTGTGTATCTTCAGGCGTATTTCATGCAGGTAGTTATGTGATCATGTATAATTAAATAGATTGCTCAGAAGTGCTGCACCGAGCCATTCCACTGACATTAATTTTTTATGAGGCACCTGTTTTGAATGAAGGCATGGGTAATATTTCTACTTACCCAGCAAATCTTTAATAATATATGCTTTTCTTTTTGTGAAATACAGTTTATTTAATATTTCAAATGCAGTATATGGGACTTAAGTGTCTTTTTATTTGAGGGGAGTTGCAGGTGATAGCTTCTGTTTCTGTTGTAAATTGATGTAGCTTGTTTATGTCTGACATCTTGGTTACAACAATATAATGCTACTTCCAGTGACTGGAAGTATGGTGAAGCATTTAAATGTATGAATAGCTGAATCTGCTTGAGTATAGTATGGGACAGAGTATAGCAAATGGAGAATAGCATAACTTTGAGACCTTTTTTTGCCTGGTCCAAAATTTTATGAAGCATCTGGGATGAAGCCTTCAGTACAGCGACTTTTTAGTACAATGAAGTCTGAAAATTGTCTGCAAGAGCACTGTTTTTTAAATGTCAACAGCAACAGTATCATTCCAATAAAAACAGTCTCAGTGTAGTATGTTTCACAACACAAAAGATACAAGAAGATATATCTATGCTGGTACAATAGCACTGTCATTGAGTGATGCTTATTTGCAGTGCTGTCTCTAATTTAAGTGGAAAATCTCAGAGGAAAAGGTTGTACAGAGGGGTGTGAAGAAGTGCGAAGCTGAGGTTGGAGATGGACAAAGCACTGCCTAACTCATTTAGGGGAATAAAATACGTGATAATTAAAAGATGAAATACGCCCCTGTTGTCAGGACCCTACAAGAATTTGGGAATTATCTCCTTTTCTGCTTCCTTCCACTGCAGGTTTTGGTATTCTTTGTAGTGTGTGTGAATCATATAATGATAGGTTACTACTTCTATATTAAAAGCACATTGAAACCCTCAAAGTGACTTATCAGATAATAGTTCAAAGTGATGTAAATTGTAAAAGTGTTATAAATTTTACTGCTGATAGGGCTGTCTTGCTCTCTTCAGTAGTATTCTAGAGTTCAAACATCAGTATTGACAAAATACTGAACATCAAATTCTGCTGGAATGAGCGAGGCATTTATGTACATTGATTCCTTGAAATATGATGAAGGACACTGTGTTCAATGTTTCCTGCAAGTAGCAAGGCAGAAGAAGAAGAAACAAGGTTATTTTGCTTTTTATTGTATAAGCAGACCACAGTACTGAAATATTTGATAGTTGAAGTTGGTTTCTTGAGTTTACATGCCCTTGGCGTTATAAAGGACTTTGCATGTTGGGTACAAACAGAAAATAGGTAAGTTACTGAAGCACAGTCATTGACTTGCCTGACAGCTGAGCCACTATAGCATGCTGTTTGTTTTGGTATAACGTAGTCATTAAATAAACTGCTTAAAATCTTTTTTGTACAGGTTGGATTTTCACTGTGGTCAGTAACTTACAGCTCAATGACCAGAGCTTTGGTTTTGTGATTGTACTTGGACATTTAGGAGCACACCTCCCAGAAATGGGGTGCTGCAAATCCAAGTGAAAGACTAGGGTATATCCAAAACATTTTCAGGTTTACAAATCCTGTCTTTTGAGATGTATGAACTTTAGGAAATAATGGCTTTTAGTAAGATCATTAATTCTTACCAAGTATGAAGTTGCTCACAATGTTTTGAATTTCTCTTTTGCTGCCTAGGACTTGCGCTTTAAATGTGAACTTTTTATTAGGGTAATAAAAATTCAGCGGCAACTTCTAAATTTAAGGCTTTATCTCTTATTCATTCAAGTCTCAATTAGAACTATTGATCTTTTTGAGTAACAGAGTCACTCGAATAATATTGTGTGACATTTAGTACTTCTGTTAAACAAATGGGAAGTACAGACTGAGACTTTTCTACAAACTGTGTGGGTTGCCTTATCTTTATAACATTCAAGATAGATGCTTTTGGAAGCAGCAATCTGCCTTTAATAAAAGCATTTTAAATAGTCATAGGGAAAACAACTTAGTAGTTCTAAACAGCAGGTACTAGGAACAGTTGTTTAGCTATTAGCTTTCCAAAACTGTGTAGATAATTAAATGCTGTCATGGGAGATTAAGTAAAAACAATTATTTGCAGAACAGCTATAGATCAGTTAAGTAGTTAGATTAGCTAGACAGCTGTGAATTTCATAGGTGTGTCTCTTGCACATACTCCTACATTTCTTTTTCCTGCCAGCCGCAGCTGTTGTGTTCTGTGTTTTATTATGATTTAATTTAAAATGAAGAAAGATGCAAGATCTTTATTCTGTCCCAATTGAAAAAGCTAATTGGTATGGGGTCACTGAATGGGAGAAAAAAATTGGGTGTATTTTTTAAGAAGTTGGGAGCGTTTTAGTTTGTGGAAGCTCTGTTTTCTCAGAGATAAATGCTATTTAACGATACTACTACCTGAAGAGGTTTGACAAGTGTTACAGCTGCTGTACCTTTTCCCATAATTTTTTTTTGTTTGTATTTTGGGTTTTCTTTTAAATCATGCAGAAGAAAAGGAATAGAGACGAGGTAGTATCTTACTGTTGGCAGGTTTTTTGGACAGGGAAGTTGTAGTTTTGCAAGCTGTAGTGATGTCATTTGCATTTGGTGACCAAATGCCATCTGGAGCACCACAGAGAATTTATACTTGATTCTTGTGGATGTTTTTTTTTTCCTATTCTCTGACCCACCTGCCTTGTACCGTCTGCATTCCACATAGATTATAAGCAGGTCATATCTGTTCCTTAGTTGCCTTCTCTGCTTTTCCAAAGAAAACTTGTCTGACAGTTTTGTCTATAAACTTGTAATCTGCATATTGAGTTTATGGATATATTCAGCTTTGTTGCATCTGTGGTACAAAATACTTGACTTGTCAGGAATAATGCAGGGATTATGTGTAGCACTACTGAGAATATAGTTTTGGTGACTGTAAACATGACCCTGGAGGTGGACTCTGGAGACTGTCAGAAGGTTAGACAGTATAAGTTCCTGGTATTTGATATAAGGATGCAGTTTCATTTAAAGAACTAGAAACTTAATGACTTGTTTGCTTCTAATTGCTGATTCTGGTAGGCGTTTGGGGTTGCCATTGTGTCTTCCTCTGAACAAGACAAACTAATATGAGGAACTTAGGGCATCAGTAAGAACCCCCAGACACATGTCTGTACCCTCCAGCCATTACTGCTGGCCTCAGCAATGCATAGCACAGAAGTAAAAACCCCATATTGTGACAGGTGCTTCATCATATAGTTTCAAAATAGAAGCCTAACAGTACAGAGCTTCTTGAGAGAAAATAAACACAATTTTAGCACTTTGCTACTCTTGGGACAATCATCCTTGAAGTGCTGGTAAAGTTGCAGTTAACTCTTGACTCACTCTCACTTAAAATTAACTTAAAGATATTTTCCTCTCAAATCAGATTAACAATTATTTCTGTGCAACTTTTTTGTTGCAAGGGGAAAGACTTTTGGAGGAAAGTTACTTTTTTTCTGTGGGCTGAATTCTTTTGAGCCAAACCCTTTGTTTTTTATGTATTGTCTGGTATATTGCACTTGATCCATTGAGTTGCTGGAGCTGCTT
Source organism: Falco naumanni (assembly GCF_017639655.2). NCBI lineage: Eukaryota > Metazoa > Chordata > Aves > Falconiformes > Falconidae > Falco > Falco naumanni. Next base: position 91,926,852 of record NC_054054.1, on the reverse strand, counting down.
CCCCCTGGAAAAGATACTAATAAACTTTGTACTACATGGCATGTAGAACATTAGAGTTTTATTGGAAACTCTTACGAAGAGTGGATTATCTTGAATTAATAAGGTAAATTGTTACTGCTCATGATATTCACAGCTTGGGAAGTTTAAAAATGTAGTTAAAACTTGATCTGTGACAGGAGAACATGGACCTTCAGTTCATTCCTGTTTATAAATTCTTGGCATATCAGGCCGATGTGGTTGTAATCCCCATGCGCTGATAAAAGTTGAGGAAAAAATGTTAGCTGTAAGAAGGACCTTTTGTAAATCCACTTTAGACCATATAGTTGTAGCCCAGACTTAATTTCTGCTATTGTTTCTTTACCTGAATGGTTAGATTTTCACCTACATGAAAACAGAGCATGTCAGGTATGTTTTCAAGGATTTTTCCCGAGAAGAATAACTTGCCAGAGCTCAGTTTAGGTGTTTTTATTACAGCTAGGTAGGGCTCTTGATACTCACTGACAAACTTCCAGATTTCAAAGTTTATTTTACAAGTTAAGTCTCTACATTAAGTAAATGTTCAACCTATAAATGTTAGCTAGATGGTGTTTTTCAGTATTTGTTAGGGATGTAAAGAAAAATAATGGAAAACTTGACTTTTGGGAAAAAAAAGACATATTTTTTCCCCCCTGCTAATATAAAAGAAGATAAAGGAGTGAGAAGTCTCCTTTACTTCCCATTTCATTTTAAAATAGTCTGTTTAAGGTTCTTTCAAGGTACTCTGTTTGGTTTACTGTAGTTGTAAGGAGTTGGGGAGATAAAAAAAAATGTGTAGTGAGTTATGTTAATTATTGAATGAGAAAACATTCCTGTCTGTCAAAACAAATACTTTAAACATGTGAAGCAATGCATAAAATCAAGAATAAGTACCCCTTCCTGTGAAATGGGTATACAAATTAATAGTATTGCTTTTAATGAAAGCGCTGTTAAATCTTTCATTCTATTATAAGATTATGGAAGTGGGAAAGAAGGGAGTGTTTTGCTGCTGAAATTGCATTATGGCTGGCTTTGATACTCTCTTGAAATTACCGAAAGGTTATCTCCATGTTTCCTTCTTTGATAGGCTTAGTTGAAGGGTGTACAAGCATGGAATGTGTATTACAACAATTTGTTTTATGTGCTCTAGATAACTACATAAAACCCATAACTATTGTTATGCTCAGTATTATTTAGAATGAGGCCAGCTAGTGTATGGAAAAGCAGTTTACAAAAAAGGAATAAAAAGAATGAGTCTCAGAGGAGCTGAAATGGAAGCATTTTTGAAGGCTTTCAGTTTTAAAAAGAAGCTACAAATATCAAGCAGCTGAGTACCACTTATTAATAATTTGAAGTGAAATCTGAAAATGGTTAATTGCTGGTTCTTGAGTTAAGAGTGGAATTAGAAAGTAGGTTCATACGATGGAAGACTTTATTGGAATATTAAGTTACTGAAAAGTCTTTTTCTGGGTTGATTACTTTTAATAAGATAAGTAATTTCCATTTTCTTAATTGTCTAGCATAGATTATTTTCAGAGACGTGAAAACAAAGTTAAACTTTTACATTCTTTTGGAAAAGAGATAGGATTTAGAAGTGAATTCATACTTTCTCAGCTTGCAGAATTGTTCTATGACCCTTATATTTGACACTGTTAATTGGTGTCCAGTGATTGCCAGTTGAAGTTCAGCTTAGACAAAATAAACTTTTTCTTTTAAGGAGGCATATTAAATGAGGTTATTATGCCATCATTTGGGATTAAGGAATTGCTTCATGGGAAAATGCCAACTCCTTTTATACACATGAAGTTGACAAGAGCCTTATTGTGTCCAGGCAAGATGTCTTCATTTTATTTTGTTTTCTTTTTAAAATAAGTATTTTTTCCAACACCCCAACTTCTTCCTTCTTTTTACTTTAAAATTGGTTTATGGTTATAGGCAACAAGGGTATGAGTAGGTTACAAAAAAAAGCAATCAAATCTGAGTTTCCCATTTAGAAATCAGATTGCACTTACCTTAAATCTTTTCTTCAGTGTTTTTTCGTCTCAACATTAACAATGAACCTCAGTGTTCAGAGTAGTATAAAATCAATATATATGGCATGTATGAACTCATCAATTTTAGTCAGTGGTGTGTCTTCCTAACATACGGCATTTCCCCCCTTTTTACAATCTGCAATATCTAAGTCTAAAGGTAACAGAAAAAATATGAAATCTAACTAAGGGTCATATGTATATGCTTTCTATTTTATTTTTTTATCTCTCAAAAGTTAACATTTTAAATCTTTTTCATATTTGGGAATTTGGAGGTTTTACTGTTATTTGCAACAAATTACCTTCTGAAAACAGTTTGAGGGGAAGACACTGATGGAAGATGAAGCCAAGAAATTCTCTACTGAATATCATAATTTTTTCTCGTTAATCTTCCTGCTTTCAAAATACACGCTTAGTTCAGTTGGAATAGTTGAAATGTTGAGTAATTAGTCTTTAAGTTTTATTGGCCACACAATAGTTATTGTGTTTCTGTTGTGTTTTTGTGGAAAAATGAATTGGCGTTCATTGTGAAACATTAAGAGCTACATTCTGTAGTGACCATTTAATGATTCTTTTGCAGAACTGTTTCGGTAAGACTGGACTTCATAGCAAACCGTATACATTTAAGGGCAGAATAGTATTGGTCCTGCAAAAATGGTGCACAGAAAGTGCTGGAAATCTGAAACAAGATTATAATAGCTCAGAATCCTTTTCAAATAAAAGCTAGAGTGAGGTTTTACTAATGAATGGGAGAGAACTGTTGTATAAAGTGTGCTTGGAATTAACTAGAGTGTTGAGACCAAACTGAAGTCCAACTTTTGAATGTAAATAAAATTGATGTGTTACCACAGGCAACTCAGTGAACCACGTAATTAGTTTTTTTCCATGAAAAGTGAGACATTATACTGCAGCTGCAGCAAAGCAGTAGGTAAAGGATTTATATTCTAGTTATATGAAAATTAAGCAATCATTAAAAGACTGTATTTTTAAAAGTGCTGCTTGAGGGGGGGGGAGAAGGAAAAAATCCAATCAGTAGAATTTATTTTTCAGCAGTGTGTTGGGCAATGTCATCCACCGTAGTTGATGTGTTTTGCTTCAGGGTATTTTTATTTTTTTTTCCAGTGAAATGAACTCACTTAACTGTGTGAAGTAAATCTAAGTTAGCTTGAAGTGAAATCTGCATTAATAGAGCTCATTACTGATGTTTGTATTTTCATGTACTGAGTAATCCTAAGAACACAGGACAAGCTTTACTGGTAAATTTCATTTTTTTAAAATAGATTAAATGCCATCTTTAAAAAAATATAATTAAAACAGTTTTGCATGCAATTGCATTTTGGTAATTCCGTTTTCAGAATAATAATAATCTTATAGTGACAAACACGTGCTAGTGGATTGCAAATGGAAAACATAGAAACATACATCTTGTGAAGTTAACCCATAGTATCTTTAGAAAGGTATGTTTTCTATTACATAAGAGTTAATTTCTTTATTTTAATGTTCCTATTAAAGGTTATAAATCTTGATAAAAAATCCTTGTACCCCAGTTGTGAGAGTAGTTCCATTTTAAGTGGACTTAATTATACATATGCACAAGGACTTGACAGTAATCTGTATTACATGTTCATTGGATACCTAGAAACATGTATATATGGGAATTTTAAGGTTTGATATATGGTTCAGTGTGTCAGTGATCAGCCATGAAATTTGAGCATCACTGTGGTACACTGAGAATGAAGGCTTTGAAACATGAAGTCTGTTTCCTAATGTTTATTTGAAACTACAGGGCATGCTTAAGTTGTAATATGTAATTTCCAAAACAGTATGCTGTAAATATGCAAACAAGCGAACAAAAATATTCTTGTAGAGGAGGAGCAAATGCAAAACAAATGAGCTGTAGTACATGGAATAGCTTAAGAATGAGACTGAATTCTTATCTTTGCTCTTTGCACATGGGAATTGTGGGTTTTAATAGGAAAAGGGTGGAGTTTTGCTGTTAGTTATATATTAGTTCCTTTTTGTAAAAAAACCAAACAACTCTGTATCACTCGCATAATAACAACTAGAACTTAGACTTCCAGTGAAAGTGTTAAATTGATTTTTTTCAATACTGAATTTTTAAGTAGTTTGAAGGAAAAGTGTATGCTAGAGGAAAGGCACACTACTGAAATACTTTTACATTCTTGTTGACCTAAACCATGCTTCAGACTTTTTCATTTTCAGCTAAGCAGTGTAAGCATAATGTGCAACAAAGCTACCTGTGCTCAGATATCGTAAAATTGACTATTGTGTTCCCTTTAGTCATTCAAGTGCACTTCAGTTACCTTAGTATTCTCTTACTTCAGGTACAGGCTGGTGTGAGACAGGTCACTGTTTCTGCTTCTGTGACAACTGGTGACAAGGTGTGGAGCATCACAGCCCTTGGCTTGCTTTCTTTGCTTCTGCCTTTTACCATCCGTAATTTTGATTTGGAATGAGACCACTGCTACTTCTGTTCTCTGGCACCATTCAACTTGGGTGTACCCCCTTAATGGCCCGCTGCTACAGGGCTGAAGTACCTGCCTCAGCATGAAAACCCAGTGGTCTGAAAATAGTTATTCTTGCTAAAAGACCTTTACCGTCCTTATTTCTGTTCTTTAATAATACAGTATGTGCCAGTCACTTCACAAAAACACGGGCATTTTTTGCTTTGGAATAGGCAGTGAGCCAAAGGAGTCAAACAGAAATGTTGGGGGGGATTGGGTTGGTTTTTTTGGGTTTTTTTTTTTGTAATAAATTGATGGGTGGAGAGTAACAAATAACAAGGCAAAGTTAGCACCTGAAACTTCTGGACAAATGTAAATGTGAAGTTCCTATATTAAGGAGTGTATATTGATAAACTTGGTGTCAGAAGGGAGAATAGAGGGTGACAGGTATGGCAGTTTGTAAGCAGGGATGCAGGAAGTAACTCTTTCAAGAAACCATTTTTCTTTTATAGTTAACTGGTTTCATGACATTCTAGTTGCTCTGTCTTTCTGAAACATAAGTAATATCATTTTTACAGTCAAGGGAAACTCCAGATCACAGGTGATGAAGGTATTGTACAGTGGTTTTTGTTGGTTTGTTTGTGTGGGGTTTTTTTAAAGTTGAATGGCTTTAAGAATTCAATGCGTATTCTTTAATGCTCTCTAAAGAGGTGGGAAGTATGAACATCATTATTTTGTCTGCAGGAGAGCTTACATTCTTATGTATTTATGGTTTTGGAAAGTTAGTTAACCACTTGGGGCATGGAAGTTAAATCTCTCGGCCCCTTCTGAGTTCTAGTAAAATTTGTGCTGTGCAATATTTTGCAACATATGCCAACCAAATTGAATGACATCTGTTCTCTAAGGCAAATGAGGGGGAAATGTGTGGGTTTTTTTCTCTCCCCTGTAATTTTTTTTTTTTTTGCCTCATGTATGAAAAGGATGCCATTTCTGATATTGTGATGGCAATAAGCAGTGTGATTATAGAGCAAGTATGGCTTCTGTGTTTGATCTTCTCTGCTCTGGTTAAGCAATGGATATGGTATTGGATTATGTTGGGTTGTGATGGAATGATGAAAGGCTTCACTGAAAATCCTGCTCTTTCCAGTGATTCCTGAATGTGCCTGGGAATTCTGCCACTTTAAAAGGCTGCTTATCAAGAGAAATATGTGTTTCTGACACAAGTTTTACAGGTTTGCTTTAGCATGCAATTGGCTTATTGAAAGATAATACTTTATTTTTGTTTTTTTCTAGCCTTACATTTTGAGTAACTTAGAACTCAAGGAGTCTATTGATGTCTTTGGCAGCCCTCAGTTGGTAGTCCAATTCTGATTTTCTTTGAAGAATGAAGTAAAAAATTTCATTGCTCCAACATAGTAAGAGCAATTATGAAAGCAAGATTTATTGTCGTTGCGAAAGAAATAGATGCAGCTAATATAACACCTGGAAGGTAAAGGTGGTGATTCTTTCCTTGTTTGTTTCAGTAAGGTGAAAGAATATATATGCTGTAACTTCTTAGCTGCTCATGTGAAGTTACCTCCTTTTCATGGTAAAAATCACTTCAGAACAAATAAAAAAAAAATGCAAGAGACTGATACAGTTCTGCCTGCTGGAAAAGGAAGCATTCTTCGTTCAATTTTAAGCCTGACAAGCCATTTAAACCTTTGTGCTGTTTCACCTTTGTGCTGTGTGTTGTGTTGAACATCACCATAAAGCTTCATGTGGGAAACCGCATCTCTTTATGTAGATAGCAGTATATTGAACTATTGTGTTGTATATGCAGAAACTGTATATTTGGGGGTGAATTGTTACAATTCAGCAATATGAGAAAGGATTGAGATAAATGAAGTGCTGGGATATTTAATAGGACACACTAAAAATGCAAAGTGGTAGCTGGAATTGATGTCAATGCTGTTGCTGCTGCTTCTCTGCTGGCTTGTTGGTGCTTCCAGCTGAAGTAAGGTCCTCTGATCCTCTGTCTTAGAGTCCGCGCAAACTCGGAGCTAGAGTTTATACCCAGAAGAGCTACACAGTTCAAATGGAGGAGTTCCCACTCATCTGTTCCCTTTCCCACTCTTTGGGAAGTAATTTGTTCAGGAGCTAATAAGCAGATGAATTAAAGCTGGGAATAATAAACAGCAATGTGTTTCAGGGATCTCTCTAGAGAGACATTGTACTTGGAGAAGCTATCCATTGAAATGTTTAACTTCTAGGCACGTATCTGCTCTCCCAGATGTATGTAGAATTACTGCTCAGTCATCCTCTCCCCGCCTTTTTCTTAAACTAAACCAGATTGTAGGTTGCATTATTTTTTTATTATTTTTTCCCTTCCTGTAAACCACAGGTTTAAGGTGTGGAAGATGGGAAGAAAAATGTTTTCCTTGCAAGATTGTTACTGCTTAGTTTCAAAAGAAGTAGACTATGGTACTCAAATTACTAACGCCTCCTTTTCTGCTATATGAGTTCCTGCCTGGCCTTGTCCTGAAGGTTTCTCAGTAAGCCCACAAAATAAAATTGGGGAGCAAACATTACACATAAGCACTTCTCATTGTTACTTCCATGTCCTGTTCTAGACAGGTGTCAAAACTTTGTGCTGACATGCTCCACTTTTACTATGGCTGATCCTGTGTTACAGCAATTTCTCAAATTTAAGTGCTCAGATTATTGTGTGCTAACAATCTAACCAAAAGATCATAAGTTATAGATAAATTAAATATACGTATATAAAGAAAACCAATTACTGTCTTTGAGAAAGTAACTTGAATGGGAATCTACATGAGTTTAGTTTTCACCTCTCTCTGGTTTTACAGTTATTTTCCATTTTTATTTATTTATGCCCAAGTAATAAACTTGCCAGCAAACCTGTGTTATATATCCTCTAGGAAGGCCGTTTGTTTTTTCTTTCCCTCATTAGTGATTGAGTACAGTTTGCATTTTGTCTGTTAACATAATGCACTGAATAGGAGGAGTTAAAAATAAGTTTCTGAACTCAAAACTGGCCAAAATACAAAATCTATAGGAGGGCCATAGTAGATAAATTAAAAGCAGAAAGCCAAACACAAGTTACCACTTGCTATCTCTGTAGGCCTCCTGCTTACGTTCCCGTGTCCTCGCCAAATTTTGGAAGAAGCAACTGACTTTTTAGTATTTTCATCTGAGTTTAATTGCTTAGCTAATTGACATGTAATCACTTGACTGAAAAAGTAGAGACCTTGGATTACTCATACATTGGAAAATCTATGGTAGCTATTCATTATTAAAGATACCATTTTATATAGCTGAATGGTATATACAACAAACATGATGCTGATTTAGCTGAAATAACAGAGGGATGTGAAAGGAGCTGCACACTGATAAGGCTGCATGATTCATTATTATGTTAGTTCAGAATCTTTCATTGCTCAAACTGCTGAGCTCTGTAGTTTTGTACTGTCATTTGTCTTTGTTTTAATGGGATTAAGTAATTATGTGTGCATTTTCTTTCAACTAACTAGCCTAGTAAAAGCATGCAAAACTGAATAGCCTATAAATTGTCAGCTCTTCTGTTCTAGAAAAAGTGCTTTGATTGCACTGCAGTTTTTAAATCTTGCTGCATATATTTAGATGACCTACTGAGGTGAGTAAGACTATAGAAGTAGTTTATGTAACTAATGGGCTCAGGGTCTCCCCTTGGGAAGGTGGCATGGGGAAAGCAGCTCTCAGCCTACAGTACTGGAATTTTGAGAGCAGCATTTTATAGCAGAAATAAGATATGTAACCTAAGGCAGTGACTCTTCAGCTGTTCTTTCAGAGAGTGGAATAATTCGTCATTGGAACAAATAATATTTGGTATTGACATGTGTGCTTTTGGCTGCATCGGTAGTAGTTTCAAATACAAATTTTGCTGCTTCTTTGCAAAATCCCTGCAACTGTTAAGACTTCCACTACTTTTTTTGTTAGCTTGATATCAGTCGTATTTTTTAAAGTATTAACTGCTAATCATGTATGATGTCATATCAAGTGGAGAGCATTTGTATTTAATGAAATTGTCAGGTGTTTGGTATGTGATATCATTAGCCCACCTAATTCTTCTTATAAGATTCATACTTTACGGTATGTTTATACTTCAGTTTTATCTTTACTATTAATTCAAATTATGTCTTGTTTTGAGAGTTTATGTAATCACTTTAATGAAGTGGTTGTGTTTGCTTGATGCTTCTTGTTTATTTTAAATATTGGCCTGGGGAACTAAAGATTTTAATGCATTCAAAATGATAACTAGTAGTAACTATGCAATATTCCTCTGTAAATTCATTTTTAAATGATCTCCATATAATAAGATTTTTGTACTATTATACTGTCTCATAATTTCATGCTAGAACAAACTTCTGTTAATTTGCATTAGTGCTAGTCCATATGTGCCAGAGCTGTAGTTTTTCATTCCTCTTCTGGCTTGAAGTTATTTTGTCAGTAGATCCATTCTTTTTCTTGCCTGGAGTTTTGCGTATTACGCTTGACAATGCAATTTCTGAATTCTGTAGAGTTGTGATTCCATAATCCCAGGCAGCCATTTAAATTAACCTGTTATGATGAATAATGAATGACTATTCCAAAAATTACTTTTCTTGTTGCCTGTGCAGTTAGTCAGGAGGCTTTCTGTGATTGTATCAGTGTTGTGCATATTAAGCAGTCTTGGCTTAAGAACAGTAACTCGCAGGACCCATGATAGAAATGGACAACTCTCCCAACACCTGTCTTTGGAGATCTGTGGAGGAAAATAAACCAGTTTAGGCCACCTTGTTTGCTTGGTTTACAAGTGGGAGTTGTTTTTATCCTGGTGTTTCCTAATGGAGTCGATGAAATTCTACCTGAATGTTGAATCTCTCATATAAGTTGTAGCTCTCATCTGGCTGTTTACAGTGATTTGTAAACTCTTCAGTAGGTTGCTGTAAGACTAGATTATACTAGTGGCTACTTTTGCTTTGGGGTTTTTAGCTGATGACCTGACTGTAACCAGGAACTCAAAGGTACCTTAGCCAAGCCAAGGTGCCTGCTTTTGCATTTAGCATTTACTCCCTGGCCACTCTATCTTAAGTTTCCTCAGCACTTTAACTCACTAAATTATCCAGGATGTGAGACTGAGGAGGAAGGAGTTGGTCCATGATTGTATTGTGCTATGATAAACAAGTAAGCAATGCAAATGACAAATGATTAAGTTAAGGTGAAGTGATAAGCAAGCAAGCCTTGTCTTTCTGTGTTCTGGTAGCAGGGGAAAATGGGGAAAAGGAGGAGAGGTGTTGTAGAATTGTTTAAAAATAGCACATAACTAATGTCCTTTTTTATTGTTGCTCACACTACTTCCAGCTAAGTCTTCATGCTAATCCTCATGTGATTAAGAATGCTGGATAATGACACAACAACGTCTGCAAAGTAATGCTTGAGGAAGATAATCCCGCTGTGTGCATTTGATGCCACATCTGGGATGAGATTATAAAATAAAATTAAAAAAAAAAATACAAGCCTGCTTGAACTGTAACTTTTTGAAAGCCTTTAAATATATAGAGCTTGCAGAAAATTGATGGAGGTAAGTTATCCTGTATAAATGTATTAGAAAAGAATACAGAGTGCACTCAGAGTACAAAGACTCAAGTTTTATTTGCCATGGTTGTTGTCAATATGTAGCAAAACACTCAGTAAGTATTGTCTCAGTCTGTCACTGTAGCATGTTGAGCATTTGCAGTTGTAAATCACTATCATATATCAGAAATATGGAATTTTGCAACCAAAGAAAAACATACAGAAACTTTGGAGTCACAAAACTTTGCCGCCTACCATAACTTCGGTTGTAGCTTCTGTTCAGTGTTGCAGCTGACCAGTGTATAAAGGCAGTTTTCAGAAATATATGTACTGTGAAAACGTAGCTATGTTTATGTAATGATAGTTTATTTAATGGAAGCTTTGCAAAGAATTTGACTGCCCTGTGCAGTGTCCAAGTCAAGAGGGTGAGACACAGCAGAAGTGCTAGGGCACAGTCATCTTAAACAGAAATTACATTATCAGATTTCTGTTAAAGTAAATTCAGAGGTGATATCTATGTTAGTAAGTAATTCTGTGGAATAAAAGCAGTTCAATAGATTAAAGCAGTGGGGTTAAAGGTTCTGTAGTCCACACTATATGAAATTGGGGAGTTTGTTTCAGCTGGACCAGAAGCCCTCAGCATGCATGGCATTAAATTAGTTTAAACAATGAACCTTCAGTTCAGACCCTTTTGGGGTTGATGGCATATCTCAGCATGTATGGGCAACGGTTCTCTGCTTCCTTGCTGCCAAAACGAATCTGTTTTGCATATACCAGAACTTGCAGAGTGGTAAGATAATAGGTGATTAGAGTTGCCCATTATTTATGCTTCCTAAATGCTGCTGTGATAATGTGGTCTGCCTACAGTGGGTGTATTGCATGGGTGGCATTAGTTCCTGGTGGCTTTTTCCCTCAAGAGACACCATTTGTTGTGACAATGTGTATTTGTCGCATACATTGATCTGAGTGTGTAAGAGATTTGTTGCATCTTGGACTTTGTGTGCACATAAGGAAAGTCTGTTCAACATGTGTACAATAAACCTGATGAATCCAGGATGCATTGAATTGATTGTGTGTTACTCTGCTGGTCTGCTGCAGGGTTGGCTTATGGTGGTCATTTGTGTAGACTGCCAAACGCCTGGAAATTACACACAAATGTTGAAAGTCCTCATGTTTCAGGCACGGTTTCTCGGCGTGAGGAGAGAATGCAGCCACTGAAGCTGTGTGGATTGTTAGTGTGGATGTATATTTCCTTTGTGATGCCAAACGTGTTTTTTTCTACTCTGAACTTTAGTATTGTGCTTGTATGTGAGGGAATGCCTGTGTTCCTGGCCCTTTCATTAAACTACCCATCTCTTCTAAAGTTGCTGAATATTTAAACATTTCATCAATATTTACTGTGTATAAAAAGAATATGCGCCACTACAGAATTAGAATGTAAAAGGGCTTTTGGATGTTATCTAGTCAGTTGAAATAGAGTTGGGAAAAGACAAGAAGCCTTTACTACTGACTCTTGGATTTCTCTTGAATTTAGTCTTGCAAGTAATGTGGTAATGGTTAGTTTCTTGTTGTTTTGAATTAAAACTAAAACATCAGATTATGTGATTTACGTAGTTTAAATTATTTTGCTATTATTTCATTTACATTAGTCTTTCCTTGTATTTGTGTTAGGCAAATTAATTTTTTATTAAATATTTGTGAAGAGAATTTCAAAATACTGTGATTAGTTCTTTTATTTTGAAAGAAATAGTTAACGAATAGCAAAATGCTTTTGGAGCTCTGAATTTCTGGCAAGTACCATTGGTACAGAGTGTACTGAACTGTAAATGTTGCAGAGTTAGCACAAACTGTCTGATATAAAAAGCACGTTTTTCTTATAAACACTGGCTGGTTAACAGAGTTGTTGGTCTAACAGAACAGCTTTAAACAGTGACTGTTGCTTTTGAGTAATATTAAATATTTGTCTTGTAGTGAATGTTGTCTTAGGAAAAAATTGCTGTAGATAACAAATAAACCAATCCTTTCATTATGCAATATAAGTGCATTTGAACTTCCTTGTTTTTATCTAGACTGTTTCAGTTTAATTTTTATGTTTTGGGAGGTTATTCTTCACTTAAAGGGGGTTGTTTGTGTTTTTTTTTTCTCCTTTAAAAAGGGTATTTGTACAGGTGTCTTCTGACATCAAAATTGGTTATGTTCTTTCTAAGCTTTGTCTTGTTTCTGGCTTTGTACTGATACTTTAGTGTGTCTGTTACTGTAATGTTTCAAGTGACAGGAGTTGCAACAGTAATGGAAAATACCAGCTTCAGTAAACATTTTCAGGAAGTATAAAGCAGTGTGAATGTGTAAATCTTTCTGAGCTTAAACTCTGTAAAACTGTTCTCTAGAGTTCTCTACCCTGTGAATGATGGGCTTGTAGATTTATTTTCTGTGGCTGTCTTTTTATTTTTAAATGCTATGAATGTATGGCATGTAAAGTGTCTCTAGACACTGTATTTTGTGAATGATCATAGGTGTATTAACTCACAACCAGGATCAACTGGCCTTGTTATTATACAGTGTGATTTGTATATCACCCTTCCTTACTACTAGATCCTGTAGTGTATTTCTTTCTTTTTTCCAGCTGTGTCTCAACTCAGTTGCAGGAGGTGATGTGCTTTTTGTGTGTGTGTGTGTGTGTGTGTAGCAGTACATACTAAGAAAGAACGGAGTGGAAAAAACACCATTGTGGAGATTAATTCTGTTTTATTAATGATAGTGAGTTTATAGTCAGGGATGATAATTTCTCAGCTCTTGGTATGCAGATTTGTAATTGTGTTGGAAGAGGAGGACAACATGTTAACTTGACTTATTTTTCTCTTTAAAATAAAAATACCCATTGTTTAATTTGGTTTGTCACTTTTAAGAACCTCCCTATTACTTTACAAAAAAAAAATTGTTGGGCTGTAGATGGCCTAATTTCATCTCATGTGTGTTTGCTAGACCTAAGGTAATGGGGTATCTTCTGGGTTCTTCGGGAGCAATAAGTGTTGATTAATGGTTATCTTTGATAGAAGCTGGATGTCTACGACACTTGTCAGGCCTGCTAGGTGGTTGCCTATACCTTAAAGCATCTCAGAGCCTTTGAAAATTGGCTTTTTATGTAGCAATCGATCTTTTGAGTCTAATAGAATACTAAAGGTTTGGCTTGAAAGTTGTGACGGTGTGCATTGAATGGCATTTTAAATACAAGGAAAGTTACGTTTAAAACTGCCACCCTAAGACTTGGTGATTCAGTAATTAAGACTGCTCACGGTGGTAGTTTTGAACATGTAACAGAGGAGGAGAAAAGCTTATTATCCTTTCTGATGACTATTTTCCCCTTTTATTCTAGTGATTGTTTAATATTTTAGGAAGGTAAGTTATCATGGAATCAGTAGTTGAGGTTGGAAGGTACGTCTGGGTATCTAGTCCAACTTTCCTGCTCAAAGCGGGGTCAAGTAGAGCAGGTGGCCCAGAATGATGTCCAGGCAGGTTTTTAATATCTCTGAGGGTAGAAACTCCACTACCTGCCTGGGGAGCCTGTGTTCAGTCAACCTTACAGTAAAAAAGTTTTTTCTTTCATTTCAGTTTGTGCCTGTTACCTCTTGTCCCATCACTGGATCACGCTGGGAAGTCTGGCTCCATCCTCTTAATTCCTTCCCATCAGATACTTCTACACAATGAAAGATGCCCCCAAGCCTTTTCTTCTCGGGGCTAAACAGTTGCAGGTCCCCCAGCCTGTCCTTGTATGACAGGTACTCCCATAGCTTAATCACCATTGTGGCCCTTTGGACTTTGTCTGGTTTGTCTGTGTGTGTCTTATACTGGGGAGCCCAGAACTGGACACAGTACTCCCAGTGTGGTCCCCCTAGTACCAAATAAAGGGGAATGAGGAGGCAATCACCTGTGTGATCAACTGTAGTTCCTTGCTATAGCTGGAAATCATGTAAGAGACACTTAGGTTATAAGTGTCCAGAGAACATCCACCATATACTTGTTTTATACCACAAGTCTGAAAGTGTTCCCCACTCAGTATGTCATATTTGAACTACATAAATTGAAAGACCATGACCTGCAAAAACTGCAGTGCCACAAAAATTGGGCAAGAAGGATAAAGAACGACACCAATGTCTTAAGATTTTTGTGATAGCTGAGAATTTTCTAGGTGAAATAAGTTCAAATGGTCCTAGGAAAGGAGAGTTGAAGCATTATAGGAGGCCAAAGTAAAATATATTTTTTCCTTTTCAGTTCCTACTTGTGTATTTGAATAAGCTGACTATCTTCTTTGTGGTAATCTTACTATTCTGTATTAACCAGAATCCCTGGTTCATTTAGGCAATAATTGAGAGTAATTAAGAAAGTATATGGCTGTCAGATTTTGTACTGTAGCAGTCACTTTGTTTTCATACATGATAGTTGTTTCTTCTAGTCTTCTAGCCTTGAAGAGGCTGACGAGAGAGAGTATGCTGGTTCATGAGATTTTATTCTTACTGTTCTTCATCTTCAATGAAATTTAGATTGGTTGTGTAATTCATTAAGAATATATCATAGGTTATCATGTGTGTCTGTGTCCGTCCCCCCCTCGTCGTCGTCGTCCCCCCCCCCCTTTTTTTTAATTTATTTTTTAAACAGTGTTAATCTTAATCTAAGCTTGGAAATTCTTGGGGACACTAGGTGCCTCTATCCTAAAAGAAAAGTCTAGTTAAAGATGAGCCTGGTGCCAGCTGAACCTGTGTGGAGTGTAAGTGATGGGGCCAGGCCCTCTTCAGTCAGCAGGAGAGGAGCTGCTGCTTGTGTTCATGCCATGGCTGAGCATGAAAGAAACCAACAAGTCATCCGTTTTTGGTATCAGAAGGAACTTTTTGGTGGGCAAAAGGTTCAGGGCGGACAGATTTGGTGTTAGAGGATAAAAGAGCAAAGTGTTTATCCCCTTTTTAACAGCAAAGAAAATTTAATTACTTAATGCTTAACAAATGAGCCAAAGCAAACCTTAATCCAGGCTGTTTCTTTTTAGCAAATTGTGTGCATGCCATTATTTAAATAATCTAATGAGATTCTGGAGAAATTGATTAAACCAACTAAGAAAATATTGTGAAATGCAGCAGAGATGAAGAAATAATTATATTGCAGTTGAGCATAAATAATGATATTTATCAATCTGATGGTGTATATAGCAGTGCTCACTAATGGTGTATGTGATTTCCCCCTGCCCCCCCCTTTTCTTCATTGTCTGTTTTGTTGTTTGGGGTTTTTCTCTTGGTGGTTTTTTTTTTTGTTTGGGGTTTTTCTCTTCCCCCTCCCCTTCTATAAGCATTAGTCTCCTGCTGCCTGTTTTGGGAATTCTGTTGTAGTGGGATGCTGTGCAGCCAAAAGCTTTGAGTAAAGAAAGAAAGAACTTGTGTGGACAGATTATCAGCAAGAAACATCAAGGGAAGAAAGTATCAAAAAGAAGCTTTTTTTTGAGCTGAACAAGTTCTGGTTGGAAATGCAAGATTTGGAAATACAAGGCCAGTCTGAAAGAAAGTTGGAAACTTGACAGCCTTCCTGTAAAATATGCCTGCCTTTTATTCTTTGCATGCTAAATTTTGTGAGCCTATGAATCTTGCTTGTTTTTGTTGTGTACTTATGTGTAGATTCGTATGCTTATAAAACAACTGAGCTTGCTTTGTCACTGGGTAAATGATTAGCAAAGGAAGAATGTTAAACAAGAAATACTTTGGAATGTTAATTGTAAATCTAATGACTTCCTTTCAAAATCAACCTGAAGCAAAATTCTAGTAACTGTTATTAGGAGGAAAGAAATGTGGGAGTATAAACTAGATAAAGCTTGCAATAGTTTGAATGGGATCTAGTGATTTGGGCTTAAAGGGGACTTTCCACTGGCATTTCTAGCATGTTTTGCGGCTATTTTGCAACTTGTAATGGAGCTGCTGCATAGGATCAGGTTATGAAGCTGATGCATTTCTCCTCAGAAGCAGTTGTAATTTCAAGGCTTGAACTTTGGATGAAAATATATGTTAAGTTATATTAAGAGAATTGAAGGAAATTTAATTTTTGGATTACTGGGTCTTAGTAAGAGAATGTGTTGGGAGCAGTAGCCCTTGTATGTAAGTGGTTATTTAGTTGTGTGAGTATAGATGTCTTAGAACTTAGTTAACTCTTATGACACCTAGTTAAAATACCAAAATGAAATACTCGAAGTGCTGTAAACCAACAGCAACTGCCCTTCTCCCCCTGCCCCCCGCCCCGTAACACCTGGCTTTAAGTTTTCAGCTCCTGTTTTTTTTGAGTACCTCAAATTTGAAGCCACCATAATATAATTTCAACACTAGTTGTGCTTCTACATGTGACTGTAAGAAACAACTCCCAAAAGAACTAAGGGAAACTGTAAAATTGATATTGAAGGTGAAAAAAAAAATCTCAAGCAGTGTGTTCTGTGAAGAGGCAAAAATGTGGGCCTTTTTACTACAAATTCTCTTTGTTTTGCTACTAATAATTGAGTCTTATTTGCTGTTTTCTAAAATGGGTGAAAAATTATACAAGTAAGGACTTTGTAAAATAGATGTGCTGTTCTGCCAAAACATTAACAGTTGTGTATTTGTTTGCCTGTAAGTGTGTGTCCAAAAGTGGGAAGTGAGGATTATCCTTCCTATTTAAAGTAGGACATAAAATTTAGACTTACTGGGAAAATTACTGGATCATTTTTGGTGCCAGTGGCACAATGGAATGTGGGGAGCTGTGGTGCACTTGAGTATCTGCTGAATTCTTACTTGAATAGCTGGAGTTCTGTGTATGTGTCGGTGAAGGTGTGTTAGTAAGAAGTACTGGTGATAATAAATAATTATATTTATCTAGGAGGAATAAAGATTTTCTTAATTCGTTTAGAAATTACTCTCCCACCCCCTTTCAGTCTTTGATATATAAAAAGAATACAGTAGAGGATCTCCTCACTCATTCTGCCTCAGCAAACCACAAGAGAGGTTGTTAAAACTAGATGACATATTTAGTAGTTGCCTTGCCAAACAAGCTTTTTTCCTTTCATACTGTAAATAGTTTTTCATTCTTAAATAACGATCTTTTTATCTGCATTACATTTTCCTCTACAGCTAGACTCTTATTCGTAGAAATTTATTTTTGTAAGGGTTTTTCCAGATTTAGGAGCTACATTTGATGACTCATAGTATTTTTTTTTTTCCTTTGCTTTATGCCAGGTATGAGCAGCTGTGTACTTGATAATTAGCTTACTCTCTGCCTTTGCTTAAACACTGCATTCTTTTCAGTGTGTTCTGGCTGAGGGGGAAAAAAATGCTGATTTTTTTTCCTGTTTGCTTTTTGTGTTCAGCCTACAAAAGCCAGTTTTAGTAGGCTGTTGAAGCAGCCAGAATATTTAAATAGAGCATCTAAGTAAAAGGAGGACTATAGAACTGCTGTAAATAATCCTTTTTTCCCCTCCATGTCACTTTCTCTGAACATAGTAATTCTGGATAGTATTGTAAAAGTACAGAGGCAACAAAAAGCAGATGGTTACTATAGTTTCAGTGAATGAAGGCAGAGTTTTACTTGGCTGAAGGTATTTTCTAATTTCTGTCATCTTGCCTGGCACTCATGAAAGGCTTTTATAAACGCATTGAAGTACCGACTATTTTCATATAGCATTTGATCTTTTTTACCTATAAAAGCAGAAGTACTATCTCTGATGTTTTTAAGTACATCCTTATGCTAACGGTTTTATTGCCACTATGGTTTACTCATAACTGCCTTCAGTTCTTTTGAATAGCAGAACTAGTTTCCTTGTGCTGTGTCAGCCACAGTCCTGTTAGAGTGAATGTCTCTCCCATTGACTAAAAGACAACTATAACTTCAGGCAGAATTTTATTCACCTGAACTTCAGAAGACAAAAGCAGCCATGGCTTCCATGTCCTGAGTTGACGTTGCGGTATGGGAAATCATAATTTGAACTGCGGAGGAAGTGATTAGATAACATTTTTATGAATCTGCAGTATCTATATATATATATGTGTCTGTGGTCAGCTAATGGATGATGTTGATGGATGTTGTGCATGAACCCATGTTATAATAGACAGTTCAAAATATGAAGGGGATTCTGTTTGCCGTTATTTTATTAAATGAGCATCTGCCCTGTGGAAAGCCTTTTTTACTTTAAAGGTGATTTTACAGTCGTTAAAGCTGAATTTTCTTTGTAAGTTGCATTTAAACCCCCCCCCCGTGTCCTTGTACATATGTGGATTCTTCTGTTGTGAGATCTTAATGTCTTGTGTAAAACTTTTTGTACTGCCCATATACCTTGTCGGGTCTGTGACAGCTAATTGAGGAGGTAAAGGTTAGCTGTGGTCCCAAACAAAATTCCTATCACTTAACAAATTCAGGAGGCGAAATTATTCAGCAGTAGCCTGATGGCAACCTGCCCCCCACCCCACCACCAGAAGGAAGAACTTTTTCAAACTCCTGTCAAGCAGAAGTTGTAATATATAGGCTTTGCAATATCAGTACTTTTTTTTTTTTTTGCTTGATGTTTAACATCTGAGATTGAAATAGGTAGAAACACTTCTTTTCAGAGGAGAGCTTAAGAGTTAGCAGAAGCATCCTCAAGTAGGTGTGTGCACACTGTTATTGTAGATGCATGTGGATATGCTTTGTGCTAATTTCTGTTGTTGTTGAGCAGAGTTTGGCAGAAATTATCTATTTTAGTACATGTTGTAGATAAGTGCATGCATGCAAGTACATTTACTACTGTGGAGGAAGACTTAAAAATTATAGCTTCCATTGTGCTGATATATTTTTGATCTAAATTCCATTAAAATTTCATGAAAAATGCATTACTTCCTGAAAATGAAGTACAAGAAAAAAATTGTGGTTTAGGTTAGTTATTATCTTTTTTCTCTAAGTTGGACTTTATAGATGTCATGCTTCTTCTGCATACCCTGTGCCTTTTTCTAAACCTCTTGTCACGAGTTTGGCATCAAGGGGTAAGACATTTTACAAGGTTTCTGACTTATCTGAAGATGTGAGGAGTAGTAGTCTGTATGGTGATACGGGGCTTTTTTTTCCCCCCCCCCCCAGTTTAATGGCTTTTTTTTCTTTTCCCAGACACTTACCTTCTCTTTGCGTGATAGCTGTCCTCTTACTAAAGAATTTACGATAGAGCTTTCTGACCCCTGACCTGCTAGCCTACAGCATTTTCTGTAAGATGAAACGTAGTGTAACATTATATATGCTGTATAGCTTTCCTTGTTGCAGCTGATGGGCTGTCATGAAAGAGGACTTCCATGCAGAAGTCATACTCAAAAACATTTTTCAATTTAAAAAAGCTTTCATTAAATGTTCAGGTGTTTTAATCAGAAATGGTGCTTACTATGGGGTCAGTGAAATGTTTCCTCTCTGGAATTGCTAAGGTTTTTAGCTCACGACTTAAATACTTACATTTGTGGAACCAGAAGCCTGCTGTCTGATCTTGTTTTAGTTTAGATAAATGAAGAGTTTGTGTACGTATATACACAAAAATGTGTATTTAAGGTACATGAAAACAGCAGTTGAATACTAAGGATCTTTTGTGCTTCAAATTTAATTAGGAACTCAACATCTTCATAAAGATAACACAGAGCTGTTCATATTTAATAGGTATTTAATTTCATTAAGGTACACACATGGTGTATGTGGGCAGGTGAAACCAGAACATACCTTGAGTTCACTAATGGCACCCTGTTCTTACTTAATACTATAAAGTAGTGATCTTAGTATTTCTCTATTGCCCGTTGTGACTTTGGCATTTGTGAGGTGCTCATTTTGGCAGCATTAATTTTTCATCATTTTTTCAGTATTTGAATTGGCATGTAGAACTGAGGAGGAATAAACCCACCTATTTTAAACTACATTTAATGTTTGTTTTTTAAGATTGAGTGAAACTCAGTTAAAAATTCCTTTGTGCCAATATTGGAATAGGAAGTAAGAAAAGAATTACTATTAAAAAAAAAGTGAATGTGACAAATCTGCAAGTGAATTCCTTTAATTAATACCACATTAATCTGGTGGGTTTTTATATTACATTTATGCTGTATTCTAAGGAATAGATTTTCTTTGTTAAGTGTTACTGTGGCTAGTAGTGTCTTTGCTTTAGAGAATTGTCAGGTTTGATGTCTTTCATGCGCTCTGTAAAATGCCTGCATAATTCAGTGTTAATCCACCTTGATTTTTTTGTTTTTCTTGCTCCTATAAGAAAAGATTAAGCAACTAGAATAGTAATAAACATAGGAAAGGTCGCTGCTCCATAAGAAAGTATAAGCTGGGAGCAGAGAATCACAGCAGAACAGGCAGGGGCAGTGGGCTCACCAAGGTCATAGTATCACAACACTGGATCAAGAAGAGCAGATGAAGTGTGAGGTGGTGACCAGCCAACAGTCCAGACCACGAGGCAAGTCCACAGTGATGAAGCAGGTCCCATGCCAAGCCAGAAAGCGACATCAGTGGCTCAGGACCAGAACTGGAGAGGTTACAGTATCAGGCAGAAGTAGACACAGAGCTGTAGCTTTAAGCTTTGGCTCCCGCCCTAGGCTCTGCCTGAGCTAGGAGCAGCAGAAGGGGGACAGGCCCCTGCTGAGGCTTCTTACAGCTCTTGGTTTCATGCTTGGATGGCTGCACTGTCAAAGCTGGCCTGAGCCCAAGTATTTGAGCCCCTAGGAGTGGGGGGATTTGCTCGGGGATCTGACAGAGTTATGTAGGATCAAAGATCCATTTAGTATCCTACAACTGCTAATGACCTAGCAAATGTCTAGGGAAAGGGTGCAAGAGGAGAGCAAGAATACAGTGAAGTGTTTTCCAGTTCATCCTCAAAGTTCCAGCAACCTCCAGCTTAACGATATTTGTTAGCCAGAGTCTGTTTCTATGTATTTAAAGTCCCTGCTTGTTCTGCCCCCCTCAAATTTGTCATACATAATTCTTGAAACCCCATTCACTGCAGACATTAACAGTGACTTGTTGTGAGGTGTTCCCCATTTGAGAACTTGCTCACATTACCAACTTCTCTTTGAGCATACTGCCTGTATATTTTGCTGGGTTCCCCTACTCCAGCGTGGTTTAAGTCACAGATAATCTGTAGGGAAGAGAAGGCTCTGTCCCTAAACTGCTTGTTGCTTTGTCCTAGCAAAAGTACTTCATGGGCATCTGCTGAACTGACTGGGTTAAAACAGGAGGAGAGGAACTGAAAAACTGGTTGGGGAACAGTTTTTAGGGAGAGATGCTACATTTTATCTTCTTGCGTAATGTATGATTTGAATGATGTAACTTCTGAGTTGTGGACTTGAAGTTTGTAAAGGTGGAACATACAGAAGGCAAAAGTGAGGAAGGCCTGGAGAGGTGAATTAATTCCATCCAACATGGAAACTACTACTTCTATCTGAAAATTAAATAAGCTGTTAGGGAATCTTGTGTTTAAATCTTCTATAAGCCGTGTGTGTGTGTGGGGTATCTATTCCCCCCCCCCCCCCCCCCCCCCCCCCCCGTTTAGCGATTTGTTCTGGGTTTGTGTGGTTTTGTTTTGGGTTTTTCTTCCTTCCTTGCTAAATGTAACTGAACCATGAAGGAGAGGTTGTTTGCAACCAAATCCACCATCCTGTAACCAGGAACACACAGGTGTTTTCTGTTTGTGTTTTTATTTTGTTTTGTCAATGAAGTAGCACTATAACCTAACATTTCTTTACTTAGATTCCTTTTTTTGTGTTTTTTGGCTATCAAGAAACATTGCACTTATTTTACTAGATTAACAATTCTTCCATTGTTTTGTGTCTGTTTTTCACTTGGCTAAAATTTAACTTAAAGATGTGAAACAAAATTTGTAATGCTACAGTTAATTCTATTCTAAATATGTGAAGAACTTACAAAATAGAACAAGTTAATCTAAATGTATTTTGCCTTCAGACCTTACCAGTTGCACTTTTAAAATTTACCTGTTTCTGGCAATCATGTCTTAGCATTACCAATTTATAAGTGCCTTTTATTTTGCATTTAATAGTTTATTTAGTGAATAAGTATACATTAATACATTGATTGTTTACCTTCCTCTTCTGATACAGTAGATAAATTGAAAGAAAGCAGGCATCTTATCTGAGACACTGAAGGCATTACTGGAGAGATAGAAAGAGAGCCATAAAAGTTGCAGCTATGAAAGCTGATAGAGATCAACTTTTTTGATGTAGAGAATTGGTGTACAAGTGAGAGGCTGGAATGGAAAGAAGATGTGGGGAGAACATATGATGTTTCTGAATTTGGGAAAGGAGAAGTTAGTGCATTGTAGGCAAAAACCTACACAGATTTGGGTTCTTGTCTTCAGTTCCCTTCCCTTGTCTCTTAAAATTTGGTTTTAATAAATGCCGTTTATAGCTTTGGCTAGAAGCCAGATGGACACTTCTAAGAGAAATGAGTGCCAGGACAGGAAAATCTCAACAAGGATTACTATTTCTAGTTAAAAGGTTGGTTAGACTTAAACACAGAGAAGGCTTTACGCAATCTGTTCTGAGGAAAATGAATGATTCAACAGTGTTTCCATTTAAAGTTATTAACTATTCCTGGCCTTGTCCCTTCATCTTCAAGGAGCAGCTGTTCACATCGGAACAAGCAAAACTTTAGCAGTTTATTTAAACCAGGTGGCATAAAAGTAAGTTCAGTCTGTAGAAGAAAATTAAGTTTTGTCTCTAGGCAAACAGATTGTTGCTGACTATCTGTGATTATGCGTTCCTGTAGACACAGGTATCAGATGGGTTCATGCATTATGATAACTATCAAAGCAATTTGGCACAGAGTCAAAAAACCTGTTAATAACACAACATAACAACATAACGCTTTATCCTAGATGAAAATTTATGATGCTGTGGCTTTTGAATAGCAGACCTCAGTAATTCTGCTTAAGCAACATCCTTTTCTTTTTAAGGGAATCATAAGTCGTTGATATTCAGAATTTGTTCTTTTACTTTGGAGATGTTCAGACTTTATTCCTGGCAGACTGGGGTAGGGTGGAGCGGGGAAGACTAATGTGGCTATGGCTGTGTAATGCTGTATGTGAACTACTACTAAACTTTGCCAGCCTGGCTTAGATCTGGACACCCCAATCCTCACACAGAGAAATGAATCAAATTTGTTTAGTCTGCTTGAGCAACTAGCATTCCTGGGGTCAAATAAAAATTCTCCGTGAAGCAGATCTAGCAGATCAACCACTAATTGCCCATCTTTCTTTTGATTTCTACAGTTAAGTTTTTTTGTGCAACATCGCTGTTTAAAAAAAAAAAGTAAAAAAGAGGAAAAGGAAATTAATATAAAAAAACAAAACAGCGAAATAATACTGTTTTGTTCAATATCGTGATAACCCTGATACCCAGAAAAGGAAAAAGATTATTAAGGAAAAAGTCTTAAGATCTTCAGGAGCTTCAGCTTTTTTCCTACTTGGTTATACAGTGGATATTTCCAAACCCTAAACATGCTAATTTGTTAAAGGGTAACACAGGGTTTTTTCTCTTGTTAAAGCCTGGAAGACATTGGTGTTTATAAATATAAAGGGGAGTAATAGCGAGACGCTGTACTGTATGTATATTGATTTATTTTTTTTAATAAATAATAAAAATATAGATGGACCATGATATGAAAATACCTTGCTGCAGGGAAAATTCCCCAGGATACCTGATTAGTCTCCATATCTACTGATGTAATTTAGTAAGGAAAACTGTACCACCAGCAATGTCTGATTTTAATGTTGTACTCTCTTCCTGAGTCTATTCTTTAAATATCTGTGATTGAAAAAAACGAAATAATTTTAAAAGCTATTTTGCTTACCATTTCAGAGGAAGCTTGAAATTGTTACAAGGGATTGGGGTGAGGAGGAGGCTGTCATTACCTGTAATTTTCAGGCATGATTTATTGGGTTTTAATGTTTAAATTTTATTCAGAATGGTTTTAGGAAATTATTAATACTGGGTGTACTTTTCTGATGAATTTTCATGTTCATTTAATAAGTGCTAGAAATCACTTCAGTATCAGTATGTAAATGAAAAAGCAAAATAACTTTGTGTCTCCTGTTTATGGCTGAAATTCTGAAGAATGTCATCTTGAACACTTAGTACGTGAAAAGGTTTGGTTTTATGTTGCCTAAGAATTCTCAAAAGTTCAGTGTTTAGCATGGCAAAATACTTCTCATAGAAACGTCTGTTTAACGTAGACTTCTGGAACGATGCTGGGGTTTGTATTTTTGCTTTAAAACATAACAGCAGTACTTCTTCTCAGTAACATAGTCTCATCTGCAAGAGGCACAGCTAGATTTAATATAAACATCTCCACTTACCATATTTCTGAACCCTTGGCTGTACCTCATTAGTACTTCCTGCATTTTGCATTGAATTTAATGCATGCTGTCTTTTATAATAATAATGATAAGCTACCCTCTTGCTTTTCTGTTGTTTTTTAGGTTTCTGTGAATCCATCATCTTTGAATTGGTTTTACATCTTCATCTAACTATCTTTACTGTTGCTTGCTGAATTCATTTGAACAAATAGAGCTGAACAGTTTATGAAAATTATCAAAATGTAGTTCATTTATGATATTTTTTACCTTATTATTTTTCCTCAACCTATACTTTCTCTAATGAAAATGTCTATGAAGCATAAATAAATTTAAAATATAGATTGAGTAGCGTTAAAATTCTGAATTGCCAAAATAACATTAGACTTTCAAATATACCTCACAGTCAGAAGAGCCCCATTTCCTAGTGAGCTTATTATCTAAGATCTTCTTGCTGCCTAGGGCAGCGCAAGTAATTTTGTCTTCAGAGAAAGAGAGGAAAAAGAAATATTTTAAGAAAAGCCTCTGGTTGAAGCCCAAAAGTTTTCTTTTTTGAGAAGTGGATTTTTCAAAAAGCTGTAATAGTGAAAACCAATTTCCTTTACCTTTGGTCCCATTAGATGAAAGTCTTTGGTTCAGTCCAAGTTTTCCTGCTGTGTTACTCTGTGTTCTTTGTTATTCAAAGTATTGTAGGTAGATTGTGTTCTGTGCTCACATGTGAGGATTAAGGTGGTAGAGAAGGTGTTTGGAACCTCAGTGTTCATAGTGGAATTCTTTTTTTTCCATGATAAAATTACTGGCCACCCCTTAATGCCTTTTTCAAAGCTCACTGGGAACTTGTTTTAGTCAACAGCCAGAATGTGAGCATTAAAATATTTCCACTATTAAGGAGTGGACTAATGGATGTTTCCTCATCCCACACCAAAAGAGAGATGACTGTTGGATATTGTTCGAGAAGTTGCTTTCAAGTATGGAGCCTGGCAGGAGACTATTTACAGTGAGAAGCTGGTAGCAGTAAATACATGCATTCCCACTGGTCTCTTTTATTTGTGTTTGTATGTTTCAACATTGTTCAGCTTTCTTGATGCTTTTGAAATGAAAAGAATTTCCTAGGGCAGCATAAATATTGACCTCTCACAGGATAAAATACTGTTTGTACATCAGTTTTCCAACTGATCCATACGGCTTTTAAGGTGGGTATCCTGGCGTATGAGTAACTTCATCCTACTCTATATCCACTGTGCCATTGTGCTTCAACCAAATCTGTTGGAGGGGTAGAGGGGCTAGTCAGAGGCTGCTGCTGTTTGGATCTGGGTTGCTAATAAATATTGTATCAGTATGTCTGATGGTACTGTGGTCTCAAAGAATGTGCTGGCAGTGTTCCCCATCCTGATGAGCATTTCTTTCCTTCAATAAATTGTATCAGCCCTGAGTCTTCCCAGTCATTTTATTGCTTTGAATTTCTTTTTCTTAAATCTGTGTTTTGTCAGGCTGTTGTTTCCTATTTGCTTTTCTTACGATGGTGGAGTACTGTGCAGTATGTATCTTTACAGCTCTAACCCTGCTGTTAGACTGGTCTTTGTTTTCAAGTACTGATGAAGTGAGGTTATAGAGTTAGAAAACCAGCTCTGGTAACTTTTTTTGGTTTGGCTTAAGTAGAGTTTACAGAGTTTTCCCAACATTAAGAGGAGATACACTCCAAAGCTAAATTTATGTTTGTTATTTCAGGAATCTGAGCATGTAAGGCTTAAATGTGGATTGCTTTTGTAGATTTGTTTGTGTAGGTTGAGTTGACTCTGTGGTGTAGGTTAAGTTTACTCTGTGTTGGGACTTCGTTGGCTGTTGATGCTACTGACCTAATTCAAGTAACAGTTGATGCTTTTTTCTGTCTTTTTTTTTTTAACTGCTTGCTTGTTTATCCCTGTTCAGCTCTCATGTTGAGTGAGGGAAGAACTCTGTCAGCTGTAAAAATATTTGACTATACTTCAAGAATATGTTTATTTGTTTAAACTAAGGAATACTGTCACTAGAAAAAAGCTGAGTGGAAGACGATGAGCATGAGTGATATATTGTTGTGTTTAGTCACATTAGGGGGCTTTTATTTGTGTTAAGTGAGACCAAAATTTCAAATGGTTTACCTTATGAACTTTGTAGATTTCATTAAAAGACCTGCTTTATTTCAGTGCTTTGGTTTGGAAACACATTAACCTGTTAGTGTTGTAAGAAGATAAATGTATTTAACTGTCTAGTCTAAATTGTGGAAGTTACAGGATAACATTTATTGCAAGGAGGCTGGAGTTTATTTCCTCATTTTGAAAGAAAACCAGGAGAGTCTGCGGGTTTTGTTGGGGTCCCCTTTTTCCTATGAAATTATCTGATTTTTATTCTGAAGCCCCTGGTGACAGAGCCATCTAGAATAGATTCTGTTTCTGGCAGCTGTGAGACTTCTGACTTTCAGCATGATGGAGCTGACATGAAACCACTACTGCGTAGTGAAGCTGCTGAACCACTATCGCGTAGTGAAGCTGCTGTACTTCTGTGTGCCTCTTTGTATTGACATGTTTGTGTATTTGCAAATACAGATTTTGGCGGGGGGGGTGGGGCATTGGAGGTTTTTTTGAGCACGTAATTGGTCTTTGTTTAATCCAAACTCACTGAACTGCTGCCATTCTCTACTTTGGTGAAGCAGTATGCATCCTATAATGTGGAGGGAGACTCCAAATCCTCTGTAATACCTTGCAGCGAGGAATTTGCACTTGAGGAGAAGTGAGCCAAAACTGAAATGGTGGTGTCTTTATTTGCATTTTTTGTAATTTGTAGTAATCTCTGTGTTATGTAATAACAATATTTGTTTTTAAGTATACTTGGCTTTCAATATTTATGTACTACTTGGTAACTTCTGACAAGTAATTAAAACCCTGAAATCTGATGGGTGTTAGGGATTCCTGCATCCCTTGTTTCCATTCTCTCTCCCACTTTAAAGGGTAAGTGAACTGATTCTTTACGTAACATCAGTCTTTATAAGTTTCCTGCTGCTTTTGGCACTTGCTAGCCTCTTAGGGCTCCTGGATTTCATCTATTAATTTTTAGTTACCCAGTCTGTATGTACGTATATAGCTGTCCTTTGCATAATGAAGACTGAATTACCTGAGTGAGATGTCTGATGTGCTTAAAATGCCATCAGGCAGAGATTTATTAAAATCTATTTGTTGGTGGTTGTTGGTGTTTTTTTTTTTTTTTAAAGTAATAAATAATAAACCCATTAGATGCTCAGAGTAGAAATTCTTCAGTTACAGCCATTGTTTGAGGTCACTCACATGTATAAATCCAGAGATACTGTGTAAGGGAAAACTGTATGAGAACTTGCTACTTAAAATGGGGAAAATACGTTGTTACTTACATTCTAAAAACACTTGCAAGTTCCACTCCTGAAATAAAGCCTCATGGATGGTGTAAGGCACTTGACTAAAAAAAGTATTAAAACACTCTTTGTACTGAGTAATAGTCTCTAGAATTGCATTAAAAGGTTACTTCTGTAATCTACGTAATTCTTGTGTTAAATCTGACATTTTTTTTTTTGAAAGAATTAACGAAAGTGATTTAAAGGGATTCACTCAGTATAATAATTACCTGATAGTACTTGTAATAGGGAAGCATTAATTGTGATTTGCAAGCATCCTTGCTGCTGAAAGAAATAGATGACCATGCATTTAGGGCATGTGAGGAAGAAAGAGTAAGGGGAGAAAAATATTTTTAATCCACATCCTTTTTAATTATTTTTTATTATTATTATTTGTTGCTTAAAAATTCAGCTCAGAGATTTCTTAATTTACCTGACTTCCACCAAATGCATGCAGATGCCCTCTGTATCAGTAGAGCAGCCCCTGTGAGGAAGGAGCACAGCAAGTTGATGGAACAGGAGCTGCCCATTTTGGGTGACTTCTGATGGCAGGTGTGGAGTTCTCTTTTTCTTTTCTAGGAAATCACAGATTTGGGCGTCGCTGATGCTGTAAACTGTAAGTTCTGAAATGTGTCTCAGCCAAAAGACACTGCTAGTTAACACCAAGACAAGACCGTTCAAGTAAATAACTATTTCTTGACATAAACTGGCTTGAAATTCAGTTCAAAGAATGCCCAGGATATAAAGAGTATTACTAAAATGGTCATGGAAGTACTATGTAAACTTTTTGTGAGGCTGTATTTATTGAATAAGTATTTATTACCTGTTTTTAACTAAGTATTCTCAGTGTTATTGTATTCAAACTATTACAAAAATAAGATGCAGAAGAAGTTGTGGCTTAAGTGCTTCTGAGGAATCCCGTTATTAGCTCAGACCAAGTAATGTCATTTTACCTGGGATGAATTAGGCTCATAATTGTAAATGGAATTAATGAAATTTGGAGTGTTTTGTCCCAAGGTAATAAAGGTAAAACAAGTTGATCAGCACACCTGTTCAAGGACTTATCTTGCAGACAGTAAGCAATTGTTCAGTTTAATGGGATTTCTTAAGTAGAGAGAACAGTAAGTGCAAACATCTGGAACTTCTCTGACAGGCCATGCCAGGTTTATTTGTATACATAATGAGCTATGTGTAGGTTTTGAATCACTTGCATTGTAACTAGTGCTGTGACTTTGCGTTTGCTTCTTTTTTTTTCCTTCTTTTTCTTTTTATATTCTGGGCCAGATGTGGGTTTAGATACACATATTTTCTTGAGCTGTCAAAGTTGTGTGGAACATTTTTAGATTACTGAAAGTCCATAAACCTGACTCCTTGTTGATAACTTGAAACATGATGCTTTTCTTACAGTTAAATGGTTTCGCCCATACTTCCACAGAGGCCTAAGGCTCAGTATTACACATAATATACTAGTTTATAAATACATGCATAGTTTAAGAAGATACACTTAAAAAGCAGGATTATTTATTTATTTGTTACAGAATTGTTCTTTTCTTAGTGGATGGTATGGTCTATGGTCTCACATTTTCATTCACAATGAGGCATTCCTAGAGGCTATCGTGAGTCAGGTATTTTTGATGCAAACATATTTTATGACCTTTCCCAAAATTCAGTCTTTGTGGGAACAGAGTAGGTGTTGGTCAAAGAGGGTTTTTTTGGTTGTTTTGTGGCTGGTTGTTTGTTGGTGTTTTTTTTTTTAACAGGACAGATTAGCAATGAATAAATGATAAAGTTTTTGAGGAATGATAGATTTCTTCATTCCAGGTATCCGAGATTAAAATAAACTCAGAGATAATCTTTACATTTTTTAATTTCCTCAGATAAAAATGAGATTTGATTGTGAAAGCAAAAGACAATTGTGTGATTTTCCCCTAGTCTCCTCTCCACTTGCATTTCTCAAGGATTTGCAAAACTGTAAGCAATTTAGAGATACGCAGTGACATTTAGGGGTGATTCAGTCCAGTACTATATCAGAGTTCCTGCCAGTTTTCTGTTCTTAAAACCCTTTCAGACTTTGCAGCATCTTCGCAAAACCCTTAGTTTGAAGGGTGCTGTGCTGGTAAGTTCGGTGCTTTTGTAGAAACACTTTCCACTGAAATCATACTTAATGAAGCTTTTTACGTGTTGATGTTGACAGTAGTAGTACCAATGCTGAGCTTAATATTAACCTGTGTTTGGGCTGGCATTAGAGGCCGTGATCTGCATTTGGCTGCTGTGCCAGAAAGGCTGGAGAATGCAAGCAGGTGATCTAGGCAGATGCACTTTTTTGTTTTCAAGTGGTCAATTGATTTGAAAGCCTTCAGAATTCCTGAATACGAACTGGTTTCAGAATAGTGCAGGGTTTCAGCTAACGAGTCAGTGTTAAGGAAGGGTGAATCCTGCCGCTGGGGAAACCACTTAGGGAAGGCATGGCTTTCCTCCTGTAACTTCAGTGAGTTAACTCGGTTAACACGGTCTTGGCCTTCTGTTCTGAAGGCGATTGAAGGATCAAGCTAATTATTTTGATTTTGGTTTTAATGTACTAATTTATTTCTGCCCCCCTCCCTCAGTGCTCTTTAATTTCATGTTGATCATACCATTTTCATTTCAGTCTTCAAGTAGCCTGAAGTATCCTCTAGGATTCCTGCAGCTTACCATAACAGAAACTGTACATCGATTAGGCTCTCCTTGGTCAGGCTGTCCTTCCACAGTGGATTTCCTGCTTTTTTAATTTGTTGCTGACACAAACCTGTATTTTAAGGAAAAAAAGGAGGCTTTCCCTGTAGAGCAAATTCAGGTTTGCATTACTGGAATGGCAATCCAGGGCTTCAGAGGAAGAATTTGACAAGATTAAACACTGCTGGCTAAAGTGCAAATTCATTAGGTAAACTACTCTTAGTGTTACATAGAATAAACTTTTTAATGCAGTCTTGGCAATACTATTCTGTGGGATCAGTTTCTTTTTATTACATTGAACTAATGTTGTCTGGTAAGCATTTCTTAAGGATTTTAAGCATGGTAAATTGTTTCCCTGGTCCTGAGAGCAGTATCTGTAGCTACTGTTACTGGGATCCCTGTCATAATTTCTTGAAACTCAGAAACTGCTGCCATTATTTGGCTGTAAAAAAAAAAATAATCCTGGCGATAAAGTTGAGTATGGTATTACTTTCACTACAGGTTTTCACAAGAGGCCACATACTAACTATTGTATTATTTCTGTTTTACATTGCTCAGAAGTTGCGAAGCAAGTGTAGAAGTGGTAGTATCACTGTTGGATTTGACCCTCTCCTTAGCTTCAGTAAATGGAATGCTTAGTGGCTCTGAAGCAAAATCCTTAATTGCTTTTCACTATGCTCTTCTTATAGAAGTTAAAATTCTGGGAGGTAATGTTTATATAAAATGATTGAAAAATAAAACATCTGTACAGGTTTGAGATTATATAAATCAAAATATTGTCCAACAGTCATCTTTATGCTATTGGGTCACTTGCTTCAGATGGTCAGAAACAGCTCGGAGTGACCTGGGCCTGTAGGGTAGTTTTGGCATGGCTGGTTAGAGGTAATTTTTAGCACTAGGACAAAGAGGGTAGTGAAATACCTCTTAATCTCTTTGGGGGCTGTTGAACCTGCTAAGTTTGGAGATAGGAGCATAAATAAGTTCTAGATTGAGTAATTGATGGAAAAGCACACACAGGTGGAAATTTCTTCATAAACAGCTGGTCCAGAGAAAGTTTTCTGGCAGCTGTGCATTTAAGTGGAGAGTGTTGGATAAAAGCATAAAAACTAATGTTTAATAAACTAGAAGAGCACATTAAAAAAAATAGGGTATCTGCTGTATTTCAAACAGTGGAAATGCATCAGTAATGTTTTTTTGTTTTGTGTTTTTTTACCATCCATTGAGGCATCAGATTAATCTAAAGTT
The DNA here is from genome assembly GCF_017639655.2 of Falco naumanni. Taxonomy (NCBI): domain Eukaryota; kingdom Metazoa; phylum Chordata; class Aves; order Falconiformes; family Falconidae; genus Falco; species Falco naumanni. The sequence goes on along the minus strand of NC_054054.1, from coordinate 91,895,031 downwards.
GTATGGACTTAGGGTTAGCAAGAGGAAATTGTTTGTAGAAACATCATTTGTCTGAAAGGTGCCTGTGTATTCTCAAACTGTTGACTGAATAACGTTTGTGGAAAAAATTGAAGTGGCTTACCTGTAGTAAATACAGTGATATAATTTTACTAGGAATTTTTTAAGTGTTGCTCAGTGTTAAAATCTAAAAGATGAATTTGAACAGGCACAGACTTGATTAATTGGATCATCTTTCAGAGTTAGCAGATATTGGTCATGTGTAGGTGGACTCTTTAAAATGTAAATCAGGATAAAATGAGCTGTTAAAAGCATACTGTGAGTAGGTTTTGTTGGATTTGTTTGTGATCAAATAATGCAGGCAGGGATTTGTGAAGCATAAGAAAAAAATCCTTCTTTATGGATACTTTTTTGTTGCTTATCAAAAAGTAACACCTACTCCCTCCTAAACCTCCCTGTCCTGTAGCTTTTAATATCGCACACCTGTAGTTCAGTCACAGTTGTAATCCAGCACAGGTATCCATACATATAGCAAATCTTTTTTTAAAGACTGAGAGGGAACAAAACCAGTTTTCCATTCCATTTATCCTTATGAAAAGTCAAGTATTGTGCTTGATGATCCTGCAGTTAGGGAAATGAGCTGCAGCCAGATGGGGCTTGCATTTTATAGTAAAGCTGTTTAATTATCTGACTTTCTCCTGCCTTTACAGGCTCAAAATGTGAGAGTTTTAAGGCATTAACTATTTTATTAGACTGACTGTCATTATTAATGGCATTACATGTCAGCTGGTGCTTTTAAGTCAAATTCGATGGTCTCACAGTAGTACTATTTAGTGCTATAGAAGAGGGGAATGAGGTGAAATTAAGGATAAAACTTACTGCTTTTAATAGTTTTAGAAACAGTAGCATTGGTTGGGTGAGCAATACTAAGGTGTTGTAAGGTTGACATTAAAGTACTCTTGAAAATTGTGTATGTGTTGTGCTGAGCAATAAACCAAATGTGTTTGCTGTAGTATTAACCATTACAAGGAGACCTGAGTATTCTTAAGAGGGGTGTATGTTTACGTCCTCTTATACCGTAAGATGTGACTTGAATGCTTTATATGGAGTCGAAACAACTGTGCTTTGTCTTAGAAGAGGTATACAATTGTTACTTTTTAAAGGTTTTACAGTGCTCCTGCTTGAGTGGCTGAGAATGAATTTTAATTTTTAACCTTTTGTTATAAGGATTCTATTTTTGTGGAAAATAGTAATGATTTCTGTGAATGTCAGAAAATAATGATCACCTATGTTGCTGTTTCTATGTATGAACCTCTGTTTAGACAGACGCCTTATTTGGTTCCTTCAAAAATATTTCTTATTAGAAAAATCACAGCATTTCAAAGACTTTCTTGCCAAAATTGGATTGCTCTTCTGCACTGTCGCACAATGTTGGTTGCATTAATTTAGACATCCTTGGCTTTTTCTGTTGCAAGTTAACTTATCAAAGTTTGTATCTTCCACAGTGTATATAGTGGTATGTGTTGAACAAACACCATAATTGCACTGTGTAGTAGGTTTTTCCCAAACTCTGCATGAAGTAATTGAGGAGTAAGTTGGAATATTAACGGTATCCAGAGCAAGCAGTTGCCTGTGAATTGCAGTTTAACGGAAATAGTAATCGGAATTCCATGAACTGGTTTGAGAAATTAACCTAAAAATCTTTTCCAACCTGTAATAATAGTATAATGATAATATTAAAGTATAATTATTTAATTTTTATTTAAATTCTGTATAGCAGGCGTTGCTTAGTGTACAAGATTAATTGCCGTAGTAATAATTTTCTCTTGCTTTAATGTTCTCTTGATGAAAAACCTTTTTATAAAAAAAGATGCATCAACCAAACTCTTTTCTCTTGGGTTTTATCTGCTTTAAGACTGGATGCAGTTGGTACTTGTTGTGTGTGGACTGCATGAGTGGGACTGGGTAGGCAATTTGTGCACCCGCCATTTCCACAGGAGTACCTATTTTTTGGAGGCTGTTTCATTTCTCCTCTGGCTCATGCTTTTGTGTTTCAAAGCTTCAGAACTGTTTTTGCCTCCCTGAAAAAATAACCAAGATGTATTTGCATTTCAATTTAGAAAATACGAATATGAACAGCAAAACAGCTATGAAAATATTAAATGTCTCTTTTTGGTTTGCAGGGAAGATTACATGGAAGTATGTGAAACTGCATTTTCTACTGGTTTGTGTACAATTTCTAGCCGTGACATAGAAAATGGAAGATGAAGTTGTTCATGAATTGTACAAAACGTAGTAATTCCTCTGTCCTTGTGCTTCTGTGCGCAAACTGCTTCCTTTTCATATGTCTGCAGCAGAGCCTTTTGCGGAGTTAGTAGTTGCTAGGGCAACTTTCCTGTTTGCTGCTACCTGTTCTGGGATCCAGAGCCTGAACTCATGGAAAAAGCAACTTGTATTCCCTTACAGAGATCTTAGCAGAGATGTAATCTTCACAGTGCTTGAGATCAAAGTTCACCTTCTTCTCTTGGGCATTGGCTGACAGTTTTAGGGAGTATGTTTTTTGGATCAGTCCAGGTTTGTTTTTTTCTTTAGCGAGCTCCAGAATTAATGGAATTAATTTCTCAAGTAGCAGAGACTGTACAGTATAGCATACTATGCAGTCTTTCTTCTGTGTGTACCTTTGGGTTTGTATTTTTCCCTTGGAAGCTTAAAACTTCATGTTACTTAACATGACATCTTGAAATTCATTTGGTTAATAGCACAGTGCTAATGAAACTTCTGAAGCTATGGGCTTTGCCATTTTGAGATGTCCTTTGTCAATTCCATGGACTTCCACAGATTCTGAGCTTAACTGATGAGGTTTTAATATGTACATCAAACTAATTTGCCTCAAGTGTCATGTAGGAGTAATGGAAACTATTTCTAATGCTTTAGCTGTCATGCTGTGCTGTTCTTCAGGGTGAAGCTGTTCCAGGCAGTTTTTCAGTATAAGCATGATGCCTTCCAGTAAACTGGTCTTCTGTAACCTCACTTCCACCTTATTTTGTTTGTGTCCTTATAGAGAATGACAAAGGAGATGCTTGGAGTGCCATGCAAACAATAGAAGACCCTGAAGGCATTCATTTATTCATTCATGATTTATGGGCTGGGAAACAAAGGTCTTATCTTTCTCCAAAAGTAAAAGAAAATAAAATGAAGTGCCAGAAAACAAACAGTAGCATATTTCTGGTTTTAAATCAAGTTACACATAAAGAAAACAAAACATTTGACACTAATCTATAAAGTGGAGTTTTGGCCATTCTTAGATAGCTCATTTATTATGCTTCTGTTATTATTATGCTTTTATTATTCCTCATTTATTATGCTCCTTAAAACAGATGAAAAAAATATTTTCTCTGTGTGGATTTTTTCGTTAAGGTCTTTCAACTTATTATTTCTTTTGCTTCCAAAACTTTACCGTTACTTTGTATAAGAAAGAGCCTCTCTTAACTGTTGTTGGTTTGGTTGTGCTTTAGCTTATTTTGTGATATAAATATGCCAGCCTTTCCAGTCCTCTTTGTACTTATTTTTCTTTAGGCAGTGCTTAAAAAAGTAAAAATGTTATTGTTTGAAGTGTTTCAGCTAGGAAGAGTTATTTCTGGCAGAGAATGTGCTTTCTCTCAGCCAGCCCGCATCTGCTGTTCTGTAACCATTTCCTGCCGGGAAGCCTGATCCATGAGCTCGCTTCTCCCCGGGGCAGTGAGGGAATCGGGGTGAATGGGAATTACTGCCAGAATCCACGTGACAGGTAACACGGAATAGATGAATCGGTTCGTGCATTTGTTTGTAAGTAGTACTTCCACGTTGCATTGAGAGCCACCCTCATGTGAGCTTGAACTACAAGACAGGTGAATGACCTCATCGCTGGGAAAAAGGGACAAATCCTGCTTTCCCAGATCTGTTAGCTCCACAAATTTAGGAAGCTGGGTTGCAAGAGTAGGTGTAGTTCACTTCAGGTATTGAATTCGTAGTATTTTTGTGGATAAAATTTAGGTATTTAAAAGTTTTAATATGTTTTAGTGATCTGACACGGCGCGTAGGAGGCGTGTATGTGGGAGCTGTGCTGGCAGGTCTGAACCAGTCTACATTCTCATGCCTGTAACTGTGAGAAGCAGCTGAGGACAGTGACCTCTGGCACAACTGCATAGATGTATAGCAACAGCGAGAAATAAGAGAGGCTTTTGGTTTTTCTTTTTAAAGCAGCTAGAAGAGAAAAATAACTTTCATATGAAATTATCTTAATATCAAAGTACTTGGAGAATTTTCAAATTGCTTTGCACAGCTGTGTTACCTTCAGTATTGAACACCACTTTCATACCTACTTTTTTTAAATGGATCTTGCAGATTTTTTTCTCTTCCAAGTTAGGCTTTCCTTTCTTCTGCAGTAACATGTGTTTTTAATATAACGAAGAATAAAGTTGAACACTTCTTCAGAGCTACACTCTATTACAAATAGCTTAAGAAATTTTCTACTGTTCGGTAAGAAAGTTTGTTTCGTTTTATAGAAAAAATCCTCTGCAAGTTTCATTTAATCAGATCCTGAAAGCTGTATCTGACAGTCAGGGTATTCAGTCCTTTTTCTATTTGAGCCAGTTTTATTGGTTATTCTTTCAGGAATTAGGCAATGGTTATTACTCGTTATGGGAGGGTTTTTCCATAGCCTACAAAAATTATAGTAGTACTTTTACTGCAATTCAGAGAAAACATATCTCTTGCCAGACTTCCCCCCCCCCCCCCCCCCCCCCTTCCTACATTCAGATTAATTGGCTGTGGTAGTAGTTGTTCTTTTAATGATTTCTAACAAGGTCATATATTGAACAATAACATCTATAAAGGGTTGCTGTAGCCTTCTGAGATGGTGTGCTTCTGTAAGGTAAGCATTTTGTGTGAAAGGTAATACACTGAAGACAGCAGTGTTGTAGATCATTCTAGGCAAGAAAAAGCTATTAAATACATTGAACGAATGAGAAATGTGGCGCTGTTCTTGGCACTCTCCTGTTCTGCAGACTTGCATGTAGGCAGGGGCAGACTCTTTTCTTACTGTTTTCAAGAGGCCATTTGCTGGTTTTTTTGTCAAAAAGAAAATCGTCCCACCCACCCCCCCCCCCCCCCCTTTTTTTTTTTTTTTTTTTTTAAAGCAAAAGCTCTCCAGGCCCTGTGAATTATTAAGATCCGTTAGCACAGTTGCTCTTTCTTTGGGAAATTGGCTGTCAGAAGTAGCAAAAGAGCTCTTAGGAGTCTCTTTGCTTTTGATTAAGTGGAACAGTTGGATCAGTAACAGATTCCAGATTTTATATGACAGTTACTCATTTCTACACAGCCTGGTGCGATTAGTGCAAATTCTCTGAAATAGGCATGTGTAACTATGTGCATATACAAATTCAAGATTTTGCCCTAGTCATAGGCATTGTGTGTCTATACACACACAAACACAAAATGTGACATACTTTAGATTATTATAGCATCCCCTTTGTTCTTTGAGTACATAATGTTGAAAAGTGTAAATGGAGATAGGTTTCATACTGGCGGTTTTCTTGCTAAGTAGGACCTGCAGTGACACAATAAATATTGTGTCCGTCAGTGTAACATAATTTGTATTTGCCACCTATTAATAGAGTTATAGTACAAATTCTTTAAAATTCTAAATTGTTGGTTTTGAAAATCTTTGGAAGAATCAAAATACATAGCTTTCCTTCTTTCTAGAACTAGGAAGACTCACAGTATTACAGTACTTTTGGTACAGTTTGTCTGTTTTCATGATCTTAAGGAAAAGATGATGTCCCTGTAACAAGTCCACCCTGTCCATCAGTTACAGCCAAATGGGTGCATTTGATTCAGTTTTCTGTTAAGCCCGGTTGCAGTGTACTGTGCTGCAGTACATTCCTGTCTGGGAAGATAATGAATATGTATTTCAATGGAAAGCTTTTTTTGATAAATGTTTTGAAGTTTACCTGTTCTTGAAACAGGTTTTCAGCTCTGAGGATTAGCTTGCTGAACTGTTAGCATATGTTTGCATGTATAACTTTCTGTACGGTGGAAGGAGATTTGTTTGTTGCGGTAGCATCCTAGAAAATACATTTGCATCTTTTAAAAGGAGTATTTTGTTTTTACTGGACACTTCTGGCCTGGACCAGTTTAAAAGGCTGGAAAGACCATGGAGCGAGCCTTCTAAAGGGACAACAGGATTTAGAACTTTGAACTTTCTGTTTTCAGTGTCATCTTCTGGACTGTGGGCTGTTTTGTCTATTTGAATTTTTTTTGATCTCTGTAGTAGAGAACTGGCTGAGCTAGGCTCTGAGAGAAATGGTTAGTGGTTTAAGGCCCAGTTGGCGTTCTAGGTTAGCCACACTGTTTCTCAAGAGTTAATACAGGGTTTGATGCAGAATGTTACACCTGAGATAGAATGAAGTCATGCACAACCTGGGGCCAGCACAGCAGCTTTGTAGAAGATGATGGGGGGTCCTAGTGGGCAACAAGTGGAATATGGATCAGTAGCAATGGCCTTATGGATAATTGCCTGCTGCTCTGGGAATTGATTATTCCTTCCTGTTAGGCACTGGTGATACTGCATCTGGAAGACTGGGGTCTATTTTGAGCTCCTTGGCTGGGCAAGGTCCAGCAGAATGCAGCCAGAGCGTGTGCCGTAGTGGGAGGCTGCGGGGGCCGTGTTCTCTACAGTCTGAAGAAGAGAAGGTGGAAAGAGGAGCTGATTCCTGTTTCTGGCTAGTTGCTGGGTGGCTCTACTTGAGGAAGAAGCAGGCTCTTTCTCTGTATATACCCAAGAAAAATAGAAAGATAGCAGAAACAAGTTACCATAAACAGGCAGAAATTTCAATTAGGTATCAGAATATTATTTTTTTTTTTTTACCCCAAAAAGGACGTTCAAACACTGGAACAAGTTGTCCAGCGAGGTGGTGGAATCTTAATCATTGGAGATACTCCAGACTTGTCTGGGAGCACTGTTACCTAACTTCCCGTTTGGTACTGTTATGACCAGGGAAGTTAAAGGGGCTGGCCTCGAGATTTTTTTGATCTAAATTCCTTTGTTACTCCTTTGCTTAAAGTATTTTTGGAAGCCAGCACCTCACTTCAGGTCTTCTGTGGCCCAGATGTACATGCAGGCCTAGTCTGCGGGGAGAAGCTGCCTGGTTTCTGGTTTAATAAAAGATTGATAGTGGACATGAGCAAATGAATATTATGTATAGAATTCCTCTTAGTGCTCTCTGTGCAGCACAGCTTCTGCTTTGTGAAAAATTCCTCCTTGTATTTCAGCTTGTTTTCTGAGGTAGAAATACTTTTCCGTAGTATTTCAGTTTTAAAGAAATTAAAGTTCGCTGAACTGAAACATCCAGTTTGCTTTTTAGAGCATTTCAAGCATTCATCGGTGGTGGTGCATTGTGCTCTGACCCCTTTTTATATCCTGAAATGCATCTAGTTACCATTCTGTAATACAGCCTTAAAAGAAGAATATAGCACTTGCCACCTCTATCCTTTCACACTTGTTTTCTTGCCTTTTAATGGGGCAGAGTTGCATTCTGTTTGAATTTCAAATTGTAATGTCCTGACATGCAGCACTCAACACTTAAAAAGATGTAAATTGAACAAAAAGTGTTTTATGCTCTGTAGTACAAGAGACATCAAAATTGAAGGAATCGGGAGACTGACTGACCTGTGTAACTAAATGCATGAGCCAGTCCTAGGCTGTGCTGTCTTAAGGATTTTACTTGGTCATCTGCCTGATGGGGAAGTGCTTTGTTAGATCTTCTTTTTCTCCATGAGAATGCATGCTGTAGCTGCTTTTGACTATCTTCTGCCTTCCTCGTCTGTATTGTAATTTGAACAGCTGAATATTCTGTGACTTTCTAATGGAACTTTTTAGTAAGAAAGATGCTTTGAGGGGACCTTATTCTTAATGAAGGTGTGCTGTTTTGGCAGTGGTGAGGAGTTTGCCTGTGTGAGATCTTGGGTGCCTGACATGCAGAGTAATCCAGTCTCCACCTAGAAATTATGTTCTAAAAAATCAGAGGAAGTTGGTAAGAGGGAGTGAATAATTTGTGAGATACAATCAAACTATTTTTTTAGCATGTTATCTGTTTCCTCTTTTAGGAAAATATTTCCTCCAAACTATCATCATGTAAAGGTCCATCGTGCGATCTTATGCTCTAAAACCAAAGCCTGCTGTTGGGGAAGTTGCTAATTAGGCAGAAATGGGATTTAACCTGTCTTATCTTTAAAGGCCAGTTCATCCTGTCATATCTACATTCGGTCATGAAAGTACAAGTGTAGTATCTTTCCAATACACATTTTCACCAATTTCTGTGGGCCAGAACTTGTTGTTCCTTGTCTTCAGACAGATTATTGAGTATCTGAGGAAAAATGGTTTGCTAGCTACAGTATGATTACTTGGCACACGTCTTTGTGTTGAAAAGTTATTGAAATGGATAAGGAGTGAGGCTGGGTTTATGTAACAGCAGCCTCAGAGCTTAAGTGAAGGCAAGATTAAATAAAAACATATTCCTGTATTAATGCAATTGGACCTACAGCTATCCAAAACATAAAGATTTTGGAAAGGCTGAGTAAAAGCTACACCAGGCAAGGTAAAAGGTTTCCCATGAAGTTACATTGCAATTGCAAAAGCAAGAGTACTGATCAGTGAATTCTGTGTTTATTTTAGAGAAGCAGGAGAAACTATCAGAGAAGTTGGGTCAGGAAAACTGGAGCCATGATCAGAATAAACCTTGGAATGGAGCCATAAGAAAACCTCAGAAACTGTTTAGATCATTCATTGTGCAGAAGGAAACTTGGAGCTGTGACCAGAATTGCTCTTTCTTGCTGTTTGATTTCAGCTCTGTTCAAGTAACTGCAAAGAATCTACGGCTGTAACCTTAATCTCTTCAATGATTAACGTTTTCTGAAGGTGGTGTGCCTAGATTAGTGTGCTTTCTAGGGGTGAAACATGCAAATAAAGCCAGATTGAAGTTTGGATCCATATTATTATGACAAATAGATAAGTAGTTTAGGACAGCTTTTGTTAAAAGCTGTGGTTACTTGTATATCCTTTTGTGCCTTGGAGGGAGTTGGAATGGCTTGTTGGGTAGTGTGTGAGATTTAAAACCAAAAAAATTTTGGATGTCACTTAGCCAGCTTCCAGTAGGGAGCTATGGTGTGGCTCGCTCTTCCTTTTGTTTATGTTCTTCCTTCCAATGTATTAAAAAAAAAAAAAAAAAGAGAGAGAGAGACAAGATGCCCCCTCCCTTGCCGGAGGCTGTTTCAAATCTTTTCTGTCCTTCTGAAGCTATTTAAAGAACTGTGTATTTGAAAACATTATTAACAACATGTATATAATCTTGTAATAAAAGGGTAAAAGGTCATGATACTTTATATAGATATAGTGCATTTGACTTCAAATTAATAACTTTATAATTAGGTAAGGGTAGCAAAATTTAAAAAGATATTTTATGTTGGTGTGACCCACAGAAGAGCTCCAAGTAGTTCTGAAACCTTCAGAGTTATAATATACTGATGTGTAAAAAAAAAAAAAAAAAAAAAAAAAAAAAGTCCCTTTACTTTTATTAATGTGTTGTCTTCCAAAAAACACCCTTGGTACTGTGAGTAGTGTTTGAAATGAAGTTTCTATTCCAAAAGCATAGAACACAGTAAACTGTACACATAGTATTTATACTAGGGCTTAGACCAATTACTTTCCCCCATGCTTCAGCTTTTTTTTTACTGATTTTGTTTCCTGGAATCAGTTTTTCCTTATAGCTGTAATGTAACATTGTGAAGCTCCACTGAAATACAGTAAAATGTGAATAGTGTACCTTTCCCTTCCCCCCCCCCCCCCCCCCCCCCCGAACCCAAGGTAGGGCAAAGTAGAAATGTGAAAATTTTAGTTGGGGTAATAATGCCTCTCAGTCTCATACTTAACAAGAAGTTTAGATGTGCACAGCAGCATAAGGTAGTGGTGATGATTTACTGCTTGTTTATTTATCTCTTTTCTCTAAGTAAGCTTTATGTGAGATATGCAGGGAATGTTCTATAGATTGAGACACTTGTTGCAGTTGTTTTATGAGCCATGTAGTGTCTACAGTGCATCTTCTTTAGATAACAGAAAAAGCTGTGAAGAATCTAATGAGTTAAGGAGTAGAAAACACAAAGTAAATATGATGGCCAAACCTCAAAATAATACATGAATAACCTATAAATATAAACTAATTTGAATAGTATGTGCCAACATAAATGATCTGTTTGAATTGCAGCACTAGTGAAAGGGTAAGGGTATAAAAACTTGAGCTGTTATTTTCCTACTCTGATTTAACCTCACCTGAAACTTAAAACTCTTTGATTAATGGCACCTGGTTGTATAGCTGGCTGCAAGTGTTAAGCAGTCTTTTGGTGTCATTGTAGATGGAATTTTTGCATATTTGATAATATAATTAATAAGTTTATTGTTTAGATGGAAGGATAAGACACTTCTAACTTGTCATGGAGTTCAAGAGTTATATTTATCTGGAATTTATGAATTGCTTCTGAGCTTCGAGGTATTCCACTTTTTTTGTGTTGCAGATATAGATTAAATGACAGACATGTTTCAGATCTCACTAATAGTGCAGTTACTGCTATAGTAAGAGGCAAGGAAACCACAATTAAAAAAAATTACTACTTGTTCTCCAGGAAGGAGAGTGTACACTAGCTGATGGCTGTTAAGTCTTTTAATCCTTTGAGTACGTGGAATGGTTCTGACTGATCTCTAATGTCAAAATCAGGTTAGCCCTTGGGATGGAAGACTGTTACAGAAGGAGAACAAATAGTTAGAAATTATGTTTTGTTTTTCAGCAAATAAGATGTTCATAAGAAAACAATACAAAGACTAACCTAATGAAACATTTAAGATCTTTTTGCTCATTAGATGAAATAAATTTGAGGAGCTGCAAGTTGATAATATATACAGTCAAAAAATTAAAAAGAGAAATTGTAAAATTCATAAATTGGCATGTTTGCATGCATGTTGGAAGAGTTAGTAGGCTGTGTTCCTTCATTTTAAGCAGCTGGTGTTCTCTTAAGGTTCAGAAAGCAAAAGGCATGGTTAAAGAGTTGAAACCAAGATGTAAAATGTACTTAGGTTTTTAAAATATCACTGACAGTAACTGGAGTGCTCACAGTGCTCAGGTGGAATATGAGAATGATAAAAGCAGAGTTGTAGTCTTTGTAGCTTTCTGTTTGCACATGGTTGTGAAGTAGTATCTGTTGCTGTCTGCCTTCTATGTATGTTTCTACAGTTCCATATTTTGATGAGTAAGAGAAACACTTTATCATTGTTTTCTTTCTTTAAACTACAAATAAGTGTAAATTAATCACAGTTAGTGGTTGCTTCTGAAGGAAGCACTTCTAGGATGGATGGCTTTTGTGTATGTTTAGTATGTTGATAGTTATTGTCGAATAGACTTTCTCATACTGTGTTCTGTGAGTAATGGAAGATGAGAGGCTAAGGGAATTAAATCCCCGTTTATTCAGCGGCTTATTGTTTCTCTATTTCATCCCTGAAAACCTCTAAAAGATTAATTAACGGATGACAAATATCTTGGCTTCAGATATCCATCTGAAATACGTGATGTGTCTTATAGCTTATAATAAATTTCTTACTACATTAGCAGTAAAAAAATACGAAATAACGCAAAATTGACAAAAACCCGCAAATCTCCAGCTTAATATTGTTAAAGGGGCAAAGAATTGTTCCAAAGGTGTGATAATTCCTTTAACAATCCAGAGTATTTAGCTCTTAATCACTGTCATCAAATCAACCCCTGCATAAGGTATTTTCCAGGAGGAAGGCAGAACAAACCAGCAGCAGCAGGGGAGACTGGTCTGGCTCGTTAATTAATGTTGTCCTCCTTGTAACAGTAGAAATATGAAGTTTGTTCTTAAAGGACTATAAAATGTCATAATGGAGCGTGTCCTTTTCAGGCCTCTGTGGATGCTATGAAGAAAAGTTACTTAGGCATTGCAGCTTTTTGCACTGAAATAGGATTACATTATTTTAGATATTTATGCAGTTGTTTTTAAGCCCTTTAGGCTATACAGAAACATGACATTGTATTTGTAATTACTAGGTGTTACATGTGTAGTTTGTTTAGACATTTTAGACAAGGACATGTTGTTTAGAGCATGTGAACCCTAATGTACTATCATGTAAATTGGAGAAATCCTGTTTAAACGATAATTAATTGTGCAATTTCTTTTCTATTTCCAGAAGATTATTTCCCCTTAAACCTGTATTCCAGGTGGTACTGGGAATCTTAGATGCCTTTGCCTCTAAAAAAGATGCTTCCGGCTATGTTTTCAGGATCATCTTGGTTTGAATCTGATCCGCTTACAAAAGAAACAGCAAATTCCTTCCCCCTTGCCCCCAGATGTGCTTTTCTGCCCCCAGCTTTGTCGCTGTTAGTGACTGTAAGTCACAAGAGGTCTGCGTGCTTGCAAATTCTCATAGAAGCTGAAAAATAGTTTGAGGTAAAAGTGGGGATGACAGAATGGAAGAGAAATAGAGAGAGGAAAAAATGATAGAGAGAGGGGTCAGGCTGTAGAAGCCAGGGAGCAAATGTCACACGCGATGATAGAATACATATTCAGCCTGTGTTGTGACATGGATATTAAGCTGTAAAGTTGTAGACCTTGAAATACCCCGAGGGCCTTCAGTGGAGCAGCTTCTGAAGTAAGAAGAATGGTGACTCAAGTGCTTATAAAAAGTTTAGAGAAAAAGTCTGCACTGTGGTTTTCTTAATGCGATGCCTAAAATGTGTTTCTGTGCCTTTATTGCTGGTGAATCTCAGTTTTCTGTGCTCTCAGAGAAAAACTTAAACATCAATTGTTAAAAATGCATAAGGTGAAATTCTGGAAGGCCCTGGAAAAATACTGGGGTTTGAGTATTAGTAGGGTCTAAGCTGTTTTATGTGACAGCTGGGATAAATCTACGTGGCCATCTTCAGGTACCAGCACAGGAGCAGTCCCCGTACTCCCGGAGAGCTGGGCATCGTGCAGCCACATGGGCTGCTCAGGGTCTCAGTTCTTGCCTTAAGTGTTGAGTAAGCATAGCTTGGTCACATTTCCTTCTGTGCAAAGCTTATGCACATCTCTGAAATTTTCAGTTGCACTTTCAGCTTACCTGCACGCAGATTAAATCAACAGTAAATCACAGTCCACACCTCTAACAAGGTATGTAATTCCACCTGCACTTGCAGGGTGGCATGCCTAGCAGCCATTATCAGATTGTGTGTCCGCACATAAATACATAGATGACTTCTGCTCACTAGATTTTTTTAAAATTTTTTTTTTTATTGCTCCTGGTCCAGAAGCAGCTATCTATAGTTGGTTGGTTGTTTTTTTTTACTGCCTCTGGAAGAGAGCCATAACAGGAATGGCTGGCATTAGTCTGTGGTCATACTGTTGAGCATTGGCTTTCTGTCTAATTTGTCAGATAGTACAGCCAGAGCATAGCTAGATGTAGGGTGTGTCTGAAATTCATGTAAGGAATGTAGTACAGTAAATGTAAATCACTTTACCTGATGATAGGGCATGTTTTAGGGTATCTTCATAAGAGAGTAGCTATTTTCCTTTTTCTGACATAAGCAGATCTTAAAAAAAAAAAAAAAAAAAAAAAAAAAGGGGGAGGAGACATAAATGTATTCCCCCCCCCCACCCCCCTTAAGGTTTATTTTAATTTTCATTCCATCCAAAGTTTGAAATAATTGGTGGTGTTTTGTGCAAAAATGTTACTTACACAGTCTCCTGAATTGCTCTAAACTGAATTCTTGAACACCTTTGTGTTCCATTGAATGAGGACAGGTTTTTTGCTTAATGGAAACACCCGCTGCTCTAGCAGTAGCTACACATGTACACTTGGCTTTGAGCTGGCTGAAAATTGTTGCAGAAATCTTAAGTGTCAAGTTAAATAGCGGTCCAGTCTAGCAGCTCGCTGGGATGGATGCTGTTTGGTGTGGTGTTCAGTACTACCAGTGGAACAGAGCGAAGGACGACTGTCGGTGGAGGGCGTAGGAGTTGACAGTGTGCCAGGCTCCTGTTGCTTATTTCAGCCAAATTTGAATCTGTTACTTGATAATACAAACCCTTTGGTTTGTTTCTAATTTTCTGAATGATCCCATTGCATCTTTAATGCCTACAGTGTCTTACACGTGTATATTAATCATAGATGTAAAAGGCTGGGGGGTTCTTTTTTTTTCTTTTTAAGATGGATGAATTAATACTGTTTTGGTCTTTATGGATGATGGTGCTGAAGCACAAATATTGAGTTAGTTGGTTGAAGTCATCACTTTGCAAACAAGAGGGGAAAAAAAGACAGGGTTTCTCATTTTTATTTTTTTTAGAGCCTTATTTATAGCTTCCTGTCTTTCTTTTATCTTTTAAAGGAATAAGTCTTGTACAGCAAGCTTTGTTTTCTGCATTTTTATTTCCTTTAACAAATACCCAAAGTAGTAACTATTATGTTGCTTTATTTAAAACAAAAACAAAACAAAAAAAAACAAACAAAAAACCCCACAACCAACCGACACGCAAAAACCCAAAACCAAACCCAGAGAAAAAACTCCCATAAATGCAAGGCAAAACCAAGGAGTACTGCTTTCATTTGAAACTATTTCCTTGTGGCTTTAGCTTAAAAAGATAGATAAATTGGGATAGCCAATGTGGTTTGGGGGGAACTGACAGAATAAAATTTCCCAGTATTTTCTCTGAAGCCACATTTTCTGTTCATAAATCTTATAATATTTTAAAAATACTTGTATTTAATTCACGCTCCCTATTTTCAGATGTGGATAATTTTCTGCATAGTTAATGCAGCTATGTATTAAAAAAACCCTCGTTTTGAATTTTAAAAAGTAAAAGAGGTCTTGTTTTTCAAAAATCAAACTGTTCCAGATCAGTTTTAACCTAGATATTTCAAACGTGATTTGGTTTGAGAGAAACAGTTCTGTGAATGCTAAAAGGAAATATATCATCCCTCTGGGCAGATGCCATTAAATAAACATGTGTTCACTACTACATAAGAATATTATTTTTTCTAATGTGGCATATGCATGACAAGCACAGAAGGCTTAACTGTCAAACTTGAAAAAAATATCTGTATAGCTAATTCTGTGCTTGCTCTTAAACTAGCTTTTGCATATGCTGTAAGTGTTGTTTTTCTGCATAAAATTCTTTACTTTTGCTTTTAAATATGCATTATAATACTGGGGCTATAATAAGCCATGAAGTAATAGAACATTACTGGACACCTTTAAGGGAAATTATTTAAAGGAGAATATATGCTGATATAGATTAGATGTTATTAAAACATCTGACATGTCAATATAGTTTGTGATTAATTTGATTTTACTGAATAATTTGTAGAACTTTCTCCTCTTTAGGCATTTTGAATAGAGTGAAATAAACAAAAAAATCCCACCCACTTCTCTGAAAATGAGATCAGTTGAATTGCATTTTGGAAGATGTAAATTCTGTTCTTTGTAACGCAGTTTTAAAGGGAGGTTCTGCAGGTAGTTAGTACAAGATCCATTTTACTGGCCATCACACTCATTAAACTTTTTTAAAAAATACATATTTTTATAGAAACCTTCAGATTTCTTGCTTTTATAGATATTCTGGACTGAATAAACAAGATAGAAGAAATGCAAGGTTTGCTGGCTAGAGAGATATCACATTCTAATGCTAAATTAAAACATGGTTAAACCCAAGATTTTAAATTAACTTGTATTACTATTACAGACAACCTGCCAGAGTGAAAACAGTGCAGAAATCCTCAGTGGTTAAATAATCAGATTCTTGTTTTAACTTTTGAAAACGGGCTGTTCCTAAATCAAAGTTACTCGATAATGATGTTGTGTTGTGCATGCTGATTAATGTATGTGGTAATACTCTGTTGGGATGTTATAATGTGAATCTTTCAAAAGTGTTGTAATTTACATTGAAATTAATGATATAAACCCCCGTTTATTTCAGCTACTTGTATATGGGTAATTACAGATGGTGGTTTTTCTTCTGTTGGGTATTGTTTTGTTCTAGTTATTCAGGTTCTTGATGAAGTGAGAGTTTTTTTCTTTCTATTCCTCCTCTGACTCCTGAGTCCAAGTGAGGGTTACTGTTGAGCATGGGCAGGTTTGAGCGTGGCGTATCTGTGGGATGATGTCGGGATGCTGAAGCTGGGGCATATCCTGTGAAGGAGAAGGGAGGGGATGGAGGAGCCCTGTGAAAATGAGTTACTGCATTTCTGCCTCGTTCCTCACCTCCTCTTTCCATGACCTTAAAACTTACTTTCTCCCGTGCAGCCAAACATAACTTACTTTGGGCCAATGGGAGTAAGACACCTTACTATGAGCATAAATGAAAAAAAATGTGTTACTTCAGCATTTGATATTAAAGGATAGGGAACAGGTTGACTGGCATTTTCTGTAAACCATTAGAAGCTGCTAGGTATGTCAGTACTTGAGACAAGCTAAGGGGAGGGAAATGGTCCCAGAAGAAAAGAAAAAATTCTGGGTAAGAAATGAAAAACGTTGGTGAAGGTGGTCTCTGGCATTTCCAGACTTTTTATTTATGAGTTCTTCTTTTTGTTGTCTAGACTATAGTTTGCTTTGTATCCTTGGACTACCAAACTCTTGACTAGAAAGTTCATCGGCAGATAGTAGTTGTATTTGGTTTTTTTGGAAGGAGAGAGGATGAGTGGTTTCAGTGTGTTCTGAGAAATGATCAGGATTAATTTATGAAATTAGCCAGGCCAAAGACCTCAAAGATGCACTTGGTTCAGCATAACCTCTTTCTGCTGACAACTGCCTATAAATGTCATCTGTTCTCTCTAGTCAAAGGTCTATGTGAGGGGGGTCCGCAGCACGGAGAGCCTCTCCTCCAGGGCAGCTTTCTGTGAAGAGCTGCTTCTGAGACACTATGGCGTGAGCAAAATGAAATGATTGCTTTTAAAAGGTCCGTTGTAAACTTAAATATAATTGTCAACCGAGATCACATTATTAACAGTGTCTTCCTTTCCCAGATGTTGTACAAACATTATCTGATGAATCAAATATATCTGGACAGTCAAAATAAACAACCTTGCAGTCATGATGTCTGTAGAGAGCAGGGAAAGGTGATGCTCCTATCTGTGGACTGGAGGGTCACACTGGTGGTATGTAACTTGGATGGACTTGGGGGCTTTTCATGGCTGCAGGAATGGAGTCATCAGGCAGTTTCTTGTAAGGCTCAAGCTGAATTTTTTTTAGTCATGAATTCATCTCTCCCGTAACATTTGTCCATGTTACAGTGATCCAGCGAAACTGAATTGTTTGAAAATTTTGGGCAAAAGGCAGTCAACAAAAGTAAGTTTACAGCAGCTCACTAAGGTGACCTGTCACAAACATGTATCACCTATCAGCCACATATTTTGGCCCTATAAAAGATGGCTAGTTTCTGACTTTGAAGTAGTACATTTCCCCAAACCTACTGAAAATAATGTGCAAAAATAAATGCAGCACATGGCACCTCTGAGTTACTTGTTGAGCCCTTCTTATATCATGTTGTATCTTTTAATAAATTTTGAAAAATTAGGGCTTATTGACATTCTAGATATGGTCAATTACCTTTTTAAGGTTTACAAAAATGGAAGTATAATAATTATAATACTGAGAATTGTCTGAGAATCTGGATGTTGTAGATTTTTCTAAGTAGCAGTCACAGGGCCTGCTTAACTAACTCCATATGGCCAAAAGCATGTAGTCAGCCTTTAAGTGGGACAAAGAGTGTTGGAGTCTTAATGAAATATGCAGTAATCATCAGGGCTGTGTTAGCTCTTTACATTATTTCACACTGCTGCTTTGAAACAAAGAACAGGATGTGGCACATTTAATGCTTTCCCCTTGAGAATCAGTTGGAGTAAAGTTCAATTTTTAATTCAAAAGGCAAAGGAAGCTGTTACAGAATTAAAGATGTGGATGCTGCCCAGATGAGCTATAAATAACTGATCCATGAACAGCAAAACCTCTCTAATAGTCATGAAAAGATAAACGTACACCCCTACAGCAGCATACTCATCATAAACCTGTTCTCTCAGGTTTGGGTGGTGTTTTTTTCTGCTGAGTTATTTGGCTATAAAAAAATGGCAACCAGGTAAACTGAATTAAACTGGGAGATGCAAATAAGAATTGTACCTTGCAAATATAATTGCAAATGCCTTTTGTTTCATGGTTACATGAATCTCTTACTGTATATTTTGCTATTCACACTTTGTATGATCTTGTGTGACAAAACACTTAACGCTTAGGCTGTATGCACACCCCAACAGGCATGTGTGGCTTGGTCTTCTGACGCATGAAAATGGAGTGGCAGCATTCTTGATCCTCTTGTTTCTCGTAATTATTTTTTTGATTGACTGTCTCTGTCCAATTTACTGTGTAGCTTCTGGTGCCAAGTTTGTATAGCCAATAGTTTTGGTAGATTTTAAGGAATATCAGAGAGGTGCTGAATTTCTTCTGTCTCTAGCTGACTAGCATACCAAACTATTATATTCGCTCGAGACTTCACAACTTAGTGTCAGAATTTGCTCAGCTTGTTTCAGGAATCTAAAAGTCTTAAATAGGTGAGCTAACAAGTAGGACTGTGTTCTTTGGTGGTAATTCTTTACTCCAGTACCTTTTTGACTGGTGACTCTGTGGTTCCTTACCAGTAATATCATGGAAGGATGCTTTTTGTCAGCAAGCTGCAGTAGGATCCTTCTGACATGTCTGTTGTTCTTGCAGATGTAGAATACTATCTTGTATTTCTAGCTTCTGGAAGGATGGCTAGCGTAGGTGAGGTAGGTGTACTCCTACAGGGGCTTCTTCGTTAAAAATAACATACCAAAGAGCAATAGTTACTGTAGGTTAACTGTTCTTTGGCAGAACTCCCGAAGTGAAAATGTTACTGTGTCAAGGTAATACTTCAATCCTGATAGATTTGAAATTGCTTTTGAGCTTCTTCCCTCCCATTCTGTTGTTCAGATTAAAATGTAATCTGGTATCCACTAGGTAGCCAGCCAGTATTAAATTAACAGCTTCCACTGAAAATTCTTTGTGTTCTAAGGGTTTAGCGTACATTTTTGACACAAGTATCTCAAAGTTTGGAAGGTGTCATTCCTAAGCATTATGAGTACAGAACACAGTATGTACTTTTTTAGAAGTTTTTGTTTAAAAGTTGTTGGGGCTTTTTATTATTTCTTGAATAATGAATTTATTTGAGAATGTATTTAGTGTTTTTAGAGCGTGGTGAAGTAAAAGCCTTTTTGTTTTTTATATATATATATATATATATACACACACATACACCTTCCTTTGATACACAAAAGCAAGAGAGTTTATTAAACAGCTATAGGATGATGCATGTCACTTGCACTTCTCTTTCTTAATTTGTAGTTAAAAAATAAGCCAAATGAGAAGTTATTCCCCCCCCTGCCCTTAGTTAAGCTTGTGTGTATCTGATTCTGTAACTTTTTCCAAAATCAGCTTACTTACAAATACTTGTTCACATGCTACAGCGTCTGCTATATTTGTGTAACCTCTACTTTTGAAGTATTCTGCTAGTGCGTTCAGCAAAGCATGTAAGGAATCCCATTCTTTGGTGTGTCACTTAAGCACATACTAAAATCTTTTTCTCATTTGCTATAGAATTTCATAATGGTTTGTAAGGGGGTCAGTCATCTCAGAAATACTTCTCTTGCCCTTTAGACAGTATTGGGCTGTGGCTGTTACAGGGAGGAGTCACTGACATTTTGAACTGATTACTTCTTGTAAATAAGAGTCACTGAGTGTTAAGCGAGCGGTAAGTTCAAAGAAACTTCCATTAATCTTGCCAGCACTTTAATTTTATCATCTTATTTACTTACCCGTTTTGGTGCAGAAGAGCAGTGCCTCCTGCTAACAGATACAGTGACACCATGTGCTGTTCCAAATGGAACTTCAGTTGTGAACAGGGACTTGGACTCCTGACACACAGAAATGGTGTGCAGGGGGGGTGTCTTTCCTGAAAGACCTAAATGGTGATTTAATCTATTTGTATTCCGTGAACATCTGCCTCTAGTATAATCTTTTTAATATTCATGTTCATATATTGTACATCTCTCTTTCTAAACCTCTGATGTAAATTAATATCTGTACATTTATGTTGTTGATTTAAGGTGTTCTTGGCTGAGGATAGAGGGCAGGGAGAGGGCATAGGCATCTCGCTAGTACTGTGCTTCTGTAATGGTTGGAGTAAGGAGAAGCTGTCCGTTAATACTGTAATTAGGATCTCAGCATTTCCAACGTAATAAAGTCTGCGTATGAGGACAGCTTACAAGGTTGCTGTGTATGTGCCCTTAACCTTGTCTTGGAAGCTGGTGTTGGCACCAATGGACGCAGTGGTGCTGTCTGATAGAAATTTTGTACTGATGCTGGTGGCATGCAGTGACTAGAGGAAATGATGCCGTAATTGAAGTTTTTTTGGGCTAATTTGTGCCTGATGTCCTGTTAAAAGGCATTTTAAAATGTATAGAGACCAAGAGGAAGTTGTGGGTTAGATTTTTTTTTTTTTTTTAAAATGCAGAGTAAATATAGCATTCCAATGGTGATGTCTTGTCAAAAGAAAAAGACATTCAAAACAGTTTTTGTGAAATACAAAAAAATGACAGTAGTGAGAACAAGTATATATTGCCTTACAGATTTGCTGGCAATTCGTTGGGAATGAGAAGAATTTTAGGTATAAAACACTGCTTATCGAATTTGTTTTCCCATTGCGGTATGAATCTCTTGCTTTATGCTGAAAGAAATCCTAGTGGAAATGAACTACTTGTTAAATAATTTGTCTGTCTCTTAACTGTTCTGTCTTGAAAAAGATTGTTGTTTGTAGTGAAATTATTTTTCATGCTTAAAGGTAGGGTATTTATGCATTTGCTACCAAGGCTCCGGTAGCTCTTTGTAACTTGGTTGAATTAAATTTTGCATAAATGAAAAATATCAATAGTCTTCCAAAATTACCCCCTGTGACCTAATTTTTATTTCTTTCGGAAGTCACAGGTAAACCCCACCACTTCTATGGCCAAAAGTAAGTTTTGGTGCTGGAAATTAAACAACAGCAGTAGTGACCTTTATTTTTAATTTTAACTAAAATAATGGTGGTCCAATTACTTGAGACATTAAATCCTCTCTAATAATTGTTATTAGAAAAGCTGCATATTGATAATTTGGATGTGCTAATGCTTCAGTCTATTAAGAAAAACAGAACATCACAGAGCACAGATACTTGTTATTATTTGTGAAATCAAGGTGTATTTTGCTTCTCATGTGATGCTTGCTGCAAAATTCTGGGGCAGTCTTCCTGTGTCGGTAGAATTAATTTTATGGGAAACAAGTGGGGCCATGATTATGTTGAAAGCTAATTCAGAGCTGCGTGACCAATGTAGCAGTGGTGATGGTGGACTTAGTAGTCAAGTACAGTTGGGTCAGAAGATACAGCTGCATAGAAAGCTGTGATCAGAAGGCAAGGAGAATAAAGGTTGATACAGGGGATGATTATTTTTTTTTAATGTAAAACAGCTCAGATGGTAGCTCAGAGTAATTACATACTACATACAGAGTTACTAAACTGGGATTATCTACCCATTTGTTATCCTCTTTTAAACAACCTAGATATGTGTTGTAGAAATTTCAGTGTATTGTAGCTGGATTTTTATGCCAGCAAAATAACATCTAGAGTACTTGTAATGTTTTGTGCTTAAAGGCAAAGGCCTCTTACAGGTTATGTGGGTATCAAATAAGCAACGAAAAAGAATAAAAGAAAACAAATTGAATTGTCGGTAGTGGTTATGTTTGGTAATTGCTCTTTATCAGCATAAAGAATGTATAGTATAGTGAATTTCCAACAGGTTATGTTTCCACTTGTTTTACATTCTACTTGGGAGGGGGAACTAAGCAAAACCCAGCTTTTTAATAATTTTCAGTTGGAAGCTTCATTTGCTGTCAGATTATGTTCTTTGGCCAAGAGAGATCAAGCTGAGCAGGGCTGCCAACTTGATGTGATATTTCAGATGGATATTTTTCATTGTTAACTTGCAGTTTAAACTTGAGCACTGTGATTTGTATTTAGCAATGTAGGAGTGTGTGTGTGGTTTGCAGTAGTTAAGAGTTGCTATTTACATCCATAGCGTGACAAAGTCAATTAAGCATGGCTTTGCTGCTTCTGTTGTAAGTAGGTGAGAATTTGTGTATGGTTGTAGGCGTTCTGAAGTGAAAGATTTATCATATATGTAAAATCAGCTTATTTTTGCTTACATGAAGGACAGCCACAGTTCTTGCAGGCAGTCTTTTGGGTTTATAGCTGTATGTATACTTGCTTTTTTTACACTAAAATTGTTGACAGAAAGGGAAAATTGTGATGTCCATTACAGTATTTAAATGTCAGTTAAACCAGCCTGACAACAGATTTCTTCTTCTCCCCTCCCACCCCGTATTTGATAATGATCCCACAGATTCCCTGTCATATTCAGTCAGTATTCTGAATTTGCTTGTTAAATTTCTGGAGTGTCCAGTGGAATTGGTTTGATGTACGTCAGAGGAGGCTGTGGCCTAAGGCAAGCACAAAAGGACGAAACACTTCACTGCTGTGCAAGTGTTATCTGAAGCTAATGCGTGGTGACGTGGGCTGCATGGTCAGCCAGAACAGAGTTTCGGCTTAGGGCGTACGAAGATTGCTGGGATCACAGTGTCAGCTCTGATTTCAATTAAGTCTTTGCAAAGAGTTCTGTGCATAGGTCCTTCTGCTTGACAGCTAAGGTCTTTCTTTTAGGATGCATAAATACACGGTTCTTATTTACTGAAATATGAGGAAAACACTAGAGTGAACTATAATCTTAAAGCTGTGTTTTTAAACAAGATTAAAATACTTCAATAAAATAAGTTGGGTTTTTTTTTTAATAGCATTCTGTTTTCTCATGTACAGTGAACCTCTGGACTAGGTGCACAGAAACATTTTGAGTGTAGAAAGAAGCTGCACGGCTGTGTGTGCATAACAGTGTCTTTGAGTGAATTAGTCTAAATAGCTGCTAGATGCCAGCTCGTGGGTGTGCGGTGCTACACTGTGTGGATTGACAAGAGCAAATTTCTGCCAGCATGGGGATCTCTGCACTTCATATTGCATCCTGCAGAAATTCCTTGAACGCTTGTGCTGCTCTTGCTCGTGTTTGGTTCTGTATGATGGCTTTGATATTTCAGCATGGTGCTACAGTGTGTGTTCAAGGCTGTCTTGTAGGCTTGTCTACTTGTTATTGCCCTTTGACCCTGGACTTTAAGTATGTAGATTTATAGAAGGAGTATCCTTCAAGGAAGATAAATTCTTGACATTATTCCTCATACAGTAGCTGTCACTTAACTGTTAGGAGCTTGTCTGCTGTTTCCAGAATGGGTACCTTGGAATTGAATTTAAACAGTCCCAATCAAGAAATGTTTCAAAAGTGAGCTGTTAATGTGGATCTACAACCTTGGTTTCCCTAAATGGGAATAAGTGAGGAAGATACCAGTACAAAGGAAATACAGTCAAGACAAGTAATGGGTGGCACTCCTCTTGTTTCCTTTGGGTTACACTTCAGAAACAAAACCATGTGTGTGGCAAATTGTCTATCCTTTGAGTTGCCTTAGCTCTTAAACTAATCCTCGCTTTACACATAACACTTAAGGCTGGCAGGTGGAGGATAACACCCTCCCTCCACCCCCTTATATTCTTGCATATGGTAATTTTTTGTGTGTCTTGTTTCCAATGTTTAGAAGATGACAACATCGACCAGGATGATGTCAGTTTGTGGCTGTTTTGCCCTTTAAGCTACTGAATTAAAAATAGGAGTGAAAACATGGTGTATTGGTGACCCTTTGTGAACAGAATTGTTCAGATTATTCCAAAACACCTGATGCATATCTGCGTCTGCTGCAGAACTGATGCTAATGGTAAAATGGCAAAGAAACCTAGCTTGCTGTGAGGGACTGTGCTTTCTGTTTAAGTTGGACGTTTACTGTTCATTGTTTATTTTATTAGTAGTAGCAGATTTCATATGCAACTGAATTGAGCAGGTTAAGATGAGGAGTTAAAACCTCTTCCAAAGACTAGTGAAGCTGCAGTTAGGGAATACCTCTCTTTAAAGAAATGTCAAGAAACAATTTTTATTTTCTATATGTTCACCTATTAAACAGCCATTTGAGTTTTGGAGAGATTGAAATGGCAAGCACTTATTTTATATATATTTCTCCTCTTTATGCACGTTTCTTGGGGGCATAGGAACAAAAAGGTACTAATGAATTACAACGGAGAGCTAAGTAGTAGAGAGACTTTGAGGAAAAGATTAAGAGTCCTCATTAGATTGAAAGGGGAAGCAGAAGCCACAGATAAGACCAGGGAAATTAATCTTAGGTTGTGAAAGATGACACCTGTTCTGAACTTGTGTAAATGTTGAGTGGCTGATAGCAGTGGAAGGGCTTGGCTTTTTTCCATTTTGCATGCAATTCAAGCAAGTTTGAGAAGGGGAAGAACATTTTAGGTACCATTATAAGCAGATGATTTACTCATCATTGACCTAGCAGACCTCTGCCCAAGCGCCACAAGACCTTAGAAGGGTATGCCCGTTGTGAGGCTTTTTCCCTATGTGAGCTGACAAAGGTAATGTTCTGAAGTTGACAAGGAGTGACTCAGTTTCCTAGCAGGTTAGGAAACATTGAAGTAGTAGAGTGGATTAGGTCAAGAAGTCTTACAAAAAGGCTGCCTCCACCTTTGGGTGGATCTTTGGTGTCTTGGTGACTGTGATGGCAGGAAATGGGTATATGTTGATCCCTGCCTCATGTGAATGGTCTAATTCATGTTTAGTTTATTGCTGGGCAGGTCAGCAAGTCTGAGTAAGCAGAAGGCCCAGCCCATTCATTCCCCAGTGTCTTTAGACTTAATTAAATCCACTTCCAGAAAAGCTAAACTGTTTGGGGAAAAGATTAAACAAGACAGTCTGAGTAACTGAAAATGAGAGAAACTCTGAATTGTCTTTATTTTAAAAGATGTAAGCTGACTGTAAACACTGGGTATGCTTTACACTGTATTATACTTTTCTTTACGCTAAATTATTCTTTTCTCTTTGTGTGTATCTACAGATAGACTAATTTATCATAATCTTAACTACCGTTTTAATAAGGCAAAGGGAAATTTTGTTACTGTTTATTCCTGGGGTCCTTGGAGAGCAAAACTTCAGAAATGTGTAGTAATAATTTTTAAGGGCAATCTGCAACCCTGACTTTTCCGAAACAAAGTACGCACGGTTGCCTTGTTTCTGATGTGGTCCATATGCAATGGATGTAACTGGTTAGTCAAAAAGTAGCTGGAATAAAAGGAAAAGGAGGACAGAGTCACGTAGGCATTGCTGGGATGGTTATCTACTGCCTTGATAATTAAGGTGAGAGTTCAGAAACAAATATGGTATTTTCAGCCATGGTGGAAAGCTAAATTACAGAAGTGCTGTTATATTTGTTGCTGAGGAGGTCCTGCTGTGCAGGTAACAGTCCAGTAAAATTAGAGTAAAATCAATTAAATAATCTGTAATCTTTCAGGTAGGTCTTACGTAAAGAAACATTAAACAATACTGAATTAAAATACAAATTCATGGTTTTTCTGTTTGTGATTTGTACAACAGTTGCTCGTTCTTAAGTATGCTTTCTTGGATGAGTTCTTATTCTCCTGCTTACAAGCCCTTTCATTTTGTTTCTGCAATGAAGATATAACAATTTATGACATCACATTAATATCCATGGCAACAGACTGTAAAGTGAACAACATATTACATTTGCATTGCAGAATCAGCGGTGAGGGAGATGGCTCCTGTTGAAACATGGATATGTGAAATAACTCCAACAGTGAATACAGGAGATGCTGTGAAGGGGAATTTTTTGTAGATGCATCTTCTCAAGTTTTATAAAACTGATTGCAGAATGGTTCTCCAGTCTTCAGTGATTTGTTTTTTCCATCCCTGATGCTGTATATAATGTTGTGTGATCTTAATATTTTTTCCTGCAATACCTTCTGTTTACAAATAGGAATAAATGAATATATTATTATAAATAAGAATATGCTGATGGAGGAATTGTTTTTCTGTCCCCATCTGAAAGAAATCTGTAGTATTCCTTGCTTGAAAAGGTGAATTGGAATAGATGGGCATAGGGAGGGAGAGGGGTTCGTTTCCAACGGAAACTTTTTATTTAGTACTTTTGGTTTGGGGTGGTACTGTGTTTGTCCCTCTTGCTTTGGCTGGCCAGCCTTACAAACAGCCGTGTATTGTGCTTGTCTGATTGTCATGTTGATGTTTCTGCAAAGGCAGAGGAAGAATCTCCGAGCACATCTATACTGATTAATTTATAGCTGAATTTTCCTGTGTTGAAAGGTGCTGCCAACATAGCAATTGTAATAACAGGCAGCGCTAGTGAAGCTCAGCGTTATAAAAAAGCTGCCTCAGTGTAGCACAGTCCATCATCACTGTGGCAGGCTGGTTAAGTGTGAACTTGAGCTCAAAAATTTTTGAAACTTTCCAGGAAAGACCAAATGTGTGAAACTAATTAGTTGAAAATCAAAGACGTGTAACTGTTCAACCACTTGATGTAATGCACGTATGGATTTCCAAATATTTAGCCTTTCTCAAGGAATCGTTACACAAGGTTTGATACTGGGCACTTAGACTTTTTCAAGGAAGTTATTCTGCTTTTAAAGCTGTTTCATATGGAGGGTTTCATTTTAAAAGTAGCAATTAAACTGTTCCTATTCAAAATCATCCCTCTTCTAAAATGTTTGTTATTGAATGTGGTCAGTTTTTTAGAAGTTTTAATTTTAGCATGTATGATATTGTATCCTTTTTGAAGTCTGAGAAACAGATCCTATGAGGAGTCCAGGAACTGGTTACAGGTAGCTCCCTCTGCTGGCTGCTGACAGAAGTTGGCAGCAAAAATGAATAAATTTCAAAGCCTGCTTGACATTCTGCTGGTAGCATGCATACATGGTGGTGGTGCACAAAACCTGTTATTTCACTTTTACTTCAGTTTAAATAGTGGCAAGCTCCAGTAAACATTTGCTTACAGAAGAGCACAAAGTATTTTGGCATGCTGCTTGGAGAGTACTAAAATCCAGTAAAGAACAAAACAAAATGACAAAAATGTGTTTGTCTTGTCTCTGAAGTCTTTTATAGCCTTTTATTTTGTGCCTGTGGTTTTGAAAGTCTACTGTTCTCTCAAAAAAGATGTGTATGTGAGGGAAACAGTTTGCACTCTCACATTTTTAAAAAGAGGCTTCATTTCAACCACTTCTGCTGTTCTTTAATACCTAAACTTAAGATGTATTTTCTTTTCTTTTTTTCTTTTTCTTTTATCCAAAAAATAGTAGCAAAACTTGAGAGTCTGGAAACCTACCTTTTATTTTGAAAATATTTATAAGCATCAAGTCTGACCATAAACACCTTTGCAATAATGTTAGTTATTGTTGAAGCCTGACCCTCTGCTTCTAAAGCATGTATAAAAATTATAAGCTGAAATCTAGTGCTTAACTTTGCTACTCAAAAAACTGTTAGCAATATTAAATTTGGCTTTGCCTATTGCTAACTATTACTTTTTATTTGTATATTTGCTGCTGGATGGGTGGGGTTTGGGTTTTTTGAAATGATTTCAACTTTTGCTTTGGCAACTTTTAAGTAAACAAATCGCCAAGTCAATTTTGTAGTTCACTTGTGTAAATGTGTAAAATAGTATAACTAGTTCCAATAGGGAGGTAGGAAAGCAAGTAATAAAATAAGCTTTTAAACATTATTTTCAAGTATTGTATAAACTAGAAGCAAATGTGTTTGCTCAATTCCTCCTAGTTTTCAAAAATTAATATGAAGAGGACTTATCTAATGTTCCACATATAATGGAATTAGTGTTGTAGTTCACACTTATAACCGTTAGCTGTTACGTGTTTGTGGTACATGATGTGTGTTTAACAAGGGAGACTGCTATAAAATATTTCCTATATTCCTAAGTTAAATCAATTTTGTTTTCTCACAATATAGCATTACAAGTAAGTTAAGGAAAAGAATCTTCCTAATGAAAATGGTTGTTTCTATAACTATTAGGTTGGGCAAAAAAAATAAAGGAAAAGAAGAAAACAGTGGTCTGGGGGCTGTAAGTAATGGCACAGTACCATAAGGAAGCATGAACTGAGAAAAAGTAAGCACAATTCATAATTTTTACACAGAAGAGTAAACTCGAATTTAGCTAATGGAAATCCAAATATTTACTTGGTTAAGTAAGCGTACAACTGAGATGGAAATATTACAGTGTTTTGTTCCTAGCTGGGTGGAAGGAAGATAGCCATGATCATGGAGAGATTAGGCAACATTACACTCTTAAATTTCTCTATAAATGTGTCTTTGGATAAGTTGGAGATCTTGTCTTTGTTACGTTTATAATCTTAACTTATCAATTAAAAATTGTGGCAGCCTGCAAGCATATTGTAAAACAGCAAATAATAATGAAAAAAGCTGGCTTGCTTAAAGATGATTATATTTTTTCCTGTCTGTAAATGTGCTCATTGTGTAACGCGAATGCATTAGCCTCCACAAAATGTAAGAAATGAAAGGCAGCAAGAAGCAGTTCCATTGTTATCACTCCAGGCATGTCTAATGAATCGTGTTTCCATGTTCTCTTGGTCACGCTGCAGAGTGCCCTCAGCCAGGGCTAAGCCTCCTGCAAAATGCTCTTTTAAGATGATTGTAGCAAGCGCAGAAATGCCGGCTGCGGGGGGGGGGGGGGGGGGCGGGGGCGGTGGGGAGGGGAAGCTGCAGAGTGCCCTGCTTTCCCTACAGCTGCAGGGATTACTCACAGGGCTGGCGCAGGAGTGACGGCCAACTGGTTGAGTGGTGAGTGGAAGGCTTTTCAGGGACTTGGCTCATCAGAATTGCAGTTTAAAATGGAATCGTCTGTCTTGAGCTGTGCAATTGTTTATAAGGCAAACCTGCCTTCAGGAGGAGGGAAGAAAGCATCCTGGTACCGCTTTCCAAAATGATCTATCTGTGTTTCAAGAATGACGTCTTGCATACTTTATAAATGAGAAAAGACTTTTTGTTCCGTTTGCTTTCCAAGTATGGATTAATAAGGACTGTATTTTTCCTAAGAACAAGCCTTGTGTTACTCTGGTGATGGCTGAACTAGCTCTGATTTCTCTTTAGAGACTCACTGGCCTCGTACATTCTGTTACCTCCGGCACAGCCTCTTGACTGTAGGGGATGGGGAAATACACTCAACGTGCTATCGATGAAAAACACTTATGTTTAGAGAAGAAAAGTATTAAGTCCACATTCTCCTTCCATTATCAGTGCAGAAAGGAAGATCTTACTGGTGCAGATGTATTGCAGTAGTTCTATCTTCTTTGAACCTAGAAAGATCAAAAGGCAGAAGTGGGGGTTTGCAGCTGATGTGTGGAATGAGGGTTGCACACTGGCTACAAGAGTCCTGCGTAGTCATTGAAAATGGGAGGGAATGAAGAAAACTTGGAGGTTCGGAGGGAGAAAGAAGAGAGCAGGTCACGTTTGCAGAGTTGAGATTGTTTCCTTGGATTACAAAAGTATAGTAATATTTCTTTTTAAAAAAAATTACTTGCTTTCAGATCTTCTGGGTTACTTTTATATTCTTCTGAGAAACTATTTTTTAATGCCCTTATACCAAGAAGTTGAAGAAGGAAATGAGATGTAACGGAAAGTGAAAAGTTCAGAAATGTGGGAGGAAATTCTAGAAGCTCCCAGGAGTAAACTTAAGAAAGTACTTCTTTCTTAGTGGCATCCTTAGCCCTGAACGCTTCAGGGGAAGATGGTGAGAGTCTCTCCAAACTTGTAGTCTGTTTTCACAATGGTCAGGTTAATGCTTTTCATCTATAGGAAATACCACTGCAAAGAAATATAAAGTAGCTTGGAAATAAAAGTTCTTAACACAAACACATGGTGGGACAAATGAAACAGTTTAAATCAGGGATTTGGGGGGAATTTTCTGGCGCGCGAGAGCAGGTTTCACACTGCAAACAACTTCCTGCTTTACTCTAGGAAGCAGTGTAAATGGCATAAAAGTTTTGCCATATTTATGTTCATTTTACTTGTTCTTGGAACAGAGCTAGTGATTTTAAAAAGCATTCAAAGCAAAAACCACACAGCAAACTTAACTGTTTTATTTGGAATCTCTTATATCTCTGAAGCGAGCTGCTCAGCTCTCTGGCATTGCTAGTTCTGCATTCCTACATAGAAAGCAGACTTGAACTATAATTACACAGAAATGTTTATACTGATTTCATAGATAATACTTTTGGTTTTGGGGAAGTTAGATATTGCCCCTGGATTTTTGGAATATTTGGAAGTGAACTTCTAAAAAACCAGAAGTGATTACATACTTTACATGATCAGTTTGTTCCTAGTGCCTTTCAAAATGTTGCATAGTTAACCATGGCACTGGGAAAATGTCACTGTGAAGATCTGCATTGTGGTGTGTTACAATGGAAAGGTGAAAGAGACCCTGCAGGAGTAAAGAAATGTGAGGGTATGGAACAGGAAGAGGGAGAGAATGTAACATTTAATGTATATTTTATAAAATATAATTTCCTACCTACTAGGAGTGAGGAAGCAATGAAAGTAATACTTCAAGTAGTGCTAACATAATCTAAAGTGCAGATAGCTACCTCTACCATCAGTTTTCCAACAAATACCTATTATGCTAATTTCTGTTTCAGTAGGCAACAATGAAAGTGTTGTATTCCTGTGATATTCGACAGCTGTTGCCTTTGAAGGTTTTATTTATGTTGCTGAAGTGCAACAATTTTAGTTTCATGGTCAACTCTGCTTGAAAGTGTTAGTGTTTATGTATCTATTTATATTTCAAAAATTGTGGCCTATCGAAATACAAACTTGGTCCTGTCTGAACAGCAGTTTTCAGTGATAGTATTAATTAATTTTGTGATTTCCCTGGAAGTTTTCCCGAGAATTTGTGATGTTAGGATATTGGATGCAAATACCAGTATGGCCATATTCTTAACCCTTCACAGAAGCTCTATTTGCAAATACATGAACACAAAATGGACTGTTCTGGTGAGAATTTCTTCTGTATTGGTTCTTTTTTGGCTGGCGAGTTGGCTTGGGAGACAGAGAGCCAAGGTGAATTCTCAGTATTGTAAGAGGTGAGCAGTGCCATTTCTCTACAATCATAACCAGTGCAAGGAAATTAGATCTCTAAGTGGGTTGAATCTGATTTAGTAATAAGTCAATTTAATCCCTAATGACTTCAAAGACAGATTTTACAAGGTGATCAATGGCAGTATAAAAATGATCGATCAATAGCATCGCATTTAATTGGATTTTTATGGGTATAATATAGTTTTTCAGAATTAATGTACCATTGCGTTGCTTTGTAACTCTTTTAACTCAGTTTTTTAGAAGAAATGATGCTTCAGAATACTCGTTGGACTTTGAAATATTTTTTTAAGGGCATGCTAATAAAGGTTAAAGTGAAAAATGAAATGCTTGCTTTTAGTAATTGAATTTCTGATTTTGTTCAAGTTATTTGGCTGTGTGTTTTTTAAAACTGTTTCTACACAAGGAAAAATCCCCACATTCTTCATATTTCATGGTGACGACAAGACAAAATATCAAAGAATAAGAAGGAACAAATACTGATCTGAATATGAACCCTGAGTAGCTGAATAACCCCTTCCTCAGCAGTTTGACATAGTAATCTTCCCTCAAAGTAATCTCCTTGTCCCATGTGTCCTGCTTTAATCTATCAGTATTTCTGCAGTGTGCAGCAAGAAATTGATTTTCAGTAATTTTAATGGCTGAATAACTGGTGCTGTCCCAGAGTGTTTTTTCATATTTGCAGTGGCCAATGTGGTAACTGAAGTCAGTGTTCTGGATAATAGATTTCATTAGTTTTGATGCCTGAGGTAAAAAAGCAGTAGGTGGGAATAAAGACTGTTTTTGATGTCTAGACGTTCATTTCAGCTGTTGCTGCAATATGATACATTAAAAGGAAATATGTAACATAGCTCTGAGGAAATATGTATTCTTTGAAACTAATTCTACTTTTAAACTGCATAAGGCAGTGTGACCTGAATTATTAAAATGTGGGTGGCTGAATTTCTTAAAGGTATAACTATCTCTGCAGTGCCGCCACAGTCTTAACTTGCTTTCTCTCCTTCCTTCCTTCCTATATTTCTTTTAAGTAAAATATGTCAGTTTGGTCACTGAAGCAGAACAGAGATCTTATTATCTTTCTAGTATCTCTGCTGGGGGACCTAAAATTATTGAAGTATTTGCTTTGATATTTTGCTGTGACTTCTCTCCTTGAAATTTTTATAATGGTTCTTTTTTTTTCTTTGAAAACATGGCTGGCTTCATAAAAATCATTGGACATTTTGAAGACCTTAACATCTCTGACTTGAAAATAATAATAATAATAATAATAAAAAAAAGACCCCAAGCCAACTAAGCTGCTCATTAATGTATGTTTAAATTATAAATTTCCAGTGTAAGCCTAAATTATTGTAGCTGCCTTTAATTGTTTTAGCATCCAGTCTACAGGGATAAACTTAGAAATCAGCACAAATGTTCTATTCATTTTTTGAAACGATGAAAACTAAATGATTACAAACATTTAAAAACTTTATATGTGAAAGCTTTCGATTAATTGCCATTCTGTATGGAGACTAGCAGTGAGATTTACTACCTCAGTCATAATCCATTATAAGTGTCAAATACACCTTTTTTCTTTTTGTGTTTTCTGCTAATATCACATTTGGAATGAGAAAATAGGAAGTATTTTCTCTGTGGAAGATTTGTTTGCAACTGAAAAAACACTGCATTGTGTTCTCTTTCAGGTGTTAAAACCAAAAGTCATGGGTGGGTTTTTTTTTCCCTTATTCCTATACACACTAGTATGTTGGATAATGGTAATAGGCAGGTACTCAACTGTAACATTAACTTTTTTATTTTTTACTACACAGTGCTGCCCTGTCAGCTTACACAGAATTATTTTTTGCCATTGTATCTGTTAAAATGTTGCTTTGGTGTTTTATTACCTTTCCATGAAAAACTTTAAAGACTATTTATGTTTCAATCTAGAAGAGTTAAGAAAGTGAAAATAATGATGCCTCTCCAGATAAATCAATAGAATGTTCTTATACAAAACTGGCTATCTCAAGTCTTTTTTTTTTTTTTTTTCTATTTTTCTTCTCCCCTCTTGAAAGGTACTGAAAATCTCACTCTTCTTTTGGGATCCTTATGCTTCTTCAGTGCTCTCTATCTCCACTGGATTTAAAAAGCATATACCAAGAATGATACAGTAAAGGCAGTTAGACTATCTCACCCAGTCAGTTTATAGAAGTATAGTTAATGGCAGAGATGATGTGACCTTGTCGTCTTGATCCCCCCCCCCCCCCCCCCCCCCCCAAGTATCCAGATTTTTAGAGGTGGAGTTTTAATAAGCTTAGTTGTTTATTTTGAGACGTCATTTCATGTAAAAAAAACCAACAAACCCCCCCCCCCCAAAAAAAAAAAACAAAAAAAAACCCCCAAAACCAAACAACAAGACACACACAGTAATTGTTTATTTTAGTGAGAAAAGTAGTGGTAAAGTTATCCCTCTATTGCAGGAGGGATAAACAGTGAAAAGGGTCTAAACTGCCTGTTTCACAAGAAAGTACATGCTACTTCCAGTTGTCATCCTTGAATACTGTGGAATTTACACATGCTTAGATGAAGTAGTTGGCATATACTGATAAATGTATCACACGGATACAGATATCTATCACAGTAAAGGATCAGTAGATCTGAGAGATCATACAGGTGAGAAGGAGCCTGGACTCCTAGAGGTCATCCAATCTGACATCCTACAGAAAATGGGATTGCCACAAACAATGGATGGGGTTAGTGATGGTTTTGACTGCCCAGGTCCTGGAAAATAGTGACCACAGTTCTGTCCCATCTGCTTTGCTGCCTCTCCAAAACTCTCAACCTCCTCTCTGACTTCCATGGAGAACAAAGTAGTTCCCTGCTCTGTCATACTCTTTTAGTAAAAGTCAATCTTTACTTGATTCTTCTGCTAGAAGTTGTCTTTGAAGATGGCTTTCACAGCTGTTGTGCAGCATCAAATTTGTTGCCTCTAAAGAGAAATATTTTCAACTAGAGCAACAGAAAATTACCTTCAGGACAGGATATAGGTGCTTGGCTTAAGTACGTTTATGAACCTGTGCAGCACCTGCTTTATGTTAGCTGTGTGCCTGAGATTGCTGTCAGGCAGCACTGAAAGGCTGACGAAAGCTTGAGTTGAAAGCATTTTTTAAGGGTTAAAAGCGTTACAAATCGTGTAGACAGACGGAGGCCAACAATTATTTCCTAGCCTTCAATTTTCTGTAAGTGATTTAAAATATTCTTCAGAATCTAAAATCTAGTTTCATTGTTACAGTGTGAGGAATTTTGCAGTTTGCAGGGATAGTCTAATTTGTAGCGTTTTGCCAAGTTTTGGTACTGGTCACCATTTGCACCTGGAAGTTGTAACTTGCTCCAGTTATTTAAGCTCTTTTCTTTTGGAGTCTGGATCAGGAAGCCAAAGAGCAGAGGCGAAGTAAAATGCTGCAGTTCTGATTATTATTTTTTTTACTGTAACAGCTGTATGTACATACTCTCAATTGTGAGATGTACATTTTTAGTAGGAAGAAGTATGAGAGGTAATTACATTTAAATATAGTGCATTCATTTATCTGGGAATCAAAGGTATTATTTATTATAGGAAAATGGTTCTGAAGATGTTTTATGATACGCTTAGGGTTAAATTTCATGGGGAAATAATTTTATTTACATTTTGTATATAATTTTTTTGAATGCCAAATAATAAGAAAGCCAGTTTGGAAAATTAGAATATTGAGGGAAGACACCACTTAACTCTCCCCTTTTCCCTGTTGTACTCAACTGCTGCTCCTCATTGGCAGGCTTGACCCTAGGGACTTACCTACAAGGTAACCGTTGCGAGGTTAACAGTGCTTTTGCCTGCTTTTTTTTCCTAGGCTTAGGGACACATTCCCTTGCATAGCCATTCCTTCTCCTGAGCGCAGGGTAACCATGAATGCAGCTGTGGTGTTGTGTCGAGGAGGAGAGCGCTGCCAATTTCCATTTCCTCATGTTCCGTCCCTTCTGCAGGTGTACATAGGCTTTTCTGGGCACATGTGTCCTGGGGAGAGGGTCTCAGTTTGTGGAAGAGTAAGAGAATAGTATAGCCTGAAGAGGAGCTGTGCCAGTCACAGCTGAGCGGGGCAAAAGAATGTCCGGTACTTAAATAATTTGGTATTAAAATTATTCCAGCCCTACAGAATATTACCTTATAAACGTTGTAAAGCGGTGTGATCTGATCTTAGTTCTTCTGGAGGCAGTGGTGAATTTATACTTGCAGAAAATAGTTTTGAGAGCTGATACAAGCTGTTCTTTCATTTGGTCCCATCAGTCTGTGCATACTTGGGAGCGGATAGTGAGTTATGATTGAGATCACCAGACTGGCTTTGAGAAGTTTCCTGTAATGTCATGGAATAAGTTCTTAATCTCTCCCATTTTGCATGAAGTTCTTAATGCACGGACAATACTGGCTTCTGGCATGAATGCCCTGATAGGATTGGGGTGAAACTCAAGAAGAGCTCAGTGCCATGTGGTGGTGAATTTCTTTTGGCTTTTACAGGTTCTTTCAACTTCATGACAGTATCTAAAAAATTGAATTTTTATTAAGTATGGAGTTTTCATAGAGATGAACTTGTGTGTGATCTGTCTCATACTTCAATGTATACCTGTTTACATATTTTGAGAATTGTGTAGTTTTTAAGTGCAAGACTGGTACAGTGTCTTAGGCTCCAGTAGTTCTGAACTGTACAGAATTTATACATCGATAGTTGCAAAAATGCATGGAGATTCTGAAGTTTAAGAATACTGTTTTAAATATGAAAACTGAGGCCATGTGAAGTTCTACCTAGTGAACAGCTATGGCGCATTACATACTCTGTGTCAGTAAGGTTTTGAAAGAATTAAAGGGGCCTTTAATGATTTTACAGGGAAAGAGATTTGGCTCATGCTTGTGCCCAAATGCCTTTTCATTCTTCTGAGGAAGTAACTATGCTATTCAATAAGGTGATTTAGGTGCTAAAGCCCTGGCTTTTCATTCCGTAAAAGGAGAGAGACTCTGTTACCAATATTTGCATATCGCAACATTACATGTTCAAAAAATGTGCCTCTTCTTGTTTGAGGTTTATATGACTTACAGTTGCCGGGAGAAGCAGCAGAATAATGAACAATGCTGGCTTTTGAGGCTTTGAAGCTGTAGTTGAATACTGCTGGCAATATTAGTGTTTCTCATACAGCTGAAACTCCTTAGAAGCTTTACTTTAAACGTGATTGTAGAGTAAACTATGCTTGGATAATAATCTCTGCATGATAGACATGCTGTTGGAGGATTTCATCCTTTAAATTGTCCAAGGAGGGATGTTAAGTATTCAGTTCCTAACGTGTAGAATTTTATGATTGCATTTCTAAAGATCTGCCGAGTATTCTTGTAAAATTGAAATGACAGAACTCGGACAATTAACAAATTCTTACTCCTTGACAAAGTTATTAAATCATCTGTTTTCATTCTGCAGCTCAGATCACATCTTATGGCTGAATAAGATTTATAATCTGGTACAGGCATACCAAAAATAGTTTTACTCTTGGTAGTTTTAGCATCCAAAAGAGTAAGGGCAGCAGATATTTTTGAGATTTCTGTGTCCTTCAGGCACTCACTCCGTTGACTAGTTCGTGCTGCACTCCACTGTGAGAGATTATTTTTCTTTAAACTCCCTAAAATCTCTGCAGTTTTGTACTGAGTTTACAGTTTTTGTTTTTGAATAAAAAAATGGTGTGTATTTTATACATTTGCTGGGTATTGCTTAAACTGCAAGAGTTTTAAGTCAGTACAATGAAGGAATTTCGCTTGAGTGTGACAGAGGTTTAGGATAGTTATTTAATGTTGTTTAAGTTACGTAAATTGATTTTACACCTTTAATGATTCACTTTGTTTCTTGTCTGCATCTGTGGTTGAATTTGAAAGAATCTCTCGGCAGTCATGGCAAAGAATGATCATGAATTCCTCACCTCCCTACTTTTAAAACTGAACACTCCAAACAAATGTGTTACTTTTATGCTTTTGTGGTTTTTTTTTCTTTAAATTCAAAGTTGGTGTCTTCAGCAAGTAAAGATTAAAGCTACTTTGGCAATACAGGTAATAGTTGAAACAGTTTCATGAAACATGCTGCTGTTGAAAATTAAAGCTGTTGAAGTTATATTTTGTATTAATGTTTGTATTTCCCAGTTCTGAACATGATGATATTTTATGTTTTTGTAGTGGTGGAAGAAGGATTGTGGGAGAATGGACTCTCCTATGAGTGTAGGACCCTGCTCTTCAAAGCAATCCATAATCTTCTGGAAAGGTAAGAAAAATATCTATTGCACTTAAATATTTCATTTTTATATTTGAAATGATGTAGGATATCTACAGACCATTTATATTGTTACTGATCTTAAACCACATGTTTTTAGAGGTAGAACTTTTAGTGCAAGAGACACAGGATAGAGATGGATCTCTTAAGTCATTGACTCTGGAAATGTATCATAAAATGCTGTGCAGACTGATTAAACGCTCATACAAAGAATAATGTCAGTATATATTTCTCGTTGGATTCTTGCTGTGGAGCTCTATCAAAGGCAAAAAAACCCAAACAATGTTTTCACCTTCTTGAGGTTCTTACAGATAATATGCTTATGGAGAATAATTGTATCTAACCTCCAGCTCTTTTGATAAGGCTAAATAGTACCTGTCTTAACAGGTACTATTGAAAGATCTTAATTCTGTTTTTCAAATCACCCTAGGTACACGCATATTAGAATTTGACTAAATTTGTGCACAGTATTCAGGGTGAAGCTTAACAGTTCCAGGCTCTGACAGGCCTAATGTATCCTAGCATTGCTTTCGTCTTGATGATTTTTATACGTGTATCTGTATACACACACACTTATATATGACTTGATTGCAAAGTTATTCTGTGATTAGTTAATACATTTACAGCTTTTTCTTCTTAATCCAGCTATCAACTCTTAAACTGACTGAAGATTATCTTATTAGACCTTCAGTGTGTGACATTACATCTTAGACACTATTGCATTTAATTCTTTCTCCGTTAACTGCAGTTCTCCAGGTCATCATCATGTTCTTGTATTATGTCAGTTCTTTTTACAAATTTGGAGATCTCAGTTTTAAGTGTCATTAGGCTATTCCCACTTTTTCTGAATTTATAATAATAATAATTACAACAAAAGGTAATGCACCTCACCTGTACCTTTGTGTTACAGTAATTTTGTAGAATGTAGCACTGAATATTTTTTCATTCAGAAAGTAAGCTAATTGAAAATACTTTGATCTTGTCTCATTTAGTATCCTACTTGCTTCGATGTAGATTTACTAATAATCAGGTTTGTGTTATGTTCCTGAGGTTGTGTTCCCATGAGTGCAGTAATTGTCCCCTTGACTGCTAGTCACCTCTCCGTGCCTGCTCACAAGTGAGGTTTGGGTGGCTACCTGTGTGCATGTTCACAGGTACAAGGGCTAGTTGTATTTCCTATTTTCTATTTCATCAGGTTTTTTAGGGGATTTTTACTGAAGTATTAGAGTACTTAGAGTGAATAAGTATAAAACTTAAATTCTAAGTTCACTATTTCTTTTGAGGCTTTGCAGTATAAAAGGGAAAAATAATTCTTTGTGTTTATTCATCTGTGGTACCCAGCCAACTGACTTTTAAAGTATGATTCCTAGTGGATATCTTTATTCATTGGACCTCTTTAAGCTTAGTGAAGTAATTTTTAATTTTTTTTTGGTAAAAAGTAGTTTAATTGAAACCACTCGGCAGAGTTAGCCAGATCGTTCTACCCAGCTGTGCCTGAAAAGTCTTCAGAGCTCTTTTTCTTTCAGCTGTAGGCTTTGAAATACAGGTGGTCAACGCACATCAGGTGTGTGCGGAAAGGCTCGTGTCACTGCCAGGTGATGGGTCTGGTGCCACCGGCTCAGCCTCTGCCCTTGGGGACAGTCCCATGGCGCTGGGGATCCATGGCGCTGGGGGCGGGTGGCATGCCTTCTGCAGCCCCCTCAGCTAAGCTGTCTTGTCATGGAATAGCTGTCGAGGGGACTTAGGTGATGGCTTACCGAATATCTCCCCAATTAGCTACCTCATTTTTACAGTATTATAGGTGAGTTTATTTTAAGGTATACACTATTTTGGTGGGCTTTTGTTTGTTTGTTTGCCATACGAAACCTTGTTAACATCATGATGCTTTTATCGAAAAATAACAGTGTATATGGGCTTTATTAAAAAGAGAAATAACACTTGAAAGACCCATTTTTATCCTGCATTTAGGAAAAGCTTGATCAATCAAACAAAGTCCTGAACTTCTATTTGACCTTACCAGAAGGTGATAGGGCCGTTGCCAGTGCTTGAAGTTTTATGGGTTGTTTGGGGGTTTATTTTTTTGTTGGTGAAGGACAGATTTTTCTTCGGAAGCCCCTGGTGTGCCCCCCAAGCTGTAGCTGTTGGCGGTGGAGTTCGGCCTCTCGGAGCCGCCCCGGCGGGGGGTGGGTGCCGTCTGTGAGGGGAGGGCAGGGCAGGGCGGCCCGAGCCGCCTCGGCCCCGGGGAAAAAGCGGCAACAGCTGGAGAGGGGGCGGCAAAAACTAACGCGGCAGGAAAACCCGGCGGTGGGAAGCAAATGACACCGGGGAGAACCGTGTGGGAGTGACCACCACCACCACCACCTCCTCCTCCTCCCGTCTCCTCACCGAGGGGCTGGGGGGGGGGGGGGCGGGGCGGGGGGGGCGGGCGGGCGGGTGGGAGCGGCGGTGGAAAGGCGGGAAGCTGTGCCCGGGCAGCGGGGATAGGTGCCTGCTGTGAGGTAACCCTGGCAAGGGCGGGAAAAGCCCTTTACACAACTGCTTATATTCTTCTTTTCTTATTATTTTTTTCTTTTTTTTTCTTTTTTCCTTTTTTCCCCCCACAGTACCCAAATTAGTGATCAGAAGTTTGTAAACTGGCAATTTAGAAAACGTTAGAAGATCTGAGGAAATAATACTTGAAATATTATGGTATTATTTCATAATCATTAGTGTGCCCTTGTCAGGTCACATTTTTTCATGGAAAAAACAGAAATATGAGAGGTCAAGTGACAGTGTAATGCTCCAACAGCTGTACTTAACAGGAAAGTATCACTCAGCCCTAACTAGCAAAATGAGCCAAGGAGTTCAGAGTGTTTTATGATCTTATTTCATATGGTTAAATAACTGCTTTTAACTGTATACTCATTTGGGATTTTATGACCAGCTTCTTTTTTGATGCAAGTTCATTGTTACAGCTTACTGTTACTAGTTACCATCGAGTGCTTATACAGCAAAAATAATGCCGTGCTGTCATTAATTGTTCATTCGGCCAAAACTGAGATCCATGCTTCTGTAGTCATGTTTCCCATTTCATATGGGATTAGACTATAATAACCTGTGATTTAGTTTAGCATGTGGAGGGTTGGCTGATTTTTAAGGCCAGGTCTACCCATGAAGACTTCCCCCCCCCAGCAAAGTAGCATTAGTTTGAGGCAGTTAAACCTGTCATTGTGAGGCAGGATGATGTGGCATTGAAGTGTGTGTGATTGGAGAGAGTTTATTATTGATGTAAACTTCACAGGCTTCCTTTTGTTTGTATAAAGCGGGCTGACACTGACAGGCTTTCTCTGATAGCAAATATTTCCTAGGGAAACAGTTGCTGAAGCATACTACTTTTTTCCCACTTGCACAAGACCAGTGCCTTTAGATCTCTGCTGGTTTAGCTTTCATATTCAGTTTAAGGTATTGGTATATTCAACAGAACTGGAATCTTTTTGCTTTAATTGAGAAAGATCTGTTAGAATTTTCTGGAGCCTAGCTTTAGCTTTGGGAAACCCTGCCAAATTTATACAGAAGAATTAGAAACCTATTAGTATCTACATTGTCTGTCATTCATTTCCTATCTGTGTCTTCTGGGTATGCTTTTGAAGTATAGATTGCACGTTTTTTCTAAACTTTGCAGAATGTACTTTCCCAGAAGGTTTCATGTGAATTTTAATTTTTTTATTTGTTTTGGCTAATCTGTAGCAACTGCTATAGAATTAAACTATTAGAAAACTTTGAAGAGTGGAGAAGTACAGTTCTTCCACCTAAAGAAACACCTATCAGACATGAAATGTATAGGGAAAGCTCATATATTGCTCATAATTGTAAACAAACTGCTAGCAACAAATGACCATTTTTTAAAAATTTTAGAAACATAATATTTACCTTACTGAAAACCGTTCCTTCATAACAAATTTATGTGATCCCTTGGGCAGTATGTTCAACTGCATGTTGAAGCATACTTAGTGTTGTCATATTGCTAGTGTGATTCATCTGTAAAGTGGATTCAGAAAGGCATCAAGCACTCCTTGTCAACCTAAATTGGTTATTGATCAGTTTGCATCCTCACTGTTAGTTGTGGTATTTTTATAAAGCCACAGAATATACAGTTTCTATAAAGAAATTGTGCACTTCTAAAGGGACCACAGAAAACGGGTAACTTATTGCTCTAAATTTAGTGGTGTGGGAAGTATGTTTGTTGGAGTGCAGCTTTCTGAGAGAGGAAATGGTAATTACGGAAGTCTCAACACCTGAAATCATGCTGTGGATCATGTGAAGGGAAAAGGGTTCATTGTTAATATTTACTTAATACAATTTCCTGTCATTCATATACTATACTATGCCATTTACATGCCAAAAATACAGGAGTGCATATTCTTTATTGTGAAGTCTGAGAGAAGCACTGTATAGAAAAGAATCTGTACCATGAATTGTCATTATTCAAGAGGAGGAGTTTGAAAACAAGAATGATGGATCATTCAACAAAAAGAGTAGCATGGAGCGGAAGAGATTCTGTTGGAGATGAGGGGAAAATGCATATGTGAAGATCAGCATCAGTGACAGCATCATGAAATTGGACAGTGATTTTCTATGACTAGCGTGGGAAAATAAAGTTACATGGCAAAGTTATGTGGAACCCAGCAGCTACAAAGTTGATTTCAATATGATGGGAATTCAGCTGCTTAATCCCTTAGATTTTCTGTCTTCAAAGACTGCTTTTAATTACATCTCAAGATGTAACTAGTAATTGTTGCTGTAATTATCTTCTAGGTGCTTGATGGATAAAAACTTCGTAAGAATTGGAAAATGGTTCATAAGGCCCTACGACAAGGATGAGAAGCCTGTTAATAAAAGGTAAGGCGATCTATATATCGAGTACTGTTCCTGTCAGTGTTGTATATGGCATGATGGTAACTTGATGCTGCATTTTGATGGTAGTTTTTCCCCTTCTTTTAACTTTGTAAGAAGTGAAAACACAGACACTAATTTGTTCAGTAATACACAGAAAGCAGTTAAGTAATTTTTCATGTCTTGTTGTGGTAATTTAAGATACGAAGGTGAGAATGGTATTTATCCCTTAACTCCACAGAAATATCATATTCTTTTATATCTTTTGAATAGTATCTGCCTGTTCCTCTCATTATACAACAGAATTCCAGGCAGTTATAACAAATTATTTTAATTTCTGGACACTTAACCCCAACCTGACTTTTTAAGCAGCAAAGTAAGTAATATACAGTTTCATTTATTTTCTTTAAAGACACCAGCCTTGATATACAGGTTTCACTGATTAGGCAGGCTGACAAATCAGACTTATATGTCTGATTAATGTGCTTCTCTTGTAGCAACATAACCATGGAAAAGGGCTAGCTGTCTCCACTTGCTCGTTGCTGTTTCCTCTCCTAGCTTTAAAGGTTACAGTGTTCTCAGATCTTCTGGTACTTGCATTTATAGTCATCTGCTAAACAAGTTCTGTCAAAAATAATCTGAGTTAAACTGAAACACAGATTTTCTAACGGGAATCATTTTGACAGAACTGGGTTAGGAAGTGACTAAACATGCAGTTATGCTGGAAGATTTGAAGGTAATGAGCCAGTGGAAATGAAGCGGGGTGGTAACTTCTTCATCCAGCGTAGCTACAGTCACAACAGCATGTCTGATGGCAGCTGTA
Organism: Falco naumanni; assembly: GCF_017639655.2. Lineage (NCBI taxonomy): Eukaryota > Metazoa > Chordata > Aves > Falconiformes > Falconidae > Falco > Falco naumanni. Next base: position 91,851,710 of record NC_054054.1, on the reverse strand, counting down.
GGTACAGGTGGAATTTGTTCTGTAGATCATACATAACTTCTCCCTCTCATCTCTTTATCTCACTGCATTGTCTACAATAGCAGTGTCTTACCTCTGCTACATGTTAATACTGTGAACAGTTGGCTGCATTCTGTGACAGACTTTGTTAACCAGGTACTTCCAAACAGCAGTTGTTTTTAAGGTAATTAAACATGGATTTGTCTCCTTTATAAAACCAGAAAGCATTAACTTAGCATGGGGAATACCTTTTTTTTTTTTTTGCTGTTTGCTCTTTGTGGGTAAGTAGACTTACACTGTATATGTGTAACCTTTGATTTCACATCGATCTAATGGCAAGAAGCCATTGAAAGGTCCAGGCTTTCCCATACCTTTCTCTGTCCTGGCTGTTTGTAACCACCTTCCTCCCTTGTGTTTTCTCTGCTGCTTTTCTGATCACACCAAGATCTAATTTATTTTTTTGGAAGATTAATTCCCTGAAGTGACATAAGAAGTGGTGTCTTCCAGCTTTTAGAAAAGTGAGACAGCTCCTTTCAGCAAAAGCTATTTGTTTTATCAACTTTACTGCAGCCTGAGTGCTGAGATTAAATGTGTTTGTGAGTCTCATGTCTTTTCCTGGTGTGTATCAGTTCAAGAAATGAAGCGTCTGAAATAGTGGATGCTGTGTCAAACAGCAGCAGCACTGGTGTGGAAGGTATTGTTATTTTGGAATTCTGGCAGATTTTATTTATGTGTCTTATTTACATATGTGTAACACTGAGTCTCTTGTACAGTGAGGTGATCTGTAGGGGATAATTACATTTGTAAATTATTCTACAGTATGCACAGAAATATATCTGGTCTGGAACATGTTCCAAACCATGAATTCCTGTTGAATTTAAATTGTATTAGAAGTATTTCTGCATATCAAATTCGACATTTTAATTGTGAATTTTAGTGTCAAAGGGTAGACTATTGATTTGAAGAAGATAATGTTTATTGTTGGTTTGTGTGGGTTGTTGGTTTGCTTCATTTTTTATAAAGTACTTCTCAGTATAGATCACTTAGATATTGCTAAATAAATACTTTTAAAATGGTATATAATAACTGTGGCCTAATATGAGATAGGTTTTGTGTTGTTTCAGGTTCTTAATCTTTCTGCTATAAATATATCATTGGAGTTAACTAATCTTACTGAAAGATGTCATAAAGATGGCACAAGTTGAGAGTGGAGTCAACTGTGGACAGTAACAGCAAATAGTAGGAGGCTTTGGGGGCTAATTTGTCCAGACACCTTTTATGTAATTCTTTAAGCTTTCTTTTGCAGTGTAGCACAAAAAGCTGTCTTTACACAAATTAAGTGATTGACGTTAATTCCATATAAATTCTTTGTTAAGTTCTTGCTCTAAGCAGCCGCTTGCTGTAGATAAAGCAGTAAGGAGCAGTCACAGAAAGCAAGGCCAGCTGAGAGTGTCTAGGTATTTTAGCACTATGGGTAATGACTTCATAACCAAAGAAAGTGGTATTTTAAAAAATAGTAGCTAAATCCATGTTAATATATAAATTACTAGAAATAAGTTGCCTTGTGTATACAGTGATTAGGTTGAAGTCTGGGAATGAGTAATCCCTGCTGAAAATGCAGGCACTATTCCCCTTGAATGGGGAAAGATAAAGATAATGGATCTGTATAAATGTATAGATCCCTGAATGAATGAAAACTGAGCAGGTGTCACTCTGGCAAAGAAATACAAATGGTTCTTAAGTCTACTTTGATACTTGTGGCAAAGTTAGTAATCTCAAATTTCCGACATCCTGAGTTTACGTCATTTCAGGAATATACGGAAAAGTCTTGGACTGGGCATAAATGCACAGGGAAGGAGTTAAAACTCATGCGACAGGCTTTCAAGCAGTAAAATGATTCAGGGGCTGTGATTTTTGTGAATGGCATTAAAGGAGAAGGGCGGGGAGTTCTGTGAATTTAGAATGGAGTCAAAGATGAAGTGGAGCATGGCAGTGGCTGTGACCTAGTTAGTCCTGAGATGTGAAAAGGAGGTCTAAGAACAATAGGTGACCTTCCGAGGCAGTGTTAGAAACAATATGCAAGATGAGCTTTCCTGGTCTTTTCAAGGGGGAGTGAGGGAACAGCAGAGGGAGTTACAGACAGATCCCTAATACGGTTTCATTTTGCTTACATTGCAAACCAGATGCTTTTGACAGGAAATTTAATGCAATACTTGTGGGTTTTCCTTCCTGAGTATCTTTAATGTTCTCTGCCACTTACTAAATAATTTGTTGTGTCTTATTGTCTGTTCTACAGCAGTGTGTGTCTAAAATATGTTTCCACACTACTGCTGGAAAATGGCAAACTTGCTTATTTAGCTACACAACTTCCTAAAGGAGATCTGTATCTTTGGAGTTTGCAGACTTTGCATGATGCAAGGCACTGATAGTGCCTTCCACTGTCGAGTAAAAAATCATCTTCACAGTCTATTCAGAATTACTTTTCAAGTTTTCTGGGGGGGGATTCGGTTTCAGAAAGCACCACCATAAAATGTTAAACATCTTACTGGCAAATAAATTTATGACCATCTTATGCAAGAATCTTTGCTAATTTTTTAAGAGATGGTTTTCTTGGTGGGTACTAGGAAATTGGGGGGGGGGGGGGAGTCTGTTTGTTTTGAACTGTATGAACAACATAAGTTGTTGTGCTGTTTTTAATTTGCTTAAATGTAAAGAACATGTGGGGAAAAAAATGTTGCTTTTTGTAGCTTAAATAACGGATGGTTCATCCCCTCTTCCAAAAGTCTGTTGGGTTTTTTAGCCTTAAGAAGAAAAAAGTTCCCTCAGTGAAATATTTTGTAGTTTGTTTCTTTTATTTGTTAGTAGGTGAGGAGACTGAAAGATAGGAGTGGTATCTAGATAGCTGCATGACCCTCTGTGCGCTTGAAACAGTGGGGATGGAAGAGTGGAATTACAGTTAGGCTGCAATGAAATACAGTTTCTTGATACCAGTTTCCAAACAGATTTCTGTTTGTTACTATCCCGTAAGACAGTTGGTTATGACAACCTCTTGTGATGCTGACAGAATATAGACATGTCTGAGTTAGGAGTGCATGGGCTGTATTTTAATAAATACAGTATCCCGAACATTCACATGTCAACTCTTCCCCCTTAGTTCTAATCCATGAACTTTTACCACTGTATCAGATTCAGTTAGCTCAACCATATCCAGTTTTGCTCAATAGCTGTGTTCATGTCTTTGCAAGCATCACAATCGAGTGTTAATCAGTGCCATCAAAACCTGAAGACTGTAGACACTTTAAGCACTGGTTCCTCTTTGAGATCTTGGAAATCATCATTACTTTCAGTTTTCCGGGAGTAGTCATAGGATTTATCTAAGGAATATCTGGATCAGTGAAAGCAAAATTGTCTTCAGGATTGTTGCAAGCTGCATTCACTTTCTGTCATGCTAGGAACTCCTGTCAGGCAGTATCTTCATATGAAAACATCTGATTTAGTGAGCCCTAGAGAACTGCCGTGCTGTGCCAGAGAGGAATGGGAAGCTAGTGCCTGTCTGTAAGGCTGGAGCACCTTGTCTGAATCTGGTGCAGAGGTTTGGTCCTGGCACATGATGTTACACAGATAATGTCCTTTTGGCAAATGTTATTGAGGTGTTTCATTAAATGATGATGTAATTCAGTAAAAGCATGATAAAAAAAATTAAGTTATCTATGTAAATTTTTAGTAAGATTTTAATTCCTCAGCTGAGAAGTGGTAACTGATTGTGCATGTAGAGTTCACTGCAATGCAGTAAGAACGTCTCAGTTTAAAACCGGGCATCTTAATTTTCTTGAATTTGAGAAGAATAAGCCATATAAATTGTTCTAATTCTTTAAGTTTATGTTCTTGTATTTTAATTGTGCTTTAAAAAAATCAATAATGTGATCATACATGTTTCTTGAAAATGGTGTATAGTGATACTATAGTAATATGTATGCGCAGTGTTGCCAAGTAATGCCATCATAAATTAGGAAAGACTAGGAAGGAAAATAATAAAAATCAATCTAATCTTAAAAAATGTGTGCTTATTCCTGACTTGTCAAAATAAATGTGATAGAAATACTAAGTAATCATAAATACTGTTTATTTTTCAATAATTCTTCCTACCCCTGTAAAATAAGCTTTTCTATTTTAGTTTAAGAGGCTTAGTTCCCAGACAAGTATTTTTCATGTTTTTTAGGTTTAAATTCTGAGATGTTATGTTCATCTTTGCTGAGTTTCTTCTCAGTCTTATTTACAGTTTCAGTAAAATCGTACACCAAGCTAGTGTATTATGCCTCTGGTTGGTTAGGGGTTTTGGGGGGTTTTTTGTTTGGTTGCTTGTTCTTTGGAGATTTTAGATTTTTGTGTATGTTTTTGGTTTTTTGGTTATTTTCTTTTTTTTTTCCTAATTGGTCATCTTATGTGTGCTAAAGCTGCCTTAATTCTTACCTACTCTGAAGTATTGGTAGTGTAACCAATGGAATGGAGTCTGCATTCATATTTTAGGAGAAGGAATAGACATAAAATACAGATTATAAAATAAGTGTTTTCACATGCCTTTTTCGGAAGAAGCTGTTGTCATTGGTGTCAGTGTGTTTATATTTATAAATATGTTTTAAAGTAATTTAGTGTAATTACATTCAAGTCTATTAATCTAATACCACTAATAAAGTTTTACTATCTTCTGACTATAAAACATAAAGATATAATATTATTAACAACTTAGGGTTACTTAAGGTTATTGTTAACATTTTGGAAAAATGCTATTCAAGCACTATGATTTTAATTACTATCAATTGTGGATATATGCTACTCTTTGTCTTGGGTTATTTTGTTTGTGTTGTATTGCAAGGATATTGTATGTAAAATTCTTGATTGAAAACGTTAGTTCACTGTGCAGGAAAAAAGCATTTTGGACTGAAGGTAATAATGTTCATGTACTTTATTACCAAAGTAACTGTCTAGATAAGCTATAAATTAAGGAGTGTTTTGTATTAAATTGTCTATTGTTTTTCATTTAATAATGAAAGTAATAAAACAGTATCTTCTAAAAGATGTTTTTACAGAGCATACTGTAAAATTTTCATTGAATATATTAAATATACGATCCAGTTTGCATTACCTCTGCACAGCTCTACAGTATGGCTACAGCTGTTATTTTTCACGAGTATCCTTTAATAAATGAGACAGGGAGTTAGATTGGTATACTTGTAGCACCTACTGCTGAGGACTACTTTCTTCATGATAATGACCCATCCTTTTCATCTTCCTTTCCTGGAATAAGAGCATTAAAAAGACCGTGGCAGAGCAACCCCAGGCACTGATTCTTCAGATTCTTTGACCCTTGCCAATCAAGATAAAGTCCTGGGAATGATAGAAAGACCCCTGTTTGGGGTCACTGGTAAGATGTCACTGGAGCAAGTGCTTCTAGCATGCTGCCTATACCCTCTTCTGCTAATTCAAATGATGCTGTAGAGTATCTTACACAGCTGTTGGCTGAGTGCACGGAACTGAGCCACACAGCTAAGATAAAACATAAGGGATGTTGATAGGTGTGCTGTTGGTTGTTCAGTCTTGTGATATTTTGTGAACCTTTGATAGACATGAGTTTGAAATTCCTTCTTCGCAAGTCTACCCTTGTCTTCGTAATGGGAGTTATGTTATTACAGTGACCTCTTTGTATGGATGCAGCATTATCTCAAAACAGTCCTGCTAGTAATGAAATTTATGGTGGTATTTGCACTGTGTGTTCTGGAGTGCTTGTGTCTCTCTGGCAGGCACGATGTCGGTTGCGGGTCCCTCATTTCATACAGAAATTCCAAAGGGTGGGCAGGGTGATGTGAGGCAGGAGGGTATGCAGCAGAATTGGCAACAGTTGATAATCTAGCCTGGCAGAGTCTTGTAAAACAATGTTTGTGACCTCTAGGTGTGTGGCTCCTAGTGAGCTTCCAACATAGAAGCAAGATACTGACCGACATCTACCAGTTTTAAATGAATTGTTAGCAGAATTCTTAGCCCTTTGTGTCTAGAGAAAGAAGCATACCATCTGGCCCACTGCCTTTGAAGGTAGCCTGTTTTCCTGGGCTGTGCTAGAGTGAGTAGAAGTGCTCAAGGTGCTGTCACAGAGTATCATGGAGCTTTCACAAGTTCGATTTTGGTGAGGTGCCTGCGACTTGAATTGCCTTTTTTCTTTGGAGATACTCTGACTCCATCTGTTTCCAGTGTATGCTTATAACTACTATTTCCTGGTAGAATTTTGAGGGAGCTGAGATACACACTTTTGTGGATTCCCATTTACAATGCAGATTGGTTATTTCTAGAATTTTGAAGTTAAGAATCTTTTTACTGATTTAATGAATGTGCATGAACAAACATAGAAAGCTGCTCTTGTCATGTTTCTGGATTTTGTAAAACACTCTCTTGTAGGCTATTACTTGCTGGCTACATTTATTGTATAGGCAAATATTTTTATTTATTTTTTTATATATATAAGGTTACTGGAATGCCTATATGTATTCCAAAAGTTTGCATTATTTAATGTAATTGAGACTATGTTATTTTTCACACTTTTATAACTTTCTTTTAAAAAGTTATTTAAATGATTAAAGTATTTTGGACTAGGGGTATACAAACAGCAAGCAGCTCAAGAAAATCAGAGTTGTGTTTTTCTGTTGGCTATTTCTTTTCTTTTTTGTGTCTTATTTTTATGTAGTTTACAAGTGACTTAGCATCTTCATTAAGTGTTTTTGGATACGCCTGCGTCAGGCACTCAAACTTCAATAATTATATATGAAGTCTGGCTTAATCAGGACTTGGTGACCAATTAGTGAAGTCCCACTAATGTTTAAGCTCCTTTTCTCATTATACACCCACTATTGGCACTGTATATAAAGGATAAACTAAGTGCCCCTGATGTGCTGTTAATTAGATTTGTCAGGACTCCCAGTTGCACTGTCTGCCAAACACAAGTGTTGTCACTTACTGTATCAGTAATGAATTGACTTAAGGGCTTTTGTAGATATTTGGAGTGCCTTAGTTTTGAATACTTAAATCTGTTGCAACTATAATTGTAGTTACAGTTATAGCTCTGCTTTCTGTACTGCAACAGTCTCCACAAACAAGAGATACCGGCTTTCTTGAATTTCTGAAAATCATGTTGGATTTTGTGCTTAAAGTGAAGTGATTTAAAATCCTTGTAGGCAGTAGGTGGTCTTTTGAGTTCTGCAAAAACAGTGGCACTGTAGGATTTGTTTTCAGTCCGATTCAGAAGTCAATACGCCACCTCATATTCATAAATAAAATTGGTGACTAAAGCCAAAAAATTCTTCAACCTCTCTCCAAAAATAGAAAACTTAAATTGAAAGCAATTCCATTGAATTATTTTAGTCAACAACAATACCTTTTTCATTTATTTTTCTGACACTTCTATACCTCTTTGAAATAACTTAATCTTGAAATACAACTTTTTTTCAGAACAGAGTTATCTAAGTTATTTATTCTGGAAGTGGGTTTTCAGAGGCTTATGTTCACTCTAAAGAATTTTTGCTAGCCCTTATTTTTTAAAGACTTGGACTGAAGTGGAATTGTACTGCTGTCTGATTGGGTTTTTCCCCTCTTAGTCAGTCAGGAACCATTTCATTCTTGGTTAATCTGTCTGCTAGCACACCTTCAAGCATTAATGTTCATTTTAACTGGTTGAAGTCACAATTTCAGACTCTCATTTCTCCTTTCTGTCCCCCAAATGTTTCTTTCCCAGTTTTTCTCTTCCTCTTAATCAGGTTTGGTTGTGTTTACCTTCAGTGAGCTCTCCTCAATGTGAGCTGTGCAGGTAGTATGCCAGCATAGTGTTCTGTGCATCTCTGTAGGCTGTAGAGTAAGTATTGTAAAATATTGCAAAATAATGTCATCTTTGTGCAATACCATGCTGTTAGGCAATCACGTTGCTTGTTTAAGAAATCATTAGATGATGTGATATAAATGGACCATTCTGTGACTAATATATCAAAAAAAAAAAACCCAAACAGAAATGCTTATTTTCAAAAGATAGCTGGCTGGAACCATTGATAAAGTTAAAGAAAAAGCAGAATTAGTCTTCTGAATGCTTTTAATGTTTTAGCTTATTAGATTTTCAGATTCAGGATAACAGTTTTAAAGTAGCTTGTCTTTGGTGTTAATTTACTGCTACTTTTGAAGATTGCAAACTTGAATGAACACTTGGTATATATAATCTAAATAAGGCTATATAAAGCAGCTATTCTGTGAAGGACTAGTGATTCAAACAGACCAATGTTCTTTTAATAATGAGCCAGTGAGCACTGGCCATCCTTTTCACGTTAAAATGAACATTGCAGAGGACCAATCTGCTGATCTACAGTAATTACAGAATGGATAGATCTTAAAATATATCATCATTAATGAATTCTGTTAGCTTCAATTTACTTGGCAAGGGAGTAAAGCAAAGTTCTAAAGTATGGCTCCAGTTCGTTGTTGAAAGGATAGAAGTAATGCTCACTGAGGTTTTCAAGTTACTTCTCACCTTTCTGCTTTGTTTGCTTCTGAGGGTTCACACTTCTCATGCATAGTGACTGTAACTGAGCTCAGTAATATATTTTTTTTTTTCAAATTGTCTAGAATGGGAGGAGCTGCAGTTAGAGCACTTATATTTGGTGGTACACACAATAGCTTGTTTAGTAAAATGTATTATGAATCAACTGGTGGTTGTTACTCTGCTTTCTCTTGAGTGCCTTGTAGCAAGAATTACTGACTGGCGACTAGGCTTTTATTTTTTGTCTTTGAGAAAAATCTCATCGGAAGAAGCTTAGCTGCTTCACTGACAAGAGTGGGGCAGGATGGGTAGGGAGGAAAAGGTTCTGGCGGAAGATGTGTGATCATTTGCCTGCATACCTCCCTCAGACTGCAATTTTGGGGTTAATTGTTGAAGGAATTGTGTCCTTTGAAGGCAAAACCTCAGGAAGAAGTCTCATGTCCTCCTGTTCAGAGTTGCACAGCACACCTTGTTCCTTTGGTCTAAACTTGAAACAGGTTATATGTGGTCTAAGCTGAAGGCAGGGTGAGGAGCATCTGCAGAGTAGGTAATTTCTCAGTCACAAATGCTGGGTGAATTTCAGGTGCTTTTAGTTTGACAGAGAAGTGACTTGGTGTGTTCTGAGTTGGGAAATGAGCAAACACTGGATAAAAAAATTCTGAGAAAGAAAACTGGAGCCATTTGCTGTGTTTGGGTCTGAGCTGACTAGTCTCGCTTCTGGTAGGATATATTCACTTGTATGGCTCTCTTGCTTCTGACTTATGATGTAGACAGGCCTCTCTTTCCCAGCGTCAGTCATAGCAGATATTATGTTTTCTTCCTGAAAAGTCGGTAAACATACCCCACCCCCCCGTAATATATCAGACTGCGTTTAGTCTCTCTAGGCTGTACCCTGTTAATAAAGCGAAGGCTGGGTAATGACTAAGGAGTAGACCTTTTTTGCAGGTGCCCAGCAAAGAGCTCACTCGCCTCTTGAGCATTGACAAACCATTCTTTAAGAATAATATGCTTCACACTGCCATCTGCTGACATCACATTTGTCATTACAGCAGGGGATCAAATCATGGCTTGCCTCTGTGGTAAGATGTGCGGTGCAAACTGCTTTGTTATAATTATACCTCTGCAGATTTGCCATTAGAATACTTGGATGTGGATGCTGTTATTCAGGATTTGAAGTACTACTGTTAGATTAGTTTGTCTGTTACAGAGAGTCTACATTACATAGGAAAAAGGCAGTCTAAATCCTGAAAGTGTGTCTGTGTAGAATGACTTCAGTCAGTATTTTGGTCAGGGTTCATCTATCCAGGGAACTGCAGATGAAGATGAAGATACTCTGATCTCAAATTGCTCATGTGGCAATGCCTTTTGATCCTTGGTGATCTATAAGAAAAAACGGCTGTCATTCCTCATGCATCACTGGATTTAGCAATGTCAATGTGAATTCTTCTGTATGTGACTTCCAAGATAGTTTGTTCCTACATGAGTGATTTCCACCATTTCTCTCCACCCTTTCTTCTTGGCTGCTTGTTCCAAGTTTTCTGTCAATTTCTGAGAACCAGTCCAGATTTGGACTGAAAACCAGTTTTCTTAAGCTATATTGTGTAATGATTGCCATCTTAAATTTCAGCAGTGCATTTACTAGTTACAGAATATTTGGGAAAATTGAAACTTGCATGCAGAACAGTTATCCTCCCCTGATTTTCTATCCGTCTGATTATGGTGACAATTCTTCTTTTGGTATTTCCTCCCTGGGGGTGGGGGATGGGGAAGGCAGTCCATGAGAAATGGGAGCCACCACCTTGAAGGTAGCTATATGAATCAATCAAAGACTTCCAAAATACGGTCTCATGATTCACACCACAACGTGGGAGAGCGAGAAACTAATCCTAATGGCCACTCTGACTGCAGTCCTGACAGGACTGTTAAGAGAAGAATCTTAGGAGGACAAGATGGTAATGCAGGGGTAGATTGAATTTCCCACCAGAAAATGGAATTTTCTGTCATTTTTGAGGAAAGCAAGCTGCAAAAATTACTTTGAGGGATCTTGACGCTTTTTTATCTCTTCGTGTTGCCAGCTGTTAAATACATGGGGAACTGCAAGTGTTTTTTGGATGATGAAATCAGTACATTTAATTATATGATTTCCATCTGTTGACTGGAAAGCTGATGGAGAAGATCTGAAGGAAGAACATCAAAATACTTCTTTTTTCTCCTTGCTGTAGGATCCAACAGTCTAATTTATGCAATTGTATGTCTGATGTATGGAGTTATCCTTTTACTAGTCTTCAGATTATGTAGAAACATGTCTGTGTGCGTACACAATGTTACTTAAACAGTGTTTATGATCTGATGTTTTGAACAACAGTTCCCTAGCACAGGGACATATAGTGAAATTATTAACTGTCCCACCCAGTTCCTAGAAAAAGATTTAATTTAGGAAGGAATGGAAGTGTTGCCATGAGACAGATGTGGCATTTAACCAAGTAAGATAAAAAGCAGTGTAATACAGTCATTCTGGATGTTTCAGGAAGCTGTCTGCTATTATGTGCTTCTAGTTTCTTAAAAATATACCCAGATACTCCTCTTAAATAGTCCCTTAATGTAAAAATTGTCTCCAGCAGTGGTCAAAAGTGGAACAACTTAGGGAAGACTATAAGGTCATGCCAAGAATACAGTTCTTTTTCTGTACACTCGGTCAGCTTCCTGCTGGTTTTGGCAATACAAGTCGACATATTTTTGTGTTTAACAACTGTTGATGAATTTTTCTTTTGTGAGTTTAATTGAGTTTGAACCCACACAGAATTTCAGCGTGCACAAATACTTGTTGGTAATTAATACCATAGCTCATCCATGCAATGTGTGTGGGGGCAAAAATCTGGGGGGTTTGTTCTAATTTTTTCATTCATTAGTGCACTGTTAGGTCTTCTACTTCCTGCATGAAGGACAGAATGTAACTGTCTATATCCTTTTTTGTCTCAGTCCTTTTCATTTTAGCGTGCCTTCTCTCTTTTGTTTAGTTAATGTCCTTTCCAATGTAGGTTCTGTATATATTTAACTTCTTTGTATGGAAAACATTCTGTATTTTTTACCTTTTCTGTCACCTCCTTGTGCATCTCTTACTTCTACTGTCGTTCCTTTAGATGGAGGAGATTCAGAATGATACCTGTTTTTATGTGAATACTGACATGGTTTTCTGGGCTGTTGCATGGTATCTTCTGTTCGCTCTGCATCCCTTTCAAAATCCTGTTGTATTTTTTTTTTTTTGTTTGGGACATCTTTGCTATTTCTGAATTGATGTGTCTCTGTAGAAATATTTACTAAAGTTTCAAGAACTTCTTTCCTGGCAAGTAATACCTTGTTCAAAGTCAGAATTCCTAAGTAAGAATTTATCCCCCCCTGCACCTTTTCTATATGTTTATCTATATTGATTCCATTTGTGGGTTTGGAGTTTTTTCCTTAATGCAGTCACTAACTGTTGTAAAGTTGTACTGCAGTTCTTTGCCTTGAGTTCTGGTTTTCCTATCTTTTCAGTATCATAGTAGTAGCAGAATCTGTTACAGTCCTGTTTGCCCTCTTCTACTGATTCTCATTATTTTGCTTTAATAATTATAACGTTTCTTTTAAATGCAAAGTCAAGGACTGTGTCTTGATACTGTGAAGAAATCAAAGGAGGCTAAGTGATCTCAGGAGAGGTACTTAAGTAGCTATAGTGTTTATATAAATGAGAGAAGTAAAAGAACTAATTAAAGTAAGCCAGAACAATGTATAAACTACCACACAGACCTGTTTAATACAGTTTAATCCAAACCTGCAGGACCTCTATTGTATTAATCGTAAAAATCAATAGAGAACTAAGTATGTTACTGATGGAAGTTACTATAGAGAAAGCTATTGTAAATGAAGGAATTAAAATACTCTAAAGCAGTTGATTGAGAAATTCTACTAGCCAGTGGATTTAATTATCTATTCCCCTACCCCATGTGTCACATTTTATTTACAGGAGATAACACTAATATTGTTAATGGGACTAAATCGCTGCTCTTCTATTATAGTGAATGTTTCCTTAATATGTAATAAAGCTTGCAGTCTAGCAGGATTTTCTGCTGTACTTCATTTTTCTTAAGGCCACTATTGCAAAAATGTGAATATTCACAATTGTCACACAGACACTGGTGATTTCAGTTGAATCTTCAAAGATCATAAATGCTACATAAAGGGAAAATAAGAATACATTTTAGATGGAAATGACTAGCTCAAGAGTATAAAAAAAAAAATCTATTTAATGTTCCAAATTCAAATGACTGTTTTGTGTTAGTGGAGATGAATTAGTTTGAATTGGGAAAATAAAATAGTCAATCCTTTTACAATATACTGTCATAAGAGATCTGCGAATAAGTGTGTTAGTTCAGTGACTTCTGTTCAGGTTGAAAACTAAACTGCTGTTTTGAGACTGGACTGACTTTGTTATATGGTGTATTTTTTGTGAAAGTTCTTTTGATTATGTATTTATCCTTAAGAACAGCTTCATATACTGCAGCTTTGTCCTTTGTGCAGTATTACAGAAAAAATCTAGCTCTCCTGGAGAGCAGATGGACCAACAAACCCTTCACCAAACCTATGTAATGGATTTATTTTAGAATCTAGTTCTGGTACAGTGCAAGCAACAGCAACCAAAAATTAAAACCAGCATTGCTTTTTTTTAGACTGTCATAATGCCTTTCTGCTTTCTGACGGCATGCTTTAATATTATGTGCCTGTATGACCTGTCTACTACTTGGAGGTGTGCTTTTTTTTTCCACTCCTGTTTTGTTGTGGACTGCTTTAATAAAGTTGAGCGTACAATGTCCTTGATGCAAAACTCAAGAGATTAAACCAAGAATACTTGGCTTCCACCACCTTTGGAGCCAAGGGGGATATTGTTCTTTCTTCATGTGTCAAGTTACAAGAGGTTTTGTGATAGTTTCATGCTTAAAAAATTTCAGAGCTCTTTTTAGAGGTTTAAGCATTACTCTTTAAATGACAAAGTTTATAATTTGAAGAAATAATCTGGACTGAAGTCTTTTTTAAATGATGATGTTTTCTATAGATGTTCAAAAACAATTAGAATCACAATTGAAATAAAGTGCTCACATAGTCGGCAATGCTACAGTAATTTCACCTTTACATTTTGCAGATGCATACTTTACTGAAATTCCATTACTTTGTTTTGGAAAGTACTAAGCTGACTTTATTGATGTGATTTTACTGTTAAGCTTTTAAATATAAACCTTTAAATATAAAAACCTTTTTATAAAGGTCTCTATAAAAGCCAGTCAAATGAATTTTTACATACTGCAATGGTAGCATATTAAAGCAAATAAATAATTAAAGCAGTTTATTGCAAAAAGTACACTGGAAATGTAAACATATATTAAGCACGAAAGAGACGTGTTTAGTTACACACATAAAACAACTAGAAGATCAGAGAAACTCAGTTTTATTTATTAAAAACCTGGATGGCACTGCAAAATAATAAGATGAATGTCATTCTGCCAAAAGCAAGCAGATCGCCAACTGAACTGTGTAAAAGACTCATCTCTCTTCTACAGTTCCTAAATCTGCAAGATGATTTTTTGTTGTAGTTCAGAACCTTGAGAAACTTGTTTTTAGGCGCAATTAATAGCATCTATGTGATTTAATATGCAGGTAGCTACTTGTAGGGTATTCAGACATGTTTAGGCACCTACTTGGTGTTTATTTCAGTTGGAGTTGGGCATTATTTGTTTCTTTAAGATCCTGCTTGGTGTCTTTTTTTTTTTTTTTTTTTCCTTGTCTTACAGCAAGCAATTGCTTTTAAAATCTAGCTCTGGTGATGTAAGTCCTGTGTTGAGAAGATAAGGATATTAAATCCAAGTGAGGGTTTGTGAGATTTGGTATTTTAAATACCTGGGTTGTTTTTTTTAAAAAAAAAAGACTTAAAACTTTCCAAAAAAGTTTTATGTAAAAGCTTTGGCTTCGTTGTGTGCTCCTGTTAGCTTGCTTTCACAGTCAGCTCCTTGAGAAATTTCTGTTAAATGAGGAAGGCTTTTCCAACTCTTTTTGAGAACGGCAATAAAAATACACATTTAAGATTTTTAGTTATGGATAGAATTATTTAACTTTGTATTCATATGGTTCTGTGTGTGCATATGTGCACAAAATCTCAAAATACAATTTTTATGCACGTAGTTTCTGTCAACATGCCAGAGAATATAGTTCATGAGCAAAAAAAAGCCCTCAGCTGACACACTGCTCTTCCTGGCTTTCTTGTTTTGAAACAATTCTGGAGCATCTGTCATTGTTTCACACAATTTCCTGTAAAGCTGCCTGTGGCAGTTGCGCTCATTCTTTATTACCCAAGGGCTTTGCTAGCTATAAAATAATGTATCTGACTACCTAATAGCCTAATATTCAGCCTTCCCTGGAGAAGTGGGAGTAGAAAGCTGTTTTTACTTTCTTTTTTGCTGACCATGCAAGCCTGACCCTATCTGAGAAGCTATTACTGTACTGTTGATGAGGTCGAAGGGATTTCCTATGGTAATGGCTTTTCTGGCTAATAGATGGCCTCTTCTGTGTACCAAAGAATGGCACTGATCAAATTATGTTAAAATTCTGCCTTAATGCAGATGACACATCTGTATGTGATTATGTTTTTAACAACACCTTGGTTTTTTGCTTTGTTTGTTTATTAGATTAGAGGCCCCTTATACTGAAATAAACTGTAAATATAGTACAAAAATATGATGCCTACCGATGCTTGGACTCTGCTTGTAGGATAATTACAGCATACGCACACACATTACATCATCTGTACATATTTATAGATATGTTGCCACTGTTCTTTTTAACTAGATTTTTTGGGAAGGAAAATAATTTCAGGTATTTTAGTGAAAAATGGAAATGTGTATACAGAGCTGCTCTTCTGTTTTGCAGTTGAGTAAACGGTTGTGTTTCCTATAGGAATTTTTCTGTAAAAACCTAAATAACAGCAGTTAGAAATAATTTATATTTTCTAAACCTAATGATATTGCTTAAGGATCAAGGTGTGGTAAATACTTTACTATTAGTTAATTTTAAATGCAAACAGTTCCATTGGGATTACTTATAAAAACATGTAACGGTATGTTTGAAGATTTAAGTCATGCTTACATGTGTCAGTGCTGGAAAACCCCAACCATGGACCTATGCTACTGTTGTGCCCTGTAACTTGATTTATTAAAAACAAATGAACAAACCCCAAACACAACAATAAACCTGTATTAAAAAATCAAAAACAGTAAAGCAAAGGAATACTTAACCACTCTTTAGGTGGATTTTTTTTTTCAAATGAGATACTTGGAAATAAGATGTTGTTAATATAGGTTTGACTTATTATGAGGTAGGCCTCAAGTAATGAAAAGTGAAATAAACTAATGAGTATTGGTCAGGAAACACAGTTTTGTGGGTTCTGACAGCATAAACGATACACATCTGTATTGTAGACGGTGAAAGTGCAGTGTGTTCTGAACTAGGATAAATAATGAGAAATGCATTTTGAATGTTGCAGTTAGAACATCATATAAAAAGTATTGTATATGATGCATGCTGGTTTTAATAGTACTCAGACTCCTTCATCTGCAGTTTGATTACTTCAAGTTCTTATTTAAAAAACACTTGAGCCGCACATAATTTCAGGCTATCACATTCCATTGAAGCCATTGTAACCACATGATTGTTTAAAGTTATGTCCTTACTTCCTTGTCTGTCTGAATTAGGATACAGTCTTCATTTGTACATTCCAAACCCATGAGCAGCTTCAAAGAGATTCTTTTCCCAGCCAAATAGCCTGCTAATGATACTTCAGCTTTCTGATCTGAATGTGGAATTGAAATCTCCATTTCAAGTTGAGCAACTTTTTTGGATTGTTTCCTAAAGCAGGTATTAGCTATATATGGAATATAAGATTGTGTGATACGCTATAAAGGCTTAACTAGCATATAAGCTGCCTGATTTGTTTCTGGACTTCCCACTTGCAAAGCAGTTCAGCAATCCTTAATAAACCCCCCCTGTGTGTACCAACACATGAAAACAGGAATTGTGTATTTGTTACATACTCCTGTTATACTATCTTATGCTAGATATTATTCACATGTTTTGGGGATTAATAAATCATATGCCTGTCATGTACCCATACAATCTTAAAACTTTCCCAACATGACTTCAGGTTCCAAAGTACAGCGTATGTTTGGCTGTATTTACTCACAGGATGAAGGGAGTTAAGTTTCTTTCTCCCTCCTCCCTAGATGACCTTTAGGTTTTGTACAGGTGATCATTTGAGGTTGGTAATATGTGGGTGTATATATCTCTACATGTGTATTTAGAAATACAGTGATCTCATCACTGTTATTTCTTTTTTTTTTTTTTGTGGGATGATTTTGTTTGCACAATGCACACAATATAGCTTGCATTTCAAGAAGCACTTCAAAAAGTGAGTCCTATTTTTAGGAGCTTAATTTTAGATAGGAATTTTATTGCCAGGTCAATATTTAGATTTTCTTGTTTGCTACTTGCTCTGACCTAGTCTCCATAGTAGATAGTAGCACTTTAAGAATCTTAACAAACTGTTTTTGATTAAAATTTTGCCTTGCGAACAGTGCGTTATGAAAATGTTTGCTGATGGTTGAAAAATGTTAGCTGTGCTGTTCCACCCAGGTCATTTTACTACTGGGAGAGTGTTTATTCTTAAATGTAAGAAGGGAATGCAGGTAGTGTGATTCTTTTCCAGGGAATTACTCTAATGCAGAGATAGTATTTTATGTCTGCGTCTTGAAAAGCAGGTATACTATAGTATAATTTTATTATTTGTTAACATCCCGTTGTGCTGGGCTAATCAATTCAAACACAGCAACCACCTTACCCTCAAAGTCTGAAATGGCACAAGAGGAAACAGCTGAAGCAATGTAAGAAAACTGTGATATGTGATACAGGATTGACCTCAATAATAGACGGCACTTTGACCACCTCCAAGCAGTAGCATAGCACTTGCTCGGATTATCTGTGTGATAATTTGCCCATAGATGTTAAACTGCAAACTGAAAGACTTAATATAGGCAGGAAAAATTAGCAAGGACAAGGCAAAATTAACATGGACTTCATTCACTTCTTTTATGTTGTCATACATTCTCTAGCCTTTACTAGCTCGCTCTCGGTAGCTTTAATGTGAAAGCTCACCTTGTGCACAAGCCAGCACTGTGAAATGCTGCCGTGCTCAATAGCTGGAGCTGGTTGGTTCCGTTAGTGATGAAAAGATCTAGTGCTGGAGTCTGGCAAGGTGTATTTACTGGTAGAATTTTTTACTCTGTCAGGAGGAGCTTGCTGTATAAAACTCACCTTGAAGAAAATAGCAGTCGCAATTCTGTACCACTATGGAGAACAGAAACTTTCCTTGGGAGCGGGGTGACAGGCTTTGCAACCCACGCGAATGCCTTGAGTTAGAAATGGTGCATATTGCAGAAAGTTCTAGTATAGTCACCTTGGATGGCAGGAATTAGTGAAGTTTATATTCTCTTGTGAAGTATTGTCAATGAAGCCAGCCAGATCCCAGGAAGGGGTTGAATTCAACTTTTTTCAACGTATGTCTGTTTTTACTTAAATTTTTCCTTTATTCTGCTGAGAACGTACTTAAAATATTGAGACTGAAGGTGGATACTAACAAAATAATTACATGTTCCTGTGGTCTATACCATTTCTTTACTGTTTGTTTGAAAAAGAAAACTAATGACTGTGCCCCGACGTACAGGGTGGGAATGCATGAAGGGTAATCCCAAATCTTTTTCTGACTACTCCTAATGTATACAGAGGTGTAGTACCAAGTTGTCTTAAATAGGCTAACAGCACTAAATGTAAGCCTCTTTTCCATCCTACTCACTGGAAGAAAAGGGTGATATCATGTTAGTGTTTAAAACAAGCTAATACTACTGCATAGGAGTAACTCTTTCTAGGAGTCTAGAACTCACAAGTTTATGGATTGTGTGCCTCCATGGTAGCAAATTTGGTTTCTTCAGCTCAACAGTTGCAGTCTGTGCTTCTTGAAGGAAAGAACTAGAGAAATCTGTTTCTTCAAGTGACCTAAATAATTCTCCTTATTCTTAAACTGAGCTATGTGTTACTCTTTGCACACGCAACATTAATAGGATCAGATAATATCGAAGATTTGCATTTTTGGTTTGGGTTTTTTTTCATAATTATCTGTTTAACCTTGTGATTGAGGTTAATGTATCTTCTCCATCTGTTACTAATTCAGCTGACGTAAAACTAGTTTGTCTGTTTGGAGGCTGTTGGCTTAAATGCTGTGAGTAACCCTGAGAAGCCATGAATGATGTAATTATCTGACTTTGTATCATTTTTAAAGGTAAAACCAGTTACTGATGCAGGCCACCAGTACAAATTCTAGGTCAAAAAAATTCAAAGCTGTGTTAATTCTGATAGATGTTTTGCAATCATTGTGTGGAGGAATTTTGTAGATGCTGTTTTAACTTCCATGTTCTGAAACTCATCACTGCACTTCACACTAATGAGCAGACTGGGGAAAGAAGCCAAGAAATTAATGGACCATAGAATCTAAATTACCCTTTCAACCCTGAAGGAAGTCTTCCCTTGTGCTCAACTCATGAATTGATCCTAACACAAGGAAAACAGAACCTGCTAAAGCCACCTGACAACAATGTTTTGACTTGTTATTAAATCGGCATAGTTTTTACAAAATCACACTGTGCCTTGTATCTAAATAGTTTTCCTAGATTTAGTTTTCTTTCAAACTTCCACATGTGATAAAATTTGATATCTGAACACCACCAGCAGCCCTGCCCTGAGCCCCTGCTCCTTTGAATTCCTGTAGCTGCTGGAAAATTGAAATCTTTTCTGCTTTATGAAGAGAAGTTTAGAAATGGAAATTCTAGGGCTTGCTTAGATTGGTAACACACTACTTATGATCAGCCTTTCTTAAGTAATAGAAGAACAAATTGTAGGGAAAAACATAGTTAACTACAAAATTCTCATGAGACACATGTTTTTAGGTACTTCAAGAATCTTGATATTGTTTGCTTAAGTAAAAATAAAGCTGTACAGAATCCCATCTGTAATTAGTTTCATATGGTTTAATTCTTTGGCAACAATTGTAGTGTGTATACTGTACCCAACCAGGGCCGTGTAGTAGTTCGTATGTAGGCATCACTAGTTTGCTATAGTACTACCTGTTACTTGCAGTGAGACACTGTTATAATCGTTGCCAGTTTTCCCAGTGCTGGTCGTTTCTTTAAACCATTATATGTCTTATTCCAGTGATTTTGTACTGCAAATAGGTGTTACCTTCCTCCTGCAACCCAGACAGACAGTGTTTTACAGCCAGTTAGTGTTTGTTTTTTCACTTAAGTGACCTTATTCTTACGGTTCACATGTACTGTGTATGATCATGATATGTATGCTTTGTATGCGTTTACAGATAAGGTTTTTAAAAAGATGAATATGGATGTCTTGTTTTCAGCAGTGAATGTGTAATGGAAAAGATGGATTTTGCAATACATGTACCTCACCGTTCCCACCTCTAAACGCTGACTGTAGTGACTCAACAACTAAGACTACTAAGAAATCTTTCTCTGCTTAGAGTTTGTGAAGAAAAGAACCAACAAACCTGTCTAATGCTGGTATAGCTCAAATTTGCAAGGATCATTGTATTCAAATGGTTTAAAACAGTTCTCAAGAAATCAAACTAGCAAGAGGTAGCTCTTTGGTCTTGCAGATTCATCTCCAGTAGGGCATTTGCCAGCATAGTTATGTCTGAGGAGCGGAGGGGATCAGAGCTTTCCTCTTGATGCCAACAAATGTTTTGAAGTGTTGGCTGTATATCATTGGGATTTTTACACCTGAAAATAATCTCTAAGCATTCCATGCTCTTTTCAGCTTAAGATAATTTATTGTATTTTTTCTCTTGGTGGTTTTTGATGGGTGGTGGTGGTGTGGTTTTTTTCCTCCAAAAGAGATCAGTGAAATGGGTCAGGAGAACTATGTGTCTTGAATTAGATGAGCTGTTTCTAGTTTTCTGAATTCTTTTGAAGATATTCTTAGAAGTACCAGAAAGAGCAGTTTCCCTTTAAGCTTGATGTAGGACTAATTGTATGACTGAAATAAGAATATCTCTTGTTCTATCACTATGTAGGAGGGTACATACAACATTTAGTTGGCAATTGCTAGCGGTTACGCAGCCACCAACCTCTCAAACTTATGCAGGAAGTAATCAGAAACTGACTATTTGTGTGACAAAAATAATTTTTACATATCAATACGTAAACAGATTTTTACAAACATATAATTTCATTTTTATCACTGAAATGCTTCTTCCTCTAAGCAGATACTTGCTGAAAGTTAAATTTATGTAAAATACAAATGTGTGGCTTTTAAGTAACTTTAGAAATTTCTGTATAATGCGTACACAGTGACAGAAGCAAGTTCTCATTACTGATACTCTTGCAAGACATAAAATGTTCCCAACTTCTGTCACTTATGTATTATTGGCCAGTGTGACAAAAAGCATAATACTTTAAACGTTAATTTTACACTTAATTTTTACACAAGGACTATGTAAAATTTCTTTATTCCAGGGAAGCTTTTATTTTTTCTCTGAAAGCCTGTCTTAACAGTGTCTTAAAGAGGGCAAAAAATAGGCTACAGAATGCGTAAGAAATGTAGGGACTTTGATCCTTGTAGGCCATTGAAGTATGAAGAAAGTATGACATTACTCATGCTTTTTGTTAATTTAGCTGGGGTTTTTTTGTGGTGGTGATGGAGGGAAGGAGGCTTCTTTTTTCTTTTTGATATTCGAGCAATTCTGTTGGATTGTGTTGGTGATGGTCAGGAGAGAATAACATTTAATAACTTAAAACTGCTGGACGGCTTCTTCTGGTGGTTGGGGCTTTGGTCAGGAGGTCACACATGGTACTTCCTCACTATCATAAATGTTCTGCTCCTTGGTTTGTTTGTTTTTTCTTCATTTGGATTCTCAGTGGGCTTTATGAAGTTACTTTAAACTTCATTTCATTGAGAAATGTGAATGTAGTTGGGTTAAGTTGCATACTTAAGTCTAAGTGATTGGGTTTGACCAGAAGTTACAATGATGAGATGAGAATATAAATCAATATCCTTTCCCAGCTCCGGTCTTCTAATTATATTGTTGTCGTCCAGCATGCTGTTCAAGGCTCTTTTATTTCTCTCGTTAAAGTGCCAGTCCTCTGTTTTTGCAGAAATTCTTTGAATTCATTCATTCATATATTCAGTATTTTCTCTTTCACGGGTGAAAATTTGATTCTCATGGAATCCTACTCTAGAAAAATGAATACCAAGAGTCATTACATTGGTGCAATGCACAGTTCCAAGGAATTGCAGTGATGTGCTGTGCATGCAGGCAGAGAGTTGATTTGCCTTTGCTGCACGGAGTGGGTCTGAGATGTCCCAGTGTTTGCCAGCTGTCCAGCTATGCCTTGGATACCTGCAGGGGCTGGGGTGAGTGGGTCTGCTTCCATTTATTCCAGAAACTGGAACACGGTACAAAATTGGATAAAACATTTCTTCAGTTGCGTAGAAGTATAGTACTAGCAAATACAGTTTTATTATAAATACCAATAAATACGGACCTTAATTTAAATCTTAACCGAATAAAGTTCCAGAGGATTGCTTGTTTTTGACAAATGCAGGTGAGGAAATGGATTTATTTTTTTCCCCCAAAACTTGTCTCCCTTGAGTACTGAGAGCGCAATCACCTGATAAGAGACATACTTGTCAGCTCGTCAGTATTGGCAGCTAATACTGCAATGGGAATGAAATTGAAGCAAAATCGAGTGAAGTTTTTTATTGCTTGTCTGCATTCCTGTCTGCAGTTTGCTGTATCTTAAAGAAATACCTACACTGAGACTAAATAAATATAACTTTATGGATTATCTTCTGCTGAAAGAATGATTTTTTTGCATCTGCTTTTTGATTTTGTTCTTGAAGCAGATGGAGTATAAGAAGAAACAAGGAAGCATTTCCTTCAGTTTGGATATTTTGTTTAAGCACTTACTGTAGTGTCTTTAGCTTAATGAGCAATTTTAGAGCCTTGTATTTGTTCTACCTGTTTCAGTCCTAAGTTGTAGTAATTGTGTTGAACTAGAAAAATGGCATAGGCTTCTTTTTTTTTTTTTTTTAAATTGCTGAATCGGGATGCAAAAATGGGATGCAATATCTTTATTAGAAAACATTTCTTCAGCCAGTTATTCAGGTGCTTTCTTTAAACTGATTGGCCTCTAGCTACTCTTAATCTGTAGTAGTGCTATTTTTCTTTGTTTCCATTCTGTGGATTTATTACAGTGTGCAGGAGGTAGCAAAGTACTGTCAGTTGGAAGTGGAAGTTCTGTGCTCTATGTGGGTATGTGAAGAGTATTTTTCTGCTACCTGCTGATTTAGGGTATTCAAAAACTTAAACCAATGATGAGCTTACTAGGGATACAATGTTATTTTAAGATCGGTTTTCATTTCTTTCACTCCAGTGTTTGAAGTACAGAAAGGTAATTCTTTCAGTGACATAAGAGGTACTATACAGTGAGATTGTTTGTTTTATCTCTGTGAAAGAGGAAAGTACTATTACCAGGGATGTGCTTACTTTAGTCTGTTCTTATTAGAGGGTAACAAAATAAGACATAAATGTATGAATGCTGTATCTAACAAGCAGGCTTCTCAGCAGGAGTCCAGCAAAATCTTTTATAGCTTCTGACATGTTTTCTGTTTTTTGCTCTTGGGCATAAAGTACCCATGTGATTTTCTTAGCAAATAGGTTACCAGTAAACCAAAGTAGACCAACTTTGAATCTACCTTCATAGTATTCATACCTGAAGTTGTTATCCAAAAACATGCCTACCAGTATTATCATGTGATGAAAGCCAGCAGATGTTTAATCACAAAACGCCATGGAAATTCATGAAGCTATAAAAATGCTGGTCTAATTGCGGAAGGCTTACAGCCCATTCCTGAAATACAGATACCATGTAGGTATATGCTTTCTCATCTGTCTCTGCACATTTTGCAGGTGTCTATAAAATTGTGCATACTTGATCTCTACATACATTGATTTGAAGACTTATGCTCCCTGCACTTATGAGTCTGCTGTGTCCCTGCCCTCATCTGGCATCTGTTTTCTTGTGTAACTTTGCTGTTTGTGTGCTCGTTTTGCTACTGCACTGGCACAGTAGAGGCTTGGGGAATATGGAGGTGAGGGTTTGCCTTATCCACCAGCAAGGGGTTACAGCCCACAAACAACCACTTTTGCCAGCCCTTGTTTCAGTAAGATGGAGGAGCTTGGAGTTGTGGAGGGATGAAGTGAGGGGGAGTAGAAGTCCACTGATACTTCATGAAGAGGAGAGAAGGTCCAAGCAGAGATGAAGCAGCATTCATAGCGTATTTGTCCCTTTTTTTGTACCCAGTGTTGTTGAGGTGGGGAGCAGGGGAAGAATATGGGAAGGTGATCTTCACAAAGAGTAATTGTATGTGATTCCGACTGTGGGAAGAGTCTGCTGTGTTACGAAATGAAAATGTAATAATGATATTTTACATTTTAATCCAGGGATTAAAGGTATTTAAAGATATTTAAGCCTGATAGTGTCTATTTATGTTCAGCTTCTGTATTAAAAAAAAAAGAAAAAGAGAAAAAAAAAGAAAAAATGATTATTTCAAGAAACTTAAAATTTTGGGACCTCTGCACAATATAAGTCCAACTTGTGTTCCATGTTTCACTGTGCAACTGAACAGTTAAGTCTTTCTAGTCTTTTTTTCTGTGCAAGAGAATTCTGCATTTCCTGTAAGCACAGAGAAATGTTAAAAGATACAGAATCTGTTGGATTTGTTCTGACGAGGTTAACAATAAAGATGACAAGTTGGGAAGAGGGGTTTGGGGGCTTCAAGCAGTAACAGTACTAAGATCTGCCAGGCTAAGCTTAGAGTCAAGGTCTCCAAAAAACCCCCAACAACCCAACCTAGGCCCCCTTCAAAAAAAAACCCACAAACAAAAAACCCCACAAACAACCCGCCCCCAAACACAACAAAAACCCACACAACGCCCCAAGCCCAGCGCAACCCCGCAAAAAACCCACACAACGCCCCAGCCCAGCGCAACCCCGCAAAAAACCCACACAACGCCCCAAAACCCCCAAACACAACAGAACCTCACAAAAACTCCAAACACAACAAAACCTCAAAAAAACCCTCAAACTCCACACAACCCCAAAAAACCCCCAAACACAACAGAACCCCGCAAAACCCCACAAAAAAACCCCAAACACAACACAACCTCGCAACCCCCCCCAAAAAAAAGCCCAAACTCAACAAAACCCCCCAAAAAGCCCAAACACAACAAAACCCCAAAAAACCCCAAACGCAACAAAACCTCACAAAAACCCCAAATGCAACAAAACCCCACAAAAACCCCAAATGCAACAAAACCCCACAAAAACCCCAAACGCAACAAAACCCCACAAAAACCCCAAACGCAACAAAACCCCACAAAAACCCCAAACGCAACAAAACCCCACAAAAACCCCAAACGCAACAAAACCCCACAAAAACCCCAAACGCAACAAAACCCCCCAAAAACCCCAAACGCAACAAAACCCCCCAAAAACCCCAAACGCAACAAAACCCCCAAACGCAACAAAACCCCACAAAACCTCAAAAAAACCCCTAAACTCCACATAACCCCACAAACCCCCCCCGAAACCCCCAACCCAACAAAACCCCACAAAAACCCACAACACAACAAAACCCCCTAAACCCCCCCCACACAACAAAATCCCACAAACCCCACCCAAAACCCCACACACAACAGAACCCCACAAAACCCCACAAAAAGCCCAAACACAACAAAACCCCACACAAACCCCCCCAAAACCCCAAACATAAAAAACCCCCACAAAAACCCCAAACACAACAAAACCCCACAAAACCCCCCAAAAAACCCCAAACACAACAAAACTTTACAAAACCCCACAAAACCCCCCAAACACAACAAAACCCCACAAAAACCCCCAAACACAACAAAACCCCATAAACAAAACTATCCACTATAATGTACTTTTCAAAATAAGTAACTTGATTTTCCTTCACTAAAAGGAACTATATTTTACAAACTTTAATTATGTTTTAGAAACCTAATATTTTCCTGTCTGTGTCTCCTCAAGTTGGTAGCCTGTTTTACAGTTCATACTCTGTCTGCCCAAAACAGTCAGATCCCTTTAGAATTTTGTTTTCAGCTGGGCTACTAAGAGAATCTTCTCTTTCTGATTAATTATTTTTTAAAAAATAAAAAAATACGAAAACAGTGTTAAGAAAATTTTCTCTCCTTTGAGAGTGATGTTTGTAGTGCTTTTAAGCATTCTTGTTGCATTTCAGGTAGTCTGAAGTTTGCTGTTCTATTAGATCTGCAGTTTCTTCCCAATAATTATTTTTTGAAGGAAAATAAAGCCACATCTTTATGAAGTAAATACTACTACTAATCATGTGTTGGTAAAACTAGGACATCAAAAAAGAGGAGTCTTTTAATTGTCTCTTAATTGTGCAAAGAAGACAAATTCCTGTAGCCTGATTCTCAGAAAGACCTAGTATAAGGATTTAAAAAAATTTTAGGCTCAGTAAAAATGTCCACTGTCCTAATACAAATAGTTTGTGAATCTGAAAGTAATTCCTTGAATCTGACTCAGAAGCACTTATTGAAGATAATAATACTTACCAAAATTTTTCAGGTCATCCCTGAATAAATTTCCTTCATGTGTCAACTGTAAAATTATATGCTTTGAAATCAAAGGACATATACAGATTTCTTTTTTTAATATCTGAGTTGCTTCATGAGAAAACAAAAGATAGTAGACAGCTAGAGTTTGCTGAATATTTACTTGCTGTTTACTTACTGTTACTCTGGACTAAATAGTCCTCAGATTTATGTATCGATGTACTCAATATACTCTTGTGTACTTCTCATCTGTCATGAAAAAAATAGGAAAAATAATATATTTATCAAGGAGTTTAACTCAAAACCTTTTCTACACATGGAGGATTTTAAGATTTTTCCCACAATTGCACTGCATTTCACCACAGCGAGGTCTTCTCAGTAGTACTGCTTTCCAAGCTTTGGATTTTCTCAAAGGAACAGTAGTCACCCTGCCTAAAAATAAAACCCTATCCATCTGCACCCATTTTGCTCTTCATCCAGCGTGTAGGATGTGATCAGAAATATTAGCACATTCTCTGTAATTCTGTTGTGCTTACTGGGAGGTATGCAAAAGTCCATGGTAACAAAACAAAAGCACTCAAGGGAGTAAAGAGCCTTTGTTTTAACCCTTGTGAAATAAGGCTTTTTCTCAATTCTGTTTCTCAAGTATATAGTTGTTAGGGTTGTGATACACTCCATTTCCAGTTCGTGATTGTATAGAGTGACACTGAGACCATAGCAGTTGCTATGGTAACAGGGTTTAAGTGGTAAAGATGCAGGTGTGGTGTCGCTAGGGCAGCATTGTCTCTTTTTTCCCCCTCAACTTGAGAATAGAGTGAATTTACAGATATTTTTAAACAACATCGTGTGACTCCATTCTGTACCAGTTCTGTGCAAAGAGTTACCTCTTACACCTAAGATTTAAATTCTGGAATAAAATGCAAGTCTGGACTTAATCTTTTTGCCATTCCACTGATAAGGATGTTTCCATAGGCCAGGTCTGTCATTTCAATGACAGTAAGGTCAGGAAAGTTTTAAAGACAGAATAAAACCTTTTTGTGCAATTTATCTATTGCTGTCTGCAAATAACGGTATCTGATTCTCAAGACCTTCTGTAACACCTGAAACAGTCTCATTTTACAGTAGAATTTTTTAATAGGTCACTAAGCATTGACAAAGGCAGCTTCTGTTTTTCTGATAGTTAAGTAGAGTCGGTAGCCTGCGTATTGAGGAAATCATACACCCTAAAGGAAAAAGTGAAATGATTTGCATGTTCTTTACTCCTTTCATTCATTTTCAATGTTAGTATTACCAACCTGCTCCACACAAGACCACACATTATAACGTATGTTCTGACTTTCCTCTTTGCTCACGTATATTTGTGTCTTTTTTTTCTATAATAGTTGAATGTGCTGAAACAAAGGAGCTTGATAAAGGTCTGTATGCAGACAGCTGTTTAAGTGCATGATGGAAGCCTGACATCTCTGTGGGAACAGTGTTAAGATTATGCAGCCTATTGTACTTGCATCTTCAAAAACCTTCTCGTGTTTCCTGATAGAAATCAGGCTGGTGAACAATCCCACCATTTACCAGAATATTTTCAAAAGGAAGTGACTCCCCCCTTCGCAGGGCATGTAAACACAATGTTGTGAAGACTCTGCCTGTCTTCAGATGCCAGGGGTGAAAAAAGAGCAGGTCAGTGTTACCAAGAAAATTCTCTTTTCTGCTGTTAGCTCTCTTCCTTTTAGAGGAGAGGGATACCAGAACAAAACATATGCTGTAGCTGCTGGGATGTGGTGGAGCCAGGCAGCTCAGGGTTGGTAGATAGCTCTAAAGAACAGACTGAGTACTGGGTGAGGCTGCACGTTGCATAAAATAATTGTCCATATCAGAAAGAAGGATGTGCCAATGCAGAGACCAGGGTTTGAAGAGGCAACAGAGACCCTTGCTGATGAGTGAGAATTTCTTTGACCATTCCTTTCCAGTATCTTGCATTATTTCTAATTGCCTGCTCTTTACAACAGTGCTCGTTCTTGTCCATGGTGATAAAGGTGCTGGAAAGACTCACAGGAGTGATTCCTGAACCATTCCAGGAATTCTGAACTACTAAGAAAGAAAAATCTTCTCAGGCTGTCTTGCTCATTCTGAAACTCCAGGGAAATAGCAGTTCACAGTAGTGTAAAACATACCATGTCAGCCACTGATGGAGGATGTATGTGTAAACAGTCAACCTTGCAGTAGACAAAGTTATGATAGGTTCTTTCAGAGGGGCAGCATGGGTCAAAAAGTGATTCCTTGGAAGTGAAGCTTTTTTAATCTGTCAGAATAGCTTCTAAATAAACTCTTTGTGTGCTTTATGGCTGATGAGGTATTGCTTAATATGACTTGCAAAAGTGAGAAACTTAAAAAAATGGGAGTGGAGGAAATGGATTTAGAGCTCCTTTTCTTTTGGTTCCATTTTATTAATTATGGTATGAGACATTTTCTATAGGCTAGACTGAAAAAAATTGGAGCCTGAAGCTGCAGACTATGCTGAGGGATATTGATGTGATTTCAGTCTAACTCATTTCCCTTTTCCCACGTTTACTGGTAACACCTGTGTTTTCTCTATTTCTGGATTCTTCAGGAATAGGATGGTAACAGTAATAGCTGTAGCATGGACTTGAGTCTAGATGTTCAGAAATGTTGGCAGGCTGTCAAGTTACTGGGCAGGAGGAGAAACCAAAATTGGGAAGTGGTTATTTTTTTTTCACCCTGTAATTCAGTCAGAATTTGACAGTATTTTATTGAAAGCATGAAGGGAATGTTTCTGACCTTGAGGAAAATCCTGCCAAATCTCAGTGACCTGTTAGAAATAATGAAGTCTTAGGGGTTTTCAGGAAAGTTTTGTGAACCTTGTGCAATCTAAACACTTCAGAGGTAAGTGTAAGTATAGCTACTTTACCTTATAGTAGCTTGCACGTATGGTTCGTGGAGTTCAGCTTTTCCTTTCATTTAGAATC
Organism: Falco naumanni; assembly: GCF_017639655.2. Classification (NCBI taxonomy): domain Eukaryota; kingdom Metazoa; phylum Chordata; class Aves; order Falconiformes; family Falconidae; genus Falco; species Falco naumanni. Next base: position 91,822,366 of record NC_054054.1, on the reverse strand, counting down.
CTTTTCAGTACTTTATCTGGTGAGGCTGGTTTGAAGATCAGAGCAAACTGCATCTTTTTTCCCTGTGTTTGCATTATCCACTGAAGCTCAGAATTATATATATGTAGGTCTCTGCACACAGTGCCTATACGTGTGCAAGAACCATGTGCTTTCTGCGTGGTAATTAATAGACCAAGACATCTCTTAATGTCTTTAATTTTGTTTTCATTTTTTGTTTATAGTCATTTTGAACAGCGTTGTTTCTCTCTTGCAAGCAAACATGTGCCATTACAGAACTAGTCTATGAAGTTTCAACCGTTTCATTTCTCTACGTGGGTGAGAATTCAGTACAAAACTGATGTTACAGCACATTCCTGCCTAAGGAATTGTTTGAACTGGCAGAGATCCTGAGTCAGCAGTATAGATGGCAATATAGGCCAAGACACAGGAGCCGGGTTTTAAAGAGACTAAGCCTACTTAAGGTTTACACAAAGTTCTCACGTGTCTCAGAATGGAGAAATCAGTAATGGTTTGTCATAACAAAAGACTGAGGATGAATAAATGATACTCCTTTTCCTTTCTTTTGATGGGCATTTTGTTTCACTGTCCCAGCATGAATGGGTGCTGTTCACGAGAGCTTTTTGTTTGGTTAAGCATACTGTGCAGCAGGATTTGTAGTTTCGTTCTTGTAAAGGCACATAACTGGTATGCCAGGTGTTTCTATAAAATACTTCTCAGCGCAGAACTGTGTGTGTGTTTGGTGGTGGTTTGTTTCTGGTTGGTTGTGGGTTTCGGGGTTTTTTTTTCCATTTTAGCAGCAGTTTCAGAGAGAAACTTGTTCTTAAGGGAAAAACTAAGGAGGAAATAATTTATATTATAAAGTTACTTGGTAGAACTGAAAACAGGAAACCTTGCATTTGGTATGACAGAACAGTTATTTTCTTTCTCTTGAATTGTGTTCTTGGAACATGTTTTCTTTAGTTTTCAGATAATTTGTTTATCATATGTCTATGTGAATGTTTAAAATACAACAAATCTTGGACTGATGTAAAGAAATAGTATTTTACTTTAATGTCTCTTTATCTGAGCTTCATGTGGCTTCAGGACATGGTTTTAACTACAGTTTATTGGAAATACTATTTCTTTTCAAACTTTGCTTAATTGAGTAGCTTATAGAAGAGGTGAACTTCTTTATTTTCAGAGTTACAGTATTGTGTAAACAGAAGAATGTCATGTTCATTCTGATACCCTTCAATGTGTTATTTTGTGGGAAAGTAACATGTCCTATCCAGTTCTAATATTGGTGAGATTGTGAGTGGTTTAAATAGGCAAAAACCTCAATTTATTCCCGCCCCCCCCCCCCTCCCCCCCCAAGATTGTCTTGCTGGAGTTTGCAGGTTTGGGATGATGTCCAATGTCTCAGTTACCCATCTGAGTAATGATTTCCTTGGCTGACAGATCCATCTCTCCTTATTTTTGATACCATTTTCCTGGACCTCCATAAAGAAATGAAGTTACGGTCTCTGTGAAGTGATATGAAGCGATACAGTGTGACTAAATTTGTTAAACTAGGTAGGTGTGCTTGGCAAGCAGAAATGAAAACCTGATTACAGAAGAGTAATCCTAGAAGGAGGATGGTTATTACAGAACCTGAAATTTTGGGCTTTCAAGTACAGAAATGAGAGGTTAAACAAGATGTTATCTTCTAGAATTAATTTCAGCCAATTTAACATTAACTTAAATATATGAAAGATAGAAGACTTAAGGTGACAGAGAAAAGCCTGTAGAACTATATTGAGGGAAGAGAGGAGCAGTAGGTAGGTGAGGACTAGAAACTAATGAAAATTAAAATAATTATCTGGGACCTGCAATTGTCATTTTAAAAAAAAAAATCATTCAGGATATGATTGGGAGCTGGAGCACAAGAGGATAGAGGAGTGAATATGGTTGACTGAATTGTGAGTCTTTCTTTAATACTTCATATCCCTGCTAATGCTGTTCTTTCTGTATTACTAAACGCAATTTGTGTGCCACCTGTTTCAACTACATTCACTCACCAGGGACATCAAATGGGAGTCAGCATGTAGAAGCTAAATTATTTGGAGAGGATTCAGTGATGGACTTAAATGTAAAGGGATTAATTGGTCTCTAAACTAGTCAATTTAACTGTACTCTGAAAGTGGAAAGATCACAAATGCATGGCAATGAATAAATTAATGCATTTTTCATGGTTTTAGTGTTTTCTGCATGTTGCTTAATGTTGTTTTGAATCATAAAATTTATTCCATTAATTGTCGTCATACTGCATAATGGACACGTGAAATAATTTTGTGCAACCATCCTCCTAAAGGACAGCTGGTAGCAGGCCTACAGCACAAATTTAAATGTATATTAATGGGTATTTACATCTTTTGTGGCCTCTTTTACAGACAACAGAGCAAAGGATAACAAATTGTCTCTGAAACCATGCTGTAAAATAATGGGGTTCGGGTGTCTTAAAAATTTGAGTCCAACTCATTAAACCTTGGATGCTCTTTAATAGAAGTGTGAAGGGCATCATATACTTAGACCATGGTACTTGAGCAAAGTGTGCAGTATGACCAAATGTAGATTTATATGCTTTGCTTAGTGGCTCTGGGTTTTCTTGTTTTGTTGGGGATGGTTTCATTTTTCAAAAATTCTAATTCAGCTAAGGTATTCAGGGACAAAAATTTTACAGTAGCGCTGTCCTTCTGCCAAATCTAAGTTTAGCTGCAAGTCCCAGGAATATTAAAGCTCTCCATGGAGATTCATATCTCTTCACATTCTGTAATTTAAACACTGGGTTATTATCTTATGTTTATGATCATGTGAATTGGAAGAGAAAGGAACACAGTCTTCCAGCAGTTGCAAATCCTGTTTCCAGTTGCTGTTTTTAAATTGATCTAAGGTGATCAGAAGTTACCTAGTTTACATGGTCTAAGAGCATGGCAGCTTCCTCGGTGGAAAGCTCCCAGCGCTGAAGTTTACCTGCCAGAAAAACTAAACATTGGTTCATACAGGGAGATGGGTACATGGGGTTAATACCTGATGACTTTGGACTTTTTAAGGTTGTGTGTATGTATGATATGAAACTCATGATACAATGTTATTACTTCTACTTTTCCCCTGAGGTGCCCATGACAAGCAGCTGTTTGAAAACACAAGTCAACTCTGCATTAATAGATTTTAGGTTTTGAAAATAATATTCTTCTTCATTGTATTGAAGAAACTAAGTAACCACATTTCCCCCTGTGGATGTACTTGTTTTGTGAATGAAACTGATAAATGTAATTTCATCTTCAGTGAACTTAATGACAACAAAATATGGGCTTCTGTCCCTTTTCCCTGTCAGTTGGCCGTATTTTTTCAAGAATATCCTTTCTGAATGGCCTTAATCTAATATAGTGTTACTTTGGATAATAGCGTTCAGCTTTCATGGGGGTGAAGGGAAGAAGGCTGCATTAACCTACATTAGCAGACAGCAAAAATAAACGTATGTTCAGAGACTTTGCTAAGAAGAGGGGTGGCATTTGATATGCTGTGTTTTTATTTTTATAACTTACACGTCAAAAGTATGCTATGTATTTGTGGTCTGGTATCTTAACTGTGGTGACATAGCCTGCATGCATGTCTGGAGAGCATCTTTGTGACTGAGTGAACAAGTAATTGAAATTGAGATAGAGCAAATTAGTTGTAGTATCTATTAACTTGTGAATTACTATAGATTGATATTACCATGCCAGTCCTTCTGAAATTAGTCAAAAAGCAATGAAAAAGAGGACTGCATGCTCTTTAGAAAATTCAGGTTTATTATTGTAGGAAACATTTGTCTTTTCTTTCATGAAGTCTCAGTTTTTGTTATTTTTGTGCCCCATTTTTAGGATTTATGTACAATGATCTTATAATCTAGAGAATTCAATGAATGTAGTTATTATATGATAATCACCTGTGTGATGGCTAGTGCCTGTCATGTATCAAATGTCAAACCTCTCAACATTTCCCTCGCCCTTCCTCCAAGGGCTAAGAGGGCTCTGCTTTCAGTGTTAAGGTGCCCGGCCGAGTGTAGATGGCACGGCTGACTGCCAGAATAGGTGCCCACATTTCAGTAGCCCACTGATTGCCAGCATGCAACAGCTGCTAATTCAAGAGCAGCATGACAAGATTAACGGAAGGGATGATACTTTTACCTATAAAGACTGCTGGAAACATCTTTATGGGGGGTAAGGGGAAGCCTCCTTTTTCCAAAGCTTCAGCTATACATAGGTCTGTGACCCGCAGGTGAATCATTGTGCAGCCGTGCCAGTCAGCGACTGTAATCCAGCTCACTTTGTGAGACGAAGTAACTGATAGCTGTATTACCTGTGATAAAATTACCAAGGAAAACTTAAATTTAAGGAGACCCGGGGTTTAAACTTTGCAGTACTGAGCTGTTAAGAAAAGGTCAGTTTATGCCTCAGGCTTAAAAAATTAAATAGTTGGCTGGCAAACTTCCATCAGTGCCAGTCAGACTTGTTCTTGAGTTTTAGGTTAGTAAAATGCAAAAGGATTTTTTTCAGTCCTGATCTCTAGAGCACAACTGCTCATGACAGTTCTGAGGTGATTTTATGCCTGTATGGTACTTAATAAAATGCTAAGACTAAGAAAAAGAGGGCGCTTTTGGAGATACCACATGTAACTTAACATGTAGCTTATTCACGTGCCGTGGATAAGTTATGTGTCCCATTGAATATATATGCTTATCTGGCTGCATTCCTGTTTTGAAGAGTATTAGATTATCTGTGGAAATGAATTTTCTAAAGGAGTCCATTACAAAGACTGGGAAAACACAGTGATTCAGACAAGGAGAGAGAGGTGTCAGAATGGTGACGAGCAGTGAGTTTAGAAATTTTATGTGCAGTTTTTCCTGATGTTGGTATTTTGAGTATGCTAAAGCAAGAAAGATTGCATCATCTCTGACAATTTTCTGGTTAATTATCATTCATTTTGTACTTATTACCAGCTGGCACTATAGTTTAAAGTGTTTTGGGGGCATTTGTTTTTTTTTTTTATTTTATTTACAGTTTACAATAACTGATAATACTGGTACAGATACGAGCAAATTCTTGATTTTTCTTAAGGACATGTATGTGAAGCTCAGAGCTTCCAGTGAAAAATGTGTGTTTATTTCAGCTTTAACCTGAATACACCTGTAACAGCCTTCATGTTTCTTTTTTGGTGTGCTTTTATATTTTATTGTAAAGCCTATATCCTGTATTATAATAGATACAGTCACAGCAACTTCTTTATTTCCTAAATAGGATATGATCCAGTGTCTTATCACAAGGAATTTATATTCATAATGAACAAGACAAACTGGCAGAATCATTTTTTGGTACTGATATTTTAAATAATTCAAAATAGTTGTAGTTCTAAATCAGCAGTATTCTTAAGTGTAACACATATGTAAAAAACCAAAAAGTGTTCAATAATCATAAGTGCCTCGAGCTATACATTGTGGTATAGTGCCTACTGCATCACTTACCTACTGCTAAGGGGAGAATGCTGGTTGAAGTTTCATTGCAGAAATTTTATTTCATAGATCCGTAAGACCTCTTCCCCCCATCCTCCCAATTTTATCTGATATTGATTAGATTTAGCAGAAACTGGATTTTATAAAAAAATAATGATTTAGCACATACAATTTTTAAGTGAGCTGAAATTCTGTTAGAGGGAAGCTGTTACTCTGTTTATCTACTCTTGTCTGCAGACAGTCTATTTTCTAACCTGAAGTGCCTTAAATGTTTCTAAGTCTTAAGTATTACTAGGAAGATGCACGTAATCTTCACCTATTGAGTAGTACTGTTTGGATTCCTGTAGCTTGATCTGCAGGTTGCATCCTGTTAGAGAGATGAATCATGTCCCATTTGCAGAGCAGGAATCATGTAAAGTTGTTTTGAATGGGCTGTGCTTCTAGTCAGGAAGCATTAACTAAACAGAACCCCTGCATTGCCATACTCTGATTTTAACTGATTAATTTTTATGTTAGCGGATGTATTGACCAACTTTTTTGTGCCATCTGTCGTTGTCCCATATTCCTGCGTATATGGTATGAGGATAAATATTATCCTTGATCCAGGGGCTTTCAGCCTTCCTTCTTACTCCATGTTGCCTTTGGTATTAGCTGATATGAAAAACAGGATTTATCCATGGATGTGGAGAAAAAAAATAAATGTTGCAGTGGTCATGGCAGCCCGCTGTGTAATTTAGTTATTCAGGGATGTTGTGTTACTTTGGATTATTTCTTTGACCATCAACAGTCTAGAAATTGCTTCATCTTAAAAATAATGAGAAGCAAATTTTAGATTAGAACAGCGTATTTTGACAAGCCACATTATATATACATGTGCAGCTAGTAATAAATCAATAAATTTCCATGTTCAACATGCAACACTAATATAGAAAAATAAGGGGTTTATTGTGAGTAATTATGGGAGGTTTTCACCTATCATGGGTGTAGTATTTCACTGAGGATTCCAGGAATAAAACTGCTACTTCAGTTGTACATGGAAGAAAATCTCGCAGTGCCCGTATGTGGAAGGAACTACTTACACATTTTAAATAGTACATTAATACAAAAACCAAACAAATATTAAACACTGCATTAACGTCTTGGGAAAATATGCTTATTTCTTTACAGGTATAGGTTTCAGGGAAAGAACGAGATAGCTCTTGCTGTAGGACATGTTCCTCCCTGCAGAAAACATGTGGCAAAAGCTCAGTGATCTTCTTTTCTAAAGTGAAAACTTCTGTCTTCCTAAGCTTGAGTGCTGTCACAGTGTAATTTACTTACAGTGTGTAAGGCCTCTTACGTTGTTCTGTATACAGTGCAGTCCATCTTTATTAAGGTCATTAAAAAAACCAAAGATGGAACCATCTTCATCTAAGGCATCATTAACAGCCAGTGCAGAAAATGCGGAGCCGTTTGTACTGTGTTCATATTAAAGATTATGCACGTTGTACGTAACCTTTCCTCTAGCAAAGAGTTGACATGGGTCTTGTACGTAGAGACAATGTGATATAATTACTCCTCAAAATGTTAGCTGATGTGATGTGCAGCAGTTTCCCCTTGACTTCTTGGAGGTGTTTGTACTGCTGTTAGCCCTGTCATGCTACAGATTGATGTATCCATTTGAAGTATAAACACCAGTGTCCCTCCAGGCTCTCAGGTCATCTTGTGCACACATTTATACAGAGAAAAAGAATAGATGGTTGTTACAGATGGGATCAGGGAATCTCCACAGTGAGGCATGTATTAGCCTTGGCAAGAGGTTTTGTTGGTGACAACTGAGGAAGTGTTGAGATAGTAAGTCTGTAACACAGAAAGCGTTTAGATAATGTTATCTAAATGCTTGCTGCATTGTGCAACTGTTATCTTAGTACTTCACCACTGGAAAAACACTAAAGGTAATTAATATTTATACCAAGTTTCAGTGTGTGCATCTCATACATTTAATAAAAGAAAAAAAAAATCCAACGGCATATGTGAGACAACATACTGACTTAAAAAATAAAATCGTTAAAAGCCCTGGGTAGTTCTGGAAACTGATGTTCTCTTCCCCTCCCCATGTTTGGGGTTTTTTTGGTTTGTGTGTGTTGGGTTTGGTTTTTTTTTTGTTTGGTTTATTTTGTTTTGGGTTTTTTGTTGTGTTGTTTGTTGTTTTTTTTCAGGGGGGGAGAAAAAGAAACAACAAAAGGAGTAATTGCCAAAGCAATATGATTTAATCTGAAACTTGCTTTTCTGTATTCCTGTTCTCTGACTTAAAAAAAAAATTGTGACTTTGGGCAGAAACATCTACAGAAACACAGATTGTTTTCACACTGTAACCAGATTTCTTACAGTATCAGTTTCCCTTGTTCATGAGACAACAGTGTGTGTCATATGAAGAAAAGACATTTTGCGTCCTGTGATATGGTGAAATGGCTGCCATGCATGGTTTCAGCTGGGTCTTCGTTAGCCTTCAAACGAGCTCCTACTGCAGGGACTGCTGCAGTTCAGTGCCACAGCCCTCTCTCCAGCTGTAACACATCATGTGTTGGATGCAGCTGGGCAGCAGGTCTTCAGTTAGCAGTGGCCAACAGATGGGAGTTTACAGAGCACGGAATAGGCTCTAGTTTGCTGTTTCACATATTTGAGTGTGGGCCTGCATCTGAGGCCATAGCACAGAGAAACCAACTGTGTGAGTTTCATGCCTCGTACAGAAATGTGGTCAGCTTTGTGCTGCCTACCATTTGTTGGAAGGCTGTTGCATCCAGAAAACTGGAATTGTCTCATGTCTGGAAATGCTTTCCTTTTTGGTTTAGTTGTGGTTTCTGCAAAAACTGTTACTAATTATGCCATGTTTCTTGAATGTATATTACGAACTACTGAAGTTGTACTTCTGAATAACTAACTTTGTCTTATTTCAGCTTGAGCAGCATTCAGATTCCATCTGGTAGGCAGAGAGCATGTTATGGATTACTTGCAAGCATGAGAAATGCCACATAAATGTTTTGCCTCTCAGACTGTATCTACACTACTTATTAGAGCAGATGGGTCATGATCTCAAGAACTGGCGTGCTGTCATCCAAACCGCTTTACTGTTGCGTGCTCCCTACTCGGCTTTGAGCAGTGGCAGCTAGCACTCTTCCAAGGCAATGCCCAGGAGACGTTCTGGGGATAGCACGGCCAAGGATCATTTCCAGTAAATCATTGTGGATGATGACCCCCTTTGGGGGATGAAGAGGTTTTATCATATGAACATGCTATTTTCCCTAAGGGCCAGAAACTATGTCCTGGCCTTTTTTATTTGCTGCTGTTAATGAAGTCTCAGCTCTAGGTCCTTTTCTGCTCTCTTGGTGTACATGAAGAAGGTTTTTCTGCTAACACCCCTGCCTGGCAGGTCTGTGTAGTTCCTAAATTGGATCATCATGTGTCCTAGAGAAATGTACTGGAGATATGGGCAGTGTGAGAGTGCCTAGTTTCTCTCGTTTAAGGAGAAGGCACAGGTCACTATGCATTGGAACAGAGGGTCTGACGTCTCTCAGATCAAAGCAGGCGGCCTTTCTTCTGTCTTCCCAATGCATTCTGACTGTGGCTGTTCTGGGAACTTGTTTGAATTCAGACTTCACTGAGGATATTTATTTCCAGATTATTTTAAAAAAAGTAATTTTCATACTGGGCTATTAATTTACTCTCACTGATCATAAAACATGATTAATTGTACACCGTCAGTGGCTTTATGGACAACTCCTTATAAACTAAAGGAGAGAAATGACATTGCCAGCAGCCTGGTGGCAGGGAAAGGGAGCTCAGGCTCATCTGTAGAGAAAGAAGTACTTTAAAAATCCTCATCCTTGAAATTGTTCTAAAAACAGGATGAATGTTTACAAATACAGGATTCGCAAATTTTCACCACGTTCTTCTAAGTAACCTTTAGCATCAGTATTGGCATCTGTTTCCCATTGCGTTCTCTGGGTGTGTAAGTAGGTTGCAGTGTTTGGAATGGAACCTAGCTTAGAAACTGCTGCACAGCAGCAAGTGTTTTTCAAAATATAGAAACACTTTTCAGTGAGTGATTAAAAATCATTGAAATAATAATGATAAAATTGATATCATAAAACTATTTTTAGAATATCCCTCCAATAAGGAAAAAAAATTGTGATGTTCTTTTAAGTTTTTTTAGTAGATTCTTCATGGTGCCCCCCCCAGTCCCAAAGTAATTGTTGTTGGTAGTTTTTTATTACCATTTTCCTGAAGTAATTGATTTCCACATTTGTCATCCAAAATGAGGTATTTTGAAGTGTTTTATGAGGTACAGTTCTACTTTGTGTGCATTTAGTACATACATGCAAAGCTCAGTTATGAATTGTAATACGTTGACATTTTTGTCATCGACATTATTTGTATGGAAATAATCTCTTTAAAGTTTGAATGCAGACTAGTGCAGTTTCCACTGTGTATTTATATAAACCTGCTAACAAATGGAAAAAATATCTGAATCTGTCAGATATTCTCCTTTCTCTGCCGATGTTGTGTAGTTTAAACATAGTCATGTTTTCATAATCCTCATACGATTTTTATATATAAGTAAATTTAATGTAATGTTATTTCCTTTAAGTAATTTATAGTAACTGAGGGATTGGCATTCATAAAGATTATGGGTGGTTCTGAATATTACATTGACAAGGTATTCAGTTACATTTTTAGGAACTCGGAGGTTATTTAAGGTAATGAGGATCGCACAGGAAAGATCTGAAAGACAGTTGTTGTCAGTTGCAGGTGATTTGGTGCCAAATTGAGGGTTTGATTGATGTAAATGCTCTTTATTTGAAAGTTTTTCTGTGTTATAGAGGAAAAAAGTTACCTTCAATACTTAGGAGAAGGACATAGGAAATTTCTTTTTTGGCAGCAGATTATATGACATTGCTATTTCTTTTGGGGGGCTTTTCCTTATCGATTTACTTGCTTGTAAAAGCTAGGGATCTAAACATCAAGAAAGATGACAAATAAAATCAAGGGAAATAGCATGGAATATTTGTCACTGTGTAATTGGGGAGTGTTTATTATTTGTTTTCTTTGTATTTCTATTAATGGAAGCCTTTTATTTAAACAATTACTGTAATTTTAGCATTTAAGTCTCTCTCAGTGAACATAGTAGAAATACTCCTGAAAGTATATGCTCAAGTGTTCTGCTGGTTCAAGACCACAGTGCGTTTTTCAGATCTTGGCCTTAATGCAGGTATAGATGGAAGTAACATATATTCTATCTGTGTTCTGTATATTCTATTTTGGTAGATAATGTCCTGACTGAGACAGCCATCAGTCACCTGTAAAGGAAAGAAAGGTTTCTGAAAAGGTACCTGTAAAAAAGGGACAAGAATTCCTGCGTAGTGTGACAAGAGTACAGTTACAGATTTACATTCTTTTTAAATGCTTCTAGTTTTTTATAGAATAGGATAAAAAAAATAGGTATTGCTTAAGTTTGTGTTTAAACTTGCTGAAGCAAAACTGCTGCAGTTACTACTGTCTCTGGTGGCACTGTTTGTATGCCTGGAAAAAAAACAAGGGAAGGAAGAAATTAAAAAAAAACCTCAAACCCTAAATGGTAGGTAGCTGTAATAATCCATCCTGAAATATATTTCATACTAAGTTCATGGGTGCGTGGCTAAGCATTTTCATTTTATATTATGCCCAAGCCATAAATAACTTTAAATACTCCCAACTGTTTGTTTTTTGGTTTTGTTTGTTGTTTGTTTTTTTTTTTAATGCATTAGATGCTTCAGTCTGATTCAGGTTTCTCATTTGGAACTTGTAGGGAATATGTGGCACATTGTGCTCCCCTCATAAGGATCAGGGATGTCTGGTGGCTTGCTCAGGCTGGTCACCTTGCTTTCACGCTTACGCCTGAAGAGACTTTGTCCCTTCTTCCTTTTTTCTGGGTAGCAGTATAGGCTCAAAAACATGATTCCGAAGCTAATTTTGTTCCTTGCATAATTCATTAATAGGTGCAAAGTAAATGTATAATGCAGGTATTCAAAATTGGTAGTATTTGTGATTATTGTACTTGTTCTGCGCAGGTATAAATTGACAGCTCAAGGTATTCCAGCAGAATCTGTAGAGTAGGGAAAATAGTTTGGAAGCTGTTTCACAAGCCTCTCTGCGGGTTTCTGATACTTTGAATGTCAGAGAGATAAGAAAAGAGTACAGAAATGAGTGAGTTTTCAAATCTGGAGAGGTAGTAGAGTGGATTCTCAAAAGCCTGTCAGCTTCAGTTTTTGAACTGGGTTGAAAAAAATTTACATAAAATAAAGCAAAAATCTGTCCGAACATGGTGCTTAACGTTTTTAGAAACTTTAGTTTCCTCTGCAGTTTATGGTTAGCTTTTTTATGGTACCTTTATTGGCACAAAGAGTGGTAGATATGTTACGAAAACTGGATGTTGATAAAACACTGTTGGAAGACTAGTGAGGACCTGAACAATTGATGTATTTTAGAGCTTTAGTCTCAAGTATGTAGGTCTTGAGGCACATTGTAGTGCTACAGCTAAGTAGTAATTAAAAGTAAAGCCTCAGTGCTCACTCTGCTTCTGAAGGCTGGCTGTTTTTAGCTTGGTAAATTTTCTTCTACTTCAATTTTATTTGGAGATCTGTCTCACACACATTTGTAGTGAGAGTGATTTCTGCAGCCTGGTATTTAAGGAATTGTGTGAAATGTACTAAAGACAGGAGCGTCAGGAGGCTGGGATGCACATGCCTGAGTGGAATACATCAGAGTGTGGTGACGCTATTTTCTTGAAATAAAATTCTTATTTGTTACTAAAGTAAACATTTTACTCTGAATCTGCCAGAAGCTTATTAGGAATGTAGGAAGTCCCCAGGCCTTGATCTTTGTTATTTTTAGCCTTGAAAGCTGAGCTTATAGCAGTGACTGGCACCAGAGGGAGCATCAAATTCATGTAACACTTTCTTCTCTTGCAAGGCACTGTCAGACCGCCCTGGGAGGGGAACAGGAAGGAACGCTTGGTGCTGGATGTGCGCAGAGCAGCTGGGGCTTACTGGCTCAGCACAGAGTGCTTCATACCACAAGGACTTGTTAGCTGTGGTCTGAAGAAAAGGAACACCTGAGTGACTGAGATCTGTTGCTTCTCTTTCTGTAGCTGAGCGTGATTTGCTTTGGATCCAGTGTTAGAAATGATCCCTTTTTCACTAATGAAGTATTTATTGCTGGTCATGAGTAGTAATACTCATTGCTATTAATCTGTCACTTTTGCAGAAAAGTAAAATAGCTCCCACTGTATTTGTAGATCTTTTTTTCCTTTAATTAGTTGTATACACTTTTATTCCGAGGCTATTTAATTTTCTGAACTTAATGATTAATTTTGGTGTTAGCTGATTCTAGGTTGAAAAAGTTAACAGCATGCATTCCCTTCCCTGCAAAAACAAATGAATCTTCTGTCTTTTAAACTCTGATTTTGACAATTTCTTATTCTCAGTGTTTATGGATAGTTGTGAATGTTGCAGAAGATCGCACGTGATTTGTTCGTGCCAGACCACTTTGCAAGAGTCTTGAAAGAGTCCCTGTGTGGTCCCAGAAGGCTATTTTTTTCTTCAGTTCAATAGAAGACAAGCAAGACTTTCACAGTCAAACACTGTAGGAAGCTTGCAGAATCAGGAGGATTTCTGTGTAATATCCCAAGACAGGAGTTGAAAACGACTACTTTACAAATAGCTTTGCTCCCTGCTTTAGAAAGGCTGACCTCCTGCATGCTGAACTCTTTGCAGAGATTATCCCTGCTTGATCTTAGACCAGATTTATCATTTTTAAAATTTATTAAGACCTTTTTTGTATTAAGGACTATCATCCTATTAGTAAGGAAACTAATGGGTTTTGGTTAAATAATTGGGCTTTGCTGTTATTTTTCTATTTCTTGTATGTGCCAAAATCCATTATTCTTTTTTATTATTGTTACATGAATTGATTTGTTTTTCTTCTTGGGGCAAGATAGCTGGATAGAAATACCTGGAATACCTCCCTCCCCATGTAAATTAATGATCAATTTACACAACACTGATGATAGTGAACTTCCTTTGCCTTGTGAAAATGGAAACCTATTGAAACCTTTTATTTCATAGAATTAAATTATTGCTACAAAGTACTTCTGAACACAAGGTGATGGCACCAAGGAAATCTACTTGTTATCTGTCATTTGAGTAACCTTTTCTTTCCAGGTTTTTCTTAGCTGACTGTTTTCTTCAGGGGTTTTTTGCGATAATACTTGAGGGTCACAGAAGAGTAACCTGTAGTACAGGATGAAAAGTTGTTCTACATGATGTGTAGAATCATTCAGAGGTTTAGTGAGATTAAAACAGTTTCCTATTCTAGACCATCAGTGCCTTTGTTTAAAAATAGCTGACAGTAGTAGAGAAGTTGATTGACTTAAATACTAAAGTGAAATTATTATAGTTGCCTGTGTTATTTCTTTTTGGTGAAGGTAGTAAAGAGCTGTCTTAAAAATACTGCTTACATTATGGCTGATCTAGTGCCAAAGCCAACAGCTCTAAAACTATGTGCAGCTATTGTATTGGACAGAAAAATTACTGCATAATTACCACTTTAGCTCTGTAAATTTTTACTTGATTAAAATGATGATAAAAAGCATTAAATGTGTTTTGTTTTCTTTTTTCCTGCAGCTTTGTGTCAAGGAATATTTAAGCAAATAGTTAGCTAGGATGGGAGGTCATTCTACGGGTAAAGTGGGAACATTTTGAATGCCATTCACATCAAATTAAGTTTAATCGTCAGTGGCAAATCCATACTTCATCTTAAACCATTGTCAACTTTTTTAAATACTCATGTGCCTTTATTTTCTTTAATGGAGATTCTCATGAGGTGTTAGACAAACAGCTTTCCTATTCCTTTTTTATTGCTTTTCAGCTAGAACACAATACAAAGTGAATTTTGAAGAATTTCTGGGGACCCCTGCTTTTTCAGCTTGAATCCTGGTTAAAACCCTATTTGTTTTAATGATCGTATTACTTGAAATAAGTAGGAAAACAAATCTTCGAGATAATTGCCAACATTGTCAAATAGTCATCTAGTGACAGGTCATTCTGTTGTATATGGTTATCAATCAGTCAGTGAACCTGTTGTATTCAGTAGCTGCAAGCAGCAAAACAGGAATATGTATTTGGCCTCTAAGGCTATGGAATTGCTATCTCCTATGAGTTCATTAACATGCTAATAAATCTGTTTCTCATTTGTCTCCCCCCGCCTCCAGTGAACATTTGTCGTGTGCCTTCACATTCTTTCTTCATGGGGAAAGCAATGTGTGCACAAGTGTGGAGATTGCTCAACACCAGCCAATCTACCTGATTAATGAAGAGCATATCCATATGGCCCAGTCCTCAGCGTCACCATTCCAAGGTAAGTGAGCTGGATTTGGAGCTCTGTGTACTTCACCTCACTTCTGTGTGGTAGGGACTTTGCTGCTGGGGCTGTTATCTTCAGAGGGGAATAAAGTAGGATTGAGTAACTCTTCAAATGGGTTAAATTTCTGTTCAGGAAGTTGTGGATGTAAGGGAAAATGTTAGGACTTCAACACTATATATAGCCAGCCATAAACAATACAGGAATTTTCCAGAGCTTTCTATTCATTAATGTTGCTTTTAAAGCTATGTGCATATAATAAACAAAGAAATTAATCATTTTTGTTTAAAAAGACTTACTATTAAAGAAAGTGAGCACACTGATTTGATTTTCTTACATGGTGTCCACTGGGCTACAATCTGTAACTTCTATGCTACATGAATACAAATACTAAGCTTATCTATTTCAGGAGTACTTTTCATTCATAGATTGCCCGCTGTTTTGGCTTTTAGTTTTAAAAAAAAAGAGAAAGGGGGTGTCTATGAAAATGTATCAGAAACAATGAAAAACTGGAAGTATCTGCAACTATTTATTTGTCAGTGCAAGAAATTAGAATTTTATAGAATTACGTTATTGGCTTATCAAATGCATGATGCAATTGTGGTGCAATGCTCTACATCAAAAAAATTTAAACATATTTGAGTCGCTGAATTATACTGTCTTTACTACAATCTGAAATCAGAATTTCAAAGCAATTAAAGCAAGAAGTCCTTATAAAACGAAACATACAGTAAAGAAACACCTAGAGACTTATAAAATGCCCATTTTATAGGGATGTTAATTTATAGAAGCTTTATTATTTTTGTTTCTATATATATAAAGTTTTGATAGAGACTCAGACACTTAAGTCATAGGAAGTTTTATTTCAGTGAGCTAAATCCATTACTCTCTCAAATTAAATATGACTAAAAGTAAAACTGATTCTGAATGGGAATACCTGTTGTTGAGCAACTAGTTCTCCTTGTTTGTCATGACTAGTCACCTTCATGTATCGTTAGCTCTATTGTTTTTAATGCTGGGACGTCTCTGGTACTGTATGTTCCCGGTAAAAACCCTGTTGTTGAATATCTGTCCTCTGTTACTTCCACGTACGGTCATCCTTTTGCTATAGTGAGTGCTGCTTCAGTACACTTAGATTAGTTCGTTGTGAAAATTATTAAACTAAACTGCAAAAAGGTCCATTTTTAGCTCAGTAAGGATGGCTGTAAAGGAAGCTAGTGCAGTGTAACACAGCTTTGAATGTATAGCCTTACCTGACTTTGCAGTAGCTTTCCCCTGAAGACAGATCCTTAGATCGGCATGCAAATGAACTGACTCAAACTAGAGGCAGACTGGCTGGTACATAGCTGCAATATACATACTGTAGGGGCTGTTGTTTCTTACTTTACAGTTTTGGTGAGTCCTTATGGTTTAAATGGTACACTCACGGGCCAGTCATACAAGATGTCAGACCCAGCAACTCGTAAACTGATGGAGGAATGGCAGTATTTTTACCCTATGGTGCTGAAGAAAAAAGAAGGCATGAAAGAGGAAGAAGAGTTGGGATATGACAACGATTTCCCTGTGGCAGTTGAAGTCATTGTTGGTAAGTTTCAGTATTCTGCCTGAAGGTTTATTTTCCTCTGTGTGATTTTTAGGAAAAAAAAATCTAATTAATCAGAAACAGCCATTATAATTTTCCTATCTTCTCTTGTAGCTCTCTTGACACTAGAACATCTGACTAGTTATCTTGCCTCAAGCTTCTGTACTCCCTGTATCCCACATGCTATTATTTGCAGTATCAAGCTACTTGTGTCAGCCCTGTACTTGTTACAGGGAGTTGGATGTATATTAGTATGTGAAATTCCTTAGCTCTTTCTATTTCGGGTAGTAAGTTTTGTCTAATTGACATTGAAAACAAGTTGAAGTAGCTAGGGCTGCTGAATATTATCAGGTGTATTTAAGACTTTTGGTTTTCTGTTTCTTTGTAGGTGGTGTAAGGATGGTATATCCTTCAGCCTTTGTTCTCATCTCCCAGAGTGACATCCCCATGTCACAGAGCACTGCCAATACTGGAGGCCATATAAATGTGGGACAGCAGGGGCTTGGAAGCGTGAAAGATCCTGCTAGTACCTGTGGGATGCCACTCACTCCACCCACTTCTCCAGAGCAGGCCATTATGGGTAAGTAATGAATTTAAGAGGCTGGACTCAGCCTTTTGTTTTTGCATAGCTTGTGATAAGTAAGGCTAAGTGTGTGAACAGTAGCAGATTAATGACAGGCAATAGACTGAAAGTTAGGAGAGGACTTTTCTGTGGTAGGTGAAACCCATACTTCAAACACGTCTGAAGAGGACACAATTTAAACAACACTTTGTGAATTCAGTTAAACTCTGTTTTCTATAACTGTGTGTGTTTGTGCAGCTATATCTGCACAATACCTGCGAGCCTGGATTCTGGCAGTGCTTTAGACAGATTTTGCCAGTCTTTATGAAGTGTTAGCTTTCTTGTGTTGGGATGGGGGGAGGGTGTTGAGTCATTACGGTACAAGAATACAGTGAATGTTCAAGAGTATGTAGCTGTTTTTGTAAAGAGCTAGAAACGCAGCACTTAATTAAGCATTCATTAATAAAAAATTTGCAAATGCTAGCTACTGGTTTTTGCCCAACACAGTTCGGTTTTAATTAAGGGCCATTCAAAATAAATGCGTAAGCCTGTGGAACTGGTAAGAAGGAGCTGGGCCTCCCAAATGAAGTCTGATGTAGGCTTGCACGGTAGGCACACAGCAAATGGAGTGCTGCCTTATATTTGCTAGTGAGTTAATGTCTTTTGTCAGCGTAGAGTATGCCTCTTTCCAGTATTTGGATCCATAGTAGTTCAAATCTCAGAAGCCATCCAAATGCTTGATATGTGGTGTACTGAATCCTTAGTATCTTCCTTCACTGAAATGAATATGTATATCCTGTTGCTCTTCAGCCATGAAAATAAGTATCTGTAACCTGTCGTCATCTGGAATACAGACAAGACCTTAAGATTAGTTGCTGTCAGTGTGGTTATGCTGTAACAAATTCAGGACTGCAATTTCAAATGAAAACTAAGGAACAGAGAGATCAAAAATCTGTTGAGTGCAAACTTCTAAGATAATAAAGTAAAAAAAAAAAAACAAACCTGATACAGAAAAAGGAAATTCAGTGATTTAATTTTTTTCCTCAAAAAATGTTTTGAAGTCACATTTATAACTGATTATTTTTTTCTGTGTAGATTGTCTTCTGAACTTGCTCTTTGCAGACTTGCCAGTTACTAACAGAATTACAAGATAGTTGAGCTTGGAAAGGGACCTCTGGAGATTGTCTTACCCAACTCTTCTGCTCAAAGCAGGGTCAGGTAGAGGAGGTTGCTCAGAGCATTGTCCAGTCACGTTTTGAATGTCTCAAGGGACAGAGTCTCCACAACCATTCTGGGCAACCTGTTCTAATGGCTGACCACTTTCACAGTAAAAAGTTCTTTCTTATGTTTAAATGGCATTTCCTGTATGTGAATTTATGCCCATCGCCTCTTATCTTTTCACCAGATACCACTAGTTATATCCTCTCTAGTCTCCCTGTCAAGTATTTTTATACACTGGTAAGATTCCTCCCCCAGCTTTCTTAGCCTGTCTTTGTAACCTTTGTTAGTAATAATTTTGCAAGTACTGCCATGTTTTATGCTTTGCAAATGTCTGTTATTTGGAATTGGAGTTCTCAGATCACAGAAGATTCCTTGACTTGACTCAAATTTGCAAAATCATTAAAGACCACTCACCACTGAGCAACCTTCTGCTTGAACTTGTACTTTTTTGGAACTTGTTTGTTAGTGCTTACCAAACTATACAGAGCAATAGAAGTGTTGAAGACATGAAGTTCCTACAGGTTTCTGTGAGGCTGTGCAGCCAGTTGGAGATAATCCTTGTTGTACTCTCACTGAGGTCTAAGGAGCTACCAAGCCCACGTAGCCTTTATTAGACAGTTTCGCATCAAGAGGATCAATCTTGATGCAAAGCCAAAAAAAAGTAATAATTGTTGGTTTCTTTGCCATGGAAGTGCTTGTCTGCATTCAGTTGTCCATCAACAGTGCCTGTATATGAAGACAATCAAATATTTAGTATTTACTGCTAATAATATAGAATGTGAGATTCAAATTCACTTTGAACAGTGTTTTTCAAGGCAACTGATAGTTAAAATAAGCAAAAAGCTTATTAGTAACTAACTGAAGCAAGAC
Organism: Falco naumanni; assembly: GCF_017639655.2. Taxonomy (NCBI): domain Eukaryota; kingdom Metazoa; phylum Chordata; class Aves; order Falconiformes; family Falconidae; genus Falco; species Falco naumanni. The sequence continues at coordinate 91,803,187 of NC_054054.1, read as the reverse complement.
AATCAACTTCTAAATAACAAATCTCTGTCAAGGTACCGATGCATATTTTAATGTGCTATTCTATTGCCTTTTAGACAATATTGTCCCTGAAACAATATCACAAGGGGAGATTTTATTTTACAATATTTGTAAATTACTAGTATCTAAAAGGTGTTTGTGTTGTCCAATCTGGAAGTCACAGTTTCTGTTTGATCTCTGCTATTGTTTGAGGCCGATACAAAATTGTATCAGAGGGGTGTTCCTCTCCAGCGAACAATAAAATGATTCCTTTGTATTATATCACACACCATTTTAAATAGAGAAATGGATCGGAAATATGTGTCACGCAATTCAGAGTCAGTAAATGGGATACATAAACTGGATTAGTTTGAAGCATGTGAATAATACTTCAGTTCTGCCCCATACTAGTAAAACTGTGGCTGTAGTACCATGTCCAGTTTTGCACACTTTGTCCAAAATTGGATGGCGTCCAGGGAAGTGCAGTGTGATTGATTATAGATTTTGCAAATGGGACTTACAGGAAAAGATGGAAAGAACTGAGGTTGTTTAGTCTAGAGAAGAAAAATTTGAAGGAAGCATGGGTGTAAGAGTCTTCAGAGACATAAAAGGAGAAAAAAGAAAATCTTTTCTTTGCAACCAATATGTAATGAACCTAAACTGGAGCAAAGGAAAACTAGGTTAGACAAGAGGAAAAACTTTATCTGAGGAAGGATAATGAAGAATTAAAGAACAGGTTAGTCAAGTATGTTGATGCAGCTTTGAAGCAGGGGATGGACTATATGATCTCTTCAGGTCTCTTTCAACCATATATTCCATGATTGTGTCTAAAGTATGTAATGAAACAAATTACTACTAAAACTAGTGAATGGCATTTTTCATGTGTAGAAACAACTGCACGGTAGGGATAGTGAAGTAACCTCTGGTGGGTGGCTGGTTGTATCCTCCAGTATTTATACCATTACATAACATAATTATTCATGTGTGTTCCAGTATTTTGTCAGTGATTTTCATGGATCAAAATGAGTGTCAGTGTATGAGAACAAAATGGTTTTGCCTGCTGTGAAGTTCTGTTTCATGTTATGTTGTGCATTGCTGCACTGTATAGGATAAAAATGTTAAAGAACTTTGGAAATTTTTTTTTTTGCGCTCAACTGTAATGTGAAAGCTGTAGTAGCTCCTTGGTTATCCTCTCATACCTCCTGTCCTTCTCTTTCCATTAAACTTCCCCCCGCTCCCCGGAAGTCCTAACTGTCCTACTATTGACATATGTGATGTGTATGTGTACACATTATGTTTGTTTATATACACACATTCCTCCCCACCCTCCCCCGAAGAGGACAGAATTGCTAATTTTGAAGTTTTGACCTGTTTGGTGGGGGTTTTTTATCATCTGTCAAGTTCATAGTGTTGTAGAACATTTGAAAGCCAGTGAAATAAATTGTTAGAGCCACAAACCTCAGTATGTCTGGGGATTTATGGTTTTGACTGCCTCTTTTTTTAATTAGAATTCCTTAGACAAAGAGGTCTAACTGGAGGAAAAAATAAGCATGAAGAATTGAAGAACATACAGGGTTAGGCAGCTTGTGCACAATTTTAAATGTTATATTTTGAAAGTCACCTAACAGAAATCCGTGGAATTACCTTGTTGGATGCAGTGATGTATAGCAGTGAATCCTCTCAGTGTTTCATTCTTAAGGCTTCTTAAATTGCGTCAGGCAAAAGGACGAAGTGTTCTGTACACTGATTTGACCTTGTTAAAATGCAGCATATCCTTAGTTACTTTTCCATCCAGAGCAGAGCGTAGTGTTTCTCAGCTTCCAGGCCAAATGAACCTAAAGCTCCCTCTACTGTTGTAGTTTGATTTTGTAAAGATGACTGCGTTAAGATTTCAGTTTATCTCCAACAAAATCGTATTTCATAGTTGAAAAAGAAACATCTGCTTATACAGAAGCTGGTAAGGTTTCTGCATCACATACAGAAAGAAATGAAGTGCGGAATGTAAATCAGAGTTTTCAGGCTATTAACATGGTGAAGTAATATCTTCCCTTGTTACTCCTTTGATAATCAATCATACAGAACTACTGAGAAATCACATGCTCTGTTAATAGTATGTGCTAATGATCAAGTGTTGGAACAGTTTCTGTAGTAGTGTATATCTCAGCTGTAGGATTTTACCAAAGCAAGTTTTGATTCTGGTATTTCAGTCCAAGCATATTACAAAGAGCAGCACACTAAGCCATTCATTTCTTCAGTGAGGTTTTATCTTGAGTATAAAGAACTGATTCTTGCTTTGAAATAGGCCACATAAATTATTGGTTTTCTTAATAGATGCTTTATAGGACCATCCATATTATAATAAATTTAGTCTTTAAAGCAGCTCACCAAAGACTATATAAATACAAGTTTAACATCCAGGATAATTGTGAAACAACTCTTTATCCACACTATTTCTTAGTGATTCAGTACAAGGCTGTAGGGGGCTATCTGAACTATCTCTGTTTAAGCAGCACAGTGTATTATCTCACGTGAAGTGCAGTACTTGCACGCCTATTGCACAAGTACCTGCTATAACCTGGTGCCATCTTTGTTACCCGAAAGGCAGGTGTTGCTTTGAAATGTACTTTAGTCAGTCTTTTGTAATGATGTTTAAGCATTTTCTAGTGAATGTGAAGATCTATGTACTCAGCGGCCTGGTAAGAGGGAAAGTCTTTTCAATAAAAAGTATCAAATGTGAATATTAAGAACAGCTATAACATTAATGCTTAATTTGTGTTGCAGGAGAAAGTGGATGCTCTCAGAGCAGTATCAGCCATTCAGCTGTACAGGAGGGGACAGTCAGTGTGCACAGTCCAAAGAAATCAGGCAAGATTACTCCAAAATTTCACAATCATATGGTTCACCGCGTCTGGAAGGAATGCATTCTCAACAGGTCACAGTCCAAGTAAGGCAGCAGTCCTGATGGCTTTGTTTATTAATATTGCATAATATATAGTTAAAATTGAAATATTTTTGCCTCAGATAATGTGATTCCTCACAGAGTTCTTTTGCCGTTAATCAAAGCTAATGATGCAGAACAGTGTTATCAAAGCAAATTTGTTACTGTGTTCAGCTGAAAACTAACACTTAACATCGTATTTGCAGTTGTGTATCTTAATTGGGACAGTCTTTGAGGTTACAAATCTATAATATGTGCCTTCAGCTAGATGCTTTCAGATTTATTGATTGCAGTTTCTCGCTCCATTTGTAGTTACTAGACAGAAAGCTGGGTGACTGAAGAACCCAATATCAAAGTAATTACCAAAGAGTGTATATTTGATATTTAGAACTCTCAGGGTAATATTTGTAAAGCATTACATTGTGTGTGTTGGATTAAAATTCCGATCGACAAGGATATGGTAGATTCATGATGTTAGTATCATAGGCCTGTATTATTGGAGATTTAAAGTATATCGATGGCATGGTGTGCCCTGAAATCTTTATTTTTCACTATTTCCATGCAATTTTCTCATTGAACGTCAGAAGAATTTCCAGATTCCGTTTAAATTGCTTGTCCCCTTCCTTCTTGTGCTCAAAGTCCAGACGGAGCTATCTGATGTAGAGCCAGTACCATCCCCCAACATAAATCAAACCATAAGTTTTAAGGAGTAGTAGAGGGAACTACTGTTAAATGTAGAATTCTATTTCAAAGATGAAGTAGAAGGAAGTAATTTATTAGAATGAAGTAATTTATTTGAGGGGAACATAAGTGAATTTATGCATATGCATTTTAAAATTTCCGTTTTGCAGAAGGTGATAACTACTAAAATAATTTTATGTTCTTCAGGAGGAATCAAATTACAGCTGCAAATTTGGAAGAGGAAGTTCCTAACAATACTGTTTCTTGGGAGTTTGTGGATCCAGTCCAAAGAGTCAGTTGTTCTTGTTCCAGGTGAGCTTTGAAGAGAGTAAGCATGTATCATATTGGAAGAGCCGTGCTTAATTCAGAGGTACTCTTAAAAAAGGGAGTAACGTTTTAGCTGGGAGAAGAGGAAACTAATATCAAAACTGTGATCATCACTTATATTCAGGTGATTAATATTCATCTTGTATCGTTGTCATTTGCAGTAGTCAACTTGAGTGGAAAAAATGATCCTAGACTAGAGAATGGGGGCCAGAATCACTCAAACATTTCTCGTTCATAATGAGCTCATCCTTCAGGCTTTTCAGAGATGTGAGCTTTAAAGTTCAGAGTGGCAAGACTCATGATGAAGAGGGGCAGAAGCTGCCTAAGTTTCCAAACATCCTGATTGAGGAATAGTGCAACTGTCCCTGTTTGGAGGAAGAGGGCAAATATTCCTAAGAATCTCTCTACTCCTTGTACCTCCAGTCGATCTGCTGTGACTCATTGGACACCAAAAAACACCCAAGAGAATATAAAACCTTTACAGCATGGTCATCCACTGTCAACTGGTTAAAAAGAAATCAGAGTTCACTTTACACAAACACTTTAAGAGTTTATTAAATTATCTGTCATTGATGTATGCTTAAAGTTCCGGTACTGCTCACTCAGGAAAGGCAAACTAGGCACCACCAGTTCTGCTTAACCATTCTTAAAACTGTCAGAGAGATGTTACAGTGCTAGAAAAAAACCAGTTTCTAGTGAAATATGCTGTGAAACTGCTTCTGCTGAGATTTTTAATTCCTAAGGTCATTATCTACGTACAAGATTGATAAAGGGTTTTTATGACCTAAAGAAGTTATTCCTTAAGTATGCACAGATGTAAATGACATTTGTATGATCAAACTGAAATGCTGATCATGTTATACTAATCGCTTTGGGTTTGGCTTTTTTTTTTTTTCTGTTGTCATCCACTCCAGTGCCTGCCCACCCTGCAAGTGGTCTTTGCCAAAATAACAGTCTATGCAACAGCCAGTGATGTGGCTAAAATAATTCTCTGCTTTTTGTCTGAGCTGTTTTTCTTTTTTCTTCTTTATTTTTCTTTTATCAGTCAGGCAAACTGGAGAATACTGCTGTCATTAATAATAGTAAAATGAATATATTGTCTAACCAAACTCTTAAATGTGTTACCTGCCACCGCAGTCTCTGCAGAGCTTTCTGTATAGATTTGGCTGTACAGGGAAATCGAGGAATGTAGGGTTCTCACAGTCTCTGAAGGGTTGTTGATTAGAAATTTCCATTGTCCAGAATTGAATGAAGCAAAATTGTGTCCTTGTACCTTTTCTGTTTGACTTCTTGTGAAGCCAGTTCTTTGTGTATTTAGAAGAGACGAAGGGATGCAGAGGAATTGTGCGTCATATGGGGGGCAGAGTCTTCAACCTGGAGAGTGTGCTGTATCCAAAGTGAAAGTGTTGCTCCTCTGCAGCTCTTTACCCTTCATTATATGTTCCTTGTATGTGTATACTCAAGAATACGGGACAGATACATGTTTTGTCAGGATACCAGGTGTTTCCTATGGAAAACTGCTGTCCAGCTTCGCCTGGGACATCATCAGTAAACAATGGAAACCTGATTCTATGGATAAGTTCAGCTGCATCTGCAAATTCAGTCTTTTCATGCCTCCAGTGGTAACTACCTCAGGCTGGAATTAGTAAACACAGCAACTGGGAAATTAAAACATTATCCTTGAAATGAAGGCAGTACCTGATTTCAAAGAGCAATAAATGTTTTTGCTGTAGCTGCAGCAATTGGATGGCTGCTGTCATATAGATACTGGTTTAGTCATTACTGTGCCCATTCTATGTGTTGTATAAACGAGCGTATAAATGTCAAGATAAGATCTTAAATATGGAGTCTTAAAGAATTGTCTGGTACTCGGCATGAAATTCAATCCTCCATAGACCGAACTTTGTGTGTTGAAAAACAGAATGTGTAAAATAATTTTCTGCGGTCAGTTAAAATACGGTGAATGATGGAGAATTAAGTCAATGAAATGTTACAAGAACATGCTTAAGGCAAATCTTCAGTTACTAGGGCATTAGCTCCACATTATGGGTGATTGCAGCTAAAGACCATCTGCTGTAGCAGAGAATTTGCAACATGTTCTGATAACAGCAAAGCCCACAGAGAAAGCCTGGATGATACCACACAGCATGGATGGTTACAGGGAAAAGATGTAGCAAGTACACAAAGTTGTAGTTGTACCATTTGACAGCCACTGCGTACTGTAAAACTTGGATGTTTTCATAGCTAGGTCATAAAAAGCAGAACTGGTAGGTCTCTTGTGATAACATACTTTATCTTTGTGAGTAAAAAGCATATTACATGTTTTGAAATGTTTTGTTGCTGTCCTAGATAATTTTTTTTCATAAACAAAGAAAAGGACAGAGTGACTTATTTTGAAACGGGTATTTAACTTTAAACAGGTGTAAATATTAAGCACAATACATCTTTCAATTTCTGCTTAGCTTAAAAAAACCAAACAGCTAAACAAAAAACCCCAAAAAACAAGGGCAAATAAAAATATGGACAGAGTTAGATGTCCCTGTTGTAACACCCTTGGGGATCATCAGCTATATGATGAAAATACTGTTTAGCAGTACCTGAAATACTGAAATTCAGTCCTGTGCTTCCTGGTCTCAAAGGTACTGGATACAAATTGGAAAAAAACATATTAAAATATAAAGCTAGTAATAAGTTTGTATGTTATTGCGTTTTTTTGTTTTGAATATTTTAACATATTTATTAATGCTTTCTTCATCAGTCAGTAGTTGCTTTTTTCTTTTTTTTTTTTTTTTTTTTTTTTTGTTTTGTTTTGGGGCTAGAGTTGTACTTATTTTTCCTTACCTGATAAGGAGGAGGCAACTGCTGTGAAAGCATTCTGCCTTTCGTGAACCTAACTAAAACAGTTCTGATCTGTATCTTTGGTAACAGATGCTCAAGAGCGTGTGAGAGTAGTGGTGTAGTTCCACAGCAGTCGTTTTATTTGAAAGGCTATCTTTCTTTAGGGTAATGAAAACAACAGCAGCCTGGGTTTTTTTGTTATATTACCTTCCATCTGAGCAGTACTAAGCTTTTATAAACATTAAATCTTTCCTTTGAATGCTGTTTTCTGGAGACAGTCTTTTTCCATTTTATCGGGTAGAGAAACTGCAGCCAAGTTGGCTTGAACAACCTAGTCCAGATCCATGTGACCATTTCAGAATCTGTTAAACGATGAGGAATAGGCATAAGATTTCTTAATGCTGTTCTTTGGGTGTGGTGGGTTTTTTTGGTTTTTTTCCCCCATTTGATCAGATAACTGTGTAAACCATGCAGTGACTTGTTTCTGCCTCTGCTTTCAGGCACAAGGTTTTCAAACAGCGTTGTGCTGCTGGCTCCAGCCGTCCCCCAACGATAAATCAGCCAGGATTCAGCGTGGGAACATCATCATCCTCATCATTGCCACCTCCCGCCTCTTCAAAGCACAAAACAACAGAGAGACAGGAAAAAGGAGATAAACTGCAAAAGAGGCCTATGATGCCATTTCACCATCGGCCCTCTGTGACTGAAGAGCTATGCATGGAGCAGGACACATCAGGGCAGAAACTGGGATTAGCAGGAATGGAGCCCTCTTTAGAAGTCCCTAATTCCAGAAAATATGAGAAGGCGCTATCTATACCTGCTAGAAACCCGAGCAAGCAAATGAATATGAATCCTATGGATTCACCCCATTCCCCTACTTCCCCTCTGCCTCCCACACTTAGCCCGCAGCCCAGAGGCCAGGAAGCAGAGAATCTGGACGCGCCTTCCGTACCTGTAAACCCAGCACTCTACGGCAGTGGGCTGGAGCTTCAGCCCTTGCCCAGCTTAGATGATAGGACGGTCCTTGTTGGACAGAGGTTACCTCTGATGGCAGAGGTCAGTGAGACAGCATTATACTGTGGGATAATTCAGAACAATGAGTCACTAGGTATGTGGAGGACCTATAGTGTCCCATCTAGTGACGATCCAGAGTTCAGGCCACCAGATCTTCCGTGTGAAAGATATGATGCCAAGATGGAAATAAACTCTGACAGCACTGCACTGAAAAGGTAAGAGTGCAAACTGATCTGAGTGGGGACTTCATTAAATTTTAAGCGTGACCAAACTCTATTTACAGTTGAAACTGGAACAAGTAGGAGGCTTCACTGTAGCATCAAAATTATATACGTTGGAGATAATGTTAAATGCTTAAATAGAAATGTGCTATTTTTTTCATATCTGGCTTTATAGAGCTGTTAAATCTTTTCGTAGCGTGTATCACAGTAAGTTGGGCAAATGTATGAGTTTTATTAAGCTTATGTCTTTTGATCATTTAAAAAAAAGAAAAGCTGTGTTTAGTTATGCAACCTTCTGACTACATAAATGCTTGGCTTTGAGTGAAATTCTGTTTATGACACTAAGAGGCACTGCAGTGTGGTTTGTCCAATTGTGTGGGTTTAAAATTACGCTGTACTGTGCTTTCTGCAAGTAGGAGCTGACACTATATTATGGAAAAACACTGCTTTTTTTGTAAACCTACTATCAGATCTTTGAAACCGATAGGAGCTTTACTATTAACTTCATTCTCTGTAGGATTGAAACTGAAAACCCTGACAGTTTTTCTGGTCTGTACACAGAAAAGGGCATACGCTAATCCCTTGTAAATATTACTTTAGAAAAATTAGGGTTAATGTGCAGCGTCTTCCTTAGTGAAGAACATGAACTACCTAAACGTTAAGGATTTTTCAGCTCTGTCTTTTTATTTTTTTTTAAACAGATTTTCTTTTATGCAAAGATAGTTAGTTAATTATTTTTAAATTTAGCATAAGAATTTGAATTCATTTTATCCTGGCCTAAAAATTACTTTTGCATTCTGACAATGCATAGAAAATCTGTACCGAAGAGAGTAATGAATGAAAATGTGTAAGCTAAAATTAATTGAGGAAGAATTTTTGAGTTATAACAACAATGATTTTGGTAATTACAATGAAGTTTGCTAGGTTGAAAAGGTTATGTGTACTTCAAAGTGTTCTGAATTATCCAGTGACAAGATTCTTTATTCATTGTCCCAATGTAGTTCTTAATACAGTAAGATGTTTAATATTAAATGTAGGCAAATGCATCCTTTAATTGAGGAAATAAATATTCCTGCTAGATCGAGGACGATAGAGTGAGGCGTGGGCTGTATTTGTGTGTGACAGCTACAAATCTTGAGAGCTGTTACTTTTCTTTACTGTAAAAGGTATGTTTGTTTTTGTTTTGTTTCACGATGGCTTTGCTTTTTTTATTTTTACTTTCAGGCTCTTAGCACAACCTAATAAACGGTTTAAAATTTTGGAAGAGCAGAAACCAGTGCAGACGCTGAACTATCTTGACCCATTGCCTCTAATACAACAACCTGGAGAAGGCTGGGGAGATGCTAGTGATCCTTACACTTTTGAAGATGGTGACATAAAGTACAGCTTCACTGGCAATAAAAAATGCAAACTGGGGACTGAGAAAGATCCTTTGAAAAAGAACAAGGTAACATGTAAATCCAGAGTCTTTATCACTGACATTCCTGTTGGACTTCGAGTATGTAGCACAGTATTTGCTCTACAGCTTTCAGGGAGACAGAAAGCCTATTCCACAGATCAAAATTGGAGAGAGATGTATTTCTTTCCTGCACTGGCTCACAGGAAAAATCTTCATTTCACTGCGGTATTTCTGAACCAGTACTTGCTGTCATCCCTCTGAACCTGTTTGTATATGAAAACACTTCTGTGGCAAGGAATGCCTCCTATTTATATATATTCAACTTGACCAGCAGCAAGTTCCAGATTTAAGCTAAGAAATAAAGTATTTTGAGCCTTTTAGTCACTTGTAGAGATGAAAGAATTTGCTGGGCTTTTTTTTTTTTTGTTTCCTTGCTTGCTTCAGCTTGATGTATCACCTCGCTGCAAAACTTAGATCTCTCCAGCCCAAGTTTATTTTAGTTCCCTTGGGCAAAATTAATGTAGCCTTCTGCTGAGAGGATTTGTGGCAGGGGCTCTGTATTGATTTGAGCATTTCCTTAGAAGGTGCTCTTCCATATGTGACAGAAAACAATTTAATCACCACTCTTTGGTCACCTGCCCTGCATGCATGATACTTCTCATGTACCTTACCCATTACGCAGCTGTTTTTATTGTGTGACTACTCACTTATTTGTTCTTGTGCAGGTAGCACCATGCTTAAAATCATAGATGATGTGTTTTCTGGAGAAATTGAGGTGGCAATTATCTGTACTGGCTATCAAAGAGAACTGATATATACATAATCCTTTGCAAATTATACATAATGTTTCTGGTCTTCCTTTTACATAGATAAACAGCAGACACCTGTGGTTTTTTTCCCTTCTTAAATCTTTGTTTTACTTCTCAAAGCATTTAACCCAGAGCCCTGAGTTTTGCTTAACAGAGAAAAACAGTTGTTATTAGGTAGCTTAAATTAATATCCATTAAAAACTCTTGGATTTTTTTGTATAGTCAGAAGATGGAATTGGTACCAAGGAAATCCCGACAACAGGTCATTCTACACCAGTTCCTGATGGAAAAGATGCCATGTCTATTTTCAGTTCTGGTCCTAAGACTGGTGAGTAAAAGCTCTTTAATTCGCCCTGCAAAGTAAAACCACTCAAAGCTATACAATAAAATCTGAAAGGAGAAAATCACATACTGAACATTTTACTGTAAGGTGACAGCTATAGACAGCTCCTGAGATGGAAAGAACTTGATTCTGCTTGTCCTTTTTATAATAACATAATTACTACATTTGTTTTAGAATATTCAAGTTGAGCATTAGCTACCCTTGATTCTTTCCTGATTGACCTTCGGTGCTTGCTTAGAACTTGACTGCAAGGTTATTTCTAGACTACATCATAGAAAAAGGGCCTCAGTGATTCTTGTTTCTCCCCTGTTGAGAGTGAGAAATAAAACTGAAAAAATGCAATTTTGTGTTTTTTAACTTTGCTTCTATTTTTCCTGTGTTTTTCCTTTTCTTTTTGATAGATACCCGGCAAGACAATGCTGCAGGCCGAGTAGGCTCTGGTAGCCTGACACAAGTAACAGATCTGGCTCCATCTCTTCATGATCTAGATAATATCTTTGATAATTCAGATGAAGATGAGCTTGGTGTAAGTCTTTGTAGGACTGAGTGTTCTGTAGACTTAAATCTTTGCCAAGAAAGAGGAGGAGGAGGATGGAATCCTAGTGGTGAGTGATTATCCCTAATAGATAGGAGAGGCAGTTTCCAAGTAGGCAGGCTTGGATTTTAACTGGGAAGAACTGCTAGCAAAGAGAGGTATCCTTTCAGAAGATTGATCAAAGAGAGAAATCGTCACTGTGTATAATTCAGGAATATCAGGAGATCGTTCAGGTAACATCAAAGCTTGTGTTATCTGGCAGTTGTTCGGTCATGAGGGGCACCTGTGTACAGCTAACTCACTAACTCAGTCATTGCATAGACAGGCTATAAGAATACTTCCATGGGTAAAAAAATTCATTACATCTAGTTTTGTGTTCTCAGTTTTTGTCTCAGTATTTTGTGTTTATTTGAAAGTTAAGGAAGAGATCCTAGTTTTGTTAACTGGTGATTTCTTGGTTTACCTTGTCTGAGAAACTGCCCAAATTAAAATAAATTCAACCTTACTGAACTTCAGTAATTCTCAGAAACATGTTTCTTTCTATTCCTACAAGCAGTTTATTTTAGTGCAAAGAGGAAGAATTGCTGAATATTAGGAAGAGCAGATTTACATCAGTTATCAGGAAAAAATAAGACACAAGGAAAGGCAAAGATTTAAATAATTAATATTTTTAAGCTTAATCTAGTATAGCCATAATGATCCTGAACTGGCTGATAGGAGATAATAGGATTTGAAAGTCTGATGTCTGGTTCTTGGGCAGTACTTTTCAAGTACACCAGGTTATATACCACTTCTGCCTGTTCTGTGGTTCCACGCAAACTACACTTAAGATGCTGCAGTTAATGTGTAAATCTACTAGAGGACTGTTCTGTCAAAATAAAAATCCCAACCTTTTTCTCTCAAGTTGGCCTGGACAGACCTAATATTCTTCCTGTTTTAAAACTTGCATGTGTTGAGCTGTCCCCTGTGGTAGTCCGCTTATGGCATTCCTACTCTGTGTCATATTCTCATTATTGTCTTAGAGTAGTCCAAACGTGGAAGCAAGTAGAGTAGTCACAATAATTTCAAGCTTGGTGTTTGTGATAACATTTTCAATATAATTTGTGTGTATAGAGATATATATGTTTATATGTACGTATCTGGGGTGGGGTATAGACAGGCAAAAATACCTCAGAGACTTTGTTCTCTTTTGTTTTAGTGTTGGAAGAGACAAAAAAGACACCCAGGCTCCTTGGAGGGAGTGTATGGGAGAGTAGAAAAGTACACTTATTTCGTTCTTGTGAAATCTCATTCAGAGAGTTCTAGAATTTTTAATAGCTTGTGAGTTCTAGTATTTTGTATAATTTTTTAATATGGTATGTGATTCTTCTGCTTTAAGGCTGTATCACCAGCTCTTCGGTCATCAAAAATGCCCGCAGTAGGGTCTGAGGAACGCCCTGTAGGGAAGGATGGTAGAACAGCAGTACCTTACCCACCAAGTAAGTAACGACAACTGATTACTGCTTCGCTGACAGTTAAAATCCATACTGCCTTTTCGTAGGAGGCTTCTAATGTCACTTTTTCAGGACTAAGAGGTAGTGTGCTCATTTTGTTTGGTAATTAACAGGTGCCAGTATCGAAAGAGGATAAGCAGTTTTTAATGAAAACAGTGGATGGTAATATAGACATATATTTTTAATGTGCCTGCTGAGATTTGAGATGCTCTTCCTTTGACATTATTGTCTTAGATTGGAAGTATGGGAGGGTTTTGTTACAAATCTTCATTTAGAAGCTATCCCCTCTATTCTCAATTCAGTATTTAATCTCAGTCATATCATTGTCATATCCCTCTTTAATTATAAATCATTCTTCTTTTTAAAGAATTTGAAGAGTTTAAAGCTGTGATGTATCAATTGGCCATTATAGTGCAACCTGTCTTGGAATAAAATTGCGTTTGGCATTCGACAAATTCAGACTAAAATCACCTTTATGGTGTAATCTAGATGTGGACATGCATGAATAAAACCAAAGAACTAGGTTCTAACTGAAGACACATTGTAGACCCTTTACAGATAGATGGTTATGGTAGAAATTAAGCTTGTGCAGGCACTACACATGTACAAGGAAGGGTATAGGAGTGCAGGGAACTTAGAAATTACATTTAGTACTGGAAATGTTTGAAACACATGTTAAAACAACAGGGCTTTTTTGTACTGACTTTCCAACAGAAGTTGCCAGCAACTATTGGGATAGAGAACTTGTACTTTCTGAGGTGTTTGAGCATTCTTGCATTTCTTGCACCTGAAAGGTGGTTGTAGTGAGGTGTTGCAGCGATAGGACGAAATGGCCTCAAGTTACACCAGGGGAGGTTTAGATTGGGTATTAGGAAAAATTTCTTCACCTTCTTCAAAGGGTTGTCAAGCATGGGAACAGGCTGCCCAGGGAGAGGTGGTGGAGTCCCCATCCCTGAAGGTATTTAAAAGATGTGTAGATGTGGCACCTGGGGACATGGTTTAGTGGTAGCCTTGGCACTGCTGGGTTAGCAGTTGGACTAGATGATCTCAGAGATCTTTTCCAACCTAAACAATTCTGTGATTCTGTTTATATAGGTGGCATTTCTTTTGACATGGAAGAGAAATGTGTATATGTATGTGTGAGCAGAAAGGTGAGAATTTTTGGTATAACACCAACCAACCAAATTACGAATTACAAATTACTTAGTGGTGAGGAGGAAGAATGTTTGATTTTTGTGGCCGCTATAAGCAGAAATCAAATCTCTCTACAAATCATCCTTTAATGCCTTCTCATTAACTTCAGCTGGTAATGAGAACAAATTGAGGAGAAGAAAAAAAACAGTCTGAAGGAGATGAGTCAGAGCTTTATGGACCCATAAAAGCTGTGCTGATTTACTCAAATGTAGAAGTCTGAAGTATACAGAGATTGGATTTTGACAGGTTTAGTTGATCCATAGCTTTTTAAAATATGCAAAGCTTTTTCAAGCATGACACACATGAAAATGAATAATGATAGTTAGCCTGTTGCTGTAGGGTTGGGGGATTTTTTGTAATTAAACTTTTTTATGAATCTGCACTGCAGAATTTTGCTAACTGGAGTGAGCTTGAGTGTGAGAAAATGATCTACTATAGAGCTGTACGAAATAAGTTAAATAGAAACACTTTTGTTTTGTAGCTGTCCCCTTGACGCCAGCTGTTGAGGCATAACAGTACCTGCAGGGAACTGAAATGCCTTGTACATCATCATAAATTCCTACTGACCGCATTTCATTTTAACCTTCCTTCCTGTCCCCCTTTCTCCAGTTTCTAAAGTGCACTTCTCTTTGTTGAAAAACAGAGGCAGTGGCTAATCCAGCTGACATCCTGAAGATTATATTTCATACTAGCATTGGGTTGAAAACAGTTTTTTCCATTCTACTGAACCTGTTTTCAATATTAATTTATTCTGTATCAGGACAAGAGTAAGCCCTTACAAATTCAGAGGCTAAGGTAGGGGGCAGAGAAAGAACTGAGTGGGAATAATTCATAGCCCATTATTTTACTGCTCCAGGTTGTGAAAGACTTTGGGTTGAGTTTTGACTGTTATTACCAGCAGAACTCCATTTTGAGAGGACTTCACCTATTTGAGTTGTTTCACTTTGTCTAAAGAAATAAATAGACTGGCTGTCTCATCTCTGCACAATTCTCTTAAGGCAGACAGGAGATACAGCTTGAGGTTGCAGCATCCTACAAAAATGTACTGTTAGTGTGTGTATTTGTATACTAAATACAATTTTAATTCCATCACTTATTTCTTTTTCAATTAGTTTTTGAGAGTAGTACTATGTTTCACCCATTTGGAGTTCCACAATGCAGTGTTTACCAGTCCGAAATCCATCTGTATTTATTTATGAGTTTTCCATAATCTTCAGGCTGCAAACATTATTGAGTACAAGTATGTCCTCATGTCCTATCAACTTGGGTTGGGTGTATGTGTAGGAATGGAGATGGAATTAGGCATTTAGTCTGTCAGAAAAAGTATTTAAGAAGAGAAACCTAATTCAAGTCAGGAAAAGATAGCATATATTCTGAATTTTAAGTGAAATAAATATGGAAGCTGGTTCCTGGAAGGAAAGAGAATGTAGCTGGGTGGAAATGCAACTGTTTTGATTTTTGTTTGACTGCATTACACTTCATAAAGCATTTCTTTTGGGGTTTTTTGTATGTTTGTTTTGGTTAAAGAAGAAAAATATATGATGGATGATTATATTACATTCATTTACTGAGAAGTAATTTAGGAATTTTTCTGGCTTAATGGCTAATGATGCGAAATTATAATTTTATGGCTTCCTCTGACATTTGTCACTTTTGGATGTCTGGCAGCCTGATTCTTAAGCAAAATTTCCGATGTTTGTGTTAGCAACAGTAGCCTGTCTTCTCTTCAGGAGTTACATTGCTATGGACCAAATGAGACTACAATGACTCTGTGTCAGTGGAAAAAATGCAGCCAAGTGCACAGTAATTCCAAAAGCCTCCTGTTTTAGGGCTTCCTATCAGCTCTAAGAAAGTGAAGGAACTACTCTGTATCTCCTTAGGAACAGCTGCTGGGGTGAACTTTGCATTAATGTTGATTGATCTCTTCTATTATGTAATATTTTGTTGTTAAAATTGTACATAGAATTTGGGTACCTACCAGTTTGTTGTTTCTGCTGAACAATAAACTTGCAAAATATCCCCAGGAATGAACTTTTTGTCCAGATTTATACTGGTGTCAGAACTCTAGTAAGTCTGTAGAATCTGTGCTAGGTTTTAACTGATGAAATAAGAGCTCGTGTTGAGTCAGTCACGTCTGTTTTATTGGATTTCCTTGAGAATTTGTATTTTAATGATTAACAGTGCATTATTTCATCACATTTAGCTGTGGCAGATCTCCAAAGGATGTTCCCAACACCACCTTCTTTAGAACAACACCCTGCCTTCTCCCCGGTAATGAGTTATAAAGATGGAATAAGTTCAGAGACTGTGACTGCCTTGGGAATGATGGAAAGTCCTATGGTCAACATGGTTCCAACACAGCTTGCTGAGTTTAAAATGGAGGTGGAAGATGGATTAGGTAGCCCTAAACCTGAAGAAATTAAGGTAACATGCCGAAGATGCGGTATTTTTATTACCTCCTCTATGTATGATTTGATTTTTATAAACAAGTCACATGTAGTGTGTGAAAAGGACTACTTTAACAAATATGAACTGGATCCATATAAAGTACCTTACCAGTCTTTAGTTGGGAAAAAAAATTTCTCTAGTAAAAAGAGGTTTTTAATTGTTTCCTTTATTTTAACTGTAGGTATTTTTCTTCTCGTAATTTTATGTTTGTAATGTTTTTGGGTGTTCTCAGGAAACTAACGATATTGTATGTGAAATGAGCCCTATGCCTAACAGAAAGAATGTGCATATATGAAAAAATATCATACTTGTGACTAAATAGCTGTTAAATGATTTATTTCTTCAGATAATTTTTCTGTAGCCCTTTTATGTATAGCCACTCCTTGCTGCCAGTCTCTGGGGATGCAGCTGGGATAAAATCGTGCATGTAGAAAGGCTGCCTTTTTCTCTCTGAAATGTTGCCTTTTTTGGTTAGGGTTGAAAATCTCTGAGAAAGCCCAGGGGTTGAACTTGCTCTGTTTCTTCTTCAGCTGATGTTACTTCACAAGTTTTAAGGCCAGATGGGACCATTCTTATCTGACTTTCTGTATAACACAGGTCAGGTAATGTCACATAGTTACTCCTATATTGAGTCCTGTAGTGTATCTGAGTAAAAAACTATTTTAAAATGGGGACTCGGCTGCTGGGTACTAGTACTCACCTCCCCAACTTTACATACCAAGATGTATCCATTTTTCCATAGCATCACATGAAAGGGCTTAACATAAGCACCTAGTGTACATTGATTTGTATTTCATTGTTCCATCTTTAGCACAGGTTAAGAGTTAGGATAAACTCATTCTGCCTGCTTGTGTCTATTCTGCATTACTTAACTTTTTGGGCCAATTTTTGTCACTTTTGTCAGAAGTTATCGTTATCATATTTTCATGCATATAGCATGAGGGAGTGTTTTATTTAAAAATGCACAATTCCTTGTAGAAATAGACATCACCTTGTTCTGCAGCAAGCTCATTTGTATGCAGGTAATAAAAAGGGAGATACGTACTATAACTCTGTCGTCCTGGTAGTTCCCAGCCCTTGATTTTATAGACTAATTCTTCTCCTGCAAGCCCACCCTGTCCCTAATCTGCCACAGCCTGTTCCTTCTCTTTCAGCAGCCATTTTTCTCCCCGACACCACCTCCTTCCTGCTCATTTGGTGTTCCTGTCAGTGCTGGAATTAACTGAAGGCTTATTTTTAAGCATCTGCATTGCTGAGAGAGCTATACAAGGAAAGATACAGCACTTGCAGTTGCATGGACAAGAAGTGGCTATATATCAATATGAGAATACTGACATATAAATTTATCTTAGTATAAATGATTTAGCTATGAATAAGTAAATTTTCCTGCATGGCAGTAACAGTATTCCTTAGGCAGACTGAAAGTAAAGCACAGGCAAGCTGCAGGGTGACTTTCTCTGTAAGAGCGTTCGGTTTTGCCCCTGGGAGGGGAGGAAGTAAGACAGCTTGTTGCATTCAGGGGTTGTGTCTCCCTGTTACGATAAAATGTGTCTAGTCAGTCCCCAGAGTTACCACTCACAGGGCTGCATGCTAAGCTGACACCTGTGAAGGGACTGAGCTGGCAGAGAGCTTTTACAGACAATTCTGTTGAGAGAGACTTTGCAAAAGTGTAAGGGAGTTAGTTGTCAGTGTGCCCCCGTGAAGACAGGGAACCGCCTGGAAAGCTGGGCGGATCTAGCGAGTCTGCCTTGTTATTGCAAGATCTCTTCTTCCTTCTTCCCCAACTTACAACTTGAGGGCATGATGAGAAAAAGCATCTTTTTAGAGGCTTTGCTGAGGTACACCTGTCCGTTTGCCTTATGCAGTTTATGTATCTACCACTTTTTATACCATTATAGAAGTTTGAAGTAAGTTTTCTTAGAAGGTTTGTAAGACTTTGCTTTGCCACAGACCTTGGTGGGGGGGCTTTCTTCTGTTTGTGCAGTAAACAATTTGCCTAAGACTAGGATAAGTTGGGTCTGTAAAGAAGATGTGGATTGGAATTTGTTGAGCTGAAAGTTTTTGAGTGGGAGCAGATTTTAGGGCGTCATTGATACAGAAGATATTTTAATCTCCCTCACAACCATTTTAGGAGTATTAAAATACATATTTCAATTCTGCCTGATAACATTTCCAACAGCACGGTTTAGTTGCTTTTAAGTGTCACACCTGCTCATACACACCAGTGGGGGAAACAAGCACCTAAACCCATCGCTAATCATTTTGAGAACATGTAAGTAGATTTCTTGTGCTGAGTATTCAGCTGCTGAAGATAGTAATCCACACATTTCTCATTTCTCAATGCTTTACAAGGTGCAAGGGAAAAATGCAGAGATCTAATGAGATGTTAAATACTGAAATTCTGAGAGAGATTACTGTTACTATTTTAATAATGGCTTTTACTTTGCAGTAGTGCCTCAAAAGGACTAGCTCTTTTCTTCTGAAAGAAACTTGGAATAGCCCTAGAAACTCTGGCTGAAGTTCTTGTCGTCATTCTCTGCAAACAAACGGCAGTCAATGAAAGTCCAGTTTGACTGGTCTTCATTTATATTTATATTGAATATTATGTTTACTAGATTGTTTATATATTTATACTTAATGATATGTTTATACTTAATATTTGGCATGTGTAAAGTGTCCATTGCTATTACTTGTATTATATTATTCCCCAACACGGTGGTTATTCAGAGAGGCTGACTTAAAGCACCTAAGGTTTCTTCACACTGTGACTCAGCCTCTCTCTCCATTGTCAGTAGAGAAGCCTGGCAAAGATCAGTCTTTTTAAGTGCCTAAATTAGGTGCTTAAAGTTAGGCAGTGTGACAATTTCATGGTACAGTACTCATTTTTCAAACATAGCTTGTCTAAAATGAGGGTAATCTAATGGTGAAATCTACTGACATGGAAGTTGTATAGCATCTCAGTATAACAAGGAGCCTCAGCTGAGTTTCCTTGATGGAACTGCTCTTGAATATTTTGTAGAATGAATAAATATACCCAATATTGGAAAAAATGCAGTTGTAGAGGGTTCAAACAGTACAATTAATGAAAATAAATATCTAAAGAGCAACCTTACCATATTGTTGTAAGCAATGTCACTTGGATGTTACAGGATTTTTCGTACGTGCACAAGGTTCCATCATTTCAACCTTTTGTGGGCTCCTCTGTGTTCGCTCCACTGAAGATACTGCCAAGTCAGTGCCTCCTACCTCTGAAGATACCCGATGCCTGCATTTTCAGGCCTTCTTGGGCTGTTCCTCCTAAAATTGAACAACTTCCTTTGCCACCTGCAGCCACTTTCATTAGAGATGGCTACAAGTAAGTACAGTCTTGTAGGAAACTAGTTGGTCATACCTATACCTGAAATGGCTCGTTAATTAAAGTGTTTGTATGTATTATCAGTGCTTTTTACTACATACCAGAACCATAAAGTAACCTGCAAATGTATTTTAAACCTTTTAAATATGTCACTGTTTCAGATCAAAAAAGTTCTGATAGTCGGAACACTGGAATTTCAAACAGCTTTAGGAAATTGGTGGTGTTACAGTATGTGTCCACTGCACTCTTTGTGCTTTCAAAAGAAGAGGAACATGTGGTACTTAAATGAACTACAATTTCTGATACAGGAAAATACTGCGATTCAAACATAAAACAGAAGTATTAGGGAATAAAATCAACGCACTTAACCTCTCACATCTCTGTCCTTCCATTTCAGTGTCCAGTTCTCCAGCCTACGGTTATGCTTCCCTCTTGTTTGTATGTGTGTATTTAGTTTGAGCTTCAGCCTGATCATTCCTGGTCCTGACGATACCAGTCTGTCATCTGAGGGCTTTTAAAATTTTGAGTGGGCCTGTGGCAGCGCTCTTCTCTGTGCTCTCATGTTAGCTCTTCTGAGTTCTTGTGGTTTAACCTGAATGGGTCACTTCTGGAGCTGCTGTCCTCCCTTTTCTAAATACTAAAAGAAAAGATGCCGAGTATGAGAATGCTGTGACCTGTAAGCAAATACTGCTATTAAATTTAAAAGCTTGTATTTCTTACTCACTTCTCAGAAATTAGCGGTGTTTGTGGAAGAAATTCATTGCTGGAGATTTTGAAAGCTGTCACAAATTTGCACCATTAAATTAATAAAACCTCTTAAAAGCATACTAATAGTACAAAGGTCTCCTGCTGCACTGCATTCATTTCTAGAGGAAGTAGCCTGTATCTTTAAATCAGTCTGTAAATCCTTTAAATCAGTCCTTTTTCAGCTCCAAAGGATCCTTCAGTGTTCTCAAAAGAATTGCAGAAAAGAAATTGTAAACCCTTCATAGTGCCTAGGGAGCAATTTAATTCTCAGGTTTTTTCATAATAGTAACTGATTCACCAGGCCTGAGCTGGTTATTAATTTCAGGTATTTGTTGGGGGAAAAAAACCCCTTTCATTTTCAATATAATCCAATTAGAGTGAAGATTATTACTGCAGGCTTCCGACAGAGTGGTGATTGCCAATCAAGTTTTCTAGGTCACCTTTTCTTATTAGTCTGAGGCATTCAGTATGCTTCAGATTCAGAACTCCTTCAGACCTTTGTTCATTTTTTTTTTCCACTCTTCCTTTGAGATGGACATACATCAGTTCAAGGTAATAAAATGATTCTAAGGAATAAGGTCCTCACTGTTTCTCTTTTCAAGTCACTAATGATATGTGAGCATTAAAATAGTACTCCTTTTAAATTACACAAAATAAACCCTGTTTCCCCTCCTTTATTAAGAAACGTAATGAGTTCTTACACTTTTTTCTTGCCATAATATGTAATGAACATATTTCAAGAAAAGTGAGCAGCTTTTTAACGACTTGGAAAGAGTTAAGTAAAAATCTTATTCTTTTGATTGGCCCTGTGTTACCTGTTTCTCGATATGAGTCATTCTAAAGAGAAGATAGAACTCGTGGTAACGTACAAACTGTTCTTTGGTCGCATGAATTTGGCAGAAAACGACAAAACCAGAGTAATAAAAACCAGTCGTGACAGGAGATGACACAAAAACATGATTCTTGGCTGTACTGGACTAAGAGTTTGTAATGCAGTGTTTCATATTGTGCTGTGGACTGCATAATCCTAAATGAGCACATGCATTTGTAGTATCTGATATACTGTTACCAGCTGCATACCCCCATGAGGCAATATTATATATAACTGCCACATGCATCACTTCCAACAGCTATTCAAAGTGGTGATTTCTAAAATAAGGTAAGATTTCTATGCCTCTGAAATATTATTTTCATTCCCACTAATGTGTATCTCTTTACAGAGGAATTGTTTAAAACAACAATTCTTTCTCTTTTTCCCTAAGAGAGTTGAAAATATCCTAAAATCCTAACTTGGTATCTAGAGATTCTTCTCTAGAGCGTTTGTGTTTTAGGCCACAGGAATAATTTTTAAGAGGGCTAAGTGCTTGAGATGATAGCTTTCTATTATAACGATAAGAAACAACGGCGCTGATGAAGATAATTGCAATTTCAATGAAAGACCTGAGTAGAAGGTTACGAGCAGAACGCATGTTCTTTCTTGAGTACAGTTACAATGAATCCTTTCAGTTTTCACCATCTCCTTGTATTTAAAAACAAGTTTTGATGAAATCGGTCTTCACAGCTGACCAGTTTGTGATGGCATTTGACTCTCTTTTTCATTTTTCTCACAGCAATGTGCCTAGTGTTGGGAGTTTGGCTGACCAAGACTATCTTCAGATGAATACTCCTCAGATGAATACACCAGTGACGCTAAATAGTGCTGCTCCGGCCAGCAACAGCGGAGCAGGAGTTCTGCCGTCACCAGCAACTCCCCGCTTCTCTGTCCCTACCCCACGCACACCCAGGACCCCAAGGACTCCTAGAGGTGGGGGTACTGCGAGCGGTCAAGGATCTGTAAAATATGACAGCACAGATCAAGGTTCACCTGCTTCTACGCCTTCCACAACACGACCGCTTAATTCCGTGGAGCCAGCCACCGTTCAGCCCATCCCAGAAGCCCACAGCCTGTACGTCACCTTGATTCTTTCAGACTCGGTGTTGAACATCTTCAAAGACCGTAACTTTGACAGTTGTTGCATATGCGCCTGTAATATGAATATTAAAGGTGCAGATGTTGGCTTATACATCCCAGATTCATCTAACGAGGATCAGTACCGTTGCACTTGTGGCTTTAGCGCTATCATGAACCGCAAATTAGGTTACAACTCCGGGCTATTCATTGAGGATGAGCTGGATATTTTTGGCAAGACCTCAGACATTGGCCAAGCTGCAGAAAGACGACTGATGATATGTCAAAGCAACTTGATCTCTCAGATGGGAGAGGGAGCTAGAAGGACCCAGGAACCTCCCATGAGCCTCCTGCTCCTCCTCCAGAATCAGCACACACAGCCTTTCACATCTCTGAGCTGCCTGGATTATATGTCCTCTAATAATCGTCAGACGCTCCCATGCATGAACTGGAGTTATGACAGATTGCAGGCAGACAGCAACGACTCCTGGATAGAATGCTTCAATGCCCTGGAGCAAGGCAGGCAGTATGTGGACAACCCCACCGGTGGAAAAGTGGATGAAGCCCTAGTAAGAAGTGCCACTGTCCACTCTTGGCCTCACAGCAACGGTATGGGTCAGAACGGGTTCTGGTTTTTTCTTTGATTTTTCTGTGACCTCTGTAAATTTGTTTGAAATTCAGCAATCGTGAGCTGCTTAATCTTTATGTGGGAAATGTTATGCGTAAAAATATTCTAGAAATAATGTAGATTTCTGATTAATGAAAGATTTCTGATTTTAAATGTATTTTAAAATACATTTAAAGTACCAATAATCCAGTTGTCCTTAGACTTTGTGATCTATAATTGTGAAAATCCATGGAGATTCACGAATCTGATGCAAAACAAATTCAGTTATTGAGGGGAAGGCAGAATTACGGCCCCTTGTTTTTTTGGAGAAGGGTATAAGCAATCAGTAGAAAAGAAATGTGCTGTATGAAAGTGTCGCAAAGAAAAAAGAAGTGATTTTATAATCAAATATTACCTATATTACATGTTTATATGTTGAAGATGCTTTGACTTCTTATGAACTGAGCTGGACAACAACAGTGAAACAAGTATGTGAAAAGGACTATGATGACAGCTGTGTTTCAGCAATGTTTTCATAAAGTACCACATTCAATGCCATTAAGCTGATTAGAGCTGTAGAAATTTCATGGGCATTGTGAAGAGCAATGCAAAAGAACAATACACAAAGAAATGTTGTCACCTCAAAAATAATCCTTCCTGTTCCTCACTGAAAATGATTGATGCCCTTTTGTCATTTGCAGTATTGGATATCAGCATGCTCTCCTCCCAGGACGTGGTGCGCATGCTGCTGTCGCTGCAGCCCTTTCTGCAGGATGCCATCCAGAAGAAGCGAACAGGAAGGACCTGGGAGAACATCCAGCATGTGCAGGGACCACTCACCTGGCAGCAATTCCATAAGATGGCAGGGCGAGGAACCTATGGTACATATATCGCAGTATATGCCAACAGTTAAAATGAAAGCAGTTTTCTAGAAATGTGCACTTTCTTCTGGAAATGCGTTGGAACAAATGGGTGCTTCATATGGCTGGGGGGCTGTCTGCTCCTCACATGTTTTTAAAATGCTTTAAAAGGCATTTGAAGCACGTATGAATGCCATAGTGCAGGTTTCATCCTTCCAGATTGATGAATATTTAAGGAGTGCAGAAACGCCGGGTGAGGCTGAGACTCCCTGTCTGAGGCTGGCTTTTGGCTTGTACTGAAGCTGGCTGGTATGTAAATAACGCACAGAGGAAGCTGCTAAAACTGAACCAAATCCTAATGGGAAGGGGCTTCCTGAGCTGGTACCAATGCACTGTGGGTATGCCTCCTCCGCAGAGAGGTTTCTTGTTCTAAGGTTTCCCATAGTCTTAATAAGAAGTTTAAATTTAAGTATGTCCTGACTGTGACACTTCTAGAAAACACAAATTAACAAACAGATTTTGTGTGTGCCTATTTGCATAATAAGGAGTGGCATTAAAATATGTATTTCTCACCTGCAGTTTATTGCAGTCTTAACTGACGCAGTCTTGTTTAGTGGGTTTTTCTCTACAGTTCCATCCAGGTTTGCTTTATTTTCTTGCTGTTGGTATTTAATATATTGCTGTTTTCCTTATGGGCTGGGACAACTTGTGGTAACCACAGTTCCTGTCTAAAGCTATTGTGCTTCCCGAGAAGTACTTCTCATCTAGTAATTTCTCCAGCATTTGTACCTTCTAAAGAGTTAGGGTTTGCCAGTTGTTATCAGAGAATAAAACTGAAATTGCCATATAGTAAGTAGCAGAGCCTTTGATATAGATTCAGTAATTTTTACTGAACGTTAACTTTATTAAATAATTGGATTCTGTTCTGCAGAAACTACTTGCTATGTTTTCGATTGATTTTTTCCTACAATATTTCTGCTAATGAGTCTGGGAGATACCATGTTACGTGGGGCGGCAGTCCGCCCAGCTGCGAGAGGAGGTGCTCCAGAGCACTCGCTCTGGAGAGGAGCAGGAGGCAACTTTTAGGATTATGGTATCTTTGCTTAGTATTGTATACCTGGGAATAAGTTTGCCCGACCATTTGACTTAGTAATTTTACACAACCAGGTGGAGGTAGATGAGGAACTATAAAATCAAATTTAATGTATTTATGTTATTACTTCTGATTGAACAGGAACTCCTGAGATGTGGTTATGGTTATGACAAAGTAAAACCATGAGATGAAGCCTTGGGAAGGGCAATATGTGTATTTACAGTATACTGAAAGATGTTTTATTGCAGCTTTCTAGGGAAGTTTAAATGGTGCTTGGATCAGCTCCCTCTCCTTT
The DNA here is from genome assembly GCF_017639655.2 of Falco naumanni. Taxonomy (NCBI): domain Eukaryota; kingdom Metazoa; phylum Chordata; class Aves; order Falconiformes; family Falconidae; genus Falco; species Falco naumanni. Next base: position 91,778,045 of record NC_054054.1, on the reverse strand, counting down.
GGCTGACTGTACTTTGATTATATGACATTTCTTAAGTACAATATAAATCTTCTCCTTTATTAAATACCTTTTTCCAAAGAAAAAGGGTGTGGGAGAACATGGTTTATCAGGCATGATACAGCCTCAATACAGGTTTCCACTCTTATGGTCAAACTTCTAGGAGACTCAGCATGGCAAGGGATTAGCGATTTCCAAAACTCGTGTAAAATAACCCACTTCCTGGTACATCAGAGAACCCACTGCAGTTAAACCAGTTATTTTAACACTTTTTTCTTTCTTTTTTTTTTCTTTTTGAAGGCTCTGAGGAATCTCCTGAGCCTCTTCCAATCCCGACTTTACTAGTGGGTTATGACAAGGACTTCCTGACAATCTCTCCGTTCTCCTTGCCGTTCTGGGAGAGGCTGTTGCTAGACCCATATGGAGGCCATCGGGATGTCGCCTATATCGTGGTGTGTCCAGAAAATGAGGCCTTGCTCGATGGAGCCAAAACTTTCTTCAGGGACTTGAGTGCTGTATACGAGGTTGGAAAGAGGAACCATGCTGAATTATTTCTTAAGTGTCATTTTCTGCTGTACTGCATGTTCATTGGGAGAAAGCCATGGGTTTTAAAGTAGTGATTATCTGAATAGGGATTTCTTGCATTTTGAGGACTTTCTGCACTTTCAGAGTCCAAGAATACCATCCAATTGATACACTGTGATTCTCTGTGCATATCGGGGTATCAGTTGCCATCTGCTTTTTCCAGTACGCGTTCTCTCATATTAGAGAGGATGTAACACTAGTATTAATACAGTTGCAACCGAACACATGAAGGCCCAACCAAACCTAAAGAGCAAGGAGCAGGTTAAAGAAACTGTTGCTTTCTTGTAATTGCTAGGCTGGAGACAAAGCCCTTTCCTTTTTCAGTGTGCACATTGTGTACTCCTGAATACCTAAGAATACTTTGTGACCTTCGTTTTGCTGTAAGTGCAATTCAAGGCAACAGATAAATGTAGCCTTTTGGTTTTATATTTATTAAGTCGCCAGATGTGTGCTGGGTAATAAGGGTTTACGCTACAAACCAGTCTGCATAACTTATTCAGGTGCTTGGCATCTAGTTACAAGCATTTCTTCTTTCCTCACCAGATGTGTAGACTTGGCCAGCACAAACCAATCTGCAAAGTGTTACGTGATGGGATTATGCGGGTGGGAAAGACTGTGGCACAAAAACTGACGGATGAGCTCGTGAGCGAATGGTTTAACCAGCCCTGGGGCACTGAGGAGTGCGACAATCATTCCAGACTCAAACTTTACGCGCAAGTTTGCCGGCATCACCTAGGTAAGTCTGCCATGGCGCTGGCAAGGCTCTTCTGCTTTCTGTAGGCATTTTAGAGATTATTTGCAGTAGGTGGACACAGGGCTGTTTCTTACAGTACAGATTATGATCTGTTTAACAATAAGAAAGGTTTTATGAGGCTTTATCTTAATTTCTTAACCCTTCTGTGTTAAATTGCCTACTTGAGAAAGTTTTGTTGTCTGGTGATCATGTCAGAGATTCAAAAGCTGATTCTTACTTTTTTATAAAAGTCAGTTTGGTCTACAATGTTTGTATGTCTGAAAGATGTTCCACACAAGACTGAATGTATAAATTGATCTGGTTTATGTGCTACTGATCTGTAACATCACACCAGCGTGACGGCAAAGTGCATGGTGCCTGGAAGTGGAACGGTTATTTATTTAAGAGGCAAGTTCACTAAAATTCTCAAAGGAAGAACGCGTTAACACAGGTGACAAAGAGGAAGTAACAGTATTCTTGATGCCTGGGGCTTCAATCTACAGGGTGTGGATACTTGGAACCACATTATCCTGAAGGCATGGTCTCCTCTGCACCTCATGTAGGCTGACTTCCATCCTGAAACAGTGACACATTGTAAAAGATTAGTCTTTTTGTTTCATTTTGGTTTTGTTACGGCAGTCTGCTGTATTTGTTCCTTTATAACAGAATGTCAGATGCGCTGGTTTCATGGAGGAGTGTAGAATCTGAGAGTATGGAAGAATATAGAGTGTGCTGGGGTAGTATCAGAAGACTGGTCCTGGCTGAGCCTGGCTGAGTCCTTGGCCTCGGATATCCAACACGGCTGTCCCCAGATTTCATCTGGGGAGAGACATGGTTCTGCCATCCCAGAATGGATCCAGAGGCAACATAACACACATTGTGTATGTGACTGAGAAACAGGATCTTAGCACAAGGCACAGGCCCATCCAAGAGGTCACTGGAAATACATTTGTTGAGACAGCACTGGTGAGCATGACAGACCGTGATCACAGAACAGCAGCCATGTAAATGATCCATGCTTGAGCTGAAATATGCAACCTATTTTTTTGTTTAAAAATAGTCAGGAACTTTTAAGTGGTTTCTTGAAAAGTGCTTACTCCTTTTGCTCTGAAAAAGGCATGACAATTTGTCTGCTTACTTTGAGGAGTGGTGATCTGGTTTTGGAAAAAAAGCTTAAGCAAACATACCAGAGTGACCTGGGCAGTTCTACAGGCTGCTGAACACTTGCCCCATCCGTTGAGGAAAGTTTGGGGCTAGGCTAGAACAGGCTAGGACTCATCTGTCTCAAATGAGTCTGCTGCCTCATTCAGTCTGCTTTTAGTTTTAATTTACCATGTGACTTGGAGGAAGGAATTATTACAACACTACTTAATACAAACACCCCAGGCTTTCATGCAGAAATATGTAGCATGTGCACAGCCAATTGATGAATTGGGCTGTTCAGTTCACACCTGAGGCATCTGGCAGAGGCAGCATTGGAATCTTCCGCTAACGGTGACTTACCACCTCTGAGAGTAAATAAACAATGAATATTCATTTCCTCTTTTTTTATTATTATTCATTTATGACTTACAAATAACCACTGTGATATCTCTCTTTCTGATACTAAAGAGAAATAACTATATTAAAGTTTGCCATTGTTGTAGCTCAGGTAAAAAGAACTTTCAGATTTTCAGCCTAACAAAGGGAACCTGCAGGAGATTGCCAAGCTGAACACTATATAAAGCTGTTATCGCAGCACAATCTAGCCAGAGATAATGACATGTCAGTACCAACTTCGGTTCACAAAGCTCCACAAAGTCAGTCCTGTTTTTGAGGACATTTGATTCATACCAGTTAGAACCGAAACCCTGAAGAATGGATTCCAAAGTAACTATTTATAATGGAGATTATAGTCACTTAGCATTTGTATACTCTTAAGAATATTCCAAAAGTGCAGAAAATATTGTATGACTTTATGGTTAATGCAGTTCACTTTGATCTGACAGACAGTTATTAATCTCCTTTCCTCTTTATATGCAATTTCAGCACCTTACTTAGCCACTCTGCAGCTTGACAGCAGCCTATTGCTACCACCTAAGTACCAAACCCCAGCGCCAGCAAGCCAGACACAAACAGTACCTGGGAACACTGGACCTGTACCCTCAAATTCAACATGTCTTTCAGCCGCTGGGGCACCACCAACAGGCAATTCTTTCAACTCCACACCCAGCAGCGGGACCACTAGCCTTCCAGCGGGGAGTAGCTCATCCTCGGGATCCTCTGTGCCGCAGCTGTCAGCATCTTCTGCAACACCTGGCGTTAACCAGATGACCGCTACCTCTACTCCAGGGTTTAGTGGGAACATTGGTTCAGGGCAAAACACCAGCACTGGGGGAAACACAGCAGACCGCTCGCAAGGAAGCACAGGCCCCGGAGGAGATACAGAATCGGGTCAGAACTTACCACAACAGCAACAAGAAGGACAGGAAGGGTAAGTTTCTGAAGTGCTCAAATGACTCAAAGTACTTCTAATTAAATCCACTGTTGTCCTGCTCTCATACAACACATAACCTTCAAGCCTTATGTAAATCCTTGAAAGGAGAGGCCCCTCTGACACATGCAGTACCACTGACCGGGAGCAGGGCCCGTTTTTACTTGTTCATAGCAGTTACTGATAAAGGGAAAAAACACCCCTCCCCTTTTTCATTACAAAGGAACAAAGCTTGATTCAACTGCGTGAACATGGGTGTTGTGGTTCTGTTTGAGATGCTTTAGGATACCCCACCTGGCCTGCATTTGCTGTACAAGAAAAACACAGCGTGTCTCATGGACTCTGAGCCATCTAGCTCGGTGTCACCTGTGTCAGGCACTGCAGGGTGTCTCACGTGGCACTAAATGTGTCTTACGTGGGCAGCTCTGTCACACTTGTAACGGTAACAGACACAGGTTTTTTTCCTAATTTGATTGCATTGCAAGTGTTGTTTTGCAAGCAGGTATACTGTGAGGTCAGAAACAGGATTATATTGCTGTTAAATCTTAGCAGCACAACCTTTTTGAAGACTTCATTATAAATAGTCATCATCATCAAACATAACAATTAGGAAAAGTTTTTTTAACATCTTATTTAAGTAACTTCATGAGTGAACATGTTTTTCGTTACTCTTGTAATAATGCACATTGCTAATAGTCGTGATATATGCTTATGGAGTTGCTGTATCTTAAGTGAAAAGCCCACATCCTGTTGTAGTTCGGGTTATCCTTAAGACATCTGTTCACTGGATCTATGCAACATACCATTTTATCAACGGCAGTGCGGTTTCTGACAAAGTAAGTCTGAGCGACATTTTATCGCTTACAGATGTTGAGCTTCCTATTCATGGCCGAGGCATGGAGGAGTGTTTTACCAAGCAAAAAAATGTTCAGTTGCTCCTTCCATTACCAATGGAACCTTTTCTGTAATCAAACAGAGGGCTTCAGTCTCCATGAATATTACTTTGGCACTTTTCCTCAGTTCTCGGTTTCTTCTCTCCCCCTTCCACCTCTCCCAAAAGAAAACCTTAAACAGCACCAAAACCCAGGCATGCACATACATAAAAAAGAAAACTCACAGAGCTAATATTAGTCAACTTTTCCATATTCTTCAGACGTAATCTATTCTGACTTCATTAAATGAAATTATGTTAGATTTCTGGTAAGTATCTTTAATGTCTAATTAATAACAGGTATTTTGGATTAAGAACTGCTGTAAGTCATCTGTCCTCAATCACTGTTGTCAGTTTTTTTAGTTTTGCCTCTCGACATAAGAATCACTTCGTACTCCCCTTTTCCTCCTCTGCTTCAGCCTTGCACACATTTAACAAAAAACAGTTACAACTGAATTTAACAATGCGTATGTCTCCAGCGTTACAGAGAGGGAGAGAATAGGGATTCCCACGGAACCAGAGTCTGCAGACAGCAATGCCTATCCTCCAGCAGTTGTCATCTACATGGTGGATCCTTTTACCTATACTGCAGATGAAGAATCTGCCTCAACCAACTTCTGGCTGTTAAGTTTGATGAGATGCTACACAGAAATGTTGGATAACTTGCCTGAGAATATGAGGAATTCTTTCATTCTCCAGGTAATTCTACCTTCCTCTGTATCTTCACACTGGAGACTCAGACTATCACAACATACTTCTGATACATATGCTATACTAAAAGAAAAAAAAATGCAAGATAATATATATAACATTACATGATGTTTACACAGTATTTTGTTGACAGTACCATATATTAAAAAAAAAACCAAAAACACTTGCTTTTGTTTTGATGAGGAAATTAATTTAAGGCAGCCACATTATCCTCACATCAAATCTGTTGGATGGTTCTAGCTACCACATATGTTGGATGCTTCCTGAAGAGGGATTTCAGTTATTTAAGTTGCAGCTTGGGTTGCCATTGCCAAAAATGTCCAGTTGCTCCTTTGATTACTTTGCATGTCAAGTTGTTTGCTTTTTATATTCTCTTGATTTATACTGTTTAATCCAAAAGAAGTATGTGAAACCAGACATTTAATGCATAATTTAACTATTGTATTGTTATTATCTGCTGCTTAAAAATAATTTACCATGTAACTTGACATATAATAATAGATACTTACTATGGAATTACTTAAGAATTGAATTTGTGTAGTCAGAAGCAGAGCTTGGCCCATTGCCCAGGCTGCCTGCATTTTGCCATGCCTCCTCTTTCACAGTGGCTCAGGCTCAACAAATGGGGGGGGGGGGGGGGGGAGAATGGGAGTCCAGAGATGGCAAGCCATGCATGTACGTGTGCAACACATGCATGAAGCATGATTTTTGTGTACCTTATTCACGTATGCTCAACTTGGCTTAAAAGTATTTTAATTAAAATTGGGGGGGGGGGGGAAACCAAACAAAAAAAAATTGGAAGTTATTGTAGTCTCAAATTGGGCGTGGAAAAAAATAGTCATTTTTTGTAATCTTGATCTCATTGTTCCCTGAAATAATGGGGGTAACTGTCACCGCAGTATTTCTGGTGATGAACTGAAAATCAGATTCACAGCTTTTAAGCTGACAGATAGTTTAATTGATTCAGACCTGAAGACACTAAAAATAAAATAGCCACTGATATCGCAGTGTCTCAAATACAAGAACATGTAAATTGCATATTGAAATTGGACCTTAGTCTGTATAAGACGACTAACGGGCTTACCAACACTTTCTAAGTACTGCTTCTTTTTTGGGCACTTATATTTGTTTCTCAAAATATGTGGCATTTTGCCAGTTTAAGTCAAGATAGTAGACAATTTTCTCTAAGTACAGGCTGACACAATATAGTTACCAGGACAGTTTTCTCGCAGCTGTACCACAGTATACACAAATATACAATAATTCCAAAATAAATGAAACCCAAATGTTTACAGATTTATTAAGAATTATAAAGTAGAAAAGCCCAGCTTCTGAAATTCTTGGATAAAGTTGTCTTTTAAAAACATGCAGTCGCATTTAGTATGCAGAACATACTACCAAAGTTCCAGTCATTCAAATAAGAACCATAGAGTATAAATGTCTTGTGATACGTAAGCTTAATTACTAATAATACTGAAAAAAAAAGAATCTGCTTGGGCCTTACAGTGTTAGATACAACTGAAATATTTTGTATTGACAGTTTCTGCTGCAAAGATCTCACTGTTCAAAAGAAAAGATGTTTTCACAGCCTCATGTAGGACATTGTATTTCTCAACAGTACCTGTAAAAAAAATAAAAAGAGTATACAGGGATTTCATTCTGATTTTAGAAAGGATTTGAACTGAAAACATTATTTTTGTCACACTTCGTTTACTTCTGAAGGAAGTTCTTGTGCAGATGGGTGTTAACCACCACCAAACTCACATCCCATACTCACATCCCATAGGCAAATCAGACTGTAGTTCTGTTTCTTGCTGGTTGAACATGTATATTTAAGTGACTTGCTTCGCAGTACTTTCTGAAACAAATTAAAGTGAACAGCAACATAAGATTGCTGAGCTTCCACTGTTTAGTTTAGTAAATTTGTAAATTGAAAAGGAGAAACAACCGCATAAATCATTATAATAGAATCTTCATTTTACTCTCTACAATCTTTAAGAATGACACCATAGTGCTGATTGCCACATGACCAGCAAACAAATCCTAATTCTAACCACAAACTATGGAACCAAACCTGCCTAAACACAAAGTTCAGAATACTGCGATTATATAGTAGTAAAGGCTACCTGCAAATGTAGGTGTTGATCAGAAAAACAATTTTTTTAAAAATAAAGGTGTTTGAATACAGGTGTTTGGTTTTGGACTGGAGATTAAAAAAAATTAAAACTGCTCCCCAGTTTTAGGGTATTGCTTTTAAGTCACTAGTAGTTGCTTCTTGTGGTATACTTTGATAAATGTTATACATGTAATTAATTACCTGCCCTTCCCAAATTGCAGTATGAATGAGAAAGTAGACTGCGGAAAAATAAGACTTGACTGGGGAAAATAACCTGCGCTTTTTGTGTAGTTGATCGGGTTACTCATTCAGCGTTTGTATCATAGAAAGCAAAACCCACCTGGTTTCTAGTCAGGTGTGTTTGTGAGCTGCTACTGATGTAGCATAGTGCTGTTCAGTTATTGTGGCCCTGTAAGAAGGCTCCGCCGTTACCCTGGATGGTAGGAGTGTCAGCTTTCTGAGGCATTTTGCAACCTTAAATATATCATTGTCATGAAACCAGCAGTTTTGTGTCAGGGAACAGAGTCGCTGCATGTTGCAGCCATCCATGCAAAAGGGCAGCTGCCCTGACAGGAAGCTACAGATTCTGTAATGCACATAACTGAATACCACGTACAGAGTCGTGGCTGTTCAAGGGCTAATGAATGTGCGAACCTGGTTTGCTGTTAATGAACAGCACTTTGAAGACTTTCAATCATGTTTTATTGTTTATATGAATTATGCAGATTGTGCCTTGCCAGTACATGCTGCAGACAATGAAGGATGAACAGGTTTTCTACATTCAGCACTTGAAGTCTTTGGCATTTTCAGTGTACTGCCAGTGCAGGAGGCCACTGCCCACGCAGATTCACATCAAGTCTCTCACAGGCTTCGGGCCGGCTGCCAGCATTGAGATGACCCTCAAAAATCCTGAGGTTAGTATTGGTGTCAAGAAAATGACAGCGTGGTAATAAACTGTAACTGCTTCTCTCAAATATCAAAGAAATGGTAGAGAAAATACTTCTAGGAGTATTTTTTCAAGGTACAGAAGACTATGATAATATCAAGGGAAAGGGTAAGCTAATACTAAAGAGAAAATTGTAAGAAAAATGTCAGACTACTTGCTTTCAAAACATTTTAAGCTTCTGGTTTTAAGTCATAAACTAAAAGGTTAAAGATCAGTGCGAAAGAGGAGAAAACGTGTGCCGTTGCTCGGGATTCTGAAACATTTTGTTGTATTAGTCTGTAGTACTCCCACAAGAAAATGTTTATGTCCAACCTTTATTTATATATACATACATATGAATTCACTTCCTGTGCCTAATGACAGATACTATAGTAATTCCCTGAGGTAATGGAGAAATCCCCCTCTTTCAGTGGGCTTATCTTTCATCTGTTTTTCAAACTGTAAATATTCAAGCCCCGTTTCTGGAATTTCAGGGATTTCAAAAGAAGAATAATCCATCCTACTTTCCACGAAGGTTTTTCATTCTTTGAAAGATAACAATGACTGTTTTATTTAGATTTAATGGACCAACTAAACACTTAAAACACTTACCTTGGGATAAAGACATGCTTGTTAGGATTTAAAAACATAGTTTCAAAATCATCATAAAACCAACCTATCACCACATTCCATTACTCACATAAAACCATAAGCTCTCATTGAAAACCTCTAAAAGCAGTATCACCCCAGGCGGCTCGTCTTCAAATTCTCTCCTCATGCTTCCCTCAAAAAGCTATCGGTTCAGCAGGGTGGATTTTGCAGCAAGTCACAACAGTCATACTTCAAGCTGTTTAGGTGTAAGGGGAAGAGCAATAAACTTGTAAGACCCCTGCAAGCATCTCCCTCCCTTTAATTATGTTCCTGCTCTCTTGCCAGGGTGGTACACTTCTAGAAAGTGACATAAGCAGAAATACGATACCCCTTAATGTCTCTGACAAAACACCGTAACTTATTTTTCCTCGAAGCAGATTAACTTGCACTTTGCATTTCATGTTTAATTTCCTGAAGTTACAAGACACCATAAATGGGGCAGATATTTTCATGAGCAGCTTGCATTCAGCGTACTTAATTAATCAGATCTCTACTTTTTCCATTTCACATGCGCTTGCTATTCGTCTGCACTGCAGACTTCCAAACTTCATCTGAAAAAATAAGAAAATACCCTGACCATTTCTAAATTATTGAACGTGTCTGGTCAGGGCCATCACGTTTTTTCTTCAGAGAGGAGTTACAAGCAAACATGGGTTTAGGGCTGACCATATGGCAAGCAACTTTACAGAAGATGACCTGCAGGTCCTGTTTGGACAAGATGAATGTGAGCCAGCACGTGCCCTCTCTTGAGAGAGAGCAGACAGGGTGCATTAGGAGGGGTGCTGACGGTAGAGCAAGGGGAGTGATAATTCTCCTCTCCTCAGCACTGGTGACACCTCACCTGGAACATACTGTGGCTGGTTCTGGGCTCCTCAGTACAAGGAATATGGACATGCTGGAGCAAATCCAGCAAAGGGCCACAAAAATGATGAAGGGACGGGAGCATCTGATAACTGAGGAGATGCCGAGAGAGCTGCAGCTGTCCAGCCAGGAGGGCTCTGATAGTTGTGTATAAATACCTGATGGGAGGGAGTGAGGAAGATGGAGCCAGGCTCTTCTTGGCAGTATCCAGTGATGGGATGAGAGGCAGCAGGCACAAACTGAAATACAAGAAATTGTGTTTAAATGAAAAACACAAGAAAACTTCTTTACTGTGGGGGTGACTGAACACTGGAACTAGTTGCCCAGGCAGGCTGCACATCTCTGTCGCTGGAGGCGATGTCCAGTATCTCTGTGTCCAATGACGCAGATACCCAGAGTCCTGGGCAACCTGCTGTAATTGACAATTTGAGCAGGAAGATTGGACTAGAGACCCTTCGGGTCTCAGCCTCTTGCAATTTTATGACTTTTTTTTTTTTTTTTTAAATAAAAGATGAATTTAATAACTTACGACTGTTAGGCTCTACAGGAGGACTACACATATATTATTTACAATACTAATTTGCTTCTCCTTATTGTTAAATGGTGTTGAACAGCCTTGACTTCTTACAACCCTTTACACGTTTGTTTTCTGAGGGGTGAGGGGTATTCTCTTACAGAGAAGCACTAACACATGTACAGCAGATCTGGTGAATTAGTTCAGTTCTGATTCAAAAACCAAAGCATTTCTGAAATAAAACTGTGAGCTGTAGGACTTAAAGAATTTCTGACATCACACCTGATGTTCATAGAAGTATGTTATACCTAATGCCTAGATAGAAAACCAGAAGTGAGTCTATCCGAGCAGTTTCTGAGTTGCAGTTCTTGGTCCTCGCATCAGATCATGCTGTGCACTGTTCTGTAGGCAGTATGTGAATGGAAGGAGGTGAGCAGAAAGCATCAATTGTAGCAGAGGGATTTACAGAATAACAGGTTTAAACTCCTGCTGTTTCAAAGTCTGGTATCAGCCTGTCCAAAGACTGTTTTCATACCTTAGTTTCCCTATATATATATCAAAAAAATCTTTAGATAAAAGTTTGAAGTGCACTAGTTTTAACTAGCAGAAATTAATTGTCTGCAAACACCCTTTTCCCAATATCTCTTGAGTATGAATGCCTTGAATGTACTTAGTATCACTCTTATTTTTCCATACTCACTGCCAGTCTGTGTTTGTGTGTTTCTTGCATTAAATAGTTTTTGACATATTTGCTGATGATTGTGTCAATTTTATTGCAGAGGCCCAGCCCAATCCAGCTATACTCGCCTCCTTTCATACTGGCACCCATCAAAGACAAGCAGACAGAGCTGGGAGAAACATTTGGAGAGGCCAGTCAGAAATACAATGTCCTTTTTGTTGGATATTGTTTGTCTCATGATCAGCGTTGGCTTCTGGCATCCTGCACTGACCTTCATGGTGAATTGTTGGAAACCTGCATAGTTAATATTGATTTACCAAACAGGTAGAAACATCTACTTTTTACCTTATATCTAGCTCTATAGTTGTCAGCCCTCACTCTCATCAGTTTTTTGCGCATCCCTTCTGATCATAATTCATGATGACCTGATCATGATAATGTTACAGTGAGAATATCAGTTGGTACTTACGTAACTTAAAAACTGCAAAGAAAAAAAAGTACTGTGTTACACTTGTTTTACAAATGCTGCCTACAAATCTTACCTTCCAGGACAACTGATGTGTTGTTCAGCATATTGACAGCTCTTGCATGTCACTGCAATAATAGTACTGAAAGCGCACATACTTTTTCTGCTCTGTGTTAGTAAAAAGTAAATTAGGCACTCTACAGAACTGTAAGAACTCCTGTAGAGGGGCAAGCAGTGAAACAATTATGTAGACTAGAAATCTGAATATTGTCCTCAATTGTCTTCTTATTTCCCCTCCCCCTTTCCTTAACTTCCAGGTCAAGGAGGAGCAAGTTGTCTGCACGTAAAATCGGTCTGCAGAAGCTGTGGGAATGGTGCATTGGTATTGTGCAGATGACTTCGCTGCCTTGGAGAGTTGTCATCGGGCGGCTTGGCCGCCTGGGCCATGGGGAGTTAAAAGGTATGAACTGTCCGTGTTCTCAATGCCTTGGGGTGCAAGGCTGAATGACTTAGAGCTGAGGGCGATGATCCTACTCTGGCAGTGAATTTGTGTATTGGTTTGCATAAACAATCTGTTTGTTTGTACAATGGGTTTGACATTACTCCCTCCTGTCTGGTAGATGTTGTGTAGATTAATCACGATTTGCACAGTGCACTTCCAAGTGGAAGACATGGGTTTTGTCACATGTTAGAAAAAGGTCTGAAGAATAGTTACCCTGTCACAGAAATAAAAATAGGATTCAGTTCTGATTCCTAAACTTAAACATAAACGTAACAATTATTGCAAAAAAAGTTACTGAACAAAGAATTATTTTTTTTTTGTGATATACAAAAGTACCTGATAATCAGTGTTAACCAGCAATAAGGTACACTCTGCGACCTGCGAAGAGTTCCCCAGACTCAGCATTCCTAACAGCTTAAAGGAGCTCTGAGTGTTGCAGCTATAGGTGCCTTAATCCAAGCAAGGGCAGGGCTGGCCTTGCTTCCCTTCAGCAGTGATTCCTCTCACTCATCCAAAGACAATGCATCAATGCAAAGATGCATTCAGCATCTTCCGTTTCTAACGGCTGTGGCTGCTATTCAGGTTTTGTTTGGTAACTGGAAGAAAATGGGATTCTGAGAGGGATTCTTCATCCATCTCCTCAGTTGGAACATGAAGATAAATTAGATGAGAGGACAAAGATACTTCATGAGCGTTTGTCCTTTTATATCAGTAACTGAAGGAGACATGAATCCTTCTGGTTACCTTATTGTAAGAGATTCTGTATTTCATGAGATGGGAAAAATACTTAAAACCAGTGCACAATGCATAACAGTTCAGTCTGAAAGCACAAAGGAATACTCTAGGGGGGAAAAAAGCAGTATATAAATGCCTTCTCCTGTATATCACATGCAGGGGAGAAGAGCTGTTGCCTGCCCTGGTAGGGGAACGTGCTACCCATCATGCACACAGGGGCCACATGGAATGAAGGCAGGAAAACAGACTAAGAATTTAATCAACTCCCTTCCTCTGTTTGGACACGTAATGTCATTTAAGTGGCTAAATGGAGTTTCTTGAATGCATATCTGCACCTCCATTGAAATTTGCTTTGTTTAGTGTATTTTATTCTAACAAAGTGTGTGAATTTATCTCTCTTTGCTTGCATTTCAAGTTCTGCAATTAATGCAGCATGTTAGATGAAAGCAGATGTCCTTTTTGAAAAAAGGATCAGTGCATTTCAGGAAAAGATTCATATGTAAAAAAAAAAAAAACACAAAACAAACAAAAAACCCCACTTTTAAAAGTCTTTAAAAAGAATCCAGGTACCTCCTCCACCTTACATGTAGAGTGAGAGACTCATTCTTGAAGAAACACATCATCTTCAGTGATTTGTCAGAGTAATGCAATTAGCTCATGGGAACACCAACAAACTTCCACTGAATAACTGCCTGGATACCCACTCTGCAAGCCATGCGCCTTGCTTACATGGGGAAGCGGTCCAGAATAGTAGAGTGTTTAAGAAGTGCAAAGGGTTATTAATAGTTTGCTATTTTCAAGCAAGTGCTGGCTATTTCAGGACTCTGTTCTGCTCTATCATCATGTTTATTCATTTCAGACTGGAGTATCCTCCTTGGGGAATGTTCCCTGCAGACAATCAGCAAACAACTGAAGGAGGTGTGCCGCATGTGTGGTATCTCATCGGCAGACTCTCCTTCTATCCTTAGTGCCTGCTTAGTTGCCATGGAGCCACAGGGGTCCTTTGTGGTGATGCCAGGTAAATTTTATCCACATATTTAAATGCCAAAGAAACTCTTTTATCATACTTATCACCTAAGCACATTAATTTTGGGAGACTTCTGGGTCCAACAATAAGACCTTCACTAGTAGGGCTAAATGTGGGAGAAAACAGGGTAAGCCAGCAGAATCCCCCAACATACCACAAAGAGATGCTGTGTTGGGAGTGAGGGTCCTAGGGGGAAAGGTTTCTGTCTGCCACTGACAGAGGGCTGCCCCTTTCCCTTGGGGAGGCCATGCTCTCAGGTAGACAGGTTCTCATCAGCTGAATGTGACGATGTAGATGCCCTTGTGCAAGGAGGACTGCAGACACTTGAGAGTCTACAGTGTGAAAAAGGAGGAGCCTGTGTAAATGGGAGCAAGGATAAACATACTTGCCTTTTCATATGCTTATTTAGAGAGTTCTATTATAAGCAGCAGTCCACAGAGTTAAGTTGCAATAAAATTAAAATTTTGAGGTTCCCTTTATTAACTTGTTGTATTACGTAAGCATGTACTTTTTAATGTATGTGGTGACATATCCTTACAAGCTGCTCTGGTTTTTGAAGCTTAGAAATAAAAATTACTACACAGAACAGAATTAACAAGCTTGAAAATTACTCATCAAGTTGAATAATTTTCAAAGCAGAGATTTTGTGACGTGAGAAAATAGATGGCAAGTTATGCTTTTTTTTCATGTCAACCAAAGTGGAGTATATTTCATAATTATACCGATATGTGCATCAAAAATAAATTTAACTTGTTCATTTAACAAGTAAATCTTTGATTAAGGGGCAGCAGAATGAAAGGAAAGGTAGGGTATTGTATGAGCATTCACGTGGCTAAACATTGTCTATACAACCTGTGATCTTAATTTCAAGCTCTTCTAGTAATTTATTCTTGTTACAATAAGAACCTTTAAACACGCATATTCACTTCCAAACACAGCTTAGATGCACAAAAAATTAATTGAACACAGAACGTATATTTTGAAGATTACGCAAATTAATGTCTCTGCCATTGCTTCTGTCCCGGAAGATGCTGTCACTATGGGATCAGTGTTTGGCCGGAGCACTGCGCTGAATCTGCAGTCATCTCAGCTGAATACCCCTCAGGATGCCTCCTGTACACACATCCTGGTTTTCCCAACCTCTGCTACTATCCAGGTAGCACCAGCAAACTACCCCAACGAGGACGGGTTCAGCCCTACTAATGGTAAGTGAGCACGTGTCTGGTGTAAGAGGTGAAACACTTGCGAGTGCTCAGTGGCTGCTCAGCACATAAGCAGAGCTGTGCCAGTCACGAGTGAAAAAACCTGAGTGGAGCAGTGTTCTCCCATGGACCCATTCCACCTAATTTAAAGAGAACACCGCTGTAATGTATGGTTACAGGATGGCATACTATGGGGGTTTTCTGAAGTCTGTTCTCAGATAATCATGCTGATTTATTCCAGAAGTGATGTGGACTAATCAATACGCGAAATGGCACAGGCTATAAAATGGTCTTTCTTGTTGCTGTGATTTATCAGGCCAACTTGTATTTTATAGTAATGCTTCACTTCATGCCCTGTTGTGTACAAAGCTGGTGAGGAAGGAAGTACTTGTTCTAGAATTTTAATCTTCTTGTAAAGTAAGCAAAATAGACCAACCTGAGAATTCTTCATGTTAGCAGTGTGCTTTTTCAAGCATATCTAACCCTATAGTTTGCAGCAGCAAGACTCTGACTAACACTTCATATCAAGTAAGTATTTTCCTAACTGTTCTGCTGTAAATACTTATCAATGATTGTAAAATTATTTAAACCAAGAGTAACTACAAACATTTACAGCAGAAGTATTTTATGAAAAGGAAAGTATAGCAACGAAGAAAAGCCCACTCTCTTGCAAGAAAGAGTCCGCTTTGATCTGTGCCTCCTGGAATTTCAGTGGGCCTCCCAGAAGGGAAGTTACCCCTCTTAATGCCTAAGCAGCTGTCCTTTCAAGGCCCCAGAATCCTGACTGAACGCTGTGCTGACAAATATTTAACCTGCGTTAACCTGCCCTTTAGTGCTTCAGATGCTAATTAGAATGAGGTACAAGAACTGGCGTTTTCCAAAATGGTGTTAAATTTAATTTTCTTAACTCGGTTCTACTTAATGATTAAACTGTTTTCTGTGCTATTAGCCATCTCATTTCTGTTCTGGAGGCCAAGCAGAGCATGACATTAGTTCTGTTTTGTTTACTGAGGTTGTAGGAGAGAAGTTAATAAACATAATTCATTGCTTTTGCAATGTTTCTCCAGAAGATGAAGAAAAACAACCACCTGTTTATTTCAATACTGGGACTTCCAGTGAAATTAGTTCAAGACACATGCGTCCTTTTGCATTTTCATGTGGAGTAAATTCTTCTTTTTCAAGAGAAATTATTTATTGGAGTATGTAGAAATGCATGACTCTTATTTAGGGCTCTGCATGTTTTAGTATAATTTGGCTACAATTCTAATTAATCCAGTCAATTCAGACAGCTCCCATTGTCCCTTTGTGCCCTAAAATACACCTTAAATGCCATTATATTGTTTAAATGTCTTTGCCTGCTGAGAAATCTGGATAAGAGAAAAAAACCTATAAACCATATTGTGATGCTTGTAATTTTTTGCTCTGTGTTTATAATCTTAGCTTTCCATTATGTAAATTATTCATGGTATAGCCTGTGTTGCAAATGACTGAGCAATGGAATATACTTCTTACAGAATGCAAACATGTTTTCACTGTATCTTTTTACGCCTTTCCCACAGATTAACATAAGCCAAATTAAAACAGCAAGTTATGATAATACAACTGTATTTAATTTCTGAGATGAAAGTAAAATATTAAAAGCTGTGTTATAGGAAATCCTGGTGCAGTGTTTGAAATAATCATGAAAGCACATTGCCTGTGAGTGTGGAGCAGGCCTTGCTGCCCTTATTGATTCTGGGAGCGACTTCCTTGAAGCCGCTAGGACTGCTCCCAGAATAGTTTGAGCAAATGTGCCGAAGCCCTGGCGTGTAGCAGTAGAAGCCCAAAGAGCAGCACCTGCTGAGAGTAACACACGTAGGTTTGTTTAATGTACTTCAAGTATTTTGTTAATGGATTTCTCTGACTGACTGTGGAGAGGTGTCATTTTTTCTGTTAGAAAGTTCAATTTGGATTTTTATTAAGCTGGTATGACAGGATTTTTGTTCATTATGTGACCATCGTTAAAATTCATGATTTTAATAGGTGTCTGCCAACTCTTCCTTTCAAGTCTGGGCGGTTGCAGTCAAAGGTACTAAGAAGGATTAAACAGTGAAGTGTTTATCTCTCCTTTCATCTGTCTCAAGTTGTTAAAAAAAAGATAATAAATTAAAGGGAATGGTAGTACATTACAAAAATGAGTACAGCACATTGGAAATTAATTGTCTTCCTTTCCCTTTTCAGATGACATGTTTGACCTCCCATTCCCAGATGACATGGACAATGACATTAGAATTTTAATAACGGGGAATCTTCACTCTTCACCAAATTCCTCCCCAGTTCCTTCCCCTGGATCACCATCTGGCATTGGAGTGGGATCACACTTCCAGCATAGTAGGGTAAGGCTGTAGCACTTCCAAGGGGATATGCTACTTAAAACACAAAAAAAGACCTCAATCCTCCAATAAAATGTCTTTTTCCTGTAGATTCTCAAACATAATTAGATAACAGCAAGCAGAAGTTAACGTTAAAATTGAAGGTGCTGGTTAAATACTGTTATAGAAGATGCCTCTGCCTTGACCATTTAAGTCTCAGGTTAATTGTTAGTGTACAAGATAATTGAGAGGAAGAGACGAGGAGAGAAAAGCAGAAAAGCTTTATTTTTATGTGGTAAAGCCACACCTAATGAACCGGTATAAATTTAATCTGTACTCATCCATTTTTTCTGGAAAATCATATGGAATGTCCCTGGCACAAAGTGTGACAAGTCTTTGAGAGAAAGGAAGATACGACAGCTCCGTTCACATGAATTTCTAGGAGAGGCAAGAAGGGAGATAATTCTCCTAATAATAAAACCCTACCCATAAAAACTCCGCAGGTGCTGGATGTTTATGCAGATGTTGTTTTCTTAGTAAAAATTAGCCCAGAGCACATAGTGTTTCTAAGGTATTTTTGTTTGAAGTGGCTTTATAAAGTTGGTTCCAACACCAGTGATTACTTAAAATGCAAATTATTTTTGGTAATTCAAGGTATTTTTTTGAATCAGCTTTAGCATAATTTGGATCATGCTTGATGGAACTCTTTTACTCATACATTTAATTGTGTAAGAGACTTAGTTGTACTCTTAAAATGGTTTCCATCACAAGTATGTAGAACTTTGATGCTTCATAATTTCCTGTGGAGAAGTTTTATTGTAGAAATAGTTCATGTAAAGCAGTAGCGTATTACTTCTTTACTAAATAGTACAGTATTTTGTTTAAAAAACAGGCTAACTTTTATGGAAGGGACAGATAACCCCATGCATTTAAAAGTTCTGGTTTACTGATCTGTAGTAATTTCAGTAACTGGATCTGGATCTGTTACTATCACTGGTGGCTTCAAACAGTCTCAAGCAGAACTAGAAACCTGGTATGAAAGGAAGTATGGAGTACTGAGAAGAGATGCGTGTACAGCTAAGATATATGCCTGTGAATGATGCTGCTCAGCCTCGGTAACAGAGGACTGCATTCTTCTAAATGTAAATAAAAGATCTTAGGAAAAGAACTCCAGTTCCCTGAAAATTACTAACTAAAAGGTGTTTCACCACCAGGAAGGAAAAAGTCCTGCCTGTATTTTCCTTGCAACAGCTGCAAAATGCTTCAGTGGTCAGCTTAATACAGCCTGGGAGTGAAAAATCCCTTCTGCATCGGCCACCAGAATGCTAATACTGTATGTTGTGATCTCAGTACACAACCTCCTTACCTTGTGTTAATACCCCAACCCACCTTCCAAAGGCCAAGTAATTGCACATTACTGTTGCTTGGTTATTTCAAACTGGTACGTGGGCAAATTAAAGGTTTTAAGTTGTGTTACTAAACCCTCCAGCCATGAATCACAACTCATCACTCATTACAGTTTCTCCCTCTTATTTAGTTCATTCAACAACCTCTATTCTGTACCACTTCTCAAAATGCATTTGCAAAACTTACTCTCAATGGAACTCCATCCAAGTGGCTTCAGAACAGCACTGAAAGGTTAATGAACACAGAGCTTGGAGACCTGGGCAAACCATTTCTAGATGAACCTGTCATAGTAATTCAGTTTAACCATTAACAAGGGCCTAGTAATTGATGTGTAATTTTTGGTTTTAAAAAAGCAACAGCGTGTGATCATTACCTTGTGGGTCGGGGAAGGTCGAGCCTTCGTCCATGCAACCCATAATTGATTGCTGCAGTTGAGCAGTGTAAGGCCTGACCGCTCCGCAGCCAGTTTGCTGTTAGGCTTTCGGAGTGCCCACAGCCAGGTGAGCTGCAGCCTTCTCCGAGCTTTATGGAGTGTTTAACTTCCTTTGATTCCTGATCAAGATATTACCATTGGAGAAAGGCCTGCTTGAAGGACTAGCAGTGAAGGCTTTGTGATTAAGCTGGCTTCTGTGAAGTGGAATCTTTTTCTTAAACCTGTTGACTTAAAAGATGTGTATGGATTAAATGAACTGCTGTCCCCATTCTTCTGGGTTAAGTTACAAGCCAAAATACTTCACAGGCATCTTTTGGGTTCTTTCTCTGTGAAATAAAACTGAAAGCAAACTAGGTGTTTGCAAACCCAAATGCATTTAAAATAGGAATGTACTCTAGAATGGAATGGCAGTCCCACATGGCGATACCCAAGGAAACCCTGGTAGGTTTGGCACTGTGGTTCGTGACAGATAGGATACGTATATATGCAGGCACACAGAGGATGAGGTAAGCAAGCTCACACCAGGTGCTCCTATCCAACAGCCTCGGTCAGACAGGGTATGGAAGGTTTATCTACCTTTCACTCTACAGAAATAAAATCACAAACATATACGCTGACAGGCGGTGACTCAGTCTGATGAAATTTTAACTCTCTCCTCTCTAACTCTTTGGTCCATATATAGGTATATGAGTATCTAATATTGCAAAAATACAGCATATGAATAAGTAAGTGGTATAAATTGAAAAGCAAGACAGCTGTTTCCTTTTCCCCACACTTCGCATGCTGGGTAGTGTCCAAGTGCCCACAGCAAGGAATAGCAAGTGTAGCATTTTTTTTCTAAGCTCTGAATGTAACTAACTGAGTAACTGAAAAAGCGAACAGCCAAACTTTGGAAGTTGCAGGTACTCTCTCTTCTTCCATATTCCAGTATTTAATGCATGCTTTTGCTAGCTGAAGTTAGAAGGATCTGCAGTGCAAACTGCTGGTTTTGCTGTGTGTAGGAAAAGCCTATGAGGCTTCATAAACTTAAATCCAACACTGGTCTGCGTGCGCACGAGCAGCTGTTCAGATTCACAGCCTGAGCCCAGCACCTCGGAGTTACTCTGCAGCATCAGATTCCACACATGCTGGGTTCCATTGGGGAGGTTAACATTGCTGTTTGGGAATCTAAAGTGATTCTGGAATATAAGCCTGGAGAACCCAATGACAGGGGAAACAGGAAGGGATTAGACAACTTTAAGATTCATGTGTGACTAAAGGATAGCTCATTAGGAACAAGACAGAACTGGATAAAATACTGAGTAATGAGTAAACAAAGTTAATGTTATTGGAGTGGGACATAATGGCGTAAACCAACAAACCTGCCTTTTCAACTCTTCTTTCAGAGCCAAGGGGAACGTCTCCTTTCCCGGGAAGCCCCGGAAGAGCTGAAGCAGCAGCCTCTTGCTCTCGGATACTTTGTATCAACTGCCAAAGCTGAGAACCTTCCGCAGTGGTTCTGGTCGTCCTGTCCTCAGGCCCAAAACCAGTGTCCCCTTTTCCTGAAGGTCTGTCGTGGTATCCTTTCACAGGGGAAAGAGAAGAATTGTTCTGTTTATAGCCTGTGAATTTTCTTTGAAAACGTTGGCTTTGCATGTTACTGCAACTGTGACAGTCCTGGAAATGGAAATGCAATTTCAGGTTTAAATTTGCTTAAGATAGCTGGCTATTGAAACTTAAATCTGTGTTGCTAAGGTCTTTACCTGAAAATGGAATAGTTCGGCAGCTTCTAAATACAGAATCATCGCAGCTCGATCTGTTATTACAGAAACATCCCAGTTTTCGTTTTCAGTCAGCCTAAGGCAGGAGGGACATACCTTCTGTTCTGCTGTACTCCAGTTATGACACACAGATCAGAAGTTAGAAAGGAGAGCAGCACCTCCAGGTAGAGTATTTACTATCCATTTCTGTTCCCCTAGTTGCACAGTAGAGTCTGCAGTGTCAGAGTGAACCGGATTACTTTCCATTCTAGAACTGCAAGTGCTTGTGTGACACATAAGCAGAACTGGCTCAACTACTAGAGAGTCACTGAGCCCTGTAGAGTGTCATGCAGCTGCTTATCTGAATGAATCAGAACAATGTGAGCTAGTGAGCATGGAAAGAAGGTGAAAAATCTGCCTTGGCGAGCATCACATAACTATTTAAGCAGACAACATATGGAACAGTAAAGTTAGTACCATTCACTTCATCCATTCCCAGCTTTAATTAACAAACACTAAACATTTTTGCAAGACTCTTAACTAAACTCCCTCATCCGTGTCTATCAGGCAATTATCAGCGTAAAGGTGTTCAGTGTTTCTCAATTCTTTCCTCGTGCAACAAAAGCAATTTTAGGACCACTGGTAACAGTAACTTGCAGTCAGCGTGGCAGGCTTTGTGTTCAGTGTAGCACCTCCACCAGCAAAGCACTGGACCTTACTCCTTACACTGCACTCTTCATGGGTCGATCTCCCTGAAGTATCTGCTCTTCCTTAAACCAACAGAATGGAGATCTCAAAATAATATGAAAAATTAACCACCGTGGTTTTGGAGCTAGAGAGGAAGTTTTATGCTAAAGTTAAAACTACCTTTTTTTTGTGAATGAGTAATCCAAAGACTGTTCCAGTGCCAGCAGTAAAAACATAGTCAGCAGAGCTCCAGGCAACTTCATGAATTCCTTCCATAAGCTTATACTAGATTTGTACTAGAGAGAAGGAGCCACCACCCTTCCCTACCCCACCACCCCCCAGCCCAACACAATTGCGCTCTCAGATCTAGGCTGAATTAAATGTTTAATTTGACTTGGAACATGCTGTTTTGGTTTGGACAATTTTTAATAAAAGCAAGGGGCTGAATTCATGCAGTGACTTGTACACCATTCAGTGAGCAGGGGATGCTGTCTCCTTCATGCTGCACAGCACTGCAATTAGGAAACTTGTATGGCATGTGAGGCGTACAGATTCAAGTCATCTTTGTCTGATTTGGATTAAGTATTTTTGAGCTAAAGTATTTCACCTCTAATGTGCGTGCCATAATTGGAGGAGTATAAATTAGAGGTTTTGCCTCGGCAGGCTGTGTGGCGTATTAGGCTACCCACTTGAAAGGCTTACGTGGTTGCTCTACTCCCGGCACAGGATCAATATGAAATCCCTTCCCTACTCCTGCACAAACTAATGCACAAGCCTTGCTCCAGCAGAAGGGTAAGACTGGGAAGGCGCCGCAGCAGAGCAGCATGAGGGCTGCCCACAGCGCTCTGGTCAGACACCCCAGCTCAGTGCGGCACACTGTGCTGGGCCTCCTGCTGGGAGAGTCTGAAGACTCAGGACAGTTTGTTAATGAAATACAAAGAACCACTGACACATCCCAGGCGTTCCCCCTCATCACTTCTTCCCTGACCAACATTACAGAATTCAGCATCCTTTTTCCAAGTTCCTTGATTCCAGTCAAAAAGAGAAGTCCGTTTATTAAAAAATTTAATTATTGCGGAACTTGGAACATGGTCATGGTGAGTTCCACACAGAATTGCCAACTCTTCTTGCTGCCCTGAAACAATTGAGAATGTATTTGTTCACTGTGACTCTTTAGAAGTACTTGCCTATACAAAGAGCTAATTTGTGCTTTTTTTCCTTTACACAGGCCTCATTACATCACCATATCTCTGTAGCGCAGTCAGATGAGCTTCTACCTGCCAGAAATTCTCAGCGAGTTCCTCACCCCCTTGACTCTAAAACTACATCAGATGTCTTGAGGTAAGGCCTTCTAGGTTTTGCGTTTCCTCCCTGAGGTTCTGGGGACTAAGCTCTGAAATTTCAGAGAGACGTTTTCTTGTCAGCCGGGCAAAATTACTTCTTGGTTTTGTCAACAGCTAGTAACTCTCCTATGCCCTACTCGTGTGTCTCAGAGCGGTGGACAACTCTTACTATAGCTGCTACCTCCAGCAGCAAAGAGTGGAACTTTGAGGGTTCCTTCACCAGTTTTCCACAGGACTGTACAAAACTATATATGTAAGGAAAACTTAGAAACAGTGTTGCCTCACCAAGTGGGCACCTCGGTTTACCTTCTAAAGATTGTTGTGTTTACCTGGTGGTCTAATCTGGACTGTGCCAGTGATTACTTTTACTCACCAAACTAAACTGAAGGAGATAAAAGTACTCACCTGATACCAGTATCTTAGGAATTGGATATAAAGAGGACATTCTTTATAGACTTGTGTATCATATTGTTGAAGATAACTAGAGGACTGTTTGCCTCCATCCCAGCTGTTGGGGAAGGAAAAAAAGATCTGGTTTATGAGACAGCATACAGGGTGGGACAGCCAGTGAACAAACACGTACATCAAACCTGGAGAGATCAGCAGGAGACATGAGGACTAATCTAATCTAAGGGAATTGGTGGTGTATGTATTCTACAAGATCTGGATTTGCATCGTCTTGAGGACTGAGCTATCACAGCTGTCCTGGGGTACTCCTGCCTTTTTATTTTCTCGTAAAAGGGTGATGCAGTGCATGGGGAAAGGTCAAGATACAACAGACACAAGTTACAACATGAGAACTTCAAACCCAATGCAGGATCGCACAAGTGTGCTCAGGTACTGTCACAGGTTGCCCAGAGAGGCTGCGGAACCTCTGTCCTTAGAGGTGTTCAAGACTCAAGTCTTTGAGTACGGGGGTATTTGAACCTCTGTGATTCCGTACGCCCTCACTGGGGAGGGCCTACATTCAGGTAGCTTGGTTCAAGTTCAGATGTACTAAACCTAAAAATCCGTGCTTCCCCTGCTCCCCTTTTCAGTGAGTTTCCCACTGTGTCAACACCACCAGCGTTATTACAGCCAGGCAGGCCTCGTGACATTGCATCTCCGGGAGAAACCAGAGATAAGTTTAAGTAAATCTTCTAGAAGAGACAAGAAGGAAAGGAGTAAACAATTCCAGTTTCATTTCTCTCTGCATTTGTCTTCTGCAGGTTCGTTTTGGAGCAGTACAATGCACTGTCCTGGCTTACGTGTAACCCTGCCACCCAGGATCGCAGCTCCTGCCTTCCTGTCCACTTTGTGGTGCTCACTCAGTTGTACAATGCCATCATGAATATACTTTAATAGATAGAAAAGCACTTGTTCTTCTGGCTTATTCTCCCCTCAACCTGAGAAATGTGCCACAATCTGCAACGATCACGATTTTGCTTCTCTTCAGACCAGTCCTGTGCTGTGCTTCTGTTCCTCCAAAAGCACATGTGAATTCTGCAGTGTTCAGAACTAAACCACCCATTAACATCTCTGGCAGCTTCAGTCCAAAATCTGGGAACATCCAAGAACAGTGAACACAGAGTAACCTCAAGCCAGTGTTAGTTTGGTGGCCCAGGAACTACTGGTCAGTGTGATTATTTTTTTTAATATTTTATTTTTTTAAGGAAGACTACAGTATCTTTTTGCATTAGGAACTCTGATAAACAACCAAGAGCAGTTTCAGCCCTGCAAGTAAAAACACATTGTAGTGACCAGTTTGGGTTGTCTAAAACTTATTTCGTTGTTTGATCATCGTAAACTGGGACTTTGCAGGAGGAAAAAGGCAAAACAAAAAACCACAAAACCACACAGTTGTAGACTCGTATAAATATTAGAGTTTTCTGTCTACCTGGAGTTCCTGTCAGAGTGGATTGGGATGAATGCATGCATTTGTTACCTGTCCATGTAGATATGAATGGTCTGGAGATACTTTATTTATTTTTAGGTTTGGGAAGGGGAGGGATTAAATTATAAAGGACCAGGAACAGTAGAATATCTTAAAAATCCAGCTCCGTTCCACTGTAGGGTTATTTATCTACATACCTCTCACTCTTCTGACCTAGAAATCAAAAATGAAGCTAGTAACAATCAAAGTCCAAGCGGGGAAGGGAAGCGTGTTCTGGTAAGGACAGACTTGTATTTTAAGGAATTCTCACCTGCATTTAGCCTGGTTAAAGCAAGAAGTGGCCGCTGATTAATGAAGGATAACACTACCTAATGGAAGAGGAGTGAGTGAGAGGTAGGGAGGAAAATTACTTTAAAGCCCAATGTAAGGGCAGATGGAAAGTGGTAAATTAATCTATTGTAGAGCTATGATTGAAATATATTTCCATTAAATTTAGTGATGCTAGAAAACTATTTACTGAAACCCAAGTCGCCCTTTAATTCTGGGCAGACTCGTCCATGTACATATCCAAAAATATGGTTTTTGTTTACACTAAATCAGTTACAAATCTGGTGTATTTTTTCTGACTATAGGAATATTATTTCAAAGAAATAATTTTTAAAAATTATATCATTAAATTAGTACTTGAAGTTATACCACTGTGGTGGAAAAGTTACTTTGTTTAGTAAAATGATTGCCATTTTAAAGGTTAATGGCTAATTGAAGTATTTTTATGACTCCTTCATTCCAGGCTTCAAGGGGTTTATATTTAAACTCCATTTTCTAATGTTTGTTGTTGCACTGTGCAGCAGGCATGGACTGCCTTACATGAGGGGTCGGGCACTTTGATCAGGCTGTGTGACCTAGTTATCTATCTGTGGAGAAAAAACTACAAATTTTAAAGTTCTTCCAAAAGACTTTCATGTTCTGGTTAAAAAAAATGAAATTCTAATATTTTAAAAAGTATTTTTCTTGAGATAATGTAACATTTAAAACAAATTATATAAAATAATTAAAAAAAAAAAGAATTGCTTGTGTAATGAGAAGGTGAAGTCAGAGAAGTAACCTGTAAATGGATTATTTCATTCTCTGCACCAAACCTCCCATGTGGGTATCCTCTTTGCAATGTATAGGTTAAAAAAAAAAAAATCTGATATCAAACCATTTGTATCTAATGTGTACAGTGTAAAATTGACTTTAAAAATATTGCAGTACTATTTTTTCTTAATCAGAAAAGAAAATTCTCAAGGCCTTTTGAAGAGCATAAAAAGATGAAGATTGTAAACTTGTATAAAAAAATTTAACTTGGGGAGGAAAAAATGTAAAGTAGACATTTGTAATCTTTTACCATTTGGGGGTTATTTGTTCCCAGGATTCATCTGAACTTTGGATTTTTATTTTGTTTATTGTTTTTAAATGGGCCGTTTTTATCCAGGGGCGTTTCTTCCCCAGAAACCTGGTTCTAAGCAAAAATTAAAAATAAAAAAAGGGCAGCAAGGCGTAGTTTTCATCTGGTGTTTTATTTAATTTTTTTAAGTTAAGAGAAGCTGGTGACATATTTATACGTTTTTGTGCAAAATAAATGAATGGCAATAGATTTTAAAGAAAAATCTTATGTACTTCAGTGTGAAAAGTTCTGTATAGTATTTCCCTTAAATATGCATTATTTTACTTGTGAGTTTTTTACTGAATTAATCTGAAATGTACAAGCCCTGGCTTTCCTACAGAGTGAAGAAAGTTATTTTATTTTTTTTTTTATTTCTAACTTTGGAAAATCATGCCTAAATCAGAATTATTATTACAGTTGTTTGAGCTAAAGGGAGAGGGAGGGGGTGGGGAATGTCCAGCATGCTTGTATGTATATTTCAGAACCTTTTTTAAATGTAAAAGCTGTACATTTCTGGGGAGTTCTGAATTTCTTTTTGGTTTTGTTTTTTTTTTTTCTCTGAGCATTTTGCAGTGAGCTTCTTTTATATATAGCCGACAATTTGAAAGAAAACAAAAAAAAAATGTGAAGTTCATTTTAAATCTACAGTATATCGCTGGTACAATACACTAAAAAAAAAAAAGACTTTGATAAAAAGAAACAATAATAATAAAGACCTCCATTTTAAATGTCATTCATATATACCTTGTGGATGAGAGCTATATACTTTTACACACTTTTTTAGATGAATAAATTATTGAATTACTGAAACAATTGCTGGAGTTTTATTCTTGTGAGTATTCTCAAGTTTGTACTCAAGATCTTAAGTTTTAGCATTACTAGTGAAGAAGGGCTTGCCCTACGAGGTGTTGATTCTGGGTGATATGAATGGAACTGAAATTAATTTAAAGGCTCTTTACTATTTCTTTACTTTAAAGACATGCACTCCTGCCTTCCCTGAGTTAAGCCGGTGCCTGCCTGCCTCTCCTATCTGCTGCCTGTTAAAGCTCCTTTCAGAGTCATAGGGCTTATGAAAATAGATGAAGTTTCACTTTGCAACAGTACTTCTCTTTAAAACTGAAATCAAAGCAAAATCTTTCTATTTAAAATCGTCTGTTGTGAGAGGAAATTTGGTGCCACTAATGTAAATGCTGATATAAGCAGATTTAAAATTCTGCCAAATGGGGCGGGTGCAAGCAACCTGGCATAACTGGTGGCATGCACACAGGAGTTGCTTTACATTAGCAACTCTAATCATGAAACCTTCGTCTATTACAGAGGAAATTTCTCTGCATACAGCAGGTGAGTCTTTAACAGGAGATTTCAGTGGCATTATCAGTCTTGCAACCTCCCCCTGCAGCAGGATTGCACGCAGGATAACTGAAATACAACCAGATGTGCTGCTTCAGCTTGCTCAGGAGAGGCTGTGGAATCCCCATCCGGGATGAGCCGAAGAGGCAGCTGGCGTGTCCTTGAGCAGCCTGGGCGAATTCTGCCCGCTGTGAGCAGGAGCGTGCGTGGGCTCTTAAGACTTCAGGAGGTCACTTCAAACAGCCACCCTGTATTTAGCAGGTTCATTTCTGGACTGTTAAAATGAGATGAGAGTGTTTCTGCAGACCCCAAATGCATTTAGAACTGATCTTTGTAGCTCACTCTCTTGCAAAGTATAACAAAATAACTTATTTTTCCGTGAAGAGAGGGAACCCACAGCTTCTGTGGCTGCATCAAGGAATTGCCACTCCATTTCATGGCTGTTTTAGTGGTCACTTGGGATTTCCTTAGTGCTTGTGATTTCCAGCCCACTCTAATTTTGGTGCACCTTATTTCTAAATTTAAAGTTAGATTAGTTATAAAAACAGTCCCTAAAATTTTGCCTTTTTATTTCTGTCCCAACTTTCAAGCTTCTATCTTTCAGTTCACTTTACTATCAGTATATTCATAATAAATGACGTTGTACAATTAACTTGTACAAGTTGTTAGCGAATAGTTACACTTCAGTCTTCCATTGTGAGTGCTGTAAGTACAAGGAATTACTGCAGAGCAGTATTTTTTTAGATGGAGATTACTTGGCAGCTAATTCATGGGCTTTGAAGAGAAAAACTACCAGTTAAATATTCTATTCCATAAAGACTGTAAGGAAGAAATGAATGAAAGCACTAAAATTAAAATCTCAGTTGATTTGTAACGAGAGTATTTATGACAAATGGATACAGTACTGTGATGATGGTCTCTTTAACAGCAATGAAGAAAAAAATTTTGATGATTAGGCTGGCATTAAACTACTCTTCTTTTTCCAACTGCCATTCTATTTTGGGCAAAACAACATGGCCACCTGAAAACAGTCTGAACACACATAGAAAGCATCAGAAGTCATGAAAGTAAACATTAGGTTTATGGTCTGTCTCTCACCATTTATGGTGGAAATAGAAACAGCCCTGAGATCCCAAAACAGGAAGTCTTTGGTCTTTAACAGCAAAGCAGTATTTATAAAACTATGCTGCTTCCACTTCCCTATTTTGAAACTGAACCTTAACACTCTCAACAAATGTTTACATGGGCAGACCCTGTTTGATGTTCCACCGACTGTTCCCCTACCAGGTATCAAAGCAGCAGGGCTCTCCAGGGCATACGTAAACCTTGGCGCTGTTTTAATGAAACCTGAAACAAGGTGACACCGGCTTCTGTGCGAGGCCAGCTCTGAGCACCAGCTGCCCTCGGCTGTCCCTGCCTGACGTCCACTTTGCCGATGAACGTGGACTTGGGCTCTCTGGTTCTGAGACCATTCAGTACACATCGGTTCTAGTCTGGCGCTTGTCAGTCAACTGGCAGGCTAACCATGCTGTAAGAATATAATATAGCTTATATAAGCTATAAACATATAATACATGCTCATTTATCTGTATAAGCATTAGCTTTGTTGCCTAAAAGGACTACCTATTAAAACTTTTCAGAATTATGAAAAAACAAAACCAACCAAAAAAATGCTTAGCATCAAGGCCCCTTCCAGAAAGCCAGCAAGGACACTAATTGCTGGAACTTACTACAGACTCTTTCTACAAGAATATCTTTCATAGTCCTGCAACAAGAATCCAGGGCAACACCTGCCAGAATCCGCTGGCTACCTGTGCTTGCTCCGCAGAGAGCGTGCCCACAAGGGCCAGGGACTTCAGTTACCGAAGGCATTACAGACCCTAACGTGGATCTGGGGACACTATAGCTGCCTCTGCTGTGTATGCTTCCTCCATTCCCAAAGCCACGTGCCATTTCTCAGTTCTTTACCGACCTTTGGGTACCTAGCCTGGTACCTCCTCTGCCTTTATGCCCCAGGAACTGCTCTTACCAATGCATGCAAATATCTTAAAGGCGAGTGTCAGGAGGACAGGGCCAAGCTCTTTTTAGTGGTGCCCAGCAACAGGACAAGGGGCAACGGGCACAAACACACACAGGAAGTTCCATCTGAGCATGAGGAAAAACTCTTATTTCAAGGGAGACAGAGCCGTGGAACAGGCTGCCCAGAGAGGCTGTGGAGTCTCTGGAAACATTCAAAACCTGCCTGGATGTGACTGTGCAACCTGCTCTAGGAGAACCTGCTCTAGCAGGGGGTTGGACTCTATCTCCAGAGATCCCTTCCAGTGCTGACCATTCTGTGATTCTGTGAACGCGGTTTCTGTCCCACAGCATGTGCACCTTTTCCTGTTTGATGGACGCTTCATTTCAGACATACCTGCTTCTGCAGGGTAGTTGTCATCTGCACATCGACATCATCTAACCTCACAGGCAGTGATACCCACTCCAGCTGGGTCATTTTAAAAGACACAGACGGGCCAGCAGAAAACGGATTCAGCCCACATGGCAGCCACAGCGGCCTAGTCCTTCATAAATGGAATTTATTTTCCTTACACAAGAAATCAGATATATGTTTTGAAAAGTCCTTCTAGCCTGACACTGTCTTTGTTTTTATTTAAATGCTATGCCATTGAGAAAATGTCAAACTGGCATAAATCTAGGAACAAACTACATTCTGAAATGCATTGCTGCTACCTCGAGGTTTTTTTAAAACTTCCTGCCAACAGATTCCAATATCTGGAATCCCAATTAAAGGCAGGGACACACACCCCTGCACAAAAAACTCACTGGCTCCTGCAATTCTGTAAAGCCTAATCCCACAGATGCGGAGGGAGAAAAATCCTATTTTTTTACCTTTGCAGTTGGGTGAGTATTTTAAAACGTGTTTTTAAGTCAACCTCTTTTTTTGTTTTTTGTGTTAGTTATCTGTGCTTTCCGTGCCGTGTCACACGAACCCCACGGAGCGGCTGTGCGGGCTGCCATGGCCCCTACCTTCCAGCAGGGGGCAGGCTCTAACGGCGAATGGTGCCGCAGGGCCCTCGCAGAGCGGGTTTTAAAAAAACAAACTACACACATCTACAGAGCCGGATCATTAAAGGTCAACCACGCGAACAGGTGTGGGTTCATTGGTCAAAGTGCTCCACCCCTACTTGTAATCAGTTTCGGTGGTAATTTCATTAGTGCCTGGGGAAAAGACAAGTACCAGAGAAGCAGGTGATGGGGTAAGGTGCGTATGGCAGGGAACGGGAGGCTGTTAATCCCGGCAGGGT
Organism: Falco naumanni; assembly: GCF_017639655.2. Taxonomy (NCBI): domain Eukaryota; kingdom Metazoa; phylum Chordata; class Aves; order Falconiformes; family Falconidae; genus Falco; species Falco naumanni. Next base: position 91,747,023 of record NC_054054.1, on the reverse strand, counting down.
AATGGCCCATAGAAGTGCTAAAAGAAAGGTGCTGTGAGCAATTCTCCCAGCTGCTGGGTTAAGCAGCATTTTAGAGTTAAAAGTAATTGCCCTTGTATTTCTTTCTCTGTTCAAAAAGGAGGGAGCGTGTGGAGAAGGTGTTCTGCTGCAGTGACACACGCTAGTGCACAACTGGATTGTCAAGCAATGGACAGGAGAGAGAAAAGAAACCTGAAAGGGAACACAGAACAGGCAGCGTTCAAGCCTGGTCTCAGGGTGACTTTAGACATAAATAAACAGGGACTCCAAGTGGAAAATAACACACACTTCAAGAGCGGGCCTGTCTCATCAAGATCCATGTTGTTCTCTGTTGCAACAGAACGACAGGCAGATAGGACACCCTTCCTTCACTGTTAGCAGTGGAACTGGACATTTCCCCCCCCCCATCGCTCGTTTGCCCTTCTCTTAGCACTTTATGTTGCTGACTCGTTTTTTGATGTTGGGCCTTTTTCGCCAGTGAATTGCTGATTCTATTTAAAAGAATCATGCTTCCTCTAGCACACTCAAGTGAACATACAACGCTCTTTCTAGAACTGCATCTTAGCACTGATGTGGCAAAACCTTCCCTCCCTAAACAATTTCAGTCAGAGGCAGAGAGAACATAGAGGGGGGGGAAAAGACAAGCCAGGTAGAAGGGTGAATTAAAAAAGGAAAAAGGTGAATCAAACTGTTTCAACAACTAATCTGAGAACACCTGTGCCTAGAAAGTGGCTCCCTTCCACCAGCTGTGGGAACTAGGCTTCATTTTCTGTGAATACCTCTGCTTTTGTTAAGTCATTAAGGCAACTTGGATTGCGGAATCTTCTGTCCGTAGAGGCAACATAAATCCTTTGTTATAGTCTACAGATTCTTGATCAGGGACTTAGGATGTCCTGCGTTACATTTGCAAGATTCTCATCTGTAGGGTCCTCCACCACAATTACTTTGTTACTTTCAGCACTTGCTCATTTCTGTTCTTTCTAAATACCACAGCATAAGAACCATGGCCCAACCTGAGTCTGCGCTCCCTTTTGCTTAGAAAATAAAAACAGAAAAAAAGTTTCTATCCAATGTTATTGCTAAGGAAAGCCTGAAAGCAAAATCTCAGTGCAAATAAGAAACTCAGAAACTGGGTTTTTCTTCTGTTATACAGCTTGAAAACAATGGTTCAGTTCAGACTGGGGATCATACAGGGACTTGCACACCCTTAACTGTACACGCGTGTACCCACGCAGGCAGAGAGCTGGACAGAAGATGTCGTTCCCTCTGCTGAACCCAGCAGCCACGCACAAATGCGCACAAGCAGCCGAGCTGCACCTGTTGCCCACAGCCACCAGGCAAAGCCCTGCATAGAGCACCAGCCCCCCCACCTTTCCCTCCTCTCATGGCTCTGCAGGAGAGCCCTGCTCCCTGTCCCGCAGTCCCAGTTAGACCTCTGCCTGCTCCCACCTCCCTCCTTCCCCCTGACATTTAGCAAAGAGCAGGGGAGTGCTGCAGTGTCTCAGTGTCATAGGCGTTACCACCAAATCAGCTAGCAGGGCAGGCAGACAGCAGCCCGTGGCACCCGTGGAGGCGAGGGGCGCCGGCACTGAGCATTAATGCATAATCTCAGTATGCCTGAGGCCAAGCAGTTAGGGAATGGAACTGCTGTTCCAAGTTTCTAAATTTCTGTGCAACTACTATCCACCAGTTCAGCCTCCTAAACAATTGTCTTTCCAGTTATTAAGTCTACGGTCATACAAAAGAACGGTTCCAGATTTAATAAGTAAGTAAGGGAGGCGTGCAAAAAAGGACTGGGCAGAGAGGAAAGATCTAAGCTCTAAGTCTGAAACTGCCTATGTGATACTAGGCACATTGTTGGCTTTGTTACTCCTTGTCTGTGTAACAATGTAACGATACTGATAGGCTTGTCTGGCGCTCTGGTTCATTGTAAGTGTAAGACCCTCGGACAGAAGAATGCAGAGCATTAGTCTGCAAACTTTAGTGAATGTAGTAAGATGATATAAAATTTTTCAGGACAATGAAAATTAAAACTTCCTGCAAAGACTTACAGAAGGATTCCAGAATGTTGAGCAACTGACCAATAAATACCAAAAAAGAATTCATAGTAAGACACAAAAAAAATGTCAACAAAATTATGCCAAACACACAGGTGTAGAATTGCCTCCTAACTAGGGTACAACCTTAGGATATAAGATAAATTCGGATGTAACATCCAAAAGATCTTAGTCACTGTAAGTATTTCCATGAATAAAAGTAGCACAATGACTTTGAAAAATTAAATGAACTCTTAGGACTTAAAGTGAGAGAAAGTGAAACAGTCAAGCCACTGTATACACACAGTTTGCCTATGCCTTCAGCTCTGCCCGTTCCTGGGGCCATCCAATCACAGCAAGAATACAATAAAACTGCAAAGGTACAGAGAAAGGTAACAAATACGATGAAAGGCACAGAATGCCCATAATAAAAAGGAAAGACTCAAAAGACCAGGATCATTCGCTTCAGGGAAAAAAAAAAAATGTCTTTAGTTATGCAAAGGCCAACAGGGAATCGATTGTCCTCACCACAAGACCTAGAAGACATCCTCTAAAAACTGCACAGGTGTGCTGGTTTTGGCTGGGGGAGAGTTAACCTTCTTCAAAGCAACTGGTATTGAGCTGTGTTTTGAGCCCCAGATGCGATTCACATTTGGCTACTGGGAAAATGAAGGGGAGCTTTACCAACTGTGTGTGTGAAGCCACACGACATCTTAAATCAGAGCGGCTTTCAATCCATCCCAAAAGCCAAGCGCGTTGTGCAGAGCCCTGCTTACAGACTCAGTTCCCAGCCTCTCCCAGTCCTGGCCAGACGGAACAGCGAGAACCTATCGCAATTTTGGCAGTCCTAGGAACAGTTCAGATCCACGCTGCTCCAGCCCTAGAATGCATCATCTCCACCCAAGGGCTACAACTGCCCATCCCAGCGCTGTTCCTGCTCCACTGGAGGAAATTCAGCTGGAGAAGATGGTCTTCCTTACCTTGTATGTGAAACGATGCAATTACGCCTCGGTTTCTGGGTGTTAACATAGGACAAATGCAGCATGTTACAAGGCAGGGCTGCTATGGCTTTCCAAGAGAGATTTAAATTTGTTTCATGATGTACATACCTTGATCTTGTAGAGAGAGGTATGACGTGTTTCCAGACTAGGTGGCCTCTGAACTGGATAGATGGTCCAAAATATCCTTTTTTTGACTACTCAGAACTGCCAATGGATTGGTGCCTCTCGTCCAAATGGTGCTTCCCAGCCCTATATTCTCAACTTTGGGCCAGAGCCCTTCACACTTGGCTTCTCAAGCCCCAGAACTGCCTTATAGGCTACGCTGGATCTTATTAATTTGAATCCGTGCCATCTCCTTCTCTCATTTACCACTTATTGCAGGGGGCTTTGGTTGCGTGTGTGTTGGCATCAAGATGCTGTGAGTTCAAGGCCCCTGCCTTATGTTGGCTGAACTCTGCTGCCTCTGCAGATTGGGACTGGCCTGGTATTTCTTAGGCAGGAGAGAGGTAACTCTGCTACTCCGGTGCTATCAAAAAGCATCAGCATTTGCACTATAACCACACTTAAAGAGTCCTGCACCAATCAATGGTCTGGAACCTCACTCCCAAACAACTGCAGGACCCTGATGAAGTGATAGGATGTTTGAAAAAAAAAAAATATGCTGTGACTGCTCCAAAGAGGCACAACTTCCTTGGCTGTGCTGGGCCCTGGCCAGCATCTACCAAACACTGATCAATATTATGCAGGACCCTCAAGGAGAAGAGAGGGAAAATATACCAACAGACATCATGGCTAACCAGACACTGTATCAATTGCCCCTATAACTAAAAGAAACAATGGAAGTGGAAGTCAACTCATTTAGTAGGGGTTGAAAAGCTTCAATTTTCTCCTCCGTCCCTAGACAGTTCCATGGCCCAGCGTGATTGTTCCCCTGAGGGGACACAGGGCACTGCTGCCAGAGGCACCAGTCACACAGGGCACGACCCAGTTCAGCACAGCTCCTCCACTGTGCCAGGCAGCATGCCAAATGGGAACCTTGGCCATTCAAGATGGTGAGCACTTTCCTGTCAAAAATGGCTTCATCCTGGGCCCTGGCTCAAGCTAAAGCCTAGTGAAATTCAGAGATCCGCTGTTGCTTCAGTGGGTTGGTAATGGACAGGTACTGCACCTTCACGTCCCTCCTCAGGTAGAAGTGCCTGTCTTACATCAGGTTTTTATTAAAGAACTGGTCTCCCCATTCCCAACCCAGCATGTTTAAGAAGATTGGCTGAACTTTTAGCATCGTTAACACCCCATCAATGCTGTGTGAAACGTGCCTGTAGGCCAACACTGGGAAGTGTCCATCTGGAATCCATCCCTGGCATGGATCAAAGTCACATGACGGCCTGTCCCCGGACATTTGGAAGACTCTGCTGTGGGGAAAGGAGGCCTGCAGTAGTTCTAAGCATTTAAGACTTCTGATAGGTCTAGCCATCAGTAGCCCAAACTTTCTGTCCATGATTTATGCTCTGGCTGGCAGAGAGGACTAATAGGAGAGTATCGTGTTGCAAAGGGAACTAGCTCATCTTTGACCTGAAGGAGTCAGGTGAACCCTCACTGCTTTGCAAGATGAAACAAACCTGAAGCTTCCAGGAAGGAGCAAGTACCAGCTGAAAAGGAAAAGTCTGAACTCTTGAAATTAATCTGAGCAGGAAGCAGAAGAGCAGGCATTCAGAAGCTGGCCAAACTAAGGACCAGATAAGTACAGAGATGGGACAGGGGAAGAAGATCTTCACATACAAAAAGGTCTGCTTAGTTCCTCTCATAGTTTGTGTCAAGGAATCACAGAAGGAACTGTAAAATCTAGGATAATTTTTTTCAGAGCCACATGCTTTGCTTGACTGATGGGAAAAAATGCAGGCCATAAAGGTATTACATCCATAATACACATCTGCAGTGAATTCAGGACCTACACAAAAGTGAACAGGCACATTTATCCAGCTGGGAACATAGCTGCTGTGCCGTTTTCCTTATTGGCCTGGATCAAATTCTGAAAAACTCCCAAGAGACATGTGGGGTTTCCACTGACCAAAGCAGCACAGAGGAAAGGAGTTTGTTTTGAGATAGCGCCTGATAGGTTCCCACACAGCAAGATGGCTGAAGTTTAAACTATCTACTTCAGAGCAGTGAAGGACTGATATGCTTGAACTCAATTACTCAGACACCTCCTCTGACTTCATGACTTTGGAAATAAATCAGAAGAGGGCTGATTAATGCCAAGCTCATACCCTGCTCCCCCTAAATGCTCAAGGGTGCAGGCATGGCATCTTTGGTCCAAAAGACGACTTTGCAGTTGATTCTGTTGTGCCTGTCTCTCAGAAAATGGCCTCCTTTTCCCAGAGATTTTCACTGTGCTGATTTTGGCTGGGTAGAGTTAATCTTCTTCATAGCAGCTGGGGCTGTGTTTGGATTTGTGCTGGTAACGGTGTTGATAATTCAGGGATGTTTTCATTACTGCTGAGCAGTGCTTACACAGAGTCATGCCCTTTACTGCTTCTCACCCCACCCCACCAGTGAGCAGGCTGGGGGTGCACAAGAAGTCAGGAGGGGACACAGCCGGGACAGCTGACCCCAACTGACCAAAGGGATTTTCCGTACCATATGACATCATGCTCGGCATATAAAGCTGAAGGAAGAAGAAGGAAGGAGCGGGGGGACATTTGCAGCGATGGTGTTTTGTCTTCCCAAGCAACCATTACACGTGATGGAGTCCTGCTTTCCTGCAGATAGCCTGCTGATGTGAAGTGGTGCATAAATTCCTTATTTTGCTTTGCTTGCACATGTGGCTTTTACTTTACCTATGAAACTGTCTTTATCTCAAGCCATGAGTTTTCTCACTTCTACCCTTCTGATTCTCTCCCCCATCCCACCACGGGTGAGTGAGTAGAGTCTGTGTGGGGCTTAGTTGCCAGCTGGGGTTAAACCACAACCTTCACTCTGGCAGCACTTGGCCCTCAACACATCAATTGATACATAGTGCTTGTCTGGACACATTTGGACCAGTTCTGATTCTCTGGCCCTTTCTTCTCTCCCCTGCTTTCCAAATAGCCATCCATGACTGTTTACTTTGGCAACGCCTGCAAAAAAAAATAGTCTCAATGAAAAGGAAAAATCCATTAGGAAAAGCCAGCTGAGTGCTAAAAGGCCCGTAATCAGTGGAAAGTTTAAAGAGCACCGCTCTTAGAGAGGCTGCGGTGCCTTTCCAGCACCTTCACAGCAATGTGTGAGGCTATGACATGTCAAAGTGAAGCCCCAAACACAGGCACCGTGCCAAACGAATTGGTTTCGTTAGGGCAGAGGACAGCATGTATGTCTGGGTGGGTGGTGGGTAGGAAGTTGCTTATGTAGAAACAACTGCATCAGAGCAAGTAACTGCAATCAAAGCCATGACATTTCCCCTAGCTGCTTACAGCACACAGCCTTGGTTGCTATTCTTCTCAGTCAAAAGTGAAATGAGAGAAGTTTATCTACAGCTCAGAATTACACCTTGACCAAAGCAGGAACTTTTTTTTAAGGGTCAGTGAAGGTCAGAATAAGAGGATCTCAGCAAAGCCAGCTGTGTCAGAAAGGCAGTGCTAGAAGAGGGTCTAAGGCTGTAGAGAAAGAAATGCCCTCAGAACTGTTGTCTTCCTTGATGTCTGCAGCAATCAATTTAGCCAACAGCTGGAGAAAGCAGGGAATATAGTTCAAGCTACAACGCAGCTGCCCAAGAAACACCTCTCAGCTACTGATCCCGAAGTGAGAAATGACTGCTCAGTTAAGCTATATGACATATCTAATGCTCCAGTCTCTGAGTAGACTGACTTTCTTTGGGTTGCAGAACCCTCTGTACTTCAGATGACCACCATCTAATATTTCACAAATCCACCGAATTACAGACTTGCAAAGCATCACACAGAAGTCAGTGAACTGCTCCTTTCAGTTCCTGTATGAAGAAGAAATATACACCTTTTTCTTTCAGGGAGTGATCAAAATATTTGTAATGATTCTGCTGCTCTGTGAATTGTTTTGTTAAAGCTTGATAGAAAGTCAGGATTAGGTTTAGTCCATTCTCCTTCATCTTCTATCATTTTTAATCCGTCATGTAAGGAAACTCAGGCACAATTTAGCCTCTAGAAAGTCTATGCCATTAAAGTATGTGTACACTGCAGTCCAAAGGTGAGCTTACAGATCAGGAAAACCTATTCAGCCTTTCCCATGCACTGTACAAGCTTGTCTTCGGCTCCAGGTAATCACATGGTATCCACAGCCCAACTCACTGCCACGACATCTCCCAGAACCTGTGCTATCTAGCTGATAGCTCAGTATATCTACACAATATCCGAACGTGGACAATAATACAGAGCAGCCTTTATCTGCATGCCAGCACAAGCACAGCAGGTTCAAATTCCTGCAGGTAGAATATACTCTTGGAAGGTGCTTTGATTATTGAAACCAAAACTTTTAATTTTCCATAGAAGATAAAAAGGAATGGGTGAAGGGCTTGGACTGGTGCTAAAGTGTACTATTAGAGTAAATGTGATCTCTTCTGCCACTCAAGATGAAGAATGGGTAATAAAATTTGACTACTTGAGTCAGAGGCAAAATGGAGACATGAAAGAGAAGGGTGTTTTGATACAACACTTTCAGCTATTCTTTATCTTTCACATAAGCTACATAGATACAAACTTCTAAGACATGCCTAAACAAAAGTGTCAATAATTTAAATTATGTTGGGCTACATATACAGCCACACAAGAGGCAGAAGTCCCGTGAAGTAAAAGGCTTTCAACATCCAAGGCTGTCCTGAATGAGAACAAATTTGCTTCCCCTTCTGATCCCTTTGGAAACTTTCAGTGGAGGAAACTTCAGAGTATCACATTGGTTTGGGATATTCAAAACATCTTAGTGTCAACTTTTAAGAATTTTGCATTTGTACAGAAAAGCAAAAAGGTGTATTTTATGCTTTTAGAAGTCTTCCCCTAACTCCAACTTTATTATGCAGTAGAATTTTACTGAAACATCCTAAACTGAGAAAGCCATGGAATTTCAGAGACGTATCTCTCACATTATGAAAATTTAATCACCAAACCCTAGATGAGATCCATATGGCCAGTAATGATTCAGGTACAAAGACTCCAGCATAAATTCAGTTTCCCTTCTAGCAATTAGAAAATAAACTGGTATGGAAGAATAAAAACAGCTGTGTCCTGAACCTTTTATCATCTACAACAGATGACTGTAGAAAGACCTGTTACCCTCAAATGGGCAGAAGAAGCAGGTACAGATGAAATACCTTTGAATTAAGTGATTATACTTTTTGAAATAGTCTCTCTCGCAGCAACAAAATCTGGAAATGTCCAGCCCAGGCTTTCCCAATAAATGCTGTACTGTTAACAATGTGTAGATATGTTGCTATAGTAGAACATCCCTATCTGGGCAAGGTTCACCCCACTTCAATTATCTTCTTGTTAAGAGGACTTGATTCATTCAGTATTTTCACCTGTCTCTGCTGTAAGCCAATCCTAAACTACCATCTGGCTCTCTTGCTGACCAATTCCATTCAGCCTGTCAGGTACATATAGCTTGATCTATATGCACACACCTGCTCCTCCTCCCCAGCTATATCAATGTTATAGGAGGCCTTTAGGTTCAGTCTGTGGGGTTTGTTTGTTTTGGGGGTTTTGTGTGTGATTTTTTTTTTTTTAAAAAAAAAAACAAAACAAAACCAACTGCTTGGGGTTTTGAAGCAGTCTGAGTTTAAGCTTCTATTACTAATCACTAAAAGTAGTTTACAGCAACAGTAGCCTGCAAGGTAAGAAGAATTTTCTTGTACTGATAAACTTTTCATGTATGTGTTGCTATGTCAGTATTTTTTCCTGTTGTTTTACATGGTGATTTGGTTTGGTTTGTTTGGGTTTGGTTTGTTTGGATGACAATGCTAGATAAAGATATAGCAGGTTTGCTTTCTCACAAGGAACTGTACAAGGACTGACAAGGCATATCTGGTTGCTAACAGCTTGTTGTCTCCTGGTTATGAGACTGGTTTTGACCACTACTTCTACTTCTTAGCCTAAGGCTCTTTTTCTAATATAAAGCCATGTGTCTGGAGGGTAAAACTTATACTCATGTGGACTTAAAGAAACAGTCTTTGCTCATGAATATGTGGAAGTAAACAGTTCCTATGTCCTCCATATTGTTTTGCCTACAAAGGTATTATTAAAAGTACTTGAGAATCTTATGGGCTGATAAATGGAATAGTCTTGGAAACCTCTCCCTGAATGCTGATTGAGGAATTGAGACTAAAACCTAAGACAGAGCACTATACTACCCTGTGTGAAGAAATCTGATTTGCTAACTAGTCTTTTCGCCTAGATCCTTGCCTAAGAGGCATCTTGCATATCCTTGACACACTTTGCTCTTCCTGTGTCTTCTCTCTGTTAGGAGTGAGTCCTTATATCTTCACATGGCTTAGAATATATGATCAGTCCTCATATATCCTAGAATATGTTTTAGCTGCTATAAATGCATTGCAAACTGACTGTTTACCAGCTGCCTACCCTTGTACTTCAATGCTATTACTTAAATGTTTTTTCAGGCTTTCTGCCTGTGATTGTGACTGCTGCTCCTATGTGTTTTTTCCAAAGTACAAAAGGAAAGCTTACAGGAACAGCACAGGGTATGACACAGCTCATAGGGAGTGGTCTGGACACCTTACATTTGCAAGCTCTTTCTTTTTCACCTCAAGGGAAAAAAAAAAAAAGGCTGTTGGAGGCTGGCCACGGGGGCTACCTAAAGAAGAGTGTTTGGGGCTGTATCCTGGCAAGCTAATCATTTTTTTTTATTTTTTTTTTTTGCCTTGGTCTGTTTCCAGGACACACACTTGTTCTAGCTGGATTGCAATTCTTTGACTGACCATATAGCTTAGGTTTGAATTTGACTGCAAATGTGGTCAGGGTTCAAGCTGTGTTGGATTTTTTTGTTAACAAGCTGTAGTAGCTGCTTATATTGCTCCAGAAGAAACTTCTAAGTATTTTATATTGTCTATACTCTGCTCTTACAATCAACAGCACATATTACCCTAATTTCCATATGGAAAAATAATCCTGTCCCCTGACTGGGCCCCTTAAGAACTGGAAATGTCTTGGATCACACAATTGGCATCTACCCTCAAAATGACAATTATTTTGGTTCTTTATAGCCCCTTCTAGTCAGGGTCCTGAAAGCAATCTAAGATCAGAAGTAAAGTGTGTGATCATCATTCTAGTACAGTAATAATCTTAACCTGTCTAAAAGAGTAACTGAGGCACAGAAAATGGAACTGACCTGTAAGGAGTTGCTCGGGAAGTCTGGAAAGCCTAATCAGCAGTGGTGACCTAAACCTTGACTCACAGGCCTGTACTTCTGGGTACCTTTCCCTGCCCTTTCTTTTTCTTACCTTCCTGTGTAAGAAAATCAGCTCTGGGGATAAGTACTTGTTCTTAACCTTCCATGGATTGAGATTTCAGTTCAGTAAAAAACTTGCTGCCAAGAAGTTCTTGCTAAAGAAATGGTGATGTGCTGCTGTCATTAAGAAATACCTTGATGGCACAGACACAGGAGACAGAGGCCAACCGCAAGTTCTGTGACAGGAAGTCTTCTGTCCTACCTGACATCTATTCTGTAGTCCTAACCTGCTTTCGAGTGCCAAGTACCTCCCCTTTAATAACCAGAAATCTCTGAAGTACTTGGCATTCTGAAATGCTTTATAGATGCACTATAAAACTATATAAAGGGATGTATAAAAGAAGACATAAATACATCTTATGCAGAAATGATAAAGATGAAGTTGGGGGGGGGGGGTGGGGAGGGGACAGGGACGGGGGGATGATGACACCCAGGAAAGTGTGTGCTTTCATTTTCCTTTTTTTTTATTCTGAATTTTTTCACCTTGACATTTCAGTGCTGTTACTCATGAATGGTCTCTGGCCCGGACCAAGGTTTTGGTTTTCCTCAGCAGCTGGGAGTGGATAGTCATAGTGTTATATCCACCATCCTGGCAGCAAGCAGCTCTCCCAGCCAAGTTGATGAGAATCTGTCACTTTGCAGAAGGCCTCCTCTTGTCTCTTGGGCAGCAAGAGTCTGGGAGATGAACAATTTGTGCCTCATGTACATCTTTGGAAGACCAAGGGTCATAAAAGCCACTCTAAATGGGCACCTTATTGACGGTGCTCACCTTTAATGGCCTTTTTGTGAAGTTACAGCTTGGCTTTTAGGCCCTTTTTGCAATTCATCACTTAATCTATACATGCTACCTTGGCCAAGAGTTGGACAATGGGGCTCACTGTGTCTGGTTTTGTTATGGAGCAGCCGGAGTGGCTTTTAACTAAAACAATGTATCTGAAGGAGAAAAATATAATCACCTTGAATTCCCAACTGATTCAACTTACTTAAGGCAGCTTTGCAAACACTGGTGTGTGCAATCAATGAAATCAAAACTGAAGCTGTGTAAGTATGGCAGAAAGGAATAAGAATGTATTTGCCTTTGCATGTATAAAATACAGGGAGAGAAAATCTTCGGGGAAGAAGGAAACAGCTATACTTGCAGCTAGGTCTAGAAAAAGACCACTTTTCTATGATATGAAATATTTCATTATTAAATATAAGGGTGTATTAGATTGGCAAGGAAGTACTGGTATGCAACCTTGAAATCAGCTGGGGGCCCTTCCAAAGGGCCTTTCAAAAATCATGTGTCTTTTGAGACAGATCAATCCTGTAATCCATTTGGTAGTTCTTTTTAGGAATTGGAGGTGAAAAGAGGGTAAAACTGATCCCCTCCACCCCCCCACCCACCCCCCCGCCAGTCTTCTAACATTGTTGCACAAAGGATATGTGGTTTGCCCTGGAATGTGTAAGGCCCAGGGTGCTTTGGTGGCAAAAAAGAAAAGGAACAGCCCAAACCCTGGTGAGACTTGGAATGCATGAAACTAACTTGCCTGACTCTCCCACTAAAATACTCTCAGATACAAATGGAAGACATGTATGCACACCCTTATCTGGGGGGGCGGGGGGAGAGAACTCCTTCTCTAGGTGCCAAGGAAAGATGTAACTTGCCTTCTGGCACTACTGTTAATCTTGACAGAACCCTTAACTACACGAGGGCCTACCTCACCGAAATCTACTTGTGATCCTCCATGTGCTTCCTCTTCTCAGACTGCTGGCTATTGTGAATCCAGTGGGAACAGGGGCACCTGGTCCAGGGAAGGATTGGGCTCCAGTTGTTTGTGGGCTTCATTGCGGTGCTGGAGTATTTATAGTATCACCTTTTGGCTCAGGAAGACTAATAACTTGCCATTTCAAGGTGGGGTGCTCAAATGAGACTACTTGACAAGGGGTAATCTTTATTTTCCCCAAAACATGAGCTGTCAAATTAAGGTGTGGGTTTTTTAAAAATGAGATTACATTTTTGGCTTAGGTTCCAGTTAAGCTAATGTGGAAAGCTACACATCTCTGGAGGCTTCTAGAAGTAATTCAAAAGATGAAAGTAAAGCCTCTAGAAAGCCAGTTGGGAATACTAATTCCTTTCTGTGGAATTTATCCCACTTTAATTTGGCTCTTGATACCTGAAGTAAAGCCACAAATTTGGCAACCAAATAAGTGGGTGGCCAGTCCAACACTTTATAGAGTAGCAACCATTGACCTCAGTTAATTCTTTCAACAGTTGATCTGTTTCTACACTTAGTCATTCCACCCACATCCCAATTTTTATTGGGCCTTCAGTCTTCCAAAGAATCTCCCCCCAAAAAGGAAGTAGGCCACGCTTGCCCCCTCCTTCTCCTTAACCTAAATGTGTAAGGGAAACCAAAGCAGGTAATAAGAATTCGGCAACAGTGGTGTTTGCCTGTCGAGACTGAAGCCTGAATGACTGCGAGCAGTAGGCCTGTTGAAGCATTAGCTCCATTTGCTTTTTGTCTCTTAGACCCCTACACCTGCCTGCCATTTAGCTGCCTCTGAAGGCTGGCCAAGGGACATCAGATAAAATAATAAAAGCCACATTGAAGCAGTTTCAGCTGAAATGGTATGAGTGGAGGCGAGATGGGGATTGGAAAAGGCTCCCTATAAAAGAGCCCACACATACATGCGAGAAGGTCATTAACTTGTGCCTTGTGCTATCTTTGCAGTCTCTGCTCCCTCTCTCTCAATTATTACATCAGAAGGAAATGAGAGAGCACTTTGCCAAATACTAATGGACTTGATGTTTTCATAATCTCAAGTGCACAACAATCAGAGCTGTTTATTTTCCAAAGAAGACAGGAACCAGGGGAGGAGGCTGAAGACCATGCCATTCTGTCGGGGGGGGGGGGGGGGGGGGGGGGGGGGGGAAGCCCTTACAGAGAAGGGCTGAGACTGAAAAACAAGTATCTAGGAACACTCTTGCAGTTATGACTCTAACGCTCATTTCTGGGGAAAAAGGTAATGAGAGTAGCTAGATACTGTCCCATAGCCAGTGTTCCTGTGCTGTTCACTATATAGCAACTGATAGTATGTGTCCAAGTTTACAAAACACTTCAGAATCCCACATCAGCATGAATTAGAAGCTTTAGCCTGCTTTCTGTATGTCTGACTGTAACAATACGGCTACATGCTTGTTTCTGAAGAGTGGCAAGAACTACTGGATGAAATGTGGTGCTGAGGAGACATGAGGATATGACTGAGCTGACCAGAGGGGTCTCTGCAGTGGCATGAAGAAGTCAATTCTGTTTCCTGTTGTCAGTATCCAGTTTTCCCACAACTTGAGAGTTGAAGCCTGCATGAAAACCCAGGTCTTGTTTACAGAGGGAGCTCAGCAGTATACCTGTGCATCCTTAGATCTGTGCTGGTGTACAAATATTGAAGTTCCCCTGAAGGCATCTAGGACTGTGAGGCTTCTGAGCCACTGTAGTCACCAGGATGTTCCACCTGGTGGGCTTGTATAGAGTTTCAGTCTCATTGGTGGTGTGTGATTCAGGGGAGCTCTGGAAGGCATTTGATTTTACTAAGTGAAGCCCATGTGATCACTAGGAAGAGAAGGACACTTCGTGTTTTTTTCTTGCTGCTCAGACTTTGGAAGGTTCTGCCTTTGACAGGGGTCTCAGTCCCCATTACAGTGTAACAAGGCACCTGTAAAGGGAATGTGTATGCAAGGGCTGATAAAGAAATTACTTAGTTACACCAAAAGAGAATTTTCAAAGGATCCCCTACCAATGTCTTGTATTCTTATACATCACCTTTCAAAGGCTGTAACCAGAACAAAGACTTTGCATAATTTGGGAGAGTCTTTGGACTGAATCAGGATTTGACAGCCTTCCTAGTGTTCACATGTACTTATTTGTACCTATGATCAATTCCAAAGAATTGCCTGTGTTCATCTATACAGGCAGATGTTTGGGGCCTTTGAGAATTCTGCACTGGGTCAAGATGCAATAGGGCTCTTCATTACCGCTGTTCAAGCGTTCTTCCCCGCTATCTTAGCAGTTTGATTCCAGCTGCCTTGTACACAGAAAAGAGGTTTTAGTCTTGTCCCCTACAAACGTATTATTGATGTAGTACTCAAGATCAGGAAGCTTTCCGGCTAGAAAGCAAAGGATTGCCTAGTCTGCTTCTCTGAAGACTGTATAAAACCAACGCCAAGTAGGAACGAAGTTCCTGGACCCCATGTTAATATCTAAAATCAAAAAGCTATTTTTAAACGGCGAGTTCGGGTAGCGGGCGAAGAGCCGCAGCAGGGGGGAGGAAGGTTGTGCTGCCGCTCGGCGCAGCGACTGCGCTCCGGGTCGCTGCCGGCAGCCCCCGGCAGGTGTCGCCGCAGCCCAAGGCTGACGCGCTGCGCCAGCCACCCGCGGTCCCCCGCCCGCGCGGGACAAAGGGGGCTCCGCGAAGGGCCCGCGGCGTTTCAAACACACAGCCGGGCTGCAGCCTCCCCGGCCGGCTGCCGAGCCTGCCGCCGCACCGCACGGGTGTCGCCTGCGTCCCCTCTTCGCACTGAAGCCTAGTAAGTGCTCACATATAGAGTGATTTTGGACTCGGTCTGAAGAAAGAGATCTGATAAAGATCTGATTTACTCGGCCTAAATCAGATACAAACTTCAAGAATGCTTACACTGAAGAGGCAGTTGTCTTGGGATGGTAGGACCATCTCATGGGAGCAGAAGGCAGTATTGGGCATCTTGTGGACCTTGGGATGGTAGGACCATCTCATGGGAGCAGAAGGCAGTATTGGGCATCTTGTGGACCATGCCAGTAACTCCATGATTTTTCAGGTGTCATGAGTACCATTAGACTTCAAGAAATTTATGTAGCACTTCTGTTTGCTATCAGTGTTATTGTTTTGTTGTACTTGAAAATACAGTACCCAGTACAACAAATTCTCACTACTTGCTGGTGGTGTGGCATATTTGAAGTACAACCTCGGCAACGCTGGGTAATGTAGGGTGGTCCTTTACAACCACGCACATCAGATCAAGAGGCTTTCTGTATACAATGGTGATAACAATTAATATTTTAGCACCAAGCTTTAAACATGTTTTACATCCCATATGATAATTATAAGCTGCTGGTATACAGGAAGAGACAAATGTAGCTGAGATAGGAAGTGATTACTATCCCCAGCATAAAGTGAAACTGTATAAAGGAATACTGAATGTGGATGAACTGCCTGTGTCACCTTCAGAAAAGGAAATACCCCAGACTGCAGAGATACACTTGGAAAAAGGGAGATTTAAAAAAAAAAAAAAAAAAAAAAAAAAACCAAAAAAAACCCAAACCCCACCAGAAAACTAAAACATTAGACAATCGCTCTAATTCTTTGGAGCTGATAGTTGGAAATGTACCCAAACCACATCAGGAGTCAAAAGTCCATCCTCTGAGAGAACAGATGGGGATGCTTTGTGGCTCATGTGGATCCTCCCTGTGTATTCACTTATGCACTACTCATTAGAACCTCATGGAAATCTCTAATTCAACTAAATCAACCTTCTCCTACTCCTTGGTGAAGTGTGTGTTCAATCAGAAGAAAGGTTTCTTAACAGTTCCCACAAAAAAAAAATGCATGTTAATGAAAAGGAGAGGCATCATCAAGGGACAGGCAACATAGGCAGCAGTGTTACAAGCAGGTAGGCTCTTATGGACCCTAATAGCTGGTCCTGCATCACACCCGTTCCTGATCTGCAGCACATGCACTATTCTCTCACTTGTTTTTGTCTCGAGCAACCCAGCAAGGCTATATATGGGGCTTTTTCCCATCAATCTCTAAAATGCATTTCAGTCATTCACACCCGGTGGTAGCCCCACTGAGACATCAAAGCATCTTGTTTACTGTTTTCAGATTCCTTCTAAATATTTCTGTATGCAACATTCAGGAGTTCTCCTCCTAGGAGTTTTGCTTGTGTTTTAGTGCTCTGAGATTTCTATTAACTTTGCCCCCCTTGTTTCCTCCCTTAAGAATTCAAGTATGTAGCTCAGGCAGGTACTTGTCTCACTTTAAGAAGTGGCCAAGGGCTATTTAATGATTTGGGTTTATACAAATCACACTGCCTGCCTGCCTAAGGAACTAAGTACCTGTGATACATGGTAAAAACACAAATTCTTCTGTAAGGAACAGGTTTGTTTTTAAAACTAAATGCACACCCAGAACTTTCTTCAGTGATGGCCAGACGAAAGCTGTCCAGCCCAAATTAGCTAGCTCCCAGCTGTCAAAACTTTCCTTCTCCTTTGGACAATTGTCCACATGGTGAGGGGTGCAGTGTGGAGGGTGATAGTTTCTGGTTTAACATTTTTTCAGAATCAACAGTAAGGGACAAGAGTAGTGCTGTGGTTCCAACCTCTTTTGTCTTCAGCTACTTTAGATCACAGTAGGTTTTTTACATGTTAGAATTCTCCTACCAAAGCTTCTCATGGCCAGAGTACTTGAATTCCTGCAATAGTAGAGTGATTACTGCCCCTCACTCAGGACAATTATGTAGTCCTTCAAAACCTTGCTTGCACTTTTTTGTTATATTGCATTCTCTCCATTGTAAGTGTGTGTGGGGGAAGATGCCCTAGAAACTGACAAAGTACATAAGGTTCAGTGCTGGTGACAAAAGGAGGTTAATATTTGCAAGTAACCAATGTAATTTCTCTTGGTATTAAATGATTCTCTCACCACTCAGACGGTCAAGCATCTGTAATGCTAAAAGCCTCTGTTTTCAGGATGTTGTTAGGCATTGCAAGATTCTTCTGTTTAGTATGTATGTACCTCAGAGTTAAAAATGCCCAACCTGCTTGCTGGGTGTCATCATGCTGTCTTCTGTAGTTCCACCTGTAGTCCTCCTGCATTACAGGACTAGATACAAGCCTGTCTCTGTGGGGAGCCCTGTGGAAAGAAGGTAAGGGTTGATCCAGTTGTGGGACATGAAGTTGTTCTCGTAAGCTACTCCTGACTGGAAAAATGAAAGTATGGTGCCTTATAAGAGGAATGGTCTATTAGAAAATCTTACTGTCATGAGAGGGGGGGAAGTATTTTAAACCCATCTTTCTCCCTTTGTAACTTTGGAGTTTGATGGTTTTTAATTAAAATATTTTTAATGAAGCTATAATTCTGAGTTAGTAAGACCCACAGAAAGGCTGTGGCTCCCTTTAAAAAGTTAAGCACAGGAGTGGAGAACTGGTAGAGAGATGCTGATATCTAAACATTTATTTAAAATAAAAATTTGTAATGGAAGATATGTAGGTAAATATTCTGCAGACTTTTGACAGCTTTGGAGCAGTGTTGTCCAGCTACAGCATTACCCAACAGAAAAAAAATATTTGAAGGTCGTATTTTCAGCTTCCCAGAGCACTTGAATCTAGGGCAAGTGTTATGGGGACAGATCCAGGTCTGCTACTCTGCGTGGCATTCTTCCTTTTGTGCATCACCATGGTAAACAGTTAGGGTTGCCAGGAGCTTGGATGCATTGTTTGTCTCACTCCCTCATCCGCTCTCCCCCTCCTTCACCAAATGCTTTCTCGGTGATTAGTTACTGAGTAGAAGGGGCTCCAGTTACCATGCAGCCTGCCATCTCTCCTCATTTTATTGGAACTAATATCCCACCTGCGATGATAAGGTTTAAACTTGTTTAATCTCCCAGCTTAGCTGTGGTGTTTTAATATTTTTAAAATGGTTGTTTCAGAAAAAGGGGGATTTAAACAGGTTTTGAATAAATAATAAAAGCCCTTCTCACAGGTTGCAATGCAGGCCGGGAGGCATGAACCATTTTCATCAGGTCAGATTTCATGTTGGGTTATCCCAAGGTGGCCTGACTTTGTGGCTACGGATTTACAATGAAACAGTCAGATGCAAAGCAGTTTATGGAGGAGAAACTGCTTTAATAATGCATTTCCTGCTCAGCAAACAGCAGATACAATGACATAGGGAATGGGAAAGGGAACAGAATCTCTCAGAAAAGGAACCAGTTTCTCCCTGGAGTTTAGTAACTTTTCTTGTTCCTATAACATGTTTGGGGAGAGCAAGGTTGACCAGAGAGACATCAGAATGCATTTCAGGTGAGAAATAAAAGACAAGTTTGTAACATCTTGGGCCTGATAAGCTGAAGTCCCATCTGCATTGTTTCAAATTTAAGGGAAGGGAAATAGGTTCTCATTTCAAGGCAAAATTTCAGTTGCGTAAAAGTAAGACACTTCCTCTGGAATAAGCTGGATAAAGTGCATTGTGCTGATGTGTAGAACACCTTAGTTTGTCTCCCACTCCTTGCTCCCTGGACTGGGAATCCCGTGTTCTGCCCCAAGAGGATTGCTCCTGACTTCTCTGAGCAGAATCAAAGCCATAATACCAGGTGCCTAGAAGAGTCTTGTCCTCTTAGTCCAAGGCACTAGTATGCACTTCAGGTTTACAGAAGCATGTGTGCATGTTTGGGGTTGTAAAGCCTGTAAAACTAGGCAAGATTTTTATAGCTTTGTTCAAGACAGTTCTCGCTTCTCCTACATACTTAGGCACAATTTAAAACTGGAGTAAAGCAAAGCATTTTGAGTAAACTGGAGGTGGCTTAGCCTTCTTTTAAAGGCAAAAGCCCGCCTTTAAAAGTCAACTGCTCTTATGGCTCGGTTTCAGAAGAGCCCAAGCAGCACCAACTGGATGAACTTAGTGCTGTGCAATTCTTAAGGTCACAGAAAAGATAAGGTGGGCATAGAGCAGTTATACAAATACTACCTATATTATTTCTGTTCTTGGAAAAAGTCCTGACAAACAGTAATTCTGCGTCCTGTCTCTATGTCATACCAGAAGGGAACTTGGCTGCAGTCAGCTTCAAGGGAAGGGAGGGCCATCGTGTCTCAAAGATGGATCTTGTCAAGCTCTGAGCTCATGCTTGTACAGATGAATTTGGAAGTGCAACTCATAAAAAAACTATTTATAACTAGATGAGTTAGCCATGTCCCCCCCAGATGGCCTCCTTGCTAACCTGATCGAGAAGAAGTGTGGACACACAAGGCACTTTGGGGTAGCAACAAGGACAGCAAAAAGGATAAAACTGTCATTGGTGTGTAAAATCCTCTCTTACATGCTTTGTTTGTCAAATTACCTTTGAGCTTCTCCAGGAAGCTTTTATGGACAAACCAGCAAATAAGAGCAATTTACTTCACAGCATATAATCATAGTTCCAGTATTCCTACCTATTCAACATAAACAACCACAGGGCAAAATCATGTAAAATCCAGATGAGATTGGGTATATAGATAACACTAACAAACCACTGCCTCCATTGCACCTTCTATTTGAGGGAGAAGAGACTGTTTCAGCATGATTTCAAAAGCAGTATTCTAGTTTTGCATCGCCTTGAAATAGTGAACTATTATCACTATCTTTTTTAGCAATGCCACAGAAGTCAAGTAATGACTTGCTACACATACTGCTAACTTTGTGAAAAGCCCTGTGGGCAGAACCTAAATACCCTGAACTGCAGTTGTCTGCCTCAACATAAAAGCATCCTTCCTCACCAAAACCAAACAAAACCCACACCTAAATTCTTTATGGAAAAGATGTGGTATTGCAGGCTAAAGGGGAAGTATAAAACAGGAAAGATTTTTTTTTTAAAAAAAAAAAGGAAGAGTGGGGTAACAGTGAAACTGGGATCCATTTGTCTACTAAAATGAAGTTACAGAGAAGAGCTGAATAGGGTATGTCAATGAAAAGATTAGGAATTTAAGGATCATAAAAGGCAGGTTAAAACATCAATATTAAAGTGGAACTTGAACTACAGGACAACCAAATATCCTCTGTATATTCAGAATATTACATAAAACAACCATCCATATCTTTGGTAATTTCACATATGGAAGAAGCTATTTCCACAAGGGCCCTGCACTAACTGAAGAACTTGTTTTTCAGTTCCTTGACTTGGCTTGCAGTTTTCATTTGGGGAGATATAGAAAAGCAAACATACAGACAGTTGAAGCTTACAAGTTTAAGAATGAGCTGAAGTCTGATTTTGGTAACAGACATGTCTGGCCAAGTGATACAGAGCATTTAGCTGGAACTTCACTAAACCAGACAGTGCGGGAAAGCTCTGTAGTTAGTCTGACACTAGATACCTACATGAATATTAATCAGCTCTGCTCTTTGCCAATAAAGCAAAGATTTGTATCATATTTATTACATGTGACACCAAGAATATTCTAAGGCAAAATTTAGAAAGTCATAGGCTGCTACAGTGTTGCAGTTTTTCTACCAGGTGTGGTTTTTCAGCTAGCATCTGTTCTTCCACAAGGTTTTATTTTCAATTTTTCAGAGTATACTAATTGCAGTTGTTCGTTTTTAGTTTATACAAATATAGCTAGATAGTGGGGATAATGAGTTCAAAAATAGCTATGCCTCTCTGTGCCTTTTACCAGCCTGTGCATCTGCTTAAATGAGCTGTACTCTGATCAGTTTAATAGCCTTTTATCCCTTTCAACACTTAGTAGTGCCAAATAAGATTTTCCTTGTCTTAGCTCTTCCCAGCATGCTTTGTTCAGGAGAAAACTTAACTGGCATTCCAACAAAGCAAGCTACTGTCCTATACCCTGCCTCAGCTTTAGTACAGTGTCAAGGAGGACCCTTTATGTTGAAGAAAGAACAATAGTCTTAACACCATAGGGAAGACCTTCTAGAAGCAGCAAAAAGTCCCCCATTTCTCTTCAAAGGGATACAAGCTAAGCCCACAGAGAAAGGCAACACCAAGGGCCCCGAGAGAGAGGTTGACTATGCTGTACAGACTGAGGTTTCCTGAGGGCTATTTAAAAATAAAGTTTGATCTTTTTTGGAGAAAATACTAAACACGTCTGTTACATCTAGGTGAGTTAAAAGTTGCAGATAACAAAACTATTGGTTTTGTCTGATTAATTATTTGTCAAATATTATGCCATAGATGCTGGCACAGGGAAGAAATGTCTGCAATAAGTGTGTTTAATGCAGTGTTGCATGCTGGATCATAGTTGGATTCTTTCATTCTTGCTGTAACTTGGCAGACTGAAAAGCTGTCAGGAAAACTTCAGGCAGTGGCAGAGAGATTGACACTACCCTCAAACAAAACAGGGAAACTAACTTCCAGGATCTTGAATGCATATCAAAATCTCACTGTCCTTGAAGATTCCAATACATTCCC
This sequence comes from Falco naumanni, assembly GCF_017639655.2. Lineage (NCBI taxonomy): Eukaryota > Metazoa > Chordata > Aves > Falconiformes > Falconidae > Falco > Falco naumanni. The sequence goes on along the minus strand of NC_054054.1, from coordinate 91,725,319 downwards.
AAGTTCAGTTAAAGTATACTAACATTCTTTCTTCAGGTGGTAACAGGCAAGAACAGTCAATGAGATGCCACAAGCAAACTTTCTGGTTGTATATGATGGCAACATACATTGGTCTAAAATGCCATCCCTAAAGAATGTTTGGGGTTTTGTTTAAACTGATCCCTGCTATGGCTGCTGCTGAATTATGCAACACAACACCGATGTCGGACAATCTCCTTCTGATGCCTGTGATGCTCACATGTGTTTGGTTTCATGGGGGTAATTCTGTCTGAACTTTGAAGGCAGGGGTTATACACCAAGGAAATGGCTTGTGAGAAGGACCTATGTGCAAAATACAGTTGGCTAGTGATAAGGGAACACACATGGTAATTCTACTTTCTGGAAATGTAAAGGAAAAGACTTTTCAATGCATGCCAAACACTTAAATCCGGGAGCATTCTCATGAGACTGGTGGCAGGTCATTTGTGCATGCAACTCCTTCCCCAATAAAGTCACTGTTCAAACACACTACCGCCCCCGAGTAAGCAAGAGATGGGCAGAGAAATGGATGGAGAGTTGATTTGTCCACTATATCACATATCATTGCCAGGATAAGAAACACAATTCCACTCTGATCCTCCTCCTTTTGTTGCTGCAGAATACAGTGTCTTTCATACTAAGCTGCAAGGGTGATGCTACATGTCCTATGCTGAGGAAATAGGCAATAAGTACCACTGAATAACTCGTGTGTTGCATCAGTAGGAGTTGAAAGTTGTTTGGGTGGTGGTCTCTCAGAAAGAGTGGGAAATCTGATGGATGCAGACCTAGCTACAGAAAATAGGGGTCATTTAAACTTGTAGCAATTGGAATCTGCGCAAGTGGGTCTAGAATGCTACCAGTCTGGTTTGCAAACAATTTAGCAGAGGAGCCAGCAACTGAACATCACTCAAAACAGGAAAGAAGCAAACCCAATGGAAACAGCCGTATGTGAGGCAACAATTGTTCTCTGTTTAAGTGGAAGGTCGCTACAGGAAAGCAGTGTCTGGAATTAAGAAAGTGACAAGTTCTGTTCAGTGAAGTACTGTGGCAGACTTTCTTTTGCCAGTGAATCTGACTTAAGAGGTACGTAGTCATGGCCTTGGGTGCTGCTTTCAGTTATGCTGATTAACTGTAGGGCAGCATTATAGACTGAATCACTGAAATAGCTGTCTGTAAAGGTTACTTTGAACTAGAAAAAATTATCTGCTTCAGCTGATCATCTAGCCCTGTGAATCACTGTACTGCTAGAATGGCTAATTTCAAGCAGCACAGATAAGTAGCTAGGGGTAGTGGGATCGGGGAAGCAAGGGATAGGACTACTTCAGAGGAGTTTGCTGGTGGAAGGATATCGTGGATATACCCTTTTAATTTTTAGGGATTTAATCCGTAAATCTCATACTTCATGAGTAAATCCTACTCACAAAAAGATCACTGATTTCAAACAATTCCCCAAGAATGCAATTTGTAACATAAACTGCAAAGACTTAAGCTTCTGCATTAGAAGAACAATTTTGTCCACAGATTTAATAATTAAAAAAACATTGGAAAGTAAATATATATTTTCCAGATAAAACTAGCCCACTGCCCTACTTGTCACAGGATCTGCATTATATCTGTAAAGAAAGCAGCTAGCTTTCCCCTGCCAGCCCCCAGTGTCCTCAGGTGCAGGACATGCATATAATTTGCTCTTGTACCTCAATCAGTGAGCAAGCAGAAAAATAGAGGAAATTAATTTCTCTCGTTCCTTTTCCCTCTGTCCTATTTTTTACAAGAGCCTTTTAAAAATGTTGCTTACTATATGATTATGCTCAGCAGGGGTTTGTAACAACCTCATCTTAACTCAACTACCTCTGCCCTTGCTCTGGAATGACTGGTTGCCTTGGCAATCTTCTACATGCGGTGCTCAGGAGCTACAATTATAGTGCTCTTCTCAGCAGTGATCCTCTTAGTTCTTTTTCTTAGAAGTTCATGACAAGGAGATACAAAAAGATATATATAATGGATTTCATTGCTCCAGCCTTCTGTCTCCTTCATCCCTGAAGGAAGCAAATTTGTGCTATCTAAACCTGTTTGCTCTGCAACAAGGAGGAAAACCTTCTGTTTGTGTAGAATAAAGTACTGTTTTAGCTGAATGTCACAACCAGGTAAGTTAAGCCACCTGAGGTGGTAAATTCGAGTCCCATATAAACCCCGAGGACTAGAGCAAGGGCCTCTTGGGCCATTCTACAGCAAAAGCAACTGTGAAGGAAGCTTGCTTTGTATTGCATTACAAAGACTTCAGACTAAAGGTGCTTACTTTGCAAGTAAAATGATTGCAACTTTAACTGCTGGCTCTGCAAACTCAAGATAAATGCATATGAGCAGTAGTTTACACTGAAATGGGAGGGTCAGTTGCTTTAACTCCTTATCAGTTTAGGGTTTATAGGTCAAACCTTGTGCTAAACTACACCAGTCACATATCTGTGTATAATAGTGATGAACAGAAGTAAGACCTATGTCAGCTCTGTGACATGAGCAAGAGATACTAAGATACAGTGCAATGTTGTTCTTGACTGTACTTGCTCTGGTGGGGGTGAATGTGGTTTTTCAGTTGAACATAAATGGTAACAGAGGGAGAAGCAAGCCTGTCAAGTAAACTCTACCATAGTAGATCATTATTTTGGAGAGAAATCTGAGGACAGAAATCAGTTTAGCTCTCTCTCAGCTCTCTGTAAGCAATGGATGGGTGCATAAAAGGGTCATATGTTGTTTAAATCTAAATGCTGAAACTGTATTGTGTGCCTCCATTTGTTGATAGTGTGAGTACCTGAGGAAAGGCACCTGTTTTTCTTACTGCTGAGATCGGTAGGCTTGCACAGTGACAGAAGTTCTCACCATGCACAAACTGTGGGACTTCATAACAGAAATACTTAATTGCAGCTGGCACTTTGGACACTTTCAGTGCCTATGCCAGTGGGCACTTAGCTGATGAGTGACATCCTTTCTGACACAAGCAACGTGAAAACTGCAGAGGAAGCTAAAATACTGAACTGCTGGTTCAACAATTAAAAGCCAAAAAAAAATCGAGTCCTAAAGCCTAAACATTTCAGTTATTCTAACTGTTAAAGCACAATTTTTAAAAAGGATCATAGGTTTGCAATTTTGTGCATGTGGGTTGTCTTCTTTCTCTTCTCCCCCCTGCCTCCCACTGTGAAATGTGACCAGAGATGCTGCTTTGCATGAATATGGCAGCCACCAGCAGCTGGCTGAGATGCCATTATTAATTAGTCTTTATTCTCAAATGCTGTTCCAATTCAGAAAAGGGTGAGAAATGCCACATATGAGGGCCATGAAAACAGTATGATCTCACAACCAAAATCACTAATGCTGAACACTTCCAGGCAGATCACACAAACACTTGGCATACAGAATGAATTCAAATCTGACTTAGAGGAACAAAACTCCACTGGCAATAAAAGTTCTTGCTTTAGTTGAGAAGCTAAGTGAAGGATATAAGAACCAGCTTTTCATATATTGTACTCCTTCAGTACCCTTTCACAGGGTCCCTGCTCTTAAATGGGTGTGCAGTGTTGGGGAAGGAAAGTGGTAAGCTGTTTCTACAGAACTAAAATGCACTGATTCTTCTCAAAAAACACTTGGGGGTGTTGGCTGATGAGAAGCTCACCACGACCTGGCAATGTGCATTTGGCAGAGAAAGCCAACCGTACCCTGGGCTGCATCAAAAGCAGCGTGGCCAGCAGGGTGAGGGAGGGAATTCTCCCTCTACTCCACTCTGGTGAGACCCCACCTGCAGCACTGAGTCCAGCTCTGGGGCCACAGCATAAGAAGGACAGTGACCTGTTGGAGTATGTCCAGAGGAGGGACACAAAGATGATAGAGGGCTGGAGCACCTCTCCTGTGGCTGAGAAAGGGTTATTCAGCCTGGAGAAGAGAAGGCTCTAGGGAGGTCTTACAGCAGCCTTCCAGTACCTAAAGGGGCCCACAAACAGGCTGGAGAGAGACTTTTCACAAGGGCATGTAGTGATAGGACAGGGGGAATGGCTTTAAACTGAAAGGTAGATTTAGACTAGGTATAAGGAAGAAATTCTTCACTGTGAGGGTGGTGAGGCACTGGAACAGGTTGCCCATAGAAATTGTGGGTACCCCATCCCTGGAAGTGTTCAAGGCCAGGCTGGACGGGGCTTTGAGCTTGGGGCTTGAGGTCCGGTGGAAGGTGTCCCTGCCCATGACAGAGGGTGGGTAGTGGGGGTGGAACTAGATCATCTTTAAGGTCCCTCCCAATCCAAACCATTCTATGGAAAAAAAGCTTAAGGGGATATCCTCATTGATAGTCCAGATGCCTGAGAGTGAGTCTGCCAACTTAAGTTCTGAAATTGTCATCCCTCACATGGGTATAGATACATTTACTGAATCAAGGTTGAAAAGACTTCTGTACATCAGAGCTGTCTCTTTCCAAGACATTGTAGCATTCAATGAGATAGCTTTTTCTTGATGTTCAACCCGATACCAAGATGCTATACCGGAGAAGCCCTTTGCAAGATTCATTCCAGCAGATGCACATGGCCTCTCTAAGGCTTGGCTAGTTGATGTTTTTAAGAAACAAAACAAAATCTTCAGAAGCAGGACTCAGCAGTAATAGTTGTCATCAATTCAAAGGCAGCAATTCCTACAGTAAAATAGTTTTCCTTATTCAACTATCGAATCTTTATCAAGAAAAATGTCTTGCCTCTATCTCCCTATGCAGTCTTCAGTACAGAGGGATAACTTCAGAAGTTCAATCCCATCCTGTTATGACAACCCAGATATCTGTTTGTCACTGAGCACCTTCAGACTCTATGGTTTTAACAGTTGGAGTTATGTACTTGATTAACTGCTGCTCTCCTGTATATTTTAAGAGCTGTTTTTTAGTGTTTTTTTCTCCTCAAGAATATTCATTAACTATGTAGCAATATATTTGTTTGTTTCTCATGTGGTTGAGTCAGGTAGTTGAACATGAACTCCAGTTCTTGGTGTTGGTTTTTTTTTTCTTTTTTTTGGTAGTTGTCTTGTATTACTGGTGGGGATCATTATAACATTAAACTTCGATGGGAAAATGTAATAAAAAAATGTCCTGCTTAAACTGTTCTGCGTAGTTTCATGTAGGAATTATGCACAAAGCAAGAAGTCAAAGTAACTTGTTTTCAGGTCTACTTCTATAAATTTTACATCACAAGCACATGTAGAGGGTAGCCAGGTTGCTAGATATAAGACAGAACATTTCTGCTCAGACTCACCCAATGGAGTTTCCTTTGCTGTTATGCAGTTTTTCATTCATAGACTGGTCAACTATTTTTCAATGTTCATTTCCACAAAAGATGGAAACTGGTGTCTAGAGGAGTCAATCAATATGATGAATGCAAGACAACTGTTCTTCATGGTCACAGCATTATGCTGTTCATAGTCCTCCAAACCTATCATTCAGTGACACAGTTGCTACATCTGTTAAGGCAAGGTTAATCCTGCTTCATGGTATTTCAGGATTTATCAAATTTCCCTTGCTGCATATACCAAACTAAGAACTGTATTTTTGAGTGATATATAGTATAAAGCAAACAAACTTCTCATAATCTGCACAGGCACCTTACCCAAAAGTCATATAGAAATATCACTTAGTCTGGTCTTTCAGTCTTTTCTCTATCACCAGCTCTTACATAAAAGTTTAAATCTTCAGTTTGAATGTGAGTTTATTACACTGGCCTCCCTGTGCTTGGCTGCTAGTAACGTTTATCTAACATTGTTCACCTGCACATTTCAAGATGCTTTACACAAAGTATCTTCATTCCTGTCCTCAAATCTCAGGAAACTGAGTCACTCACCTAAGTCATAGCTGACAGCATTTTAGATATCATAAGCATTTTAAATAGCATTTTATTCCTGTGTACTGGTAGGTGTCCAGTTGTTCTGCTTATAGACAGCAATATGTTTATCAAGCTCACTCTTACTTCAGCCATATACTAATCCCAAAGCTTGAAGACATAACTACGTGAGAAACCCTGGAGAATGCCCTGAGAAATGCCCTGGAGGCAAGAGAAGAAGTCTGGAGAAAGGAAGGCTTTCCCTTCGTGGAGGAGGATCATGTTGGAGATCACTTGGCAAACTTGATACCCACAAATCCATGCGTCCTGGCTGCAATCCAATAGAACAGCTAGAGCAGGTTTCTGCTTCAGCAAAGACCCACGCTTGGTTTTGGTCAAAGGAGCAGCATTCATCTACCACTTAATTGCAGCTATCTTCAGGGCAGAAATTGGCAGCCATTTAACATTATGGAGTAATGTTATACAATAGTTCAGGACAGAAAGCAAAGGGTGATGTATCTATTGAAAATTCAATGAGACATTAACTGAGAGAATATAATTAAAGGTGAAATTTGGATGGGATGTCAGGACTAGCACCTCTACACTTGCAAAGAGTACTGCAGGATGTTTAGTAACCATGCCTCCCAATGAATTACATGATATATGTCACTAAGGGCAATGTTGCATTTACTTGGAAGCTCTTATCATTGATTGTTCTGTAATCCTCTTTAAAATGTATGGAATTTGACAAGATCGCATCTTAAGATGGCATGCAAGCTATGACTGCACTTAACTAGATCTCCAAGAATCTATGCATCTTCACCTTTTTGCCCTTTTCTTTTTCTTGTTTGCTGCAACAGTCAAAGGAAACAGCTTTTTATGTGAATGATGATTAATAAGCAGCCCTGTTGAAGGGTGATGTAGCTGGTGTTAAGAACAGGCTCTTTTAATAGACACTTTAAAATGTGTTCTAACATGTGAAAATGATAGGCTGTCAAACCACTATTTGGGTATACACCAAGATAATAACATGCATTTGAGAAAAATGATAAGGTAAAATACACGCTTTTACAGTATGAAGATAAATAGTGAAATATACACTTGCATGCCTTAATGTAAAATAAGAGGGTCAAAAAAAAGAAAAAAAAATCAATTTAGAGTGGAATTATGAGTAGTCCAGGCATTTCCATCGCCTTGTGCTTCAAATAACATCAAATGAATGCCTGATCTGCTGTATTTGTGCTTGAATTAAGCATTTGCAGTGTCCATTTATCAGCTGTTCTTAAAATATTTCCTCAAGGATGAAGGCATCTCAAGACAGGGCTTTGTTTAAAGATTATGGCCATAGTTTCAGGATGCAAACTTTTAGGCAGAAACATGATGGGATCTTTTTGAAAATAGCAAAATTAATGGGAAACGGTAAACGAAAATGAAGCAGTAGGATGTCTGGTTTGCTTGACATCAATGCCAAAACATCACTTCTCTTATTTGCACAGAACCTTGAAAAGTATCAATTCAAGTTGTGAGCTAGTGAAAGGATAGTTGTATTTTTCTGGGTTTTTTGGAAGCATACGGCAGTTCAGAATCCCCTTCCCTGATTGCTGCATTGACCTCTTAAGAACAAAATGCCCAAGCCTTTGAAGTTTAACATTAGATACATGTAGTGAATAATAGTCATTTTCCCATTCCTGTTAATGTTGCCTTTTTCAAGAGTCTGATAAATGTCCTCTCCCTTTATAAAGCGTTTTGATTTTCAGTTCTTATTTCATTCTTTAATCTTTGTTACGTGTCCAACAAAATAATTCAGAACATTTCTCAAAATAGCATTAGCGACCAAGAATAGAGTGTCAGCCCTTTAAAGAACTAGATAAATGAACTCCGGGACTGTTGCAGATGTATTGAAAAGTCTAGGGAAACTTTCTGTACAGATTCTCTGCTTTTCAGGATTACTTAGTTAACAAGAATCTGAGCAGTTTGTGGTAGGGTCTTCCAGTTAGCTGAGCTTCACTGAGAAGGATATAGGGCCCAATGACACACACACTGCAGAGAGCTGCAGAGTCCATCAGAAAAATAGTGTGTCACATTCAGTTAAGGATTTGCATGTACTGATCGTACTCAACTTGAACTAGAACCAGAATGAAACAAGTATTCAGAGATGTACATCAGGTGTATATTAAGACTTTCACATAAAGGATTGAAAGAGTGATCTAGCAGCTAGACTTAGTGTTTAAGGTTACTCTAACTCTCCAGATAGCTACACTTTGAATAAAATAGATGTTTCAAAGTAGATCTCAGTGTTTTAAATAGCATCTAGATGGGCTAAGTGGGCTAAACCAGTGCTAGATTAACATACCCCCAGCTATGTGTAGCAACTGCAATCCAAATCTGAACCCAGATCCTGCATTTGCAGTTCAGGAAAATCCTGAAAGTTATTTTAAAATGAATGGGAACTCTAGTTGCATGACTTTAGCTACTGTTTTTAATTTGAATATAGAATCACAACCACTGATAAGGAGACTGAGTACTCTCTTTTTACAGACATTTTAGATTTTTAAAAAATCCTGCATATTCTCAACTGCATTTGGTTTGGATTAAAAAAAAAACAGGATTGTGTCTACTCTCTCCAGAAAAATTGACTTCCTTTTTGAGTACATCCTGAATGTTCTTATGTATTCATCCCAGATTGAAAGGCTCATGTCCCAGACGAAACACATCAGAGCTGTTCCTCTTTTTGTCTCGGGGGGGAAAACCAAAACCATACAAAAAAGCAATGCCCAGAATGCCAGTTTGAACCATGCAGGAAACTTTCCTTACTTGAGCAGATTGCCCTGGGGAGACAGCGTAGATACCCTATGTGGAGTTGTTCCAAACTCTTCAAACCAAGCATCAAAGAAGCAAGCCTCTGGCTTAGAGGTGAGAAAATGATGCCCTGAGGGGCAGCTTCTGTGTCAGGCAGATAGCAAGCAATGGGCTTGTAAAACAATATTTGAAGAAGGGTAAAAAAGAGCATGAGGGAAAGGGAAGATACTCTTATTAGCTGCAAAGTAAGGCTTTTCGATCACAATCTCTGATGAAGAACAGCACTATTTGGACAGTAAATCACTGTGGCCCACTGAGAAACCTGTGCTGATAAAAGAGTGTCTGACAGGCCAGGGAAGAGGTTCAGGGTGGCTTGCAGGGAAAATCTTTCATTCCAAACACACACACCAGGCCAGCAGAGGCAGGAGGAGCAGGTACAGGCAGGCAGTCCTGAACAGGAGGGTGAAATGGGATTTCAGTTCATTCTTTCTACAAAGAGGATAGGAAAGCCCCTCTCTGATGCTTTTACTTGGGGAAAAATGAGGGCTGCCTTAAGATTAAGATCCTTCCACCTATGTCTTCCTGTCAGCTCCTGGGTCTAGTGACAGAACCCTAAATGACAAGGCAGATCTATCATTTTTGTGGAACAAACCTGAGCAAGCACCACTTGTTTGATGGCAGCTAGGCATCAACAGCTGGATGCTTGTTAAAAAGCCTTGAAGAAAGAAAATGAAGTTGGTAAGAGCTGGACAGATGAACAAGATAAGTAAGTGCAGTCTCAATACAATGACATCTGAGTACGTTCAGAGATCACCCTTCATGCATCTGGTACACAGCTAGCAGGATATGAGTGACCTATAACATCATGCATTTCTTGTAAAACTTGCACTTCTTTGAACCTGCTTATTTTATAGGGGCATGAATATCACATTTTTTTCCTTTCCTTTTTCCTCCCTGCCCTTGTGCACTTTAAATTGCCTCTTGCTATGGGGGCGAAGCTAATGTGTAATTTACATTTCCTAGAGGTAAGAAGGAGGAAGATTGGAGGAAAAGCACCTAACTGAAGAGTTTAAGCACTTTTCTCTAGATTCCTCAAACACTGTAGGTATAAAATCTCACTATTCTGCAGGACTTTTGGGAGATGCCTGAAAAACCTGAATTAAAGAGGTGATAAGAAAGGAAAATAACAAGGGAAGGTTTAAGAAAAGCTTAGACAGATGTTTTGTTCCTTTGCTAACAGAAGGAACAGATATGGAAGACTACACTTTGCCCTTGATGCTAGATATTAACCTTGATACTGACCTTCACATCATTCCATTTTAACAATACCTGCTTTCCAGGTGGTGCTCCATAGCATTAGTGTAGAACCATCCCAACACCTTCATATTCCTACTATTTTACAGCGTTCCTCTTATCTTCCATCCCTCAAGTTTCAGTGAGCTAGATATAAGGGCTAGGGGATGAGAAAAAGCCCTCCCATGCAGTAGTTTGCCCCTGGGCCATTTCTGCCAGTCCTGGAAGGGTATGTTGTGCTAACAGAGCAACAGAAAGGCTCCAAATGCATCAAAGATTCTACTTTTGAAATCCTAAGCGGTTATGAGTTTCTCATTGAGGTTATTCTGTGATATCTAAAAGTACAAAACAGCAATGCTGAGGCCATCTGTCCTCTGTTTGAGGCTTAGCTTCCGCTGGTTGTAGCAGATTCACTCTGCAATCAACACTTGCCCAAAACATCTTGCTGTGTCCTATTTTTTGCATGTTACTACTGGTCCAACTAATTTGGCATTCACATGCTAAGTTGCAATTTACTTGTGAACTTCCTTGGTACACTTGAGAGAATGGGGAGGAAGAAAACATACATAGGTGTTGAAGCACTTGACTGCTACGAATGAGTGAAAATACATTTAGAAGGTATTAAAAATAAAAAGGGCAACAAAAAACCCAACAAACAGGTAGAGTCTACTGTCTTGTCTGCTATGGAAAGCTTGAAAGGGGAATTCCGGCTTCTGCCATTATAAATAAATTGCCAACAGCAAGGAGGTACTAACTAGTTAGACACGGTACTTTCCCCAGGAGAAGAGTATCCTGTTATATCATTGAGAAACATTCTAACCTGAGGCAACTGATCTTAACAGTTCAGTGTCTTAAATTTAGGGAAAGAGAAAAGAACAATGATAGCACTTGCTCTTCTTCATTGAGGCACTTGCCTCAAGAGGCCTCTCAATTAAACTTTAGATGAACAAAGTCACTGTCCTTCTGTCAAGCACTTACATGCAACACACTTCCATAACTTCACTGATCGAGACTATTTAAATTGGGTAAACCTTGTAAATCTTCTCACTGGAGAGACAGCATCTTGCAGCCACTATCAAATCACACAAGTGGAGTCAAATTTGATTAGATCATGGCTAAATCTATCCCAGCATCCTGTCTCTTACAGTGGTCATTAGTGGATGCAAATGGAAAATTTATAAGAAACAAGGCAAGTACAAAGTAATCTTGTACCAACTCAGTCCCCCCAGGAATTAGAGATCTTACAAATAAATGACTAATGGTCTCATAACAGGCTTTCACTTGAAAGAAAGCCACCTTTCCTACCTCCTCCATCTCTATTTTGAAACTGCAACTTTACAGTCAACGTATATGCGGAAAAATACATCTGTAATAGGTTAAGATAGGAGAATTCCTCAGCAAAATTCCCGCCTGTTGACAAAAATGAATTCTGAGTTAACAACAGATTTTGAAATGAAGGAAGGGGTTAAAACAAAGTCGAGGGCTTGACAAAGTCTTCATCTTTGTAACTAATAACAATCTGGCTTAAAAGCACTCATTCACTTCTTGACTTAACCCTGCATCTTGCATCTTCCTTAAGAAAGCATTGACACAAGGCTATCGGATATTTGGAGACAGAGAGATACTTTTGATCACTCAGGTTTAGTTCTATGTTATTTTTTAAAATAAAATATTTAGCCTAGCCACAAGAAAGACTAATCATAGTACACTGTCCAGGCCACTTAAAAAGCTCAGATGTGGGCTCAGTTTACTTCAGACAGAAAAGGGTAATAAATCTGGGCCTTCCAAATTCTTTGGTGGATGCTTTCAATAAGAGTTTAACAAGTAAAGGAGCAATGGAAAGTACTTTTATTAACATAACATTTGGGGTTTTTGTTTTTCTTATAAATGTTCAGTCTCTTCTTCCTCTGAGATATGGCTAGGTCCGGGTTTTTTTGAAAATTTAGAACTTTTCTTTTACAACTTACAAAACAATTTAGAATGTTTCCTTTTAAATACTATAGAACTTTCTGCCTGATTTTCATAACAAAATGAATCATTTAGTGCGACCTGAATCTGTTTTTTATGTCTTGATTTGGCTGTCAGACACACACACCACCCCCCCCAACCACCCACCCCACCCCCCCCAACTAAATTCGCTTAACTGTGGGAGATACTGTATTTTCTAACAGGAGCTGAAAGGCATGGACATCTCTCTGTTGGAAGTTTAGCTATTTTCAACCAAGAGTGATAAGTGGTTAACCTGTTTGTGTTTCTCTATTCTAATACTCGGCAATAAGCTATTTGGTGGACTGGTCCAAGTGGTCACAAGCATGCAGAAAACCCAATCCAGAACACATTTGCATGACCAGACAGAAAAATGTTCAGATAAGATCCATCTCTTTTCAAAGATCAGATCTAGTGAAGCTGGAAGAGGACGTGTTGAGAAATTCTTTACGTATTCACATGATGCTCTCTTATGTATATGGATAGTGTCATATAGGACAGTATTTCAGAGTTCATATTCCACAGACCCTCAGTCTTAGAGGTAGCTCACTTAAAGGCAATGTAACCATCCTGAATGGCTGCATTCACTAAAGCTAATTTCTTCCTTATGTTTTGACTGAAAGACTTTTGTGCCAAAGAGTTTGGGTTTTTCCTCCTTTAGAAGGTGCTGATTAAATAGTTGGAGCCATGTATAATAACAGAAAACATTTTTAGAATGTTAATTCTTGACCTCTGATAATCAAGCATACAGAATTTAATATACCTATGAATTTCCAGCAGGCTACAGCCAAGTCCTTTTGTTTTGCAAACTGTACAACCATGCCACAAAGGAATGGAGACTTAAAACACGGGAAATTGATGCCCTTTTGGTTGAAAGTAGTCAGAAAAAGCCAAGTCCAGACACATTCTATTTAAATATATCTAGATGTTTCAAACGGCAGATGTGAGGTGCTTGTGAAAATCTTATTAGGCCCTTTCTAAAAATCTAAGTACTAGGTACCTTCTACATTTCTAAACCTGGTCTAGGAATTTCTTCTTCTATCTGCAGCTTCTGAACATAACAATTTACTCTGAATTAGAATATGTCTCTGCTTAATAGAAGAGAAAGATGTCGCTAAATGGAGACTGTGACACCACCGCCCCACCCCACCCACAAATCTACACAGAGTTAAAGTATCAAATGACGTGTTACTATGTTATTGAAAACAAAACACATTCAAAAGTTAAATGCTGCAATGATCCAATGACAGAACAAAATGCTGTGCTCCTACTCTGCCCTCTAACACTGCTGTCGTCGTCTTCCTCTTCTTCCTCCTCCATCTCCTGCTTACCCCCAAAAATGGTTAAAGATCAACAAGCTGTAATCTGGAACTGAGTGCACAGCCATTCAGGTCACTGCACAGAAGCCAAATAGACTACATTATTTGAAAGAAAAGGCCAAGAACTCTTTTACTTCCCCTCATCCTGGGTCAGTATCTAGAAGAGATTTTTATTTTAATAACACTGTATTCCACCTAGAAAAGTGGAATTTATGCTTGACTAACAGGCTGCAGAACATAAGCTGCTACTATTGAACCTTTTTAAAACATACAGAAATATAGATGGATCAAATCGTGCTGTCTTAACAACTGTGGGTAAAGAATGCCGTGTTCTAGGCTTCATAACGAGGTATTCAAAAGAAAAGACCTAATTTTACATGTAACTACATCACTATCAGTTTCTAGAGCCTACCTGCTAATTAATAATTCAGTGTGGGAGGCCCTCATTTGAGAAATGGAGTGTGATTGCAGGCAGTGGGGGAGCCCAGTCTCTCTCAAACTCTCTGACCCATGTGTGTGCTGAGGGATGTATCTTTTTTTGTGTATCAGTATGCATCTGTCTCTTACAAGACCACATACACTTGCTGTCCTGTAGACCCTGAGAGTTAAGAACAAGTACAGCTGAAAGTCCTCTTCAAACCTTTCCAAGGTCAGAATGCAGACCCCCTGCGGCAGCTCTGACCTGTCTCACCACAGTACAGATACTCTGCTGTTCTGACAGGCTGGCAGTTCATCACCCAGATGAAACGCTCTGATCTCTCCTGTTTGTCAGCAGAGCTGTCACAGGTGAAATTTTGCAGATTTCTAAAGGTAGGTGAATTACAGAGTCAAACATGACTTGGGGGCAGAGACAGAGAGGAGGGCAGGGAGTATGCAGTTATTTCTTTAAGTCTTCAAGACGTCTCAGGCATGGTACTTGGTGCTTCTGTCTGGCTCTTGCCCATGACTGTACTGGAAGAGGCCTAAGGGACAGTTCTTGGAATTCTTCAGCTTGTCAGGGACCTGCTGCTCAGCCAATGGGCTACATATGGATTTCTTAGCTCTAGGAGGTAAAGATTTAAGCCCTGTATTGAGCCATCTTCAAGACTCTCAGACTTCCACTATTCATGTTAAGTAGGGCCTTCTGAGCCCAAAATCATCATTTTCTTATATGTGAAACTTTACTTACTTTTCCATTAAGTCCTGTATTTTTAAGTTGTTAGGAATCTTATGAACATGGAAACATGAATCCTGTATATCCTGTACAGAGCCCTGATACAGGGCTCTGAATCTGACAGTAATTCCAATTCTGCAGTTCAAAGCTCTCTTAAGCTGTCAGAATGCAGAATAAGACTTAAGTTTTGCTGTTGAGTTGTGAATAACAATAACGAACACCAAATAGTCGTGTTCCTTTTTCACAGTAGAAACTTGGAAACAGCCACAGACCGACAATCATTTGAAGGACTACTCAGAAAGAAAGAGCAGACACCTTCAGGAAAAGCCTAACCATGACTGATAGTAGAGGAAAGAGAAAGGTTATAGGTTTATCAAGCATGAAAAATAGTTATAGTAAAAGCAAGAAGTGTAGTAAACAGAACTGATCAATCTATACACCACTTACATATTCCATAGCTAATCTCACTGGCATTCCAACAACAATTTGACAGTGTTCTATCTTCTCTGTAATTGGCCAAATATTTAGCAAATAAACCATACAGCAACTATTAGTGAGCTTCATTAAATAATACATTTTCCTCCCCTTTCCACTGGTATTAAAGTAGCTCAGTGGCACACTGTTTAGGAGAGAAGGAAGCTAAAAAACAGGATTTACTAAATATAAAATTGACTGACAGTGTGAAAGCTAAGTCCAGTTCATTCTAAACAGATAATTTTGTGATAGCATGAGTGATGGTAGGAGGTCGATACTCTTTACAGGGAAAGTCCAAGGTCAGAATGTACTAGTGGCACACTGAGTATTTCCAGCTTCCCTGACATGATATACACTGCATATAGTTGTGTGACTCTAGTTGTCCTACCCTTAGATTCCTCTTTCTCATCTCTTCAACCTCAATGCTAAAACATACTTTCCTTGTGAGAACAAAAGTGGTGAAAGTGATCAAAATAGATTAATTTACAGAAACTGTCTCTTAAGTAAGAGAGACAGAGTTTTAACTCTACAAAACAACTTTGTTCTAATATATCTATTACCCAAAGCATTTTTTTGGGTATACCTGTGGTGTTGTGTATGTATTTATGTTATTGCTTTGATCAGTCAAGTGTTGAAGATACAGGCCTCCTTCCCTCACAGTTCTGGGCTCTGATACTTATCCCAATCACCAGCTACCTGAAAGAAAAACAGCATATACTCAAAGATAACTCTGGTACACAAGTTGTAACATTTATGTGGACATGATCTCTACTTTACTAATGCCATCAAGGTATCTCAAAGGAAAATAAAATAGAACAGAAACAGCTCAGAAACATGCTGCTATGAACAGTGAGGAAAGGATGATGTTAAATGTGCAACCACTTCCTTTTTTCAGAATTATTTATCTATTCTATATTGGGAATGAACTGCCCCACTGAAATATCTCTAAAAGCCAGCAGAAATGTTTATGGATTAGGAATGCTGTGAGAAATATCTCCAGAGACGCAATTTCCCTAGTGTCCCCCATATGGGCAAATCATGAATCTCCATCACAAAAAAATAAAAATACCATTCTACTAAATGTTGTTTATATATAAAAGAATTGGGACAGGCAAACAAACTTGTAAACTTGTAGTTTACGTAAGCCAAGATTTTGCATCTTACAGGGACTAGTACCAAATGCTACAGATAAAGGTGAAATAAAATAAAAACTGATAGGACAACTTGCCCCAAGGAGAATTCTTCCTAATTGTGAAAAGTTAGAGAATGGCTGAAAGATGAGTTCAGACAGTACAAAAGGAAACAGATATCAAAAAAGGGACACATACAGGGAGAATTTTGCTAATTACACAACTATACATAAGCTAAGTTGTTGGTTTTTTTTCCCCCACAGAGTAAGTTTCTTTAGATGATGGCCTTTTACACACATGGGAGCAAACCATAAGCCTGGTTCTGATAGGACACCCTAGAGGGTTGCATTCTTACCAACATCCATGTAAGCCTCTAAATAGCTGTACAGGGTGAAAACTTTCTGAAGCACTCCCCAGTTTTCATAGCACAGCCCATCAGGAGGGTCACAATGAAGCCTCATGATGAGTGGCTACGGTGCATCTGGAAGGGGTGTCTGGTTTCTGAGCCAAGAGGCAGAAGCGGGACCCCAAGGGAAGGCTCTGTCCCTGACCCCCTTTGCCCTCCCTTGTTCTGATCTTTATTGGGCCGTCTGCCTCATAGCATCAAAGGCAAAAGCAGGCCCGTGATTTGTCCTACAACAGCTCTATAAAAAACATAATTGCCCAATAACCCCCTGTCTGCAAACCAAGCCATCTTCCTGTTTCTTCTCTCATAAAGACTATTTGACAAGCCTGTTCCATCAGCTTATAAAAACCTAGAAATAGTTGCCTTCCCTGGAAAGAAACTTTGGAGAAAAACAGAGAAAAAACTAGTTTCTCTTACGTATATATGTAGAGTGTGTGTGTGTACATATACATACATACACACTAAGATTTCCACAGCAAGCAAAATATGTAAACTACTTAAGGCAGCCAAATTACCTACTGGCATGGCAAGCAAAAGAATTATTCCTCCTTAAAATAAGGACATAAGCACTACATATTAAATTTATAGGGTCAGAAATGTTCTGTACTTTAATTTAAACAAAAGTGCGGGGGAGTATGTGCTGTTAAACTAGAAAGGTAATTAATGACTTATAAGTGGTGCAATAAGCATTATTCTGAATATTCTGGCATTATTCTGAAGCTGCATATGATCAGAGATGATTTAAGATTGTTCTTTTTAATACTTTTCTATCACCCTAGAGAGCTTATTTCCCCCCCCCCACACACAATAACACTGCTGCAAGACTCACCAACAAAAACGATCCTTCAGCCTTCCCTTCAATAAGGATGCTGATGTAAATTGCCAGTCACCTTCTGGTTAGTGTAGGGAGTAGCTCATTCAGGCGACATTCTGTCCTCAAGCATCCTTGAGAAAATACAGAGAAACTCCAAATTACAATTGGTATACCTAAGGTTTAAATCTAGATCACTTTGTGCTTCAGCCATTAAAAAGTAATTTTAAGTAATCTTTTGATTGAATAATCTTATGTCTGATGAAAACTTTGAAAAACATTAGTTATCCAACAACTTGTCTGACTGTCACAGGTTTCATCGAAATATTTAACAT
Source organism: Falco naumanni (assembly GCF_017639655.2). Lineage (NCBI taxonomy): Eukaryota > Metazoa > Chordata > Aves > Falconiformes > Falconidae > Falco > Falco naumanni. The sequence goes on along the minus strand of NC_054054.1, from coordinate 91,707,761 downwards.
AGATACACAATTAAGACTTGATTTGTGGTGCTGAGATTTACACTGCTGGCAAATGTAAGAATATTGCATTTTCATTTACTTTCAATACAAAATACTTGCTTTGATATGCCTGAGAACAATCGCCTTGGGATCTGTTCCTCCCAAATGATGTCAAATAAGAATTCTCTATTAATATTAGTGGATGAAGGATCAAGCTCTTCAAAAACAAACAATGAAATAATTTATGACTACTGCTATGGGCCACATCTTGATGTATTTACTTTATTACACATGCAAGACTGTCAAAGTCAGTGAGGGCCCCAATGAGAAAGAAAGGTGGTGTGGAACTAAAAGGAAGATGCTGATTTCAGATTCTAAAGTTCTAATTCCATGGATGTTTCAGAATACTCTGATTTCACACTGGTGTATTTTTGACCTAGGAGTTGATTCTACAGTTGTGTTAGCCAACCAACCCAAAGCCTGGGGCAATGACAAAACCAGAAACTGTAAGGTGCCCTTGTCGATAAGGCCATTCATTCTGAGAGGATGCTGGAAGTCCATTTTGCTGCTCATTTTACAGCCAAGGCCTGTTTAGATCGTTTCTGAAGTCAGTGAAGGGAAGTGGGTGCCTTACGAATTTTTTCTTGACTTCTAATTTTTGTAAGAAATAACAATCTGAAGTGGACTGAATAACTTGTTATCTAATATGACTGATAATCTCTCCCCAGCTCTACCGGTAAACTGGTATGTTCAAGATATTTATCAAACACATATCTAGATTTCCAAGTCACAGCATGCAGCACTATTACTGTCCATCAATAAGCTGGTGCCCTTAACCAACAGCATCACACCTTAACTACAGGGAAGTCAGGACTGGAATTAATTCAGCAACTTTGAATATGCCAGGTCCAACTTAGTTGCTGTCCTAAATTCATTCTTGGCATAACTTCAACACTTCTGTCAAAATGAAGAAAGTTTATCAGGTTGATTTTTTGAGAAATATGGTGGGTGAGAAAGAAGTAATATTTTGGACTACTGTTATAAGTTCTCCTGCATCAGGTAGTCTGAAATCAGTTCAGCTCACATGATGTGACTTTTTTTAAAGAAGAATGACAAAACTGGAATTGTCCATTGGTCTTACTATAATACATTGCTACAATGTTGAATATGGTCAGCAGCTGTAATTTGAAAGTTTCAAGTAATATAATTATTTCTTTCACAGTATACAGGATGCCTTGTCACGTATTTTCCTAGCTTTTTTTCAGTCTTACATAGAAATGAAATATTTCATTTCTTTTCCTTTCAGTTACCTGTTCTGTCATTTGTACTCACATAACTAATTGTCTCTATGGGACTGAGTCTTGATTACAATTTTGTATCTCCAGATTTTTATACAGCTGCCAGTTGCTGCTGGCTAACAATCTGGTTCCAGCATTCACTCTCTTCATTTCTTACCATGAAGTGATTCATCTCTGTTCTGTGGTCTCCTGTGATCAGACAATTAAGTTGTCAAAAGAGAACCGTTTCCCAAGCCTCCTCTATTTCCTCTGCATTATTTCTATTCATCGCAAGGCCAATGCATCTTCTTATGGAACTGTCCTCTGTACCTCCCCAGCAAATCTGCTGCAACTTTCCAGTAGTTACACTTCTGAAGTAACTTCTACCCTCTCTCCAGGCTCTTTCCTTTCCTTTGTATCTAGTGGAGAAGCAACACCTCTCCATCCTTCCACAAACTGGAAAGAATTAATCTCCCAAACAGTTACACTCAAGAGTGACCTGTCTGGTGTGGGCATGACTTCCTGTGACCCAATGCAATCCAGGTAGCTTGTCTTACAATGTGAGATGATAGAGTGCTACTTGTCTCAAACACTGTGAAGTCAGTCTTAAAGAACTAAACCAACTTTAAAAATACAAAAGAAGAAAAGAGAATATCACCTAATGTCAGTGTCTGCCTCTTTCTCCTGATGTTTCAACGCTTCTCACCTATCCTCTTAGTGCTTCCCTCTCTCCCCTCCCTGGATAACTTGTTCCCTCCTAGTTGAGCTAAGTGGTGAACACAAATATTCTTAGAACACTTTCAGAAGTAATGTATATACACTGAGTGAATGCTGAGCTCACCCTATGATAAGAAAATAGTATTTTTGGTCAATGAAGACTTCAGGCAGTCTCAAGTACAGCTCGTCCAGAATGGCAGAGAGATAGTGGTCAGTCACATACCTCAGTCATCCCAATCTTACTGTACGTACTGGCCAGCCCACAAATTCCTTCTGCTTTGTGTCTACCAGCAGTCTTATCTTCTGTTCAGGAGCCTACTGCTCCCACACAATTAATCTCAGGGACTCCCTAGGAATTTATTCTCCTCTTTGCCAAGGAAACCTCTCAGCAGCACAGCTAACCCTGTTTCTAACTGCTCCTTCCCCTAACCTTATTCTAGCCCTGTGTGCCCTCTGCAAATGGCATGCCAGTCTCGAGACAATTGCTAGCACAGATACCTCCACCTGGGGGAAGCAGAGAACCACAAAGAGCTTACTTTTGGAAGGTTCCTGAGTATTCTGCTTCAGGCAGGAAGTTAGCTCCTAAATATGCATAATCAGACTACAGGTTTAACAGCTGTGCCAGGTCCAACACCAACATTGAACGACCAGAATTTGGCCTAAAACCTGCTATGAGCAGGAGTTATCATCTAAAGGAGGCATTTGTGTTGGTTTGCGCTGTCCTGAGAACTGGACTGGCATCACCTTTAGGAAGACTGAAAAACTTATGAGTTTCTTCATAAACTTCCTCCGCAAACAGCTTTTCCATGTAAAAACCTAATTCTGAATCTGTTTACACCTCATACCTCCAATCTATCGATGCTGATAGTTTCTCTCAAGGAAGATGTCAACCCAAAGGTGGGGTTTCACCTATAGCTGTATATGGCTTTGGGATTGATGCAAAGCTGCGGTTACAAAAAGCAAACGGCATGATGCTGGACAGATTCATTGCTCTTGAAGTTGGAATGTCAAGCTTGTCAGGGCCACCAGGCTGTAATGCATGTATTCCCTTAATGAAGGTTGTGTTACATATATCGAATGATTACTACAGTAGTAATTCCTAATTCTATGGTACTGGAGAAGAAAAGAAAGTACACCGTTTGTAATGATATATATTATTAACGTGCAGTATTTTTGCGGTAAAATGTATCTACTTCTGTGAGGAAAACAGAAAGGTGCTGGGCACAGCACTTAGCATGGCATACTGCATTTGGAGCAAAAAATGGAAATGAATTGCTGCTCTTAACAAAATGAATCAATGTGTCAATGGTGAAAAAAGTCCATGCCGAGCAGCAGGAACTTACTTTATTTAGGTTCCTCCAAAGATGCTAATGTAGTTAAAAAATGGTAACTTGCCTTGAAACATTAAAAATCTGAATTGGCCCATCTGATATTTAGATCTGTGGCACAACACCTTCAAGTCCAGTGCTTACCTTTAAGACTCCCTGCTCAGCAACTGTTCCACAAAGTTGTTTAAAATGAAGGTCTTGATCCTGCTTAGCAAATCTGCATGGTATAAAGTTGAGCTAAACCAGAGCCTTGTTAAATAAAATAAGGCTCAGTGCTGACTTGGAAATTTGTTCATGCTATACAGAACTGAGATTCAAAGTAGAAGCCGGTAGAAATTGTGGAAGAACAAAACTTTCCTCTAGTTCCATCACTCAGGCTCTTACACATGTTGGAAAATAAACAGCCACCAACTTTTACAGCAGCAGGGCTTGGAGTGCACTATTGGGAAACCCACTAAACCTTTAAAGGAGGTACCTTTGGAAGTATTTTATAGACACTCATCTCCCCAGCAAGAAAGTTAGTGCTGGAAAGAGACATCTTTAACAAATAAATAATAGTTTATTAAGTCACTTGTCTCCACAGCAGGAAATAAACTAGGGGGTGGGGAAGGAGAGTGGTGGGGTGACAAAGGAAGTGAAACAAAAAAGTTACCCTTGCAACCCCTCTGCTCCAACAGACCTGTATTTATTTAAAACACTCTTCTCCCAAGACAGATGGAAAAAATAATTAAACCAGCCACCCACCCCTTTTATTAAACTCCTTTGTGACCACCAGGGATACGATTAACATGGCCACCATAAAAACCCAGTCCCCTACCCTCAAAATATAGAGAAAAACACAAGCAAGGGTGAGACACCGTGCAGGGCAGGAAGTAAATTAAGAACCTGCCTCTAGGGCGGTGAGAATATTTTTTAGAGTGCCTGCTGGAAAATTTGACAAGAGAATCATAGTAAAGGGGTAAGCATTCAGCTTATCTCAGCAAAGCCTTGAGGGCTCATGGAAAAGAATCTTCTTCTTAGGCAATCAACTTGGTGTGGAGATGTTGTGTGGAACTGCCATAGCTCAAAAGCAGAGTTAAGTACAGAGCATACATAGCCACTTGTGAGGACAGAATGGCAAGCTATAGGTTATCCAAAATTTTCCAAGTTTTTAAGCATGCCCAAATCCCCTGATGTCCCATGTGCAATTACAGAGACAATTTATGTGGCGTTAGGCATCTCACCCATTATCTTTATTTAATTGCTGCTTCAAGGCTCTCCATGCCTACAGAAAGTCAGGCCAGATTTCACCAGGAAAACCCATTTTCATTTATTATAGTGCAATAGAAGTCTGGATTTCTCCAGTTGATTACATCACACCAGCAACTATGTACATGGATCTCATGCAGCAGATATTTTTTCCCTCTACTTATGCCCTCTTATAGTCACTGGCACCTTACTTTCCAGTCCAAACCAGCCTCCCTTCAACAAGATAAAAAATACTCAGGACAAACAACTTTCATCCCATTGTGATGACTCTTCTGTGATCTTTTAAACACCACTGCTCTGCCTGTCATCAGAATCATAAGAAAAACAAGAAGTCTTAAAACTATTTGTAGCTATTCACATGCATTCTCATTGGCACAGTCACTACAAAACCGGATGGAAATTAGTAATTAATAGAAGATTAGAGCAAGCTTTATGTACATGACTCTCTGCAGTTAAAGAAAGAGTCCACGCTGAAGGCATCGCTGTACTTAGACACTGACTTTACTGGATTATTTCCATGTTATCTTTAGTAATAAACTTACCCTCTCTGAATGTGTGTATACCGACATTTGCTCCTGACTGCAGCACTTTGTTAGGATTACCCCTGAGCAAAAGGAGACCTGCCAGAATCAGTATGTAGAAGGCTTTTCATCATAGCAGCCTGATGAAAAAATATTATGCATAGTGTCTATCAGTGCATAATGGTGATCAGAAGCCAAGCCAAACGTGGCAGCCTAGAACAAGAAGCTGCCAGGATAAAATGATAGCCATCTCTATGGTACAAGATCTGTCCGCTTCCCAAACGAAAGATTTCCATTCCATGATTGCCAGGGAAGCTCCCTGCACACTGTCATCATGACATAATGTATAAGGAAGCATTGAAAACATTTTGAATATCTTGTGAGAACACATTCATAAAAAATACTCCTTGATTACATTTGATTTCAGGCTGACCCAGGAAGCACTTTTCTTGCCTTCTATTAACCAGACCTGAAAGTTCTAATCTCCTTCCCTTAGGAGGCCTAATAGCTTAGTTTTAAGTTGTTAATATAGAGAAAACTTGTGATTAGTATCCCCTGTGCTGTGGTAGATGTTGACTGTAGGAGGGTAAGTGATACCAGCTCAGGTACAGAATAAACAATACCATTTGTATGGATAAAAACTCTCCATTGAGTTGTCACAGTGACAATGTTTTATAGTGTTCTGTACATACAGAAGAGAGAGATAGCTGGAGTGCATGTAAGAGGAACATATAGCCCAGGCTGACAATTTGCTATAGATAAAAAGACTGAAATAGAAGATGCTTCCACTTTAATAAGGGATCTTTTTGAAGAAAAAAGGGAAGAGTAATATTAGCACTGCATAGGTCAGAATCTCCCCTGTCCCCATAGTAAAATTAAGGTTTTCTTTTATAAAATGGTTTAATAATGCATGATTAGTAGGAACAGAGGAATGGGGAGACAGTAACTACAATACTATCCAATTAGGTAAAAAGTAAGGAAAATTAGAAAAGTAGATATTAATTATATCTAATAATTGTTAGTGTCTCTTACAATAGCTGAACATACTTTACAAGCACTATGTTACTGGTATGCGTAATAATAGGTAACTAGGGTTTTGGTAACTAGGGACTACTGCATGACTGCAGATGCTAGGGAAGGTTATACTAGTAGAGTGTGGTTCAGCAAAAGGGCACCAAGTTGGGGATCTGTGATTGCATTTATTGCTGATTCTGCTACTAAAGTTTTTTGACTCCGTGAGTAAATCACTTTGTCCCTATATCTATGAAATGATAAGGATAAATGGGCTTCCTTTATAAGACATATATTGACATAAATGGATAAAAAGTGCTAAAATTAAAGATGAATGCTATTGGATAGCTGAGATTAGACATAACAAAGCATTACTGGCATGTACAGTCTAGGTGGAAGTGGAAATATCTGCTGAGCTGGATGTGGAAGTCTCATAAAAATGACTACCCAGAGATGACAGCATCATGATTTTAATGTCCTGTGTGGATAGCTTTTATACAGCAATGTGCATACTGTTCAGTAGAGTTTAGGATATCTTTATATAGCTATTTTAATGTCTAGCTACTAGCCTAACTACTTCAAAAATAGGTTTAATTTATATGCATTATATGACATTCTCAGTAGGGATCACAATTCAACAACCCAGCTTGAGGATCTGAGGGAGGATCTGACCTTGCCAGGATTTTAACTCATGGTTATTGGTAATCAAAGTATTTCTATCCTGCTGCTCTGACAACCAATCTGTTCATCTGGCAAGCAGTTACTAAACAGTTGATGTGGGCTGGCCCTGCTCACTGGCATTTTATCATCACTTGTAACATTCATCAACTGTTTGTGGGGATGGATCTCGAAAGAGAGATTTTTGAGGTTTTTAATTAATTTCCTGAGTTCTGCCCATCAACAGTGTCTTCATTTCCTGTCACTTTATAAAACAGGGTTAAGTTACAGTCACAGACGTTCTGCACTACTCTAAATCCCACTGACCTACTTCAAGTTTACACTCATCTGGGATCCTGCTTCAAAGACTATGGGAATTGATGGGAATCTTCAGCAGACTTGTATATCAAGTCTTCCAGCCTTGACCCTACATTGTTCAACTCTATCAATATTTTACCATTCACCTGAATAGAAGGAGGAATAAAAGACTAGTGAAGTGGCAGTTCAGCCCTCATTGTGTAAATTGTTTGTGAATTTAAAAAAAAAATCGGAGCAGTTGATACTGAATTAATGTCACAAATTTTGCATTTAAGTAATTTGTTATAATATTTAACTAACAACTAGTGGGTGCTGCTTTCTTATTCTATTCTGAAAGAGATCAATTTCTGAGTTCTATGGCAGTGTTTTATGAAAAAAGATTAATATGTATCTAAAGATTTCAACATTTGGCTCTTAACTAGACATTTCTGATAACCTGGAATTTAGCTACTACGGGACAAAACTTTGCCTAATTAAAATCTTAAAGTCTAAGGACTGTGAAGTAAACTTACACTAGTTGTAGCTTAAAGATATCAGGGACTTGACTAGTGATGTTAAGAAAAGCCCAAGTGCATTAGGTACATCGATTGCTCTAACTTTTATGACTTAAAGTGGGTTTCTTATACAAGTTTCCATGTGTATTTATTGACATTGTTTCTTTGACAACTTTGCCTCACTGATACCCAGATCTGTGATCCATTATGAGTAGGACATTGTGTTTAAAGGCATCATCTGATATGACAGCTATGGCTTTTTTTTTAAAAGGAAAGGTGTTGGTTTTTTCCCTTTTTTATGTAATTTGGCAGTTGAATAATGAAATAATGAAAGCAGATAACCTAAACCAGCACACACTACAATAACAGATTCATAGGTGATACTAGGGAATTAGTATGAGAAAAAATGCTCAGGAAAACTACTAAAATTACCATCTTCAGTAAGCTAAGGTAACTAAGCTGTCTTGCTACAGACAATTGTCCCTTGAACTGGTCTCTAGTTACTAAGAGATAACAGTCTGTGTAAGAGAAATCACATAATAGAATTTTCCCAACATGAAATTTAGGTTTATGTTCTCAAAAGCAAGTAATCACAAAACTGAATTTACTTACCTTGCTTCCAATTTAACTTTAAATAAAATAATATTGCTATGAGTTATTTAACTTATGTATCACAGTAAAGTGGGTTTGCTTGTACTCAGGCAAGCTTAATTCATTTTGATGCTATCACTGTTTCTTTATCAACTAATATATACAATTTTGTTCTTAAGTTTAGCCCACTTTTGACAGACAATTCAAGATGTCTCATTTGTGTCAGGAAAGAATCTTTCTAGGAACCGATACATAACCAAAATTTTCTGCTTGCATCAACCAACCATTTGTCTATGAATTATTGATAGCTTTTCACAACATATTCTAACTTAACACTCTTTCCTCTTCATTTTCTGTATCACCTTTTGGAATTATATCAATGCTGAGAAGGCTGGGAACCTAGTTTGCTTAAGATAAAATGTGACAAGCACAAATGTCTGCTTTGGCATGAAGATTCCTGCTCTTAAAAAAAGCAAGCATTAGCAGGAAACCCTGATCCTGGAAAAAAATAACTTTATGTACTTTTGAAACCTTGAGGCAAACTTAATTAGCTGTGAGGCATGAAGGGACAAAAAATTATTTGCTTATGCTTTCAATATGTTGTGCATGGTCAGAAGTTCTAAAAAACACTGCAAACTGTTACTGTAATTAATCAATACCATTCTGCCATTTCAGTGAAAAAGGTACTATTTGGCAAATGAATAGGGATTTCAGGCAGACCAGGTTAATTAAGACAGAATATTTATTTATGTATCCATTTACTTTATAAATCTATTTATTTAAAAATAAACTGTAATAATAAACAATATGTGAAAATGGGTTCTAGGAACCTGATAAAATATGCATTTAGTTCAACACAATCTTTCCATTGGCTTCAATATTCACCATTGTTCATGTTGTAATGCTAAAGAGTATTGGAATTAAGAGATTTAGTAAAAATGATAGAGGAATTTGTCACTGGAGTGGATGTCGGTATTTATTTAACACACAGAAATCCTAAAACTCTTCAAGGTGCTATGTATAATTAATGCATTCCTTCTTTCATTATGGGCAAAGTTTAAATTACTGTGACTCTGAATCACTGAAGCACTTAACCCTGTATTTGACTCCAAGTAAGACCCTAAAGCATACTATAGGCAAATTAGGTGTTTTTGTTGTATAGAGGCAGATTTAAATTAATAAGCACCAACATGTATTATGTAAAGATGTCTAAATGCAAACTGATACCATAAAATTAATTTTCTTCTATATTTTTTTTCCAAACAAATATGGACAAAGGACATCAAAACTGAAAAGTCAAGCACTCAGACTTTGGGAAATAAATCAAGGTTGCCTGTGCACAACTGCACCTATAACAGTATACTCGGCCACAGACATATTTATGACAAAGGAGAGGCCAGACACAGCAACTGTGTGCTGTTTTTCCTACTGTTTTTGCCACTCCTTGTTCAAGCAAATCTCTTCAAAAAATGAATAAAAAATCAAGGAAAGTTTGATCTGAATTAAGAACTCAGAAAAAACCAGGCAAGAAAATAGGAATTTGAAGAAAATGAAGCTCATAGCCTATAGTGAAGATAGTTTTTACAAAATATTTTTGTAACTGAAGAATTGTGATAATGCAGCACTCTGATTCTCTTTGGCAGCATGATTATTACTCTTCCCTCAATCACTGTCTATAAAATAATAAATACTACTATCTTCTGGTTTAGATATGTAGATGTACTGTGTCTTGGCATATTACTGAGAAAACTTTCAGACAAAACTCATCTAGCAACAGTGCAAGAGCAAACTACGTACTCATGTCTAGCTTCATTTTTTTAAGCAGTAGGAAGAAAGGTTGATGATTTTGATTTGGTTCATCATAAAGATAGGCAGGTCTTCATGAAACTTTTATTCAGGTTTACCTTGAAAGAAACCCTAACATCCATATGATAGCAGTGTTGCTAGCTCTTAGTCCTGCTTTTGTCAAGTGTCTGAAACTGCAGCTCCTACTGTCAAAAATTATTTAATCACTATGTGAAATAGACATAGGAATCAGTGGAACATGTGATTTATTTCTCCACTAAATTCCTAAGAAGGACTTGTAATTTAGTTGCACTGAAAACCTGGGAATGGACAAAGTTAACAGAAAGAAGAATCAAGAAAGAATTTTACATTTTTACATCTATAAAGAAAAAAGGAAAGAAAAGGCTGTAGATGAAACATTTTGTTAAAAGATCTTGCTTTGGTTACGAGAACCATAAAAGGCATGATGTGATAGCAGGTTTATTCATTTCTAATTATGGACATGGCTTTATCTGCAAGTCTTCCTCCCCCTCCTCTGCTAACTGCCCCCCCTCCTTTTTCCTCCTGTCCCCTGGGGCAGCACTGTGGTGGGGCTCAATCACTCTTTTATTAGTTGTGATATACTGTGGCTAATTCCCTTAATCTGGACCTTGCTTTCCTATAAAGCCCAGACCTCAGGTATTGAATTTCCCTGATCAAAGTGCAACCAGTGTGGGACACAGCAATCTCCACTAAACAGGGGAGCTTGGGAAAGCTCGTAAATGGAGTAAAAGAAATACACATACACACACGCACCCACAAGATGGTGCAATCAATTGGTAGAACAATCACGTGTGAAATATTACTGGCTCCTTAAAGTGCTGGTTCTGGGATTTACTGCAGTGTATTAATCTGCTATGCTTAATGCATTGACCTTTCACCCCTAGCAATTCAGTAGACGGTGCTTGAATTGCCAGAAGCTAATACAATGGATTAGGAGCAGAAAGAGCCCACCATATTGAAGTGCCACGACAGCCCTAAACTGTATGATCAGTAACTTCTCCATCTTTCTTAATAGTGCCAGACAATGTGGCTACCACAGAAAGGCCTGTATTGACAGCAGAATTTCTGGAAAGGGAGACAGTGGAATAAAAGCTTGTTATAAAACAATAGAGAAGAGCAGTCTTGTGACTGAGTCACAAGACACGGATTCAGAAGAATTTGTTTTATTCCATGCAGTCATTCTCTCCTTGTATGTGACCTTAGGCAAGACGCTTCACTTCTTAGGATTGTATCTTTCCTATCTGCAAAACTGGGATAATGGCACTTACCTTTCTTTCAGGGGCAGTGGTGAGGCTTTGTTCATTGACATTTAAAAGGCACTTTAGGATCACAGGATTTAAAGTGTTATATATTCATGCAAAATGGTATGATATTCAGTTCATTAAATATCCATCTAGATGGAGAAAAGAATTGAAGAGAACCTCCCTTCATATATACACTAGGAAACTCAATCATTAATCTAAAAGCTTTCTCTTCAAAGTGCTGTGTTCACTTGAACCAAAAAGTCAGCTCAGGTCTAAAAACAAATGCTATGCAGACTCACAGAAATGTGTAGAAATAAATGATACAGAGAGCAATGCATTCTATAATGGTGAAATAAGCAAATGTCCTTCTCCTGCTTCCTTGGTCATTCAAAACCTCTACATTTCATGTACAGAACACCCTTTGGAATTCAATTTCCAACGTTAACTCTTCAATGTCATCTTAAACTATTCTATATAATTTAACAAATGGTTACACAGTACTACTGAATTCAAGAGAAGTGTCCAAAAACGTCATAAAGGAGATTATTCTAAGTAATTGCTATCAAATACTATTAAATTCTGAATAGTGTTAAGCCCCCTACACCCGCCTGCACAGGCACTCTCATTTAGGATTAAAGGGACCTCTATTTGATTTGTTTTACTTCAATACAAAATAAATTAGGTTGACCTGAATTAAAGGCCTCTTCGATACTCAGGAAGAGTGTCTACACAGGGATTTACTATGCTTTAATTGATCTACTTAAAAAGTTAATTTGGATATTTTTTCCCGACATGCTCAGAAACTACCACAGAGTACATGTGTCATATTTACAAAATGATGCAGTCTAGAGTTTAGGGCTCTGTGAATATGCATTCAGAATGTACTGCTTCAGTGAGCTTACTGGTATTGCTGCGTACTCCTCAGAACTGGAATATGCTTACAATGATGAATAATGGTGAGATTCACTTAATCAAATTTTGTTTATCTGAAGTTAGGTCTCTAGTCTAAGTTTGTTGCATATACTAACTGAACAGAAAGATATGCAACCCTAGGAGATGACAAAGCCATCTTGGTATGCATCTCTGATGTTGCTGTTAGATGATTGCTTTAAGTCAACGTAAGAGGAGGCTGTCCCCAAAAAATTTCACCTCGTATTCCCTTGTCCCTAGCTGCATGTTTCACCATCTCTCTTGTGCCAGCTAGCATTCATACAGCCACCTAAAAAACTGAGTCGGGAAATTGATCCAACTAAAACCAACTCTGCACAACAAGAGAGAAAAAGATTAGTTACAGAAGAGTCAGTGCATGATGTCTCAGGCAGGCTTGATTTTGATTGTGCAACCATATCCTAAAAAAAGCAGGATGAATTGTTTTCCAGATGTATTTCTTTCACTTTTGCAATCATGTGAGCTTTGCAAGTTAGTTTATAGCAAACACCTAACTTAAAACAATTGAAAAGAAAGAAACCTAGCCCCAAGAATTCATACTTGTGCAAGCTCCTATGCATGGAAGTAGGTCTGAGCTTCTGGGCTTCATTCCTTGTGGTTAAGCATCTTTCTTCAATTTTTCACAGCTAGTGTTGTCAAAGACAGTTGGAAACCGTCTTTAAGTGCCCCATTTATAGCATCTTAAAGGAACCTAGTTTCCAGAAAGCACTGGGAGCCCATTCTGTGAAAACCATCACTCAAGCAGGGCACTCAACACTACTAATCACTTTTAAAACACTTGGCTCCATCTAAAAGGAGATACATTATTTTTTTAATAATAAACAAATACATACATATTTTATCCAGCCACGTGAATATTAAGAAACAGTCTTTACCTGTGTGGTACTGCTGTTCACATGGCACATGGATCAGACAACACACTGAGCATTTCAAGAACATCTTGACTCAAAACATGGCAGCCAAAAGGCCTAAGTGCTCAACCTGAATGGCTTTGAAATCAGAGCCCTTCAAATCATAATTCAAGGACTCTGGAGTAGCAAAGGGCAGAAGAGATGAATGGCATAACCCAAGAATGGATCTGAGCAGAAGGGATGTCACAGGGCTGCAAGGGACAGTTGGGAAATTTCTTTGCCCTGGTGGGTTGTGGGCCCTGCTGCTCACTGCCTGACATCAGCCACTTGGAATGCCAGTAACATAACACCCCTGCGACACTTGGTGCTCCTGCCATACAGTTTTATTGCCCTGCTTCCACTCTCTCTGGTTTATATCGGATTGTGTTTTCCAAAGACAGGCAATAAAGAGGGGAGGAGGGGAAGGGGGATTTATAGCCTGCTAAACTAAACTTCCCTGGGCTTGCTGTCCTCTGTCCCAGCCCTCCTTTTGCTGCCCTGACTGGTCTGGAGGAATAGTGCTTATAGCAAGGTCTCAGGGTGTGAAGGACGAGGCTTGTCAGAGTCTACTTGGTTTCTCTTCTTGGGAGGTCAGAGAGCACACACCGGTCATCCACCAACTCAGTTGTTTGAATGTACCAGGCACTGCACCATGCTGTTATAGAAAAGCATGTAGGTTTTTTTCACATGCTAATAATCTCAAGACCAATCTTGAATGGCATACTTAGAATTTGCCACACAAGGCTCTCACTGTTTGTGGAAGGACTGTGGAACAAGTCAAGGCTTACAAAAAACTGGCTTAATAATGCAGGCATCTTTAGTACCCCTGTGAAATGACTGTCAAGGTATCTGCCTCAACAGATTTAATGTGAAAGTTTGGCTTGCTGCATGTGTGTTTTCAAGCATGGCATGATAGTACAATGTGGCTTTGGATCTTTATAATATAGATCTCACAAAACTGGGAGCTTTTAGAATGAGAAATAAATCTGGCTAGTCCTGAGGAGGACCTCCAAAACACCACTGTGCCACTGGTTGTCCCATTCCATAGTCCTTAAGGTATCTGAGATTGATATATGTAGCTAGAAACAATGGCAACTGTAGTTTTCTCAAGCAATGCTGTTTATGGAAGGGGTAGCTAGAATCCTGATAAACTGCCATTCAGGCATATCTGCTTTGTGACAGGCATAACAGCACAATGAGATTTTGACATGCCTTATAAATATGGGGGGTGGGCATGGGATGGGGGAGAGTGGAGGTGGGGAAGGATATGGGACAGGGAGAACTATTTCCACACAGCAAATACTTGGCAAAATGCTCATCCAAGGCATAGGTCTCTAAAAGAAAGATTTTTATCTGAGATGACCACTCAGTGGAACATTCCTCAAACTCACGTGCTGTTCACAATTTTAAAACATCCAATCTCTGCTAGTATATCCTGGGAGATGGGATAAATAAATGGAATTCTTCCCTACTGGATTTCCAGTGTAATGTGGTATAGGGCTGAGAGAGGATTAAGTGCAAAGCAACTTTGCGAATCAAGACATTGCATTCAGGTAAGTGTGGCAGATAAGTGGGGAGGTGGACAAACACCAGTAAAATGCAAGCCCATGCCACCACGTAAACAGTGAGTAACAGAATAACAGTGTGTTCCTCTATCCTGTGATAAAACTGTCAAGTGTCTCTCAACTGCCTGTCATTGACAGAAATTTTAAACCACCTCTTACAAGCGTGATCTCAGTGCCAGGTGCTCCCTTCTGGTCTCTCGTTCACTGCTTTCCAACCACCTCCCTCTTTGAAAGCCGCCCTTTCTGTGGTGGGTAAGGTGAACACACCACCACACAAACACCACGCAGTGGAAGGTATTGCATCAGCTCCTCTGTGAGGTGTAACAAGCAGTGATGGAGTGAAATGCAAGATGATGATTCTGCAATGAATTTGTGAAACTATGATGTTCAAATTGTTTAAGACAGCACTGAACAAAGGACAAGAGAAAACACTGTCCTGTGGGGAAAAATTTAGCAATGACAGAGATGAATGGCATAATGGGACTTTTGAATCTTACATTTCTCTGATTAAGAGACCACACATCATAGCTTCTAAGTCCAGTTCAGCTGCACACCACACGACATGCCAAATGATACCAATCAAAAAACCACCCAACATTCAGGTTAGCACGTGGTTGGGTTTTTCCCTTTTTAATCTTCTACCATGAATCTTACAATGGTTTTGTATCTTTAGTGTGTTATTAAGAGCCAAAGGACTTGGAACTGCACTTTCCAGGGAATTCTGGGTTTTGCAATATTACATCTATTACTTTTACGAAGAACTTGGTTTCAGCTCAGTATGAGGGACTACCGTGTGCAACACATAAAAAAGAAAGGGGGAATCTGTGTCTGGACACTGGTCACTCCTCTGGTTGCATTTGCAACATGAGCGTGTTTTCTTTTTTTTTTCTCACAGAAAGCAGATAAACTGCTCCAGCTTCAGCTTTTCTTTTTCTTCTTGTTCTGTACAGAGGTAGCAATTCCTGGTAAATGATCTCCGTATGGGTCTTGAAAGGGGAACACTACTCAGGCCAGGTTCTTGTGTTTCTATAGTTTGTTATTATCCATTATAAGGAGAAAAAACCATAATGGGGCAGGGGGAGAAGGAAAACCTGGTATTTGGAAAGCATCATCACTTTTTCCCAGCAATAATTCCCAGACCCCTCCCACCACATGCAAAGAGAAATCCTTCATCTCTTCCCTAGGTATAGGGACAAGATCCTTTGTATACTGTGCACTTATAATTTATCTACATGTGTGTACTTTTGGTAGCCTCTTTTCTTCTTACCTGCCAAGTGGTTTGTGAATCTTTGCTTCTATCCAGTTTTGACCTGCCTGACAAGCCAAAGTCGTTATGATGGAATTTCACTAGATGGATTCAGAGACAGTGAGGAAAGGGCAAGATTGTTTTTATGCAAAGGCTTCTTTTGCAGATGGTGGGGTACCATTCAGGAAGTTTATGATACTGAATCAAACAGAGTATCTGTGTGAGGTCAACTCAGAGAGGGTAATCTTCACCTGTTAGAAAGGTGTCAGAGAGACATATGAAACATGAATGTTCTGCAGAACTGCCAACTCTTCTGGAGAGTCCTGCCTGGCTTCACAGCCTGCGGGATGACATGGAAGCAAATGCACCAAGTATAAATGAAATATTTATGCAGCCATGTATCCATCCGAGAGTTTTTATTTCATGCCCTTCATTGCAGTAGTATGTGATCACATTTGAAATACAGATAGGATATACATGTCCAAATAGAAAAAAAAAAATGCTTTTCCATCCCTCCTTGTATAGCAAGACAGTTTTAACTCATTTTAGGAAAACTGAAGTTCAACTCTGCAATTCAAAAGCAACACCTTAAGTGCATGTGAAACTGTGAGCATAAGTTGCTACAGTTCCTGGAGAGCAGCAGGCTTCTTGAGACTACCAAACACAGTTTTCTGCTAAAGCAATTTAACATACAAAGCTTCTGGGTTTAAGGGGGGACTGATCTATTTTGTGCTGCTATGAATAGTTGTGAGACACTATGGATGTCTTTAGAGACTGGAAGCTAATCAATATTCATATTAAAATTCAAGATTCACAAAATTTCAAGGAAATTTCTGGTGTTCTCTGTGGTGCATCACATAGATGTGCAGGGCTTGAAGCTACATCCAAATCTCTCAAAAATTCAATGAAACACAAGCCGAGTATCTAGGATAGGGTCTACCTTTTGTTGCAATGATAGACCATGCTAAATCCGGATGTGCCACTTACAAGTTAATCCCTAGAGACAATTTCCTCTGTATTACAGACTGGTAAGCAAAGACAACACTGGAATAATTAATTCCACCTTTCTTTAGAAGATCCAGCATAAATTGGCTAAGGAATCATTTTGACTTGTTAGTTCCTGGAAGAATAAGTAACTACTCTAGACACTTCTAATTAAACCGGCATTTCTCTATTAGCCAGCTGTAACACTTCTATTCAGGTCTTCTTAAATTTTCCCTGTTCAGAGCGATAGCAAGAGATAAAGGCACCATTTATACTCCAGAATTACAGATCAGGTCTAAGTGGGAGTTATAGTTGCATGTCCTTCACTGATCATCTACATGGGAATTAATTTTACTGTTTGTGAGGGAGAATGCAAGTATTGTCATGTTTTTCAAACATTACTATGTCTTTTTTTTTTTTCTCAGGGAAGTTTCACATTCAACTTCCTCTCTATTCTGAAAAATTTCTCTGAACACAGACCTCTGTAAAGATGCCTGACAAATATATTGCTCTTTTACAAGTTGCGGAATCTCAGCCTGTCTTGAATGCTGCCACGATTTCAAGTACAGCCTGGCAATACATGTTACAGCACTATGACCTGCCAGATTTTCAGTATGTAAATCAGATATAAACATCTCTCCCACCTTCATGGTTTTATTTCCTGATTGCCCTGCATTGTATCTAATGCATTTAACAATTACTTCATCTGAAATACTTCTGGTGGAATAATGAAAACAAATCCTGGATCCCCCTCCTCCTCTATTTCTGTTGCTTATTAACCCAAGGTGATTTAGGACGTCCTTGAGCCTTACAGCAATTGAAATTTATTTTGGGAGCTGTGTGCTTAGGGACATGTGGAAGAGGTTACTTATTCCAAAGAGCCATCCAGCAATGATGATGTCATAGGAGCTAGCAAAATACCGTATCAACTCAGTTAGTTTGCTACCAAATCACTGCCTGTAGTTTTCTATATGTGGTGGCACCTGCTGATATACAGGGTGCCTGTATATAATTGACATATATATTGCTTACTTTTTATAAATATTTAAAATTAGTTTTTTTTCCTTTTATTTTTGGCCTTCTTTAAACCCCGTTAGTAAACTTCTGCAGTTTTATTTGCAATAGGCAAATATCTATAGCAAACAAGTTCCACCTCAATCTAAAGTGAAATGCAGCTCAGTCACAGCATGCTGAACTCCCAGGCAGCTCTTTTACTGCTTCCTTTGCATATGCAATAACAAATGACAGATGTGTGAATAAAGTGATCTATATGGAGGATATTTTTCTATAGACTCCTATTCAGATATTGAGTTGAGCTTGAGGAAATTCTGCTTCAGGTAGCTAGCATTATTGAGGCCTTTTTCAGAGATGTTTTTAAAATTCATGGCTTCCTCCTGAGACTAGCAGTATTCAAACTTTGCCCTTGGTTCTGAGGAAACATATACTGGTTAAAACTATCTAAGGTAACAAGTAGAGACACTCACTTCACTATGGTCTGTCTAGTTGTGACTTGCTGCTGGGAAGGCTAAATATCCAAGCAGTGGAGAGTCTCAGACTTCCTTTGTGGGACACAGCATAGAATCATAGAAAACAGGGCAAAAAGAAATCCTAACCGGTCATCTAAGCTATCTCTTTCCCCAGGATAGCTGTACTTGCAGGGTTCCTTGATGAGAAGTCAAGGATTGGTGTTAGGTGGGGTTTTTTTTACAGGGTGAACTACAGGTTCCCTTTACAACCTTCCAGAAATTATGTAGTGCTTTGTTTATGCTGTGCTGAGTAATTCCTCTCTCTCTTATACGCATATTGAGTAGCTTAAATACTGCTGGTAAAATGCTGTAGATCCATGCATTGGTGGATTAAAATGCCTATGATTACTGAAGGGGCCTGAAGTATCTTTTTCTAATAGTTTGCCTCTTTTGGAATCTGATTCAGTGGGACTTAAAACTCTATGGGAAGATCCTGACTTTGAGTACTGAATTAGGTCCTTTATAGTACTGAACTATTTGTACGTAGATTGTGACATTTTGAAATATCGAATTAATGCATTATTACTTGTAAATGTTGGTGTGCAATATTCCTCATTGCAAATAACTCATAACTAGCTTGCTTTGAATATCCCATCTGCAAATTCACCCAAAGTGGATTAGTTACAGGACTCGGGTGTTATGAATACCGTGCCCTGACTGGTTACTGAACAGCACATTCCACGTATGTTATGAACAACTGTACCATTCAGTGTGTGCTTTTTGCAAATATTCAGATATTAAATTCTCCCTCGGTAGGCACAGTGCTATATAACTTGAACATTCACTGGCCTACAGAGTATCCTGCTATGATTAAGTCCATAATTCTTTCAAAATTTTAGGATAAGTTCATAGAAATATTATGGAACACTTAAGTTATAATAAGTGCAACAGGGGGTTCTCTGCTACAGAGTTGGTCAGAATATTATTGGGACATAATGGGAGTAATAGGTGTGAACTAGTTGCTACCTGGGAGCTTGGGGACAGAAGAAGAAGTATAAAGAAGAAGTATAAAGAGGGACCACACTTTCAGTGTTAAGGTGAGTAGGTCACTTTGTGGTGATGGTGTTGTCCCAACAAGTACAGTCTGCACTGGGTGAGAACCTCCACACTTTTGACACCTTTCTTGCATGATGTCCTGAAGCCAGAAGTGGTCCCTCTGGTCATCTTATAACTCTATTTTAATTTACACCAATCTTCGCTTTACATCTCTTTCACTAGGATGTTACAGGCAGTCACTGGTATCAGTCATTTGCTCTGAGCAAGCAGATTATTTTAATTTGGCCTTTCCCATACTTGTCTTCCCCCCTCCCTTTTTTTTTTTTTTTTTTTCTTCAGAATGCATTGTCTCCTACCAACTGCTCTTCTCCATTCCCTTAACTTCAAGCAAACAAAGCAGACTGTGTCCCACATAATAGGACATCATCATGTCTAGGAAATTTTTTGGCTCTTACGTGTTCCTTTTCTACTCCTTTAATTCTTCTCTTTATAGATTTCCCCTATGCCAATTCCTCATCTGTTACTCCTTCTCTCTCATTCACTTCTTATTCCCTTTGTGGATCAGAATCTTTCCTGTATCTACTGCAGACTTCTTAAGGTGTCTGTGTCTGGTTAAACGGTCCTATTAACAACAGGGATTGTTTGTATGACCTAATTAGATCTCCACAGAGACAGCCTTAATAGGCCCTTTTGGTTTTTTGGATTGTCCACAAAGTAATAGTGCAATGGCAGCGTTCATTTTGCTTGGCTGTATCAGGCCATATATCACATTCTTTTCCTTCCAGTCCTTCAAATAAGTTTTTCTCATTGTTATTTTGGTTTCAAATTATAGATTATAAATTTCACTTTTCTCCACTTTTCTGTATAATTTGACCCCCAGCTGTTGAAACTACTTCAACTGATTCCCCCTGTCCACCGTCCACCCCCCTTCCTAATGGTTTCATATGAAAGACAGTCCTAACTTTAGGAACAAATGACGTCCCTCAGACCAGCTGTGTCTAATAAAAACCCAACCTCCAACTCTCACTTCCCTTCCTCAAAAGGATAAAATTGATTTGAAAGTACTGACGATAAGATACATGGGAATACAAAATCTCCTTCAGTCAACAGACCAAAGCTGTGCATGGTGACATCATTGTATCCAAAAGAAATGATGCTGTCAGTTCCTCCACTGCCCTGTAACTACAAGTTATGACATTTGTCCTGTGGAAGGGATATTTGTTCATTTAATTTAGCTTGTTTAGTCTGGCTAGAGCTATTTTCATGCCTGAAGTGCCATAACGAGCACTAGAAAATATGGGTTCCCCTCTAGGCTCCATTAGCATCAATCGATGTTGTGAAAAACACTAGTATTGGATGACCACTTGATACAATTCTACAGTAACACTGCAGAGTATGTAAACTGGGAACAGAAGATGGCATTCCACTAGAAATGACCTGCAGTTCCTGTTGTACACAAGACAGGACTGGTACCTGGCATGAGCCTATACTACTTACTCTTACATGTGGGATGTCCTGGCAGGTAGACCAAAGGTTGCCTATACATGTCTATATGACTGAACACAGCTGTATCAGAGAGCAGATGAGGTTTCAAATCCCTCCAGTGCCTGGGAAACATAAAAAGAGAGCAGGGATGATCCATATGACTGAGTATTCAAAAATCTTCTGTTTCCCTGTCTTTTCCTATTATCAGACAAAGCAAGGTATTTCTGTAATACTTAGTGCTGCAGGCAAAAACAGTAACTTGGATCTTTTTTTGTGGGTTGTTTTTTTTTCTGTTGCCCACTGGGTATTTATTCTGTTCAGCATCTCCAAACTTCTTAAAAACCTGTATCCATCCCTCTCTTCACCCTTTTTTCTACTCTACTTGGACGGCTTTGAGTATTTCTCTAGACATGTTTGACTGAGAACCTTTTATGGAACTCTCATTTGTAACACATAATTTTAATGAGAATTCTAGAACATCTAGGTCTCGGTCAATTTAGAGATAACACTCTGGTTTTTTAGTTCCATTTCATCTTTCAATTCCCAAATGAAACCAGCAGATACAGGATAGCTACAAATGATATGAGAAAAATAGCCAGGAATCTTTTTTAAAGTCCAGAAGAGTTTTCTTGATTTAGGTATGGAATAAGGAGATTTAACTGCAAATTTAATGCCTTTGTTACTACTATAGAGTATGAAAGTTTTGATGACCGAAAGGAATAAATATATCAATGCTCTATTCAAATTTTGAATGAAGGCTGCTCTTGCCCATTCCCACATTTCTTTAGGGGTCTGATTCTGCAGATATAAACCTTCCCTGAAAACTGTTTAATTTCAATTAATTCAGTGGGAATCGAGGTTACTTATCACCTTCCAGAAAGTTCTGAAAATGTTGTAGAAGTGAACTCTTTATACACAGGTGAACAGTCTAGACAAGACAGCTGGAAAATCACAAGCTTTCTCACAGCTGCTAACACCTATGGTTCATGTAGCAAGTCACAGGAATCCTGGAGACAGAAGAGTATCAGCTTTTTTTTGTCCTGAAACTGCTGCCTGCAGAGTATTTTGAACAATGCAATTACAAATTACTGTAATAATAGGACCTCTGCGAGTTCTATTGGAAGGCAGTTTCACTATCTAATAGATCTCATCATTAAGAAATGTTTCTCGTGCTCAGCTACGATGTAGTAATATCCTCTAGTTAATTAGAACTGCAGTCTTGTTTTAGTTTGTTGTGTCATTCTACATGACTTCGGCTCTTTGGGGGAAACAAATCTGAATTGACGTAGAATAACATACCCTGTGGTGAGGAAAGCAGTACTGGACAGGGACTGGGAAGCATGTTGTATAAGTGAAGTACTGTTATTTGTAGCCAGCACTGAAAATCTGCAGAAATATGTAACTTCTGTAGATAACTGGATAACTGCAAAAACAGCTATGTTGACAAAACAGTTCACTATCTTCTGTTCTAGTGCCTGTTACATCTCTTTTCCCTTTATTGCTTCAGAAAACCCTTAATGCACGGAGGCTGAAATCAGCCTTCTGGATCTGTTAGGGAATTCCCTCCAACCCAAGGAGGACCACTCACAACTGAAGAGATTTCAGAAATCAGCCTCTCTGCTTTGTGGTAGCACACTGTAAATCTGATTTAGCAAAGTACAATGATCTGATATGATACAGAAAATGAATGTGTGAAGTTGTTCTTTGCAACAGATCCTTCCACAGATGAAGTTCTAGGGTTAATTCTATATAGCTAAGACAGCCAAACCACTGTCAGTAGTATAACTCTGCTGCTGCTTAGAAGCAGCTTTTTGGGACCTTTTACGGATTTTTGTTTGATAAAGTTGAGAACAGTTCATTGTTTTGTAATTGGCTTATTTCTAAAATATTTGCAAGTTCCAATACCTCAAACAGGACAGTAATATGCAATTCATACATAACTTTCTGGACCTCAAGAACTAGGTATCTCAACTGTTGCCAAAGGCAGCTACTTTGCATTTCTGTCTCCCTTGAAAACTTTGCACAGAAGTCTCTTAATCATCCTCTCTGTTCAACATCAACTCATCTAGACCAGTGGCTGAAACACCAAACTTAATACCAACCTGCTTTCAAACAGTTAATCAGTACCACACATAGTGTTTTCATGTTTCAAACAGACAAAAAAAAATGTTCTACCCACCAATATGCTAAATAAATCCCTTGGTTCAGGCACTGCACAGCACCTTTATCTCTTCCTAGGAGTAGTATCAGTGAGGGCTACCATGCCAGCCATTAGCTTAATGTTAAACACATTACCTAGCATAAAGTTAAACACATTAAAGTTTTTTTAATTTCTCAAGAGAGAATCTGTAAACCTTTTCATGATCATATACACTGCAACACCCAGTGGTACAGTATCACTGATCAACAGACAATGAGTTGATTAAATAGAGTCTAGAGCAGGGGTCCTCAAACTACGGCCTGCGGGCCAGATATGGCCCCTCAAGGTCCTCAATCCGGCCCCTGGTATTTACAGACACACACACACACCCCCGCCCCCTGCCTCCCCACCAGGGGTTGGGGGGGGAAACCAAGCAGCCGCAGATGGCTGCTTGCCACTTCATCCGTGCACCGCCCCCCTGTTTAAAAAGTTTGAGGACCCCTGGTCTAGAGTGAGACACATGAGAATAAATTCCAGGACAATGAAAACTCTAGGGAGACATTTTTAATTTTCAGGAAACTGCCTCAGTTACCTATTGTATTTTTGCTTTATTTTAACAAACACAGTGCTATACAGGAAATGCTGATTTTACTCCTGCAAAACTATTTTATGAGGAATCATCTTGTTTTCTCCCACCACCACACCATTTCTATACTGTCTGAATGCTTAAATCTTACTCTTGCCTGCATAGAGCAGGAAGAACTCCACTCAAGCCCACACAACAGGAAGAGAAACCAGGCCTTTTTTCTGTCTGCTTCATGGTAACAAAATCATTTGGATCACTCAAGGAACCAGGAGTGAGTTTAACAGAATGCCATGAAGCTGGGTTTGCTTTTGGGGAATTAACTGTCCCTGTTCATCCCCAGCACACAGCGATGGAGCTATCAGTAAAGTTAATGCACTGTTGCTGGCTTCAAGATGTCTTTGGCAGCTTACAGCAGTCAGCTAAGTTAGCCCACTGGTGGGCATGATACCAAGAGACAGCCTCAGCTCCTAGCTGAGGAGATATTCCCCTTTTAGAGGACATATTTATATTTTAGAGGGAATATTTGTATTTTATTAATAGTTTTATTAATATTTCAAAGGGAATGCCATCCATCAGCAGATGCCTACAAATCACACTTGGGATTTTCCCTGTGTCACACAAAAGCATCTACAGAATTCCCCCCGCCTGTCAGCTTGGCACCTCCTCCCTTCCCGGCATGGTGGACTGCACAAAGCCAGGTACCATGCTACCTGGGAGCATTTTCTCCTCATTCTGACAGGACAGCCCTCCCCGGGTGCCAACCTCTCACGTCCCTGGGGTATCCCTCGCATTGAAATGGGCACTGAGGAGCTCATTGCAGTACAAGGATGACAAGTTACCTGCTAAAGTAGCAGCAAGCCCGCCTTGAAGTGCTTGGTTTGCTCCTCTCAGTAGGGAACGTGTGAGCTGTCTCTTCCGTGCCAGCGTCGAGCCCTCTCTGCCTCGCAGGCCATTTAGGAGCCAGCCCCATGGTGGGGAGGGGTGGCAGGGCCCTGAGGAATGAAGCGGCCCGATGGCACGGAGCGGCCTGCGAAAGCCCTGAGGGGCAGAGGGGTACGTTGGCACCGAGTAGCGGTGAGAAGACCCTGAGGTGTGAAGCGGCACGCGTGAGCGTGGAATGCCGAGGTTCCGAAGCCTTGAGGCGCGGAGGGGTACGGAGACAGTGAGTAGTGATGCGAAGTGGCGGGCTGGGGTGAGGTACTCGGTAGTAGCGGCGCGGTGTCGGCCGGGGCGTACGCGGAAGTGCTGTGCAAATCTTCAAGGATTTTGGATTTCGGTGAGTAGCAGCATCCGGTGAAGAAAGACTGGAGGACAAATTAGTAAATTCTGAGTAAATTTGGCTTTCGTGTGTTTATTGTTCATGAAGTGTGTTACAAATGACCTGAAACTTCTGATTGTGCCATTTCAAGATTCAGAAAACAATGTATGAATTTCAATGAAGAGCCTGGAGATTTGTTTTTTTTCCAAAGTTTGTATTTCAAAAGTTATGTTTATTTCTGCCTGTAAAGGTGGACAGCTTTCATCAAAATGCTATTTTTCTTTGAAATGTATTCAGCAGATCCATGCCTTTCAGGTCACATGTTTCGCTCCTGGATTTCCCCCTGTGTCTTCTGCATCCTGGCACAAAATTACTTCAGGGCTAGAGCCTTTGGTCTTCACTCAGTGGAACAGGACTGGCTTGTCCAGGAAACCTGTGAATGTGCACAATCATAAATATGTTCTTAGTGCAGTGGTTTAGTAATAATTCCCATTATTTGTGGGGTTGTACAGTGATAAAGCAAGGCTCCAAGGGGCTCGATGTCTGTGAGACCTGGGCTAAAAATGAATATTTCACATGATGAAACATTAAACAGTGGAAGCCAGATGAGAGAAGCAGAGTATTGATAAGAAGATGGAGAGGTTGGACAAGCCAGGTGTGACTGAACAAATTTATTTATTTATTTATAGGAGAAGCCCGACACTCATATTGCATAACCTTTTCAAATCCTAGGTGAAGTAACATCATCCCTTATATCTAAATCACCTACCATTTCAACTGTAAATGAAGTTTTGGTAGGTATTTATGCATTAACTACAAAGGATTTTCCGCTATAAATAACCTAATAGAATTGTAACACTGAATCTTCCGAGTGGAGCCACAGCTTCTACTTTAAAAGAAGCAATTGTCAGCGTAGCTTGTAATGATTTCCTTCTCCCCAAGATAAACTATCTAAGCAAATTGACTGTTGCTCAGGTATTTTTACTCATTTTAAATGCATCCATATTAGGGTTAGTGGGTTAACTGTCTCTACACTTATCCAATGCCAATATCCTCATGCAACTTTTAAGTATAGGCAAGGTCTTAATTTTTTATCCTAAACTATCATTGTGTTCCTGTGCTAGCAATGAAATTAGTGAAAACACATTGTTTTGGAAAGCTGAATGAACTTCCTGTTTATGGAAATGGGATTTTTTGACTGAATTGTATGGTAATGCAATTACCAATTGCAAATTGTTACGTAAATTTACTTTTTAAAAAAGAGGAAAAACCATTGAAAGCTGAAACACTAGTGTTTCTTCTGGTTTCCCAAACAAATGTGGTTTCATTATCGGTTGGTTTTTAGTTAAAAGAATTGTTGAAAAAGAAAACAAAATTTCTACATGGAAATTGTTACAGTTCTTTCTTTTGCTTTAAAATTTGGTAAATATTTCTCCAAGTTGTTTGAATTTAGCCTATGCAGATATATCAACTGAAATTTATTTAAATTCTGATTCAGACATAGTTGCAAGCTGTGTGAGTTGCTTTAAAAAAAGGCTTAAAAATATAGTGTACATGGGCCCAAACGTTTGCTATTCTGTAACTCATGTTCTTACTTTATTCCTATTCTTAAGGCGGGAAACATTGGGGAAATAAGTACTTCAGTAATGTACATGCTGTGAACTGTGCTAAGAACTGCTCGTTTAGATCACAGTTGCCCCTGCTGGGAATTATTCCAGTCAAAATGATAACAGCAATGGTTGAACGGCATCTACAAACGAAGGTCATCTTCTCTATGATAGGGAATTGCCTGGTGGTTTTAGCTTAGTCTGTAAGCTTAGTCTATAACTGAGCATGATGATTGCATTCTGGTGATCTCTGCTGGAAGAGCTCGATGTTGACACAGGCTGGTGCCACATGGTTCTTGCTGTGAACCACGTGGCTGTCAACTCATTCAGAGGCAAAGCTTTAGCACTGTCTTAGACCGTATCTCCTGCCATGAGTGCCTCAGAGTAGAATAGGTCCTGTGTGCTCCCTAGCAGGCACTGCTGCTATGCTGAGGCAACCACAGTGCCCTACAGAGACTCACATGTTCTACTGATTATCCAGCACACTTAAACTTTGAGTTATAAGTGTGACCCTAGCCAGTTGGCTGAAAAAATATATTTGACATCATTGAAAATGTATGCTGCTGCTGAAGCATGGATTTTAATTTGAGGAAAATGTCGGCCATAATCTAGCATACATTAAAAAATATATCTTTTTATTTCCATATGGGTCACGTTAAGGAAAATATTAAAAAAAAAAAAAAAAAAGCCAACCCTATTATATGAAGTCTCATTAAAGCAGCCTGGAAAAGTTTAGCCAATTTACAGGCTATACATCTTAATCTCCCCAAATTACAGGAACGATAGAAAAACGGGTGGTTGAGAGGGAAAGCGGGACCAGCAGAACCTGGCTGGGGGCCAAACAATGGATCAAGTAGCCCTTGCTTTCACTTGACTGCTACCCCTTGTTATTTAAAGAAAAGAAAGGATTTTCAAAGAAAGGCCTGGAAATGGCAAGGCATGGAAGGTACTTCCTTCTCCAGATGAAAACTAAGACCAAAGCTTGGTTATTTTAACATGGTGCTTTGCCCCAGCACTCTAGTAACTAGAGAGAGATATTTCTGAGAATTCCTGAGAGAAAGTAAGGTACACATACATGCATATGTACTTTCTGTTATAGGGTAAAATAGGAGCGGGGGGGCAGAGTGGCACATGATGAGAATGAGACACATGCATTAGTAATGAAGCGGAGGATACCTTCCTTACAGCTCAAGGAGAGAAGGTAATAACTGCACAGCTTTCTGTTTGTGTGACTGTTTGGCTACATGTTCATGAAACTTTTTTTTCTTCTGTGGTATTTAGCAGGCAGGTGGTTTAGGTAGCGACTGTACCATCTTGGACAGCATCTGTAGGGAAGCAAAGAGTGGAATGGGTATAGAGATGCCAAAGAACGCAGAGACAAAATGGCCAGAGGCAAAAGGAAGGAAGCAGTCAGATATGAAATGGCGGAGAGGCAATTGTCATCACTAAATTCAGCGCTGTATGTGTGAAAAACTACCTGGTTACTGCTTTTGCTGCTGTTGCACTGTGTTGCAAGGCTCTACTCCAATGGCAAAAGAGGCTGTGTGAAGGGAGCGTGAAGTTGGGGATTGTTGCCTTTTGCGTTGGTCTAACGGACCAGACACTGCAGAAAGCATTAAAAGGAGGTGAAGTGTCCTGATGTGAATTAGCAGGTATGTCAAGAGCCAGCAAGGGGAACAAACCTGATTAGCTGAAAGACAAGGAGAGAAGCTACAAGGTTTTGAGTGTTTGCAAATCAGCCTGCTCTTAGCTGAAGCCAAGGCTGGCTTAATGCCTTAACTCTGTGAAAAGGGTAGGGTAGAGTAGAGTAGGAATATGTATTTTGTTTCTGTAATATTTTAGTGAATAAGAACTTGCAACTGCAGGTCAGACCAAAAATGCGTGGCGGAAATCAATGGTGTTTTTCCCCTTGTAGGTCTGATTATAGTTGACCAACCTCATCTCCCATTTCTGTGGTACCTAGAAAGCACACTGGTAGCAAGCTGGCTGCCTGCCTGCCTAGGTAGATGGAGGTGCTCACTGTTTACCTCCCTGCCCTTTCAAGATTAATGTATTTGTGCTGATATTAATCTGCTGTGCATTTATGTGTGTATTAGGCAAATTGCAGATGACTGACAAAGCAGTTCTTTTATGGGAAGGCTTTGTCTTGCTGAACCACCTATTTCATGCTTTCAGATCAGGGTATCTACTGCAGGGGAAGCTGCTGGAGATAAGTATTTTTTCTGTGCTCGGGTAGGCAGTCTTTCACTATAGTATTCCATGAGCTTGATCTTGAAATCTGTTACTTTCCTATTCCTCAAGCCCTCTGGCCAGGGATTGGCCCAATATCAATGTAACAACCAAAGGGAGGGGTTACACTTTTTGTGTGGCCAGCTCTGGCTTGTTTGAGGAGTTTCCTGCCGACTTGTTTGCTCGAGGAAACTTACAGCTTGGCAAATGGGTTGCACCGCCCGCTTTTTTTGTGTATTTGAGAGTGTTTTTTGCATGTGCGTATGTCTGTGTTTGCCATGCCCTACCTATTTCTTCTTTTGCATAGTACTTTGAAACATTGCCTGCAGGGGCTAAGGCATTTTGTGTGCCTTCGATGTGAAATGGGTCTTAGAGTATGTGCAAGTGGTAATGTTAATGTGGGCGTGTCTTGGAGGCAAGTTTATTAATACAACTAGAGATAATGGCCTTGGCAGTATCTTGAAGTATCCTGCTGCATAAAATTATAGACTCTGTGGAGACAAAGAGATTAGGGAGAGCAAGGAAGATTATTTCACAAAACAAAATATCATTGTAATTTGTTAGTCTTAAAACTTTGCAGAATTCGGTGGGAAAAATTAGAGGCCTGCCTTAAATATGCTGAAGTTTGTACAGCTAGACTTGATGAATGACTAGCTCCACCTTACCGGTTTGTGTCCAAGAATGCACAAAGCAATATATGTTTCTACAGTCATATTGTTAAAAATATATCTAAGTGGTCACATTTGGAAAAAACCTAATTCTTGGCTTTGTAGAGGTCTGGTAGGATAAGTAATAGTGCCTATTTTCTCCTGATTAATTTAATTTTTTCCATCCCTGTTTTTGTTCATGGCTTCTCTGCAAACAGACCATAGAACATCCCAACTATTCAACATTTATGAATTCCTTTTATCATCTTAAACGCAAATAATTCAAGACAGGGACCATGGCTTCTTATGTGTCCCTACCATGTTTAATACAGTGACATCTAGGTCTGGACTGAATTTGGTTGTCTGGGTAATGTTTTCTCTGTGTACAGTAATTTAGTTTCAGTAGAGATTTTTGGGCCACTTTACCTGTTCCTTGTGTAATCCATCTTTTGTTGAAGTAAATGTTTAAGATTTTCCCAGTGTTTCCACTGGGTTTTCATGACTTCTCTCCAGTTCCTGCAGCTGTTCATATTCACATCATGCAACTCTATGGGCTTAGTGACTTTAATTTGAACTTAGCTCCTAATGCCTCTCTTCAGGTTGGCTTACAGACATCATGGGTTCCTACTGGTTTAATTTGCTTTTAATAGTTAATTTTACTTCCCATTACCATTCCTCCAAATGCGTCTGAATCTCTCACATATACGTATGTCTGGTCAAGGTCTTCTGACAGGAGGAAAAAATGTACTTGTTTGTTAACACCTGCACTGAAAAGCTCATACTTCTGTGAAACATATCTCTGAACCACCCAGAATAGGTGTAAGACACTATTTTTCTTCCATGTGTTTTCTTCCTCTTTAGCTTTCGTTTGCTGGTTTGTTTTGGGTTTTTGTAAAAGCATTCTTAGGCAGCCTGCAATTTAGTGGGTAGATGGTTGAGAGAGGTGCTAGGAAATAGAAAGCCTCTGAAATTCCCCACCAAAACACTTCAAATCCATTCTTACATATGGAGCCTTCCTTCAGTGGGATTTGACTGAGGTAATCACCAATCCAGAGCCTCTGCTACCTAGATTTGAAATCCCAGTGAATGCAGATGTATGAGCTGGCAGATGTCATTGGCAATTTCAGAATAAATGTGCATATAGGCTTCGTTGTACTATCTCTGGGATTTCAGGCCACTGTTAGAACTTACACCTTTTGGTAGTTATGACTTCTGTCACTAATGTTTATCCTGTGTAATAGTTGAGTAATTGTGCACCAGAGCTTGCTGACTTATGTTGTCTGTCTACAGTACTAGGTGGGAAGTTCAGGCAGTACTTCCCCTGTCGGTGCTGTCCTCTGGCTTTCAGGGAAAGTTGCTTTCCCAAGCTTGAAAGATTCCCTAGAACATGCATGCCACGATTTTTCAAATAAGCCACAAGGAGTGAAGTGCTTATCATCTACTGAAAATTACTGTGAGCTGCTTAGCTGTCATGCTGGTTTTTGAAAGGTTCTAGTCATGAGTTAGATTCAGGAAGAATCAGGACAGTGTTAACTGCACAGCATTCAGAGTTCTCAGGGGAACTGAGAAAATAGAATGGGGACTTGAGGGGGATCACTTGTGACTTTTGGTATCCCTTTCAGCCTACTTCTAGAATCTGCACGTACACATTCAAAAAAACCAACATTAGGGTCTCCCCCGCCGTGTGTCCTCCCGTCCTTTTTTTTTTTTTTATTCCTTCATTGAAACAGACTTTGTTCAATAAACGTAGTAGAGCAGTATCTTGAGTTTATAGGGGTTTTTTATTATATTAAACTCTTTACCCTCTGTAGATTAGCTTTGACTCTACAGCATAGCCACAGGAGGAAAGCGATCGAAAAAGGAAGCACATTCACACTGGGTGGTATTACATTGGTAGTCTTGTATCAGCAGGTTTGAGGGAATGGATTCAAGCTTGGAACTTATGAAGTACAGTGTCTGATCCTGCCTGGCCACCTGCTCCATATATGGCATGGGACAAATCCCTTTACTTTTACTTTCTGCTCTTCAAGCACTGGAATAGACATACTTTTCAAAGCTGTATCTGGTCATTAAAAAACAACAGACAACTCTTACATACTAGTTAAATTCTTGTTACTTTCGACTCGCTATGTTAGTTTTTGGAAGACATGAGGCCTTTAAAGCTCTTGGGCTGCGAAGCTTGTGAAGTTCTGGTGTGTATGAATCTTTGAAGAACAGCTACTATTGTTAACCTTGTGCTGATGTCCTTTGTTCACACCATAAGCGTGTAATGGTATGCCCATCTTGGAGCAGTATGGGATTGTGAGAACGCAGAGACTAGCTACACCAAGGCATTTTAGTTTTGTTTGTAATTAATTACTATAAGTGGAACCTTTTATTACTGAATGTTGGTCCTTACTGGTACAGTACTCTATTTTTATCTTATTTGAAACTTCTGAAATCTTCTCTCATACTGATAACAACCGTACTTTTTTTCCCATATTAAGCATCATAGCAAGACATTCTAGACCGCACCTGTATTTGTGACTGTGTTCCTTGAGTGTTTGGGAAACATGGACTGTAAAAGCTGGTATATGTATATGTGTGTGTGTGTGCATACTGTAAAAGGGGAAGTTTTGAAGTCTTAGAATTCTTCTTATATGTGTAATATTAGCTACTAACTAGGGATAAACTTAATGTACTCTGCATGAAACTCCAAACACTGTTAATGGGAATCTTGACTGTTCCCTGAGACTGAAAGCTGAAAGGGAAAGAATGCTTGCTTAACCTGCTGTTTGGATGCTGAACCCATTTCTGGGGCAATGTTTCCCTAAGGAGGGAGATTGAAAGATTTTGCTGATTGACCACAGCTAGAACAACTGTGGCATGCTCTCCTGAGGCAACTCTCCCTCCCTTTCATGTAGGAAGGAAGTTCATCAGTTCCCTAAGATGGACCTGTGTCTTTCACAGTACAAAGACAGATAATACCACAACGTGGCTGTGCTTACATTGATGTTGTTTTCCTCTACAAGGGAGATGAATATATGTCATGCAGGCATAGCCCTATGACATATTCAGGCAGCAAGAAAGTATGTAAGCATTTGTCTGTCCTTCTATCTTTGCCTCTATTGTAGAAATACCACAGGCAAATGGAGAGTGTTTAAGGTTAGTATCTCAGTAAAATCTGAGCTGATCTCCACTCTGCTGCTGCACTCCACATGTCTTTATATGGTTCACAGTCCTCCCAGTTCTAGCTTTGCTGCTATGTAGAGTACTGTGATTGTTGATCAAGTAGCACATGTGTAGGGTGCTAGAGCACTTGGTCATCTTCTCTGTTTCTGTCTGACAAGGGTGAATCACAGTCCTTGGGGGCCTTTCTCCACAAACTGATAATACCTGAAAATTAAAATACAGTTTTAAATGAGCCTGACCTTGAGAGGTTTGGAGCCACCCGTCTTAGTAGATCATCCGTATTTCCATTTATGATTGTACCTCATAACTTTTATTTGGCATCACTCCTACTGCTTGGAGATGTGTGTGTAACTAAGAGATCTGCATTTGGCTTTATTATGTCCGTTATGCTCTTTACTGGCCTTATTGTCTATCTAACTGCCCAGCTATTTGTTCTAGTCTAGTCTGAAAAATGCCGCGCTGTATACTCGGCTCTGAGGAAGCCCTTTTGATGCTAAAAATACGATGTGGTGGTTTTAAGAACAAAGAATTTCCATATCGCACTTTCAGTTGTCTGGTTCTGAAGAACTTGTCTCTTTTACTAACGATCATTATTTATTAAAAAATATCAATAGGGAAAAAGTCAAATCTAGAATTCTAAATATCCTTCAGTGGACTTTTATATGCCTTAAACATGCAGGCACTTTTGAAAATTGGACCCTGTCAATACATCCTACATCCTTCTCTGAACCCTCTGTCTTGCTTGTCTAGAATGTAAAGCACTCTAGGGGCAGAAGCTACCACTATGCATGTTTGCACAGTATCCAGTGATACCAGACTTTCATCTTCTTCAGAGCTCTTGAATGCTTCTGTCATGTTGCTATACAGCACTTTTTTGAACTGAACATTTACCAGATCTCTGAGATACACTACTTAGGCACCAAGTTTCTGCAGAGCAAACATGTTATGGCATACTGTTCACCTCTGGAGCAGTTGTATAGGCCTTCCACTGTACCTAAATTGGCAGAGCTTCTAGAAGCAGCATTAAATGGAGACAAAAGCAACTTTATCTGTCACGTGGAACAACAGAATAACCTTAGCTAGTGCTGCAAGAAAGCAGGTAGAGAATGTCTTTGTGCTGTGCTAATGCTGGGAAGTTAGCAGAAGGAGTCAGGCATACAGCTCCCAAGAGCTGCTGGAAAGCAAGAGGAGTGAGTTTGCTTTCTTCCCTTTTTTCTTTTTTTTTTTTTTTTTTTTTTTTTTTTGTCAAGGTTTAAGTTGATTTTCTCTTCTACTCTATTGCCCCCCTTCCCCCTCTGCTCCCTAAGCCTGCTTTTGATTTGGTTTTATTGGCTAGTGAAAGGAATCATTTACTAGTCAAGGGCCAAGCAGTGACAAAGGAATGCAGGTAAATTAGTTTCAGTTCCTATTTCTCCCTGTCTTCCTTCTTTGGAATTTGAGCTTTAGAAAATAAAGTCCTTTTACCCATACCATGCTACCCACCCCCTCCCCAGCCCTTTTTCGAAAAGGATTTTGCCTGCCCCCCCAACCCTCTCTTTCAAGAACTTTAGTTTTGTAACTAAGAAAACCCCCATTAAAGTACCTAAAATGTCAAGGTGTACAACACATTCAATGAAATACAACGGAAATGCACATTTTTTAAAAAAGCAGCTTTTTGCGTGCACCTTAAAAGTGCAGAAAATAAACTGCAAGTGCCATAAAGCTTGTTTTAATGAATAACTACGTACGCACTGGGAAGTTTTACATGCACATATATCATGCTTCAAATGCTGAAATATAGTTAAAGTTTAAACATTTTGCTGAAGAAAATATGCAAAAGAACTTGCAGAGAATCAACATGTAGAAAACCTGTATGTTCAGTCTTTCATCACTCAGTATTACTGAAGTATTAAGCACTAAACTAATAGTAGCATTCAAACTGTCTTTTCTTTTTTTTTACTTTTTTTCCCTTAGTAGCTTGCTTTCTTTTGGACAAAATGCTTCAAATGTACCCAAATGTTTCAGCAGCTGTATCCTTACGCAAAAATCTTCAGAGAATTGAGGCTTTTTTTTTTTTTTTTTTTTTTTGCATTGCATTGGTGCCCTTGGTAAATAATCTAAAATGCTACATGATGTTAAATGGTACAAGGCATTGTGTAGCATTAATGATAGAAAATGGTTTGTTTCTCTTTTATAGCTATTCCTGTTAGTTATTTCCATGTTCTTAACACACAAATAAACCCATGATTTTTCTTCTTTTTTAAACACACCAAAAATGCTTATTCAGTCTTTTAGTTGTCTTCATAATTAGATAAACTTTGTGTTTATGCATGCGCAACACATACTTGAAATATAAAATATCTGTTATGCCTAAACAACAGTGTTTTGGACACCAGCTGAAAGAAGCCAGGAAATGTAAGTTAAAGGCTGATATTCCCTACTTGCCTCATACTATTGTAAGTACGTTTTGTGGTGAAAAAGCACAATGATGAGAGAAGTAAGAACACAGCGTCAGTCCTAACACTGCATTTCCTGGCTTTTGTCGGTTTGTGTCACAACCTTAAATTGTTTTTAATTTTCTCAAAAAGGGGGCAAATACATTTCCCAGAATGTAGTAACACATAGAAATACAATTTATCTGTGCAGCCAAGAACATGAGCTATTGGGATCTGAATTTGAGAAGAATTTCTTAGAAGAATCTCCTTCTGAATTTTCCAGCCATGTTTAAGTCACCCTATTTAACTTTGTAATTTCCACCCAATATTTACATGACTGTTGGAGACCAAAGAATTCATTCTCCAGTAGAGGAGTAGTAGAGCAGTATCTTTCATTCAAACGCATGCTAAAGGTGTTTTTTACAAATGGTTTCAGGGTTCGATGTTTTAGTTTGCTTCTACTGGATTTAGAGCCACTGAGGCAGTTTTAAGAAACTTGGCAGATTTGGGAAGTACAGAAGTTGCTTGAAAGTTTTGCAGTTGGATAGTGTGACGGAATTGAGTCAGAGTTAAGATCTGTTGTCTCCTTACAGGAACAATGATCAGGTTAGATCCAGGTGCTGTTACAGTGAATTGCAAGATGTGTATAAAGAGGGGTCTTTACTGATGGAAGGACAGGATGCTTTTTCCTTGCTTGGTGTGAAAGAAAAACGTAGATCGTACTCTCAAGATGATTAATGTTTGTGTATATGCATACCTATGAGATTGACAAATTGTAGTGGCTTTTATTTGACGTAGTTGATTTTTTTTTCTACTTCATGACTTTGTCAACAGAATTTTAAATACTTTCACATGTGCATGTCTTTCTACATTTTTAACTTTTCAGATAGCATACAAGGCAGACACCTCCACTGATTATACATTAAACCTTATTTAAAGATCTACAGATTCTTTAAAAAGCATTACTGTAAGTGCAAATTGATGTTTTGCACTGAGCTGTCCTATATAGCAGGATAATACAAAGGACATTTGTACAGGTTCCCATTCTTGATACATCGTTGTTGTTGTTATTATTATGCAGATGAGTTTGGTACACTTTATATAAGCATTTTGAAATACCAAACCTAAAGATACGCTATTTATTTAATGCATTTCAAAATTTTCTTGAAGTATATATGGAGGAGGAAAAAAATTATCAGAAATACCCAAATCACATGAAATATCCATGTGTCTTAAGAATTCTTGAGTGTAGTATTCTCTTGAGCATTGAAAATAAAAGTGTGCTAGTAATCTAGAATTTGAGCCATCATATTTCCTGCTGCAGTGAAGTTGTCTCTTTCTCCTGAAAAAATGGTTTAGGAAGCAACAGTTTACACATTATTAAGAAAAGTAGTGAAGGCAATAACAGTGAAATTATATAGCAACAAAAATTGAGACACATTGGCCCAAATTTGTGATTAATTATATATCTTAAAATGTTAAAACATTAT
Organism: Falco naumanni; assembly: GCF_017639655.2. NCBI lineage: Eukaryota > Metazoa > Chordata > Aves > Falconiformes > Falconidae > Falco > Falco naumanni. Next base: position 91,671,367 of record NC_054054.1, on the reverse strand, counting down.
AATGAATTTTTTGTGCCTCTATATCAATTTTTATCATAACAAAAAGACTTGGGATCAACAGATCCTCACATCTCAAAAATATCATGATTAGTTTTCTGCTTTGCACCCCCAAGCCATTTTGTGTAGTGAATTATGTCTTAATGAAGTAATAAACTGGATCCTTATAGTCTGCCACACTTTAGATATATTTATTATACAAAAAAGAAACCAAATTTCACAACTTTGAAACCAAACTGAAATCGGTAATCTTGGAATAAAGATTGTTAGAGCAGCATACGACTACCAGGTTTTTACACAGTATGTTTTTTAAAAATTATATACAAACATGACAGACTTTTCTTTACATGATGAAAGCTTTCCCTGCTTGAGCATGATACCTTTAAATATAAGGGTTTATATAATGGTGATGGTTAAACTATCAAAAAAAAAACCCAGTTGGTTGATGCAGACTTTAGATAATTCTAAGCAGTTCTCCCTGAGTGCTCACACCTTACCAAGCTGGGCCTGGGCAACTAAAGTGGCTTTCAGGGGAAAAAGTGGAAGAGTGGTTTTTTAACCATTTGGAGTAACTGAGGAGTTACTGGTGCACTCTCCTCCCAGCCCTGCTCCGAGCAGCGAGGGTCCCGAGGGCGAACGACAGTCCCCGTGGGTCCGTCCGAGCGCCGTGGGGCGGCACGGCGAGGGCAGGCTGCCGAGGCCGCGCCGCTCCGGCGCGTCGCCAGGGGGCACTGTGACACCGCAAACTCCCCGGACTTGGGGCTGCGTTAAGAACTGTTCTAAACTGCAACAAAAACAGCGAACTTGGAAATCGGTTTTGTCTTCAGATGTTCCAAACCAGTATTCCAGCAAAGGAAATGAAAAAGGGAAACTAAACGAGCTCCCCCCCCATCTCTCTCTGGTTTCTATTTGTAATACTTTATTTCTACAACAAGCACAAACCACTAGAAAGGCAGAAAACAAAATATGAATTTTTCCTTCTTTTCACTGTAAAACTCTGTAAAAAACAATAAAAAAATTCTGGACTATATTAGATGGCCTGTTTCTCGTTTCTTCTTATTTCTTTTTCTTTTTTTTTTTTTTTTTTTTTTATTTTTCCTTTCTGTTATGTTCACTGAGATCTTTGCATTTAAATTTTGGAGGAGGAGGAAAAGAGGAAATAATGTTTTGTAGAAATACACAGTAATTATCAGTTGGACGAAACTAGAGGCAGCAACTGATGGCATAAAATGGTTATGTTTTATGTTCAAAATGCTTCCAAACAGGGCAGAAAGTTGCACTCGATTTAGCAGTAAGAAGCTGTGTGTGTCAGAAACGACAGATTTCTAAAGAAGAAAAGAGCATGTAACATTCTAAAGAAAAATGAAATTTGATATATGATAAAGATTTAATTTTAAGTCTCCATCAAACATTATCTTAGATTCTGAAAACAAATAATAAATGAAATAAAAGAACTATAGTTGATGGATACATTTAATTAGGGTTTATTTACCGTGGGCTATATAAACACTTTTGTTTCTGTAAGGGAAAGGATTTGTACCTGCAAGTTCTGCCTTGAACATTTAAAGTTAAAAACAAATGTTTTAAGAAAAGAAACTAACATAAAACAGCCCAGTGTTGGCTTTTGTGTCTTTGTAAATGTCTGTGGCGGTTTCTCCTTGTCTGAGGGAAAGAGCCATTCATTAAATTAAAAGTGAACCAGTTAAACTGGACCTTTCATTGAAGAAAGTCTCCCAGTGATCCATGCTTTATTTGGTGGATTGTCTTACAACACAAATAAACCAAGGGGTTTTTTATCTTGAGATCTAAAAATACTAGAAAGAAAGGAAATCCAAGCAAGGCAGAAAATACTAGGAAATAATTTCCTATTAAACAGACCCTCTGCCTCCATATATCTCAAATCATGAAAGTACACAAAAAAGAAGGGCTCATATTCCTTTCTGTCTCAGGTTAAAAGCCAGTGACAGAGGAAATCGAATTCAAAGGTATCGTCAATGTTTGCAGTGTTTAAAAATAGATAGAAAGAATTATACACTAAAAATCCATCACTATTTGCTGGCAGCTAGCTGCTAAATGCAGATGATGTTGCTGTCTCGAAAAACAATTGATACAAGATAGGATCCTATGTGGGTAATATACTTAAAAAATGCATAGATACTTAGGGCAGGTTCGGAATTTTTTTAACAAAATACTTCAGTGTTTATTTAGGTAACTTTTTGCTGACTTAAAACAGATGCACAATTCACGTTCTTTTTTCAAATATTATGCATAGATTTACAAATCCTTCGTGAGAACATTGTGTGATAATAGGCAACAAAGAAATCAGTTTAGTTTGGAAGAACAATTACTGTAAAAGAAGCAGAACAGTTTGAGAATTTTTTTTCTTACTTTTTTTCTGCTGCCATTGAAATCTTGGTGGTTTCATTTATATTTGTATTTTTCTGAGACATTTACATGGAGTATTTCCAATATGAAACTTTTTTATCTTTGTGTATTTAATGAAAACCAAGCAGAGTAACATACTCTGAGATGCAGGACTGAAATTCAGAATTTCTCTGGGAGTCTTATACACTTCTATAAGAGATCTTATACACTTAAATTGCATTAATACATAGCTGGTTAAATTTTGAAGGCTGTTAGTGGTTTGACATAATTTGTGTTTTTGGACAGTGAAACTCAGATGCTGTAAAGGACTCCAAAGATGGCCCTAAAAGTCCCATGATCATGCTGATGAGCACCCAAAAGGCACTAATTCCTTCTACATGTTGCATACAGGCAAGTACATTCATGTACATGTACACTGAAAATTATCTTCTGTGAGCACTAAAAATAGCTTTGCCTTTTGTCTTTGCTTGTCAGCAGTGTCCAAACATAAATATAGCACATCTAATAAAGTCTCTTTTGCGCCCACAATGAGCCTCTTAATTAATACTCCATATAATTCCATAACATTTATTATTAATAAGTATTAATACAACTTTAAAAAAATACAGAGCCATTCTCAGGATTATGACTCTGACCTAGCATGTCTGGGATGAAAAAATGTACAGAGATGATAACTGCATTTCTTGATTTCTTGGCATAAAGATGAAACAAAACTAGATGAAATTCAACAAATAGATGCCAGGGCATTTTAATAACACCTTCCTGTATGTGTGATTCTTTTTAGCGATACAGGCATGATTGTACTGATGGTGCAAAATATTTTTTTCCAATAAAGCCTACTATTGTGAGTAGCACGCCCAAATTAGAAAAAAATTAGTATCTGCATATATTCATATGCACTTATGGTAGAAAGTATTTGCATATTTAACCCCTAATTGTTTCACGGACCTTCCCCTTATGCAGTGCAGAGGGGAACAAGGCAGGACAGAAAGGGCAGACAAGTGAGAGGGAGCACGATGGGCCTAGGAACACTGGAAGTGTGTATGTGTGAGAAGTAGGTGATAAAAACAAATGGGTATAGATGGGGAAGAGGGAAAATATCTGTTCTCCTGTTCTCATCTTCCCAGAAGCCTGTTTGAAGTCTGTGATGTTTAATGCTGGGAGTAATAGTGAGAATTTTCTTAAATCAATAGGTCTTCTCAGAATGAAAGGGGTATGGAGCTCTGCAGCTTTCTGCTCACAGCTGTTCAGCCATCGTGGGACTCATTGCTTCCAGAGAGTTCTTCCCTGAGAAGGTACTGTAGCAACTCTGTATAGGATAAGATTATGTAAGATACCTTCTGTCATTCACTACTAAAATGCAGCTGCCTCTAAGATAAAATATAGTAGATACCAGTGAACTGGAAGTATATATAATAGTTCAAAGACTTATTTCTCAATCCTTTACCTTTTATGGGACTTGCAATACAATTCAATTCTAGCAGTTGCAATGAAGTGGGAAAAGATAATCTCTGCTAATAATCCATTTATAAAATAAGTTCATACTGATGACTTATCTTGAAAATTCTGGTCCAGTAGAAGTTGGAAGCTAAACTAATACTAACCAGGCCTAATTTAGAAGGATTTGTTTTGTTTTAGACCAAAACAAAGTACATTTCTGACTGCCATCTGATATTGGGGGAGCAGATTTTCTGAAGGCTTCAGTTCTCACCTGGGCAAATAAATAAGAATTCAAAATGTTTTCTCCGTCCAGGATGAATCAGATGAGTTTAGCTCATTCCAAAAATCCATCTAGTCTCCCTGGAGCTTAAATGACAATTTAGCCATCCTGAAAATGTGGCCATTTGCACAAAATGGAGCAGAATGTAAGTGGGTTTACTTTTGACAAAACAATACACAAGAGCTATCTAGTCCTGGGTTGTCAATTGCTCCTTTCTTCAAAGTGGTGATCGTTTGTAATCTGTGGCATTGAAGTGTGGGCTACTGTATATCTGATGTGTCCAGATATTTTGTTTATAAGTAGAAAGGAATTTTGTGCTCTGCCTGTTTGCCCAGGATTTCCTGACATTCAGCAGCCTTGCTGGAAATCTAGTTTTGCTGTGGCTGCTGAATGTTCACAGGTATCAGAAATGCAGCTGCTGTGTTGTACTTACATGTAGGATGTACTATACTGTACAGCTGATCTGAGCAGACATAGCAAGCCTAACATTCTCAGCTCACTAGACTGACTGTGCTGTGCATGCTTGCGATTGATTGTGGTGCACATTCAGCTTCATTGCAGTCACTCTGCACATAAGTGCGTGTTGCTGTCTAGGAGCCCTTTCTATCCAAAAGACCTTACTGTGAACAGTTTACAGCATTAGTAAGAGAAAATTTCCAAATTCTTTGCACACTTGAACTTCAGACAGTTTCCTCATCCTAATTAAAGCTGGTGAGTGGGAGTGTACCAATCATCTTCTGGCATATGAGTGTTATTTTCTGACTGATACAGATGAGAGAGGTTTGGTGCAGCTTAATTATAGTTGTGCTTTGAAGAAATGTTTGGTTTGTACAGTTAAAAATGAAAACTTGTTTTGGGTTGTAAAGGCCTAAAGGGCATAATCTGTACGATCTGATCCATTTGCATTAGGAGCAACTACATTGAAGCACAAACCAGCCACTTGATTTCTTAAGCACCTGAAGAGGAGGAGAGGCAGGGGGCTTGAGGGTGGAGGAGAGGGGAGCAAACAAACCTCGGCCAAAGCTTTCACAACAGAAGTTTCATTGTTTTAATTTAGAAACAGTCACATGTGTAAAAGTTACAATTTTTTCCAGCATTTCCATTAGAGCATTTAAATTGCAGTTGTTGGAAATCTTGTTACAGGTAAACTTTTCATAAGCTCTCAGAGAACAGTAAGGGAAGCAAAATAAGAAACAAAACCCTTTTTCCTGACACCCCCCCCCCCCCCCAAAGTCACCTAAAAATGAGGGGATTAACTATTATGAATCAATAGGAGGCACTTTTGAAAGAGGAAGCGTTGCCATCCAGGTTTGAGGGAAATGAAGTGTTTATTGGAACAAAAATATCCTCTTTGTTCAAACGTTACTTCACTGAATTGTGTATTCCCTTCTGAAGAGCATGAAAAGCAGTGGAAGAAAATGTTTTATGCTATGTTTCCTTTCTTTTACCACTCATGTCTTTTTCTTTCTGTCTTCCTGTTTTACCTTTTTTTCTGTGTCCATCTTTCTCATTAAATTACTAACCAATGCTTTTCTAATTAATGCCAGTTTAATTTAATGTTCAATGAAGCTGTGTCTGTGTGGGGTGTTTGATTTCTTTTTGTGATTCTGACCTGACCATTGAGACTAGCAGCGTCTGTATGAAGTTGGGGCACTGAGCAACAGTTTGAACTCCCCCCTTCTTTTTTTTCTCACCACAAAATGAAAGTGGCTGGCATGTAGGATAAGTAGAAAGTATCCCCTTCGTAGAGACTATAACTGTTTACCTTGCAGCTTTCTGAATCAGTTGATATTTGTTCACTTTCTTCTAAATTATTAAAGGTGATGGAGTTAGGTACAAAGGTTGTTAGGTTGTTGCTTGTTAGTTGTTAGGTACAAAGTTACTCTAATACAGCTGCTAATTGAGCTGGAACAACTATTTTTAAGAAAAATGGTGACGTAATGCTGGCAGATTTTGACTATAAATATTCCATAAGCATTTATATAATTATACCTGTCATCGGAAAATATTTTGTCTATGAATGTATTTCAGCTTGCAAGTTGTTTACAAACAGTTTTCAGAGACTTTTTTTCTTCAGTACTCACAATTTTTTACACAGTTGGTCACCTAAATCATGTGATACTATTTCTACTCCATTTTGGTTATGTAGCTCACAGTGGCTGAAGAGCCTGCAGTAAGGCTACATGTATGCTGACAGAACAGACACTTGTACAGAGATATAGAAGCACAACTGCCCATAACATTTTCCTTACCCAGAAAGAGAGAATAAGTTTTTCTAACAGAAAATGTGTTTGCGAAGAATGGACCAAAATGGTAGTAGTTACTGCTGAAATGACTTTGTGATTGGTTCTTTTCTGGGGATCAGCATAGTGTTCCCCAAGAAGCACTGCTGGTCAGAGGGGTCTAATGAACTGTTCATCCTGTTTTTCAGGAGCACTAGGAAGCATAATCCTCAGTTTAAGGTGTTGGTGAGGGATGTACTCCATGAAATCTTGGGGCACTTGTGTGAATTAGCCTCAAAACAGCAGTGTTAAGCAAAGTCTTCCTGAACAGCATTAGGCATCAGGCTGCAGTGTGTTTCCTTGCAGGAGGGAGTGAAGGAGGACATTTCTTAAATGTCAGCACTGAAATGAGTGGCATTACCAGATCTGTTAGAAGATGGGCTGTGGTGAATCTTCAGTAACTTTGTCTGTAAAGCAAATCCAAGCAGTTTTATGATAGCTAAAAAGAGCAATGACACAGGTTCTGGTGTTGTCATAAACATGCACTTACTGGTATGAGTCACATCTGGGTGTTTGTTGTTTTCAATGATATTATTCCTTTTTTGTGTAATTTTTTTTCCAGTGGGATTGGAAAGACATTGTCACTTTCAGATGTGTGATGAACTCTGTCATAATCTAGCTCTTAATAACTTTATGGCTTCTTCTGCTGTGGCAATTAAGTTTATCCTCTGCTGGCATCATCCTACATCATTTAGATGAAGACAGAACTTTATTAAGGAGCATTATCATAGTTTTCCTGAGAGACTATGTATTGAAGCAGAAAGTATTTAGGACACATTCTAGTTTAATTTTGAGGTTTGTTTTTATTTCAGGAGCAAGATTTGCAACATGATTATGTCTTTTTACATGGTAATGTGCAGGAGGAGGATGCATATTAGAGTGTTTAAGGGCAAATAAGAGAATGTGCATACTCTGAGACACATATATGCTTCTTATATGACTCTTACCCATTGCTTCATACAACCGCTATTTACATTTGGAGCTAGTGGTTTCTTAAATGCTCAGAGCCCACAATTGAGCCCAGATTTCCAAAAGTGCTTGGCACCCAGCAGTTCTCACTGAGACATTTTTATGGCCAGATAATCAAAATTGCGCAGCATGGTGGAAGCTAGGGAGTTTTGAAAATCTAGCCACTTATTTTAATGCCCAAATGGAGGCTGAGTTCTTCAGGAAAGCTGGTTCATATATTACAGTTCCAATGACTTGTATATCAATCCTGTAAGTAATTTTTTTTTTTTTTTTCTTACGGACATACAGTCTATCATATATGTACCCTTCAAAAACTTTTCCACTCATTCTTCCATATAAATTGTAATTACATTAGTTTCATTGAATTTGGAAAGTTGTTGGTACCATAGAAAAGAATGAAAGTTCAAATGAAAATCAGATCCAGTAATTAGAGGATTTTTCTACAAGCATTTTTCTTTCCAGTCTTGACTTGGAAATGAAATTAAGACAAGAGACACCCCTTTCCAGGTTAGAAAGCAAACAAAACCAAACTGTAAAGGGTGAGGGTTGCTTAGCTGAACTGCTTCTTATAAAGTAGTCTGACAGCTGAAAAGAAAAACACTGTGGTAACTTGTAAAGAGAATAAGCTTTTAGCTGTTACATTTGCAATTTTCCACTTAGTGTTGCCTATCCTACTGAGCAGAGAGACTGGGTAGTATATAATATGGCAGTAATAATAGTCAGCATTTACTTTGTACTAAAGACGTTAACTAACTAGCCTAACACCCCTGCAAGGTAAGGAAATAGTATGATTGCCACCTTGCCTGTGGCAGAGCAAGCACACTAGCAGAGGTTAAAGCCAACATTTGCCAAGACAGTTGCTGGTTGTATTCCTCTCATTTTTTCTAACAGTTGCAGAACCACCTCTTAGCATCCCAAGAGACAGGCTTCCTCTGCACTATTCCAAGGACTTGATCCTCATTGTCAAACATGCTGTAACATTTGTGATAATAAAGAATTATTATGAGTATTTGATGGTGGTCAGGGTACTTCACATCTGCCCACAAATGGTTTGTTTTACTCAGGTAATTGTTAGACATGAAGGACAGTTCCTGAGCTTCCTAGAATTTCATGTAAGTGCATTTAATAGCAGTCTCTATGCCTCATAAAGTCATTTGGAAGTAGGCATAGGGAAGGTCAAAATGTCTCATGTGCTGGAGGTGGGCTATGTGGATGCAGTCAGCAGAAGACATGACTGAGACAAAGAAAGGTGGGGGATCTTGGTTTTGTAGGACCTGTATTAGGTGAACTTCCTTGTACCTCTTGCTAGCACTAGCTGCCAGAAGCTCAGCAGACCCTGTAGGAGCTGAACTATCACCTAGGAGTCTTGTAACATGCAGCTTCTGAGGAACCTAATGTCAGATCTTGGTGGGTAAAGGAAAGCATTGCAAGGCTCAGTGTTCCAGCTTTTTCTCTTCCTTTGCTGCCCAGTATGTAGGCCATATTACCAGAGTAGGTCATACTAGCAGAATGCCTTGAACTGCATCCTTTGAGTAAGAATCAGTTTCCAGTGTGTTCACCTCTAGACTTTCAGCTTTATGTAACTCCTGTTGGAACAACATGGTTCCTTGCTAGCTACCGTCTAGAAAGTGACCCATTTTTTGCTAAAGATTGAGTAGGGCTGCATTTTCCAAAGCACCGAGGTAATTTTTCCCAGCCTCTGTACTGTTACCAGGAGTGACACAGATATTTATGAGTGTGAGTGTCCTTAAAAGTCAGCAGATGGAAGCCCAGTTCTTTGAGTATAATCAGGTATCTGCCTCTTACTGATTTCAGTAGATACCAGTTTATAAATATTTCAATATATTAGACTTGGGGCACATCTGAATTAATAGTTAGAGAGGTCTTAAAGTTCCCCTCAGGCCCAGTTTTCCTTACCATGTGAACTTCATGTCTCTTAGGTTGACCCCTAGTTTTTTGCTTACAAAGCCCTAAAGCACTGTGGAACTTCTGTTTTCAGGGTTTGGTACACATTTTCCTGGGAAAGGAATGAGCTCAGGATCATTCCACTCCTCTTTGTTCATACACTGTGAAACGTACTTGTACACTGTCCTCTCTCAACTGCTCATGAGCAGTAAACTCAAGAGACAAGCCTGGGAGATGTGGATTGTTTGCAAACCTGTATCTAAAAGGACTTCATTTAGGTAATACTAAGCAATAATGTGAGTAGCTTTAGGGAAGAGGTAGGTAAGAAGTGGCTTGTGTGGTGTGGGTTGATGAATTCAAAAGGAATTTGTCTTTTAATTACTTTGCTAATTTTGAAAATATATGTGTAAGTCTTTCCTTCAAACAAAAAGAGCTTAAACTTTTTTAGACAGAGGTCTTCTGACTGACTTGAGGCATTCTGACACTGACTGGTTGCAAGTTCATTCTGTTGCTGGATCAGCTTCCTTAAACAGTCTTGTTAAGAAACCTCTGCCAAAAATTGTATTTGAGGCTGGCTTAACATGGTAGTAGATGAATGCTTTCATCTCCTTTCTTTCAGCAACAAGTGCTAGCTTAAAAGTAAGGTGCTGAAAAGGACAAAAAAAAATATGCTATGTCAGTACACCTTTTTTTAATAGCATTACTAGTAGTGGCTGGCACTACGATATGTTAAAATACTTTTTGCTATATGCCACAAAATACACAAATGGTTTGAAAAATTTTCATGACGTGTCTTCCTCCCTGATGTGGAGTGTTTATGATTTCTCTTTTCCAGGACAGACTTTTTTATGTCTAGTCCTTCTCTACTTGCCCCTTTCTCCCACTTGCTTTGGATATCTCATTTTTGCTTGGAGTATCTCTCAGAAAATCTGGAATTAGATATACAGAAACTTTGCATAGTAGTTCTATCTTCTAATACAGTTTAATTTCTAGGATTAGGAGATACTTGTTTTGCTCTTCAGTATTGCAGGCAAGTTTTTGTGAATGTTGATGGAACTGACTGTTTGCAACGTAGTTCTGCTTCTCATACCAGGTGCTCAACGAAAAGACTAGCTAGTCATTGGGAAAAAGCAAGGACAGAAAGTCTGTCTTTAGGAAGGACAGGTTCTGTACATTTCAGAGATGTCAGTTGACTATGAAAAGCAAATTTTTTTTTAACAACTTTATTAATTTGTCTTTCCTGTTAGGAATGTTTTCCTTCCAAACAAAAGAATTTGCTCTCCTTTCTTGTTTATTTTTCCCAATTGAATTATTCTACCTGATGACATGGACTTTTTGTTGTTACTTTGTTGTTACAAAGATGAGGCTTGAAATTGAGCCAGTTGATGGTGGGTGAGTATTGAAGATCCCAGATACGATTAGCACAATGTAAGGAGGTCCAGAAAACTAATATTCATGTCTACATAATTTGTGACAGCATCTAATGTTTTAGATAACAGACATGTTAGTAGTCTCCAGGTCTCCATCTCCTACCTCAGGGCGGGGGGGGTGGGGTGGAGTGTTGTTTATTTGACATTGACAAGTAAACAAACTTGTGACCAAATACACTGATGATTAGCAGTTGCTATTACTAAAAGAAGACCTCAAACAGTGGCCACTTCCTTGGGAGTCATTAAAAAGAAAGAGTTATTCACATCCTTCTCTAAGCTGTTTAATTCCCCTAGTGGGGTAGAGTACTGACAACAGCTCTTGATGGAAACAGTAGTACAGCAATACTGTCCACCTTAATGCATTTATTTCCAGCTCCCCTTGCATTGTTGTCCTTTTTTCTCTGTTATTTTCCTATCAGTAGTTTAAGTGGGAAGTAGAAGACAAAGTTAGGTAACAAGATTGCTGTGGAAGCCCCAAGCTCAGATCTTTCAGTATATAACTTTCATGTAATTTCATTTGTGAATCTGTCTTGTGTATAGGTTTTATGCAGTCTTCAGTCTGCAAAATGAATGATTTAGTTGCCCTGCAGGGTATGCAGACCAAATAAAATTAAGTGCACATGAGCTACTGTCGTCTCTTCTGGCTTGACAAGAAAAGGTGATGTTATATTTGCATCTACCTTAGTGTTATTAAATCTTTCAGTTTTTGGGGTGTGTCATATTCTGGAATTACATTAAAACCTTATTAACTAAACGGTCAAATTTCTAGTTGTCTTCATTGTAGAGAATAGCTTGTAAGTATGTTTCCCAAGTATAATAATGACTGAGTAGAGAGAAGGCAAATAAAAATAGTTCCTGTTTTGTTCTTTTCAGAATCTGAAGTTACTTCTTGCTTTTTGTTTGTCTCTTTGGTTTTAAGATCCCATGACTGACTTTCAGATTCCTGGAACTGTGAATTCACACATCAGTTTGGAAGTATGGGAGGAGGGCGGTTCTTAATTCTGTGGATGCTTAAACTGGTGTAAAGTGTCATGCTGGGAAGCTGCTGGAAGTTAGTGATGGAAGGTGCCAGCTTACTCTCAAAGGTTCAGTCTGGGGAGCAGCATCGGTACTATGGAGAATGTCAATACTACATGGCATTTGTAGCTGTGTATGTAAACTGGGGTGCTGAACTGGAATAGCCATGTTTGTAAGATTGCATTAGGATAGGTATTCCCTTTCTGTTGGATATCACCTTGGATTCAGTAATTCATGGAAGAAATGTCTTTGCTCTGTAACTCTTCACGCAGAACTCTGTGTCATACTGTTTGCAAGCCCAGAATCAACCATTGTAAAATGAGTCGTGTCTACTGTTGAATAAACATACCAAGCCCTTCTGATATTTCACTTACCATGTAACATCATGGGCCATGCTGCTCCAGCAGAGCCTGCTTAAGCCTTTTGTTTCAGCAAAACGCACACCTGCCAAAAATAACATGAAGGTTTACCAGCCTGTATTTCTTCAAACAGTGCTCCTACCCTCCCACATCCCAACCGAAGAATGTTTGTGTGTTGCTGCCAATTTCTGCCAATGGATACAAGCAGTGGGGAACGCAGGAACTGCCACTAGGTTTCCAAAAGAGAAAGGCTTGACATATTTTGGTGCAAGAGAAATCAACAGCAACAAAGATTCCATTTTCCTGGAAGTCAGTCTAATCGGAAGGGAATGGCAGGGAGATGTAATTCAGATTCAATGGGATGTATATAAAGTAAGCCAAAACAGTTTCTTAGCAAAAGGCAGGTCTGTGATCTCAGTCCCGTTTGGATATATCTAGACTGTTGCTATTTACTGCAGTGGAGTTACTGTGGATGTATGTGTGAGACTGACATTACAATAATGCTCACAGGAGCAGCTTTACCCACTGGTAGCTGAGATTACTATGTATCTCACTGAGAGCACGCCTAGATTTTAAGATTAGTGTATTTCTAATCCTAGTGTCTTTTTCAAATTTTCCTTTTTTGAGGGCAATCAGTATCTGCTTTAAGGGTGCTTAATGACTTTTCAAACAGAAACAGTCCACAGGCAAGGCAACAATATGTTACAGTGCAAGCCACCAGGCTACTAGAAATGATACGTCTATCGATGAGTGTAAAAGATCTTTCTTGTTCTGCAACTCAGAAATTTCTTCACTGCTCAAGTAAGGTCCTCGGGGTGGAAATAACATACAATGTAATTGCTGCTTTTTTATTGATCTTACAAAGTACAGATTGCGGAGTATATCTTGAGCTAGAGTTTTTTTCTGTTTAAGAGTATTCTTCCTGTTATAGATTCTATACTCAGTAAATGAACATAAGGAGAAGGACATCCAGGATTTAAAACACTCGGTGAAGGAATGACAACTATGTGGTTGTTCTTTTGTCCTCCTCATTTTTCAAGGTACTACATAATCTTTAATGGAAACCCCAGATTAATTTGGTTGATTAATTAATGGGTCGGTTCCTTAGCAAGTATTTGTTATTAATGGAGCTATAATAAGACTGTGTGGATTTGTACCATGAATCCAACTCTTTGAAGTGAAGAACTATAAAGTATTAAGTATTCTTTCTGGGTGTGCAAAATTAAATACTGTGCATGGGATGTGTATATACATAGTTAGAATTTATTTTCTGAGGCCCCTGACCTTTGTGGTGTGTTGTAAGAAGAAGGTCTAGGAAATTCCCTTCTTACCATACCTGTAAATGTTCAGGAGCTCGTTCTGTGGTTTATGTTATATGGTGAGTATCGTGCTGGGAAAAAGTCAAGCAGTTTTATGTCAACTTTTTTTCTTTTTTTTTTCCCCCTCTATTTTTCTTTTTCTCCTTTTTCCTAAATGGTTCAAAAATGTTACTTTAGATATGTCATTGTCAAGATTTTCTTTGAACCAACAGAGAAGAAGCAAATTCAGTAACAGAACTTCAGAGCCCTTGGTCATAGTGTTCCTGGGTTTCAGACTAGTTTGAAACAGGCTAGATCTGAAGTTCTGGCCTGGCTCAATCTCTGGTCGAAAGTAATCCTGAAGTGTCTGTAGGCTTGCAGTGAGCTAGCAGCTGGTAGCTTCTACTGATTATCTGAACTGACCCTTGAATTTAAAGCTCAAGGAAGAAACAGGGATGTGAAACACTATGAGAGGTACAAGGATGAATCACTGGAAAAGGGGCCTCCACTCCTTCCGAAATAGGTTTTGGGTTTCTGTCATTCCTTTGTTTCTATCTTTTTTTTTTCTTTTTTTTTTTTTTTTTCTTGGAGTAGACCATTGTATTCTAAATCACTGTACTTACCTGCATTTTACACATGATGTCATAGGATGGAATTAATTATTTGTTATCCTTAAAGAGACTGCATTAGTCAAACGGGTATTCCAGAAGAACGGGCAGCAAACACTGCTTATGTTTCACCTGCTTGCTCTAATAGCTGATCCCCTCCCCACCCCCCAGCTTTGGTCTCCTTGTTTTAAGTTTTCATAAACTTCTTGCCATTCTGAAATGCGTTCGTTTCTGTGGAAATACTGAAATAATGACAGCACTGATGGCACACACCTTAGTAACATCCCATTTAGAATATAAAATCAATTTATATAGTAGCTTGAAATATCTAACCTTAACCCGAGAAATGTAAAATTTCATATTTAGGTATAGATGTACCCACTGGATAGAGAGGGCATTGTTACTATGGTCATTGTCCAAAAGCTTCTTTCACACTGACAGGCATGGGGCATCAACCACCTCTCTTTAGGGAAGCATGTTAGCATGTTTGACCACCCTCTTTCTCTGTAAAGAAAAGCTTTCCAAAGTACTTATAAATGCTTGCTAAGTACTTACTTCCTGTTCACTTTCTGGCTTCATTTGCCCTATACTCTTTATTTTATTGGTCTAGCAATTGAACACATGATAGTGCTCCTTCAAAACCTCTGTCTGTCTTAGTAGCACAAGATTGCAACTTGAAAAGAAGTCAGAACATCACTTGAATATCATACTGAGAATAATAAAGTTTTGGACCTTCTCTTTCAAACAAACAATTGGTCTTCGGACATCTCAAACATTTCTTTTTGATGATTAAAAAAATCTATATCAGATAGAACTTACTGATTAAATTTTGGACATATAATTTGGTTGTCATATAAGGTGCTAATAAGGTTAAGTCCAACAGAATAGGATCTATTTATTTGTGCTTCTGCCTTGCTTTAACTCTGCTCTCTACCACCTTTTATAGTAAAGTTGTTTAAAACTTACTCTTTTCAAAATTGTGTGTGGTTGATCTGATCCACCGTAGTTGGTCTGAGTCAGTAAGGGAAGTGAATGTGCTAGCAAGAATTCAAGCAAAGAGATACTTGTGTGTACATAGGTCCTTATTTCTTGTTACCATCCTTACTAGTTGTTATTCTCAGCTGTGAATTTATGAGCCCTGAATCATGGTTTGAAATGGATAAATGTCAAATGTATAATATCAGTTCTACTTACTTTCCATTAATACTCTGGTCCCCCCACTAACTGAAACTCACGTGTTCTAATCTGGATCCCAGTTTTACGGGGAGAATGAAACCCTCAGGTCAAGGAGGTTTATAATCTAATTCTAAAGTTTAAAGTGCACTAAACTGCATCATCAGTTCTAATCAGGAGATTTAGTGGGTTTTAATTGTTCTGTAATTCTAATCTCTAGTAGACATTATAAACATGCAAAATATTAAATGATCCTAGAAGTAAGAGTAATGGAGACTTCCAGCATTTAGAGGGCACACTGACAATGCTTTTGAAAACTTGAATCCAAAGATTTGATACAAACCAGGTAATAAGTAGAGGGCATAGAACTATGATACTTTGTCCTTCACAAATTATGAGCTCATTTGAGCTCTGTCTCGTGATGGAAGGTTTGGTAAACTGAATGGCAGGGAGATGCTTGTGGTACAGAAGTTCCTATATATTGGATGAGAACATCCTCTAGTAGTTAACTTCTGCAGAGGTGATCTATACTTTAGCAGGAGTACACAGCGTGCCAAATTTGGAGAACTCCTAAACCAGCGTAGTTCTTAAAATATGTTTTGTAACTAAATTGAAAGTAGCTTGATTAAGCTTTGACAATTATTGGCTCCAGTGTCCACATAAAGGGGATGGGAAATGAAGTAGACAGCTGTTTGTTCTGCTTAGAAAAGAGACTGTGCTGTTGGTATAAGCAGTAGAACACTTGGCCTTCCCTGCCCCTGCATCATGACCACTTTTCCTTTGCAAAGCTTTTATATAGAGCACAAGGACCTATAAATAACAAGGGAGCCTATAAATAAATACAGCTGTGAGCCGACAAAGGCTTCTGACAAATGATGTTTATTGAGTTTCTCACGTGTGGTCCAGTTTGAATCCAACTGTGGGGCTTGCTAAGTTTTTGAAAGTATATTTTTGCCCAGGCCTGGGATTCCCCTCTGTTAGGCAGAATAGGGAGGGCTCTGACTAGCTGAGTGAAAGAGAGAAATGGGTAAAAAGAAAAGTTTTTTTTCAGTGAAGCTAAGCTTAGGGTATTAACTTTAGACAAATCTATCCAAGATCTACTGCCTGTTGTTTACTTGAGAGGGTTTATGAGAGAAAACAATCATATCACTGCAAAGTGCTGGCTGAAACATGATACACACCCTGCTCAATAATTAATCCTGACGTCATTGTCCTATAAATGCTGTAATCCATATCTAGATTTAAGTACATTTTATTGTAGCATTCAAAAACTGTAGTCAATTATGTAGGTAGGTATGGCCTGTTATGGTAGACATTGTATGGACAAGAAAATAGAAAGCCTCAGTCCCAAAAAGCTTGGAATCTCCACTTGAGCAGAAGTTCCAGGTCTGCTGGGTGCACAGAGTTTGTTGGATCTGACCCATAGCCACCATGGGAGCTCTATTCAGGTAAATTGACAAAGCATTAATTACTTCAAAGCAGAGCTAATGAAGCAATAAACCACAAGGGTGAAACTCGAATGGTTTATGGTACCATTAGTAGGCTGAAATGGAATTATAATTAGAGCAGGGCAAACGATTCATAGTCCACAATTTATCCAATGGATTTAGTGCTTGTTTCTGTTCATGAATTATGCACAAGTAGACATATTTTAGGAATGTATTCATTGTTTGAAATTGCTCAGCAACCACTTTCTGCCAACAGGAGTAGCCTTGTAGAGTTTGCATCTGGTTTCTCTTTGCTTGGGGGCTTTGTGCATGTATTTGTGTTCTGTAGTGGGTCACTGAAATGCTATGGTGTTTCTGCTTCCTGGAATTTTATAGAAGATGATGTTGATTGTTCTGGGATATGTAGCAGTTACCTAAATTAGCTGGAGAAATCTTTCTTCATCTTCAGGGATTTTTTTTTTTTCTTGAGTAACAGTCCTTGTGCAAGTAGCAGTAGAGAAGAAATCTCAGCAATACCTGCTCAAATATCCATCCCCCCAAAATTAGTAAAACTTACATGTCCAAATAAAAGTGTCATTCAGAAATGATGAAAAAGGCTCAGGAGAGCTTTGTTCCACTGCTTAGATCTTAACTTGAGTTAGGCACAGAATAATTCAAACTTGCACCTGAGTGACAGTCTTATCTCAAGCTTTGAGGTGGTGTGGGGCTGAGCTCGTAGAATTTCTCTTGGAGCTCTTCCTGTTTGCATAAAATACTCGTATAATATAAGGGATGATCCTCTGTCATGGGATATCTTTCCTGTCCTGATTAATTTGGAATTATTTATACAGCGGAAAAACGTTTCTGAGAGGGATCTAATGTTTGGAGATGACTGTGCACACACACTGATGATCCTTGTCCCTGGATGATACATTTGTGTCTTTATCTTGCTGCATATGTACCAGTGTGTAGTAGCCTTTATTGATGACATCCGGCTCCTTTTCAGACCAAAAAGTATACTTCTGAGTATAGAGTCCCTAAACTATCCATTATGTTCTGGTGTGTCAGCCTCTCAGTTGAAATGTTTCGGGGTCACTCTGTTTTTCCATTATAATCCTGTTCTCTTCTATGCAGACTTATTCAGAAGAGACAGAATTAAGCCACAAACCTTTGTCTTCTTCTAAAGCTGCTGTGTACACTAGCCTGTTAATCAGGCATTTACTTCTGTGTATCTCAGGTGATTGACAGGCTTAGTTTCTTGGAGTGGAGGTGCTTTGTGCTGCCCAGTGGTTGTCCGGCTCCACGTTTGCCTTCCTGAATAAATCATGCATTCTCCTTTTTGTATGACATGTTTAGTTCCATGATTTAAAAGCTTTAACATATAGCTCTTGTTTGTTCTTGCTTTTGTTAATAACTAATCATGAATTATCCATGAATGGGCTAATTAGGCATTAACCATATATTATATACCAACCAAAGAATCAGATCTTTCACAAACGTCTATGTAGGTAGTAACTTTGTGAAATATCCCTGGGCTAGGAATGCCTGTGCATATTAGGGAAGATCTTGCAAATTCTGGCCTGCCAGGTAGTCATAGAATAGCTGAAAAACCGAAGTCATACATGGAACAAATGCCTTGTAAAGATAAAAGAAATAAGGTTCCCAAATGATGCAAATGGTGAAATATGGATCAAGAATTTGTTAACACACTTTCACAAAGGACAATATTACTGGAACTGATTTTTGGTTTTAATATAAAACTTTGAATGAAGCTGAGGTAATGAGGAAATGCGAACAGAAAGACTGACGATGTGCTGTGAGATTGTCTTGTGCATGCTAATAGTATGATGTTATTAAAAAGGAGGCGGAGAGAGACTTCATAAGTTTGGGATTTTTACATTCTGGGTACCTGTTAATGCTGTTCTGCCATGGTAGAAGATTTCTGTATGCAGTGCAGCAATGATGAAAATCATTAGTGTAGAGTAGAAACGAAGCGAATGGAAACTCAAGGCAAGAGTCCCAGAGGTGGCCTACATAGAGATTGAGGCAAATACCCATATTGAAAATATCATAGAACCAGGATTAAATGATGCTGGTGACAGAAGTGTTGTCAGTAACATCAGCAGTGATCCTTCAACATTCTTAAATGAATCATGCCAAACTAATTCTAGTTCTATTGCCTGGCCACAGTGAGCCTCATATTGTTCTGCCTGTCTGCTGTTGTTTCTCTTAAGAAATCAGCCTGCCCTCATCTTGAAACATTTTCTGGGGTAGCTGATACCTGCTGGGCCTCAGAATGATGTTACAAAATCCAGTCTTTCGTTCCAGTAGTGCTTCGGAGTCTCAAAGGTTTCTAGCTGCCAAGCTCCACACCAACAGCACTGTATGGTCTATTCGCACTTCAGACCTTCTGTATCTTATTTTGTACATGACCTAGCAAAACCCAGGTCCAACTCTGAGTCAGTGTACAATAAAATAACAAGGTTGTCATTTAGATGTTTGAATTAAAATGATTGTGGAATCTGTTTCTACCAAATTACTTTTCCATCAAATATTAATAAGCTTGGCTGGTTTGTTGGGTGGTTGTTGTTTTTTGTTAATTTTTTTTCAGAAGAAAAATATCAAGAGGCATAAATCTATATTAAAGACTAAGTGCCTACCAAATGGAACTTTATGCACATTTGCTGTGGTTTCTCGCTTTCTTTTTACTCAAGTGTTACAGAGGAAAGCCAGCAAAACCCACAGAGTGGTTATTTTCTCTCTTCCATCTTTTAGCCCCTAAAATTCACTTAGAATACTGCTGTTTTCTGTAGCATGCATTTCTGGATGCCTGACTAAAGCACAGATGACATGATACATGATGAAAGCCAAAGGGTTAATATTCTAGGGACTCAAGACTAATGGCCCAGTAATGCTCACCCAAGAGGGAATTGTTGTGGCTGTTTCAGATCTCAGTCTTAGTGACTTTATAAGTCACTCTATATTAATTCAGAGATTTCCACTAGAACTTTGGTGGCAGTAGGAGTAGCTTTGCATAAGGGACAGCAGTGCTTAATGTTGATGCACTGTATCTTGGATCAAAACCTTGCTCCCACCTCTCCTTTTTCTGCTACTTCAATAATTGGCTCTAGATTTTCTTGATCAACCTATTGTGATCAGATTTTCATCATAGTCCTGCACATGTGTGACTTTTAATTCCTTTTCATCTCTGAAATCAGGTTTGGGAATTTCAGTGCAGCTTGCAGGCACTGACATTCAACAACACTGTCAACAGCAATACTTAATGGCTTGCATGCTGATCTGTTTCTGCTGCAGTCATACAGTCCCTGGCACCAGGGTCCACTCTTCTTTCAAAATTTACTTTTTTATCTTCCACTGTTAATATGGGAAGTGACTTTAATTTCTTTGTTCAGTATCATTATCAGAACAAAGGGCACCCTCATACTAGGGCCTGCATTCCAGGTGCTACCATTGCTAAATACACTTCAGTGAAGAATCCATAGCTGCTTTAGCTCTCTGCAGAGATGTCTGGGATACTCATCTGCTGTTGGAAATGAAACAGTTAGAGCCTTAGCTCATTAAATTTCCTGTTGCAGGTCTGTGTGTGGCAGAAATTCAGGAGAGACTTCTGTCCTTTTCCATGTAGCCTTAAATTTTCATTAAAGGTGCTCTTTGCAGCTCCCCCTTCTCTGTCCTGCTTATTAGATATGTATGAGAGAGTTCATAGGTCTTTTGTGAGCATATATGTATGCAATGCCTTAGTGTTTCTGTACAGGTGTATGTTTACATAGCTGTATACTTATGTAGATGCAAATATGATCTACATGCATTCAGACATAGTCATGTAATTGTATGCTTCTGACCATGATTTGTGAGCAAGATGTGTGCGCATGGGAGGGTCTGTGCAGGTCTGCATGTGTCATGTAGGTAAACACGTGTATGTATTGGATTCATCACTGATTTCTGTTGCTGTGAGAATTCTGACTTGCATCCAAATTCTCTTGTGCAAATGGTTTGGATTTTGGGGCTCCTCCCCTTGCTAATGTGCTCTACCAATTTCTCTCTTATTGAAAGTAAGTAGAGGAAAGATGGAAGGCAGGAGGGAGAGCAGTGTAAAGGTCAGCTAGCATTGCAGCCTGACGCAGAGATTTATAACCCTCCAAATTCTCCCTCTTTCTGGCAGTATGTCTTTACAGACTCGCATTATCTCTATTAATACCAGCCACAAGGTCATTACTCAGGCACTGAGCCTTCCTCCAGCATAAATATTTATACAAGGCTGACCTGCGGCTGCTGCATTTGCCTTTTATTTGATTTCTGCCGCCTTTTGTGTCTGTCAGCTAATGTCTTTAGCTGCTCTGTCTGGGACAGTGGGAGCTGAGAGAGGAGCTTGGGAGGGCTTAAGAACAGAGTGAAAGCAAAGCAAGGGGGGCAGGGAGACTGGAAGGAGAAGATAGAGAGAAGAGGGATGGATAGGAGGTTGCCATTTCATATGATCCCCATTGATAGAGACAAGATAAACCCTTTATCTCACACCAGGTGAAAATTTTAAGTCTGTATTTTGCAGTGAGATTGCAAAATTTGTGAAAATTTCCTTTTATCTGCTTAAAAAGGTAGGAGTACAAGAATTTTTCTGTATGGAGTGTTGCTTTTGCTGGAGATTAATGGGATTTTAGAAGACCATTTCAGAGAATAAACTAAGGATGGCTTGCATGTAGACATATATGAGTGAATACATAAATATGCTACCTCACAGATTTCTATCATTCATAACTTCATGGATGTGCATCTATACTCACCTCGACATGCTAATACTACTCTGAAACCTTTTTTCTTAGCTTCTGTCAGCTGTGTTTCTGGGGGATACATGTTCTAAGGGGCAAGGACAGTCTTGGTGTCTGTGCTGTAGCCTTGTGCTTGTCCTTTAGCAGAGCTTTATCTGACAATGATCGAGTATGTAGTGGGAGAAGGGAATAGGAATGGAAAATTGACAGAAGTGTGGTACATGCCAATGATTGGTTGAAGTCTTTCAAGTATGATTAAAGGCACAGAAGTGGAAGGGAAGAATCATGGGTTGAATGGTGTGCTGAAATATATAATGGCACAACCTGCCTTAATTCTACAAGGACTTGATATTTAATGGCACTTTTAACAGCTGATATGTCCCTGTCCATCCTGAGCTGAGGGCATTCAGTGCAGTGGTAGTGGAGAAACCCACACTAAAACCAAGCAGCTTTACTGTAGCAATGGTGCTACTTTAGCGTTGGCTCTTCTGAATCACTTTAAGCCTAGTAATTTTACATAATTAGTTTTGCTTTTCTCTGTTTCCTTAGCTATTGGATACTGCTGAAGATCACAGACTCCATTATGTAGACTATAGTTTGGACCTAAGTATAGCAAACAATACAGTCCACTGTGGTGGGTTTTTTTTGTTGTTGGAGAAATACTGTTCAGTATTTCAGTATCATAGGAGAATTCCCCCTAACACCCTTCCAAATCTCAGTCCAAAAAAAAAAAAAAAAAAAAAAAGTAAAACTAGGCAATCTTAAATACGGCATTCAGGTATGTCTTCTCTATTTTTTGAAAAAATCCTTACTTCTTTCCTCCTCCTTGTGAGGGTTTGAGAAATGTAACTTTTGCCTGCCATCAGGATGCAAATCCTACTCAGTACTATCATATCAGTGATGACTGGAGAGGCCTTACTGCAGAGCGAGAGTTGAGGGTACTTTCTTAAACTAACACGTTGTCTTTTGTTGTTACTGTAAGCAAGGATTTTTGAGCTTGAATCCCAGACAAACATCCCTTTGTGTGGTCTTGGTCTTCCAGTCTGACGGAGTTGATTGAACTAATCACCTAGCTATATTTCTAAGAAACTTTTAGGGGGTTTTGTGTGCAGCTGCCTACACCCCCTTCCTGAAAACAAAGGTCTTCACTTCAGTTCTTTGAACTGTTTTGTCAGTGATGTGGATTAGGCTTATTTCAAGAATCTCTTACTTTCCTTACCCCACCTGAGGATATTTTTCCTTCATACTATTGATTCTGTACTACTGCATTTACACAGGACCAACTGTTTTGTCTCTGAGGAGGTTACACTTTAAAAAAAACCAAACAACCCAACAACAACAACAACAAAACCCACAACAACAAAAAAAAAAAAAAACACCCAAAGCTTGTCTTATTTTTCTAGCTTGTTTTCTCTGTAGAAGAGGAGGAGGTTCATGAATCTCTCTAGTGATCAATCACACTGCATGCAACTGATGCTCCACAAACTGGTGTGCATAGCTTTTTGGAGGCAATCTGGATCCTGTCACATACTCACATAGAGCCATTGGTCAGGTCAAGTTGAGGCTCACTGACTGCTTGAATCCTAAACACAGAAAATATGGCAGGCAAAAACAATCAGCTAGAATTAATGATTTTGCTTTTTCAATACAGTTGCTTATATCTTATGCACTAGATAAGTCTTTCTGATTATTTTACTAAAGCTTTTGACATGCTCTCAGAGGCAGCCACGTTATGAAAGAATAGCAGAAACTGTGTTTCAAGTAAGTCTTACGAGTGTATATAGATACGCATGTATGTAGTATACACAACAGAAATAATCTAATTTGCACAGTGTTACCTCAACACTTTTCAGCAGCTTCTGCAAATTAAATTCCCTACCTTGTTGCCCCAAGGAAAAAAAAAAAGATAAAATAACTGGTTTTATTCTCACTGTTGATGGTTACAAGCTGCCTAGAGCAGCAGAGAAAACGGCTAGGCTAGGTATAGGATGGATTGTGAAGGGGGAAAAGCAATTGGCTTCTGTGGATGATTAAAAGAATAGAGGGATTTCATGATGCTTGGGGTGGTTCTCTCACTTATTACTGTCACTAACATTTCGTTTCCATAGCTGAGCTGATATTGGTTAGGAAGAAGGCTGAGGAGCTGTTACTGGCATCTTCACCCCCAAGTTCTAGCCTACAGTAGCACAAGTTACAGGCAGCCTTGTTCTGTGAGGTGAATGAGAGTATGATGCCTCATGCTCACATACCTCCTTCCCCACCTGGTAGACAAAGCGATGGGGAAGGGAACTGTGTAGTGGAATGGAAGGTGGGGAGTTCCACTGAATGGAGGAGAAAGATAATTTGGGGTGGGGGTGGCGGTATACAACATACACAGTGCAGTCTGTCCCTTCCTACCGATTGTGATATTGAATACTATTTCTTTTAAGTTGTCTTCACACTTTCCTTTTTTTGGTTACTCCTGTCAAAAGAAAAATCTACATAATGAGTATGAAAACAGAAGTTCTTGTTGAGGACCTGTGGGAACCCTGAAGCTGAGACATATGTGCATGCATGTTGTGTATGTATGTGCAAGCATATGCACACACAGAGAGCATAGTTCTTTGAGCCTTTTGAGGCAACAGTGCCATGGGAAGATCCTTCCCTCTTGCTTATAGTCGTCCCTGGCTTGCGTGTTCATGAGGATCTGTAGTGATTTAGATTGAGGAGTTGATACAAGCTAAAGTTAGGCACTCACACACCCACACACACCCCACCCCCCCCCCAGCTAGCTGTAACCTAGACTAGTTCCCTTATTTGGTCCACTGCCTTAACATCCATGCCAGGTTAGAAGGCGGCATTGTTTCGAAAACAAGGCCAAGAAGATGGGGAAAAAAAGAAAAAGGTGGACCCACATTCATTTTTTGAAATTGTATAGAATTTCTATACCAGCCTGTGAAACAATAATGGTCACTCCAGCTGTGGGATACAAATTTCAACAAAAAATATTTGAGTAACTATCAGCAGTGAAACAATTCAAGTATCTACCATTTATCCTTTTGAGACTCAAGGATTAAAAACAATTGAGGTGAATAAGGCTGGTTCCTCCTTGTCAGAAGTACTGTTGGGGAAAATACTGCACCAGTTTCGCTTGGTTGTGTTTTCAAATATATCACTGCATGAAGCATTAAAAATTTGATCTTTCAGTTGGGAATGTATGACTGCGAAAGGAACGGTCCGTGCTAACCTCACAGATATATAATAGGAAATACATTCCATTCTGTGTACAGCTAGGCAATCTTCCCACCAGTTGGCAACTTTAGGTGGAGCTGACAGAGAATTAGTTACTCATTTTGATACAGATGCTGTATCTCAGACAAGATGGAAAAATCAAATTTCCTGACAATTTCTGATCTTAGAACTTGGTAAAGCAAAGCTATGAATGGCAATTACAATTTTTCCAGTGTAATAATTCTTGTTGGAAATTTGCGGATCTTCTGATTGAAAGGAAAAAGTTTTAAAATTATTAAAACTGTTTCTTTCCCCATGGTCTTTTACTTCGCTTCAGCTGATCAGCAAAACCATATTTCAGTGCTTCCAAAATGAAACTCTTTTAGCACCAAATGCAGTTTTATTTTGAAACTTTAGTTGATTGGTATAACAATTAAATAAAGTAAGGACTCAAAAACTCAACACCGCAGAATTTCTAGCTGATGATTTAACTGATCTAACCAAATTTTTTGGGGGGTGGCTTACTGGATTACATATTTTCCAGAATTTCAACTTTTCATCTTTTGTTTTGTAAGTTAACTGTTCTTCTCTTTTGTTAGCCTCAGTATATCAGATCATACCTTCCTTAAATACCTGTTCACATTCATATAGATATAGTCTGAAACGACTGTGTATGTGCTGCCAGACAGTGTGTCACGGTATCATAGAAGTATAGGTGAAATACTGAGTTTAGATGTTGTATGCTAATCTCTCCACATAGTAATGCAGACGTGTGCACACTCACATATACACACACACACACATTTTGTTTTAATATGAGAACTACTATCTTTTCTCACTTGTGCCTATCTGGTATGTCTATCCTTTGAATTTGGCATAGTGACTCTTTAATTTCCCTGTTTCTTTATTATTTTTCCCCATTTTATTTTGCACTTGACTGCCTTATCTCTAAAACCTGAAACTGCTTTTCCTAGGCCAGCCTGAGGTTCTTTACAATAAATGGTAGCGATTCATTCAGGAGCTCTTTGCTCTGGTTTTCCTGTCTGCTTTTATTCCAGTGATTTAAGCAAGTTATGGAAATCCTTCTCTGATAGCATGTTAACAAGACACTTTTGCCAGAATCAGAGAACCCTTGTCCCATGTAACAGTTTAAAACTGGGAAAGCAGATTTGTATTTTTTACCCATATGACACATTTAAATTGCACTATAGATCCAGAACTCTGGGGGTTAGTGAGATTAGCAATGGATTTCAAAGACCTTGGAGAGTGGCTGCATCTTGCAAGATCAGGTCTTTAAAATAACTGGGCCCAGGTCTTTATTCAATAAAGAGATGGGGCTATGTATGGTCAGATTACAATTATAACATTTTTCTTTGGCTTTGCAGTAGCACAGTGTAAATATGTGATTTGAGACAATGGTGCCTGAGGACCTATTGTTGCAGAGTACGTTTCTTATTTAAGAGGCAGTAAAGAAGATAGTTCTGTCTTGAAGTGTGAGATATAATTTCCCAGAGGAGGTTAGCATGAAGCTAACACGGAAGAGTCTTTGGATAACTTCAGTTCTGGTTTACTCACACAATTCTCAGACACATATTCAGAGCTGCTAAATGACTCCCACCATCTCTACACCCAGGACATTTGGGGAGTCACACTGAATGTGCTACTAGTGCACATACTTTGACAGCTCCAATGGAGCTTATGTATAGTAAAAGGCTTTCTTTAACTGCTTCTCTAGGAGGTGTTGATATGCTGTAGCTCCCAGTCATCTTTCTTTTTCCTTGCTGCTTTGCTGAGATGCCTGGGTTTCAGGCAGTGGGTTTCATTGTTACTTCTTTTTTTTTAATATTGATAATATACGGGGTCTAAGCCTGTTAGTGACACAGAACTGCATAAATCTGGTGCTGATTTTTAATATTAGTAAAGTCCATCTGAAACTGATCAGAACAGAGTGAAGGTGGAGGGGAATAGCTATTGAATAGCTAGTTAGTAGCTAGATAAGGTAAATACACTTCAAGTACTTTGCAAATATTTTAACTGTATTTGGATCATTTTTATTATAAAAGCCATGTTTGTGAATTGTAGTGGTGTGTAGGCACTAAAAACTTACACAATTCAAAACAGTAGCTTCAGTCACAAGTCTCTGTGCAATGAAGCAATTTTTAGTGCCTGTATGATGAGAACTAATAGTGACTTGTGAGCCAGGAAACATGAGTTCTGAACTTGCCTGTGGTCATACAGCACATTGATTTCCCTTCTTGGTGTCCCAGTGTTTTCATATGGAATATAGTGCTAAGGATAACTTACCTTGCTCTATGAAGCCCTTTCTGATCTGTACATGTTTAGCAATGTTATGCCTGCACAGCATGGTCCGTGTCTTAACTGTATTGCCTCTAACAAAATAGAAAACAGAAAAGTAAAAGGATTGAAATATGAACACATTGAAAATCATGAATGAAGCTCTGTCTGGTTGTTAACTGAAATACAGACATTTTGACACTCAATGGTTTTAACAATAAATGAAATTATCCATTCTTTTATTATTTTGGTTTTTAAAAATGTGACAATTGTCGTCCATTTCAGGTAAAATCTTAAATAAATCTGAGGCACCAAATAAAGCAAATTTCTTGCTCTAAACTCCACTTTTGACTCTTATATAATATGAACCACATGCAGTTGCTGATGCATATGTGAGTGTACGTTATGTGTTCCTGTATGTGTTTGGAGGTGGTGCATTTTGAAAATACATACAAAGGATGCTGACCTTATGTGGGAAGGATAGGCCTTTTATGTCTCTGAACTTGCATTTGGAAATAAAGCATGCAGATAAGGTTGAAGGTTTAAACAACAGTTTTCTATTCAACTCACCCATTTGGCAGACGATATATAGTGGTCTTTTGGAAAAAGGAGGAATCAAATATATATAAAGAAGTTTTTCATTAAGACAAACCCATGAAATAGAGTATAGAATCTATAATTCCTGCAAAGTGTTTGCTCATTTGGTGGAAAATACTGTTCTCTGCAAGCACTTTAAGTTGCTATTATAGCATACCAAAATGACAGCAGCTATTGGTGTGCCTGATTGTGCGTGTGAACAAAGGATGATATAAAAGAAATATTCCTGTTTGGGACTTGGATGTCGGGATTTCCTTAATGTTTATACTCCCCTGTATGATTTAGAATGCTAAGGCCTAATATTTCTGAGGATCAAAGTTCAAGCACTGTTTTACATGAGTTACACGGGGAGTTTCAGTGGGAAAAGTTCCAGCCACTGCTGGAAATTCTGTCTAGTATGCTGATGTGAACAAAACCGACATCCTGGCATTTAGGTAGTTCATGGATCTTGAGTGCAGATCTGGCGAAAAGTGTATTTGCACTATTAAAGTGGGGTTAAGGAGTGGAATAGCAAATGCAGAGAGACTAGAGGAGAAACAGCTGATAGGGAAGATGGTGATACTGTGATAACTATTCTAGTTAAGTTGTTGGGGGAAGGCCATGTGGGAGTGAAGGCTGAAGTGCAAATGGTCTGCATCTTCTGGGGAAGGCACACATGGAAGCTCCTGTGTCAGGTCTTGAAATGGAGTACATTGACACAGCTGCCTACACTGCTCCTTTCCCCTGTGTTGCGAGCATCTCATTTTCACAATCAAAGGTTAGGTCTAAAACGGTGCAAGTATTCTGTGTCCCCTATGCTATGAAATACCATCTTTGCTCAATTACTGGAAAGTCACCCTCCCACAGGGAGCCACAAAGCCATAATGGAGTTGAACACAAACATTTGTTTTGTTTAAAAACCCTGGTGTAATGTTGCTGTGCAACTTTTGAAATGTCAGTTCCTGTAAATGCTCTGAGCCCGAGACCAACAGTGCAGAAAGCACTGGAAGAACCCGTTGTGGAAGCGAGGCTTACCAACCTCTTCAATGTTTCATGCTAGCTTCACAGTGATCTCTGTGGCTCCCTGCTTCTTCGATGGCTTCTAGCTTTCTGGTTGTGACATCTCTTCTGATGCGCTCAGACAGAGGGAATATGCAAAAGGACGGCTGCAGCTCTGTGTTCAGGAGTTGTCATCTCCGATTGATGTCAGGCAGGGGAGCAGCAATTAAGGCTCCAGCCGACTTTCTGCTCAAGCTCCAGGCACACTGGGGGAGGAGAAGAGAGAGAAAGTAAGGTATAAGGAAAAAGTAAGATAATAGGAAGGGGAAGGGGGAGAGGAGAGAGAACAAAAAGTACACAGGGGGAAGAAAGGGAAACTACAGTGTCAAAGAATAGGAAGTAAGAACGCCATGGGATCAGTCAGAAGGAAATAGGAGAAAGAAAAAAAAATCAAAGGGGAAATAGTGAAGAGAGGGGGAGGCATGAAGGAAATAAAGGAACGAGCATGTGACTCTGCATGGGAGGCGAAAGAGAGAGGGAGTCATAGAATGAGGCAGGTGGCAAGGAAAACAATGAAAGCAGGAAGGTAAGGACAACTTGAGTGCTTTTAGCTATTTGCTGAGGGAAAGAGAAACATATTGTCCCAATCTGCCAACTATGGTGCTACAGAATCCCTTTATTCCTGGCTTCCAGTGAGCTACTGATGTAAATCAGCTGCTGTTTCACAGTTGTGTGTCAGTGGGGAAGAACAGCTTTACAGAATTGAGAGGTATATCAGTAGGAGAGAAGCAGAGTAAATGTATGGTCTTGCAGTGCTATCCCTGCATGTCTGGAGCAGGCATCTCTGCAAGGCATAAATGCCTTCAGTGCCTTAAACCAGGCCACATCCCAGTTAGGCCCTACAGCGTGCAAAAAGGACATTATGTGTAAGAGGTGAACCAGGTAAAAAAATTGTGTATTCAGCACAAAATACACTATTAGACTAGTGAAGGATTTGCATAAGACAATAATACATAATACCTGCCATTCTTCTCTAGGGTCAAGGTGCGGAACAGTCACGTAATGCAGCAAATTTATGATACTTATTTCTGCTGAGATATGATGTTGCCTGTACATTACTATACCTTGTTGTGGCTTTGTGGAGAGCAGTGGCACACGGGTGTTTTGGGTACAAGCCCCAGTTCAGAAAGTCTCATGACTTTATGCTAGCATAACCTTTTGGATATTTTTTTTTTATTGCTTAACCTTAGCCCTGTCACGACCCCATCTTGTAATCTTTAGTAACTTCTAGTCTAGAGGCTATAATCAAGATCCATGAACGTATTGATGATTAGCAACCTCAGTAGGGTCCTTACACTTATCTTTATTTTCACCAGGCTATTTTGATTTGACACAATTTGATCTTGATGCACCCATGTTGTTTCACTTTTTGCTTTAGCCTGTAGTTGCTTTTATATAGGTTGCTTAATAATGTTTCTAGTACCTTCCATTGATTGCAAGGTGAGTTAAATCTCTAATTTGCTTTAGAAGTTTTCCAAACTCCGCTCTGTAGCTATTTCCTTTTTGATCCCAAAAGCATTTTGAAACTCTGAGAGTGACTGTAAGTGGATCATCTCTATGCAATTTCCTTAATTTTTCCTCTGCTGAGTTACATGTATGAAAAATTAACATCTTAATTGATGCCTCTTTTCATTACAGTTGGGCTTGATATTAAAGATCTTTTCCAACCTAAACAATTCTATGATTCTATGATAGTACAAACATACAGGAAGAAATAAGCTGTGGGATTCTGTTCTGCCCTCTGCATCTCACTCTTAGTCTGTCTCAGTTGCCATAGGCTCCTTTATAACTAACAGAGGAATCACTGACAGCATTTAATCATATGTGCCCAAGACCCCTGTTTCACAATGGCTAGCTCGGAAATAATGCTTAAAATTAAGACTTAGAAAGCTAGGTGACATGTATGTCACCTGCTGTGCCACGAAAAAAATCTTGTTAAGCTACTAGAACAGATGGAGGGACAACACCCCTGGGAAACCGAATTACCAGGAGATTTTGAGATTACAGCTGAATTAGGGGTTGAATCTGCTTTATGAACCCCAAATGTTTTCCTACTTAATACTCTTTCCAGTTCTGTTGCTTGAATACTAAGGGGTTTCCATCTCTTAAAGCTGTAACATATCTCTATTGCTTTGTTTGGGGTTCTCCTGTCTTTTC
Source organism: Falco naumanni (assembly GCF_017639655.2). NCBI lineage: Eukaryota > Metazoa > Chordata > Aves > Falconiformes > Falconidae > Falco > Falco naumanni. The sequence goes on along the minus strand of NC_054054.1, from coordinate 91,640,716 downwards.
CCTGCTGCTTGGCATCATCATGACTCTTACTTTTATAGTAACTGTGGGATACTGTGATCTTCTGTGGCTGTTTTGAACTTACTCAGCACTGGAGCTGTTAGACCCTCCATTCTTTGTCTTCACCTATTTTTATACATTATTTCACTCTTGAGGGATCCAGTGTCTTTGTCCCATAATTCTACTTGGTAGCTGATTTAGGCAGAGGTAAAAGGTCAAAGGTGACAACCACCATGAGCCATCAGTGGCTTATTCTTCCTTTGCCCATTCTGGATTTCTGACTGGCTAAAAGAAAACAACCTCTCAAAGACTTTTTCCAGAGTATTCTCAGTGCACCAGCTATTAAACCTTGAAATACAATTTGGAACATAAACTTTGATGGGATTATTAAATCTACAAGGTTTAGCTGCAAAGAGCTAGGCTGTTGCCAAAGCTCCATGCTTTAGCTTATTAATAGTTACTAAATTGGGGTGAGAGCTGGCAGAGGACAAGCAGAGAGCGAGATGGAGAGAAGCACAACCCTTATGCATTCACTATCCTTTTTAGCATTTTATTTTCCCCATCTGGATTTCCCCCTGCCGAGCAGCAAAATGGGCATTTAGACCTGCAAGCAGTGCCAGACAGCTAACTAGGCGTTAGAAGTCAGCCCCTGATGATATTTGGCATCGGTGGGCCTCTTTGTGCCAGTGGTTTAGTGCCAAGAGTAATTGTGATTTACACCCATGTCCCCTTTGGTGGCAAAATGGTTTTGATTAAGTGCATACCACATTTATTAAGTCTTGCACAACCGAGCACAGGGTCTTGGCTGGGACGCTGTAAAAGGCAGTGAGATTTACACATCTCGCTGCAGGATTCATTTAATCTCTTGGGGATTTACTGACCTTCAATTAGAACTGTTAAGTACTGTTTACTTGGTACCTAAATCATGCTAGGCCCAGCTAGAGTTTCTTTTTTGTTTTCATTAGTAATGTTGTGATTAAATGCGGGAGGAGAAGGGAAAAGACCCAAACACAGTGAGATCCAGTGAATACGCGCCCTAAGGAGAAAGATTTTGAAGGTTTTAAACCAAAATACTGAACAGACCAAACTAACTCAATTTTCCTTAATGATCTCTGATGTAGGAGGCCGTTGGTTCAACTGGAAAACAAGAAGTTACTTTATGGGAGTCATGTACATACTGAAGGGCATCTTCTTCCCTTTCTTTGTGTTCACGTAATCCAATGTCTGTGGGTTTAATGGGAGGATAATTTTTAACTTCAGAGAGCTTCCAAATAGGTGTTGAAAGAACTTCTTAGGTCAGACATGGAGAATTGTATCTGCTTCGCTGCCTAACATCACTGAAGTTATCTACAGTTCAGGTACTTCTTTCAAGTTAGCTAAGTAAGAGCAGCCATATTGTGAAGTAGGATTTTTCTTATTCTGTGTTCCTAGAATATAATCCCAACCACTTCAGAAAGTCTCCTGTGGTTCTAAGGAAAAGATCTTCTGCCCTTGGTTGCCAAATACACAGAATTTTGAGGTAGTGTTGACGGTTAAAAATGCAAATTAAGTCTGTCTGAGCCCATATTACAGAGCAAAAATTTCAATATTTTAGGTCTAGGTTACACCTAGGTTTAGGTCTAGGTGAAGTGCCATTTCAGTTGGTTAACATTGCAGTCACAGAGAGGAAGTTGAAAGATTTTGTGTTTGTGAATGGAGCTCAGGTTAGTAGTAAGATTTTTCTAAAACATTTATCTTCTTTGTAAATAGCTTCTGGTCTTCGAGAATATAGTATTTTTAATAATTGGCTGCAAAATGTTGGCAAATTATGAGCATCTGGGTGTGAACGCTCAAAGTTCATGAGTGAACTACTTTTGTCTAATTTTTGTTGGGTAGGCTGATCATGTGGCATGTTTCTGTGTCCTGATTAGATGAACACATACAGCAGCACTGAGGACCTGTTTGCTAGGATGAAACTCGAGCTTGACAATCTGAAAATTCCTTTTCCACAAGTGTTCCCAAAATGTTTCTTTAGAACTTGGCTGCTTCTGTGATTTTTCCTGCCAAGAAACTGGTCGGCTGGACTGTTCATGGAAGGTGAACCCCAAAGGAACGTGAGTATAGGCAAAATGAATTAATGGGTTGGATAGCCATAGAAAACATCAAGCATTCAATCAGCTCTCATTAGTAGCTAGCAGCTTGGTCTTCTTGCTTCCTCCTGACTACTCTAATAACCCAGCTCTCCATCCTTGTGCTTTCTCTGGCATTATGTCAAGAGCAAGGGAATGAGGTGTGGAGGGTTTCAAGGAAACAGTAAAATGGTACATGCCCTTTTAATTCAAGTTGTAGAATGTCACTTGAGACCTAAATCAGAAATTGAACACACATATCCAGTCACAACCAAGAGCTAAATAGCATCTAAACTGGAGCACATAAAGATAATTCACAGGTTTGGGTTGTTGAGCTGTTAAATGGAAGTCCACTTACTTTAAGATGCATCATTCAACCTATGTATGAATTTTGGATTCTGATTTTTACACAATCTCATCTGGTAATGACTGTTTAGGGACATGTGTGTGCACTCAGTGGTAACTAATTGAATGAAAGGAGAAGTTCCTTTAAAATGTTTTCCATATTGGTGGCGTTAGGCAGCCCAAGGTGAGTGTGAAACTAAAAGGTAAAGAAGAGTAGGAAGTCTCAAAATGACTACATTTTAAAAACTGCATGGTCAGCACCTTACTCTAGTTTAAAAAAAAAAAACAACTTAGTATTTTCTATTCCCCTAGCTGCATCACCTCCCCATGTTCTGGCAACTTGCTTTGATGAGGTAAACATGGAATCATTCATCTTAGAGCTCTGGTTTTATTGAGCCTCATCAAACTTGTGGGCAGATTTGCAAGTGCCATTATGCAAATAATGGAAAGTGGCAGTTTATAAAAGAGTGCAGTGGTGACAACAGGATGCTGTCAGGTGCATAATATCAGTAATTGAGCTCTTGGAATAAAAGTGGAATTGGAAGTGAAGTGTCCAAGAAGTTCAGCAGTTCCTAGTAACTTTGGGTGCCTCATTTACAGTGTCCTAACTGATAATTTTTACATGGTTGATTTGCACGTTTTCATTGTGTGGGAATATGACACCTCACTGCTATGACTATCACGTTTTTAAACTGGGACCATTAAAAGCCTAACTCATAGGTCCACAGGGTCTTTCTGAAGTTCTAGATCCAGCACAGTCTTAATGCACGTCATGGTGATTTTTGACCAAGCTCCAAACTGGCCCTAGATCCATAATGCACCAGAACAAATGTCCAGGTCCAAAAGTCATTTGAATACTTGAGATGCTTGTGGCTGTCTCTGTTTTTGTTGTTGTTGTTGTTATTCTGCTGATCCTTTGCTTGAAGACCGGACAATGGAATAGGTGAATGAGGTCTGCTGCACTATTGGTGATGCTAATAGATGTAATTAATACAAGCTTGGTGATGAAGTAAGGAATGATTGGACAAGGCAAGAACAACAGCATGGCAGCAATTTCAACAACTGTCTTCTCTTGCCTGATTTTTTTACACACACCTAAGCTACAAAAAGGCAAACTGTAGTGCCTTACAGTGCCAGCTGCCGTTGTGCTGGGCGGGGTGGTGAGTACATACATCCTACGATGACAGCAGGGCAGGCATTCCTCTGCACTGCTACTTGAGATACCTTAGGCAGTCCTACAGCCCCTAAAAAGCTTCTGTTGCCTCTCTGCCTTGCAGTCAGCCTGGGCTGGCTGCTGCTTGTTGATGAATAGGAGGTGCTAATCTCTTTCTTCCTAAGAGACCTCTTTGTCCAGAAGTGTCAGGATTTAATTGGCTTGTTCACACTTTCTCCAGCAGACTGACTTCTAACACTTCCTCCACACCCCACCCCCACTCTTCGGTTCATGGCGTCAACAAGGCTGGAAGTGTTTTAATTCCTTTACAGACAATCCTCCTCCACATCAACCACACAACTGGGTGGACTGTTGGGGGTTAACATGCCTGAAGGTGTTGCTCCTAAAGGGTGATGGTATTTTGGTTTTGTTGTTGTTTTTTGGTGTGGCTTTTTTGTTTTGTTTTGTGTTTGTTTGGGTTTTTTTTGTCTGAAAGGATTTAGTCCATTGCTTGCACAGTGAGTGAAGCATTTTCTGTGACCAAAGCATTAATTCTTGACTGGGGGCAGAACAAAAAATTAAATTGTAGTGAATCCATTTTTTTCCCCCCTCACATTTAGTCAAATCTATTATGTCCTTTCTTGTCTTTACATATAACCATTATAGTAGCACCTGCTGGTCCCACTGAAAGATTCAGTCAGATTGCTAGGTGGCAGGCTCAAACCTGATAAAAACCAGATTTCTTTTGTAGAAAGATTTTGTCCTCTAAATAGAGGTGAATGTTTTCCTGCTTGTTAGAGAAACTGAGTAAATACATTTTTTGTTCTCATTCTTGTATGTTTGGAAACATAATTTGGCAGTGCTGTTGACTTGGTATCTCAAGAGCCTCGGAGACTGTGCAGCTCACTGCTCTAATCAGGAACTTTAGAAGAGCAAGTTCTATTCTGGGATCGGGCATTGCCTTACTATAGGACTGGACTGAATCACTTTTGATCTTGTTCCTTCTCTCTATGGTCCTTGGGTTTTCTGGGACAGAAATTTTAACTTTCTAGACGTTTGCACAATGCTTACTATATGGTACACTCAAGCTTTCTTGACGCCACTGAAGAATAACAACCAGTAGCAAAACTCAAGTTACTGGTGCAACAAATCAGGAGGAAATGAGAAATTAAACCACCATTGTAGGCTTAGAGAGTGCGTGTTAAGTTTCTGATACTTTTCTTTTGGATAACATATTCTCTGCCGCTTCTGTTTTCCATTCACATAGCATCAGCCACCTAGTGATTCTTAAAGCGTTGCTAAGCAGGCATTACCAAGGGGTCCTTAGAGGTAGGAACATAAATGGAGGTGGGTATTGTGGTCAGGTCACTATCTAGAACCAAGAAGAGAGGAGGTAAGAGTTCAGAGCACTAGTCTATGAAAATTAGTGTGGGGAGGAGGTAGGGCTGAAACAAAATCAAGGGATTTGTTTACAGAGAGGAACCTAGATAGATGTGGCAGATAAAATCATTAGGCATATACAATCATTGAGGATCAGAAGGTCGAGCAGTAGAGAACCAGATAGCCATAGTATTGCTCAAAGCTACTGAAAAGATTTACCTCTATAACAGGTTGTGGAATAATCACTAATTGGAGCAGAGATGTTGATGCCTGGGAAGACTGTTTACAATGAGGTTCAGGACTGACACTGTGTCGGTGGATGTAGTCCTTACACCCTAGGCATGAGAGGCACCGCCCTTCCATTTTTGGAGCTGAGAACTGAGACTGTTGAACAGCTTCTGCAAAGTCTGTGTCACTATTAAGTAATTGTCCCAAAGAAAGTAGAGGCTTGCTTTTTGTTTTGGTTGGTTGAGTCATAGCTGACAAATAGAAAAATCATTCCATGGTTATCTGAAAGACGATGTCATATACAATGGCAATTAGAAATATTTCCAAAATTAAACCTCCAAAGGAGGAAGTGAATTACAATGCAAGCAACCTTTGACCCTAGAGAATCATAATGGCTTCCTGGATTTCAAGATATTATGAGCTAAAGCCAGAAAGGTACTGCTGTTGGGTTGTAATAAGTGTTAAAATTAGAACACAATGTGGTAACCTTGGGTGTGTCTTTGTGATCTGAATTCTCCTCCCACCCACACCTCTGTTTAATAATGATGTGTTTTGAAAGGCCTGTGTCTGGCTGCCTTAATGTCTAGGCATTTGCACCAAGAGCATCAGCTTCATAGGTATCACTCTGCCAAACAGTGTGGGCTGCAATGTAAAAAAGTACAGAAGTACTTGTTTACACTTAAGTATGGGAACATTACTGCCAAAGTAAAGAAGGTTACTATGCTGGGGTCAAGGAAATTAGACGTGGGTGCATGTAAGCTCCCCATATCTGAGAAAGCTTCATGTCCATTTTGGAGGGTTCTGACATTTTGGCACACTTTCTGGACATAGACCTGCATTCTCATCTCTTTGGGAAACAGGGATCTTGTTGCCGTATACACACCCCAGCGCAGGCTTACTATTCCTACAACAGCAGTACCCAGCGTCAGCTGGTCTCATTGTTACCAGGCTTTGTACAAAGAAATAGTAAAAGACTGCCCTGACCTAAAAAAAAAAACACAACCCAACAACAAAAAACCCCAAAGACAGTCTAAACAGACAAGGCAGACAGTGAGTCTCTCTTGGGGAGAGTGACAGAGAGATAAGCTGGCCTAGGAAATGTTAGTACATTTAAAATCTTTTCCTGTTCTCTCTCACAGAAGAACGAACATTATATTTGGCTACATACAGGAATCCAGATTTAAAAATAGCTGGGTTCCTTCCTGACTGAGGGAGAAAGACAGAAATGAGCCAAATTTATTAGCTGCCTAGAGAGCTTGCACTGAGTTTTTGCTTGTCAGGACTCCCCCAAGTAATTGTGTTTTTATATACAAGTTGGTTGGGGGAGTGTTTGATGAGAAAATACCTACATTTATGCATGGATTCTTACTTGCAGGAGAAAAACAAGTCAAATGTTTGTGTGATTAAATTCCAGCCACATAAATGTTTAAGAAGAGAAGTGAAGCCAAGGGGGCAGAATTGTTATTATACTGTTAGGATACGGGAGCTGGATTTAGTTGAGGGGCAGCATTTTAAAAGCACCTAAGTGACATAGGAGCCTCAGGGCAAGTCTTCACCAGGTGGGGCTTAGTACTGGGAATGTGGTATCTTGCTAATGTAGCTGGGCTGCTTCTGGATCTGCAGGGCACCCAGGCAGCCCTGTACTGTACTGTGTGTTGGATTTAGCAGCTTAGGGACCTCTGCCCTGTGTGCTGTTGTGTGGTATTGACTTTCACTGTGTACCATTTGCAAAGGTGATTTAGGCATGAGCACTGGATTTACAAAAGTATTATGGTGTCGATCTTCCACTGAAGGCAGTGGAGGTTGGAAGCTTTAAATACCTTTTTGGAGGTTCTGAGCCTCGGGGCCAGATTTACAAAGCTGTATAGATATCTGAAATGCCTGGTGATCTTTACAAAAGCACCAAATGAATTAGACCTGTTTCCTGTTGACTTCAAAGTGACTTGTAGAGATAAGAAGGTTGGTCCAAGACCTGTGTCTTAAGCTGCCTGTATAGCTTTGTGGAGTTGATTTTTAGGAGAGCACATCTTACCTTGGAGCTCAGCTCAGTCTCACTGAAGTTGAGAGTGTTGCAGATATTTCTGAAAATGCTGTCTACCAAAATGATGAATGAACTTCAAGATAGGAAGGGTTTGCTACAGTGAAACTACTGACTTGCTTGAAATCCAGTACTCTGCATATGCTTTACTTCTGTTATGCAATAATGAAGCCAAACATGAAAGAGAACAGGATCCCTGCTTTTCCCCTTGGAGTGCAGGGGATTTAGCGGTGAACACAAGGTGTTCAGTATAGAAAAATGGGGAAAAGCATAATGAGCAATGTGTTGTGGGGAAGAGAGAATGAGTAAAGGGAGCATCAGCTAATGGAGTGGTTGGAAGGAAAAAGAAAGGGAAAAAAATCTGGCCCAAATGGACATCTGTGCCAGAGTAGCTGAAGTAATTTCTGCAGGATATTCCTTGCCTTTGTAACTGAAGGCTTTGAGGACAAGGGAGAATGTTCCTCTTGCTTTTAAAGCTGCACAAGAAGCCCCAGGACTGTGCTACTGGGTGAAGATGTTTTTTACCAACAGACTTTGTGGCTAGATTTACCACGCAGCAAGGGAAGATCCAGCATCACCACTGCAAGTCATGTAAGCAGTCAAACCTCTAAAGTTCTTTTTCCCCATTACTGTTGCCAGCCATAGCTGGCCCTGAAGGCTTTCTCACGAGACAATGCTCTGCTATTCTGAAAAGGATGTTAACAGAAGAGTGGATTTGCTATTCTGCCTGACAGAAGGGGGAAAGAAAGTAAGGGTTTTTTAACAGGCTTTTTTCATGGCCAATGGTAAAGATTTAGCTCTTTGTCTTGCCCTTGTGACCTGGCTACCTTAGATCTGATTGCTAGAGAACTGTTGCAACAGATCCTCATCTAGTATGGAAAATCCTTTTGCAGGATAGGACTGCTGAGGGGTTGAAACCAAAAAGGACAATGATCTTGAAGGATGTTGCACAGCAGACTCCATCACACAATAAGGTAGTGACAAGGGTTTGTTTAAACTGAAATAGATGTGGATAGCATTTAGACTGGTCTCCTCCCCTAAAGTGCCTCCGTGATGGGGCAAAGTGTGAGCTGAGTAGCCACAAAGCTCCCCTTATTCACTTGGGGCTGTACCACAGTCAGAAGCATTAAGGGCAGGGAGGAGGGGAAGGCATGTCTCTGCTGACCCATTCGAGCCATCGGGATCTGACAGCCCTTTCAGAGCTGTGACTGTCCGGCTGACAACAAGCCAGTGACAGCTCTGTGTGTTGCAGGCTCACTCTCGCCTGTCTTGAGGGCTGAGAGGGGAACAGCCGAGGCAGCTGCCTGGAGTGGCTTCCTTACACATTCTGCTCTTTTCAATGCCAGTGAGGGCGTCTGAGTGAAAGAGAGCACAGCAGACAGGGACTGAATGACAGGTGCCAGTCATGTTGGCTGCAGGGTCTTCAGAGGGAAGGAAAACAACTCTTCTGTTTCTCCCCTCCCTTCCAGTATCCCCGGCTAGAGAGCCACCCCCAGGCTTGCCTCCTGATGCAAGCAGCCGCTTGGTACATTCTCTTCCTTTCAAGTCCCTTCACAACACAAACCTGTTTTGCTTCTGTTTCCCATTTTAGCTGCTTGCTACAATGTCTATATGTTATTTCTCAGTTGAGCCTTGAAATATTCCTCCTGCAAGTGCTTACAGGCTCGTTTCCACACAATAAGGGCAGTTAGCAATTTCTTCCTATCTCCATCTGCTACCTGCCTGCTCTGGGGGACCCAGTGAATAGCAAGAGGCAATTTTGCTTGATGCCTCTGACAATTTATATTAAGGAAAGCTGAGAGTGTATCAATTAAATAAATATATTATATAGACACAGGCAGCCTTTAGAGCCTTTAGGATTTGCTTCTATTTTCTGCTGTAGTCCTTGATGTCAATGCCTTGAAGACATCTTACCTCTGGTAGCAGCAGCTGCCAGCAGGATAGCTCTTTTGGGTCAAGGAAGCCTCGGTTCTTGAGAGAGAATGAGTGAAGCTGAAGGAAGAAGGAAAGTGGCAGAGAAAGATCCCCCTTGGGTACTGGGTAACAGATATTGGCTTGGACTTGGGAAACAGCATATAGGAACCAGGCTATATTTAAACAGATAAAGAGGTCGATAAAAGGAAACCAAGCAAAGCGTTAAGGTTTCTGAAGCTAAAAATCAGGCTAGTCTTCAGCAGCTGAAAGCGTTTCCCCATCATTTCCAAGCAGGCTGGACAAAGCACCAGAGAAAGTACACTCTGGGCTGCCCTTATGGGCTCTTCTGGCCAACGTAAGTGAGAGAGATATGGGGAAGCTTTAGGCAGATTTTTGTGTAGTCTACAGGGTGAATGAGTTTGGTAGCTTGAAGCACTCATCTGTGAGAGTAGGCAGTGGGGTTGAATTGGTAAACCTGTCAGTCTCAGACTCTTAACAAGAGAAGGCTCACTGAGCTTCTTTAGGTTGCAAAAGCTAGTTAATGGTGTGGTAGCAAGCCTCGGAAGGTGCACAAGGAGGTAGAGGTGTGTGTTAAGGTGAGAGTTGCCTATAATCTTGAATGCTGCCTCAGGAGGAAAGAGTACAACGTTGAAATAAATACCAAGGGCTGGGATTGCAGAGTTGTTCAGCTGAGATCAGGTGTCTGATAGCCTTGAAAATCATCCTATCAAGGTGGAGCCTCTGTAAATAGCACCCACTTGACATCTTAGGCTAATTCTGCAAATGTTGAACCTGAAACGATGAGGCAACAACTTCTGATAAGCTTGGCTCCTCAAGGTCGTGGCAACTTGCTTGAAGAGACTTGAAGGATTGCCACATCAGAAGGTTGGTTTCTTCTGCAGCTGAACAAGGGATCATAATGTGAGCTTTTTCCATCCCTGTTAGTTTACCCATGGAGGGCCTTGGCCAGTGTGGAAGAAGATGAAGAAGCTTTTTGCTTGAAGCTCTATTAGAAGGATCTGAATTCTAATCACTAAGAAGGTGATAAAGCCAGCTACTGCTCTCCTTAGTTTCTGATAGAAGTAGAGGTGTGAAGAGGGACAACCTACTGTGTGGTGAGCTCAGACCTACGAATCATAGCTGATTGTTGTTAGGCCAGAAGTGAAGATACTTATCTGATATTTGCAACTCAAAAGCTTAGAGTAGTCCCATAGCCCTCTACTTTTGGACTTTCAGGTGATAACAGAGACAGTAATACGTTTTGCCTAACAGCGAGCCCCGGGGCTTTAATGTTTCTGTTGGTTGTGGACCAGCCCCCTGTGGTATGCAGCCCTGCTGACCTCAGGGCTAGTATGCAGAAATGTACTTCAGCTTTTCGGAAAAGTTTTGATTGCAATTCAAATAGCACACTGCTGTGTAGGGAACTGTTGTTTAAGAACACTAAGTATTGGATTTTCCTGGTGCTCTGTATCGGCTGTCTCATCCTTTCTGAATACAGCGTGAGGGATATGATCTGTTTCATAGTGCCACATGGGATCACATCAGGTATCTGAGTGTTTCCCCACATTTATGTTTCACCAAAGTGTTTATAAATGAGGGTGTTTATTGCCTCAGTTTTTGAGGTTTATCTTTCCAGATGTGGTAAACAGACTTGTACAGAAGCAGATTCACAGTTGCTGGGGCCAGCTTCATCTTGCAAGATAGTAGGACCTGTGTTCACTGATAAGAGACATACTTTTTTGATCAAAACTATTCTAGTTCAAGAAAGTGGTGTGTTGTAATCAAGGTGAATTGCAAATACTTGAACTGGTTGTAGCTGAGCTTCAAGGCTTTTTTAATGTTTATAAAGTTTATAATAATATGTTAATATAAACATGACTGCACTTGTTCTGTGCCCTAGATCTGTATCTAAGTTATCCAGGTTATTTTGGTGATGTGTGATATCATTGTAATATCTGATATCTTTTCTTCCTGGATGTCTGAGTTGCATCCTATCGGGTGGATGGATGCAGTGATTTTTTTAGCAAGTCATGTCTTTCATAAGTTATTTCAAAACTATTAAAAAAATACCAAAACTTGAATGGATTAGGGAAAGTAAGAGCCATAAATAGGGATAGAAGGGGAAATTCATAAATGTAAAGTATTTTACAGTTTGAATCTTCACCTTTTGGCTCTTAGTTTTTATTGCCCAGGGTCTTACTGAGGAAGAGCAAAGACATTTTTGTTTCACTAAAGGCAACAGAGAGATGTTTGCACGATTCTTAGGTGGGTTTTTTTGTGTTAGTACTAAGGCCAGATTTTCATTGGATGCAGCTTTCTTTAAAACTGTTGGGAAAAGGAAAGTTGTTCTCCTACTACCCCTACTGCTCCATCCCTTTCCCTCCTTCCCCCTCCTTTCCTCTTGGGTTCCTTGCCTTTCATGTCTTTGTTTGACATCTAGGAAAGAATCATGAGGTGCTGAATATTATTAACTTCTAAACACCTAAGAAATCAGTAGGAAATCGCAAACATTTCGGCCCCCTGACAGTCTTCGTAAATGACCTGTCCGAAATCCCTCCCCTTCTGAGATGAAAAGAGGGAGTGAGGCAGAACGGAGGAGAGAATGGAGAGAGCCAGGGAGTGAGAGGGATACACAAAATAAATGAGAAATATGATTAACTTACTTCCTTGGCTGGGTCTACAGCTGTTTCTGGGTATTTAATAAACAGGTTGACACTCCAGGTTCCCCTCATTAGGTGATCACTAAGGTCTGGGCTGTCATAAATCAAAGAGCCAGGTTATCAAGGCCTGTGATCTTTAACTGTACAGGGGCGCCCAACTGTCTGCCATAACGAGAGCTAAAAAGTGCAAGCTGTAAAGAATTAGCTGGCTGCGGCACTTTAATACATGCGCAGAGGCATGAACATTGTGCCGTCTATGGAGTGATTGCCCAGGTATGTCTGTGGGCTGACAACAGCTTCTGTCTTGAATGTGAACATGTGAGGTGGTGTAAGAAGTTAAATGCAATGGAGTGCAAATCTGCCTGAGCTAGACAGTTTCTGGCTATTTTTGGGGAAAATGTTAAGGAGTCAGCTTATGTGTTTGTGAAAAGGAGAAGGAACTGTTTAATTCCTGGGCAAGCAGAGGAGCCAATTCTCTTAATTTGCTTCAGGAACCAGGGAGGAGACACAGCATTGCCTGGTCTGCTTCTGTCTGTCATTCAGGTATTGGGCTAGGCACTGCAAAACCTATGTATTTTAAAGAACCTATGCAATTTAAAAGGAATTAGTGCTCTGTAAATGCATGTTGCTTTACTGGGACAGCAAGATCCTGCACTGTCCTTTGTGAAGGAAGATAGGGTCTGCATAGCATGTTTTTACATTGCAGGTAAGGTAGAAACTTGATGGAAGTTGAGTTTCCTGAAGCCTACAGCCTGAGGTTTCATAACGAATCTGGCACAAGGAGTAAGTTCTGTGAACCCTTGAGTAAGGCAGAGCATCAAACCACACGTTTTGCCAGCAAATAAGACAAGTTCTGAGTAAGAGCCAAGTGGACTTGTGGGGGGAAAAAAGTGTGATCAATCTCAGACCCAGTCTCATGAGAATATGAGATACTTTTTAGATGCTAGGAATGTTCTTCAGTTCTTGTGTTTTCCCAGTTTTGAATAGCCATTGTCACCCACAAAACCAGGAAAGACTTGGGAGGAGTTTCTAGGCTGATTCTGCAGGACAAGGTGCTTGGTGACATAAACACCAGTGGCAAGAGAGAATTTAACTTTGTGCAGCTCTTCTAACTGTAGTATGTGTTAGAAACTGAAATGAGAAATTAAGGAAAAAGTGAATAAGAGGACCTCCCAAAGGAGGTGTCTATTCCCATACCTAAACCAGCGTATGAAAAGCGCTGGGTGCCTCAAGCCACGTTGTTACTAACTGAAAGAGCAATAGTGGGGACTATCAACAGAGCATGAGCTGAGGTTTGTCGAGTCTTGTGTTTTACTTCTGGCAACTAACAGGACAAGCCAAATTTCCATGTGCATTGGGAGGAAGATTGAGGCACAGCTTTATGTTAGAGGGTGAGAATCTGCTCAGCTCCAGGGGAAGGCAGCATCTGTGGAGTTCAGCAGTGCCCTGCAGCAGGTGGTTGTGGCTCTTTTGGTGGAGTCTACCTTAAGCCATCCTCCGTGGAGCAAGATAGATGCTGTCAGTGCATCTTAGGCTGCTCCTGGGGACACTTTTAGTGGGGGTGCACATGAGGAACTAACTGCATAGGTGGGCCAGCGAAGAAGCTCCGAGTTACGCATATTTTCAAAATGATCTCCTGAGCTGGGCCTCACCTCCTGCTTCTTCTCTTAGACAAGAAGGATGATTCTCTGTGGATGAAAGGCTATTAGATGGCACAGAGATGACTGCTATTTTCAGAGACTGAAAGCCCCTAAAGCCTCATCCCAGCAAACATGGATTCACTGAAGCAACTGTACACCTTGTCACATCTTGTGTGAAGGCCCCCATCTACCTGTCTACTAGATATTCAACTGATAGGATAAGTGATGTCCCTAGAGTTAAGCCACAGCTGAAATTCCTTGAGGGGCTCAGAGAGTGCAGTTCCAACTCTGCTGCAGTCACTCCAGGGCTTTCCATGACTATTTATAATGGTGTATGTGGGTTTACTGCTTTACAGACTGTAATGCAACACACTGCCATGAGGGAGAAAAATGCAACACTAAAGCATGATGTACTGCCCCTTGGACATCAAACCTTGTGGTTTGCATCAATCTGTAAGGTGCAAACGTCTGGTTCACGACAGTGATTTCAGGGTGTTTCCCTAGCTTGCTCTCATCTTTTCCTCAGTCATATTACATACTAGCCATATATGCTATCTTTAAACACAGAAGCATCTCTCTTGTGAAAAATGAATTGAAACTGTGCTCATGAAGAACAAGAATTGTCAAAGAATCTGTTAATCCAAATGCATGATTTTTTAAACGCTCCACCCCCCACCCCTGACATCAGTCAGTAACATATAGATTTTGGTGGAAGTCAGAGACAGATCTTCAAATGTTTGCATAAAAAATGTTTTCAGCTTGTCAAGTTTACATTTCAGCAAGAGAATAAAGTGCCTGAATTTTCAGAAGAGCTCAGCACCTAACCTTCAGTCAGTGTAGTCTGTTCTTTTGAAAATTAGCTGTGTGCTTCTTGATAACCATATAGGACTTACCCATATAGCTAGAGGCTTGCATTAGAATTTTAAAAAGTGCTTAGTTGGTTTACAATTCCACAGAGATTTTGCAAGTGACAGATAGATAACTTAATACCTTCTTGAGAAAGCTAATAGGTAAATGCCCACTCTGCCTCCAAAAATCATTTCATAGACCTTGTATCATTTGAGTGATTTTGAAAATCCCATCCTAAACCCTGAAGTCTTTGCTGAGCACTTTCTTTGCACTTGGACATAACTCTCATTGACTCTTGTGGTAGCTTTTCTTGAATAGAGTCAGTTTTCTAAGCCTCTTTGCTAATAAAAAACTTTCTAAAAGTGTCTTGAAGTCAAAAATCTGTCTGAAAAGCATTTCTGTTACACCTATTGTAGGTATATTATGAGTTTGATCCAGTATATTTCACATTTTATATACAGTCTATATTATTAATCACTGGATTGTGTGTCAAGACTTTACATTCTTGAATTTCAACCTAAGGATATGAGTTACCAACCCAACCAAGCAAGTGAAAATCTTCTAAGTTATTGCAGGAAATTGCCATCACTACCAATTTGTAAGGAGTTTCCTGTGTTCTTGTTAACCAGTTCCTTTCTGTACCATATATTAAGGCAAAACACAAAATACGTTTGTGCAGTGTTTGCTGACCCATCAAAACCATGGCTGTCAAAGTGTGGCTGTTGTGGTGCATGTCAGTGTTACGTGCCCTTGGAGAAAAGATTTCCTATCTTTAGATATTGGGAAATCACTACTTTACTCAATGTGTTTGGCTTGTTCTATTTTAGCATGTAGAGAAATAGGAAGATAGTTTGGATTTGAGCGTTATGTGCATGCTAAAGGAATCAGAAGTTAAATAGTTAAGAATTTATTTGGTGTCTTTGTATTTTCTACTTAGTAAACCACTGAAAGTTCCTGAGAAGACTATATCTCAAAAAAACACATTTTTTTCTAGGCTGCTGCTAACTCAGTAAGGTGCTGCTGCAACTGTTCATTTCCCCCCCCGTGATTTTATGTGCAATGACGTTCTTTTTTTCTGATAAAGGCATTTGTTGTGGAGAGCAATTTTGGACAGAGGGCTTCTCATTATCCTACTGACCTAGTGGAAGAAGGATGATCTGAGACAACAGAGGTCCCTCTCTGAGTAGGCGGGAACATTTCTTTGAGGAGAAGATTGAATGACAAAGTTGAGACAAGACTGAATCTCTGTAAAGACATGAACCTCCTCTAGGCCCAGTCAGCCTGCTTGCTTCTGGCATTGTGCAGTTCCATACTAGTTACAAAGCAGGGCTGCACCCATTTATTACAGCTGAACTCAGAGTCTGTAAACTACATTTTTAAAGTTGGTGAGTTTTCTTTTCTAAAATGCACACAGCAATGGGGGGAAAAGAAATCTGGTGACATTGTCGATTACTCTGTATATCACTTTGTCTGTAGGGCCAGATTAAGTCGAATGCAACAGCTACCTGTATCACTGGAAAAAAAAATATTTTTTTGCATGTTTCTTTTGATTAAAATCACAAATCTACTGGCACTGGACATTGAGTACTGTAACAGAAAAAAAAATACCTTGTCCTGGATGGAGACCCAGATGTGGTCAATTGTATAATATATAGGAGTAGGTCATTGGTTCATATAATGCTGCACATTGCATTTGCAAAATAACAAGCTGCTTTGTTAAAATCAGTTTGTTCTGGTGTACAACGTAGCATCTGTTTAAGGGGAAAGAAGAGGTGGGTTTACCTCAGGACTGGCTTAGAGACAGTTGAGCTATTTCACAGAAAGGACTAGAATATCTGGAATATGTGTTTTGGCTGAGCACTGAGGCAGGTCAGGCTACAGATGAAGGAGTTGTGTAACTAGATGAAGGGAAACCAGAGAAGCAGTAGGAGAAAAGGTTTTGTAGGGCTACAGAAGGACATGGTTTCTAATTAGAAGTACAGTGCAGTACTGACAGAGCTCTAGTTCCCCTTCTTGTGCCTGTTGTAGGCATAACTGCTTTTCTTTCTCAACTTTTCCCTTCTAACTTTATCAGTGTCCTACTCCCTGATGATTCTAAAAAGCACTGGATATAGTTCAATGGCTTTGTAACGGCATGAGCTGGATGTTTTGGGGCACAATTTAATCCTTTGTTTCTGCAGGGTACTAATGAGCTGTTTCCAAATCCTCTGGTGCCACTGGAGAGTAATTTCTTGGCAACTTTTCTGCTGAAAGACAGAGCTTGGGGTTTCACATGTGATATAATTAACACCAGGCTAAGTGCTACTTAAGCACCTGGTATTGTTTATATGTTTCTGAGTTATGCAGACTTTAATGTTAATTTTATCACGAGTAAGCAGATATCATATTAGACCAACATATCACTGTGAGATGACCTCTAAATCTACCTTCTTTAGGTGACTTTATTTCTCTTATCTGTAGGACTTCACTGTTCTGCCTGACTAGTTAAGGTCTGAACTGATAAAATTTTCATTTCAGCTGTAGCTGTCACTATTACTAGTTTTTAAAATTATATAGAAATTGCTGAATTCTAGCTAATTAATGAAGATTTGAGGCTAAGTATAAGCACTGAGGAATCTGGTAAGTTGTCATTTGACATCTTCGGCACCAGACTGGATTAAGCTTTCTAGGAGTTTTCCTCTTCCTTGTAGATGTTCTTAGATGTGGTGTCAGAAATATTAAAAAAAAAAAAATAATAATCACAGTCTTTCTTATGCTAACTTTATTTTTTGAATGAAACTCACTTGAATATAGTTCAACTGATTTTAAAAGTGTGCTTTGTGGGGCTAAGTACTTGCTGGGGAAGCTGTATGACAGAAAGTGCTATGGTCCATGATGCAAGCTGATTGTTTTATAATGCACTAAGGTGTGAGTCCTGCTAGTTCTGCATGTGAAGGGCTGCCTACCTGAGCAACAGCAGGGAAGAACAAAGTAAAAAAGGGAAATTGAAGACTAGGATACTGTGGTTATTTAATAACTTTAAAATATTTTATACACCTTCTGATGGTTCACCTGGAGGCTTTGCTAAGGTCAGTATTTGTTCACGTTCTATTTGTGGAGAAGCAGAGTGAGCAAGAAAGAAATTAAGAGCAAACCAGAAAGCTCTTTCAACAAATTTAACTTGTTACTAGTTTCTTCGTGTCCCTACTGAAAGGGAAATAGGGGAAACCTTGGAAACCCAAGCATTTTTGGCTGCTGCTAAGTTTGGAGCACCCTGGTGAATTATTTTTCCCTTCTTCAGTCAGAACTGTGGCCTGAACTGCAGATCAAAGAAGAGCAGCACTTTGGTTAATCTGGCATAAAAATCTACTTTACCCCAAAGAGACAAGAAGAAAAAGAAATTGAGGCCCAGGCTCCATGGCAACTGTGAGCTAGATAGTTCAAATGGTTGGTAACTGTAACACAGTTGTGGGTGGGTTTGTTTTTTTTTTTAAAAAAAAGTACTTGGAAAGATATATTGCTACTATATTGGAAAGGACATTGCATCCCAAGCCAGGGTTGTTTCCTGATGTTACAGGGAGTGTTCATAACAGTGCGTAGATAGGCTTCTGTCCTGTTTTCCTCAGACTATTACGAAGAATAAAAGGTGGCCAGCTGATACAGCTTCAGATCTGCTTCAGAAATTGTGCGCTGAAGATGCAAGCAATACTTTCTTTCTTTTAATCTGTTCTGTGTCACATGCTAACTTTATAACCATCGAACCAGGGAATTTGACATGGCAGGTCACCATTTGTTGTGGGTTTGACCGCATACCAGACAGTGCTTACTTATGACATTGAGGTATAACACTATGTTTAGAGAAAATCCTGCACTGTGACCTTGTATGGTGCTGTTGGGTCCTGCGCTGTCAGATGCAAAACTCGCTAGATGCTTTGATGGGGAACTTGAAAGCTGATTCAGGATTCCTGATTCTCTGTTCCTGGTGAATCTCAAAAATCTACATCTTCCTAATCAGACCAAAATCTTGAATGCCTGCCTGCTGCCGAGTGACCTGGGCTTATCAGTGTTTTGGTTCAGGCTAGTCCAAGTAGGAAACTTGTGGCAGCCAAGAGTGTGGGTCTGTTTGGTTAGAGCATACCTGCAAAAATTGGGAGTAGCAGCCAGGATGTTCTTTTATATTATTGCATCTTTCACCACAAAAGTGTTTTTACCTGGAGATAGTAGTCTAATGCAGTTAGAATAATCACTCAGACCTTGCTCATCATTTATCACAAGCTGCTTATTTAACTGCAAGCCTAAGTCCTGAGATACCAAGCTGGTCCTTTTCAGAGATGGATAAACATTTTCAGGTAAGTAAAAATCTCCATAATGAATCTATGGCCAGTAGTTCAAGTGCTATCTTGCTCATGTCTGTGAGTCTGTCTGCGTACCTGACATCTCTGAGACAAATCTGTCTAAGGTCCTTCTTTGAAAGGAATGCTGTTTCCTGCCTATGTAGCTGGATTGTTTTGTTGCTTAACTATGTGTTTTATTAGGAAATTAATGACACTTAGGTTAATATCAAACTCAAATATTATTGCTGTCAGCAAAGCTGGTTACATTTTGTTCTACCACCAAGTGGCCAGAGGAAAAAAAATGAACATCGGTCCTTTTCATAACCACCAATTACCTACAACAGAAGAATAGTCGTGTCCCATTTTCTCTTTCTGATTGAAAAATAAATACAGTTCCTTCAGTCTTTTTCCTTCAGCAGTGGTTTTGAACCTTCTTATAATTTGTGATGATCTCTTGTTTGTCCACAGCTGTCTTGCAGTGAGGTGTCCAAAATTGGGTATCTCAGTTTAATTTGAGGCCTCATTTAAAGTGAGGCATTGAGGGAAAATGACATTCCATTTCTCACCTGTCAGTACATTCTGGAATGAGATGTCTTCCTCTTCCTTCTCCCTCCTCCTTTTTTGGTGATATCAACTTGTTCATCAAAATTCGGTTTGTGTTGTACTGTAAATTGAAGACCCTTCTTTGAATATTGCTGCCTCTTTTTGAACTTGTTTATTATAGATAGAACATTTTGTACGTGTCTATTTTGTTCCATCTTGATACAATCAGTTTTTTTTTTTCCCACCAATTTATTGAGATTGCTGACTTCTAATGATACCTTTCAAGATGGTTGCTGTGTATTTCTATGCTAATGAATCATGAAACTGGAGCTGCTGTGGTCCCCTGTAGAACTACATGCGAAGTGTCTTGTCAGTTTGGCAGCAAATTGCTGGTAATTTAAGAGGATTTTTTAGATAGCTGTGCACCCAAATTGTGATTTTAATGTACATTTGGTTTCCCTTGTACGCTTTGAAAATATTAGGTGGGCAAGGATTAAAAGCATTGTCTTTCTTTCTTTAGTTTTCAAAGTAAATCACCTCTAATGCTCCTCCCCATACCCATCCACCCCCCACCCCCACCCCATAATCACTGGGACTGTTACCCCATAATTTGTTCCTGATCATTATGTACTGACAGTTTTTCATCATCCTGTTACCTTCCAGTTACTTCTAAACTGATTGTTCAAATTTTTTTTTTTGTCTTTTTAGATGGTGCAGTTAAGTTTACCCAGTTGTGCTTTTAAAGATGGGTCCTTTGTTTGCCTTCTGTTTCTACAGAACCTTCCTTGTCCTCAAGAATGATATCAAGATTCATACTGGTTATTCACAGATTAACTATTTCAGCTACTGTTGAACTGCTTTAGGGCAGATTTCATCAGCCAGATTTCATCAACCAACATATTTGGTTGTATTCGATTTAGGTAGGTCAGGTTAACCTGAACGTAGCTTCCATGAGGTCCAGAATTTTTGGAGTTCTGTCCCCACACTCCATTTTTACAGAAAGAGACTTAGTGCCATTCCCAGTTCCAGGGTGTATGTGCATGGTGTGATCCAAGCCCTCCGTAAGCATAGAATCTGTTACATAGCTTGGATAATTACGATGTTTCCTTTTCTGTCTGGGAAGAGAGGATTTAGCATACAGACCCCCAGTTGGGCTATACTGAAAAAAGTGTTATTTAACCTGCCTTGGCTTTGTTCTGGACTGTGTCTTATTCCTTGACAGGAAAAATTCCCTTGAGTCACTATTAATCTTTTTGTGAATTTGGAAGTGAAGAAGGCATTGATGACTTTTTTATTTTTTTCCCTCTTCCTTGATATTAACCCTTACTCATGTGTTACAATTTCCATAATAGTGTTTAATTTTTTGACTTAATTAAGATCAGAAACATTCGATTTCCCTTCTGTCAGTTTGCTACTGTACCCTTAGTGTAGTCTGTTCCAGTAAATTCCAGCTTTACTTTACGCTGCTTCCCATTGGAAGTCTTTCTAAGAGACCAATTCCCCCATCTTGCTGGCATCTCTTGTTCTGTAGTCCAATGTCCTTTTCATTGTCTAATCTTACCTTTTCTCTGAGAGCAAAACATTAGAGGTCATGATTCTCTTTCATCCAAGTTATCTTCCAGTTGCATTTTTCAGCCAGTTTGTGCCTATTAGGTAGGAAGACATTTAAGACAGCTGATGACATTGTTGAACTCCTCCACCTTCTGAAAAAACCCTACTGTTCCTAACGCACTTGAAGAACGGGGTAGGCAGACTATGGCTGGCAGTATTGCTTTTGCAATGGCTAACTAGCTAATTTTCTATGACCACTACGGACAACTCCTGTTACTGTTGCGTGGAGGTTTCTAACTGTACTGTATGCCTTTTTCCTCCCTGCAACAAAACATGTAGTATTTCAGATTCCCAGTTAAACTGTAGTTCCCACCATCAAATCAGATTGAGCTTTATGTTAAAAAAAAAAAAAATCTGAACTGCAGACTGCTGTTTCGATTCATCCATGTTTGTGATCCCTTGTCATTTGCTGTTAGTGAGCGAACTTGATGCGCGTGGATTTTCGTTCGCATAAAACCACAGGGAATGTTGTGTTTGATCTGAACATCTTAGTCACAGGAGAGCAAGGAGATTTGGTATGTGAACAAAACTATTCACTATTCTTTTGTGTAAAGGGCTTTGGGCATCCACTTAGAGAGCAGAAACAACAGCATATGACTTACGTGCCCAATTACACACTGTGTATAACTAAGTAGCTGAACCGAACAGTTCACAAATGCTCTATAGTCTGAAAACAGCCAGTTAAAATCTCCTAGCAAAAGACAGCATGCATTCAGAGAAATCAGGCTTCTTTAATGCTTTGTGAAAACAAAAAAGGACTAAATTTGCAGTTATCCCTAAGGAATGATCTGTGAGCACTATCTGCAAATAATAATTTAATCAGCTTATTTGGCTGCCCATGGTCACAAAGCTGTAATTGATTAAAAATGATCCTTTTTGTAACAAAATAAGGCTGCAGAATAAAAATGAGATTCTAAGGTGATTCTAATGTGCCCTGCTCTGGCAATATGATAAGGAGTAATTCTGTAGAAAACCAAAGAATCTCACAGCAAAAGGTTTGGGGACTGTTACAGACAAGTCTTTTTTCAGACTTTAGGGTGGTTTAGACTGAATTTGGACTTCTTTCTTTCCTTCCCCACTTCCCCCGCTCCCCCCCCCCCCCCCCCCCCCCCCCCCCCCCTTATATTTGTATTTCCTAGGGAGCTGAATGGGGGATAGAGACTTCTTTTAAAGGCCACATGGCCCCCTTCCAATTCTGATAGATAAAGTCAACCTGCTTGGCCCCACCAACAGGAAATAGGATGCTGCCCCTTTAAGCGGACTGTAAGGAGTATGGAATTACGGCTAACTTGGTTTGGAGCCTTTGTGTAAGGCTTTCAGGAAGAGATAAACCATTAATCATGCACAATTACTCTGACCTTGCATGAACTAAAGCCTCTCTGAACACATAAGATTACCGTCTCTGGGGACCTTGAGATACTGACACGATCAGCTCAGTACTAGGGCATTGGAAACCGCTGCACAAAATGGCTGAAAGCTTGGCCTTTGTTTCCTTTTCTTAAACTGGAGTCTTTCTTTCAACCCAGGATAGGTATTTATCTTTCTAACATGCTTGCAGTGTAAACTAAGGAGAAGTCATTTCCCTTGAGCCAGGATTTGAGTTCATAGCATGTGAGTGGGAAACGATGGCAGTGCTTAAGAGAATAAGTTACATCTGGGTTTTGATCAAATGGTTTTTTAAGCTTACCGAGGTTTAGCTCTTCCCACTTATTTCTACTGTCTCCCTGTGGGGGACCCTCTTTTTCTCTGGAGTTAGTACAGCTCTTAGCACAAGTGTTATGATCAGTGGCAGAGATTCTTAGGAAGTTCTGCAGTGTAATTTATTTTTGCTGGTGTTCTTGCTTTCCCAGTACCATCATCATCCGTTTTAATTAATTTTAGATGGAGATTTTTCAGGGTCAGTTTACATTCCCTCTATTTGTCTTGTTGAGCATTTCTCTCACCTCTTAAACTCTAACTTAAACATCTCACATACGTATGTACTACGATATAATTTCCTCTCTCTCTTCTTTCCTCAGCCTCCTGGCACTAGCAGCAATATGTAAAATAATAAACAAGCAATTAAGAATTGACTCATTAAGTAATTATTGATTTCAATTTGTCATTTTTCAAAATCAGGGTGAGCTAAAAACGCACATGAACAGTTGCAGAAGCCCAACTGATTAAGTCACTAACACACAGTACCTTGTTTGTATTTGATCCTTCATCATGTGTTTGATCCGTACAGCTTCATTCCCTTATTTATAGTGGTATAAATTTTATAGTTCACTTACATATGTGATCTTTTTACTATTTACTGAAGTGTAGCATCTATATTTGACATAGTTTTGCATTGATAGAATGATCTTTTCTCCCATTCACAAAGGAGTAATTATATGTATATATTTGAATCTGCAGTAGGAAATTTATGCTCTTTAACTTACAGTTGGTAAGTTAAGACAATTAGGAAGTAGCCACTTATATGAGCAGCAGCAGATTTGTGTGTGGAGAAGCCCTGCAAAGCACTTGTCTTGCTGACCCTAGTTTACACTAGAAGACTAAATAGTTTTTAAAAAGAAATGGTCTTTGTCTTTGAAAAACTGCAAATTTGTTAAGGGTCTTGATTTTACGCTATTTGTGACTATTTGGCTTCAGCTGTAGAAGATCTGCCTAGAAGACTACAAGGTTTCTTGTTAGATGTTTTTATTAATCTGTATTTTTCAAACTTCCAATCAGCTGCCAGCAAGCAGTCTCCAATGCAATGACATGAACATGAATTCTGTTAATTTAGACTTTATTTTTCTGCAAAAAGATTTGTGTTTGAAACCTAATGTTTCCCTGTATACCTCTCAGGAATACATTGAATACTACATTGGAATTTGCACAGATTGCCGCCCCTTCCTTTGCCCTACATGTGACAAAGACTTGGAAAAGCTGTAATCTTGAATAGACTTTATAAGTAGTTTAAGGTTCCAGTGATAAAATGTTCTGTCTACTGAAAGAGAAAATTTCTAATTTTTCAGAGATGTGGTTTTAAGAAAATGGAGGTGGCTCAACATGTGTTACGGGACCAGACAATGGGATCCAGACTAAAATACACATCCAATTCTGACCAGCACTTCTAAGTTGCATGTTTTGTAAGAGGATGGATAAGTCCAAAAGAAGTAAGTATGCTCTTCACATAGTGAGTGATGCAGAGAAAGTGTATTAGGAGCTTCTCCATGAAAAGTGATTTAGAAGGTGGACATAATGAAAATGCCACAAATACGGTGGTACAGATTTTTTTTTAGCAGGTAAGATATCTGGCAGGAATGTCAAACCTGTTGCTTCAGGACATCAGTCGCTCTCTAATGACTGAAGGTAAGGAGAAATGCTTTTATAAGGAAGGTTTCTCTAGATCGTTTGCTGCAAGCTTTCTGCACAGTGTTCCTGAGCCACATTCATAGTTGCTGTTAATAGCAGACTGCTGGATTTGGTAACAGCTGGTTTTATGTTTTATATCAGAAGGGTATTAAAAGGCTCCTTGTGCCACCAGGCGTTGATGGTGAGAGCCTGGTTTGAGGGAGCTGTCCAGTACTAGCTGGAGAAGACAGATGCTGTGCTTGGTCTTCTCAGTATTTTTTTAAGTTCTTTTCCCCCTCGCTTTTACATTTTCCACTAATGCCTTCTAAAGGTGCTGCCAACAGCTAAGGGGCTGTTGATTCTAAGAAATATTCTCCAGAAAGTAAACTCATTGAAAACAAAACAAAAAACCCCACAGGCTTACTGAAATGGAATGGATGGGATATTTAGTGGGAATTTAATGAAGACCATAGAAATTAAGAGACAGAGAGGAGCATCTAAAAGGAAAAATACCATCAGACAAAATATAACTGTCTGTTAGGGCAAGTGGATTTTGTCAGTGCCACTAAAGCAAAATGTTTTTCCACATTGAGCTTGCTTCAAGACAAAGAGAGATTTGAAATACAAAAGGAAGATGTTGGCAGTGGTAAGCCACTATTGGAACAGATTACTGTAGGATGTGGTTGGTGCATCATCACATGAAGTGTGCTGAGATTGCATGTCTGTTTTAAACTATTCTGCATTTCAACCATGAGATATTGCTGTTAGTAACATTGAGTTTATGCAGTAGGGCAGGATATTTCCTTTCACTGCAGGAGTCTTGGATAGTTCATGTTTTGCAGGATTTCAGGCCATATGGTAGTATTGGTCCCTCTGGTGTTAAACATGTGAATCAATGAAATTATCTTTTGCTGAAGTGTGGTGCTAAGGTGCAAACTTGTTCCATTTGTGGTGTTGTAGGGCCACAACTGCTCATGGCACTCTTGGGCAACTTTGACGCAATGCCAGTTTTCTGAGAAGCATGGAGTATCAACCCTGTGCCTCTTTCAAGAAGAGTCTACAGAAG
Source organism: Falco naumanni (assembly GCF_017639655.2). Taxonomy (NCBI): domain Eukaryota; kingdom Metazoa; phylum Chordata; class Aves; order Falconiformes; family Falconidae; genus Falco; species Falco naumanni. Next base: position 91,615,550 of record NC_054054.1, on the reverse strand, counting down.
GGAGAAGAATTAATTGTTAGTGGAAAAAGACAGAAGCTTGGTGGTAGGAGGGGGTGAGGGGGAGTCTGTGCAGAAGCATATGCTTCAATGTATGTGCTGTTAAGGGACAAACTAACAAAGGTAGATACTCATCTTACATAGTCCAGCTTCAGTCAGGAGTGAATCAGCTGGAGTTAGTGCCAGAGTTGCATCAAAATAAAACTTGAAGTGAGCAGTATCAGGCCCATGTTGTTTTTCTGTGTTGCTTTTAGTCCTGTTGCACCTCATTGTAGCCAAAGATGTGGCAAGATATATTGTAATAGGTTTTAAAATGGAACAGTTTACCACTTGAAGGGAAAGGACAACCCACTGCTTCCTGGTTGCAGTCCAGAGTCCAGATGTTTATTCTGTATGCAGTGCTGTCTGTACAGCTAGTGTAGTTGTTCTTGAGACATCTGTTAACAAGCTGGCTTCAATACTGTTGTCTGCACTGCCAGAACCGTAATATATTCCGTGTGGGCCTACAGGCTGATCTTCTCAAAAAAATATAGACTCTGCTTTTCCCTCTTGCTATACCGCTAGGAGTACTGATGCTTACTACCTTAAAACTAGCTCAGCTATGTGTATTCAAGCTATTCATGCTTTGAACTGAAAGTGTGGGTATTTTCTTTAGTTTTAGGTTTGATTTTACAAAATCCAGAATCTAATCAGACAGATTCTGCAAGTCCTGAACCTGTCCTGGTTTTGTTATTCTCTATTTGAAATCTGAAATCCTTTGTGTGGGTCAGAGATGCAAAAATTAGGAGACACACACTCAGGCAGTATAGATCTGTGTAGATTCTCTGCTGCTGACAGTCCAGGTAACTCGGTTAAACCAGGGGAATAGTTGGCTGAGGGACTGTTCCATACTAATAGGAAAGAGTGAACTCTAGGGGTTAAAGGCAAGAGCATCCTTTTTATAATTAGGACAGATCAGAAGTAGAGCAAAATGTTCTTGCAGCTGAATCAGCTGCCCTCTAACCAGCCTGGAGTCTGGAGCTGTGGCCTGATGGACACTTGTACAGAATGCAATTTAATCTGTAATGGCTGAGGAGGACTCCTGAAAGTCTGCAGCAAATGGCAATTATTGTCCCTTTTTGTCACATCCTCCCCAACCAAAACAAAAAAAGAGGAAAATTAATGAAAATAACAACAGGGAAGGATCCTAACTAGTATGCCCTGCCTCCCCCTTTCTGTTCAAAATCCTCTGCAATGTAGTGACTGAAATGAGCTGCCCAGTATAATAAAATCTCTTGAGCACCAATGTGAAACAAGAATTCCCCCCCACATGCATACACACCCCTTTTCCCTAATGAGCAGGGAGACGCCAGCTTGGGGGCTGCAGCCAGTGTTAAATTAGCAGAGAAGGCCATCCGAAGTGGGCTGACTCCAGCGTAAACTGCCTTAAGTGTCTGTTTATTAAATCACACCACCGCTTAGAGTCTGCCCTGCTGCCACATCAGAGCTGTCTGCATACAGACAAATCCTGGGCAGTCCCAGGGGAGCTTGGTCCAACTGGATACTGGTAGTAATAAAGGCAGGGGGAGGAGAGAGCAGTCCGCCACCAACAGGCCCCTTGTTAGACTCCATCAAGTATTATTCTTCAAGAGCACAAGAGGCTTTATCTAAGGTCACTGTTTGTGTTTGTAATAGTGGGGAACCTGCATATCTTGAAACTGTAAAGTCATCTTCCTCTCTCCATTTTACAAAATGTAAGTCATGGCAGGCATTTGCTTGCTAAACTGGCTTGTATAAGCCTTGAAGCAGTAGCTGTCCTGTATCCATTCTTACTGGGAAGTGTGGCCTTCAGTTTCAACTCTCCTTAGGTTACACTGTGAGCAGGTTATTAATACCCAAGGATTTTCTAAGAGAATTCACTGGTGCCAATCTACCTAAGGCATTGGAAATAGAAAGTCTGCTGTTCACACTTTAAACTATTGTATTAAAGTAGGGGAAAATCAAAATTCTTCTGTATATTTGTACAGTGTGAGGTACAAGGAGGGTTTGATTCTGGATGGGTTTTCTACACATGCCTGTAAAACAGTAATATTATATACTCTGCATCTAAGGAGAGAGATCCAAGCTGCAAATCTTGCCCTGTTGGTCAGGAGACATCACTTATTTTTCCGCTAGTTCTAGGAGAAACTGTTTACCTACTTTGAACCCTACTATGTTGCCTTCTTTCTCAGACACTAGTTCTTAAATACAGTTGGAACAGGGCTGCTGGTTTATGACTCCTGCTACTTACATTACCAGTTGGACTGTCTTGCTCCCTACTCTGTACTTCCAAGGTAAGTTGTCTTTTCTGCATAAATGCCTGGAGAGGAATCTTGAATTTGCCATCCTTCCACTTAGCACAGATCTTTCTCTGTAATACAGTTTCTAAGCTTCAGACAAGTTTCAATGTGTTGTCAGGTCAGGAAATTCAGTGTACAGCTTGCAGCTCCATTTTTGTTTATTTTAACAAATCGGTGGATACTTCCATACATGTGTCCCTTTCTCAGCCTGCTGTTTTACGTCTTCCATGTGGGATTTTTGCTGCTCATAAGCTTCCAGAGACTGTATTGCAGCCCAGATGGCCATCTTCTGTGATACAGGTTAGGAGGCATGGTCAAGCATCCTTTTTTTGAGGTGGCCCATTGACATTGTAGAAGAGCAGCAGTTGTTAATTTGTATGAGGAAGAAGCTATGCAAAGTTTAATATGAAGTGGTTGGTTTAGCTGGCAGAAAGGGAGAGGTGGGCTGTTTTCCATTTCCCTTTAAAATGTCAAACACTAATAGTCGCTTCCGATCATCCTGAGATTGCCAAATAATTGACTCCTGCCTACAGCAAAAACCTCCCTGATCAACAAAGCAGGAAGCTGATGATGGCAATTGCCTGAACGTGTCCAAATTAGTCAACCCCTTGCAACCCCAGCAGGGTCAACAGTGGCAGCTCAGAGGTCGTGGGGCAGCAGGAGATGGAGGTTGAAGATTGCCCTGCTTCCTCTGCCCTCTCGTGCCTCCAGGACATAGCAAAGAGATGAGGGTTTCACAGCTGGAGCAGCCAGCACCTGAAATGCATGTCCAACAGAGATCTGTTTATTCAGAAGATCTGCTGTTTGTTAGCCAAAACACAGGGTTAGGGTAAGAAAGGAGGAAGTGCCTGTCTTTGTGAGTGGCAGCAGAGCAGTTGTGTTCTGTGTGGGGCTGAACCAGTGTCAGACAGCTCCTGGCATGTTTTCTCTTTATGTCCTCCAGGGTTTGCTTGCTTTGCTGCATGGAACTGACATATTTACAACAAGCTGGTGTCTGTCCCGTTGCTGGATTGTTTTTTCTGTGCCTCTGTTTTTTTGTTCCACAGCTGTACAAGTGACTGCAGAAGTATTTGAGTAAGTGAATGCCTGGTATAGCTCAGTAAAACTTACGGTCATAGAGTATTTAGGAATACACATGCAGCTCAGGACCTCAGAGAGAAGCCAGAGGAGGATGCCCATCAAGCCACTGCTTAGTTGCGTGCCCCATCAACACATCCAGTTAGTTGTGCTGGGTTGTCTGATTTTATAAAGCAGTGGAAGTAAAGCAGCAAAGAATCTCTGGCCCTATTCCTCTGCCTCATCTTTGAAAGGGCTGTAGATGTGCCTGTGACTTCATGAAGGCAACTCAAGCATCTAAGGGTTGTGGCATTTCAGTAAGTTTATTTTAGGACTGGGAGAGAGGACAGAGGGAGAAAGAAGCATTGTCTCGGAGCTCCCAAGCAATACCACTGTTGTTACAGGTAGGATGAGAAAGTTGTAAGACCAGGCTCTTTGTCTGCTAGCCTGTATTCTTATCAGTGTTTCCTGCCGCAGAGGAGCTGGGGATGGGGAGCCTGCCCCTGACAGCTCTCTGAGTGCACTGTTGCAGGTCAGGACCTCTGCCCACGGAAGGAATGCTGCCTGTAGGCCTCCCACGTCTCCTCACGGAAAGCTAGGCTGGATGCCCTGTCACACTGTGACAAAGGTCACTTTTACATCCCGTCTTCTGAAAGGTCACAGCATGACCCCAGGTGCAGGAGAGAAGAGGGAGAAGAAGGCTTTCTCTCTCCTGCTTTCTCTCTCCTGCTTTCTCTCTCCTGCTTTCTCTCTCCTGCTTTCTCTCTCCTGCTTTCTCTCTCCTGCTTTCTCTCTCCTGCTTTCTCTCTCCTGCTTTCTCTCTCCTGCTTTCTCTCTCCTTTTTTTTTTTTTTTTTAAAAATGTTACTACTACTGGAAAAAATATACCTTGCCTTTGCTCTTGTACTGCCCCCTTTTTCTCAGCCCACATTGGCATCTTCTCTTCCTAAATATTATAGTGTAAGTTTTTCCTTTGTAGGCTTAACTGGCTGGTTACTGGATTTTCTCCTCTTTCTCCACTTTGTTGTATCTGCATAGCTGTAGCTGTCCTATTGTTACTCCTTCAAATTAATAAGCAAACACTTCCAACCTTACTGTGCCCTCCAGATGTAAAACTATAAGCACAGTCCTTCACAGCAGTTTTTGTAAGATGCACATACATAAAGGTAGTTTTTCCCTGAGGGCTGGGAGGGGGGAAAGTAAACAATCCTCCTCTGACTCATTCTGGCATATTGTGGTAAGTGGATACATCTCCTGAAAGGAAAACTACTTTCTCTTGCTCCTTTCTGTCAGGGTTTACACATGTCAATGAGAGACAGGGATGAGTGGTAAAAGCCAGATACTCAGGTGTCGCACACTGTGCTGTATAGTTGTTTCCCAAACTAGGATTTACTGAACCAGCTAGATGATGAAAATCATATCTTAAAGAAGGCCCAATGGTTAATGAGACATTTATGTTCAAGCCCTATATAGCTTCAATTAAGGACTTTAAATGATGTATCATCCTTGAAGTGATATTTGAAGATCTTCCTTGTCATAGAATTTGCAACAGAAATTTTTTTCTGCATTTCAGATACTGATGGGAAGGAAAAATGTAGGAGGTTTCTCTGTGTCTGCTCATTTCAGTTATTTTTTTTCTTAAGAGTTGAACTGTATTACCAACAACAAAGGTGCTGGACATGATTCTCTTTGTGGGGTACTACAGTGACTTGTTACAGATGCTAGTTGTAGTCCTTCAAACAACAGAAGTGGAAGATTAAGTTTTAGAAACATAGTTGACTTTGTGAGGATGACGACTTGATACAAACTATTGTATTTGCAGTATTCATTCTTCACAAAGAATTTCCTTAAGATATTTAAGTAGAGGTTTAAAGAGGTAGAGAGAGAAACTTGGAGTCACTTTTCAGAGAAATCATTATAACTTCTGTATAGGAAACAGCCTGCCCCTGGCTAGTCTTTGAAAAACATACAGACAAGATTTCACTTCTATAATAAAATGTAATAATGTGTAACTATCTTAGGTATATGTAAGGGCTGTTACTAAGCACATATCTGAGTCACATCTCACCATGTTTTTTTTAAGGTAGTGTTCCTGTAATAGAGGTACATTCTGTTAGCCCAGTGTAATTCAGTAACTAAAGACTGGTTTACTTTCAATTGTGTGAGTACCTTAAAAATCCACACCCGATTCCTGAGAAAGGAAAGTTACGCAGCTTGCAGAGTACCTACTAGGCCAGTCTACCTGTTCCTGACTGTTAACTAACCAGAATGATAGAATCCTTGTATGTTGACCAGGCCACAGAAAAGGCAAAATCTGTGCAGAAACAGTAACTTGTTTAAGGTAAAAAACTTGGTCATGGTTGAGCTAGGAATACCAATAAACTGGGCTACCTGTTGAGCAAAAAAAAAAAAAAAAAAAAAAAAAAAGGAAGAAAATAGCCATGATGAAGAATACCCAAAGGCCCAAAGGTGGTTTTCTGGGTTCCCAGTCAGAAGGGAGACTGTTCCACTCACTAATTGGGTCTTAAAAGGTCTTTTCTATTCTGTTTAAATTCTTATAATATGCCCCTCACCAAGATATGAGGGTGTCTGTCTAAGGATGTCTCTCTTTTCATTCTTTTCAGCTGTGTTTATTTTCCTCTCTCCCCTTACCCATTCTTTGCAAGTGCATGAAGAGCATTCAGACCCCATGAGGGGGTCTCTACAGATCCCCTAAGAAGATTAAGCTCTCTGAATATTTCATGCCCCTGATTGACAGTTCTTGAGGACCTCTTGTAAGCCTGGCGCCCGTATTCTTGTTTTAAAAAAAAAAAAAAAAAAAAAAAAAAAAGAGGAGAGAGACAGGAAAATCACATCCACAGAAAAAAAAAATTGATCCTGTGGGCCCGACCTCTGCTGACGGAAGGCACTAGACAGAGGCAGTTCCTCCTGGACATCTCCCCCTTCTTTTTCCTCCCTATCAGTCTCTACTGTGAAATAAAAGGAAGGTAATGGGATTTTAAGAGGAAAGGAGTAGTAGCCACAACATGGTTGCTGCCCCTTCCCCCTCCCCTGAGCTCCTGTGCTTAGGCTCATGGCCCCTCAAGAGCTATTGTAAGCCTCCGTCCCTGACTCTCATTCTGTGCCGGCGTTCTTCCTTTTCTAACAAGCTGACCTAGCTGAGCCGATGGCCCCTCATTAGAGGCTGAACTGAAGAGCGAGCCCTGTGCTCTCCTGCAGCCGTTTCACCCCATTAAGGGTTGCCCCCTGGTTGACAGCGGGGAAAGGGAGCCGACGACCTGTAAATTCTCATCAGACTGCTTTAGATTCTCCCTTCCCCCTTAATCATCCTATAATAGGCAGCTGAGAAGTTTCTCCTTTATTTAGAGAGGCAGGGCCAAGGAGATCTCCTCACATGCTGGGTTTAGGAGACATTCCTTGATGGAAGCAGGAGGATGAGGGGGGGAGAAAGGCAGAAAGGAACAGCTCCTTGCACTTCTTACAGCTGGAATGCAGTGAGATTTACTGCTGCACTTGCTACAGATACCAGTGTTACAGACAGCAGGTCCTGTTTGCTTCTAACATGATGCTGAAGGAGTACGTGCTGTTGCACAGAGTCTGTTCTTGTGGCCAGATGGCATTTAGCATGGACACTGTTAAGCTTACCTGAGTATTGTAAATCTTCCTAGGAGTAGTAATTCTAACTACAGAAACACTAACAGTGGAAGGCCCTGACTTCAGAGGGTCACTTGGGATTCTCAGCATCATGCCTCTCCTGGCTAACCCATTTCTGGAGCTTGCTTGAGATACAGGTGTAAATTTCTTCTGTGGCTTATGCAAACTTGGGGTTTTGTAGGCCTTTGCTTCAGCTCAGTTTCAAATGAAAGAGGAGCAGTTTACAGGAGTATGCTGCTAAGGGCATGTTTCAGTTCTGCTACCAGGTGTGTGGTGGGAGAGAGAGGAGAGGGAGCTCATTCCTTCTCAAGAGTGAAAGCACTGGAAACTTCCATAGTTTTGACTTCCTGTGTTTCCTGAATGTAAATGAAGGTGAAGCTTTGAAGCTTTGTTTTGGACTGTTGCTGAAGTGGAACAGGCTGGGTGGGGAAGTAGTGAGGGTGAGGGAGCGCCTCAGGACTGAACATGATCCCCCGCAGTGCTAGGTGAGAGCGAGCATCTTTTCATGGCTTCAGCAAATCTCATGTCTGTACCTCACAGACTGAGTATTCCTTCCCTTCCTTGGACTCTACAGTGATTATGATTATTGGTCTTTTACTCCAGATTTAAAGTTTATTTTTTAAGATGTTGTCTGTAAGATATTTTCATGCCCAGAGCACATAGAGGGAAGGACGTGTATGCTGCTCTGAAGCACAGGTATCTATTGGCTGTTACTGTGAAGAAATCATTAATCTATGAGAACACTGAATTTGCCCAAGGTCCCCATTTCACTTATCTCTTGATGAGCTTGTTCAAGTTCGGAACTAACCAAAGAGAAGGAGTATCAGTCACCTTGGATCAGTGACAGATTTATTAAAGCAGACATGACCTGCTTAAATTCCTTACAGAATTGTAACTGGTCATTTCAGACAGAGAACAGTTGAGTTTAGGCTGTAGCAAGTCAACCTCCCACTTCTGCTTTACTTCTTACAGTGTAAGGGTGTTTAGTAAGGAATTTGTGAAGTCCTGGGTTCCTTGTGCAGTGGTCTTCACTGATAGATAATTGCTACAGGTGGGAGTAAGCAAACCAGAAGGCAGAAAGTCCTAGCAGTGTTTGTTCGGACTCACATTATTTAGGGTAAAGGATAGTTGGGGAGGAAAGACAAAAAAGGGAAGCAGGTAAGTTAGAGGACTCTGCTGCATGCACAGAAATTGACACAGCTTGGCAAGCTTGATGGAATAATCCATGATGCTGGGGATACTCCACAAATTTGGTGCAACTGCATTGTGAGCATGCAGGTAGACAAAACGGTCGCTGCTGAGTAATTAGGAGACGCTGCCCGTTTTTGCAGTAGCCTAATCTTTTCCTTGCTCAAGAATCCAGAGTTGCTGGATTCAATTTGAAGTCTCCTCTTTGATGTTAGGCTTGCCTTCCCAGTGTGATTGATCTGCAGTGTAACACAAATCTCTATTGAAGTTGAAAATCCTTTCTATGTAGGGTTAGTATTTCTGTGTGAGGTATGGCTGGACTCTCCATTAGGACTTGGGACCATTTGAATAGTGGACTCTTCAAGTTATGTGTAGGATGTAATATGTAAAAGGCATAAGCAATTTTATAAAGTATCTGTCGAGCCAGTAATTTATCCAATAAGATCACTCTTTTAAAGTCAATTATTAACAAATGATTGATAACCCAGTTTCTTGTAGTAGCAGCCTTGGTGGAATTCCAGTGCCGTTCCTCAGTAGTGCTTATCCTGCCAATGTTCTCTGGATGGTGTATGCAGCTTACGTCGCAGCTCACCTGTGGCTACAGTTCATTAATTTGATTGTGGGGGAAGAGAAGAGCATCTAGGTGTTTATAACCTTAACGGAAAAAGATTTGTATACAAATAGTATCAAGGGAAGCATTAGCTTTTGGCTAGTCACACACCACTGGTGGTAAGCTTTATAAAGGCTCAATTGTTATGGCACAATATTTTGACCCTCACTGTAGTCCTTATGTCATTCGTTGCTGCTAGCACTGCCAAATGGCATTCTGGGTTCCATCCTGCACCCCTGCACCCTGCCTGTCAGTCCTTTGTGCATGGGAGTGCGGTGTAGGCAGCAAACTGCTGAAGAAGAGTGCCACTGGTTTTGGAGGGATTTAAATCTCTCCTACTGAAATGACATGATGGGACATGGACTAGATTTTCATCTTAACTGTAGCTACTGATACCAAGTGGAAAAAGCTCAGCAGACTTCCTCGTAATGCCACCAGACTCAGAAAGAATGAATCCTCTAAGTTTTGAACTCTTCTGGTCTGGGAACTCTTCTAAGTTTTGAAACAGGAAAAATCCACTGTTTTCTTGTAGTGGGTGCACTCTTTTAAGACAAAATCCTTGATCTAAGGTCAGTGAAAGCTTTTTTTAATCTAGTTCTGTTCTTTGACTTAAAGCAATTGTATAAGGAATTTCTGCCTGATTTCTCAGCTTCTTTGTTGGCTGAGCAGAACAGCTGAGAACGACAGAGCCTGGAGACAAAGCTACTTTTTAGTCATTCCCAGCTTCTTACATGGTTTGCCTAGTCTCTCGCATAGACAGAGAAGGAGCTCTTCAAAAAGAACTGAATGCCTGCCATCCTCTCTTCACTCCTTTTCAATTTTAGATGAGCAACAAATGAAGCAGGGAAGACTGAAGGTCGTTTTTCTTGATGGCAGTTGGAGGTCAACCTGCTGGCCTGCTTGCAGATTGTTGCTTCTCATCAACCACGCTATTTCCTCTGTAATTAAACAAGAGATGTTTTTGTTGGAATGAATCTGCTGACATTTGGGACTGATGGGGTATTTTCACTACCTCGCTTTTAGGTGTCTACCTTCATTGATAAAATTAGGAGACTAATCACATGTGCTATGCTCCTACTCAGAATGCTCTGTAGAGGCCTGCCTGCCTCCCTCTTCTGTCTGGACAGAGATTAGGGAGAAGTGCTTTGCCTAACTTCACTGTGGTATAAAAAAGCAGGCAGTAAAAATATCCCTCGATGCTACAAGCTCCTTTGCTTAGGGAGAACTGTAAAGAACCTCCTGCATTGGTGTGTTGCAGTGGTCAAAAAGGTTTGTTGGGTTTTGTGTTTTTTTTTCCAGGAACAATTTCTGTCTCTTATTTTATATTAAGCATGGTGGAGTGTACAGCTTATTGATAATATCACATTTTTCTGGTCTAGTCATACATAGGAAAATACTTATGAAGACATGCCTCATCTATTTTTAGACACGTGATATAGGACGAACATATTGCTCTTCAAAGCAATCCTCATCTCTCTGCAGAATTGTAGGACAATTCAAGTTGGAGGGGATTTTTGAATGATCCAAGCATATGATCATATGATCCAAGCACCGCTCAAAGCAGAGGGAGATAGCAGTACAGGATCCTGCTATCCATTCTTAATTCCATACAACAAAGAACTGGCTTTTCCCATTAAAGTTTTCAAAAGTCAGATTTGCTGCAGCCCTGCCAACCCTCTCTGCTGGAGTCGCCTAACTGGCAAAAGGAGACTACCTGACCTCTCTATTAGAATGGAGGTGCACTGGATTTGCTGTGGGTATCTCAAAATTGCAAATTCATTTTACCTACCTGACTGAAAAACTGTGCTTAGCTACGGTGCTGTATATGTTTAAAAGTGGTTATTACAGTAATAATGGGATGAGAAAATGAAGGGTTTTCATTGGGAATTAAAGGATGGTAATGGAAAATCTAGATTCCCTGTTGCCATCATTATCCATGCTCAAAACCAGAGTGGAACTTAAACTTATTTTTCAGGGTTCTAAAATTTATGGATAATTTTTCCCATTTTAATTTGTCATTAGGAACAGAATCAGAAAAACCAAGATACCTCAGAATTTCTTCTGTTATTTGGGGTTGTGAGCAGAGGTAAAATGTACTCAAAATCACTCAGGAGATAATAATTTCCTCAAAGGTTTGGAGCCCAGCTTCTCAGAGTTAGGAGGTTTACTGCAGTTTCCACTTAGACAACAGTCACGAGTGCTTGCTTGGGTCAAATAAGGGGCCCAGATTTGCGAAGAGATTGATCTAAGTGGGGTCTTGTACAGACAGGATTGCAGTCTTGAAGATTTTCCCCTCCTCAGGTTGCACTTGTTGCTCCATGGAGTCCAGGACAGGGAGGGAGAATCATTGCCTTTGCCTTCCCTCATAAGAGAAAAGGTATTTTCACTAAATTTTATCATAGGTCTTGAGAATGTCCCTTCATCTACGAGGGGATGAAGATACCACCAAAGAGAAACACTGACCTTTTCATCCAAAAGGGAGCTTTTCTACAAGAGAAGGGATTGCGTTTATGTTTGCAGATGCAGCATTTTGCTTGAATAAGCTGGCTAAAATTTGGAGTTGAAATCAATGAAGTATTTTAATTTGGTAGAATGAGATTTTTTTTTAGAACAATTTGTCTGGTAGTGAGAGCTGTAAATTTAGTATGTCATAATGCGCTGTCAGCTGTAGATGTTTGAAAGCTTATGGGGAGGAAGGAGTTAAGGATTCTGCTCTATGAGCTGTCCACAGCAGGGAATGACCCAGTTTAAAAGGGTTAACAGTATTTGGTTTTTCAGAACTATTTGTTATATCAAGTTAGTGCAGCAGAGGTCACACAGGTCACTGTGCCTCCCGCTTTCCTTTCCATTCCCAGCCTCTACTCCGTTCCTTGTTTCTTCTGTAATCTGATGACCTCAGACACAGCTCTTTCCTTATGATGTTCTTGACAGCATCTTCAGACAATATGCAGCTCGACGCCAGTTGTCTTTCCCTTTTTCTCCTGTCCCTCAGGAGAAAACCTTGGATGCTAAAAGGCACTTTGTGCAGTGGGGAAAAGCCTCAGCAATTTGTTCTGTGGTTTTTGGACAAGAGTACCTCAGAAAACAGTTTTCCTTGTATGTGGGCTCCTGGCATCACTCTCCTTCCTTCCTGATGTGTTTCTTCATGGATTTTGGGGAGGGTTTGGTTGAGGCTTTTTTGTTTATTTCTGTTTTTTGGGTTTTGTTTGCTTTGGGGATATATTTTGTTTGCTTATTTTTTGTCTTGTGTGATTAAAAGCCTTCTGTAAATCCTAATTTATCCACTGTACCTTCTGGTCTCTTTCGTCGTGATGTTGCTGAGTCTGTCTTGGATGAATGTTTTTTTTGGGAGTACAAATTAACATGTTACTTTTTGCAAATGGTAATGGGAAGTTTTGGCTGGAATTAGCACGTGGGTTTAGTAACCAAGTTTAGGTCCGATTTTCTATTGTAACTGTGAGAGTTAAGTACAGAAAATGTTGAGAAGGTTCTCATCCTCATCCCTCCCCTCTGACCACCTTCCAATCAAAGCTGCTGTTAGATTTTTGCCAGTGTATTTTTATGACCTACTTTCAAAGGTATTGAAGGTGTGCAGAAAGTGGACTCCTGAAAGTGAAAGAAAATTTCAGGTGCTTGCTGTCTTTAGAAAATCAGGCTAGGATCACGTGATAACTGTCATGTTTATGTATTTTCTAGTATTACCAGCGTTGCTGTGTTAACTTTCTGTCACACCATCAACAAGAATACAATGTGCCCTACCTGATATGAAATCAGGAAAGGTTTAATTTTCCTGGTTCCTGTTGTTTGTGTTTTACTGTGTTTCTCATTCATCTGCACCTGTGTGTCTTTAGACATCCAGTCAGCTTATTGTAAGAATGTTCCTTGCTTCTCGTTTTACTCTGTTGCTCATTATGCAGCCAGAGCTAGGGGAGTTACACATGCTGTTCAGGGATAAAATTAGTAGAAGTGTAATGGACCATTTTTCTTCCTTTGCTATGGTTTGACCTGGTTTTTGAGGAGTGTGCTGTGCATTATTTATTAATTTTTTTTTTAGAGGGATGGGGTAGTCTAGTCCTGGGTGTCCTTAATCTGAGAGAGATGAATGGCCACCAAAAAGCTACTGCTGGTAATGTTAAAGCTGTGTTTTGCAGCCATCCCAGGTCTGGGTAGCTGCCTGACCTGTGTTTTTAACAGAGCTGAGGGATCAATGAGTTAAAATGCCTGTGCATATTTGCTTAAATTCAAAAGCAAATTGTAACTCAGGCATGATTGTGTGGCTTGCTTTTACTTCCTGGTCATGTTCAAGTCCATGAGTGCTGCTAGTGTGAATATTAATTAGAAAGCAAAGTTTAAGGCTGTGTCTTCTGTTAGTACTTTTTTATGCTATACTCCATGAAAATCTAAGATCTTTAGTTCAGTCAGCACAAATTGATTTATCTGGAGAGCAGACCTGTATATTCAAAGTTTCATGTAACTGGCAAATGCAAAGTTGAAGTAACATGTTTCATTGTCGGTTTTCAGTTTACAACTTGCTTCTCTGTTGATAAATTATAAAGTCTGTTTCCCGGTAACATGCCCAGCTGATGCTGGGTACCAGTCAAAATTATTATCTTGCGTTGCATGAGGCTTGGATGCAAGACAGTGCCTGACAGCAAATGTAAGTATGGAATACTGGGTGCTTTTACTAAAAGATGATGAGGGTGTAATACATGCAGTATGAGAGAACTCTCTTCAGATACCGTGTTCAGGCAATTCTGAGTTCTACTTGCAGCTTTAATTCTGTCTTTAAACAAGTTAGCTAGCATTCATGCCTCAGTTTCCCTATGAATGAATCTGGAATTGTACTGTGTACTCATCTACCTCGCAGACATACTGTTTCTTCTTTTTAAAATACAGCAATTCATGAATGTTTGGTGACCAACCACAACAAAAAAAGGTTTGAAGACATAAAAATTTTGGCTAACGGACTTCTTCACCTGGGCAACTGTTGAACGTACTGGAGGAAAACGCATTTAAGTTTCAACTTCTCTAACCATAGATGGAACATTCCTAATATTTCACATTACCCAGGATAGTATAGGTATTGAATCCAATAGCTCTATCTCAGATCTTTGTTCTAGATTATCTGGGAGGATTTCAGATCTTTGCTCCAGGACCTGCCCAGATGTTTCAGGATTTGAGTCATGGAGTTGCTGTGTCATTTATTATGCAGTTCTCTCTGCATCTCACCATTGGCCTCAGGACTACAGGTTTTTGGCAGCACAAATGTGGTGGAGAAAGTATCTGGAGGAGTGAAACCCTTTCAAGTTTTGGTGGCTTGGTGGTTTTTGGTTTGTTCGGTTTTTTTCTTAAAGAGGAAGGCAGGACACTTTTCTGTTATTGCCACATTCATCTTACTCGCCAAGCCATCTAGCTCAAAGGACAGTATCGTAACAGGGAAATTGCAAGTAATGGAAAGATGTATACAGTTTCTGTATCAGGGAGGAAAGCATCAAAACAGGAATGGAAATTGTCAGGAGGAGCTCTGAAAGGCCAAAAGTTTCCAGCTGAGAAAGACAGTGAGAGAGGAAGTCAGTGAGTGCAAAAGGATTCCCTCTCTCCCCACCTCTCTGCCCCCACCCTCTGTCCTTCCTCCACACCCCACTCGGGGAGATGGGAGAAGAAACTTGGCAAGCCATCTTGTCGCCAATCAATCTGTGGTGTAACAATTAGCACTTAAGCAGCACTCACGCTAAACACAGGCTCAGAAAACACTTAAAAAGGAAAAGAAAAAAAAAACCACCAAAACCCCAACACAACAACAACAGGGGAAAGCTGGAACAGATCAATGCCACACCGAACAGGAGGCACCTAATACCCCATTATTGACAAGGACGATAGTGCTTTAAGTGTGTGCTCTCCATGCTGAGCAATTAGCCAGCAGGACCACTGCAGTGAAGGCAACTCCACCACAAGAACGAACCCTCCCCCTGCTGCCCACCACTTCCCCCAAGAGGTGTTTGATGACAGCTTCATTTGTTAGCGTGATTCCAATAGCTGGCGGCGCCGGCATCCTTTCCATTACGGAAGAGAGTGCAAGGGGAGGCTGGGCAGTAGGTCTTCTCCCCCCGCCCCCCCCGGCCTGTGGTAACAGAATACAGTAGACACGGAGTCTGTCTGTGCACTGGCTAAATTGATTGTAATGGGTTTCTTAACGTGGTGAAAGAGCCGACTGTTTTCTCGCCTCTAAGAAAGGCTGGAGGAAGGAGGAAGTGACTCCAGCAGCTGCGGCACAGTGGATGAAAGTAAACTTTTGTTTAGTAAAGACCAGCCGACTGCAGACTGTCTCTGGCCTTTCAGCTAGCTCTCAGCAACACTGTTTTTTAGAAGAAAGGAGAGAGGGTAGAAGACAAACTGTCAGCTTCCTGCCTTGGCTCTTGCTCTCATAATAACCGTGCTGTCTGGCTGCACTTCCAGAATCACACTGGAAACCTCTTAATGGCATGGAGTCTGTTTTCAGAAGGTGCCTATGGGCTAAGGCTTTCAAAGGGAATTCATGCACACGTAGAGTAGGGCATATGTGCTTTAAAATGCTTGGCTAGGCTGGGGCTTACCTCAAAAAGGTGTGCCTAGCTCCCCTAATAGGAGAAGCTAGGGCCAAGCCTAGAGAGGATATGGCCTTCTGAAGAGTATCCAAATAGCATCTGTTACCGATAAACTGGTGTTTATCTGGAGGCCCAAGAGCCATCCTGAGACCTCCCAAGTGGAGAGACTTGTCCCAGGTTAGATGGTGTCAGGGCAGTCAGATAAAACAGTCAGTCAGTCAGTTGTATGGCTTTGTAATAGCAAACACAGCAGGTGCCATTCAGGGACTTCAGATGCACACTCTGCTTTTCTTGGTTGTGCTGAAGCCTGTCCTGCTAATCTTTACTGTAGTGTTGTTTAAGCTGGCTGGGATCTGCCTAAGGAAAACAGCGTTAGGAGCTGCTCAAAGTAACCTGGCCACTTTCTGTCCTAGGAGAACCATTGTGTCATATCTGAGCAGCCTTTGTCAATAAAATAAAATAGATGACACAAAGATGTTCAAGCTTTTCTGGGAGGCGGAATATGTTGCAATAGCTGTCTGTGCAGAAATCTGTTGAGCTCATGTAGGTCATCCCCACATCAGCAGGTATTGTTGGGGTAGCAGAGGCTGGTATATTCACTTGCTCATGGCTAGAGATATGCTTTGGTTCCCTCTTCTCTTTCCATGGAATGACTCTTTAAGAGATACCACAGACCAATAGATACCACAAAAGATGAGGAGGCCCAGGCACCTGGTGTGTGTGTGTGCTGCCATATTGTTAGGGGGGAGGAAAATAATTAGTCTGACATCACAGTGGTGTGACTCTGGTTGCAGGTGATTACACACCTTCAAACACTTACCTGGTTCAGAATATATATTTATTCTCTAAGTTAGATCTTGTGAGTAAAGAAAAGGAGCTTGAAAAGTTACACTTCCTATGCCAGTGTAACCAGAAGCTGCTGTTTGCTTCTGACCAGGAGGTTTTAAGATGATGCCAGATGGGGCCATTAAAGCTGTGCAAACAATAAGGAGCACATAGGGGAGGCTGTTAATGGGTTTCTTTTGGAAGCATCAGCTGGAGCTGCTGAGTGGGGCACATGACCTATTAAAAAAAGCCACTCGAGAAATCTGTATGCCTGCTGAAATGATGGGATTTTTTTAGCCTCCCTGTTTATGCCAGCTCACTAAGGATCTGACATGCTAGATGCTCACACACTCGTGTTTGCAGCTTTGCTCACTTGGCAGTATGCTTTATGGCTTGTGCTATAAAGCACTGAGATCAATGGACTGGATGAAACGTCCCAACCACATCATTCTGAACGCAGAGGAAGCCACGCTTAAGGAGATGGCTTCCATAGAAATGTTGATTACCGCTTCTGGGAAGGGGGAGCCTACTTTTAGTGCAGATGCCTTCCGTGGTTACAAACCGATATTTTGCATGGAAAGCAAGCAGCGCAATTGGAGGTGGCTAGCAGACTTGTGAATGCATAAGTTCTTAGGCGTGGAGTTGTGATAGGGAGCTTATATGATGCAGAGATCGTGACATAGTTTGGCAACACTATGAGTTTCAGCTTATGTGAGGATCAGCTACTGATTTGCTTTTTGCCATATAAAGGGAAATGCCTCTACCTGCAGTGGCCAAAGAAAAAATGATGTGATGGAGAAGTGATGTTAAAAAAGAAAATATAGATACTGTCCTTAGCAGTTGATCCAAATTTTAAATTGCTCCATACTGTGAAGGTATTTTCAGTCTTATCTTTTTTTGGCAGAATACTTCAATATCGTGGCTTGAATTTGAACACAGGGAGGCTGTGTTCATTATCACAAAGGGAATTAGCTGAAGAGTGTGCATGACAGAACTGTGTTCGGCAGTTTCAGTGAAGAATTGTTCTTTTAAGCACAGCAAAAATCATATCTCTAGCTATGCTTTTATAGCTGCCCACATAGATGTGGTCACTTTCATTCAGTTAATTTGTATGACGGCAAGCTCCTCTGTAAGTCCCTGCCTGGAAGAACTGCAGAGCTGGCCCTCTGTGCCCCAGCCACTGGAGACTCCATATCTGACAGTGTTTTTCAAAATTTAGGTGTGCAGAATAAGAGTATGAAAGCTTTATTGCCACAACTCACCGTACGCAGGTATAGGAGAGCTCACAAGACACAACAGAGAATCAGTTCTGTGGTGTGCACTGTGTGTTACTTCATTGGATTGAGCTTGAAAGAGGAGAATTTTCTGGGGAAATGTAGAACACTGATTTCTTGATTGAAATTTGACTTGAAATTGCTTGATTCTTTTGTGTTTGAAGCAGAGTCTTATGATTTTACTATGGGCAGGTCAGTCATCTTACAATGTAGTACCTCACCATTCAAACAAGATGGAAACTGCAGCAGAATGGTTGAATCTTCATTCCCTATAGGGATGCAAGGCTTGCTCTCTTCAGATGACTCTTGAATTATGCTATTGTACTTATTTCATAAACGGTACAATATAAAGGTTTTGTTAAGGTCTTGCTGAGATAAAGGAAATGAAAGCAAGCCTTGGTGAACACCTTTAGGAAAAGCATGAGACAAAACATTACATTGGTGTTTACCTATGGTAATAGTGATAATTGGAAAAGATGAGTGTTGGTTATCAGGGACCAGCAGGAGCAGGGCTGTTCCATAGGGGAAAATGGCCTGGGAGCTGAGGGCGCAGGGACAATGACCTCGCTGACCAGGGTGCAGTCTCAGAGTACTAGAGGACTGACAACAGGATTGGTGACGTTAATGCTTTCCATTCACAGTCTCATTTGCACAGTCAGATAAATGCAAGGTGACAAAGTCAAACCAGGAAGTCCAGTCAGTGAATCAGGATCAATGAAAGACAGGAAGGACACAGGTATTTCTCTGTCACTGCTCAGGCAAGAACTGGGGGCCTGAGCTTAACTGGAATTCTGGGACCAAGGAGCAGAGGTACCTGTGTAGAGTTCCCAAGTGAGACTGTCCAGCACTGTTGAGACCTGTTAGTATACTCAGGGCTTGAAAGTGGGTGTCTGCATCTCTGTAGTGATGCCTTAGCCCACTTCTGCACAGAAAGGGCTGAAGACTAGCTTTTCACTTTGACACAGCATCCCCTTGAAATTGCATGAGATACTTGACCAATTGCTGGAGACACAAAAGGGAGTGTGTGGTTTGAATTGTGGGTTCTTGTCAGAGTTGTGTGGTTTGAATTGTAAATTGTCAGATTCTCAGGAAGTCAATGACACATCATTAAGTTAGGGACAAGTTTAGCGTATTTCACATAGCAAAATCAAATCTCCAACCCCTTCAAACCAGTGGTGTTTCACACTTGCATGGCAAACAGAAAATTTAACAATGCCACAACTTCCCGGCACTTAGACTTGTCTTACTTTAAAGGAGGTGTTCTCTGGAGTTTTTGTAAGCAGCAGTGAAGAACCAATAAGAGAACTTTCCACGTATCATCATTTCTCTTTGCCTTTGCTGTGTGCCTGTACTGTAGCTGAGAGAGAGAAGAAAATCTGGCAATATGGTCACTGCTACTGTAGTTCCTAAATCTCCAGAAGAGTGAATATGCAGTTCTGCAAGACCTTCCCATCCTTGTGACTGGGAGCCTTTCCCATCTGACAGGAAACATCTCCTGAAGGAAAATCAACTTGAAGTGTTTTCTCTCCCACTTGCCACCTTCCAACTTTGGTTGCTGAGAGAAGAAAAGAAAGGCTTTTAACACCATCCAGTGACCCAGCCCTAAGTACTGTCTCCTGGATTTGATCTAGCTGGGGAGACAGGAGGTCAGCTCCAGGGGCCAGGAAAAGTGAGAGAAACCATGTCAACAGGCTGCTCCTGCCGTGTCTGAGTGGTGAATGATGAGTGTGTGACACGGTAGAAGGAGCGAGGGTGCTCACCTGGAAAATGTTGCGGGAAGCCTGTCATGGATGTTTAAGTGCTGACAAGATGTGTCTGAGATATCCTTGCAGTGCATTTAGGAGAAGAGTAATGTTTCTCATGGATCCTGATTCAGAAGTAAAGTTGCCATCCTGGTTCACAGTGGGGGAATAAGCAGCAGGTTACAGCTTGGTGGAGTGAAGTAATTTTTCAATATGGAATAACGCTCCTTTACTTATTTAAGGACTGAAAGGACAGTTGAAGGGGATTTAATACTGTCATCTTCCCTTGATCCATATGTCTGATCCCACATCAACTGAAATCAACAAAAATTAACTTTGCCTGAAGAGCTTTGGAAGCAGGCTCTATTTCAGGAGCATCTCCAGATCAGTAAATCCTTTGATCCAACATTTCTTCTTTCTGAGAAAAATATGCATGGGATGAATCAGCTGCCTTAAATGTGTGCCTTTCAGTGGTCAAGTGCATCTTGTGTTACCTCCAGGAATGCTGCAAATTAGGTTGGAGACTGCATTGGGCAAATCTAATACCCAAAGACTTGTAAGTAGTCCTGCTATAGTAGTTGCTGTACTAACATGTAACAGAAAAATGAGACCGGCTCAGGGTTTTATAATCTAAGAGCATATGTACTTCTAGTCACTGGAGCATTGTCTGCAAAGCAGTGAAGACTCATCTAAACTGTATCTGTCTTGAGAAATGATGTGATATAGCAGTGGTGTCATGAACACAGTGCAAAGCAATTTGGCCTGCTGATGAGCTATCCTAACATTTTTTCTCTGGTATCCCAGTTAGCTCTGTTATCTATGCACTACACTCTGGTCTGCTTTGGGAATGATCAGAAATGTGTAGGGGGATTATTTGTCCTGAGTGTGCTCTCTGCCAGTTAAGAACCAAAGCAATGTTAGAAGTTTCTAGAAGTGTGAAGGGAAGGAATTTACTTTTGGAACTAGGTTTTCTGTATTAAATTGTCTTAGGAAATGATGAGTTGGTGGATCTTAGCATGTACCTCCCGATGCGTTGTCAGGAAACGCACATGCCTATGGAACCAAAAATGTCTTTTGAAAAGAGGTGACTCATGTAAGTCTGATGTCAGTTTAAATTGATAAAATGTGCTCGAATTCCCTGCAGTTTTCCTACTTATGATGGTATCAGCAAGAACAGAACCGGATCCTGATCTGCAACAGGTTCTTTTCATTGATTTATCACCAATGTTTCAGTGAAATCAAGGTAAAAAATTAGAATTGTCTACTGCTTATAAGAGGGCAGAAATTTGAATCTGTTTTTGTTTCTCTACCTTTGTTTGTTGCTCACACTCTTAATTTAATTGCTTGACTTCTGTCATTCTGCAGTAGTCAGCTGGGAGAGCTTTGTAATGTTTAGCCCTTGAGCCTGTCCTTCCAATCCCTGCGAAGTCCAAAGGAGAGGAAAGAGTTTTAACTGAATTTAATTGGGGTCGTCTTTGCCCATCAGCCTCTTCCTGTTCACCACCTGGGGGGTTTGAGCTGGGGCCCTACTAACTGGTGGAGATGGAAGGGTGGAGAGGAGAGGATATTTCCACGTCAGAGCCGTGCAGCTGTCATTCTGGGTTACTGAGCAGACAGGAGATGGTGCCTGCAGGAAGCAAAGATGGTTCCCACCTGTCCAGAGCTAATGAGGATGTTTCTGATGTCAATAAATGTTTCCTGATCACAATAAAAAGCCAGTAATCTTCACAACCCACTCATGAACAATAGGCAAGTAGAAGAGGTAGAAGACAGAAGTGAAAGAATTGGGGAATAGGATGCAGATGAGAGATGGAAGGAAAGGGAGAGAGAATATTTGAAGGAGGAGAAAGAAAAGACAGGGAAAGAGCAAAAGAAGGAAAAGAGAAAGTAGAGCACATGGCAAAAGAGAGGAAACAAGGATGTCTGCGTGAAGTAAGGAGGAAGCAAAGAAGTAGATGGAAGGGGCCTGAGGTGAGAAATATTGAAAGGACGCTGGAAATGGACCAGAAGAAGAAGAGCTAGAGGAATAACAGAAGAAAGCACTAATAGGTGGATAGAAGTGACCCAACATCCTTTTCTCAGAAAAGTTTGAGAAGCCCAGAGTGATGAAGGATGGGGGAGATAGCTTGTTAGAGGAATCTTGGGCATAGAGAAGTCAAGGGAAAAGAGAAGTAGAAAATACTTCTGACATGAATATAAGATTTTCAGTCTTACTCTTGAGGAAGTCTGTTGACTGAAGGGAAAAAAATAAGACATCTACTTCAAGTTAGAAGATGGGAAAACAAGTGCAAATAGTCAGGAAGCCCAAACTAGACACTGTACAATTGTTGCTGGTGGGCATCCTGTGCTCAAACTACAGCATGGATGTGCTCCAGACATCCTGGGAAATGGGGTAGGAACGAGAGTCAGGCAGCTCTCAGGCTTCTGGAAATTGTGTTGAGGGGCTTTCAGTATAGGTGATTGATAGGCTGGGTCTTGGATGTCCATTATGCCTGTCCTCTGTCTAAAATTTGACAATTTGTTTCCAAGAGAAGCTTGGAGGCAGCACAACAGTTCTGAAAGTCTAGCCTGTGAGCTGAAATTGTTCATCAGTTTGTTTAAATGGACCCAGTATTTGCATTCTTCGTACTGCTTGGATTCTGTGCAGGTGTTTCTGCTCCTAGTAGAGGGCACCACTAATATGAAGGGAATTTTACAGAGAGACATACATGTGTATATGTATAAAATATGTATTATATGATTTCTATATATTAGCATATAACACAGAATATGATCCAGATAACTCTGAAAAACAGCATTTGACTTTGTGTGACTAAGCAGAGCATGCACTGTATATTCAGTCATATAGTTCAAGTTCAGTTTCAATCATGAACCAAAAATGTGTACATCATTAGATAACAAACCAAAATTAACCTTAAAAGAATTTTCTGCTAATACAGTATGGTATGTAGTTCCAAGTGGTATTTTTGAACAACTGCTCAAGTTGGTACAATGCTGTCAAACTGATTTTATCAGTAGGATCTTTCAAAACAACCTAACTCAAAAAACAAAACTATCTTTTGGAGGTAGAATTACTATGTGTTCCTACTTAAACCTAAACTGTTCCTTCCTAAGAGACTTAACTAATTGGTGCTTGAACTACTAAGATACGCTTGTCCACAGTCTAACTTTTTATCATGATTCTGTGCATTCCCTTGTTTTCTTCTTGAATAATGTTTTTGCTCTCTCTGCACATTACTCTGGCCTTGTAAGTATGCAGAAAGTAATTTCAATAAATTTCTAGCCTTCTCTGCACTCTTGAGATGCTAGTAGAGCTATGATAGAGAATGTTTGTTGGCAAATTCTTCCTTCTTACTCATAGCTGTGTTCCTTACTCCTAGCTGAAATACTTAAGCAGAAATTTTAAGACCAGAAACGTCTGTTAGGCTAACGTAAGATGACCAACAAATGTAACACAGGGAAAGAACTTCCCTGAGGAATTCCACGTCAATCCTATAATTTCCTTTTTGCCAACATCTCAAGGAAAATCTTCAGTCTTGACATAAAACAAAGGAGAATCCATTTTAAGTATCGCACAAACCATGAACATCAACTATTAAGTCCCCTGTTGGGGCAGAAGCTGTCATCTGTGATGTACAGATAAGAAGCAGACAGCTGATGTAAAAGACTTGTCCAGGAATGTGTAGCACTTCTTCAACTGTTGCAGGAGTAAAACTGTGGCTTTATACCCCTTGAAAACGTGCTTCATTTTCATGGCCACCCCCTGCCCTTTCATCCTTTCCCTGTAGCAGATTTGCTGTAGAAGCACCAACTGGTCCTGACCATACATGTTTGTCAAAATAGGTTTTGTGGGATTTCTTTTCCTCCCAAGAATAATACATTTTATTATTAGCACTTTTATACATGCTGATATTTCTTTAAATCCTGTGAAAAATATTACTTTGGAAAATTGATTCTTCCCCTTCCTAGTATCGGATATCATCTTTAGGGGTTCTTATGTGTTTTCTATGTTTCTGTTGTTTTTAAACTGCATATCAGTGACAGTACTTGGAATAATTGTGATACATAATGTCATATCAAGGGGTGCGATTTATCTCATTTTGGTCTAGCTGTCTGGTGATCTTCCATCACAGCCCTTTTGTAGTCTGTATGAGAAGATCAGCAGCTCTAGAGCACAATTCAACTGATCTTAAAATAGGTGTCAAAGTAGAAATGAATCCCCTTTGGAGTCAGACTGTCCTGTTAAAAAAAAAAAAAAAAAAGGAAGACAGTTGAATCTACACAAGAAAGAAAGGACAAATATTTATATTGTTGCTAAATAGCAGTTGTCCTTCATGAGTTCAAACATAAAATTAAAGCAAAGAGTATTCCATCAAAGTATGTCTAGTATAGCACTGGTAGCAGTGCACTGTCTCAATATGGTGGTATAAAACAATGTACAAAAGAAACAGAATTTAAGAAGAGAGTTTTGAATTAACTGGGAACACATATCAAAATTAATTAATTTAATTTATTATTTTTTTTACTTCTGTGTTGCAAATTCTGGAATTTCTGTCTCATCAGCTACCTGTAAAGCATTGGTCTGAACCAGAACAAAGCCAAAGTAACAATGTTAAAAGTAGTCTGTGTAGTGTTCCAGTGTTCGAGGAGCATAACTTCAGTCAGGTCTTCCAATTATGCTCCACATTTCCCAGCATTTGCCACTGGCCAAGAGCAAAAATGGGAAACAAGCAGCTCGTTTCCTAGTCAAGTTTAGTTCTGAGTTAAAAACACATTATTAGTGTTTCATTCCCCACAGACGTAGGGCACTCTCCTGTGAAATGCCAAGTGAGTTGGATCACCAGTGAGGCTTTTTACTGGAGCTGTTCTTCTCTGTCCCTATTTGAAGCTCAGCCATGTGACAGTCACAGTGAACGATCACAGCTGAACCCTGGGGAGGTCAAAGCGACAGGACCCTAGAGTTTCAGACTCAAATAAAACTTTTAAACGAAGACATTGGGGTCTTTCTCTCTCATTCCCACGCCCCACCCCCCTCTGCTCCTCTTTGCTGCCCTCCCCCCTTTTCTCTTTGAAGAAGTGTGTGTTGATGTAAGTGGACAACACAGGGAGTCAATAAAGGGGGTATCGAGAGCCTAGGAGGAGATTGCCTGCAGCAACGAAGAAGACACAATTACTGCAACAACTGTCCAACCAACCACAGCCAGGAGACTCCACTTAATCTAATTGAGTGTGAAGGCAGGCTAGAGACACAGGACCCGCTCCTCCATCCCCCCCTCCATAATATAGACACTATTGGCTGCTAATTGGCGCCACTGGGCTGGTGCTAATTGTGCTGATGTCTTGGTCTGAGGACAGGCATGTAAGGGATGAAGGGGTCTGATGGGAATAGGAGGAGGGGAGAGTGAGGGAGACAGTGGTCATAAAAGTTGGAACACGGCTTTAATTTCATATCAAATATTTAAGTAAGTGAGTGAAAGATCTGTGAACTCTCTTTGTGGTAACCCACAAAAGGCCTTGGAGAATATCACCCCCCTGCCTCTAGCCCCAGCGATGAGCTATCTGAAATGCTGTGTTCCTCTTCCTCCTTAGCTTTGTTTAATTAATTGTGAGAATTGCTAACGATCCTTTATTCCTCTTCAGACCCTCTCTGCTTTCTGGCATTGCTACTTCTTCAATTCTTTATTTCAAAGATTCGGCTGTTCCACTCTAGGGCTATCAAATGTTTACTGGCTTTCATCTCATGGAAGTTTTGGCTGAACAGAATGACAGCTAAGGCCGTGATCATGTTCATTACCCTGAAACTGGATACGGTCTGATATGTACATGTAAGTCCAGGATGAGCAGTGATGACCATGTGTCGTGCTGTTCTTTATAAAGATCTGATTAAACTTCTGGTGGTGGAGGTTTACATGTATCAGATATTATAAGATTTGTTTACATAGAAAGTGTTGGTGTATTCAATGTGCAGATACACATGGCAAAGTTAAAACAGCTATTTGTTGACAGTAGCATCTTTTAAATGTCTTTTACAAAGTGCAGAGTTGCGTTTGCAGGAGATGGGCTGTTAAGTGTGGTATTTTAGCTACTTGATCTAGGCTGATCGTTTTTATCATTTTTCCTGCTGGCTATGTCAAAGTTCTCAGCCTTCATTTGTCCAGGTCCTGAAGAACAGCTCTGCTCTAAAACAACTTTCTATTACAGAACTTTCTGTTGTTTGCTGGGATATTTTCCCCCAAAATCCCTTGTTCTCTTTGTGGTCCCAAGTAATTCTACTGCCATATGATTTGTTTTTCTAGATGCAGATTGTCAAGGGCAGGAAGTGATATCCTACAATACATCTGCTATGTATTATAAATAAATTTTCATTTTAAAATACATACATATATCATTTTTTTAAGCTGAATAGGCAAATCTACACTAGTTATGCATTTTAAATCTCAGCCTTCTTCCCCCCTTACTGGACTAAGTTGCTCATATATACAGACATAATTATTTGAGCTAGGACCCCTGATTCAGGTCAGGATTGGAGCTGTGAATTATATCTACATGCACTCTCACTTCTAAGATTTAAATCTCTAAATAGGCAAGGAAAGTCTAAGTAAGCTTGTGCTGTGATGGTAGCAGAGCTTCTGTGAGAAGTGACAGTTGTCTTTATGTAATACTATAACATTAATAGTGATGATATAGTACACCAACCTTTCATACATCCTAGGAAGAAATTTGCAATCTTTCTGGGAACCCTGCTACATGTTCTGGTTGCCACCATTTGCTTAGAAAGTCCAAATAATATAAACTTGGAAGTGCCATACGAAAGCCTTGACTAAGGCATTGTGTCCAGCCAGTTTCACCTGAATTCCGATCCTGTCTCTTAAATCAAGATGCTACAGAGATTTGTCCTCAGCTAAAGAGGCTAGATTTTCAAATGTTTTAAGCTTTCCTCCCCTCAGTGTTTTAAGGTCAAAGTGACTTATATACCTGTATCTTTATTTTTGAAGGACCTGGAAATCTTGTGATGCAGTTTCCTGACTGGCTTAAGACAGTGCAATTGTGTGAAGCAGGACAATTCATCCAGAAGTACGCAGTCTCATCTCTGGCTGTGTGTTGCTGTCATCTCATTTGAATAAGTCCAAGTAATGATGTGATTGTGAGTTGGATTTGAAAATAAATCTCCTGATTCCATTGAAAGCAATTATTTAGCCATTAGTTTTCAACAGGATTGAGGAGTTAATACGGATCGTTCCTTCCCAAAGAGGGAGAAGGGAGGGTGTGATCAGAAAAGAGAGCAAGCAATGATCAGTATCTTATTCTTACTAGAAATCACAAGATGTTAATGTCCCTAGTTCCTCATAATAATGGACCATAACTGTGGAAGTCACTTGGGCCTTGCAATGTTGCACAAAACAATGCATAAATAACACTTAAATTATCATCCTCAAACTGCTAT
The DNA here is from genome assembly GCF_017639655.2 of Falco naumanni. NCBI lineage: Eukaryota > Metazoa > Chordata > Aves > Falconiformes > Falconidae > Falco > Falco naumanni. The sequence goes on along the minus strand of NC_054054.1, from coordinate 91,588,859 downwards.
AATTGTTATATTTGTGTAGCATGTAACATGATAACTAGACTTTTCTGGGCTCGAGGCACTAGTGCTATAAAATGTTCAATATTAAATAATAATTGCAGAAAACATTTTAATAGCTTCTCTTGCTAGGATGTTCTGAATACATATATATATCACAGGTCACTGAATTCAGATAACAGTTTCAATCTAAAATTAAATTTTAATATACTGATACCTAGGCAATTTTAAGCTTTCTATAAATTAACACAATGTGCAGATTCTTGGGTGAAAGGCTTAGGCATCCAAAGTTCTCCGCCTCTTTCTTCCTCTCAAAATGTAATCATAGAACTGATGTATGAGGCCTTTAAACTCATTTGACAGCACGTCACTTTTACTAAGGCAGGCAGAAAGTGACTGAAAGCTCCAGTGATTTGTTTGAAAACCTAAGTTCCAAATCCCAAGCTCATGAACAGTCAGTTCCGTCTTACAGTCAAAATATGCCTACCTCTTCCATGCAGACAAAATTCTAGAAAGAATATGGTATTCTTAAGATAGCCTATAAGCTTGGTGGAAAAGCAAACCATTGTAGATCAGGGGTATATTGGGCTAGACTTGTACCAGGTACAAAAAAATGCTGTACTTGGCTTCTCTTTCTCAGTTCAGTCTTCCTCTTCAAAGGAGTTAATGACCTGTGCAGGTTCATCATATCCCTTTTTCAGATGATGTGGTGTTTACTCTAGAGCTATTGGTGGATCCTACAGGGTGTACAAAATACCTTTAGCACCAGAGCTTGAATTCTGCTTATTAATCGACTTGTTTTTGTAATCACTCTGGATAGAATTATTTAGTGCAGTGCTATTCTGAGATACTGTGGCTAGCTTATAGCCAGCTAACAAAAAATGCAGTTGCATGATTGGTGAAAGCTCTTCTAAGACTGCGGACATGTTCTCTTCTTTCTGTCCTTTTCCTTCCTTTTCCTGGGTTTTCCTTCCTTTTCCTTTCTTTTCATGCTGTCCCTTGAGTCAACGCTAATGGTCTTACAGATATGTGGTAAATCAGCTGTCTGATCCTTCTGAAAGCTTAGATACCTCATTCCCTGCCCCCCCTGCCCCACCCCCCACCCCCAGTTTTGCTATGCTAATTTGTAGACAATAAGCTGAGTTGGCTAGTTGGGAGGATCACTAGTGGTGACAGAAAGAAAACAACAGGAAGATGTAGTTAGAAGCACTGGGACTATCCCTTTGTGGTCTTAGTTTGGCTTATTCAGCTATAAAATTAATCCAACAGAAGTAGTTTGGTTTAATCCAAATACCCCCGATTGACCACATTGTGGAGATCACATCACAGAGGCCTCTCTTCACTAAGTTCCTTTCTTGAGTTAAATAGATCTATGTAACCTACAGTAAAACTGAGATTATGTCACTACAAAATAGCATAACTTTACAATGTACTGGGAGAGATCTCCTTGCTCTACAGCATTTGGATCTGAATCAGCAAAGCACTTGCAGTCGATGGACTGGTGACTCAAGGGTTTGCAGCTGGGCCTGTGCTTTGGAGCTTTGCTGAGTAGGAATGGACATACTGTTACGTTTAAAACTGAACATAAATTTGAATGCCTGTAGAGCTGGGGTCTTGGACAGGATCTCTGTAGCACTTCTGTCCTTTGTCAGCTTCCAAGTCAGCAAGAGACTAAGCCCAGATCTGGCACATCTTCCAGTGTGGCATTCCCCCTTGGCATTGTGCTGAATCTCTCTTGAACCTTTGAATCTATCTAACTGTGCCTTAAGAGAAGAGACTATCTTAAGGATTTTCCCCTAGTTCAGCCTAGATATATGTGAGGGAGTTATTTCTATGAAAAAACAGATGATACATTTTGTTTTCTCTAAATTGTGAAAACAAAAAAAGCTGCTATTCTAATGGAGTCCAAATAACAGCAGGCTGCTTCCTCACTTTTAACAGGTTAATACCCCAGAACAAAACTAATCCAGAGCCTCTGCTGACTTCAATAGCCTTGGAAGTGGGACTTTAAGCAGAGGATGGTGTTCTCTTCTCTGTGTATTAGCTTCAGTAGGTCAATGCCAAATGTTGGAAACTGAAGTACTGAGTCATTCTATCGACTTGGGTCTTACTTTTCTTCCTTCAGAGGATTTCTACATTTTATGTTGCAGCACTGTTTTGAAAGGCAATTGTGACCAAAGAATAAAGGGAAGAGCACAATTCCACTGGCTTAAATTGCAGAATAATATTTCTTTAAAGCTACTCCTTCCTTCCCATGTCTTTCCTCTTCACATACATTTCAAGTGAATTCATTGGTGCTGAAAGAGATCAATTTTACAGGCCTGATTCACACCTTATGTTCAGCTTCCTACTTCAAACCAGTCCAGGCTGAAAAAGGAGAGGTCAATTACTTTAATGTAAGGCTGTGATTACTGTAATTTTGACCAGGTTGGAAGCAGGAAGTATCTGAACCCAAGACCTCAGTCTTCCATTAACCAGTGGAAGAATTTGCTCCCTCGGTGTTTTGTCGTGTGTGATATAGGTGAGACACTCAATGTAGACTTCATAAAATGTGTTCTGAAATCATCTCTGGCTTCCCTTTTAGATAAGCAAATTCTTACTGAGCTGCTCAAACTGCATAGTTGATCTAGTGAGGGTTCACTTTCCACTGTATTGCAATAAGATAATTTTTACATGGTAAATAGCTATTCATTACTGCTGCTTTAATGTTAATACAAAAAAACACTCTCATTGAAAGCTGGGGCTTAGTGGATAGCTAGCTAAACAGTGTTAAACGTGCATATTAAAGATCAAGGAGCTCATTATCTACGCTTCTTGGGGAGAGAACAACTGAGGTTTCCTGAGTGTCTTTACAAACCAATAAAATGAAAATGCATCTCTGTACTCAGCAAGAAATAACACAACAAACATAAATGTACATGCAAGCCCATTCAACCCTGCCGACTGATGTACATTCCCTCATGACCAGGCCAGAACACTTGCCCTTCCCCAGACACAGGCACAAATGTATGGAGTGTATCACTTATATTTGTGAGTTTTACCACTGGAAGTAGAAATGTGACTTCAGAGAAATTAGTGTGTATGTACGCACCAAATAATATCCCTGTGTCTGTCCTGGTACTTGCAAACAGAAATGCTTACAGGCATACGCAGCATACACTGTCACAGCACACACTTTTTCCTTTCTTCACCAAAATAAAAAAAATCCAATTGATTTTTACTTTTCATGCTTCCGTTACTAGCTCCAGCTAACAACTGCCACTTCTGTTTCTTATCAATATTTGATGAGTAGGGTGAGGTGGAATGGAGAAGCCCTGTGAGTTTCTCCTCCTAAATGGTCTCTGTGAGGGTTGAGGTTTTTGTGGCTCATGTTTATTTTCTCTGTCTGTTTTACTTGGTTGGTTCAGGTTCTGAAGGTGACTTCTGCTGAAAGATAGGACAGAAATAGGACATCTCTCTTCCCTGCCACCTCCCCTTTTCATGCCTTTATCTCTCTGCACTCTTGAGTAGCTCATTGATGATTTTCTGGGCTTTTGAGTACTTAGATTCTCTATGAAATTTATCAACAGTGGGAGGTCCAGCAACACTTGTGTGTATGTAGCTGACATAACTTCTCCTTAAGTATTTTTTTTTCCCCGAGCTTTATCCAGCTATGTGTTCCTAGGAAGTAACCTCTTATTTTTAAGATTATTTTTCGACTTGCAAAATCAGTGACCACCTAATACCTTACTAAATTTTGCCTATAGCTGTAAAAAACCAACTCCAGAATAGATCAGCATGCCTTCAGGACATATCTTTGAGTTATAATTATTAATTCGTTATTCACTTGCTGTAAAAAAGAAGTTTCCATAGTACCTAAGAGAGATTTTTCTTTCTTTTCTTGTGCTTAAGCATATAATACAAGTTTGTGGAGTTGAGCTTGCATCAAAATAAGGTCAAAGGCTCCTTCATTACTAAAATGAGAATTCAGCACCTTGCTCAAAACAGAGAGCATTTCTGCAAACACTTTTCATACTAAAGAGCTATTTTAAATTTGCAAGCATGGAGTCCTTGAGTGTAATTACATAGAGGGGGCACTGCATGAAACGTGACACAGTCTCTATGGTAAGTAAGAATATTTGAGAAGCAAACAAGGTCACACTTTAAGAGAGTGTGTGGAAGTTTGGTGCATTGGAAATGCTGGGCTACAAGCATTGGAGAGAAAGGTTGCCAGCTATCCAACTTCTGCATTTGCCACCTTATTTCTAAGTTAGTGACCAGTTTGATCACAGGCAGTTGAGTAGTCACGTGCAATATAATCCCAGCAGCTGTAATAAATGGAAATGTGCTGATGGCATACCATAAAATGAGAGACCAACCAGCAAAGGCAGGCTACTGAGAAAACCAGTGGAAGATATTACCGAATGTCACTTGTGAATGCCAGCACGTGGAAGAAATACCCATAACAGTCTAACTGTGCCATATAAAACTGTAAATATTTTTGTGAAGTAACAGGCAGTCCTTATGGTGAAGGAGGAGAGGGAACAAGCCTTACCATCCTTCCCTGAGATTCAGTCTGTAGGAGCTCATTGCAAGGAGACAGAGGCCTAGCAGTTAGGTTAAAGGTAGGTGTCGGCGTCAGAGTCACATCTGTACCTTATGAGATTACAATGGAAACTGCTGAAGAGTGAACTTGCAATTCTAGAAAAACCTAATTTGCTTTTACTGTAGTCATCAGTAGCCCTACGGGAGTGACTGGAAGGTCACTTAAAGATCTTTGTGTAAGCCTGGTATTCACATGAGACAGAAAATAGCAGGGAGAGCATGATTTTTTTTTTCTTTTTCTTTTTCCCCTTTTCAGAATTACTGTAGTGAACATGACTGTTTTGTTCCTGAAGGAGTCAGAATTTAATCCTGACTTTGAATTGCAAATTGTTTAAATAAAATGCAAGCTAGAAATCAGAGGAGACAGGGATAAGAGAAGGACAGATGGACGTTCCTTATCATTTCCTTTGTTTGTATTACTGGGATATATATTTGTTCTTACAGATTAGCAAATTCTACAAAGAAACTGTAAGATGAAACTAAAAGATTATTGAACAAAAGACAAATGCTGCTTCTTGATCATTCTATTCTTCTTCTTTTTCTTGTTCACATATCACAATCAGATGATGTTGTTAGGAGTCATTATTCCTGGATTTCTAATGACCCTTCACCTCCCTGGGGTGCAGAGGCATATGCCTCCAGGGTGCAGAGGTATCTTGTGGGTCATTGCATTGCTCTGGGGCTTGCAGTCAGACCGGCTCTACTCCTGTCAGCCTTAGAGGAAGGATACAGATCGGAGGAGAGCCAGTAAGGTGGCAGGCATCCTGTGTTATTTTCAGATATCCAAAGAAGCCTTGAGTCTCAGTTCATTAAAATCTGGAAGCCTGAAGGCAGTGCAACTGGTGTGGCAAAGACCTTTGGGTTTTGACTCCCAAGTCAAAATGTCTTTCAGTGATGGCTACCCTTTCAGTCTGTGTTAGATGTAAGAATCTGCCGGTTTTTCTGAAGATGAAGGATGGATGTCTTACTGTACCTTACCTGTACATGATCTCTAAAATTTCTAGAGAGTTTGAGAATGCTGAGGTTTTTTTTCTGATGGAGAGGAAAATTTTTATATTACTCTTTTAAGGCCTAGTAGATTATAGTTCAAGAATTGCTTTAATGTTTTTCCTCTCTCTCTCCCCTCACCCCATATTTTACGTCATTACAGGGGTGTAGAAGGCAGGAAACTGCATCAGTTCCTGTGGAGGAACACACAATTCCTGTATTCCCTCAAATGCAAGGATTTGGATAATTAGTTAGGGAAATGGAATGAATAGCCTCCAGCAGATATTCAACAGAGCTTAGCACCCGTACAGTGCAGCAAAACAGGGATAGTAAGTTTGATTATCATTTTTTTTGGCTTCTCCCCCTGCCCCCAAATAAGCTTTCTGTGTCAGGTGCTGCACTTTTGAAGCTGAGCTGTTGGAAACCCAGATGAGCTCTTTTGAAAGACCCCTTTGATCCAAGTGACCAATCCAAAAGTACTGTGAAATGTGTGAAAGGTAGCATGGCGGTTTGACAGAAGGTGTTGGCAATTGCCCTTGCAGTGCAAGCAAGTTCTTTCCAACAGTTTGGTGATGTTTTTGCAGACTTTTTCCAAATTTGCAAGTGATTTAGAGTCCATTTGGAAGAGCAAACACTTTGCTATGGGTATGTCAGAATTTTCAGCTTAAAAGCTTGAGAGAATTTCCTGTCGCGGGTCTGGGAATTTTGGGTAGAACATTTCCATTTGGATTTTTGTGCTCAGACTTGCTGCAGCAAACGTATGTCCTGATTTGTTAATGAAAAGAAATAGATCATTCTTCAGTTTGTGGTAAAAGAAAATAATGCAAGGAAAAATATTTTGTATTAGACAAAACACCTTTTGCACCATTTTAATGCTGTTTTTCTACATCTAAGTATGGTATAAAATTTGAAAGTTACACAGGTCTGGCCTTTTTTTTGACAGATGTGGTAGCTTCATTTCGAATATAAATACCTAGGGATTTCTTACAGCTTCATGATTCTGTTCCTGTGGTGACAAAGTTCAAGCCTGTCCATGTTCTGTGCTGTGTTCTGACCATCATTTGAAATAAGAGTTGAAACGTCATCCAGAGGACAGTTTAGGGATCCAGTTAAGTGACTGAACCATCTGCCAGTGTGTAGAAGGCAAGGGAAGAGATGGGAAGCTTTCACTAACAGTGCAAAGCACGGCCAGCAACACCAAGTGAACTCTAAATGTGTAAGCAATCTACTTCAAAAGAGGTAGCAAAAGGAAGAAGGGGCAGTACCTGGGCAAAGCTGCTGGGGTGGCAGATTTTTCATTGCAAGGGCTTCTCTGATGCATGCTGTAATATGCTGCTAGCTGAAGGGAAGGAGTAGAGCCTCTCAGAATGCAATTCTTGCAATGTTTCTGGGGTGCTTTTGGGATGATACAAGGATAAAGCAAACATGCAGAGATATTGGGGTTTTTTTTATTTGTTTGATCTGATTTGATTAGGGGTGGGTGGGTTGTTTCTTGGTTTGGTTTGGGTTGTTTTTTTCAGGAGACCACTGTTTTTAATTCTCATCTGTTGCTCTCCTTCTTTTCCTTAGTGATTTCAGGATTGCTGGTGTCCAACATTCTGGCTATAAGCTGTCTGGAAACCCTGTGCTGCAGACACCATTAATCCAATGCAGGTCAGGTTAGCCATATTCATTTCAGACCTACAGATGTTGACAAATCTGATTATCTACCTCCTGTACAAGTCTTACAGAAAAACTATAGCTGAGTCCTTGGAATTTAGTGAGAGGACTTAGGATATACTTTCACAGACATTTGAAGCCGGCAGTGCTTGTGAAAAGTCTCCTAGCTGATCGTTCTTGTCCTGTGCTGTTCTTTACTCTGGGCTAGTAGTGCAAGTCTTGAGAAAACCAAGCATGGTTCAATATAGCTGCTTCTGATTTACTGATCTGATGCATCTGATTAAAGCTGCTACCCATTCCTCGGAAATGTAAAGAATGTACCAGCAGTCTGGGTCAGCTCTTTATTCCTCTGGACTCAGTTTAACATTAGAGCCGTTTGTTGAACAGACAGCTTTGGGAGGTCAAGAGGCCTTTCTCCTTGCAACTTTTGTCAACCTTTTTCCTTGTAGGTCTCTTTTACTAGAGAGTAAGTGACTGTTTTTCTCCCCATTTATAGGATGTGAAGTCTGTGGGCAACATGAAGTTACTGGGTGATGCTGGCATTAGATGTCCATAAGGGATCAGTCACACTGTGATGCTAGCTTAAGAATTGTAAAGAGAATTGGGTTATGTCAGCTCTAACATACATTTTTCCCAGTTTTGGGATAGATACACCAGGTTATTCTTCTCCTTAGTCTTGCATCTAAAAGCTCTTCCAAACATTGCAGCTATTAGGCAGCATGTTAACAGGTTATTCTGGCACTACAGGAATCTCTCATCTGGATCTTCTCCCAAGTATTGTACCCAGAGTCCATTCCAGGTGAGGCAGCAATCCAGTTCAGGTTCTCTTTGGTCTTCCAAATGATTTAGCAAACCACATCCTTTCTGTAAGAGAAAAATGGTCTCTTTTCATTTGTAATATCTTTCCTAAAATGTGCTGTACAATCATGTCTCTAAAAATATATGAGGCGATAGAGCAAATATATTGAAAAATAGCACATACTTGGCCAGTTTTACTCAAAAGTATAATATACAGGTCTGAATATGACAACTGTATGTGTTGAAATATATTGAAAACATATTTGGATCATTCCATATATACTGAAATATTGAAAACTGGCCAAATCTGCAAAAAAATTTGTCTGTGTTTTATATATTATATATTTAAAAATCATTTTCACAAATAGATAGCAAGGAAACTTGCAATGAAGATGTGGGAAATACTAACCATGCTTTATTTTTTCCTGATGGAAGACAGTGATCATGGATGCTGTGTCATTATAGATACTGCAGTAATAGTTAACGTGTCTGCTAGCTAATAATTTGCGTACTGGGCCTAGCACAAGGGTTCATTGATCTTAATAGAGACCACTCAGTAACAGTGAATTCTAACAGTAATGGCTCCCTTGGCATCGCTGGTGCTGATTTAAGTCCTAGCATTTCTTCCTCTGCAGTCTCTTTGGATTAGCCTGAGAATGGACTGGGAAGTGGGAGCAAGAATGGTTGTGACAGCTCTTAGGTGGAGGAGCGTGCAAGTGCTTGCAGTTTCTAGAGACATGAGAAATTTTTGGACAATGAGTATTCAAACAGTGAGTCTTAAAGAAGGGATATGACCCCTTAGAGAATGCAGTTGTCCTGGCCTTTGCATGGAAACAAGCATCCCCATTTATTGTTAGCTCCTGCTGGCATTCGTAAGCATTCTCTAGATAAGAGTAGAGATGTCTGGATGCCCTGGATCCTCTCGGAAGTGCCCTTTTGCAGTATGACACATAACCTGACAGAGTTATCTGTGATTAGAGCAGAGCTTTAGGCACAGTGCAGCTGGGATTCCCATGTCCTTTGTGCTTGCAGAGTTTACTGTGATGCCCTGCTTTGAATACACTTGTAAATGTAGAATAGCTGTAAATGGTGAATATGACCTTCCAGATGAGCACTACCACACTCTGTCCCTAAAGGCCAGCAATTGCCCCCTTTTGGAAAGTTGTCAGGGTCTAAATTATCCTTTTCAGTTTTTATGGGTGTATTGTTATAGCTCTAAAAGGCATGGGGCAGGAGATCCTAACTTTTTACCATGGAGGATCCAGGGCTTTCGCTAACTTTCCCTGCATATTCTAGCAGCAATTAGGTCCCCAGTGAACCTGAGAGCTCCATATACACGTATATACAGCCTGCGCATTGTATGGGTGTTTCTGGTTAGGGTTAGGATGGTCTACTTTGCTGATGGACCTGTTATGTGTTGCCAGGGAAATGTATTTATGGTGATGGCAATTGAAAGCAAATTAGTGTCCTCAAGTTAGAGTGTAGCAAGTGTTCTAGAAATGGCAAAAAAGGCATATAGTCTGAAGACTCGTAGGGGAGGAGAGCTGGTTCTGTTTGAGAATCAGGTGGTAGAAACCAGCAAGGGCCTGGTTTCCTCATCCAAATTAGAATAGGTTAGCAGCTGAAGGAGAAGAAGGAGATCTCATACAGAGATCAGCTTTTAAAGGAGGACCACTGTTCCCCCAAGATGACCTTGCTGTCTGGTTTGCAGGCGAATGTAATTTATTTGGTTCCTTAAACTGACGTATTCCTTTGTTAGAGAAAACATTAAAGACGATTTGGGGTCCTAAATCTGGCTCACTGTGTAAATCATTGATCTCTCTAACAGCAGTCGTGAATCATATGATACTGTTGACCAGGTGAATGTATTTCTGTCTACTACACAGTACAACGTTTGGGCAAACGTTTATGTGCAAGAGAAAGTTGGAGAAGGACCAGCCCCTGACAGAACTGAAAGCCAAGTATATCAGGGATCCTGTCATGAGATGATTGGTGAGGGTTAAGAGTGTCACAATCACCACTGGTTTACTGTTCTGAAATCCCTTCTGCCCTGGAGATTAGCTGCTCTGAATGGTGCCCATGCCTAGAGCAAGGGTGGTTATTCTTGTTCTGCAAAGTATCAGTGTGCTTAGAGCTGGAACACCTCAACATCTCACAGCCTTAATGAAAACAAGGAGCAAAGCAGAATTCTTCTGAAAAATAAACAAGCCCACTTTCATGACCTCTTCTTGACCTCCCAATGAGGTGCTAATTACTAGAGGATTAGCACCTCTTATGTATCACAATAGACCCAGCCAGGAAGCAGGAGGTGACAATACTCTGCACAAAATGCAAATCCAGAAGAATTAGTCCAAAGGCAACAGGCAAGTGCCAAAGTTAAGAACAGAGAAACCTTCTCAATTGTGAGTTCTACCTTTATCTAAAAAAGTGCCGAATTAGTGGCTTTTGGTAGAGTCAGGCAGGAATGGATTCTTTTTTCCCCCTTCATATCAGGCAAATATGCAGCTTTTCTTAATTTCACTTCACAGCTTAGTAGAAAGCATTTCTTCAGTATGGCTACAGGGATAGCAATATCAAGAAAGACTTATTAAAAATTTAACTGCACCAGCAGAAGTATCTTTATGTATCTGTATCTGTGCTGAAATATCATACCCATTACACTACATCCACTGGTAGACTGATAAAATGGAATGAAAACAATATGAATTAGTACTTGCAAAGGAAGCCCTAGCAGAGATTTGTGTGATTCAAGAGTGATGTTCTGCCAGGCTGAGACACTGAGAGCTCGTAAGCAGTGTAAGATGGTCTCATAAGGTGCAGTGGCTGTATTTGTTGTGTTGGGGCAGTGAATGGTATGGCAGTTGAGTATTTTTTGGAATGTGCTCTTCTTGTTTTCTGCTTAGGCATTAAGAGCACAAAAAAATCACGTGACCGTGCTGAAAATCACCTCTCCTATGTGTGGTTGCACAGTCGGCCACACTCTCATAGTTTTCAAATTGTCCAAAAGCACTGCTGAACAGAAAAGGTTCAGATTTCTACTGGATTAGCTCCTGCACTGGAACGTGTCCCTCAGGGTACAACAAATTTTTTATTTGTGGTACTGCTGAGGACTGAGATACTTGATTGACAAAATCTACATACCCAAGGAAACTGATCTTTGGAAGTATTATAAACCCAGAAGATCTCAGTGTCTCACATGGGAGCTGTTCATTTTTATGGCAGTTTTTTGTTCCTTCAGAAAATCAACCCATGTGTTGGGTCTCCAACATAAGGATCATGTAATTATCTAGAGATCTGCCTTGTTCTGGGTATTACATGATGGTTAAAGTGATGAAGTCTTTCTGTTGTGGCTACTGTTGTCTCTGTGTGGGGATTTTCTTCTATTTGGTCCTGTATGGGGAGGGAAATAAAATGCTCTTGCATAAGGCATCTTTACATTTGCATGAGACTTTGTATTGGAGTTTTTGTTTTTGGTAAAACCCAGTTCTTGTTATAATTTCAATATCAGAAATTATTTTAATGATAGATCAGATTTTTAGGAGCTGGCTGGAAACATGGTCATGGCCTGAAGCCAGGTCTACATGCAATCTCTTGCCAGCAAATGTGTGAAGAAGTGAGATCGCTGGTATAGCAGCAAATGCCATTAAAGCTGCTGGTGGTGTATCAGAAAATCAGTAATTTCTGTTGCATGTTTCATTTGTAAGTGGTCATCAGCCTGGGAACTTTCTTTTTACAGATGTGAGGCATAGCTTTTCCACTTCAAGCTCCATGTAGGTTGGGTCTGCACTGGGATGGAGAGGCCGGATTTGCCTGTGGCCATGATTTGGCCCTGCTTCCTGCTCGAGTGGGGCTGTTGGGAGAGCCCCCGGTGCCCTCTTGTGATCCAGGCTGGCAGGTGCAGTTACAACTGCGCAGGTCTCTGGTGGGGGGCAGGGGCAGACACATATTGCACGTTCATGTCATTTCTGCCCTGAGGTTATGCCTTCCTGTGCCTCCATTTTCTTATCCTTAGGATGTTCTAGTTTGAAAGTCATTTGGGAGCTACATGTGAAAAATGCTGTAATAAGAATTAAGGTTTATAATTATAATTTGGGTTTTTTAAACATCAGTGAGAGCTGATGAAAGCTCTCACCATATGCTCTATAACTGCATTTTACATAGTGCATAGTGATACATATTCTGTAATGTAGAACAGCATTGCACATGGTATTTGCAATGTACATTAGAAGAAAAGACTCTTCTTTCATCTGTCACCTGCCTTCATTCAGTCCATCGACAATTGCTTCACTGCACAAGAGGTGTTTCCATTTTCCTTGGTATAATTATACTGGTATCTCTTCATTTGTATGGATAATCTTACTGTAAAAGGAGAATGACTTAAGCTCTTTCCACACAGCAACAGGAACTTTGCCCAAGGGTTAGGAAAGAGGTGCAAGATACATGTAGGCTGCAACAGCCCAAAGTCTGGTGGCCAAGATGGCCACCTGGAAGGTGAGAGATCAAAGCCTTTGCTGACAAGTACTGGGTGGGATTTGCAGATGAGCAAAAGCCTCCTTGGGAGCAGACTGGCCCCCCAAATGGGTAACAGACCAGTGCCTTGCTGTGGGGGGGAAGACAAGCTATAAACCTGAGTCTTCTGAAGTTCAAGGACCTGTCCCAGGCAGCAGGTTATTAGTTATTGGGATTTGGGTTTTTTTCTGAGCAGAAGTTCATTCATGAACCCAAAAATGCTGTTCCCACAACAGTTTTTTTAATTCTACTGCATTCTCTGGGGGGAAAGTTTCTTGTCTGGACAATTGACTTTTCCAGTAGTAGATCTTGTCATCAATAAACTCCCAACCAACTCTCCACTGACCAGGTGCCTTACCTTTACTGAGTTTCTTTGTTTTCTTAGATGTGAACATGAGTTGCTTATTCCAACAGTCCTGGAGAGCTCCCTTTGGATGAAATACATCCTCTTCACTGGTTAAGCCACCTCAAGGCACAGTTTTCAGAGCTGTTCCTTGCCTTGTCTTTTGCACTTCTTTTCCACGGATGCACTGTAGGTCAGTTGACTTCGGCAATGCTGCTGAGCTCACACCAGCAGAGGAGCTGTAATTTTAACTGCTTGGCTGAGTGATGCAGCCCCATTAGCAACTGTGGCAGACACACTGCGTAATGTGATTTCCTGTTTTGAGAATTACCTCCCAGATTTTTGTACGGTCCAAGAGACTTCTGTCTACATTGTTCTTCTGCAAAGGATATGTGCAGTATGGGGCCAAGGTGACACAATCAGGATCTCTTCAGTGTAGTGTCTGAGTGGGGCCTCTGAATAATAACCAGATTACTATCTCCAACTTATCCTAAACATGCCTGCCTCCTTTTACAGTTTTTGTTACAAAGTATTGTTGCCAGGATGGATTTATGCTGGGCCATTTCCCACTCCAGCTGCGTCATTACAATCATTGTCATGAGAACACAAAAGCAGAGACTGAATGCCTTGTGCTTTCCGAAAAATATATTTGTCCCATTGCACTGTTGTGACCTTTAGAGTACCATGCGGCTTGATCTGCTGGTGGCTACTGAAATGAAGACTTCCTGATGCTTGATTACCAGGGATCGTCAAAGGCCAGAGTGACTCCTTGTTGTCTCAAATAATCTGGACAGAACATGTAAAGCAAAATTGCCAAGTGAAGAACGATTCCTAGAGGACAGTAGTCAAGACACATGCCTACAGCAACTTAGACTAAATAGGTATTTTTTTGTTCTTTCACAGTCTCATGCCCATCCCCTTTTTCCGTGCGTAAATGTTATCTATCCGCTAGAAGGCGCTGTTGTACAGTGGACGGACTGGGTGGGTACAGTCTGTAGACCTTGGGTTGGCATCAGGGAAGTCCCTTCCCCTTCGAGTGCCTCAGTTTCCCCATCTGCCAAATGGTTACTGTTTTGAGAAATGTTGACCGATATGTTGCATACAGCAATTGGATGTTATTAAACCACCAAAGGAGTCAGTCAAACCATATCCTTGCTTTAAGAAACCAAGATCAAACCCAACGCCTTCAGGCTCCTCTGCATGACACAGAGCCACAGAAGGTGTAGACTGTTTCTTCATTATTCTATTGGTTTCCCATTCTTTTGTGCCCTGCTGTCATCTCCAGTCTCCTATAACATTTTGCCAAAGGGCTTGAGAAAAAGCAACTGCTCAAAGGGGTATGTGCTAATTTTATAAGCTTACATGGCTCTAGCATGCAGCGTGTGAGGTCGGTACAGACTCCTTCCCTATTTAGCTTCCTCAGACACAAAACTTAGGAGAGCAGCCTGCATTGCCTAATCCCATCTGTTGTTGTGATACCAGTCAGGGACCCCTTTGGCAGCAGTGATTAGATATGCTGCTTTAGATATGCATTAAATAATGTGTGTGGTGGATATAACAGCAATCAGGTTTCCTCCATCAGTGTACTGATGCTGAGACAGGTGTGGGGGTGCTTCTCTGGGTCTTGTATGCATCTCCTCAGATAGGTTGTTGCCTTTCGTTTGTTTTGTTTGCAAAACTGTGTGTGGTAGAAAGTGGTTTTCTCTACTGCTCATAGAATAATCTGAAGAAACAATTTGAGAAGAGTCACAGGTTCCTACTGGAGTTCTCTGCTTTGCAGGAAGAACATGTGATTTCTCACCAGTCTGTCCACCAAGCTGCAGTTTGAGTACTGTGTTAATGAAGATGCAAGGTTATGGGCTTTGTACCTGCCTTCCAGCTTGAAGGTATTCTGAGAGCAGGGAAAGCCTCCCTGGTTATCAGGTGTCCATGGTGATCTGGGATGAGGGTGTCTTCATCTGTGTTTATAACCTCAGGGAGGAGAAAAAGCTGCTAAAGCTTCCTAATCATTTATGTTCTGTTATTCATCAAAACATCAGCCTAAACTGCCAGTTTCCACCTCGCTGAGTCTACCGCTGATTTCTTCATGATGGATGAATGGGAGGCTGTGGTGCCTTTTCCCCTCTCCCCAGGGCTGCACACAGGGCTGGGGAGCACAGACTTAATCTTGTGGGGCTGCATACCCACACTGGTAATGGCATGTATCCCTGCGCTAAAGGGTTCCTCTTATTCCTCCTGTGCAGGGCTTTGCACCTCTTCCTGGTGCTGCACTCAGCATGTTTCTTTTACCTCACTGTCTTGTGTTTCTAGCCTACTCATTTCTAAATTATTTCCAACTTAGATCTCCTTAAAAAAAACAAAACAAAACAAAACAAAAAACCATACAAAAAAAACCCAAAAAACACTGGCTGAAAAAACCTGGCCCAGGCCTTACTTCTGTTTGAAATGAACCAAGTGAGGAAGAAGTTCTTGCATGGGAGATAATTTCATATCTAGAATCCAGTCAGAGACTCAAATAAAGTAACAGGCTTTCAGATCCCTGTCTTCTGTGCAGTCATGCAATGAAGAGGGACAATCTGGTACTTCATGCTTATCGCCTCTTGCGATACATGGCTGTTGGCTGCTGCTTGTTGTTAGTATTGTACAGAGCAGAACCAATGATTTCAGCAAATGATGTGAATACAAAATACTCCCTTCACTTTTCTAGCTCCACCAATCTCATCTCTTTCTTCCAGCCCTCGGGTACATTAAATGTTTTGGCCTAATGAAGCTCTCTGATCTTAAAATCACTCCAATCTTAATGACCTCCTGTGGCAGTGGGTAATATTTAAAAGCCTTATGTGCCTGCAGAGGCTCCTTGTCTCTCTTTTGGGTTAATAGTTAAAAATTCATGGTTGTTTTTCAAAACCTAAATTGCTTTACTCTCTGCAAATGATTCCCCTTTCAATTCAAAATCAAACCTTTGTCTAGACTCGGCAGACTCTTGGCTAATAGCTCTGGCAGGCAAAGATACCAACAGTTTATCAAGATACTCACTTTCTACCCCAAACTCACTCATCTCAATTTCAGGAGGTGGTTTTTGTTTTCTTTTTTTCAGCAGCAGCAGAGTGTTTAGCTAATTGGGTTAAGGAGCCTTAGATGTTACTTGGCTCTCCGCAGAGTGTTTCTTTTTTAGCAGTGCCAATTTCCTTAACAAATGTATTTCATTGTGTGGTGCATTTGATCCTCATATCCGGAACTGTATGTGAATCCTGAACCACCCCAGAGTCTTCTTTATAGCTGCCATGTTACTGACTGCAACACTGCAGAAGGCTCCATTGACTTAGAAAATGCACCTCAAAATTCAGAGGCTTACTTCCAAATGAAATGAGAACATAAATATAGGTAAAACAATGCATCTTCTTCATGTCCATGTATGTATTTCCCCTGTGTAGCTGCTACTGTGGCTGAGCGGCCAGCATCCACAGTGGACCTATGCAGGGGTTTTCATGAAGTGTTCTCTCAAGACTTTGACAGTTGTCTACAGAGGATGACCTTTCCCTTTACTCAGGGTTCAGAGGAGCTCAGCAGTGATTTCCAAGCTTCTGCACTCTAAATTTCAGCTGCATTTGCTTGGAAAGAGCTTGGGAAACATATACAAAGATGGGACTTTTGAGATCCTGACTATGTATGTCAGCATTACTAGACCTAGGCAGGAAATGCTTATCAAATTATTTTATTAAAAGACCAGCTTTTGTCTTTTGTATCTGTGTTTAGGGACTCTGAGACTGATGACTAGAGGCAAACCATTTGTTACCTAAAGGTAGCCTTAAGGGACCTCAGAGGGCAAGCTCAGTTCCCAGTAAGCAGTCAGTTTTAAAGTCTTCTATTTTTGCATCTCCTTAACAGACTTACTGTGAACCAGCAAAAAGTTCAGAGTCCAATTTGCCTTACTACTAAAATCCTGTTACAATTAGTACCAGAGAGACTCTAGAAGTATTACATACACCTGAAATCTCTTTTTTGATTGCCAGAATGCTATAAAGGAGCCTTAGTGTAAATGTGAAACAAACGTTTGGTCTTTGTTATAGTAATAGGTTGTATTAAAGGTAGTGATTACACAGTGTGGTGTTCTCACATTATGAAATCTCCACTATAATTGAAAATTGCTCTGCAGATTTAATTCTGACACAGCTGCTAGTACCACTGTAATAGTAAATTAAATAATACTTCGCATGTATAAGTATCTTACCTGTATACTGAAGTGTCCTAAAACTGTATTTCTCAGCCTACCCAAGATGAAAAGAAATACTGATTGTATAAAGGAAGAAACTTGGGAGGGGGAGAAATCATTCTGGATCCCAAAACATTTTAGAACCAAGACTAGAGGTTGATTGCTGTATGTCTTTATGGTAATCCTTTATTACAGGAAACTGTAGGTATAAACATTGTTGCTTTCATATGGAGGATACTCGCTGCCGGGAAAAAGAGAACTAGCTGTGGGTAGAACAACTACTTTCTATGGTTTTATTTCAGGATTAAAGTCTGTAACTTTCTCATGATTACTGATAATCAATTATGGCTAGAAATAACCACATGTTAAAATACGCAATCGTAAGTCAAATGGAAACAGACGTGGCACGTGATTGGAATGAAATGAAAACGTTGAATATGCTTCTCAAGTATACAGTTGTGGTGAACATTCGTTTTATTTTGTGTCAAAGGCAGGAGAGTGGGAAAACAGCATGCATGCTGTACTGCAAAGTGACCGCTTCCAGTGTGGACACACAAACTAGGCACCACACTGTGCGCTGACTACCAGTATAACAGACATGCAGAAACTTTCCAGCTGTAGCCTTGGCCAGCAGCTAGCTTAGACTTGCAAGCATTCAGAGAGCCATTTTGGCATTTCAGCTTTGCAGTATTGAAACCCACAAGCCTTTGAAAACATGAATCAGGCTTTCCAAAGTGGAGACTGGCTTAAAAATGATGAGATTAAAAAAAAACACATCTAAAACACATTTGTTGTTTTTACATTTGCCTTCTGATTTTTCCTCCTCTTGGGTCTCATGTCTTCAGTCTTTCCCCTGAAACTATGCCAATTAGAAACTCTTCTGATTTTTTCTTGATGAAATTTGAAAGTCGTGTGTAATCACATGACTCCAGACACCAATATTGTGAAGAAGAAAAGTTTGAAAAAAAATTCTGAGAGCTGTCTCCACTGAAACTGAGGAGCAACTTTTATATCAAGGGTTTAGGGTTTTGAAGTTTTGATTTTTTGCAGCTTTATAATGTAAGCAAGCTAAACATGTAAGTGGTCATCAAAATGAACCTACAATGAGTAAGACTTGTCATTGTGAATGAAATTAGCCATCAAAATGCTTTGTGCACATGTATATGAGTTGTGAGTTAAATAAGGAAGGTAGGTTCCTCTGCTGCCTGTTTAGGTGCCTACTGGGTGGGATGAGTTTACAATTTTGTCTCAGAGTAATGGCCAGTAAGGTCCTACAATTTAAAAAGAAGTCCTGTCTCCAATTGTAGGGCATGCAGACTGCAGGAGGGAAGAAGAAAAAGCACTGAATTGAGGTAGGAAGTTGTGTAATTCAGCTCTCCAGTGTGTTTCTTTTTTACTCTTGAGACCCAAATATTGCCTTCTCTGACTCTTCCCAGATGGGGAGAAGGTAAGCCTGGAGTGGGAAAAACCATGGCTGCAGGGAAATGTCACCCTTTCAGACTTCTCGTGTTCAAAACTTTTGGGCAAATCAACACAAGTTCATGTGGTTGAGGTTCACTAGTCCTTACTGTATACTTGAGGGAGGATTTCAGTTGGCAGTCCATACCAATGATTAAGTTGCAGGAAACAGCCAGCATACTACTGATGCTCTAGCACCTCCATTCACCACGTGCATAACCTCCAGCAGCATTAGAGCATTCACAGCTGAAAAAAGCCAGGACTAGGTGGAAACTCACCCTGGTGCAGTTGGTGAGATTGGTCCTGATGTGAACTGAAGCTGCACTCAGAGCAACTAGAGCAGATGGCAAAGATTAATTTGTTTACCTCTTTATTTACCTCTGCTTAGACATTTAATGATCATTGTAAATGCTTCTTTTCAGGCTTTAAGAGGTATACGTTATGTGGAGGTGACCATATTGAATCCAGTACTACTCAAGTGTTCTTCTTAGGAGGACTCTCCAACAGACTGTCTACATTCATTTAACAGCTGTTGTGTATCACAGAGGAAGGCGTATCACAGAGGGCTGCACTGGGCCTCGAGGGTTAGACCAGATGAAACCCTAAAGGTTTGTCTTCACTGCAGGATTAGCTCAGACCTTGTGTATTGCCCCCAGCATAAGGTCCACTCACACAAAAGAGCTCTTCACTCAAATGTAGCAGTGCCATTAATTCAAAGGGTTTGATCCAAGAGGAGATATTGATGTTTGGTTAATGCACCTCACTAGCCACTAACATGGCTACTTTAATCTGGACTCAAGGCAACTCCCCTTGAGCCCTTTCACAGCTCCTCTTTGGGTGTGATAGAAAATTCTCCTACAGGTGACTGGGAAAGAATCAGTGGAGCAGTTCAGCAGTGCAAAGAGTTATGGTATTTGTCGTCCAAGCAAATTTCAGATTCTATAGCTGGAATATTATTTGGTCATGTAACTGGTCATCCTTATGGCTCAGGAGTAGTAATTTGAGGGTAGGCAAATTAACTGCACTATGCAGCTGAGGTATTCCTATAAAAATCTTCCTTGAACTAAGGAGCGATGCCCAGTGAAAACCTCACAGCCCTTTTATAAAGTATAATCCTGTTCTGTGGAGGATTAGTAGACTATGCCGTTGACATTGGACCATGAGGAATCTCGTGGTACAAAAGATTTGTAAGTTGTGGTAGTACTCTAAGGGTATCATCCGCATCTAATTCTGGGTTGGAGTTGAACTCCTTAAGTAATTCAATGTGAAAAATTTTGCTGCGGAAAGTGTGGAGTAGAGGAGGTGGGAGTCCCAGGGTGGAGATGCTGCTAACACCCAGCAATAACCGGTTACCCTGCTTGGCAGCCCCCTTGCTGGTCTAGGTAAATGGAAATGACTTCATTATTTGTTTGTCCCTTGTCCTAGAGCCTTTTATTTTTAAGCCTGCATAACGCAAACCACAGCCCCTAGGGAACTTAACGAGGGTCTAAGTGGCACCAACATTCCCTGTTAACAATGGGCTTTTGTTGTTCACACTTTCCCTATCAGAGTGTCCCGGAGGAACGTCCTTGCTTAGGAGACTATATTGTGGCGTTATGACCTCAGAGAGGGGTGGGAGAGGAAGGGAGGGTTCAGGTGTATCTTTAACTTACTTGAATAACTTTCTTCTAGTTGTGTTTTCTTCCCACCAGGATCTTTAATAACTCCTCCGAGGGGGCTGCCTCTGTGCTATAAATACAGCCACATTATCACTTGGCTGTATTGTGTGCAAGCACTAATTTTCTGTGCTGGGTTTGAACTTGTTGACTTTTGCGGTCGGTGTCAGGAAGTGTTGGGTGGGAAAGGATTAAAGAGGCTATTGATGTGACTCGGAATCTCAGGCCAGGAAGGCTGGTTGTATCATCTTAGATCTAGAGACTGTGGTGTTGTTACCCAGCTTTGGCTTTTTTTGTAGAGTCACTTTAGTCAGATCCCTGTTTCTCCCTCCCACCTCCCCCATCACAAGCTCACTGACTCCAGCACTCTAGGCCATAGTCTCCAAGGAGGAAGTAGACCCTGTAGGCGAATTTCCTGGTATTATGCCATTTTAACAACCTCTCTCTTGATTTAGGTGTTGCAAGCTGGCTAAGAATATTCCTTGACACTTGAAAGGGACCTTTATTGTTTTCTTAATTTGTGAAGAATTGTGTTTTTTTTTTCTCTCCAAACTTTTCTTTGTAGGGTCAGACTGGAGCCATGTTATTGTTGTTAAATTTAGATCTGAGACTATATTAAGTCCTCTGGCAGTCTGCCCTAGCGCTTTCACTTCTTAAAACAGGAAGGCAGGCCTTGGCCTACTTGTGCTTATGCACTTAAAACGGGTGAGAAGATTACTTTTTACACTGCTGGGAAATAAATATAAAACTGCACGGTGTATATACAACAACTGTTCTGCTGGAGCCAAGAGAGAATTTCAAAGGCATAAGCTGCTAAGCTTCATAGTTTTTCAACAGGAATCAAGCACACAAGTGCCTTTTTGGAAACTCTGTCCCCAGAATAATTATATCACATGAAAAAGTCTTGCCTTAAGTGTGGTGCAGGGGCAGAGCTGATTCAGCAGTGTAGACTGATCATGGCAAGCTTTGAAAGGCAGTAGGTACGTAATAGAGCAAGCATCGTAAAGGTTTGAGTGATTCATGGGCTATAGCATATTTACCAGGGATATCAGCTCCTTCCCGAGGTGCTGCGTGTATTTGGTGTAAGAGTTCTCTTTCAAAATGTTGTAGAGGGTTTCATTAGAAAGGTGGCCACTGTGACAAATAGGTGAAACAATTCCAAACTGGTATTTCAAAAAATGTCAGAAGTGCAGAAAAGTCAGCATTTGAGGGAGGAAGGAATTGCTTTGTGCAGTCAAACCCCCCAAAGTTCTGTCTCTGACTTTGCTAGTGACTTAATGTGTGATTTGGAAAAATTAAGGATTTGTCTTTGCTTATCCGATTGTGATGTTTGGTGCCCAGATCTGAACACCTTACATCTGAACATTCAGATAGAAATCTGTGCTCTTTCTGTGGTTTTCCTTGTGTGTCAGGAAGAATATCCCATAATTCTGTTTGACAAATTGCATTAGCATTCTTTTTCTGGTCAGTATGGAGCAGCTGTGGGAAGACGTCAGAGGACTATCAGCACCTGAGTGATCTTTTTGTCATTCTCAAACCAAAGTAAATACATTCCGTGAGTGAAAACATTGTTCAGCTTCTAAATAATTTTCTCTCAGCCAGGTAAGCTAGCCCTGACCAAAAGCACTTCCAAACCAGAGGACGTGTTACACAAATAGCAAAATGTGTGTTACATGCAGCTGATCACTCTTTGCTCTGAGGAGAGCGTAACCTTTGGGAGTCTGTGCTCCCGCATGCATTATGTTCCTTTCTGTGGGGATGCAGAGGAACCTGGTTTAGCTTCTCTTCCTAACGACTACGTTCTCAGGTCTCATTATAATTTGCTGTGCATCCTGTTACTTGAACTCTGCAGCTAACTGCCTCTCCCACTTAATTTAGGAGCCTTTGTCTTGGAGCTACCTTTCTTCATGTGGCTGAGTGGGTGTGGGATAAAAGGCCGGGAAACATTTGGCTGAAGTAGAGAGAAGATCTTGAACTAACTTTTAGCTGCAGCAAAAACTGAAGAGAAGTGGCTTTCCTCTGATTCTTTCTTCACTGTATTTTAGGCCAGTTTAACTACAGAAATATGTGCAGGAGGTGCAAATAATCATCCCATTAAGCAAGAGATCAGGATGAAGTCCTACTAGTGATACTTGCATTGTACTTGAGTCCAGGGCACTCCTCAGATCTGGCATTTGTACTTCCCTTGCAGGCAGCCTTGACTCAGAAATCAGGATATTTACAGGGTTCAGGATCTACCTGGTTCGCTGACAGACACCATTGGAAGGTCCTTCTAGGGAGGACCCCAGGCCATCTTCCTATTATTTACCTGTGGGCAGAAGGAATAGATGGAGGTTGGCAGGTTATGCAGTGTGTTTGGTGTTGAAGCTGTTTTTCCTTCTGATTACTGGATGTCCTTGCATGCACGTGGTGATAATAGCTCTTGTTTTCTTTGAATTCTGTTTTATTTCTAGCTTTTGGTTAATGGAATCACCAGATTCCTTAGCTGAGAAGTTACTTAGCTCAAGATGGCACGTGCTTTGAAGACACAGAAACAGAGGTAATGTGGATTAAGGTTTTCTGTTGGTGAGGAGGTTAGTGAAGGATTTGTAGCTCATCTCTCCCTTTCAGAAAGAAAGTTTACGGCATGACTGCTTCTGATGAGAGGTGAAAGAGGAGACTGAAGGGTGAAGGAGAAACGTTAAATAACATAAGGTGAGATTGATTGTGTAGCAGAAGCATTGATAAATCTTAAGATTCCATTTCAAGTGTTGTGGTATTTGGTGTCTTGTTTGTTGCTTGTTTTTAGGCAGCCTCCCGAAGCCTCCTTTGATTTGGCTATGCAACGGTGTTGGTGTCTGAAGTGTAACCTCCTAAATTATTTTTGTGCATCTCAAAGTAAGTAACCTGGCTTCTGAGATTCCCAAGATTTCCGTGGAAGCCAGTGAGAGGGGACTGCTCAACACTTCAAGAATAATGACTAACTCAGATTACAAAGTCTGGCTTTGTAATGTCTGGCATCTGGGTTTGAAAACTCTGCCTCTCAGCATTTAGTGTGAAAACAGATTAAAATATCTGTCCATGCTTGTTAAGTCCCTAAAACAAAAAATGGTGGGAAAGGGAGTAAACATGGATATTAATAACTTAAATTTTTCCTGTTTTGTTGTAACCTCTCAGAATTTTTGAGCACACTTGACTCTTGACTTGTATGAGGTACGGCACAGCCAGAGTGAAAGGCAATATTGCAGCACCTGCATTTTCTTCTTTTATGGAACTGTGACTGAATGTGAACAAATTGCTTGGGTGGGCTGGAGGTCTGTGCTCCCCTCTAGTTTTGACTCATTCCCTGTGCCATTTCTGTAGCTAATCCTTCCTATCAGCAGACAGCTAGGAGCCAGCAGCCCATTGAAAAGGGAACTGGACTGAGGACAGGCTGCTGAGAGGAGTATAAAAACTGTTCCTTCGAGGACTCTATAGATTTTTATTTTTTTTTTGCCTGTGTAAAAGCATTCTTACTCTGATATATATGATGGGGGTGGGGGGCCACAAACTGTGATAAAAATACCTCTGTGCTTCACCAAGGCTCTTTCTACCTTTTCATAATTCAGGAGTCTGTCAATCACAGCCGAACAAGAGAGGCTGACAAAGGAGGGTGTGTGAGATGTATACGGGGAGGGCTAGGGGCAGACAGAGACAGAAAAATACTGCTGTCCTCCAGACTGCTGACAGTCCTAATTCGCCGGATACCGCTGTAAATGGGCAGGCGGTAGCAAGTGCCCCCCCTTTGTGGAAATACAAATACATTATTGAATTCATGTTAGGAGTAGGCTGGTCCTGGGAAGGGTTCCGGTAGGTTCTGTCTAGAGGACAGCTCTGTGGGTACCCATTCAATGCATGGGCTGTGCACTCACTGTATGTTCACTGACAAACGTGTGCATGGTGCAGACCTGAATAGTTTGGTTTGCCATCAGAGTGGTGGTCAGCATAAGCCTCTGTAGTAAATGGGAAAATCTGTTCAGATAAGGGTTTTCTTTTTACTGCCTTTGATTGAAGCTGGCTGTACAAAACTGAATTAGAAAGCTCCCAAGACCCACCTCTTTAAAAGTATTTCAGCTCTTCCAGTTTTGTGTCAGATGAAACATAGAAAAGGGGAAATTCACAAGGTTGGGCAATCATTTCAGAACACCCTGAATATTCAGTTCAAGACAAGGGGTGGTAAGAGCAAGGCAAGGCTTAGTAAGAAGGTGTCAGGATCTAGAAGATGGCTGGAATTTTTCAGTAATAATGAAACTTTGATGAGCAAAGTAGTTGAGGGCTTGGGCTAAACTGCCATTCCTTCTTCTCTAGGAAGGCTTATAGCAGGGGAGGAAGTGGCAAGATGGTACTAAACTAGTATTCTCTTCTTCTCCAGAGGAAAACCTTGTAATGTTGCTGAATCTGTTCTGCCTTGTTTGGTTTTTCCTGTCAAACCAATGCAGCATTGCTTAGTTTCAAGCAGTTCTTCGCCCAGAAGGAAAATTTCAGTGTCAGAGCTGACAGTCTTTTCACTGGGACCAGTTCTGTCTGCTCTTATCTTCTGGCTTCTGCAGCAGGGCCAGCAATAAGCCAGGGACTCAGGATTCTTGTTTGCACAATCTCCCTGACAAACACTTAGATGTGCAATGTGAAAACCTGAAAGAGTGTAAAAAGCTCAGACTTTCTGGTTCTCTGAATCTCCAGATAGATTTAAGATTGTTTTATCTGAACCAACTTTGGAATTAGTTTTACTCGGGGTGGTTGTGGGGGTGGGGTGACTAGATGGAAAGGTTATTTCTTTTTGTACACAGGATCTAAAGTTCCCCATATCTATTTTCTAAGAATTTTACTCCTTAATCTTTAGTTTCTCCTAGACCTAAATTCCGCTACTGCCTAACTGGCTGCTGCCTTCTGTCTCAGCTTTGTGGGATGCTCTGGAATGACATGCAGCCTGTGTTACTGTCATTATCTTGGCTTGAAGCCTGCGAGTTTGCAAGGCAGAACAGGCAGTTATTTAGTGCCTTCCTTCCAGAGACAGAAGATGTGGAATCTGTGATCAGTTTTTTCTACTGCCTCTTGCAGGCTTTTAACTTAGTGCCTTCTCATTTACCCCCTGGCCCCATTTCTGGTATTGTCTGATCAGATAGCAAACTCATCACAGTCGTGATTGTCTCTCCCTTTGTATATACCTCTGAGAACAGTAACGCATTCTTAGTATGAGTTTTTGCCTCTTGGTCCCTTTGCTGTTTACCAGCCAGGATGTCTTATCCATCTGACCGGGTAGTGGCATGCTATTGCAGAACGTTGAGCAAGGTGTTTCAATTTCACAATAGTACTGGTTTCCAAATAGACTATAAATCAATTGCTTTTAGAGCCTGGCCTGTGGATATTGCCTGAACAAACAGCCTCTGACTCTGTCTGCGAAGAGCACACCTGTCTCCTCAAACACAGAGGTTTGCTTTTTGTGGAGCATAAGTCTCTTATCCATGTCCCTTCCCCGGAAAAGACAGGTGTCTCCTGGCTGCGAAGCCTTTACACACCCCTCACCCCGCACCCTGCAGGCACCCTTCTCTGGTTATCAGTGTGCTGGGTGGACTGGCTCATTAAGCAGGGGGTGTGCTTGGGAGCAGAGGAAGGAAGGTAGAGTCAGAGATACTGAGACACAGTTGAAAAGCCCAGATCAGTGGACAAGATGTCTGAGGTATATGATGCTTATCTGCTGGAGTGGGTGGAGGAGGAAAGGGCATCCCTTATCTCTTCTCTAGTTCCCAGCCCGCTCTGGCTGCTTAAGGAGGCTTGCTGGAGTCTTCCCACATTCCTGTACATTCGGGTTCCTGCTAGACAGGAAACGGCTGCTGCTCCAACACCCATTACGTCTCAGCTGGTAGTGTCATTTACAGTCGGATTCCCAGAATCCCCAGGGTTTGGGGTGGGGTGGGTAGGAGTCAGGGGAGCAGAGGGGTGGAGGGGACAGCAAGGCTTGTTCAGTGACCCCTGTGTGAAAATACCTCCCTGGGAAAAGAACAAAAACATTTAAACTTGCCTAATTTCTTGAGCAGTTGGTGAGCCTGGCCTGTGATATTTTGGCACTTTAGGAAATAAAACTGACCCTTTGGAAAGATGAGGAAAGTTGCAATATGTGTAAGCCTGTATCGGACAGAGCCCTTAAAAAAAACCCCACAAACCCAAAAAAACCCAAACTCAAACCAAAAATCTGGCCTGCAGTGGTATCAAGAGTAGCTTGTTAGCGGATAGCACAAAACTTACAAGAGTTGTCTCCAGTCAGCAGGACTCTACTGGGAGATTTGATAAAGAAAAAGCCAGAGGAATTGGTTTATTGTGGGCAGGTTCGGGGTGTCACCTTCCACTCCAAGTTAACACTTACTGATGAAGGCTAGTGCTGCCAGCTGTCCTGGGAGAGAAGGGGACACCCCACGGCATAGCCCCACATCCAGTTCGCTGCAGCAGAACCAGGTTGGTGTCCCAGCACAGTGGTCATGGGGACAGTGCACGTGACGGCCCCAGATCTTCCAGAAACCTTGATTTCTGTGGTCCTGCTTAGCAGTGGTTACTAAAGCAAACACGGCCCATGTTGCAAAGATAAAGATAATTTTTGACCAGACTAAGCAAATCCTCTTTCCTAAACTTGGTTCCCATTTCTCTTTAATGTAGATGCAAAGACATTCTTACTCCCTGCAGGTAACTAATGTATATTTGTGATGAGGTTGTGCAGTGTCCACTGCTATTTCTGCCCTGAATTTACTTTTCTTTAGCAGAGTGTAAAAATTCTCACTTTCCCTCTCACTAAATAGTACAAAAAGGTAATTGCTATTCAACATTGTAGGATGAGGCTGACTATTCCAGTATTATTTTATGTCTCGAAAGAACCTGGTAATACAGCATTTATAGGCAAGATTTCTACTCGTGCAGATGCTGTTGTGTATTCATTTGGTTACATGTGCGGGAAGGTACTGAAGGCTACAGAATTAATGAAAACAGAGAGATACAGGTGCCACTTAAAGTGAGATATCTCGTGAGCTGCAAACATGTCTTGTAGTCTTTTAGGTCTGACATTCAGGTGTGTTGAAAACCAAAACCTCTGATAGAGTGTGGCGGTAATGTTACAAGAATGTTTCTTAAATTAAGATGTATATGGTTTAAGGTGAGTAGAATGTTTGCTGCTGAAGGGAATATGAATGTCACACCAAGATGATAATTGTTCAGTGTTTTGATTCAGACAACCTCCTGAAAAATATTGATATTAATTGCAGTTGCCTAGTTAACAGGTTAAGGATAGATTTCTTCTTTCTTCACCCTCCAGAGTTCTTGAACCTCTTCCTCTCAACCATGCTCCACTTAAGACACTGTTCTTTACAACACATATTTCTGAACAACTGTTATGGGTGCTCAGAGTAAGTTTCACCTTTCACGTGTGAAAAATTCATTATTTGCACTGTGATTATTAGAAAAGAAATATCTTTAAAAGGTCTAGAAGACTCCCAGGATCTGAGGTTCTTCAAACTTCATGTCATAGTCTCATCTCTTTGCATAATTTTATTTAAGTCAGTAAGATTACTAGTTACTTTGCTGATGATAGGAAGGGTATAGACTATTTGCTAAGACGAACCTATTACATGTACAAAACTCAGTTAGAAACCTCGTTATCTTGCTGCGGTGTTACTGTATTGTTCACTGCTGCTCAGCCATTCTCCACATTGTTTGGTCTGTGTGTGTTCAGTGTCTAAGTTGGCAGAGCTAGGAACTAATAATGTGTTTTGAGATCATTGACATATATCTTAAATTTCGTTTCTCTTGAATCAGTTCTGGAGGACTTGATAGATGAGGACCTTCCACAACTTGTACAATGCTAGCTTCTACCCATTGCAATCTAAACGTGTACATAAACCCAAACCAGTATTCATCCACAGGTTTCCCATCTTTACAGCTACAATCCTGCTGAGGTATTTAAGCCTGGGTGAAAAACATGGGTAAGGGTAACAGGCTGTCCAGCATGATGTAGTACTTGAGCAGGGTATCTACTTCAGCTGGTAACCTTCAACAAATCTTACACTTCCGTTCCTGTTTTTCCATTTGTGCCCTTTGCACCTCACTGTGGGCTTATGTAACACCCAGTACAGTAAGTTTTGGCATCAGCTGAATGTTCAAGGTGCTGGTGATATATAAATCAGTACTGACACTAACTTCAAAACTGAATTTGTTACAGAAAAAGGGTGTTGCTTGTAGGCTGAGAGTTACTGTGCTGCTGACTGTGCTGTGAAGAGACTTCTGTTAACTGCTAGGAAATACGTTGTATTCCATCATCCCTAGAAATGCTGCTTTCAGAATTCTGCCTTTTATAAAAAAAAGAAAAGTAATGGGGGTCTGCAAGCAGGGAGAATCCCAGCAAATTTTCCTAAAGGAAGGTTTGCCTAGTTGCATGGAGGGTCGCAAATATCTTAATGCTGTTACTTGCCACAAGTTGTGACCAGTGGCCCGCAAATGGAAAACAGCCAGCAGCTGTAATATCAAGTGTCATCTGTCTCCCACTGCAGATGATGCGTGTTTAAAGACATAAATGTGTGGATTTAGAATTATATTCTTCCAACAGGTGTACTGTATTTTTCTGTCAGGCTCTCCAGTAATGCAGGAGAACTTCAGTGAGCAGGCCAAATGGAATGAATTGGTTTGGTAAGCACAAAAATGTATTCTTTGAACCGACCCACTTTCCCTTCCATGTTCCGTTGCAATTTTATTCTTCAGACAGATAAAATCCTTTACCACGTCCTGAGCAAAGAGTTCTATTGTATATCTCTGCAGATACAGTGCAATGCCAGATGCTAAGGACTTTTTTTTTTTTTTTTTTCTTGTGAGTTTTAATCCTTTAGGATGGGTTATTTCAAATTGTTTATCTATTTTAATGGGTTGCCGGTTTTTTTTCCCCAGTCTTTGAAATTAATTGGGGATTCTGATACAAATTTCAGATGAGTTTTGCTAGACCTTTTCACCACAGGATTTAATATACTTGCAGATGTGTTGCAGTCTTCCATGATCATCGCTTACTTCTCAGCCTCCTTGAAGCCCATGTGAATCAGAGGTCATTTGCTTATTTTCATGGTCCTCAGGAGTAAAACCTCAGCATATCTTGGGTCTTATGTTAAATTAATCATTCATAAAAGTTGTATCTGTGCTCAGGGGACACTTGCAGCCTACACTTTTTTTTCCTTTATTTTTTTTTAAGAGCACTAAAATCGATCCTGAAATGTGGTTAAACTTCTAAATTGGCCTTTCTTGCACACAAACTGAGAATCTTGTTGGAAGGTATTTGAGTAATCATGGTGCTAGGTCTTATAAGCAAAACATAAGTAATGTAGAGAAGGTCAGATAGATCCAGAATCTGAACCTCTTCTGGAACGCTACCCCTGCTATGGAACAGTTTTAGTTTGGTTGCCATTATGATGAGCACTAAAAACAAAAGATGTGGAGGGAGACATGAAATGCAAATCCTGTGAACTGGAATGTAATTGGGTTCCTGATTCTGTCTGTATCAGGGAAAATCTTGAATATCTATGTGAGACAGATTGGCAGCTATGTGTTGTTCATCTTGCACGTGGATATGATTAACATTATATTGCACTTTTGCCCTCCCTCTGACCTTGGTGAGTTTCCAGTTATGGAATTGCCTGTCTATTGTCTGATGTTGTCTTACATCTTCAAATATGTTCTTCCTTCCTGTGATAAGGAGAAAAGTACTGAGGCCAAGTGAGTGGCTCCTCCTGTGCTAATTGGCATCTTGGTCTTCGTGGAAATTCCAAAATGACACAGAATTCATTTTCCAGGCCATCATTTTCCTACCTTAGTTCTTCGATATATTTAACTTGTAGACCTCTCACATATACCTTCTATCACATCCAGTACTTGATCCATGCCTTTGTCAGAACATGATTTGGCCAGTCACACTTCTCTCAGTGTTGGGTAATCTTAGATTCAGCTCTTTATGGAAGTTAAAGGATTCAAAAGCTCTTCAAAAAGAGGTTGTGCAGAAACAAGTCCGGTCTGTGCAGCTGTCAGCTGTCCACTGCATGCCTGTGTTTCAGTAAGGAGAGTTATTTTGAAGAGCATCTTGTCTATTCTTTTTTTGTGCATATGGGCTCTCTTACTTTAGAGAGAAGTGGAGGGAGTTGCCGAGGAGGTGATGGCAAAGAGATGGGAGTATAAATTAAGAATGAAAGCTTGTATTAATTTATGTCTATGTTCTTGAGTTAATATTGTTACTTGGATATTACAGACTGTAACATCCTGCAGTTGCAGTGCCTGACATTACAATCCTGAAAGTACTAGTCTGGTTGAGAAAAAAAATTCTCACAGGAAAATTAATTCCATTTGAAATGAACTTTCTTTTAGAAGGTACCTCCTTCCTTCAGAAAGGAATCAATTTCTCTGTTGGAAAGCAACTTTTAAAGCTTTGAGTAAAATCTTCAGGCTTTGAGTCTGGGGCTTCCCACTACCCAGTTAAATATGATTTATAGCTTTTGTGAAGCGTGGGTTATTTTTGCAACTCCTTCTACAAGAAAATGCATCTCTTCTTCTGGCTTGTAAATTTACACTTGATTCTACCTATAACACATTAGTTTTTTTGAAATACAATTTGACCTGTTGTTCTGACCCTATGTCTGTATTCATGCTTCTGGTAACTATTTTTCCTGTGACAGAAGTCACTGGTAATGCACCATACTGTGTAGCACCAACCTTGTATGAAGCAAATCAGCTGAGGCTGGCTTGGCACAAAAGGCAGCATTCAACAGGTGTTTTCGTGAGCACTTGAATTAATGGCTGTGCTGCATAGATTTTCCAATGAGAGTGAGTTGTGCTCTGGTCTTTCCAAGAGAGGCAATAGTGCAGTCTTCCTTTTCTTCCCTTGCTGCTTGTTTGCATGAAATTTAGAGAAACTGAGTGGTTTGGGTGTCCTGTACTTCTCCATTCATATAGGCATTGGGTTGGCACAATGGTTTGAGAATTGCTGTTGGAGAAGGGAATAGAGTCCCGTGCCTGGGATGAAAGTAATTAATACTGTATTTTAGATTGAGCCAAATGAATGGATTGCCTAAATACCCTTGCTTAAAAACTTGTGGCTCCTGAGGCTTTTTAATTTTAGAGACCCAACATTTCATTCTAATTGACAAAGTTTCAATGACGGACTACAAACCAGAAGCAAAGCATTCAAACTAGTGAAAATGCAGGACTTTCTGGAGGCCATTCATGTATCAGAAGGTCTGGGCATCACTCATCTGGAAAGGATACAAAATTTGCCATATGTTTCTTTTGTAAAATGTTTGTAATGATATACCACAGATATTTAAATACTGGAAAATTGGCCAATTTCCATGGTATTTAAAATATATTATGTTGTACCATGTAAGCTAAGTAAAGGAAACCAGCCAATTTTCTAAATTGTTTTTTAAATCTTCAGTGCATTGTGATATACACATACCATAGTGTGTCTAATAAATGCGTATTTCTGCAATATAGTTAGGGAAATACATAGCCCTAAATGTGTATATGTATTATATAAGTATATATAAATGCAATATATATTGTTTTTCCTTTTGAGTTCCTTTATTTATTCCCTTAACACACAGATGAGCCTCCAAGTGCATGCCAGCAATGCAGGGTTGTTTAGCCCTTCATTATGTTGTTAATAATCTAAGTAAAAAAAAACACCTGGATTTTAAAATCAAAAGTCATTGCTGATGTGGTCTTGAATCAGCAGAGCTCTGTTTGTGCATACACGGGGGCATGGGGATGATGGCTTGTCACTTCCCAACTTTAATATGATTTCTGGACCTGTACTATGTAGAATATTGTGTCTGCCTGTCTGGACTAGTTTTCAGGCTTTTGGACACCCTTCTGTGAAAGGTCTGAGCAAAGGCAGCCAAAATGATGTTGGGATAAAGGGAGAGACTTTGCGTCTGCTTACTGCTTCTCTGAAACATAAACTAGTGTAATCCAGGAAGAGAAGTAGACAGGCTGATCTGATCCTGCTACCATATTGGCTTTTGTTAACTACATTGGGTTTAGTTTAAGCTGTTACAAGGGAAATCAGAGTTAGCCCTTACCTTCATATGGATATTTCAAAATGGTAGTTTATATAGCAACCCGTGGTATTTGTTGTGCAAACTCTTTTGAGTTTTATTAAACCACTGTGGGGGAAAAAAATGGATTCAGTGTAAACCTAAAAGAAATGGACAAATTCCCAAGTTGTAATATCCGCTTTTCCTCCATCTTGGCTTTCTATGCAAGCAGATGTATATTGGAAGGATACGAATGAAGATGGGAGACTTGGGAGGTATTTTACACTCTTGAAAAAGAGGTGGTGAGCATGAGTGTCAGTATGGACATATGGGCATGTGTGAGAGTGAATGGCCGTTATGGACATCTTTTAACTGATGTGTAAAGGGTCTCCTGTTAAACTTCAAGGGGAGTTCCAGGCATTGATCAAGGACAGTATGTGTCCTTAAATTCCCCTTCTGACCTGTTCCTCTTGACTCATTAATCCACAGTAATTTAGATTTATGTCTTTTGACTTCAAGAATGATTCTCTGCCCCTGTTCTTAGGGGGGTCTCTTGCCATGTGAAATGTCCCTGCTTGGTTTCATTGGGTGGAACCTTCTTTTTCCTGGGTTTTTCACCCCCGCCCTGCCCTCTCTGCCTCGTAAAAGTAACCTGCCCCAGCAGCACAGGCTGCAGCATGTTTTTATATGTCTACTGTTTTCTTCTGCTCTGGAAGAAGCCAGCAAGCTTCAGTTCTGTGGTACTGCACCAGTAGCATGTTGGCAGGCACATGAAGCAGATTCTTCAGTCACCCTTAACGCCAACAATGAGATTTATTATCTCCATTGCTCTTAGGGAAATTAACCTAGGCAATTAATTTATGGTGTTTTGAAATGCTGTTGTCTTACCGAGTGATTGCTTGCTTACACCCAAACTCCCTCTTACCTTTGGTCACAGGGATTACGTGTTTAATGTGTGCTTTAATGGGGGCAATTAAAAGGGCCAAGTGAAACAGAGTCACACTCTGGGCCGTTTATGGCATTTGATCCTTGTACAGCAGGAGCGACCCCCTCCAGCTCACCTTCTCTCTCAACATTGTATCTGGGAAGAGAGATAAATTCACAGTTAATAAAGATAAGACTGGAAAACTCCCTCTGTGAACTTGTGAATAGCTTGCAAGTTGCAGTTCAGTTTCTAACAGCAGGATGCAGCAGTATCACGTAATTCCATGGACCAAAAGGAACCACCATTGAGTGAACAGGAATTGGAGAATCTGAATACCTGGGTTTGGCCGTACTGGATAGAAAGATTGAAAGGGTTAAAGTCCTCTGCATTAGCATACTATTGATAAAGTCTGATCATTTCCCTTGGTACATGCTGCAACCTTTTTTTTATTATTCTTCAGCATTGTAATGGTGCTCTTGGCAGGGAAGGCTATTGTGGGCACATTGCTTATCCAAGCTTCCAAGATGGTGTTGGAGATGGAGTGGTGACTCTTGCCCTTCTGTCTCCTACATTATTCATGTCTGTATTATCATTAATTAATGATTTATGGAACCCATTTTGCAAACCACAAACCCATTTACGGCAGTATAAAGCAGTGTGTATGTAAAACATGCACGCACATACATACACACACAGGTGCTTACCCTGTGCAGAAAGGGACTCACATTTGACATGGAAACTGGCATTAGTTACAAAAATGTACAAAAACTATTTAGACAGAAAGCAGAGTCCTGTAACCCAAGAGTCAGAGAAGGATCATGAATAAGTAGAATAGAATTATTCTGAATTGTAATTAAACATCAGCTTTCTCTTGCAGAAGCACTACAGTGCCTGTTACATAGTTTGATTCAGATTCTTTACTGAGCAAAATGGCATAACATCAAGTGGGTATTTGCCCTGCAGGGAATTTCATCTCTAGTACCTGGCCAGGCTGTTGAGAGGATTATTTCATCGTGGTAATGGATATACATGTGCAAGACAGTGCTTTTCTAATATGAAATTATACACCCACAGTTAAACAGCTATCTTGGGGTTTTGTATCAAACCACACATCTAGAGGTCCCCAAAGGGCTTGTTTTCCCATAGTTTCTGTACCATATGCAACACCTCTCACAGTGTTTCTCTCTTTTCATCCTAACACACACAGTTATGGTTCTTTCTCTTGGAAAGGTGCTTAAGAAGCTTTTCTGCACCTTCCTTTTTCTTTTAATCATAACTCATAGCTGGTCATAGCTGGTTGAATATGTTTAATATTTTTTTGGTTTTTGTATTACCTATGTATGTTTTTATGTATTACCTATCACTGTCATATGATAGCATTAAACGAAGTTAAAAATCCAGCTGATGGTAGAAAACATGTGGTGTGAGAGACTCTGAAGGGTGATTATGGTCACTTGTCCTTCACACAAATAGGTTGTATCCCTGTCATTTTAGAGCTGAACAAAATGTACTGGCCAGTCTTTTCACCATAAACATAAACAGTAGCTCTGAGGTCTTCTTGTATCAGGGTATAAGGGTAAACATCCTCGCCTGTATTTAAACCTACATCTTCCTTTCTGACTCAGATAGCATAGTAACAATTGCATGTGGGTTTTTTGTTTGGTTGTTGTGTTTTTTTTATTTTGTGGCATGGAGCACTCATACTAGGTTGGCTTATGATGGAATATCTCAATCACTGGCATATCACATGCAGGTTACATCAGTGCAGCTGAAAGCTCTCTCTGTAGTTATGCCACACAGGTTTACCTCCATGCCCATAAAACCACATCCACCAGGGACCTCATCAATGCAAATACACTCAAGAGCAGCTAATGAGGATTTTAATTTAGCTTTAAATGCCTTTGGTGCTGGGTAGGCCTTTACAGCACCAGGCGGGGAAATCTCCGAAGCTCTGGCGGCTTTCACCATAAATGTCACTGCACCATATTTATTATTTGTTTCAGCTGCATTTCTAATGACCAAAAAGCTCATTTCTCAGATTACACCAATGCTGTGTGTTACTTACCAGCACCTTGGTTTGTTTAAAATACAGTGCAAAATGTAGGAGTTAGCCAGGAATAATTTTCCCTTATGGGACTAAATGTGAGAGTGGGAGAGAACTGACAAGCATCTTCAGAAAGGTTGTGAGGGAGACCCTAGGAAGGTCCTGACTTTACTGGATGACAGGATTTTATGGAGGTGTGGGCTGAGGTGTAACAGATACCTGTGATCATCTATCAGCATGGATCCTTTAGAGGACTGTCCCCAGGGTTATTTGGTAAAGAACATTTTTCTGTATGTAGCTGAGCCAGAGCTGTAAGATTAAGGTTTGTCTTGCCAATGTTTTATAACTGCCCAGACATTTGCAGGCAACGATTACTTATTAATGTTGCTGTTATATTGAGTGTCACCTTTCATTCTAATTCCCTCAATCCTAAGTGAGTCATTATATACTTCAGAGCTGACTTCAACCTTTCTCGAAGCTTGTGTTTGCCAGACCCTATCAATGGGAGATTTATTGCCCTGAGGTGGTATTTTCCAGCCTTGGTCCAGAACTGGTCTTTTTTACGACAGGGTAAGGGCAGACTTTTCTTAGGCTCACAGTATTGGTGCTTGTTTGAGGTTTGAGGCACCTGTCTTAGGGTGTTATGTGCTCCCATTACAAGGTAGTTCTAGTGCTGTCTCTTTTCTCAACACCCTCCACCCACCCCCCCATTTTCAGAGTCCCATTTGCACCATCTTTTCCAGCCAATCTCCTACCCTTGATGTGCCCAGAAATTTCAACTTTTCTTTATCTATTCTCCAACTGCAATCCTCTCCTTCCACAACCTTTGTCTCTTCACTGTTTTCCAGAGCATGAAGTTTCTGTAACCTGGTTTGTCCTGCACAGAAAAATGGTATCTGGTCACATTCTGGGAGCCAGCAAAAAGTAATCTCAAAGTCACCAGCAGACTATGATTTAAGGCTACAGTATCTTACGTGATACCTAACTTCTTTAAATCAGAGGCATAAAAACAACATACTGAAAGTATTTTTGTCCAAACACTGAGATGCTGATCTGTACCACCCCATGTCAGCGCAAAGTGCAGTAGTAGTAGGACATGTGATTCAGTATGTCTTCATGTCTCAGGTGCTTTGCGAAGCGAAGCAGCCTGATGAATTGCTGGGATAATAGTTCTTTGCTATATTTCCCCAACTAGTTTGGGATTTGTAGTGCAAGCTTCTAGGAGTTTGTTTGCACAGCTGGAAACTTGCATGAGCCAACATGATTCCTCCATTTATAATGTTCTACTGACTGAC
Organism: Falco naumanni; assembly: GCF_017639655.2. Taxonomy (NCBI): domain Eukaryota; kingdom Metazoa; phylum Chordata; class Aves; order Falconiformes; family Falconidae; genus Falco; species Falco naumanni. The sequence continues at coordinate 91,552,333 of NC_054054.1, read as the reverse complement.
ATGTTTGGTAGCCTTGGTGAGGTGCCTCTCAGATCTTAGACCAGTGCCTAGCTATTGCTGTCAAAACCACACCATCCCCTCAGTTTTGTGGCCAGTCTCAGCAGAGGCTAAGGATTAGCCTGTTCCTTTGAATAAGCTTTATATGCAGACAAAATGAGGTGAAAATCTTCCTTCTGGCTTTTCTTAGTGGAGTTTGCAACACCTGCTTTCCCAGGTGACAGGACTAAGTGTCCAGTAAACATAAGGAATACCCTTCTGTGTGTATATACAGATACTATTAAAAGCCACTAATAAGAGCCTGTGCTAAGAATTGTGGCTTTCTCATCTGATTAATGCCTGGCTTCTGCACCCGAGATATTTTACTGTTTGACAGCTGTTCTGTAGCATATATACAAAACGAGTCAGAAATCTCAGTTTGATCATCACAGGACTTGCAACTGCATCATAGAATCCACTCTTACAGTTTGACAGCCTGGAAGGAGATGCTGTAGATCTGGAGTCTGATAAATTCTTCTTGGAGCTTTAGAAACAGTCCTGCAACACCAGGCAGAGGTGGAGAACGAGAGACTTGGCAGGGAAAGCCTTCGCTTCCCAGGCATGTATGTTCTGTTTGAAGCCTGAATTGAAAGCAAGTTTTTCCACCCCTTTAAAGCTTCAAGAAATCCTACCTCTGTCCCACCTTCCACCATGAAATAGTTTCCTTCCTAACACCTGTTTCAGCCCAACACAGAAGCCTGTGTGTTGACCTGTCCGGAGAGACACAGTTGGCTGGCAGGAGCCACCTCACAATACCTCAGCAGTTAACACCTCAACTCTTAGTGAAAGCAGCTGTTTTGCTCCATGCCTCATAAAACCGTGAACAAACTTTTACACATTTGTGCTGAGAGAAGGGATAGATATTCCTTATCTGCTTCTCTGCCACTCTGCAGCACACCCCAGCAATTACGGTCAGGCCTGTTGTTATCAGGTGAGCAATAAGGAGGAGTGTGAATGGAGATAGGCAATAGGATGGGCACTGTGGCAACAAACAAGTTATTGCAGGTTTGCTGGCGCCGTCATGTCTGTACTGGCTCCTTTCAATGGCCATGCTGGAGCAGAGAGAGGCAGGCACCACGCCGCCACCGGGAAAGCGGCTGTGTGCTGAAGCCACTCTCATCTGCATGCAGGGATGAGTAAACAACATATAGTGCGCACATTGATTTCCAGCCTTCACTGTCGCCTGCCCTCATTTATGGTGGGGAGGTGAACTTTCACCTTTCATTTGTTTGCCTTGTCTCCCTTTTTTATTTGCCCTGTCAAAATCCAAAGCAAGTCAAGAGTTGTTCAGCCAGTGCTGTACTCTTCTTCCTCACAGCCTCTGTTCCTCCCCAAAATCTTTCACATGACAGTATCCAAGCAATTCAGGAGCATCCATCTATGCGCTGCTGTTAAAAGGGTCTGTATAGAAATGCACTCTCTTGCTCAACTGACCCAACAGTTATCTGAAAATCAGAACCTGTGTTGCTAGATGTGTAAAGAGAAAGATAATTCAACTTGAATTTGAAGTCCAAGGTTGTCTTTGCAAATCTAGCTGTTAGAACTGTGTTTTTGTTAGTCATGTATCTTGCAATGCAGTAACTGCAGAGAGATGAGAAACATGGGAACTTGGTATATCAAGGGTTGGGGGTTTTTGTGTGTTCTGTGAGACCAAGATGTACAGAAAATTAATGGTAGAGCTGGAAGCAGAATTGTGTTTCTCTGATCTTGGGGGAATATATTTAAAGATTTAGGAACATCAGATGACTGAATTCTCTACTTTGAAAACATTTTCTTGAAAGGGTCATCTCTTTTCAATTAAAACACCACACAGCTTAAATTTTTGACGCTCATTAAGGATGTCACTTTTTACATTTTCAAGGACCATCTTTTAATATCGTCAACTGATGGATGTTCAGAGTTAAGTTTACTAAGAGGATTGAAAGAAAGAAGGAATTGTCCTTAGAAAAGAATGAAGGAAGAATCTTCTAGCAGTAGTGAAGTGAGATGCTCGCACTATGAGCATGGTACGATCCAAAACCCTGCAAATGCAAAACCCTCCTGTGAGATACGGGAAGGTTAGACTTCTGGTTCTGATCAGCATGAGGTAGATCCAGGTTTATTACCCAGAGCATTTCTTCATCCGTGGAGTATTGCTATGTGACAACACTGTAAAACGTGGAAGTGAGAGATGATTCAAAAGGAAAAGAAATGCTTAACTCAGAAATAAATTGCCCTTCCATTTGTCATAGGAGATGCTTTACTAAATGGTGCTTCTAAATCCACTTTCTGATTTCTCTGTAGACTCTAGATACTTTGTTCTCAGGTATTCTGAATAGGACTGACTACTGAGTTCTGACAATCTTCAGTAACTAGAAATGCTCCGTTAGCTAATTGCTCAGTGACAGTAACCCTTCTGGGTAAGTCCACATGGCAGCCAAATAAATGCCACCTTAGTGCTTCCTGATTAATTTTATAAGCCATTTGCTGTATAACTTGAGTCCTCAAAGAAGAGCACTTTTGGCTTCATATGAGTTTGTGTGTCACAGCTGGTCCAGTAGACAGGCTTTGGTTATTTAGAGTCAACAGGTAATGTCAGCCTCCTTTACAGAAAATACTTAAGGAATTTCTTCAGGAAACCCAATCAACAGTACACTAATCGCTGCTGCAGCAATGCCATGGTGTGTTCCTTAACCTTGCAAAGGAACACCCTGCTCATGACCTGTCAATGAAGGTGTAGACTGTTATATATGTAGGTATGAGATAAAAAAGTGATGAGCAGAAGAGGAAACAGAAGATGAGCTGACTTGTATTGGCCAGAATGGTGTTGCTTTGCTGGCTCGGTGTTGCCTCAGAAGCAGGGTGGCCTAAGGTAAGAGCGCGTTGGTGGCTGGCAGTATGTGAACTGTGCCTCTCCCTCAGTTACAAGTATGTCCAGGTCTCAGTGTTTTTGACAACGAAGTGTAGTGGCAGGCATTGCAATGGAAGGGCTCTCACCGCCTGTAGGCCACCACATTCTAATACTCACCCTACTATTTGTACAGCTATGTGAGTTGGGCTCCTAAGAATTTCCCACATTGGATTAGTCCTAAGGCTCGTCTAGTCTAGTATCTAATAATGGATCTCTTGGATGAGAATATAAACAGGACCATTATAACTGATCCATCACAGCTTCCTGAAGTTAGTAGCTAAGGTATCAGAAGAGTTTTAAGTCTGCAAGTAATGCACATACCAGCCTAATTTAGAAGATAAATTTAATAAAACTAGGCCTTGTTATGAAGGTAGTTGATGCTCCTGGTTTTCTATGAGAGTTTTTCCCCCTTCTTTAAGCCATTGTGTTTCCCTTTTAACAGCATCTAGAATAAACCCCTGCTGGTTTTTAGTTTTCTTACTATTCTTGATTTTGTTATGCCTGGGACTCTACTAAAGTATACAGCCAGCTGATTTATGGCTAGGCCAAATATGTAAGCTGTGGGATAACAGTTCTCTAAGGTTTGATATCCTTCCCTCCTGTAGTTTGATTAAAGACATGGGGCAATGTTGTGGAGTCATGATTTAACCCACCAGCTCTGGATGGGAGTTTTAAGTACCACTTAGTGCCTCAGCCCTGTGCTTCTGATCTGAAGATAACTAGGTTAAATAACTGGAGCCATTGTGGATAGAGATCAGAACTATGGCTTATGCGGGTGTGGCCCATAAACTTTTATGATAGTCTTAGATACTCTTAGAGGTTTGTGGCTATCTTGTCTTGGATCTTCAAGGAGCTATCTTTCATAGAGGGAGACAGAGTTATAAGTGGACATGTTGCAAAATTCCTTAATAATCTCTGGTTTCTGCAGAGAATTTATGCTGGCTCTGGGCTTTGCTTTTGTATCTGTGAGGGTTTCGGTAGAGGCAGGAGAAAAATCAATGCTGACACTCTTAGAAGTAGAAAAATCCTCTCTGTTTCTGGTATTGCACACACATGGATTGTGATGATGTGTTCGTTGCTTACAACCCTCAAAACATTCATCTTTCAGGTGACAAAGCTCAAGAAAGAATTAACCATGCAGGATGCAAAGCCTAATGAAAGTTTAGCTTCAGCAAGCATTGAATCAAAATGAGCTTCAAGAGAGGCTCAGCAAGACTTTTTTTGAGGAAAAAAAGAGGACAGTTTAACTGAGCAATTTTCCTGTTGTTTCTCCACTTCTACTGTTTTTTAGGACCCCTTTCTAGTCCAGTCTTGTTCAAGCTTCTGCAAAGAGCAGTTTTGTCTGCCCAGTGTAAAGCATGGTGTAAGTCCTGACAACCAGATTTTTAAGGCTGCTTAATTAGATGTTTCCTCCTCACCCCAGGGCAAAGTAAGTTTCTGGTGCCATCGTAAAGGCTGGTTGGGAGTAAATGTCATCCCAGTGACAAGAGAAGTATTGTGATCATGCTGTGTTTGTTCTGGTTTTTGCATGTGTCTCATGTCAGGCATTTGCATAAAACAGGTTGCCTCAACAGATTGCCTGTGTCTGTGTTTCCTTACATGGTTGTGTAGTGTTGCTCCACACCCACCACTCAGAGTTGTTTTAAATTTGGTGATGGTTGATTTATGGTGAAATGTATAATGGTATAACCAAAAGCAGCATAGGCTCCGGGATATAAGCCTAGTGCTGTTTCCTCTGAAGTTAATAATAATAATCCTGATGACTGGTTGGAAAAAAGCGTGCAACTGTTCTACCACCCTACAGCCTTTTTCTTCTAGCAAAATTTCTGCAGACTTCAGTGAAGAAAAATTGTAATCTCTCTCTCTTTGCCCTTTTTTTCCTTGTGGAGTCTTTCTTTTTTACTTCCTATGCCTCATTTGTTCCACTGTTCCGAATCATAAATAGTTCTGGTAGTAAAACATATCAACCGGGGGGATGTGTGGACTATTCTTGCAGTTCTTGTTCTTTTGATGTGTTCTTTGAATCCGTTATGTCTTCCTCTGAGCCTGAAAAGATGTGAAAAGATGAGTAATACAATGGGTAAATATTTTAGCACACCACGTTGAGCCCTTGAGACCAGTCTTTTAATGTTCTCAATAATGTTGTGTCATTTTCACCTAGACAGTGCAGTGTCTTCAGTGCTCAAAAGGATCTGAACTCTCTAATATATATCAACTCAGATTTTGGATGGTCAACACTTGAATCTTTGTCCCTGAGCTTGTTTGGAAGTCTGGTGCTGGAGTCTAGCCTTGCTATGCTGCTGCCTGGGTTTCGAATGCTGCTGAGAGAAGGGAAAATGAACGTTGTTGTGTTGCCCTGAGGAAGCTCATCTGCCTTGCATCAGAGAGCCAGATGGCCCAAGGTTTTGGTCACAGCTTATGAAGCCTTACACTTGACTGATTTTCTGATAGCTTATAGTGCAGTGTAGGTCTCCCATTCTATTGCAACATTTTGTGAAAAGCTTCAATCTCAGTCCCTCAGTTCTGTTGAAACAATGATGCTTAATGTATCACTGGATTTTACCCATAATTTTCAGAATTGCACTTACTGTCCAAGACGTTGTAAGAACATGCAGCCTCTCCAGGTATGCAGTTCTTGGAGTTGGATGGACCCTCAGTGATGATGTAGTATTAGTGATGGCCTCAGGAAAAGTGTTGTTCTGTCATGCTGTCAGAGCTAAATGACATGCTCTGGCAGGATGACAGTAGAGATTTGACTTACCTGAGCCTGATCTTCTGTTAGTATAACGACATTACAGCTTAACTTTACTGGTAACGTGCCTTGGTTGAAGAGTTTATCAGACTTTTAGTGGTGATCCAGATACTCCTGGACTTCTACAATGTTATGAAACATTTCTGTAGGTTTAATGTGAATGACACGAGTAAGCTTTTCAGTTGAAAGTTAATAGTTAAATATGTAAATTACCTGGAGAAATAAATAGGCAGTGTTCTTCCTTCTAGACTTTTAAAAATCCCTCTGTAGAATAATTCAACAGGAACATAAATAAAATATAAATGACAGGAACATGAATCCATACTGTAGTTTTTGCACTTGACAGGTTTATGCTTTGCTCTTTTTTTCTGTGTGCCTTTTCTGCTACTGTACTTAGCAATGCTAGCTTGAGTAGCACAATGATTCTTTGGCCATTATTTTCACTGTTCTTAAGTTGCATCTGTTAGTGCTGAGCTGACAGAGGGATACCCATAGAATCTATACTTACTTTTAAAAAGCTCTCTCAGAATTGCAGTCATCATCTGTCCACACAAACTTGGGATAAGTATGGGCAGATGTCTCTTCATTATCTTAAAACACACTACAACATTAAGCTATTACAATAGCAACTAGAAACCATAACTAAGATCAGGCCCCTGTTACATGTACCCAGAATGAGTGGTGATCTCAAAAACAGATAAATCACATTTTAAAAAGACAAAAGTAGGATTCTTATTGCTATTTCACAACCAGGAAGACTAAGGAACAGGCAGTTATGTGCTTGATGTCACAAAGGTTTTGTACAGAGCTGAAATTAGTCCATATGTCCAGTTTAAGGCCATAATGTCATGGCTTTCTCTTCTTGCTGGGTTATTCCTTCTAAAAAATGCTGGTGTCTTACATACCACTCAAGCTTAGCACAGGATGTCTCTTATTTAACTCTTTCTGACAGAGTACTCTGTGCTACTTTTGAAAGCCTCCTGGGCTTGGAGCCTTAGAACCACATCCCTTCTGGAGGCTGGCAGTGACAGCTATGCTGGTTCGTGCTAGCACTGCTTAAGAAGTGTTGCAAAGAGTTGTAAACAGCGTGTAACTGATCTGAATTGAGGGCATGTCTGTGCAGTTTAAATGGTGGTGGCCAGAAGAAAACAAAAGAAAAAGGCTGGAGTTAGTATTCTCACTCAATTGTGTCTCCTACTCGCCACCTTCCTTCTGTCCCCGCTGTTGGTGCGTTAAAAGGCAAATGCTTCTAGTCACTATTCACTTACTGTGAGTTAATGTACGCATCAATTCATGACAGAATTTCTCCTCAGGGCAGAAAATCTTTTGTAGGAAAAGTGGAATTTTAAGGGTTCTGAACTTAAAAGAGAAAAAAAGTAAAAAAAATCCTACCCTAGTGACTGAGAAAAGGAAATCTGGTTAGGGAAAGCATGCTCTGGGCTGGGGAGATTCTTCATGTGCTTCTGAAATCAGATTTCCGTGGAGGCTGTGGCAGACATTGTGACATTGAATTTTCCTTTACATTTGTATACCAAAAATAAACCCTGCCTAAGTCATTCAGTGTCTTCTTGATGGTTTAGAAGGAGTCAGGATGACAACAGCTACTGGTCAGAATTGTCAGAATCAAGCCTCATTATCACAGCTTGCAGTACTTGACCTAGCGACCTGGCCAGGAGGAGGGTGCCAAATTCCTTTTGAATTAAGATCCTGCATATAGAATTCATGCATCCTAGAAAGATGCTCTTCCTACTTATAGATATTATCAGAGTAATACTGTTATTAAGGTAAAGCTGAACTGCCAGTTCCCTGCTCCAAAGGCCTTAAAGGGTAAGAAGGATTATGGAGTATATTAATTCCTTTGTGAGAGAGGGTTCAAATGAGTGAGAGTGTGGCTGTTAGTACTATAAATGTCTGAGACGGCAAGTTTTGTAGAGCCCTTCTTTGTGAACAGATTTGCAGAGAAGTTCCAGCTGTGTAATTTTACACATAGCAAAAAAGGCTTGTTTTTCAGTACTGCTTATCTGCAGTTTTAACAGTATGGACACATACTTTTGTGCTAAATGTGAGCTGAAGATTTGACAAACTTTTGAACAGGACTACAGCTTCATGTTCCTGGTTGTTTAGTGTTGTTTAGTGGCCAAGTACAGGGAGCAGAGGAATGCATGTTAAAAGTAAATGGCAGCAATACCCAGAGTGACATATAAATGAAATGGGAAGCAGATATAGCCAAAGGAAACCTTTTGAGAAGCGCGTAAGATACTTAGTCTCATATGCAAATTTCAGTTAAATGTTAAGACACAGATTTTAGTAAGTGTTTAGATGGTTCATTCTTGCTGGATTCAATGGAAGTGAAACATCTGGAAGCTCATGAAAGCCTCATGGACCAATAAATTCTCCTGTCCAGTCACAGTGTGTCATATGCTGTTAGTAGCCAAAGAACGGTCAGTGCTCTGTTAGTAGGACCAGCCCCTTGAGGCTGCTGAGAGATTGGGCCTCTTGTCCATGGGAAGTGCCTCCCTTGCTTGCATGCTTCCTTTTTTTTCATCCGTCTGTCCATTTCATCTTGCTAAATCTGATCAAGACCTGAGAAATTGTCTTGGTACTGTTTCCTCCAAACTGTTTGTTCAATTTTTTCCCCATTGAAATCAGATTTGTTCCCAAGTTTTCAGTTAAAACTACAGCTTACCCTTCAGATCTGCTCAGTCCTTTAAATCAGGAGTAGAATGTTTGAAAAATACTTGTAGGAAGGTCTGGCCAGATAGGAGTCACAAAAGTTTGCACCTTCATATATAAATCTTTTATCAAGGTTTTCAGTTCTGTTCTCCTGTAATCGGATCTTGTATTTTTGAGAATCCTGAATATTTCTTTGAGGAAATTCTTGGTTTTCTATGCAGGATAAGTTTTCATCAATATAAAAAGAAGCTGGAAAGAAGTTGTCTTAAAAATACTCGCATATCTAGATTTTAATCTCCATTTTAAAAAAAGGGTTTGACCTAAAAACTATATACAAACAAGATAAATCTTCTATCAGTGCACAGCTTATAAAAAAATCAGTTATTTTTAGCCAAACATACAAATACCTGCCTTATTTGTTATGGGTTTGTTTTGGTTTGGTTTTTTTACATCAAAAAATAAACTATAGAAAGAGCATGGGAAGCAATAAATCTGGGTGTGTCATTAGTAAGTGCTCTAACAAGTTCACATTGCATAGTGGGATGAAATTCCTCTGGGAACATATATTTTTATATACATGTCATAGGTCTAAAAATAGGTTACTAGAATAAGCCATAGTATTAGAAAAGAGAAAGAGGGTTTTCCAATTTGTTTTATTGCTCTGTTTTAAAATTAAGAATTGTAATCTGAATGGGAAAAGGTTAAAAAAGTCCCAGAAGTCACAGAAAATGACCCATGGTAGACTGATCTAATGAAACTAATAAACTGTGGGACTGATCCAAAACCCGATTTCTTATGGTCCCCTGGAAATGACAGGTAGTCTTCCATTTGCTTTAGCCAGAGTTGTGTCAAACCCAGCAGTCCTGAAGGGGTGGCTAGTGCTTGGTTTCCCTTCTGAGCGGGCAGGAGACGATGCCTTGTGGAATGGTTTGGTACATGCTGTGCCAGCACTACCTGGGTGGTTGTCCCTGGTAGGGTGAGGTAATGTGAATGTTTAGCACTTACTATCACTGGCTTCCGAAGCATTTACAAAGGTAGTACAAGCGGTGTGATTTCCCCAGTCTAGAGATGGGGCACTAAGCCTGAGAAAAATGAGGCCAGAAGTGCTGTGCTACTTTGACAGCTGTCAAGGCCCAGTCTCTAATAGTCGGTCACCGGTGATGTTGGAGATCACATTCAGGTTTGTCAACCCCTCTCAGGAACCCTGGCCACAGTGGGCCATGTGCCATAGTGAACTCTGGGTAATCAGTCTCCCTTCTTGCGTTGTTACCAGCTGCAGGCAGCTCGTGTGGGATGTCCCTGATTTGCATGTGCTGAAGTTCCTATCCCCAGGGCAGTGTCTTTGAAGCATGGCTGCTGGGATGGGATTTGGGCAAGGGGACAGGAGTTCCTTGCGCTAGTTCTAGTGGAAAACAGGAAACGGGCAGGGTGGTGCCTCCTGTCTGTCCACGCCAAACTTAGGGCAAGCGTCTCCTTTATTCACGTTATTGCTAAGCTTGCCTTTGATGGTTATGTTTCCTTGAGGTGGAGCAGTGTTATGAGGCTCTGCTTGAGAAGCAGTATGTTGAAGGACTGAATACATGTATCCACACACGGGTGCACATACACCTTCACTCACAGACACACAACCCTCACTGAAGTCAGGAGAAACAGCTAGGCTTCTGTACCTCTGAAAAACTGCACTTTATCAACTGTGGATGATTGGAAGACCATTTCTGAAGAGAGTGTTTATCTTATTTATAACAGCCTAATCAGGTAGATCAAGAAAGCTTTTTTACTTGTGTTTTCTAGTCAGAACATACCACAAAGTCTGTTTGCTTATCTCTTAAAACTCTGCTGTCCAAAGAGAACGTATGATATCTTTGCAATGGCAAAGGTGAATTGAAGTCCTCAATTCCTGTTATCAGAGAAATTGCTCAGGAATGTTTAGAAAATGATGGTGTCATTCTGCTGCAGTCCATCAGCTGAAAGTGCTGGAGCTGCCCATGTGCTTGAAGTTGGAGCTGGCTCCTCTCTTAGCCGGCCCTGTCATGGAAGCTAGAGGCTGGGGGTGTAGTGACAGATGTCCATTAACTCATCATGAATAGCATGTAAGCAAATTGTACGATACGAGATTTTTGTAACCTCAGACATAGTAGGGAATGTTCAGATCAGAAAGAGAAAGAAAGTCACCGACTTCACTGAGGATGGACCTTGCGTTTGTTTTAGCTTCTGTCATGGGTGGAGTCAGTTCTTTCTAATTTTGTGCTGAGACATCTTCTTTCTACATGTTCTGGCAGCTAACCTGCTTTTCAAGAAACCAGAATGGAACAGGCCAGCTTATTTGTTAAGAAATGGACAGAATAGATTTGTGTGTATGAGTGAAGAAGAGACAAGTATTTACTTAATTACCTTTCAGTCATACACATCATATCTCTATCGTGTATAAATAGCATGAGAAGTTAAGCCTCCTTAGTCTTTCTCCTTCTTCAATTCTACAGTGACTGAGTGATGGCTGTGGTGACTCCCCTCAAACAAACACCTCTCCCCCCTCCACCCCTGTGCAGAGATTCTTCTTCTTCCCTTTCTTTTTTTGCCAAGATAAACTGTGTGTGTAAATTGGATGAGCACTGAGTACATTAAAGGGGGAGGGGGGGATGGGACACACGACACGACACACAAAAATAAGACCCTGATTAATAGTTTTGTAACTAAGAGAATGAGAGAAGAATAATTTGAGGAACAACTTTTCAAACTGTTACTTGGTGTGTGTTTGTGCATGTACTGTACACTAAAATAATTCCAGCTGTCCTTCCTTCTTTTAATAATGGTTCGTTGCTTTCCCGTTGTGAGGCCATATTTGGACAAACATTAACCAGATCAAAGCCTAATGGATAGTTATGATGGCTGTGATTCAGCAAAGCACTTAAGCGCAGTGTTTCATTGCAACTTCAATGGGACATGCTTTGACTTCAGCAAGATATAAGCATTGCTTCAACCAGTGACAGGACAAATGACTGTATGACTTGGCGAGGGTATGTGTCATGTGCTTAAAAATCAAAGGTAAAGCTAGTTTCCATTCTGAAGAATGATAATGGAATGTTCTTCCTGCAAGGTATTGCTGTTGGACTAAGCACTGCTTTACCTTGCTTGATCTCGGCTGTACCTATCCTGCAGTGTTTTAATAACTGGAGTACTGGAGCCAGAAGGGGATGTGGAAACCATAGGATTCCTGTCAGAGGGAAGAAGGATGGAGGAATAGCACAAAGGAAGAATGGGGATGTGCCCATGAACCACAGTCTCAGACCTAACAGTGTTACAGGAAAGATCCATCTATCCCTAGAAGCTCTCTCTGAACAGTGCTTTACAGCAGGTGCCTAGAGAAATAGTTTAAGAAACAGGAAAAGTACTGAAGACTCCTTCCCCTGGTGTAAACACTCAGGTGGTGGGAGTCAATGGCCTGTGGACTTGCTGAGCTGGACACTGCATGTGGACTGTAACGTTTGTTTGTGCCAGGAGCACAGCAAGGGGTCCCTTCAGACTGAGAGGATTTAGTCTTGGTGCTGTAATGATTTTTTAGGAAAGAAAATTTCACTATTTAGCAAGACATGAGGAAAAGAGGCTGAAGTTATTTTTGCTCAAATCCCCCTGTTGATTCCTTCTTGTTGATGCCATAAAATCTTAGAATACAATTTTCTTGTCTCATCCAGGCCATTAAAGTGTAATAAATTGTGGCAGCTTCCAGCTTTTAAGAGACTTTTTTTTATTATTATTTTTAGTGGATGGGCTACACAGCCTTGGAAACACTTGGAATTCCCCTTTGTGATTATATGTGAGTTATTTATAGTAAGTCCTTATTCTGATGGCAGAGTCTACATCACAGTCTGAGAAGTGCTGATTTGAAGGTGGGTGTGTAGTTTCATTTAGAAGTTTTACTCACTGCATTTGCCATTTCTTCTTTCTGTGTTTTAAACTGCTGTCATGAGTGAACGGAAACAGTTTATGGGCACATTGCCACTGTTGCACAAGACAGTTTTGCTTTGCTTTAAGCACTCCCTCTGGAACCGCTTTCTGAATTGAACATCATTATCGTCAGTATAATCACATGTATTGTGCCTCTGATGGGCCAGACCCTGTCTTTAGGTACAGGAGTGGAAGCCTGGAAAAAATGGAGACATCAGGGGAGGAGAGGAAGGGGAATTTAATTTCCTTTACCCTGACATTGATGTTGTTATAAAGTCTCTAAAATGGCACCTTCTGGCTCAGAATTAAGCAGCCACAATGACATGTCTCAGTTTGTCCAGACTGGTTTTCTTGTCCAGTTAAGTAGGAGAGTCTTATGCCTTTAAAGCTTCCTGGCTCCCAGGAGGAAAATGCCAAACTTGTCAGAGAAAACAAACAGTGGCTTTCCTAGCCTGTGTGTGTTCCGATTAACGAATCTATTAGGCTATAAAACCTGGGACCCCCTTTCCTGGAGAAAGAGCATACATTAGGAAGCTGTTGACAGTTCCTAAGTCTGACCCCTTGCACAATGCTGGAGACCTATCAGCAGCTCTGAGGCAGGCAGCCAGGGCCTGTTTGTTCTAGGAGGTCTTGGAGAAGTATTTGATGCTCGGTAAATGCCAGATGCACTGTTGTTTTAATCTGTAATGTGGGAGGCCAGAAGGAGAAAAAAGGAGGAGCTACAGCACAGCTGAGTGGTTTTGTTCTTTGGGTGTAATCAAAATGTGTTTGGAGGCATATTACCTTGAGCTTGGATATTCTTGGCTTCAGCAAACTAAGCAGGGCCCAATTTAGCAGTAAGTTCCTAGGTGAGTTTGCTGTGTTGCTACAGCAAGGAACTGAAGTATTGCAATTGATGGCATTCTGTGCTTTCAGTTAAAATGGAAGCAGTTGCCAGTGCTGGCTTTAACAAGGGCTGTGCTGATCTAAGCATTAACTTCCCAAGGAGATAAAAACCCTCAGTTCTAACATTTGAGGATGTACAAAACCCATTTTACAAGAAAAGAGGTGTTAAGTCCTGTATTCTTGCATGTTCCAGTGAATGCAGTTACATTCTTTGTATTTCTCCCTGCCTGTATCACTTCTGCTGTTGCTTGTTAGAGATGCAGCATTTTTCTCTGGCACTGTGGTATGTGTCAAGCAAAAATGAAATTCTTTCATTCCTTCATACAGTGCACAGTGTTTTTTACACATTCAGTGTGTTATGAGTATTTCAGTGAGTTTCAGCTCACTGATCTGTTCTTGGTTTGGTACCTGATGCCTTGTCACAAAGGAGAGAAAAAACAGACTGTAGTGAGGCGGTTTCAGAGCAGCAGGCTTTTTTTTTTGTAGTTTGTTCACAGCCAGCTGTGCACATAACGCCCAGCAACGCAGCAATATGGCTAGCCAGGCTGGTAAAACCAGTGGTCTGTCCAACCCATCTTGTGAGTGAGTCATCCCACTTTTTGTAATGAGTAATTAAGATAACAAATATCTGTCAGTGAATAATGCAGAATGTATTGAAGAGTTACCGATACGTGACCCAACACGTTTTAGACAAATTGCTGCAGTGAAACAAACCTATTTCTCAATTTGCCAAAGTGTGGAGAAGTTGAGAAGCAGCCCTTGCAGTTCCAGCCCAGTCCTAGTCTCTCTCATTCAATCGGTTGTGCTCATTTGTCACAGGTGGGTCTCGTGGTTTGGAGTCCAGGCTTTTTGTAGCAGGTGGCTTTTACTTCTGACATAGTACACACCATTTAGGTCCGTCCCCAGGAGACCTCCAAGCAGAAATACTGAAAATCACTGTAGCGCATTTTAATTTGCTGGATGAGATCTCTGTGTCTCCTGAACACAAGACTTGTTGTGAATCACAGCAGGATATTCTCTTAAAGAGCCCAGCAAAATGCTGCTGACAGTGTCACAGAGCAATGCTAATCCGACATCAGATTGGTCATGGCTGCTCAGGTTACCATCCAGCTCTGTAGCAGAGGAGGCCTGTTACTGTGGGAATGAAGGACCTCGTGCTGTAGGGACACAGTCAGGGCATTAGGAGGAAGAAAATCTATCCTATTCCCATCACTTCCTGAAGTGTATGTGTCAGAATGACGCACATACTCTTGGCTTTATTTGATGAGGGGGCTAGAGGGGGGGCGAGAAAGAATGAGATGGGCTCAAGGGACATGATTTGACTTCACAGGGTCATGATGCTCTAAATGTTAATTTTGAATTGCTGAAATTGAAGGAATGGAGAACAGTCCTTGTTGGATACACATTTGTCATCTTCGTGACTCAGGAGGGCTCTTGTGGATATTTTAGACAGGCCATGGATTATGGTAGGCTTCTTGATAGCTTTTCTCAGACTCATAAACAGACCTCAAGAATGAGACAGGAGTATCCAAGTGATGGTCGCATATGCTGTGACTGAGTACATTCTCCCAAGATGCTTCTGGTAGGGTGAATCACAGGAGAAAAGACACCAGAAGTAAAAGTATCCCTTAACACACCCTTGATTTAGTCCTGCCCTAACTTTCAGGGTAAATTGCAGCATCACATTTCAGTGTATGCCTCAGTGTCCTCTTCAGCCTGACTTAATACTGACATAAGAAATGGAGATTTTAGTCTTTTGATGAGATCCTCATGTTCTCTGGTTTTCCTTGCTGCTCGGGAAGGATACCTGCAAATGCTCTTGGGAAATGGGGGACCTAATAATTAGAAAACTTTGGGTGTAACCTGTGAGGTTCCGTGCCAGCAAAACGGTAACCAGCTTGTACCACCCCCTTGGAAAAATGTCTGTTACAGGACAGAAGGCAAGTCCAGCACGGTGTCATCAGGGGAAGCCCAGAAAGCTATTTGGTTTGTAGGAATGTAAGTAGATTCAACGACTTTGCATTTAGTTTCCTGGGGAGAGGGGGTCTTTTGAATGTCACTGTGTTTGTGCTTCCCAGGACTGTGTCAGTAGTGAGGAAGGCAAGTGCAATCTGTACTGACCAAAGCTGAGTCACTTGTTGGCCAAAATCTCTTCTTTTCTGTTCTTTTCTTTTCCTCTCTGGAAATACAGCTCTGGGGCAAATGAAGTGTCTCACAAATAGGTGCTGAAGTACATTGGTTAAAGCAGAGACAGTGTGCCTTACTCCCAGTTTTTGAAAATGGTCAAAGCACTGGGACACTGGGAGAAAAAAGGAGTTTGGTGTTTTTGTTTCAAATGAGAAGCTTAGAAATTAACATCAGCATTATTTTTTAAGTGGTTTTTTTTTCCCTTGGATCAGATTAAATGTTTTGTTCAAGGCCAAGATGTTACTTGTTTCTGTTTTCCAGTTCACTGAAAAAAATATGTTTACTTTGGGTTGCTGCCCAACTAATTTCTCTTCCTCCATTTTTCTATAATGCCAGCAAAGTGCAAAATCAGTTATTTGTTCATCTCAACTTCTGTTGTTAAAACTTCTGTTTTAACCATCCATCAGATTAACGGACGCCACAGCATAGTGATTTTTTTTTTATTCTTCAGATGTGGTGCTGTATTTCTGTGCTCTGGTGGCTTCTGAGTAAGAGTTGCATTGGGAGGGAAGAAAGTAACGAAATCAACGAGATCTTGGATTCTGTTTGCAGAGCTGTTGAGTGATTGCGTGACTGAATGGGGAGCCTGACTGAATGAAGGTGTTAACCTTGATCTTAATACCTGGGTCCCACTTGCCATTTGAGAAGTCAACAAATGATTTGCTTTGACCCTGGAATGATGATTTAGTCTGGGTGTTTGCTTCTCATAATAAACCTCATCTGAGAACAAATGGGAAGGAGGCTGTTGGTTTCCAAAAGAGAGGGTTTGTTTAAAGTGGGAAGGGAAGAATTGAATTAGAATACAAGAGGATCACATAATCTGCCACCTCCTGCAACCTCATCTGGTGGTTTAACCTTTGATACTTACTTTAGTTTTCTTTATTTCTGTTACTGTCCTCAGAATTCTCCCTGATTACCCCATGGCTTGACAGAATACTGTGCAGTGGAGGTTTCACCTGTTTGCAAGTGGCTTCTGCTGAAGCACTGGAGCAATGTAAAACAAGCCTCATCCTTAATGTGTTTTATTTTTTATGGGATTATTGTTTCACTTTGATGCATTGTTATTTTTTGTGCTCCTTTCATCAGAAACAACTATGCACATATCACCTGGATGTTCAAGGTGTTGTTCTGGATGTTGTGCCCACGTGTGAATGTAGAAATTGGCTGAGATTTATAGCAGCTTGTTTCCCCTCCTCACTGCGTTTATGCACCACTGTTTGGTCTTGGTAAATCATTTTATCTGTCTGTGCCTCTTTGCTTGGCTGAATTCTTCTCACTGCAAGGTGTTTGGGAAGAGACAGTTCCTCACTTTGCTGATGTACAGTACCTAGCATAGTTGGTCTGCAGTTTCAGCTGGTGCCTCTAGGTGCTACCACAATACAAACAATAATCAATCACTGACCAACACCTTCAAGGCTCTTAGTGAAACCAAACACAATAAAAAAGTCTCCCCAGGGGCCAAATCTACTAGGCTATGTAAACGATTTTCTAGTGAAAGTGGTAGAAACCCGATCTCTTGGGACATTTAAAACTACGCTGCAGAAAGCACTAGCAATCAGTGTGTTGGGGAATAATCATATGTTGGCAGAAGGATCAAATAAAGAGGACTTCATTATTCTGGACTGCCTGTCCAGCATATGTATTGCTGGGAGCAAAGGCACAATGGCTTAATAGATCTCTTTCAGCTTCTGACTGCTGCTGTCCTCCACTGTAGGTTCTCACAGCCAACAAAACAAAGCAAGCCTTGGCCAAGATGGAACATATATTTTCAATCATCCTGAAAAACTTTCATCTTTTTCTAGATTAGTTTTTGGCATATATTTAGGCCAAATCCTGAACTCCTTTGTTGAGGTTGTTTGCTCCTGCAAAACACTTGGTAAAAGCATGCATTTGGAGAAATATTGGTAAATAATTATGGGGAGATAATTGCGTTAAATCAGAAGCAAAACATAATATGGAATGCCTGGGGAAGAACTGCAGCTCAGTGCAGAGGGAAATGGAGGTAGATAGAGGTAGGAGAAGGTTCCAAGGAACTTGTATGTAAACTGTGTAACTCTGGTTTTGAACCTCATCTGCGTTTTGTTTTTTTTTTTGATTCCCCCATTCAACAGAATGTACATTTCCCAGGTAGGTGAGCCCAGGCAAGAATGGAGTGAAACATCCCAATGGAATGAGACAGGATCATTCTATGGTCCATTTTATGTTCTTGCTCACCAGGCTAACTAGATGTTGCAAAGCTGCTCCATCCTGGAGAGAAACTGGCTCCTGACTTCCAAGACAATGCTAATCCCTACAACAGGCATTTTTTCAAGCCAGCCCTGCAGGTGGCACAGCAAGCCCTGTGTTTCCAAGCAACATTAGCAGTCGCTGTCTTCCCTTCCTATCATTTTACAGTGCAAAAGCAGCTGTGATGGGAAAGACTTCTAGTATAGTAAAAAAGACTAGCGTGATATGAAAAACACTAATCTGTTATGCTGGCTACCAAACATCGCGTCTTTTCTCAGGCAGTTTGCAGGGTTTTGCTTTAGACCGATACAGAGGAACCAGATAATTTTCTTTTAACTGCGTCAAGATGTTTTGGATGCTCTTAAACTACTTCCAAGCTAAAGTTGAGAAAGAATGTGCGGCCAGCCTCCTAAAAATAAAGATAACTTTTTAAAGTCTTAGTTGCACACTCCTTATGTGTTCTCTGTCAGGCAGGTCTTGTTATCAGAAAATCTCTTCAGAAGCCATTGGGGTCAAGGGGAACTGATTTGGGAATTGTGAAAAAGATGCATGGAAAAGGGCCTTGTAGCCTGCAGGGCTGCTGGGAATTCCTGCTGCTTAGTCCTTGCTCTAACTTTGCTTCTCTTCATGGCCTTGGGCAAGTCACTTAACTTTTTAATCTCTGGCTCAGTTTCTCTGCCTGTAAAGTAAGATAACTATTACTATCACATACCTACCTGACAGGATTTTCTCCCCTAGTAATAATTAACATTTGTAAAATACTCTTTGACTATGTTTATTTTTATTATAATACTTCTAGATTACATTACAATGCTGATGCTGTTGCAGTTGCAGATTTGAGCTCCTGTACAAGATTACACTGGAAATTAAGTCATTTTTGTAATGAGATAGAAAACAAATTGTGGTTGGTGTGGTTAAGCTGAGTTTAAAGCTCCTTTGCAATATGACAACTATGTGAAGTAGCTGAAGTATTCCAGTGAATCTAACCCCAGTGTCTGTGACAAAATGAACCACACGCACAGAAGATTATTCGTGATCTGATTTTAACAGAAAGGTTAGATATTTAAAATATTTGGTAAGTAGGACTGAAGATTTGAGGTTTCCTTTCCATTACCAGAAGGTGTAAAGCGCATATCTTCGGTCTTGTCAGGTCATGCCTTCATGCATGCTTATATCCAGGATGCTCATTGGTCCTACAATGCAGACTAGACTGCAAGGAACTGAACTGAGGGTTTATTTGTTTGTGAAAACATCTGTGAGCCTAATGAATCTTTCTTTGTATTTCTCTTTCTCCCACCCCTCCCTTTTTCTTTTTCAAACTACAGTCATAGAATCATAGAATGGCTTGTTTTGAAGGGACCTTAAAGATAATCTAGTTTCTCAAGTGAGTTGTCTAGAAATAAAACATGTTTTCCCCTTTATGTGAAGGTAAAGAAGGAAGACTGAGACCTTGGCATTATGAACCAACGTGCTGTGGTTTCAATACCTTAGTCTCTGCCCCTAGAGTGCTTTAAAAACTGAATCCTGCCTCTTCTACCTCTTTTCTTACCACATCTGAATCCGTGTAAACTATTAGTGTCTGTCACCACCTATGGCATTGAATTCTATCATTTGACAGTGGTCTGTGTAAAGAAGCACTGCCTTTGTTATCCTGAAACTGACATCTGATACCTCCATTTGATGCTCTCAAATTATTATGGAAAAGTATTCTGAGAAAACAGTGGATGCTTATTTTCTACCATGTTCAAGATTCTCATGACCTCTATCATAGGCTGCTCAGATGCTTCTTCTGTAGAGATGAGAAATGATAGAGATCAGATGTGAGGAGGCAAAGAATGTGAAGATGAAGAAACCTGGGGTTTTGTTCTTTGGTTGTTTTTTTTTCCTCAGGTACTGACATAGGTTGATTATAGACAATACTAGGATACTTTGCAACAGCTGAACTGGTTTTCATCCTCTCAAGATGTACCATGTCCAAGGTTAGATTAGTATGTCTTTCCCCTACCCCCCAACATTTTTTCGATCAAAATATGTTGCTTTATTTTAATTAATTTGTGAGAGAAAGCATATCTTTAAAATTGTGATTGATAAAACCTGTGAGGTGGTATCAGGGGTGGTTACTTTATATTTGCAGTTTCTTGAATCTCTCTCCTGAGCATCTGCTACAAGCCAGTGCTGTAATGAAAGTGTGGATGGAGAAGACTTTCATGTTGACCCAGTGCGGCCATTATGGTGAAGGATGATGCTGTTGGCATCTTTTCTGAGCCAAGAGAGGCTTGTCCTCATGGCACCCCTAGCTGAGTGCTTGAAGACTATGCAGGAAAGGTGTAAGGCCTTTTAATCCAATGCAATTGTCCATTTCTGTGGTGGGACAATGTGGGGTGGAAAGGCAATGCCTCCTTAAATATCTTCTTCTCTACTTGCTGTGCTTTTTAGCACCCACACACATGTAACCTGTCTAAACAACAATAAGGAAAGCATAAACTAAGCAGGAATCAAATGCAAAGAGGCAGAAAATCAAAAGTGACTCACTTTAACCTGACAAGGAAGAAATTGTTAACAAAGTTCCATGCTTGATTGAGGAAAACACGGGAAAATATCTTTTTTTCTCTCTCTCTTTTTTTTTTTTTTTTAACTCATCTTCTCCCCCTTCCCGCCCTCTGCTCCCCTGGAGAGAAGTCTGGATGTAACAGTATTGCTAGGACTAGGCCTATGATTAAGTTCTGTTTTTCAAAGGTGATCCCAGCATGATTAAAACCAGGTGGCCCCCATGGCGCACAGCAAGGAAGCCAGATGTGCTCTGCAACTGGATTGCCATTTCCTAGCCCAGCTGCAAACATTTGATTGTCCACTCGCTTTGGGTATTACAGCCGTGACCTTCTCTCTTCCTTACCTCCCCCGTCTCCTGTCTACTTCCCCCAGTGACATTTGAGAGGGGAGAAGTCCCTTTAGACTTGTTTGTCACTGTTACAACCATCCCTTTCTCCCTTCACCTCCCCACTCCCAGCCTTGGTTCCGCACTTCCATTATTCACAGATGTTAGAGGGTAGGAGCTGACAGCATTGGCTCTTACCTCTCTTTTTCCTTTATTTGGATTTTTTTTTCCCCTTTCCATGTTCCGGCGTGTGTTCGCTGACCCCAAAGCATTCCCAAGTCAACTGGCAGCGTCTGAATCCACTTAAAGGTGAAGGGATAAAGCAATTTTCTTCAAGATATGGCATAAACTGTTTAGTTTTTGCTGTCTCCAAAGGCTTGTAATGAGAGGGTGGCCCTGTCGCAGAACAAGCCCCATCTCACCCTGATCTATAAAATTTGGAATAGGTTAATCTTTTCCCATAGCACTGGTCTGTCAGCCTTTTTTTGCTGAATTAGGGCTCTAATGCATGGATGGTGTCAATAATTGCCTAGTAAGCCATACTTAAAAAAAGAGTCACAATCAATCGTCCCAACATTAGGATGTCATAATGCATCAGTCCTGCATTAGGAAGTTGTAATCCATCAACTTGACATCAGAAGGGACAGTGGATGGTGGAAGCTCAGTTCAGGCCTAGGGGAAGCTGGAATTACCCCATAGGCTTCACATCAGCTCTGGATTTGGTCTCAAAGGGTTATTTTGTTTTGTTTTGTCACCTACCCTTGGCAATTTAATAGTGAATTCAATGAGTGTTGAATTCTCTGGAAAGAGAAGGGCTGGTGGTGCTAGTTTGAAGAGGTCTGGGACAACACAGAGTTTCAGAGCTTCTTGTCTCCTTCTGTCTAGCAAAGTACCTTTTTTCTTGTCTATACATTCTCCTCATCCTGTGTTTGATACATGAATGAAGGTATCTATCGTGATTCCTGACCTGACTGGTTTCCGCTATCTCTGGAAATGCCTGTTTGTGCTAGTTTGTAGATCATCCCTTGTTCCATTCCAGTTTAAGATTCAGCTTCCCCAAATCAAACCTCAGTTTGGTTTGCAGCTACTTTGTATAGCTTTCTCTGGTGTAAATCTGCAAAGCTATGACTTTTCTATCCTGCAACAGTCTTCCTGTTGAGGGCAAAAAACACTCGGCTGAACTGAATGTTGCTTCAGTTTTGTGGAGCAAGCCTGAGGATGGCAGTTGGTACTCCAGTCAAGGGCTGAATTCAGCTCCGTGCAGGTGAGGCTGAACCATTCCTTTGACACATCATGCATGCAGGCATCAGTTTTAAGAGTACAGCAGTCTTACCTGTTACATGAGCTGTCTCAGATGTACGGTTTCAGCACAGGCACCGAGTGTCTGAAAAGCTCTTTACTTTAACACCTGCCATCTCCTTTCTTACCAGGCATAGCAGTTAAGCTAATTAATGTTTTAGTCTTACAAGTTTTTAATGTTAGAAAGAGCCTTCAGCTTATGTCGTGGGGGGGGGAAGGAACAAATTAGCTACAAGGAGTTACATGGAACAAATCTTATCCAGAGGTTCCTGTAAAGACAACTAAAGAAGTCAGCTATGGGCTAGCTTATTCACCCTCTTCTTGGTAAGTCAGTGCTTGTGGGGAACTAGCTCCGGTGGCATTTCCCCATCTTTTGCTATCTACTTAGAGATCCTGAGGAGACAAGTAAGGTGAAAGTGCAAGTTATTGTTAATAGCAAATCAATAATTTCACTTGCGTTATCCTTTCTTAGGTGTTTGATACAGTGCGAGTAGCTCAGTTTGGGATGAAATGGTTAATGAGATGGTGCAAAAGAAGGCAGTGTTTTCCCCCAAACTAGCCTGAAGGCTACTAAGAGGCAGCTGTCTTTCAGTATACAGAACTGGCTCATGCTATCCACTCCAGCTCTGCTGGTGTCAACATGGCCAAAAGAGTCTTTAGTCTTTCTTAAACATGCTCTCAGAGGCTCTGATGCAGCATCTTTGGAAAATGTGTGCTGCTAACCAACTTGCCTAGGCACCTGCCCTGTTGTGTTAACAGATGCAGCCATTTGTCCTGCTCTTTGGTAAGGCCTGGCCGTATGCTAAGAACTGCATAACTTCTGCTCCAGAGCAGAAAAACGAAAAGGATTCACAAAAGTCTTCCGGAGTAGTAATTTGAAAATTTGAAAATGTGATGTCATTTCTTTTTGGTGATGAGGAGGGAGAAGCAATTAAGATGGAAACATGAGTGCAGTAAAAAGCGATGTTTTGGTCAGTGGCAATGGGCCAGATGGAACATTCACAAGGAGTGACCGCAAGGCTAAACACACACAGTGTATCTCTTAAGTTCTTGCATTTGACAGCAGGACTGTAGTTGGTTACTTTTTTGAAGAAAATGAATAATCAAAATTGTTGGTTTTCTCTTTGAGTGTTTCTTAGTTTTTGTTTTGTACAGTCTCTTGTGTGAGCCCAAAGGTTGGTCACATGAATCTTTACATTTTCTTGTCTTGAATTTAGTAATTCCTGGCTTTGTGTAGAGCAATTGCTGTGTGTAAATGATAAACTGGATAATTATTGATGGTAATTTTGTTTTTCTAAGTGAGGGACAGCTTTTAGTGTGCTGAGTTGGTTAAGTGTTAGCTCTTCACTGACATTTTCAAAACTGCCTTAAGCAATTTGAAATGGGTGTCCACACACACACACCCACCCCCGAAAGACTGAAAATCCTTTCCTTTGAGTGCCTTGAAGTGTGGCTGAGATTGGCAGAACAGACAAGAATAATAATCTGTTCCCAGTACTTTATTTGCAATTACCTTGCTTGCAGCTCTACATTGATGAAGGGCTCTGTCACTAGGAAACACCCACTGCAGTTGGCTAAAAATTGTTGGTAACATCTGAACAGTCACTCGCTCACAGCTGCGCAAAGGTTGTACTGTTGTGTCTTAGAGAAATTAATAGATTATGGTATCTCTTGTATCTCATGTATCTCATGCCATCATGTTCTGGGTAAAACACTGAGATGCTCTCAAGAGAGAAATGCAACAACTTTTGCTTCTGAAAGGACCACACTGACAGGACTGCATCTTAAAGGATGAGGCCTAGGGTCACTGTTAAGATTAGCCTCTGGCTTTGGCTGCCTTGGTTAATCCTTTGAGGAGGATTTCAGCCACACAATCTTGTGCCAACAGTGACCACTAAAATCTCACTGCTCAGCTTTATTGGCTGAATTATCTCTGATGCCACAAGAACACCACTCTAGAGTGACCTTCGTAGTTGATCTGGTTCTAATTATAATCCAAGTAGTTTTAAACATTCATTTAAATGTCTTCTTAATTGCAACCTAATTTCTTCAATTGTAGCCCATTCATCAGTTGTTAATCATTTTTTAATTGTGTGGAAAGTTTGAAGGGTTAGTAACAAGTAATTTGTTAGCTAGAGGTCATGGAAAGGGTTATAAAAATTGCTTGACTAATTTTAAATAATAAATTAACAAGTGGATGTACTCCCAGATTTTAAGGTATTTCAATATTTGCTCAGGCAAAATAAGTATTATACGTCAAGGAGGATGAATTATGTTTCTTGTACAAATATGGATGTTAGGTATCTGTGAGCGAAATATAGTTGGATATATTGTGAGTGAAATGCTGTGTTGTCCTTGCTTCTCAGGAAAACAATTAATGACAAAATGGATGTTTTTTAATTATATTTTAATTTGAATTGGATGGAAATTACTAATGAGATTCCAACTGTAATCTTTTAAATGCATGCACATTATGTGAAAGAAATAAAGAAGAAAGCAAGCCAGTGTCTTTTTTCAAGATACATTTTTTAAAATAAGATCTCCTGACTGTTTCTAATAAGACCAGCTGTGAGCAGGAGTCACTGGCAAAAGGAAGGATGTGAAGCTGAAATGAAACAGTGTTTAGGATCACATTTGTCACATCCTTGAGTTCTGATCTTGTTTTTCAATTCATTGCTTGGCTTTGTCTTGCTCACAGGGATGACCTTGTTCTTCACTTTGGGCTTATTACAGCAGTGAATCTGGTGTCTGTGAGCTGGTAAGAGTTTTCTCTTGTAGAAAGTAAGAGCCTCTCTGCGCTTGCATAGTACTAGGATGAGATTCAAGGTGATATGAAGCCCAGGATGGAGTAAATGTCAGTTCCTTGTCTTTGGATGTGAGATTGTGGTGTCAGGCTAAGCATCGGGAATTTGGGAAGATCCCTGCCACATTGTAGGAAATTTTATAGAAGTAACAGAATTCCCATGTCTAAACTGTGCTGAAATAATCCCAAGAGCATCGTGCTTCTCACACTAACAATAGTTGGAAACAAAATTTCTCTGTACCTTCCACACTCTGAAAATAATCACTAGACCTGGTCATATTTTCCTACAAGAGGCAGTATAGCAGGGAAAGACAAAGTACTATGCAATGAGAAAGCCTTGCTAAAAATTGTGTCTTATAAAAAGTACAGGGATTCCTCAGTCTTTCTCCTCTCCTCAACACTGACGTTCCCCAAATCGTGACACTTTTGCAAATTGACTGTTCTGTAGCAAGTGGAAGCTTCCATTTATTTCCCTTGTCGTCCTCCTTGGCCTTACTTCTCAGCTTAGTATTTTGTAACTTCTATTCCTGATAAGAAAGACCACCTTCCTCTCCTCTTACAGGTGCATGAGAAATGTCTGCCATGTGATTTACTGCCAAGTTGGGGGAACAATTTGTATCAGAAGGTCCCTTCATTCAGCTGTAATTTAGAGCCATTTCTTAAATTCCCCAGAAAGTTAACTGCTGTGAGCTTCCCCTGCTTTGTACCCAGCCCAGAAAATAAATATGCATCATCTTCAGAATAGCTTCCAATCAACATATGGGCAGAAGTGAAGATAGTGATTGGAAATTGAAAGCGGCTATTTGCCATATATCAAGAAGGTATTTAGGATATATTGTCTTTTCTTGTGGGATGTGAAGGGAGCTAGAGGCAAAGCTCACGTATGGAGTGCTCTCACCGGAAGGAACAGATTATCAGAGGAAAACATCCTGTAGACAATGCCTAAGATGGAGCAGCCCAAATGTATTTTGTTCTGTTGGGACTTTATAACCCCAGTGAACTATAGTCTTACCCTTTCTTCCTGCTTTTCCCTCTCCCCCTGTTCACCCCTGAGACTGGCAGCACTGAGAAAGTTGTCTCCTCTGAAGAAAGGAGAGAAGGAAAAGAAGATGGGAGAAAAGAACCCCAAAATGATAAGGCCCAATTTCCATTACCCAAATAGCTCACACAAATCACTCTATGGGACTAGCTGTCATACACTCCCATTTTGAGGAGTCTACACTGTATGGCAGGCAAAGGGCAAAATCCAATACGAACTGGATCCAGCTAAAATCCTAACGATTTCATAGGTAAAGATGAATGTGATTTTATGATTTTTCTGGTTTGAGTGTATTTTATGTCTTGTTTAGTATTTCCCACCATGAAATACTTGTTTTTCTCCTTTCTTTTCATCTCTTTTAAATTGCAGAGAAAGGGTGATTTTCAAATGACAAGAAAACTTCTCTCACTTCTCTGCAGTGCTGCCTTCATCCTCTGCAGAGGAGGGGTTGATGTAGCTATAATCCAAGACAGAGTCTGACAGAGTCAGTTTTTAGAAAAATGGTGCTCGTTATGTGAAAAGAGGAGCTTTATTATGGTGACTTTGTGCAGACAACTGTGAAGCAGACGTGTGGTTGAAGATGACTTGCAAAAGACTTCCCTTTCATTTTTATTTTTGTTTGTTTGTTTTTTGAGGTTGGCCTTAGTTTGCTTCTTTATAATGAAAGCCTCTAAGGGTTTTCTGTTTGTATGTTTGGTTTATATTTTTTAAAAAAAGTATATTGCGTGTGTCTTGAAAATATCAGAAATACAAAGTAACCTCAGTTTTTTCCAGAAGACTTCTGGTATTTGCCAGAGATACTGTGTGCTCTAGAATCTTATCTGAAGAGAGGAGTGAATTTTTAAGGAAATGTATTTATATGTGATATGTTAATATTAATAGTGTTAAGTATCGACAAAAAAAAACAAGCCCAAAAGCCAGAGAACACTGATTGGTTTGTTGCCAAATTCCTTTTTGAGTTCTTCCAGCCTTTTGGGACAATTGGTGTCACTGTTTCAGTGACAGTCAGTCAAGTCTGCTAATGACACCTGCTTGTGGCAGAGGGAAACATCCACATCCAAAAGTAGAGGTCAAGGTGAGGGAGCTCTCCACTAATACCTGTTGGTGAGCAAAGAAAACTTATGAGTAGTTTATGCTTCATTTGCACTTCAGTCAGATGTCACTTGGAGCATTTGTGCTTCAATTAGTGTTGAGCTTTGGACTTACACCAGCACTTTACCATGGACAATGTCAGAATAAAAAAAAAAATACAAAATACATCTGCTATGAGTCGGCATCCCAACTGTCATCTGTCATCACAGCCTAGGACCATGGGGTAAGGAAACTTGCGTGGAAGTAGATTCTTTTCTTATACTGTCAAGGATTCTGTACAGCATATTAGAGGTACCACATTCTTTTAAATATGTAAAAGAAATGGAGCTATTTATAATGGGCACTTCATCTAAAACTTTATAGAACAGTGGTGACAAAACAGTTCTGAGCAGCTAAAAATGCTTCTTTTGTCTTTCATCTTTGTAACTGTGTCAAAGCGAAATAATGCCGAAGCTCGTGTGTGGTTCACAGCAAAGATGTACACCGTCCACAGGAGGGTTTGCTGTGGGGTGAGCTTGTGGCAGTGTCCTTGAGGCTGTGTGCATGTGCCTGGGGGTCTTGGGGGGTAAAGATTCACCTCTCAGCTTCTCTTCTGTAAATAAGTGGTGTGTTTCTCGGATGATACAGTACACAAGACCTGCACCTCCTGCAATGAAGCAACCCCCAGACTGTCCGGTTCTGAGTGTAAATAGAGAAACAATGCTGCCTTATACTGATACCAATCAGTAAAGCTGCAGCTTTTGTGTAGCTCTTAAACATGTTACTGATTTTATATATATATATATATATAATTAAATATAGTAAGTCTTAGCTTTTAAACATATTTTTCTTTGAATGTGCAGTTTTCCTTCAGTGGGAGATTTTTTTTTTCTTCATCTGAGAGGATATAAAGCTAGATAAAATTATTGAGATTTCTTTGCTGTATTCCTATCAAGATACCAGAGCAGGTGGCAATGAAATGAATTCACCGTTTACTTTTTCATCCTGGTATGTCTCACTGTGTCTTTGAGGCTTGTCCTTGTCTACTCGTTTAAATCTGTGGGTTCCAACCCACCAACCTGTCCATTTTTGCATATATACAGCCTACCTAGAAGGGCTGGGTTTGTAGATTGGAAAATGAGCCTTCAAGGTAGTGTTGTGTTAGGCTCAGGCAAGGCTGTTAGTGCTTCCCCCCCACTATTTCCAGTTGGAGCTACTGGAAGTGCCGCAGACCTGAATTTGGCCATGAAAGTAAAAAGAAGAGTGGTTTTAAAACTCTGACTTTATCGTGGCTGATATGCTTAAGATTAAGAGTGACAAAAGATAACGGAAGTGATAAAGGACAAGTGATTCCAGATCACATCTTATAAGAATTAATTTTGTACAATTGTTGAATTAATGTAATCAGTAACCAGGGTCTGTAACAGACGGAAAGTATCTAGAGGGATTGGATCAGTAGTGAACAGTGTTCTTATCCAAGGAACCTTTTTGTAAAGGAAAATTTTAATAAAACCTCTATGTTAATGATCAGTGCATTGGTTTGTGATTCCTCTGTAAAAAACAGTATCGGCAGTATCCTAGAGATAGTCCTCTACTTAGGGGTTATGGTTATTTAAGATTTCAGGCATTTGGTAGAGTGTGTCCTTGTTACGCCACACTGTGACTTTTGGCTATGTATATTAAAAGTAATTGTTATTAATGGTAACAGTGTCAGTAGTATACTTCTAGTATGTGAAGGTGTATTGTGACCTGAGGGCTCCCTGTAAAGGGAGCACGTTGTGAAATATTGCATCGTGGCTACATTTTCTTTTTCCTCCAGGAATCTCCATGCATATTTAGACAGTGGTGCTGCTTGCAGAAATAAATGTCTTGCTTTCAGAGGCAGTAAATGCTAAACAGACCAACTGGTGATCCAGCCCCTTTCTCCCCTGAGCCTTTCCAGGGGAAATTTTCTATGAATGACTTTAGCAGAACCTCTTGAAGAGTCATGAAATACACAGCGATGAGATCACAAGGACTCTATTTAATAGGATTTCTTTTTTGGGGTCCCAAGAGTAATGTCATGCCAATAATTCACCACTGCAGGTCCCTTTCTGTTTCTTAACAGCACTAAAAAACCCTAAACAGCTTCCTTCTGAAAAAAGCATGCTTGCAGTTCAAGGACCTGATCCAAAAAGCACAGCAGTCAGTAAACACTAATTTAAGTAATCTTTATACAAATCTGATACCAAACCTGTTTGAAACCAGTAGGTCTTAGATTTGTGTTTCACCCTTGTCAATTAGAAAACAGAAACAAAACAAAACTCAAACCCAGAGAGCAGCAAGGAAAATGATATTTTGAAGGATGGACTTGGGCCAGACCAGGAAATGTAGAGTTATCCCATCAAATTCATTAAAGTAAACATATTTATAAATACAGTCATACTCTGCTCTGGCTCTGCATAGAGAATTCACATAGTAAATGGGGAAAATAGAACCATTGTCCAAAATAGAAAACATTCCTGAACTCACTTAAGTTTTCTTTTGGGGGGAGAAACAAAATCTAGGGGAGAGGTAAGCTTTGTAGCCAGGTCTTGCAGATCATTTGAAGGGGATATGAATAATGCAAGTGTTTCCCAGCTTCCAGACCTGAGGAAGGACCTGTCCTGAGGGGTTTATGGTTGGAGCATTTCGGCTGGACTCTGCAGCAGTCTCTCCCAAATACTCAATATAAATTAGATACTTCCTATAGCTCTCAGGTCTTTGAATCACACCCAAATGAGAATGTGATCTTTCGCAGAGGACATTGCTACATTTCTGTTTTGTAGGTGGATTTACTAGGTAAAATAGGTCCTCCAGCCATGAGGTTTTATTATGAATTTGAGGCAAACAATTGGGAAAAGTGAGGTAAAGTGTGTATGAATTAGAAAGGTAAGTATGAGGTAAAGGTAAGTATGAATTAGAAAGTAGAAAACCCAGAGAAGATTTCTTGTAGCAGTTGAGTATCATGGGGTGATCTCATTTGAAAAATCTTGTTCTTGTAACACTGGTATTTGGGAGGGCAGCCCGAAAGAGTGGGGATTAAATCTATATAGAGATTTTTGGATGCCTGAGCTACCGGACTGTTATGCTAAGTATAACTGGTGAATGGAACGACACTTATCTTTCACTGCCTAGAGTCATTGTCCTTTAGCAACCCTCCAAAACCTCAGTCTTGTCTGTCATCTCTTCAGATGGATCATAGACATCTCCCCCAGTCCATTCTTCTCTTAGAGGGGATGTTAAGCAGTAACATGGGATTAAAGAAAGTAAAGTTTGCTTGCAGCTGCTATATCCTGTCTGTTCCACTTAGCATCAGTGGTATTAAATACCTTCTTCTGGGTGTCAGGTTCTGTATGTGTGTAGCACCAAATTGCCAGCACAGCCCAATGCGCTGATCACTCTCCCTTCGCTGATTGGTTCCACCTTTGTATCTGTTTCCTACCCCACTGACTGGTGTCAGCAGCCTATTTGATGTTGAATGAATTAGCACCAAAGAAATAACTGTCAAAAAATACACATTACCACCAAGCAAACTACAAAGAAGGAATTGGCTTCCTGAAGTTAGCATTCAGTAAGCATCTGGGAACTCTCAGTGTCTAGGAACAGTCTGCATTTTGCCACAAATATTTTAGCTTGATTAAAAATTTCTCCCAAAGGAGGTAACCAATCCCAACACACAAATAGTGTTTTGTGCTGAGGCACTTGAAATTAAGGTTTTCCATCATGTAAGTTGTCTTTCATTCAGTATGGTCATTGCGTACTTGTTACGGGTTTTATCCACATAAGTATGAAATTTCCTCTGAGTACATGGATGTTGACAGGGCAGAGGATATGCATGTCCCAAGCCAATCTTTGGAGAAAAGCATGCAAATAAAAGCATTGATAATAACGAGAATGGGCAGCTCATGTCCATGAGCTTTTTGGGAACCAACACAATCCTGGCTGCTGTGGTGGACTAAAGCCAGGGAAATACTTCTTTTTTGGGGTCTTTTGTGGAAGGTCCTGAGTATTTTTTTCAAAGCAAGGGAACTTTCTGGGAAATCTTTTGTAAGTGTTTTCGTCTGTAATTTGATGTCAAGCTGCTGTAGAGACTCTCTCTGGTATTCGGAACTGGTCCTGTGTACCTCCTTTTGTGTTAAAGCCTTTAGTTCAGTTCTCACCCCTAACTTTCTTGAAATCGTCTCATTAGGGAATTCAGTCTGCCTCCGAGCTCCAAGGGGTCTCACACCAGCAGGTATGTGGCATCTCTGTAGGAGAGTCCCCTTACCCCTGGGGGGAAAAGACTACTCTGAGAATCCTCGTGGCTATTTTGCTTCGTTTCAGATAGATAATTCTGTTTTAAGAATTCCCAGGAATATCCCCTCCTGCCAGGGCACCAGTGCTATCAGCTCTGGATATATTGGAACCTATGGCAGATAAAAGTGAAAGCTTTTGCTGGAAAAAATATACTTGATATACTTAAAACAAAGTATCCCTCTTCCCAACATGTGAGCTGTGGGTTAAGGTGTCTTGTAACATGGATCCTCCCATGAACAGAGCACTGCATTTTTTGCTTCTGCTGTGTTAAAAACCTCAACCTTGTCTTACTGATATCTTTATCAAATTCTTGTTGAAACATGTTTTAAGAAAAAAAAGTGAAAGCTCTAACTTAACGCCTCATGTTCTTCTCAGATTTCCAAAGCACTGAGGCCTTGAGAATATGTTTCTAATATCCTCTCATCTCTCTCTGTTAGTGTTTTACTCAGCTCCATGCTGTGGAGGTCCTGACCCCTGCAATCTCCAGGGGAAGGGGGCGGGAAGGGGGGTCAGGCCATGTTAGAAAGCTGCAGGCCACAGCCTGTGAAATAAGCCCGGTTTCCTCGACTCCTTTAATACATTTAACCTGGAAGAGGCCGTTGCTGGCCAAAGATTAGATTACCAATGTTGGCATGTTTGGCCTAACAAATGGCAAATGGATGACGTGCCAGGCAACAGCTAATCACTGTTGACACAGATCTATTGCGAGGCCTTTTAGAGGAGGGGATAGTTCATGTCTGCAATGAAGTTTTGTCTTGACGACTGAAAAGAGAGTTGAGAAGGCCACCGGAATACCTGTCTCTTTGAATCTGAGGACTCCCAAACTGTGTGTCATTTTTTAAAGGTCTCACTGGCCCTCTCAGAGGACGATCTAAATGTCCCGTCCTCCTCCAGGCGATAGGACATGAGAGCTTGAACCTTTCTTATAGCAAACCTGCTCTCTGTGTGTATGTATATCTATATATACACCTATATCTCGACTGTCACTAATTCCTGGGCAAAAAAGAGAATTAATCATTTCTGCAGTGTTGATTTGAAAGGATAGTAGGGTCAACCAGCCTTACTTAAAGAAATATTTTTCTAAATGCCTTTCCATGGTCATGGCTTTTAAAAGTGTTTTCTGGCTCCTTTTCTGTGGTGTGTCTCTCACAAAAGGGTGGAAGTGGGAGGTAATGACTGAGATGCAGCCGGTCTCTCTGGCTGAGCAGGGCTACTTTGCGGTTCTCGAGCTTAATTTCAAATTGTCTGGTCTTTGGTTCCTCTAACGTCTAAAAGTCTGTGTTATATCTTTCTTTTGCATGCTGCAGAGTACTTCCACAAGGTTTTAATTCTTACTCCAGGTGCGCCAGATTTTGTGAGTTCTAGTTCCAGGTTTATGCTATTTTAATCTTTTTTGAGGGTGGAATGGATGAGCTCTTGGAAAGACTGTAGCGGCAGAAAAAGACCTTTTAGCTTGTCATTACTATTAGTGCTCTGCATCCAGAATGTTCTTTACGTTATTTTGCTAAATCTTGAATTTTTTCAAACAGTGCTGTTTGATATTGAGAGCTTTAGATGTTACATTCCATTTTGTCCATGATCCAGCCTAGCTTACATTCATTCAGTACCATTTCACAGAAGTGCGTTTTTCCCCTTTACAAATACTCTGATGAAACTCATCAAAGCGTGTAGCAGAGCCTGATTCCTTATTATGTTCTGTGAGGTGCTTGCTCATACTCTCTCTAGCTCTTTTGTTTCCATAACAATATTTTTCCTGTAACTTTTGAGTTGTGTTTTGCACCATTCATTCTCTGAGTTTGCTTTTGAGCTTGCTTGGCCTTCTAAACTTTCCTCTCCAGAGGAGCAGAGCACAGGTATTCAGCGCTCAGTGTTAAGGTTCCACACTTGGGTATGAGGCTCCTTTTTGCATTGCTTCCCATAATAACCATGTGTTCTTTTTAATGGAGACCCGGCATGTGTAACTGTCACTGGTGTCCTCTCCTCCTTTCTTATGTGGGCCAGCAAGAAAGATCCTTCTCTGAGTGTAATCAACCTGAATCTTGAAAAGAAGAGCTGTCTAATAGGTAAAACCATCAGTCACAAGATCTCAGTTCCATTCCCAGCTACAATCTTACATAGCCTTAGTCAGACTAATTGTCTTTTAGCTTTGCTGTTCTTCCAGTCTAAAATTAGATTGAAATGTCTTACTGAATAAGTGAGGTCTGAAGTCTTACCAGGGCGGCAAAGAGGAGGACCAGAATTGCTCTGAACCACTTAATAGTCTAAACAAGGTCAGGGGAAGGAGATTGCAGTGAGGTTCGGTTTGAGAGCTCTGACTGTCTGGGATAAGACCAGTCTATTTGGAGCCCTGCGTGCAAAATCAAAGAGCATTTAGATGAGATACCTTTCCATTAGGAGGTACATATGCTGTGTTTTGCATAAGGAATGATGACTAGACAGGACATGGAAGTAGTGGATGATGGAAGGGGAGAGAAAGAATACTTTAGCAAAGTGGAAAATGTCAGTGGAAGATGCTGAAGCTTGACATATAGTAAGCAGCAAACAGGCTGAGATTCAACTAAGAGGGCATACATTTTGTTTGCCTCATTGAACTGATGGCATTAAATCTGTAGCCTTTCTTTCTGCTTTCCTGTTAGTATTTAGAGCTCATATGCTTGATGGCAGAGTATCGTTCTGGTGCCTATCTTAAGAAGGCATCTGTACAATTGTATTTGATGCTGTTGACAACCTGGTCAGCTGCCAGTCAATTTTATCTTCAGTGTCTGATTTCAGTTATAAGAATTTCTGTTACAGATCAATCTTGTGCACCTAGATGCTTCAGATCTTCATAAACCTTGTCAGGCTAGGATATATTGCATATAATTTTTCCTTGGTCCAGAACTCATCTTACCTAATTTCAGACATGTCACTTCCATCAAGGCAAAGTGAACTGTCTGTATTTTTTATATAATCAGTGAAGAAAAACAGGCTGTTTTTCAGGGAGTATTCATTCTATCTTGAAATATAAGATGTGTGATTGAAATCAAGGAGTAGCCCTTTGGAAGCACCTGTTTTATCTTTTTCAGATAAAGGGAATCCAGGTGACTAATTTAGATCTGGAAAGCTATTAGTCATGGGAAACAAATCCCAACTTTTAAGAGGAAATCTGTTCTAGAAGTTGAAGACTGAGTACCTCTGGGAAAAACTTAAGATCTCCAGCTGCCTTCAATCCATTGCCAATAAAGTCCTGCTAAATCTACTGTGCACTGTAGCAGGAGTGGCTGGTGCTGTTTGAAATGACTGTCCTTCTTTCACATGTGTTCCCAGATTTTGGGCAGTGGTTCAGGACTGGAGAAGGCAGTGCTTCTTCTTGGCTTCTTTCCTCTTCCTGGCTGTTGGGATGGCTAGTGCTTTATTACGCTTCTACTGACAAGATGTATTATTCTGTGTAATATCCAGCAGTACCAAAAGGAGTGTGAGATTTGTTTTGCTGACCACTGTTACTGAGAGAAGAGCACTGAGCATGGCTGCACGTTGATGAGGCTCATGCATTTGTGAGACATGATCTTTTTTCATAATTTGTTTACATTCTGGCTTTGGAATATTGTTTTCATACCCATATATAGTTTGGGGAATACTTCTAAAGTTTTGTGTAGCTTTGGTAACTGGAGGAATTAATGAGTCCCT
Organism: Falco naumanni; assembly: GCF_017639655.2. Taxonomy (NCBI): domain Eukaryota; kingdom Metazoa; phylum Chordata; class Aves; order Falconiformes; family Falconidae; genus Falco; species Falco naumanni. Next base: position 91,517,672 of record NC_054054.1, on the reverse strand, counting down.
TTACCTTATAGGGGGTAGATTTCTGTAGAGGATGAGTCTCGCTTGCTGACATGGGCTTGCTTTAGTCCTTAGCATGGTGGTGGACCTGCAGGAGGAAGAAGGCAAGAAACTGTAGTCACAGACACATTGTGGTTAATTTGCAGCATTGCCATTGAAACCAATAAATGCGCTTCTAATTTATACACAGATGTAAGAGTGCTACAAAATACAACCATGGAAGATGATTTTGAGTTTACATTTAAGCATGTGCTTATGTCTTTGGTTACACGTACTACGATTGTGTGTCCTCAGTTTACTTGTTATGTGTGCCCGTGCTCCTGTGCATAGGAATGTGTGTAGTCATAGGACCTATCTTCCCCATCAAATTTAAAATGTCAACAATCCAAGTAAAAACAAGAGAGGCAAGCAAAAATATTTATTTATTTAATTAATTATATTTTTGCCAGGAGACATGTTTGCTGCTTTTGTTTTCTTCAGAAATGAAGAGAAAAATAAGGTTGAGGAGGCAGAGGGGGGGTGAATTTGTGTGTAAGGAGGCTGGAGTTGGCAAAGACAGAGATTGTATTGCTGCATAGTTCACAGAAGTCTTATCAACCTCTGATTTGGATACTGAAAGCTGTTCCTTGGTCATGCGTGCAAAGACTGTGAGATGGAGGCAGAGTAGGACCTGGGGGAAGGAAGAGAAGAGAGCGAAGATGTTGAAGGGGGTGGGGAAGATGTGGAAAAAACAAAACAGTTACAGGGCAGAGGAAGGGAGGATAGGTTAGTTTAATTAGGAGGGAGCATGAGAGAAAGCTCAAAGAGCACACATACACACACCCTCTGCTCCACACCCTCACCCCCCAGAAAAAAAAATTCATCACACCGATTTTTTCATGGTCTGGCAGTCAAGTGATAAAATTATCAGATGAGGGTCCCATTCTCCTTTCCCGCAGTCACTTTCGCCAAGTGCACCACGTCTGAAATAATGAAGCAGATTTGATTAAATTTTCGCTGGCTGAAGCAGCCACGCTAATTTGGAGATGGGCTTATTAGTTTAATGACCGATCCGAATAATCAGAATTCATTAGCATTAGTGCCACTATTGTCAGCTCAACATTAGCCCTGGGCTTCAGTACACAAAGATGCATAGTTATATATTTATATATAGAGAGGCTGTATTTATACACAGTGAAAGAGAGAGGGAGAAAGCAAAAGAAAAACTATACAAGTGCATTTACATTTTATACTCTTATTCTTGTCCTTTACTGTGTATCCTTGTCCACTAGCAATCTACTAAAAGAAGAACAAAATTATAATGAGGCTTTGGAGAGAGTGTCAGTCTTGGTCAGCCATGGGTAACGCAGCCTGATGCTCTGGGTAAGTAAACTTCAGTGCCCAATTTGCAGATAAAGGCAGTCAGGGTTTTTTTCCTATACGATGCTGTTGACTTTGATGGCCATTACTTGAATCCAGAGATGCTAGGAAGGTGCTCAGGGTTTGGAGCTGGAAGAATCTCCAAGAGAAGTCCCGAGATACCAAGGTATTTAATCTGCTTCTCTCAAAGCACATCTGAAAAGAGTTGTCTGTCACTTGGGGAAAGTCTCTCAGAAAGATTTTAGGCCTCATTTTCTGTCAACATGAAGGTATGATCTGGTAGTTCTACCAAAATCAATGAAGCTTGTAGAAAGCTGGCTTAAATGAAGAGAAAAGAAATTTAGTTCCCAAAGCTCTGATGGTGGTAGCAACTTCGCTGTCAGCTCCAACTACTGCTCAGTTAAATGCAGTAAAACAAGATTGACTTAACATTAAGGCTGCACAAAATGTCAAAAAATACAAATTATGAACCATGATGTTTACTCAGCTTGGCTGCATGTCATGTCTGTCTTCTGATAAACATCTTCCATGTAGAGAATACCATGTTAAGTGCCACACTTAGTAGAAAATGCAGGAACATGTAAGACTACTTATGCTATATAGGCAAGAATGAATGTTATAGTTAATAGTAATATTTGCATTTCCTTACATTGTGATCTTTTAAAACAGTATCGCTATTCTTGTTGTTTTTTTGCTTTGTTGGAGCTTTTTTTACCTAATCCTCTTGTTTATTTTATAATATCAAGGTTAATATGTATCACCTTTGAGCTAAAGTGTACAGGAAGCCTTCACTTTCCATAGGATTTTTCCAGGTACCTATTGTTCTGAAATTTGTGAGATAAGTAGTTTTATTAGTCTAGATTATTTCACACAAAAGCATACCCCAGTGTCTGTTACTTTGCATGACTTGCCATGCCTGTGTAGTGTTAGCGATGAGTGGTGGGAGAGCTGTGTAAGATGTAAACCGGATCTGATCATGTTGTGTCTACATTCATTTAACTACCGTTGAAACACAGGTGTTTCTAAGACAGTATCTAACACATCTTGCTTGTTTGCTTTTCCTCATTTCTTTACTGCTTTGAACAGAGGTGCTTTTCTTTTCACCTTTACAACTCACCTGAAGGGGCATTCCATCACAATTATATTGACAAAGTAAGATATATTAAAATAATATCTCAGAGACTGGGAATAAATCACTAATATTTGTAGAAGCATTATAACACCCATCTGTCCATGACCTGAGTTTATATATTGATGTATTGAGGAGAGCACAAAGCACTGGAGTCAGGTGAGTAATAGCAAAGTCAAAAGCATTTACAAACATAAGGATGATTGACTACAGAGAATTTCTTCACCTGATTCATTTAAACACTTCTGGAAGTTCTGTGCTGCAGGAAGATACATTCATTTTCACTTCGCACATTCAGCTTAGATGCCTGAAATGGGGTCTTTGGCCCTTTGACCTGCAGTTGGTGAAGTCTGGAGAGAACAGCAGAAACGTCCATACCTGAATCACAGACTTCCTGATTGTTAAATAGGGGACTAACCAGGAGACTTCCCTTGCAAATCTCATGTCTCAGAGATGTACATCTTTTGGAGAAAGGACATCTGCTATAAATGGGTAGTTCAGTTGCTTTCATATAACCATCAGCATCAGTTGCATTACTCAAGTATGGAGAACTGAAAAAATTCACGTTTACCTTTACTAACTTCAGCTCCTCAACAATGGCACCTTTTGGGATGCTTCCTTTCACCGTGCTCGGTATCATTGGATTGTCTCAGAGTGTTATCCACCAAGGTCTTTACCTGCTGTTGACCTGGTCTGGAAAACAAATATCCAGAATAAGCATTCCTCCAGGAATTGGCTGGGGTATTATAAAACCCTTACGGCTTTCTACTTTTAGTAACTTCAGAAATTTTCTCTTCTAATGGCCTTACATGTTGCTTTAGTAATGTTACTGATTTTTATTTTTTTCCTTCTCCTACAGAGAGTTTCAGTAACAGGAAGCTGATACTATAAATATTACTTGTTCCTATAAAAGCTTTTAAAAACTCCGTAAACTCTTGAAAATCAAATTTTTATAATACAGGTTCTTCAACTTTTGAAGTGTAACAGAAATTCTCTGGCCTTGACTAGGTGTTTTAGGTATATTAATGAGTTTAAAAATTATAAAAACCAAAAACTGGAAAAAGTCAACAGGTGAAGTTTTCTTTGTCTTGTAACTTTTGGGTTGTCTGCTCTGCTGAACAGCTTACTTTGCAATTCAGCCAAGTTAGTAGGAAATAGATGCATTTGGGGGGAAAGTGCTGCGGTATTCCAGACACAAATTTGAACTAGAAGTGGTCAAAATCTTTTGATTTTCATGCAGAGAAAAAGGGGCTGTTGTACCCAACCAGGCTGTCTTCTCCTGGACATCAGCTTGGTGGAACAAGTTGCATGAAGCCAAGTATTGGCTTCTCATTTGGAGAAAGAGATCTGAGTCTTTCCAAAGCAGAGGTAGTTTCAAAGGAAGAAATGGATCTTTAGGAGAAGGATCTGGAAAACTTAAAAGTCCAAATTTCTGCAAACTGTGTATTTCAAGAGTAATAAATGGGGGCAGAACTTAGTGGGATAGCCTGCTCTGACAAACTGAGAACAGAAGGAACTTTTCAGTGTAGTGAGGAAGAGAGAACTTTGCAGCACAGCAGAATGGGGTGAGCACTCAGCGAATAGGCAGTGTTTGTGCTCTTGGCATTTGTTGTTAATCAGAAATAACTTTCTTCAACTGTAAGTTAGAAGATTATCTTATTCTTAATCTTTCAATTCTTCTGTCCATTGTGTGTGAGTAAACTGGAATTAACACCCCCGGAATCAGCAAAAAGGATTGTGAGATGAAGTGAGGTAAATGAGGTTAGGGCTGGGCTTAAAATGCCAGCAACACGGTACTGGTGAGCATCTAGAACTGAGGCCATAACTTGTTACCCTGTGTTTTCAGGAGTTCAGGTAACACAGAATTCAGTACTGGTGTTAAGGAATATTTTTTTCACTTGTTTTCTTTGGGTGTAGTTTACCAAGTCTTCTTTCTTGCATTTCTTTGAGTAATCCCATCATCGCTTCACTGCAATTCTTGTCCATGATTAGGTTATTTCTTTGGTGTCTCTTCATGACTGCCAGATGTGGAAGTGGGATCTTTTAGAAGTCCTTATTCCTGTTTAGCCAGCTGAATAAGTGAATGGACTTTTATGATTGCTTAGTTTGCCAGTGTCAGACCTCTTTTGGAAATCTGCCCTTCTTTAAGGGATTCAATAGATGTTAAGTTCTTTGAAATCTGGTGCTGATTTGATGGTTTTGAGTGCTTTAAGAATCTGACTTTTAGATCATTCAATAGTCTGACTCCATATTTCAATTTTGGATATAGTTCACAGTGATAGTCGTTAACCTTGAATTGCTTTTTGGTGTCTCAGTTCATGCATTGTTGGGCGTTGGAGGTATTGATCCAGGTTTCTGCTTTGTTATTAACTTGTGCAGATGAGTCATTTCTTTTTCTCTGTGATCCGTTGTCTTGTGAGCTGGGGAGGCTGACTGTGCCTGGCTTTTACATTGGGTTTGATACTATGTGGTATCCAGAATCAAGCAACTGAAATTGGAAGCGGCCTGTGATCATCTTGCTTTTCCTGCTTGTTCTTCCTTTTTCTTCCCACCTAACAATGACAATGTCACAAGATCATTGCTATTTACATGGGAATCACCGTGCTGGATTCAATCAACAGCCTCTGCAAATGAAATCAATACCAGATGCTCTAGATGAAAGTGCACAGATTCTGCTGAATGAAAAATTTTGCGATTGTTTGTTCATAGATTAGTTAATTTTTTAGCTCAAGTTCTAGCCCCAGATGTACAGAGTAAGGGAGTTACTGTCTGGGGGACTCTTGTTTTCAAATTCCTTCCAGGGAAAGAGATGCAGTAAACATTAGAGATACCTCGTCTTCGTTGCACTTTGCATACTCCTATTGTGCCAGAAAATTCTGGCCACATAATAATGTATCATATTGTAAGTTTAACTTTGATTGTGCCTTCACTGTACCCATTTGCTGTATAAAAGACAGATCTTAGTAAAATATCAGGCAGGTAACAGCTACAGAATTGTAAAGGTATGTCTTAGCCCTGACTTTGAAGAATGGTCCCAAAAAACACGCTGCTTAGAAATATCTTGGTCTTTCTCAAGTCCTCAGCTTTGTTTTCTGTCTCAAATGTTGCCCATGCAAAAGAGTGCCTGAGGCACAGCTGGCATGCAGGCAACCTCAAGATACTGGGAAGCATGTATATGTAGTAAATCCTGTAGCCTAATATTTTCATAGGGTAGGGTTATATTTGCTTTGCTAGTCTTTATTTTGAAGGGAGATGGTTATAAGCTAGGTGCACAAAGGCATGTTTGTACTGGGAGATTTTATATCAATTTTAAAAAAATATCTTTGGAGATAAGGATCATACTGATACTCTCTCTAGTCCTCAGCTGTGGCATTTTGAAGCCTCAGTTAAGATTGGTTAAGCGCTTTCAAATTTGGCCCACAAATGGGCTGAGCTGTTTGCTTTCACTTACTGGATGCTTCATTATAACAGGACTTACAACATGCACTCTCTTATTCTAGGAAGCAGTAAGTGACATCCATTTCACTTTAAGTAGATGCGTACTGCATATAAATTCACCATCATGAAGTTTTGCAAGCCATACACAATAAGCCTTTCTTTCTTCCATTAATTTTAACTAGAATTTGATTCTACAGTCGTTGAATTGATCTTGCTGGGTCAGCATGGGCTCCAACTTCTCCTTGTAACCGGTGAGGTTTTTCTGCTGTCTGAGCAGAGTAGGGTGTATGCTTGAGGATGGTTAGGGCACTTGTTTCCACTTGGGCGTGATGAGGGGAGATATCTGGATATGCTTGCTTGTTCAGTAATTGGTTGTTAAGAAGCAGATACAGAAAATTGGGTGTTCCCTGAATAGTTAAAATGACTGCTGGCATCTGGCCCATCTTTCTGTGAGATCAGGTTCTCTTGTCTTTTTCTAGTACTGTACTGAAGACACAGCTAGCTTAAGACTGGCATTGCCACAAGGCAGCCAGAAGGTCCAAATGACCTTCAAGTGTCCGTTAAAGTTAGGATAGCTAATAGGAACATCCTTGGCTAATGTACCCCTGGGGATTTTAAAGGGACATAAACACTTCTGCGATGAATAAAATGGAGGAGTAAGCTTGAGAGGCCTGTACTTGAGAATGGGAAGAGTCTAGAGATAATACAGAGTGGTGTCAGGAAATGGTATGTATGTATGCACTTGTTAAGGGGCCAGGGCACTGAAAGCAAAATGAGAGTCTTCCACAATAGGACAGCTGCTAAAATACATGACATAAGAAACCAGGTCTTCCAGAAGTATGAAAGGGTCACTGTAGTATACTACAATTGCAGGGATGAGAAACCACTTCTGTTCCAGTAGAGGTAAAGTAAAGTTTAAGCTGTGTGTAGGATGTTTATGTGTCAGTTCTGTTGACTGTGTAACCACTGGGAACAAATCAACTGGAGCTGACCAGTAATGTCTTTCCCCAAGCCATGCCAGCTGTAGTCTGGGCAAATCAAGAACGTGTCAGCTTGATGGTACGAGGATGAGTAAGTCTGCAACACCTAAAAGCTGGCATGAGAGAAGTATACCGCAATTTCCTACACAGCTGGCATATATCTGCAGCCAGCAGGCTTGACATGAGCCAAGTGCATAACAGAATGACAGTATGAGTTAGAGCCTGGTTGTTTAAGTGCAGGGCTTCCACACAGGATCCTGCTGGAGGCGAATGGTCTCAGTGCCCCTGTAAGAAGAACGTGAAAGCCGTGAAACACCTACAAATAACCACCTGGTTTATTGTCTTACACACCAGAGTGCATGACAACTCGTCTACATGTGGTGTAGGAAGGGTTTCTGGAGAAATTTAAAAGCTGTTCTTGGTGAGACTAAAAGACCAATGGGGAGGCAGCAGCAGAAGAAGCAAATGTGAGTGGTACCCTGTAATCACCGCTTAGAACAGTCTGTTGTGGTGGCCAAAGTGGTACCCAGGCATGGTATCAGCTCAACACTTTCTTGTCTGAATGGTTTCTTAAACAGCAGTTTCTTGTGGCTTGTGTTGGACAGCTGGCCTGGGAGGAACAGCTGGGGAGAATGGATTTGGAGTTTCTTTTCTGTGGAGTTTTTCACTTCTTGTTTTGAGATGATCTTTGTTCTTCTCAGCAATCCCTTCGTTTTCATTTTCATACTTTCCTGTAAAGAAAGAATTATTTCCAAGGAACCACAGGTTGCACAGCAGCCATTAAATAACAACAATTTCTGGCTTAGCCCTTTGTAGACTTCTGATTTACCATGTGTGCTGTTTTTTGATTCACTAGGAAAAGAAAAAAATCTGCTACATAAGAATAATACATTTATAACAAGATATTGCTTCATAGAACTAAGTGTGAGAATTACCATCTGAACAAATCGATCAGCTTTCATTGGAATTAAAACACACATTTGGATGGAACATCATTTACACGTAGACAGCTGAGTTTGAAATACACCAGCAAAGGTCCTTTTGCAGTTTTTTGAAATTGGAAACCAGCGTGTTACATTGCATCATTCCCCGTGAGCATGAGGCAGTCTTTCAGGTTGGAAGCTACTTTAATTCTGCCCTGCACGTGTGCCCCATGATGTGCGATTCCTGCCTGTTGGTTTGCAGTGCAGTGCAGCATGTAGAAGGCAGAACAGATACTCCTTGGGGTGTGGCTCTGCCCTGATTTTACCTGCAGCCCCTCAGCTACATAGCACAACTGTTAATCTTCCAGTGGCCCACACAACACCTCACTCAGCCATCCACACCTGAAGGCGCTAAGGGAGTCATAAAACAAGCTGCTTTCTTGGGTTGCTAGGGAGTGGCAGCACAAAAGTTCTCTTTGGAGTGGGATTATGGGCTATAAGCCATGCACCTACGCAATCCTTTGCATTTAATTTCCATGATTTATTAGCGTGAGCTTCTCACACCTTCAGGGATGGTGTATTATCTTCTGGTTTTGTAAAAGGGGAATACCCATCGTTCTGTCCTCTGTTTGCTGACTGGCAGCCACAGCAAAACCGATGGCTATGGAAGGTTAAGTGGTGGGTTGGTTGCAGAGCAGAGCTTTGGAAATAGATTGAACTGCAGTGGTATTGCTGCTCCTTCCAAACTTCTAACTAAAAGATACCAGTGGATACAGTGGGGATTTAAAGCCCTTCAAGTCCCTGATTGCTCCACAACAGAGAGAAATTTCCAAGAGGAGCTTTGATCCAATGGCTGGCACTTCCAGGCTCCCAGTTCTGCAGGGATGCTCAGATGGAGAATCGATGTGTATGTGGCTTCCTGGGATTTGAGTGTCTCTGCTCTGTTGCAGAGGTTTTGCCCTGCCCCTGGGGATGCTTTCCAGGGTGAGTGCCTGCAGCAGGAGTCTCCAGCAGCTGAGACAGCTTCTGCTTCTGGTTCACTTGGGCAAAAAGGGAGAAGGGAAATTCGCTGGAAATACTTTGAATACAATTCTGTTGTCTCATGGCAAATTCTGACTTCTGGTTATCTGAAGTGGGTCAGTATGCATCATTCTCTGTGGGTGACCATTAACAGATGCAATGTGTTTCTGAGAGGCTGTTTAAGAAAATGATAAACTGAGAGGCAATTAGCTGTTGCCTGTTTGTCAGAGGTTTTCAGTGATGCAAAATGCAGCTTTGATATTTCTCCATGGCTGTCCCGATTTCCACTTTAAAAAATAATATTCTTTTCAATAAGGAGGCTTCTGACAGGCAGTTATTGTAAAGCTGGCACAAGTGTTCCTTTCTTAAAGTTGGCTCACTTAAGTGAGCCAAGATTACAACACTTTTGGAATCTATTGGTCAGAGGTATGGAGCTGGCTTTCTTGTAAGTTTTCCAGTTCTTCTTGGCTTGGGACAGAGTAGGGATGCCAAGAGGTAGAGCCGTAAAAATCTTTCCTTTTGAAGTTAATCAAATAATATGAACATTTCTCACCTCTACCTTAAGACTGTTGGGATTAATCCAGTGGCATATGGTAACCTTGAAAGACCTCCAGCACACATATCAGAGTTGTCTCTCTGGTTTTAATATGTATGAATTCTCCCCTGAAATCTTTCCTCATTCTTGATGACGTTAACAAATCACTGTACAGCTCTGTAGTATTTCTCTAGAGATTCCCCAAAGCAGCAGCAGCCGTGACCATCTGAAGAGTGCTGAAAGACTGTGGCACAGTGTGTGCACTCTCAAATCTCTGCATTTGCAGGGTGACAAGAAGGCCTGAGCAGTGAGCCTGGGCTCAAATACTTGGGCTCACATATGGAATATAAAGTTGCTCTCCTTATTTGCAGCCATACTTACTTCTCAGACTTGCTGTTTGCATACAAGTTAACGGGGAGAAAATAATGAAATTACTCTGAGAGCACTGTAGGGAGAAGTACAAGGAACAAGGAGTTAAAAGACGTGTGCCTGTCCTTCTGGGGAGGCCCTGTTGGGAGTAGTTTAAAAGCAAGGGACATGGAAGAGCTGAACAGTTTAGTGTTGGGGTGCAAATGAAGGAACTAGTGGATTTATGAACAAGTCATAGTCACTGCTTTGCCACAGACTTTCTGTGTAATCCCAGGCCAACTTCTAAAAGTTTCTGTGACTAGGTACATGAGTTTTGAAATACATATTTTAGAAAGACCATTTAAAAAATAAAAAAAGGCCACTATTTTTGAGCAGGCCAGCCTGTTTATACTTGCACAGTAACTTGAGCAGCAACTGGTTTGTCCATAGTTCAACTTGCCAGACTTTTAGTTCCTAACCTCAGAAGCAGGACTAATTGTTTTTCGTCACCTGACAAAAAGCGTTGAGAGGATGAAAGGCTGTGAAGTTGCCTTTAAATTCAAGTGTGGGGAGAGTGAAATTACAGAGAAACTGGGTGTATCACACCAAATTAGGGAGGCAGAGACAATTGCTTCATCCATGAAGATACTCTCCTACCTTGGATAATGAAAGTAAGCCAAAGGAGGGGGGGAATAGGCCATAAGCAGCATCTGAATTACTGCTTTTTATCCAAAAGAACTGTTAAGTTTGCAAGATTTTAATGGAAGAAAAACCTTTGAGGTCATCTTGTTCCAACACTGGATTATTTGGATCAAAAATCACAGAGATCTCAGATACTTGGCTTTGCTTTGCCACCCAAATAAGGAGTTTTTTCTGCTCCTGAGGTAGGAGGATTTACCCACCAAGCTCTTGGAGCAGCAGGATGAGAAAATCAAAACAGCAGTGATGAACAAAGTTAATGTAAAAGATAAACAGGTGCAAGCCTTTGTCTAAGAGCTAAACTGGTACAGAACCAATTTTTTTTCTTCCCCTGAACTTGAAAAACAGTTCGAGTCACTGTGATTGTTCCTTACAGTTGGTGTGTTTTGGGTTTTTTTTTCTGGCTGGATGGATCCAGAATAAGAAAGCTCTTCAAGAAAGTTCGTTGTCATATCAGCCACCCGGTAGTCCAGATTATGGCTGCAGTTAAATTCAGATAAAAATCTGTACTTACTTTGATTCAGCAAAGCAATTAAGCATGTGCTTTAGATCCACTTGGGATTTGAGTGTAACCTTAAAGTTAAGCATGTACTTAACATTTTGCTGAGCTGGGGCCTGAGTCTTTAACCCTTGCTAGAATATAAACTTCCTAATGAGTGTTTGCGTATAATAGACCTGTTTCTCAATAATGTTTGATTTTTTGCAACTTAGAAGTCTTTCTCTGAGCTTCAGTGGGCTTTGGATCCGGGCCCAAGAATGCAATCCAGAAATAATAATTTACCATATTTACATTGCATGTAAATTATATATGAAGAAATGAAACGGCATAATGAATCAACCACAGGGGCTTTTCTTTCACTCTGATACCAGAAGAGAAAAAGCCTGTAGGCAGCTCACAACTTTTGTTACTAATACTCTTGAGCCCTTCTCTTATTAAGTCTTCTGTTTTCTCTGGCAAAGGCTCCACTAATGTTACCCTCAGTACAACCTTCTTAGTCCATAAATGAGATTTTGATTCTGCTCTTATTAAAACATACCACTGAGCACAGGGTTTACTGGTGGGAAAATCCCATTAAGTATTTCTGAAATACCCTTTAACTGCTTGATTTTTAAGATGATAGGCGAAACTTAACACTCCTCACAATTATGTGTACAATAGCTGATACTTACGTTCACCACTCTGGCAATATGAAGGGAAGAAAGTAGATATCAAGTCTTGTATTTTAATGCCTTTGCTGTCTGAAGGGTGTGGAGGGCCCACATGTTAATATATATTGCTGCTTACTGAGGTTTTGAACCTGTTCTGCTCTGTCTGTGAGAATATATTACTGGGATGAAGCAGTCCAGGCTCCCATCCTTACACCTTACAAATATAAGAGTTAATCAACAGGTACAAGCTGGAGCTCATAAAACAAGGACATATTTTGTATGCAAAAGGATTCATCTTTAAGATGTGCGATCTGGGGCACTGTTGCTGTATGCTGCCATGGGTACATTATGTGCATTGTATGTGCTGCATGGCTTCTCACTTTAAGAGGCTACATGTACGCAACAAAGGGCTTTCTAGGCAGAGTTTCTAGTTCAAAGAGATTAAACAGAGATTTTGAAATAGTTCCTACTGCTTTCATCACTGGAGTCTGAAGCTCCCTTTATTCTCTTGAGGTCTATGTTTTTTCCCCCAGATACTACTCAGTGTTTTCGTCCTTTGTTGTCATCCTCTAAGATGGCTGATCCGTGTTCCTTCTGACTGAATTTGGGGAATCTCTGGATACTTTTAGCCTAAATGGGTGTTTCGGATCTAATCTCTAGGAGTGGGTTTGGACTGAACCTTTGTTTCAAGATCTGTTAAACTAGGTAAAACGTGGCTGCAAAATGCGTACCTCTTCTTCTTTTGCCGATTGTTATTACTCCATTTGGTGAAACATTAGAGTAAGAGTATATTCATAAATAAATTTAAAAGGATTAATGTGTGATGAATAGACTGTGTAAGCATATTACAGGCATGGTTATTATATGATATAGGTGATCATAAGTCATGGTTAAATGCAACCTATTGACCAACTGGACTCTATAAAAGTCTGTAACAAGACATTAGCCACTTGTTAACAGAGCTAGTAATCATTTATTGATCTTACATGCAGTATTTATACATCCGCCACCCTAGAAAGTGTGGAATTCAATTCCAGGATCTACTTTCAAGTCCCACTTACTATAATGGGTGACACAAATCTCTCACTTATGTATGTTTACCTGTCAGATATTGTCAGGTCCGGTAATAGGTGAATGCTGTCCTCAGGTGCATCATTGTCTTGGGCTGTAATGCCATGAGTTTTATGAATGCCAGGTTGCTTGTGTTGGAGCTATGCAGAAACAAGTACCTCAGTTTTTGTGAAGTATGTTGGTATTTTGACATTTGGTTTTGTTCAGATTAGAAATGAAATACCCAGAGTTTGAAAACCTTTACAAACAGGTGTTGAGACCATTATCAGGGGCTGTCCAAGTGATGGGCTTCCTGTGAGACCAGGACTAGAAGTCTTCAGGTCCTCATATCTGCACAAGTCCAAGGCTCAAACAGATGTTAAAGCTTATATGAGAAATGAGGTAGTCTGACGCATCTCTGCTGAATCTTTCTGTTTGAAAGAAATAGTAATTTCCAAGGGAAGTGTTTGGGTTGAATTTTTCAACTAATCTTTCTTAGTCCAGTCCAAACACAAGTGAGAAAGCAGAGTGAACTACCCATCACAATACAGTGAGATAAAAGACAATGTCCCCAAAAGTCAGAATAAAAGTGTTAGAAATACTCCAGTGGCCAGAGTTGGTAATCCCCTCCCTTTAAGAGATGGATAGCTGATGTTAAGAGAGGGTCAAATGGTCAGAGTAGGTTAGGCAGGGAGAAGGAATGAAAAGGTGAAAGGTACAGGGAAATGAGAAAGGAAGAGAGAAAAAAGGAGTGTGGAAAGGGACAGAAGCTGAAGGAATCACCCTTGTTAAAAGCAGTGCAATAGTAAATATCTTGGAAAACCCATAACACAGTCCTGCACTGTCGAATGTGACATTATGATAAGGTCTGCATTTCTCTCCTCCTAGTAGGAGCAAGTAGTGATTTTATCATGAGAGCGAGAGAAAATGATGGAGTGGTACATCCATGAAGCAATATTGTGAGGAAATAGAAAGTGCATGGCCCTGGAGGCTCAGAGAGGATGGCCCTTATTTCTCTGTCTCTCAGTGTTCCTCTGGCTCTGGGACTCAGAGCACACACAGCCCATCTGATTTAATAAAGGCAGGAAGCAAACAGTGACAGAGCCATGAGAGACTGCAGATAGGGGTTGAAGAAGGGTCAAACTCATTAGTCATATGATGTGATGTAGTGTGTGGGGAGGGGGAGAAGCTTTGAGGGTTAAGAGGAGTGGAAATAGTTACAGCACTCAAAAAACTGATGTTAACATAGCTGACCTGAATGCTGTGCTGCAAAGTGACTTTTAGGGGTAAGGACAACATCCTGACCTTTCCATTTTCTCACATTTGAATTATGATTTTATACTTTCATTTTTTACAGGCTTTTTCTATATTGTTAATACAGAGCTATATTTATTGTTTGCAGCACACAGGGACTCAAATCAGGGGTCCCTGCAGGGCTATTGCTGCTTCAGCATCAAAAGATCTGTCCTTCAAAAACTGATGCTTCCTCCTAGTTGTAGCAGAGGCTAAGTATAAGCTTCTCAAACTGTGTACTCATTCAGCAAGACTTGAACCTTTCACTCACATGCAGAGGTTCTTCAGAGGGTGTTTGTTGACTGTGGAGAGTGGTGAAGTATAAATCAGATATAACAAGGGAGAATAAGCACAACCACAGCCCACACATTTCTTCCTCTTGTTCCATGGGGAACCTAATGACAGATGCTGTGATGGCCACTCTGGACAGGGAAATTTTCAGTGTGTATTTGGAGCAAGAGCACCACAAGCAGCTACCCTGGTGCTCCCCTCCTCCCAGAGGAAAGGTAGTGAGTTAATACCCAGTAAGAGGGTACCTAGCTTAATGCCTGTGCTTCAGCATGCAACAAAGAGCTGAAGAATAATCACAAATATACATCACTGCTGTTATTAATGAACTTTCCTGAATATATGTTCATTAAATGCACATTAATATTTTAAGTAGTGGTTTTCATTGTTCATTCCAGAAGGAAGTTCCAGAGTTCTAGATACTATGTTGCATTGCAGGACAAATTTTGCTCATGGCAACAAATCTGTTTATTTCTGATGTTGCCTTTTTTTTGATTGAAAACAAGGATTATTTTTTTTTTTTTAAAGTATGAAACTGAAAACAGACATTATAGGCATCAGGTCAGAATACAATGAGAACAGATCTGAACTTTCCCTCGGAGATGTTTATTGAAGTTCAAGGGGTATTTATCACTCCCTCTTTCTTGCTGTGGAAGGAAATCCTAAAATAGCACAGTCAAAACTTTTTTCTCAGCGTGTTTCTGGTTCAGCAAGGAGTTACAGTTATTGAGTCATAAAGGGTGGAAAAGTGCAATTTTAAAGTGAAATTATTTTCCTTTTTTTTCCTCATTCCTAATTTTCTGAAGTTTTAAATATATCTGCAAAATTCCAAATCTTACATCCGCTTCTGCAGCTGGCTAGAGCAGGTCACATTCCCTGAAGTTGCCATTTCTCTCCTCAGTAAAGTAAGTGAATTTAATTTGGCAAAACCTCAGCCTGTACTAAACATAAATTCACCAGTCCTAAAGACAACTTTTTATTCTTCAGTGCCTCTTGCATCAGTACTGTCTCAAATAAATGGGCTGATGAATGAGAAGGATCAGGCTGTTAGCTGATGTAGGATTAATAAAACTATGCACATTGACACCCTCTAAATATCTTGTCCTGAGTTTATAACAGCGTCTAGAGTTTAATGCATTATCTTTTATAGAGTCTTCCCTCTCTCAGGACTACCTCATCAGAGCTCTGCAGGAAATGGCAAAATACCTTCTGTGGCCCTTTCAGGAACTGGAAACCTCACATCAGGCTTCAAGTGCTGGCTCTACCTAGAACAGGCTAGACATGGGACAGACAATATATATATTAGACTGACGAATGGAGGAAGGCTGTATTCTTCATACTTATGCAATGGTTACAAGTGCTAGTGATAAATGGTGAATTAATGCTTATTAGATATGCTGAATGGTTTAGAGCTACAGCTGAAATCCTGGGAATGTAGATATTATCAATTGATGGATTAGTTTTAATCTCGTAACAAGCACTGTATGACTACACTATTTGAAATGCAACATTTGGAATAGATTTCATTGCTCATTTGGCCTGCTGTGCATTCAGATACATCAAAGGTATCAAAAGAACAGACCAAGCCTGCAATTGCAGCAGAAATGGCATAGCTATGGATGTAGGTTCTGGCTTTCTCCATACACCAAAGTCTGGTTCCTACCTCAGGTAAGAAGTCTACACGTAGCTATAGAATTAGGATTATGACAGTGTAGAATGAACACTAAGCCTGGTATGCTTTGAGTACTGTGATATTTTGTCATCCTGATGCTTGTGATGTTTAAGCCAAACATTTAGCCATGAAACATCATTCCATTTAGCCTGTTTTTTTCCTTATCATCTTGTAATACTTTGTTTACCTCAGTTTTCCTCTGTTGACAGTGACAAGACCATATTAGTCTCTTTATATTGTTTTAATATATTACTATTTTACTTACACTTTGGTAAAGCACCTGCAGCATTCTGGGAAAAGATGACACTCCACTGAACATCAATGATTTGTGCTGTACACTACCTCCTCTATTGTAATTAGGGTTTTCTCCCTTCCTCCGTCAACCCCCTGGACTAATACGTCCTCTTTGCCGCCTTCACTAAGTCAGGCAAACATGTTTCTTGGAAGGTCAGTGTAACCTGTAGGAAATTCCTTCTGTCTCTGAGCTGGCTCATTCATCACCAGTCATAACCATTCTGGAATGTGAACTTAGAGTCTGTTATCTGGCTACTGCTAGTGATGATGCCTGGAGACGACAGCTTGGTTTTTCAAAAGCTAGGTTGACCCTGAGGGGCGAGGAAAACTTGTTTTGACAGAGCAAACTTGACACAGAAGCAGTGCAAGTGCCAATATGTACAGGAACAAGGTGTTATTTTCTCAAGGTGGATATTCTCCCCCCAACTGGGGAAAACACAGCAGTGTATGGGAAACAAAGTACTCTTTTTCCTTCCCCAAAACACAATTGTACCAGAAAGGTTATCAGTATGTGCTTTGACTGAGAGAAAAAAAGAATGACACAGGTTCATCTGGGAAGAGAACCAGGTGTGTCCTTCTCTCCTTCCTCTGTCCTGGAATGGCACTGGACCAGGTGAGTGGTGCAATGGTTATTAAGTTACTGGTCCTGAGACCTATCTAATGTTCTGCCCTTATACTCTGTTCCCTTTCCCCACTTGTCTGTTTGGAGCATGATCTCCCTACACAGTGTCTTGCACAGGGAGGCTTCTGTCCTGGTTGCTGCTGCTTACACTACAGTACTATAAAGAATGACAATAATCTCAACTCTTGACCCTGGTGCGATTATTGTTCCTACATGTTCTGCTTCCCTCAAAGACATAAAAGAACACATGACTGTGTACATTTTAAAATGTCAGGCTGACATTGTGGCATTAATATAATTTAAGCCAAACATTGCCAGTTAATTCATTTTGCTTTCTGCTGTCTTAGTGTCTTGCATTCCTTGTTTGTGGTGCTCAAAGTCATGTGGTTCCATGACACCCTTGATCCTCCTAAGCCAGGGTTTCCAAATGTTCTGAATTTGAGCAGCCAGATGCTTTTTGTTCACTTGTGCATGGCCTGTGCCGTGTCTGGGAGCTGTGACTGTTACTGAGTGTGTCAGAAAGAAGAAAATGCCTCCATGCTAGAGCTACAATATCGTATGGTTCTTTTTTGAGAAGAGTGCTTCTCTGTGGGAACCAGGATTGTCACTGAACTGTGAAGGAAGCAGCAAAATGTTGAGGCAAAGCGCCCCATAGGTAAGAATAATGTTTGTGAAAACCAAGAGTGGAATTTGCTTCTGGGGAGTAGCTTCTCTCTCTTTTCTTCTTTTTTTTTTTTTTTCTTTTTTCTGTGTGCTGCTAACACACTTGATGGACCTACACGGTATCATAAAATCTTGAGCTGAGGTCTTACAGAAATCTGTGTTTAAAGGCAGAACCTGAAAGTGTTTAGACAGACAAGTTTTGCCTAGATATAGTAGTCCCTTCCATAGTCCCTCTAAAATACTATGGAAGTCTGAAGACATCTTTCACAACTTCAGTGTGAAGTTGAAAAACACTTGCTGAAGACTTAACAACATGCTGTGATTGTGATAAGTTAAGATGTTTTATGTTTTAAAACTGACAACTCGTTTCCTTTTCATGCTAGAACCAATAATGACCTCAAAGTGGTGTCAAGGGGAGAAGCAGCATCTTTTTGTGATTGGTGGGAGAGAAGCAGTGGGAAAGTACTGTCATGGGCAGTCCCATGCAGGATGCTCCTCTGTGTAACTCAGCAGTGTCCTCCAAGGTTAATTCCACTGCACAGCTGCACTGCTTGGGGCGATAAGGGTGCATTAAATGAAAAGGGATTTCCCTCTTTGGGAATCAAATTAGAGCAGTGCAGATCAGGCCGGTTCTTTTATCTCTTTCTCACCCCAACAGGAAGCTTAGACACAAGTCCCCAAAGGTCCTTTTCTGGTCAGAAACATCTGCAAAGCACAGAACTGAAACGAGTGAGGGGATAGTGCTAACAGCCTTGCTGTTAACAGTTGAGAAGATAGAAACTGAGTAGCAATGGCTTGTGAGAAAACTGAGGAGGCTAAACATACAGACAGTAGAGATGGCTCAGAGTCATGGGTTAGTCCCAGGCGTGAACGGCAGAATCATTCCTAGGGAGGAGAGTGCCAGCAGTAGCATTGTCATTGCAGTAGTACATTCTCTAGCATATGGGAGGCCCTGAATCTTTGACCTCTATACAAAGACCTCAAAATAAGAGGGGGGGGGGGGGGGGGGGGGGGGAAGTACAGCTGAAACAAAACACATTTCTTTTGTAAAGTCTAATGTCTGAGCATGGGTCAGACATCATGTGTTCGAGAGTTTTGTGATTCAGTTTTATTCCTTAGGGAAAGAACAAAAATAACTTCCTCAGAAGCTGAAAATGCCATAGCTTGCTGGTTACTGGGTGGGATTTTCAGCACATTCCTAATTCCTGATAAATATTAATGAATGTTGATCTGTAACTTGAGTGAAACGAGTTGGTGGTCTCAGTTCAATCCTAATTAGATCAGAATTCACAGCATTAAAAAATCAACAGTGGGCTTGCTACTGTTGTCAGTGGAGTTGTAACAGCTGATGGGGAATAAATTCCCATGACGCAAAACTGAACTGTTTCTCTGTAATTCAGGCTGTGAGACTCCAATTCTAATATAAGTCCATTTCCATCATACAGACAAAGCAGCATGCCTTGTACTGGCACATCAGTTCTTTATGTTTGTTTGCTGGCATCAAGACTTGTAAGACTGTTCTTTTCCCTGTATCAGAGCTATAAACCACTCCAGGGACTAGCTATATTCACCACTGAATCCTACAGAACTGTCTGGTAGCTGATGTAGCAGAACCTCACTCCAGTAAGTGGCATAAAAAGTAGCAGTGATGAGGTGCCTCTCTCTTGTGTTGTTTTTTTTTTCTGTGTGCACTAAAACCACCTTTTAAAATCGGTTTTGTTGAAGGTCACTTGAATATGGCCAGTGCTATTGAAGCCTCTAAAGCTTTTTGCAACAATAATGCCTTCATTGTCTATGCAGCTAAATTGCAATCAGTAGAAATCCAGATGTTTGTCTGAAAGGGAGACCATGTCGGAGCATTATTTACCTTACAACTCACACAAGAGATGCTAGCAACAGCAGCACATTTATAGCAGGTTTGGCATTAATCCCATAAAAACAATGAACCAAATTCATCACTGATAAAACTCCATTGTTTTAGTGGAGTTATACAAGAAGAGACATTGCCCAGTAGAGAGATGGTTGTTGCCCCTCTTATTGGAAAGGGTGGAAAAAGATTTTTGTCTCCTTTGATATCAATACAAATGGTCTTCTAATCTCAACTGGCACACGTGAACAGTTATCAGCTTTTAAAAACTAATACATACAAAACAAGACAATAATCACAAGGTTGCCAAGTGACATCCTTAGATCATTTCCACAGCCTTTGTCTTCTTTTTTTGGCCAAAATTCCTTTAGTCTCATTGATATTGCTCTCTGTGCATCCCATCATTTATTCTGTTCGACAGCCAGCGTCATATACTGAGAAATCCAGCAAAGAAAGGCAGAGGTCAGACTTGTGACATCTTTTGAGCTATGTATGTTTATGTAACCCAGCAGGGTTCATTTCCATCAAAGATGGAAATAGCATATATCGCTGCTGCTGTGACTTACGATGGGAGCGTGGTTGAAAGGGTTGGAAAGAACTGTTAAAGGAGGCAGCTCTGTGCTGTGTCTGCAGGTCTCGTACAGTTTTTGTCTCACTGGTTTCTTATGAGGGCCCACTGGACTTACGTATTGCTTGTTAGAAGCATATCTGCTAAATAAATAATGGGGGAAAGGAAGAATGAAAACCTGTAGCAAGAAACTAGTACTTCCAGGGATTGAATCTTTATGGTAGCTCTCTGGGTGTTGCAGCCACAGAAGGAAAGGAGGAAAAACAATGAGAGCGTGTTGGGTGCATGGTGGAAAACTCACGTAACCACTGAGCCTGGTATGCGTATAGAAGAATTTTAGAAGCCTGTTGCTGCTTTTCTTGCCAGACTTGGCAATTGTTTGTTGCATAGCCATGGCAGAGGGACCTCAGTCTTTGCTTCCAATTGCAAGCAAATTGTCCTTTTCTTCTCCTAGCACCCTGGTTAGTTTTTCTGAGCACGGCATAGCCTCAGTTCTTCCCACAGAAGCTGGCGCTTGTCACTTGGGAAAGTGTGAACTTGTTGCTAGGGGCAGCAGAGTGACAGTTCTTTTTCTTGACATTTCATTGCTGGAACTTTCTGACGTTTTCTGTGCCTTTCTGGAGGAGACACATTACAAGAGTTACTCACGAAGATTTTCTGGACTGTGGTGTGCAGGAGGTCAGATTAACTGATCTAATCGTTCCCCTGATTTCCAAAGTTAAGATCTGTTAATAACTAGGTAGTTATTACCTGATTCTGATTTGGCTGAGGCCAGTGAGGTAACACCTGATCTTAATCCTGACTTCCATGCACATGCTATGATACTTTCAGTTAAATACACAGGCTGGAAACAAACATGAAACTTTCATTTATGAAAGTGTTAGGAACGTGCTTTGTGAATACTTGAAACATGCTTTGAGACCCATGCGTAGAAGCTGCTAGATTTATTCAACATACCAAACCCCCCACAATGAATAACTTTAAAACATAGATGCTTTTAATATTAATCTTGTACTCCTCGTGTTCCTGTCAACAGTAACAATGGTCTGTCATGGAAAATCAATACGACCAGCAAAACTGGAAAAATGGACAAAAACTTACAGTTCATTCCCTGGACTTTGCTACTCCTTCCCCTAAACAGGGGAGGAAGCTGGAGATTTTCCTTGAAGACAAGCATTCACAGCTGACTGAAATGCTGCTCCTTTGTTTAGTTAGTTAGCTCCTTAAGGTTTGCTGTCTGCACTCCTGATCTACTCAGACTCCAGCAAATGAGGCAATGGTCTCTCTGTGAAGTCAGTTCAAGTATGTTCACCCTACCAGAACCTCCCTTGCAGACAGTAAATCACTGTCCCAAACAGGTTGAAGACAGTTTAGTTTGGCTAGATAACAGTTTTTTGCACTAGATGGTAACTATCAGTCCCTACCACTGTGCAGTCTGGCTGCTGAGTAAACATCCAGGGGAATGTTTTTCTTGTCCTACAGAGCTTGCAATCCCAATAGACAAGAGGCAATGCAGGACTCTGAAGGAAAAACAGAAGCTAATTGCTCAGCCAACCATGCTCATCAAGTCTGTGGTGGAGCTTGGACTTGCATGCAGGTTACTAATTTCCAGTAAATTGTCTTAATATATAGGTATAGTATTGCTCTTACAGCATATTTCTTTACTGTAGCAGATCTGGGGAGACCTGAGTGCAGCTCTGCTTTAAGGTCACACAGGTAAGTAGATGTCCTGGCCTTACATGAGTATAAAAGGCGGATCTATCAGGAGAATGGCTTGAAATGAAATGGCTTTGACATGAACAGTAGCTGAGCGGGCAAGTGGGAAGTAGCCATTTCACATACAGAACAACCCTAGACTGGTCCCTGACGTAACTGGTCTGTTTTCACAGCATTTCACCTGGCCTTGAGAGCCCTATTGCTCTTTTGTAAGCGTTCTTGTTCATTCCAAGTTCTTGTTCATTCTGAAAACTATAAAAACTTCTTTTGTGTAGAACTGTTTCTCTGAGCACACACAGTGGTCAGAAAGCTGATTAAGACAGTCTGAGCATTTTAGCCAGTTACAGAGCCATAGCTTCTCTCCTGCGACTGGAATTAAGAATCCAGACGATGTGTTCAAGATTTACGGTTTCCACTGGGTTTTATGCTGCTGATGTTCATTGTGCTTCACGCAACATATTACATCCCATTATGAGCTCTGTCAGGAGAAGAGAAAATAAAGCCATTGTCTCCTGGAAAAGCTTGCCTGTTTAGCCAGCCTTTAGTGGAAGACGTGAATGTGTAGCTGGAGGCTACTGAGGTTGGTTTTGGGGAAAGGCAAAGGAGCTTAGGGTGTGTCAGTAAGGGAAGAAGATGCAATAGAGAAGTTGGAGGTTACTCACAGAAACAGGCTTTGGCCTGTAACTGAAGAAAGATTGTGAACAGACAGGATGGTTCTTTTCCAGAAATCTTGACCCCTGGAGTCTTTTCTGCAGCAGGGTTATTCAGAGAGTGATTTTGTGAGGGTAGAGATTGATTCCAGGTTTTTGCCTTTCTTTAATACTTAAATGGGCAACAAAATGTACAAAGGACTGCATTCACCCCCTGCCCTGGTTTCAGCTGGGATAGAATTAATTTTCTTCTTAGTATCTGGTACAGTGCTGTGTTTTGGATTTACTATGAGAATATTGTTGATAACACACTGATGTTTTAGTTGTTGCTAAGTAGTGCTTACTCTAAATCAAGGACTTTACAGTTTCCCATGCTCTGCCCGTGAGGAGGTGCACAAAAATCCAGGAAAGCAGAGCGAGGAGAGCTGACCCAAACTAGCCAAAAGGATATTCCATACCATAAAATGTCATGCTCGGTGTATAGACTGGTGGGAGTTGGTAAGAGGCTGCTGATTGCTGCTTGGGGGCTGGCTGGGCATCTGTCAGTGGTTGGTGAGCAATTGTATTGTGCATTACTTGGGTTTTATTCCTCTTTCTCCCTCTCCTTTTCATTACAATTAGTACTCTGTGTGTGTGTGTTCTTTTTTGATTTGGGGTGATTGTTTTTTTTTTAAACTTTATTTTGATTATTTAACTGTTCCTATCTCAGTCCGTGGAGTTTACCTTTTTCTGATTCTCCTCCCCATTCCACTGGGTGAGGGCAGTGGGGAGTGAGCAGTTCTTCAGTTAAACTCCACTTTTGAATCCCCATTGTAGGTGTAGATGTACCCTCAGAAGGTATATCCAGAATAAATTCAGAGCGGGTTTACTATACGTGAGCTTCGTGTAGTAACGGATTTGTTAAATTGTTTTTCATCTTGATATTGTGCAGTTTGTTACATGAAGGAAACATTGGATGGGAAGTAGAACAAGAGCTTTCTTCTTGGTTTTAGCACTGACTTGCTGTGTGTGACAATGGGCAAGTCATTTCCACATTCTCTAGGTAATGGCTGTCGAAGTCATAAATCTTGTAGGGGCTCCTCTACCACTGAGGAGTGCTCCCCTGCATTAGTGTCCCAAGCGCTACTGAAATATGAAGCTGATCTAATGAGGTAAACCTGTTCTTCGTCCTTTGTGCTAAACTGTAAATAACACTGTCATTTTTTGTGGCAATTCAATTATGATGGGAATTTTGGAATATATTCTTTCATTTTGGTTAAAAGTGCAAAATATCACTGTTTTACAACACCTATTGCTGTCAGCCCTACCGTTGTCTCATTGACCACCAGTATATTTGCAAGACTGATGTAGTTCCTCAAAGACCCAGTGGACCACTTTGTGTGGCCTCACTCCCACTGGTGTTCTGGAAAGCACAGCTGAAGCAGCTTTGGATGTAGAAGCTATAAATCGCTGGATGTATGTGTGTAGGTAAGCAGCAATTAACTCCCTTTCTTGCAGGGATAGAAGATGAAAACTGGCCAGATTCTCTTCATTTGGCTCTTTGCTGTCCAGGCAAAGGCGATGAGGCTGAGCACTATGCCCATCTCTTGCCACCGTGCCACTGTTCTTCTTTTATATCTCAGGCTTTGCCCTTATGGGACGGGTGAGTGGTTGTATGGGAAATAGGGTAAGTGAGGGGATAGATGCTTCCTGCTGTACAGTGCTCTCCAGCAAAGGCACAGAATTTTACCTGAAGAGTGTATGCACTTAGAAACACATTGCTCTAAGTAGAGCTGAGCGAAGTTAGAGATTGGAAACATTAAAATACCACAGCGAAGGCTGCTCTTGCAGTATTTATGATTAGAGTAAAAGCAGAATGTACCAGAAAGCTTCTGTTGGTGTCTCTTAACTCTTCTCACGAGGTTTCCCATCCTTCATCCTCAAGAGCCTGGGATAATTTGGATAGACTTCAGCTACACACCCAAACTTTGTGTGATTATCTGTACTGAACATCTGACCTCTTTTGAGGTTTGGACATCTTTGGGCAAATGGAATCTAACAGAGATAAAATCAGACTTTATTTTTCATGCCTGAACTTCAAAAGTGCCTATTTTGGTTAATGAAGCTGTGGCATGCTCATGGGTTTTTGTGTGCCTCTATCTCTTAGCATGACCAGATCTCTTGCTAATACTGCTCGTTGCCAATGTGGTGCCCATTATTTGTTCACAGATCCGTCACTAAACAACCCTGTTTTCTGTTCAGATAGAAATGTTCTGCATGCCTGTATTTCCTGGATATCTTATGGGACTGAACTTTACCCCATGGTGTTGTTTGCAAATTAGTGATTCAGACCTTCTTTTCACCTGCTTGTCCGTTTTTATTTGTGCTGTGGAGTTTATCACCTCTCACAAGAAAAGCGATTCCCCAGTTGCTGCAAAAGACCATGATTCCAAAGGCCTCAATCAAGCTATGAGAAATTATACTAGCTGAGGATTTAGCTACTCAGTGTTTGGTTTTTTTTATTCCCCAACTTAAACTGATTAAGTGGAACAGTTAAAGGAGAGTGCTAACTGGCCATCAATGAGTAGGCAGAAATTACTATTACGATTCTTTCACATCCTTTGTTTGTCATGCCAAAGGTCCTAAAACTTTTCTGAATATTCTTATAAATCATCTCAGTATTTGTAGAATTTAATTGCTTGTTGAATTGCACCAAAGCAAACTCATTGGGATTGATGGGCCTTTGACCTACGAATCATAGCTATTTATACCAGAGCGAAGCGGTGGTGAAATAGGACCTTCTTGATCTGGCAACATTTTTGCCTCCACTTTGAACTGATTTTATTGGAGGGAAATGACCAGACAAGATACTGTCTGTTATATACGATTCAGTGAACCCTTGCCTCTGCCTGCGTCTGTCTGCTTCTGTAGTAATGCAAACAGTTCAAAAGCCTCTGTACTCTGAGAGAAGCTAAGCAGATGTGGGGAAAAAAGAAACCGCTGTGTCTGGGGCATAGTTTTCTACTCGCTTACATCACTGTGGCTCCACTGAACCCCATGGAGCTATTCTGGAGTGAGGGGTGTGAGATCAGCATCCTTTCTGCGGGTTCAAATGCTTACAGATCCTCTCACTACTGAAAGTGCATTGTATAAACAAATCACGGACAGGACACGTGGCAAAGGGAGAAAACAGACTAGACTGACAGACAGACAGGGGTCCATAGACAGCCAGACAACAATTATAAATAGCACCCTTTTGAGGTCTGTTTGATGTGTTGCCCAAGGCCAGGTGGAAAATCTTTCCATTGCTGCCTCTTCAACTAATCGCTTTCCCCTCATTTTTCAATAAAGATTCCAAGTTTGGTCACTTCTTTGGCACATTTGTTTCCCATTAGAATACTTCGTGCTATTTGACTGTGTTATGCTAGATAATTGCTGTAATAACAAACCAAGGAAAAGCTTTTGAACATTTTAGGAAGTAATTTTTTCCCTTATGAAAATTCAGCAAATGCTGACAGAGATCTGGGGAATAGCTAAGGAAAGTCAAAGAAAGAGAGGAAAAGGGGAAAAGGAATGTATTGACTTTTATTGGTGGTATTTCTGCACTTACATGTAAACCACATGCCAAAAATTTAATTGCCATCCAACTGAATGTTTATATAGCACTTCCAAAGCTTTTTAATGTGTCTCGTTTCAGTGAACCTCACAGCATCCTGTGATTAGGGGGATACAAGTTGTTGTCTTCTACTGGTGCTGGAGGAGTTGAGACAAAGTCTTGTTTAAGTATCAAAATGGTCGCAAAGCAAAGATAGGAATTCAAGAGATCCTCACACTGCTAAACTTTACCACTTCCCATATATTAAGGGCAAGATTGTTTGAAGTGCCTCAGTAATTGTGTAACTCTGCTTCCACTCACGGCAGAGTGAGTTTTAGCAGAGTAGTGCAGGAGAAAACAATTAGAACATGTTTAGTACTTTCAATAAACTACCCCTCTGTGTTTGCATGCTGCCAAGATGCCTTTAAGAATTTAGTGTGGTCAAGGGGATAGGGAGATAAATAATATAAACCAAGGAAACGAGGCTTCGGGCTGATTTACTGAAGCCTCTTAGCTAAATCCGTTCCACTAATAATATGAAAGAGGTGGAGCTTTTTGTCTGCAATGTCTGTACATTTCCCATCTTACAGAAAAAGCCTCAAGTGCACTCAGTGCTCGAAATTAGTTCTGGGGTAGAGGTGTCTGAGGTAAGAGACAAATGTTGACAAGGGTGTAGGATACATGATGTCTGTGCCTGGCCTGCCGTTAGGCATTGGGTGTGTTTGTGTGTGCTTTCTCCCATCACTTGGAGCTTCATTTCCCTTGTTTCACAAAGGAGGGATGATGGCACTTAGCTCCTTTGCAGAGTGCTTTTAAATCTAGTCTTGAAAAATACTAAGAGCTCCTCCCAGAAGTAGCCTCTGCTCTTGTCTTAGAGCAGGATTTTCCCTTATTTATTGTCTTCCTTTTTTTTTCAAACCATCTTGGTATTTGTGATGTGGGAAGGGAAAGGAAATAATATAATCTTCTGCCTAATTTTACTTAACTTGGACCTCTGTATGTGCTGCAGATGGTCCAGCTTGGATACCTCCTCTGTTGTGGTCCATACCGATTGCATAGCCTTAGGTGTGGCCTGTCTAGATTCTGGATTTCCCTATGAGCTGTGGTGGAGTCATCCTTCCACTGAGCCAGTTCTCCTGAATCCCAAACACAGTGCAGCTATTGCTTCTGCTGATCACATCACCGCTGCTTTCCCCAGGGCTTTGTTGATGTCTGGTTTTGCTTTGCCTCTCTGTGTTGGCATTGAGTTTTCCTTAGTACAGCAGCTGCTAGATTACACACACTTCATCCTGGTCTGGTAGAAGAAAGATGGAGAGGTAACAAAAGTCATGTGTCTACCCCTTTTTTCCCCCCTCCTTTCTGGGAAGCTGTTTGGATGTTGCTGGATACATGGTAGGAGATGTACATGATGAATCCATGGGTAAAAGGGACAGCACAGGTTTTCAGCCACTTTTCTCTTCTGCAGATTCCTCACTGTGCAACCTCTGCCTGAGCAGCTGACAATCCTTTGATGACAGCCCCAGAGAGTTAATGAACTAAAAGGGCTATGGGTTATCTATTCCCAGAGATTGGGGAGCGTGAATTAAATGGTCTTTTGGAAGATGGGAAATAATTATTCTTCTGCTTCAAAGCCATGTCCAATTGAATGATGTCGCCAGCGCGAATCAGCAATCACAATCACTGATGAAGACCCATTAAACAGATTGGGCTGAGTAATGCACAGGAAAAAATGTCAGGAGCATCTTTAATTCTGAGTCTCTCATCCCTACAATGGTCTCTTTTTCTTTTTTTTTTTTTCCTGTTCTTTTTAAAAGAATCTTTTAAAGTGCCTAGAGCTTTTCTATCTCAGCAGTTTGAAAGCTGGAAATAGCTAGGAATGCATTTCTACACCATCCCTGATGGAAGGGCAAAGACTCGAGTAGCTAAGTTTCCTGGGTATTGTCTGGGATACCTGAACGGTATTTTTAGGATATGTGAAGTCAAGAAACCTTTTGGGAAAAGGCTTGGGAAGACCAGTTGGGAGTTCCTCTGCTCCCAGCTCTGGTATGTTGTTCTGTACAGCACTTCCTTCTGGCAGAGGCCAGGGAAGGAGCAGGCTTCCCCAGGGCCAACACTTTTGTACACTTCAAGAGAAGGGCAAGTGTTGAGTGATCCTTACTGAAAGAAAGACACATTCTTCTGTAGTTTAACTATTGCAAAAGTGACATAATGAAGTCAAACATTAGGGCATGATCATTAGGGGAATTCATTAGAAACGCTTGGCTGTACAGTGAATTCAGTTGGAAGTTATGAACTATAACTCTTTAGTGTTATTGGAGGGAGGAAAATCTTATTACAGTGTTTTGCTTTTTCACCATATGAGCTGTAACTTCAGGAAAGTAGTACCAAAGGTAAACTTTGCCATTTCATGCACATGCCAGAGAAACAGGTCAGTATGTTGGGCAGCAGGTTAATTGACCTGTTGGGTAGAGTCCAGCATCTCCTCCAGAGGACAGTAAGTTACACAGATGGTAAAAAGACTGAGAAAGGCCCATATTTAGGAATAAAGGAGTTGTCACTTGTGAACAGACCCAGGATCTGCCTAGTCCACTAGTGGGGCCCTTACTAGTTAGTCACTGTATAATCTGCCTCCCTGTTGCACCTCACCTTAATCCCTAATAGGTCAAACTTCCTGCGTTGCAACATTCACAAAACACAAAGGGGAAAGGGCAGTGGCACAGGTGTTCTGCAGAGATGTAGCAAAAGGGAAATGTGGTCTCAAGGCTGTACTAAATAAATAACTGTCCTGGAGTGGTTTTGAGGATGGTGGGGTTATGTGAAGATGCCGAGAAGGAGGGGTAACGGCCCAGTCTGGAGCATTGTCAGACCTCAAAACCCTCAGCACATAGCTGGGTTTCAGCTGTCCAGATTTGGACAGCAACAGTGTAGGTGTCTTCATCTGGGCTGACTTCACTGGCAATGGTGAAAAAGACATTTCCAAGGCAATTTATATTTCTGAGGCAATCTATATTAAAGGAGCCATCCAAAACAGGTCAAATGAAGTATGGTCTGGAAATGCCAGTTTCTTTCCATTTTTTGATAAAATTGAGTGGAGTTTACTGGCTTACTTGTCTTCCATCTGCTGTTGGGATTGCTACATCTGACCTCTAATCTCAGACCAGTGTTTCAATTCTCATTTTCATTCCCTCCTCGCAAGTACTCAGAGTTTTCCAGCTGTCACAGATCTGAGGAAAAGTGAGTAGCATTTGTCTAATTCTGCAGCCTACCCAGAACAAAAGCTTCAACAAATGCAGACTGTCCCCCTACCATTGAAGGTAACAGAAATGTGTTCATGGGAGGTCCATGCAGGTTCTCTCTGGAACTTGGGTTTTGCTTTACTTCAGCCTAGGAAGCAGGAACGGTGAGGGGGATCTCCACATAGACTGATCAAATAGCATGTCCTTGATGCCAATAGTAGATAGTCTGCACACAGCATAAATAACAATGTCATTTGTGTAACAGGTAGTAAGCAGCTCACTCACCTGAAAGCTAGGGAGGGTTTACCCAAGTCTGGTAGTGTGACACTGTTACTTTTTCTGTTTATGGACAGATTGCATGTGTTACTCTGTGTCCTGGGTGTTAAGCCTATTAGCCAAAATTCATTTAATCAAGAAACAAAATCCACCGACGATCCTTGTATCCATGGATCAGCCTTTCAGGTGTCTTGCTCAGTGCAGTTTCTAAAGCGCTGCAAGGTGGGCTCAGAAGCAGATGAGGGCTTATAAACTCTGAACAAAAAATATCAGGCGAGCACAAAAATCATTCGGAGACTTCTAGTCTGCATTGGCATACTCTGGTGCTGTTGATTGATAGTTGGATCAAATCTCCATTCTCCTCTATCTGATTTGATATATATTGGTAGTCCTGGTGTCCTCCACCTGGATGTGGGTACATTCCAGCTCAATAGCAATAACATTTGTACAAGCAGGGTGGCAAACAATACCTGCTTGTTTTGACTGTAGGTTGTTAAAATGCTACTTTGGAGGTTGTGTCATGATGTTGGAATGTGATTCAGTATGAAAGACACAGAAGTGTTTTAAAGGAGTATCATGCAGGTCCCTGCTCAGCTACATGAGGATACGAGTGAAAGGCTTCAGGGCATTGTGCTCATTCCATGTGAATGCTGCAGAAACACTGTTCTTTCAACTTCTCTTTGTTTTCTGAAGTTCTTTAGCATGCCTTTTGCTCTCTTGTGAGGTTTATCCACTCTTCCCTTTCCCTTGACAAGCAGTATCTGAAAACTAGATGCTACAATTAGCTAAGAACTTACCTGTGCCAGAAAGAAATCATTCCATGACCTCTACTGAGTACGATGCTCCTAGTAATACGGTGTGAGAAGGGTCTTACTGTAATAATGAGACAAAAGCCAGAGGGTTGAAGTGGTGAAAAAATAAATTCACTGGAAAAAGTCTGTTGAGGGCAGTTAAATCCAAAGGATTCTCTTCTGCCTCTGAAAACAGAAATGACAATTATTGGAGGTTGGAAGAGCATTCTGCAGCAGAAATACAGTGTGCTTGTCCTGTCCTTTAAGTCTTTCCTAGACATTGACAGTCACAATTGGGTGCAGGACACTGGACTGAATGAACACCCCAGAAATGACTGTTCATGTGATTTGAGAAATGAAGAAGACAGAGACACTAAGGAACAAGTGCCTTGTTCTGCTGCTGGTATGCTGGGCAGCAACTTTCTCTTGTGTCCTTCCTACAAAATGGAACAATTGAGGTTTTGGACAAATTTGTCCACCAGTCATACTGGACAGCTGTGTGTAGCTGGGCTAACATTCAATGGGTATAATAGGATGCATTCATGAGTATGGTTGGATGGGAAATTCAGAGATGCTGGAAAATTGTCTTGTGCCAGAATGGAGTGAAAATCCTGAAAAATGTCATGTGCTGACAGATTAAGCGGAAAAAATGTTAAGTTCTACTTGGTTGAAATGTTTTGTTTTGTCAACTCTATGAAAAGCTGAAAAAAAGAAAAATCAAAATGAAACATTTCAAAATTTAATTAAACTGCACAGAAAGATTTTATGAACAAAAAGCAAATGTCTTCAGTGACTGTTCAAGCAGCATGTTTTGATTGTTTTGGAATTTTTTCCCCCCAGTCATCTTTTTTTTTTCTTTTTTTCTTTTCCCTTGGGTTTGGAAATTTAGTGGCACCAAACCATTCCTAGAAAAAAGGTCTTGGTTTGGATGATTCCAAGTTTTTCAACAACAACATATTTTGTGAGAAAATTCCCTGCTGCTTCTGCTCATCAATAAAGTTGATGAGTTTAACCAGCCTCCTGGCTGGCTAGGGAAAAAAAGATCCCCCAGTTAGAGAAGTGGATAAATAACTTGGCACAAAGTCCTTCTCTGTTGACTCAGTTTACTTTGTGGACCCGGGCACGATTGTCATAATAAATTAAAGCATGAACATTCCCATTTGTCACTTCACCACTTCCTTTTGCTGCCTTCCAACATGTGGTAAACCCATTAGTTTTAACACAGAGAGAAAAGACCAGATGAGGGGAGGAGAATAATGCTAGAATTAAGGGGAGAGAGGAGAAAGAGGAAGACATACAGGGTAGTGTGAAGGCATCACTGAAGCAGACGCAGCACCAGTTGCATATTTACAGGAGCATAGCTGTATTAAAGTCATTGAGGTTTATAATCTCTTTCTGGAGGAAGAAAGGAGACAGCGGTTCTTCTGGGAGTCACTAATAACCACCCTCCAAATTCTTGGGGCTGGCCCAAAATCTAAGGGTAGAGAAAGATTCCTCTCAGTCATGCCCTGTTCCAGTATTTTGGTTAATTATGTGCTGAAGTGTTCACATATAAGATGTTACTTGGTGTCTCTTCAGTTGTGCACAGCTTCTCTTGCCATCATATGTGGTAACTTCCTAAAGCTAAAGGAGGATGTGTTCAGATCAGGCCCCTTGTTGACAAGGCGTGAACAGATTAATGGCCATCCCATCCCACCTGGCTTCACAGGAATAGACTTGGTCCAAGCGGGTTTTCCGGGAATCCCCCACCAAACTTGAGCCCCTGCAGAAACAGAGTTTTTCAGCCTTGAATAAGAGCAGAGGTCAAGATCAGAAATACAGAAGGATGGGCGTGTGTATGTATGTGCGATGGGAAGCTCAGAAGAATGTAAGTTTGGGATTTGAAAGCATCACAGTCCTGAATTATGATTATTTATTGCCATGATAGTGCCTAGAGGCCCCGGCCTCATTGTGCTAAGGACTCCACAGACATATAATGAAGAGACAGTCCCTGCCTTGAAGATGAATGAGGGAAACCTCCCTAAAGGGGGTTGGGAACAGGTGTGGCATATATCCATCAAGCTGATGGAGTGCGTTTATGAGGTGTGTGTGTAAGCATATGCAAGTGCAAGACAGACAGCAAGAGAAGGAGAAAGTCGGATGTCAATTTTCATCTCCCTGGCTCTAAAGAAGGGGTTTTACTTCTTTCAGTTATTTTTATTTCGACTTTCTTCTCCGGTAATGATTATCCACAGGTAAGATAAGAATTAACAAAAATTTTTTAGTGATTTTGCTAAAAAATCTGGATGCTGAAAGACATGATTCAGTAATTTGCTCTGTATCTTTAAGCAAGTCACTTCTGCTTAAACTTTTTTCAAAGCTAATTCACTACCTAGCCCCCATAATGTCTCTTTATAAATCTAGCTTTTTTTGTCTTTTAGGTCATCAGTTTCACTAAGTCTAAGCGAATAAGAAAGCAAGTGAATAAAGAAATGAGTTTTTGCATAAGCAGCAGATTTAATGAAGCCTGATTTCCCCATGGAGTTGTATCTCACGTCTTACAACTCAAACAGCTCGTGACATCTCTGTCCTTGCTGTGTCCCCCACCACACTGGTGCTGGGTAACGCATAAAACTTATTGTTTCGAGCTTTTGGGTAGGGACCCACTGCTGCTGCTCATGACAGGGAAGCTGCTGAGTTTTTACCACCTCTCCTTTGTTTGGGAGACTCATTTGAAACCTCTACCCCCCTGTCAGATTGGTCTGAGATTGGACCATGGGCCCAGAAGTTAAGTGATCAGAAGAGAAATTGGCAAATATACGGGCAACATAATCACAGAAGTCGTGATGGTTTGGGGCAGCTGGGCGAGCATTGGTGATCACTTACTTATAGCAACCTCCTGGAAACCTCAGGGTAAAAATTGCTGAATATTGAGGAATACTGTGTTTGTTAAGGGTTAATGAAATAACTGCTCTGAAGCTCCTAGAGAGGGGAACTGAGTATTCTGCATGTCAGTGGGCCATGGTAGTTCTTGAGTACTTTAGAGAGAAAAAGCAGGAGAGATGTATAATTTTTTTTTTTCTTTTAGTTCTTAGAACAATCACCAACAAGAAGAAACTTAGCTATTCTTAGTTGCATCTAGGGGCTATGCATAATCTTTCCTGCTGAATTATGGAATATGATAGCTTTTATTAAATCCATTACAATTACAGCATCTCTGCTGCACAGGTTTAGAATATGGAATAAGTAGGGTGCATAATTTCAAATAAATATTGAAGATTTTTATGCGTGATACATTTTTAGACTCTTAAGAGATAGAATTATATTTAGTTAGGGCTATTTTCTTTTAATCTACACAAACTTTCCTATCCAGCTACTTCACAGTGCTGGATACTTCTAACAAAAATTGTTCATACGGGGAGAAGATCATGACTGTTGCTGTTTTACCCACGGTTTTGTCCATACTGGTGACTTGGGTCTTCTCTGAAGTAGCTGGGTATATAAAGTCAGAAAGAATTTTTTTTGAAAGTTGGAGCTAATCTTAGAGTACATGCAACTGGGGAAAAAACCAAAACTTTTATCAGAAAATTAGGAAGTACAAAACCTGGACAAATTCTTTTGAACAAAGAAGTAACAAGTGTGTATTATTCCAGAATTTGGGTTGTATCTCTTTTCAGGGAGCACAGGAGAAGCAGGAGAACAGGAGATTTAAACATGGCTGTTACCCTGGATCTCTAGCTAGCAGCTCTGTTGGGTTCTTCCCTGCTAGTGGACTTCTCCTCTGCGGTGCTGCCCACGCAGAACCATCTAGATGAGTGTACAAGGGGTGCCTGAACACGGGCAAGTGGAAGCTCCTTTCCTTGGCCTTGCTGCATCCCTGCCTGGGCAGATAATGTCTACAGCCATGCAAGAGAGATGGTGCCCTCTAAGCAGCACTGGTCTGAGCCTGTCGATGCGTTGCTAAGAATTTTTTGCTGATAGCCTTGGCTGTTCAAGCTGTCAGCTCTTTGCTGGCTCCTCAGCAGCTCCCAAGTAATCTAGTTGCAGCCTGTCACTGAAACTTACTCACTAAAGAAGTAATGTGAGAGTGCCATTGGCATGAGAGGTAACAAGCATGCTGCTCCTAGCCTTGTGGTAGGTGCTTCACAAAACCCACTAGTAATAGGAATACTTGATCCCCAAAGTAGCAAGGACAGTGTCAGATGGGACAGCTCACTGTTTCCCTTGCAGGTTGCTCAGACAGTTGACAGTGTAGCTCCTGGGGAGCTACACAACCCCATTGCCCCTTTGAGAAGCAAAGATGGAAATTTCTGAGCATGAAACCGAGAGGGAAACCCCCCACTGTACGATTCTGTATTCTTCCTTTGTCTCCCGCACACCTGCTCCCTTTCCTCTTCCGTTCTCCCCACCCACTCGTCAAGAAGATGCTCTAGGTGTTGGCTTTGACTTGGCTGCCAATATGCTGCGGAGATGTGTTAATGATGACTGGCAGGTTTTAAAAGCGCTGTTTCAACACCTTGCTGTCACCACACCTCATACTTCAGCAGCTTAGCACATGTTCCAAGGTGTTTAAAGAGCTTCCCGTGCAGCTCTTTTCCAGGCACTAACCTCTTGCCAGGAGCAGTAGCAGCTCCTGACCGCACTTTTCTGGCTGTGACCTTGTTAGTATTTGCCTACGACATGTAAATGAGCAGCATGGTCGTTAGCTAGCGAAATGTGTAATGTTTTCCATTGTGTAGAAGGCTCAGAGCTGACAAGACTGGAGCTTGTGTTCCAAAGTCTAAAGCAGTTGGCAGGTTTCTCAGTACCAGTTTTTTATGCCCCCAAGTGGGTTATGGAGCGGAAAAGGGGGTGGAGAGGAAAGGAGCAGGAGGAATGTGTGTGGGTGTGTGGTGGGGGGAGAGTTAGCGGGAGAGAAGGGCCATTTGCAAGCCACCAGCTTTGAATGTAACTCACATGGGCCTTGTGGTGGTGCTGAAGGGCCTGTTGTACTCGTTTGATTGACTCTAGGCTTGATGCTGCTTGCCACTTACCAGCACTTGTCTTTGCTCATTAGCAGGGGGATTGTGGGCAAATATTTAGATATTCAAGAGAGGAAATGTTAATCTTTGCAGTGTTCACTGAATATTTAAATAAGGCAGCAGGCAGCTTTGCTCTGTGTGACCTAGACTTACAGTGCTGAGGAAACACTTAAGTCTTGGGATGAATTTATAGTCCAGCACCTCCCTACTATTGGGGTTTAAGTCACGCGGTGAAGTTCAGACCTTTTCAGAAAAGGCAGCGCAATCGGTCTGCGTAAGCCCTACAAACAGAAATGGCGCAGCGGCTTTGATCTGGCCAGTTTTAGGCGCAGACAAGTGCAACCCCCATGAAGTTAGAACGGTGCTGGCTGTGCTGTAGAGCCTCTGCTCTGTCGGTAGTAGGAGATGGCCTCGCAGTGAGGGTTGAAGGTAATGATGACTAATGATTGCTGGTAGTCTGGACACTCAGGGTGCTCCTTTTGATAGAAGATGAGAAATATACAGACGTTCTCTTGAGGTTTGGACAGGCAGATTTCCAAAAGAAAAGGATTAATTAGGAACTTCATGTGTTTGGAGATGAACGTGGCATTTGCACTGGTGTCCTGATACCTCGTATTGATCTGGCAGATGACAGATAGACTACCTATCTCCTTGGAGTGTGGACTTGAGTATGGACTCAGGTGCGTTTAGTCTGCACTGACAGACTTGAAGCAGGTAATGTGAAGTGTCTTGCATCACACGTTACTGCCCAGGACTTTTCTCTATATTGACATAATTTAGTTTATGTTCCTTTTCATTGCTACCTTCTAGTAGTATTCTAGACAACA
The DNA here is from genome assembly GCF_017639655.2 of Falco naumanni. Classification (NCBI taxonomy): domain Eukaryota; kingdom Metazoa; phylum Chordata; class Aves; order Falconiformes; family Falconidae; genus Falco; species Falco naumanni. The sequence goes on along the minus strand of NC_054054.1, from coordinate 91,481,708 downwards.
AATATAGAAGCAGCAAAATCTAATTTCAGAATGTTGCAACATTGTAGAAAATGAATATTGAATTAGCAGTTGCTGATATCTGCACTTGAATCTTGATTATTTTATATCAGAATCAGGAACCTTCTGTGTAGGATATATATCATGTCTGAATTTTGGATATTTAGTATCTACAAGAGTACCTTAGAGAAAAGCTCTAGACTAGGAATTACTTATGGGAATAATATTGTTGGATAAGGTTAAAAGACAAATATATCTGCATACATTTTAACAGATGAAGGGCCAAGAGGATTAAATTTGATGGCTGCTTATTTAATCCATGTTTTCAGCTCCGTAACCTAAAATGAACATGGTACTAGCTTCAACAAGATAAAGGAGTAGGTAAGTTCAAACCAGATCCTGGCAGGTGCTGAGCAACTACCCTGACCCCATTGCATTTCTGTGAATTGGAACCTCTACATTTAAGGCAATTCAGTTAACCTGAAATTACTCTCATTTAATTTGATTAATTTATAGCAAAAGCACCTGGGAAATTATTTACTTATTCCTAAATACAGTCACTGGTTACATCCTGACAGAATGAAGTGAAAAACATTTATATGGATTTTACTATTGATGTAGTTCCTAAAAACAGTTTCTTTATGTTTTCTGTCTCTTGTATTCCAGTAGCTGCTAGTCAATTAAATATTTCTCCAGTAAATTTGAGGCTTAGAGAATCACTTGGGAGTTGTAGAACTCCTTTTAGTGGGAATTAAAAGCCTGTTACTGTAGGTTTAGGAAGATCTGACAGTTCCACCCTGTGTACAGTTCCTTTGTTTACAGATGGGCCGCTTACTTGGGATCTCTTCCTGGTTTTCCTTTGGTGTTTTTTTCTTTTTGTTTTTATTAGTCTTTTTCTTTATGCCATATTTTGGCTTTGGGGAATTTTGGGGAGGGCAGAAAATTATTGTTCCACTCTCTATTTGACCTTCACTCAAGACAGAGAGTCAGCAATGCAAACCATGGTTTCATACCGCATGGGCCAACTATCCACTGGGGATGAAAAGCAGCAGATACATTTCACTGAAGCCAACTTGCAAGCCAACAGGTAGCAGTGACTTTAGTCACAGCCACAGCAACGGTTTTTAATCATGCCACTGTATTCAAACTGGCAAGGTGGTGCTGATAGGTAGGAGATGCCATGTTTATACCATCTGGTTTCAGTAGTCTTGGCTTTTCTATATTGTCGGGGCCAGATTGGCAGAGCTTTTCCATGCGTACAGTAAATGGCTGTGTGTGTTTAATTTCTGAAATGCCCTCTCTGAGCCTGCTCTCAGTGTCAGACATTTTTTGTTGTGCTTCCTGACTAACCCTGGCATTGCGTTCAGAAAACTCCGGCTCATAGCTCTCCTCAGATATAGGGCACTTGCTGCTCTAGGGAGTAATACAGTAATGGAGAGAGCATCAGAGAGTCTCCTGCAGTTAGATTTGTCAGCTGCACTCGAGTGCATCACACCCAGCAGAGTAAAATTCCTGGTACCGTTTCTTCCACCAATACTCCCTTGTCAGAGCTTTTCCTCCTCCTCTATTACCTCTGCCTGGAGCCCAGCATTAGTGGAATGGTGGGAGTCATGGGCAACATTAAAACAAAGCTAGAAGAGCCTAGCACAAAACAAATTGCCACCTGTGGAGTGCACATCCTTTGCAGGAAGCATCCCCATCTTAGCACTATCTGAGGCTTGCTCTCTAGTTGCTGTTTTAATCCATCTGATTTTGAAATGATGTTAGGTGTAGGAAAATAAAAGCATGTTTAACTGGGGTTTGTGCCAAAGACACAGTGGAAGGAGGCTCCATGTCTTCATCCATCACCTCTCCCTCTGGGGCTTCTGTCTTGGCAGGTGTCTGCAGAATAGATGGCAAACTGTAGTGGCTAGTGCTCAAAAAAGTTCAGAGATGCAGCAATAATCCTGATAACAGGGCAAGTCAGAGTGCTATAGGGTTTTATAAAGAAGGACTAATGGGGATTTGAATTTAAGCGTTTTACTGCTTTTCTACATTTTTCCCTACAGCTTAAGGTGTGTGTTCCAGCTGCTGGTGCCAGACTGAAAAGCTTAGTTCAGAATGCAGATGGGCCTCCGCCCATTCATGGGGCAGACCGCAGAAATTTTCATCCCTGTCGTTTGTTCAGTTCTGCCTGTGATTGTTAAAAGATAAAAAAGTCATTCTCTAATAGTTTTTAGAAGCTGCTGTAAAACAGATCCACAGATTTCATTGCTGATACCTGAAGAAACTTGTCTGATTAAAAAATGTTACCGCTATTGATTTGGGTGGGCAGTAGCATTCACTAGGACAGACAAAGGGACAGTGCCACTTTGGCTTGAAGACCTGTTTACCTAGGCAGTGATGTTTTCTGTACTGATGCAGCTATTCTTCGTAAATAAATGTACACCATGTAGAAGAGAAGCAATTTCCTATACTCTCTTTAGCCCTCACTGCTGACCTCCCAACAGGAATTATTATGCTGACTTTTACATAGCAGTGAATATTAGTCTACGTGAAGGGGAGGCTCCTGTCCCATACTTTCACTATATTATGCTGTTATTGGCTCATTGATTTGAGGTTTTGTTGTTGTTGTTTTGGTTTTGTTATTTTACAAACAAGAAAAAAGTAATAATTAAAGAAAAAATCCCCCACCAAAACCAGAAACCAGAAAGAAAGGAGGCAGTTTGTGATTCTTGATCGCATGTGGCAGGAAGAAAATATTTAATTCATTTTCCAGTGCAAGCCATTGTGAACTCAAACGGGACATTGTCAGGTAATTTGATTTTCCCACAGAGTGTTGCAACCTATCGAGGAGAGTATCTTTTTGGTGTGGTATATGCCAAGCTCCAGAAAGGAAAATGCTGGGGAAGCAGTGCCAGCTGGCTGTGATCCCAAATTCTACTTCCAAAGCCAAGGTAATGGCATCAGGAAAGCTGGCATGAAAGTGGAAACAAAACAATCTCAGTGTCTTGACTGCTGCAGGCTGCCTCTGGAACGGCTTGCACATGAGGGAGGGGAGAGCAGGAGACGGGAGGAAAAAATGTTTGCCCAAGTAAAAAGTGTTGAAAAAAAAACATCCAGTGAAGCAAGTTGTTGATGAGATGTGCAGTTCTGTGGAAACCAAAAGACTCTGGGGAACAGTCAATCTCAGTGAGATATTTCAGCAGGAAAAATCCAAATCCTTAATTTTTACAAGTAGCAAAATTGTAAATGTTGACAGTGTTGAAATATGACATTAAATATCATTAATAATTAGATATTTAATTAATTAGAATTAGATATTTAATTAGATATTTAATTAGATATTTAATTGGATAAAATTAGATATTTAATTAATTAAAATTAGATAATTCCATTTTGGTTTTTAAGGATGTGGTAAATTTCTAATTCTGAGGTGTACATATTTCATTCATATGCACTATATTTATTATTAAGTCAATATAAATAAACAATATCAATAAAAATACAACTGTTGTTATCAAAACAAAACCTTTACACTCTGGTGAACAAGCTGTCGTTCCCCCAGGATTGTTGGACGTGGATAATTCTGAATTTTCAGTTTCATGTTCTGATTCAGTGCAGTTAAGGAGTTTATTTCTTTGATTATGAAAATTCCTACAGAAACTGCTTCTGGGCCGGTTTTAACCAAGGTGTGCTTTGAAAGCGTTTTAACTGTGGGGGTACAGTTTTATCTTCCAGTGCATTTTAGAACAATAGAGGACCTACATGATATTACGTATGAAACACTTAGATTTTAGCTTGGGCCTGTACCTGATGTTCCCTGCCAAGCAATAGGGCTCATCAGCTGGGCTACAGTCCCATTCAGGTGTGTCTAAAGGACTTTTCTAGTAACGGGAAAGGTTTTCATCCTGCTCGTGAGGAGTGCAAGTGATATTAGTTCACAATGATCTGCATCCATCTGTTCGGATTTGTGCAATAGCAGAATTGGCTCAAGGAATTCTGAGGTTGGCTGAGAAGTCAGAGGCACTCATGGGTGCTACTTTGGTGCCATGGCTTACTGTTCTTAGTGTTTCTGATAAATTGTAACAGAAGAATCATAATGGATTTTCACAGGCTGTTTTTTTAACCTAACAGCTGTTTTTTCAGCCTAAAGACGGTGCAACCATCCTGGCTGTGACTGGTTAAACCTTCCCTTGTGTATCTGCCTCCTGCACTGTCCAGGGCTGTTTTGCCATATACTTACCTGTGTTCTATTCATGTCAAAGAAACAAATTATAGGTATAACCAGAGCTTTCTATACATTACCATCTCTTTGGGCAGTGAAAGACGGAGTGCAGCAAGGGGCTTGTTTAGATCCACCACTCTCTTCAGCCAGTCTGTTTTCAGTCAATCCCAGCAATAACCGATTTTATCCTTTTTTATGTATGTATTATGAGTTATTATGTTACGTATTAGGAGGTTTATCTTTTGTTATGTGTTGTTAGGCAGAAGTCAGGGGGTTAATGCATGCTGGAATATCATCCATAGCATAACACTGCATAGGAGGTGTTGGAATTGGGCACTGGTAGATACTGTTTTTATTTCTGGCCCACCCGTGGACTCATTTTTGTAGTGTATCTTTTCCTTCTACAAGTTTCTGCCATTTCTGTCCTCCCTGAGAACACTGGGTAGTGGTGCTTTCTTACTCTGCAGGGGTATTGCAAAGCTTATTTGACATTTGTGAAGTGTTCCTCAGATGTCAGACTTCTGTAGAAGCTCAAAGTGGTCTGTTGTGCGATGACTCTGTCATCTTTAATTTGCCCCGGTGAATGTTTATTGGGTATAGAAAAGTTGGTCTTTTTCTTCAGCTGGAGACTGTTGACTGAGTGCAGGGACTCACAGCTGGTCCTTACAAGGCAAAGAAGTTGTAAAATGTTTTCCCTTCAAAAATTCTGTCTCACAGCTCAAGTAGTGCTAGTAAAAGGCTTTGGCATGTTAAAGGGTTTAATTCTGAGGATTTCTTTTTTATTTTTAATTTTTTTTTTGTGATGGAATTTTAAAAATAATACAGAACTTGTGCTTGCTGCAAAATGGCATTTGAGGGAAGATTCTTTTAGAATCAGAAGGGGTAGCGAAGGAACAGGAATTCCTGCTGAGCTGGCCCCAGAGCCCACTGCTGTTCAGTTTTAGCTCTGATTAGCCAGGAACAAACATTTCCAAAACTAATGTAAGAGTGATTTCTGTAGCAATAAGCATCCCATTTTAATCAAGTCTTGTGTGGGAGAACGTTTGTGTTGGTGAATGTTCATTCTAAATGAATGCAGTAGTGCTGGCCTGGCCGTGGTTAGATGTATTTCCAATAGGTGACATTACAATGTTGAGCACTGAAGGCATCAACGCTTTGTAGCAGAAGAAAAATAAAAAAGTTACTCGGTAGGGCTTAGAACTACTCTGTAAATAGAGACTTAGTATTATAAATACTAATTAATATATAAATACAGAAGAAATCAGTGTTTCTAGAGGAAAAAGTGATTGCAAAGGCAAAGTAATTGAGGTGTCTCTGTTACCGTTAGCGTTGTTAATATGGCTCAGTATTAAGTAGACTTCACCTGCTGTATGTGGAAACTTAACTTTGTGAGTGTGGAAGTGCTGTCATTTTGTCTGGAATACTTATTAGCCATAGGAATACATCTGAAGGATGGAATGTGTCCCAAAACTCCTTAAGCTTCTCAGAAGCAGGAGGTAGATCAGGGGATTAAAAAATATCTTTTAAATCACTGGAGGAGGAAGGGAAGCAGTCAAAGAGAAGAGGGAAAACTTCAGAGCAGCTGAATATGCTTTTCCTCCATCTTTCTTCTTTTGCAGTAAATGCTGTAAATGGTTGCTGCTGCAACTTAACTGTTCAGGTAATAAAGGTGGGACACTTCGGTGTCAAGAAGTGGTAGTAAGGGTGAATTAAACAGATCACATCCAAGCGCTCTGGAGGAATAAAAGGTCTAAGGTGTGACTTAAGCATCCTTCATGGGGTTTACTTGGTTTTTTCTAGCTCTTCAACTAATATTCAAAACTGTAATTTCTAAGAGTTTTCAGTTTGGGGCTCTTTGAGTTTTTTCATTTTTGGCAAACTCTTTGCAGATGAGGAGGCAGGATTGGGACAACAACTGCACCGAGCTGTAAAATTAAGTGCTGCATATCATCTCAGAAATTAGGGATTCCTGGGCTGTATTTCAGTACCTGGTAACTAAAAATGGGTTTGTGGTCAGAAAGCCATAGATACTTGCTTCAGAGGTAGTAGTTATTGGCAGATGCCCAACAAAAGGCAGAACAATTTTATCACCTGTCAAGGAGACAAGATGGTGAGTTTCAGAACTACTGCCTTGTTTTATAATGTAAATGCCCGTGTCTGTTAATTCTGCTCTTAATTAGCTGTATCAGTGTGGATTTGTTGCTTTTGTTTGATGCCATGTTCTATCTGTAATTGACTCTTTTATTTTTTTGGAAAGTGGAAGGTGTAAGGGCAGCTCTTGGAGTCACACTTTATGATGGCCTGTGCAGTTCCTGGGTACCGTGACCCACATTAAGGGGTTGTGCCCAGGCAATAAATAATTAGTCTGTCACGAGAACTCCTGTGTGAATCTGCTGATCACACAGACACCCCACAGCAGCTTCCTTTGCTCTCAAGGGAGCTGAGCAGAGAAGAACAACAAACAGGTCTTTTCTAGTCCTTTTTCTCTGCTCTTTTCTCACACCACCCAGCTCTGTTCTCACTGCTTATAAAATAGAGCCTAGCATTCCACTTCTGCTGAGATTTTGTTTAGGTTGCACTGAGAACACAAGAAGGTGCGCATGCAGGTGCAGGAGGACTGATTCATCATCTGTTTTCTCCTTTGACGTTAGTGATTTCAGCATGGTTGGTCCTGATCTACCTGGGTTTTAAGGGTGAGGAGACTCCAGCCCTTTTACCTTGGAAGCTGAAGGGGAATGCCTCTCAGGATGAATGGCTTCCTGCCCAAGTTCATACTGAGTGCTGGGGTTGAGGTGTGGTGTTTCTCACCTGGTGTGTCACTAGTATTTAAAGCTGTGGAGTGACGCAACTTCTTGCAATGTTCAGGTCTTAGAAGATATTATCAGGACAAACTGAGATCTTAGAACTCAGGCCCCAACAAGCAACTAACAATCCTGATCATCTTCTGAAATGCAGTTAATTGTGTGCCTGCATACACACCCTGTTAATGAGTACGTAGTCTCTAAAATTTCAACTTTTACAAATACTTGCAAATTGACCCTGAAATGTCTCTCAACTTGATTAAAAATAACTTTGAGTCTCTGATTCATCAACTATTTGCAGCTTGGAGTGGATCCACCTACAGATTTAGGTGTAAAAATGTCAGATCTCCAAGCACTAACCCAGAGATACTTAAAACTGTCACAAGAAGTGTTATTGGCTCTTTGTTTCTTTCCCTTTTTTTTTTTCCACTCTACTTTTATGAACCTCACTGAATCTGTTAGGAGGATCCTAATCCCAAGTAAGTCCCAGAAAGAGAGCAGCAACTGTGCTGGAGTGCAGTTGGCAGCGAGTGGAGTGAGCTCTCGCATTGCCTGAGAACTGAGGGACTAGCTTTGCTTGTCACGTCACGGCATCTGGCACAGCTGTCTCCCTCACACTTTGAACTGAACTGCTGTATAGGTCAGGGCATGTTTGGCCAGGCCTGTGACTGTCTTCCGGACATTCACCAGCCCTCTCTCCATCTATCCCTGCATTACCACATTCCTTTCTCTTTTTATGCTAAGATCTTCCTCTGTCTGTCTGTCTGTCTGTCCCTCTCTCCCTAGCCTCAAGATTGGTTTATTCCAGACATCACTATAGTGTATGCATTATGCCTGAGTATGAATTATTTTATTCTGATAATTCTGTGTCAGAGAAAGAAACTTCTTTTTCTATGGTTTTTCCTCTCCCTTCCCACTTTTCATCATGTTTCCTTCCCTGCTTTCTTTTATCAAACCAGTTCTCCTTTTCCCTGTCTCTCTCATGATCTGAGCACATTACTCGTGCTAAAGCTAATGGCTTTTACCTGCTAATGGGAGAACTGTTCTCTTCTGTCCCGTGCTCTTTGGCAGCCCCTGAACTTTGCTATTTCCCGTGATGTTTGATAAGTCTCGAAACTCCTTTGGCAAGCGCCCGAGCAGCTCAGGGCTCTAGCCTGCATTTGTGTTTTGAGTGAATACTAATAGGTCCTCTTTTGATCATAACACCTACGCACTTTAACAGTTAAGTCCTGTAAACCTTGCAAAATTTTTACTAAACATCTAGCTACAAAGCAAATTTTATAAGCCATATTACGGGTATGAAGCATCTTTTATTCAGGAGGAATGTGTCAGGGGAAACTCTGCAGTTAAGATTTCCCAGCTGTCTGATGTCACTGTAGGAATGCACACTGCATCCTATTTTCAATGGACATGAGATAGGGCTCTTGCCACCCAGGCTAACTTAAGTCCCCTGCTAATTGGGAAAGGCTGTGTAAACCACAGCCAACCTATTCTCAGCATCACAAGTTCTTGATTTTGTGACTGCCCCCTCTACATAAAGGCACTAACTTACTTTGTTTTCATCAGAGCTTTCCAGCATTCTGTAAGTGGTACATCAGGCTGGCAGAAGCACAATGAAACTCACTGTAAGCAGTCCTGGCAACATGGCATCTTTGGCATGGATTTTCAAATGGCTTCTTGTTGTGCCAAAGAGTTGAAAAGCCTGGAGAAGACATCTGAAGCCTTGGCTGTGGGGCAAAGAGGCACTGTGATTGCCACCCTGTGAGGATAAGACATTCCAAGGTCTGCTTGATGAACAGCTGTAGGAAGCAAACAAGTTTTAACATGTCATCTTACCAGTAAAGAGAGTAAAGTCCAGTGGATGAGAACTAGCCTGGCTTTTGGAAGATGCAGGCTCTGTCTCCGAGTCTGCCCGTAAACGGCTGCATGATGTTGGCTTTATCCTTCCATGCTGCATTTTGTTTAATAACATCTTCAAGACATTTGTGATTTCCTAGTATGTGTCCCTGGCATGCTTATCCCAGGGATCTTGTCTGAGAAGTTTCAGACTGTAGTTGTGTGTCAGTCAGACCTCTACAGTAAGATGACCATGTAATTCTAAGAAACCAAATGAGAGCTAAAGCTAGGAAGCTGGGTGCTCAGCCTGTCTTTTATTATTTCTTTCTCCTTTGCAACTTTCAGCTTCTTTGAATAATTTTGACAGCAAATCAGTAGCCAGTGTATTTGTTTAAAGGAGGAAGAGTCTATCCGATCCTCTTGCTTCCCTTATTCTTGCATCTAATGAAAGCTGAACAAGTTTTACATGTTCTTAAAACCTTCTCAGAGTAGATGCCGTGGTGAGGCAGCATGCACTGGTACTAGGTGATTGCAAGTAGGCAGTGTTTACTCCAGAACCATCAAATCGGGCAGGTGCTAGGCAATCACTATGCAATGTCTTTCTATTTTGTGGCAATGAAGTCTGCAAAGAAAGGAAGAGGGAGAAGGAAAAAAGCAGCTCAGTTTCCAAACTGCCTTTGAATTCAGAAGACAGCAAAAAGGTTTTGTTTGTTTGAGAAAAGAGAAAGGCCAGCTTTAACAGTATCTCTGGATGTGAAAATACGTTTCTGTGCTGGTATTTTTTTATCTTTTATGTGATATATTTTTATGGAGTTTTGGTTTACTTTATTTACATGTATTATAACCTCCCTACTGAGTAAACAAGAGATGCCCAGCTAAGCAAACAAGCCTGAGGGTGATGGGAGAGGGAGAGAGAAAGGAGAAGAATAGCAAGAGGGAGAGGAAAAGAGAGGTGGCAATAGGAAAAGGGTAAACAGACAAGCACTAATTAAGGCCTTCATCACAAGCAGGGAGATGTGCTAGGCTGACAGTCAGTCAAGCAGATAAGGGGAGATGAGTTAAAATCTAGCCCCAGGTTTTGAAGGCCCCGGGGCCCTGGCAGACAAGAGCACAGTGAACTAACAGGAAGCCACTGAAAGGTCATTTGCATGAAATAATGTTCAGGATGCTTGCTTTTGTTGTTGCCCTGATGGCTTTAACCCATTCCTGGCCCAGGAAACACACTGAGATAAGACACTGGCAGCCAGTCTCTGCACATGGCTGGAAGGCTTCTTTGGGTGGCCTTTAAGGGGGTGGTTCTCCAGGGAGCCATGCTTTGGGGAGGGAGAGGGGGCTTTTGTTTCCCACTGAAAGGAAGGGGAGCTGAAATTCCTTGGCAAGTAATGTAATCACTCTCTAGCAGAATGTAAAATGGAGAAATCATCAGAGTGGGAGACTCCAGGCATGAAATGAGCCATGAGCTTGTCAACTTGAGGGAAGATGCACTGACCTGCATTGGTCAAAGACATTCAGGTGTTCTAGACCTTGAGTTTTGCTTGTCTTTCCAAGAGCTCTGGACACAAATCTTAGGAGTTTCCGTTACTGAACGATGTCAGAATCTATCATCACTTGCCCTTGCTGTAGTGTCACAAACATGTCATGACTATGAGGAGCATTGTGCAGGTGGCTCCTGTCTGCCCCTTCAGCTGGAATTGAAAATACATCCAAATTTTTAGTGCTTATGAAAGAATGGGCAAATTGTAGTTGCAGTCTCTTCTCCCTGAGCTACTTCAGGAAACAAGATCTTGCTCAGATCTCCAAGGGAATTCTGACACTATAATTATTATTATATGTTCTCAATGTGCTTAGGCATTTAGGCAGATTGTAATTCTTAGTGACACAGCAAGAGAAATGAATGCAGAAGTGCTCACCATTTTGTAACAGGCAGGCAGCCTGGCATACTTCTCCCTCCCCGCCCCTACTTGTGTTTAGACATTTGGTAAGTCACAGTCGTTACTCTTCTGCTTTTCCTTCTGAAACAGAAAAACTGGTTATAGCAAAATCTAGTAGATTAAATGGGGTCTGGACTATTGGACTTCTGGGTTCTACTCCAAACCACTGCCACTTCATTACTGTTTGACCTTCTCCATCTCATGTCAACTCATTGTGAGTAATGTATCTGTCTGCCACAGAAGGGCAATAAGCTTTACTTACCTCCAAGAAAGGGAATGATTGGAATTATTATCTCTGAGATAGGTAGAGTGCTCACAGACCCTTGAATGAAAGTGCTGTTGAAGGTAAAGCAGTGGTTAACAGTAGGGTAGCGCTTTAGAGTGTGTGGTAAGGCTGGATGTTTAAACTTCAGGTTGAAAGCCAAGCCATGATGGAAATCCAGGGAGGTCTTGAGAGGTGTTGGCCTGTTACAGTGCCGAATCTCACAAGAAATATCTCACCGAGGATTTCCAGTGGGGTGAGCTCCATTCAGATCATTTCTGGGTACAAACCCCTTTCAGTTGCGTATCAGAGCTGAAAAATTTGACTCTGAAGTCCATCTTAGACTGAGACTGAATGTGTCTGGGTTGTTATGGTTGGCAAGCTCTTGGGTTTTCCTGCTAGATTCAGTGCTGTCCAAACCAATGTATTCCCAATTCAGGTATGAAGACTCTGGCTCAAGGCCAGTTGTAGCAGTTACCTTGTTTAGTGCTGTGGCTAGCCACAACTTTCCTAGGGGTGATGGTGCCCACAGGCATGTGGTGTAACTAATCCGTTTCTCTGCTTCTAGGACACAAATCTTGATAATAGAGACATCTTTTCTTTAAAAGAAAAGGCAGCAAAAAGAGTTCCCAAACTTTTCTTCTGTTTCACTGTGCTTACAGTTTGTGCTGCATTCCAATGCAGGCTAGTATTACAGCATGTTAGAACCCCGTTTAGATAAATATTTTTAAAAGCTACTGTATGGAATCAGTGGAGGTGATGGCGTGTAGGATTACAGGTAATTGCGCTGTGTTATGAATACAGTGTCATGGTTGTGAATGGACTTTTCTAAAGCAGGGGCTACGAGCATGTGTAAGAGTAGGCGAATATAGATAGCCTTTGGCTAACTGCTTATTGCTCCGGCTCTCAGCAGAATTTTAAAAGGCCACTGTCATCATGTAGTTTTTCTTCTACTTCACTATATGTAATAGCTTCTTTAAGAGCCTGGAAATTATTTTATTTGCCCTTTTACTCAGGACAAACAACAGTTTCTTTTTCGTGGCCTAACATTCCATTGGGCAGACAAACCCAAGCCCTGTTCAGTGTGTTTTTGCATTAAATTCCACATAATGTCAGGGCTAGCATCAGTCTAAGAGGAAGAGATTTCTAAAAGTGTGATTAATCTGTTCAACATATGACCTTGAAAGCTGAGCAAGTGGAAGGGAAATATTGATTATTAAAGGTGAGGTCTATGGTTTGGAAAGGAACTTTATGTTAGTGTAGTAAGAGAGATCAGTGAATTCGTATGTTGAGAGAAATCGTTTGTATGAAAGAAGAGCCCTTACGCTCATTTAATGAGGAAATATGTGTCATTCCATTCTGTTTTATGAGAACATGCTGCTGTTGAAAGACAACCCTGTAAAAGTCCTGCAGTGTAATATCCTAAACTTACCCTATACCTCAGGGCAAAATGCAACCTGGAATTGCAGATTTTCCTTCTTGCCAAGAGTATAGCTGGGCAGGACAGAGGATGTTGCATAGACTCTATAACGCAAGTGGAAGAAGTGTCCTGCTTCTTTTCAGCCACTAAATTTGGTTGTCCATCAGAAGTGAGTCTCCAAGAAGAATGCAGCCCTTAGCCCTGTGTGCCAGCCCTCACCTTCCCAGCAGTGGTGATCCCATTCTCCAGAGACTGTGTTGGACTTAGCATAAAGAACAGCCTCGACACTTGGCACAGCTAACTGAATTCTGGTTCCAGCAGGGTTTTAAGTAGCCTTGTGAGTGGTACCAAGCAAAACATCTGCCAATGCTGGCAACAGAAGCTGCAAAGGTACTGGGGTATTTTTCTGTCCTCTCTGTGGTTTAGCTTTAGTACCAAATGTGCCTAAAACCTGCGATTCTAGATCAGTGCGGAGAGGCAGCCTGATGCTTGTTCACTCCAGAGGGTAGAATAGACTATGACTGTGTTAAAAAATGCTGAGAGATTTCAGACTCTCTACATTTTTAAATTCTCATTTTAAGACAAGGCCAGCCTCTGCCACGCCAGTGTGGTGTGATACGTGCCCAGCAGCGTGATGCAGGGTCAGAGAGGTTTACTCACTGCAGGGAGTAGCTTGTGATTCCCCAAAGCCCAAGCAGGCGATTTTTCTTTCTCTCTCTCTCTCTCTTCCGCCGCCCCCCCCCCCGGCCCCTTTCCGCCTGGGAAGGATGCAGCATCACAGACCTTGTCACCCGGAGCTTAGAGGACAGCAACCATATGCCTTCCGACCTCCCCTTGCTTTTCTAGGAAAGATTCAGCCTGCTGGGCATTTTCTATCAGAATCGTGAAGAGACAACGGCTGGGATGTGGCCCAGGCTGGCGTTCCTCTGGTGCTGTGCATGGATGGAGGGAAGGGGGGAGGGCGAGAAGGGGAGCCTGGCAGGGGGAGGAGGGTGAGGAGACTGGGCTGCCGAAGAGGAGGAGGAGGGATGGAAGAGAGGCGAGATTGGCATCTTCATGTGCATGAGGCTGGCCAGGGTCAGGACAGCTTGATGAGCCTGCAGGCTACTATCTCTCGCGGTTGTTCTGATTGCAGTGATGGGCTTGTCTGGTGGCTTGGGCACCAGCTTTCATTATCATGCTCTGCAACATTTGCAGTGGCAGGGAAAGGAGGGAATGGAGGAGGTAAAGAAGCCCTGGAGGTACGCACACACACACACGCACGCACACACACACACAAATCAGAGACAGGAAAGGGAGAAAAACAGCTTTGGCTCCAGGCTATTGATTTTGATTCGTGACACTTGCTCATTTCCCACTTAGTGTGCTTCTCTGCTGTTGTACCTTCCCGGTACAGCTGCAGCAGCTCTCCATAAAAGAATAGAGAACCCAGAGTGGTAGGGGCTTAGCAACTGATGGGTTGACCCATTGATTTGAAGCCATTTTGGAAATAATCCCTTATGCTTGCAGCAGCACAAACACTCTGACATGCCTCCACACTCACTGAGGAGCCACGCTTCCACATGCTTGGAGAAAATAGGCACACGGATCCTCTTCGTGTGTGTACTTAGGCTCTTTACGTGGTGTTCCAAATACTCAGATCCACCTTTTCTCCCCCAGCCTTTCCAATAGTCTTGTCTTGCTATCAAGGTAAAGACATCTGGAGGCAGAGCTATCAGGAATGTCTTCCTAAAAAGGTGGTGCTTCTTCAGAGGCATGGCCCCCACTGCTGCGTTATTACTGAGGTGGTGGCTTTAAGCTCAGTTGCACTATAGACAAAAATACTGGGACCATAATATTACACAGGCAGCGTTAGACCGCTCTTCTTTCTTTTAACATCACTTGTGATTTTGTTCCCTGTGAACTGAATTGGGCATTGCTGCCTCAGTCACATGTGGCCATTGTGGCAATAGCAGTTTTGATCTTTGCCTTTTCTTGGTTTGTTTTTTGTTTTTTGTTTTTTTGGTTTTTTTTTTTTTTCCCTAATGTAACCAACTGCCAGACCCCAGGGGAAGGGAAAGAAACTGTTGGCAGGGAGCAGAGCTGAGTGAACCAGGACTGTCACTGAATATCGCAAGACTCTGTGGTAAAATTGTATGATGCTCTGCTGTGACTGCCTGTACTTTATACCTTCTGAGGATCCTGGGGACTTATCAAACAATTGCCTTAACACCAGCACCAGAAAGTTTGGGGACATGGAGATCTGCTGGGTTGGTGCTACTTTGTGGTTAGCATCATTTTCCTTTATTTAGCTGCTTCTGCTAGAGATTCTCCACTCCTCACTTTGGAAGTTTAGTTTAGCTGTAAGAGTAAAAAGCAACTTCTGAGTTAATGTAATTTCTTGGTTACTGTTTCCTTTCTGGCCTGAACACATACATATGCATATGCACACACCAACATACATGTATTCTCTGTCACACACACACACATAGTCAGGTTTCCTCAGCTTTGTATCAGGAGATGTTGGAATGCCATGGCTGGCAGGAGCTACTAACTGGATTAGCTGATAAATCCATCTGGAGGTCCCAGTGGGAAGGATGGGCAGGTTCAAGATGAGTAACAGCTTGTCTGAAGCAGCAAAATGGATTATTTTATGAAAAAAAAAAAAAGGGGGGAAATACCCTTTTTCTCCTTGTGGACTTTTACCTGAGACAGGAGGGGGTGGTTTCAAGAAGGTAAGGGAAAAGGAGATGGTTTTTGAAGAGGAGATTAATCTAACTGTGTTACTAAATACAGTTGTCCATCCTTTTGTAGTGTATTCAACTGCATCTTCTCTTCCTATTAAACTGTTCCTTTTCCTAAATCTTCGTTATGAATTTGAGACTGTAAGGGGCAAGGCAGCTCCCCATCAGGTTTCTTAGCAACATGATGAGGGCATTTTATTTTTAATCTTTTTCCTCCCTTGTCTGACTTTTGTCGTGCAAGATGTAAACTGCTTCCAGAAACATGCCTTGGTACTGACCCTCAAGACTTGGCCAGTGCATTGGGGCTGAAGCCACAGGGTTTCGAAGTGTACTTCCCTGTCCAGCTCTCAGGCTGAGATTTGACATTGATGGAGTGAAAACAGTCACTTGTTTAGTAAGATCTGAGCTGAGATCAGACAGCTTCATCTGCAATTCAGCACCAACCTTACTGCAGATTTACCTGTGCAAAGCAAGCAAACCAGCAGAAACCAAAATGCTGGTGAGAGGGAGGAGCCTCTTTACGACTATTGATAGACTTGAACAAAGTTGCATTTGCTGATGTATTGCTTAGATAAGTGGCTGAGGAAATAAAAATAGCTTTTCCTCCCCCTGCCCTCATCCTGTTGCATAATGTTTCCTGCAGAAAGCCAAATACAGCAAAATGAGAAGGGTGTTAAGCCTTTCCTTTTTCTTTATGGTTGTCTTATCCATCCACGGTGTTGCCAGTTGCATTGCAGGCTTGCAAGAATGCATAGCGTGCAGATGTGTGCTCTGCAGTGAAGTGCCAGCTTCTGGAAGCACTTCATCATGAGAGAGGCTCAGTCTCTGTTTCCTCTTTTGGGGTCTTTAGTTGGTTTTTTTTTTATGTTTGCTTCGTTGGTTTTTTTGTAATGAAACTTTAAAAGTAAGGTTATGTTTACAGGGAAAATGCTTTTGAAAGAATGACCATCCTTAAGCCAAAATTTCGTAGGATATTTCAGGCACAATGAGTTTTGAAGGTAGACTAATGATTTCCAAGACTCTGCTTTAGGATTAGTGCTGTTACCATAAGCACACATAGCATCAGGGTTCGAGTCGTGGTTCTGCCTCAGATTTCTGCAGTCTTGGATAAAGTACTCAGTTGGCTTTGTACCTCAATTCTGCCATCTCTAAAATGCAGAAAATAATTTCTAGTTTATGTAACATGCTTAAAAATAACACAAGAATAGTGTGTCGTTGTATGAAGTTCACCTCAGTCTTTAGTGAAGTACCATGAGCTGCTGTAACTTCAGTTTATCATTCTTTACTGTGAGCTTTTTGTCTGGTCCTTCCGTTACCTCTTCCATAGGATTACATCCTGCAGTCTGTGCTTTTCCAAGGCCTGTGTAAGCTGCTAACTAAATAGCTAGGGAGGGAAAGTAACAAGCATAATGTCTTTGGAAATATTCAGGCATGATTTCAGTAACCAGAATTAATTAGCTAGGCTGGGGTGGAAGCAAAGAGCCTGCCTCCAAAATGGGAGTTGACACAAAGGCAGGTTCTCGGCAGAGTGTGTTAGTTATCCCTTTGGTGCAAGTGCTAACAGCTTTTGACTGTTAAAATGCAAGACAGTTCCCAGTACTGGGTGATCCCATTGGCACCCTTGCTCCCTGCAGCCTCCTCCACGCAATAGCAAGACCTTTTCTTCCTCCCAGCCACACCGTTCTTCATACCTCATCTTTGCAACTGTAGTAGATTAGGGCAACAGTGGGATTTCCCACTTCAGCCTGTGTCCTAAAAACATACAAGAAGTATAGGAAAAGACATTTGGATATATACTTTGTATATAGGCCATGAGGTTAGAGGCTGTGGTAAGAGAAGTCCTGTGTGATAAAGGGTTGCTAGCCAGTCTGGAAAACATGACCAAACTATCAGGGGCTGATTGAGGGAGTTTTCAGCATCATCCGAAAACCACCGTACTTCAGATTTTTCTCCCATCTCATTTTATGACAGCATCATGCAGTCTTAGACACAGCCTCCTATCCTGTCACACACAACACCATCATCCCCAGACCTTCAAGGGAGGAGCTTGGTTTTCATCTCATGGTGTCAATGACACAATACTGTGGCCGGGAAGGAACAGTCTTTAAAAGAAAGTAGTGCAGCATCCAGCAGTTCAGGGCCAAGATTCCTACAATGGCAGCAGTGTTGTAAGAGGGGTTGAGGAGTGTGGGGGTGAGGTCCTGAGGGACTCCTTTCTTTGATTCTGGGCTGGGAATGTGTTGGGTTCTGCACAAAGCACAGCTTGCAGAGCCTGGAGAGAGCTGCAGAGGAGACCTGTGGCCAAAAGTGTGCACGCTCACGTGTGCTATCTAGCATAAAAGGGCCTGTGTTCTTCCTAGATTCTTAGAACCAAGGATAAGAGCTATAATTAATAACAATAATAATAG
The DNA here is from genome assembly GCF_017639655.2 of Falco naumanni. NCBI lineage: Eukaryota > Metazoa > Chordata > Aves > Falconiformes > Falconidae > Falco > Falco naumanni. Next base: position 91,464,123 of record NC_054054.1, on the reverse strand, counting down.
TAACAGCAACAGCAATAATAAAAATAATTCTGCTGCCATTAAGCTGTGACCTGAAAAACAGAGTAGCTGATGAGAAGTTGTGGGTCTGATCTCTCCCCCTCCTTCTCCTCCTCCTTCTCCTCCACCCACGTTTCTATGCTTATTGCTCTCAGTCTTATTTTTCTTTTCTTTCTAATATTTTTTTTCTGCTCTGGACATATCCTTGAATCCTGGCCATTCCCTCAGCTTATGGGATTCCCATTATACACGCTTGATATTTAACAGCTTTGGCGTCTTCCATAGCTGGGAGTGAAAAGAGAAAAAACAGCTCAAAAACATAATGGAGCAAAATCTGCATACTGAGCCCTGGTTCCATGTCCCTTTACACTGTTTACTTAGATCTTAAAAGCTACGAGCTGTGGCATCTACTCAGACTTCATCAGCCCATCCTGCCCTGATGCTGGCCTTGGAGACACTGCCAGCTCCAAGTTCCCTGCCGCAGCCACCTCGTCAGACCAGGAGGATTTTGTGGTTCCTGTGGCCGCCCCATTCCTTTTCAAGTCTCCTTTCTCCCAGCCAGCTCTCCCGCAAACTGCTCCCTTCTGCTGCACCTGAGCAGGGAGGGGGCCAGGGGTACTACTTGGGCATTTGCAGGGACAGAATATATTCTCTTTTCTTTAATCAGAAATCCTGGTTATGGCCAAAAGCTAAATTTACCCCTACATGGATATCTGCTTTATTCGCTCAGTAAACTGTCGTGCATCTTTATCACATGGCCAGATGCTGGTGTCCTCCATCCTGCGCAGATGGGATGAGGAGCTGATCCTTCTCACAGGAGATCCTAACCACTCTGTTTATAACTGTGCAAACATGGTTGTTTTAAAACTGTCGTCATCATCTTCATATGAAAGAGAATATTATGCCACAAATGAGTGGAATAGTTCAGTATGAGCTAAGCCCTTTAGAAGAATAGGTAAAATACCGTATCTGAAATCCTGCCTCCTCCCATGCCAGCCTAGTTCTGCTGCCTTAAGGAATGCCTAGAAATCCCTACACGTCTGAGCTTTTCTTGGTGAAAAAGGGTTGGGGTCAGGTGGACCTGCGTGTCATGAGCCGAGCAGTAGCCATCCCCAACCTTCTTTCCCACTAGCTTACTGGTTTTATTTTTTCTGTTGGGTATTTTTTTTCTCTTTCATTCTTTCTTTTTTCTGTTTTGCTTTTTTTTCCCCACTGGATGTGTGTTTTATGGACATCAAAAGAGCAGCACGCCGTTCCTGGTGACCTGTCTATTCTGAAAGAACTGGAGAAGTGTCTTAAGAGTATTTAGGCAGTCCATTTTATCTCCTTCCTTCACCTGTCTAAAATTTGGAAGTCAAAATCTGAGCATTGTCGTGTCACTCCCTGCGAGTCAGCGGGGACAATTAGACACTTCCAGAAGGCACTTCATGTGCCTGGTCTTAAATGTTTATTTTACAATTACTTAAATTGCTCATTTACCACGGCTGTAAAGAAAATGTCTGAATTAGACACCTTGGTTTTAGACATCTAAGTTACATCTGACTCATTCCATGCTTTGATTTCCAGTTTTCATAGCAGCTTTGAAAGTCTTACCAGAGATTTCTCCTGCTGAAGCACCTTCTTTTCTGTCTTCCAACATTTTTCTTTCCTGTTCCCATCTTTTACACCTGAGATAAGTCAGGCATTTCTTTTTCAGTGCAAGAGCCAGAAGATTGTCACTAAAGTTAAGTGACATATTTAAAGCTCATGAAAGCAAATAGAGTTATGACCCATTGATTTGTTACTGAATGGGAACCAGTGCTACAAGTTACCAGTGAGACTTTAATTTTTGTAGTATAGAAGATTTTATATGATTTGTGACAGCATCCACAGTTTTATGAAACAGATTAAAAGTGCATAGGCATCAAGATGAGACAGCTGTTAACAGATGGGTATTACAAGAGAATTCCCTTAGAATCATCCATGACTGAGCATGGGGAGGGGTTTGTGATTCTTCGTGAGTCTCCTTTGTGGTCCTTGCTATATATCCACTTGGCTTTTTGTCGTTATCTCTGACCCAGCACCACAGAAGGAAGTTATCCTCTCTCATACAATTTTCTCTTCTGACAGACTCTGTACAAGTGTCTCAAAGGTGAAAATTCAGTCTACTTTCCCAAAGGTTTTTTTCCCTTTGCATTAGGGAGAACCTCTGCTGAAGCCCTGTTTACCTGGGAAGAAACTTCCCTGCAGGGCTGTTGTTTTGGGTCCTGCTGAGCTGCAGACTCGGCTGTTTGATTTGTTTTATGCCCTGCCCAAGAGCTGTGGCCCCAGAAAAGGCTTGCTTCCCTCATTTTGGGACTCGTCTATTTGAAAAGCCATTGCAGAGCTGGATCTCTGGATACAAAACCGGGAGGAGGGGCAGAAGGCTGCACTGCCATTCTGCAAGACCTGGGCAGGCTGGAGGGGTCAGGCAGAGAGGAACTAATGAAGTCCAATAAAGGCAAGTGTCAAGTCCTGCACCTGGGAAGGAACAACCACACGCAGCAGCACAGGCTGGGGCTGACCTGCTGGGAGGCAGCTCTGCAGGGAAGGACCTGGGAATCCTGGTGGATAGCAAGTTGCCCATGAGCCAGCAGTGTGCCTTCGTGGCCAAGAGGTCCAATGGGATCCTAGGGTGTGTGAGGAGGAGCATGGCCAAGAAGTCCAATGGGATCCTGGGGTGCATGAGGAGGAATGTGGCCAGCAGGTCAAGGGAGATGATCCTTCCCCTTTACTCTGCCCTGGTGAGCCCACGTCTGGAGTGCTGTGTCCAGTTATGGGCTCTCCAGTTCAAGAAACTGGGAACAACTGGAGAGAGTCCAGTGGAGGGCTACAAAGATCATTAGGGGACTGGAGCATCTCCCTTGTGAGGAAAGACTGAGATAGCTGGGCCTGTTTAGCCTGGTGAAGAGAAGACCAAGAGGGGATCTTATCAATGCATACAAATATCTTACAGGTGAGTGTCAAGAGGATGCTGCCTCTTGACAAAGGGCTGAAACTGAAGGCAGTAACATCTGAATATGAGGAAGAACTTTACTTTGAGGGTGACAAAGCACTTTTAACAGGCTGCCCAGAGAGGCTGTGGAGTCTTCTTGTCTTCTTGCCTGGAGACATTCAAAACTCACCTGGGTGTGACTCCATGCAACCTGCTCTAGGAGAACCTGCTTTGCAGGGGTGTTAGACTAGATAATCTCCAGAGGTCCCTTCCAACCCTGGCCAGTCTGTGACTCTGAAGTTCTGTCTTTCACAGGATGGCTCTCAGCATCAGCCCATTAAATGACCGAGGAAAGCTTCCTGTACTGCTTTGATCAAATCTCCTGCTTAATGACACCATGAAAAAGCAGCAGCAAATATGTACATAAGTTCTTTGATGCAAGGTGCTGCCACATACTGTTGTCCACTGGGACTGGAGAACCCCTACATACTCAGGTAAAATTAGTGATTTCCATACTGGAAGTAGGGTGACAGTTGGGCTCACTGGGCTAACCCCCTTTCCTTAGTTGCATCTTTCAGTTTGGTAGATGTTCATATATTTATAGCTCTGTGTACAAGCAGGTCAGCATATTCTTCAAGGGCCATTATCCTGCTGTTCCCTACAGCGTTAGGTACACAGCAGGGAGTTGCATCAAGGAAATGCATTAAGACGAATCAGCAAGAGAGAAAGGTACCTCTGGGCCAACTCCCTGCTTCTCAATTATTTATACTTCATAATTTCCAGCAAATCACTGGCTGTTTATTGGTGCTCATCTATAATTGAAGAGTTTCCTAGATCACTGGCCAGCTTTGCTTAAGATGTAGCTGGCCGTGCTTTTGAAAGCTGTTACGAAAACCCCACAGGGAAAGGCAGGGTCTCGGGAGTGGCTGGTCATCCATTGAGGATACACCCTTTTAATTTTTGGCTTTTGTGGGCACCTGGGACTGGTAGGTTTCCAGCATGTGGTTTACCATCTTCATTTGACCGCACCACATCACATAGAGACTGCATGCTACAGTACCAAGATGACCCTGACCAGGAAGTATTTCAAGGAATCTGCCTTTTCCAAGCTCTTGCTCATACAGTGTGCTGTTTGTTCTGCCAAAAGAAAAAAAAAAAAAAAAAAAGGAAGGTTTTGATGTTCCTGAAACTCTTGAAGAGGCCATGAAAAAGGGAGCTACTGTTCTGAATTGAGATGAAAAACCAAAGCCTTGAAAACTTTCAAGAGCTTAAAATCTGAAGGGAAAAAAATCAAGCGCATACTTAGGCAGGGGACAGAGCTGGCTTTGCATGCTTTGGATCGCTCCTTCGTCAGGCCTGGCTGGTCTTTCTCCAATAGCATTTTGACCTAGCTTTTCTCTTCTAATTTCAAAATGAAATTATTTTGGCTGAAGCAATCGAACTTTTCTGTTTAGAAACACTAGAACAGGCTATTTTGAAAAAAAATTTTCTGGTGGTGTTTTCAAATAAAAAATTATCTGGAACCAGCCATTTCAGTGTGAACAACTTCACATTTGAGCAACTAGGAAATTCTAATGAAAAAATGTTTTGTTGAAATGTTACCAACCAGCTCTATCCATCACTTCCTTTCACTACTACCCAATAAAAATAGCTCCCACATACCACTGCAGTCAGGAGTGCCATGTTACCGAAGAAATAACTAAGCCAACAAAATGACTCACATTCCAAAGATAATATATAAGGTAGGGCCCGGCCAACTGGTTAGATTCAAATTAGAACCAGCCTCAGCCTTCCTGCCTGAAACAAAATGATCAAAAAATATGATCTGTTGTTATTTTTTGATGTTTGCTCACTTTACTTTTGCACACTTCTCTTCATGATCCCACTTCTGACTTAGTGGAAGTGGACACGCTTTTAATGCTATAGAAACTGCTATTTCTTCTCATTTTTAACCTAACTAAAAGCAGGAAGCACTAGGACTGTGGCAAGGGGATTTGTTCTTGTAAAGAGATTTTTTTTTAGCTCTGTTTTGCCAGTTTGGATATTCTGATTGAAGTATGTATGAAGACCTAGAGCCCTGCACAATTGAAGTTTTACACTATTGACTTCCTCTTTTTGAAGTAGCCAGAATTGTGGACCTCACAGAAACCAGCTAATGTAATTCTGTGGGATGCATTACGCATGGGTGTAGAGAAGTAGAATCACTATCATCCCATATGTACTTACAGCCTAAAATACCCTTCTTACTTTTAAACATATAAATCATAGACATAAAACTTTTAATTTTATTGTAGTTGTAAGGTACTGAACTAATACCCTGAAGTTTTTTAGCTCATTAATTCTGTTGATCTTCACTAAAGCACTTGTTCCAGCAGAACGAGTCCTTCATGTATATACAACTTTTCAGCCAGGTTGGTAGTGCTTTTAGGAGCAGCTCATGGTTTAGGGTGAATGCTTTTTAAAGCAATCTATAAATCTTTATGATCTTTGTTTTTCTTTCTCTTGCATGCATACTTGGCAAGGATTTTCAGTTTGCATCATTGAAAATTTGATTCACCTACGTACAATGGGTGAGATGTGTCCACATCTGAAAAGCCAACATCAAGCCCTTTGCACCTTTTAAATCTTCAAAATAGGACTGAAGCAGGACATTATGGTTTGCCAAGCTGTTGTACTGCCTTCCCCTGAAACTGAACTGAGTTTCAGCCAGGTGGAATGAAGGGGGTGATGGTGGAAAATGAATTACTGTGACCTTGCAATGTGCTATGGAAGAAAAAGGTAATTTGGGTACTGATTTTTGCTTTCTTTTCTCCATGGCTTTGGTACTTTAGATGGCTGCTTGGACTATTGCATCCTGTTTGGGGCAGCCTCCTATCAACATTTGGAAGCTTAGAAGAAAGTAAATTAATGTTAAAGGTCTACAGAGACCAACTTTTGGGGAAAGGTTTTGAGTACAGTAGATTTAGTTTACATGAGCAATATGCAGCATGGATAAAGTGAGAGGCCAGCACTTGATGGGCATACACACAAAACAGGTGGAAGAGCAGTGAAGAGTGGGCTGCAAAAACAGCTGGGAACAGTGACTAGATGTGAAAAGAGGAGATTTTTCTGGGCATGGATTTGTCTGCTAGCAGAGTCAGTTTACTAGTTGGGAGACTGAACAAAATCCTGGGTGTGTGGTGGGCATGGCCACAGGGTCATGCTTTATGGGAGAAACAGATATTCTTTGTCTCTGGCTTAGTTCTGTGGAATCCCCTAAGAGTATAAAGAACTGGGATAACCGAAGCTTTGGATGTTTGGTTAAGATCTCAGCTGTACTTCAGTGACAGTCGGGGGGATGTTAGGACAGCGTTGCCCTAGAAGGGTCCCTGTGCAGACACTGCTGTGGCAGGGTGGCGAAGTCCCTGCCCTGACGACATACAGACGAGGCTAGTGCAATCCAGCTAGCTGCTGGCTGTCCCAGTTCCCCCTCAATGTCTGTCCATCTGGCCCGTCCCCTTTTTCTTGGAAAAGAAAGGAAACTGCTGTTTTACACAGCCAGTGATTGAGCAAATGCCTTCTCCTGACCACAGCCAGCTCCCAACCTGGAGCCACTGCCACGTCTGCACTCCTGTCACACAGGACGGCCACGTGTCCTCAGTGTGTGTGGACCTGAAGAACCCAGGCTGCTGCCACTGCCTTTCTGAAGCGAGGAATGGGGAGAGAAACCAGCCCCATAAACGCTTGAGGGTTACAGTGTTTGAGAGGGTGATTGAAGTGGCCAGAGTCCTGAGGTGCTGCCATGTATGTGTGAGGGGCGAGAAGGAGGGAGAGGTGGTGCAGATGAGGACAGGACAGCCTGAAACTGAGCCTGGACCCTTTGCCTTGTATCTGAATAAATCAATCCAGACAGGGTGAGGGCACAGGCATTTCATGGGAGAATCATCAAAAAGGCTTTTGTGCCATATACCTTTGGCTTCCGCCAGCTTTAAAGCAAGCCTGGAATTGCCAGTGTTTACAACTGAGCACGAGCAGTATTTGGCGGTGTTTAATGCTTGGCATTATTAAACATCTTTGCTGTGTGTTAACTTACTGGTTCCTAGGGACGCTTAAGAAGGTTAAGGTGAGCAAGCTGGAAGTTGAACATTAAAGTGGATACTGTGGGTGCCGCAAAGTGGTCTTAGTTTGTTTTAGGTGAGTCCCTCTTCCGAGCTCTGTAGTTGGACCAGCCACTATCCAAGGTCTGTGAAAGCACCACAAGGAGCAGGATGCTTTGGAGACACACTAATGATCTCTGAAGCGTCTGGTAGGATTTTCCTTTGCCCAGGTACGGGGGGGGGGGGGGGGGGGGGGGGTGCGCTTTTCAACACTGTTGTCAAATGTCCCTGGCAAATGTACTGATGATTGAAATGATCTACACTGCTAAATAAATAAATAAAAGACATAAGAACAGAAAATGCACCCTCCCAGGATAGCTTTTATGTAGCTAGAAAAGTGAGGTGGTTTCCTGTTCTAAATATTTAACATGATGTTTATGATATGTCCTCTGGGGGAAGAGATGCTTGAAAGCTAATGTTTATGAAGTAAGTCTGGAGGGATGGAAAGGGGTGGGAGGGCACACTAACTAGGAAAAAAAAAGGGAGGAAAAAAAAAAAAAGAACCTCAGGAGATGTCCTGATTTATGGCTTTACTTGCTGGAGAAAAATCTCTTGTTTTGTTAAAAAGGTTGCATCTGAAGGAAAGCAACTTCAACTCAGCTCCTTTTGAAACCAGAAACCTGTTCCCTCAGTCCAGACAGGGTCTGAGTCTGGGCCAGCAGGAATCTTTTACTAGCTGCTGCCTTTGTGCTTTCGAGCCCTGCAGAAGGCGTATGTGTCTACGCATCACGTGAGGGTTGGAATGATGGTCTGATGTTTAAGAAGCTGAGCTACGTTTCAGAAAGGAGGGGTGAGTTCAGTTTCCTACTCTGCCAAAGGCTTGTAGTGTGATATTTGGGTATTTAACCTTCCTTTGTCTCTGTTCCCTGTCAGGGAGTAGCAACAATTTCCTGATTCACTGGGAGATTGAAAATAAATCACTTTATTGTTATATACTTAAAAAATAAAGGCCTGGATTGCCATTATTTCAGGTGGGATGACTGAACCCCTTGTGAAGCATGCTTTGAATGGATGGTATTTTTCAACCCAGTTTATTAAAAGTAAACCCATGCTTGGTTTGTTTCGCTTTAGTAATTCTGTATGTAAGCTGCAGCAATTCAGGACCAGTTTCATGTATGGCTTTGCCATTCCCGCCCAGGGTGTAAATCTTTTGGGGGAGAGCTGTAGGACAGAGGTGTGGAAACACGCAGTGTTCTCGCTACTCTGATTTTCAGTAGTGTGAGTTACTGCAGTTTTATATACTGACAATGTCTGATAAAGGGTATGTAATGAAAGAGGCTGCATTTGAAGAAGGCTAGTGCAGCTCCTACATATTTTACTGTAATGTCTTCTGGGTCCTCAGCAGAGCCCTTGGCAGTTCTTTTGGCACATGCTGCAGACCGCAGCAGACCTTAGATCTTTGGACTGAGGAGGCTGGAAGGTAAACATAAGAAATTTCAAACATAATCTTGTCTAAGATGAAACTCCCTGTGGCTTTAGCACTGGACTTTGAAGGTTTCAAAGAAGTCAGAGGCCAGGTAGAAAAATCCCATGTCTTAATCAATACTTTAGGTTTCTTCAATGCATTGTGCTCAGGCCATTTGTTTCAATTATTAAATACAGATTTATGACCTGTTGTTTTTCTTGGAAATAGAACCAGGCTTGGGACCAGTTTTCTCCTTTCAAATAGCTGTGTTTGGCTGTAGTCGGTCCATGCAAGCAGAAATGTCAGTCGGGTTTATAGACATCCAGTTTGCTACTCCGTTTTCTCTCTATCCTCATGACTCTGACCTTTCTCATCAAAGTGTAACAGTTACACATCCCTTTTTCTGAGATTACTGTGTTTTGCACAGGACTAATCTGCATTTGATGGCTTTTCTTTGGCATGGTATCAGCAAGGGCTTAAATAATTTTCCAGCAGGGAAAATCACTGTGCTGTGACAGTGCATCACTAGACAATCCTGTCTGGACAACAGGCAGGTCTGGTCCGGCATGGGAAGATTGCAGCTAGTGTTGATAATATTAGGATACTTTCTCACTCAGTTAGCTGATCTGCAGTAAATGTATTCTTCCAGTAACAAGCGTGGATATTTTCCTTTTAGTTAGGTATTTGTAAACAACTGTTGTTGAACAAAGTAATTTTGATAGTAGTTGAAACAGTGATGGTTGAAAAGGCATTTGAACATAGGTTGACTTCAGATGTCTTGTGAAAAATATATCTAGCAAAGTTGATAATGTGCTTTGTGTGCAACTTGTTTAACTGTAGTAGCACATTAAAAATGCAGGGCAGGGAGACAATGGTTTGTTACTTCTCCCAACTAATCACTACAAAAGGAGGTGTGAAGAAGGTCCCTTTTCTAAACATGTCGATAATATACAGAAAAGGCTATTGTACAGAAGTGGCATTTAATTTGTTTAATAATCCCCTTTGCCCTAAAGTTGTGAATCTCTTAAATTCCAGTATAAGAAATTACTAAACATAAGAAAAAGAGCAAACCCTTCCCCTCCCCACAACCGTACCTTACACACACCTCCAAAACTTCACGTATTACCTGAGCATCTGGAGCACTGAACTGAGGGGAAAGTGTTTTTTAAAGTTTTTTCTAAACAAAAAATCCCTAACTCTAATCTACAACCCCCTTCAGACCTGCCTCTAGGGAGAAACCCACCAATTACTATTTACTTTACCAACCTAGAGTGATTTGTGGACGTATGTAAGAATTATTTACGGTTTCATGCAGGAAAAACTTTCAGCTCCCTATTTGCCCTTGTAAGTAATGAGTTGCCTCAGGGGATCAAAGGTCAGATTTTGGTTTTAATGCCCACCTCCTTTTAAAAAATAAATAAAGCAATCTATGTGAAAAGAAGAAAAAAACCCCAAACCCCTAACAGTCTGAAAAGGCTCTGACTCCGGCTCTGCTTTGATGTTTTAGGTCTGGAAGGGATCATAAATTTGCTGGTGTGAGATAGAGTGATAATAAATGTAGCTTTTAACTGCTGGGTTTTTAGCTCACACAGCATCCATTATCACTGGCAACTGCAAAGGGATGTACTTTTTTTTTCCTTGTTGCTCTTTAGAAAGATAAATACTCACCCCGCTATCCACTGATGTCCCAAAAGCTCAAATGAAGCCTCTCCTTGTGATCATTCCCCAACAACTTTCATTCTTGGTCGAAATGATTCAGTGGTGTTGATAAGAGTCTGGAGGTGTCAGCTTGCCACATAGTTCAGTGTTCACTATTTCACCTCTTTACTGGATGGATATTTTTCCAGTAGTTGGAGGTGTGGTGAGCAGGGAACAGCCAAGGAACAATTTGAAACACACACACGCGTTTCGTGCAAAGTTTGAGAACTCTTGAGGGTTCCCCACTGTAGCCAGAAACAGAACTACTATTTGGTTTTAGAAGGATCTTTGCATCTGTATTGTCCAGCTTCCTGTGAAACTCATGCCCTGGAGCAGTTCCTTCTTGTTTTCTTAGGGACAAAGAGGTCAAAGACAATGCCTAGGCACAGTGACCTCTGCGTGTCGTGTCAGCACGCTTTCATGCCATCCCTAGGACTCTGTTAAGCTCAGACAAAATGCACTATTGGAGATTACTTTAAAAGTCTGACAGATACTTTGTGCCAGTATGGAGCAGTGCTTCCAACACAACCAGCTTAGTCATGTCATAATATTTTAAAACTATGTTGTTAATAAATGATTTTAACCACTTAGATGTCTATTAAAGTCTTTTTACTGAATGCCAGCAACCTCATATTCCAGCGATTTCCACAAGGACTTATTGATCATGTATAGATTTGGAATGAATTTTGCCAAATCAGTTTATCATCCCTATATATCTCTCTCTGCTTTGCTGTGTGGCATGAACACTTCAGCTATTGTTTTTATTTTCCCTAGATCAGCAATTAAGTCATTTTGACTCAACTTGCATCCATTATGGATCACTTCTGTTAGTAATATCATTTTTTTTTTTTTTTAAGGTCAACGTAGATTTGTTTCTTTGGTCTGCTGCAAAACTCAATGATTTTCCATATATTCTTTCAGGCCTTCAGTCTAAATGAGAATGTCGTCTACTGTAAGTTCATTGCTTTGAGAGCTTTCAGAAACTGTTAGAAAACTCTGTGAGTAGAACAAATACTGGGCAGCACTTACTTGAATAAGTAAGATTGAAAGGGTGTATTAAAAGACACTGACTTGATCTTTACTTGCAACTTGCATGCAGTTAATATTGTGCATATTTTTATTTGTGGTAGCTTTTGTTCTTCTTCTAAGCGTTGTATAAAGTTTTTCATGTCTTGAATTAAATGGCATATATCAGAGGATACCTTTTCTTACTTGGCTTTCCTATTCCAATTTTCTATTTTCTATTCAAAAAATCTCTTTTTATAGCTTCAAAAAATGTAAGGTCAAAGGGGTTTATAATGTAGTCTAAATTCTTCTGCAAAGGAAGCCAGTCCATTTGAATTCGTTTAGTTATAAGCAGCTGACACACCTTCCAGAAAAGCATCCAAACTTTCAAAAGTAGACAATGCACAGCATTTCCTAGCAGTTTGTTGTAACAGTTAATTACCATGACTTTTGAGCATTTAACTGCTAATTTGAATATGTCTGGCTGTAGCTTCTGGTCAATCTAATCCACCTGTGGTTTTACTTTAAGCTGGAGTAGTCCCCCTTTTCATGTTACCAGCTTTACTTCCGACTTTACCATTGGGGCAGACCAGATTTTTATTGAGTACATCATCTTGGCTTTTTGTTGAGCCTGTGTCTTTGAACACATCTGAGAATTATTTCTGAGTGTTTTCTGTGTTCATCACATGGACCTTGGCTGCTTGTTTTGGCCATGCTTTTTGCTGCTTTCTGGCTCCACGCAGATGGCCATAGCTGTCACCCAGAGGTGGTGTCTAGCATATGCTAGTTAGAAGGTGAGCCATTTCATCCCCCAGAAGGTATCCAGAATCGATGGGTTGTCTTACCTCAGGGAGATGCCTGTGTGGTTGGCTCAGCAAAGAGCCTGGAAGATTGTCTAGGCTAGACCTCATTTTCTGACTACTAAAATTAACTGAGATGAATCCTGCTGAGTTGCATGCAGTTACCTAACTTCTATAGCTGTAGAAAAGTTTTTATGGAAAATTCGATCTTAGCCGTCTGGTTTTATTGAAAGAATCATACTTCTTCTGATTGGCCATTTCTATCAGTTCATTCTCAGTTCTCATTTTTGATAACCTGTCTACTCAGACTAGCACAGCTGTCTGGGATACCGTATAAGAAAGTTTGTATGATTGTCAAACAAGAGACAACAGATCGCTCATTCTGTGAGTAATCTCATAGTAAAAAGGAGACCTACATTTCAGTGACCACCCGAAACTGAGTCTGGGAAAAATATCTTAGCATAATGTAAACTTGAGCTGGACTCCAATGACCATGAAGGCTGGGCTCTAGATAAGGTGTGTTCTGTGATTAAAAACATCTGCTTCCCTGGACTGGATCTTATCCATACTCCTTGGAATAGGACAGCTACTCACGGAGAGATGTAAGCCAAGTTCTGGATGTAGCTCTTGTAAAATCTCTCAGGAAGCTCCTGCTGTTCTTCCTCTGCATGCGCTGGAACTGAAATGCCTTGGGAAGATACATATACTAATCTTTACAGCTGCTATTTCAACTTCCGTACCATGAACTGGCCATGCTGAGTGTTCAGGTGGGCTGAACTGACGATGACTATGTTGAAATGACATTTCAGTGATTGTGTTTAGGCAGTAAAATATGAAGAGTATGAGGAACTGGAAATGGGTATCCTCAGCTAACCTGCGACTGCCTTTTGAAGGGCAGTTGTAGATGCATCTGTACATTGCAGCTAGAAGCTGGAGAACACTCTGCTTAATAGAAGACTGCACATCTAAGCGCAGCAAAGTCATTATTACTGTTGTAGCCATGATGGGCTAAGAATTTGAGGGACGCAGAAGATAGGTTTTTTTTCTTTTATTAAACCAAGTGAAATATTTAGAAAAGCAAAATTTTGGGTGCATCTCTTAACTGATTTCCTATTTTGGGCAGGTTAGCCAAAGCTGGATATCTGAATGTATACATGTGCTGTCCCAAAAGGGTTTGAAAAAGAATTCCAAGCGTAAAAACCAAAGAATTCCTGGTTGGCCTTAGGAATGAATGTCACAGTAACATGCTGTTTTCTTTTTGTTATCAGTGACTAATACTTATTCTTTCCATGAATGAAATAATCGCTGTGGTGTGTTAGGTTGTTTTAAACTGGGGAACAGGGATAAGAAAATCTGAGCATCCAAGCAGTCATGAATGTGGGCTTATCTGTGGAGCAAAGGTGGAATGAACATACACCACTGCATTTTATGGAGTTAACCTCAAGGTCTGATAATTTGCATCACACCAAGATGCTGTTGGATTTCAGCAGTCAAATAGAGACAGGTAAAAAAAAAAAACAAAACCAAACTACAACTAAACATTTAGCTAATCAGGATTACACCCAGCTAATGGAGAGAGGTTGTTTTTCCCCCCTTCCCTATCATCCTGGTCAATTCAAATTGATCTTAGTTCTGCTGAGGGAGAGCAGTCCTTCAAAGTTTATTCTGGTGTCAATTTTTATAGTTTCCCCCACCGATCAATAGAATGCATAATCATTAAGGCAAAGTTTGTGAAAGCTAATCCTTCAATACGAGTTTTATGAATGGCTCAGAGTCATGGCTCTAACCATTTGGATGTAAGTGGAACCTTTAATCAGGTGAGTGACAGGAGACAGTCAATAGGATTTGCTGAGATTGGATTCTGATTTTCTATACAGCTATGCAGAGTGAGCAGGAGAAAGGGGAGTGGGGATGGCCAGAGGAACAGACATAGGCTAAAATGGAAGTTTCTCCTCTTTCATTATTTATAAAATGTATTTCCACCATTTTTAAAAAACACTTTGCACTTGCATATCATTTTTCACCTAGGGAGCTCAAATGGGGACATTTGCTGATTAAACACTACATCATCTTTTTGTGAAGGTGAATAACAATTAGTGCTACTTCACACTGGTAAGACCTTACTGTACCAAGTTTTCCAAATGCAACGCATTTGTAGCTTCTCAGAAAGGTGAGAGAAAGCAGAGACATGTGAAGTGACTTCCATTAGGGGCCATAGAGTAGGTCAGTGGCAGAGGAAAAAGGCACCTTGGAATCTGAATTGGTTTGGTTTCACCCACTAGACATGTGGGTGTTACTATGGATTTGTTTTTTTTCTTTTTTGACACATCCTTATGTCCTGTATTTGCATGGGGGAGATGATTTGAATTGTATACACTAAGAGGAAGAATAAGGAATTATGTAAAACAGGGAACTGGAGAACTGGAGGATTTGTGAGAAGAGTAGCTGTTCTGCTGACCTCATCACTGTTGTAGCTGATGAAAAACCACTTGGTGCCAGCATTAGTATCTCCTCTGCTCTCCTTTTCTGTCATTTCAAATGCAGTGAAATGAGAAGAGCAAAAATGCTAGCAAGACACTTTTTCTAGCAGCAAGAAGTGGTTTTGCTTTGGCAAATAATTTCTTTCTGCTGAAGGATTTGCCATAGAGTTCCAGGATAAGAAGAAAATAGTCAAGGGAGAATTTGTTTCCATTTGGTGTGTTGAAAAGTAAAGGGCTAGGTTTTAATATTAGTACAAAGGCCTGTACGGCAATTAGATGCTCTGAGCGCTCAGCCCCAACACTTAGCTGTTAGATTAGACAGTACGTTGAGGCAGGAAAATGAAACTGCTGAAAAGCAAAGCTGGTGTTTTCATTTGCACTTCCCAAGGAGAACAGAATAAAAATGTGAATAATGTAAATAGTGGTCAGTAGATTCCTTTGCAGCTGGCAGACGGAGTTTGTGAAGAATGTTTGAAAGTAAGTTTAAAGTTTCAGCAAGTTGCCTGCTCTAAACTCATACAGCTCCATTGGCTTCCTTTGCTTTGCATTAGCCAAAGAGTTGGCCTGGGGCTCATAATCTTACCTATTCTCTTTAATGATTTAACAAATATTTATGAAGCAGATTTTCGTTTGGGTGATTGAGCAAGGTTGTCTTGAGCTTCATCAGCTGAGGACCTGGGGCTACATCTACAAGTGGTCTAATGTGATAGATCTGGGAGGGGGCTACGTCATGGCACTCTGTACATTAAGCTTGGTTCATGTCATGTGTCTCATCTTCTGACAGTGCTGGATTAGGAAATTGGTAGAAATAGGATATTTATTTTTTTTTAGCTAATGTATTTTCTTTATTTATTGCTGTTTCATAGTCCCCAGAGCATTTTGTCATTGTGAGTGAACAGCAGCATGAGTAGATGGATGACAAGAAACAGAGAAACTCTGCTTATGCCAGCGTCTTCAGAAATTCAGAAAAGACAGACTTATGTGGGAAATACACCACCACTTGCTAAGAGGTGATCTCAGAATAGATCATGCCACAATAAACTCAAGGACTGTGGGGATATTGGCTCCACATACTGGCACCGACCTGGAAATGTGGACTCTAATGCTGTCAGATTTACAGGTGCAGATGCAGCTCCAGTGCAGGCAGGGTTATGAAGGCTGTGATGGGGCAGCACCTCCACTTCCCCATGGGCTCAGGGGAAGCGCATGATGGGTGAAAGCCCCCTTCCACAGCTGTCCCTTGCCTCATAGAAAAGTTACTACCTGGTGACTGCTGATAATTTCACACCTAGATCTAGAGCCGAACTTTGTTTCTTGATCCCGTTGCTAAAAGATTGGGTTTTGGCATCTTCTGTGAAATGCTTGCAAGCCTCTACCCTGAATTTCTTTTGAGTGACAAAGAAAGATATGGGGGCAACTCCGAACTTGGAAATTATTAGTTGCTGAGATTTATTTCAAAGCTTTTGCTCTGACAAGAGCTAACCTTTGATCTGGTAAATGAGAACTTTACCCTATAAAGGCAAGAGAAGGGGAGGAGGAGGGAGGATTGATAAATAGGGCAAGAGTGGGATGCCTTGGGAAAGATCAGTGGGAGCTGAGAGCTGCATTTGTTGGTTCAAACTCGGGTGGAAGGAGAGACTGAGGAAAACGGTAATACATCCTCTGTGGGGCTTAGGAAAATACAGACAAGTAAGCTTGTAGACTGTGAGAGTGCTTCAGCTTTCATTCCTCTCCCTTTCCCTTCTCCATCTTCTCCACCTAGTCCTGAATGCACTGGTCATCTATGCTAGGGTGGCCGGGGGGTGGGCACTGCTACTCGGGGATTAGGTAGCGAGAAGTGTTGTCCCACTCAGCGGCTGCCCCTGGGGTGTCCTGACCATCAAACTGTAGGGCACAAACATGTATCTTCTAGGAAGCTGTGTCTGGAGAGGTTTCGCTTTCAGAGCAGAGAGTGGTTGTGGTTAGGCATTTGGGAAGCTCACTGAACCTTGTTTTCTTGTTAACCTTGAGCATAGCCTTGTTGTCATGGAGCCTGTGAGAACCAGAGGGCAAAGGCAACTTGAGTTCAAACTGGCCTTGGCAGGACACAGCGTCAAAGGTGCTTTCCCAGGGTTGTTTCTCCAAGAGATCAGGGGAGTTGTAAGAATATTGGCTCACTCCAAAGCTGGAAGGCCGTGTTTATGACACATCAGGTTTTCCCTCTTTTTTGTCACTACTTTCTTCTTCTCGCAACTTCTTGCTGATCCAGTAGTTTTCCTGTTGCACAGAACGCTTCATTTCCTGATGGGCCCTTCCCCAGGCTGACGGTGCTGTTTACAAGCGCTGCTGAGGTGCTTCTTTGTGAGTGATGACCCTGTTCCCAGTCCCTCACCACACACCCTCCCCCTGCCTTTCACTATGGTAAATATTTTAGTACTCGTTGAAATCAATTGAGCCTCATCAATTGGAAATAGAGTGTAAATCACTGGGAGTTTTGCATTCACCCCAGAAATCAATTTTCACACATTAGGGCTATTAGCTTATTGAGAACTGTGTGATAAATGGCTGTGGGCCATCACAGAGCCACACCTGCCAGCTCTACATTTTGCATCTTAGATAGGCTCAAAAGTAGGGGGACGCCAAGGGAAGGAAGATCTCAGGTGGGTGGAGCGTTGCAGGGTAGGAGACATAAGGACCGTGCAGCCAGACAATCTGTGCCTGGAGATCAATAACAGCTACAAAGCACTAACTCATCCTCGCAGGGACTGGAGACAGACGGCGGCTCTGAGCCAAAGTTCTGGTTAGGCATCTAATGTTTTTCTCTTACAAAGATGAATGTAATTTGGGGAGGAAAGGTGAAATGTAGATTACAAACATTTAATAAAACTAATGCAGTAGTTTAAAAAAGAACCTTTTCCATGAGTAAATAGCTTTCACACATCAGCTGCAGATAGGGTGTAGAAATGCCGCCTCCTTCTGCCATCCCAGCGCTCTGGGTAAAGAGGATGTGCAGTTTATCTCCAGCTGTGATATGGAGCTAGCTGAGGGTTCTACTTTCACTCTGTAAGTCCTTCCTATTCTAATAGTAGCAGCTAATTAGTTTTTTTCTGAACGAGCCTGGGAGAGATGAGGGATCTGGTGGCCCAGTTGGATGAAGTGTACGGTGCCCAGCAAATTCTTCTGTGGCCATCAGGAAAACCTTGGTCGCTGTTTCTAAGATAAGGCATAATTAATTCTTCTCAAATTACTACAACCAATCAAAAATGTGGGTGCCTCCAGGGACTTGGAGGCTCTCCAGTGGTGTAGTCTGTGCTTATGTGCTTTGTAGTTTGGTGTTTTACACATATAAGCCACCCCTGGAGCTGAGGCAGTCATGCATAGCTAGGGCAGTCTCTTTGACTAGAGAGCTTCGTATCCCTGTATTTCTCTAAAAACTTGCATAAAGCGTACATTTCCTGGTGTTGGATATTTGTCTGTACAATACGAAAAAAGGGAACCTGGAACAGATGATCACCAGATAGATTGTGCAACGTAAATGGCCATTGATTTTCTTGCTGTTAAGTGAATACTGTGCACATATACCCCTGTCATTCTAGGAGTAAAAACCAGAGGTGCTTTAAGAGATGTAGATCTGTGTCACCAAAGGTTCTTTCTCAAGATGAGCGAGGTGGGCTTAGAGGCAAAGTTCCTTCCTGTGAGGATCTGGAGGAGAGTGACTCAGATAATTCTTGGTCTGCACATTCTGACAAGGAAGCCCAGGATGATGGTGTAACAGGAGGTATTTCCTTGCTCAGACATTACAGAGACTCGCCATGGCTTGGTCATTTTTAGTGGCAGTGCTGTTGGATGGACTCAAATCGGGAGAGCATCCAAAGAGCAGCAGGCAGCCAGGAGAGCCAGCACAGAAAGCAAAGGTGTCCAGTAGTAAGCGGCTTGGCTAATACCTGCAGGTAGCTTTGACCTGCCCCCTGGGATCCACTATTTTGCTGTTGATGCTTCATCACCCCATATGCCTGTTTGCTTCCAGCTCACTTGCTTTGAAAGACCAAACCGAGGGACTGAGAGTCCTAACTGACTTTTGGATAATCTTTCCAGGCCAGCTGGAAGCAGGAAGCAATGACCTGCTCCCCAAAGACTGCCAGCATGGTTTGGCAGCTCTCACAGCAGCAGACAGCTGGCTTTAAAATGTTCACACCTAAAAGCTCCTGTGCTTCATTCAGCCACATTTCTGGAACATTTTCCAGTCGCTCCATCCAAAATTTTGTCTTTCTTCTTCCTTACAAGTTTCATATCTAGCAACACACCCCGTGCTGTGCAGACCTGTTGGTTAACTTACTCCCGGTATCTGGAGTTTCAGTCTGGCCGGCTGTGATCAAGACTCCTGGGCAGGGGCTGCATTACTTCTCTGACAGTCTTGGGCTCTCACCCTCAGCTAATTACTTTGATCCTTTACACTTTGTAAAAATTCTTACAACACAAAATAAGTCCCCCCTGGCTTTAACCTTGTGACCTAACTGGCCCTTGTAAAAGGGAAGGAGAAAACACACAGTCATGCACTCCCAAACACACGCACACGCACTCACGCATATGCCTATATACACATCCCCACAAACTGCCTAAAGCCTGTTCCTTTAATAGTTTCCTCCCAGGACTCCCACAAAAAGGCAAATAAAACTCCTTTTACAAGATAGCAGGGCAGCATGAAGGATCAACTTCACCAACAACAAGTTCTTTCTTCAGTTCATTTGTTTTAAACATACCTTTCCTCCAGATTTTGATCCTCTAAGTGCCTCTCCCTTCTCTCCCCTTCCCTTTTGAGGCTTCCATCATCATTCCTCTTACCTGCCTTGCTGCCAACAGCTTAATGGCTAAAGCAAGCAATGTATTTTTTTTCAGGATCTGCTTGTTCACAGGGAATAGCGTGTGTGTGAACACATACTTTTAAGTTCTTTTTCCATGAATAGGGAATGTTTCTTCATTCTTCTTCACAGGACCCAGCTAAGAGCAGAAATCCAGAGTAGAGGGAAAACCATCATATTTATGAAGAGCAATTAAAGAGACCAGGGATCTTCAGTCTGCGAGGTAGCTGAGGAGAGGTACAATAGAGGTCTATAAAATCATAAGTGGCCTGGAAAAATGAGTAGGTTGTTACTCTTTTGCCTCAGTCACTACAAAAAGCAGATTCAGTTCTTCACACAATGTATATGTTCCTTTATCTGGTAACCAGAGCTGGGGGAAGCATTTCGGAGAATTGTAACTTGGTGAAAAGCATAAAGAAATTCAAGTTTCTGTATGGTTTAAATTAAGCATGGAGAAACAAATTTGCATCTTGCCCCTTTACTGGCTGACCTGTATTTGTGATACTTACAGACACTTAATAATCTTGAGACTTCTTTCTCTCTGACATAATTGGTTAAGAATGCTCAACATTTTCTGAAGTTACCGTAAACCAAAAAGCAGTGCAAGATGCATACACATCATGATTCACAAGCCTTGCCTCCTTAGGAAAATAGAGGGGAAAAAAAGAAAAACCTTAATTTGCCAATAAAACCCACATTTGGATGCCTTTGCCATTTCCTCAGTTAAGCCAAAACCCAACTGTTTGAAACCTTTTAAGCTTTCATTTCTTTCTCCTGTCTTTCTAGTATTTTCTGTTTCCCGTGCTTGAATTAGAACTGGTAAAGGAAGGAGTTCAGGAATAAAATCCTGCATAGTCTGTCCTTCTTAACAGATCACCTGGATATGATAGTCGAAGAAATCACTAGGCTCAGGTGAAACTAAGGGTGTCATCTCAAGTTTTCTGGGGTCCAAGAAATGGATTCTGGAAACACTGTTTGAGGGGAAAAGCACCCTACCCTTCTATTGAAAGATCTGCAGTAGACTATGCTGTTTGATTTTGCTGGACATCAAAGTCTTGGATCCAAGGCTCAAGGCAGCGAAAGAAGCTTCCATAGCATTGCTGCAGGATCACTGTGTGTAGGCAGTACCTCCACAGGAGCTTGCTGTATATGTTCTTCAATGAGAAAAAAACACTTATCATGAGTGCGGCTGGTTTCTGCAAATCCATTTGACAATTCTAATCCTGGGGGAAAGACCAGAGGTTCCCGTTAGCTCGCCACGTGAAGTCCCTATGCATCTCTTCTCCTCTTTCCACCACTCAGCCTGAGGCACAGGGCAGCCACAGTGTCTAGTTAAGATCTGGGAAAGTTAGTTCAACAGATAGTGACATAATTAGGAAATGTAGGTGTTTGAAGAAAAAGTGGATTTTGCTGATTGCTTGGGCGTTAAGGCTTTGGGGGATCAAAATTGTGACCAAGACACTGTGAAGGACTAAGGGGGAGTCTTGGCAGGGTTTTCAAACTCACTTCTATTGCCCTCTTTGAAAAGGATAGTTGTTGGACAGGGAGCTCCCTGGGCTGGGGTCTCACTTTTTTGTCCTTGTTTGTAGAGCACCTAGCACAGGAGTGCCCTTGCTACTGGCTTAGGAATCTTTGGGATTCTTCTACTATGCTTTGGCAGCGCTTGGGGAAGAAACTGTTCATGTAACAGAAATACCAAGAAGAATCTGCCCCAACACCTCTTCCCCTGTGAGAGATTCTTTGTGGGTTTTCTCATACCTCCAAGGCTTGTGAGCATGATTTTGTCCCATGTCAAGGGAAACTTGAACTTCCCAGTGCTGAAGTTTTTCTCCATTTTTGTCTGGGTCAGCTTCCCACACGTGTGAGTCTGAGTGGAGCCATTTCAAGGCTCAGTCTCCATAGGGTGCTAACCATGATGAAGCTCTTACCACATCCAAATTCTAGTAGAGGGCTCTGAGATGGTCCCTCTTTCCCCAAGTTGCCTGCTTGTACTAAATACTGAGGCAGCTCTCTAAAATACTGAAGGAATAAAGCATGCAAGGCAGTAAAAAGAGGCAATTAAACCTATAAAACCAGGGTTTACAAGGGAATTTATAGTGTCAGAGGCTTTTTATAGCTTTTTTAGATTAGTTTAAATAAAAAAGGGGGAGAGAGAAAGAGGGAAAGGGAGAGGGAGAAAAAGAGGACCTGAAACTTGAGGAGACTTAAAAGTTCGGAGAGAGGCTTTTAGGAAGCACAGAGGGGTAATAATTAGAGGCACATTTTCCATTTCACTGTCTTTGCAAATTGACATTAAAGAAGAAGAAAAAAAAGCATGCATAGAACAACAGGCAGTTTACATTGCTCCCACTTCCTCCTAGCAGCATTTGATTTTTCTATTGCTATTATTTTGTTTTCTGGCCAGATGAAAGCATCTTGTCATCTGGGCAAAGAGACTAAAGTGAAAGAGCAATCTCAGGTAAGGTGAAAGTTAGGTTTGGGTTTTTTCCCCCTTCTGTTGTGCTTACTTGCTGGTAAAGTTCACTGTGTGCCTTGCAAGTCTGGGAGCTTGTGTTCAAGAAGTGAAATGGAGCCAGCACCTGATTAAGGCAAATTTGGTCAGGTATTTGGTCATGTGAGATGATAGACCTTGTGTTTTAAACCTATTTCACTGGTTCATCCCACTTCCTTTTGCATTGCATGTACACAATGTACACGCATTAGGCAAGTCAGCTTGAGATTGCTTTTTGTGTACCTAATTAGACCCATTCTTGGCTTTTGTCTGTTTCTGTGTGGAACTAAGGAAAAGGAGATTCACATCTATGAAATCCTGCATCCTTCTCTGTGGAAGCATCTCCTTTATTTGGGCCTGATTTCTTTACCATCACTAGAACACATGGTGCTTTTAAAGTGGTGTTTTTCCTTTGCTCCATTCATACAATCATAGAATAGTTGAGGTTGGAAGGGACTGCTGGAGATCTTTGAGTCCAATGTGCTGCTCAGATGTGCTGGTCAGCTAGATGGAGTTGCTCACGACCTACCCATAGAGACTGAGGTGAAGAAGGCATGGAGTAACTTGGTCTTTTCCATGTCCTTTTTCAACATGACCCACATTTTCCCAGATGTTACTCTTGCTGCTGTACCTGTAGAAGCCCTTCTTGATGCTCATCAGTTCCCTCACGGTATTAAACTCTAGATGGGCTTTGACTTTACTATCCCAGCACATTCTGACAGTGCATCTATATGCCTTCTGGGTCACCTTACCCTGCTTCTACCTCTTGTATTCTTCCTTTGTATCTTCGGGTTTTGTCAGGAGCACCATGTTGATCCATGCGGGCTTCCTGCTGCCTTTGCTTGATTTCCTGATTGTCAGGATGGACCATTCTTGAGACTGGAGGAGGTGATCTTTGCAAATCAACCAGCCCTTCTAGACCCCTCTCTTCTACAGGACTATATCCCCTGCAGTTCTTCCAAGTAGATCATTCAAAAGGCCGTAGTCTGCTGTCCTGAACTCCAGGGCTGTCATTCTGCTTTTTGCCTTCTTGTCGTCCAGCAGTTTTGGTCCCTTTAGCAATGCCCCAAAATCTGTGCTCTGTGCTGGCATGGACAGTAGTCTCACCTTGTACATGTGGCCACTTCTTCCTCACATGAAGGGAGAATTTCTGCTGGCAACCTTGTTGTCATCGCTATCTTATCTGCATTAGTAAAATTACCCTTTCCGTGGTGTTTCTAAGATCTTTCCCACTGCAGCATTGCTAGGGAGCTTTGAGTGCTAGCTTTGTGAAATACTTTGCTTCGTTCCTTTACACTTCTGTCTTTTCCAGATAGTGTATGCTGTGTTCATTGTGGTAGAGTATAGATCCTGGATGGTTGCTAGAATCTGCAATTAGTAAATTACTAATTTACCATAGCAATTCATCATCCTTCTGCTGTGTAGCTTTTTACATAAACCTACCTGTTCTCTAAGGCAATATAGATAAAGGACCTGTCCTTTGAAAAATAAACTTACAGCAAAGTAGAAAGCAGCAGCCTGCCCATCAGATCAGCTTACAGAGCTTATGTGGGGACATGCTTGCTAACGGCAAGGGTGCTGTGAGGGAAGTGTTCCACCATCCTTGAGCAGAAGGGAAGGTTGCCCATGATAATCTCAGCTCATCTGAGTTGATGCGTTCCTTTTGTAACAAATAAAAAATACAGGGTGAAGGGCAAGCTGGAGGTACAAAACCTAAAATGATAAAAGAGAAGGTAGATAAAGAGGAGAAGACTGAGATTTGATACGGGGCCATGCAGGTCCAAAGAGTTACTCTTGCCAACTTGCAAAAGGTATGGACAGCTCTGAATTGTATCTCTACATGATTTCCCATCTGAAAAAAATGTGAAAAGAGGGGCGCAGTGAGACAAAATTGCCGGTGTCTGATCACATTTACATTGGGGTAATTATCTTATTTGGAGATGTTACCATTTTACAATGAGATTAGAATAAAGCTCAGCATTTTTGAAGCTGAGCTTCAGTTTTTAAAGTCTGCAAATGTGTTCTATTGCAGTCACATGATAAATAATTCTGAAATCAATATAGAAAGCTATTAAAAATGTGGTTTTGTCTCTGTCTAGTATGGTACATTAAGATACATGTATCATTGTACACTGTCTTTCCCTCTCTCTCTGTATATGTATGTATGGGCAGAAATTTTAAAAGTACTCAACGTTGGTCAAACTGTCCCCAATGGAAAATAAAACACTGACCTCAAATAGCATCACATTTTAGGTAAATGATGAGTGATTTTTAAAATGCTACCCTTAAGTATATATTTAAAGAGGAGTCACTAGACCAGGACTGAGTCTAACTTCCCTGATCCTAAAGTTCTGTTTGAGAAACGATGATGAGAGGCAGAAGATGGCTAGGCAGAGCTCACCATTTCGTTCGTCCCACTCCAGTACTGCTTTGGCATGTCTGTTGCAATCTCCCAGCAGGGATGGCTTTTTTTTTTTTTGTAGTCTGAAGAGCTGTTCAAGTAAGGAAGTAAGCCCACAGTGACTGGTTTATATCTTGCATGTTATCAAATACGTCAAGAAACAAAAAGCTGGCTGCATGAAGCTTTCAAAATAAAAGAAAAAAAAGCTTCACATTTGCTAGTTGCTAAATACGACTTTTGGTAAGCACTGAAGTCAAACAAACAATTGTTACGAGTGAGAAGATCCATCTGCTATCACTAATCTTATAGATTGTTCTGTACTCTGATACTTCGGTATTTTAAATAACATCTAATGGGCCAGAACGTACAAAGTAATCGATGTTATTCAAACTCCACAGTCATCAGCTGCAGGTGTATGCGATCCCAGCACAGTAGGCTTGGAGCCAGAGCCTTGGCTCATTTAAATCAATGTCAGCAGTTTACAACTTACTCAGAACCTGGCCCCATATCATTCTAAGAGAAAAGAAAATTCTTGGCCAGCAAGTAGTCTTGGGCTGTTCTAAAAAAAGATCCTTCATTGATACCGTTGGGATGCAGAGCCAGGAGGCAAACATCGTTATGCTACTTCAGTGCTTAGACACAAGGCTGCTCAGGCTCTTTAAAACTTGAGCGCACTCTTTCTGGGGTTTGTCAGACCTTAGGAGAGAGGTGACCCCACTCTAATAGACCAAAAAGCAACTAGCAAAGAAAAGGAAGCCTGTACTTCATGCGTGTTTATTCTCCTCTTCATGGTTTGCAACACCAGTGCTCCCAGACACCTTTGCTGGCAATCCAAATTCTCCTGG
This sequence comes from Falco naumanni, assembly GCF_017639655.2. Classification (NCBI taxonomy): domain Eukaryota; kingdom Metazoa; phylum Chordata; class Aves; order Falconiformes; family Falconidae; genus Falco; species Falco naumanni. Next base: position 91,439,074 of record NC_054054.1, on the reverse strand, counting down.
CAGGCTGCAAGGTTCAGAACCCCTATGGTGTGCTGAGCCATGCGGTCCCACAGGCAGCATTGATCCTGAGTAGCACTCCCAAAAAAAAAGACATACCTGGCTGTGCTGAATGCCTGGCAGTCTGTCTCTCCCGTGCGCTGTTACCAGTCGTGGCTGCAGACTCATGGTGGCCAGGAGAGTACGTGGTTGGCCTGAGAGCCTGGCGGTCTGTCTCTGCCTGTCTCTCTCTCATTTTGTTGGCTCCATATATTATATCAAATATCTTTAAAGAGCACAGTTTGAATGATGGAGCTTATAATTCCATCTCGGGAGTTCTGATGACTTGAGCTTGGTTCTTGTGGTTTATGATGTCACCAGGACCCATCGATGGAGTCGTAGCCCCATAATTCACCATTGCCCTGTTATTTACTCTGTGCAATAAATGGCTGCAGTTTAATCACCAGAGTAAATTGCTGAAGCATCTTTGTGGAAACTATAATGTTACTGTAGCAGTATCTATGGCAACAATGATTCAGTAGTGGTGGCTAATGCAGAGGGAACCAGTAACACTTATCCCTGTGCACCCTGTGAGAAAGGAGTATGTACCAACCTCAGAAAGATGAGAACCTGAGGGCCAAATCCAGACATGCTGTAAGCGGAGTCCATTAATTGCTATAATGGTACATGCACTGGATATTATATGTAGTCTCTGTGAAACTAGGATGTGGATCCAGACTTTACCAACCTTTACAGACTTGTGGCGCTGAGTTTATGCAAAGAGATTTTTAGGAAAAACCCCTGATTCATCTGTAGAGATGTAAAGCAACAACATCTTTTCTGCATAGTACTTGCGTTTTGCGTTTTCCAGTTAAGGTAGAAAAAAGAACTGAGGACACGTGAAACAAATGGTTCTGAACTTCATACAATTAACGTCTGTGTTTGGTTTCAGTATGGGTAAGAGAAACAGGAGGATTCTTATTTTATCTGAACTGTCTCAGCTCTTCTTGCCTGTCATATCCTTGTATCTGTCTCCTTAAAAGGCCTTGTAGGATCTTGTGTATCAGTGTTGGTGGGGTATAATGTTCCTTGAACTAAAAATGAAACACTTCTTTTTGGCAAAATACATTTGCCAACTTATTTAATGTCATCCAAAGATGCCTAGTGGTTGCGGATATAGAGTTGGCATTTGAATAAACAGAGGGCTGCAATGTAGTTATCATAACAAAACATTATTATTATTTATTGTTTCTTACTGAAGTGCTATTTATGAAAAGGTTTTGCTTTCCAAATCTGAAGTTTCCATTCAAGCCCCAGATTTTCTGGGTTCTCTTATTTATTTATTCCCTCCCCCCTCCTTTTTTTCCTCAAAAAATCTAAGCTCTAACTAAAACCACTATGTTTTCTGATTCTAAGAAAATCTAATACTAAGAAAAGTAAGACACTTTTCAAATACCTCTCTCCTCCCCCCTCCCTTCTCCTTTACTTCTCCCCACTTTCTGTATTCATTAATTTTCTCTTTGGGAAAGAAATAGGAGAAAAAGTGTTCTCTGTTCATCCTCTTTCAATACCCTGTGAGTGCTTGAAATGCTCAGCTCTTATTTTCTCATTTCCTCTGCCGAGCCGCCCTAGAGAAGTATTGCGGCACATGGTATCAGTGCCCTGACAGTCTGCTGCTCATGGTAAATGTCATTTTACAACGTAACTTTTTTTTTTTTTTTTTTTAACCAAAGGTTTATGATTTTCTACAAGGATCCATTGTTTTAAGCCATGAAACCAACATGTGTTTCTTGAGATATCACTTACCTTTCAAGCAAGTAGCAGTTGAGTTTTGGTCATCAGACTTGGCTGCCTCTGTAGGCATACAGTTATTCTGTTCTGGTAACCTGATACAGTACAATGAGTTAAGAACAGAAAGAAAAGCCTTTTAATTTATGGTGGGTCTCAGTTCTAATCATGTAGTTGCTTAGACTCTGGCTTTATCGTGAATCATTTTTAATGACAGTTGAAGAGAAAAGAGTTGAAAAGCAAATCTTACCTTTCTCATCACTGACAGCTTTTCATAACTTAAATCAGACTTTTTTATGGCATAGTCTTGCAGTACGGGTATTATGCAAATGAAGGGCTAAACTGAAGGGCTCTCCAGCGGGAGAGCGGAGAGGCTTTTCCTTCCTAGCACAAGTTATATCTTTACAACAGCAGTTTTCAGAGCTGCCTTTAAACAGAGAACAGTTTTTCAGTTTGTGGATTCCTAAACATTGTCCATGGAGTCCCTGATAGGAAACTTGTGTTTACTTATAGGAAATTTTACTTTCTTGGTCACCTTTCAGAAGACCATTAGAAATTCTCCAGGAACATCCCTTGTCTGTGTAGGCCAGAAGGTGAAAAACATAAAAGTTCATGGAAAATGCCTGCACGAATTTTAATGTAGCCGGAATGTCACTCCTTCCCTCCAGTGCGCCTGGTGGCATCTGCGTGTAAAGAGCTCCGTCAGCGGGTTTGCAGGTCTCTGGTTAGTCATTTTCTTTGGGGCACATGCTGTTGGTGGCAGTCAGCAAAGAAAATTATCTGAGAAAATTGCTGGTTTGGCATTAGCCTGCCAAGAGACCTGGCTTAAGGGGTCATCCTTCTTCAGCAGAGCCCATGGCTGTGCATTCAGTAATCAAAAAGTAGAAGTTCAATGCTGATCCACTGAGTGTGGGCAGGAGAAGACACTGTCAGGGATGCTGATGTGGTGCTCAATGGAGTTAATAGAAAAGATGCTCTCATTGCAACCAGAATGTAATTGGATTCTGGCAGTATCCTGCAATGCATCTGCATGGCGAGTTCCCATCAGCACTAATGTGGCTTTCAAAAAGCTAATCTCTTTTCCTGGCATGGCCACTCTTCCCCTTGGTGGTGGTGTTAGCTCCTCCATCTTTTGTGTCCTTGGCCTAGCAAGTCTTAGAGTTGCTCCGTTCTTAGTGTGCTTCTACTGGCTGTGGCAAGACCCTGTGCCAGGCTGAAGCTTTTCACAGTGTTACTGTGAAACAAAAACAATCCGTTTCATGGACCCTAAGGGAGCAGTGAGATGCCCTGCATAGTATGCTGCCTCCCACGTTGCCACGGACTTCACATGGCTTCTGTCATTCTTGTGTTTTCTCCATGACCTCCAACTTTTTCCTGTTTGCAGATATGTCTCCAACTTAGGCTGGCTACATACTATGTTCTTTCTGACATATTTTGACAAATTCAGTTTGATGTTATCCTGGAGGTCTTTCTAGACTTAATTTTATGATTGTGGAAGGTCATCAAAAGGGCAGTGCTATTTAAAGACTAAATTGTGTCACATTTACTCATGGGGCTAGTACTCTTCTTGAAGATGTCCATTCATTTAAATGGAACTAAACATGGAGTAAAAATGGAACTAAACATGGAGTAAATGGCATTCATTCTAAGCGAAGGCACTGAAGCCTGCCTTACTCATCTCGGTGGGCTACTCAGAGAGTAAAAGTCAAGTCCTTGTCCTTAAGGTGGATTTTCCAGCCCCTGTTGCTACAAGGTGGCTTTCTGGCCCCCTCTAGTGACTGGCCACATAGAGTTTTATGAGCAAGATAAAACCTTTGCAATCAGAAACAGCCATTTTCACTCCAGCGGTAAATGGCTTGAAATTTAGAAGTGGCATTTAAAATCGTGACGTACTGAATTTGTTCCCCTTTGCTCACAACCCTCTCAGGAGCGTCATGTTTCCAACTTGGTGGGACTTAGGAAGTTAGAAACTGTTCACAGTGGTTAAGGGTAAAACAATACATACTGATATTAATATGGTGACATGGCCCTAGTTACACTCCCATTAGCCCAAAGGTTCATGTTCATTAAGAGAAGCTGGACGGTTTTGGTATTACAGATACATTACCAAAGAAGCAGCTGTGAGTTGAAGGGGATGTCAAAAGGACCAAAGTGTGAATTGAGATATATAACCTTCTGTTGAACTACAGTGGAACCTGGAGTGAGAATTTGAGTTGGTTTTCAAAAGCCTTTCTTTTCATATTCTTTTCATACTACTGGAACTGCAAAAGGGCATCTCATTTAAAAGATGAATTAGAAATTTTATACTTTTTATGCCTCTGTATTTTTGAGAAGCAGGTACTTAGCACATGCCTGTTTCCTTGGGGAAGTGTGCAAGGAACTTTTGGAGCAGGTTTTCTACTTTTTGGCTAATGAGGAGCCAGACAGTTATTTAATCCGAGAAGCTGGAGCAAGGTTGAGAGCCTGGGGGTAGACCTCAAAGTGCCATAACACTTTCAGCTTTAGATGCTCTGCTGTTTAGAAACAACTGCCTTGATCTTTTAGGGTCCTGGTAAATCATTTATTCTGATCAACCACTTACAAATTTCCCCTCACCCATCCTATCAGATTAAATGACTCGTTATATGGCTCCCTGGCTTGTGTACATAGCTCACTGATCATAACCCAGCAGATAAACTGCAACACAGAACTTCAGCAGAGCTCCCAGAGCAGCCTGGTAAACCTCCTCAGTCAGGAGCAGCCTCAGTGAAGTCACAGCTGAAATTCAGATTCCTCTGACAAACAGGGTGTCTGGAGCTGGAGGTTTTGGATGGGATTCCACCCCACACACCCCACACTCCCCATGTTACTGCACATTGCAGACTGCAATCAGGATGCATGCTGTTGAATGCACTGCAATCCGCTCTGCTTCTCCCTCCTCCCACAGTGCGCCTTTCTGCTCTTTGGCAATCTGTTTCAATTCTCCTTCACTTCAGCATGACCAGGGTCCCCCAGGTTACCCAGTGATTCATCTCTGTGGAATTTGGGAGTGCTGTTTCTGTGCTCCTACCCAGGTTGGCAAGAGGGTTATTAAAGCATTGGAGATTAACCAGAACCTCCTTTGGTGAATATTTAGGCTAAGAGCACTTGATGCCAAATGTGTTATTTCACATGTGCATTCTGAGGTTAATACTGCACCTCACATCTCTATGCGTGGTTTTGAACACCTTTTCCAACTATGATCATATTAGAGGATTCCTGATGCTTTGGGAATGTACATGAGGAATGACTTCAAGTGGAAGCGTGTTTGGATTGTCCTATTTCTATTTCTGAAGCCCTCTCAAAGGAAGCTCGCTCTCTCTTCTCACCCCATCGCTTCCAATGGGACCGAGTCATTGCATTCAGTGTGCGCACAGTGACACCTCAGAGAGACTTGGACTGTTCTCTTGTCTCACTTCCACTCTCTTCCAGGCTGGATGCACACCCTGGAGGTATGTAGTTTGTCTCAAGATATAAGACTTCCCCCCTCAAAAACTACATTACTTCAACAAGCCACAAAGGGCTGGCACGAGGGAGAAGGATTCTCTTGTTAGTGCTGCTTTCCTCAGAGATCTTTTCTGTGAACTCCATGCAGCTGGAAACATACTCTCCCTCTCCTGAGCTCATGTGTGTGCAGGTACAGGTGTTCCCTCATGCAGCAGTTTAACTGATGTGTAAGTACACAGACACTTGCCTACAGATGCACAGATACTTTTCCTTTGTTGTACTCATGCATATATGTAGAGGCAGAAATCCTCTTATTTGAGTGCATACAATCACATCCATGCAAACTCCAACCTGATCTTTTATACATGCACATTAGTGCTGCACTATGCATGTGCCCTCTCTCTTGCAAACATGCATGGATGGATACAGGCCTGAAGGGACCTCTTGAGGTTTAGTTGAACCACCTGGTCCAAGCAGGCTCAACACTGAATTTAGAAAAGGTTGCCCAGGGCTTTGTCCAGTCAGATGTTTAAAGTCTCCTGGGTCAGAGATGTGATAGCCCGATTTCTTTTTCCCTTATATCCAGGCAGAACCTTCACTCCTTCAATTTTTGACATTTCTTTTGACCTTCAATTTATGTCTTTTGCTCCCCTGCCACATACCTGAGCAAAGATCCTGAATCTGTCTTCCTACACCTGCAGTGTTATCAAGAAGGCTGCTATTAGGTGTCCCTAAAAACTTGTACAGGGTGGACAAACTCGCTTGCCTCAGCTTATCTTCATTGGTTCTGTGCTTCAGCCCCCTGGCCATCTTGGTGGCTCTCAGTTGGATTTGTTCAAGTTTATCAGCCTCTTCCTTGTACCTGTGGGCTCACAACTGGGTGTAGACCAGATGGGGTCTGACAGCTTACAGAGGAATAATTGTTTCCTTTGATCTGCTGGCTGTACTCCGGTTGGTACAGCAGAGCATGCTGTTAGCTTTCATTGCTGCCAGATTCCTCTCACTGGGTGTCCATATGCTCTTGGCTGGAATTGGACTGATAACAAAACAGTAAATAATAAAACCAAACACTGATCTTCGCTTTTTACTGGTCTGGACTAAAATATAGTGGGTCTGAGGTCTCAAGGAGTTCCATGACCCTCTTCAGGAGATCGTAATCATTGATCCAGCTGTGGGAGAACAGGATGGATAAAGTGGCCTGGTAGATCTCTTGCATGTCTTCTATAATTCTATGATAGTGATTGTCTTTGCTCTTCTTTTTGGTCTTGAAGATCCATTGAACATTTTACCTTCCCCATATTTGGAGAGATTCAGCCATTTGAAATCGCCTCATTTCCCAGTGGCCACTATCCATACTGGTCACAACCATGTCTGCCTTGTCCAAGTCCCATCTTTCAGAAGGAATACGAGATAGACATCCACAGTCACTGACTGATGATCTGCCCAAGGACAAACAACGCTCCCAGTGCTTTTATTAGTGCCAGTGCTCCTGCAGCAACATGGTCCTCAGTGGAGGTAACAGCTGTGCACTTAGAGGTTGTTGTTTGTGATTCATCCACATCATCTACAAATCACATGTTTAAAACCTTGCAGTACTTGATGTGTGGAAGAATTTCAGATTCTGCAGAGACTCCAACCTACCTATTACCTTGCGAGGCATGCGATGAAGGTAAAGGTTGTTTTTTTTTTCAGCTGACTCTTGCACCCCAGTTGGGAGAATCCCTATTTATACACTTTTCAACATCAAGCAGAGGGATCCTGAGCGGAGCCCCTCAGGTGGATGGGAAAATGGAAGAAACAACTGGAAGATTTCCTTTTAAGAAAAAATCTAAAGGAAACTTCGACTTTTTCCGGCCTTGCCCATTTTTTCACAGTCAAAAACATTTGCCAAATTCTGCAAATGCTGCGAGATAACCCAGATCTGAATAATACAGTATTCTCATGACTAAAATATTAAGCTAAAAAATTCACCCAATATCAGATTCTGTTCTGTTTCTGATGATTTCTCATAACGCTAACTATGGTAAAATCAGAACACTGGCAAGGCGGGCATTAAGTGATGTGACTTTATGGCTGTGACAGTTGGTTCAGTTTCAAACCAGGAAAAAATCTGGAGCAGAGTGTAGGTTTTGGCATGGTGTTTTTGAGAAGTATTCTTGCTTGGTTAGTTCTTACTTTTTAGCTGGGGATCACAATAAAGGCTGAAGACCTGACTACTCCTCTTAGCCAACTCTTTGTGATGATTATTCTTTTTCTTTGCCCATAAATCAGCCTGCTTGGGAGAACTTATCCAGGAACTCTCCACTGTTGCTGAAGGAGCTAAAGGTTTAAGACTCTCATCTGTCCCAAAAAAGCAGGAAGCAGAGGAAGGCAGTTGCCACATTTGAGGTAAGCACAGCAGCCTGAAATGGCTTTCATTTTTTTACTCCACTCAGTGCAAGGGCCACTGGTGTGTACATGCGATACTGGTGGTTAACCAGAGGTTCATAGAACAGTGACCTGTGAAAGCTTTCAGACATGATCGTATGTGGATATGTATTTTTATACATCTTTTTTTTAGCTACCTGTGGCTCATTGTTAGGGATGCTGGGCTCTGGTACTAATTACAGATTTGGTCAAGACCAGAATTTGATGGAATGGCTTAAGATTGATGATATCTTAACTAAAAATAGCAGTTGACCTCTGTTACGTGTTTCCACATCTATTTACTTTTAGGACTTTAGTAATAATTATTTGTGAGTTACCTTCAAATATACACAGATGCAAACAACCTTCTATTATATGTTCATGTGTGCAGCCTCAGTGGGCATGTGTATAAGGACATAATGTATGTTTGAAGGGGGATTTTTTATTTGGTGTGTACATCCTCCCACTCAGCCAGCCCTGTGGAGGTGTTCATGGGCAGGGCTGCAGACCATGCTCATGTATATCAGGATATGCCTCTGTCATGGCACAGTTTGTCCAAACTTTGGCCTATGTACATTTTAGGACAGAGTGAGCACTGCCTGATTTGGGAAGTGGCGCCTGTTTTGCATTAAGGGGCCAAATCCTGACTTTCATGGTGAAGCCAAAAGCGTAAGCAACACAGTTCCTACTGAGTATATTGCCTCTGACTGACAGCTTGGGTGCAGGGGGGATGACTGTCTGGCCTTGCTCTCTGTTGCTCTGAAAAAAGCAGTTGGTGCCCTTGACTAGCGAGTGATGCCAAGTGCAGCATGTGTGATAGTGGCCTGGTCACTCATCTCAGCCAACCCTCCGTGATTTTGTTTGTGGCCATTATCAACCAGATTGCTTTAGAGACAAGCTTCTTTATGAGATTTGTATTGCTGCCTTATAGGGACTTCAGGTTTAAATCTCTCATCTGTCTCCTATAAAGCATAGAGCACAGAGTTAGCGGTAATCCTGGGGATGTCTGCAGGTTCACATGTGGCAGTTTGTGCTCCGTGCGCAGTGAAGGTAGTTTCATGCTTGTGCTGCCCGTTGGCCTGGGTGTATAGCTGGGAGGGTGAGTCTGGGTGCGTGGTTGTGTCGGTGCATCTGTTTGTGAATGTGCGTGTGTGTTTCTGAGCTGTCTGGGGAGGAGGGAATGTGCATGCGGCGCTGCAGAGGTGTGTGTTATTCTCACATCCTTGCTAGCAGCAAACAATGTCATGTCCCTACCTGGACTGCAACATGACATACACCTTAAAAACAACAGCGACAACAAGCTACAGAGCCACAGGAGAAGGCAGAGCTGCTCTTTTAGATCTTCAGTTAGGAAATCCTGCCAGCTCCAGCAAAGCATGCCGGGATCCAAACCGGCTTTTGGATTGGGACTGGGAGAGTGAAAGAGAAGCAGTAATTTGTTTGCCATTGCCCTCAAGCCAGGAAATCCAAACCCCAAGCATTTCCCAGGCCACAGCACATTCGAGCCGAAAGAGAGTGTCAGCGAATCGCTCACACGTACAGACAGAAACACACACCCGCCCGCACACGCGCACGCGTGCACGCACATGGGGAGAACATTAGGGGCAGAGAATTGTTCCAGCACCACTGCGGTTAAGATGCTGAGACCATCTCGAGTTTTCAGGCCATAGCTGTCAGGATGCTTTGGTATATTCATCACCCCCCACTCCATGGTGATAAAAATTTACACAGCCAACGAAACGAAGATTAATTTCATGTGAAAAGCTGACAGAATGGCCCATGTCATTGCTTTATTTGTGCCAGCACTCAGTAACTCGGTGCAAGTTCCATTGAGGTGGCAGACACCCCGTCCCCTTGAGCCATCTCTTCTCCTCTCTAATGATGCCACCGTTTTGACAAAACCAAGCAACACAGCTGGTATGTGCGAATTTAGAATTAATTTTCTTCAGAAAGGTCAAGTATGTTAATGAGCTTTTGGCTGCCTGTGTTTTCTTGCTTGCTTTTTTCCCCTATTAATGGGGGAAGAGGAAAAAAGAAGGGGGAGAATAATAATTACAGAAATAAAAATGAAGGAAGGATGAAAAGAAAGAAACTGTGAGCTTTTGGAAGAGGCAGGATTCAGTGTAGTTTTTCTTGGTTTCTCCTTTTCCAGGACTGAGGCAGACTAATTGTATCAGTGCAAGTCTGTGCAGTTTGCTTGAAGCTGTTGAGCAAGGCCAGGGATGTCATGGATAGCAGAATTGGAGTAACCTGGCACGGAGGAGGTGAATTGCACCTCCTTTGCACTCAGGAATTGACGGCAGCCCTGTGTGTTGGCAGCTGCCTTCATTTTCCATCACAGAATGGCTGAGCTGTACTCAACACGGGTCTGTGTGTGCTGGGGGAGCAGAGAGCAAACGAAGGTGAAGGAGAGAAAGGGTTCATGGGCTCAAGCTCTTGTGCCCATTAATGAGAGGAAGCTGGGGAGAAAGCTCAGCTGCCCTGGGAGAAATGCCAGGGCCGGCTAATTCATCCAGCTTAGAAATGTGACAAATAGGCAGTTTAAAGAGAAATTGCCCCCATCTCATGAGACTGGCATGAGATGTTTGAAGTAACTGTGATGCCAACTACTTCTCATCCCTGTGTTCCCAAAATTCCTGCAATTTGCCACTCTCTGGCATCCTCATGTCAGGAGTTGCCTTGATTTCTCAAGGGGTTGGGTGATGATCGACGTGAGTAAAGGTGGCAGAAACAAGACGGTATGCCAGGGCACGAGGGAGTGAAGCTGCACTCCTGGCTCCATCGCTCGCGAGTCACACTTGCCTGGGTAGGACTCACCTCACCTAATTTTAGTCTTATTAAGCAAAGTATCCAGACTAAACTAATTGTCTAGGTTTCCTTTCTTCTTAACAGAGAATGGTAAGGAGGAACACGTATCCCACCTAATTTAAGATGAGAGAAATTCCATTCTGGCAAGGAGTTTCTTTCTCCATTGAATATAAAGTGAACTTAAACAATTAGTTTGGACCGAATCCCTACCTTTTAGAGGATTAAAATTATGGGGCGTGATTTCCCCCTTATTCTCTTCTCCCTGCTCCCATTCTGGCTCTGATTTCCATACGTAGTCTAATCCAACAGGCAGAGGAAATCCAGCAGGTCTCACAGAGGCTATATTGGCAGTATAAAATCAATGTCTTTCACTCTGGCTTGCCCAGGCTGGCTCCATGCTTATCCACTGTTGTGGCAATACAACCTTTGGCTGTGATCTGGTCATTTCTCCCTAGGTTTGCTGGAGTAAGCCCAACTTACGGATTCTTGGGCATTGTCCAAAAAGCCTTTGTTGACTTTGGAGGGTACATGTGTTGCCATCCTGGCTACAGTGCAAGGAGAAATGAAGTGGAATGTAACACTGCCAGTGTCACATGTGACATATTTAAGGGTGTCCTTAATTAGATTATTTTTTTTTTTGGTTTACACCTTACACAGCTGGTTCTGTTGTATGAGTCCTTCTGCATGTATGGTCCTTACGTGTTCGCCACATGAGTCACTGCAGCAGGGCTGCCTCAGACTCATGTCTGGGGCATGAATTTCAAAAGCACTCAAGTGACCAAACTTAATGATTTTCAGCTGAGTCCTAGTATTGTCCTAAACATGGAATTCCTACCCATAAACCACCGTGCTGCCCACACTCTCCCCCCTCTTTCCCAGGCTCTGTAGTGTGCATGGAGGCACGTTCTTCTCTGCTGACCCTGCTACAAGGTAGAGTGCTCTGGCAGACAGGTGGGGTGGGGAGTTGGGGGTGCTAAGATTCACCAGAGGAGCTTGTGGGATGTCTCTCACACATGCTTGCACACACTGTCTCAGAACATGCATGGGCATCATCAGCACTACAAAAAATCAGTATGTATTTTTCCACTGTAGAAGTTGTGTTGTTAAGTGGTTACTTTATTCATCCTTGGAGATGGCTGCATTTCTGTGATAGAAGGAAACGATTTGCTAAACTCGGCTAATGTCTTTGTGTAAATTTAACAACAAATAATAAGTTGTACACAGGAAGACTGGGGTACAAGAGATATTTAAAATAATTCAGTGACAAATTATATTTTGAGTACTCAATTCTAGCAACAGAAAGAATATTTGAAGCATATTTGAAGAGATTGCCTCATTCATGAACATTGTGAAGTAGGGCATCCCTGTTCTTTCTGTCCTGTTGTTGCCTGGGATGTTAGAAGAGGACAAGATTTATAAGAACTTGAGTTCTTAGGGGAACTTCTCACCCAGTAGCTCCCTGGGGCTTTAGCTAAACTGTGGGATATTCAGTGTTTCCCAACTCTTGTGTTGAGGACTGTCTTCTGTCTTCCCAGATGTGAGATGTGGCTGTGCACCATTTCTGTTTTCTCCCCTCCCACGCTCTGGTTTCCGTAGGAAGGAATCCTGGGCATGTGAGTCAGGGAGCTGTAGTGCTCTCTGGTCATGTCACTAGTCTGAATGATTCAGGACTGAGACTGCACAACACACCTACCCCATGATTTACATATAGCCCTTGGGACACTCAAAGCCATATTTTCTCAACATGCCAAGTTCTTGAGAAAATCCAACCACTCGTTTTGGTGCATAAATAGAAACTTAACCCTTAAGAACAGAAATGGAATTTATGAGGTGCATCAGGGTAGTGAGTCTGCTGTCCCCCTCCCAGTGCTCCCCCTATGTTTATAAATATCATTACCAAATGACTGGAGTGTGGTGTCCCTTTCATCCCTGTATTGCAGTGATTGCATGGACCATTTTCTCTCAGCTTCTGTTTCTTTCTCTCCTTCTGTTTTTTTCCCCTGTGTGAGAGCACTGGCGCCTACGATGGAAGGTCACCAGTGAGGTTAGTCAACTGGCTCCAAGTATTAAGACTTCCTGCTCTGCTACAAAGAGCTGCCAAGTCCCCCCTCCCCGCTGCTTACCACAAAAACCAGTGTTTGTCTCCCTCTCTGCCCTTCTCGTTCCTCCTCCCTACCAAGAAATTCAGATGTCTATCCAGCAGACAGAGTGGGAGGGCAAGGCACCCAGACTACCTTCAGATGCATTTGCTTGAGTCCCCAAAAGCAGTAGGGCCGCAGGGTGATGTTGTCTGTGTGGCTTATCAATGTGCTTATCAACAGTGTCAGAAAGTGAGCTATCCCAGTCTACAGTAGAGATGTTCCTCCAGAGTCTGTGGCAGGTTCCTATGGGGAGCTGACCCAGTAGTTGGGCTGACAAAAGGCTTTTATTTCCACTGGAAAATTCCATCAAGCTTTTCTACCAGCAGACTGAGGGGATGCATGGATATCTGGGAAAGAGTTCATTAGAAGTAATTAAGAACATGATTTCTGCCAGTAGATGTGAATCAGCTGTGCAAGGACTTGTGGCTTCCTTACAAAAGTAGTAGGGAGTTACAGATTGATAAGAGTTAAAAATCTCTGCCCTAGGCATGAACCTGGGGAAAGACAAGAAATCTCCTGTCCCAGATGAAGTAAAGTGGTGGCCCCAAGGCTGCCATTGTCCCCAGGGGCAGTGTGGCGATCGATGGGTGAGCAGCTATGGAGCAAGAAAAGAGAACTGCCTTTCACGGCTCTGCACCTGGACATGTGGGGAGGGAGCCAGAGAAGAGAAAGAGATATAACAGGATCCTATCAGGAGAAAAAGAGATAAATATGGTGGGAATGGGAGAAGATGGGATGGCTGGGAGCTATTTTTGTAAAAATTGAGGGGGCAGGCATGGATACTGCTCCAAAAAGCACCATCAAGGTCAACCACATTCCAGTGAAAACATAATTTTCTTTAAGAATAATATGAAAGCCCTACATACTAATCATTCAACAAGATGAGAAAAAACTGCTTGCTCCACCCTAATACGTGCTGGGGTGAGGTTAAAACCTCAGCTCCTTGGGCAGGAGGCTGCCAGTGCTGCACACACAGCTTTGGACTCCCTTAACGTGATGAGCGCATGTGGAGTGCTCGACTTTGCAGGGATCCTGCTGTCGAACTAGAACAGAAGCAGCTGCTTTGAAGAACTGATTTTCATCCCTCCAGTCATGGCTGAGTCCCTGTAGCTCCTTCTTTCTGCTCATAACTCCCTTTTTTAAAGATGATGTAGGGGACTTCCTATGGTTGTGCAAGGCTGCCAGGGACACCAGCTGTGAGCTCTTTGTCTTCTCCCTAGGAACTCTGAGGCTGCAGTAGGCATACCTTGAGGAGTTCTTTGTGAGCATCACATGAATTAGTCCCACTCTGCCAGTTTATGCTAAATTGAGACCACAGAGACCTTATTTAATTACTCCATTTGTGTAGGTGTAAATATAGTTGAGTTCTCCATAAACATGGGTATTTATTCATTTAGATTAATTTTAATTTTCTTTAAGATGAATTCATTACCAGTGAGAAAGCCAAAGCCTCACTATTAAAAATCCAAGTCTGGCTTTTTGTTGGTTGGGTTTTTTTTATTACAAAATGAAACCAGTCTTAACTAATTTCTAATTATGGTCTTGGTGTTGGTCCTTCAGGGTACCACCATCAGCACATTAGCAGATCTGTCTTCTGGGGACTCATGGCCAGACATCGACAAGGAAAAGGTGAGAAAAGCATTGAAATAGGAGGACTGAGGGGAAGCTATTGCCTTATTTGATGGCACCCTGTGTTAGCTGCTCCTTTAGTTGTTGGGGTTGTCGCTTTCCAGGGACACATTGCTGCGGCTAAGGGTAAAGTGAGACAAGTGAGAGGGACAGAGGTTACATATGTGAGCTACAAGGATGTCCCCGTTTTTATGCTGGGTAGAAAATCAGATGGAGTGTATTTGCTCCTGCCCTGAGGCTAAGAGCAACAAAGGAAAAGAGCAGGGGATTTATCTAGCTACAGTCTAATATTCCTTTGGCTGCAGCAAAGGCTGCAGCACTTCCCGACTATCGGCTGGCGCTTTCACTCACACACATCTGTGATTGATGGGCAGAGAGTATAAACACCTCATTAGTGCTATAATTCACTGGGTAGGGCTCAGACTGTGCTGTGGGAGGGAGGAAAAAAAAAAAAAAAAAGAGTTGAGAAAGTTTAATAAAGAAAAAAAAATGGAAGAAGGAGAAGAACGGATGTAAAGGCCACACATATCATTCCAGGGAGTTATCTGACCTGCTTTGAAAACTTTAATTGCTGATAATGGACAACCTGTTGGGTGGTATTTTATTAACACTAATAGATTTTTACGGGATATTTCTCACATTGCTCTCCCAGAGCCTGAGGAATACATTAAATATTAAAAGTTAATGCTCTTGGTTGCTGTTTCAAGGATGCCCTGCTGATAACGAGCTTTCCCGCAAGTTAGAAACCAGGAGAAAACATGAGCTGCTTTTGCCACTTACGGCCTCTGCAATAATAATGAGGAAAATACTTGAATCTTGTGTGCACCTCACAGCTGAGTTGTTGAAGTCTGTCTGACCTAAACACTGTGTAATGGCGGTGCCCAGCCCAGAGGTGGTAGGTGTATATAATATTCAATCATGAATGTGCAAGAGCTGGGTCCCTGAGTCCCATGCTGAAAGCGAATGCTTCTAACCCCCATATGCTGCTTTACATTTCAGTTATTCAAAGCAGAGGCCTGAACTGACAACCCATACCTGTTTCTCAAGAAAGCTTGTGTCTGAAATGGATGCTACATGATATTTTTCTTTAATATGCCTAATCTTTTTATGGAAGTGTTGTTTCCACACTGATTTGTTACAGAAATGACCCATCTACCTGGAACAAAACCAGAAGCACCCCCAGAAACAGCTGCAGAAGCTTAAGAGAATGTGGGCAGCAAGGAGTTTCCTGGAGGAGGCTCTTGGCATCCCATACACACAGCGGAGAACCCTCAACATGTGGAAAAAAAGGTCAGTTATGTACTGTAAGGAGATGGATTCAAGCAGCAAAGAAGGAGAAGAAATTAACGTCAGTGTAGGGAAGTTTGCTGGAGGGAAAGTAAATTTGAAACAGCATAAGCAGTAACCAGCTTATGTGGTGAGTCAGAGTGAGGTCTTGCATTAGAATTGAAAAGTCATAAAACACATTTCTGCTCACGGAGGAAACCTGGACTTCCCCTTTAGTGCCTTCTTAGGACTCACCAGCCCTGTCAGCAGTCGTGGCCTGGACCTAGAAAGCAAACAAATTTGTTTTGCCCTGCCTCAGTTAATTGCCCATGGCAGCCTGTCTCTTTTGTGTCATGCCATCTTCCCCTGTGGCAGCAATGGTCTTGGTTTTGGATCTCATTCTGACCGCTGTTTATGCAGCCACCTTCCTGTGCCAAACCAAGCTGGACTGGATGGCCACATCCATGCTCTCTGGAACAGCACTGGTACAATCTTGGTGAGCAACACTTCTTTCCAGGCCTGCTTGGCTGCGGAGCAGCTTCCCAGGTTTTTTTGTGCAGGCAGCCAGCTACATCCTACCAGGAGCCTGTATTCCAGCTACCAGCTCTATCTGTAGGCAGTCTACAAGAAGATGGATTTCTGTAGTTACTTCCTCTGTCTGTAGTCATGCCATGAGCACTTTGAGCTGGATTATCTTTGTTTCTGAACTCTTCTCACCGATTTGTTTTTCCATACAAGTATTAAAAGCTATTGAAACTACCTACTCACCGTTGGCAGCCTTCCCCACCCTCCCTGCTGAAACAGGACACGTTCCTCTGTATTCCATGGCCTATTTCTGTTGAAGTTTTTCAGGCTAAGCAAAGGGCTCAGCTGCTTTGGGGTGGTGCAGGCAGAACAGGAGGGACTCTAGTCTGCTAAGTCTGGCTTTAATGACCAAGATTTCATCTTGGCATCTTGAACATGAGCTGCTAGATCCAGTTTTCTGAGGAAGTCAGGCCTGATCACAGATACCAGTTGTCTTCTCTTATATATAGGGCTGACTTGGGTCAGAAACGCACATTGCGGGTTTCAGACTTGGCTAGGGAACATGTCATTAACCCTGTCTACACCAGACGATGTTTTCCTTCAAGGAGTGGGCACAAGCTAGTCTAGGTCAGTTGGTTTAGATGCCATGATTTTTCCCTAGAACAATCCACCAGGAATCTTACAGCTTAAATATGAATATATAGATAGTTACTGAGTAAAGCGTTTTGTCTTGCAGTAAATGACATCATAGCAGCCGCAAGGTAGGTGTGAATAAAACGGGGAACATCAGTTTCTGGAAGGCCTTACCTTTCAAGTTCCACAGGGTGCTGAAGCCACTGTGCAGAGCATGGGCAGGGCCTGTGTCATGCTTCCCTTGTACACAGGGCCCTTAGGTTGCTTGAACTGAGCTCTGTTCAGGTGGTTTAATGGTCTTTTCAACTGTGCATCTTCCATCTCTGAATGAAGGATTTGAATCTGGGTCCTAGCTGAATTTGGGAGGAGGATAATGGGGAAGAAAGGACAGGAGACTTGGTACAATAATTCTTTCCAAAGCAGTAGATCCTTTGGCTCACATGCTCCAGGATGTGCTTTGTTGCTAGACTGCTATTTAGCAATAAAATGGTCTTAGTTACTTAACGGGAATTGACTGCTTGGTCACTTCTCCTCCCCCTGCCAGCCCATCCATTCTCCCTGTCTTCCCTCCCATCCAATAATGACAGCTTTTCCTGATTGACCCCACAGGCTTACGAAAAACCTTTTTACTTAAACGTATATTGACCTCAGTCTTGCTGCCCAGTGAATTATGTCACAGCTGGCAATCTGAAAATCATAAATTAGGCCTCAGACCCAGGGAGCTGTCTCGTAATGATACGGATCTGAGCCTTTATCAATGAAGGTTGTACCAGGTGCCTTCATGTCTCTGACAGCTGGGGAGGGATACCGTTTGTATGGGGTTTTCTATCATCATCCCATAGGCCCTGTGATTTTTTTTTCTTTCCTTTGATTTTTGGGGTTTTTTTATTTCCCTTCCCTGTCTTTGCACTGTGTATAAAATTTCATTACTTGCCTTAACCTACCTTCAAAGGGAAGGAAAAGGAAGCTGTCAAACTTGACATCTTGGGGAGTCTTAGTTCTTAGGTAGTGTTAGTATTATCAGCCTTTCCTTTCTCCCTTCCTATTTGATTTTGTGTTGATTTGTTGTTGTTGTTTTCCCTGATGTGATTCTTATGATCTGGACAAATGCACTGGATAAATGAGAAATTTAATGATACTGGAAACATTTCTCCCTTACTTTGTAATGCAACATAATTCCAATAGATGCCCTTTACATTCATCATCTTTTCCCCCATGACTTGGGATGCACTTGCTTGTTGTCACTTTTGTGGTTGAGGTATGGGGAATACCCCACGAAATGTGAAGCATTGCCATAAACTAAACCAACCCTTCTGTCTCTGTATGAGTATCCATTGAGCGGGAAGGAGGGAACTTGCTCCATGACACAGTTTGTAAAAGGAAGATCCATGTTCTGCTTGACTTAAACAGTAAAAATGCCACGAGTTTTCATGATTCACTGTTCTTTTGGAGTGGGGAGGGAGGCAGAGTTTGATCTTCCTCTTCTGACAGACAAGAGCAAGGCTTGAGTATCTGCGTGTCTTGCGTGGTTGGCAGGTCTAGAAAAGGAGGGATATTTGCTTGCTTTCTGCATAAACAATTTTTGCCTTTATTCTATCTATGCTGGAATGCACTGATAACAAAGCTGGGAAAGAAAAAGAGATATATTTTTTTTTTAGTTCTTCTAGACTTGGTGGAAATAGTTTGGTGACAGACCCATTTCTTGTTTGAGTTCTTGTAAGCCTGATTTTATATCTGTGGCATATTCCTTCAAGTGTGCCATGTGAATTCTTCAACTCAGGAATGTCTCGAGTTCAGGGTATGTTACCTCTTTCTCTGTGACTTGGCTTGTTTTAGAAAATGCAGAAAGATATCTTTGGTGATAGCTACTGACAGTACACATGACACCGTGGCCAGACCTGGCAAGGATGAAATCTGTTCAGGCCTGCTGAGGTCTGTTGGCTCAAAACATCACCAGTGAAGTTGTGAGGGCCCTCGGCACCTCAGTGGTGTTCAGTACTATGGATGGAGATCAGGCCCTAAGATAACAAGGTGATGAAAAGCACTTTCAGAAATACTGACACATAGACAGATAAAAGAAGATGCAGTAATAGTGTGTAGAAATAAATCCTTCTCGTTCTGCTTTTGATCTTCTGAGTTTCTTAAACATAAGAATTTTAATACGAGTTTCTTAAGTCATCAGTGAGCTTGTGTCCTGAATTTTTAACAGACTTACAAAATGTTACTATAAGAAATGGATTCATGCACTTATTTTAAAGACGCTGGATTAGACGCTATCTTTATTTACATTAAAATACTCCCCCACAATGTTTGCAATGTGGTACTGGCATGTGCAGCACTGCCCAGAGAATGAAATTGGCTGGAAATTCCCTCATCTGCTTTTGTTACTGGAGAGGACATAAATGCAAATGACCTAGAAGTTGGACTGGTGGGAGGAAAAAGTAGTAGATTATGGATTTTATTCCTCTTTTACTAATGTAAATTGCAGGCACAGGTAATGACATTTCTGATTTTAATACAAGATTTTAAAGTAGATTGTGTCCCTTCAAAGAAACTATGAGCTCATAAATACTGCGAGATTAGAGGTACTGAGGCCTGATGTGGCAATGGTTCAGGGTTTATGGCATTCCTCAAGACATACAGGGTAAAACGTTCTGTGACCTGGCTTTTATGAAGATCAAAAGACTTAAAACTGTTGAGAATAAGATTTTCACATCATCCAGGGGGAGACACCAAGCTGTCAAATGGGAGGAGGCTCTTTGAAGTGTAGAGATAAGGACCTTTCTAGCCCTCAGTCATGTATGAAAGCCATTTCCAGCTGGCAGGGGAACGTGTCATTTGGTTGGACTCACTGCACCAGGGTAATTCATAGGAACGGATCGGCTGAGTTCAGGTAAACAGCTGGCAGTATCTCAGCCAAATTATAAACAGGACCAAAAGTGAAAGTTTGAAGAGGATTGAAAGGACTGGGAAAATTTAAAAATCAATATATTGAGGAAAATAGGAATGATACTTCTGTGTATCTCCCTGTACTCCAGGACCAACCAGCCCAAGTCCAGCAAAGCACTTATTCTGAGGAGTTGGAATAACAAATATACTCCTACACATACTATCTCAACCTGGTATCTGAATGTGGAGGAGCAGGTGGGAATGCTTATAAAGAGCTTCCGGATGGGAAAAGAGTGAGGAGAGATAGAAAATAGCCTTACACCTCTGCTTTCTGGCCAAGGAGCTGAGCCAGTGCAAGGACAGGAGGGAGGAAGCAATTCAGTGCTGCTGTAGGCCAGGAGTAGCTTGCCACTGGTAGGAAATAGCTGTGGAAGAAGCATTTTGTGAAGAAGCTCCTTCTAAAGGCAAGGCAGCTGCACAGCACTGCTTTTCAAACTGTCCTGGAGCTGACCATCCAGCACGAACACTTACATGTTTGTTCATTCCCTTCTCAGATTCCTCAGGCTGGTTGGCACTGGCAGCTGGGTTATTATCGTGCCTTGAGAAAGTACTTCTGCACAGTATTTTTCATGTAAGCAAAAGCTGTTAGCACTGAAAATCTTCCCAAAAAAGGATCCTCCTGAGCTGGTAAGAATAATTTCTGGTCACATTTATAGAAGTTTAAATGACATCTACACAAGATAAATATCCTTTATGTTTTGTCATCTTTGTGCTGATGAAAACAGCTAAGCAAGACCGAATAAGAAAAGTTTCATGGCAGATGCTGTCTGATACATGTGTTTCCTCTATAATAAGTCCAGTATCTTGGCTGACAACAAAGTAGTATTTGTCCATAGCCAACATCTTGAAAGCTGAAGGTGAAAACAGAGTGGTAGGAGTCACATGTCCAAGCATTGAATTCTCTCACAGCTACATATTTTTAAAAATCTTGTCCTAATTATCACAGCTCACATAGATACTCTCTAGGAACTATTGTACATAGAATTGCTCAGAAATACTTTGATAGTCTGGTTTCCATTGGAAAGGTCATTTTGGCAAAACTGAAATCGTTGATGAAATCACAATGATTTGGCTCTTTTTTTGTCTTCAGAGGAATAGTAGGGGGGAGAACCTGACACAGTTGAAGCCATAGGTTTTACTTAGGTGCTTTTTATCTTTCCACATGAGTTCTTTGCTTATTGCTTCTTTTTCTAGTAATATTTGGTTGTGTATAAGACATCTCCAACATATTTCAGTGGGTCCAAAATGAAACTGTGGATGAAATATTGGGATTTTGGGGGTTCTTTTCCAAAACAAAACACAAGTAATTAATGAAAGTACAAAATTATGTACCCAATGGAACTTCCATTCTTTTCCTCATCCCAACAGTGCTGTTAGAAACACACAGGCTGAGCCATGCATGGATTACAAATATTCTGGTAGTATTGCAGAAGCTCTCTGTTTCTCTCAGCAAGATTTTCTTTTTCTTTACTCCTGACTATTCAGTTTTCCTTTGTCATCCTTCTTAAAGCAACAATTTCCCAAATACCAGAGCAGAGAGTGCTATGTTGTCAACTTTCCACTCTCCAGCATAATGAATAGGATCCTGCGTTAACGGGCCCACAGGTCTGATTCAGCAAGGAAATTACTGCGTCCCTGTACCCTTTTAATTGGAGGTTTTAAAACCAAAGCATGGAGACGCACATAAATTATTACATTGTCATTTAATCTGGAGTCAGTCCAGTGTGAACCCTGAACGCCTGGAGCTGGTCCAGCTGAGTGGCAGGAACAAGGCTGAGAGTCCTAGTAAACACCACATGATTTCTGGTATTTGCAGGGCATCTGTTTTGCCTGCCCTTGCAGTACCTTTGTCTGGTCTGGAGAAGATCCTGAGTGACTGGTGATTTTATTATGGCCTGGCACATTTGAGGGTAAGCCATTCGGCTTGTCAGCATGCTCCCAGAAGAAAAGCTTCAGTGAAAAAACCTTGCTCTGGGCTTTGAAATCTGAACTGCAGCCAATTCCAGCTGAGGGATGTGACGATCGCCTTTTGCTGTGAAGTTGCCATCTGAACAATGACACTGTTGTGTGGTTTGAAAAGACAACAAGCAGTGAAAAGGATAAGTGTCTGTCATATATGTGACTGGGTAGATATCAGTTAGAAAGCAATCCAGGCCCTCGGCCTTTCCTTAAATGGTGCACCTCAAAATCCATGTTTAGAGTTGTTTCGAGGGGACACATATGCATCTCAAGTTTTCATTTTTTACAAGATCTGTTTTGCTAGACCATCTGGTCATGCTTCTGCTCCTTTGAAAGCTATGCCTTATTAAATAGTCCTGGGAGCTCAAGAAGGAAAGTCACAGGAGGGGAACAGGGAGGGGGATTTCTAAGAGATGTGCTTTTCCTTAATAAAATAATAGTCTAAGAGGAGATCACAGCTTTTAACAACCAGTGAGATTCTGCTGCTAATACTGACTGCAAAGCTCTTCTTCTCAGGGCTGTGCTTCACACCCAGAATCCAGCTGCGTTGTGCATATGCTGCACAGCTCTCTTAAAGTCAAACAGGCCATGGCATGGGGGTGAGTATAATTCTATATTCATCCAGATTACAGCATCTCATCTTTTGTTCTCAATTTGCTGGGACAGACAGCTCCTCTCTTATTATTTATTATTTGCCACTCCAATAAGATCCCAGATGAAATCATTGCACTAGGTCTTAGCTAGTTAGTTCTGTGAAATGCCTGAATAAACAAGACAGTGAATGGTGAGAGGAGGAGGAGGAGAGAGAGAGAGACTTGTAGCTGCTCTGTCTCTTTTACAAATGGGGAGCTGAGGTCTGGAAATGGAACAATTAGCCCTGAGTCTAAAAAAGAGGCGGTGGCAGAATCAAGACAGCAGTTCAGCTCTTCTTCCATCAAGACAGAAACACCCTTTTTCGCCATTATTTTCTGTGACAGATGGAATACGTAGCCTGGAGGTTGGCTGAGAAATGGTTGTTTTAAAGATCAACAGTGTTTATGAAAGAAGTCCTGCTGTCCTTGGTTTGCTCCTGCGTAGTTTTATTGCAGGGTGAGGACTTCTGTTTTCCCACCCAGGAACTTCAGGGCACCTCAAGCATCTTGAATTTACAGAGTTTTTTGATGGACTCTTCATGCAGGTCCAAACACAGATACTGCTCCAACAAGCTTAAATCCTGGGGGAGTGTCTGAAGCATTGAAATCTCATGAGGACAGAACTATCAGCTGGACAAAGAGGGCATATCCAGGGATGCCAAACACAGGTAAAGCTCCAACAGAATTAGTTATCCAAACTTTCAGTTACAGATTTAGAGTAACTCTGGCTTTTGGGCTCCCCACCTGAGATGCATTAGGGCTGATATTTAGGTTTCCCATGGGAGCTGGGCATCTAAGGCATTTTTTTTTTTTTTTGGTCTGGATGTTGTGAAACTTGTGGCCTCATAGTAGATCCTGTATTGTCATCTTACCCTGTGAAAAGCAAGTTGACTAACAGACTTCAGGAATTTACCATGTGCTTTGTTCTAGTGTAAAATATGATCATACCCAAGCCAGGGATATAAAGCATGATGGTCCTTTGAGTTTATCTGAGTAACAGGCCTTACA
This sequence comes from Falco naumanni, assembly GCF_017639655.2. Classification (NCBI taxonomy): domain Eukaryota; kingdom Metazoa; phylum Chordata; class Aves; order Falconiformes; family Falconidae; genus Falco; species Falco naumanni. The sequence goes on along the minus strand of NC_054054.1, from coordinate 91,415,889 downwards.
TGGAGCGTAAGAAAATCCACAGTTACATTGGTGTTCTCATAAGAAACAAAAATCCTTTAAATCTGGGGACAGGGAAGTATAATTAGTGAAAAGGGTTGGGTTGCATTAGAGCTAGGTTAAACCAAAACTACAGCAAGGAGTTGCTTACATTTCCCTATGGGTGCAGATTTTGGATGAAGTGAACCAGCACTTTGCTTGTGGTGACAGCCTGGTATAACCCATTGGTGACCAACAGGTAGAAATAGAACATAAGTAGTCGTTTATATTTTCTCAAAAGAGTAAGAAAACATTCAGATAAATACATAACCACAGACACGAAGACACCAGCTTCTCTTCTTCACTCTGCTGTCCATTTATTGTCTGGATGCAGCAAGCCTCTTTGCTAATCCTATCTGTTATGGGCTACAGAGATTTTCATCTGTCCAACACTGTGGTGCGGTAAGAAGCAATACAAATGCTATTTGCTATTTACTAGTAAAGAGTGCAGTGAAAGAGCTAGTGTTGCAAGATGAAGCATCCCTGTCAAGGCTACACCTCATTCCAAGAGGTTGTCCATACCCATTTCCCATGGGTTAGAAGTATGCTATTGCAATTCTTCATGAGATCTTTCTTACACAAGCTACAAACCTTGTAACATCTTTCATTCCCTTTGTCCAGACTAAGAGCAGATGTTGGGAGAGGATCCAGGCCTGTGTATTACACTTGGAAGAGGCCATATGTATAAACCCCCTTCTTTCTACAGCTGTAATGTACAGGGTATGCACCTTATTATCAGAGAGATCCAGAGTACAGGGCAAAGTATGGGGTAACCAGAATAATGCAGTCTTGGGAGATTTCTCACTGTTCAGAAAAGCTGAAAGAATTTTATGTGGAAAGCCAGACTTGGGAGAAGAAGGACAGGGGTGAGGAAGGAGGAACCACTTCAAGTTTAAAAATGTCTGAAGGGAATAGGGAAGTGAGAGGTTTTAAGGCTATATGAGCTAGTGTCATATGCAAGGATAAGAGAGCCTTGATTTAGGCTAGAGATGAGCCAGCAGTCAAGGAATTTGCTCCAGACAGAGCCCTTTGTAGATCCTGCATGCTACTATAGCTAACAATCATGTCAATAGGGTTTAAAAGGTGCTTCAGAGGAATTGGGAAGCAAAGACAAATAAGGTGGGTGGCTGAGGGAGGAATGAAAAGTCCAGTGGTTACTGAGTGAGGCTTGAGTGTGATGAAAATCCTGGCTGTGCTCCAGTACAAGATTTCCTATCACATTAATTATATTGCAACAGGCTCCAGAGCTTTCTGTGATACAGGCTTTGTATATCAAAAATGCTACACAGACAGCAGTGGTGGAGGTAATAAGATAAGCTTGCTGTGTCGTCTCCAGGCCTTCCACTAGCATGCCTTCAAAGATGAAGCCTGAGACTCCTTGGTGCTGTTCCCTTTTTGCACGTGGGCAAAAAGCAAATAATTTACGGGGAACGAGGAATAATTAGCTCTTGGAAATGTCATGTTTCTCTCAATAATTAACTCCATCCCCTTTCCTTTTGTTAAAATACATATGCCTTTGGATAGTGTTTTCGTGACACTAAAAGGTGTTATATGAAAAGTGTTTATTGCTTTCAAAATAATTACCTAAACCTAGAGGAAGATACTGGGAATACTGTGGTACTGTCACTGTTTTCTATGGACAGAACTCTTGCCAGGTATCTCATGAAATTTTATCTGTTCAAACCAGTAGGAGTGACAGCTGCCACTAGTGATCAGGGTTTACTACCACCTGGCACCCCAAAACTGAAGAGAATAGTTGGCAGCATCCATCAGATTTAATCCTTAGCCTTGATTTGTGCTAAACCCCAAGTACCTCCTGTGTTCATTTATTCTTCTGTCCTAGCCAAAAGGATTGGCTTGAAATTCCTTCCAGGACTGTCACCAGCTGTCTCCTGTACTCTTGTGGACCTTGTTTTCCTTGTTGGGCAGTGATATCAGCTGGTCTGAGGGACTCTTTTACAATGGATAGCTTCTTCTCTTCAGTCCTCCTCCTAGCCGTGGGAAAGGGACTGAGGTGAAGACTCTCTTTCCCCTCCAACAAAGAAGTGTTTCCTCTCCAGCTGGGTGTGCTGCATGACAAATGCCCTTGCAACCATGGAAGGATAGAAAATTGGCATGAAAAAAGTGTGGTCTGGGAAAGAGAAGTAGCAGCAGATCTAATACCATCCTGAACAGCAGTGAAACAACAGCAAAAGCCAGATAATACTGACAAAAAGAGAAGCAAAGAGGGAGGAGCTGTGCCAGCATGGTCTTGTGGTGGAGGAGAGTCTGATGCTGTGTTTTGCACTCCTGACTGTGCCATGGCGGTCTTCTGTCACCGGGATAAGAGGTAGATGAGGTAGAGTGTCTCCAAAGAATGCCTAAGGAACTTTGCTGGGTTTCTGTGATGGGGGAAGATGCAAGTGTAATAGCCACCCTTCTCTGGAGAGTGGGTAACGCGATGTGTGTAAGCCAGGCTTGCCTCAGACCTGGGATGTGGAGACTGTAAGACCTGTTTTTTACTGACAGCTGGGGCAGGAATGAGGTTGGGTTTTAAGCCTCCTCTGTCACTACAGCATGGAGGTGTAAGTTGGGGAGGACAGAAAACCACTGGAGCTCTGTTCATTGCCACCACACCACTGTTGTTCTCCTTTGTGCTAGAGGTGAAGACTAAAGCTTTGTGCCGGCCAAGGAGCTCCTTAAATCAGGAAATACACTGTGGAAGCTGATTCCAGATCCTTTTTTTCTAACCAGAAGTGTATCAAAGAGATGAGGATTGGGTCCATTCTGGAGTAGCCACCTGCCCCTCCCGGCCTTGTGACAAACTGGCTGTAAAGATTCGGAGCATCCTCTACTTCTGCCTCCTTCAGTATGGCCAAAGCAGAGTTAAGCCTCCTTGTCCCACTCTCCCCGCCCCCCCCCCCCCCAAAAAAAAGTGCATTATGGGATTCTCTTTTCTGCCTCTCTCTCCTCTCTCTAGAGCTGTGTGTTTGAAATGATATCTATTTCTCTTTGTGACAGCACACCGTGACTGCTGCCTTGACATTCTCCCAAGCTGACATCCCGACCGGTATGACACTGATGCCTTTGGGCAGAAATCAGAGCCGGTTTGCTCCATGCCTCTGTGTAGCCACGATGCCTGTAGCGCCTCTGAGAGCCCCCAGTGCCCTGTTGGGGAAATGGAGCGAGCACGTGGGCCCCAAATGAACTCCAGGAAGAGAGCAGGCATTATCTACAGTGACCCAGCTACCCATTTTCAGTTTTAAGTGTTCGCATTGACATGGTTTTTTCCTTCTTTTTTTTTTTTTCCCTTTTCTCTCCCTTCTTCCCTTGCCTGTGAGAGGGTTGGTTTCCCGTTTCTCCCCCAGTTGCAGAGTCCTTGGGGAGCTGGGCTTTCGTGAGCTGGAAAAGGAGCGCACAAGCATCTGATCAGTCCTTATTAGTGTTGAGAAGAATCTAATAGTTCCTGGCTTCTGGGACCATTACCTGTCATTTAGTTTTATTAAGTCAGTGATGAGAAAGTTTAAAATTAAAGGCTTTGTAAATTGGATTCCAGTTTGAAAGGGAGGCACCTACCAGGAAGTTAGTGCCAAAGCTTGCAGATGGGCCACTGGGAGTAATACCAGACTTGAGCATTTATCTTCAGCTCCTTTGACAAGGATCCTGTGCCAAGGCGTGGAGGGGAGGCAGTTTGTGGCAAAGCCTCAGGGTATTCAGGAGTCTTCAGCTATGTGAACCATATAATCCTTCCTTCGCCAGGCTACTCGCGCTCAGACCTCCAGCTACTGTTCAAGGGGAAGGGTGGTCTTCTGCTTGAATCATTACCCAGTGCTGTGAGTTCTGATTCAGCTGAAGTGATGCCGGGCGAGTCATTCCACCTCCTCATAGTTTGTTTCCGGATTTATAAGGAGGAGGAGCTAGTGTTAATACCGATTGGAGTTTTTTCTTACCTGTTGTCTGTTCTGGGCAGTCAGTTCTTTGGGACGGGTACTGTCCTTGACTCTTGTGCTTAGAACAAAACCTCCAATTCCTTTGAGTATTCAAGGCAAAAATAAAGACTTTTGTTAATTCTGTAACAGAAAGCAAGCAAAATGGATGAGCCACCTAATTAAAAGAATCATCCACTGTAGTTTTCTCTGGTTTCGAGACTTTGAATTAGCCATCCAAATGCACTTGTGAATGAAATATCCAAATTGCAATAAAGCAATCCAGCTAAGTAATTATGGTGTGACAAGGGAACCTTAGGGGCCAATCGCAACAAAGAGCTGCTGTCACTTCTGTTTTCTCAGTTGAATAAGAGTCTCATGGTGACATTGCTCTGATGAGAAGCAGCATGAACTAGTGGTTATAAGTACAGTCTCAGAATCAGAATTCTTCGTTCTTGTGTCTCAATTTGTCTTTGACTTGAATGGCATCGGAGAAGTCAACTGATGTCAGAATTTTAAGGTTGACTCCTGCTCATCTTTGCATCATTAAATACACAAATTGTATTTACACAGCTTTACATTAAGATTTAATGTTCACACTTTGTCTCTGGAAGGCAAGATACAGCACTCCACCAAAGCACAGGGTTTATCCATTTAATAATAGATCACAAAATTGTTTGTCTCCTGAAGGCAGAATGTACAGATTCCCTTTAAAGTAATGGTTTCTTGGAAAAGTTTACCTCAGGCAGATCCTTCTCACATCCTTGGCATTTTTCATCTCCCAGTGCTTTGCCATTTTTACCTGGGATTAACAGAGACAAGATCTGTGAACCTTTTAGACTGGAGGGGATGCCCTGTGACCATCCACCCTAGCACCCATATAATCAAGCTTCAGACGTGAATCCTGACTTGAAGGAAGGTTCACCTCTATTGAAAGAACCAGGACTGAGAGCAAAGTCTCACACCATACAAACTGACAGTGAAGGATGGGTCTTCCACCTTCTTTCCTCAGAGAGCTTTCAAACCACCCGGGCAGAAGGTGGGATAATACACCCAGAGGAAACCGAGACACAGAGGGACAGATAAGGAGAGGCAACACTCATGCAGAAAGTAGGCGCTGTGAGCAACTTAGGATCCAGAATTTGTGCAAAGTGAGACTAAGCGTGTGTTAACTCCAAGCCATTCTTCCTGTCTCTCCATAGGCATAGCAGTTCCTTGACTTCAGCTAATTACCACGTTCCCTTGAAGGAGTGACGCCTCTCCCATGTTTCTCTGCTAGCATCATGAAAGAACTGATCTATGAGCTATTCAGTGGTTACTTACATCATTCTTGTGTTTCCAGCCACGTGACTTGACCGCAAGGCTTTCAGAAGGTAATCTGGGGAGATTTTATCAAATGCAAAATGTTCCTAGACATTACTGGAGCCATGATGTAATGAACCAAGGTTTTGTTCTTTAAATTCCACTTTGCTGAAAAACCACAGGCCCCAAAAAATTATTCCAGAGGAGCTGAGGAGTTTTAAGAAGGAGGCTGAGATGTTGTGCTGGGTTGAGCCATTGTGTGCTGCAGGGCTAGGAGAGAGGAAGTCCTGTGTCTCTGGCTTGGGAAGATCTGGACTGAACCTCTGATATGGGCAATGGCCTATTCGCAGCAGCCGCTCCTTTGTTTCTGCTGCTGTGATGGAAGGTGCTGCCAAAGGAAAAGGCAGCACGACCAGGCCTGCATCGTACCTCGCTGCTCTGAGTTTGTTGCATGTTTAGATCTTTGGTATTTGTTGTAATTGTGGCTGTTCCCATTTTTGTGAAGCACCATTCCAGCCCAAAGTCTTGCCTCAGCAAAACCAAAAATGTGGTCCCCCTCATATAACACTGCTTTCTTAGTATCATCTGTGCCAGAGCTGAGAACCTAGTTTGCAGTATCTCCACACTTTAAAACCCTTTTTACAGGGACAATGATTCCTGAGTCACATGTCTGTGAAAGTCATCCTGGCATATTTATATCTGCCAGACCAGAACAAGACTGTCCATGCTTTGATGCTTTGGATTTCAGTACCTGTTGAAATCCCCTGAACAAATGGTGCTATTAATTACAAGGCCTGGCTTTGATGAATGATGCATAGGGGACAACATTTCATTTTGTCTAGGGGGAGGTAAGTGGGATGGGGCATTTCTGAGTGTTCAGTGATGCAGGAGAGGTCCCGGGTGTTGCCTGATCAAGGGGAAGTTGCTTCCTTTCTCTAGAGTGCTGTAAAGTCAGTGTCAAGTCACTGTGGCATCTGGGTTATGTCACCTTCCGATGGGGCTACCTCTTTATATGTAAGATTTGCTCAAACAGAAACCAATTCAGCCCCTTACCTAAAAAGCTTTTAGAATTACAATGGCTTCTGTCTGCCTGAGGGACTGCCCCATCCCCAGGCCATTTTAACACCAAAGTGGTGAATTTGGGGTTCAGATTCTTACTCAGATACATGAGATGAAGGAAAGCCATGGGGTGTTTGCAGGGAAGGCCCCAGGATGTTACCACTGTTTCTTTCCCCACGTCCTTTGAAACTCCCAAATTAGTGAGCAGGAGTCTTACAGAAACTGTTTAGTTTACCCCTGAAGTGATGAAAAAAACCTTTTTTCCAAAGATTTGATTTAGTAGTTAGTAAAGTTAATTGCTTGTCTTTGTGTGCCGTTATGTTTTGGTGCTGGGAGATCATGTTTGTGCTAAAAATCTGAATTAATTTTGGGGGCACCTGAAACTTCTGTTCTGTGCAGACAACTCTACCTTTCATTTCAGTTTAATTACTCACAGCCAGCTGAGAACATCTCTAGCTGGTTTTCACAAAGGGGCTTCCGAACAGCGTAACACAGTGTTAGAACGCTTTTCTACTGGGACAAGACGACTGCTCTTTGTAGCAGGACTACTAGGTAGTAGGTTGGTGAGATATCAGCTGATGTGACTGGTAGGAAACAAGACCATTCAAAAGGAAGAGGAAAAGTAGGAGAGTCAGAAGACAGTGCTGTTGAAACTAAGGATAATGGGAAGAGAGTATTCACTCCTTTTAAAGCACCCAAAATGACAAGGAACAAATTGGAGCGTGTGATGTTCTTTTGTGGCCAAGAGGAGTCTTACCAAAGACAGAAGGCATGATTTCTTTTAACTGAGTTTAGGTGTTTACACTGTCATCCATATTTCAGTTTAGTGATTCACTTCAGGGTAATCTGAATCACACTCTGGAAATTTCTATTTCTTGTTATTGGCTGCAAAGGTTTCCTAATGGTACTGGCTCAGGTGAAGAAATCTATACTGCATCCATCTACCTTTGTCAGAATTAGACCCAGGGTGTCAGGGACAGAGAGTACGTGTCAGGATCTGAGTGAGGGAGACCTCAGTGCAGTAACAGGGTACGTGCCTGTTCAACAGATAGGGAGGTACAGGGAAGAGGTAAGTTTGGGAAGTCAGGTAGATCTCTGCTGGAGCAGCAAAGGCACATTTGTGGAAGTAGGAGTTCAAGAGTAAAGGTCAGGTGAACAAGAAATGTGCAGAGAACGGAACTGGGATGCAGAAAGGGGTTTCATGTCTATTCTAGTTTGAAACAAGCATATGGTTACTCAAAACTAGAAGTTGTTAAATCACCCCAGAATAAACCAGTAATGATGGCATGTGGCTGTGGGATGGGAAACCAAAGCTCAGGTCTGTACCTTACGTCACGGACTAGAACCAGAGCCTTCCACGCTGTGTCTGAGTGTACTAGCTCAGGTACAATGGAAGGTTGGGATGCACTTTTGTAGCTTGCCTTCCTGGAAGCACTCAGTTTTGTATACATGGATTAAATACTTGCAAATAGTGTGAAACTCTGGGTACCCCACATTACACACAGTAATCCTAAAAGCAGGATGTGGAGTGGAGTGGCAGAAGAGATTCCATGCAGGACCTGAGAACATATTCTTTTTGAAACTCTCATATTCTTTCTGTGGTAAATTTCAGTTTAACTTAACTGACCTTTCCCAATGAAATTGCACCGAAAAAACTCCTGAACAGCTCTCATGAGGGGGCTTTGGAGTCAGGAGGACCAGAAGAACCCTCTAGGTAGTAAGTTTTAAACAAATCAAAGGAAGTAAGTCATGACGTGAGTGGCTAAATAGATTGCAGAAGTCATTGCCAAGGAATACAGCGGCCAAAGGCACAAAAATGTTCAAAGAACATTTAGCTGTGTAAATGGAGAGTGGCTCCACCGATGGCTGTGCTAGCCACCTGATGTAGGAAGTCTTTAAGCAGATTACTAAAATGATAGCCAGGTATAACAGGGCAAAATCAGTCATAGGGGATGTGAGGTTTGTATTCTACCTTAAGCAGGCTGCCCATGCCTTCTGGTAGAGATCAGGTACTGAGCTAGGTTGGGTTTTGGTCTGAGACAGTATGGCATTTCTTACTCTCGTTCTAAGTACTTCTGCATCTTCTTGCCCTTGTGACAGTACTGGAAGAATACACTGGGGTTTGGTCGGTGTAGTGTGTGTGCCTGCTTTTGTGTGCTGTCTGCCTACACTGGCATGTAGGATATGCCTGTGATGCATCCCCATGTTAGTGGTCACACACCGTTTCTACATACACGTAAGATTAAGAGTAGTATATTGTCCTTGTGCCTTGTTTTTCATAGGGTGTGCAGTGGCCCAAATGAGGCAGTCTTGCTTTTGTTAGTGCTTCTCAGATCCCAGAAATGCAGAGCAGGGCATAAGCTCCAGGAATGCATTTTCCAGATAGACTATGAAGCTGAGAATTAAAGACAAGTATGAATCTTCTTCCGGCTCCTTCTGTTATTTGGGCATGCTCATGCCACATGTCAATACAAACTGTTGAGACATCTGGAATGAGTTCATGTGAGTCCGTGGGTTTGGGGTCATGGTGCGTGGGAAATCCCTCAGTACTCTGCTCATTTCACTGACAGGCAGCTCATGCCTCTGCATGACAAAATAGAGACAGACCCTTTGCAAAGCGTAATGGAGGAGGATGTTCTGATTGTGATCCAAAATTGCTCTCACAATAACATCATCTGACTAGTTTAGCCCTCCAGATGGGACAGGCTCTTCTATCTAGCACAGGGATGTGATGTGTAAACATCTAGAAACCATTATTTTGTTAGTTCAAGGCAAAACCTGCTCCCATCCTCCTAAGTTTTACCTGTGTTTAATTCCAGTGATCCAGTTTCTGCATGGCGTTAACCATCACCACACTTGAGTCTTCCCAGCTGAGGATCTATTTCATACCCTTCAGCTGAAAGACATCTGCCTTAGGTGAGTACACACCTGCCGTCTCAGCCTGAGCAGGGCATTTAACCATATTCTTGGCTGAAACTGGGCTTAAGAGTCGGTGAAACTTGGCACTGAGGGGGCATGTGCAGTGAATGCCCTGTGAAAAACGTGTAAAAAGGAGGTAGGGTATAAACTTGAAGCCAGTGTTTACTACATTTTTATGTGGTTATAGGGCAGCTGTCTGACCTCCTCACCTAATTTGCAAATAATCTTGTCGGGACAAATTAGTCCATGCTGAGCCTGTGTTGTTGAGACTAGATGGTTATCAGGACCGGCACAAGTGGATTTTAAGGTAGTTCTGGTATCTCTGCAGTATAGTAGAGTCACAATGGTAATAACTGCAGTGCAGAGAGGTGTTTTTGTATTAAACAAAATATATACAGAAAACCTCGTCTACACAGGTCTTCCTATCTGGTTTCTTTCAGGCCATTTTTGCTACGGGGATGAGTGTTGAAAATAAAGATTTAAACTACATTAGAAACTGCAGCTCTGAACACTGTGAATTGCTTAATTCATCTTAATAGAGGTGTTCACTTTGAACCCGAAAAGCTTTTAGTTGAGATTTAGCCTGTGGTTTGATATTACAAATTGCTTGGTGGTAACATTGGTTTAAGACATTGTTGTCTCCCAGCCTCTTGTTCTTGCTGCTATGCTGGCACAACTACTCCTGTGGTTGGGAACCAGATGGGACGAGCCAGGCAACTTGGCAAAAAAAAAAAAAAAAAAAAAAAAAAAATAGTGTGTTTGTTTATTTAAAGCAGGAAAAGTTCCTCCATCTGGTTCAGTGCCTGGTCACACAGAGTTTTTCTGGCACAAATGAGTGGAAAGAGCATTTTGGCATGGAAGGGAAATGAGCAACAGAGGGTGAAAGGTGAGCAGCGATTACTGATTCTGGTAATGCCACAGTGTACTTTTTAATATCAGACCATGATGAGAACTGACCTTGACATGTGAGAAATACTCAAATACCTTTAAAATTGTTGGTCTTAATCTTTGCTTTTAGGTGTCTTGGCAGACACTTCCAATTTGTGTCCTTACCTCACGGTCTCAAGCCATCTTCAAAGGTTTTGCAGCTTCTTGTGTTTTCCAAGTTCAAAACCTTGCAGCCCACTGGTATTGAAAATGTGTGAATGAACAAAATAATTGGAGCTGAATGACAGTGTAAGTATCAGCTGTCACTGCAAGGAGTGTTTTCTTCATTTCCATAATGAGTTCATTGAGAAAGAACCTGGTTTAATATAAATGAAAGCAGGGTTTCCACGGTCACTTTCTCAAATTTAGAAGATCTTGTCATTTAAATCCAGTTTGCCATGGAACATAAAGATCATTTGCTATATACCACATCAAACCATCTGAGTCCAGAGGTACCATGAAGAACATGGTGAGGTGCCTGGAAAAACAGAAGCCAAAATCTATAAAAAGAACAGATTTTCAAGGCACTAGAAAGTGGGAAATTAAATCCCATTGAAAGTTTGCCACCGCACTCCCAGAAATGGAGTTGTCTGATAAATAAATTCCCTGCAAACATTAAAAAAAGAAGCAAACCCAGAACAGTGGAATACCCAGATGATTTGGTTATGAAATGTTTGCTTTGTTTAATGAATTATGATGGTTTTGATGAAATTTCCATTTGAAAATTTAAGCTGTACTTGACAGCAGAAAATTTGTACCTCCAAAGCCTGTGAAAAAATGTCTGTCTGCCTTCTGTCTGTCTGTCTGTCTGTCCATCCACAGAACAATATTCAAATAGTTCCCAAACAGTGTCTGGCGTACATGTTGAAAGTGAAACTTCACAAAGTCTCTTTGGCTATAAATAGCTGTATATCCAAATATTATAGTGCACTGACACAGCTTGAGATCTCAGATCTGTCCGTTGATTAACATATCTCATTAATGGAACTGCTGGGCCCTGAAGTGTGGAGTTTGCTGCTGAGTTCACTGGGAAACTCGTGCTAGCAGCCGGTGTCTTTGTGTGACGAGCTGGGAACCCCTCTTTCCTCTACATCCTTTTACTGCACTGCCCGATACTGTGAAAGAGAGGGAGAAGGGAATTTCTGCTTTGATTTCTTTGCAGCGACATGCAGACAGAAGCAGCTCAAGGGAATCCTGCACAGCAGAGGTTAATGTGACCCACATATAATTGTGTGAAAAGATGCCACTCTGCGCCTTTGTCAAAGAGGCTTCTTGTTACAACCCAAGCTATCTAGTCCCCGGCCCCTTCAGCAAAGCAGTTTTCTTGCATTAAATCACCACTGCCCTCTTGCCAGCTGCTTAGAGTTTGCACATTATACAGAGGAGATATGTAATATATATTTATATATTTTTAAAATGTGACAGATTGTCTTGGAACATATGTAGTATTGCCTTGAAATGAACTACGTGCATGTGATGGCCGAGCCAGCAGACCTAGTGTGTGTGTGTGCGTGCGTGTGGTTTGTATTTTTTTCCTTCTGTTGGAAATCTGAGAGGTTGGGACACTCGAGCTTTTCATGTTGCTTCTCTCTGAAATATTCATGACGAGTTGATGACCTTGATTCTTTGATACCTGCCATTTATTTATGTGCCACTGACGATAACTGCTGCTAAGTACATATGTCAGTGACATGGTTGAGTGAGTTGGATGATAAGGAGAGGGAGGGCATCTGAGGGATGTGTGTGCTGGAATAAGATTACTTTATAAACTCTGAGGGCATTTTAGGATACTGCCATGCCATCTTATTCACCCCACTTTGTTTTTATGACTAAAGCCTGTTTTCTTTTCTTCTTCTCTAGCTTTTTCTTCCAACTTGGAAATCTTCTAGTTCATTGCTGCTTTTCCTAAAGGCGATCATTGGCTCATTATCAAGTGAAATGCTAATGAATTGGCCAGTTACACTTACATTTTACAAAACAAGATGCAAGTCTGGGGAGACCCAAGGAATTCTTTCAAGTGAGAAATAGATCCTCATTGAAACGTACTCCAGGGAGTTGGTTAGATGATCAGGGGCATTTTGGTGCTCTGTAAAGGCAAGGAAAGATGAGGCTAGAGCAAAGGAAGATAAAAAGAAGAGTAGGTGAGCACCAGTATCACATATAACCTTGTAATCATGAAACTTAAGCAGGCAAATCTCATTGCTTTTGAGAGATACCATTCTTTGAAAGGATTGTAACCTGCAAGGCACCAGGCTTAAGGTTTTGAGGGTGGGGGTAAATACATTAACAGGAATGGTAACAGCAGTGATGAAATAATGAAATATATGGGGAAAGAGTTCCTGAGTGAAAATTAAATGTAGTCCAACATGAACCAGTCTTCACAGTGGTTGGTGAAGTGTAAAGGCATAGAGAATTAAAGAGACATTGCTGGATCAAGGAGTCAGTGTGGTTCATTTTGGCTGCAAGTTATTTCACAGGCTTTCGGAGACATAACTAGTGTCAGGACCTGGATTCAGCCTACTTAAGTTGTTCAACTGAAGGATGTGAGTAGGAGCCTTGTTGTCCTGGGCTGACTTAGTTGCTGGAGGTGCTTTCCATAGTGGTGACCTGGGGAGTGAAGGGTGGTGCTTTCCTGACCCAGATAGCCTAGTTCAAGCTGGACTTTGGATGGGAATCGGAAAGGTCGGATGGAGATAGTTGGTCCACTTCTGTTGGATGCTGAAGAAGGGACTCTGACAGGTAGATGTATTGACAGAGTTTGCCTTCACCTAAACTGTGAGGTGAGGGAAGCCAGAGCGAGGGAGATGATGGAGCAGAACATCTCCCATGGATTCTCTACTCACTATATTTCATATAGAATCTTGCAGCACTGTCTCTTTTTTGGGCTATCATTTTTCCCTTTCAGAAGTCACAGTAAGCGCACATCTATATGGCAGTGTACATTCCTCTGAAGATAATTTCCTTCTCTGTAAGAAAATATGGGGAAAAGAAAGAAGACACAAGGGTGGAGTGAAAATTAAAAAGGCTTAAGAGGCTTCTGCATATGCTTCTTGAACTGCAGCCATTCTAGAGGGGCAGGAGATAAGGTGGCTTGGGGAATGCAGCTGAGTCCAGAGAAGCATTTATTTAAGATTGATATCAAACCTTGGAATTGTGAGTGGGAGGTTTTTTGAGGAAGGAACAGGATGTTGCCAGGAGGGAGAGAGGCTGGCTGGGATGATTTATTGTAAGAGGTCAGTGGCAGGAAGTCACTGGAGATAGGCGATGGTCTAAAATGCAGGCCAAGGAGCCTGGGTGAGGACACTGTTTTATGCTCTGAGACTCTACCTCCTCGAAATAGGACCAGCACAGTGACTGGGTGGTCTAAATTAGGGTCATCCTTGGTGGTCCTGCATACATGTGTTTTGGTCAGCTTTCTTGTCCGCATGTGTGTGTCTGTGCACAATGACCCGTCCTGCTCTAGGGTCTGTTACGCAGGCTTGTACCATTAAAAAGAAATTCACTGCACTTGGAAAAGAGATGATAGACCTTTCTTAGAGCAAGGAGTCATTTGATGCTTACACAGATAATTGTGCACATGGGGGCATGAAGTAGTCATATTTATCATTAGGCTCCCCTCCCCCCAGTAGGAAAATTCCCTGACACAAGAAATGAAAAAATTGGGAAGAGAAGAAAAGTCACAGCTGGGAATGACCTTTCGGGCCATGAACAGAATTGGAAAGTTCAGCTGGATGTAAAGCTTTAACTAGTTGTCAATCTGAAATCTGCAGCCCCACATCAATGTAATGGCCCATTTATCTCGAAGAGGACTACTGCAGGCATCACTGCTTTTTGATAGCGATGACTATAAATAAATTATTATTAGGCACAGCCACCTTCTGTCTAACCTACTTCTGAGTGTCATTTATGTGTATTTTGCTGTCCTGTCTTCTGACACAGCCAAACTTGGAATCCTCTTGTGTCAGGAACAGTTGTCTTTCCTGAGAAGACAGACATTGTCACAGAGAACACTCAAGTCAAACAGGCAGAAGCATGGAAGAAGGGGTTTGGCTCCCTGGGAAATGCAGCATGGCTGAGAAGGCAGCAGTGCTTTGAAGTGAATGGGAGGATGCCCTTTGACTTCAGATGACCTTAAGTGACTTGTCGAAGGTCACAAAGAAAATACAGTGCTTGGGTAAAGGACCAGGTTCTTATCGTCTTCGTAGGGGTGAATATCTAGACAATTCTCCGGTATCCCTGTTCAGCATCCCATTATTGCAAACTTGGCTGTGTTGTGGTTTTTTTCAGTGTATTCAAACCCTGCTGCTGTGCTTTTTGTTTCTTTCTGCAGCTATTCAGCTATTTCTGCAGGCTGTCCCTGCTGATAATAGCTCAGATTAGATCTACACAAGGGGGTAACATCTGAGCTTTTAATGCTGTCCTTTTATCTAATGTCCTCCAGCTCGTGGTCCTGTTGTCCCTGCACAGCTTGGTATGTGGTGATGTTCACTCTCCTGCTTACACTCAGTGAATGATTTATCATGTGTTATCAGTAGGACTCTGTACAGTGTCCAGGGACAATGTTTTCTTCCATCTGGTTCCAAGCTGGTGGAACACCCTTCCATATGGTTTTCACATGTGGTTCTCCTAGTGCCTCCTTTCTATTTTTTCCCTCTGGATTCATCATTATGCAGTTTGTCTAACAAGTATACTTTGTTTCACTTTATAAATTAATCACATGCATGAATTAAAACTTCAGCAAGTGTGGATATTTCTTAAAAAACAGAGGAAACCTTCACAGCTGGGTGAATCTATATTCTAGAAGAAATATCCTGTCCCACAACATACTGGAAATTAACTGCTGCAGTGTTTCATGCCCCTCTTCATTCAGATATTAGCCTATGACTTGTTCTGGAAGAGTCTTATCTTATGATTTGTGGGACAGTCTTTTAGTTCTGTATTATGAAGGTGCTGGTTGCAGTTATAGGTTCATGACGTGGGCAGAATAGAGACCATGAAAACGTCTTTTTATATAAATCATCTTGAGACACCAGACAGTGATTCACAATGACTTGATATTGGGCACTCTGAGAGACAAACAGCTTCTTCCAAGTGATCCGACCTGCAAAAGGGCTCCTCCATCAGAATCACTTGCTGCTGGATTTGCTGGTCTTTTCAGATAACTTTTTTTCTGTGGTCTTTGTTGATTTTATGTTGTTAGACCTGGTAACACACTTTTATCTTATCTGGCTTTTTCTCTTCTTTGCTCTCTGTGTTGTTTGCTATTCCAGAATAAATATGCAGACCACCTGCCCCTGGAGGCCAGTGCACTGTGTTCCTCCTGCAAGAGCATGCAAATATTTGCACCACACCAGCCTCTGAGCCTGAGACGTGAGCAGCGACACAAGGAGGTGCAGCAGAGGGCAGGGGTGGAAGGCCAGAGGGTGTGAAACCAGCACACGGCGGCCGGTGCAATTGCCTTGGAGCATTTAGCAAGTAATTGCCTTGTCTTCAGAGCAGCAGGAAAAAGGGGACTTGACTTGGGGGTGCACATGTCCACACTGGTGTTTTTGGTGAGGTCTGTGTGCATGACACTGGTGGACTTCAGCTAGTGAATGTACGTGTGTAGCAGGTTCTCAGGAGCAGCAGCAGGGATGGTACTCCAAGCTGAGTGCCATTTTCTGGATTTATCCATTTTGCTTCCAGGCTCCTGCATTTCAAAGTAGCATGTATATCATCTGTGTAGGAATTTGTGGGTTTGTGTGTTTGTAATGTGTGTGGGCATGTTGGTGTGCAGGGTGCAGGTACTATCTGTGTGAATCAGCGAGATTAAACACTTCGTCTGGAGTTTTCTACCCTTGCAGATGCACCTTGTATCCGTTGAGGATTCAGACCTTATCCCTTCACTGAAGGAATGATGGAGACAGAAAAGTAGTGTCTTTAGGTCTTTCTATCCCATTTAGTTTCTCACTGGAAAGAAGCAGTCTTTCCTCAGTTTTGCAAGAGGACACTTACCATTTGAATCCTTCTTCCCACTGCCTGTGATGTGCTCGTGTGTTTCAGAAATCTTCATAAAGTCCTGCTTCTGAGGTGTCTGGCGTCTTAGAGCTGCTTCATACTGCAGAGTTATGTGGAATGTCACCCCTACTTCGTGTCCCATTCATAAGCAGAGGCTCTTGCGTAGTTTGCTGTGATGGTGCCTGTCCAAAGAGAAATAAGGCACTGCTAGAGCTAGTGCAGCTGCCACACCATGTAGCATGTTAAGCAGTAATTTTGTAAACTGTTGAGGCCAGTGTAAGCCAGTGTTCTCACCAGAAAAAGATATTTCCACTTTTCCTCCTTTCTTTAGCTGCTGCTTTTCCATGCTTTCTCCTCCCTTGATGGCACAGATGTTCTTACAGCTCCATGATGAAGTCCCCAAAAATCTCAGAAAGGAGTTATAGTTGTTTTTACCTTAGATCTGTTCCCTAATTTACCATTGTTGATAGCATGTTTGGGCAACTGTGGTGTTCATTTGTGGTGGTGTCACTCTTCACCTGTGAGGATGTGCTGGAGAAGTGGGAGGGTGTGTGCTACTGGTTGAGATGTGCTATTTCGTCCTTTAAGGGCACCTCCCCACTGGTTCCCTTGCTGACTCCCTGCACCGTCCTCCTATCTCTCTCACCTCACTTAGCTTCTTTGATTTGGAGCCGCAGCTGGGTTAGACGAGGTGGTTTCTTTTTGTTGGGTTTGGGGGTTTTGTTGTTTGCTCTCTGTTGCCTTTTTCCAGTTTGAAGTTTGCCGCCTTCTGGCCTCTGGGCCGGTGACCCTTCTGCGAGCTGTCGGGCCACGCAGTGCACACGGCGTTATCATCAGGGAGGCTGTTTCATTTCCATCTGGGGCTTTTGGTCTGGATTGGATCCATCGTGCCGGCAGGTCTGATGGATGGCCTTATTGACAATCAGGTTGACCCTTGTTCGGCAGGCTGACATGCTCCATATTTCACGGGCCGGTATTTGATGTGTATCAAAGAGGTGGTCAGGTCATCAGAACAGCCAATTAAAACGATAAAGAGGGAGGAGTGGAAGATGAGCTTTTAACTCTTTCCAGCCCATCATAAACATCTTTATGAAGTGGAGGTATTTTTTTCAGCCAAAACAAGGGGTGGGAGTGAGGTAAAACCAAAGGTCTATCTCTATAAAATTTATCTGTGGGAACTCTTCAAAAATTGACTAAGCAGAGATCAGGAAACAATTAGCTGTCTATATAGTTGTCAGTTATGTAGAGCCTGGAAGGAGACTGAATCAATTGCCTTCCTCTCAGTTTGGGGTTGGGGTTTTTTTCTGAACAGCATATTATGAGGGAGACTGTGAAATTCAGCATAGGTTAATAAACATAAAATAATTATCTCAAACTCAGACACTGCTTGGAAGATAAGAATTTGTGTCATCGCTGTTGATACCTGAAAAGGAGAAAGGCATTCCCATTACAGTTGCTGGTAGCTGACAGCTGGCAGAAGGTAATAAATCTAGGAGTTATTTAGCATCAGCTTCTGAATAACGGTATCAGAACATGCTCTTCACATGAGGAA
Organism: Falco naumanni; assembly: GCF_017639655.2. Taxonomy (NCBI): domain Eukaryota; kingdom Metazoa; phylum Chordata; class Aves; order Falconiformes; family Falconidae; genus Falco; species Falco naumanni. Next base: position 91,398,192 of record NC_054054.1, on the reverse strand, counting down.
CCTGATAAGGGAGAAGTGCTAGAGCCAGGAATTAAGAGTACCACTGGGATCGCAGATAGTAAAAGGTCTATCATCTGTCAACGGCTGATGTTCATACCAGCGCAGGGTCAGTCCCAGTTGCTTCAGTGTTACTTTGGGGGCTGTGTTTTAAGATAATGCTGCCTTTCCTAAGATGGCAGCAAAAATGTGCTAGAACCCAGGTTTTTCTGCCTGCTGAGCTCTAATGCACATTTGCATTGAAGTTTCCAGGTATCTTTTTAAATGGAAATGCTAACAGAGTAATTCTTGGGGTGAGAGTTAGGTGTAGAAATAGTAGGTTTTGAACAGATCACCACATCCAGACTCAGTTCCTTGTTCAGACACAGAATTTCAGGGAAGCTTCATCTGTGCAGTACTTGAGTTTCCAGCCTATAAAAGGGGGAAGAACAACCCGATTTTCCCAAGAAGTTAAAATCTATGAAACACAACAATGCCAAAAACTTATCTTGGTATCCGAATAAGGGAAGAAAAGAAGTCTCCCTACTCCTGGAAAAGATACTATGCTATACTCGCAGCACAGCACAGACTCGAAGATCTTCCTTCACCTGCTTGTACTCCTTCAGTTTTTGCTTTAATATCGTAATCTAACTAATGCAAAGGCATTGAATCCATTTTCTAACTGTTGGGTAAATGATGGTTAAGTGTCAGGAGATTTATTTAATTGTCTAGCTATTAAAAAAAAAAAAGGTAGGTTTGCTGAGTGAAAGCTTTTATGCTTTTAAATGAGGTATTGTTGTGATTAGAGTTTAAACAGCAATGATTTCCTCAAAAATGCATTGGCAATAATCACTGGCTTGTTTGATTGTCCGTGTAACTGTACCACCCTCACTGCCAAGAAACTCATCTGAACCACCAATGATAATAATAGCCTTTTTTTTCCATTAAGTGTGCAGCAGATATAATATTCAGGGACAGGAACATCTTCATTAGGCAGTACGGAAAGTGAACACATTGTTCACAAATCAGCCTCAAGAATAATGGACTAGAGAGACTTCAGAGGTGAGGGAATGGAGGTTGTGGGGTGGGAAAGGGGCTTAAAGCTTCATGAACCACATACAGAGAGGATTTTAGTGGGATACAGGCAATTGATTCCCTTAAGTGTCTTTGAAGAGGCCGGTCTAGAGGTGAAGAAACTCCAGATGACTCATTATAATACTACTTAGTCTCATCACAGTGTCTCAATGATCATTTTACTCTTTTCTATTTCTTTAATTAAAAAAGCCAAGAATACAAAGCTAATTCATCTGGCATAATCAAAAACAACAACACAATGATGACAGGTTCTGAAGTGAGTTGATGACCTGCAGGTGAGAAAACAGCTGCCCTTCAGTATGTGGGTGTCTCAGAGACTGCTGAAAATCTGAGACATTTGCAAAATGCAAACAAGCCAAATACCTTCTTTGTGATTTTTTTCCATGGGAAATCCATTTCCCAAGTGAATGCCATTTCCCTGCTAGCTCTTGTCCCAGAAATCCATCCTGTGCCGGGAGTGCAGCTCAGGGTGAGTCTTTGCTGGAGCATTTGCTGCTGCAGGGCTGTGAAGGGCCCGGCCTCTAGAAAAACACCTGTACCCGAGGGCAGAGAGGGATACACTTCTGTCCTTCTTCGTGTCTTCCCTTTCATAATGTCACATTTGGTAATACATTTAGGCACAAGGAGCTACTGGTTCCAGGTGTTATGCTTGTGTAGGATTAAGGCTGACACTTGCCCTGAGACTCAAGCAGGAATATTAGTTTCCCATTTTTCTTTGGGAACTCACAGGCAGGGCCAGCAAGGAGATCCAGTTTGTATCTCCGTCAACACACTGCGCCAGCAAGAGGAGGGCTATGTGTGAGCAGGGCTAAGCTCCTTTTTCCTCCTCCTTGCCCTCATCAGTCCTAAGTGCCATTTAGCAACGTTAGCTGCCTGCTCCTCTCAGTTGGACACCGATTACTCCCTGTTGGAGAGCTGTCAGTAAGGGGAAAGCCATACATTGCGGTGGGAAGTAATCTCACCCGGCAGGGGGGCACCTCTTTCCAGCCAAAACAATGTGGCTTTGACAGGCTTGATGTATTTATTATCTTCTTGGTGCAGAAATGCTGCCACAGCAGGCAACGGCGGGGGGGGGGTGGGGTGGGGGGGGGGGCGGGGCGGGGAAGGGATGCTACTGGTGACTTGGAAGAGAAAGCCAGGAGAAGTATGAAGTGCCAAGGAGTTGTCTGCAGACAGCTGATGGCAGGGTGCAGGAATGGATAAGGGGAAAGAAGGGTATGAAGGAAAGGAAAAGACTCATAAAAAAGGCAATTCCTTTTGCTCATGTGCTTAACTCATCTCCTGAACTCAAGGGACTCAAGAGGGCTGAGAAAAAGCAAACAGCAAGTGAAAAACCAGAGGTTACAGCGCAGATGGGGCATGGTATCCCAGCAAGGCTGAGCCATTTGAGGGTGGGTTGTGAGAGCTGTCACCTTAGTGAGGAACACGAATCACTGGCTCTTGTGCTCCTTGTCCTCCTGGACTTGGCTCCCCTTTGGTTTTATACTGCAATCTGTAAGGGTTTCACACAAGTGCCATCTGTCAGGTGGTTTTGCCAGCTCCAGTTTGTGTCCATTTTGCCTCTGCAAAGTGCCAAAGGACATTTTGACTATAAGGAAAAGCAGTCAGGATCTTTCAGGGGCAGAATTGTGTTACATCCTCAGCAGCTTCATGAAATTTAAACTCAGCATAGCTACCTGGTTTGAGCTCCTGGTTAGCAGTGAGAGTAGATCAAGAGCCTGTGCTTTTGAAAGACAGCCAGCTGATCTGAATGACAGACAATCCATTTCTTTTACTCTGGTGTTCTAAGGGTGAAATCCTCTTACAGAAATCTAGAAATTTCTCTAGGTAGAAGTTCCCTGGGCATGTCCAGATGTCTTCAATTGGCAGTAATTAATTAAAAATCGCCAGGGCCTGAGTGTACCAGCAGGGCTTTATTACCCTGAACAGCCTCACCTGGCCCCTGGCACAGCCTCTGTTCGCTGGTCCAGGAGCTGCATTTGAGCTCAGTTCCTCACCCCCACTCTCATTTGGGGTCTGAGGCCACCTTTGGATCTTCCCTTCAGGGTTCACATGGAGGATTCACATTCGAATCCTGTTGTTCTACAACTGGGGCATGTTATCTGGTGTCTGTGCTGTTTTGAGAAAAGGAAAAGAAGCCAACCTGTGCCAATAAGTGAAAAGTGAACTCTTTGTTGTTCTCAGTCTGAATGCAATATTCCAAGTGGGAAGCGTGCAAGTGGCTGCAGAGTCTCCTTAAAGCATGAGAACAGTGTTTTTTGTGTTGCGAGGAAGACTCACTGTGGGATGAGGTTGCTTTTACTGAAGTCTACTGATTGACTGGCTGTAATAAACCACCTGCTTCAAAGCCACCTTTGCTGCAAAGGACCCGGCAAAAAAACAGGGATGACCAGAAGATATGAAAGGAAAGCTGCTATCTGCTCCTGACTGAGTAAGTAAACTTGATGTGTGGTTGGGAATATTGTATGCAGTGACTGATATAAGAAGAAATGTATGTAGTGGGTAGCAGGGTGCAGAATGGTGCCTCATCAGAGGGGTGTTTGGGTTTCCCAGGTGGATTGGGCAGTGGATGTGTTAAGAGCCAGTTGGCTCTTCTTAGAAAATTCAGAAAAATGTTGAAGCTTGGTAGCTTGTAAGTATTGAAAAATGTACACCTGACTCTGGTTTTAGTTCATGGCTGAAGAGAAGGTGCACACGGAGCTCTTTTGTCTATGTTGAGCTTTTATTTTTGTCGGTTTTGAAGTTGGCTGTTTGCTTGGTTTTCTGGACAAATGTGGAGCGTGGCTCAAGTGTTTTCTTGGCTCAAGACAGGCCAGATACGCTAATGCCTGTATGTTAGACTTGAATTCTCAAAAATTACTTTAAGGTGATGAGATTCTTTTGGTGGTTCACCAGATCATGCTCAGGTGGAGAGCTGATTATGACCTTGCTCAGACTGACTGAATAACAGTAATTGGACTAAAGACTATGCTACAGTGAACAACTAGTCTCTTTTTATCTAGTTCTTTCTCCTTAACTAAGCAAGCATATCAGTTCTAATGCTATGATCTTTGTAACAACAAAACATTACTGTTATTGTTGCAGCCAGAAGTTTTTTATATGGGTTGTTTAATGAATGCCATCATTCTGTGTTGCATGACATGAACATGTGGATTGCTATAGTGCTATGAGCATCCTTTGTGCAGGTGAACTTTGATTTTGAAGAGAAGGCTGCATCTGTGTTATTAAGGGCTTTCTAGATGCTTTGCAGCAGTTATTTATGGTATATCGTGAACATTATCCATATGTATTGCATATAAAGACTTCATATAGCTGTTCCTTAACACCTTCTTCCCCCAAGCGCTTCTGTGTATGCTTGCCTTCTTACTAATGCACTCTGTGTGGCAGACCTTGCACTGGTTTCTCCCTTCCACATGACCCAGGTTCCTATACAAGCACTAAGGGGCTTCCCTGGTTATTGATTATCCCAGTTGTGGTGGCATGCTTTGGAAAGCTAAAGCCTGGTAAGGCCACAGTAGTCAGATGCATTAGCGGTATAAACTCTGCAATTCCCTGCAAAGTATCTCCTCCTCGTCTTTGTTTCCAACGATACAGGGGAAATGCTATTCGGTCTGTTTTAGGGCTTTATATCATCTGCAGAAGTGTACTGTCTGATAGCAATACTGAGTTCCTTCTGGGATTTCTTTAACTATTCAACTCTTATATTGGGAGGTAGAAACTGTGGTAAGGGTGAAGTGTGATGTACTGGTTTAGCTTATTAAAAATACTTGGATTTTGGTTTTTTTAATTGATGTTGAATATACTGAAAGGAGGGCTAAATGTGGTCCTTCAGGGTAACAGAGAGTATGCGTATAAATTTTTTTTCTCATAAAATAGTCTTTAGGAGGGTGAAAGCTTTGCAGAGCACCTCACTGCCCTGAGGGCGCACGACTGCCATGCTAGCTTCCTCTGGAGGTCTGTTCCACAGCCAGATTGTTTTCTTTGGAAACGTTTTGTCACTGTTGTGATCTGTGCTGGGCTTTGTGACCTGTGAGTTTCTACAAAAACATCTGCATTGGTAGAGCTCTTGGTGAGAGAGGCAAGGCTGCTTTAGCATGACTGCTGGTCCTTCACCAGTTCACATCACCTTGGTTATAGCAGAGGCAGAAGTTCAAGTAGGGAATTTGCAGAGATTTACTCATGTAGCTGTTATGTGCATAAATTAAGGGTTTGTTTCCCTCCGCTAGCCCTTCTAAGCTGTCAGCCCTGTAACTTCCTAACCCCTGAATTCAGGCAGATGTAAAGAGGGACTCCTTGCTAAGCACAGATTTTCTTGTGCAACTCCAGCCTTGACGCAGGCATTGGCTCTGTCCTGCTCTGATTTGATCCTTCCCTGATTTGATCAGATGTAAGCATGCCCTTCCTTGCACACCCCCGTGGACCTCTGTGCTCCGGCAGCTCCGCCATGTGCTGCTGTTAATAGCTTGTCCAGTCCTGCAGTGTGAGTGTGAGGCCATGCTGTTGGTTTCCTGTCGTATTTCATGGCTCTTGATGGCAGCTCAGCTGAGAAGTTATGAAATTCATATCCTCCCTGCCTAGGAGAAAATGGCAAGCAGAAGATTTAATATCCCGGAGGGTTAGTGTAGGAAGTTGTACCAGAGGGAAGAAGGTGGGGGTTAAAGCTTCAGGTCCTCCACAAATCTGTATAAGTCGAGGTTTCCAAAGGTTGGAAAGCTGTGAATTAAACCAGCTGAATTACGTTCACAGCACAGTGTTATAGCACTCTTACTGAATTCCCTTCCTCACCAGTAATTCTAGGATTTACGTTTGGAGGAAATGGCCTTGTTTCAGTTGGTGATGGATTTCACTTAACAACACCGAACGTTTGGTAATCAGGAAAGACAAAGCCATGCTAAAATCTGTTGTTATTCCTCAGTGTTGCTTTGGGGTCAACACCTAGGATCAGGTCTTGGTATCAACAGCAAGCATTGCATACTGGGATTTCCAGGGGGAGCTGTGTTTGACCCTTCTCTACAACATGTCAGATGAAAGCTTGTTCTTTGTCTTGGGCTGACAACATATGGAGATCTCCAGGTCCTTCAAAGATGAATGCTGTGCTCAAGGTACTCCTTGCAGTGGAAGGGGCTAATGGCACAGATGAAGATTTGATGTGATTTTCTGGCTAGCCTGTGCTCAAAAGGCCATAAATGCAGCAAAAGTCACATATATGGTGGTGTGTCAGTGGCACCGTACAGTATCGGGACTGTGTAGGTGCCTCAGCGTGGCTTGCATCCCAGCGCAGATCACTACTCTGTGCTTAAGCAAGGCATGAAGTGGGAGTCACACAGGGTGGAGGAAAATGACAGCTTAAGGGTGTCTTAAAGTCTTAAATCTCCTTCAGTCTAGAGCAACGCAGTGATTTTTGCATGAGGCATGCTGGCTAGAAGCCTCCTGCAGGTCGGGCAGGAGAGGTGATGACTTGGTACTGCTTGGGGAACGCACCAGGCAACTTCTGGGGGAAAGCAGGAGCTCTGGACTAAAAACTGCCAGGGAACAGATGAAAGCAGCAAGGCTCCCTAGCCCTGGTTGTTCACATGCTATGTGTGGAGGCAAGTGGTGTGTGCTAGTGGCATGGCTGGACTCAGAGCAGAGATACTTATTGTTCAATTCCTTCTCTAGAGGCAGTCCTTTAAAGAGGAAGAAGGTTGATTGTGGGGGGGGGGTTTCTTCTTTTCTTTTCCTTTCAATTGTACCGTCTCTCTAAAAATCTTACCATTTATGTTGCCTAAATCCCAGAGCTGCACCCTGGGAATTTCATTTAAAAAAAAAAAAAGGGGAGGGGGGGTGTGGGGTAAAAACCTTGTTCATTTTTACAATGAGCAGTAATAAAACGGTAGTTTAAAAATATTTCTTTTTCTTCCTTAAAAAATCAAAAGCTTCATCTGCATTCCAAACTCACCCAAAATATTTCAGCACTGAAGTACTTTGAAATCCACAAAAATGGAAAAAGAATTTAGAAGAGATGGAAAAGATAACTGAAACACTGTGTAGGTGGAAGATTTCATACAGTAAATGAAAACAGTTTAGCGAAAGTCAACAAAAACTCCGAAACCAAAATAAAAAAAAAAAAATGTGATGGTCAGATGGCAAATATTTTTGGACAAACAAACAAATTCAGTGCTAAAAGAATAACAATTGTTGTCTGGCTTTCAGGAACCTTTGTTTTTAACTCTTGGATGTGTCTGATATGGAGCTGTCTGGTTGCTAGTTACCAGACTGTCTTTAGTGAAGCTGTTTTTCTGTCACATTGTCCTTTTTCATCTGCCCCTTCTGACATGAGACATCAGAAGTAGGAGCAGAAGCTATTCAATCATAGTGACAGAACTCCTTTTTTTGGATGGTAAAATGTTCTGTTGGTTCCTTATATATAATCTCATGTTTGTCTTTATGCTTGCATCCAGCATATTTGATGAAATACAGCATGAAGGGTTGTTCTGTGAGATTCCTGCCCCGTTCTGCAGGGCTTAAAGGAAAGAATCCAAACCCTCCCCCTGCCCCCCGAGTGCTTATTCTGGCTGAAGAGCAAGCAAGGAATAGGTAGGTTGTTGGCAGACACTAGGGGTTGTCCTAAATTTTTGTCTGTTTGTCACTAGTGGGAATGCTGTACATGCCACCTGAAACTCTGTGGTAAACCCATTAAGTAGATGGTGGAGAAAATGTAACTGGTGATACCTATAGATTTTGTCAACTCTCCACTAAGTATATCTTCCCAAAAGCATCACAAGTTAGTCTTATGAGCATGATGTCACCCTGGCTGGTGGTGTGGAGGACCTGGCGCTGGCTTGATTCCCAAGTCAGACACTGGCCTGCAAAGTGGCCTCAGCCAAGTCACTTCACTGCTTTGTGCTTCATTTCCCTGGCCGCAAAATGGGGTTGATAACCAGCTCAGCTGATGACAAGTGTGAAAGGAGAAATAAGCATTCTCATTTGATGTTTGTCAGGATGCGGGATGCTGACCTAGATCTGCACAATCAAACTGCATATAAGCTACATTGTGTGGTTTCATAGGACAGCATCTATGCAGATTTAGTCTGGCTGGCAATTCACTGCCATCCATGAAGGTTACAAGCATCAATAAAAGGCAGACAGAGCATCTGATGCTCCCTATTTAAAAGGGAAGAAGTATGACTTTTCAGGCAGCAAATTCCATGGAAGAGTAAAAGGAAACTTGTAAAGGTCCAAATCTATTGGTGGCAGTATGTGGCTTTATTTATGTTCAACACAGGGTTCTAACAGATGGTCTTCCTTCTTTGGTACCATTTAAATATCTTGCACTGCATTGGCTAAGGTCGCTGCAGTAGAGACTTGAAATACTAGTCCAATACAATTAAGTCCTGGGTCCTTAAAATCCTGTAAGGTCCTGTCTTCCTGTGGAACAGCTTGATTCCTGCCCTGGCTCAGCTCAGAACAAGTTGGTTGTGTCTGGTTTAGGATGATACAGACTTTGTACTCCTTTGACTTCACCTCTGGGCTTTTCCCCTTCCTCCTCTGTCCCAGATTAAGAGGACTCCTCCTGGTGCCCTGCACAGGGACCAGGGCAAGATCTTAGAAGGGTCTTTCATCAGGACCCTGTCACTCCAAGGGTACTGGCAGTTGTGCCGCTGCTGCTGTGTCTGCATTGTGCGGGCCAGTCCTCTGATTCCTGACATCTAACTTATCCAGGAGGGGGATGAAATCCAAGTGGCAGGGCAGGCACCTCTGAGGAGATAGCTCCTAACTGTTCCCACAGACCTTGAAGAAAAAGATTTGACGGATTTACAGAGGAAAATGGCTGAGAAGGGATTGATAAACACACAGAGAGATCTAACTAGTGTGTCCCATCACTCTGAATAGCTGATCATAGCGAAAGTGCTTCAGGGCAGTGTCGGGAAGAATTTGCTGATGTGAACTCGTGTCTCCCTGAGAGAATCATGCTGTTTCAGGGAAGGGACCATCCAGAGAAGGTTGTCGTGAGGAAGAATGCAACAGTGGGGTGGGCATCTGTGTCAGGAGGAGCTGGAGAAATGATCAGTGCATTCTGAAGGCAGAGCTGTGAGGATGCCAGCTAGGACTTGATATCTGAGCTTCCTCTCAGCAGCATCAGTGCGAACTTCATTCCCCTTGGTGCAAGCATTAGCAGCAATAAGGTCTCGATGCCAGCTGGGATCCCAGGCATGAGAAATCCTGTGCTGTAGTTGGGAATCTCCTATAGCTCTCATGCTTAGGGCTACCCTAACGTGACCATCTGCACAACAGTCAGCAGTGTGAACAGGCTTAACTGATCGTATCTGAACTTTGGTCAACTACTTCTTATTAGTCCCTTCAGTGCTGGCAGTAGCTCAGGAAAGGAGAGCAGATATGCTTTCTGCAGTAACCTCTTGAGAGGTCAATCTGCTGTTGTCGTAAGTAGTCAGAAAGGCTTGGGCAAGTCTTGCTTTGGAAGATCTCAGGGTAATGTCCGTTCCTAGGTAGTAATACTGAAGAAGGACCATGTGTCACAAAAACCTGGTGTTTGAAAACTTGATGAGCTGAAGTGGAGATTTAATTTGAGCTCAGTGTGAGCATTTGAAGGGGAGGTGTGTTGGGTGTATCCTGCCTAAGAGAACAAACATGCAAAACTGCAGTAAATATTCCCTAAACTGCTGCTTTGGCTTGCTATGGTTCACATAAACCATTGGATGCATCACTGGGGAAGCTTTTTGCTAGAATCTGCCCAGGTGGGAAACTGACCAAAATGACTGTGCGTACCCTTGTGAAGTCTTCCCTTACGTGGAAAACACCACTGTTGGGGGGGAGCTGTATCATCTTTTAAAGTTGAGTTCAGTTTCACCTTGACTGAGATGTTTGGGCACCTAATGGGTTGAAAATTTAGATGTTCCCAGCAGGGCACAATGTTTAGAGGGATGCATCAGACATTTCATTAGTAGATACCGTATGCTTACTGGTTTGTTTTTTATATTTTATTTTACCTTTGCATTCAATTATTCTACATGAGAGTAATCATCAGAGTTAGTATCTGTTTTTTTCAGTAAGGGAAAAGATCCGAAGTTGCCATGCTAATGGAAGCATCCAGACAAATACTTGTACCATGCTTTGATGCTCAAAACCAGAAAATTATATCCAAGTGCAAGAGAAAATAAGATACACTAAGACTGAAACTTTGATAAGTGTGAGTATTTTACATTGGCTTTAGTAGGAGAGAAGTGTCTAGCTCTTCGAAAGCTTTCTCCTAAAAACACAGCTGAATTGAGCTGAACACAAGATTACCAGTGATATTTGCATGCATTGAAGAAGTGCTCTAATTGTCTAATAATTTCCGCAAATAGGAAGGCGGGTAGCATGGACACTGCATCCCTTAGCTTTGGAAGGCTAAAGTTAGTCCATTCTTTGTAACAGTATTTTCAAAAGCTTTTGTGAACAAGATGTGTGTGTGTGTCTCTTACACTTTAGGTAAGGCTAACAAGCTGAGATGAGCCGCAGCAGCTCTGTGAAGGCTGGGTATGCATACACAAGGGCCTGAGTTGATTTATCTTGATGTTTGGTTGAATTCTTAGCATTTTGGGTCCCTTCTGTAACCTTTTCACCTCGTTCTTTTTTAAGGTGGCTGCCTGGCTGTTACAATTTATCATGAATGCATCTCACTTCACTTTTGGCTCCTCTGACGGAAGGAACAGCCGGTCTCCGGGAGGTCAAAGACATTATTTTCCCCTCGTCTTTCTCAGTTTCCAGCACATATTTGTCACTTTGAAAAAGCATGAATTCTGGATTTGATGCACTTTAATTGATTTCACCCTCAACAAGTCCAACTGTCCGTCAACCTTTCCTTTTTCTTTCCCCCTTCCCCTTCTTTATTTCTTTCCTCTGTCCCTTTACTTTGAGAATGATGTTTTCACCCGGCTGCATGTTAAAGCTGTTGCAAAGCGCATGACCCTATCGAGGCTTACTGTCACTAGCCATTTCTCTCGTTTTCTTTATCCTCCAAGCTGAACTCTGGATGCTGAGTGAGAATGAAGCTGCCTTATGGGAGTACTGGTCTTGTAGAGTATCTTAGTGATGTCAAAGTAGAAGTGACTACTGGTAGCTGGCTAAACCTGGCTGATGGTCCACTTGTTTTGAGGCAGCTGTGTAGTATTGGAAATGTGAGGGAATTAATAATTAGTTCTTGATATAATGGCATTGGTATTTTAAAATGTTTGCAAAAGTACTACTATGGCAGAGGTGAATGTACTGTTTCTCCTTTCCTCCTGGAAGGATGTATGTATGCAGGGATGTATATGCATACAGCATTGCATGCTTGTAAATTCAGTTGTGTGAAACGGCATTGACGCCTCATAAAATGAGATGCCATCACGCTGTCTCTTGCTTGTATGGTGAATTCATGTGGCATAAGCGGAGATATGGACTGAATAGCGTATGTGGGTGTGTAACAACTTGGCCTTTGCACAGAAGTCCTTTAAGTGTGTCTTGGAAGCCAAGGCCACTTTAACAGTGGAAGCTGGAAGAGAGGTTCATAGATGTTCCTCTGAATGCTGTCATGACATCCTAGTTGTTGTCAGGACAAGGGCTGGTGAAGAGGCTTCTGTTTACAACAGCACAGAGAGATGTAAAGTTTTCTGCGCTGCTCGAAGGTTCCCCAGAACCCAGCAGAGTTAATGGCATTCCTTGGGCTAATGCGCGCGCACTGAAGACCTCCAGCGCTGTGGATGAGCAGAAACGGTTGGCGATGCTTTCTGTGAGTGTTTTCAACCTGTAGTCCGGGGTAGGCGAGCAAAGCCAGCCTCTCGCGGAGCCGGTGCCGCCGCGAGCCCCGGGCGGAGGGAGCCGGGCGCACGGCGCGCTGCCGGCCGGCGGTGGGAGCCGCTGTCCATGGTGCTGGGTGGCCGCAGGTGCGGGGCTGGGCTGGGGGCGCGGGGCCAGGCGCTTCCTCCCCCTGCCCGGGGCCGCCCAGCGCCAGCCGCCTCTGTAGACGAAGCTCCGTACTTGCCAGCATGCCTGGGTAGGGATCGGTGCTCCTCACGGAGCTACAAAGGGCCCCGGCTAGGACTGGGGGGCCACCTACTAACCCTTTCATTCCACGGTTCGTTGCTGGGAGGGTTGTTGTAGCCTTGGGAAGGCTCTTCGTGGCCAGCGAGGCTGGGCGGTCAAATATTGGATCAGCTTCTGAATGTTATGTGAATCTTTGGAGGGGAAAATCCTGGACTGTTGTTACCAGCGATGGGTGGGATTCCTCACTGGTAAACCTACAGTCTATTTCTAGTACAGGAATTCTTGCTCAAAATGTTAGTTTGAGGCAAAGCTTGTTCTTTTTCTGTTTGTAGGTTATTTTGATCCCCGTATCGGCTGGATTATTTTTTTTTGTTGTTGTGTGGTGGTGACTTATTTTTCTGAGAGGCATAGTGAGAAAAAACACTGCAGCTTTCTGGTGGCCAGAGCTGTGACATGAGAGGAGCTAAACAGTGTTCTGTACTGGTGTGAATAGCTGTTAGTAGCTCTCTGCAATGCTGGGGAACCCAGGGCTCAGAATAACACGTGTTATTAATATGATGATAGAATGTTTCAAAAGATATACAATGATTTATTTTCTTTTTGTGAGTGGGTACTATCCCCCTTAAATTCAGTGCAATGTCTGCAGGAAGAACCCATGGAGAGCTCTGGAAAAAGTTCACTGAGCTACTCTAGGCATTGTACTGAACAGGAAGATCAGATTACTCAGTGTAGAGTGCAGTAAACCAGCAGTTCACCTCACCAAAGTGTCTTTTCTGTGGCTTTTGGTTCCAGCTTAGAGTTCCAGGAGATACTGATGGGACATGAGGTTTCACACGTGCATTGGGAAACCAGAGAGCTATTAAAAAAAAAAAGACTTTACATATCTGAAAGACCTCCTCTAGAAGTGGTTCTCCTGAAGAAGAAATTGGAGCCCTTTCCCCTCATCTATAAAGTAATCACTTCTACTTTGATTTAAAAGGTTTGGGGGAAAAAATTCAGATGTTTTCAGGTCATTGGACTACAACATTCTCATCTCTCCTCTAGCAGAGGACCTGGGAAGAAGATTTTGTGATTCTGTTGTTTAGTAGGATAGGGAAACCACACCAGAGTGGTATGTAGGGCCACTCAGATTCCCCCTTTCTCTTTTGCGCAGCTATGGCCAGCCAGGCAGTGGTACATGGGGCTGATTAGATCAGTCAAACCCTGTGTGTGTTCACACTGCAAGGACTAATGAAAATTTCATGCTCATATCAGTTCTGTATTGCCATCAGATGTAAGTGCACATTATATTGGCTGGCTGCAGAGCTGGGCTTGGAAGATGGGGAGTGCTGACCCCATGGTAGTTTTTTCACACTTCATTTGTGGCAACATCAAAAAGATTTTAATGTGCTGGCTTTTTTGCGCTAGGTAGGTAGATTCTCTTGGGGAGCAGGATGTGGAAGGACTATCATTTATTGGAAGCAAGAATGTAAATTTTTGTAGAACCGCGGTAGTGACTTAAGATTTCTGCTTGGTTTTACCTTCAAATAGTGGCATACAATTCAGCCAAATTATTCAGTATCTCATAGGCTTTCAGTTTCATTTAGCAACCCATGTATCGAGCCTTTCAACGTTCCGAGAAAGCATGTTTTATTCAGAGACACCTAGAACTAATTGGTATCTATGCTTTGAATGTTATCAGTCTTACTGCCTTAGAGATAAGGAAACTGAGGCACTGTTGAAGTGAAGCAACTTGTTCAAATCCTCTTGCTGGACAGTAGTAGTTTCAGGATTGGCAATCTAGGCCCACATACCATAATACCTACTCTGTATATGTGGTTTAGGCATTGTGATACCTGGAGTAGATGTTTGCTCCAAGGGAATGAGATGGGAGTGCCCAGACGCTTAGTGGAGTTAACCAAGAGCTGGTGCCTCCAGGGGCATCATGGTGCCCTCTGTGCTGAGCTGGGAATCTGGTAAGAATGTTTTAGCTGGTTTGGCCCCAGGAACCGAGGATGACCCTCTGGATCTGGACTGAGGTCAAATAGGAGATGGTACCTGTAGCTTAGCTACACAGAGGAGCTTCTGCACAGCTCAGGGGAGAGTACTGCAGCCTGAAGTAGCTGTCAGTGAGATCTGAGCCTCTTCTGCATTAGGCAAGTTTTGAGAGTAAATGTTGGGAGTGCTTGAACAGTGTCGTCGTTGAGGTACCTGATGAGGTAATCTTGAATCCTGCTAGAAGTTTCCTAAATCCCAGGCCAGTGTGTTCTCCAGTAGGCTAACCTGCCTAGGAGTCAGTTTTATTTTACAGTCAGCAAGTTGTATGATAATCTGATGTGAAGGCCAAAATTGCGTTCTTCAGAGCCTTGCTAACCCAGCTAAGAATTTCCCAAACCATGCACAGTCACTTCTGTGTCTCTTCTAGTGATTGTCCCCCTGTACTCGGCACTGGTGAGGCTGTACCTGGAATACTGTGTTCACTTTTGGGCCCCTCACTATGAGAAGGGCACTGAGGTGCTGGACCTTGTCCAAAGAAGGGCAGCAAAGCTGGTAAAGGATCTAAAGAACAAGTCTTATGAGGAGCAGCTGAGGGAAATGGGGTCATTTAGCCTGGAGAAAAGGAGGTTCAGGGGAGACCTTATCACTCTTTACAGCTACCTGAAAGGAGGTTATAATGAGGTGAGCGCTGGTCTCTTCTCCCATGTAACAAGTAATAGGACAAAAAGAAATTGCCGGGGGAGGTTTAGGTTGGATATTAGGAAGAATTTCTTTACCAAAAGGGTTGTCAAGCATTGGAACAGACTGCCTGGGGAAGTAGTGGAGTCACCACCCCTTGGAGGTATTTAAGAGATGTGTAGATGTGGCACTTAGGAACATGGTTTAGTGGCAGACTTGGCAGTGCTGGGTTAATGGTTGGACTTAATGATCTTAAAGGTCTTTTCCAACCTAAAAGATTCTGTGATTCTGTCAGGAAGAGTACAATCTGGGGAAACTACTGTGCTAAGGTTACTCAGCATGACATTACTGGAGCTGGGGACACCTTAGGCCCAAGCCTTCCAGTCTCTAGGATGTACTTTAGGAAAGTAGCAAACACTAGCACTCCATCATGGTTGCTTACAGCAACTTCCGAATAATGTGAGGGGAGTGGGAATGTTGAGCTAATGCTAGAATTATTTTAAGATGCAGATTCAGGCTTGATGCTTGGATCAGGATTTAATGTTAAGATCATCTTTAAAATTCAGTCCAGTTCAAGTCTAGTGTTCAGAGCATCCATCCCTAGGAATCCCTTTGCATGCTGGAGGCTTGGAGTTTTTAAGCAGCTTCTGTGTTCCTCTCCACTGTGTCAGACAGGCATGTGAAGCAGCACTTGCTATGGATCAGCTCCACATTCTTGAACAGAGACACTTTCCTGTCCCCGGCCCAAATCCAGAAGAGTGTGATGTGAATTTACCCAGGTGTCTTCAGGGGAGGCTACACAAGCCATGGTTTGGCAAAGATGTGGGAGTATTCATACCACCTGTTTTTGATAAATAGTCAAAAGCAGTGAGGGAAATGGAGATACTGAAAAGGAAATGCAGAACAATTGCATTAGGCTGTTGATAATTTCAGTCTGAAGAGCTCTGAATTCCCCTCTGAAATCTCCTCTTGGGAGTCTTAGTTCTTAAGTTAAATGACTAATTAGAGCATGTTCACACCACAGATTAGCCCAGCAAGGCAAACTCGTAAGAGCTAATGCTGCTTACTTGCTCCCAGTGGAAGCTGAAGACCTCAGGAGCTTACAGAGGCATTTTCCCCCCTGGAAATCTATGCCTGTTACCAGGACATTGGAGAATTTATGGCGGGGGGAAGCAAAGAAAAATCCTCCCCATCCAGACAGAGCCTGTATCAGTCCTTTCCTCAAGCCAATTTCTTTGCCTTGTTCTTCCTCTGCTCCAACATCGTTTAGCAAGAGAACAAATTTGAAACTAAGTGCCTCAAGCTGAGAGATGTACAGCATTCAGCAGGACCCTGACCTTCCTTGTAGGTGACAAATGAAGAGGGAGGGAGGCAGGTGACTTGAAGGGGAGTTAAAATTACAAAGCCAACAGCTGTTGCTGAGGGTATGGGCTGCAGTAGTCTGCTATTCCCCTCGGCAAAAGGGGCTGGCTTCAAGAAGGCACCAGGGTCACCAGAGGACAGAAGCAGGAATGGGCACAGCGGGTGTTTCTGAGGGGCTGTAGGAATAGGTGTAAATACATAGAGTAGATCCTGAGGTGGTAGTTGCAGAGGGGTATAAGGTGGAGAATGACGCTTAAGAAGGAGGAATGATATGTCATCTGTGGAGGTTTTGCCAACATACAAAGTCTGGGTTTGGTTTTTCTTATCTCAGGGCCCCCATAGGAATTAGTCATCTCTGAGTAATGGAGGGAGGCGTAGCCATTGTTCATCTCTCTCCCAGTTACTAAAAGTCTTTCCTTTTGATAATTTCCTAGCCTCTTTGATCAGTCTCTAACTTCAGTCTTCCTTGCTATTTAGCACCATGAGCTACTGCAAAAAAAATTAGGACTGGCAGTCTCGAGTCATCTGGAGAGATGTTGGGCCCCAGCTTCCGTGGAGGAACCAGAAAGCCTGGGCAATGGCATCTCTCTTGCATTCAGCTGTGAGATTTTGCCCCAAATGCTTTCTGTCATCTCAGCAGACCCCATCCTTTTTGCTTTAATTGATTCTGTCTGGCTTTAATTTGATGTGAGAATAGACCTCCCACTGTGAGCAGTCAAGAGTCTGTTTTGTGCAAGGGGAGTTGGAGGCTGGGTGTAGCTGTGATCGGGGCAGGGTTTTTTTATCGTAATAGGGAGACAAGGATGTTTTGGGGAGGACCGCTGAATTCTGCAATCCCGTTAACAATTGAAATCAGGCTTTTCACTTCCATACTGGGTTTGTGGGAAGTGTTTGTACAACAACTTGAACATAGAGACTAATAGTAATTTTTCACTATAGCCATGTGTTAGGATTTCCTGAAGAAGTCTACAGCCCTGTTGTGTTAGCTCCATGCAAGCGTGCAGCGGAAGACGATCCAGGGGGACTGGCCATCTGAATGGGCAGGGAGGGGATTCAGGGAAAAGGAGAAGGGACTAGATCTGGCTATGGTCACCTAACTGCATGATGGCAGAGATGAGAATAACTAGGGAAGTGGAAAAGGAAACCTCCATTGTGAGTCTGGTCAGCCAAAGTCTAAACAGTTGTTGAGTTTGTTTTATCAAATCAAAATATTTTGGTTCAGTGATGTGTTGACTTGAGTCAGTGTTTGTCTAGGCTGACGCAGTGTTGTAGAAACATGCAGGTTTGAGGGTATCCCCTGTCACTGGAAGGGTCAGAAGCTCTGCTGTCTGTCCTGAGACAGGGGAGAGGGGTGTGCAGCTTACTGTGGCGAGGGAAGGCTGGATAGGAGCAATCCTATTTCTGATGAGTTCAATTCATACTCCTCAGATATTTTAAGGCCTCTTCAAAGCTGCTCTACAACCCTGTTCAGTCTGACAAAGTGTGCTGCTGGTTGGACCACAAATAGGGTTTTAAGTCAAATGCGAAGATTTTTGAGGGAAAATAGATAATTAAGTATTCAGAGTTAATTATCTGTGGATTTCTGAAATGGCTTGAGTAATAGATATGTACACACTTATTCATATCGTGCCATTAGTGGTCTCTGCTTCTGTGTCAGGTGATGAGTGCGGTGAAAGGTTGCAATGCATAGAAGCAAAATGATAATCCAAAATACAAAATTATTGCCTGCCATCACTGAAGGCTCAGGTCTTTGAAGATAAGATCTGGTTGAGGTGGTCTTCCAAAAGTTTCTTGCCCAAAAACATTGGGGGTGTGGTGAGGTGCTAAGAACAAAACAAGTAAAACAGTTGAGGTTAAGCTAGAATAGATCCCATATAGCTCCCTACCTCACCCACATCTCTCCCAGACTCAATTCCTAGTGGTGGCTGAGACTCGTTTTTCCGTAGATCTGTTCCTATCTGGTAGTTCTTTTTAGAATTTGACAGAAACCGTAGAAGAGATGATAATGTAGTTGCTTTTGCTTGAAATATTTCCTCCTTTGCTTTCCCCTGTACCAGAAACCTTCCTATTTTTTAACTTATTTTTCGACATTCCACGTGATCCTTCAATATTTCTATATTTCAAGGAGATTTAGCCAAATGGCATGTTTCCATGGCTGATATGCAGCCATAATGCAGGGTTAATACCTAATTAGTTCCCGGGGACATTGAGCTTTTCATGGATATTCAGTAACAAAAGCAACAACAAACAAGCTGAATTCCTAGGTCTTAATTCATTGGGGAGGAGGAAATAGGAACCTAAAAATGCAGGAATTATTCAGTGCAGTATGAAAGCTTAGTTCTTTCTCTCATGAAGCTCAGAGGATGCTATAGCAGCTGACAGGGGAAATATAACCACCTCCTCCTCCTTCCCTCCCTCCCTTCGGGGGGACTGTGTATGTGTCTGGGTTTGCAGCCCTGACATCTCCAAACAGGAAAATTCCCAGTTTTGCAACACGCTTTAAATAGCTCCTTGCTGATTCCCCTCCCTGCCACAACCCCCAGTCAGCCTGACCCTGCTTTTTTGACATTCAGCCATACCTGATCAGTTGTACCCTGAGCAGCTGGATGTGATCAGAGCTGGCCTTCCACCTCACAGGATGGCTAGCATATGGGCCCACGGGCTCCAGCCATTATGTTCCTGAGCACTGAGCTTGTCTGCCTGTGGCTACTGAGGTTTTTTTCCCCTCTCAAGCAATTGCAAATAAACCTTTCTGATAAGTAACAGGAAAACAAACAGGCCCTTTGGCTCTGTAGGCAGTGAGAAGGAGAGAGGGGAAAAAAACAAACCCAATAACAAAATCTTTGCTGTGTTTAGGCAGTGCACAGAGCACTTCAGAGCGCCTTCAGGAAGGAGGAACCGTGTCTGCCCTCAGCCAGAGACTGAACTTTTCTCGGAGCAGAAATGGCTCATTTCAGGATGATTAGCCCTCAGTGCTTTACAGCCAGGCCCTGGTGTGGGAGCTCCAGGGGATGGAGATGGTTTGACTCGGAGAACAGCCCTGGAGATCATCTAGACCGACGAAATGGAGACTTTGAGCTGACCCATACGGGCAGTCTGGTATTAGCATTGAAGTTGTAGGGAGCTGAAGGCTGAAAATGGCTGTTGTGAACATAACCAGCCCTCAGCCGTGGCAGAAAGGGACGGGCAGGGAAGGCGGTACAGTGCAGGCATTCAGAGCAGTTGAGGGAAGATGCTGTGGACAATCCCAGACAGCTCCTTTGTGTCCTTTTCCATTTCCAAAAAGGGGTCTCAGTTTCTGGAAGGGTTCATAGGAAGCCTCTGGCACTGTGCACTGTATGTGGCAAAAAAAAGCCAAGCAGAAGTGTAACAAACCAAAGCAAAAGCCTGTGTCCTGGGGGCTCGCTGTAGTGCTTGGAGAGCTGAGATGGGGTCCCTGAGTGCCCCTGTCGCCTTAGTGTGACCTGAGCCCTGATCACTGTGGAAATCTTGGGACAACCAAAGAGATTTTTGCAAAGAATGTGTTATAGAAATTATAGGTCTTGCCTCCCTTGTATTTTCCTTTCCTGTATGCCAAGGAAATAAGGCTTCAGCCTTCTCAGACAACCCTGGCTTCCCAAAACTATGTAGCTCAAGCAGCAGCAGTTAGAGGTACACCCCAGGGCATCCCAATGGGACCTGGCACTACCTTAGAATTATGGTCTAAACCTAAGGATGGAAAAAAAACCTTTGTTTTCCCCTCTGCACCCTGTCAGTACAACACAGACTATTGCTGCCGCGTGTGTGTATGGTACTTGAATACACCAGAGCCACAAGAACCTTCTACACATGCAAATGGGTGGGGGGGTGGGGGGAGGGAGGAGCTTGCTCTGAGTTGTTCAAGAAATAGATGGTGAAAGCTGCTGCGTTTTGCTGCCTTCATAGGCTGGGAGAAAGCTACCAACACCACAGAGACATGCTGCTATGCCAAGGGGTGAACTAAAAAGCTGCCTGCTAACACAACACCTTTTAGGGCAGGAGTCTGCCTTCTGGGGAGATGTACAGTTTTTCAGGGTGCCTTGAATGACAGCCTCTCAAGCACATGCCCAGCTGGTAACGACCTCGTTCCAAGTCGATAAATGATGGACTCTTTCAACTTGGAAGTTAGACCCATGAGGAGCCTTTGAAACCTTTGCCTCAGCAGATATGGCCAAGGTTATCATCCTGGCATGCCTGCAGTGAACTTGGACGCTATCTTGAAGTGCTGCCAGGCTCTGCAACACGCTTATGCTGAAATGCTGAAACCACATGAAGGGCCCTGTGGCCCTGTCACCTCAGCCTCCTCCTGGCTGAAAGGAGCCAGAGCGCTAACGTCACCACCAAGTTACAACAGATGGTACCAGGTACAAGTTGTATCTTTGCCAATGCATCTTCTCTGAGGGCTTCAACAGGAATTGCTCCTATAGAGTGATGTAGTTCTGTGGCCCTAAATACTTAAAACTGCAGAGAGGAGTGAGAAATTCCTGTGGGAAATTCATTCAGAGAGGGGGAAAATGAGAGCATAAGCCATGGGATCAGCACCAAGTGGGCCAAACACTGCTGTCAGTTACTTCTCAGGCAACTCCATTGAAGGAAACAGCATTAACTGTAGATTTATGCCAGCATTTCTGAGAGTCACTCTTGGGACAGAGCCAGTTCTGGTAGAGGATTAATCTTGCTGGAAAACTCTTGTGCGTTGCTTGGTCTCTGACACTCGCACATGCACACAAACAAATCTCGGTGACCCTACGACAACCCAGTTAGCTAGCAGGGAATTAAAGGATGTGAAACCCTAGCTTCCCCTTTAGCACAGCCCTGCATCTGCCACAGCCCATTCGGAAGGCAGGACTAGCCACCTGCTAGTTGTTTTGCTCAAAGAGAAAATGTCTGTTGGACACATAGGAAACGACTAATCCAGTCTCCTGGGAGGGACTAGCCATTTGTCATTCCCACAGTCTCCAGCACAGGTACCCAGCACCTTCCAGGACTGGGGCACTGGTTTTTCTCTGGTTGTTTTTCCACCTGGCAGTAGTTCTGCATTTTGCTTTTATCTAATAGTAGTATTTCTCAGACATTTACATTTGACCATCCACTTCAGGACAGTGAAAAATATGATATGCCCTATTCCCACACATGTAGCCCTTCTTCTCAGCTTAAAAATTAATGGAGAAAGCCATGTATTGCCTGTGCTGGATGCATGTCTCCTTTATGTGTGTATACTTGCTTTCTGCTGGTACATTTGTGCAGTTTAAGACCTTTGAGAAACATGGATCTTCTCTAGTTACTTCATCTGTGTGCCTTAAGCACAGGTCAGTGGCATCCTCTCAGCACTACTTCCAGTGTCACTGCCTTCAACGTGCCACTGAAGTGTGAGATTTTATTTTATTTTTTTTTGTGACCCAAATTTGCCAGTGTACTGGAAGTGCAACAGATGCTTCCCTGGAGTCTGTCTCAACAGTAGAAGGGATAGTTTAATGGTCTTGAGCAGCAGGCTAGGAATGCCTCCGTTCCTCGGGAACAGCAGGCTCAGCTCCACAGTCTGCTCAGCCTTTCCCCCTTCTGAGGGCAATAAATTGAATAACGTGCAGTTTACTGCATGCCCACAAGTTTTAAGTTGGAAGGGGGGGGGAGTGGTGAAAAACCCTGAGGCCAGCCACTTAGTGGGTGCAAATCAGTACGCATTTGCTAGCTTACACCAGCTGTAGAACTGGCCCCAAAGTTTTGTGTTCACATTATCCTGGGGCTCATATTGCAAGAATGCAGGGTTGGCCAGATGTGCTAGCTCCAGTATCCCCTACCCTCCTTAACTGACAGGGTACCAGCTGCCACTCCCTGCCCTCGGAGCAGCCAGGCTTCCCTGGTGCTCTCTGCGTTCAGCTTGGAAGGTACTTTGGGATCCTTGGGAATGGCTACCAGCACATAAATATTATCCCTGTTCCAGGACACAACAGTAAGAGGGTAAAAGCAGCCAAGGAAGTTTTTCCCCTTGGAAGTGATGTTCATCTCCTCCCCCAACCCAGCATATGGAATTCTGGATCACATTTCTCTCTCTTGCCAATAAATATTGCAGATTTATTGCTCTATACCTGGTGGGTAGTAAATTGCATTCCACCTCTGTTATAAGGCTCTTTGCTATGACACAGTCTTGCAGCTCCATTAAACCTTAATTACAGCAACACTTCATTGGGTTGCTGTGATGGTCTGAGTGCCATTGCAGTAGGGAGGATGTATGGCCAAAACAGGCTGATGCAGAGAGGCTTTGTTTTGTTTTGTTTCCTCCCTTTTTAAGGATTATGGAGAGTTGAGCCCAGCAAGGGGAATAGATGGAGACTCGGTCTCTTGCTCTCTGCTCATTTTCCACAACAGCTGGCTTCACCTGCCGCAGCCCCAGCAGCTCTTCTGCTCCCTGATGAAGTGCTCGGCAAACAGTGTTGCCTCTGTTAAATGTCTTAATTACATTTGTGCTTAGGAGATACATCCTAGATTCAGTGTTACCTGTGCGTTTGATGGCATGTGGAGTGTGGGGTTTAGTCAAACAGAATACTAGGAGGAAACCAGGGCTTGGATTTCTACAGAGTGTAGCGAGACACATTTTTTTAAGAACAATTTCACTGGGATGCGGTCAGTCCAGGCTCAGTAGGCAGATTGCTTCTGTGTCCGCTACAGGTACTGTCTCTGGTGCCATCCCTGCCAGCTTGTCACTGTCCTCCCCTGTAGCCTCTGAGAAGGAGTAAGGCTTCACTTCAGCAGCTGCTGACTGTTGTAGCAGCTCCTTGGAGGTCAGCATCTGAGGTTTTCACCATGCTTCTCTAACCTCTGCTGCCTGAGGACTGACTGAGGCCACGGTGAAGACTGGGAGAGGGTGGAGGTCTCGGTGCCAGTGGATGTTGAATTGTGGATAGATGATTCTCATTCCCCACACCCAGCCAGGCATGGAAGAAGCACAGCTTAGAGCTCCAGGAGAGGCTGGCCAGTGCCTGCGCTCCCTCTGGACCGAAGGTGTTCTGCTTGGCCTTAGAGCTTTTGTTTTGGAGATCACTCCTGGTCTAGGATGAGTCCCCTGGCCCCTCGCGCAGACTCGGGTCAGTACTAGTATGCATTGTACAGACATCCCTTCTTCAGTCGACGCTCAGGTCATGCTGCGTTATGATGAGCTAACCAGAGAGCACTAATGGCTACACCAGCCGCTTGGATTCATTGCACCGTTTCATAGGTGAGCCCTGTGCTGTCAGATCTGGCCAGGAGAAGGACTGTTTCATTCCTAGTTTGGAAATTATTGGCCTCCTCTGTTGTACTGGTGCGATACCAAGTATTAAACGTGGCGTAGCTATGACAGTAACAAGCTGCTGCAGGTTATCCTCAGGATTATCTTCTATTAACATGATGCCTGTGCTTCAGCGATAATTTTGACTGTTGTGGTCACTTTCTGTAACGCTCGTCATCCTTATAAGTCCACTCATATAAGGAAGGATATTTGACTCTTTTACACATCTATAATTTTATCTAGCCAAACATCCATATAGCATGCACCCTGTTTTCCACAGGTATTTGCAAATAGGCAGCACAGAAATCTCTCTACACCACTGCTACTGCAAAAAGCAGCTACCAGAAAGCTACTAAAATCTTCCTACAAATTTGGTTGCTGAACTCCTTAACGAATAAATAACACATGGGAAATACTTTTCTTTGGAGGGCTTGTTATAGAGCCTTGTTTGTCCTTATTCTCCCCTTCTGCAGCAACCTTGAGATGTCAGACGTAGGAAATGTGGCCACAGCTGTTTATGCACTTAGAGGTTTTTTTCCAAGGCCACATCCTTCTATTCTCCCGTAGATTACTTGAAAAGATGCTACAGGGACTCTAGAAAGCCAAGGTCTATGTGCCATGTGCAGGTGTTGCCAGGAGATTGACATTTTGAACATTCGAAAACTATTGGAGAACTAATTTGGTGGTGGATGTTTTTTTCCTTTCCTCCTTCCTTCCCTCTTCCACTGCATGTGAGAAGACTCTAGCTGCAGATTGATATTCCTAACAGAGCCACATTGTTCAAGCAATAGTCCAACATGGTAGCACGTACTGAGGAAGATGGGTACCTTGTCATTCGCTGCTAGTAAAAGTAAACAGTGTTCAGCTTCTCTGCATCCTGGACTGGGACAAATTGTCACTTGTTAAAGCCCTGTCCAGCCATTGACTTACCTTCCTCGATAGGGTGGTTAAGTCATGCCAACCCCAAGTTGTTCAGAAAATGCTGCTGTACCAGTTTCTTCTAAGAAAATGCTATCACTTTGAAAACTGATTATTTTTCTGTGTGCAAATGGCTATGTTTTCAGGAATTCTTGTTTTAAATAATGTAAGAGGGAAATAATGTCAGAGGTCTGGCTTCAGTAGTTGCAAACCGAAGGAGTTTATTCTTCCTCCTTGGGGGAAAAGTTTTAATTTTTCAAATGCAGTTTATATTCAGACAAATTAAAGAGGTGTAAAATTAAATGGGAATGCTTTGAGGGGACTGAAAATACATATTTTGATTAACTCAAAGGAATTTTAAAATAAATCATGGGGAAAACGAAAGGTTGGTGGGATTTTTTTGGTCCTCATTTGAAATGAAAAATAATTTGCAATCTTGACACTTTTTGTGGAATGAAAAGTCCATTTGCTGATTAAGGCCCAGATTAATCCTGGTTAATTTCAGGCACTATTGAACTGCTTAGTGCCAAAGGGCACTTTAATCCACCTGAGGTTTAAATTGCCCTCCGGAGGTACCTGTTTCTTTCATTGATAAGCCAGGGGCAATGTGACTTCTCACATGTGTGTGTGTCTGAGATAACTGCCTGAAGCCAGGTGGATGCCGCAGGTCACGGTGCTCTCCCTTTTCTCTTCTGCTTTTGTATTCATACACCCTTCCATCTCTCCCCCAAAAGTTAGGGGAGTTGAGTTGGGGTTAGGGTTGGCTTTTTTTCTGAAGGGGAAGGAGATTTCCACTACAATACAAGTTTTTATCTACTTGTTTCCTGTTGGTGGAAAAAATGCTGGAGGACTGGCAGGGTCATATCCTATGAGAAGCAAAGAAACAAGATTTGTAGTGAAGCTTGAGGGAATCTGCAGTCAGGTTTTTTGTTCTCTTTTAATCGCCACGTACCACGACTCTCAGCTCTCACATCTGGTTGGCAGAAGGCAGGTCCTCTTCAACAGCTCCTCCACAATGTGCTGAACACTCTGCTCCATCTTCAGTACTCCTTGACCCGGAACAAAAGTGAAAATATTTGGCATGCCAGAAAAGGTTAACAAATAGTGATGCACAGCCTTCTCCTTCCCATGACGTCACCTCGCTGTGAGTGAACAGTCTTTGTGTCACACCTGACAGTCCAGTGACAGCACAGAGACGTATCTGCTATAGGTATTTTCCCATGCTGTTGTCCCACAGCACTGTCTTGCCTGGCTGAGTTTTACACTCTTCTCCAGATTCAGGAGGTGGTGTCCCAAGGTCCATGGCCTACTTCTATGCCACGGTACCAACTAACATCATCTTGACATATTTGTGAGAGCTTTGGTCATCTGTCTGGTCAGCCAGATGGATTTGCTTTAGGTAGCTGGACATTTGGGAAGCGTTATTTCTTTTAAATATGTAGCCTGTATTGTTCTTATTTGGGGCTCATAAAACATAACGATATATGGGTCAACATTTAAATCCTGTGGAAAATTACATCCTGGAAGACTTCGTGGAGCCGAAGGCTTAGCTGGTATTAACTCTAATTATACTCCATCAAACTGTGCAGCAGCAACTCTGGCCTTTGCCTAAGACCTTGTTCTCCTTGCTAGAAAGCTCACCACTACCATTGCATCTGGATATGCGTTGGGACACAAGCCCATGCGAATGAGCACCATTCCTTCTCTGCTGCATTTTGGTGGGAATGGAGCACCTCACTGTGTCAAGCTCCTTTCTTGTCCATGATGGAGCATTTTATTTGCCTTTTTAAGTTTCCAGCAACTATTGCAAACTCCTTGCAGCAGCTATTTGGCAAAGCACGCAGGATACATCCTACTTGTGCTTGAGTCTAAATATCGCAAGTTGAGCGTGTGGTTTTGCAGGCAACATAGGAGGGTGGAGGAAGGAGATTAAAATACAGTTGTTGGCTGATATGGGAAAAAAAAAAAGAAAAAATAACTTAAATAAACCACAAATTACAAAAAAAAAAAAAATCCTGTGAGAAAGAAAGAAAGTAACAAGTCTGTGGAGGATGGATGTTTGGAACTGTTCAGCCTAATGCATGCCAGATTCCTTCTCTCTTCTCTCCCCCCGCCCCCTCCCACTGCCTTCCCCTTACCGAATGCTGTCTGCTAAACTTCTGAAACACCCTTTGCCTTTTTGACCCTTCAACTCATCTTGAACTTAGGAAAAATTGGGGAGGCGGGAAGGAATAGTTGCCTCTATAATGCATGTGGCTGCTCCAGGGTGGGGGCTGTGTGCTGGGGGTCTGTAAGCAGGGGGGGATGACACGAGTTTGTGTGGTTGATGCTCCCCTGAAAACAATTTGTATCCTGTTAATAAAATTAGTAAATATTTGTAGCTCACTTTGAAGCCTGTGTCCCCAGGGGATGTTTTGGGGGGGGGGGGGGGGGGGGGGGGGGGGGGGTTGGGCAGAGAAATTAAAGAGACAAGTTACTGATTTAGTCATCCTGTCCCCTTCCCCCAGCCTCTTTCTTTCAATTTCTACCTCCTTTATGAAGACACTAAACAGACAAATTGGAGGTTTGAAACAAGGCTTGTGCTGCTGCCTGCGGAAGTGACAGGAGTGGCACATGGGGCGGGGGGGTGGAGGAGCAAGCATGAGAACTGCTGATGCAAAAGCTGTTGACATCTAGCGAACCTGTTGGGGAGCAGAGCTCTCCAGCGGTGGCGGGGCCAGGTGTGGAGCCCCACAGTGGGCAGGCACCCTGGGGTGCTGGCAGGGGCCTTGGGCATGGCACTGCCCTGTGGCACGGGGGGCTGAGCTGGGGTGGCCCCTGCTGGTGGGGTTTGCCTCGTGTGGCAGCTTGGCAAGGTCTGTCAGCCCTGTCATGCACCAAGTGACCGTGAAGGAAGATACATATGCTTATGTATAATCTCAGTGGTTCAAGTCCCCCTCTCTTCTTCCTCGTGTAGTATTATAAACTGATGAAGGAAAAAGGAAGAAGAAAGTGATTTCAGATCAGCAAACGTGAGTCATGTAGGGCTGAGATGTTTCATTTCCCGTTATTCCCGATTCACGTGTTTACAGAGCTGCACAGATGCACAGGCTGAGGTTAGATCACCTGCAAGTTTTTAGCTGGTGGATACGTTCCAGAGTTTTGCTTCCATCAGCTGGCAGTTGAGGTACACATGAGCGATGAGGGCCACCAAAGGAGGATCAAGTTTGAAACAGTGGGAATTCAAAGAACTGTTAGCATCTCCAGGCATGCCATTGTTACTTAGGAGTGATTTTGACGGGCACTGGGGAAGAAACTTGTGTGAAAAGCTCTTGGCGAAACAGTGAAGCTTTTATAGGTGAAGTGGCTTCTAAAAATGTACATCTGAAGTAAGCTTTTGCCTTATACATAGGCTCCAAACAGTTGGGTGGGGGGGAGTTGAGGAGAGGGCACCACATTTCCTGGGAACCATTGGGGCCATATTAGAAACACTAAGCTTGTACAACAGGAGTTGCTGTGTTCCAGATGTTGTAGAATCTGATAGTCTGGATCTTCTTGATTCTTTTCCAAATTAAACAGGTTGGACTGGAATGCCCATATTTTGTGGGTTCACTGTTGGTAGTATTAATGCTTTATATGAAAACATTTTGACCCTGGGTGAGGAGGAGAGCGTGGATCCCTGCTTCAGCCCTGCAAGCATGAAGGCAGGCGGTGCTCAGCCCTTCACCAGGAGAAGGTGTAGCTCTGCTGCTGCTGGAGGGTCAGCCCATGCTGGAGAGGAAAGGCAGAGAGGACTAGATGCGAGCCAGTTATAAAAATTGAACTGGCCATCATGCAGCCTCACTGCCTGTTCTAGAGGATCAACTTGTCCCTTGGAAAACAGAGTGACAAGCAGTATTAACTGGCGGTGTGGCTGCCTTGCTGGGTGAGACCAGGCCACTATGGCGTTTCGTGTGGCTGATAACATGGGGGAGGCTGGGGAGCGACTCCCAGTGTCTGGGTTGTGAGGTTGGAAATTTTACTGGGGGCTGTGGAAGGCAACGAGTAAACCTCGGGTGGCTAACTTCTGACTTGAGCTAAAGAAAGCACAAGGCAGGCTCTTCAGTTGTGGATTTACTGGGTTGTCTACGTGCCAGGAGCGTTAATGGGATTGATGGGCTTTGCTTCTCTGGTAGTAGGCAGCTCAGTGTCATCTCCCACAAGTGCCAGTGGGGAGAAGCAGGTGGCTCAGGAGGGCAGTTCTTCTGCATGTCTCTTGATTTGTCCATTTCTTTTCATGAGTTACCACATCAGCCAGGGTTACTAGCTCTAAATACGGGGCCTAAGTTAGGATCGATAAATCCATTTTTCAGCTGGGAGTTTGGTGTCTTGGAAGATTGCAACCCAGATAAAAAAGTTTCGTTCATTCACAGTTGGTTGAAAGCTGGTATTCAAAGTTTGCTCACCTAAAGAATGAAAACCTTTAAAAAGGCCCTGACCTTCAGTTGAAATCTAAGTCTACATAAGAAACAAAACTGTAAATTGTTTTAAGCTTTTGAGTTTTCCTTTCTTGAGAATAGGTTTAGAAAGAAACAACTGCAGAAATTGTCTTTAGTTGTGGGTTTTTTGTGAAAAGGCAACAACAGAAATGTTCACAAGTCTTTACAAAAGAAAACTTTAAGGAAAATAGTTGCAAAACACATTTAGTATGCTTCAACCAGCTGGATTTTCTGGCAGCTCCAGTGAAATCTAAACAAGGAAAATGATTGTCTTTTTTTGTTTTGCAATTATTTTTTTTTTAATCCAGACTGGACAGTACAAAGCACATCCTCTGTGGGAAGGTGTCGCAGGCTGCAGATGAGATAAAGTTCCCTGTGATTATATGGGGTGTTTCTCAATTGAGAGTCAGCACATGTGGAGGTCCAAGCCTTTTAATACACACATACAGGGAGAAGGGAGGAAGTGGAGTCCATTAAGGAGAATAGTAAAACCAGGAGTCAAGTAATGAATGAGCGACTGATCCAGTAACGTCATGTGAGCACCTTTCACTCCCACTCATTGCAGGAGGTATTCGACAGTTTTGCAGGGCTGAGCCCCAGATCGTGCAAGCAAGGGCCTCTTTTGCAATTCTATATGTCTGCTCTGCCTTTTCCAGACATGCATCTCTGGTTTTATTAAGCACACGGCTTGCCGTGGTCCTTAAGTTCCCAGCAGCTCTTTCCACTCCCATTCCCACCCAGAGCTGAGAGACCTATTACCAGGTAATGATGTGTCAAGCAATACACAAGGTAGGGGGAAAATCATTGAAGGAAAATGCTGATGTAGGGGTGGAAGCATCTATTTTTTTTTTTAATCTCCTTTATGACCAGGTTTTCTATACCCAAGGCCTTCAGCTTGCTGATGTTTCTCCCTAGATGAATGGGTGGGTTTGGGAATTGACAGAATGGCAGCAATTCTTGTCTAAGAAGTGCTGTAATGTGTCCCCTGTCCTAAGGAGAATTAGGTTTTCCAAGTCAGGAGATTTGAAAAGTTGTTTCGAAGTAGTGAGTTTCATCCTCGCTTGGGTCTCTATAGTGACAGAAACAGTTGAATTGCCTGTAGCTTTGTGCTGATCTGGAAACTGATGGTGGTTTTCTTAGGTGGTCCAGGTCTCTGAAAACGTGGCCCGACTCCTTCCAAAATTGAGTCTAGTACAACTCAAAACTCACCTTAACTCTGTTTGAACTGACCTTGCTGGGATCCAGGCCAACAATAGATGACTTCTCTACATTTCCCCAGGGAGCTGACTGCAGTCCTTGCAGAATGACCAGGACTGGAAGCATCCTAAGTAGTTGTAGAAAGCTCTGCAGTACCAAACCTGCACGTAGGTGATCTCCCTGGAGAGCATCGTACATCTGCAACCTGGGTGCTGTCTGGGCAGCCTGTGATCCAAAGCCTGGCTAGAGGCTGCTCCTTTTAGTAGTCCTGATCTCAACCTAAACAGGGGGTAAATCTTGCCCAGATTCTTGCTTCATTGTGCACCATTTTAATGGTTTCCCATATGTTAAGTATTTTCTCAGTAAGTGGGAAATCCAGTGTTCCTAGTGAACTTGATATTTAATAAAGCCGTTTTGAAATTATTTCTGGATAGCAGAGTCTGCAAATGTTCAAAACTTACTTTTTTAACATCTAATGCTCAGTGTTATGTTCTGAGATTCTCTGCAAAGACTCGAGCCCAGATTGTAAAATGTACTTTGAAATTTAATTTCCATCAGTTTCAATGTGGAAGAGATTAAAATATGAAACTCCACAAGGAAAAAGATTTTCTCAGGAACAAAACAAATTCCAGTGTGAGCTGGTGACAGATTTTATCAAAAATATTTTAAAAGCTGTCATTTCACATTGTTTCTGCTTTACAAGGTTTGAAATGCTGTAGAAGCTAGATCCATTTTTTAATCTCTTCAGCAAACTAATTTTACAAATCAGCCACCATATCTTTGATTACAGCAAACTTTGCTTTCTGAAAACAGCAGCTGTGGTAATGAGAAAAAAATGAATATATTTTTGTTTTGCAAACGATTTTGGTAAGTTTAGTTAAAATATTGATAAATTATTCCAAAAGAATCCAACAGGCTTTGGAAAATGCCGACAGTAAAGAGAAATTCTGGCTAAAAATTTTACTTTGTGAAGAGAAAAAAAAAAGACTGATTTCAACATAAAACACTTTTCATGCCAAGAATTTAAGCCAGCTGTCATTGTCTTTTGTATCCATAAACAAATGCTTTGGTCTCCCTAACAAATCTCAAATGGGTAAAATGAGAATGGGAAAAGCAAGGGCTGGCTGTCTGCAGTGCAGATGCCATCCCGCAGCCAGCAGGTCTGGCGTGGCTTTGGGGCTGTTCCTGCGAAAACCTTCGCATGTACAGAAAGCTGCTGGGGGCTCTATGCCTGCACCTCTGGCGAGAGCTCCTGGGGCTGGAAGTGAAATCCCGTACACCGCATCCCGGAGGAGAGGAGATGCAACTCTGTGATGGGTGTGTTAGACCCAGAGAGAACCTGCCGTGTGGGGGGCAGGCGTGGGGCTGTACCTGCCCAGCTATTCATGTCCCGGTGGCTGCAGTGCTGCGGCACTCACTGGGATGCAAACTGGGGCAGTGTCACATGTAAGCAGAGTTTTGAACATCTTGGAACTTTGTAACAGCTGGGAACCAGGACCAGTTTGCTCCTCAGTCTCTTTGGTTCAAGTTTGTTCTTTCTTGGTTTTTGTTTTGTTGGGGTTTGTGTGTTTGGGTTTTTGTGGGTTTTGTTTAGGATTTTTTTTATTTGCTTGTTTTTTTTCTGTTTCTCCCCCCTGCCAAGTCCTAACCCCAGCTGATGGCATCCCTGGAATGTGGGGGACTGTATCCCCCCATATCCTTTTTTCTTGCAGTGCTGAGATCAAAGCCCTGGAAACATAGATGAGGATTCTGAGCAGTGCTTACGCAGCTTGCTTGCTTGCTCCTGTGGCCTGCGCTGCCCTGGTACAGATGGCTACCATAGATTACTCTGTCTGATAGATTTGTGGATATCCTGTAACGTGGTTATCACTCAGGCAGTGCTTCACCGGTGGAAGAAGGCAGCCTTTATTTCTGTGATCATAATTAGGGATTTTAACTAAAGTCATTCAGGCTGTTTGTACCTCTGGAGAGGGCTGAAGGTTTGCAGAAAGCAAGCTCCAATGTGAGATTTCTCGGAAGTTTTCTATTCCTTTTCTGCCAGTATTTCAAAAGCAATAATTTTGGGTGCTGTCATCTAAGTAAATAGCCTGGACTCACAGAGAAATGAAGAGCTGTTCTAAAAAGAATTGTGTAATGAGCAAATTAGTCCTCAATTGCTGTGATTTTTCTACCTTGTAGGATTCTCTGGTGGCTGCTAAGAGTTTGGGTTTTCCCTTTTTTTGGAACACTATGGGAGCTCTTTTCCACCTGGCTTCCTTATAGTACAATACTTGTAGGAGCTGTGTAACTATGAGATCTTTACTGCGTTGAAAAATTTAGTATTTCAACCAAATAAAGATCTGTGGCTCAAAGATGGTGAGGTAACTGAGGGTAGACAGGCTCTGATCGCACTGGCCTTGTCTCCATAGGAATCCAGGGGGAAAAAAAAAGCTTACATCATTTCTGAATCTTTTGCCTCTGTTTAGCTTCAAGCTGTTGGTGAAGGCTAGACAGAGATGTTCACCAGATGGTTCTTCTTCCCAAATATCTCTCCTTTCATAAGGATATTTGTTTCTTTCTCTCCTTCTGTGCTCAGCTTTGGAGCATTTAATGGATAGGAACTGTTGTCTATTTTTTTTTTCTTCCCCACTCTGAATATATCCCTGAGACTCCACCTGGGTCCAGGGAGTCGTTGGACCGACATGCCTGCTAGAGTGACATCTGATGCATAGACCCAAGTTAGTTTCTGAATGCAGAGTCCGTCAGCTGTACACAACGTGTTTCGCAGTAGACTCTACCCTTCTCTTTGGAGTCAAACTCAGGGTCAGGAGAACATAAGGTGCTCAGCTGCGCTTCATTCACAACATGACAGATCTGCAAGAGATGTTGTCTTGAAGTCACTTGGGATGCACTTGCATAGGCTCCGGTATGGATCGGCTGTCCTGCTCATCCTTCAGCACAGGAACCCTGTGGACCTCTCTCCTGCCATGCCTGTGAGCCAGTAACATCTGCCTTTGCTGTGCCGAGAAGATGCTGCTAATGCGCACAACAGTGTCCGAGTTTAAGGATTGAAGCTGGGCAGAACGCAGAGGTGGAGTAAAAAACCTCCCAGTGTAATTAATCCAGTCATATTACTCCAGCTTTTGGCTTTGTTTTTTTTCTAAAGCTGGCCTGGCCTGCAAAACCCAGGTCTCAATTAATACTATTATCCTAGGGATGACATTTCCTCAGTCTGTCGTCGGTTATTTTTTAATTCTCTAATTTGTTCTAATATGCGCATTGCCTGCACATCAAGTCAGCCATGAAGACGCTGCATTTCCAGGTTCCTTCCTCTCCATCCTCCCAAAGAAATTAAAGCAAGGAGGCTGCGGGACCACAAGTGCAGGAAATAGAATTAGGGAACATATTAATTGGGGCATCAAGTAGGATTTTGTTCCAGGCGGTTTCCTTCCGTGAGCCACTTTGATGCTTCCCCTTCGCAGCTCTGTTTCTCATTAAAAGTATCCCTTAATGGCAAATGTTGTTTATGCATGTTGCAATTATGTCATGCTGTAACCCTTATGCTGGCAGGCTTGGCTGATTGGCGGGGAGGAGGAGGAGGTCAGTTGTGGGGAGGAATTGGTGCGGAGGAAGAAGGGGGGGACATGGGGTGGGGAGGTAAACAACAGACAAATAGTTTCAGCTTTGCGGTTGAACACGATGGCTGCTCTGAACCCCTCTGTGTGTTCAGCCAGGCTGGACGCCTGCGTGAGAGCCAAGGCTTGTAGCTCCTTTTTACAGTCGGGTTTTATTCTTTCTGCTATTTACTGGCTTTGGGGTTTGCAGTGCTGCCAGAAAAATGGCCGGGTAATATTAAAGCTCTGCTTTTCAAAGTGAAACCTGGGTTCCCTTTTGCTGTTCTAGCTACTGTTTGATTTAAGAGAAGTAGGGGTTTGGTTTGTGGGTTTTCTGGGGAAGGGAGGGAGCGTCTTTATCGTCATGCTCCTTGCTGTCCGCCATGGCTCTTGTGCATCTTGTCCCAGCTGTGGCTGCAAACCTTCTGCAGGGATCTTTGCTATGATCTTTTCAGACCCTTTGCCTTCAGTGAGGCTGCTCCTAGGTGGCTTTTGCCAGCACTAATTCAGGGCTGTGAGAATAGCTCATTTGTGGGAGGGTATTTGTTTTTCCATCCAGGCAGCCAAAACCTCCAGCTTCCCCTCTCCCTTGCTCGCGGACTGGGAGTGCAGAGGGTTCGTTCTGCCCTTGATCTCTGAGCTTATGCAATCAGCTCAAGACAAACCTGGTGGTGAACTTAACAATTTTCCTCCCATTTTTTTGATCGTTCCTACTGTAAAATGGATTTGCCCCTGTGTCTAGATCTCAAAGGCAAACAATTAGCAGCCATAACGAAAGAAAACAGCTCATGTATATGAGGAGAGCAAGCCAAGCCATGTCCATGCCCAAGCAAGTTTAGAAGCCAATACAAATACCGCTGCTTTGTTTTGGAAACTGTTGGCCTTTTTGGATTTTGGGAGCCAACACACAAGTGACTGAAGCCGATGGTGAAAGCAGCAAGCAAAAACCTCAAAGCTGCAGAAACCAGGATATAAAACAAATCTATGAGCGCAAAACAAAAACAACCTTCCTCCTTCCTTCCTAGCTAATATCCTATCTAAAGTGACTGGAGCCTAAGCAGGCAAACAGGCCAAGGAAACCACAGGAGCTGGGACTAGTGGATGAGGGGAAGCAGACAAGTGTAGGAGTCACAGAGGAGAAGTCACTCGGTGCCTAGAGCCAGAGCTGCTGTGAAATGACTCATTTTCACTTTGCATGTATGATATTTGCATGCAAAACACATTCTGTGAACCGTCACATGGGTATTCTGCTCATGGGTTTTGATCTGGGATGAAATTTCACCCTTTCCTCCAGCAAAGTCATTTATCTTTCTTTCAGGGAGGAGAGAGGAAGTGGGAGGGAGCTGCAGAGAGAGAAAGAAATTGTCCTTCAGGCATAAAATTCAGGGGCTTATCCCTCAGAAGGGTCACTCAGCTGGTTCCTAACATGGGGACAGGAGTGGGGAATGCTGGTGGGAGCACAAGGTCAGGGCAGGGATGGTTCTTGGCTCTGCTGCCTCCACCCCACTGCTAGACCGAGCCAGTGCAGTCCCAGTGCGGTCCATTGGTACGGACTTGGAGCCTTTGTACTGCTGTGACTTAAATCCTTATTCAGCTAAAAATCTCCTCTGCAATTAAGTAGAGCTCCAGAATTAGACCCACGGTGAGTTCTGGGAGTCGCAAGAGGTCAGACAGGCAACAGCATAAAAATACGAGTAAGTGGCAGCATGTGTGCTGTGCTGGGCTGGCTGGCCACTGGCTCGTGGTCAGGCTGAGAACTGCAGGGATCCCTAGGTTAGGAATGACTGAAGAGGCTCAGAGTTTGAAAAATAGTGAACTGAATTCTGTAGTAAGTCTTGGCGCGCTGTTCTTGTCCATTTCATCGGTCTGGGGCTTGGGCGGATCTCGGTGTCCCTGTAGGAGCGAGTTTGCAGCAGTCTCTATCATCTTCCACTTCTCCCACTGAAGGGATGGAGTTTCCCAAGAAGGATTGCGTTAATGCATTCCATTAACTGTCTCCTGCTGCTTTTTCTTTGCCATTGCCTGGTTCCAAAGCCTGACAATGCAATATGTATCCTTATGGGAAATGTAAACCTTTGGTGCACTGGTGGTGTGGGCAACCTAGCTGGGTTTGTGAGTAGCTGCTGTTTGCCCTTCCAGGGCTTCTGAAGCAAAATAGGCAAATCCAGAAGCTGGAGCCTGCCACCAGACCTCTGTCTCAAGGCTTGATAGCCATTGAACTATTTAGCATCTTACACACGCAAAGAGGTTTCTTTAGCATAGCGCTGCTGTGGTCCCCTGTACTGATGAGAGAGATCCTGCTGGTTTTGGCACTGCACGCGGAGAGAGGCACGGTACGAATGCAGGCAGCCTGCCACCGTGGGCGTTGGGTTACAACCGTTTGTGCTTGTGCTGTTGGGATCCTGCTTCCTTCAGCCAGAGGCACCGGTTGCTCTGCTTGGAGAGCTGGGGCAGGAGGGTTGTGTGTCAGTCAGCAGCAGGCGCTGCACCTTTCTCAGGTGGGTGCAGAGGTCCGTGCCGGGGCAGGTGGTGGTATTAAGTGGCTATTTTTGGATTTGGTCTTCAAGTTACTACTCAGTAGTGATTCAAGTGGAAGGCTCGCCCGTGTAAGCCTGGTCCTGTGCATCGGATGGTGGGCATCTGAAGAAGCTGTGAGGGTGGGTAAGGATCTACCTTGCCGTTACTGCCCATGTTCAGACCCCTTATCTGCACAAAATAATGTCTCTGGGGAGTGTGTTACAGAACAAAATCTGTCCAGTTGCTCTCGAGATAAACCTGGAGTTGATATGGTGTTCAAACCCAAGCCTGTGCTTGGATCAGTCTTGCTGTCTGTGTTACGAGCATGGACTGCCCTCCAAAACGGAGGCATGATGAACTTTGGGGTATGCCAGCAAAGGGGAAAACCTGGAAGCCATCCTTCCCCTTAGCCTGAGCTCAGTTTGCACGGGTAGCAAAACAGGCAATGCCCAGGGTGGGTGCTACCAGCCAGCCTGTGTGCAGGCTGCTGCTCTTGCAGTAAGGTTACTGCTATTTTCCAATGACATAAACCAGTGTGGCAGTAGCAAAGTATACACCAGCATCTGAAGAAACATGGCGTCAGATCACTGTGGTAGTCAAAAACACTTTGAAAGGACCTATTTTAGTGCCAGGGTAGAGGAAGGACATCCCAGAACAAGTACATCTCATAAACAGAGGTACAACTGCCTCTGGCACCTTTCTCTGCACCTGTGATTTTTACAAGGTCTTCTACCATTTCTCATCTGTTAGGAGATGCTGAATCCCGAGTTGGAGGGTTGCATGGGCGAAGGAGTGAGGCTGCAGTGTATCAGTTCACTTCTCCTCCTGTTTTTAAACATAATTTTCTCAGAAGCCTGAGTGAGGAAGGAGGGAGCATCACCTAGTAAACAAGTTTTAATGAAGGCTATTTTGCTGGAAATGTTTATACATTATTCCCCAAAAATACACAAAGTGCACTGATAGTGTAGCACAGAGGTCAGTTTGTGCAATTGGGAGTGTGTGTTTGCGAGGTATGTCCTTCCCTGAAAGTAAGTTTTGGAAAACAGCTGCCAGCAGGTGAATTCCCCTGTAAGAATTTCTTGAAACATCCCAACCCATCTGCACTAAGTCACTGGGAAACAGCAGTGATGAACCCCAGTGCTTGTGTGTTTCTGCCTGGGTTTCCTGACAGAATTATATAGGCAGATGTGTAGGGGTGTGTGCATAATCAATCCAACTAAGATGCACTGGAAGCAGGCATGGATTGGCAGAGCAGCACGTGTGTTCTGGATCTGGCATGTGCCAGAGGCTTGATGGCACTGTGGTATTCCAGGTATCTGGGTGTCTAGAGCTGCTGTGCAAACCAATATCCCGATACCTGTGTCTTTGCCAAGATTGATTTTAATCTCCAGTAAAAAGAGGACATGTAAGGACATCTGTGGTGTGGTGCCCTTTATTAAACTCCTGGTCCAGGGCTGGAGGAGTATCAGAAAGGCCAGAGCAAAGTCCCTCATTTGGTAGTAGAATTTTAATCAGATAATCCCAGGAACCCCTGATGAGATGTTTTGGCTTGTCCTTTTCATTGTGCCATAACACCAGGGAGAAAGGCAAAATATGCTGATGCCTCAGGATGCTCATGAGGAAATAACACAGAGGCAGAGCCATTCCTTTCCATCTGTGCCAGTTCCTAGGTCTTGGATGTAAAACTAATATGATTCAAGGAATTGGAAAAGTAAATTTGTCTGAAATAAACACAGTTGCAATATGACTATTCCCAGTGAGCCATGCAATTTTCTGCCTTTTTCTTGCCATGTGTTGCTTTTCTGCCCTTAATCTCTGTTGCCCCCACTTACACATACAGAACAACATGCTTCTTATTTTATATGCCCTCAAAATCACGTGTGTTCCCATGTTCTGCTAATAGACAGTAAATTTCACTGTCCCTGCAGTACTGGAAATCTCTTCAAATGAAAGATTTTCATATGAAAATTCCTCTGTAATGTAGTCTGCTTATAAAAAAAGTGGAAACGCCTAAAGTCAACAAAACAGCTTACAGCTTGGGTGGCCAAGGGGTAGCAGGTGGAGGTGCCATGGTAAAACAAACCCCAACTTAATTACAGAAACCTCTGTTGAAGAGGTTTTCTTTTCTCTCACACACATACATACATGTGTGCACTTATCTCCTGCAAATAGATTTTTCTGAAGGATGAGAAGAGCAGGGTTAGCTGTAGCACATAAGTTATTCTTGTTGCCGCAAACAGTTTTGCTGACTCAGTCCTAGGAATCCTGGCATGAGCGATGCCAAATCGCACTCTGTTGCTCTTGATTTGGTTGCTGCTGAGTATTTAGAAAATCTGTATTAAGGCATTTTTCTAGCAGGCAGCTGAGAACATGAGCCCCAACTTTCTGTCTGTTGCTGCGTTTGCTTTATGAAGTACTTGGTGCACCTGCTTGCTCGGGGAAGGCACCTCAGTAAACATTCCCTGTGTGAGCCTCCTCTGATGAGCAGGAGTAACACAACTGAGTCAACAGTATCATCCAAATTCCAAAGTGTGGGCGGAAGAAAAGAATCGCCCTTTGTTGCCGAACCTAAAATCCTGAAGCTTTCTTCACCGTGTAATTTGTTGGTGTCAGCAGATTCTGGGTGTTTTGCTGCCAGCAGTCGGATTGAACTTCCTTCAAGTTGCAACATCAGGAGGGTTAATTATGTACAAAGTGCTGGCCGGTGCTGAGGTCTGGCATGCAGGGATCCAGCTGTGCTGGAGAGATGATCCAGAGGTGATTGTCATGGCCAATGTTTGCATGTTCCTGGGGACTCTGGGCTGGTTGCGTTCCCAGTTTGAGGTCGGTGAAGGAAGGGGAGAGCAGGCAGACTCTGGAAGAGGTTTTCCTTTCTGTGAAAGGTCCCGGTTCAAAGGGAGTCATGTTAGTGTGTTAGAGGATCAGCATCCCCAGGACTGGAGCTGCAACCTTTCCGGTTCAATCTGGTTCCTTTTCAACCCTTTCAAGGGTTGAAAATGCCATTATATACATTTTCCTTAAAAGATTTATAAAAAAAAAAAAGTCTTGGGGGGGGTGTGGGGTGGGGAGCAGAAGATGTTCATTATTATTCTTTTTT
Organism: Falco naumanni; assembly: GCF_017639655.2. Classification (NCBI taxonomy): domain Eukaryota; kingdom Metazoa; phylum Chordata; class Aves; order Falconiformes; family Falconidae; genus Falco; species Falco naumanni. The sequence goes on along the minus strand of NC_054054.1, from coordinate 91,359,039 downwards.
TCTTCTATGGTGGCTTTACAGCTGTAGGACTTCTTTAGCATTAGTGAATAACTGATGAGTTGTATTCAGCTGAAGTGTGTGGAGATGTTGCTCTTAGGACGTGGAGTGAACCTGGTGGTGAGGAGATCCTCCCGCAGGGCTCCTGGAGCCCATGTGCTGGGCCCTCCAAAGCGGGAAAATCATCTGTTTGCTCTTTCCAAACGACCTGCGGTGCTGCCAAGCCTCCATCCTCCCCCTTCCAGCAGCACTTAAAATACAGTTTGTGGATTTCCCAATATTTGTAACCTCATCAGTCAAGGCTTATCGCCCTGATAAATAAAAGGATGCAAGGCACACACAGCCCTTATCAGAGAGCTAACAGAGAGCTCGCCTTCCCTCGCTGAAGGCGAAGACATGGGAAGCGTTCTGTCAACAATTTAAACAGTGCAATTAAAAATATGTATCAATTCCTTTTCCACTTGCACTAGGTTCATATCAGTTTGCTGCTGAAGCCGTTTTTGACACCCAGCTTAGCCAAGGTGATGGTGCCAGTTCTTAAAGCATGAAGTTTTCCTGTTGCGCTTCCTTTCCCAGGCATCTGGCAAATCCCTAGGTACCACCCAGCCACAGACCCTGCAAACTTTTTTTGGTAGCTTTCAGTTTAAGGTCCTTTGCCCTGATGGCCGAATATTGGTCTCCTTTGCCTGTTGCAGGACGCTCCAATGTCCCTGCTTTTTAAATACAATTTTTACTTAGTAATGACACAATTCAGTTACAACAGCAGCAGACTGAAGGATGCCTTAAATGCTTGGCTGTCCTTAGCCTGCCCTAGGTCAGATGTCAGAGCTGCCAAATGTCAGTGTTGCCAAACAGAGGAGGGGATGGGACTTAAATAAAATTTAAAGCAACTTTTTTTTCCCCTTTTTTTGGCTTATTGGCCATTTTTCTATATGTTGCAGCACCGTCTGAGTCTTCTACCCACCGTCTTCCTGTTCAAAATACCCAACAAGGGAAAGCACGGTTGTTTGCGCTACTGGTGGGTGATTTTAAACAGTAGTTTGACTCAGTTCCTGGCTTAGATATGTGCAGGGCAACCGTCTTGTGTCCTCCTCACTCTGAAGTGAATGGCTGTTTAATCTCCATCTCATGGAAAAAAAAAAAGAAAAAAAAAAAAAAAAAGACATGCTCGTCCCCTGAGATGGGCTTTTTAATTGCTCTAGCTTGACACTCCAACTTAGTGTCCTCATGGCCACTGATTGATTTCAATTAACATTCCCATGCTCCAGGCACTATAAATAACCCTTGTCTGGCCGGCTGCTTCTCCACTGCCAGCTCAACCTTTCTCCTTTAGTTGCTGCTGCTGCTCATCTTGCTTCTTGGCTTGGCCTCAGGCTCAGTCTATAATTCTTTCCAAACTTCCCTGTATAAAATAATCATGTACATGAAGTAAAACAGGAGTCTCATATACACACTTAATAACTCTTGTGTACTGTATGAGTGGGAATTCCACTTTATAACCCCTAGAGCTTTCAAATGGTTCTCATTTTCGGCAGCATTCCTCCTGTGAGATCTAAAACTTCCCATTTTATCCCAAGCCGTTGCTTTCCCTTTCAACCTTTTTATTTCTCCTTGAGATTTCGGGGTATAGATGGCTTCATCTTCCCTTTGGGCTGTGGTTTCAGCAGCAAGGCAGCTTGGGAGCTGATAGCACTGCTCCTGAGCTCTTAAGCCAAATGTCAGGGTTCTCTTCCCAATGCCACGTTTTCCAAATTAAAGCTTCAACTCACTTGCAATTCAGAGCACAAGGCTCTGAGTTGAGATTTAGACTCAACTGATAAGATAAGCTTACAGGGACCTAGAGCTAATATTCTACATGTGTTCGTCTGTCTGCCTACCTGTTATCTCTTTCCCAGTGAAAAAGAGAAGAAAGACTATTGTGTGTGTTTAGACACATACTGTATGTGACAGATAGATAACATCTGTATATATATGGATGCAGGAGCAAGACTGATAGGCAGATAAGTTAGAGGTAGCAATCCACAGATTTGTAAGGCCAGAAGGGACAGTTACATCAAAGGCATGTAGAACTGAAGGGTTTGGGTTTGAGGGGGGGGGTGGTGGTGGTTATTTTGATGACATTTTGAAAGCCCAGGGAAAATAGACACCTCTTTGATAAAATGCACATGTATTTCTCTATTTTTTCTGCCAGCTGAAGATATGGTTGAAGTTTCTCAATCTTGAATTAAAAAAATAATAACAAGAAATCATGATTTGTCTCTATTGTCTGGCTTTTTTTCTTCTTTTTCTCCACCCAGCAACACATTCAGTGGATGAAGTGCACTTTAACGTGATTTGTGTTGATTTGGGATTAGTCGCAAGTATGGAAGAACTGAAGGGGATGATAGGCATTGCCCTGAGAAACCAAGAACCTCTTGCTTCAAAAATTCCCATTTCCCTTTAGAAAAGGGGCAAGACACAGACTGCAGTAAAATGAAAGACAGGAGCTTCTCCACATCATTCAGTACCATTGGCAGTTGGAGGTGCAGAAACACGTGCAAGCGGTGAACCCTAGGAGAGCAGGGAAGGTGTGCACGGACAAGGAGGTCATGGTCAGCTTTCTGCCTGGCACTGTGATGTGCTGCCCGGCCCCAGCTTGCTGCAGGTGACCGGCCACGCTGGCAAGCACCCTTTGCCACGCTGGTTATTGTGACTTTAATCTTCCCTCATGTGCCATGAGCCCAGCTGCGTGCTGAGCCCATGTGCTCTGTGCATGTCACGCAGTTGCCGGTTACCCGTGCTAATTGAAACATCATTTTCAATGGTACATTCTTTGGCTTTTTTTTTTTTCCCCACCCCTTTTTCCACATTTGGAGCCTGGCCTCGGTCCCTCTGTTGTGTCCCTGACTTTATTTGCTGAGCTCTGTCGGTGCTGTATCTCTCTGACTGTCGGTGCTTGGCCAAATGAAAGGATCATAAAACTGTAGAAACGTTGGGTGGCTGGACCCCCTCCAGCTCCTGCCACCCGCCATGAATGCAGCGACCCAAAAACTGGAGGCTCTAGTCCAGATACCATCTTACCAGTGCTGAGCAGAGGTGGATAATAACTTTCTTTGATCTGCTGGCCATGCTTTTTTGAATAAATGGTTTGCCCTGTGCAATGAAAGTGTGCTGCAGGCTCGTATCCAGCCTGGTGGCGGCTGCAGCCCTTGCTGCCTTCTCTTCAGCGGGGCTGTTATTCACGCTGCAGTTTGCAGACTCTGCTGGTGCTTGGGCTGCTTCCAGGGTGCTGAGCTTCACCTGCTGCAATCATATATGCTGGATCCATGAACCACGTCTCAGTATGAACAGCGAAGTTTTCCCCTTGCTGATAGGACTACCTGCCTGGTTTACTCCTGATGGGGATGTGGTGCTTATGTCGGTGCAACTCATTTATAAAGGGCAAGAGACTGCTCCACATTCTTAATTAACATTATTTTTCTACCTGTTTTTGGACGAACTCAGAGTTTGGTACCAATGCCTTCAGCTTCTGTTTCATAGCTGGTATGGGGCAGCACCAAACAAAAAATAAAACCCTATATAAAACAATCAAATGTATTGGCACTTGAGGGGAAAAAAAAAAAGCCAAAACTTGAGCAATGATTAATTTGGAAGGAAAGTTAAAAACATCCAAAGAGAAGTTAATTATCTTTTGTTTGGTACAGTGTCAATAAAACTAATATTTTAATGTCGTTTGGTACTATTTTAATACTATTTCAGGAAAAAAATACAAAGAAAGAGTCTTTTTAAAGAGAAACTGTGATTCTGAAAGTGTTGAAATTTGCCAATTTGATGGGTTTAGGTTTAGCAGAAAATAAAAATATAAAACCCTCAAGTCAGCAATATCAACATGCGTTTTAGTCCTGAAAGACTTTTTCTACCAAAAAAAAAGTGCAAAAAAATTCGCATAGGTCTAATCACGCGATCTCCCAAAGCTATTAGTGGATATGCTTATAGATAAACAAGAAACAAAACATCCTGAGACCAGTGGGAGAAATAAATAGATTTTCTGGAAGGGAGAGTAAGTGTGAGAGCAAGGGGAGTAATGGGGCAGATGTGCGCTAGTTTGAAAACTGTTTTTTGCATTACAGGATGTCATTTATTTAGTTAAAAAAAACATGTTTTTATAGTATTATTCTGTGCCTTTTAGAGTTCTCATGCACTGGAAGCCAGCTCTGACTTCTGTGTCAATGGGCACTTGGGGACTCCGAGCCCTGTTATTTGACTGTCAGATGCTGTTCCCGAGTCACTGGAAATCATGGGGTTTTTTTTAAACAAAACTAATTTGTTTTACTCCAAGATGCTCAGAGCAATCATTTATAATATAAAGCTGTAAGTGGTAGGAGGGTGTCTAAAAATAGCACATTCCAAAAGCTCAGATACAGATACTGGGAGAGAGATTTTTCCCTTATTCATATTCTGCATCATTATTTAACCTGAAAAACCGCAAAGAGGTGAAATGGGGAAGTTGTGGTATAGAGCTATACATACTGTGTGCTTGTCATTTGTGTCACATTAATCAATCACAAAAATCCTGCCGAGTTCTGTGTATTGTGCTGGGCCAAACTGGGAAGACTTGCCAGGCTGGTGGCTGTTAAACAGGGGTGTCAGCATTTTACCTGTGAAAATACACAAGTTGCTCCCATGCCAGCTGGGGAGTACCTTGTCTGGGTCTGCAGAAACATCCATGTTGTGGGAATCTGTCAGAGAGATCGCTCTGGGCTCCCTCTTTGCTCGTGGATGAGGGGGTACATCCCGTGGGTCCATACGCCGTAGGCTCCATGGGTGTCTGACTATGGGCAGGTGGGTTACTCTTCTCTGGTGCTTTTTCTCTCTGATTGCAAAGGGAAAAGTCCCAGTCTGGCTGTTGGCATCTTCTGGGGGAGGAATACCCCACTGTGGTTGTCCACAGTAAGCCTTTGATGGGTTTGTTTCTGAAGGTTCATAGTTCTGGCGCTTCTGCTGGAATTTAGAGGTGGGATGAGCTCTGACCTTAAACTTGAAATTTGGCAACAGATCTCTCTTTTTGCCTGTCTTGAGGGCTTCTCCCCTGTTCGCTGGGATCTCTTCCCAAGCTCTTGGGAAACGTGGCCCAACCAGGTTACAAAGAGGTGTGGAAGAGATGTGGATCTAAATCCCAGCCCACCTGCTCTGGTTTTCCTTACACGAGTGACTTCTGTGACAAAATTTACACAAATCTAGTTGCATAACTGAGCCTCTTCTACCACCTGGAAATGTCATTTGGAGGAAAAGAATTTGACCTTTTGTCTCTCATTCTGGACTTCCACCATCCCAAGTTCTTCTTGGCCAAGCTTCATTATGGCTGTATAAAGCAGTATCAAGAGGCTGACTAGACATCGCTCCCCTTCATGCCGCGCTTCGTTTATAAGCCTGGATTATGATTCTGTCCCAGACAGCTTGCCCTACCCTAATGGACTGGCAGTCCAGATGAGAGGAAAATCAGATTAACTGTTCCTAGTAGTGAGAGAGCTGAGACCTGGTGTGAGGAGTGCCTTCTGCTTACAGCAGATGCTGCTGCTGAGCTGGCAGCTGACCATGAGCATCCTCAGCCAGCGCTGCCGTTGCGCGATCCCATCTCCCGTCTCTGCCATGCCTGCCTGTGCTGCTCCTCTGGCGTGTCTGGGAGGTTTGGCTGGCATCAATAGCTGGGAACCTCTGTAAAACCAGAGGTCATCAAGGAAATGGTTAAGAAATGTTCAGCTCTAGTAGTGAGGCTGCTGTAAGTTGCTTGGTTGCATTTTAGGTCTGTCGCTCATCTGCTTTAAGCTACGTTGGACTTTGGGGGAGTTTGCTACTGTTTGTAGGACAAGGGAGCTGAGAACTTTCCCAGCTCATCCACTGAATGGGGTCAGTCCTTTCCTTACCAGGTGCAACCTGCAGCCTTTCCTTTAGCTGTAAATGAGCTATTGCTGTGGGAAGACAGATTCAGCTGTTTGTGGCTGCATTTGATGATCTCCAGCGGAGGAGAGTCCCTCCGGCGGTGGCGGGGGGCTGCCAGCAAGTGCCCTGCTCAGCACGGGGGAGCTGGAGCCCTGGCTGCCAGGGTCGGCTTGGGACCCTGACATCAGTCTGTGAACACTCTGGTGAACTTCGTGAAATGCTGAGCATTGTAAAGAAATTCTCCTCTTGGTCTCTCTTGATGCCAAAGTGAGTCGCATCCCTTCTTCCTGACAGGACATCGCAGCAGGAGGGAGGAAAGAAGGAAACTCAGGTGTAGCTAGAAAATCCAAGCAAGGAGAATAAGGACATGCCGTGTTGGAGTGTGAGGGGGGGGGACTAGCCTACCGTTGCCCCCTTTGTGTAGTACTAACCCTCCCGGCCCCAGGGGGAGGAAGAAGTGAGGCCGCCAGGCTCTGCTTTGCTATCCGCACTCTCGGGGCTTGGCACAGGGTGAGCTGCCTGGTTTCTAATGTCAGGGACGTTTCATTGACTGAACCCATGGAGGAAAGGTTTGTACAGGTTACTGGACCATTTTGACCTTTTGCCTGCTTTATCAAAGGCCAGAGAAAAGGTTTTGTAGTTTGTTTTATTGTGGAGCCAGAGACTGACTTGGCCATACGTGTTCATGGCTTTGATATAAGCCGAGGTCCTAACTGAAACAGTAAATTAGTTTTGACAGCTCTTCTTTGACGGGGTACATGCTGCTCTTCTCATTCAATATAAGTGACTTTCCATTTCCATCAGCTAGCCAGTGGCAAAGGGAGTCTCTGAGTTTGGGAAGTCCCTGAGCACAAGCCTCGGGGATGTGCCACATCTGTCCTGCAGCAGGGCAGGGCCGTGTTGTGGCCTTAGCACGACTTTGCACGACTAAACACAAGGCTTAACACGACTTTGCACATCTGGTCACGTGGCTGCAATCTGCAGAACACAGGGAAGTTTTATTGATACATTGTAATCCAGAAAGTCTTTCTAATATGATGTTCTTCTCACTGTAGGTGAAAAAAAACTTCTTGTGAGCTTTGGATGTCTGGGTGGTACCTCTCATGTGCCATGTGCAGCCCTGTTCTCCCACCATCAAGACTCAGTAGGTGAAAAAAAAAAATCTTTACTATTTCCATTCCTCCTTTTTGATTGATCCTCAAATTAAAATGTCAACATTGCACAAAGATTTCCCATTTCCCTGTGTTTTACCCTTAAAATTCTATGACTATGCAGACACCTAAAATACTCAGCAGACGGACTCGCTGCTTTGACGCAACCCCTGCTTCTCGTGGTCCTCTTGTGGGAAACCATATTTCACTCTCTTCATCCCCAACTTCTCCCTGGTTACTCATCGTTACCTGTGAGCTTATTTCATCCGTCGCAGTTGATGCTAATTTAATGTCCTTTGCACAACCAGTGAGCCTTGCTGCATGTAGTCATTCTGCCATGTTTCTGGAGGTGGTCCCCATACTTACCTGGCAGGTTTTTTGCTTTCTTCAGGAGTTTCCCCAACTGTGTTATTTAGCTTTCCTCAAAATCCAAAGGCTCTAGGCTGAAAAAAGGAGCGTATCTTCATTTACTAAGTGGTGTGTCCTTAATTTCCTAGACTGGCCAGGAAATGTGACTGATCACATGAAGTGTTCTGTTACCATGGGCCATGTGTTTTTCCCCTTTTATAGGGTAATGGTTGTAAATGTCTTAAGAGTTTTGTTTTAATTCTCTCCTAAGATTGGGTGATGTCTTGGCTGGTCGTGTGAGATGAGTTACTGCAATGTTCTGTACTGAGATGTGCTGCATATTTGGCTGACAGTGACTTGTCAGTGATGGAGATGTTTGCAGGCTGTAGCCATCATTTCTGCCTGTGATGTGTGGTGATGGGTTTGTTCTTGTGCTTGTTGTGTCTTTGGCTGCTTGTTTGTTGTGGTCATTGTGTTTTCATGTTCTGATTTTTTTTTGGTTATCGTGTAGCCGTGGAGACCACCACTGTGCTCTGCCTCCCGTTGTTGTGGCTTCCTGCTAACCAGTGTTTGTTGTGGGAGATAATATGTGGTGGTGGTTTTCGCCTTGTTCCTTTGCTCTGGCTGCTTGATGTTTGCATTGTAGCCATAGATTTCCGTGGTAAACCCTTTGAGCTCGGAAAAAAAAAAAAAAAAAAGAACAAACAAGCTTTCCCTTTCTAGTCATTTGTGAAACTCAAACATGATCTTGTTCAGCATGACCACGAAAACTTGAAGATCAAACTGAGTAAATTGAAAGTGTCCCACAACACAGAAATTCCGTTCTTCTGCCTTTCCACTCTTGTCTCTCCACAACCAGATTCCTCCTGCCAATTCCAAGCAGAGGGAAGATTTCCCTACTGCTAAGAGGGCTGCTTGTGCTCCCGCTGAGTGGGGTGGGACAGCAGTGATGGACTGTCACCTGAGCAGAACTGTATTGTTGGTAGTAGTAGATTTTAGGCATTAAAATGCAAATTCATACCTTTGCCAGCCTTATGACTCCATAAATCCATCGATTTTATCATAGGAGAATAAGGTCTGTGTCAGGGAAGTGGAGGGGAGGAGCTGGAGGGCAGAGGTACGTGTTTATATCAAGCTTCTCCACACAAAGAAAAATGTACTTTTTGGAAGGCTTTGTTTTGGTGATATGTCTACAAGTTCCATTCCACTCCTCTTGCTTCCCCCACCACTCAAGTGTCAAATGTCTCCATTTACCTGTACAGATTAATGTGGAGGGGGGGTCAGGGCTTTATGAACCCAGTGGTTTTCCCTAAAGATAAGCCCACTGGATAATCAGGGTGGGGAAACATAGCTATCAGGTACTTAAAATGAGATATTTGAAAGCTCCTTGTGAAAACTTTTCCTAAGTCTTTTTTTTTTTTTTTGATAGTTCAAAAGCCCCCAGTTCTCTCCCCACAAACATGATCACCAACACTGAAATTCATACAGTTGTAATCAGCTCTAATAGGAGCAGAAAACCCAAGTGCCATGCGTTATTATGCCTCAGCCCCTGTAGCGCCGGTATCCGGAACCTCACTTGTGCTGGGATAACAGTAAACAGATGTGAGGGCAGTAGTTGCAGTACTGAGTTACCCTTTAAAAATCTAGCTTGCCCCATGGATTTTTACAGTTCTTGTTAAGACCCCTTCTTACTGAACACTTTTTCTTTCTCTCTCTCTTTCCTTCTCCTTTTTTGCAAGGTTATTTTATTTTTTGCAGGATCAGCTCCCTTGGCTGGTTCACCATGTGGCTCCATAAATAGTTGGATTGGCATAATTGAGGGGTGAATGGGATTTGGGAGTGAGTGAGTGGTGATTGAGAAAGGAGGGGGAGTGTGATGGGATAAGCTGGGCTTACCACCGAAAGAAATGTTTGTGGAGCCAAGGCTTTTCCACAAGGAGCCACAAGTCTATCGGAGCAGCAGAGAAAATGCCATGACCACTGGAGGAGTGAAATCCTGTTCTCTGGCCCAGATGCTGATATCGTTGCTCAGAGAATATTGTCTTTGGCTTTGACCTGATGCAGACATGCGTACCCGTAGCTCAATGCACCGAGCAGTCGCTTCTGACCAGGAATAGACACAATCTGGTGCTTGTGGGCAGGTGCCCTGCCCTTGCTCCCGTTCCCCATGTACTCCCCCTGCCTTCCTCATGCTGTTCTTGCTGTCACAGTGACTGTGTAAATCCGCCAATCCTGTGAAAAATTAGCCCACCAGTGAAGAAAGAAAAAATTTCCTGTTTGATCAGCTTGCTGATCCAATCCATTCTGCACTTTCATCGCTGCCAGATCTGACCCTGGAGAAGGCAGGGGGATACAGGCAGGTTAGCGGGTGGTGAGCAGGCACCGGTGAGCTCTTTCTGAGCAGGGACAGGTTACATGAGTGCTCCATGAGCAAAGGAGGTAGAGTCTGGCCTTTTCTCATGACTAGCCCAGCAGTCCTTCCACACTTTGTTCTTGGCAGCTTCAGTTCAACATTGTCATCAGCTCTGCCCTCTTCTTTGCAGGCATCCCAAAATGCTGTAATTTGTAGGTGTAGTATTTTTAACCATGAAATCGGTGTCTCTAGACACCATGACCACAGAATGGCTTTCAACAGAGGGGTGTGGACAAAAAGGATTTATTTGGGTTCATAAGCACTATTGAAGGGTTTTCTCCCTGGAGAGGGACAGCCAGGATTCCTGTACTAAAGCTCACTATCCTGTTCTCTCAGCTGTGAGTCCACAGGGAGAAGCCGGAGAACCGGAGCTGTGCGTGTGGATGTGGGCAGTGACACATTACTAGGGCATGTGCAGAATTCCTGCGAATGACCACAGCACTCTGCTGAACAACTATGAGAAGGTTTCTCACCCTTCCTTAGGGGAGGATGCTGCACTTCCAAAAAAGACTCCCAATGGGTGTAATGATATTCATCCGGTTCTCTTCCAACCGTTGCTCTTCCTGTGGCTGTTTTGCTCTTCATTATCTCCCTGGGAAGAGGTTGTTCTCTTGAGCAACAATATCCCAAAGCCGGTTTGGTTTCTGCAGCGTCCATATTTAGTGGGACTGTTTCTTATTTAAAAGCAGCCTTTGCATGGGTGTGAAGATGCTCTGCACCATGTGAGCAATGCTGAATGGGCTTTGCCCCCTGGTCTGTAGCTGGAGAAAATGTGTGAGAGATTTCCCTGCTGCTAATAAGCATTGTGTTTGCCTTCCTCTTTAGGGGTGGGAGAGTTGGGGGGGGGGGGGGGGGGGGGGGGGGGGGAAAAGGCCTTCCAGTGGGACGTGAATGTTTCTGCCTGTGTTCCCACATTGTTCCCAGCTTTCTGCCGGACTCCAGCTGTATGACACAGGCCTCCAAAATGTAAACGAGATTCCCTGATGAATGACGCATGCAATCACAACTTGCCGCTTGCGTGGACAAGGCGACAGCAGTCTTGTGGGTGGCAAAGCATGTTTGCTGGTGGGGAAGAGGGTGCTGAGGGCCGCATGGCCGTAGGCAGCAGCATGCGTGGGAGCCTGGACTTTGGCAGGCGTTGGACCCAGATCCTTCTGTGGCCCTGATGTGTTTGTAGAAAGGCTTTAACTTCCTGACAGCCCTCTGAGAAACGTTTGCTCCTCTGTAGGTAGCTAATGGGGTCACCATGGGCTGACAGGTACCAGCGCCCAAGGGTTTCTGGAGAGACCGGGGAGCACGGGGCTGCCGGGAGGTGGGAGCGCAGGAGCAGCCTCCAGCAGCAGCAGCGAGTCTTTGCTGCTAATGCTTCCAGGGAGGGAATTTGAGGAAATGCTTGGGTAGGAATAAGTAGAGTTGGCAACAAATGTGCATTTCATTTTATGAACATTTCATGGTGAAACTTAAAACTTCCACAAAATTTGGGGGACTGGATAGCTCAAGGGATTAGTAATGGGATACAGAGCCTTTCATCTCACCAGTGCCTTTTCAACTGCAGCTCAAGTCCATACCAGTGACTGAAAGTTGTTACCATCTGATGGCTTATGTGTAATGAGTTGATGGTCTCACTCCATTTCCTGGTAGTCAGGTATCTGCGGCTGACGCACACAAACACACCATAAAGCCTGGCTGCTTGCCAGCCTTGTTGGCAGCCTCTGCCAATGACTGGATGAGTCCAAGAGTGAAATATCCCATTTGCTTCTAGCTGGGAGCTTTATCAGGTAGTATCCTGGCATGTGCAGCGTGTGAGAAACTTGTGAGGTGGGAAAGCAGTGGGCCAATTTAGAGCGGTGGTTTTACGTGGACATCTTCCATCTGTACTGAGGTCTATAAGGAATAATGTTTTGTTGCAAGGACCTCCTCTTCAGATGCTTACCCCTCAGAAAAGCTGTGAGGTATTTGAGATTTATGTTTTGCAAACAAAGCAAAGGCATTATGGCACAGGGCTTTCTGTTTAAAATAATGTCACTGCTTTTTTTCCCCCTCCCCACAGCAGTTCTAAGCAGAACCCGGAGCACATTTTACAAGCATTTGTTTATTAATGCATCTGTGATGTGACTGTAGCACAGGGATACACCATCATCCCCATTTCCAGCTGGGGAAACTGAGGTAGAGATAAACGAAATGAAGGAGCAGATAAATCCAAGATAAAAAATTCAGGAGTTTGTGGGTGCTGGCCCTGTGCCAGGTCTGATAATGGATTTAGACCATTGGTATGCTCTCTGCTTCTCCCTCAGTTAGGTTATCTGCCCTTGCTCTTCCCATCATGGGTCTAAAAACAGCCCCTGGGATGAAGCCTAAGAAAAAGGCTGTTGCTTGGGGGATGTGTTCTTTCACCATTTTGTGTTCTCTAGACCTGGTAGGTTAGGACATAGTTAGGAACAAGGTGGCTCCTAATGAAGATGCCCAAGCGTAGATTTTGTTGGTTCTGGTCAAAGGCATGGTGAGGGGTGGTGATGGGATAAAGAACCAGTTACAGAGATGACTGAGCTGTGGGGCTGGCTGTGGTCCCCAGGTGAGACGCTGCAGCCACTGGGCAGCAATCCATGGAGGATGCCATCCCCCTGATGGGATGTGCAAGACTGAGCATCCTTCAGTATCCCCTGTGTCTGGGGGATTTCTAACCTTGTGTCTAACAGGGGTTCCCCTGGCCCTGCCCATGGGGAATGGATACAGCCTGGTGTAAACTGTCCCCCGCAAGAATCTATGTACCCGGGTGGTGGGGGGATGAGACCCTGTGGGCCCCGCTGGCCTTTCTGTGATCATACAGAGTCAAACACAAGCAGGCCGTTAGTAAACAAATGATGTCAGCTCCCACTGGTGTTATTTTTTAAGCACTTTGTATACATGACTTGTTCTGTATGTATCTCTGGACTGTTCCTTCTCCCCCTCCCACCGCCTCTCAATCACCCACAGAGCTTGCCTATTTTTTTTTTTTTCCTTTTGGTTAAAACCAACATCTGTAGATTTGTTCTTAACAAAAATAAAGCCATCCATCTCCTTTGGCCTGCCTTTCTGTCATGTAAGCTCAGGAAAACTGGCTCGGTCAAGGTTTACAGTAGCTGTCGCAGCCTGCAGTGGGAAAGGCACTTATCTGTAGAAGAGGGTTAGCAGTTCTCAAGAATGCATCCTTCCCTCAGACTGAGGGGGTGGCTTTTGTTTATCCTCTGGCACACAATGAAATTATGGGAAAACATGCTTGGATGCACTGCAGTAGTAAGGTGGGGCAGGGCAGCGGTTAAAAATGGAACAGAGCCTTTGATCCCTGGCCAGAGCAGATGACTCCCAGGGTTTGGGTTTTAGGGTGGACGTCATGTTCTTTCTCTTCATCTCCGTGTACAGATCGAAGAGTTCCCCTCCTACCTAGTGAGCAGAACAAAGCCTCCCAGGCAGGCCTGGGGGGAAAAAGGGATTGTGAGCAAGGTTGGAAGGAGGGAGGGGGTTTGGGAAGCCCGGCTAGCCCCTGTCGTCATGCCTGGCTCAGGTGGGTGCTAGAGGAGGGGTGCAAGCCCAAGCATTCCCAACAGCCGGCCAAGGAGGGGAGCCTGCAGCTAGATGCAGCATGCATCCCAAGATCTCAAAGCACCACAGCAAAGAGCACGCGGCTGAGCCTCTGGGCTGTTGCCTTGGTGGGGGATGCAGGGGCTGGCTGGGGCTGAGCACTGAGTCATGACAGCGGCTCGGGTTTGTGACAATGTTTTTCCTGTTAATCTCCCCCACCATCTCCCCCAGAAAACACAATGGAAACTCCGTAATCCAGGAGATAGCCTGGGGCATACCACAACTCCAGAGGGTCCTCAAAGGAGGCTCCGAGTCCTCCCCAGATTGTTCAGCAGCCAGACCAGGTAGTAAATAACCACATGAGTCCAAAGGACCCGAAGGGGAGTGATAGAAGTATTACGTGCTTGCGCTTAGTCCTGCTCTATCCCAGATCTGGAGTGGGACGCTCAAAGACTCCAGAGCGCTGACTCCTTGGAGCCAGAGTATATCATCTGTTAAGTCTCTGGCACGACAGACTTGCTTTAGAGTGAGCAAATTGAAGGTCATGTCTCAAGATCTGGTTAATGCCACATGCCAAAGTAGACACAGAAGCAGAAGGATGATAGATACTCAGATGTATAGATCAATCTATGGCTCAAGGCATGTTTGTTTCTTACTTGGTTTTGTATCTGTAGTCTAGGTATATTGTTTTTATTATTTATGGTGTTGGGGGAGTAATCCTCTGCATTTGAATTTATTTGCTGTGCTATGTGGCTGATTTGGAACACGTCCTCTTGTGGGTTTTTTGTTATTTTTTTGCAAGGGAGCTCAGCAATCGTTTGGCACTGAGTACAGGGGGAAAAAAAGAATCCCAAAATTTCATTTAACCATTTACCTTTTCAGCTGCTTTTAGCCACTGAGTACATGTTAGAGATAGCCAAGGGACCCTGTGTGGCCTTGATTCTACAGGTATTTGGTGGAATTTAAGTGCATGCCTAAAGCTAAAAATGCCTAGCCAGGCGGTGGACAGGGTGAGGATGGCTTTGCCTGAGGCGGCAGCAGCACTGCCCGGGAGATGGAGCGCAGCAGCTGGTCGGCAGCAGCACAGGAGCCTCAGCCAGTGCCGCGCAGGGAGCCAGGAGGGAAAGAGGATCCATTACATTGCAAGTTAGCTTTAAACTGGCTTCAGTGTTTTAACGTGAATCATTCATTCCACTAGTGAGATGACTGAGGAGTCTGGGCGCAAAAAAAAAAAAAAAAAAAAAAAAGAGGAGTGTTTTAGAGGAACATCTAAAGGGATGCAGATGGGGGACTTGGACCCAAGAGCTTCAGCAGCTCGAGGGCATCCTTCGGATGCTTGAGCAGGAGTGTTGCTTTTACCTTTTTCTTGATGAAAAAACATCTTCTTGATGAAGAAACTCAGGGTTCTGGGCTGCTTTCCTCCTTGCATTTGGATCTCTATGGCTGGCAGAAAGAGCCTGTAACGACACCCCGGGGCTTTGCGTCTGAGCTGAGCTGCAGTGGAGCCGGCTCCACATCTGCAGCGGCTCTCATCTGGGGGACACGGGAAGGCAGAGGCAGGGCAAGGAGGGGGAGGCAGTGTGATTTTTTTATTTAGGGTACCAGGAGCAGAGAGAGCTGCTTTTGTAGTCCTCTGAGCAGGGGTTAGAAAGGTCCCAGTGCAGATGTTAATGTGGTAGCTGTCCCTTGGTCATGCAGCTGAACCCGAGTCAAGAGACTCTGGAGCCCAACACGTGCAAGTGTATGGCTAGGGTAGGAAACGTGGCTCTTCTGCAGAAGACTTTCCTGAAAAATCATGACTCTTGAGGCACTGAGCATTGAGTCGTGTGGTCCTGGACAGAAGGCAAGGGTCATCCCTAAGCCTTGGGAGCCCCTCAGCAATTCAGTTTCCTAGTGAATTCCTCCTCTCGCAGTGTCCCGTGTCAGGGATTTCCATGATCACATCTCTCTCTGCAACTCAAACTAACAGCTCAGGCTGTGCAGCCAAAAGCCAAATTGGACACATGTCCTCTGAGCACAGGGGACAGTTCTGGCCCGTTACATTTGCAAAAGTAGTTTAAATGAAACATTAAGGCCAGGAAACCCAACCCGCATAGCCTGGAAGCTTCGCATTGTAAGTAGGCTGACGCATCATTAATTCAGCTGCTTTGCTCACCCGTGGTATTAACTACGCTTGTTTTCCTTGTTACATGTAAAACTTGACACTTTGCTATTTCTGACTTTTGGTCTGTACTAAACTTGAGACCCAACATTCTCCAAACACATACAGTTTGGCTGAGTGGGTGCTTCAGTAGAAACTTGGGTTTGTCAAACTGTCCACCTTAGTGTGATTCCTTACTCTTAATTTGGAATTTGGGGGTTTGTTTATCGTTACTGTGCATTCAGGGAAGAGGTGTTTCTGCTGGTATTGTATTGTCTCATTTCCAAATATTGGAGGGGAAGAAAGTACACGAATGCTTGGTTTTAAAAATGTGCAGCATTGCTCTTCCTAATCAGCTCTGAGGTGTGTGACTGTCACTATCAACAGATGTATTTGAATTATTTTCCCAATCTGACTGTTGAAAATAAAAAATTTCCTAATGATTTCATTATTGTTGTGCAAGCAGAATAGTTCCATGTAGGCTGGTACAAGGAGACAAAAGGTGGCCCTGGCCTGCCCCGGACTGTTTGGATGGGAGCCAGCTCAGGCATGGGCAGAGGAACACAGGTCCTGGCACCCCATCTTCTTTTGGAGGTGCCCTCCAAGCTGTGTCCACATTTCTATGGCAAAATTCAGCACAGTATGTGGTCTCCAATTAGCATGTTCCCAGTAAAACTGGCCCAGCCTTTCTTTATTCTCGGTGTAACAGGTTACACTGAAAAGAAAAAACAGATTTTGGCTAAAATTAAAATGTTTTTTAAGACTGTCAGCTTCAACTAAATTTTCCAGCGGATGAAGTTGGCATGACTTCCTTTAGCTTTCATGTTTTGTTTGGATAACATCAAAAGGCTCTTGTTTCAATGGACTAGGATCTTGTCATTTCAGCACTAGCATTTCACTTCATCTTGGCTTCTCTATCATAGTAAATAAACTTTTCAGTGTTGCAGTGAGCAAGGGGGGTGGTGACCCTGCACGAGGTGTAACAGACCTTTAAAGGGAATGGATGATGCCTGTATACCTCTTCCAAAAGGGACTTGGGGACCATGGCTTCATAAAGTGACCAGAGGTAGGGTAGGACTTCCTAGTGTGGTGACTTACAGACAGGGAGCACGGAGGAGGCGCCGGTTGCCTCTACAGTCGGTGGTACTGAGCACCAAAGTGGGGCTGAGTTGTCCTCATCCATGGGAGGGCTTTGGTTTTGCCAGAACATGTGTGGTTTTTTCTTAATAGAAAACCCCGGGACTTTTTACTTTGTAGAAAACTTCAAAATCTCTACTGATTTTTTTTTTTTTCCAAATGGGAATCTTAAGTGCATTTTGTCACACTGGAACTTGTGACAGATAGGGGACATTGCTTTGTGTCCCGCTGCAGCACCCAAGAGCAGCCGGTGTTGAAAACCCTGACACGCTCCCAGGGAAAGCTGACTTTGACTGCAGCAAAAGGTGTTTGGTTGGGTTTTAATCCACACAGAAGTGTTTGAAATAAAGGTGCTTCCAAGGCTTGGAGGAGCACTGTTCCCCCAGCTTTGGGGCTCTTGAGTGTGTCCCATGGGTAATGCTGGTGATCTTTTTTTTTTTTTTAATCCTAACACTCCACTTCAAGGGGTTTATTTTAAATGATACTGTTTTAAATGTATTAAGTTTCCCTGGGAGGATAAAGATAGATCTTTCCCCCATGTCCTCGATGGGGGGAAAAGGCAGACCAAGCTGCAAGAACAGGTGCTTATGTTAAGGTGGGATGAGTTCCTGTTGATGGCTCTTTGGTTTCCATGCCCAGTGGTGTTCCCAAACTAAAGCCCAGAGGATGACTTTCCCATTTCTGAGGCTGAATTGCTTTTCTGCATTTCTAAATTCATCGGGTGAGTTTGCTTCTCAGCAGGTACCACTAGTAAAAGCACAGGCAGTTCTTTGGAGACACTTTATCCCCCTGGTAGGTGCCGGAGGGGAAGGTGAAGAGGAACTCTGCTGCTTCTTTCCTGGGTGTGGTTACAGTCTTTTCTCATGGCTGTGGACCATTAAGCAGGGCATGCTGCCTCACCTCAGTGCCTGCACCAGGGCGTTGGTTTTACTCAATTCAAAGATATATGGTTGCATTTTGAATGAAAACTCCATCTGAAACCAGTTTTATCAGTTTCCTGGAAGATGCGGGAGAGGAAATATGTGCAAAATGTCTTTTTCACCACTGCTGGGGTTTGGGTTTTTTTTGTCCTTTGTCGTCCATTGCATCAAGCTTCCTTAGCATTTGAGCTTGAGAAGATGTTGTCACCCAATAAAACAAAGGCCAACCCTTATGTGTTCATTAAGAGTTAACTGGTATGACTGGAGATACCTGATCCTGAGTGCAAGAGGAGCATCGGCTCGGGGAGCTGTGCTTTAGTCCGGCATTTATTTGCTTGCAAGTGATGTTATGGGGCAGGGAAAGAGAGATACATTTCACCTGCTTAAACCAGCTGTGCTGGGATGAGCTTGCTTGCTCAGCTCTGCTTGCAGGTAAATGAGAGCAACCAGCACTTTGCTGAGCTCCTCCTTTCCCCCATCACTTGGGCAGGAAAGGGCAGCAAGTGTCGCCTCTCCTGGGCTGTGCTGGGGCTCCCGCTGTGAGCAGCCGTGCAAAGGAATAAGGGAGTCTCTGGCAGCCCATAACGATCTTGCACAGAAACAGGGCAAGAAACATTCTCGCTTTCAGTGACTTCCCCACTAGGCAATATATTTTTCCCATTTCTCCTGATGGATGTGCCTTTGCTATCTGCGTAACAACGTATTAGTTAGGTCACTTCACAGCTATGAGCCTGTTGTGTGGATTCCCTCTCTTCTAGGAATTCTGCCGATGAATCATCAACACTTAAGGCTGTAGTTTGATGTCTTTATTCACACTTAATGCTAGTACTTGGCTGCAAAAGTAATCCTGTGGAATCCAGTGGGACTAACTGTGGAGTTATATACTATTAAATCTTTGGCCTTTTAACAGAGTAATGGGTTACAGCCAGATTTGTGAATAAAATTGAAATGCAGTCCTGGCCTTTGGAGGGGTTGGGAGTAGTAACAGGGCAAAATTTTTCATGATGAAACCTAGACCCATGTGAAAATTCCCTGCTAGCTGGCTTCGGTGTAAACCCTCAGATGTGATCCTCTGGGGAAAGGCGGTCAGGCCCACCTGGCCTCGCTTCTCAGAGCGACCGCTGGAGCTGGGAACAGACTCCATCCCAGGTCGGGGCTTTTGTCAGGGTGTTTTCTTTTTTTCTTCCATTTGTTCACTGTTGTTGTAATTGCAGTATTTCAGGACATAATTGTCTTTCCAGAGAATTAGCTTTTGAATGCATCAGGGCATTCTGCCTGGTGCTGAGTGCCATGGGCTGTTGGGAGATGCAGCCATGGGAGAGGCAGTCACACTTTCTGGGAAGGGATCTTTGGTCTGATGGTGATGCTGTTTATCTGTAGGAGAGCATTGCTCAGATCTCCACTCAAATTGTAGGTAGGTTTGCTGGAGTTTTCTGAAACTGATGTGCCGGCTTCAGTTCCACTTCCTTGGTAGGTGGGTGAGTGAGTACCGTTAACCTCATTTTCTTCTATTTGAAAACACAAGGAAAAAAATGTTGTTTGAAAAAGCAGGAGTGTTATCATTGGTTTCAACAGTATCTTGGTAACATGGTGCTTGATGAACTTCAGATGTAACACTAATTGAGATCGAGAGTGCTGGATCGAGAGTTTTGGGGGAACCACACACACAGTTTAGACCTTGTAAAAGTGGGGAAGCAGTTCGCTGTTTGTGTCTGGCTGATGCACTTTCCTGCGTATCAATGGACCAAAAAGTGTGGAAGGCAATTAAAGAAAATAAACCCACCTTTTGGCTTGCTCTCCACCACCTGCAGCCCTGCTGTAGGACAGGGAACAGCAGTGCTCCCAGCTACGTCCTGTCAGAGCAAGGGAAGATTGGCCCGTCCCTTGCTGCACAGATCAGGCTGCAAGCAGCCTTAAGGTTGCAAAAAGAAGGAGGGATCCAGACCTGGTGAATCATGCCATTCCTGTGCCTTAGCATTATCTAAGAAAAACAAACTTCATAAACAGTTGTGGATCACAAATCTTCCTTTAATGAACTCTTAGGAGTCACCTTCAGCCGCAGGGCTGCAGGCTGGACTGCAGAGGGGCCGGGGCCGCTCGGTACAGTGCCCTGGCGTGACAAAGCGCTGCCCAGCCCGGCTCAGCCGGGAGCGGAGCGAGCTCCTCGAGCACAGCCGGACCCCGGGCGCCACGACAGCCTTTTGCAATGTGCCCAAGACAAGAAACACCAGCAAACAGCAAAGACACTCCAGTGCAGCTGTATAAAATTACACTGCAGGGGAGGAGGGTGGGGAAATGAAGAACAGCCATACATCCTCCCTCGGACAGGGCTTGGTTTTCACTGCTATGCCGAGGGTTTGTTTTCTTTTATACTAGATTGGACTGTGGCAACGGGGGCTACGTGAAAACATGACCCAGCGTGGCAGCTCTGTGGCTCACGGCGTTGCTGGTCTGCTTGCCTGAGCTCCTGCAAACACCCAACATGGAAGCCTTGAAGTCTCTTTCTTTTTTCAGCCTCCGCCTCTCCCTCCCTCCCTTCCCCTCCCAAGGTGCTTTTAATCCCTTTGGTTAATGTGAAATTAAGATAATGAGTCAAAGAGAAGAGAGGACTGGGAAGGGGGCAGGAGCAGGGGGGGAGGGGGAAAGAAAAGAAAATAGAAAGAAGAGAGATTCTTCTGACAGATAATTAGGGAGATTGGTTTACCAGCCAGGGACTAATGCTGGCTTCCCTGCTCAAACTGTCCCTCGTGACTCATTTTGTGACTTTAATTTCTATGGGGTTCCTTAAGCAGGTGCCCTCTGACAGGTAGTCAATAGAGGACTTCTGGCTGAGCACCAGCGCCTCTTTGGAGAGGTCACATTCGGAGGTCAGAGAGCAAGGCTTGGGAGGTTGGCGGGTCAGGAGCCATCACGGTGACAGATGAACCTAAACATGTTCCCTTCTCCCAGGCTGTCCCTCGCTGAGCGGCAGCGCGGGCGTCTCCCGAGACCAGCCCCCTCTTTGCTAAGAGACGTTCCTGTTTGTCTCCCGCTCGCACCTCTCAACTGCTCTTCATTAGCCAGAGGATAGGGCTTGTTCGCTGCCCTCGATCCGATGGTGAGAGGGTGCTGTCTCCATACCTCTCAACTGGTCCTCATTAGGTAGAACAGTCCCCTTTTGTCCTGCATGAAGCCCCCTTTGTTCTTCAGCCACAGCGGGGCTGCGGGAGCAGAACCTGATACAAAACAATGCAGCATTATTTAGCCAGAGCCTAAAGTCAAGGAGGGAGCAGCGTTTCGGGAAGCTCTCACTGCCTTAGCGTGTGCATGTGTAAACACCCGCAGACCCTGGTGGCTGGCTGGCCTCCCTGCTCTCAGCCTGGCTGCTCTTGCTGGCGTTTCTAGCTGGAGTTCGCACCATCTTCCACCAGCTGATGTTGCAGGACCCCTCAGAGGATGTATTTCAAAGGTGGCGTAGCTCCGCAGAGCATTTTCCTTCAATTTTTCCACCGGCAGGGAGCAGATTTTATTCTTCTTTGCTGTGT
Organism: Falco naumanni; assembly: GCF_017639655.2. Taxonomy (NCBI): domain Eukaryota; kingdom Metazoa; phylum Chordata; class Aves; order Falconiformes; family Falconidae; genus Falco; species Falco naumanni. The sequence goes on along the minus strand of NC_054054.1, from coordinate 91,337,932 downwards.
TCTAGGGGGACTTGGCACTCCCCCGTTTTCTCGAGTGGTTTGCACAGGGTCCCCTGCTTGGCATGGGGGATCCATGACCATTTTGCTTTGCTTGCACCCCTCCCAGGCTGCCTCCCTGCTGCCAACAGCTGAGGTTGTGTTGGCTGGAGCCTGATTAGTCATTCTGTCTGAGATTTCTTTCAGATTGAGGATAATGATGGCAAAAAAGAAATTAATTTTCTTTATAATTGGATTCCTGCTTTTCCCTGAAGAGCTGACGTCTTTTTAAAACGCAGCTTCTATCACCTCTATGTTGGTGGCTGCGAAGCTGCTGCAAAGTGGTATCACCACAGGAGTGTCTGGTAGGTTATAAATCGGGTGGCAGAATTAAATGCTTACATGCCTGGAGTGCCAAGGTCGGGTCTCTGATCCCATTAGCCACTTCTTTTGCCTAGAAACAGCTAGAGCAGAGCTAACCATCAGCTGCAGAATGCCTCGTTCAAGTAGAAACTGCAAAGGCAAACTGAAAAGAAATAAACACAACTGTTGTGCTTTTGGGCCCCATCTACTGCAAAAAAATGAGAGGACTGGGATTAAACAGTGTCAGACCCCCAAGAAAGAAAACAAAAGCCTGATTATTATTTTTTTTTTTTTAGAGCAACTGAGTAGCCAAAATGCTGCTTGCACTGAATAGTGTTTGCAAAGTTAAGGTTGTCTTTAAGTATTTAATTTAAAAAAAAAAAAATTAAAAAAAAAAGAAACCCCAATGTGGATCAAGCCACAGCAGAGCTTGGTAGAAGCAGGAGTGAGGACAAGGAGCTCATTGTCTGTGTGCCAGTGATCCAGAGAGAGGGACTTCTCTGTCCTGTGCAAGAGCCTGAATATGAAAGTCCTCTATAAATCCAACCTGATTTGTGAGTTAATTGGAGTAGGGAAACCAGGACAGCTGCATGGAGAAATAGGGCTTTGTGGGTTTCCTGGTATACCTCTCCCAAAGAGATCCTCCTTCACTTGGGTAGTGTTTCTGTGGCCCACGGGGCAATCGTTTATAGCAGCATCTCCGTGCCAAGGCTGCTGTGTCACATTGGTCAAGGTTTATTTTGATACAGCCGCAGACGGCGTCACGTGTTGCACAACTGATGAATCAATGTTTCAGCCACCTTGGGAAGCTCTTGCCTGGTGACCTTGAGCCCTGCCACCAAATACAAAGGGCACTGTGGGAACTGGAGCGATGGCTGTAGTTCTGCATCTACAATCTGTTGGGTGCTGGATGTTCCCACCCTATTGTACGCTGTAATTCTGTGTAACCCATGCAGAGAAACTGGTATGGGCCTCCTGTGTGACTCAGACAGCGGTGACACACGCGGGGCTGGATGTCTCTGGCAAGCAGATGTTTCAGTGGGCAGCTAAGCATTTCATTGGGGGCGAGTGGTTGGTGTTTTTTCTGTAGAAACCTCCAGTGCTGTTTGCAGAAGGACTGGAAATTCTGCTGAGTGGCTTGTTAAGGGCCCTATCCCATGGCTGGGCTGCAGGCAGGTGCCTTACTTACATTTTGGGCTCTCCCCATGCCCCTTTGCTGGTGGGTGGCTTTTTTGGCACCACCAAAGCAGTTTGTGTCAGGTGCCCAGGGCTCACCGCACCTGCAGCACAGTGGTCATCCCAGGAGGACTGGGAGCAAACTGGGAGCCATTTGCTCCCGGAGCTTGGATTTGCTTTGTGGCCAAGGTGGGCGGCCAGCACAGCCCCAGATAGGGTCTGGCACAGCGCTGGGCTTCGGGACTGTTCCCTCTTCATGGCTCTTTCAGCAAGCAAATGCTGCAGCAGGGTGGGACGTTCAGCCTTGCGGTCGAGGGGTTTGTGTTTTGCTTTGAACTGTAAATACAACACAATTGTGTTTATATAATGCAATTATGTGAGATGCTGCATATGGGTTTTAAATAGAATAAGGGTTAAATTTAGCCTCTTTTTTTTCCTCCTATTGATTTTGCAGAGATAGACTTGTGTTTGAAAGACTTCTCACCCTCGAGTTTACCAAACTCTGCACTGCATGATCTCATTGCTAGTATCTCGCTCTTTCTCCACCCTTCCCTCCCGTTGTTTGCTATTCTGACTGAAGATGAGACGTAAAAAGTTAAACAAACTTTTTAAAGACAGGGAACGCATCATCCTATGTGTTTATACAGTATTAAACACAACAAGATCATTATCTGGAGACACTGGAGACCGGATTCGCATTGGATATAAATGAGCAAAGTTCCCAACAAGTACATGATTTACACCAGGGCAGGCTTTGGCGCCAGGGTGTATAAAGATGAGTAAGAAAAAAAAAATTCAGTTTTGCAGGCTTGTACTTTTTAAGCATGCAAGCACTTCTTATTATCCTCCAATTAGAAAGTGGAAAAAACAATTGGAAAAAGAAAAGAAATAGGCTGAATGTAATCACAAGAACAAACTTTCAAATGATGATCATATTTGTATTTTTAAACCTGACTCTGTTCTTTTCCAGCCAGCAGCAAAGTGACAGGCCCAACAACTGGGTCTGGATTTCCCTGCTACTTAGAGGTCAACACGTGGAATTTACCTCCTAAAATGAGCTGAAATGATAATGTGGGACTTGAGGGCCAAGAGCCAGTAACACAGAGGGTTTTGCAAATTGCACTGGCCTTGTCATATGGGATTCTAGGAGAAGCTTTTCTTCAGCTTCAGCCTTTGCTGAGGTTATTTTGAAGTTTCCATTGTGATCCACAGGTCCTGGGATCTCTGCAGTAAATGACCGCAATTTTATGCAGGGAGACAAATCCTTGGGTCAGCTAAGCCGACTCAGTGTTTCATGCTTTCAGGGCTCTCAACCAGCAGCATCCCCTCAAAAGTCTTTGATACATAGTGATCTTTGGCTTACAGACAGGATGTCTGAGGAAGAAATTCATTTTCTACCCAAAGCCATGCAGAAAGTCTGAGCAAGATTCCAGCTCAGGCTGTCACTGTCCAGCTGGATGATGCTGCTCCTGCTCTTTCCACCCAAGTAATACCTGTAGCCGCCTTCTGGGACACCACAGCCATCCTTGTAAGAAATTCACTTATTTTATAGCATACAATGAAATATCTTCCCTATTTAACAGGTGAAGAAACTGAGCAGGCAAGTTGAAACCAGAGATAATTCAGAGGAAGAGGAGGGATGGCCCAGCGTCATGCCTGTCCCTGTGTACGTGACCTGGAGCGTGTCTCCGTGTGCTGAGGGACAGGTTGTGCTAATGCAAAGCGGGACAGCGGGACAGTGTGTCCCGGCAGCTCTGCTTCAGCGTTGTGCCTGCAGGGTGATGGAGTAACCTGGCCATGGGGAGGCAGGAGCTCTTGCACTGTCCTAGCTGACTTCAATGAAAATTGTTTGCTGAAAGACTGGAAAAATTTTTAATTTCTCAAGGGTTAAAAGACTGGCCTGGTTTAAAAAGATTTATTTTTCACCTCAAATAATTAATATTTTCAATGCTAAAAACATTAAAAAAGACTTTACAAACTTCTTTAATTTACTGAATCTGATTTCCAATTGAAATCCAAGGCAAAGAGAGGTTTTTCGGTAAGCTGATAGGTCTTTCTACAAAAGAATAAAAAGCAAAATCATAAATGTTGGGGGGATTATTCTCTTAAGAAGGAAAAAATTATCTGAAAGGGATGCTTCTGGAGGAAAAAATGACTGGTCAGCCAAATTTTTGGTCATATCTTATCCACAATTCCCTACAACCTGGAAGAGTCTTCCAGTTTAACACTGGTCTGTTACTCATATTTGTGAAGTAAGTACAAGTGCAGACTTCGTCAGCTCTAACAAGGATGGGATATATATGGGGAATTTGAGCAGGCAACAGGCAGAAATAGGGTTTTTTTCTAATATGGATCCAAGGCTTAAAATAATCTGTACACTCTGAGGACCTCTCTGTTATCTTGCTGCTTCTTCGGGAGAGAACTGCGATTTCTTCCTGGCAGCAAAGATTTGATGCACAAAGGAAATCTGAATAATTTGTCCTGTTGTGAGATCCGGAGCAGTTGTCTCCCAGTCCATGTAAGGTTTAAATTGGTGGATGAACTGGCATTGTTCTCTAAGCCTACTGGTGACATACCAAGTGTACGTGACTTTTCTTCATTTCAAGCTTGGCCCATGCTGGGTTTTTGAAACCCAGGTTTATTTTTGAAGGTGGGACAATTCTGTGGTTGAATGGCACATAAGTCGATGCCCATTTTTGCCGTTGCACTGTCTGTGGTCTCTTCCGTTGCTCCTTTCCAGGACTCCCTAACTCCATGCTAATTGGGTGCTGGCTCCAGGCTTTCTATTTTAATGCTGTTTGATGATAATAATCATTCCCGCAGGATGAATGGTTGAGAACAAAGACAGGAAACGTCCCCCTGATTAGATAGAGGCAGGGGAGTCATTGGAGGAAAAAAACAAATGACAAAAATGACAAATGAGGGTCCTGTAACTTCTGCCATCCTCCAGGGGCATGTGGAAGGGCCTGGAAGGATACATGAATAAGACCATAATTTACTGATTTGGCAAACCTCATGTTGGAAGTCTTCAAGTATCTTCTCCATCTGCAAACAAAGGCCAGTAGGAGAGATAAGGCCAGGCAGCTACCAGAACTGAGCTGTTTTGGGCGCAGTTACGCGAAGCCTCCTTCATTCCAATCATATTGAAACTAACGGTGACCTTCCCTGTTCTGTTAATGCTGTTACTGGGTAAGAGGGGAGGAGACAACACTCAGATGTAGGTTTGGGTGATTAGCAAGATACGAGCTACATCTGCAAAGGTATTCTAAGTGCAGACCTGAGCACTGGTTGGAGTCTGACCTTGTTTCATGTTGACTTGTGCTGATGTAAGGCCATGCCTAGGCTAAGCTTGGTGTGCTCATTGGGAAACACCAGGGAAGAGAAATGGGCCATGCTGTTCCTCAACAGCAACCCAGGTAGCAGAGATGCTGTTAGGACCTAATTTTACTTGGGCCTTTTTCTTCCTCCAAATACAGAAGTGCTCTGTAAACCAGTCAAGAGCAGTCTAGTATTCCTTGGGGGAAATAATCAACCAAAGCAAACTCTTTGACTTTAGTCAAATTATTGTCAGGATATTGTAGCTTCTTACAAACGGAAAGGTTTTCATTTCCAGTGGTTGAAAACTGAGTGGGAGCTGGAAGTACAGGGGAGCTGGTTCTGATTAGCCCTGAGTCCCCACATGCTGTTGTGCATTTCAGTTGTATTTTTGTTTGTTAAACTTTGTTGCAACTAATTCTATTTAGTGCTTGCGTTTAGAGCGTTGCCTTGGTTTTGTTTGTGATCGTTGTATGCTGAGGGTGTGAACAGAGTATGGGCATCTCTGCAAAGCCCCCAAAACCAGGGAGCTTGGGCTAGAGGGGGCCCTGAGGTGCCCAGGAACTGACATTTCCATGGCTTAGTAAAACCTCCAAAAGGTTTTTGGAAGCTGCATGAAACATAAAGGCCTAACTTCTTCCTTTATCACTTTTTTGAGTGTAATAAAGGCAAAAACCTGACCTGGAGAGCACCTCTAGGTCTAGTTATCTTTGTTGTCTCTTGGCCAGCTCCTTACAAGACCCTTTGAATAAGGGGTTACTGTGGTTCTTGGGGATGTCTGGGTTTGAAGCCAATAGAAATCTGCTGAAAGAAAACGGAAATATTCTGACTTGAATACCTTCAACTTAAGCTCTGGGATGAAGTACATCTTCTAATTCTACAAGGTTTTTGTTGATGTCATTTTTGAAAGAGAGAACAACTCTTTAGGTGTGCTTTTATAAAAAACAAGTCTTCCATCTGTGCTTAGTGATAATTTATAACTGCTTTCTTAGACCTGTGCTGTGAAATAAATTAGGGACACGCCTGGAAAACACTGGGTTGGCTTAAATGTACTGCAGAGCCGTTGTAGTTTCTTTTATCCCACATTTTTAAATTAAAGAAATGTGATGATTTAAGGCGTTTGATCTCTGAATGTTGCAATTTTTATTACCATTTGTTTCCAGTTGTGTGCTTTCCTGGTAATCGGTTTATGGAACCTTTCACCTCTAGATCTCCACCTCTAGTGTCACATGCATTGCTCAGGTCCAGCCATCTGGCTCTTCTCTCCCACCACTGAACAAGTGGGGGGGTCACTTTTTTTCTCTAAAGTCAGAAGAACAAATGCTTCTGCAACAGTTGGTACTTGGCAGCTCTGTTGGATGGCCTCAGCAGGGTCAAGGACTAAAAAACTGCAGAGTGACCTGCTGGTCCCTTTCTAGATAGGATATTTCAGCCTGGCACTGAGATGCACTAAGTTGCTGAAAGTTCTGCCAAGCAAATCAACCTGATGTGTGATTCCAGTTCTGGATCAGCTATTTTTCCCTTCCCCCCACCCTCCTTGGAAGGGTCTAGCAAATCAAGATGTGGCTTCAAACCACTTGTTTCAAAATCGGCCAGCTCAGTCTTCCCCGTCTTGAGAGCAGGTCAGGATTTGTTAGGAGACCCTGACATTCACAGGCAGCAGCCAACGACTGGCCTAGAGCAATGCTGTGTGAAGAGCTGGCCTGCCTGCAGGGAGTAGGTTTTAAAAAGGTCACTGAAGTTTAAAAACCTCTAATAACTTGTTCTTATCCTTTATTTCCAGTAGAACCACTTCCAAAAACCTTCCTATGACACTCCTGTGCCCTTGTACCTTCATATATGTACAAGAAGGATGCTATTTCTGAGTTCCAGTAGCCCACACTACTCCAGTTGCTCCTACATGTGCCAGATCTTCCTGGCAAGGTTCTGCTTTTCCCACAACGCTGTCCTGTCAGCTCTGGTGTATCCCAGATGAGCTACCACTTCAGCAAAGTGCCATTCCCTTTGTAAAAAGGGAAAAGCTATAACTTGGTTTAAGCAGACGCAGCTTTGGGGCTTGGATTGCTCCCCGAAAGCCCAGCCTATGATTCTGACCTTAAATAGGCTCCGTAACATGTCGTTCCAGCCTCTGTGTGTGTGCGCGCGTCTTGTTAACTGTTTCCATGTTTTTGACAGATGGCTTGGTGTACCTCGCAGCGAAGCCAACATCCTGTTGAACAAACAATGAGGAAAGAGGAGGGAGGAAGAATGGGGTGTGGGAGAGAACACAGGATGCCATTTATATTTTTATTTATGCAAGTGCTGGATTTTTTTTGAAATATTGTGTATGTGGCAGACTAAGAATTGGGGAGAAAATGGAACTTTGAGGCTTCATTTATGAGGAGTCTTCAAAGAGGAGACTTCTAAACCTCCCCCCAGAGACTGTGAGACTTGTCATTACTCATATTTGTACTGACATCATGGGGAGCCATGCCGTTGCATGAATGGAGTTATTGGGTTAGAAGACTTTTGTAAGGAGCTCTGTCCATCAGGCCCTGGCAGCCATATTTCTTTGGGAGAAGCTTTCAAGGTTCAGGCTGTACAGTGTTTTGCTTTCAAGGCTTTATGCACATGTCTGAAATGTCAGAAGCCCTCATGGGGCTTCATTTTTCAGTGAATTGCTCTGTTAAGTGATCCCTTATTCCATGACCCCGGAGTTGCCATCCATGGTCCAGCATGTGCTTCAACAAAAACAGACTGTCTCATGCAAGACAGGGGTGATGTTCCCTTTTGGTCAGAGCACTGGGTTGGGACTTGAATTTAGGTCTGTGGGGTGAACTTGAAGAAACCAGAGCAGAGCCTTGCCAGTGTGTAGTGTAAACAGGAATGTTTGGCTGCTTTTGGAAAGTGTTTTTGAGATCTAGTGGTACGGAACATGGTAGGCTTGGAAACATCTCTGGATAGCCAATAGCTGTCTGCAGCAGACACCTTGCCTAGAGGACCGAGGAAGTGGCACTAATGCCCAGTCTTGACAGAGGAATAATCCCAGGTCAGCCAGAAAGTGGGGCCCAAATGACAGAAACCTGCCTGAATGGCTCGAGAAGCAGTACAGCTTCTTGTCTGGTACAGTTAAAGCCCTCCCTGGGCCATAGCTCCTGCTCAGATTCCCCATAGCAGAGCACACTACCATTTCCAGTGGCTTCTGATGGCTGTCGTAGGAGCAGGTCCCGTTCCAGGTGTCCCTCCTGAACAAGGTTGCTTTTGCAGGACTTCAGCACTGGCTGGTGCCTGTCCTCCCTGGGGAGTGTTACTGATTTAGATGAACACAGAGTTCAGCTGACCCCAGCTCCTCAAAGAAAAGCCAGCTCTGCTTTACACCTCTTTCTTCCATCTCTGCCTTGGTCTATGTGTTGCTCTACTCTCTGTCTGCCGTGATCCAGCTCTTCTCTTTACCTTTGGATCAGCTTTTTCTTCCCTCTTGCGTGAACCATATTCAAATTTACTATCTTTCTCTCCTCCTTCTATGCTTCTGCATCCCTCCCTCCTGCGATCTTGTCCTATTTACAGTAGCGTTCCTCTTGGTCAGATGCTGTGCGTGTGGCTGGTTGAAGCAAATCGCCCCCATTTGGGATTTTCCTGCCACAGGACAGGAACAAACCAGATCTTGCTCCTGACTCTGATGGTGTAGATCCCTGTTAGCTTCTCGACACGCTGCTTCATGATGCAAGGGAAGCAGAGCTGGTGATAGGTCCCACAAGAGCTGCCGATTCCAATTCCCCTCTGCTTCCGTGCTTGCTCTTTAGGTAATTCCAGTTAATTTCACTTGCATGATCCCTTCTGCCTTGCAGCCAGGGTCTGCTGAGCCAGCCCACCAAGCTATTGCCAGAGGCATGTGGACAAAGGCATTCTGTTGTCCAAACATCAAGGTACCCTTTCCGAATTTCTGCTGAATGCTCTTCCCCAAAGGTGTACCCGTTCTCCCCAGAGCAGGCTATATTGGTACTTTCCCCTGAAAAGCTGCCAGTTCCAAGATCAAGAAGGAACCAGGAACCCCTCAAGTTCCGCAGAGACATTTGCCCAGATCCCGAGCGGTTCTGTCCCTGAAATAGCATGCCCGTTAAATACTACCAGCTGAGAAAAAAACCCATGCGCCGTGGCAGGCGGTTTGGGAGACATCGCTATGCCAAGTCCCCATTTGCAATACATCATCTCCCTTTCCACAAGTTTCCCAGGCAGTGGGAATGTTTTTCCATCCTTCCCTCCTAGGAACGAAGCAAAGCATAAAGCGAGTTATAAAGATGTTTAAAGGAGCTTTTGCCCTGGCCTGGCCTGGAAGATCTGAGGTCATTCACAGTGCACATTAGTAAATATGTGTAGGGCCTTTGGAGCTTTCTTCCAGGGAAACAGCTAATAAAGCCAGCTGCCTGTGTTTGTTGTTCATGCCAAGACACATTCCAGCATCTGATTATTTTATGTCATTACTTTAATGTGGAAAGAAAGAGAGAAGCATTAATTTTTCCAGGTGGATTGGCCTGGTTTGGGGAGGTCATGGCTTATGGTAGGTGGATTGGATTAAAACTGACCCAAACTACTATGTCGGTAATAAACTTGGTGTAACTAAACTTTAAATGTTAGTGTAAGTGAAGCTGAAGAAGGGAAGGGTATGACAGCGGAATTGCTGCCGTTCGGAGGCATTGCTGCCTTTGCAGATTTGACGGGGGATTGAAAAAGGAAAGAAAGAGAGACAATAGCATCGTAATTGCTTAAGTGGCTCAAACTGCAAAGGAAACGTTAGAAACGCATGTAAAGGACCTCCTTGTAGCCATATGTAGTGCAGAAGGTACCAAAGAGAATTTCTGCTCCCTCAGAAATTCTCTTCTTTGAGAGGGACGAAGGGATTGTTCCCAGTTGGAATAAAATGCCAAACTTACCGTGTCCTGCAGACCCACTTAAAATATGGATTTAATACTAGCAGAAGACTTTGTCAGGGGGATTAGTCACTTGAACTTTCTTACTGTGGTAAATAATGCAGAAATGTAACAAACATTCTGACATTTCCATGAAAAAAAGTCATCAAAATCACTACTTCCCTTTAGATCTCTGCTTTTTTAAGATATTGACTCTGTTTCAACTCTTTTAAACCAGCTGTGCTCTCCATCCGAGGTCTTGGTCCTTAGGTATGTGACCAGTCTTCACTCATGGGAATAGAGAATAATGAATTTTGTAAGACTGGATACATAAGTATAGACTCTCTAAATCAGAAAAAGTCATAGGATTCATGTTTTGTAGGTCTGGTTTAATTTTTCACTTTTGTGTCACTTCATTGGCATTTCTCTTAATTCTTCCCAACACAGCCAGAATAGGAAACAGAGCATCTAAGTCTGGGAATTTGTGGCCAGCTTCTTATCTCTTACTGGTTTTCCACTACTGTAACTTCAATGACGGATCATCTTTTTTTGTTTAAATATTCTGGTGTGAAAGAAGTGAAGACCAAAGGACTTTGGATAGTTTAGGATGGGTTACTGGATACAAGTGGAAAATTAGAAGTGATCCGTATCCGGGTGTATTTAACTCTGTTATCCATTTAATCATTGCGATTCCAGGCACTGTAGATTTCTAAATGTTGTTTGAAAATGAAGTGGCTCATTACCATTGATGTTGCTAATCCTTCTGCTGGCAGTAAGCTCCACTGCTGAAATGATGTAATTTGTGACTCACAGTGATCAATGGTGGTGTATGCAGGTTAAATCTAAGCCCCAGTTTTCAGTGGGTTTGCTCATATCTTACAGCACAGTTGTTAACTACTACATGTGGCTGTTACGTTTGACATTAGATGGCAAAGAAGTGAAAATAAATATTTAAATCCTGCTCATGTGTGGTCCTGCCAAACAGAATGAAGATAGCAGGCTGGTGTCCAATACTCTTAACTGGAACTACATGGCTCTTGGGTCTAACTGAACATGGAAATTCCTGGGTTGCACTCTGCATTACGAGGGCTTTCTGGCTTGTAAAGGGTATTAGAAAGATAATTTTCCAGGTCTGAGGATGGACAAGTACTAATAGGCCTCATTTTCAAGATACTAGGGAAAAGTTTTCTGTATAAGCAGCAGAACAAGATTGGCTGTTCCCAACAGCTGTCTAAGTCTGATCTAAATTGTGATGTAGGATTCCTCTCTGGTAGTGATCTGTGAGTAAATCTTCATTGAAAACTCCTTGAGATCCCATATTCAATGTTTCCTCCACTCCTGCTGAAGATAACATTTCTTGCTGCTGCAGCTGCAGCTATGAAGTTCATGGGCAGCACTTGACCAGCTTGGTGAAATGGTGTCGTGAGTAGGGAATATGCTTATGCAGATCAGCCCATTTTCAAACTTGGCATCTAAAGTGTAGATTAATTTATTTGAAATGTGAATTGGAATGTACTGACTTCAGCATTTGGTGGAACGTTGCAGGGACAAGCCCAAGGAGATGTGTGCTTTGAATCCTGATCAAAACTTTGGAACAAATGTGATCTTTTCACTTTTAATCCTGAAAAACTGGGTCTGGTGCAGAAGGTGGAGCATCATGTGTTGGTGAACTCAGGTTATTTAATCCCATGGTGTTAGCACCTTCTTCAAAAGTGATGTTTAGTACAGCTCTCGTTTCTCTAATCCACATTTCTGGTTCTGCTCTGCATTTGTGAAAGTTTCTTATCAAAAGGAAAAAATTCATGACTGTTTGAAAAAGGAAACTAAAAGCACTGGCAAGGCAAAAGAGGTATCCCAGGTTGGTTGCTCAGCTCTCTTAACAAACTGAAGTTTAAACGTGGCCTTGCTCCTTCAGCCCAGCTTCTCTTTCTTCCTGGTTTCAGCTGTGGAAAAATAACAATAAAACTCTGTATTGTAATGCAGAATGTAATGTTCACAATGTCAGGATTCATTGCATTCACCCATCACAAGAAAAACATGACCGTGGTCTCGATCTTGGATGGACTCTAGGGGCTGGATATAGGCAAACCCAATGGGTCAGGTTTGGGTATTTTTTGTTGGCCTCTCAGGCAAAGAATTCCAGTCTGCAAAAATGAAGCATTCCTAGTGTCTCTGAATTTGCTTCACACCTATTGTCGAGCTGTAAGCACAGTGGAACATGAACAGAACGTTCCACAATAATGTGGAACAGACCAGAAAAATCACAAGTGACCTGCATTGATTTCTCTGCTGGGCAGCAAAAGCAGTTGATCAAGGCCCAGCAATACACAGCACATTGTGCTGTGCGTCCTGGAAACCCTTCAAAACCTCCAGGGTTGGACATGCCTCCAGATATGATGGAAATAAGTACATGCTGGAAAATGTAAGGCCTTCGGTTCCCTTCAGATTGTTTCAGTGTATTTTCTTGAGTTGTCCTGGGTATCTTGGGGATGAGTGGAGAAAAAGGAAATCTGAAAAACCGAACGTTTCAGCAATATTTAGCTTTATGATAATGACATTGGTAGAAAGTTAGATCATGCAAAGAAAGCAGCTCGCTGCTTTTTGTAGCCTTCAGCTGCTTTTGAGTTAATTTTTCAACAGCTTACACAGATTCTTACACCCTCCATATTTTTCCCATAACTCAGAGTGAAAGCTGCCTTCTTACCGAATGTGCTCACACTTGGTGTGGCATTCACCTCTGAGGAACAGATGTTTGACCCAAGTGCTTTCACAAAACTTGGGAACGTCGCCTCTGTAAGTGTTTGCATGGCCAGGGGGATGGCAGGGAGGGGTGGGCAGGGGGAAATACCTGTGACTTCCTTATTCCAAACACATGAAGTTCACAGAGTAGTTTATTTCCTGGGAAAATTACCCCTACAGGCTAGTTGGGCACTAGTAGATGGTGTGTGCAAAGCACTAATTCTGAACTCTGTACAGCAGCAGAAGCAGCTGGGAATTTTAGTAAGACTGTGGCCCGTGGTGCACGGCACCATTTACTGGGCACTAGAAGAGAGATTTTACCTGGAGTTTGGAATGTGTAGCAAACATTTAAAATTAAGAGAAAAAAACAAACCACTACAAAGCAAATTCTTTTCCCTCGGTTTTCTGATTATTGTCTTTATTGTTGCTGAAATGAAGTTGTGTCCTGAACTTCTTCAGATGCTCCCCCAGCTCTATATCCACCTCCAAAGTTGCCTTGAGTCCAGACATTTCATCATGGCAAGAAGCTCTAGGGATGAGTTGGGGCTTCGAAGTTCTCTGCGATGACTGCTCTGGACTTACCCTGTGGACCCAGGATACTGTGGTTGCAGATTGATCTGCCTTTCCTACAGTCCTAAAGCCTGCTGGGATGTGGGAACCTAAAAACTGGGCTTGCTCAGCAGCAGACTGCTAAGAAATTGGAAGAACGAGCTGGCTGATGGTGCAGCAGTTTTCCATTGGAAACCCACGTGGTTTATGGCAGGATTTTGTTGAGGCCAGCATGCCTTTAAGGAACATCTTGGTATTTGACACATTTGGACTCGACAGTTTTCTGATACTGTTTCTGGACCAGTTTGGATTGTGGTTACATGCCTTTGGTGAAGCTGTAGTAATGAGTATATCATGAAAAGAAAGGATCTTACATCCACTCAGATCTGCCCCACTACAGTATGTCCAGATGGACAGGTGACCTCCAGAGGTCCCTTCCAGCCTAAATTATTCAGTGACTCTGTCTCTAGCATTCCAGAGGGAGCGTTAGGTGAAACTGGGACCATCCCATGTGGGGAGGAGGATAGAGTTATATCTGCAAGTCCTGTATCTTGACCCCATCCTCTGCCCTGGCCATCCGTCACTGGGCACTGGTATTTTATTCTACCAGGACGTCAATCACCATTTCAATTAGTGAGTGGGAGGAGAGAGTGTGGATGATAGCACCCGATCTCCCATTTGATTTAGGATGAATCACACTTAAGAGGGCATCTGAGGTTAAAGAACACAAGATTCTGGACACATGTATAAATCAACAGGCTTGAGGTTTTCATTATTCACCTTCTAGTGTATGAAGTGATATGACTCATTGGATCATAAAAGAGATCAAATAGCTTTGTTGCTAATAATTCTTTCCTTGACCCATTCCCTGGCACATTAGGTTTGTAAACAGAGTTTTAATGGCATCCCTTGGAAGTAATAACATCACGCCTTTATAGCACCTTGGCTGATTGTATGCTCCTGGCTATAACTGTGCTTGGGTTCAATCCTTAGCCGTTTGTGGGAACTAATGCACCTTCATATCTGAAGTTTTCAGTTATTGCCTTTTTGAGATTGATCATCTCCAGTTACTCTGCCTCCCGCCCTCCTCTTCCATGGATGACATTTGAACCCTCCTGGGAGCCCAGAACTCCACTTTCCCCAAATGATAAGCGCTCCCTGTAATGTTCTGGTGGAGATAACATGCTTGAACTTCAGTGTGGTGTTAATGTCTGATGAGCTCATGGCGCCATTTATTGTTTTATGGCTAATTCATGATTGTTCATTAACAAACGTAGCATTGGACCGTGTGCCAAGTTGGGACAGAGGAGAAGGTAAAGCAGACTGGTATGGTGGAGGGGAATGAGAGTGTGGTACCTGCAATAGCAAAGACAGCAAACTTCCTGCTGGCTCCTGTGGCCGTTCTGTGCAGTGCTGCTGCGGAGAAACCTCACATGGAGGGAGAGCATCTCTCTGCAGTACAGGGCTCTGGTGCTGGGAGCAATGAAATGCCAGGGCCATAGTATGCTGTGGCTTTAAAGGAGCGTGGTATCAAGCAACTCCCGAATTATTAAGCTCTCATACAATAGTTACTTTTGTCCTGCTGTACATCACCCTTTGCAGTCTGCTTTGCATTGCTGTTTGCCTCTGCCTACGTGTCTGTCATTATTTGCCACCTGCTAGAGCGGTGCTCCCCTGCAGCACACCACCTTTGCTCTGCCTGCCCAGGCTGCAAGGAGGACTTGCATTTGGGGTTGGTGGTTCTGAGGGTGGAAGTCCCATTTCTAAGGGGTAGAGGTAGGAAAAAGAAGGTCCTATTCTCCCTTAGAGGGTTGAACTTCTTGAAAGTGGTCCCAGCCCTTCTTGTGACATCAGAGTGATGGTGAGCCCTGACCCATCTGGTTCACTGTCCAGAAGAGGATTCTGTCATGGTGAATCCCAGCGATGAGGTGGTTCTGGTTCTGATGATGGGAAAGATTCAGATGGCATTTACAGACTTGTCTTGGTCCCAGGTAGCTGTGGACTAAGGAAATGCTTAGAGCAAGAGTGCGATGGACAAGATCTGGGGATGACTAGGAAGCGTCACCTGTCCTGCCTGAGGCTGCTGTAAGTCTCTGTGTACCTTTTTTCCCTGTTACTGGCTCATGGGCTCATCTGCCCTCAGTTGTATCTAAAAGAGGGAGTTTGCTCCTTTAAAAATGGTCAATTTGGGCTGTAGAGAGAAGAGAATAGCTAAATGTAAGACTTTTTTTTTTTTTTTTTTTTTAGCCCTCCCCACCTTCCAAGGGTTTATTCAAATACCAGAAATAAGCAGACCGAGGCCAGGGGATGTGGCTTCCTAGCTGCTCGTCCTTTTTATTTCTACCCTATTCAGAGACATTGATGTATCTGGTCTAGGGAGAGGAGGAAGGGGGTAAAGGACAGGAAGGAAAGGAAAGAAGGTTGGGAACTGTCAGTGTAAAACTATGCTTCTTCATCACTTAGTCTCGCATCATTGCTGAGCCTACAAAACACAAGAGACCTTTGTACGGATAAAAACTGAAATAAAGTCTCAGAAGTTATTTGAGGGGTTTTGGGGGGATTTGTTGGTAGCTAATGTATTCATGGGATGGTGGATACCCAAAGGCAGCAATGAACTCTGTAGCTGTGATGATCACAAAAGAGAGGTTTAGCTGCACTGTAGTTGGAATTCTCAAATTATAGCCTGGAATCTTGACTGTCCCAGCTGTATGGACCAAGGAGCCTAAGAACAGTGCTGAAGAGAGAAAAAGCATGAAGGATGAACAGTGGGTAGGTGTCTGGGGGAACTGGGGTTGCTCCACCTCATATGTAGGACGTTTTGTTTCAGTTTTCATGTTACCAGTTTTGGTCAGTTCCTATAGCTAATGCACAAGTTCTTGCATTGAAGGAGACCTAACAAAGTACTGTTCAGGGCCTGCCTATAAATAGCATTTGGACTGCCTTATATGTATATATATATTGGTTAAGCAAACTTACATGAATAAACAATAGCAATATAATGACCTTTTTATAGATATTGCTCTGTACATGCAACAGAGCTGTCTGGTGTATTTGTTCCAGCTTGTAAACCATGTGTATTTAGTACAGGATGTGTACTCATCATCATTTACAGTTGTTTAAATGGAGACTTTCATGGTGGTGCTGTTGTGCAAGAAAACATTATGAGCCTGGGGCAAAAAGTATTATGTGTTGGGGGGTGGGCGTATTAAGCAGCGCATTTAATTAAAAGACCATCATGATACCTTCTAGCTAAAGAGTATATTCAGTTAAAAACTGATTAGAGCTGAATCGCCTGAGATCCGTGAAAAACTTTTGAGTGGAGGCTAGGATAGTTAGATACCCAGTACCTATGGGATTTTGTAGAACGGGAGTGTTTAACTCCCATTATAGTCTCTGGAGTGGTTAGTAACAACCTGAAGGCTGAATACATCCCTGATCTTGTAAAAATCGCTACACTTTGCCAGAAGTGGACTTGGCTCAGGGAGGAAAAACTGCTCTCTGATGTGTACTAGAAAGCAAACACGGAATTTAGGATGCACAGAGCTCCTGCCAGTTCTGCTCTGGAGGAGAGAGCAACAATGAGCAGCCCTTGCAGGACAAACAGGGCTAAGGTGGGAAATTTTGCCCCAAATCTTGTAAAACTCTTGAAAAGACAGGCTGTCCCCCATTCTTTTCTCTTTGCCCTTCCCTGTGAGTATAGTTGGGAACTGCAAAAACATGCCCAGTATTTGGGAACACTGATACCTTCTGTGTGAGGACAGGTGGCTAACTTGTTTATGCTGAGGGATTTCCCCCATATGTGATTTATTCTAGAACAGCATGTCCATGCAGAGCCTGATCATAGTGCCCAGTTCTTCCCAGCCACTGGCTGCAAGCTTTTTCCAGAGGATTAATTGCTTCCCTGTTTCTCATGAGGGAAACCAAAGCAGAGCAAAATAGGTGATTTACCAAGGCCAGAACTCGAACATCAGGCTCCAGAACCCATCAGGGCATTAAGGTATGATAATGTTCCCCTTAAGCAGCTACTGGCTTTGGTGAACCTCAGGTCTGCTCTGGTAAGGTCATCTCTGGACCTTCCATGTAGGTAGACACCCTGGAGCTGCTCTTTGCTCAGCCGTCAGCACCGCGATGCCTGCTGAGAACACTCAGCCTTCGTTTTCTGAACTTTCGTCCTGCTCCATGATGTTTCTCCATCACGGCAGTTTGTGTCTTCGCTCCTCTCTGGCTCCTTGCGCACCACCCAGGCCGGCCGGCTCCATGGCCGAGACCAGAAAGGCCCATTACAGCATTATTAGCCTCTTCTTTTGCATCCTACAGAAGGAGAGTGACTGCTGAGCCCACTTTGCCTTCAAATGTTTAACAGATTGGCCCACATCTAATTTCTGCCGCTGTGTTTACAGAAGGTGGAGGGTGGAGGGAAAGGGGGGCTGCAGCGCGAGGGAGGAGGGCACGGACTAAAAAGAAATTACTAACCCTCCATCAAAGAGCTGCTTTCCTACTTGTGGTTTCAAAATGCTTCCTCCTTCCCCAGCTATCCTGTAATCACTCTCCAACATTCACCAGAGCAGTGTTTACATCCAGCCCTATTACCGGCAGGGGAGACAGGAGAAATTAAGGGCTCCCATACCCCATTATCTCCCCCTCTTCCCCCTCCTCTCCCCCTCCCACAGGCAGACACACTTCTCTCCCCTTACCCCTTTTCATCAAACGCCTCCAATTCATGAAGGAGTAAAAGCCCTTTAACGGGATTCTGGAGATCTTAAAATCTAGGTGATTTGTTTAAAAAAAAAAAAAAAAAAATAGGCAGAGGGGAGGGAACTTGGAGAAAAATACCACCAGCTCACTTTTTTCCGCTTCTTTGTTCCTTTTCCACGTTGTCTTGAACCTTTTTCTCCTCCACAACTCCACTTGGCAGCCGGGGTGAACTGGAGTTTGAGTTGGATGGCTAGTGAGACCACACAGAGTTCACCCTGGCTGGAATTAATTTCCGATGTACAGCTGAAGAATCCCATGCGCACACACAAACACAGTGAGCCCTTGCATTTCCTTTTGATTTCCTTCTTGTGCTTCCTTCCCCAGATACCCTTTTTATCAGAAGCAGAACGAGCTGCAGTGCCACTGCAGAGGCTGTCGAGGCGAGAGGCTCGGCCCCAGCGTGGCAGCAGAGCCGGGGGAAGGCGGAGGCTCTTAGATGTTGGGCAGGCAAGCAGACGTGTGAAAAATGGTGAATGTTGGACAACAATAAATGCGGATGATGACTTTTTTTAACGAAGGGTAAAAAAGGATAGTCATCTGGTACTGGCACTTGACAGGGACTTGAGGTCTGATTCCAATCCCTTGTTTAACCGCAGATTTCCTCTAAATAATTCTCATAATCTCTTGATTCCCTAGCTGAGGTCAGGGGCCCATTGTTCTACACCCTGTAACAACACAATGGGACACAGTTCCTGCCCCAAAGAGCTTACAGTGAAAACAATCAAAGAATGAAAAAGAAACCCAGGCTTGCCTGAAGTTACACCCTGGTGTTAAACTGAAGATTAGAACCAGACCTCTTGACTCTCTAGGTTTCAAGTCTTCCGCAATTGTAACATTTTTCTGGCTCCTATCTTCAGAGTCACACTGCAATGTTAAAGACCATCAAAACAGAAAATATTGAGGCTGTTCCCCCTCAGAATGGAGGAGCGGGAGCTGTGTTTATGATGGGCAGCTATGCTTCTATAGGAAGGACAGCCTATATATTGCACTGGTTGTTCGTTCCTCCTCGGCAGTACTAGCAGGCAGAGGGAGGTTGGGAATTTTGGGAAACTGGTTAACCTTCAAGGTGACTGGATCTCATACGGACTGGGGTGACAGACCAGTACTGTAATGGGCTTGGCGACTGGTAAAGGCATTGCATTAGGCTGTACTAAGTCCTCCTTCCTCAGCGGGAAGGGAGATGGCTCTGGGCATATGGGGATATTTAAGTGGAGAATATTCACTCCCACATGTAGGAGTTGTTAGAATAGCTCCGCGCCCAGAACTTGCTCCCCTCCCCAGGCATGGATATATTGAATGCATGGAGTGGCGCACACGCGTGTGAACTTGTCCCAAGTCCTCTTAGTGCTGGCACGACAGCGCTCATGCTGCGGGAATATTCATAGCGCAACTGTCCTGGTGAAAGATGATAAACTTGAGCGAGGTTCTGGTTGTACTGGCAATGCTCTAAAGCACTGGCATGCTCTTTTTGAGTGAAAGAGTAAAACTAAAGCAGGGCTGGGGAATACTACCCTTGGTATCCCTCAGTGAGGAGAGGATCTCATTGTGCATGTTGCTGGAAACCTTGCAGTGTTCTTGCTTTTGAAGTTTCAGCATCTGGAATGACTGATAATATGGCAAGTGATAATTTGTGTATGTGCAGCCATAGATAGACTCTAAATTTTCCTTTGTTTTTCATACACAATTTCCTACCTCCAGAGTATTTCAGTGGCACTACTTGAGCTTTGGAGATTGGATAATATTAGTGGGGAACAATGTGAGTGCTTGTATCCTGTGTTTTCCTTTTCCTACTTGTCGGTTTATATGAAACTTGTAGTCACTTGGAAATCTTTAATTTCATCCAGATTCAGCAACAGGGTAGGTAGCAGTTTCCGTTGGAGAGATGGACACAGGCACATCTGAAGGGACTGCAGGATTCACCATCCCTAGCTTTGGGCGTCACAGAAGATTTCTTCTCTGTGTACATGAACACAGACATTACACCGCCGTGCATCTGCTCAGAGATGGAGATCTAAGTCGTAGCCTGTCTTTTATGCTCAAGGGAAACGGTTACTTTTAGGGCCTGATTCAGCTGCTCTATTTCAGATGGCTTCATTAGGTGGAGAGGAGTCGCACAGCTGAACCGCCTGTTTCCTCTGTCTGCAAATGGAGTCGATTTACTGGCATAAAAGGAGACCCCCACAGCGTGCTGCTGTCTCACCCCATGCTCGAGTGAGTCACCAGAGCCACTTGGTTCTTTGTGAGGGAAGTTAGTGGTCCCATGTGGTCGCTATCCTGTCGGATGTGTGGGCCTCGATGTCGAGATCCTGATGGAGAAGGCTTGTGCAGAAGAGCGTTGTTAGGCACGGAACTGCTGCTGGGAGATTTGTTCTTTAGCACTGTGCCTAAGCTGTTGAATAAGATTTTGTTCTTCAGACTTAGGGTTGACAGGTTTGACCATGCATTGAAATCAGCTTCATCCTCCTGATGCTCTTAAATTTATTTTCTTTGTTTCAGAAAAATGTAGGGAAATTACTGGATTTCCAAACATACTGTCCAAGGGGAACTGCACTTTAGACCTCAATTTCTGTAGAAGTACAGGCAAAGGGTAAGAAAAGGAGCAGGAAAATTATCTGCAGGGTCATATTAAGACTTGGTAGTCATTTCTGCTCGTGTGAAATGCTACAGAACCAGGAGATAGGCATCAAAACCTGATAAGATTTAATAGCCAAGAAGTCTTATTTATTTTGGATTTTGTGCATTTGGGATGTACTTGGGTCATACTTTAAAGATTTTTCTAGCAACAGTAAGGAAACTTGCTTATTTAAAAATATTTTTTTTTCTTCTAATGAGAACTGAGACTCTCACTGAACTGTTTCATGGAGTTGGGGCCTTTTAAGTAAATATCAAATATCCAGAGATTCATGTTAAAGTTGTGAGCTGGCAATTCGGTTTTACTTTATAATTTAGAGAAGACTTTATTCATGTATGAGACCTAGATAGCTTTGAAATTGCTGTGGAAAGAGAATTATCACTGGTGTGTATTAGTTTTACTAATAGCTACTGTAACAGCAGTTTAGGTGTTTTTTTTATTCCCCTGTGAGAATTTATTTTACTGGAAAAAATTTGGAACACAGCAAAATGTTTCTTTTTGGTGAAGTTGAGAAGCTTCTTCTTGACTCAATTCTGCCTTCCATTATGCTACACATTATTTATAATGTAAGTGATGAAAGAGCTGAGCCCCATTTGAAATGCTGAAATGGAAATTAGACAGTCAGTTCTTACTGAAAAGAAGGATTGGGAGGGGGGTTGCAACAAACTGTTTTCATTAGTTGCCATCTCTTCCAAAGTCTGAGGGTTTGGACTTTTCATGCCAATTTTGAAACCAAGCCACTTATTTGAAATGTAGATATCTCTGAAGATGTTTGCTGGACAAACCTTCAGCTTTTGACCAGCCCTTTCTATTATTTCAAGTTAAGATTATTAATAGAAACACCGTGAAACAATATATTTGGTAATAAATATATTCTTATTTACTTGTTCTCTGCTTTTCAGTTTTATTGATGACCTATTTCAAAAACAATTGTTGCAGGCCAATGGAGAGCATACTTTGATGCAACATTAATAAGAATAAAGAGGCTTAAATTGTAGAAATAGCTATGTCACACATTAGTAGTTTTACTCTCTGTTTGGCAGATCTATGGTGGATAAAATCGTGTGTGAAGGGATGAAAGGGGAGAGACTTGGATAAGAGTGGTAGGATCTTATCCAGGATAATGAAGAAGACAGATCCACGCAGAGATTTATTTGATTTGCTTTTGGCAATTAGCATTAGTAATACTGTATCTGCAAAACTGGAACTGCCACAAATAATAATGTTACTGCTTTTGAGATCGTTTGTCCAGCTCTAATAACAAGGGCTTGAATCAGTGGGGGCTGTGGGGACTCAGCAGCTCTGGAGGTACTCTCATATGTGCTTCTAATCAAATAACTTTTAGGCTTCCAACATAAGGAGCCCAGGGCAAGAAAAGTTTGCTTTAATGCTGTAAGGTGAAAACAGACCTGCTCTGGATGTTTCATAGCTGCATTGCTCAACACGTCTGTGCTTAGGTGGGACTGCCAGGTGAAATCACACGTTGCTGGTGAAGTACCAACCTGTCTGCCATTGCCTCTCGCCTTCGTTACCTTCCCCTGTGAACCAGTAATTGTGATGGGATCCTGTGGCACCAGCCAGTTGTGACCAGACCCTATTTTTGCTTTCAGGCATTGTCTAGGCATTGCTTATGAATTTAAAAACCCTTAGCAGTTAAGGTAGCTGCTTGTTCCCCAGCCCACGTTTGCCTGCCTGCTTTGCATGGGCTTGGTGGAAGGGACCCTGCTGCCTCCGTTGCTTCAGTTCCCAGCTCAGGTTCAAAGTTCAGACTCCATCTGCCTTCTGGCAGGGCTGATGGGTGACTTCGTGGTCTGTTTTGCCAACCCCTTTTGAGAGGGAAGAGGACTGTGGGGGGCTACAGTGTCTTAAATCACTTAAAGCATCATCTTGCATCAGCTTGAATACAAACCAAGGTGGTTTGTCTTGCATTTGTCCTAAACACATACAGTAACCTGTATACGTACCCCAGGGTTTCATGCAAACAGGGATCGGTATGTTTGTTACCATGGATCAGCTGAGACGTGGTAGCTCATAACACTCTGGGCTGCGCTGGTCCATCTTCACCCAACAACGTCATCTCAGCTAGTTCTTGCTTTGATCTGAGAAGGAGAATTTGCTTCTGGTCTTCCTTGAAATTCAGAAAGTTCTGCTCTGATGTAAATTCACTGGCTGTCAGCGAGCTGTCCTGATGTGACATAATGCAAGTGACACAAGAAATGGGTCTGAAAGGTAGAAATAGCCTAATGGATGATGTTCGGCCAGCACTGCTGCTGCAAGCTGGCTGGCCTTGGCTCAGCCTGTTGCAGCTGCGGTAAGAACCCACCAGTGCTGGTACGCTCAGCGTGGTGCTTTGTGCCTTTCCCGATGCTTTGCCAGTTGTAATAGTCCTGGTGACACTTTGCAAGGGTAGCAAATCAAGTATTTCTCACTGCTTTTTCAGAGGAAGCAAGTGAGGGGCAGGAGTCCAGCAGTGCCCTGAGCCGCAGGACAGGTGAGGATGAGGGGGAACCAAGAATATGGGTTTCCCCATCTCTGGAGCCTCTGCTGCAGCTCCTGAACAGGCTGTCCTGAAACCTTGCCAAGGCAGCAGAGAGCCAGAAGGTGTCTCGATCCCCTGAGCTAACATGCCTGCCCTTCGCTGACTTCAGAGCAGTGAGCTGGGCTTGCAGGTTGGAGTGCACGCAGCGGCGGCATGCATGGTGCCACCAGCTAGCGCCACGGGGCACCGGTGCCGCCAGCCAGCACCGTGGGGCACCAGTGCCGCCAGCCAGCACCGTGGGGCACCAATGCCGCCAGCCAGCGCCTCGTGGCACCAGTGCCGCCAGCCAGCACCTCATGGCACCGGTGCCACAGGGCAGCCTGGGCAGCCGTGCCGCCAGCTGAGAGCTCTTGGCGGCACATGCTGCAGAAGCTGTGTCACCCATGCCCGGGAAGGTGACCGCGTGGGAGTGTTGAGCAAGATCCTTAAGCCCAGGGGAACGTAAAATCCTTTTTCTTCCTGTCTGTGATCTTTCTGTGCGCCTGGAAAGGAGAGGTGAGCTCGTGCTCTCTCCGTTCGCTACCTCCTTAGGAAGGTTGGGGGAGCTGGGAGCCAGGGATTCATGCGCCCCATTCTGTCGCAACATCCCAACATCAACACCCTCTGATCTATGGTATCTGGAGAGTTTGCAGCTCTTGTGTGGAGATGGAGTATGAATAAGGGCCCCCCAGTGTATTGGGAATCGGGCCTGTGGGTCTCCCGTGTCAAGTGAGTCATAATGTATTAGATCCGAGGACTTCCCCCACGGGTGTTTAGTCTCAACAAACCCAGCTAATTCAGATTTAACTTAGCTCTTAATATGCTACATTGCTGAGTCTTCTAATTAATGCCACATGTTGCAGTCAGCTGTCATACTGAATAAATGTTTACAAAGCTATTAATGTACTGTATTTGTAAACCAGACCAGCTCCTTTTTGGAAATCATGTGGTATGTGTTTTCCCCTCAAAGATGAAAAAAGTTTTTTAGCAATAATGGATACTTTATTTATGCAACAACAGCCACTTCCCAAGAATTCATTGCTAACTTTCTTGGGCAGCAGCCATTATCCCGGGGAAAGGACGTTGGGAAAAACGCTGTCTTTTACACAGCGAGGCTGAGCAGAGCTGCCCAGCCGTCTTGTCGCAGTGAGCCAAGGGGCTGGAAGGACCAGCAAGCCCAGTGCCGGCTGGTGATACTGGGGAGGCATCAGGGCTGTGCGTGGGCCAGCAGCTTGCCTGTCCCCAGCTGCTGCAGTCCCCGAGCGTGCACGCGAGGACGCGCGCGCTCTCCCCTCTGCTGCCACGTGAGCGGGGACACCCGGCCACAACTGAGGGAACAGGGAAGGAGACGTGTCGCCGAGCAGTCTGCAGGCCATCTGCCTCCTGCTCAGGGGCCCTCGTGGGGCTGGGGACACGGGCTGGCCACTGCCATCCCTACGTGGCCAGCACTTGCCTGGTGTGGGGACAGGGTGACTGGGGTGGTGGGATGGGGGGGTGGGAGGTCCCATCCTCTCCCCGGTGCTGCTGCCAAACTCCTTGCTCTGCACAGCTTCACGTTTTCTGGTTTTTTAGGGGTTTTTTGGTTGTGTGTTTAATTCCTTCCTGGGGCTCCAGGGAAACAGCTTGCTTACGCTGGGATTCTTGCACTTCTGTTTCATCTCTGATCTACTACAGGAACTGTAGGAGATATCAAAGCCCTTGGAGAGCTTGGGCAGAGCGAGGCTGGGATCTATGCACTGCCACCAGCTCCTGTGTCCCTCCAGGCAAGTTCTGGTCCAGGGATTTAGGCACATTGTCCTAGTTAAGTCCGTGGGAAGTAAAGCTCTAACCCTGAGCTGGGGCTCCAAAAAGATGCTTGGTGGCACTCCTTGCCTCTCCAGTCACCAAAGCAGATGGAGTGGCAGTGCCTCCATCGCGGGGGTTGTGAGGGTGGTGTAGGGGGGCCGGGCAGTTACGGCAGGGATCCTGCCCCTCGGCGCGGGGCTGAAGGTGCCAAGCCCGAGCAGGGAGGGGGCTGGGAGAGCTGCTGGGCCCTCAGCTCATTTCATGTGCAGGTGGTTTGGGGATGAAGGCTTTCCATCAGCTCAAGGTATGAAATGGGAGCTGGGATTTGGTATCTCCAAGAAGCTGAAATTCCACTGAAAAACAGAGAGGGAAGACGGAAAGCCTTTCTCTTTTTTCTTTTTTTTTTTTTTTCCCCTTAACCTAGTAGCTATACAACTGAAAAAATGAACAAAGCCCAACCAGTTTTCTGCTCTTCTTCCTTGCCCTTTGCAAATAAAATCCTTTAGCCTAAAGTCAAAAATCAGGCAAATGACTGATGCTCCCACTGCCTTCAGAAGAAGGTGAATGTCCCTCAAAGAGCCTATTTGAGAAGGTTTTCATTCCAGCAGTAAATGAGTTAAATAAAAATTGTGTTTCCTCTGCTTTTAATCAGTTGCAATACAGGCTAACACACTGTGTATTTTGAAAGGATTAATAGTGAAGCCCATGCAGGTAAAGTGAAGCAAAGCAGTTAAATGATTTCCCTAGTGGGGCTCAACCTCTTGCTACACCAGCTTCAGGTGACCTCCCCAAAACATAGATTAGCTGCAGACCTGGACATCTAAGCAGGACAAACCCAGCCTTCTCCTAATTGCTGGGCCTCATTGAAAAGCTTAGTGCAATCACAGTAGAAAAATGAGTCTAGGAAAGGAAAAAATATTTTTATTTAGGTGCTTTATTCATCCTTCTCTCTGTGTCTGTATGTCCTGCAGCTGTCTAGTAATACTGAGCCACAGCCTGCACATGGATTGTGTTTTCCACCCAAAAGGGGAGAGGTGGTTCTTTCAGCTAGAAAAAATTGAGGAGTGCTTTATCAGGGAATAGATGCTGCATAAGTGAAGAATTGCACCTTGCAGCCTTCCTGGCTTTTTTAGTGTCTCTTTATGGCTAAAGCGTGGCAAAGAGAGTGGGAGACCTTTGCTTTCCTGGTGCTGGTAACAGGTAGAAGGTCCTCCTGTAACATGACAGCCATGTGCTCCGCGCGGGTGTAGGCTCGCTTTGGGCTCCACGAGGCATTGAAAGTGCTGTCAGAAATCACCAAATAGCAGGACTAAGTATACATCATTGTAAGTACTGCATTATAGGAAACGGCTTATACATTTTGCATGAGAGCCCACAGGCGTGTCTGTGGAGATGACTTTCATCCTCTCAGATCCCCTAGGATAGCATCTCCGGTCCTCAGGGTTTTCCTCCTTGCCTGATGCTTGTCTCCCCCAAGCAGTGTGATTTCTTTTCCGTTCACCCAACAAGATCTCCCTATCTCCTTCCCTCACCTGCTCCAGCCCAGACCCGTAGGCTGTGCCTGCGGAGCAGACAGATGGAGTCCGTGGAGTGTGCCACCATCCCAGTGCTCTGCCCAGTTGGATGGAGGGACCTGCTGGTTCCCACCCTGCCTGCGTACGTGGTGGCAAGGAGAGGGCGTTTGGGGTGGGAGATGCAGCATCCCCACAGCCAGGGCACGTAGCCAGGCTGTGGGTCAGTCCTGCCTTCCAGTACCGTGGCTGTCAGTCCAGACTCAGCTACAGTGTGCTCCAGCTTGTGTGCAGTGAACCAAGAACTGAAATATCTTCATTATTAGCTCCTCTTAGGAGCAATAGTTCTGCTGGTGGAGTTAGCACTGTGTGCCCAGGTGTTAGCTGTTCTGTGTGTCTCCCATAGAGGCAGCAAGGGACTGATGGTGGCTGGTTTGGCAGAGTCACCTCTCAGAGCCCCACACTTGTGGGGAGAAAGGGAAGCAAGGCAAGCTGGCTTTTAATTTAGGATAATGGCTTCAATGCAGAATCCCTTCAGGACCGTGTTTTGAGCTGCTACCCCGAGCTGCAAACCTTAAAACATCTCGTCCTCACTTCAGTCATCACTGTAGCCAAGCACACACCTGCTTTTGCCATGGAGCTGCATCTTCCACAGCTTTAATTCCTTTCTTCCCAGCCTGCCTCACCAGTGGGAAGTATGCTCACGATGTTAAACTTCCCTCATTAGGCAGAACATTCCTCTTTTTAACCTCTTTAACCTGCAGCATTCCCATTGGGAGGACCCTGTCTCCATACTTCTCAACTGCTCTTAATTAGATTGGGCATTTCTTGCCTCCACTGTATATTTACAATTTAGGAACAGGAAAAAATACAGCCTGCACTTAAGGGCTTTCCTCCCTTCGTTTGCTTCCCGTGCTTGATATGTTGGACAGCAGTAGGTGGAAATTTTAAAGCCCAGAGGAGCAGAACTTGTCTGGGAGGAGATCATTCTTTAGGCAGGACTGATTTCATGTCTTGATGGATTTTTACATCAGCTCTCACTTTTTTTTTTTATTTTCCTCCTCTTATGTGCGCATGTGTGTGCGCACACATACACGCACGCACACACACAACCCTATTGTCTGTCTTTTGCTCTTATTCTGCCATCAGCCTTTTATTATTGTTGATGTCTTTTCATTCCTGATGCCAAACTTGATTTGGAGATCACAGTACTGAGGGTTTCATTTTGAGCACTGTAGATGGAAAACTGAAGTCCTAAGTGACTGGAGCCCTTGGCCAATCTAATTGTTATTGACATTTGTGTCTGATTGTTCATCAAGGGGGATTTGACTTACAGGCCAAATCATTCTATTACCAGCGTTCCTTTCAGCCTTTTCTCTTAAAAAGAAAACAACACAAAAAAACCCCACACAAAAAACCCACCCCAGTCAGCAGCAGAGGAATCAATGACAATATCTCTAGATGTCCATCTAGGCGGCTGTGAGAGGGGGGAGTGAAGATGGAGGAGATCATGTATGTCCCATTCGAAATGTGCAAGCAAAAGATTGGCAAACCAGTGGTATTGCATTACAGGGAGAAAAAGGATCTCATTAAAAGACTACCGTTTTCATGGCAAGGTGAAGGAGGCAGAGGAAGGAGGGGCTGGCAGGGCTAATTATATTAAGGTCATTTCACCTGTCAAAACTTTCCCTTTAGTGGTGTCCCTGGTGCCCTGGGATAACATCCAGATTTGTCCTGAATGGTGTCTCTGTTCCTGCTTAGGAGCCTTGACTGGTGGATCGTGAAGCGAGCTGCATGAAAGGAGCCCTGAAGGCACCCTTTTGCCTTCTTTTCACCTCCTGCTCTCCTTTGATTTTGCTTTTCCCCCTCTTGAGTTTCACGGCGGGTAATGATGAAGCCCTGCTGTGCTGTGCTCACCCGGAGTCGTGCTTTCCCCAAGAAGCCGCCGAGGCAGCCAGCACACCAAGCACCCTGAGCCCTGCAGCTCGTGTACAGCCAGGTTCTTGTCTCCATGTAGTTCAAACTCATTTACACCCCGCTGCAATGCAAATTTATCCCCCTTGAAAGCTCTCTTTGGGAGCAGAGAGGGATGGAGTGACGCTGAATTTGCTCATTAGACTAATGGTTGAAACCAGGACGATGCAGACACAGGGTTCAAAACAGAAACAAGGGAAATATTCTGCTTATTCATTTGAAAGAGGCAGGGGTGAGGGGGTGGCTGGTAAACCAGAGCGTCCTTATCCCAGTGATGAACCCTAGAATTACCTGCCCTCCTTCAGGGGGTCGTTCTGAGTCATTGAGTTATTTCATGTTCCAGGAGTTGGAGGGGAAGGCAAATTTCTACAGTTAATCTTTCTCTCAGGTTAGGTGGAAGCTGTGCAGATGGCCTCGCTTTGCTAACATTAGCAGGTAGGAATAATTTTGGGAAGGCAGCAATAAGAGGAACGCAATAGGGTTCATTCATGGTCGTGCAGGTTATACCTGTCACCACAGAAACGGAGCAGAAATTTCAGTGATCAAAGGCTTCTCCACCAAAAGTTGCTACCTAAATGCTTTAGGTAGAACAAGAGAGAGCTGTGGATGAGGAGGAAGTGCACCAAATTCATGTGGCCTTCGGCAAACAGCTCAGTGAGTCAGATTTATCCTGCTGAAGTAGCATCGTTGGAGCTGAGAGATGGATCTGGCTTAACATGCCCTGCCTTTCAAAGATGCTTAAGAGTAGCAGTGAGTCATGGACAGTTGTGACATGCGGTAGAATTTGATGAGTTTCCCTAAATCGGGGCATATTTGGATCCTGGGATTGGCTTTTGAGTAGGAAAATAAGCAGAACCACATAGTTACCTTTTTGACTCATTATTTCATTGGAGGGATGAGCAAGAGGCATTGACCTCTAGGCGTAGAGTGGAAGTACTTGATGGAAGTTGCTGTTAAGGTTGAACTGTTGGATATCTGTATTAACATTGAAAAGGATTCTTAGGAGGGGAAAAAAAACTGCAGTTTGGAGTTCTGAGAGTGTCAGAGGGAATTGTTCAGACTATGAGATGTGTGTAATTGTCTGTCACACCAGCTTCTGCCACTCTGAGCTCTTCCTATAGCTCCTAGCCCATGAACAACAACCATGTTAACAGCCTGTCTCCTGTTTCTGTTTGACTGTTTGGCGAAGTGTTCTTCTACCCTTCTGTCTACTTAGCCAGCTTAATTCAGCAGGAACACAACTGGAAATCCTTGGGTTTGAGTTTCTAATCGCATTGTATGTGTTTGATGAAGCCTTCTGGGAGGTAGTTCTCAAGAAGGACCCCTTTCTCCTTTGGAGAGGCAGATGGGGGTGTAGAGGTACCAGATGATGCTTCGGCCCTAAAGAATGAGGGGAAATACCCCAATGAGGAGAGTGCTGTGCATCCCTACTCCTGTGAAGCTATGTTCTTGAGGCCAGCCCAGGTTGCTAGTTCAAAAATCTTCCAGACTTGCAAAAAACATTGGAGATGTCTTCCTTCTTCATAGCATGATTTGCAATTTTGGCCTTGAGGAGGATGAATGAACAATTTTAAAATGTTATTGCTCTTTTAGAGAAGTGCATGCCAGAGCTTTGATCATATCAAGGGCAACGGGAAGCAAAAATATGTGCTAGGGCTGGCACTTGAGTATCCACCCTCGGTCTCACTTCTGCCAGGTGTTCCTGCTGTCCCAGTAAAATGAGGATGCAGACAAGCCTCCCAAGGCAGCCACGTTTCTAGTGCAGTAACCTGAATCATTTTAAAGAGCAGAAATCAGAGACAAAGCACGGTATTGTAGGCAGCAAAGGTTGAATAAGAAGACCCTTGGGAGCCCTGCCACTTCTCCCTTTAATCTGATCAGCAAGCAGCATTCTTGTAATTCCCTCCAGGTCACTCTGAATTCCTGCAGTTTCTCAACCAGGTTGGAGCCTTTCCCTTCGATATTAAATAATCTGCAGGCTTAGAGAAAATAACAGAGCAGGAGCAAGGCAAGACCTGGCTTATACCAGAAACTGGCAGGAAACTGCTGCATCCTCCCGACACCTCTAAGACTCAAGAGTTACCTTGCATTGTGCCCTCTGCTTTTAAAACACTTTGCAAATTTGCAAGATCATTCTGAGGATGTGTTGTGTTTTTATCATAGCAGAGTGCAGAGCCCTTACAATATATCTGTTAACTTCAGTTGTTCCTGGCTTAATTCAGGTGAGGCAGCCGTTTCAGTTGTAACTCGGAGACACGGGACTGCTGTCTTTTGCAAAGGGATGAGAATTACACAGCCTGAGGCAGCTCAAAAAATCTGGATGTCTGTTTGGGCAAGGAGACAAGACTGACACTGCGACTGCTAATGGCTGATCACAGCCTCCCCTCCTGTGTGGGGCCATTTAGAGTTGGGTGGTGTTCAAAAGGACCCATAAAGAGGAAAAAGACCTTATTTATATATGAATCCAAGGCATTTAAACCTTTAGAGCAATGCATCCTGAAACCTTCTGTGTGAGAGCTGGGAGCAGAGTCTAAGGATGCATTTCCAAAAGAGCTGAGGGCATGTCGGTACCAGCAGCGAATCTCCATTCTATGGATCATAACTGCAGTGAAGACCCAGCAGTGCATGCTTCAGAGTGACCTGCAGGCTGGCAGTGCTCCCATCCCAGCCAGATCCCACACCACCGATTCTTTGCTGCAATCTCTGCTCACAAAAGCCAGAGTACTGCTCAGATGGCTCAGTGACCACAGCTGCAACTCCACCTTCACCTAAAGCTTTGGTGCAGGTTCAGTGTTGGTGTCTTTGAGTGGCTTCTCTCTGCACATTAGTCGACCTCTCTGTTGCCCAGCAGAGGTGTTACTGCCCGGTATCCGCGCCATTCCACACGGAAAGGCAGTCGGCTCTGCAGTTTGCTCTGCCTATGCCCTCACAGCTCTGCCAGTACTGGTATTTTGATGAGTAAATTTCAAGCTACAAAATGTATTTATTCTCTCAGGAAACAGGCAAAGCTTTTAATGTCTGGGAAGGGGGATGACAGCGCAGGGAAAGGGGCATGAGACTCTAAAAGCTAATGAAACCAAGGTTGGCTTGGTTCACGTGTTGTCTCTGTGGCACCTCTGGGGGTGCAGTAGAGCCCATAGATGCAGAATGAGGCAAGAAGATGAATCAAGAATTAAAACTGATTTTCTGTCCCTCAGTGGGAGTTAATAGTGTTGCCAGAATTCTGTCTTCCAGCTGCCCCAGGAAGACACTTCCATTGACTTCAGTGGCTGGTAACTCCAGCCTGTTGTGAAACTGAAGGTTTTTAAATAAGGCTGAAGAGCTGAGAATATTTTGAGAAGTGTTACTATTCTTCTGAGACCTTTATTTAGAAAAAGAACACATTTTCTTCCAAAATATACAAAAGAAATATTCTTACCATGGAAATGCATAGCCTGGAAACTCAAATGACATTAGGTCACTGGCTTCCTTTTATCAATAACTTTGAAGTCTTGTCCTAGTTTTCTAATTTAGATTCTTGTGATAAGAGGTTCTCAGTGAGCCTGGGCAAAAGCCAAGACCCTCTCCCTCTAATAGGTTGGGAACACAACTATGAGTAGCAGTTCCAGTTTCGAAGATGGGCCAGGTCTTAAAAGCAGCTGTGGGGACTCTGCAGAGACAAATCCTGAGAGTTTGGGCTGCTGGGAATTTCAGTCAGTTCTTGGACCCAAATGCATGGGCTGTATGTTGGGTTTGGTCTTTAAAATCATGATGCTGTTGCTCTGTTCCTGAGCTCTGCTGTGCCAGGCTGGACAGTGTGCACAGGGCAGATGTCACTGTGGCTTGCAGAGCTCTCAGTGCACTTACTCTTTAAATTCCTTCCTGCTGTGGTATGGTCAGGTACCAGTTCCTACCTCATCTGCTCACGAAAGCTTGTGTAAGTTTCAAATAGTAAGATGGAGAATTAAATGAACAGCTTACAGTTCAACTTACTTTTGAGAGGGTGCCTTTTGGGATGAGCCAGCCCTGGGCAGCCCCCAGCCTGTATCTCATCTGAGTCAGAATGACGTGGGTACCTGTGGCAGGGCATAAGAAACCATCTATTTTTAGAGCAGACAAGACACCGATTTCTACCAGTGCCAGAGTCCAACTGTTCCTACCACCCCGAGGGTCCTGAAGAAGGTGGGTATGTACAAAGTCTGCCACCCGCTAAAGTCAGTTTCTCCACCGTGGTGTTGGGGAATGCTCTGGGACACCAGAAAAAGGCTTGAAAAATATTGCTTTCCCTGCTCTGAGAACCAAGGGAGGCTGCTAGCTGAGCGCAGTACCTCCACAAAGTTTGCCAGGTGGTTCAGCAGTTTAAAAAAAATCGTATCTTTGTGTTCAGGGGAGCTCTCAGGTAGCTTTGGCCACCCCACCTTGCAGGACTGGTCACTGTGGTGTACTGAGCATTCAGGCCTGCCTGGGAAAAGGAAGGCACTGGGTTGTTTGCAGTGGTGCCACGGCTCTGAGTGCAGGAGGGGATCAACCCAGAATGCCGGGCTGGCTGGGCAACGTCGCGTGCCTGAGTAAGCCATCACCGCTCTCACAAGCCACGTGTGCAGAGCAGGAGAACCTGAGCCCCGAAAGCTACATTTCATTTAGTAGTTAATTAGTGATTCTTGACCCCAGGCAGCTTCAGCCCACTGACAATAACGAGATTGCAGCCTGTGTATAAACTAGCCTCCATGCCATTACCGCTCTCATTACATTAGCTGAAATCCCTCGCAACAAAGGCATAGGCTGCATGGCAGGGAGGGAGAAAACCTCTTGTTCTTCGTGGTGTGGGTCTGCTTCCCCACAGACTTAGCACAGGGATGTCCCCCCCACACCTGCAGCGGCTCAGCACCCCGAGGCATCGCCCCCAGAGCCCGCAGCAGTGCCAACAGGGCGCCTCACCCAAACTGTCCACCCAACCCACTCGCCAGCTGAGACTTGAATTGTTTGAATTATTTGGGAATCCTCCACAGCCCTCCCAGGATGCCCTCTGTAGGCTCCGGAGGAACAGAGCACCAGCCGCCCCGCTTCCCTGGCAGGGCTGGGGCTGCAGCGGGGTGAGGCTGCGTGGCACCGGTGGCACTGCCTGCAGGCAAGCGTGGTGCTGGGGGGAACTTGGCCGTGGCTCCCCGGCCACGCTGGGTGCACTGGAGTGGCCACGCTGGGTGCACCCGAGCAGCGATACCGGCTGTGCCAGCTGCCTGGGGGAGCTCTGCGGCGAGGAGGTAAGCTGGGAGCTGCCATTAGCCTGTTTGCCATCTCAGACGGGGGTGCTTTCACGCTCAGAAATGTTTTTAATTATTTTTTGGAAGATTTTGAGAGCTCCTAGGGTAATGGAGAGGCCTCAATCAGTGTTTCCTAGCTGAAGGCATCTATGGATGTACGTTCCCTCGACTTAGTCATAGCTGAACCTTGCGTCAAGAGTGGAGTTTGTGCCAAGTGCTTGGGTGGTTCCTTGGTGACTCTGGTAGCGGGTCTCGGTGGCTGGCAGCTCCAGGCGTGTTGGAGTTTGCACCA
This sequence comes from Falco naumanni, assembly GCF_017639655.2. Lineage (NCBI taxonomy): Eukaryota > Metazoa > Chordata > Aves > Falconiformes > Falconidae > Falco > Falco naumanni. Next base: position 91,304,221 of record NC_054054.1, on the reverse strand, counting down.
AGCACTACGGAATTTGCAGTGAACTGGCTGTTTCTTCTAAATCATCACTTATTATTTTGCCTCGCAACAGTGTGGTGTGCTTAACCTCGCAGGGAAGGCAGAAAACCTCATTTGTAGGAGCAGCAAAGTAGCTCTAAAAAAAAGGGGGCTCTGGCTTGCCAAGGTGAGGTGGTGGCTGTAGCTGCAGCCCTTTGCTGTTGTTCCTTGTCACACTATGCAATCCCTGATGCTCAGGACCCATTCAGTATCAGTACTTGAGCAGGGAATGAGAACCCACTGCTTCTCTTTTCCTGGAAGAAAACATTATCAGATGTCCCTGACAAACCAAACTCACACTTCCAAGGAAGAAAAATCAGAAGGACCAAATTCATTTCCCTCCTTGGCCTCAGACTTGGTCTCACCTGAGCTAACTGTGTAAGGAGAGTCCAGAATTGTTTTAATACAGTAATTGCCTCTAAGATTCATGAAATCGTGATTGTAGGGGAGGTGGGAGAAAGGGTCAAAAATGGTTGATCTGAGGGTGATAGCTCTGGCTGAGGGCATCTCGGCTCCAGCATGGCCCGTGGGTTCCGGCAGCGCAGGATGCTGCTCCACTGCTTGTTGCACAGCATCACCATTGCATAACCCACGTATCTATCCAGAGGCTTTGGAGTTCAGGTCTGGGATCCATCTCTGTCCCTGTGACCCACAAGCACATTGCTGGAGACCCCGTGCAGCATCTCCTCAAAGCTGTGATGCCATAGTCTTCCTCACTGGGGTTGTGCAGCTGGGAGAGCGTGGAGGAGTGCCCAGTGGTGCAGTCTGGTACAGCGCGAAAGGAGAACACAATAGAGCAGGGCCAGTGTTGCCACATCAGTGGGCAAGCAGAGTGGCCGAGAGCTGTCGCCAGGACAAACATAATGTTGATGGCAGTCCAGCCCTGTCCCCTGCTCTCAGCAGCTGCCACCAAACCATCTTCATCCCTCCCATCTCCTCTCTCACCCATTCCTTACATCCTTGCAACAGGGCTAATATTGCTCCAAACTTGGTGCCCACTGCTAACGGTTGCAGCAAGCTGTTTCCAGTTCTCTCCAGCACCCATGGGTGTTATATGTGGAAGAGGTGGAGAGGCTCATGGTGTTGGGTGACTTGGAGTGGACATGGGTAGTGCTTATGGGCTTCGTGTCCCTTTCCTCGTACCCATCCTGCAAATCCTCACCCCATGCAGGGTGGGACTTCATGAAGGAATACGACACGATGTGATCCCATACTGTGCTATCCCTGGGAGGGGGAATGTACTGAGTGATTTCTTTTGGTTTGAGCTGTGTAATTGGTAGGGAAAACATATCCTCTTCTAGTGGCTTTTCTTTCATTGTCATGTTTAGGAAGTTTTTTTGCATGTCATAACATTTTGTCTGTTTTTACTGAAATCCTTCCATGAAGGAATGATTGTTTCCACAAACAGACTGACATGTTGATACAGGCTGACAACTGCGTGGCTTAGACCAAAATAAAATGTAAAGTAAACACATTTGCATAAGTTTATAATATGACCCAGTTCTTACGAAGTGGAGGAAATGGAGAGATGTGAATCTAAGCAGCTTATCTTGCATCTCCCCTTTCTGCTGTGCCCCTCATTCTTAACCTCTGCTCCATGAGTGCCATGGGAGAGTTGTCCTGCTTTTTCCGTTCAGATTTGAAACAACAGGTCCCTCTTGTAGTTCACTTATGTTTTTGTTTTGCTTAGAAGGGAGGGCACGGAGGAGGGAGCGTTGCCATTTTTCCCTCATGTGAAACTGGTTGGTCTTTCTTCTTTTTCTTCTCTGTTACACTTTAAAAGGTTTCTGTCAGTGTATTTCCATCACTTTAAAATTGCATTGACATCCTGCTGTTTTGTCTCATAACTATGCAGCATTGCAAAATGCTGATTTGGTACTATCTATTTCTTGATCTGCTTGTGGCATGATTTCCTTAAGGATTTTGAGATCAGTGCCTCCGTTTTCCAGATGAGGAAACCAGAGCACAAAACAGTGATTTCCTTTTGGACATCCGTCAGCTCTGTGGTAGAGCCAAAAGCAGGACCCAGATCACTGGTGACCTGGCTGAGTGCAGGGAGGTTTGTTAGTGCTCAGCTCCCTCATCCATGTGTGGGACTGGCTGGAAACAAGACCAGGGGTGTTTGTCCTACAGTCGGTGACATGTGCTGTGGTATCAGTCAGGTCTCAGTTGTTGGTTGGCTTTCACACAGTAACTGCCAAAAAACTGTGAATCCTGAAAATACCTTTTGATGGAGCCCCTCCAAGCCTGGCTGTCCCAGAGGGAGCCCAAGGAGACCTTCTAATCAGAACTGCAACAAACCCGTGCAACGGAGTTGGAGAGAAGGAATGAAGGAGGTCTTGTAAAAATAACGTTAAGCCCTTGTACTAGAAAGATGCTTAAACCCAGCTATCAGACAGTAAAGATGGACTCCAGCTCCAGACCTTCCAAGGATATTCCTCTGACTCACAATTTCTGCCCACAATTAAACATCCCTTCGGCTGTTGGGTTTCCTACAGCCAACTGATGGCACAGAAACTGCTAAACTCAAGACGGTGGTGCCACCTGAACCTCAGAAGTCCCTCAGCCCTCTGCAAGGCTGGCCCATCTGATGTCCTATGCCCTGATCTTTAAAGTTGGTAATAATTAACTTTTCTAGCAGCTTTGAACATAGCTACTTTTTTTTTGGTAAGGAGAAGCTAATTGGTACTAAATTATCTGACTTAACGGAGAATCCTCACTATGGTCAAGACAGAATAATAGTTTCCAGAATTTCTGAAGGAGCTGGAAGCCCTGGTCTCTTAGGGGATGAGCAATCCATATGCACAGTCATTTAGTGTGTGACTTTCTGGAGGATGGTGTGGTTTAAGTGTATATTTATTTCCGAGTTTCCTTTTGCCTATTTTAGGCAGTTTCTAGCTTGGTGTTTTAGCCTCTGTGCCTTGCTTTGGATCTTTGTTATTTTAGGAGCTGACACTCGGTCCTTGGAGTTGTGGGGTCTCATGGTGACCCCCATGTCACCCTCCTTTGTAGGTCCAGCTCTCCATTCCACAGGCCTGAAGCAACCCCTACGGCTTGCTCAGCAGCCTGAGCTCGCTGCAGAGCCAGTAGGAAAAGCAGCTGTTTTCCTGCCGTTCCTTGTGGCTTCTGGGTACGTACCAAAGGGAATTAGAGGGTCAGAGCTCAGTTTGTTATACATCTGACCTCATGGTCATCTGGGGGGACTTTGCTAATGACATTGCAAGGGAGTAGAGTGGTACAAAGGTGCCTTGCCATGGCAACGTCATCCTGGAATAACTTTGTGGAGCATTATTTAGGGTTTTTTCCCTATGTCATTACAAATGCTCTTAAGAACCTAACCAGAAAAACATGTGTTTATGAGAATCCTAGACACACTGTCCCCACAGCCAGACCCTTCATGTGTCTTTATTTTGTTGGATTTTGGGTGTGTCTCTTTTTATGGGAAATGCGCATCCAACCTTAAAGAGAGTCAATATATTCAGGATTACCAGCCCTAATTTTGATCTCCAGAAGGCAGCGATGGCGCTGTGACATCCAAATGATTCACGCAGTATGCTTGTCCTATAGAAGTGGTGAGGTTTGGGTAAGTAGCCTAGAATAGTTAGAGAAAAATTATTGGGTGCAGGCAGGGAAAGGAGAGCTAGGAAAGGGTCAATTTATATTTGTGTTTTGTCATTCTGGGTATTTTTATATAACATCCACTTTAGAATGCTGGTAATACTTCTTACACTCTGCTGTGGTATGTTGCAGGTTTCGTGGCTTTTACAGTTTTCTTAAAAGAGCTGGGAAGAGTTTTGGTGTATGAGGGGAAAAATGCATGGCAGTGATCACTGGAACAGAGTTTGTGAACGTGCGAGTCCCAGCCGATGTGTTACTATGGCCAGGATGCTCAAATAGGAGCAGAGCTGCATATGGCCTCTGTGATTTTTAACTGTGCTGTCCCATAGTCCCCAGTGATAGCTTCATCTTAACCAAAATGGGAGACCCGAGTGTGTATCTGTAGGTGATTTGTGCAGGTTTTGTTAGGTGATTTGCAGTGGAAGGGAAGATATCACGGCTAAAGCTGTGCTAGCTTATGAAAGCACCAGATTCTCTTCCTGGCCTTGCTTCAAGCTTTCTGAGAAACGATAGACCAGTCACATATTTCCCTCCTCTGCCTTGGTATTGTTATTTGTGAATTGGGAATAATTAGCTGGTTTTTGACTGTTGCATCTGTTCAGACCACAGCTAACTGGAACTTGACTTTAAACTATGTGGCCAAATGCAACAGCAAGATGTTAGTCTGAACATTTGGCTTGTCTGATGATTTTCATAGCTAATGTATCAGATAAAACTGAGCACAAGATGAACATGCCTCATTCCTGACTCTGGTCTAAATGGTAGCTTCACAGTCATGGTTTTTTTGCACCAGTGGAACTTCATTGTTAAGCCAACGTGATTGTGGGGCTGCACGTGTGGGTAGCACTGATTTTCGACTGCAGGTGTTAATAGCTCAAACGTGATGTGGGAATTCAAGAGCAAAGAACATGAAAGCCCGACTCGTGTATCAGAAGTAGAAGATGATAAGGATATTATTTGAGTCCGCTGGGTATCATCTGATATATGTCAGATCATTTGAGTCCCTTGATGAAGGGGGCAGCTAATAAAGCCAGTTAGTGGCAGTTCTACCACCCCAGCTTTCAAAGCTCACTGGTTTGTGCTGGTAGATAAAAAGATACTAGAGATGTGTGCCTCTCATTTCCTAAAAATCCCTGCTTGCTGCCTTGTGTCTCACAGATCAGCTGCACTGTTTTTTCATGTTGTTGAGTTTGGGAAGACAGGGCTTGGAGCTGTCATCTTCTGCGGGCAATTGCTGGGAAGCATCACCCCGATCATGCTCACACTTCAGGTCGTTTATGCAAGCTTTGTAAATCCGGTGCTTTGGGAACATGGTTGTCCTTGCTGGGGTATGCTAGAATAAACCAAGCCTGCTACTTCCATGAAGTGTGGGAGCAGTGAGTCACATTACACAGGCTGGCTTACGTAGAAAAACTCCCTGCTAGGTGTCAGAAGAGAATGTGCTTTATGCCTGTAGCCTCTGCGGTTGGGCAACACATGCTGCAAAAATGTTCTGGATGTGCGGCAAACCAGCTAGAGCTGGGAGCTCTGGCCGGATCACAGCAACACACACATCCTTACACAAACGTCAAAAAACTTTTCAGTGGGAAAAGACGATGCAAAATAAACTTGAGACTTCTGGCAGCATTTGACAGGGCTACGATTTGTCCCTTCTAAAGAGCACATTTGTTAGATACAACTTGCTGCACGTTTGCCACATGGCAGGCCTGGGTGGAGGAGCTGCCACTGGCAGCAGGACATCCAAGACCACGCATTCCCTACTTCCCCGTTGCCATCACAAGGGGGGAATAGCCTGGTACTGAAGATGTCAGTAAGTTAGTTAGATCAGGATCCCTAAACTGCTGCAAGGGCTGTTGGATAATATAAATTTAAATTTTTTTATAGGCTTTTATGAAAAAGGAAGTCAGGCTTGGGCTGGTGAGACTGAAAGAGCAGAGAGTGGGTTGGCTGTCAAGGGTCAGCCTCCCAATAGCCCTGTGATCAAAGGCTGCTCTCAGCAGCATGAGTTTATAGGCAGCCAAGACAAACAATGAACAACTTTATCTCCTTTCAGGAAAAAAAAAAAAAAATTGTTAACGTTCCAGGAAACCATTTCTGGACTAGACAAATTTTGGTTGTTTGGTTGTTATTCCTTCTCTCTCTTCTGTAATGCAGCTATTTCTAGATGAAGGGTGATAACAGGGAGACAGCAGAGCAAAGCCCAAACGTGAACCAGGTTGTGCCATGTTCTGGGTTGATGTAAATTGGCACGGAGCCAGGGAAGTCAGAGCACCACGGTCAGTTTACTCCTGCTGAGAATCTGGCCTTCATCAGCAGCTGTCACTGGAAAAGCAGCAGGGAAGCTCTGAATTGAATCGTGGCCATTTCCCCGAGTTCGATCTCTTCTCCGAAGGTGTTGCCTCATTTGTTTGCAGCTGGAATATTGCCTGGTTGGCTGTCCCAGCTGTGGCCTCCAGTGTCAGCTGGTCAGAACACAGCTGGCCAGTTTTAAACATGCTAGCTTCAGTGTCAACTGGCTGAATACAGTGAACAGAGGGGGAAAATGTTTTGGGCTCCTGTGTACTTGATTATTTGTTTGAGAGGAGAGGAAGATAGGAGAAGAAAGCCTCTTATTCCTAAAATGGAAATAGTTGCAAAACTTTTCGTTGAGTTTGGATCCAAGGGAGAGGAATCTTCTCAAAATGCAGAGTGTTCTTGATTTAGGATTTCCTGTTGGATACGTTTCAGAAAGCTATTTAAGTTGTAAGTAGCCACATTCTCAGCTAGAATAAATCTGTAAAGCTCGGCTGATATGCATCAATATAGCACGTTGACCCCCAGCTTAAGATCTTGGGCTGAGGTCTGGTGGTGAATTGCAAAGATTTGCCCTTGTTCACGGGTTCAGAGCAGGACGATACTGGAAGATAAGTGGCAGTCCTGAGGTTCAGAGCTGCGTGTGGGTGTGCTTAAGCCCCCTGCAGTGCAGACACCCCCAGTGATTTGGGGTTGGATTGTTCTCAGAAGATGTAAATGTCTTAACTCAGCGTGGGCTGTAAGGTTTGGTTTGGTTTTTACACTAGGAGTGCCTGGTCAGATCAGTCTGGGGGGAGGCAGGAAGCCCCTCAACCTTTCAACCAAATAGCCTGGAGGATTCTTGTAGACATCACTGCTCTCTGTACTGCTTATTTCTACCCTTCTACACACTGAATATGGAAAATATTGTGAGAAAAGCTTTCTGAGCCAGGATTTAGTGCTGAGAATAGAGGCAAAAAGCCCTGGGGGCTCAAGAGAACATATTTACATAGTCTTTCCAGATGTCCCTACAAAAAAGTAGTGGAGAGTTGGAAGAGCATGGCCAGTTCCAGTGATGGGTGCTCCTGAAACGGTAACAGGGATTGTTGCCTTGAGGTATAGGAACAGAGCCATGGGAATGGAGAAGCTGCTGAAAGGAAGGATGAAGTACGCAGTACTTCACCCTGTGTTTTCCCATCCACCCCAGTGGTCTCAAATCTCCTGTTACGGATTTAGGGATGGAAGGGGGAAGAGGAAGGAAAAGTTGGGTCCAGGCCTGCGTATCGAGGCCAGTAGCAGGACAGGTCTTCTGATTCTCTGTCCTGGGCTCTTACTACATGAAGTTAATAAAGCTGTGAAAGTGCAGGCAGCCTAGGGAGGAAAGGCATTCATCAATGGGTTAGTGTGCTCCAGCAGAAAGGTCTGAGCTGAAGCAGAGAGGCTCATTGATGGTGTGGGTTTGTTTGGTTACCTTTTGATTATTTTTTTTTTCTCTTGCCCTTCCTTCCACTGTGGGAAGGAGCAGCTTCTGGAGTCCTGCATACGAGGAGAGGATTTCCAGAGCTGGGACAGGAGGTCCTAGGTCCTCTTTCTCTAGCTGGCACCACTGATCCAGGAAATATTCCCAAATACCTGACCTTCGTTTCACACCTGTCAGCAAGGGCTGGGCTGTGACCACTGCTGCCATCTCCCCTTGATGTCTCATTCTCGCTGTTCACATACTTTTTCTGTTCCTTTCTCCCACCCTTCAGAGTCAACACTGCAGCAACCTGTGAGTGACAGCAAAAAATGAGCGACTTTATTATGTTGAACTTTACTGACTTGCAGGCCTTTGTTTTAAGCCCACAATATTCATCTTGCTGCCTGCTGCCCGTGCCTCGTAGGAGCTGCAGAACTCCAGAAGCACAGGACTTGACAGTCCGGTACTAATGTGCCTGGCACCTTCAGAAGGTCTAAGAGGATTAGGTACCCACTTCCCCAGGGATTTTAGTGAAGCTCAAATCTCCAGTTCCTAGAAGGTGCCTATGACTCCCCCAGCCAAAACGCACTGATTTCCATAATGTGTTTCATTATTTATATAGTATTTCTGCATAATTACCAGACTCGCATGAAGGTGGCAAGGTGCTCTGTGGATGCCAAGGGATGACCTCATCCGTAGCTAATGAAACTCTGGTGACCGATAGACCTGTGACTTGCTCAGAGCACAAAGCACTGGGCAATGTGAGCCAGCTCCGTACCTCCGCCCTGATGAGTTACCCCCATTCTGCTACTACGGAGAAGCTGGAAATCCAGTTTAACCATCTGCTTGGGAATTCCCCTGTAGCTGGAGGGGATTGAGCATTCTCACACCCCAGCATCAAGGGTGCGGTTAAGATGAAGGACGCATGTGTGGGATTCGTGTATGCTGCCTAAGCCAGACTGACCCCCAAAACTGTCCCTTATGGAATTGGGACAACTGGTCAGGACCTAGCATGGCACTTCGGACTGCCTGCTATTTCCAGGGGTTGGCCAGTGTGGCCTTAGCATCCCGAAAGCTGGGTGACTGAGTTTGTGCTGGGATGTAGCCGAAAGAAGAATGTCTGATGTGCGGAGGTTGGGAGTCTTGCCCGTCTCACTGGGTTAGAGGACCTGCAGAAACCTGGGTGTTAGAGAGCCAGAATGCACTCAAGCAGAGCAGACTTTAGGGGGGGGAATGCTCTCAAAAAGGGCAAGAGCTCCCCCTACAAGTAAGGGCTTTTTGAGAAGATCTGTAAGCACCCTCAAACATTTCAAAAACGGTCTGCAGCATAGCGCTATTCGCTGGTCTTCCAGGCTCATACTGGAAGTCATGTCATCTTCCACTGGCAAACAAGTTGGGAAGCCTCAGCTGTTGAACGACACATGGCAGCAGCACATGCTGCAAAGTCAGGGAGAAACCCGTAACGCAGCAGCCTCCAGGCCATAGCCTGGACCAAGTTGGTCTGCAGTGTTGGGGGTTATTTTAGCTACTATGATTGGATTTTTCATTCATCCAGATTTTGTTGCATAAGTAGTTGTTAAGTCCAGTGGGGAAATGATTTGTTGATGGAGGAGCTTGTGGTTCAGTGTTGACTGTGAGCTTTGGAAGCCCTGCTGCTGTGCCAGGACAGGTGAGCTGTGGTGCTCTGCAGCCGCCGGTGGCACAGCATGAGCTGAGGACATCATCCGGAGAGAGGTGACTTATGCTGCACTATAGGGTGTGAAGATGGTTTACTGTTACCGAAACCTGTAGATTATTATGTAAAAGGGCTTGGGGAGACCAACAATAAGACTATATATTGCAGCAAGAGGGGTTTTTTATTTCATTCTCAGATAAAGCTGCCAATGAGAGCAGCACAAGGGAGCTGACTGGGTCTCGGTGGGAGATGGCTGTACAGAGAGGGCAGCAGTTGGAGACTTGCTCAGTGTTGGGTGTGAAGACTGTTCTTATGACCCAATGGTCAATATATTGGATAAATCTGATTCCCGCAAACAAGCCTGGATTGAGTTAGGATTGCCCAATGACCTATTAGTGCAATCTGCTGCTTTTTTCCTGGCATGCTTGGATTTTTCTTTACCCTGAAAGTTCATTAGTGGATTGGGGATTTTTTTTGACCCCTGTCCACAGATAGTTGGGAAAATGTGCTGCCTTTATTTTCTGCATGGAAGAAAATATCTTCATCTTCTGCAGGTTTTTTTAAAAGCTTAATTAACAAAGGAAAATTGCTTTCAGATTCTGTTTTTCAACAGTCAAAACATAAACTGTCGGTTTTGCTTTGGGGTTTTTTTATGGCTGAATTTTGGGAAAGAGGGGATAGAAGAATGAATATTACCTGCTTTTCTGTAATGGGTAAAAACAGAAACCTTTTCATGAAAATTGACTGACTTGACATTTTATGGGAAGGAGGGAGGATTAGGGTAAAGAGCAGAAAGAATAGTTCTAGCTAAAACTCATTTTGGCAAGTAAATGCATATCAGCATACTCAACAAAATTCCACCCTGCCTCTGTTCTTGCTGAATTTAGTCGGATGCCATCAACCTCCCAACTGCAATTTCTGTTACCAATATGGTTTTCGTTTTGCATGTTTTGCTGCTGTTTAGGACCTTATCAGTTCCTTGCTTGATGAGAGATGCTTCTGTTTTTTCTTAGACGTACTTGCCTTCCACAGTCAAACTTGAGCATTTGCCATTATTGTCGGGTTGTTTCATTGCAAATGAAATATTTTTCTTCCCTGTCCCCCCTCCCCTGCTGTTGAGCTCCGCAATGGGGAGTGTGGAGGAAGGAAAATATAGAGCTCATTTATTTTTAAGTAACTGTAACTAATGGCTTGATCAGCTAACGTAGTGGAAAATATGCAAACTGCTTGGAGGAGAGCGGATGTTAAAAATGTAACTTCAACATTATTGAGACATCTTTCAGCGCTAATGACAGACTGAATAACAAACATGTCAGAAACTTTGTTGCTTCTCTAAGCAAAACCAAATAATTGAATTTATTTTCAGTGATGCTTTTGCCTTTTACATATTTCAGCTCCTCATCCACTTTGCTGTAGCTCTTGTCACATCTCTTTGTATAAACAGATCTTTTTCTTGAATGGTAGAGTGAGCAGAGTAACAGGACTTCTTCATGCCTCTCTTTCTTCTCTGCCACACACCTTTTTTGGCTTATCATCATAAGATTAATTCTCAGATGCTTCTGTTGTGGCTCCAGCAGGTGCATATGCTGGTTCTAGCTCTCTGCGCTCCTGGAGCAAATCCTGGAGTTGATGAACTCGTACCAATTTATTAACTTCTCAGCAACGGTGTTACCTTGCATCAGCTGATAATCCGGTGCCCATCATCTGGACCTGTGACACATCTTGCCCAAGCCTTCATATAAATTTGGGGTTGCTCATTCTGCTGCAGACGGTGGCCCTGGCCTCAACTCTACAGGTCTCCCGTGATGCCAAGGGCTGCAAATAGCACAGTAGAGTCTCTGATGGAATTCTTCTTCACAGCTTTCATGGGAAACAGGGGAATAAAGTCCATCTGTGTAATGGGACAAACGTTGAGAGAGTGTGTTGAGAGTAACTCTTTTAAGATACCTTCCCAATGCCTGGGTGAGGCAGGTTAATTCGATTTCGATCCTTCCCTGACAGGACCGTCATTGCACTGTGCCGTACCATGCCTGCGAGCCCCTGGAGCTCTCTATTCCAAATTGTTCCTTGCCCTTCTTCGCACAAGGAGCTAAATCTGCATTTCTCCCTCTCTGGAAGGGAAATCAGACCACAGAGCTGGCCTGCAGCTTCCTTCAACGCTGCAGCGGGGACACGGCACCTCAGCCACATGTTTTTTGTATGTGCGTTTCTTTTTTTAATTTAATGCAGAGCTGCAGCAAACCATTCCACCCACAGGTGAGATCTTTGGAAAACTAACTGCCCAAAGCTCTGAAGCTTTCAGCCTTCACGCTAACGCACGGGCCCAGCTGGCTGGAGATTAAAGAGCGCAGTTGAAAACCAAAAAGCATTTGAAATTGCACCACTGAGCTGGCAGGAAATTCCAGCTTTTTGTAGATGTCGGAGGCGTTGGAACAGCAAGGAACCAGAAGGTAATGTTCAGAGGTGAATCGCATCATCAGCGTTTCAGCGGGGAGCATCGCCCCACCCTGAGCACAGCCTGGGACACGGGTTGTGCATGGGGGGCACCATCCCCAGCCTTCCCGAATTTGGGGAGGGGGGAAGAGGAGGGAAGAGCATCTTGGCTTGCAGCCTGACTTGTGCTTCAGCTATCTTTGTCCTTAGAAGAGGCCTCTTACGCTTGGTGTGAATCCCAGTGCGGTGCTCAGCACTTGCTTTGCGGATAGAGCTTCCAGCCCTGTCAACTTTAGCGAGCTCCAGGCGTGCCAGAGATCTCCAGGGCAGATTGGACATTTTTCTTGTGCCCAAGATAAACGCTCCCTTTGCTTCTTGGACTGCATTGCTCATAGGCTTGGAAGATAACTCATAGATTAGCGGGGCTTTTAACTGCTCTGAAAGGAGTTGGTGTTTTGTGTGGATTGATCATGGAGATTTGCCTGGAAGGAACAAGGATAGGAGACCAAGAGAACTAGATGGTTTTCTGGACCTTTATCCTTTATTAGTGCAGGCATGTGTGGGCCTGAAATTAGACTGCTGATGAACATCGATTCTGAAATCATATTGAAAATCAGTGTGACTGCTCATTCCCTTCCTCTCCTAAATGGGCTGCCAAAGATTATCGCTCCAGCAACAATGCTTAGAGGCATCTGAAGAACTTGAGGCCTCCTGTGAAGCCATTGGCACCAATGGGAGACTTCTGCTTCCTCTTCTCTCGTCCGCTTTCCTCCCCCTCACCGAGAGCAGCAGATCTCGGATCGAGCCCTGCCAACATGAGTGGTGGAGAACAGAATCTGCATTGACGACAGATGGAACGAATGTTATGGATGCATCCCAGGCCCTGAGCTGTTGCGCCACATAAATCAGTAGCAAAACTTTGCCAACTCAGAATGCTTCGCAGGACTAGACTTTCAGCCAGCTTAATGTCTGGCTTTGCAACCCCAAAATTGTATGGTCCAAAAAAAAAAAAAAATAGTGAATGTGCGTGCCCTCACTTGAACTTCCAGCCAATGGAGCTGGTTTCAGTCCAGCTCATGGAGATGAATGTGTCTCCGTGATGTCACTTCTAAAAGATAATTTATTCTTTGAAATCCTTGCACTCTACCAACAGGTCATGGACACCGCAGATGAAGTGTGAGGCTCCAGGCTGCAGATGCTATCGGAGCTGCGCGGGTGGCTGGATGCATGTGGTGTGGCCAACCCCCACTAGTTAAATGCGATAAGATACCGAGTAATCAGGGGACCAAAAATACTTCATCTTCCTCTCTTTGCTTATGTGCCAGTTGCTGGACCACTGTTTCGCAGAGAAAAACTTAAACCACACAAACATCGCGTGTGAAAACTTGCTCCCGTCATGAAAGCTGCTTCGCATACACTGCATAAATCCCAAGTGCTTGGGATTTAAGACAAAAAAAAGGCAAATAAAAAGATTTGTTGTTAAAATTATGACTTGGCAGACCCATATATATGCGTGGGGGGAGAAGTGCCTGCAACCTTTTTAGAGGCATACTCGCCCTTTGGAAAATGAACTTCCATTAAAGTAAAAAGGCTTCACCCTCCTTGGTGGGTTTTCAGTGTTGTGAGGGGGAGAGGAAGGGCTAAACTGATCCCTTCAGCTTTCTCACTTTGTTTCAGCAATGATAAAATGAAACGTTTTAATGCAGCACTTTAGATCTCCAACAGCTGTGGTAGGCTCGTGTTTACAGAAGACATCCTGTTGTTCAAGGGAGACACTTCTGCCTTGCTGAAATGGATTTTTTTTATATCCCACCAACAACAACTGCTGTTTTATGCAATTTCCACTCCGAGGGGCTGTTAAAACGGTGACTCTCTGCAAAATCTGGGATTTGTAACGGCAGGTTCTCCATCAAAAAGCAGATCCAGCTTGTGGAAAATCTGTCCCAGCACCCACATGGGGCTGGTCATCACTTGGAAGGTGGGGGAAAAACAAAAAACCCTGATGGTCATGGAAACTCCCGCTGCGGTGCTCAGGCCAGCACGTGAGCGTATCCTTCTGGTATTAGCATCCCAGCCCTCACGCCTGCGGCAGAAGGGGATGAATCATAAGGAAATGCCACCCCAGGGAACAAATTGGTCATTGTTTGAAAGAGCTGATGGCTCTCGGACAAACAGTGGGATAAGTATGAAAGTGTCTGCAGGAAGGGAGGCTGTGTCCAGCTCGCTGCGTGCACGGCACTGCTGTGCAAACACACCAGCGAGGCCGGGCACGCTTTGCTGCCTTACCAAGGGAAGAGTGATTTGCCTATGTTTTTGGTTCCTTGATCTTTCAAAATAAACAGTTACTTTGTACTGGGGGGGGGGGGGGGGGGGGGGGGGGGGGGGGGGGAAGGCAGCAGCCATTGCTGTGCAGCAAAGCTTTTTTGGGTAAGCAGGGGCATGGTGGGGACCTCCACCTGCTGGCAGCCCCCTTGGAGCTCTGCAAGGGCTGTCAGAGCCTTCCTCCTCTGAGGAGGGTGATGGAAATAATAGCTCCGAGACCTAAATAGTTTTTTCAGCTTTGTATCTATCTCCAAGCCTGCTGTATGTTAGGATTTTCCCCAGCCTCGTGGGGGTTTATGGCTTTGTTTAGCTGCTGCTTTGCCTCTGGATCTGGAAAGGCTCACGGGGACTCGGTAGCAGGCTCTGGGTCACTGGGCAAATCAGCGGCAGAGCCAGAATTAGTAGCTCAGGGCCTGGCTACCCTGTGCCCTGGAGGAGCTGGAGAAGGGTGAATTTTGGTGTGTTGGTGCTGTTTTGCTTGGCAAAAAGGGGTTTAAGACCGAAGGGTAAAGCCTGGTTTCCCTCTATGAGGTCTTCAGTAGGAGATCAGGTGAAGATCACAGGTCTTCCTATGGCAAGACAGCAAATGGGAAAGCCTATGAGCACCCTGCTTCTGAGCCCTGACATGTGTTGGTGGCATGTTTCTGCACATGAGGTCACGGGAGCTGTGACCTCAGAGCCCTGTGATGTCACTGAGGAGCAATCTCTGCAGATGCTGGGGCCAATGCTCACGTGCATGTACCTGGGTTTGGTGGAGTAAAGGGGCAGGTGAGTCCCACAGGCTGATGGATATCTCGCACCTCCAGCCACCGCTTTAAGGGGAAACGTGTTGCCGGCCTCCTGTCTCCCTGCAAAAGGCCTTAGATGGAAGAAACTGAGAGATCTTATAAGATCTCTATCAGTGGACTTGCTTTCAAGTGACGGCCGCATCTTTAATCCAGCAAAATCTTTCTGTTTCTATTGATGCTCTACAATAAAAACAAAAGTAAAGAGAGAGAAGAATTAAGAACGGGGAGACTTGGTTTTAAAAGGCTTATAAAAATACATATAAAGCGAGAGACGAAGAGAACAAAGGGGTAATGGAAGTCGACAGACAGTTCTCATGCCATTAAAACTGCATCTCAAAAAAACCCCCAAACCTCTCAAAAAAAAAAAGTTAATCGTTATTGGGGGGGGGGGTGTATTGTGAACATGTGCAAATGGAGGATTCGTCCATATAAAACCCATGCCCACAATAAGTATATTTGTGTAGCAATTAATGTGAGATCACAGGCTTGGATTTTGCCAAATAGTCGTGTCAGCATGGGGTATATTATGTGTGTCAAGAATCCAGTTTCCAAATGTGGAAGACATTGGGCTAGTCGTAATTAAATGTTTTGTCATCGCAGGGCAAAGCCGCGTGTGCTTCAGCTGAGCTGAGAGCTGCACCTCAACCGCCATCCCCCAGAGTTTGCTTTTTTGGCAGCTCTTTAAGGAAACTTTATGCAGAAGGAATTTCAAGACACTTGTAATTAGATCTCAGCCCCCTTCTTTTCTTTCTCTCCGCCCCCCCCCCCCCCCCCCCCTAAAATGCAGAAGGCAATTTATATTTTCTCTCTAAAGTAAAGGAAACCTAGTTTAAATTTCTTTTTATTGTAGCAGGGCTTATCTCCCTGGTTTGCTGCGCTGATACATCATTTCTATTAGGTTTCTGTTAGGGTTTCTAGTAACACTTCTGTGAATCCAATACTTTCTGGGAAGTTTATTACAGCAGCTGCTAAAGGCAAAGCAGAGGCGTCCAAATAGTGCAGGAACATGCATTTACCACACTTACAACTCCAACAGATTTAGTTACAAGAACTGCTGCAATGTTTCTTTTTTTTTAATCCCTTTTTTTTTTCTCTTTTCTATTCCTTGTGGTCTTATTAAGACTCAGCAAGGGCTGTGGTCCCTGGTACTGTGTCTCTGAATTAATTTTAAGTAAAGCAGAGGCTGAATTGGAGTGTGGGAAGGTTCTTGGTGTGGATGGACTTGGCTGAAGTTTTCTGAAAAGACACGTTTAAGGGAGGGGGGAAGAAGAGTGCATGTGTGCGTATGGGGGGCGCAATATCTTTTCTATACTCTCTCTGCACAAAAAGCTATCTACAGACCTATCGGGCTTTCATCACCCCAGTCTGATCCAAGGGTGTTCAAAAAGTGAAACACGTCATAAATCTGGAAGGCTGGCTGGAACTTGGAAAGTTTTTAAAGGCAATGGGAGGTGGGAGCATCCCAGTGGGGCTGGGCTGGTCAGCACAGCCTGCAGTGGGGGGAAGTACCTTTCTGTGGCTTTGGGCATCTCAGTTAGGTTTTTATCTCCATGCTAAGTGGATATCCCAGTTATTCCCCCCCCATCCTCTTCCAGAGAGATAGGAACAGATGTGCCCCGCTGCAGAAATGCTGACCAGCTGAGAAAGAAGCTTGAGAGTTTGTAGTGATTTTTTTTTTTTTTAATTCCTTAATCGTTTTCTCAGTGGTGATGTGAACATCACTTCAGAATGAAGAGCATAACACAAGTTGGGCTTTATTCCACCTTCCCCAGTGCTGCTGCTGCTGCAAGTAGTTTTCCACTTGATAAGAACTGGGAGAGCAGCGTAGAAGATGAATAACAGAGGGTGCGGTGTTGCTTCCCCGCCCTCGGTGGCTTTTTTCCACGTGAAGTTAAGTGCAGCGAGTTAGACTTGGATGAGCAGCGCTGGATTTTGGTGCCTCCCTCCCTCTCCACTGGCAGTGTGCTCCTCGATCATCCCAGCAAAATCGCAAGTGAGGTTATTGCTGCTCCACAACTGCAATAATCCCGCTTGTTTGTAGATCCCATGTGATGGGTGGGTATGGACAGCTGGCCCATGCCAAAACTCATTTCAGGACTTTTACCTACCATTTTTAGGTCTCATGCTTTTCAAAAGTGATAGGAATATGTGTCAGTGGTGGGGACATATTTTAGTTCAAATGAGCAAAATACTCATATTTCCATTTTTGCCTTTTGATGGCTTTAATCACAGCTCTTCAGGAAGGACCACAAATAAAAATTATCAGCCATATTAACTTGGGGAGATAGTGTTTCTTAAAGACACCTGCTAATTTATTACAGCCAATATCTTAGCAAGGTGTTAAATGGCAGGGGTTCTCCCCTTCTAAGCAGTATTTTATAAGAGCCAGGTAGCGTGCGATTGCACAGCGAGCCGAGCTCACGGATGGTTTGGTCTGTTTGTTTGTCTTGTAGGTGTTGCAGCGGGATGTAAATTCTTTTTATTATTAAAAAAAAATCCCCCTTTCTGCAAATGATTCATCAAACACCTCGTCCTTATTGCATGTAACGTCTTGTTGATCCTGGAAGCTCTCGCTGCCGAGCTCTTGCACCGCGGGGAAGGCTCTGGGTTCGATGAGAGCCGGGGTGCTCGCGAGAGGAGCCTTTGCTCAGTCTGTGCTTGCCTCCCATGGCTGCACAGTGGAGAAGCCGTCTGGAGGGGCAGAGGCCAAGAGGAGTTGGTTTCAACTTGTTTCAAAGAGGCGAAACCCTCGTTTCCTCTCAGTCTTGCCAATGGCTCCTGTTTTTTCCACATGCCCTGCAAAAGTAGTGCAAACTCTGTCCCTGCTTGGGAAGTCCACTGAAAGAGAAGAAACCGGAATAAACTGGGCAATGGGGAGGCAAGTGCTTTGGAATGAGCAGTGGGGCCACCTAATCCTATTAGAGCTTTTCCTGGAAGGCAAAATCTCAATTAATAGTTTCTCAGAAATCCCAAATATTAATAATGAAGCTGGAGGGAGAAGTGGAGAGAGTGGCAGTTTGATGTCTTGCACTACTCCGTGTGTTGCTGGTGAGAACAAGGGTGCCCTTCCCATGGCCACCGGAGGGGCTTGTGAGTTCTTGTGTGGCTTTTATGCCTTCTATCATACATTCAAAATAGCTGCTCTAGATCGGAGGGCGGAGAGTGGTGATAGTGTTACTGGTGTGCAGCATCTGAAAAAGCAGACCTCTAGGGCGGGGGATATTTGCTGTGGCTCTGAGACTTGCCTGGGGTTATGGTGGCACTAAGCATCTGTGCAGAAGGCATTCCTGCTCTTCCACAGGCGGTGACCCCACGAGTTCACAAACTCCATTGACACCAAATGAGCTTTCGAAGCTGGAGTCATTTCCAGTGCATCACCTGGGGCCACTGTGCAGCACCCTGGGCTGCATTTGGGGGTTGCGATGGGTTAACTGCAGCCAGGCAGCCAGAGCAGTGGCACCTGCAGACCCACGTGGATTGCATGCTCCATGCATTACCCAGGGTAGGAAAATTGCTCCATGCCAAGAAGGGGGATTTAAGGCTGCCCTTGGTTTCTCCAGATTGATGGAGTGATTCTGTAACAGGGAGAGGATCTCTGGGTCTCTTCCCCAAAAACAGATGAAGGGTCCGACCTACACCAAGAGGTGGGTGCTGGCTTTGCAGTCAGGGGGGTTATTGTGGTGATTTCATCTGCCTTTCCCAGAAGTAACACTGTTCTTTCCCCTCATGCTGGTAGCACTGCAGAGCAGGGGTAGTTCTCTGTGCCCCAAAAGTCCCTTTGGACCAGTGGCACTACTGCAAGGGCTGCCTGGAGCGACCCAGCAAGAAACATTGCCTTTTCCTTCACTCCATACCCAGACAAAGCTCCCATTCTTGAGCTAGGAGCAAGGCTGCATCCTCACCCCTGAATGCTGGCCCTGTGAATTACAGCTCAGTAACACCTGGGCAGACCTTTCTGCCAGCAACCCGACCTGGTGCTTCCTGCAAGTGAGAGGATTCTCCCCCTAACCTTCCCCTTGCTCATTACTCTCTCCTGGCTCTCCACTTGCAGGCTGAACTCTTGAACCTTCCTTCTCCAGCCCCGGCCAGGTCATTATTTTTGACACTCTTTACCCAACTTATTGCACAGCTGAAAAAGAGATAGCCAGCTCGGCACTCCCCTGGCGATGGCTCTAGCAGAGCCGGCATTTCCCGGTACGCACCGCTCCCTGCCAGCCGCTGGCACCCGTTCAGGTGAGCTCAGGGTGGCGCGGGACTTGTGACAGTGCGATGGACAAGTGCCACCAGTGAGGGAAGCAGCCTGCCATCTGGTCTTGCTACTTGAATGACTTAGCGAGCGTTTGTTTTTTTTTTGATCCAGATCCCACATTAATTGTTTCCCAGAATATTTTGCTACACGAATGTCACGCTTCCGTCTGCTTGGCTTGCCCTAAGTTGAGCAGAGGTATTTATGAGTGGTTTTTTGTGCATATTTTTCACCTTTTTGAAGTGCTTGGCACTGTTCTGGATACTGGAACAAATCCTTCCTGTTGGAAATACAGAACTAACTCAGTCTGGTCAGGGATCGGAGAGAGAAGTGGTTTACCTACTCGGCTCCGCTTATTGAAGCTAAGGGCAACGTAGAGCCCTGTGCTCCTGCAGAGGTGGAGGTGGCCAGTGCAGAGGTCAGGTCTCTTTGCCCATGCCAGTGTAATTCAGGAGCAATGGCATGAAGTTAGGAAAAGCTACATCCTCCCCAAAAACAGCATCAGGGAAGCCCAGCATTCCCAGGGCCAACTGCAGAGTCAGTTCCCAGTGCCAGGTCCGGGTGGGAGCGCTGGGTTTGGCTGCAGCAGGCTGCTGGGCTCTTCCCCCACCCCGGCTCACGCAGGCTTCCTCTGCTTTTCCCCACACATGAGACTTACTGCAGCATTTTAATTCTTGTATGACAGTCTCTGAACTGGGTTCAGGCACACGATCAAGTTACCGGGGCTCAGCTGCTGTGCATTAACCAGCCATGGGGGTATTCCTGGCCTATGACAAATACAAGGTAAAACCTGTTAGTTTAAACATCTTTCACAGAGGTTTAAGCAAGCCGTCGTTTGCCCCATATATGCATGTGCACAATTAGCGGGTCTCAGTGGTAACTCAGTTTGAGCCCCAGGTGGGTTAAAGACCCCCTGAGCTCTGTGTGTGCTCTGCTGCTGCTCATGTTGGTTTGGTCCAGGACACTTTCGAAGAAGCATCCTAAATTTATTTGAAGCCAAGCCGAAACATACTAGCCTTGAACCTGAAGAAAGAGCCTTTATTAAGGAGTTTGCTTATTTCAACCAGATAGATTTCAAACCCTGTTGCTGGGGGGACTTTCTGGCACAGGCTGATCCTGAGCCCTGTGTAAAGGCATGGAGGATCACACAGATTCTGTACTAGCACAGGCTAGCCCATTTGAAAGCTCACCTCACATAAACCCTGGTAATCCTGAGCAGAAAAATCCCGGTGTGTCCTGTTTCCCAAAGTAAGAACTGAGAGTAGGAGGGAGAGAGATGTTAATTTTATTGCATTTGTACACCTTGTCTACACACTGGTGTCCATCTCGGGGCTGGCGGGGAGGAGCCAGGCTGGTGGTCGTGACCAGAGCCATGAAACATGCAGTGTGTCCACGCCAGCTTGTGTCCACTGGTGGCATCCCCACGCCGCAGCCTGGCGTTCAGTGCTGCCATGCCCTTACTTTTACCAGGACAGGAGTAGCTGGGTGAAAGTTTGCTCCCCTCCGTGGGAGAAGGAGAGGAAAAAAAGCCACAGCAGAAAACTTAGCCTCAAGGGTTGTGGATGTGACACGTGGCTGATGGTGAGGAAGCAAGCAGTGTCCCTTTGCTGCGGCATGGATGAAGGCATTCCCAGCGTTGTCTTCTGTTGTCAATTTCTGCAGAGAAGCTGCTGGCAAGGCTTAACCAGACCCAGCGCTGGCAGTAGCCTTCGCCAGGGCCAGTCGGCTGGGATGTGTGCTGGCCCCTTGGTCTGCCCAGGCAGCCCAGCTCTGTCCAGGGCAGCGTGGTGGGATGTGCTGGGAGACAGGCTGGCGGCCATCCCTTTCAACAGCCCATTACTGCTTTGAACTGGGGTCACTGGGCTGTTGCGGTGCCTTTTGGGTGAGATGCAAGACCAAGGCCGTGAGTGTTCCCAGTCAGGAAGGATTCCATGGCACCCATCCCGACAGAGCAATATTAGCCCTCACGTCTTGGCCAAACTCCAGTCGCAATAACACGACACGTGGCTTATTTAACCCTTCCTGCCTCCCTCGCCCTCTGGCACCGTTTCCACCAGCTGTGGGAGCAGCAGCAGCCCTTTGCAGTGGTATTTGCTCACCTACGTGTCGTGGCACTAGCAGGCAGTTGCAATAAATAGACGAGCAAAAGCTTTGCACATGGGAGTGCAGCTGGGCGCTGTCTTGGATGGGCTGGCTGAGTGTGTAGATGTCTCACAGCCGTTCTTCAGAGGCCAGTGGATTGATGTCCCCTTGGAGGCAGCAGGTTTCAGACCCAAGCAAGCTCTCCTTTCAGCTCCAGCAGGAATAAGAATGTTGATGGTGAGCATGAGGCCATAAATCTTGCTGGGAACATGAAAGGATCTCTGAAGATCCCATGGTTCCCCCAGGAGAGGTGTCACCTCATTTGTACCTTGGAGTGGAAGGGTGCTGTGTCAGAGGTGGGTACATAGCATAGGGCACTGGGTGTAGGTGTGCATTTTAAGGCTCAAAAATTAGTCAAGAAGTAGGAAAAATAGTTTGCCAGACCTATGAGGTGTTTGTAACTTAACAGACCCTCTCCTATAGAAGCTTCCCAAGCTGCCTGTCAGGCACAGCCCCAGATTGCCTGTATCCCCAGCGCATCCAGGGCCTGGCTCTGCCCGGGTGGTGGGACAACTGCCTTCAAGCGCTGTAGCAACTCTACAGCTAAACAGGAGCTTAACTGTGTCCTACCACGGGCCAAGAGCTTTAGGTCTGGCATCGCGAAACATGATTTGGAGATGATTAAGCATCTGCCTACGCTGTCTATTATTGGAACAGCATTGTAGCTGAGGCTGGGGAACCATTTTCTGAGCAGCCTTCCCCGCTTCCTGAAATTGATGAAAGTAAGCAAAACAACATGTTTACATTCCTCTGCGCTGAAAGCTGAGCAGGTTTTCAGGTGCCACCTCATAATTTATCTTTTTTCTTTCTTTTTCCATATTCCCGAAGTACTGAAGGAACCCCTGAGGCAATCATTTTCGCTCTCATTTGGGAGCATTTCCTTAGGTTTTGCAGAATTTCATAGCTGGTTGCAAACAAACAAATAAAAACCCCTTTCTTGCAAAAAATGTGTGTAATTTTTGGCCAGAATATTCCTTATTCCCATGATTTTGGGGAGTGGCAGCTTTGTTTCTTCTAGCGCTATTAATCTACTTTTTTATGTATTGTACAGAAAGATAAATACCAATTTACAGTAAAGAGAAAATTCTGGTTTGGTGTTTGGCAGCACAGTACCTTAGCTAAAATCCGTAATTTTCTGCCTATTCAGACACTCCAGAATTGGCAGACTCCAGCTATAAGCCTTCAAACCAGAGACTGAACTCTGATCGGGAGCTATTTTCTATTTCAGGGAAAGCAAAGTTAAATCTAAGTACAGGGGTAAAACTTTGCAGGCTCAAGATTTGCAGTTGTCAGAACTTCATTGCTCAGGAACATTTCTGCAGTGAGTTCATGAGCATTTCTTCTTTTCAGGCTGTTATTATTTGTATTTGTATCATTATAATATTTTTTGGAGCTCTGCTGCTGTAGCTGATTTCCTCCATCCGTATGAAATCACTGTCAGCTTCATCTGATAGAATAAGCTGCAGCAAAGGTCTTTTCAGACCTGTTATTCTGCAGTAACTGCCCATAATGTTAGCAAAAGGAGAAGTGCCGTACAGCGTCATGCCAACTAACACTTGTTTCTCGCTAGCTGGCATAAATCAGAAATAAGAAACTCACCTCAAGTCAGGGAAAAAAAGCCACATCAGGGCATTTTTGTAAATGGAAACGGCTGCAGATCCCATATGGATGTCCTGGGAGAGAGAGGTCCACTGCCCCAGGAGGAGGTACCCCCAGCCACCCCCATGCTGGGTTTTCCCCGTGGGCATGTGAATTCATTATTTTGCTTTTTCTGAGTCATAACAACATAATGCTTTGCCGAGCAGCTGAGCAGGGCTGCAACGTTCAGCCGACAGATATGCTGTGGCCTGCAGAGTAATCAGAATTTCACCTTTGATTTTAAGGGGGGGAAAAAACCTGATTTGCACAAGCAAATAAATTTGGAGGTGATGTCGAAGCTGCCCTCTGATGCCTGTGCCCCAGTGTATTTAGTGATATTCCACGGCAAGTGATACTAGAAATACAGATGCTAGATTTGCCTTTCATGTTTTCTTGGTAAATATCTGAATAAATATTTATAAGTAAACAGAGCAGATTTGTTTCTAAAATGGGGTTGGCTGTGTTTGTGCATAGCTCTTGGAGAGGGGTTTTTAGGAGCAGTGGAGGGTTGCTCAGTCCCAGGGACTGATCTCTGTGGAGAGGGGAAATGCAACAATATTGGGTTTTCATCAGAAAATACTATTTTGATGGAACCCATCTTTTTCCACAAAAAATGTCATGGCTGATGGCAAAACTTTGTGTAATGAAAAGAAATGAAAAAAGAAACACCACCAACCCCCAAAAAAACCCAAGGGGAATAGGGAGTTTCTTTGCAAAATATAGTATTTCGATGGTTTGAGACTGGAAAGGTTATTTTTTATTTCATTTCTGAACTCATTTCAGAGGGGAATCCATATAGGAATAATTGAACAAAGAAGCTCCAAAGCCAGATGAAAGAGCTTGCCCTTACTGAAATGAAACATTTTGTTGAACTTGAAAGTATTTGTGTGCTTGGAAAGGAGCTCGTTGGTGGGGGGGTGTTTTGGTGCTCCATGAAATATTTGTAAGATTTATGAGACCCGATGGTGACTTGGAAGACAGAAGGCGCCTTTTTTGAAGCAGCTGCAGCCATTCGTGTCAGTGTGCTGTGTGGGCACAGAAGAGTTACTAAAGTAGTAAATAAATGGCAGGTTTTGGTGGGAAGGGAAGCGTGTGTCGGTGCTCCCCGCACCCGGCTGAAGAAGCATTTAAACACGGAGCAGCGAGCAGTGGGAAGGTGGTGGGGTTAACTCACTTCCATCACCTGTGTTATGCCATTTGGAGGAGAGGCCCTGACTCCTTGACCCCATTTTAACCTTCCCGAGTCAGGTATCATCCTGACCAGTGCAAAGCCAGTTTGCTGCTGGTAGGCAGCAGGACTGTACAGCCCGGCAAGCTGCGCGTCTGCCTGTGCTCCCTGGGTTTGGCGGCTCCCCCCTCCAATAACCCTTATCCTCTTAAAATAGCTGTGCTCCTCTGAGAATACAGAGTAAAGGAGGAAAACTTCAGGCCCCTCACCCCTCAGACACGTATCACATGCCACCTGTGTCCTTACCCTTTGGGGAAAACTCCCCTTCAAACGGGATGCCCAAAGTGCCTGTATCAGTCAGAAGATGAATGTCCCCCCTCCCCGTTCCCGGGAGCAGGTTACTGGGCTGGGGCTGCCTTTGCTGGAGCCGGGCTAGAAAGTGATACGCCCTCAACTCGCATTTTGAGGGAAGGGAGGGCACCAGGGAAAGGCAGGGCACGGTATTTATAGTCTGGTGCATGATACTGCGTCGGAGGAACGTGGCAGGATTTAGCTTGATTGAATGATTAAACCGAAGTGAGCGATGAATCTGGAAGAGGAGGGAGCGCAGCGTGCCCTCCCACTTCCCTGACTTCGGGGGCTGTGTTGACCCTTCTGCAGGCAGAGCTGGAGAAGCGTGGCAGGTAGATGTGTGAGCGAGGAGGACAGGGGAAATATCTGCTTTTACAGGAGCGTTTACCTTGAGCACTGGTGTGGACGGCTGCCGTTTGCAAGACACATTGATCTCTGCGCAGATTTATACATTCAAACCACAGGGGCTAAATGATAAATCCTGAGACCCAGGGGCTGGCTCACATCTGTGTGTTTAAGGGAAAGAGTTTTCCACCTCCTTAAAAGAAAGTATCGGGCTGAAAATTTTGAAGAAATCCAGTATTTCCGCTTCTTTTAGCACTTCAGAGAATGACAAAAAAGCAAACATCTGAGCCATGAAACTAATTGTCTTGAAATTACTTGCTTTGAAATTAGACAATTAAATAAGTACAGGAATAGAAGGGGGCTTGCATCCAAATGGCTTTACGTGATGATAGGGACATGGTCCTGTCCCTTCCCTCTCTCCCTGCCCAAGTCCCTGGGTGGTGGTGGGTCCCTGGGCTGTGTGGCAGGGCAAGGGAGCACCACTGCTGCTGTCTGTTAAATCCAGAGGACCGGTGGAAAATGTGTGACCTGGGGTTCACATCACTGTTGATGATGATCAGAAGGAACTTCTCTGACCCTGGGAGACCAGGCTTTCACGCAGCGCCTATCCAACACAAACAGAAGAATTCAAAGCTACTGGATTAGGAGCTGGTGTGGCTTCCATTAACCCAAGGGTTTTGCTGAGTTGACTCCTGGAAGAGCCGTGCATCAAACGTAATGAATCAGAAGGGAAGCCCATACATCAGACAAGCTCGATGACCTCTGGAGTTAGATAGCATTACTGACAATCAGCGTGTTGGAGAAGAGGGGAATGGCAGAGAAAACCAGGCTGGCCTTGTATTTATTAATTTCTTTAAAGTCTTGATGCACTTTCAGGTCCGAACTTGTTAATTTTCCCTAATTCATCTCTCCCAATGTATAAATATGTTTTTGTCAGTGGTGATGGCTGGGGGCTGAGTGTCTGCAAGTATTAAAACCAGAAAAGCAGCCAGGGAAGAAATGCTGCCTTGTAAGCAGTGAAGATTTTACTGCGTTACAACCAAAAAAATGCTGAGCCTGTCCAGGGAATTTGACTGCTCTTTGTTTTCTCTTTGCGTGCTGCAAATGCATAAAAATATTGATACATTCCTTGACCATCCGTCTAAGCCTGGAAATGCATTAGGGAGCTCAAAAGCAATCCACATACGCATGCGTGTGTGTAAATAGATATTGTTACGCTCAGACCGTGAGGCAGAATCTTTCCTCAGTGGAACCAGATTAGTTTCATACACTGATTGAGTTCATTCGCCGGCCAAGCATCGTATAAACTACTGGAGGCATTTCTTTTTTTAACCTAAAAAAAAAAAAAGGAAAATCCCTAAACTAACTCCAGCACTAGTTAGGTGAGCCCCTTGCCAGCTAGGATGTGCATGCACGTACGGACACACAATAACTTTGTCCGTTGCTGTCATAAAACTAAAGGCACTTATATGAGGGTGAGAGGTCAGGGGAGGTCTTGATTTAATAACAGGGGAAACATTATTTTTCTGTTATTAATTACGCATTATCCATAGTACATTTGCTGCGCTCACTTTAGATAAGGTTACATCTATATTTTTGTTGGGGAAACTTCTCAGGTCACATAGGGGAAGTTGGCTGGAAGGCAGGGAAAAGAAATCTGCTTTAAGCAGCTGGGGGAAATGCTGTGCTGCTGTACGGCCTCCCCTTTCTCAATCTGCTCTACTGGGGACTGATCCTTGCACATTCCTGGAATAGTTCACTTGGTGAATGTTAAATGAATTGAGGCTCAGAAGAAACTTGGGGCAGCACCAGCTTGGAGTTCCCAGAAAGTCTGGAGGGATGGATACATCCTTACACCACTCTTTCTCCATAGCTTATAGCTACTGGATCAGTCAAATTCAAAGTGAAAAGTTATGCTCAGCGAGAAGGAGACTTAAAAGTTCAAATCCAGGTCTGGTTCAGTGCATTCTTTCTCTCAGTTCCTTGCCTTCAGCTGCTTTGGAGGAGTCTACTGTGAGTACTTATCCCATTCCTGCTGGGGGGAGACTCGCAGCCTACAGAGATGATGGACGGTGGGTATCATTACAGGGGGAAACGTGAGGGTCATCCCCAAGAGTTGGCCCAAACTGAGAAGCGCAGGTGCTGCTGTGCTCCCTTCCCACCACAAATTAGGAGATAATGGCGCTGCTTTCAGGGATGCATCCATCTCCGGTTTCCCATCTGAGACTTCGTGAAAGAGCTGGGGGAAGGGACTGGGCAGCTGATGTGAAAGAAGGAAAAAGAAGTGAGAGAAAATAAACAACCCTCAAGGAATCCACTCCACGCAGATGGATGGTTTGTATTACGGGGAGATGAAGAACCTCTTCACGTGGCGCCAGCACTTGGGAAATCTTTCCTCTATAAGTAGACTTGCAGGGGGAAGAAAATCTTGCTTTTCCAGTGTAGCTGGTCTCAGTGTTGGGATTTATCCCCTCAGCACCTGAGACCATCCCCGGGAGCGCAAAGGGCTGAGGGAGATGCTTGCCTCTTCTCCAGGAGAACAGACCATTCTCCAGGCATTTAATCCCATAGGAAAGGACTGCTGCCGCTGCTCTGTGACCCTATAACAGATTGGTTAAGGTTTGCAGGTCAGACAGTGACAGTGCTGGGTTGCCAGTACAATCCTGTGTGGGGCTGCTCCTGTGGGTGATGAACAATTTGGTCTTTAATGCCGTGCACCGGCTCTGCCCCCAGCCCTGCCTCCGTGAGCACACAAGGGAAATGGGAATCAGCAGCTTTTTGTGGTTTTCTGGCCCCTGTCCCCATCACTCCCTGCCAGTCTGGATGTGAAGGCTGAAATGTGAATCTCCAGTTGCTTTTTCTGTTCTATCCAAGTTCATCTCAAATGATGATGTTTGTTTTCTCAGCTCCCTTAGGACATAAGGGGATGCTACTCTTGGTCTGTCTAGTGAGAAAGAAAAGATGAAAGTGTCTGCTACTTTGGGCTATATATATGAAATGGCCGGGGGCTGTACATTTTTAACAGTAGTTCCTTTTTTATGGTCTTTCGCATATTCCAGCATTGCTCACATCAGTAGTAGCCACTGACTGATGTCAGGGAAGAATCTCTGCTGGGTTTCTCCCTTGAACTACAATCATGGGATGTCCCACAGTTCTCATAGAAATTCAGTGATGGGAGCTGCCTGCTTCTGCTCTGGCTGAGCTGGAAGTTAACTGGCCTGAAATCAGTTATTGTCCATCTTTGTGTACTCATTTATTCCACTGCTTTCAAACATGGCTTCAGGTATCTGTGAAGTGTGTTTGTCCCCCTGGCTTATATCTGGGAAAGAAACAAGCAGAGTTGTCTTTTTTGGGTGTGATACCAGAGACAGCAAAACTCTGTGAGTGATGAATAAAACCCATGTGGACCTTATAAGTGTCCAGACAACAGTTTCTGTTATTTGACCAAATCACTTGAGTATCCTGCCTGAAGTCAGCACAGCTACTTTTAATCACCTTGATTAATTTATGTAAATACAGTGACAGCTCCCCACTCTAGAGTCCTGGCCCCAAAGCAGAGCATCACTTGGATGTCCCTTTGGAGTGTTTGCTGCCATCTCCCACCATCACCCTGCTTTTCAGTAGCGCACTTACTGTTACCATGTCTTTGGGGTTTGTTTTATTCCCCACTGCACTGTTTCTACTGCTAAAATCAGTCAAAACCAGAGGTCAGCCATACAGTTCAGGACGATGTACTTGGGTTAGCTGTGTGACCGTTGGGTGCTGTGAAGGGCAGTGTGATCCCCAGCATGCTGCTGAGCAAGGCCCTGCTGTGTTGCATGTGTTTTGTTCTGGGATATCCATTTATATCATGTAAACATCATATACCTGTTTTCACTGCTGGCATACTGGTAGCAGGGCAGTTTGTGCAGATAAAAGCTTTAAAGTAAACTTGTCTTAAAACTCGCCTAAAAATCTGGTTGTAAAATTTGCCTACATGAAAATAGTGATGCCTTGAATCAGGGAATGGATTTAAGCCCAGTTCTTAGGCTGTCCCTGCTACAAGGGGCGTTCATGCAACACTCACCTCTCTCAACCTCTGCAAGCAGAGCCTCCAAGATTTTCTTAAGAAGTAAATAGAAAAAAACATAAGAAAGCAATCCCTGAACTGAATTGCAGTGATATCGCTCCCATGGAAAGTGAAACGATTAAAAAAAGGATGCTTTTGTTTTACGTATAGAACCAGTCATAATAGGCATAACAGGGAAGTACTTAATAGGGTTTCAGCCTGCAAAACAGTAATTAGAAATGATATTCCTCTGATTGCTCAAGGCTGCGTTTGTGATAGGTCATTCCTCAGTCGGGGCTGAATATATGTGATGTGGAGGCCCATACTTGCAACATTACAAGGCAGGCATGCTTTTCTTTAATCATTATTATTTCAGTTACAACCCGGATGAGTGATCCCAGCTGGTAGATAAGAATCAAACACACACAAATATGGCTCATCTTTCTTAACATATGGAAACCTGAATTGCAGAAGTAGTCTCCATCTCAAACCCTGCTCACCCCCCGTCCACCCAGACGGTGTTTCTCTCCTGTTTTAGCTGTCGTTAATTGATGAGCAACTATCTAACTCAGGCGCAACTTGTTATTGGATGTGGGGGCAGGGATAACTTCATTTATAAGGGCCTGGAGTCCTGCCTGGCTCTTCCTTTCTTTGGAGCTTGAGCAACAATCTTCTCCTGGCCAACTCAGAACCACAGTCTTCTGTCTGCTCCTTCTTCATCTTGATAACAGCTTCATGCCCCAAACAGCTTTTCTTTAAGTCCGGGGGAGTAGGTCATGCTTTTAGGAGATATTTCCTATATGAGTTTTGGAGGGGATTTGCCATCATCGAAGCAGATTACCTGCACCGTCAGAGTAGCCACAGGACAGGCTGAAGGCGAGCAGGCATCTTCCATATGACAAAATACTTTGTCCTCGCTATTAAAAAGTAGAGGGGGTAGAAAAATGCCTGATGAAGGGGAAGGGGTAACAATGTCTAATCACTGCAGAACCATCTTGAGCTAATTGAGTTTGTCTAAAATTCATCCAGCCTTTCAGGTTTAATAGAAGATGATGGTCTTAATGCATCACATGCCTTGGAGTAAACGGATACTCTGCTTTAAAGGCCCTGTTGATGTTATGTGAAGGGGAACAACAGTTGTTATGATTCTGAAACTCAGATTGAACCCAATTAATCAATGCTGAGATGATTTGAATCATGTGGCATGCATGGTCACCTCTCTGATATTCTATCCTTATCCCTCCCTAGACTGAGACATGATTGATGTCAACTGTACACCGAATTTTCAGGGGGAAGGCTGAGCCAAGTCATTTGGACAGAGAAACAAATTAGATCAAAAGTGTGATCCAGGGGAAAGGAGATCAGTTTCAGAGCAGAAGCTTAAATTTCTTTTTATACCTTGGGTGCTCTGTCCGGGTAGGCATGCCTTGGGGATTGCGCTGAGTGCTGCGGCCGTGCATATGTGTGTGTGAGCACCGTCGCGGGGGCAGGACGTTTAGCAGGAGATGACTACGCATGCCTCGGTCAAAATCCAAAGTGCAAAACTCATCAGAAGGCACGTTTGCATCTTTGGGCAGCTCTTAATGTAAAAATAATCTCCCGGCCATCCTCAGTTCTTAGGTTACAGCCAGCCGTGGTTACCTTGTGACTTTCCTTGGAGAAAACGGATCTGGAGGAGGGAAGGGGGGGAGCGCAGGGATTAGGCGCCCGGGGGGGGGGGGGGGGCAGCACTCCCTGCCTCCGCACCCCGCTTCACACCCACTGTCCACCTTCTGCTCACGGCTTTTACATGTTCTCCAACCTGCGCCAAGCCTTGGCCGGGGGTTAACAGGGGGTTGCCGGGGTTATTTTTGATCTCACCTTTTATTTCCTTGAGCTTCTCCTCCTGGATTACAGAGAGTGGTGGGAGGAATGGGCGTCTCGATCCAGCTGTTTCTAAAGACTGGTGGTTTGGGTATCTTTTTTTTGTTTCTTTTTTTTGTTTGGCTGTTTTTTTCTTTATTTTCTGTTTTTCCTTTTTTTTGGGGGGGGTGGGGTGGGGAGAGGGTGTCTTTTTTGTTTCTATCTTTTCTTTTGGGTTTGTTTCTTTGTTTTCCAGAAAGGGGTTTCCACTGTGTCTCCCCCCCACCCCAAATGTTATGTGACTGGTTTGCGGGTGGGCAGGCTGTCCTTCCCACGCATGGGCACCCAGTTTTGCCCCAAATTAGGGTCTCCAGGGGTTCCCGGGGGCTGCAGGAGCGCTGCCCCACCGCATCTGTTCTATTCCTACTCGACGGTACAATATAAACTCTGCTGTTACACTACGCGCGGCGCAGTCCAGGTCCATCCCGAGTTCCCTTAGCAGCTTCACAAAAACTTGAGGTTTGAAGAAAATTTGCCCAAAGCCCTGTGATCTGAGCCGGGGGCGGGGGTAGGGGGGCTGTGGTCCAGCTCCTTCCCCGGTCCCCTTCGGCGGGACGAGCTGCTGACATGACTCTGCGGGATGCTGTGGTACAGGCTACTCCCTTATCTTGTCCGAGCCCCGTGACAGCGGCGGTATGTCAGATTTCCTACAAGGAGCTAAAATCACTTTCGCTTCATCCGATGTGGCCCGCGGGAAGGGGGGGCCAGGCAGGAAGGGGGTGCCACCACCCCGCGGCGGTGCGACCGGGCAGCAGCTCCGGAGCCGGCGAAAGGTGGAAGCGAAGGAGCCCCGAGGTCCCGGCGTGTTTGTATTAAAGGGGTTTTAAAGCCTTTGTGTCCGCAAAATTTGCAGTGTCTGTCTCCTGGCGCGGGGAAGGCTGGAGGAAAGCGGGCTGGTAATGCTGAAGTTTGCTGATGCTAGGAACTAATGATTTTTATTTATTTTTTTTAAATGGGAGCTTTTTTTAATTATTATATTAAGCGATTCCATCTAATTTTGATTAAAGCGAACGTTATAGCAGTTCAATACAACCTCGTCTCATCTTTTTAATAGCTTTCAGAGCATCTGCGGGGGAAAGATACCTTAAGGAAGTTAAATGATGTCAAGATTATTTTTCATTACTGCAGTTTTGTATAGTTAGAAAAGCAACAAATACTGTTAATCTGGTTCAGTGAGGGGGCAAAGCCTTTAACTAGAGATTATTTATTTTTTACTCATTAAGTTCATTTGTGCAAAAACTCTTGTCATCTAATTGCACGTTGATGCTACCTTTGCTCGTTTGCCTTTTTTTTTTTTAACCCCCAATCGAAAAAAAATCACTGCCGCTGAAAATCGCTGATTGTCCTGACACATTTTTCCCCCCCAGTGGAAACGATGGTGAGTTGAAGCATGAGGAATAGGAAATTCTGACGGGAGATCTATTGTTTTTAAGAAAACCCCGAACATTAAGTGTCATGTAAGGCTCTGCGCGCGTATATGTGTCAATTAGAGGCTGTATAAATAGGTGCACGGAGGTTTATAAGTAGTTTCCTTAAGTTTCCAGAGCTGGGCTGTAGATTATATTACAAACAAAAGAAAATTCGGCGCTTTTTTCTTTTCTTTTTTTTTTTTTTTTTAACGACAGCGCATACAACCTCACTTTTGTGAGTACGGTCCATCCAGCCCTTCCTGTCTCTGTTCCCAAAAAAAACAGGGGAAAGGGGGTTAAGCGTTGCCTGAGAGTTTGGATAGTTTTAATTCCTCCCCGCATCCTTCAGAGCCGAAAATCCCTCCCCGGTGCCAGGAGCCCTTCGCGCACCGGCGGGGAGGGGACATCGGAGCAAAGCCCCCGCTTGCCCTTAACACCCGGGGAAGGAGGAGGGAGGGCGTCCTGAGCAAGGATTGGGGTGGAAACGCCGAATTTTGGGCTGCCAGGGCTGCACATCTCTCCCTTCGCCCCCCCGCCCCCACCACGCTGAGCGGCCCCGTTCCCGCGGGGGCTCTGTCCCCCTGCCCGTGTCCCCAGCGCTGTCCCGCGGCCCGGAGCGCCCACCCCCCGGCCGGCATCACCTTTTCGCACCAAAAAAAAAAAGCTGCTGCTTTTGTCTTAAGAACCAGGTTACTTGCCAAAAAAAAAAAAAAAAAAAAAGAACCAGCCCAACCCTTGGGATGAGGGAACCGTGGCATCCCGCATCTCCCACCTCCCGCAAGCAGCCCTGGGTTACTATCGATTTTGTTCCTTGCCCAGAGCCTCCTACAAAATCGCATTTGCTGGGGTGTTTTTCCCCTGCACAGCCTGCTTATTGTCACTCAGCGGCAGAGCTCCCTCCCTCCTCCCTCCTTTCGTGTCCTTCCAGCCCTCTGCTTAATTGTATTCCCAATTGCATTTGCTTTGATGGATTTACTTCCTTTTATAATTTCCCAGTTATGGACCCTGGTTTTGCCTTCCCAACACTTAATGTGGAAAAAATGTCCCTTCTGTGCTCAACTTGAGGAGAAATAGCTTGCTTTGTAAGTCCCTGTTAGGATATATTAGGGGTTTTTTTTTCTCCTTTTTATCAGGCCTTGACGTTTTTCCCTTCTTTGCAGCCGTTCTGTTGTGTCTCCCCCTTCCCTTGCTGATGTTTTTACTATAAATCCCCAAAAAGACAGGCAAACGGCAAAAATTGTGAAAGCCTTAAGGGGAAAAACGTGGTGGGCGTGCGGGGAACACTGGGGCAGAGGGCAGAGCAATGGCAAAACTGGGGGGGGGCTGCCATGGGTGCTTGCTGTAGGTCTCTGTATATGGCTGCACACGCAGCTCTATAGTGCTTAATGCATAAAACTTATGTAGACTGATGTAGTTGTGGGGGTGGTTTGGGGGGTGCTCGGCCTGGGCGTTTAGGGGACGCGAAAATACTGATGCAGACTGAACGAGTTTAGGAAGCAAACAGGCAGCTGGAACTTACTAGGCCGGGAGTCTGGGGGCTGACAGGGCCGGGGGCTGTCCCGCCGGGCTGGAGGGATGAGGGGCCGCGGGCGGAGCCGCCGCTTCTGCCCGCTCCCCGCGACGCGCAGCTCTCCGGCAGCATCCCCCGCAGCATCCCGGCCCCGCGGCCGCTCTCCGCGGGCTGCCGGGAGCGAACACCGCGCCGCTCCGCAGGGGCGTTGCGGGAGCGGCCGCGGTGGCGTTTGCCGGGGCACAGCGATCACAGGGTCCTTCAGGAGACGAGAAATAACCTCTCCTAACACTGGTGCTGATGGGCGCAGGCCCTGCGCGGTGAGGCGCAGAGCGCAGGGCGGGGGCAGCCGAGGGGGGAGAAGGGCCCTGCCCGCACAGGCACCCCCGTCCCGGGCCGTGCGACCCCGCTGCCGGCGGAGGGGGACCACAGCCGGGGCCGCCCGACCCCCGCCCAGCCCGGCGCGGAGATTGCGCCCCGCTCCGCGGGCAGGCGCGCACGGTGGGATGTTCTCGGGCCGCTGGAAGCGTTTGGGTGGCTTTGGGGGGAAACAGCCAGCCCCGCCGGGGGGCAGAGGAGCGCTTTGCTCCGAGCCTCTGGCTGGGGGGGGGGAGGGGAGCTGGGGGGGGCAGGACACGCGGCCCGGGGTATGTGAGAGGGGTGAGGGAAGGTGTCAACCCCCATGTAAACGAGCGGAGTGCCAAGGGGCACCAAACCCTGATGCATCGGGGAGGGCCGTAGTTGAGGAGGGGGGAGATACCGAGGGAAGGAGCCCGGTTATGTGGGAGCAGGGAGTCCGGGGGCTGCGCTCCCCCGGGAGACACAGCGCACGGGCGGCGCCGGGCGGGGGGAGCGCTCCGCTCGGTGCCTCGCAGGGGGCGATTTCGTTTACGTCCCCAGGAAGTAACAGGTGTGATGTTCCCTAAACCGGAGATACGTAGTTCTGCCGATCCCCCCCATCCTGGAGAGGGAGCTGGGGAGACGCGCGGGAGGGGACCCTGGCGCCCCTTGCCCGTGGTGATAGAGGAGATGCTGTGTTTGTGCCTCCTTGGAGCTGCTGCTCTTTCTCTGCTTTTGGGAAGATGCTATTTTCCTCCCTAGCCCCTTCCAAGTCCGGCACCGTCCTGGTTTAAAATATTTGCCGTTCATAGGTCCCATACCTGTTCTCCGTGGGGGCAGAAGTGCGTTGAACTGAGATCAGCGGGAAGAGCGAGTGATGCAGCGGGAGGAGGCAGGGGGTGCCCGGTCTGCAGTGCCCCCCGGCCCGGGGTGCGGGAGCCCATCGCCCTCCACCCGAGCCCGGCACCGAGCCCACTGCCAGCTTCTCCGCAGCCCTGGGGAGGGAGGGGGGGGGGCTGCCCACTCGCACAGCTGCGGCAACGGCCCCAGGGCAGGGGGCAGAGGCTCAAAGGATGCTCGGGTGACAGGGTCTATGGGCGAGTGGATGCGGATCTGGCTGGGGCTGGGACTCAAAAGTGGCAGAGAAAAAGAAAAAAGAAAAGAAAAAAAAGTGGAGCTGGGGGTGAGGCAGAGTGATGCGGCTGCTCCACGGGTCGCTCGGGAGGTGGGGGACACCTCCACGGGCACAGAGTCGGGGGCTCCCCGCGGGGGGGACCTGCAGCATCGCCTGCCTTGGGCAGCAGGAGCAGGAAGAGGCACAGTATTTCCTTCTGCCTTCCCCTTTGTTTCCCCCGTGCCCCCTGTGCTGAGCGGGGATGATGTGGGGCTCGGAGGGGGATGTGCCGTCGCAGGGGCTGAGCCCTTTACCCGCTCTGCCCCACCACCACGACCTCGGTGTCACAAGTTCAGTCACAGATGTTGATGCCTGATACACTGAACTTGGAAAAAAATGTAAAAACCTCCCAGCACCCTTTTCCCCAGCCTCCCTCCCTCTCCTTCTGGGTGAGCAGCTCCGGCAGTGGCCAACCCACTCCACAGTGAGCTCGTAAGGGAGAAAAGGGGTCGGGCAAAGGGGGGGCAAAAGGTTATTGAGGCAGGAAATAAATCCCAACACCCTGTTTCCCCCATGTCCTTTCCCCCGCCCAATGTATCAACAACAACAATAACAGCCGGGCTGACACTCCAGCCGTTTGGGGAACAATCCTTTTAATCGGGGAATAATCCACAGGACACTTTAAAGAAAAGCTGGA
This sequence comes from Falco naumanni, assembly GCF_017639655.2. NCBI lineage: Eukaryota > Metazoa > Chordata > Aves > Falconiformes > Falconidae > Falco > Falco naumanni. The sequence continues at coordinate 91,268,710 of NC_054054.1, read as the reverse complement.
GCATTAACCCTGTGCCCCAGTATAATTCTTCCAAGAAGCATCTGGTACTTATATCACAACATGGGATTAGCTTTCTCCTTGCAAGTATGCAAGATCAAAGGGGTTTTCCTGTGCTCTGCGGGGACCTTAGCAAGGTGACCCCACTCCTCCTCCATGTCCAGTGGTGTCCCCACGAGTTGCAGGACATGCGTGTGTTCCTGTGGTGTTTCTGCAAGGAACAAACTTTGATGGGCCCAGCCAAGCTTTCCGGGGCAAAAGGGACCTTCAGGTCTTGGCTGGCTAGAGAAGGGGTGTAGAATATTTTAGGGCCTATTGCACCCCCTTCTGCACCGGCAAGAATCTCTTCTGGATGTTGTGGCCCCAAGTCTGCAGCTCTCCAGCCTGATGGGGATCAGGGGGGAAAGCAGAGCAAGAGCTGCTCTTCCCCTGTCCTCGCTCCCTTACTCATCCTGCTCCAACTCCAGTTTAGGCCTCACTGGTGTTCCTGGGCTGGGTCGTAAAAAGATTTACAAGACACTGTTAAACCAGCAATAAAAACAATTAACTTTAATGGCACCTTGGTTGGGTTTTTCTCTCTTCTCCTTTTCCCCCAGAGCCTGCAGCAGGCCAAGAGCAGTGCGGGACCTGCCTGTCCCACTCCCCAGAGCCAGCAGCGCCTGCCCAGGATAAGATCCGGGCGGGGGGTGCAGCAAGCTCCCAGTACCCTGCCTGGGGTGTCTGAGGAGAGGGGTCGACTTGGACAGCCTGGGTTTTTGGGAGGTTTGGGGTGTCCCCCACTCCTGGCAGGCCCGAGGGAGCTGCAGAACGCTGCCCACACCAGCAGCGGGACCTTCCCTGTGTGCCCGGGGGCAGCGCCGCAGGGCCCTTCCCAGGGCACGGATGGAGGAGGAGAAACCTGCTCCAGGGCAGGGATGGAGGAGGAGAAACCTGCTCCTTGGCCCAGGGCCCTGCCCGTGGGCAGCGCAGCCACCGCTGCACCTGCTCCTGCCTGCATCCCCATCCGAGAAGCTGCAGGGTGAGGCAGGCGGCTGGTCCGAAACCAGCCCTTTGGGCAGGGAAGCATGTGGGAGATGCTTTGCTGAGCCCTGTCACATCCCCCATGGTCCTCAGCTGCTTCACGGCCAGTCAAGGTATTTTTCTTTCCTTAAAATAAGGGAATTAATTTCTAAGAAACTGGAAATGTCAATGGCAGATATAAATCAGAAGTGGCCAGAAGATGAGCATTATCCAAAGTGAAACAATTTAGTAAAATCATCTCTTTCCTTCCATCTTCCCCCTTCCCCCCACAATGAAAATTAAATTATTAGCTCAGCAGTATAAATGATGGAGCTGGAGATGCTGTTTGGGGTGAGTTCATTAGGTAGATGGTATAAAGAAAGATTTACAAAAATACAAATAAAAATTGATGTTTACTTCTACTGATGATCAAGGCAGGGTTATCTGTTAATAATGTGATAGCAAATATATTTCTTGTAATGACAGAAGATAGAGCCTTCTTTTCTTGGAATGCTTCTATATTGGTATTTGAACATCTGGACAGTTTGTACAAAACATTCTCTGAAAACAGCATTGCTTCGTTGATCTCAGAAGTTATTAAAAATAAAAGAGCTGGCAACAGAAGGGAATCATAAAGTACATAAAGTATTGGATTTCATATGAAATTTCCACCCTGAAATAAAACTGTAGTATTTTGCAGAATATGAGAGATCCCAACCAAGTTAGGCTACATAAAAAAAATCAACAATGCAAAGATTTCAAATACTCATAAATAATCCAATTCTCCAAAAGCTTTGCTGGTGGAAAGAAAATCTGTTTGTAAAATAAATCCCTCCTGGGCAGAAGCGTGGCTGAGGGAGCACTGCTGTAGCTGGCATTCCCATGCCAAAACCCTGGTCTTACATCCAAGACCCCCCCCCAGACTCCACATTGAGAGGCTTCAGCTCTGAGTTCACCTGTGGGAGATGGATAAGGAAGGTTTTGACAGGGGACAGGTTAACCTGGGTTGAAACCCTTCCTTAGCAGGGACACCCACAGCCCTAGGGTGAACGGGGATGACATTTGCCATCCGTTCATCCTTTTGAAAGCCCGGCCAGCTTATTTCTCACGCTCTCAAATGCAGAGGCATCTTATTAGCACACAGATGCCACCATGCAATTTGCTTTAGGTTTGTGCCTCGAGCTTTGCCTCTGTGCAAATGTCCAGAGAGAGAGAGAAGTATAATTATCCAGCTACAGCTCTGCTGACACAGGGGCAGGGCCACGCCAACAAGCCGCAGCCTGTCAGCTGCTCGGCACTAACTGTCCGTGGGGCTGCTCTTACCCCATCCCAAATGGCAAGTCACCCAGAGCAGTCTCCTCCTTCCCTTTTCACCCCACATAACTTTTTCCTCCTTTCTTCTTCCTAAAAATACTCGTCGTGCCTCAAAAATGCTTTGAAAGCATCACAGTTTGCAGCACTCTGAAAGGGTTAGGTTAAAAATAGCTGGAGCACGGTTTATTCTCCGAGTAGACAGACCCTCCATCTTTGGCAGTTCCAACAATGTAGAAACTTTCCTCTGAAATGGGCATATTAATTGCTTGCTTATTTATTTCTTTTCTCTTCGGGTGCCCTTGTGCTGCATGTGGAGCAGAGCAGGGCTGCTGCAGTCAGCACTGTCTCAAGGCACTCCTCACACCCGGGGAACAAAAGCAGGGACAGGTAGTTGCATGCAATTAAACATCATGAGTTACCACTTATCAGCGGGGCTGCATTAACCAGCTGAGTGCATGCTCTTGGCATGCTCTTGGCCCAGCGATTTCTATCTCTGCCAGCCCTCTAATGCTTTTTTTTTTTTTTTTTGCATTGGGTGTGGATCCCTGAGTTAGTGGTTTAACTCTGGTGACAAGTGGTTTGTTTTCCAGTTACCTTTGCAAAGCTCTTCGAAACCAGCTTCAGACTGAGGCTGCAAAATGCTGTCCTAGCCCATGCCTGATACAAATAAAATCAGTTCGCCCCAACTATCTATAGGGAGCACGCACGCAAGCAGTTAATGCAGTTCAGCTAACGAGCAGTAACTCGTTAAGTTTCAGTGACTTAGTCCTTTATGTTCATCTGTCTGTAAGGGAGACCACACAGAAGCAGAAGGAGCAGCCAGCTCTCTGTGGCCCTGCTAGCCATCATCAAGGGGGAGGTGATAATTATTTGTTTGGACTCTCCTGTTTTAGGAGAGTCACTGTTTGTTTATTTTTAAGCTGCTCAGGAGTCGGACCATGTGGCTTTTAAACTGGACTAGTGAGAGAGCAGGAGCATCACTGGCGGAGGCTGCAGGCAGCCCCTGAGCGGGACGTAGGGGCAAGGAGCACAGAGGATGTGCAGGATGCGGGGATGGGACTGCTCTGGGAGTCTCAGCTAATGATAGTTGTGTCTCAGAGGTGTCACTTGCGGGCTGTTGGCAGGCTTGGGAAGACAGGCGCTCCTGGCAACTATCTGTCTACTGGGAGGGGGATTAAGGGATGGTTTTATGGCATTTAAGTGCCCTCCTCCCCCAGCTTCGTGACAGATAGCTAAAGGGAAAAAGAAGTATTCTGTTTCCTTGCCCTGCTTTTGCTAGAGCTCTCAGCGAAAGGGAGACAAAGCCCAGGCTTATCTCCTAAGTGTTTCCCACTGCTTTGCTTAGCTCTTTGCCTTCTTTAATTCCAGTTGTAGGCCCCCTAATTCTCCTCTGGTGTTGTAGACGGGGCTGGAGACAAGGCTGGGCACTTTGCAGGACCCACACACCCAGGGACCTCACAGCTTGACCCACGTCCCCATCTCCTGCGCTGACGTAGAGCTGTAGGGAGCTGCACGCAGCAGGGCAGGAGAAAGCCGAGTGTTGGAGCTGCGGCTCGTGGGCCAGGCGTCCGGCTGCTCCTTGCCAGCAGGACACTGGAGGTTTGCTGTGACCAGCCCAGTGTTCCTGCTGGTAACTTGAGCCCAAACTTTCTTATCACCTCCCATGGGAAGGCAGTAGCAGCATCATACCTAACTCCTTGGGGCAGGAGAACAACATTGAATTGCTACTTTAAAAAGCCGGTCGCAGATAGGCTTTTCTGCTTTTCCTTTGCTGGTTATACAAGTGTTACTTAAGGGGGGGCAAAAAACAATGGCAGAGACAGACTTGAAACAACTGCAGTCTGCTGCAAGAGCATGTGTGTGAGATATGGAGTAGATTAAGGCTTGACATGGCATGTAGAAACACTCTTTCCTTTTAACACCTTTATTGCAAGTTTTAAAGGGTAATCAAAATATGTTCTTAGCTGTTTGCTTCTATGCTATAAAAGGACACTCATACCTGTGAAATCCTATGACCTACAAATAGTAAAAATTGCTTATTTTTTGCACCAGTGACCTTTGAGTAAGGCTACATAAATAAAATGTAAGCGAAGTGTTGGAGATGCATTGTATAACAGGAGGACAGTGGGGACAGTACTGGTTTCCACCAAAGTGAGTGAAAAAAAAGTGTCTTGAGCATTTGCTTAAGGCAGATTAATCTGGCCCCAAGGTAGCATGGTTTCTCTGAAGTCAGTGGAACAATGCCAGCGTGCATTGTGGCTCAGAGAAATGCACAGTCCTGCTTGGAGGGAAGCATCTGTGCGTGCTCTTATATCCCTCCATGCCTCTCAAATCTCTGTCCCAAGGTTTTCTTTCCTGCTTTTTCTTTGGGAGGGCTGGGTAGATGGATTCAGACTTGAGGGGCTTAAAAAGGAGTAAAAAAATGGGTGGAAATTTTAAAAAAAACCACAAACTTAATGGCTGGTACTAAGGCTCCCAACACCAAGGCCCCTCAGCTGCAGCCAAAATGAGGGTCCGTGTAGCTGCGAGTTGCAGTCACCCCCAGTTTGCCCACCCTGCTTCCCTGCAGTGCCCTGTGGAGCCCCCACTGCCCATCTTCCCAGGATAGGCATGATCCTGCCTGCGTGCCGTGCCGTCGCTTGCAGTGACAGCTCACAGTGCCTCTGCCACCAGGTCCCCAGCAGCTGTAGCTCTGGGCAGGAGGGAAGGGCAGTGAGATTTCCCTCCCTGCAAACTCCGTTCCCTTTGGTATTATTTTTATTTCTGCTACTTTATGGTTTGGGGTTTTTTTCCCCTGAGTCAAACTCAATGAAAGTCTGAGAATGAAGTTGAACAAGTGAATTTTGTGGCCTCGCCTACATAAGGTCATGAGATTTTGCAAGAGACCAGGGGCTGGAATGCCTTGAGCTCTCAACTGCAGCGCCACACTTTGATTCTTCAGCCACACTGCGGCTCAGGAGGGTGGTTTTTAGTAAACAGGGCTCGTACAGGTACTTGGCCTTGCTTTGACGTGGCGTTTGGAAAAAGGTGCGGGAGCAGTGGTAGCACTGGTTCAGCCGGATGGAGTCTGACTCGATCCCTCTGTCTGGAAACGAAGCAAATGCCTCTGCCCCCACTATCAGCTCTGTGCATCATATGATTCACGCTCGAGGAGTCCCAGAATTACAGCTGTAAGGCACATTGTGTTTAGGCTCACTAAAATCATTCTGTCATAAAAGGGCTGGCGTTGTGGGTGCGCTGGGAAGGGAAAAAAATAGAAAGACTCACAAAGACAAGGCAGGCAACCAGCCATCTTGTGCAATCAATATTCCTGCAACTGTTTCCTTACTCTGAGTCCAGTTCTTTTAAAATGCCGAGCACCTTCTTGCTCAGAGCAGCTGCCTTGCTCTTCCCCGGGGGCATGGAGAGGGCATGGACCCACTGTGAACATCCATGCTGCCTTTCATGCCCATGCAGCAGCCGCATCCAGCCTTTCCCTTCCTCAGCCTTCAGCATGCCTAAAATGTATCAATTTTCATTTGTTTCCAAATTATCCTGAGATTGCATGACTTGATTAAAGGCTAGTTGAATCTGGTTCATCTCCACACACTGCTCTTTCTTTATTTTCCGTGCAAATAACAAGGGGCTGGACTTGGTGCAGAGGATCTTTTCCAAGTCTGCATCTCAGAGCGGAGCTGCTGAGGTGGGGGGCAGCCAGCATGTGGAAAGCATCCCAGGTAGCTGATGTTTTCCTGTGTTTGGGAAGTGGGAAAAGGAAAAGGGTGTTTCACCGTCATCTTTTCTACACCTCTTTCAGTAAAAGATGCCATGGCAGCCCTTGTGTTTGTTCGTGTGCCCTGTGCCATGCATGGCACCTGCAGAAGCTCAGCATCTCCTAGCAGCATGCAGGAGGCTCGCTTTGGTGCTGAGCTGCTGCCAAGTAAATCCCCATCCTCACTCCTTGCAAAGTACATTTTGGCTCTGGAGGGCTCCTTGCCCAAGCTATGGGCTGACTGAGCTGGCAAGGGCCAGGAGGGGCTCCCTGGAGGCAGTGGGAGCAGGTCTCCAGGGTGGTTGGTGGCAGGACCATTTCTCTCTCATCCCTTTTAAACTCAGGGGATTGACTTAGGAAAGTCCAGTCTAGGCTGATACCTAGCTGCTGCTCAGCTTTACTTGCTGATATCACACCCTGCTGTATAGTACCCCCGGATCCCCCTGGTATTTGCAAGCATTCTCACCTAGGCTAGGCTCAACTAAACAGTTTTTAGCTGCCAGCGAAGCACGGTGCTTCCTTTCTCCCATGGGTGTTCTCAGCCAGTGGGTCGCAGCCCACAGGAGCTCAGGAAAGGCAGTCGGTGAAGGGAGGGAGAGGTGAGGGGGAGGGAATCGCTGAAAAATTTATTGCACTCGAAAGCCAAAAAAATCCTGCTCCGCCGCTTTCCCAGTGCCAGGTAGTCTCTGTCAGTGCGCACTCAAAATGTCTGCCCGCGGAGGGAATGTGGGGACAGAGAGGTGTCATCGAAATGTTTCTGTTCTTACTTTGTGGGGAATGAATGGGAATAATAGCACTTCCCCCCCACCCACCCCCCGAAGTAATCAAAAAACCCGGATGGGTTGTTCTAGATCAGACTCTTCTCTGCAGCGCATAGAGGCAATGGGTGCAGGTTCGACGTTAGTACGCTTCTGTTTATTTTTCTACCAGGTCTAATTGCTATTAGTCATAAAGTCATACTACAGTTAACCACTTTCCAAATTCATCCTGGGGACACCTCTCCTAAATTATTTCCATGCTGGTCATTTGCCATTTATTTCCTTCTCCTCTGTTTTCTGTCTCAACAAGTTTTTAATCTATGACAGCACTTTATCTCCCAACCCCATGATTATAAAATTTCCTTCAGAGACTTTACTGAAGGGCTTTATCAAAAGCCCTTTGAACCTATCCATAAATTAGAATCTCTGTTCTCCTTTTCCTACTATTTTGTTAACTCTTTCAGGGGTTCATAGGGGTAAGGAAGGTTTAATTCACCTTTACCAAGACGAGATTCCCTTCTCTTTTCCTTTACTCAAGGCGGTTAATTTACATCACTATTTTGGCATTACTTTCCCTTTTTTATCAGCCCTCTCTCTCCCTGCCCAACACATCCAGATCACTGGCTTGGAACCACATGTTGGTGCTCTCCTAATTGGGCTGTGGCCTTGAACGAGCTCACAACTCCCCTCCACTCTACCTGGCACGAGTGATTGATAACGTGGAGCAGATCCTGCTGATGCTTAATGAGCAGAGCCCTGGCTTGCTGGGGAACCATGGTGATTTACTCCAGCTCGTGTGTGACACCATCATTTTTTTGCTGGCAACAGACACTTTATTCTCACAAGTGTTTGGCATTCTCAGATGGTCTTCTCGTGGTATTTCTCCGTTTGCTGCTCTTTGGCTGCTGCCTAGCTTCTCATTTTGACAGGAGGTGGCCCTTGCCCGCTGTTGCTATGAGCAGATCAAAGGGGTAGGTAGGAGCAACCTTGTCTGAAGGACAGAGTGTTGGACTGGCACTCTGGAGCCTTGGATTATTTCTCCCTGCCTCTATTCTTGACCAGATAAGTAACCCAGGGTGAGTCAGTTCAATTCTGCTTAACCCTCCCATTTTCCCTCCCACACTCTGTCTCTGCAGCTTAAATTTTAATATATCTAGTGCAGGAAATTGTCTCTCACTGCATGTTTGCACAGTGCCTATTGCAATGAGATCCTGAAGGGAAAATCATAAGTCAGTTTGGAAATCTCTTCCTTGAATATCTGAATCTCCTTTCCCTCTTTGATGGATTCTTCTCTGTAACTTCTTCTCTGGCTGCATATGGATAATACACAATTAATTCTTTTTCTTGAGACAGTTGCTAGGAAAGGAGGTTTCAGAGGCTTCGCCCTTCACCTCCATCCCCTTCCCCTAGTGCCTTTTGAATGCAAATGGTGGTTTCAGTCAAAGTTGATCAAAGGGTGAAAGTTTCCTATAAGTTTTGTGAAAATAGACAGCAGTGGGCTAGAGAAGGAGACCTTTAGTGATTCCCACTAAAGCACTCATTTCTTACAGCAAGCACTCATTTCTGGGCAGAGGCCTGAGGATCCACAGTGGGCACAGCTGCTTGGTACGCAGAGCAGGTGATAAAGCTGTCACTGATGTCCACACGTTAGTGGGTGCTGGAGAAAGCGCTCAACAGAGAGTCCATCCACCCACCATCCAGCACCCTTGGGGACAACCGAGGGATGAGTTCATGCCTGAGCCTTAGGTTAAAATGGGCACCCAACCGTGGGTGCAGAGCTGCTGGAAACCAGGCCACGCTCGTTGTGTTCTGGTGCCCGTGGCCCTGGTGCCTCTTGCGACAGAGGAGTCTCCTGGCGAGCGCAGGCACTGATCCTCCTGTGAAGCTGTTTGAAAACACCTCCCTTCCTCCCACCCCTTGCCCACACACTGAGCTCTCGGGCAGAAGAGGGGGAAGATATTACCTGCTTTCCTGTTTTCCCCTCTAGATATCTCTTCAATGAAAGTGTAGAAAGGTTGAGATTTGGGGCTTATTAATAACACACCCTATTATCAGCTGAGTGTAACAAACCACCAGTTTTGGATGCCCTGATTTTTTCTGAGTGGGTGGTTTGGGAGATGATGGAGTTGACTTTGTGGAGTGCTGCAAAATCCTTCCGCCAAATACTTGGCTGCTCAGCAGCCCTGAATACTGAAGCCTTTAGGGCATTTTTTAGTTGGGAGTGTGGAAAACGAGGAACCCTGAATGAACAGACTCGTGAAAATTAGAGGTTCCTCTCTGCTGTGCCTCAGTTTACTCATAAGTAAATTGGGCAAAGTAATCCTTGGGCTTTTGCCTCAGGGGCCCCCGAGTCAAAATTCTTCATGCTTCAAAGTCCTTGAAGGCACTTGAATGAAAGACTCCGGACCCGGTAATTACAGAGCGTTGTGCTTGCATGAGGCTATGAGATAGGGAAACCTTCGCCAGGCAAGGTTTGGAGAAGAAAATCAACATCACACTGCCAAACCCTCTGAAGGGAAAATGGAAGATTTACTGTTGCAAGCATCAAACTCAGCTGTTGTCATTTAAGGCCATTGCAAATGGATTTGTGGCAAGACTGTATTTGCACAAACCTGGCTAGGAGGAAGGAGCAGCCTTGCCAGAGCGAGACTGGTGGTGGTGGCGGTGGGATTTGCATAGGAGCAGGTTAGGAGGCAGCGCCTGCCTGGCCAAAGTCAGCGCAGCCCAACCGACCCAGCCAAGCTCTGCTCATTTCCCTAAGCTGGATTTTTGGCTTCTTTCCTTGAAAAACATCTTCTCGGGGAGAGAGAGAGAGAAAGGAGGTCAGCTGTGTCAGAGGATGTTTTGCCTGTCTCCCTTAGGACTCAGTTATGGGTTTAACACAAGATTTCCTTAAAGCCCTGGGAAAAAAGCAGGCTCCAAATTGTAGGTCAAAGCTGTGATTCACCCCTTCGTTTCTGCTGTGTTTTGGGAGGGAGGGGAAGTAATTAGGGTCAGTTCTGCCCTGCGCAGGGGCATCTCTGTGCCGTGCTGGCTCCGATGTGGGTTGTGGGATGAGGGAAAGAGGTGGGAGCAGGGCTCTCCTGCCCAGGCTGCTGTGTCTCGTCCCTCTTGCCCTTGCTGAAAAGGGAGATGTGGCCCTCAGAGGTCAATTTTCATCCCCTGTGCTGTGCCTGGCACTGGAGGTAGACTTGAGAGGAGAACATAACGTATCTGATATTGTCATTCTTTCCAGTGCAAAGGCAAAAAACACGCCTCAGGTCTTTCCTTTGCTTGACTATAGGAAAAGCTACACGACCCCTCATGGCTCATTCTGCTGAAACCTCTTTTAGAAATGCCATTCAGAAGCTTTCTGCATCAAGGAAGATGTCAGCACAAGATGATAAATGATGAGGTGCCTGCATTATTGCTAAGGGCCCATTAAAAATGAGACACCTTTGAATTCACAGGGTAATAACAGGCACGGGGTATGGATTATTGGTCTCTTTTTCAGCAGAGAAATGATAAATGTTCCTGTGGAAAGAAGTGCCACACCCCCTCAAACAAGACACCCTTCCCTCTCCCATCAAAATTCCTAGGTCAAAGGGAAGGATTTGATTTCACTGTTAACACTCAGCCAGGAGAAATATGTACTAGGTGCGAAAGCCACCTGTTCTCAGTGCAAACCTGGCAGGGGAGATGTGCAAAAAGCAAAGGCTGCAAGGCAATTTGGCTGTCACTCATCTTCTCAGGAACCTGGGAGTGATGTGTGTGTGCAAAGCACACATACGCCTCTAGGAAAACTGTCACTTGTGGAGAAAAGTGCAAACAACTTCTTTCACCGTTTCCTTTCTTTAAATAAAAAAAAAAAAATCAAGAGTTGCCACACTGCAAAAAAAGGGAACTAAAAAATCTTGGGTCAATATTTTTTTGTCCATGTAGTTGCAAGGGGCTGAGTGTGGCCCTTCAAAATCCCACCGCTGATGACTTTGCTGAATGCTAATCTCCAGGTCTTTTGATCTTTATACATTTAGGGCTTGACCTGAAGTCTGGAGAAATTAATGGGAGCCTTTCTCTCTCTCAGTGGGTACTCACTTAGGGACTGATTAATTGATTTTTAGGTTTGTTGACTGTGCCTATATCATGGACACAAAGTACACCATGAAAGTTTAATGAAATATTAAAATAGGGTATTTGTTGACAAGAGTGACCCTGTGTGTCACGCAAGAAAAACTGCACATTCCGAAGTGTCTCCTGAATGTCCTGAACTTCCTCCAAATCTGATGTTTCCCAACCATGTGCTCCATCTTCAGGACTTCTTTGGCTGGACAAACTATCTGGTCATGGCAGGTCTTGAGTAGGCTTAGAAAATGTCTGAAGTTTCTGAGCACACCCTTCTCTGTGCCTGGAATGTCTATGCTGAATGCATCCAAACTTCCCAGACGTGGTCATTGCATATAGGCAGATAGGCTGCGTCTTGGAGAGGTGCAGCAAACCCAGCACTTCTGGGATGCCTTGGATGTGTTGTGTACGCTCTGCAGAAGGGAGCAGTAGTAGGAAAGACAGGGCGGCATGCGTTCCCATCTGGGAAATCCTTAATGGAAAAGAGTGGATCTCCACCAGGAGGTAACCACATCCAGGCTTTGGTAAATGGAAGTGAGAAGTGGGTTGTCTTGCTAAGGGCCTCTCACTCAGCAAAGCCTGCTGTCAGCACTCCCCTTCGCAACCTCCTCCGGGTATAAACTCCAGCACCTCTGGTGATCCCGGCATATGGGAGGGGAAGTGGTTTCTCTGACAGGCATGGTCCAGGTCATTTAAAGCAATGAGAACGAGACCTTGAACCTGACTTTGTGGTTGATCTGAGATCAGCGAAGCAGGTGTAATGCACCCTCTATCTGAAATTCCGGCCAGCAACGGCTGAGTAAGTACCTCCATGGAGAGATGTGCTGCAGTGTCTTAACGCTGCGTGGTCATGCACCTGGATTGATGCCTCCCTTTAAATGCCACCCCATCAACTCCAGAGTGGCTGGAAAAGAGATGATTCAAAATAGTATTGTATTCCATCCTCTTCTTCCCACTGCCAATCCCAAAGAGCATCTCTGCTTCTTCCCTGAAAGGCATTTGCTCTACAGAGCAGTCGTATGCAAATTGCAGAGCTGCAGTATTCGCACTGCAGATGAGAAAACAGACGCATCCCTGCTCCGCTGCTGCTGCTGCTCTGCTAGCACTGTTACCCAGGCATTGACTCTTGCCTCGGCTTTACTCATTGTGACTAACCTGCAAAAATGGTATCCAAAACAATGTCGTGGAAAAGCAAAAATCAACCAAAACCTTTCTTTCTTTTTTTTTATTGAAGTTTCCAAAGGATATTCTTGGCCGCATCGCTTCCTGCAATGTCTTCATTGACAGAGTCATCCCAGTAAGGCTCAGCCTCCAAAAGGAAATGCACCAAAAGGAGAGGCACCCCTGCTCCTTCCAGGCTGTAAAAGGTTTAACTCCTCTCCCTATCTCCCATATTACCTTCATGATATACTTGTCTATCTTCTTCACTGGGATGAGTTTTACCACAGAAGATACTATCTCATCATTACTGTGCAATGATGGTGTGTATCATAGGTGAAATCATGAGTTATTAATCTTAATTATCCTAAAGAAGGCACTCTGAAGTTGCACAGCCTATTTTTCTGGCCAGAGACTCAAAACTCAGCTGTTAAGAGGAAGCAAGCTGTGAAATCTCTCTCCAGGCATCTGAGGAAGCCTTAAGAGATTTTCAGAAGTGCCGAACCCTTAGATGTTCCCAAAGATTTTAGAAGAATCTCGAGTGCTTGCCTCTGGCTACAACCCCAGCCCAGGGCTTAGGGCTGTCAGCATGAGCAGAGAGACCTGTTTGCAAATCCCCACGCTTGCCTCACTTGGGTCAGGTTCTCGATATTTTCCTAGCCCTAGGGAGGCAAGAGTCCTCCTGTGAGGCATTCCCAGTCTTTTCTGTTGAAATTGTTTGACTTTGTGTAATTGGGAAATCATCACTGGAATGAGCCTAAGAAGAGGCACAGGGAGATGAGAAGCCTTCTCCGAGTTTTTGTGAGAACGAGTGACTTTGGCTCCGTTGCTTGTTGCAGGAAAAGAATTGCAGTTGGAGATCCCGAGCAGAATGTGGCATCTATCAAACCTTAGACAAAGATGCTCAGAGCAGCTTAGGATCTGGTGTTTTTTCTGTGCATGGTGTCCTACATCCTGTGCATCCTGTGCCTGAGCACTGTGCAGCTCAGGAGCTCTGTCCTGGGAACGTGGGCACCTAACATGGGCACGTGGGATCCATCAGAAGACCTCAGTTACACACTGCCATGCCAGGTGGCTTTTATATTTGGCTCTTTGAATATAACTGAAGGCACCCATGCTGGAAGACAGCATCCAAAGGTCCTGTTAAGTGGTGTTTACATGAAGTTGGGTGATGAAATGTTGGGCTGTGTTGCTTGCTCACAAGATGCTTTTGGCTAGGGGCTACTGAAATTCATTCCACTCCTCTCTACAGAGGGGACAGGACCGTCAGCAACAGCCCCCATGTCCTCAGCCTGAATGGCTGCAGCCAGCCCTTCATCCAGGAGTGCTGAATGCGGGGCTGAGTGGTCCTGGCTCCACCAGACGCCACACTTGAGAGCTGGCTTTGAGGAGGGCTTTCAGCAGGCACTAGGAGGTGGCAACAGGCCCTTGGGTTGGGAGATGGGGAATGCAGCCTTCATCCTCTCCACAGATGAAGATGGCAGCTGGGTCCGGCCAGATTCCAGAGGGATCTGGACAGCCTCTGTCATCGAGGTGGAATGGTTGGGGGGGGGCAGAACATAAGGGGGATTTATCTCCTCTCTGCCCTCTTGGCTGGAAGGGGACAGCTGAAAACTGGAGGAGGCCAGTGATGAAACAGCAGTATAGCGGGAGGCTGTAGTGTGGTGGCCACAGAGCTTGGGCACCCTGCGCCACCAAGGAGGTGCCGAGAAGGGGCTCCACAGGGTCGGCTGTGGTATTTGTTTTCCTGGGGCAGCGGGTGGATGGCAGGAGCATATCAGTCAGGGCGATCTCTCTGTGTTTCATGTCATGCCGTAAGAAAAAGGGGAAAGGGAGTAAGAAGCCGGGGGGTGGGGGGGGAAGGGGGAAGCAAAGGGGAAAAAACAACAAAAAGGCAGGTGAACCTGCTGGCTTCTCCAGACTATGTGGCACCACTGGTCATTTCTGTAGGCTATAGGGGTTGTCAGAGTAAGCTGTAAGGACAGGTGTAAATCTGTCCTGTCATTCCACCCTTCCAGCATCTTCTCACCTGAAGGGCTCCCATTTATTGCAGAGAGCAAGCAAATAAACCCAGCCATCGCTTTGACTCGCAAAGGGCATGAAAAGACACCCCATGCCGCCAGTTAACCTCCGTCCTCTGCCTTTCCCCTCCCATGCCAGGCTTTTACAGCCAGCCTGAAAGTAAATCCCCCCCCAGCTGTTTGTTAAAGCAAAGCAAATAAGGGCTATTGCAGCTCAGACCAAAATCCACTTGTTTGCAGTCTGATTTTTAACTGTCATTCACAGCAGAGAGAGGGCAGGGGGAGGGCTGGAGGCTGGCCCCAGCCCAGGGCAAGGGGAGCCATTTGTCTGCCAGGAGGAGAGGGGTTTTGGCAGCTTTCAGGGAGCTCAGGGGCAGGCAGGGGGGGTGGGGGGGGATGCTACGCGCCTTTCTGAATCAGGGGAACATCTGCGAAACGACCCCAAAGTGTGTGTCAGGTGGGGACGTGACCTCTAGATGCGGTTTCCCTGCTCAGCCAGGCAAGGCGGGTCCCTTTGCCCAACTCCTTCCTCTCCTCTTCTTCCCTTTGTGAATTGTGCCGTTGATTTTTGTCCTCAAACCTGGAGCAAGGCTTTTTCTCTCCCTCTTTAAGAAGCCATCCGCAGCATCAGTCTCCCCATGGTTTTCATTAAGGAGGGGATGGTGTGTTTCCCATCAAAGAACAACTTTAATCTTGACTGAGTTCTGAAAGCTAAAGGTTTGCAGTTTTCTTCGGCCACCTTTGATTATTACTTCTTGTTTTCCAACTCAATATTATAGATCCTCCCTCCCGGCTGAAGTCCTTAATGGCCCGGTCCATCCCCACTCCCCCAAGTACCCATTCTGTGGATGTAGCAAACTCTAATTAATTATAACTTATCTCATGACTTGTCAGCATCGCATGTTTGATCCTGTTTAGAAACCATATTCCCAGGGGACGGAAAGACTCGGGAGTAGGTTGATGCTACTCAACAGTGATTTAATGGACGCATTAATGCCGAGACAGATAACTGTGTAGCCATGTTAAGTAATACATCAAGAATCTTTCCAGAGAGGCAACTTTACAGGTCACTGCAGAACTGCTAACTGATATTAACCCGCTTTGCATTGTGCTGTGCATATGGGCGCTGGGAGTTCACACACTTTCTTTTGTTTGTGGTTTTTTTCGAGCAGCCTCTTCCCGTTCCCCCCTGGAAGCGATGGAGATATTAGACGCCTAATGACAATGTTTCACACGCGGGGGTGGGGTGAGGAGGACAACAGGCTTGTTAGCTGGGTTGATTTTAAGCACACCCAATTACTGGCCCGGGGGGGGCCGGGAGCCGAGGCTGCTGCCCGGCCGCGGGGATGCTCCGGGCTGCGCTCCGTGCCACCGCGCACGGGAGGTGTGGGAGGTGAAGGGCAGCTCCCGGGCACCGACGGGAATTGCTTTTTGCAAAGCTTCCCTTCCCAAAAGCCCGGCGGTTTGCGCCTTCCTCCACCCCGGGAAGGGTTCCTCCCTGCCCCTGCTCCGGGAGGGATGCCTGGCGCTGCCCCCCGGGGAGCTGCCCCCCCCCCCCCCCCCATTTCTGCCAAGCTCCGTCGCGGGGTGAGGGGACGATGGGCTGGCCGGGGGGACGGTAGCAGCGCCGGGGGACCGGCTGCCCCGTCCCCGGGGCCGGTTCTTGCTCCAGCCCCGGCAGAGGGGCGCGGGGGGACCGGGGGTCGCCCTCTGGCCCCGCCGGTAACGGCAGCAGCATGCTGCAGCGCGTTTTACCGGTGGGAAAGTCCGTCTGTCCGTCCGAGAGCTCTCCCAGCCCCAGGCGGGACGGCGGGGTGCCTGGCCCCGCCGTCCTGCCATAACCATCCCCTCCCTGTCCCGCTCGGAGGTGCCCCCCGGCCCGCTGGGTTACCGGGGCCTGGGGCACGGGCCGACCCCCCGACAGACCTTCCCCAGACACCCCTCACCTTGTTCCCCGCGTCCGGGGGGACAGCGGGGTCCCCTGCCCACCTGGGAGCACGCACAGCGGCTCGGGGCGGGGGGACACGGGCACCCAGCCGTGAGCTCCCGTGGGCTGAGGGCTCCCCCTCTCTGCTCCCCTCGCTCCAGCCCGGCCAGGCTCTGCGCTGGCCCCAGCCAGAACCGGGGGGACCCTGGCCCGTGGCTGCCTCCCCTGGGCGCTCCCCCCGCCCCGTGCTGGGGGCACACGGTTCAGAGTTAGAGTCGCCTTCGTTGCCGGAGGTTTTCCTCCCGTAAGGACTCCCTTCCCGCGGCTGGAGGGGTCCGTGCTGCCCGGTTCCTCGCTCCTTCCCAGCTCCTTTCCCCTCTCCCCTCTTCCCGGCAGCAGGACCCTCCCAGCAGGGAGAGCGCCTGGGAATTCGCCTTGCTGAGGGCGAAGGGAACCCACTTCCTCCGCTCAGGGTGACCCTCCGGCAGGGCTGGGCTGGCCCGGGGCGGCCCGGGGAGCCCCGCTGCTGGCCGCGCGGACCGGGGTGGCAGCGGGTGACAAAGCCATGACCCCCGTAGGAAAGCAGCCCGGGCAGGGACACCGGCTGGCGGTGCCAGGCTTTGGGCGGGGGGCGGCGGCCGAGGCAGCTCCGCGGGTGGGCAGCGGGGACCGCCCCGTCCAGCTCCGCCGGGAAAACTCCTTCCAGAGACGGGCCTGGCTCCTTCCCTGCCCTTCTGGGGGAGGCAGAGCCCAGGGGAACGTGGGGACCCAGCCCTCCGGACGCAGACACGAGCAAAGCCCCACGTGTCCGGCTGGGGGGGGGCACCTCTGCCGTCCCTCCGGCCCGTAAACCCGTGTCCCCCCCTCGGGGGTCTGCTGGGTTCTTCCCTCTCCCTCGGACCGGCGCCTGGCGGCGGCAGGCGGTGTGCAAGGCGGAGGGGAGGGAAGGTGCTGTGGTGTGCCCAGGTTGCGAGGGGAGGATTGTGTGCCACTGCTGATTAAACGCTCTCCCCGAAAGATGGTATCCGACATGAGATAATGAGGCTCCGTGACCGGCCCCAGGTTCCCTTTAAGTTTTCCCATGGACTCGAGCTGTCGCCAGTTCACAAAACGACAGTGTAAGACAGCACCACGCTACTCAGATCCAATTTACGGCGCACAAAAGCTGATCCCCAAATCCCCACTAACAAACCGGGACCCGCAGACAATTCCGATAATGTTTAGTTTTTATTCATTTCTCGACTAATTAACTGGAATCCCACCTCCTCTTCCCCCCTCTTGACAGTGCCCAATTAATCCGCAATGTATGTCAAAGGTCTGGAACCCACTGTAAACTGCTAAACCTTTGCAAAGATTTGCGTGTCTCTATATTGATCTGATTAGGACCGGGATGCTTTTTTCTCGCTATTACTGCGTGCAAAATAAAAACGTCGCGCCTTTTTTTTTTTTGTCCCAAAAGCTTTCCTTTCCCCAGCTCTAATAGGATTTCTCCAAGGCGCCTTCAAACCTCTCTGGGTGTTCATGAAAAGGCTTGAGTTTGTTTGGTTGGGTTTTTGGTTGGTGGTTTTTCTTGTTTGTTTGTTTGGTTTTTAATTTTTTTAGCAGGGGCTCAGAAAGGAATCAAGCGAGATGAAGTTATCTTCAAGACAGGAGGGGAGCGCGTGTGCGTGTGATGAGGAGTTAGACTAAATCTGGATTCCCTGTGAAACGTCTCGTCTTGGAAAATAAAGACCAGCGGGGAGGGATAGGGGTGGGATAAATGTTTTATTGGGGGTAATTATTTTTTTTTTTTCTGGGGGGTCAGTTGGTGCCGGCGCTGGGGCTGCGGAGCGTGGCTCCCCGACGGAGCGGAGCCATCCCCGGCGGCCGGGGCCGCCCGCCCCGCTCCGCTCCGCCGGCGCTGGGGCTGGGGGAGCTCGTTTCTAATCTTCGGAGGGAGCGAATATAAAAGAGGAATTTATTAGCTTTCAGGCCATCAGAGGAATAAACATTGATTTTATTGACCTAATTATGGGCCAAATGACTCCTTCCATCGATCACGTAAAATACTTCATTTGGAGAAAAACAGGCGCGGGCGCCCGGAGGCGGGGAGGAGAGCGGGTGGATGTGCTGCAAAAGGGAAAGAAAAGCAAAAGCTAGAAAATGTACGGAGGGGTTTTAATGCAGTTAACGTGCCCGTCGCGCTGGAGCTCAAGCCGTCTCCCAGACGTTACAGTGCGGATGTTTTGCAAACTAAAGCTTTTATGTCGAATTCCAATCCGGCCAGTCAAATTGGCTAAAATAGCATTAAACAAATGGACAGCGGGTTATTTATATGCCTCCCCACACACCACCGCCACCACTGTATTTTATAGACAGAGAAGAATTACTTGAAATGTATTTTACAAGCACAAGACAACATGTCGTTTCAGCCTGAGAGCAGCGATTTCTCGTAATTAGAGTAGGCTCGACACTAATAAAGAAGCAAACAGGGGGTTTTCTCTGCTTAAACCCAGCTACTGTCCCCAGCGCTTTCCTGGGGTTGTCGTTTGACGGCGAGGGAGGGGGCGCACCTGAAGGCACCTGCCCGGGGAAGGTGCTCCGGGGCGACCGGCTCCTTACGTACTCTTGCTAGGACGAGCAGGGCTCATGAAACGCGATTATTTTTATTTTTCCCTTGCTGGTGGTTGACAGCGAGACCTGACTGCATTTATTTGCTTGAGATTTTTCTTGGGGATGGTGGTCAGGGTATTTCGGGGGAGCAGGCTGTGCGGGATGAGAGGCGCTTTGGTCAGGGTGTTTGTTCCCATCTTATGTCACCTGAAATATTAGATCCCGTACACTTTCACCCAGCTTTAGATGTGAGAGCGGGGTGGGGAGTGGATATTTTCAGTCTAGCCGATTTGTAGAACTGGATCTTTCCCTGCCCCGGTCCCTAAGCTCGGTTTAGCACTTCTGCTGCCGTGCCGCGCTATTCCTCCCGCTCGGGGGCTGCCTCCCGCGCTGCAGCTCTCACGGCCACACTCCCACCACCGGGATCTGAACTCCCCCGATCCCCTTGCCCCCCCTTCCCCACCCCCCACCCCCGGGCCCGGTTATTCTGCGTCACCCGCGGTTCCCCGGCGGAGGAAGCAGAGATGCTCTCCGCCGTGGCACGCATTGTCTCGTAGCCCATAAACGCCCGGCTGTCACTTCTAATAGCTCTTTTATTGCAATTCGTTAAGATGAACGGTGCCATGGCTCCCCCTCGGCGGGGCAGAGCCGGGGCCGGGGCCGCCCAGGTGAGCACCGTGCCGGCAGGTGGGAGCGGCGGCCGCGGCGCCATCCCGTGGCCGCAGCCCACGGAGCTCCCCGCGGGGCTAGCCGGGCCCTCCGTGGGGTGGTCACTCCTGCGGGGACCCCCGCGCCCTCTCCCCGCCCCCCATGGGAGCGAGAGGTTCACCCGCCGCTCCCCCTCCCCTCCCCGATCCTTCCCTCTCTCGCATTCAGATAGTGCTTTATGCAGAACATCTGTAAGGGAAGGCAAAATAAATGACCACACTTTTACACCACTTCCTACTTAACTTCCCTTTTTATGTGGCTGCTCTGGATTTTCCGACGCTTTGTACTGCTCGAATCTTGTTTGGATGTTTCTGCATGTAATACTCTGCCCACTTTAGCTCTTAGGATGGGCTTGTCTTGTATTTTCTTTCTTTTTTTTTTTCCCCCTCTCCCACCCCCGTCCCAGCGTGCAGACAGCCTTTGACAATATGCTCTGCTCGCTTTGCTGTCGGAGGAAGAGCAGCAGGATCTGTGCTGCCTCTGTAGCCTGGACAGGGGCAAACGGCTACACAAGTGGCAGGCATTAATCACGCCTTGTCTTTGCAGAAGGTGAGATCCGTGTACGGTGCACCCACTTATTTGCTCTTAAAATCCCCCCTTCTCCTTCCAGCCCGTCGCCTTCCTGTCTCCACTGAACAGCATTTTTCCCAGACCTGGGATCCGGACGATTGTCCTAATGGTATTTAAAGAAAACACGGATTAAACATTCATTAATGCTTTTCTCCCTTATTTATACTGTAACCTCCGAAACCGCGGTGTCCTGTGCACGGAGCGTGTGTTCAGCCTTGCTCTAACGAGGAAAAAGCTGTTTGGGAGGGTGGACTCCCTCGGTGGGACCCCGAGGTGATTTGATGAACTGGGAACCAGTTTCCCAGCTGAATTTAAGCTCCCAAACCCCGCCAAGAACTGGTACCAAAGTGCTGAGCAAGTGGCTGCGCTCTCCGGGAGCGCATTCCCCGGCTTGTCCAGGGGGTCAGGAGTGATGCCCCAGCCCCCCGTCTATTTCGTCCTACCCCATCTCCCGTCTAACTGGAATAATTGCTGCCGCTTTTCTGAGACCTCCTGGGAGCGTTTTAGCTTGCCTTTAAGTCTATGCCATTAAAAGAAGCGGCTGCAGCAACAGGTGAGCGGGGGTTTTGCAGGGGTAGGAGGTGGCGGCCGGTGGCCCCGGGGGGCTGCAGGCACCGAGCCGCCCTGGCGCGCATCGACCGTGGGGAAGGATGCTCCACGCCGCACAGCTCGGCGCCGGGGCAGGGGCGAGCCCGTCGGCTCTCCAGCAAAACCTGCTCCAAGAAAAAAACAAAAACCCACAAAAAAACCCCAAACCTTTCCCCTCTAATCCTAATTACAAGAGGGGGAAGGATCCGCTCCGGGAAGCGGAGCAAGAGCTGCACAAATATTGTTTACACCTGCGACGCGAAGCTGGCTGTATTCTGCTCCGCACGGCTTTAATTGGAAATCTTTTCCGTCTGCCCCAACTCCCGGATCATCTGGGTTTAATAAATTTTCACAACACTCCTGCTGCTCTAGAGAAACGCTGTGGTAGAAGTCGGCTCTGCCCGTGTTTCTGAATCCCAGCAGAAAAGTAATTACCGTAGGAGCAAGAGTGGCCTGGGACTTGGTTTTGGTCCAGGGGAAAGGGTGGGGGGACGGGGGGAGAGAAACCTGGCCATGGAGTGGGGGCTGTAAAGCTTGTATATGTGTATACACACACATACATATGTATAGAAAAGCAAGGAGCAAGTGCAAGATCGAAAGCAGAGCCTGTCTTCTCTGCAGCCACGTGTGCCATTAAAAGCAAATAAGTCAAAGTACTTTTAAACTATAAAAACATGGGATCTTTCCCCTTCTGTTACTTTTTTTTGGGGTGGGGGGGAGGATACAGATCCCGTCTCCCCTTCTCAGATGACCTCGAAGGACCGGTTTTTTCACTTTCCCATGTGTGCGCGTTTGCGCTTTCCGGAAATCATTCTAAAGTTTGTTCAAAATACTAAACTAAAATAAAGCAGCGCTGCAAAACCTCCCACGCCCTAAAGACAGAGGAGCGGGCCGCCGGCCCCCCCCCCCCCCCCTTTTTTTTTTGTATTTTAAATCTTTGTCTGCCTTTCTTTTTTTAATTTTTTTAATTCCATCTGCTTGTGCTCCCCACGGAAATGATCTCCGGAGGGTTTTGCTGGATCGTGGAGAGGAAGGAGCTCTCTGGTGCAGCGCAGCGGGCTGCCGGTGCCCCGACGTGCCGGAGGGCCGGGAGCTGTCGGCGGGGCGGCCCGGAGCCCCCAAAGGGTGAGAGTCTGGGCTGCCGGCTCCCACCCACGGCTGCCCCCGGACGGCTCAGCCCCCGCGGGATATTGCCCCCAGAGCTGGGAAGTAGTGGGGAAGGAGGAGAGGACTTTCCCCCTCCAAATACATCCTCCGGAGCGCCGCTGGGATGGAGCCGGCAGCCCCCTGCCCTGCCCGTCGGGTGTCAGCTTCAGGCTGGTGGAAGCGGCCAAGTTCTGCGAAACTTGCCGCTACCCAGAAGTTTCCCAGGGCTGCTGGGGCACATTGCGGCCGCTTTTTGCAGCCCCCGTAGGAAGGCAGGGCGGGTGAAGCCCTTCCCTCCCCTGCGCAGGCAGATGCCAGGGGTCAAACATACAGAAGGGCTGCAGGGGAGGAAAAAAAAAACCGTTCCCAGCCGCCCTCAAACCTCCTAACTGGGGCACTGAAAAAATAAAACTCTTCCCTCCTCCCCCAGAAAATCCGTGAGGTTTGTACATTTTACTTCTTTGCGCTGGGGATAGTTTGGGCTGTGTTTCACACAAGAGGGAAGGAGCGAAATGAAATTCCTGGGGACGCGGTCACGCCGTGGTTCCATCCTCCACTGCCCAAATGCGTCGGGAACATCCACTTGTAGCAGGTTTTCGGTGCTGCAGCCCATGGCGGGCGCTGCCGTCGGGGGGAGCAGTGCGGGGTCCCGTCGCCCCGCAGGGACACGGCTGCGCCCCGGCCCGGGCACAGTTCGCTTGGGCACGGCCGGGGCTCGGGGCTGGTGACAAATGTCGCGTCCAGGCAGGAGTTGTCCGCTGCCTCCTCTTCTCTGCCGTGCACCTCCTGCCTTGGTGTGTGTGGGGGGGGCTACAGCTCTTTTTAATTGAAACCTAGTAAGGAAAATAGTAATGGATACCAGGCTGCGATGGAGGATACGTGTCCGCAGCTCCATGATGAGTGTTAGTTCAGCAGACTTTAAGAAGCCGATTCTTCTTTTCTGTCATTTCTCTATTGACAGCAGCCCCTATTAGATTTACCATGTCCTTTTGCAACAGCTGGTCCTCCCCCCGCTCCCGCGGGCCGAGGTATCAATCGATGGCCGGCTGACTTGGTGGCATCTTGAAGAAAACGGGAGCAAAGCGTGTCAGCGCCGGTGCCAGAGGCTCCCGGATCCCCTCCCTGCTCCGATGGCACCCGGCGGCTACCGTGTACCCGGGGGGGAGCTCAGCACCGCTCTGCAGCCCCGGGGGATGCTGCCCGCCCACCCTGCGGGGCGGGGGGCACCGAGGAGACCCCGGGAGGGGGATGGAGATGGGAAAGACTCTGGTTCTGGTTGTTAAAGAACACGGCTGATGGTCAAAGCAGATAAAATCGGTTTCTTTGGAGGGTGCTCTGAGTGCCTGGTTCTACTGGGTCTGCAGGGAGGCGGGGGGGGGGGGGGGTGGTGGGGGGCTGTGCAGTGTCGCATCTGGAGAGCTGGAGGGCTGCTGCGGGGGGAACCGTCCTTCCTCGGTACTGTTGTTGTGGTGTGTGTGTTTAAATAATTGAATAAACGTATCCACTCCTTCCCTCTTTCTCCCTCGCACGCAGACACACAAAGACAGCATTGAAAAGATAGATCTGTTTGACTATAGGAAACGACAATTAGTGCTACTTCCTGAGCGGCAAACTGTATGTATACGCCTGGCTATTTAAAAAAAAAAAAAAAAAAAAAAAAAAACAACAACCAAAAAACCCCACCCTTATCCAAATAGTGAACTCTATTTACAATTTCTGCTTGGCCAACGATGGTGGAAGCAGAAGGATGGGTGTAGGGAAGGCAAGGGAGGGAGCAGGGCTTGCATTTCACCTCTGCCAGCAGCACACTGGTGAGAAGAGCAAGACTGAAGGGGTGGAAAGGGCCATCGGGGGTACGTGTGCAGCGGGTGATGCTTTGTGGCAAGGAGAAACCGAGTGGTGCAAAAACGGCTGAAAAAGGATAAAAGAGGGAGAGAAGAGGACTGGCCTCAAACCTTGCTGTGCCCTGATTTGCCCCAGTCGATGAGGCTGGGCCTGGCCAGGAGGCAGAGGGGAAACCTGCGGGAGGCAGCGCTGGGTGATCCTTTATTTTCTTTTCCCATCGGTGGTAACGTGGAGACAAGTGGAGAGTGTCAGAGCTGACTAGGGATGGACAAGCTGAACACAGGTCTTGTGGGGAGGGGAGGAACTGGAGCAGGGACGGTGATCCAAGTGCGAGTGATGTTTGTGAGGGGAGTGAAAAACCATAATCCTGGAGCCCTGATGTTTGGGCTTCTACCACAGCCGGCACCTGGCAGGAGCCATGCCAGGCCAGGGGGCTCAGGAGGAGCAAGGAGATGGGGGCTGCAGAGGACAGCCTGCTGCCAGCACCGTGGTGACCCTGGGCTGGGGGGGACCGTGGTGCCTGACCCTGCAGTGGCTCTGACGTGGTCAGTGCTGGGGGCACGAGCAGCCTTTCCCAGAGGGTCGCGTCCCAGCAAGGTCTGGAGAGTAAGAAACCTCTCCAACTGCTGCTTTCTTCTCTTTTTTTCTCCAGTGCTCCAACGAGACACATGTAAGTTGTCTCTGGGCTCACCCCAGCCCTACAAAGCTCAGCTGCGCTGGGAAGGGGACCTGACCCCCAGCTCCCTCCTCTGCTTCTGTTCAGAGAGATGGGAACAGCCTCTTTGATTGCAGTGGGACACGGTGGGGCCCAGCCTGCTCAGAGAGACATGGTTTTTTTTTTTTTCTTGCTGTTTCTAATGCCTTACCATGCCCTTCCAGACCCAGGCAGGTTATTTTGCAAAGTTTTCAGGCCAGGCTTCCTGTGAAATTCAACTGGCAATCAGAGGAAGGGCTCTGGTAAAGGGAGAAGCAAAGAGCTGCTGTGGTGACACCCCCTCTCCCCGTAGCAATTTATATAGTCTGAGTATATAGACTCACTCCCTAAGGGACCCACTTCATTACACTTGTGGCCTGCAGTGCCACTCTGGGATGGAGCTGTGTCAACACGGCCCCCGTGTCCTGACACCTTTTGCTGGGCTGGGGAAGGGCCTGCACAGGGCAGGGAAGAGTTTCCCTCGGAAGAAGTGCGTAATCGCTGCTCTCCAGACGCCCCCCGCACTCCAGCCAGTATTTACTGCAAACCTGCCAAAGTAAACCAGCCCAGTGGGTTTTATTTCGGATAAACACAGCGCAGCCACGGTGGGGTGTTGCCTTCCAAAGAGCTGGAGACAGAGCGGAGGCTGCGTTGCTGGGGGAAAGGGAGGGAGGAGAGGGCTGAATCCTGCAGGGTGCAGGGTGGCTGGCAGGCAAGGATGCGCCTGAGCCCCTGGGGATCCTTGGGACCGGACCGGCAGCACGATAAGGAAATGCATCGATAGGATGCAAAACCCCACTTAGGTTGTGTACGTTGGCCTTGTTCACCACGCACCAAGGTTTGTCCTCTCCTGCAGAGCACCTATGAGCACCCAGCACACGTGGGGTTGCAAGAGACCCCTCAGGTTTTGCTGTGGGAACAGGGATTTGCGGTGTACCCCAGGGCGCGAATCCTTCCTGGTGGCACGCACCCACACAGCACCTCCACGTACACACACAGAGGTTGTGTAGCACACGTACAACCCCTCCACGCACACATGCACACCTCGGAGCTGCTCCCACAGGCCTGGGAGAGGACGTGTGGGCCCAAAAGCTGGGCTGCTTTATTTTCTTCTTGCCTCCTTCCTCCAGCTGGCTCTTCAGGCCACCGGGAGAGCCGGAACCTCTCTCCTCCCACACCTCCAACACACGCACGGGGCAGGCTCGCTGCACGCCCCGAGCTCTCGTGCAAACGCTAAAAGTTGCTTAGGAGGGTGAAATCTGAGCAAGTGGGGCTCTCCCAGCTGCTCAGCCACCAAGGCCCGGGGTCTGGACTGGACCAGGGAAAACCCAGCTAGGTGCTGGCGGTGGCGGCCCCAGGGAGCGGGGCAGAGCTGGGGAAGGTGGGAGCCGCTCCCCCCGCCCCGGCCTTTAACTCTTGTGCTCTGAGATTAGAGAACCCCGGCCTGGCCGCGCTCCGGGGAGACAGCGGGGACCTTTCATGCCTCTTTGAAGAGCCAAGATAGTGTCGGCCTTGGTGCAAGCCCAGCCTGCAGACGGCCGGGAGGCGCGGGGGCAGCGGCTATCGCGCCGTGCTATCTCACCCGACCTCCCCCCCGCCACCAGCCCCATCCCCACCTCCGCCCCGCGCCCGGCTCTTCACCGTCGCCCGCCCCGCTCTCCTCTTCTTTTTTTCTTTACCCCGCCTTCCACCCCTTCGCTTTGCCATTCATTTCTGCGGGACTCCTTATTTATTTATTTCTGCTCCTCGCTTATTTATTTATTTCTGGCAAAGAGGCGGCTAACAAGTAGCTGGAAGCACTGGCCAATATTTAACTAAGATGGCTGGCCATCAGGTCCCTTTTGTTTGCTTGCAAATTAATCATCCAGCGCGCAGTCGGCGCCAGGGTAGATTTATCACACACAGAAGGGGGAATGAGGCGGCCGAAGGGAGACAAAGACTGTTCGCACCTTCCCGCTTTTGATCTTAGATTAGTGCAGCCTCCCTTCATAATACGAGTCTCCAGGGGGCTTCGTCGGGGAGGTCACTCGGAACTGGCGGAAGTTTGCACGCCATTAGCCAGACGCTGAAATTGGAAATCATAAGCGGCAAACATTTTATTTCGCTGCGCGGGTGGGTGCGAAGTGCGGTGCAAGGTGCGGGGAGGCGCGGAGGGCGGCAGCGGCTCCGGCCTCTGCCGCCGCGCCCAGGACGCTCTCCGGAGGGGTGGGCGCGGGGGTGCGGGCGCGGCGAGGCTCCGGGCGGCTATGCTTGTCCTGCGGGAGCCCGTGGGCACTGCCTGTGCACCGCCTGGTCCCCGGGAGAGACCGGTGGCCTGGTTGGGGCAAATTGCGGTAAACTTCTTGAAGCCGCCAGGCGTTTGCTGTGGGCTCTGTTAAAAGGCGGGCATTGGGTTTGGGGGTTCCCTCCGCCGCGGCGGCTGTCGGCAGGAGCCCGAGAATCGGTTCCGAGCAGAGGTTGGGAAGACTCCTACTCGTCATTGATAACGAGTTGCCACAGCCCATCCCAGCGCTGCGCGGGTAGCCAAGCTCCTGGCTTCGCGAAACACATCAGCCTTGCCCCCCCCCCCCCCCCCTCCTCTTTGAACGCATTACTCCCGCTTCCTTTCCTCCCTCCTCCTCTTTTCTCCATCCACCCCCACTCCCGACCAAAGGGGAGATATTTTGGTGAATGCAAAGAGATCCTAGACGCTGGTTACTACAGGGACTTCACCAAGCTGGCGCCAAGCGCTCTTAACCATGTGCGTCAAAAATGCAATGTTAGAAGAGCTAATCACTTTAGAGGTTCCGCTCCCATCTGCGCGCAGCCAGCGCCGAGCCCCCGCACTCCTCCGCTCCGCTCCCGCAGGATTATCTTCCCCTCTTTCAAGCAGGATGGGGTGTCGGGAGACTCCCCAGCCCCTTCCCCCCCCCCCCCCCGGGATGGTGTGGGTGATGATTCGGCACCTCCCCGCGCTGGGCTGTCACGCGTGGGCGCCCCGCGCCCTGCGTGCCCACAGCTCCCGCGACACGCACACAGCCGCAAGCCCCCTCTTGCTGCTCTGGACTGTCACCCCCAGGGAACGTGTCTTCCCAGAAACTTCCCAGGCGGATCCCGCCCGGTTCGTCCCTCTCCATTGGGCCGGCGCAGCCCCACGCGTGATGCCTTCCCGGGGGGGTGGGGGGGTGGCTCCATGCGGGCCCGGCCGTGGGGGGCGGCCCGGGGATGGGCAGCCCGGGGATGGCCCCCCCGCCCCGACGCTGCCCCGGCCGGGCGCAGGGAACGCCGCACTTCCCGTCTCCTCCCCGCGCACCTCATGGAAGAGGAGGGGTGTGGGAGCGTAACCCTCTCGGCGCCGGTGCCAGCCGAGTGGCTATAATCCTCCGCGCCGAAGAAAGAAAGAAGACAAAAAAAAAAAAAAAGAAGAATGAATTTAAAAAATCCCATTTTTTTTTTTAGCTGCCCCCCGCGATTAGCAGCCGCCGGGCCCGGGGCTGAGCCGGGTGGCGGCCCCCGCCCGCCTCGCCGCAGCCCGCAGCCGCCCACCAGGACAATAATAACGGCGGCCGCGGCCGCTCGGGCAGCCGGGGCCGAGCCCGGGCCGGGGGAGCCCCGCAGAGCTGCCTCCGCGCCGGCTCCCACACCCCGGGGCTCGTCCCGAGGTTTGCGGGGGGAAGGAAGGAGACCAGCCCCCGGCCTGGAGGTTCTGTCTCGTTTAAAGAAAGCTGCTTTCCCGGGGGGAGGGGGGGGACACCGGGGGTGACACCAGCTCCGGCGGCTGCGGGGACCGGCGGCAGCCGCGACGCGGCGAGGATGGGCGAGCGGTGCGGCGGGCCCAGCGGCCGCCCGAGGTGGGTCTGGGGCGGGAGGGGGGGGGGCACGGTGGGGCCTCAGCGCCCGGAACGGTGCGGTGTGGTGCGGTACGGCGGGGGGCACGCAGCGCCGGACATCCCCACCCCCACCCCTCCAACACCCCCACGCGTGGAGCCCCCCCGCTCCCGGCGCGCCCTCGCCGTCCTCCAGCGCTGCCAGCAGCCGCTGCTTTGGAAGGTCCTACCGGGCGGCCGGCCGGCGGAGAGCGCAGGGAAGTGCCCAGCCTGCCGCCGCGCCGGGGCCGGGGGGCGAGGCGGCCCCCAGCACCCCCCCTAGAGGCGGGTGCCGCCGGCCGCCCTCCCCGGCGCTGCCTGCTCCCTCCCCTCTGATCATGTTGACATATTCACACGGC
Organism: Falco naumanni; assembly: GCF_017639655.2. Classification (NCBI taxonomy): domain Eukaryota; kingdom Metazoa; phylum Chordata; class Aves; order Falconiformes; family Falconidae; genus Falco; species Falco naumanni. The sequence continues at coordinate 91,240,337 of NC_054054.1, read as the reverse complement.
CCGGAGTACTAGTGATGCTTTGCTGCAGCGTTACAGTTTCCGACACCTTCTTTTTATAACTCGGCTCTGTCCCCCTTCCACTCGACCTGTCAAAACCACGCCTATGGAGCCTCACAATTGGTCCGAAAGCGTCAAAGGGCCAATCAAGGAGGCTGCAGCTCCCCTGTAACCCACAACACATCCATACAATCCGGTGCACGCAGAGCACAGGCTCACAGGGAATTCTCAGAGCTGAGAGGCTCCTTCTCCCTCTCTCTCTCTCTCTCTTTTCCTCTCTTTCTCCCCCCCTTTTTCTCTTCCTTTCTCTTTCCCTCTCTCTTTCTCCCTCTCTCCTTTGCTGGAGCGCTGCTGGAGAGGAGACAAGAGCGTAATTCTTCCAGATTTTTTTTTTTTTTTAAGGCAGAGTGAAAGAGAAAGAGAGGGGAAAAAATAAAAAAAAAAGGAAAGGAGGAGGGTGAAAGAAAGAAGAGATCCTGATGGAAATCAGGGCAACCTGACCAGCTCCTGCTTGGAGAGGGGGGAAGGCGAGGCGGAAACGAGATTTCCCTACAAGTTTTTTGCTGCTGAAGGTTGCTCAGGAGCCTTCCTCGGTCGGCGAGGGGGGGTGGGTTTGTTTGCTTCTTTCTGCTTTCCCTCCCTTCCCAGCCTCTGCTCTGCAGCCTGACCGTACGGAGGAAAGGTGGAGGGGTGGGGGGGAGGGGGGGGGGAGAGCCAGCCACCCAAAAAGAAAACCCAGCTTCGAGCCGTCACCCTCCGCCACGAAAGAAGAGAAGGGAGATTGAGACTAAGAGAAAAAAGAAGAAGAAAAAAAAAGATCTCGGCTTGTCCAGCCCTTCTGCGGCAACAGGAGCAGACAGCGAACCCGGTGGATTTTTTTTTTTTTTCCTTTCTTCGGCGTTTATTTTCCAGCGCACGGACTTCCACTCCGGAGAAAAAAAAAAAAAAAGAAAAAAAAAAAGATCAACAAAACAAACGCAGAGGCCGAACACAAAAAAAGCAAGACTAATAATGAACAATCCTGTTAATCCGCTGTCCCGAGGGCTGGGGATGTGCCCCGGCTCGGGAAGTTGTAGGCTGTAGAAGTTCTGCCTCTCCCCCATGTACTGTGCTTTCTAGAGCTTGTTTCCCCCCCCACCCTTTTTTTTTTTTTTTTTTTTTTTTTTTTTGGTGCTTTATTGCTGTTATTGTTACTATCTTAATTTTTCTTCTTCATGATGTGCTGTTAGAAACCACTCCGGGACTACTCCAGCAGTAGGAAGACCGAGGAGTGGAGTGGATGAATATACCGATGAGAGATCCAGTAATCCCTGGGACAAGCATGGCTTATCATCCTTTTTTACCTCACCGGGCACCGGACTTTGCCATGAGCGCAGTGTTGGGACATCAGCCTCCCTTCTTCCCGGCTCTGGCTTTACCTCCCAACGGGGCAGCCGCCCTCTCCCTTCCCGGGGCTCTGGCTAAACCCATCATGGATCAGTTAGTGGGGGCTGCAGAGACTGGTATCCCCTTTTCTTCCCTGGGTCACCAGGCAGCAGCCCATCTGAGGCCTTTAAAAACTCTGGAGCCAGAAGAAGAGGTGGAAGATGATCCGAAAGTGCATCTGGAAGCCAAAGAGCTTTGGGAGCAATTCCATAAAAGAGGCACGGAGATGGTGATTACCAAATCGGGAAGGTAGGTCTGGGTCGGGGTTCGTGCCTCTCCCCCCCCCCCCCCCCCCAATCCCTGCACCCCACCAGGCTGCTCCAAAGCAAGGCTGTTTCACCGGCACTTTTCTCCACAAAACTCCTTTCACCTGGAATTACAGAAAGTTTTAGGCGGCTGAAGATCCAAGCCCATCTCGGGCACCATGCTGCAGGGAAAGGCTCAGCCACGACCTGGCCCTGCTCAGCGTGTGCAGGGGGTGAGAGGGTCCTTTCATGGTTCAGTAGCTTAATGCTTTCTGGAGAAGGCTGGTAGCAGAGAGAAAATAATTTGGGGTTGGAAAAGGAGCTGGCCTGACTTCAGCTTTGCTACATGTATTTTTTTCTTCCTTGAGAAAGAGAAAGGGGAATAAAGGAAAAATTCTGTGGAGCGGTGCATGGCTGCTGGTGAGGCAGGAGCTGCAGAAAGGCAGACAGGCTCGGTTTATCAGTTCCTTCGCTTGTGCCTCTCTCTCTACCGGGATCTAGGCGTGCATTTGTGCTGACTAATTAGATCTGGAAATGCACAAAAAGCTGACGAAAATACCCAGCGGTCCTGCAGCCGCTGCTGTGGTGGTGGGGAAGGGTTTGCAGCTCCATGCTGCCTGTCCCTGTATTTATATAATCTTCACGTGGGAATGAATGAACATACACGGCACGTCCACGCTCAGCATTTCTGCTTTTTATAGGTTTACCCATCTGAAATCCCTCTCTGTATTCACTACTCATTGACATCTGTGCTCTTTTACAACTCTGCCTATCGCTGTGATGACACACAAGGAGAAAACCCCCTTCCCACCCGGGTGTTTTTATAAGGGACTCTCTTAGAAACCTCCCAAACAATTTGCGTGTAATTTGCCAGGAGAATAACTCGAGGAAGCCACTCCTGAAAAGTCTTCTTAGATGGCCTTCAGCTGCCTTGCTGGAGCCTCACCTACTTGCAGAGCACCGGTTGCAGGCTACAGGCTCAGGGGAAAAAAAACAAACAAACAAAGACCAGCAAGGAGGAGGGGAAAAATAATCCCCTCGCCCATTTTACTGCTTTCCCGAAGTTTTCTTTGTTAATTGTGGTCAAAAGTTTTTGCGGGAGAACCTCGGCGAGTGTTAAGCGCTCTTACAAGTTGCAAAGTCATGTGTTTCCTTTTAAGTTGAGATTGCTGAATGCCAACCGCTCGATATAATAAACAGCAAATTTGTGGTATCCTGTTCCAGTTTGGAGCTGGACTGGGGCGTGCAGGGGAGCAGGGTTGCAGGGAGCCCGCTGCACGATTGGGGTGTCACGGGCCGGCTGTGGCGTGGGAAGCCACGGCAGCCACTCTGCCTCACGGTAGGGTTTTGGTTTTTTTTTCTCCTCCTCTGCAAAGTGGGAAAACTTCCCTCTCCACTCTTCGTCGGTGGACTAGGTTATAATAATGTGGAATATTTATTTTCTCGGGGTGCAATCTGTTCCCATGTCTTTGTTTAGCAGGAGAAAAGGGAAATAGGGAGAGACCCGAGAGCCCCAGATGACGCTTTGCAGTTTAGGACTGGCAGAGGGTAGGCGCCCGCTGATTTCCAGGGAGCACGTACCTCTTCCCTCCGCCTTCCATCCCAGGGACCATTTTCTCCTGAAACTTTTAAGTGTTTGAGAAATCTTTTTGTTGGGGGCGGGGGTGAAGCCTTTTTGCTGGGCGGGGGACGACACACACGACTTTTCTGCTTCTTAGAGCTGAAGCGATTGCTTGGTAGACACGCTACCGAGATTCAGGAGCTTATTTAAATGCTGTAATGAATTTAATTTTACTTTTGTCTTGTCTTTTCTTTACCTCTCCCCCCCCCCCCCCCCCCCCCCCCCCGCCCATAGGAGAATGTTTCCTCCATTTAAAGTGAGATGCACTGGACTGGATAAAAAGGCCAAGTACATTTTGTTGATGGATATTGTGGCGGCTGATGATTGTAGGTACAAATTCCATAATTCCCGGTGGATGGTAGCCGGCAAAGCTGACCCTGAAATGCCAAAGAGAATGTACATCCACCCGGACAGCCCGGCCACCGGCGAACAATGGATGTCCAAAGTCGTCACCTTTCACAAGCTGAAGCTCACTAACAACATCTCTGACAAGCACGGATTTGTGAGTGCCTTTTACACCTTCCCCCGTGCCCCCCTTCCCCTCCCTCGCTGCCTGGCCGGAGCGGGGGTCCTGGTGGGGGGGACCCTCCCAGGAGCGCAGCGGCTGCTGGGCTGGAGCCGTGCCCACAGCCCCGGCTGGCAGCTCCCGCGGCGGCTGGAGTGTGGGGAAACTGGGAATGAATCCCCCCGCCAGGCGCATCTGCCCGCTTTTATAATATTCCGTGATTTTTTCTGTTGCTGAGGTCAAGTCTAAACACTCGAGTTTATTCTGTAACCTCTCCGTGCCAGTCAGCATTAACTTTAGCGATACATTTCCAGCATAGCACAACTCGGTATTTCTCGGAGCTGTGGTGACTTCATATATATCTCTATCTATATTTTATTTTTTTAATAGAGTTGATAATACTTTTTAAGCGTAGGAAAATGATATGCATATGTGTATAAAGGGCTTAAAGGCCTAAGTACGCAAACATTTAAATATATATTAATCTGGATAATGTAAAGCAAGCCGGAGTGAAAATAAACAGGGACCAAAATCAGAGGTCAAGTTGCCCATTCATGTCTGTCCGCTCCTTTACATTTACTGGGTGTGCAGAGATAAAAACTTACCCTAAGAGTGAAATCAAACAAACCTGCTGATAAGTGCTCGGACGATCCTTGCCATTTCTTTCTATTCCTGGGAAAGCCTCCGCCTTGGAGCCAGGGGTTGCTGGTGGTGGCCGCGGTCGGGGGATCTCTAATGTGCCGAAGATTGCATTTGCTGGCTGTGATTTGATTAGACGATACATTTTTGCCTTTTGCAGAAGGGCTTAAGTGGATTGGGGCGAGCAATTAGACCTAGCCAAGGCTCTCGTGGTGGCGTTGCTATTGTAGCTGCTGCTGCTTTACTTGATTTTATTTTATTACTTTTTTTCACTTTGAAATCAAAAGACGTTGCAGCCAGAACCCAAACAGCTTCTCCCGCTCTCCTAGGAGAGTTCTGCTGGGATTGCCCCCCTCCTCTCCCTTCAAGAGGTCCGGCGGGGAGAGCCTAGCTCCGGCGAGCTGGAGCTGTCAGTGCTTTTTGTTGGATGCTGCAAGGCGTGTGCGTGTTTGGAGTGTGCTCGGCGGGGAGGAGGAGTGAGGGGAGGAAGGAGAGGGAAGGCAAATTAGGAAGAGAAAGTGCCGATGGCTGGGGGAAGTGCGAGGCGGGGGTGCTGCTCCTGCTGACCGTCTTCTTTCCCCTCCTCTGCCCTCTCTGCTCCGGCCGCTGCCCCCCCGCCCCCAGACCATTTTAAACTCCATGCACAAGTACCAGCCCCGGTTCCACATCGTCCGAGCCAACGATATTCTCAAGCTTCCCTATAGCACGTTCAGGACCTACGTTTTCCCGGAGACTGAATTCATCGCAGTGACCGCATACCAGAATGATAAGGTAAGGAGATGAAGAAAGGATTTGTTTTACGTGTTTTGGCTTTTAAGAGAGCTTTTACTCTGCATTGTTCCTTAAAAATCACGAAGCCCATCCCGCTTCTCTCTCTCCCCCACCTCTTCTTTCCCCCAAAACCTCCTTGATCCAACTTCGGGAAGGCGCTGGGGGAGGGGGTCGAGCACTCTCCTAACCCGACCTCGCCGAGGGCAGTTAGAGGGAGGTCAGGGGGGGCTGTTTAGTTGGGTTTTTACCAGTACCTCTCCCCGGTATGGGGAAAGGGGTAGGATGGGGTGGGGATCGCTGCTCTCAGTGTGGATTTAATCTAAGATGCATCAGAGGGGAAGAAAAAAAGAGAGAGGGAAAAAAAATCGGCTCCGTGTGTCGAAAGACAGGGGGGAGAGCAGCAGGGCTGGAGATTTTGTAATTTTTCCTGGCCTTTGTGCTGTTTTAGCTCCTTTAACAGCAATTGGCAATAAGGCTGGAGCGCACGTCTGGTTCCTATTATTATTATATTATGATTTTTTTTTTTTGCATCCTGCAGTGTTTTATTATTTTTTGTGGTGCAGAAATATGCTCTGATCAGAGAGGGGTATCTCGCTTGAATTTAGCTGGAAGGTCTGAAAAAGCCAGTGTGAGAAAGTTTTGCAGCACTGCAGACGCTGCCTTTCCATTTCTGCTGGTTTACTGTCGCTTGCGACGAAGGTGGTATATTTGAGAGAGTGGCAAATGGTGAATTTACGATAATTAAGTCAAGTGGAAGGAAGCGAAGGAGCCAAAAAAGGGGCTTTGATTTTTTTCTGTCTATAAATTATAACTTTGCGTGCGTGTGCGTTAAGCGCAGAGGGTCTGGATGTGCAGCCCCCACTCACTGCAGCTTCCCTGTGCCGCTCTCTGTCCCTTCACATCCTTCACTCTTAAAAATCTGCACCCTTCTGCCCTCGGTTTCCAAAAGGCCACTTCTCCCTCGGGGTTCGGGCGATTTTCCTCTCTCGCTGCGGCCGGGCGTTTGCAAGGAAACGGAAAGAAAATGTGTGTACAGAGAGTAGACTTTGCTTTGGGACTTATCAGCAGGGCTGTTCGCCCCGGTCTATCAGCTGGGGCCGGCTTGGGTGAAGGACAGAAATGAGCATATTTGTCTGATTGCCATGAAATCGCCTGGAAAGCGGCGTGCGGGAGCGGCGGGGAGCTCTCGGCTCCGGCGCCCTGGGAGCCGCCTCGCCGGCAGGTCAGAAGGCACAGCCGGGATCACCTGGATTAACCGTCCTGCTGCTTTTGAGCAGTGGGGTTTCTTGCTCTTTCCTGATCCCGCGTGTGCGGCGGGGGGTGGGGGTAACTCGGGAGCCGGGGCCGGTCTTGCCCGGCACTCAGCGGCAGGCAGGGGTTTGCTTTCGGGGTCCGGCTCTGCTCTCAAATTGAAGGGTTGCAGTGCTTTCAGCCCGGCCCAGGACCAGGGCTGGGAGCGGAATGGTGGGCAGGCAGCATCCCCTTTCCCACCCCGGTATCCCGTTATAGTGAGGGGAGCCCCTGGCCAAGCTTTGAATCCCTCTCTGCGCATCATATGTGTAGGCACAGGGAGTTGCGGGGTGTCCCGCTCTGCCCCCCCGGTCCCTCCAAACACAGGAAGAAACAGACATTCCCTGCAATAACCTGAATCTTGAGGAGACCCCCAAACATTCACAAAAAAACCTTACACTACTACCCCCCCAAAAAAAATCAACTCCTGGCACCCCCAGTACCCCAACACACACGCGGAGCATAATGCGATTATATAAAGTATTTTATTATAGCAAGGGGGTGGGTATGATTCCTTTGCGGTTTAATTATGGCATTCAAAGAGTTTTAAGCACAGGCATAACTTGCATGGATCGCATTGCACGGCTCAATTAATTCCGACGTGATGGCAGCAACACGGGGCTCTTTCATTGCCACCACAGCCCGGGTCACTGGCCAGGGGATTGAGGGCAAGCTGCCTCCAAACCAGCTTGGGAAAACAGGGAGATTCACCCCAAACCCAGGGACCTTTGCCCCCTGCCCTGTCCTGCTCCTTCTGGGGTCCTGCCAGTACTGGAGGGGGGACTGGGGAGAGGAATTTTTTGCTGTTACTTTTTAATACAAAATCTCCTGATCTCTGCCCCAACCCCCTGCCCTTTTTTTTTTTTTTTTTTTTTTCATCCTATAGATCACTCAATTAAAAATTGACAACAACCCCTTTGCCAAAGGTTTTCGGGACACCGGGAATGGAAGGAGGGAAAAAAGGTGAGTCTGGACAGATTATATATAGGCACCTCGTTTGGTTTTCATGTGTAAAGCTCAGGACATGAACAGGTCAAAATCACCTCGCCTCGCCTCCAAACCACACTTCTCCCCGCCAAAATTCATAAGGATCTTGTCATTAATAACGCCAAACTGATTGCATGGGAATTCTTTCCTGCTTTCCACATTTATTTTTCACATCACAGGGAATGGCTGGCCAAAGGGATGGTGGTACATTAAACAAATATCACTGGAGAAAGAAGGTTCCCTTAAAATTTTGAGAGGGAACATTACATTATAGTTTGTGTCTGGGACTAGGAAAGAGGGAGAAGTGAGGGCAGAGCTGATCGCTGATTCAATCTCTTCAGGCATTTTCCCGGGGACTATGTCGAAAAGACTAAAATGTGGAGGAGAAACATATAAATAAACTGTTTTGACAGAGGTGTCTTGTGAATATGGAAGTAATTAATGATAGAAGATTCTTAATTTTTCTAAAAGCAGCCAGACGCAGTTTGTGCCCCAGTTAGACAGCTAGACAGAACTTGTTCTAATGGGACTGGATTTTTATTTTTAATATTGGAGAAAATTGAGAAAGGGGTGATTTTTTTTTTTCCTTTGGTGAGGGATATATCTTTTGTTACAGCAGACAGAATATTTTAGCTGTTTGCACTTTGATTTAGATAATGAATAAATCTATCTGTTTCTCCTTTTTTAACAAAAAAAAAAAAAAAGGGGGGGGGGGGGGGGGAACACGACACACGACTGTAATGTAAAACAAGGGGCCTTTTTCCCTGCCCAGCACTGAGCCCAGCGTGCACACACACACACACATGCATATGCACACATGCCAGGTCCTCTTGTCCGTCAGTGTGAAAATAAAGCCAATGCTGGAGCCACAGGACGGAAATGATTTCTAATTTCTCTCTAAATATAAATAGATTTTTACTCGGGGTTAATTGTTGGTGAAAAGATTACATAAAGTGCCTAACAAAATAACCACTTCCTAGCAATCTTAGCAACCATTAAGATGGCTCATATCTCTGGAACATCCTCGCCTTTTAAAAGCTAATCTCCAGGGAATGCTTCCCTCTCCCCTCCGCCCCTTGTCTTTAATATCTGCCCTCACTGAGTTGCTGTTCACCGCTTCCAAGAAATCTCCTCTTATTAGCAGCCAAGCCCTGCCTGCGAGAAGCGTTCCCCCCTCGAGGGGACCTTGGCCCTTAACTCCTCTGCCCCAGTCATCCCCAAATGAGATCGCAAGAAGGGGCTGGGGAAGGGATGGGGGGTCCCTGGGGTGGTCCCCGGGGGGGTTGCCGGGGTCCACTTGCCCAGCGGGTGCGTATGCCCGTAGGAAGCAGCTGACCCTGCAGTCCATGCGGGTGTACGACGAGAGGCAGAAGAAGGAAAACCCCACCTCGGATGAGTCCTCCAACGAGCAGACGGCCTTCAAGTGCTTCGCCCAGTCCTCCTGCCCTGCCGTGCCTGCCGTCGGCACTTCCAGCCTCAAAGGTGAGAGCTGCGGCCCCCGGGTCCCCCAGGACCCCCACGGGGAGAGCCTGGGTGCCTGCTCTGTGGGGGGACAGATCCTGGCCCGTACCACTGCCCTTGGGCACTGGCCTGCCTTCCTTCCATCCTTCATTCCTTCCTTCCTTTAGCTTGCCTTCTTTTCTCTGTTTTCTCTCTTTACTCTCTTCTGTCCTCTCACTTCTTTCTCCACTTTATCTCTTTTCTTTTCCCTATTTCCCTCTTCTTCCTGCTTTCTTCTTCTTTCTTTGCACCTTTCCCTTTCCCTATTTCCCTCTTCTTCCTGCTTTCTTCTTCTCTCTTTGCACCTTTCCCTCTCCCCTTCTTTTTCTCTCTCATTCTTTCCCTCTGCCCTCCTCACTCTTCCTCTCCCTCCTCCTCTCCGTCTCTCTCTGCTGCACGTTCATTCCTCCCCTCCTTGGTTCAGAAAGGAGCCAGCTCCAAGTCAAGGGAGCAAAGACAGACCACGGGGCAAAAGTTCAAAACTGGAGTCACTCCATTAATATTCCTCTCTGAATCTGTTATTAGAGGAAGGATCTTTCCCCTGGATACAGTCCCGAACTTTGTTATAGAAAAGTCACCCTTGATTTCTCTCCGTGCGGGGTTGGGAGCTGTCTGCAGCTCTCTCACATGTATTAATCCATCCAGGGGCGGGGGGTGCAGGGGGAGGAGGAAACAACCTCTTTTTTGTTGCTGCTTTACTCGTTTGTTTAAAGTCCTGCCGAGCTGAGGGGAGGGGACCCGAAAAGCAAACCAGAGCTTCGCACCTGGGGCGCTGAAATTAAGAGATGAAGTGCAGAGGAATCCGGCGAAGCCGTGCATGCGATTGGGGGGTGGGGGTGCAGGGGGTGATGGACGCGGGGGTGGGGGTGCGTGTTCAAAGTTTGCCCATTGAAAGGGCTGAAAACTTGGAAAAAGTTCTTAGGAGACACATCCCCAAGGCCCTCCAACCCGCCGGCAGGACGGTGCTGTCCCTGCCGCTCCGCTGTCTCTGCCGCGGCCGAGGGGGGTCCCCGGGGGGTCCCCGCAGCCCCAGGCAGCCCCGGCGGAGCCGCTGGCCCGGCCCCACCCCGCTGGGGGTCGCTCCCCCGGGGCCGCTGCTTTGTTTCGCAGCCGGTTTTGCTGCCCTGTGTAAAGCTCGGGCTGGCTGGGATGGGGCGGACAGTGGGAGCTGTGTGTGTGTATATTTATATGATTATAATAATAAAAAAGGAAGTATTTACATCTAAACCTCTGGCCGGCGTGGAAGCCTCTGTGCCCCCTTGCCCAGCCCGACGGGGACTGGGGGCTTTAGGGACGCGCAGCGCCGGATCCCAGCGCCGGGCTCCCTTTGTCTTGCAGATCTCTGCCCCAGCGAGGGAGACAGCGATGCAGACAGCAAAGACGATCCCTTGCTAGAAGCCAACGAGTCGGGCAAAATCAGCACGACCACCACCCCAGCTCCGGCCAGCTCCGCCGCGCCCGCCGGAGACGACCCCCGGCAGAAGGGGGGCAGCCCCTCCAAAAGCCACTTCTTCCCCGGTGACTCAGCGGGGAGTCGGAGCCGAGAGAGGACGGAGAAAGCCCCTCCGGACTCCCGGCACAGCCCGGCTACTATCTCTTCCAGCACCCGGGGGGGAAGCCTGAGCGGCGAGGAACTGAAAAGCCCCCTCAGGGATGGCCCCAAGGTAGATGAGAACCGGCTGCTGGGGAAAGAGCCCTTCGCCCCCCTGACGGTGCAGACCGACAGCGCGGCCCACCTCAGCCAGGGACACTTGCAGAACCTCGGCTTCCCCCCCGCCCTGGCCGGCCAGCAGTTCTTCAATCCGCTGGGGAACGGGCACCCGCTGCTGCTGCACCCCGGGCAGTTCGCCATGGGGGGGGGCTTTCTCCGGCATGGCCGCGGGGATGGGGCCCCTGCTCGCCACGGTCTCCGGGGCATCCGCCGGTGTCTCGGGACTGGACAACACGGTCATGGCCACGGCGGCGGCCCAGGGACTCTCGGGAGCATCGGCGGCCGCGCTGCCTTTCCATCTGCAGCAGCACGTCCTGGCTTCTCAGGTAGCTCACTTCCCCCCCCCCCCCCCCCCCCCGCTGCCCCTCTGGAGCAGGGGGGGCCGTCCCGGGGAAGGAGGGGGCAGCGGAGCACCCCTTTGGGTCCCCCCCCACCCATCCCCGGCTCTCCCGGGTTTGGGGAAAGCTGGGAGGTGGGAAAGCCCCGGGGGGTGTGTGTGTGAAGGGGCGGGTGGCCCACCTTGAACTCCCGGAGCTCTTCCACCCACCCCGCTGTCCTCTGGCTCCCGTGCTCCGTGACACTGTGCCGGGGCCAGACCTCTGTCCCTCCCCCGCCGCCCCGGGGGCTTGGTGCCCCCCCCCCCCCCCCCCCGGGCAGTCCCAGCGCGCAGCTCCGCGGTGCGGGGCGCGTTGCAGCCTGCGGAGCTGAGCCGCCGGCGGGGGAGCGGCGGGGGGCTGCCCGGGGGGGGGAGGGGGGTGGGCGGAACTGGCCGTACCCACCGGGACAGAGCGTTTGGACAGACCGTTTGCCCCAGCGAAAGAAAATCTTCCCGCGGGAGAGAGACACCACGGCCCTTCTCTCATTGCGGCCCCTCTTGGGGCTGGCGGGAGGGGGCAGGCGGGGTGGGGGCCGTGCGGGTTGAGCCTCGGCAGGGTCTGCCTCGGGGGGGCGGGTGGGTTTGGCCTCGGCACTGGGAGGACGGGTCTTCATCCCCTCCCGTGGGCAGCAGCTTGGCCGCTGTCAGCTCTCCCAACTGGCGTGTGCGTGGGGGCTGCTGGCGTGGGGGTGCCGCGGAGCATCCCCCGTGGGGGGGATGTGCAGGCCGGTAACCCTTTCCTCTCTCTCCTCCTTTCCCGCAGGGCCTGGCCATGTCTCCCTTCGGAAGCCTCTTCCCCTACCCCTACACCTACATGGCAGCGGCGGCCGCCGCCTCCAGCGCCGCCTCCAGCTCGGTGCACCGGCACCCCTTCCTCAGCGCCGTGCGGCCGCGGCTCCGCTACAGCCCCTACCCGCTGCCCGTGCCCCTGCCCGACGGCAGCAGCCTCCTCACTACCGCCCTACCCGGCCTGGCTGCCGGCTCCGGCGAGGGCAAGGCGGGGGGACTGACCGCCAGCCCCGGCTCCGTGCCCCTGGACTCCGCCTCGGACCTCACCAGCCGTTCGTCCACCCTCTCCACCGGCTCCGTCTCCCTCTCCCCCAAACTGGGCGCGGACAAGGAGGCGGCCACCAGCGAACTGCAGAACATCCAGCGCCTGGTCAGTGGGCTCGACCCCAAGCAGGACAGATCCCGCAGCGGCTCCCCATAACCCCCCTGCCCTCTGGGGGCTCATTTCAAATCAGTCTCGCAGTGCACTTTGTTTGAAAGAAACCACATCCTCCACCCCGCGAGTGTGTTGTTTTGTTGTTGTTGTGGGTTTTTTTTATCTCCCTCCTTGATTTTGTTTTTTCTTCCCTTTCTATTTTTTTAATATAAAATCCCCCGGCGCGCTTACCAACAGAAAGGTATCTGGCGAAGCAGGGGGGGTGAGGGTGGGGAGAGGGTCGGGGATGGGGGAGTGGAACCGAGGTGGGCGACCTGGGTTGGAGGCTGCTCGCAGGGAGCAGGCTGGCCAAACCAGGTCACCAGCGGGGTTGTAGCATCCTCCTCTCTCTCTCTTATTATTTTTTTTTAAACTGTGTAAAAAAAGGAAAAAAAAACCAACAGAAAAACAGAAAAACAAGCACCTAAAAGCAAAAATAAAAGAAAAAAATCAAACAAACGTATGAATAAAAATTAAGTAAGAGAAGTGATTTTTTTTCTTTCCGAAAGAAAAGCGTGTAAGTAACTTGCATATCGGTTCTTCAACAGTTGTTTCCTGGGCGGGTTGTTAACGACAACCCCCTTAGTCAATATTAAGGGAAGCTGTGTGTTTAAAATATTATTGTGATGTCTGAGAGCCAGTCGGTGGCTTTTTTTGCATGTTCCATAGTAGTCTGCTTTTTTTGGGCTGGGTGGGGTGGGGTATTTTTTTATTTCGGTGGGGTTTTGTTGTTTATTTTTAATGCTCGTTTCAAATCCCAGGGAAAAAAATATTATTAATAATAATAAAAACAAAAATAAGACCCTCGTCCCTCTACCTTAAACATCCTCCCTGTAGCAACAACAGTAAGAAGTGTAGTTGGAAAGGAAAAAAAAAAGTGAATTTATTTTATCTAAAAATCTCTGTAGCTTGACTGTAGGTTTATCACAGCTTTCCCTCTTTAATTGTATATGCAATAACAAGGTTTAAACATACTGAAAAGAAGAAAAGAGCGGACGCTATTATTAAAGTATTTATGTAATTATTTGATAACTTGTAAATACGTGGAATATGAATACTCGAAATTAAACTTTAATTTATTGACATTGTACATATCTCTGTAAATACGACTGCAGCTGTCTTTTTTTTTTCCTTCTGTTTTTATTTTTAGTCGCTTTCATTTCAGCTTCATAATTCCTTTAAACATACACCCCGACCCAGAGGAGAAATCCCCCCATTTCTGAGAGCTCACTTTTTAAATCTGAGTTCACCCCAGAAAACCTGACCTCGTCCTTTTGTAAAGGAGCCGAATGCAAAAGGCAAAGCAGTAACAAAATTAATCAAAGACCTTTAAAAAAAATAAAAGAAAAAGCAGTGTGCCATGGTAGCTTTTAATCCTCGATTTCTTCAGTGTTCAAAGCGCTACTTTCCGCATAAAATGTCCACGACAAAAAAAAATATATACGTTAATACACGACAACAGGCTTCTCCAGTGGCTTGAGAGAAAAAAAGATGAAGATTCTAGGTTTTTCTTTACTTTGTATTATTTTCCCCCGTTTCCTTGGTGTGTCAAAAAAACAACCCCGCGATGGAGTTTTACTACTGTGCTTATTGTTGTCTTTGTTTGAGTGAGTGCATATTTTCTTGGCTTGAAAGTCAGGTGCTCAGAGCTGGTTCAAAGAAAAAAAAAAAATGAAGGTATATTTTGTGTTATATAAATGTTGAGAAGTTCTTGCTATTTTTTTCCTGTACTTTTTTTTTTCTTTCCCTTTTAAAAGTCACTGAAGTTTCAATAAATTTTTATTGAAATGTCTTGGGCGTACTGTGAAATGCCTTCACCCCAATCCTCCCGAAAAGTGCCTGGGAGGATGGAGGGGTTGAAAGATATATGTCCCTCTTCTGCCTTCCTCCTCCACCCCCCATCCCCTTCCCAATATTAAGATATTTCTCCTGGAAGGAGCTAGTACGAACCAGTCGGGATGGTGTCGTTTGAATTGTTGGTGGGGAAGGACGAGTTTTAAGCAAGCTGTTTATTGTACCTTTTCCTCTCGCTTTTAAAGTCGATCCAGAGGCTACGAAGTCACGTCTTTTAATGGAACAATATTAAGTGGCGTTTGAAAAGTTAATGAGAAAGGCTCAGCTATGCTTTTATCTGTCATAAATTAATAACGCAAAAGTGAAGAATTAGAGAATAGATCGGTTAAATTTTAATGCACAGCCCTCCTCCAAAGTTTCCAGGTAAAGTACTCAGGAGTTGATGGTGCTGCTGGGATCGTTTTCCCTCCCGTCCGGGCAGAGGAATTGCCTTTTCCAGTTAGTTACCACCTGGAAATCCATGGTTTTGTTTTCGTGGTTTCACACACACACACACCCCTCCCCTGGAATCGCCCCTTCTCGCCCTTGAGCTGATGATATGATGAGATTAAGGTAGAAAACGGCTGAAACGGGGACAGGCATCCAGGCGGCAGGCTGGACCAGTGGCCTGGGAGGTCACTGGGAATCCAGGAGAGCTGGCAGCCGCTGGCTGCACCTTTGCCAGTCCATGAGTGCATTCTTTAGCAGAACATATATATTTCTTCTTGTGAGAGAGATTCCCGCCCCCCCCCCCCTTCAACAGTTAGTGGCCCATATATTGGAAAGCGATTCATCCTCCGCCAGTAATAAATATTATAAGGATGTACTTCCAGCCTGTATCCTGCTCCATGCGTTGCCTGCCCCTCGGGCCCCGGCCCCTGCGCCGGCGAGATAAAGAGGTTCTCAGTGGGTGAAAGTGGCGATGGAGCTTTTCTCCCCCGTTTTTTTAACAAGTCCCCAGCGGGATCCCCCCCCCACGCACATCAAACCCTGCTCAGTTCCCCTTCTTGGGGGGACGGGACCCTTCCCATTTCAGCTTTGGGGTGGTGGTGGTGCTGGTGTGCGTCTGCATTTTAAAGCCGCGGTGTGGGGGCAAGGTTTGGGCTGAGCAGGATTTTTTCTCTCCCGCTTACCCCACCCTGGGATGACCCAAGGTGATGGCTACTGGGGATGTCACTTTAGCTGATGCTCCTCTGAGCTGGCCTGGGCGAGGTGGGGATTTTAGGGACGGGTCTGGCAAAAGAAATTACCCCCACACACACACCAAGAAGCAGGCAGCCAGCCCTCGGGCTGCAGCCCCACAAGCGGGCTTCCACCCGGGTCCTCGACGCGGGTGGGAGCTGGGGCCGCTGCGGGAGGGGGGCTCGGCACCGGGGTGAGGGAGCAGAGGAGGGGGCAGATGCTGCCAGCCCCTCCGGGCTGGAAAATCACCCTCCACTATGCCTTTCAACTCTCTCCCCTGCTCCAAGCTCCGGCCTTAGAGGCAGCCCAGAGACACCTTTCCGTGTGTTACAGACCCCCGCGCAGCCACCGCGCTCTCATTTATTAGGCTTCAGGAACGATGGGGGAATCTTAATTTTTTTTGCCCCTCCCCAGCTGCTGGTACCCCCAGATCTTTCTTACAGAGGGACAACGGTTACAGTCTGTGCGTGCAGGGGGGTAGTTTCATAGTCGGCGAGGAAATTCGCTACTGATGTTCAGAGGAAAGCGAGCAACCCCCAATAACCCCCTAACCCCCCGGCTTGCCTTCCTGCTGGCCCAGGGGGCCAGTAGCCACCCCGCAGGCCAGGCGGGCACTGGCAGCCCCGGGGCGCCGCGAAACTGGAGGTCACGATTTTTTTTTTTTTTTTTTAAAGGCTGAGGGTGCAGCCTGATTGATTTAACGCCCCCCTCCCCCCTTCCAGGGGCCTAATGGTGACCTCCCCCTCCCCATGCCCTTGCAAGAAATCCGTGTACCGCAGGTGTAACTCTGACTTGCAAATGGCTTTATCTCTTGTGTATCTTATTTGTATATAGTAACGTTAATGAGTAACTCTTGTGGCGCTTGTGGATGGAGGTAAACAGCGAGCAATCTCTCTGGATTATCCTGTCTATTACTCACCTGGCGCCTGTCTTGATATCCTCAATGGTTTTATGGCTGATGCAGGCGACCCGGCGCTGGGGTGAGGGGGGTCCGACGGCGGGGGGGGTCCGGCGGGGCGCCGGCGCCACCTCTCGGGCAGCCCCAGCAGTGCCGAGCCGCCCCCAAGGGGACCCACAGCCCGTGGGAGCGGGGCACGGCACCCACCGGGGCTGATCGCCGCGGGTGGGGAGGGGAGCCGGCCCCCCCGCCCCCCCCGAGCCGCCCCCCGCCCCGGACCCCCGGCCGAGCTGCGCGGCAGAGCTCGGCCCAGGCTTTGCTGGGAGCGGAGCCGGGTTCCACCCATGGGGGTTTCAGCCCCGAGTCCAAAGTCTCTGGGAAAGCGGGGCAGGAGCGCGGAGCTGGGACCGCACCGTCGCGGGGGGGACACCGGAGCCGCAGCGACCCGGGGAGGACGCGGACACCCCGTGGGGCCCGACGGTGCGGTCACTAGCCGCCGCCGTCCTGCTCGGCCCACGCTCCGCTATTAGTTAATTATTGATTGATTACAAGTGAAAATTTATGACCCTCTACCCGCCCTCCCCCCCGGCTCCCGGCCCCCTCGCACGCACACACGCTCCTGCCCTCTGCAAACACTCCGAGGGAGGCGGGAGGCGTGTTGTTGTTTTTGGCCTTGACAGCTTCCAGGAATATGAAATATTTAAGCCCTTCGGTCGATCTCCCGTACCCTGGACGCCCCCCCTTTTTTTTTCTCCTTTCCTCACCCCCCTCTTCCTTTCATGTCCCGGCTCGGGGGGGTCCCGCGGTGGCAGGGCCCCCTCCCCGCACGCAGCCGGCGTGCGGGCTCGTAGCACGCCAGGCCTCGCAGATCAAAGGGACCTCTCCGGCCTCCGCACAAGGGAAGAGAAGAGAAAAAAAAAAGAAAAAAGAAAAGAAAAAAGAAAGGTTGATTTCTTTAACGATTGTTCGTAAAAGTCTTGGAAGCAGGGACCATCCCGCCTCCTCCTTCGCCTCAGGCTGCAGGATTGCACCGGGAAACGATTTGGGGAAGGCAGAGAGAGGGCTCGGGAGAAGGGAAGGGAGGGAAAAAAAAGGGGGGTGAAAAATAGAGGATTTGCTTGAAATTTAGCAGCCATGTGTCTGCAGGAGCACGTCCCCCGTCCCGGGTGGGAGCCTGAGCCGCGGGGGCTGCGCTCGGACATGTGTCCCCAAAAGTACCATCGCAAGAGCAGGGCCAAGGAGAGCCCCAAGCCCCAAGTGTGCGGGGGGGGGGGGGGGGGGGGGGGGGGGAGGGGAGGGAGGCAGGGTGCACCCCCTCTGTCCCTGCTCCTGCTGCCGGGCAGCCCGGTGCCAGGGACGCTGTGAAGCAGTCACCGGAGCGCGTGCTCCGCGCACGGCCACGCGCGGCCCTGGCCGGGGCTGGGAGATGGATGGATGCATGGATGGACGGACGGACGGACGGGCCGGGTGTTTGCCGTCTCGGGAGGGTACAGGGCCTGATGCGGTGGTTGCCTGGAGGCGCTGGTGCTTGACCCGGCGGAGGCGAGCAGCCGTGGCACGCTGCGGAGACCGCCCAGCGCCTCTCCGCTTCCCCGGTCCCTGTCACCCCGGCCTCGGGGGGAGGGGGGGACAGCGGGGGCAGCCAGCCGGGCGGATCCGTGCTGGAGGCGCCGGGACGGCGGGGCTAGGGTGAGCTTGGGCGGGGGGGGGGGGGGGGGGGGGGGGGGGAAGGGAAAATCCTCCCTCCTTCGGCACCTACAGCCGCGCCTTGCAAAGCAACCCCCGTCCCCAGGGACACGGTGGCACCCCCGAGCTCTCACCCCCTTCCACACCGTACAGGCACATACCAGGAGCGCAAACAGCCCCACACAGGGACATTCCAGCCCGTTATCGCCCTGACCCGCCGACCTCTCCCCACAGTCAGCCCCTCCGTGCATCCATCTCACAGCGGTGCGAGGGCGGCCCTTTACACCTGAAGCGGCGGAGAGAAAAAGCCAGCGGCTCCCAGGGAGCCAGTTCTGGAGGATGATGGATGCATGGGGTTGGTTTGGGGTTTTTGTTGTTGGGGTTTTTTTGTTGTTGGGGTTTCTTTGGGTTGGGTGGTGGGGTTTTTTTCTTTTCCAGCCAGCCCCAAACTTCCCACGCGCTTCTCCCCAAACCCCGCATTATTAGCGAACAATTAAGGCGTGTAAAAACACAGCAAGGCGAAGCCCTTTAGCCTGAAGTGGCCGTTCAAGGCGCTCTTGCAGATCCTGGCTCCGGCTCCTCGCCCCGGCGCGCCGGGCTGCAGAGGGTCCTGCCCGCCGGTGAACCCCGGGGCCGGGCCGGCTACGGGGCGCTGGGGGCTGCGCCCCCCGCACCGCTCCTCGGGAGCTCAGCCAGCAGGCACCGGCGCTGGGGCTTTTCCCTTTCTCATCCACCTCTTTTTTATTATTATTTAAAAAATTGATTATTTTAGAGATTTTTTTTTTAATGCTTTCAGCCGAAACAGAGTTCGACCTCTAGCGCAGGTAACCGCGGCCATAATTCCTGCTGAATTTCACGTTGGTCTCACTAAACTCAGCTTCTCCTCACGCCGCCCCCCCCCCCCGTAAACCCCTTCCTAGAGAAAGCATTAAAAAATGAACCCCCTGATGGCAAGCGAGCTGTGCTCTGTGGAGCCCGACCCAACCCCACGGACACTGCGACCCCCACCCCTCCTGGGGCAGCCCCATCTGCCTCCAGCTTCTCTCCGAAGTCCTTTCAAGCTTTATATCCTTGTGAGCCGCCAAAGCGCCACTGACAAAATAAATTTAGCAAGGATATTAGCTCGACAGCAAAAGGCAATGGTGCTTCCCCCCCCCTCCCCGGACCTGCTCCTTCCAGCGAAGCTATGAGCGGCTCGGGAAGGGGGGGGACCGGCCGCGGAGAGGGGGTCCGGTTTAGGGTATCCCGCTGACCGAGCTGAAGGATCGGTGAAACAAGGAGGCTTTCTTGGGGCAGAAGGCGGTGGCAAGGAGGGAGCTGGAAGGATTCGCTCCAAGCTTTTGTGCAAAACGTGGAGTCACGTTTCTGGTCGCTCTGCAGGGAAGGGGGTCCCCACCGCCGCAGCCCCCCGCGATCGCGCTGCCCCATGGAGCTCCTTGGGGCATCGCTCACTGCAGTCTTCTGGCGGGATTATTTCCCTTCTGCCGTGAACTTTTCCTAGATTCTCTTGCGTTTATTTTCCACAGGTTTCTTGAAAAAAAAATATTTTTTTTCCAGCTTTCCTTCGCTCTCCGTTCGTGGCCTTCCCCGTGGATTTTTGAGGGGCACTTTTCAACTCCTCCGCTCTTCTCAGTCCTATTTTAGCCGGTTTCCACTTCTCCCTGCTCCGAGCTAAAAAACAAACAGACATCCCCCCTGCCCCAACCTTAAATACAACTATAAGACAGGTCAGGAGGCTCCTCCGCTCCGCTTGCTGGAGAGGGTGGGGGTAGGGGCTACCCCTAGGAAAAGTGAAAAGCTTGTTTTAATGGGCGGTCATTGCTTAAATCTCACCTTAGGGCCAAAACGACTCGCGACCCATTGCCCTCCTTACGATGTATTTATTTGTCTCAGTGGCACCAGCCGTCAGTCATTAGTGGGGGGGTTAATCCGAGAGCCGCACCACGGTGGTGCTGGAGGTCTTGTGGCTCTTTGGTTTGTTTTAAATATAATTTCTCAACAGGAACCTGTCCAGAAGCGGAGGAATAACCTGTCCCGGGAGGGCTCCCTGGTGAAACACGAGGGAACACGCGTGGGAGCTTGGCGAGCGACGACCCCTGCGAAAAGGCGCTGCTTCGGTCTGGGAAAGCGGGGCTGTGCTTTGCACCCCGAAGGTTTGCTCCCGGGAAAAGGGGCGGCTTGGGCCAGCAGAAATTTTATTTAATGAACCTGGCGATCTTTTCCAATATTCTTAACGATTACGGAGCGGAAAAAAAACCCCACCAGCCCGGCAGCCCCAGCAGCCGCCCGAGCCCGCGGGCAGCTGGACGAGCCGCCGCCGTCGCCGGCACGGACGTGGCGCACCGGGGAGCAGCCCCCGGCACCCACAACCACCGGCTGGGTCTACGTGCCCGCATTTCTCCGGTGGCAGCCATACCATCCGCGCAGCTCCAGAGCCTCTCCGTAGCTGCATATTACTTTATTTAGATATCGCTCTCCCCGTACGTAAATAAGCATTAAGCGCCAAGCAGCTTTATATATTTCACGGATTTGTACATGTGTTCAAATACAAATGTATGGGTGGTGTTATATAAAGGTAATGTAAAGGCAGGAGGCTGCGGCGCATTCTTTTCTCTTTGCACGAGAGCCGTGCCGTGCGGGACCCCGGGCAGGGCGCGCCCCGTCCCCCGCAGCCCGCACGCAAGCCCTCCCGGCCCCGGCTTTCCCAGGCTCCGTCCCGCCCGGCCGAGCACAGCCGCACCGGGCTGGGGGCCGGGGGCTCTGTCCGGTGTGCTCGGTAGCTGCGTCCCGGTCAGCTTCGCGTTATCTGCGCTACTATAAATTCATTCCTGCAGAGAGCAGCTGGCCCGGGATCTCTCGCCACCCCCGGGGCACCTCTGGGTGTTCCTGCCCGTCGCCCCCCGAGGAGTGGGGAGCATGTGGGACCCTCCCCGCTCCGCTGCCGGCCCGCAGCCCCGGTGCTTGTGTTCACACCCCTTTTTACAGCCGGCTCTCTGGTTTGTTCCCTCTGCCAAATATTTAACCGGGGGCGGGGTGGGGAAGAGAGATAAAACATAAATTTAATCCTCCTTTTTCTCCCCAGCTTGGCATCCCGCGGCTCCAAACCCGTGCTGCCCGGGAGGATGGAGCGAGGGTGCCGGAGCGCTTCGCTCCGCCCGGCTTGTCCCCGGCTGCCTGTGAGCGTCGGGCAGAGATGCAGGGAGCGAGCTGCAGCCTGCCCCCTCGTCTGGTGCCCCCCCCCGGAATGGCGAAATCACGAAATGAGGGACCCACGACCGATGGCAGCCGGCAGGACCTGGGTGCCCGTGCCAGCAGCCCGCGTGTTTAGGAGGCGGAGGGGGCGCCTTGCTGCTGGGGGGGTCCCCGCGGCTGGGGCCGCTGCCGGGCCGTGCCGCGCCGCTCCGCCGCTCCTGCAGTGCCACCTGGTGGGAGCAGGCGGCAGCACAGGCAGGGCCCGGCTCCCGGGGTCCCCCGCGGCCGCCCGCCCTCCGGGAAGCGGCGCCCCAAGGCTGGCCGGGGGAGCCGGGCAGCGGCGGCGGGTGGGTGTGTGCGGGGGTCCCCTCAAGTGCCTGAGCGTGAGAAACGCGGAGGATGCGAGTAGCAGCGTTAAAAATGCATGAGTCGAAATTGTTGCTTCTTCAGAGTCCAAGTACGACGAGCCTCACCTGGAAATCCCACATGCCCACCCTCCCTCTGCTCACTGATAATCGGGGGTGGTGGTGAGGGTGCTGTGAGCATGTGTGCAGGACTGCTGTCACCACCAGCGTGATGGCTCCTGGTGATTTCAGTGGACTCCGAATGAGAACCCTGGTGCCAGGCACCCATAGGGAAGGGGCATTAGGCCTGGCCTTTTTGTAGGAAAGCTCCCAGAGTTTTACAGGTGTGTGTGTAGCTGTGCTCTGTAGCAGGCAGGGTCTTAAAATGAACTGCCACCCTCCCCCAGCTGCACTGGTAGGCTGGTTTGCATGGCACAAGGGCTGCCTTGCTTTGTCTCGGTGGGTTTCTGTTACCCTCCCTCACATAGCCACACACACACACGTACTGAGCTATTTTGCCTCTGTGTTTTTGCCTTTTCTCATACGCTAACTTCACCATTTGATCACTCATACACATTTATGAATGCATGCAAGCACAAAACTAGTCTTTTTACATTTCGTTTCATTGTTTTATTCATACTCCTCCAACTTGTCTTACAGTTTTTGCTCTCTTTTACACAAACACACATCTATTCTTCATAAGCAGTTTGTCTTATAATATCCTTATTTCTGTTTGCTGCCTCCTCCCTCATTACAAAACTATTCTGCACCAGAAACTGCCATTTCACATGAAACACTTTGCTCCGGGCTAGAGATCAACTTGTTTTGGTGGAACCGGGGGGCACTAAAATGTGAGAACAAGGATGTAAAAGCAGGAAGACATGCATCAAACTTCAGGGTAAACAATGGGAATGATATTGATTGCCTTTTAATGTGCAGTGGTCACACAATGGGGAAGAAAGCCTTCCCAGGGGAAAAAAAAAAAGACACTTGCTGCCCGGCTTAAGAAACTGGTAGCAGACGCACATGTTTCAGTGAAACTTCTGGACCAGTGCAGAGGGGACCTTATCCTGGGGCTCCTGTAGGGAAGTAACTTTCCAGGTCTAGCAGAGCTTCCAAATAAAGTGCTGTCCTACTTTCTGACTGTCTCTGATGAGTGATGAGAAATGCCCATTGTCTCTGCCCAGGCTAGTGCGCGCTCTCATTAAGGCCCCTGAATTGTGTATGTGCATGTCGGCGTCAGAGCTGTTTGGCAGGGAGGTTCGGGCAGAGTTTCTGCAGAAGTTAATTCCTGGGTTCCAGTGGCCTGAAAGGTTTCTGAAGGAGTTAAACGCTCGGAGTCTCAGTGCTTCCAGGAGTGGTGGGTACAGACAGGATGGTGGTTGCAAATGTTTAGGGAAACCGTGTGAACAAAGCTCTGGGGGAATCCACAACTGCAAGGGCAGTGATTTCGCTGGGAGCGGCAGGCTTAATTTGAGATGTATCAAAGTAACCCCACTTTGCTCCTTGGGAGCTGGGTTCTGATCCGAATTGACAGGGGTTAGGTAATCTGGAAAACAGCCGTCCCTGCTTTTCCTTAATGAGTTATCTCAAGTCCAAATCGCTTCTTTTTCAGAGGGGATGGTGTAACGCACAAGAAAAAGTGTCAGGAAACATGAAGACACAGCTGCACTTTCCACTTGGGTAGCTGCGATCGGTTTGAATAATGGATATTCTGTTCAGCTCTTTCAAGGGGAACTTTGGGTCTCCAGCTCCTTGCTTAGAGCAGACACGCTGATTTATCATTTATTTATTGGATTATAACCCTGTTTTATGGGTAATCAATTGCTACTTTTTTGGCTTCCTCTTTAATCACATCACCCTGGTGCAATCAGGGGGTGAGACCGCTCCAAGTGCACAGAGATTTCCCTTCAAAAAGTATTTCCATCTGGTTTTTAGGTGTTCATGTGAGCAACTGATGGAAGAAATAACAGCCAGGGTCTGATTTGGCCATGTACGCTGGGGTTGGGCCAGTACCCTTGTGCCCCTGCCCTGAGGACACAGTGATGGAGGGTGATGTTTTCTAACCTGCTTTCATGGCCTGGGGACCTCTTTGCTTTCCCCAGCTCTCCGAGCACCGTGCACATGGGGCTTACCCCAGTCCTGTGTTGAACAGAGCTGTGTCAGACACAACACCCGTTTTGGGGCTAAACTTTATTTCTCACAGAAAAATAGAGGTACAGACAGACACACAGACACACACACGTTCTCTAAGCTCAGACAGCAAGGGCTTTGAAGGCTGCCCTTTATCCCTTGCACACCACTTGAACACCCCCCTCAAATGCCTCCCCGCCCTTGTGCGGGACCCAGCATGTCTCTGGCCGGCCGTGGGCCTGCACAAAGCTTCGCCTCGGGGCCCTGCACCGCAGCGCTGGCATCTCAGCAAGGCCTCTCGCTGCCGGTGTAGTGCTACCCCATGTGCTGCAGATGCTGCAGACCTCAGGCTTTGCACCCATGCGAGCCATGACCCAGCAGGAGCAAAGGCAACCAGCTGTGACTGAGTTATAATTAAGGTGTGAACTTGCTGCAGGGAGGAAGGGGGGCCTGAGTCTTTATAAGCCTGGTTCAGGCCAGGGAAGGGTCTTTCCTGGAGGGCTGCAGCGTTTGAGGAGCTGTGAGGCGGCAGAGGCTGGTGAGAGGACTTGTGGTGGCTGCAATGGGTAGCTCTGGATTCACTCTGGATGTAGGAGGCTGTGTCAGAAGTGATGGGGATGTGGTGTGGGCACAGTGCTGGAAATTGTTACTGTGTGGTTTCTTTGCTAGCCTGAAGAGCTGTGAGGTGGGTGTTTTGCTGGAGGGTGTTCTGCTGTGTTAGATATGCTTTCCCTGTGGCTCAGAGGGCTCCAGGGACTTGGCACTTCTGGTTTCTGCTTCTGTGGGGACTGTTGTGATGAGCAGACACAAGTAATGTGATTTACATGGAACTGAAGTGTTGAGAAAGCTGCTCTGTGCAAATCTGCAATCTGTGTGCATGTGAAAACCTGTGGGAGGTGGCTGGTAAATGCCCCTTGTGGTGTTGCTTCTCCTACCTGAGCTGCTGGGTTGCCTGGGTCCTTCAGCTGATACAGGGTCTGCTGGCCTCTGTCTCATGGCTGTGAGTGCCAGTCAGGCAAAGTGTTAAAGAATAGCAGGGGTCTGTGTTGTTCCATGGTGCCGGTGCAGATATTTAGCTGGTTTCCTTCCCTGCTGATGTTCCTCCAGACTTACCCTTGCTTGTCTGTGGGACTCAAACTAGACCTAAGGAAGCCCAGCCTGGGTTTTGGTCCCCAGGTGTCAATGAGTCTTTGCAGAGAGCTTGTAGCCAATCTGTTCTGCACCTGAAAGTGGATGTGAAAGCATTTGAGTTATGCATGGGGTCCTGTGGTATCAGTCTCTTGTGCTCTTTGATTTTTGGAGTTCCTTGGCTGGAGAACAAAGGAGGTGGCCTGTATTTGGGAAGGATGTCGAAACTCAGGGATGAGTGTGGCAAAGATTCTGTTCCAGAGTCAGGAGTATGGCTGGAAGGGCAGGAACTTGATAAACGAGTGATATGCTGCTGCTGGCTGGCCTGGCAGCCTTTTATCATCCTGCATTTATCTGCCAGCCTGGCTGGTCCGTTCAACACCTGCTTTCTTATGTGAGAAGTCCCCAGACTACCTGTGGTGTTTCTTATTTTTACAGCCCTCAGTCAGGTAAAATATCAATGTGTAATTTTCCATTCTTGGCGAGGCACACCCCAGTAGATCTGGGACAGTCATCTGCTGATAAGGATTGCTACTTGGGGCTGTGGGTGCTCGGGGGCAAGTACTGCCAGTAACCAGCATACAGGAATATGGTAGTAGCTGTGATAGGAGCTTCTGGGCGTTACTCAACGCTATGGTCTTGTTTGGTTTGAGAAGGAGTAGAAATAAATACTGTTTTTAAGAAACTATTCCCAGGCAACTGTGAGCTTTTGGTTTTAAAGCAAGCTGCTACCCCCTCTAGAGATGTAAGGTAGCAAAATGAAAAACACTTTGGAAGGATGTGGAGGGAAAGTCTGGATGGAGCCACCTTGTTTTTCTGGTGTCTGTTCTTCCTAATCCTAGCTATGCCCCCACTGCAGCTTGCAGCTTTGGCTGAATATCATTGCTCCTCAGTGGGTGAGTTTCCCTGTGCCCAGCTTGGCCAGCCAGCTACCTTTTCTGTGATGTTTAACTGCCAAATGGGTTGGGAACAGAGTCGGTGACTTGTGCTGTGCCTGGGTAGAGAGTTGAATTAATGTCTCCAAAGCTGGGCTGAAACCTGGGTTGCTCAGTTTTCATTCTCACTACGCTGATGTGCTTGATAGCCTCAGTCTCCCCTCGCTGCAGTGTGCTTAATGGCCTGCAAAGCGGAGCTGGGCAGTTCAGCTCCCTGTCCTGGCTCTGCAGAACACGGGGGGGGGGGGGGGGGGAATAACCATGAGGCCTTCTGCTAGAGTTACTAAACGAACCTCTGCATGAGTTAGAGTGTTGGCTTTAGTGAAAATAAGCCTTATTCCTGCAGTATTTCTGAAATCTGCTTTTTCCTGAAGATACTAGCGCCTTGGAGCTGGCTTTAGCTGCAGCTTCTGGTTAAGACCCTGTTTGCTCTGGGATCTGTGCCGTCCCCCTGAGGGAAGAGTTCAGAGTGTCCATGATCTCCTATGTCATTGACTCTAGAGGTTCCTGGGACACCGGGGCTCCTTGAGCGGTGGATACAAGTGGGAGTGGTCTGGAGTTTATGGGTTGAATTTGAGGATGTAATAGGCCTTGTGGGGTGGGCTTTCCTCTTCCAGCAGTGCAGAGAATCAGGGTGTAGGCATGAAAAATGCCAGTACCTTGGGTCAAAAGATTAGGCAGCTTAAATGCATGAGAGTGTGCACCAAAGAATGGACTCCTCAACTTTGGCTAAGCTCTTGGCTCAGCTTCCTTAATACTACAGTTGTGGGCGGCTCTCCTCCCACCAGTAAAGCCTGGTGTTGCACGGGCCGCTGGTTGTGTTAGGAGCCATGAACTAGCAAAAAAACTCCTTTTCTGTTGGCAGCATGGCTGCATCTGACTGTCACAGCTTTTGCATGTGATGTGAGCCTGAAGCTGCAAGTGGGCTTGAATTGCAAACAGAAGGACAAAGGCTTTATCTGGGGACCTTTCTGCAGGTCTGGAGGGTGATCAGCCTTTAAGGGGTCTAAGATGAACAGGAGCATCTTGTGTGTGGGATATGCCATCTCCCCTTGGTTGTCTATGTCCAGAAGAGCTTCAAGATGCTGTAGGTCTTGTTCTTCAGGCTCTCTGTCATACAGACTGTTTTTTGGTGTGGAGGAGGTGATGGCGCTAATATGGACTGAAGAACGTGAAGCCTATTTCAGCTGGATGATCCAGTTCAGGCAAGCGGGACCAAACTTCTGCCAGAACTGATCTGGAAGCTGACCCCAGCTCTGTCCAATTGACCTGTTGTTTGGTGCTAGGAGTGGGTGGGTAATGTCTACCTGATCTAGAGTAGGGAACCTTCAAGGGTCAGGAGTATGGGACTGGTGGGTAGGGACATGAATGATGCTTGCTGTAGCTCTCTTGCAGTCACTCGTGTTACTACTCAGACACGAGGTGGCGAAAAGCAGGGCTCCAAGAGCCACATATAGCTTTTGGTGTTATTCCTGGAGTAGTCTCAAATTTAAGACCTGCATTACTTCCCATCGGGCAGGCATTGCTGAGAAGTGCTTTTGACTTCTATCTTGCTGTGTCAGGAGAGGAGGTAGTTCTGGGAAGAGGAGGTCCCAGTCTGTCTACAGGCAGGAAAGCTGCCAGGCTGTCAGACCATCCTGAGCACCTGGCTCGCTTGACAACTCCCTGACCTTGTTCCTCTCCTAATTTGTGAGGGAATATAACTGATGGGACCATTTGACCCCTGCTGGTTCTGTTCTAAGCTGACATTTTGTGTTAGGTGTTGTTCAGCTTCATCCAGCTGCTCTTGTTTGACCCTGATCAAGGTCTTCCAGAGGTCCATCCTGACTTGATATCAAAACTGTAGAGAGGCAGGCCCTCGCTTCACTGACTAATTCTAGTGGTTAATAATCCCTTTGAAGGGTCTTATTTGCTGTTGCAATCTTCAGAGCTGTAGATACTGCTTCTTGTGCCTTTTGTCACTAGGCTGCAGAACGTGTTCATCTTTGCCACAGGGCAACACCAGATACTTGATCACTGAAGGAAATATTTATTTTTCCAAGAAAACTAATGGACTGGATTAATCTTTCATTTGTTAGAAGATGTTGTATGTAGGAGTGAACCACACAATCTTCTAGGCTGTTATGTTCCCAATAGTATACATCTGCATAAATGCTGGTGACAGCTAGAAGCATATCTGTTGTCTTCATGTTAGGAGCTTATTTGCCTTGCAGAAGGGCATTAGGAAGGAGCTGCACAACTGTTGCCAATCCATTGTATAAATGCTGGTGTCCTGTTCACTTATTGATGACCAATCAGTCCCAGATGGTGAGGAGAATGTTTGTTATGGACATGTCTTAGAGTTGAGGGCTGAAGAGCCACCTGAGAGGTTTACAATGGGTAAATAAACTCAAACCCTCTGCCTTGGCACTGTGGAAACAGAGCAATGGGAAGGGGTCAAGTCCTGGCTGTTGCTGGGCTCATTGTCTCCTCTGTTCTGAGAGGTTGTGACCAGAGAAATGGTGTTGCTTCCTTGGTAAGCCCAACAGCACCCTGTGAATAACTTTTTTTTTTCTAGTCCCTGTTGACATCTCTTCCCACCTACGAAGGGCAGACCTGGCCTGAGTCCCTTGCTGCATCACTGCAACTTGTGTGCAGGAGCAGGACTGCCCTCATCCTCCTGATTTGTGCCACTTTAGTGACTGGGATCAGTTGGGGCTGGCTCTTGGGACCAGGGTCTGCAGACATTGGTACTTTTCTCCACTGCTGTGTGGAGGAAAATCATTAACCTTTCACTGGTTTGATACCTGTGTAGCCTCATCTAGACTGGGGAACGTTTTTTTCTAGAATTGGTTGGGATTTGTAGGAATCTCTGGTTCAACTTAAATCACTTCAGGCAAAAGGAGGTTATTTTTGACCCAGGGCTTAGTGCACAGGAGCAGCTATGTACACATTATGTGAAGTGTAATTTGGAAAATGTCTGGTTTAGCAAAAGAATGGATGTAGAGGCACAGGTCTTTAAGTCCTTAACTTTGAAGAAGAAAAAAACACCCTTGGAGTTAGTGGTTCTGATTCTTATGACTTGGCTGCGAGGTGCCTGGCCTGGCAGCCCAGGTGGCTTTCTCACCATGAATCAGCCTGCCACCTTGGTGAAGGCACCTTTTTGGAGTAAGAAACCTTATGTGCTCTATGCATAAAGATAGTAAGAATAGAGGAGAAAAGGGAGGATGTGCTGCTGCTGGTCTGTCAGAGGGAGGGCTTGGTGCTGGCGAGGCAGCTGGGAGCCTCTGCCGGAGGAGATGGTTGTGCTCAGGTGCAGGAGGATGCTCCTCAGGCTCTCACCGAGCCACGTTTGCATAAGCCCCCGGCGAACGCGCTTGTGTTCGAAGGAACGATACGACAGTACGCCGCTAGGTGGCCCCAGGGAGAAGCCGGTGCAGGCTGCGGGGAGCAGCCTCGGGCGGGTCCATCCCCGCTGCGGGACCGCGGTCCGACCGCTGGTGGGAAAGCGCCAGGGCAGCGCTCCGGGCTCCCCCAGCCCACACCACGCTGCCTGCCGGCTCTTGTGCCTTGGGAGCGTGCTCCGGGGTGCAGGAGCACACAGGTGTGGTGCCTCCTCCGAGGAATGGCATGAGCTGCCCGCTCTGACCTCGTGCCCCATAAGAATGGCGTCAGCTGCCTATTCTGGTATGGTGCCCTGTCAGCACCCACCAGTGAAACGGGTGGCAGCCCAGCAAACCTGGCACATGCAGGTGGCTCTACAGCCTGCATGCAGACCGTCTGAGTGTCACAGTCCCAAGCAGGCTGCAGAATTAGCCAGGTTTCTTGGAGCCCTGGCTAACACTCAAACAGCACCCTCTGTCTAAAACCAAACATGTGACTTCAGCCATAGTTGCTAGTTAGGGTCAATGACACGTACAGCCCTGTGAGTAAGCCCCTGGTGCCTGCTGGCCTGGATGGTGGGATGTGGGCTTAGGGCTGCTCTTCAGGTGTCTGCCTTCTAGCTGGGATGCTGGAGCAAGGTGCCTTTCCTTGCTACCACTGTGCAAGGGAACCTTGAAGGCTGACTTGTCTAGGAGAAACCAAGTGTCATGTTCTGGATATAGTTCTTACTTCAATTAGAAGTAGGATCCCAGCTAAATATTTAGGTCCTGGTATAATTCCAGGTCATCTGGAAGGAAACGCGGGCGCTGTGTTCATTTCTAAGGGAACAAATGGTCTTTCCCCTGGGTTAGGAGGGGGCTGTAGAGCCTGCAACGTGCTTACAGCCTGTATTCCAAACCTGATCCTCTGGGAGCTGGAGGGCTGTGAAGCTGTGGATGGTTACAGCTGAGCAGTGCTTCTCTCTGGGGTGCTGATGAGCTCCTTTAGAGGTTTTAATGAATGGAGCTTCACTGATGGATGAGATAGGAAAAACAGCTAACCCGAGGAAGTGTAAAACGGTGGCTGAGCCATGCCATAGAGAGCCTGGCCTGGTGGTCCTTCGGGGGGGATGGCTGCTGCATAAGCCAGTTAAAAGGGCAAACATCGAGAGGGAAGGAGCTGTCTGGAGCTGCCACAAAGTCAGCTTTCTGGGACGTGCTGGCACAAAAGTCTGCACTGAGATGAGATCTTGGAGGCTTTGCAGTGCCGAGGGCAGGTGTGAGTGCTGCCAAGGAAGGCTGCGGGGCAGGTTCCCCTTGGGGCTGCTGAGGCTGCTTCCCTGCCTTGCACCTTGCCGCGAGCCGGGGAAGTACCTGTGCTTCTGCAGACAGGGAAGCTGCATCCCTCTTCCCTCTGATATGGACTCCTTGTGGGGCCTGAGGCGAGTGGTGCTGCTCTTCCAAGCCAAGCTTTGCCCATGAGGCAAACTGGAATGGGTCCAAGGGTTTGTCTGGTTTTTCTTTCTAGGTTTACCCCCCTGTTTAGTGGGATTAATAACACCTAAGGGTGTCAGAGTTAATTACTCATCAGGTTTCAAGTGCTCTGAAAAAAACCCTGTGCAATATATTATTTGAATTTACAAGGCGCTGCTGCCTCCTGTCTCCCAGAGTGACTGATGTCGAAGGATGAGGTCTCTTGAATGGCTTTGCTTTTTGAAGAACACAAGCTGAGGTCCTCAGAAGATACTAAGAGATGTCTGTTGTGCCTGCTGACTGATGCCAGCAGGAATTGATGGTACACAGGAGGGAATAGCAATGCTGTTAGAAGCAGTTTGATTTAGGAGTTGGTCAAAGAGGAAGGATGAGGGCTCTTCCAAGACCTCTTGCTCAAGAGAAAACATAAAAAGATGTTTCAGATAGAAACCTCAGGACAAGCTGGAGTTTTGTATGTGGCTGTCAGTGGTAGCACCCCAGGACAGAGCTCAGGTCTTTCAGGTGAGAAATGCAGGTTTCATCCTAGGAAATCCAGCTCTGTGCTCCAACTGGCACAACTGAACTTACTCAGTTTGGGACACTTCATCCAGATACTAGCCACAAGACAAATACCCCTCTTTTGGTCTTGATACAACCAGTGTGAGCTGAAATAACGTCTGCTAGGGAAAGAGCCTCTGGGTAACCATAAATAAATCCAGTTAAGCATGTCTTGGAAAGGGATTGACAAGCCTGAGACACCTTGTCTCTGTAGCCAGGAGCTTTTTCCCTGAAAAGCTTCATCTTACCGCTGCCCATCCCCAAATATCAATTCAGAGCCTTTATTTCCCTCCCAGCACTGTTTCTAGAGAGCGTCCTGAAAAATAGCTGTTCACTGAATAAATTCCCTCTGACAGATAAACTGAATTCTGCTATTGAGCCCTTTTAGGCTGGGGATTCAGCAAAGCTACAATGCGTTGGATTTTGCTGCTTTTCTGTCAGGGAGGTTTAATTTCAGCTGAACCATAGCAAGTACCTGCTGAATCAATCTGTCTCGCTGCTGCTGTGCTTGATGGGAAGTGAAATGTATTGCCTGACACCTGCTGAAGATCTCAGCCAGCGTTTTTTTTTACCTGTGGGAGGAGGAATTTCTGGAAGGTGAAATGCAGAAGAGAGCAGGAATGATTCCTGAGCATCTGGGAGTTGAGCTGAACCTGTTCTGTGGGGTGCAGGTCCTGCTGCAGTGCTTGAACATTTGTTCAGACCACTAGTTTTGTGGGATTAGGCAAGTGAAGCTACCAACAGATGGCTATGAGGATTTTCCTCCCAGACTTTGTTAGTCTGGTTGCTCCTGAGTTTATTAGGTCACACAGTAGGTTATTAGTGGTAGGTTTGGATCCCTTGTGATCTAGGCACTATGGGGGCTGAGCGCTAGGAATTCACCCAGCTAATTGCATGGTGCATCTTGAGGCTTTTGGTCTCTTGAATTTCAGGCCTTTTAGCAATGTGGGGGATTGAGGAGTGTTTTGTGGTGTGCATGATGGATGCAGAGGGGGAAGTGAGCATTCAGTGGGCCCTTTGGGATGGAGAACAGCATGGATGGCTGTGCCTGGAGGATATTGGGGTGGTGTTGCCTCAAATGGCTCCTTTTGGCCATATATTCTGTGACATTCCCACCCTATAGTACCAGCATGATGGCAACTGTGTCCAGTGTCCATGTTTTTACTGCCATATTCATGCGAGCACTTGGAAGTAGCACCACAAGGTGGGGAGGAAACTCGGAGGATAGGAAAAAGATGAAGGGACCTCTATGTACTGACAGGGCTGCAGCAAAGGACCCTGCTGCATGGTTGGGTGTGTGTGGTGCTGGGGTTTGTGGTGTGGCTGGCTGGGGTGGGGGGGGTCTGGGGCAGGAGAGGACCAGGCTGTGCTGTGCCTGGGCTGGAAGAAGGAATGCTGATCTCTGCCAACAGTGCTGCTGGTGCCGCGGTTTCCTAAGCAAAGCTGTTCCCAGGCAGGGGTTAGCATGAGCTCCACTGCTTCTGGAGGAGCTTTGGAAGAAAGCTGGTTGTTTCCCATCCCCTGCTTGACTGGGGGTAGTTTTGCCTAAGGGGGGATCCCAACTAATGGGTCCCACCTGTGTCTTTGCAGGTTGCTTAGGGTGGGATGCAACCTCCATGTAATGCCATGTATCCCTGTGCTCCCAAACTGCAGCTTGGGGTCAGGGTAGGGTAGGAGTGGGTCTTGCTGTCTTGCTTGCCCCTTCTCCCCTAAAGTGGGTGTAGAAGGCTGGTCCGTGAGCTGGTTGTAAATCAGTATGCACGAGGAAGGCAATTTTCTGCAAGTGAAACTGCCCTAACCAAGCCCTGGGGGAGGGAGGAGAACGGCAAGTGTCAAGGTGAGACGGAAGAGCAACAGAATGAGATTTAATTTCCTTCCCAATAATTTTCTCAAGCTGTATAAACTTTCCTTATTTAAAATAAATACTCCCTGAAAACACATTCTGTGTCAGTGGCCCTGTGAAAACACCCCCAGTCACAACCTGTGCCTGTCCTTTGCTTGCAGCCTCAGCCAAAAGCCAGCAGTTTTACATTTTGCTCTATTAACTTGAGCTGTAAATTTCCTTGTGCAAAGTCTCCCAGGCTGTGGAATGAATTTAAGTAAACAGGGCGTACAATAATAGACTTGTGTTAGGGCAGGTTTTTCAAGTGGCCTGTAACTCTCAGAGTAAGTTCTTCTAAATCTCTCCCTGTTACAGTGAAGAGTGTGTGAGCTTGTCCAGAAGGTGGAAGAAGTCATAGGAAAGCCCTGGCTGCTACAATCTCTGGGATCCTATCTGAGGTCCAGAGAAGAGCATCCAGTGTTTGAAAAGCAAAGAACTTGGGTGAGACAATATCTTGCCTGGTGTTTTAAGATTTTTTTTGTTTTTTTGTTCAAGACCTCCATAGTTAGTTTTTTTCTCAGTGACAGCATCTGTGTGAGATGTTTATAAGGACTCTGGTGTTTTTTTCCCTTGACCTATAACATGCTGAATGCAGAGTCTAAAATCAGTTTTCGGAGGGATTTCAATCTTAACCCCTGAAGAAGGCACCCAAAATTGTTTGCTTGCTTTGGAGACTATAGGATTAATTCCTCCCTGGAATTATTCTGGGGGAGGGGGGGATGGGATGGGGAACTCAGGAGGGGTTTCTCCTGTAAGTGTGATGGAAAACAATATTCTGTTTCAGTTTGGTGGGCATTGTTGCTCTGAGACTCCTGAAATTCTGCCTGCTTGGTGTACAGAGGTGCTGTATGTGTTTCTGCCTCATATTGCCAAGGAATCCGAAGGGGTTCTGGGGATGTTATGAGGTGTTAGCATTTCCTGCTGGGCCAGGAAAGCACCTCTGCTGCAAATGCAACCTGCTTATCTCGGATCATTGTCCAGTCTTCAGCTAAAAGCAGTCTTAAGATGAACACGGTCTAGAAGGCTGTGCGTGAAGAAAGACTGATCTTACTTTGCAAGCTAGGCAGTTTTCCTACCTGATGCTTCTGCAGTAGATTATTGCAATTTTTCCCATGAACTTGCAGTTAAAATGAACATCTGGTTGGTGTCTTTGAGTTGTCTTGTAAAGGGTACTTGATCATTAGATAAAAAGGAAAGGAACTCCTGGCTTATAGACAGCCCTTTCCTGAAAAATAACATTGTAAGCAATAACTTGGCATAAAAGCCCACAAATGGGGGTTTCTTTAGATTCCCCTAGGTTTGGCTGTGCTGTCTGGTTATCTAACCTTCTACCAGCTGGCTCTTGTAAAACTGCAGGCAAAGTGGTTCTGACTTGCTAAGCTGTGGGGGGAAAAAAAGCAAGAAAACCTCTTTAAGGTCCTTATCCAGAACTCAGTAAAACCAGTCAAAAACCTCTGTGATTCTGGGGGATACTGGATCACTTCCAAAGTGCGGAGAGCACTGGAGAAAGGCTGAGCCCAGCTTGTTAGATCTAGAAGCCAAGGGAAATTCTCTACTTCTGGGCGTGGAAAATAGTCTTGGTAAAGTCTGGATCTTAGTGCCAGAGCAAGTGATTGACCCAAAATGGTAGAAGCTGGGATTTAAGGGATAGAAGGAAAAAGCCCTGTGTACTGGGGTACTTGAGAAGCTCATGAACTGGCAGTTTCCTCTTGGTCTTTTGGGATATCCTCTATTAGGTAAAAGGAGAATGACTGATGCTTCATGACTCCTGCTGCCGGCTTGGCCTCTGCTATGATATATCTATTGCTTCAAGTATTTGGACCCAAACCTCCCACTTTCCTCCCAGTAGGAAAGTGATAACTGCAACAAGGCTTCACTCCGGTGGTTTTGTAGCTGTTAGCTCCAAAAGATGTTGAGGGAGGTTCTTGTGGGACTAAGTGGTCCTGGACCCGCAGTATAACTGGCAGCATAAGAACAAATTTGCCCAGCTGAAGGCAAAGGCTTTTAGATAAAACAAAGTGTTTGCTTTGGCATTCAGAAGCATGGAGATGCCACAGATGGAGAGCTGCCAGCTGGCTAATCACCAGCCACTGACTCATAATGTAGAAGTGTAGTGTGAGTCCCTGGTTTTTTTTTTCCCCCTTCTTGACAAACTTTACTACTGGGTGTTTTTTTTTTTTTGAGAGGAGGAGGGAATTCTCATGGTTTTAAGCAAATCACAACTGACTCAGCCTAAGCCCAAGGGTAGAATGGCGAAGGCTTGATGGATTAAGTGTCCTGGAACAACTGGCTCCACAGCTCTTTCTTGTTTTCTGGCTGTGAGGATCATCCTTTTGATCAGATTCTTTTCCCTACTGCTTTCCGGGTTGTAAATCCAGATTAGTCATGGCAGGGTGGCAAACAATTAATGGAGTAGGAGGTTAAACCCTGGGAGTGTGAGTGGTGGCCTCTGGGGAGTGAATACACCCTGGCGGCCAGGTGGAGAAGTGAGGACATCTTGAGGCCACCTGCCCATGAATTTGCTGTTTGGAAGGGTTGAGAGCCTGGGACTTCAACAATCCATATTTCTGCAATCTGCCCACAGATGTGGCTCTAGCTGTCCCTATTAGTTATGACCTCCTTGACTGTCTGACTTGCAAGGTCCTGAGTCTTGCTGTAAGACTCAGGCTTGTGCCCTGTAGCCAGGGGAAGAAGCTGTAGTTTGGCCACTTCCCATCTCTCCTGTATATTTGACCTTCATAGCTTCCCACCTGTGCTGCCTAGGTCATCGTTAGCCTCTGGATCTGCTGGTCTCTGAGAGCATTAGTCAACTGCTGCTGGGCTCCTCTTGTGTACTGGTGAGCTCTACTGCAAGCTGACTTTCTTGCCTCTCTGGTCATACAAAAGTCCAGGAAACTGGTGTGTTTTATAGGTCTCTGAAACAGGATGAAAATGCAGAAGACACTGCTGAATGACTTGTCAGGTCTTTAGTCTAAATCCACTTTAGGAAGTGGGTTGCCAACTCCAACGTGAGAAGGCAAAGGCTTAAAATGCAAGGGACAGAGTATCCTGATTCCTAGTCGGCTGTGCTGAGGAATGAGCGGTGGTGTGCACAGGAGTGTCTTTGGTTGACAGTCCTTACCAGCTGCCAACTTGCATGTCAGACTGGCAGGCTTGTTTTGAAGGCTAGTTAGGGTTATACTTCACCAAACAGTATGCA
This sequence comes from Falco naumanni, assembly GCF_017639655.2. Classification (NCBI taxonomy): domain Eukaryota; kingdom Metazoa; phylum Chordata; class Aves; order Falconiformes; family Falconidae; genus Falco; species Falco naumanni. Next base: position 91,204,282 of record NC_054054.1, on the reverse strand, counting down.
ACTGCTACTACAAAATGATCCATGTCTAGACGTGATGGCTTTGCAAAGGATGCACAAATGGACCATGAACAAATGTGGTTGCCTGTTGCACATCCAAGTCTGAAAATGTTATTTTAAGGCAGTACTTTAAAGCAGTAAACTTGCAACATAATCTTAAAGGTCTGCTCCAATCTGAATAATTCTATGATTCTAGAATCTGCTTGGGTTGGGGTCCTGGACCTGTGTAGCTCACTGCTGGAGCTAGCAAGTGATGTTGTGTGAATTTGCAGGTTTACTTGCAATGAACTGATTTGCCTGATTAAGGTGGCTTATGAACACAGCTGCTGCTTGGTGCATGGCTTTTGACATCAGTAGTGTTATACCAGGGGTGAAATTGGTCTTCCCTATATTGTTGCCAGTTGCAAGAATTTATCATCCACCTGTGCTCTGATTTACGTGTGTGTAAATCCCAAGTAACTCCATTAACATCAATAAAGCTGCTTGAATAGATCTCTATCTGAATTTCGTGCTGAAGACTTCTCATGTTGCTGCTAGCTATGCAGGTGCAGGGATGTGGTTGGGTTCAGCTGGGAAACATGATGCCATCCAAGTGTGTGTCTAGCATGCAAACAAGAAGAAAATGCTGAGCTGAAACCACAATGCTCATTTAAAGGGATGCTATCAAGCTTTCAAGGGAAGATTTCTCTTGCAGTCTTAAAATATTGAACAAGCAGGAATTCCTGAAGAGTGTTTCCCTGGTCACTTGGAGGGGAAGAAAATGTCCTGCTCCTTTGTGATGGAAAAGGTAGTGGCCAGAGGAGGGTGGGTTGGTCCCAGACTAGTTTTGATGAGAAAGTTGGGGAGAAAAATAGGTTTCTGTAACCTCATTTATGCCCCCCACCTTCACTGCACCTATACCTTCAACAACTGTGTGCAAGGACAAAGAACAGTAGCTTGCTTTTTAGCAAGTGTTTATTTTGTGGGCTTTGTGTATGACTTGTGGAAACTAGAAACAGGGAGCAATGTTAAGGACATGGGGTGGAGCAGTGCCACCTTGCACCGTTGTATGTGTTTTGAGGGACAGAGGGGGTGGTTGTTGTGTTGCGGCAGCAGCAGAAATGGAAAAATCACCTGGAAAAAATTGTCACAGGGAGATGAGATAGCTTAGCCCTTGGATGAGCTCTCCTCTGAGCTGGTGGCTGTCAGCCCAAAGCATTTGGGGCTGATAGCTCTTCCGAATCGCTTGTGGTGTTACTAGAGACTCTCACAGAAAGTTGTCTATACAGATTCTGGACCTCACTAACCTCTTTGTGACAGTGAGCTCCTGGTTAGGGAGGCTGTGGGATTTTTGGTTCACTTGATGACTTCATGGATTAAGGTGCAAAGCAGTATCAATTGGGATTGGTTTTGGGAACGTGGAATGTAGTTTCATTGACTCTGATGTAATTTCTCCTGATTAGCAGAAACAGGATTGGGAATACAGTGTTCTAGGTGGTTAGTTTTTGGAAGTATGTATTCATGTTACGGGGACTCTGTCACTTAGCTGATCTTTTTTTTATATGTGCAGGGGAGAAGGAAAGAGAATAACTGGCAAGTTCCTTAGGGGTTGTTTTTTTTAAGAGATTAAGATAGCTGGCTCCTTGGAGTGAAAGTTGGCATGTCTTAAGGAAAAGACTTGCAGCATCCTATTGTTTTCCATTGCTGGCCAGGTGTAGGGATGTTTGCTGCATCCTCTCAGCTGGTGACAGTCTAGGGAAGGGGATGCCAGGCTCAGACTCTGGGGAGACTGGGCATCTCTGATGGCCTCTGTGGCGTCTGAGCATAGCCGCTGTGTCCTACAGGTCTCCCCTTTGGCCAGCTTCTCATTGTGTTCGGACATCTTAAAATGGTCAATGGTGGGGTGGATAACTCTGCTCCATCTTTTCCCAGCTGTTTTGTCTTGATGGCAATATGTCCCTCTGAACTGGAAGCAAAATAAACCAAAAACCAAGCACCTTAACCCCCAGACCAAGCCATGGCCCCCCTCATACTCTTCACCCCACAGAAAACTGCAATACTGTCTTTGGCCTGAACGAAGCATGTGCTTTTAGGTTGTAACCTTCGGAGCTGGTGGTTCTTTAATATGAAGAAGTGTTGGAAAATGTTAGTTTGGATCCGGTACTCATCTGCTTTCCAGGGTGCCTGAAGCAACTAGTGCGGTAGTTGCAGTTCAGGTGTCTCATGTGCCTATTTTTCATGAACAGGTTTCCCACCTGGTCTGTGTCTCCCATGGCAGACCATAGCTGTAGGTCTCCATTGGGTATTCTGGTGGTTTTTCCCACAGGCTAATGCAAACTACCACTGGAGATGGGAAGTGGGCAGGAGTCTGTCATACAGAGGGAAAAAGAGGGCTGACTAGAAGCTTGTCTGCATCTACATTTGGAATGGCTTTTTGGTAATTAATGCCTTTTGTCTTGTTTTTTAATTTATTTATTTATTTAGGGAGAACGTGTTGCAGACTGCTTTCCTTAGGGACAGAGGGTGGAGGGGCTCTTGTAGAAATGCCACACCACCTTACAGGTGGTGTGAAGAAGGGGACCATTAAAATGACTAATTCCTTTCCAGCCTTCATACTCCTGTAGGTGTACACAGGCTTTCTAAAAATAGCCTCCCTACACTGACTGAAAATGGGATGCCCCAGGCACTTGACTCTGTGCAGCTCCCCTCCTTCTTTCCCTGCGTTTGAAGTTGAATGCTTATGGATGTTTTTTAGCTTATCGTAAACCCATCACAACTGGCAGTACTCCACCGTTCCAGGGCTGAGGGTTTTCTTTCTCAGCCTCCACCCATGCATGTACCTCTCAAGAAAAGATCACGTGAACTCCTCTGCCTGCCTTAGAGAAGACTGTCACTTCTCTATACCTTAAAGATCGTGCTTAGCATTTATTTCACTAAGAAGATTTCCCACCTTCTTATGGACCTCAGACACTGGCTGTGCCCTTGATCTCAGCAGCTGCTTCCCTGTGACAGACTAGTTCTTGTGGCCTTTAGTCTCTCCAGTGAACCCTTAAGCTTGTCCTAAGGGGCTGGATTGGCTTGGGAAGAGGATGGTATTTCTAGGAGTCCTTCTGTTTTAAGAATTTCTCTCCCAGAGATCACAGGGAGAAGAAAACTTGCTGTTGATACCTGCTGAGATCTAAGTTGTTGCACCATCAGCAGCAAGAGCAGCTGAAGGTGTCCCATCCTGACCTTGCTGTCTGTGGGGCACATTAGGTGGGACAGATCTTGCTGGAGAAGAACCTGGTAGAAGGAAAGGACACATAGAAAATGTAGTGAAGTCCATAGCATTGCCCTACTAATGAGAGACTGGTGCAGAGCCTGCAAGACACTGAGGTGGGCAGTGATCCAGCTGGTGTTACCACCAAGAAAATGTAGATATAGTAAGTGGGTGACCAGCAGTTCTGTGCTGAAATATCAGGGTTGCATGCACATGTGAGCACTGCAAGACTCTAACCACAGACAGCTGGAGGCTGGGAAAGATGTGTGGGCTAAGGTCCTAGCTAGAGTCAGGATGCTTTTCTGACCTGGGGTCTGACTGCTACTGCTGGGCTTAGAGGAGCTGTTTTATAAGCTATACTTCAAGGAGTTGAGGGAACTGATTTCTGCATGAGTATGTGCAGATTAAAACTGAGACCCAAAGAGATACGCAGCCTCCTAGCTGGTGCTGTGTATGGCTCCATGGGTGGAAGCTGCATGCAGAAGCTGAGACATGTGGACTGACCACAGCTGGAATGATCTGTTGAAAATGGTTGTGCTCTCCCTGGTGCTTATCCATAAATCACTAGCTGGTGCCCAGGGTCTCTGTCAACAGGTCTGAGTCAATCCTCATTTGTGCGATGAGCAGACAGAGAAAAGCACTCCAGGTGGGCAGCGTGATCACGGTGTGGTGCCTTCTGAAGCAAATCTTGCTGAACAGGCTGTGTGGATGATGGGCTGCTGCTCTGCTGAGCACCTTGCACCCCACAGATTAACTCTGTCATAGCTGCTGCATAAGAGGTCCCTTCCTAGAGAGGGGAATGGGATTTCCCTATAACTGACACCTGATCCAAGTGTGCAGGCTTGAGGCTGGCAGTTTCAGCACGAAGGCATATGAGGGATCTCCACCACGCTTCTTGGCACGTTTCTGTCATGGGAGACTTTGTGGAGGAGGAGAGATGGGCAAAAGAGGCATGGAGATGTGTGCGAGGTGGCTTGTGTGCTTGCTTATTGGCGAAAGGTGCTTAGTCTCCTCCTTGAATCCAGTTGAATGCTCTTGCATTTGAGAGCTGGATTAATTCCAATGCGTTTGGCTTTGATTTCCACTTGGTGAAAAAGGAAAAGCAGTGGAGCAAGAAAGCTATTTGTTTTAGGAATAAATCTCTAAGGTTCCTTCAAAAATGTTCCAGAGAAAGGGATAGAGTGGAATGTGTAGGGAAAGAGTTAAGGCAGAGCTAGCTTGCAGGGTATGACCTTTTTGGAGTGACAGTGTTTCCTTTGGGTATCTCACAGGGAAAGGGACATCCCTGCAGTGTCACAACAAAGCAGCTCTGCTCCATCCCACAGATGCACGTGAGAAAAGCTTAGCAAGAGGGGTATATGCAGGAGAACCCCAATCTAGCCAAATCTCGGTGCTTTATGACTGTCCATGTCGCTTGAGCTGTGTGTCTGTGGATTGCAGCTAGCTCAGGTAGCTGTGCCTGACCCTGTTACTGTGTCCACGTGCCCCATGTAGCTGTAGAGATGGGTGATGTCTGTTGTGTGAAACTCCTTTACTGTCCAAGGGAGTGGTGACGACTGGCTTTCCAGGGGTGTCATTGATGTTAGTACTTAATGAGACAGTATAATTCACAAATCTGCTTTGAAACAGTTTGTCTTGAGAGCATTGCTCCCTAGGTCAAGCTCACAGATAACATCAGCATCTATCGTGAAGGGAAGAATGTATTTTGTTAGATGGTGCATTGCAAACAAGACAGACAAATAATAGCAATCCGCGTAGACAGAGGTAATTAAAGTGACAGCCACACTGACAAATAGCTAAGTAAATGGATAGGGCGATTTACTAATGAAATGAGTATAAATGGATATATGGACATGCAAGATGGGGAAAGTGACAGAAATATGAATTTGGCGTATTCCCAAAAAGCACTCTCAGGGCTGCTGTTCATGCTCTGCACTTGTTAGTCAAACAAGGCTGCATTCTAAATCATGAGATTGTTACAGATTGCAAAGACTTTTTTTTTCCCCTTGTAACTAGACACAGGATGGATCATATAGCTGGGGTAAAAGTGAAAATTCCTGCCTTTGCAAGCAGAAAGAGGCAAAACAGGCCAGCTAATTCCAGTACTGTGCCAGTGACTATAGGCTAAAGAGCAAAGTACCTTCAAGGCAAGGAGATACATAAATAATTTGAGCAAAAGTCTAGGGAAATGCACCCTCCTGTGCTTTAGCTTAGTACTTGGTCATGGTGCAGGGTGCAGGAGGAGTTTGGGAGCATTAGAAGTGGGTTGAAGTCAAAGTGAGAGGAGGCAGGGCTAGGATGTCCTAGTTATGACTTGGATGTCCTAATGGCCAAGTTGTTATGCTTCCTGCAAGTCCTAAAATGGTGTGGAAGTGGAAGAAGAGTCCTAAAGATGGTGTAACCATCTATTTGAGGCTGAGAATCTGGTATGTATCAGGTTCTTCAGACCCCAAGTAAGGAAAGCTTAAGTTGCTTTACTTATGGGACCAGTGCAAGGATGGTTTGAGCTCACTCTTAGACAAATACAGGTTTCAGATCTTTGGTTATACCCAGTTTGGCTGATAATTAGCTTGTCTTGTTTTTTCTCCCCTGCTCCAGATACTGAGAAGTATCTGAGGTTTTTTGGCAATATCGGTCACCTTTGGAGTACAATCAAAATGCCCAGCTCATGATTCTGCTAGTCATCAAGAAAAGGCTTATCAAAGAAAAATATCAATCTTTGAATTGCTGTATGTTTCTTGTTCAAGCCATCTGATGCTACATGAAGTTATTCTTGCCTTTGCATCCTCTTAATGCCCTATGATTGATAGCCAGCTGATTGTACCTAGAGCACTCTTGCACATGCAGCTGTTTTTGGCGAAAAACCAGGAGAAAGAGTTGTGCTGCTTTAAGTGGAGCTTGGGGTGATTTCTATGACTTAATGGAACATGCACACGGTGCTGTCTGCTAAGCGGTACTTAAACTTCATGTGCTCAGGGTGGGGAAAAATGATCCTTTAATATTAAAATTAGGTGATGCCGCTTTTCCAGAAATAGTGTATGGTGCATGTTTGGAGGGTACACATTAATCTTCATTAAATTGGTGTCCTGGAAATTGGGGTGAACAGAGGTGCAGAAGGGGAGGTACTGGGAGTGGGAGGAGATGGGGCAGTGTGTTACTGGCTCGGTAGCACGTGTACCCTGCTCCTTTGTGCAGCTCGGAGAGCATTAAGTGATGCCTGTTGGGACTTGAACCAGTTTTATGAAGGGGTAAGATGGAGGAGGCAGGAGAAGTAGGCAATGTAACTTCCCCGGAGGCAGCATTTCTGCTTAGAGGCTGCTTTGTTTTGGTGTGCTCTTCCCTCCTTGAGATTAATTTGCGATGGCGGGGAAGCTTTTGAAGGCTGTTTAACGCCACAAGCCGCATGTCACGTTGTGTCCTGCAGGAAAGGCAGATAAAACAATTAGCATGTCAAATTCCTCTGAAGATGGAGACCTGCCTCCCAGCCTGTGTGGTTATTTGCATTTCCAGAGAGGGAAATGGCAGGTGTAGAGCATTCTCCCCTTGATGCAGAGCTTTCAAGCAGTTGCTCCTCTGTTGAGCTGGGCAGTGTTGTGCATGAAGGCAGGTTTGTTCTGGATCCATAGTGCTGGGACTCCCCTCCCAGCTATTTTTTTTTCCCCTGGTCCTGTTGATGTCTCGACTATAGCCTGCTCTTGCCTGGCATGTGAGCGGCAAGCACTAAATGCTGTCATTTGCAAACAGCAAAGAACGAAGAAAGTGGGTGTTTTGTGCCTTCCTCTGAGAAGTTTGTTTGCTTTGAGTACAGGTGGCTTGCACTGGGAAGCAACTGGGCATGGTGATTTCCCCAGGTCAGGAGCTCCTCCAGCTTCCACTCAGCCTCTTTGGGGTGCAGTCCCTCTTCTTGGATGTGTCTGCTCAGGCTGCATCCCTCATATGAGGCTTTGTGCAAATTGACAAAAGCTTAGAAATGTTGTTCTTCACCAATTTAAACTTTCTCAATCAGTTTTGCTCTGATTCCAGTCTGGACCAAGATCTAGGTTCTACATGCCAGACAGGCTAGGTTGAAGGGACAACATAAGGTCATGGTTCATGATTTCTTAAGGGTTTCCCAATATAGCTTTCTGACTAAAGAGTTGACAAAGCCTAGTTCTGGGTGCCTTAAAAATACTCCTCCCAGGTGTTACCTGTTTATTGTGATTTTGCTCACTTAAGATAGTATAAAGCTTTTTCCTGTTTCATGGTTCAAATGCAGAAACAAGTGGATGCTATGGCTTGTTAGTCTCTAGAATGTGTGACACTGTTTGTTTGTCTTGAAGTGGCAGGTAAAAACAAAAGCTGTGACTGGATTTTTCAGCCCACAGCCTGCGTTGTGAACACTAAAAGGACTGGATAGGTTTGGCTAGAACTGGATATGTTTGGCTAGAACAGTCAAACTCACTTTTCCTACGTAGCTGGATGTCCTCTGGGCCACTCTGCATGGTTGTACAAGAGCACAACAGGGTTTGCTTGCTTCCTCTTGGTGCCTTTTCCAGATGGCTATTCATGCTGGAACACAGTGAAGTGTATGATTGGAGGTGTATGTATGAGCCGCAAATAAAGCCAGGTTTGCTCACTAGGTCTAAGAATGAAATTTAGGAATCTAGTTCTTATGTAAGGTGCGATGCAATAAACTGCTGTAATTACAAAACAGTGGCATGCACATGCTGCTTTCTGAACTTCACTGAAATCTGCCTGCTGAGTTGGCACAGGCTCCTTCATTCCAGAGCAGTGGTGGCAGCAGCAGTGAATCTGTGGTTCTCATTCAATTTGTCCACAAAGTTAGCGTTAAGAAATCCAGGATGCAAATTTTGTCTTCAGTGGTTCTCGTGCCCCTGAGATGGATCTGATGCAACAGCCTGTTCTGGCCTCTTGGTCTTACATCTTTCTCATGCTGTTGAAGAGCAAGAGTTTTTTTTTTTTGTGCCAGGCGTAGTAAAAGCATGACCTATGCCCCAAATCCTGGTGCTTTCATGTCAGAGCACAGTAAATGTTTGCAGAGTTTTGATGCTCAAATAAATTAATGCTGGGTATTAACTCCTGTCAGCTGTGCTTTGCAGTGAGAATGAAGTTGCTTGTTCCTCTTTGCTCTTACACAAGCTTATTTAGGTGTAACATGCTCCTGTAAAAAGAAGGGATCTCTCCCTGTATAAGACCTTTCTGAATGGTTGAAAATATGGAGTATATAGCATTTCACCTCTAGGTTACACACCTGATAGTCTCTGATGCTTTAGAATATTTAAGTTGCTCTGTTAGCTGAACCAGCTGTATTTCATGGCAGCATTTAACCTCTATATTTTGGGGCAAGCTCCTTCTCTAGAGAGCTCACAGCCCTGGTTAATGGTGCAGAACTTGCCTGTTGTGGCAGACTCTTGTCCCTAAGAGGCATTGCAGGGCCACAAATGATACACTCTTTTTTCCTCTTCGTTCAAAGGTTTTCCCATCGCATGGGAAGAGGAGGAAGGGCTGAGATGCAGAGCTGGTGGGAGATGTGGCTGAGGGTGGTGCAGAGGCTGTGGGTTGCTCTCTGTAGTTGAGCTGCTGTGCAGTGAGCAACTAACTGGTAGATGTTGGGGGAAACGAGTTGTTGTCATGATTGCTGCCAAAATACTCTTGACCCATCCCAGGCACTGCTACCAGGCTGCTGGTGCTGTGGCACAGGCTTGTTTTGAGCTCTGTAACACAGCTGCATCAGTGTGTTGGCTGCAGGTGCTGGGAGGCTTCAGCAGTGCTACTGTAACACCAAGATGAGAGGAGAAAAGGGATCAGGTGTGCAAATGACTGAGCAAGTCAGCAACAAATTTAGTATCTTGTTGCATTTTCCTTAGAGCTAAAGCAATTAGCTCCTATGTGGAGCCATGTATGAGCTTAAATTATCTTTAAGGCTGTTAAGGTATATTGAAGGCTTTTTGCAAAACCAGGGTGCAGGTGACATCCCAGCCTTTCTGCAGGCTGGTGTAAAATCTTCTGTGCTTGGACAGCGTTTCAGCTTGAAGGGAGCACCTTTTCAGAGTGCTGGGTTGAAATACTGTGGTGGTGTTGGCACTGGAGCTCACCTGTGAGGTGTGGGTGTGTTCCCCATCAGTGACAGCTTGTTACTGTTTTATTGTCTGAAACAGGGATGGGTAACTGTGGCAGAATTGTGGAGGCTTAGCAAAAATAAATAGCTGTATTTTTCTTCTAGCAGAACCACCTATGAACCTCTCTTTAAGGCTGGTCTCATTTCAAAATGCAGAAAACACAACAGTGCTTAGCATGCTCCATTGGCTTAGAAACGCCTTCCGTGTTGGGCAGCATGCTATGGTGTGAGATGATGCGGTTTTGCAGTGCTCCCTGCTGCTTCTGTCTGCTCCAGGGGAAGGAAAGGAGCTCAGCTGGTCATGTTCCACTTACCTCCAGCTGTTGAAAATCCTCTTCATGGGTGATGAGGAAACATTGTTAAGACTTGAGGCCTCACTCTTTGCCAAGCATTTATCTTCCATAAAATGCTTTTGAGTTTAATCTCTTGGTTCATCTTCAGAACACCCATTACTCCTTGCAAAACAACATGTAGTTCTAGATTCAGTAGTAGATGACGGAAACCAGAGGAGTGATCTGAACCGAAGTGACTTCTAGATGTACCTTTTGTGCTGGGGCTTATTGCTACTTTTTGGCAGATAAGGCATAAATAATAAAATAAGCTTTGCACAGAGGTAGCATGCACGTGAGAACTCTTCTGACTTCAGCCTCATTTGTGGTGCTCTTGGTTCTTTTGATATTTACTGGCACTATAAGACGCCTGGCAAGCACACAAGAATTGACAGAACTGTCTTTAAGAAAATATGGACCCAGGTGATAGCTTCAGCCTGTTTATTATGTACTGGGGCAAAATGCAAAAGGAGAAATACCTGTGCCATGACAGAACTGGTTGTACTGTTATTGCTTTGAAGATATCTGCAAGATCTAGGTAGGGAGTTGGGGTAGGATCCCTTGTCTGGGAACTCCGTACACAGTTTGAAGGTTCAGCAGATGGTACAGCTTGTAGACAAGATGCCCAAAGTGAAGATCCCTGCGGTGTTGGGGGGGCTTAAGCTGGCTGGTGAGAAGTTAGTAACATTGAACTCCTACCTTGCTGGGCTAGAAACCCCAAATCACATTTGAGGTGGCAACAGCACTAGCTCAGTGTATGTGCCAGGTTATGTCAGGTAGTGGCCTCACTCATGGGAGGAGGGAAAGCTCCTTCAGCCTGCTCACCTCTGCCGCCGTGCTGGTGGGAGGCAGAGATCCTCACTCCGCCTGACTTTCCTCGTAAGTGGAGCACTTGCAGCTCATTTAGAGGAATTGGGAGATATAATTAGTGTTTATGAAACACTTGGGGATTGTGTAAAACAAATCAAAAAAAGGAGCAGTGCCAAAGCGCTGACAATATTTACACAACATCTGAAGGCTGCCTGTGTTGGACTCTATCATAAGGAAATATGTGTGGGTGCCAGAACTTAAGCAACTGTTAAATGCATCCTTCTGGCTTAGCATCGCCATCCATGAATCCTGTGGGAATGCTCAGTCCTTGAAGCTTAAACATAATGCTCTTTCTGGTTATCATCCAAAGCTTTCTGAAGGGGGAGACCACCTCACTGCTGCTTGTCTGGAAGAGGGATGATGGATCCTTAGGGAAGCAAAAATATTTGAGGGTTGTGGAAGTGGTTTAAATTCACAGGCTTTTTTTTTTTTTGCCTTGTTCTCAGTGTTCTGCTCTTGGCTTTCCCTCTTCTCCTGCGCTGCAGTGTGTTGGGGTGCTGAGGAGTTTAAACCCTCTGCCGAAACAAACTTGAGTGGCTTGCTTTCTGCATGGAAGGAGTGCTGTTCTCCTTGCAGATGGTATCGCCGGTTACCTAGAAGGCTGTATCTCCCTCTGAAGTTTTTACAGTCTAGGCAGCAACAGCTACGCTGCCATTGTTTAAAAGCAGAGACCGAAAGATCACTCAGATACCAAAAAAATATCAGCTCAGTCCTGTTCGTGAAGATGAGACCTTGGATTCAGCACCCTCATGGTACAATGGGGTGTCTGATGCCCTGCTTCAGTGTCATGCACCCAGTGTGGGATGAGGCACCCCCCCAGGCTCTTTGCAGAAGGATGATTTCTGAACTTGTTACTAACTGAGCCTCTTGGGTTTGAACGTTGGTTTTCACCTTGACTTCCCATAAGAACCACGTGGTGCCTTTTGTGGCTGATGGGCTTGATCTTTTTGGAGGACTTACCCCCTGAGATGGAGGGCCTGTATTGCAGGACCACCTTTGGCAATGGGAAGATGCTTTTCCAGGGAGAGTGGGTGATGGTGTGTTAGGACCCTCGGGGGAAATACAGCCAGGGTGGATATGTGCTGCCTGTTTCTTGTGCTTGAACTGCCCAGAATTTTGTCTTTCCACTATTACTGTGCTCAGTCCTCCTTACCATGATCTGATACTGTTGTCTGCTTCACATGATTAATTGGTTGTTTATCAGTGACTCCTTTCCTCCCCCCAGTTATTCAGGGTGACTTTCAGATGTGTATTGGTTACCATCCAGGTAAGCATGGTATATCCCTGCCTGTTAATAGCATTTATGGGATCAAGACGTATCCTTTTCATCCCTAGCATGCTCTTGTGCAAATACTGGCAGGTCATCAGCAGTGTATTTTCAAAAAACATTTCCCAAGTGAATGACAAGAAATCTCTAAGCTCCCGAAAGCTGGATTTTTTAGAGACTTGTCGAAGACCACAGGGTATGTTGGGAAGGGAGAAAAGGGCTGGTGCTTGCAAATTCCTCTGGTCTTTGAGCTCATTCATATGATTTAAATGTAAGAATATGGTTTGGTTTAGCTAGAAGAGAGATTTATGGCTTTTGTAGGAGATAGGCTAAGCAGACAGATCTGAAAACCCTTTTGAATTTCAAACAAACAAATGCTGAACATAGCATGTTTTATTATCTTTTAATTGAATGGTGTCCTATGTCTCCCATAGACTGCAGGTGAGTGCTTGGAATACTGGGTCTGCTTCAAAGCTTTTGGATTATATTGATCACGGGGGTAAATCACGGGGGACTTGCAATGAAACAAATTCATTCCTTCTGTAAGTTTTGGTATATTCCTTAAGAATGAGGAAGCTCTCCCTTCCTGGAATTTCAGTGCCTTTAGATGTTTGATCAGCTCCCATGTGAGACCAAGTGGTATGTTTTGGCTCTGCATTAGATTTTTTTTTTCTTGTCTTGAAGTTATTAGAGAAATACATAGTCCTGGCAAGAAGTGGATTACTTTACACCCTGCTTATTGCTGAAACTCATGTCTGGGTTTCCAACTTCTAGTAGAAACAAGACTGATGTCCATTTTAACAAAAATAGAAGTTGTACTAAGGCAATTCTTCCTGTTCTTCTGTATGTGTGGAGGAAGGGAGGGAATTGAGAGGGAAAGTGAGGCTTGACAGCATTTCGAATCAAAGCCATGGTCTGATTATTTTCTTAATCTAAGTTGGTGAAAGCATCCTCAAAGAGGCTGAGGCCAGATGTAGATGCTCCAGGGAATTCAGAGCCCTCTTCTTTCTGAATGCTGGCACAAATCTGATGAATCGCACTGAGCATGTGATGGCAGTGCAGGCTGGTAGCAGGAACTATTGGTAGACAGGGCTTAAATGGACTTGAGGAATCCTTCATCCATAGTTGGATGGTATTGTTAAAAATACCAGAGCCTTGAGTGACAGCTAAAGTCCATTTTTGCTATTGCAGAGGGAAAGAAGCAACGTTTAAGCAGGGTAGACCAGAATGTTCATTATAAGACAGGATTCTCTGGTAAAGGGGTGTTGGTTTAGCATTTGTTGCCTTTATTGTCTCTGGAAGCTCATTGACTTCAGTGGGAATAAAGGACAGAGCGAGCTGGGTAGCTCCCCACCAAACCCAACAAAGTTCAGTGTGGCTGCAGCTCTGCACTGGCATCTAAGTATTTCTCTCAGAAAGGAATTAAATTTGGGTCTTCCATGCACCGGACGAATATTTTAGCCACTAGCTATAGTACAAAAACCATTCCCATAGCTGCAGTGTGTGGAAGGCCTAGCTCACCTGGGATGCTGGGATTTCAGGCCAGGTCCTCTGGAGCACACTTGTTTACCTCTGTAGTAGCTGGTTCTTGTACGGGTCTGGGCTGTCCATACAGAAGTGTTCTGCTGCTGAAAATGCTCCTGAAAACACTTCCAGCTGCATTGGGGAGTGTATTGTGAACTCATGAGGCAGCTGAGAAAAGTTCTTTTGGATCATAGCTTTAGGTTTGACTGTCCAGGTTTTACCCCAGATCTCTTTCCCCAGAATGCTGGGACAGCATTTCTTGTATTGGTTTAAAAAAAAGTGAAAATTTTGATTGTGTGCTCTTAGATTCTGGCTTGGTTTAGTCTCATCAAGTGTAACTCCCATGTCCCCCTGTCAGGAGCTGCTTCAGGGGCTCATGCTGGGTAGAGTTCATGTCAGATTAGTGATTCTTGTGTTGTTGATTTGGCAGACAGCATGGCTTTCTCAATTTCTAGTCTTCTAGTGCTCTCTCTACTCCTCACCTTGGTGGTGGTGAAACCCAAACCAAAGAAACAAAATCCAACAGCTTTAAGGCAGAAAACACATCAGAGGTGCTGAATGCAACTTGGTGGCATCCCTTAAGCCATGGGTGCCCATTCTTGCACCACCTTTGCAACATACTAAATTCAGTGGCATTTCCCAACAAGGGCTATAAATGGGTATAAATGATCACACAGCAGTTTTGTTAGCTGGGAACTGGATTTAATTTTGTATGAAGTCCTCTGAAATATTAAGGCAGGGTTTCTGAGCTGGTCCTTGGAGAAGTGAAAGGTGAGCCTGTGCTTCACACTGCTGTCAGAGTTGATGTCTCTGTTTCTTGACTCGAATATACCACACGTTTTGACATTTACTGACTCTCTTCAGAGGCTGTAGCAGTTTCCACACTGCAGGCTGGCAATCTGCTCTTGGTTTATTGAACATCCTTCTGGTTTGTTGGGTGAAATCTTAATTTTCTATCTGAAAAGGCTGGCACCTGCAGCTGCAGAAGGCATGGTCTTTTGCTCTGCCTGGCTGATTGTTTTTTAGCAATCCATACAGACCTTTAAATCCCTTAATATACTTCACAGGTTTGCTGTTGCTTAACACACCTGTAGTTAAGTCTGTGTCTGTAATGATCTCCTTACTGATACAATGTACATTGTTATTTATTAGGATCATATCAGGAGTGTATTGGTATTGTCCAGGTGTTTCCCAAACTCTCAGCCCTGCTGGCCATGTTCTGATCTCCTGACCTACAGCAAAGGAGCCTCTGTCCCACAGAAATAAAAAGGCTTAATTGCAAAGTAAGTTCTGCTTTGAGGTTAGGGATTTAGGGTTCTGTTAGGAAATTACCTGGGCTGAAAGCTTTTTAAAAATAAATGTCACTTCAGGAGCTGGGTTACGTGGAACAAGAATTTGATAGTATGAGCTAGTTGCTGGTTAATTTTCAGATACGTGGCCAGACTGCTGGTTAAGCGGCAGCTGAGGTAGTAACACTACTGATACTATAAGGACTTGTTGCTATAGCTTTGTGACAAGGTTGATTAGGCACCGTATGAATCTCTAGATGGTTGGAGGAAGGTCAGAACTAGCTATTTTTAGAGTTGCTTCCAAAATGCCCCTCCAGAGATGAAAGAGTTGGGTTGCAGTTCAACTTCGCCTGAGATTTCCAAGCTCACAGGAGCAGAGGGATCTCTTCTGGTTTATAGTAGCTGAGCAGTGAAAAAGGGAACTGTGGGGGAGTGAGCTGTAGAAATGAAGCTGTGAATGTCTGGGATGTCTGTATTTAAAACAAACAACAACAAACCAACCCCACAACATTCACCTAGGATATGATGGAGAAGGAGAGCATCTCTGCCCAGAGATGAGAAACTTCTCTTGTGGATGTGCTCTGTTTATCATCCTTATTGAACAGGTGCAGTCTTGTTAACAGATCTGTTTTGTCACTGTCAGTGGCTTTATCTTTTACTGTTCGCTTACCAAATGTTTCCGTGGGGCTACAGTTCTACCCTGAAGTTTTCTGACACCTCCAGGGTGAAACCAGAGGTTGCAGTGATGCTATGGCAGGCAATGGAGTGGAGGACCAGCCCAAGTGCACTAAAAGCTGGGCTCTGAGCACGCATGGGGCATGATCTCTAAGAGACGTGACTGCTCGCCAGGAGACTTCCTTGCTCAGAGGCTGTGAATTGGTGCTCTCTTCCTTCCTGAAATGAAGATAGCTACATGAAAAAAGCAGTTGGCTCTGCCACTTGACGCAGAGCAATGCTTCCATGAAGTGGCAGTACCTCGCTGTCTATCTGCATCCCTGGAGAAGCAGATGATTGCCTGCTGCCTCCTCCAGTGCATGATCTGGAGAGCAAAGCTGCTTTCCTGAAACAAATGCAACTAGCTGAACCAGGTGTGCATCGCTCTGTATGGGGCTTTGCCTCTGTAGAGGCAGCAGGTTAACACTCACTGGGCTCTGACAGAGAACTGTACCCACACCAAGACACCTTTTTTGTTATTGGACTTTACTGATAATTTTTTCTTGCATCTGTCGAGGCTCAGTGCTGCCAGGGGAAAGACCAGATGCTCCCTGTTTATACACGCTTTACTGAAGTGTTTCCTTTTGTTTTGAGTATCCTCTTTGAAGTTTGAAACGAAAATATCTTGGATTTCTGCCTCGTTGCTTATTTTGAAGCAGTGTGGTTGGGGGAAGATGTCCAAGGTTGTAATCAATGGGCCAGACATCATCTCTGTCTGGGAAGCTGCAGGACATGGGAATATGCTTCAAGAGTAGTGCAACCATGGGCAAGAGGATGGGTGGATGTTCTTCTTGGGTGTCCTCTGGTAAAGCATTATGTTGTTGAGGGCACACTGCTGATGTGGGCTGTTCGGCCAGCTCTGAGGCTGAACAAGAAACTTGCAGACCCTTGATAGCCGAATTTGCTTGTGTGACTAGTCACCAGTAGTCTTGTGAGGGAATGGTAATACTGGTTGTACCATGCCTTTAAAGGAAGCATCTCCCTATGTGTGTATCTGCCATGCAGCCAGGCGATCTGCCCTTCTAGTGTGTTGTACACCTGGAGGTCTGATACTGGGGGTGTTACCTCCAGGTCCAGCAATTGTGGGAATCCCTGGTCTGCTTAGTAGTCCAAGCCATGAGTCACAGCACGGTGTGGGGAGAGTAGATGAGTATAGAAAACCTTGTAATTAAAAGCAGGGATATTCAAAGAAGCCTCAAACACCTGGGTATGCAAGCCCAATTCAATGTCCGGGTACTTTAACTCCTTGTGTTATATCTGATTTCATCTTCCATGGATGCAGTTTATTACTGGGACTGTCCTTTTGTCACCATCGTGTATTCAGTCTGCAAGGAGTGCAGCAGCCACAACAGCAAACTGCCTCTGCCAGAATGCAACCAGTGTCTGCAGTGCATTTTGCAATCAGGATGGTTGCGTTCGAGGGAAGCCAAGTGAGCAGTGGTGTCCTGGAGGCAAGGTCTGAGGAGACACCGGTAACATGTCTGGTCTCAAGGCTTTTGCTAAGGCCCCCTCTTTCAACACAAAGTCCTTTTTGGGAGCTCTGGTTTCACAGGACTGGAATTACCAAGCTGGTTTATGGCATCTGCTTTTCATCTCTCACCTGGGAAGTCTCTGCTGGCAGCGTAGATGGAAGGGCTGTGCGTGAGCTCAGCATGCCTGCCTGCCTGCCTGGGGCCCTGCGCTGCCTGCAAGGAAGTGTCTAGGCTCTTCCAGTTTTGGGTGGAGTGAGAGGAAAACACCTTGGCCTGTTTGTGCCAGCAGTGAGCCTGGCAGCCTGCTGCGAGCATCCTCTGCGTGTGGTACTGCAGAGCTCAGCTCCCTGCCACGCTTTGCTCCAGGCTCACCAGGCCACTGAAGGATGCCTCTCCTTCTGATGCTCTTCACCCAGCTGGCTGGCAGGAGGGCTTTGCAAACAGCATGGCTATACCTGAGAAGTGGTCCCAAGCTGGTTGGGCTGGGCACTGGCATGTTTAAAATCTGGATGAAACCCAGTGCAAGACAGTCCCTGTCCTGAAGGGTTTGGTCTGTTCTCACTTGCTGCCTCTTGTGTGCTTGGTGAACACGGCAGGGACTTGTCTGAGGTCACGTAGCTGGTTTTGTGGCAGGGGAGGGCAAACCTGTGTGGAGGGCTAGCAGTCCTGCCAGGAGCTGGGAGACAGAGCTGCAAGTGAAGCATCTCGTTCCTCCTGCCCCCAGCGTTGCACTGGCGGGGCAACTGCTTGAAGCAGTGCCTGGGAGCACCTTGTCTCCTCCCTGTTTGTTTTGCATGGCTGGAAAAGGCCCAGTGAACGTGGCAGTTTGGTGACAAGCAGGGCTGTTTGAAGCTGGGTTTCCCTGGGCACATCCTCTTATTCCACCTCCAGCCTTCACTGAGGCAGAACTTGGGAACAAAGCATGTTTTCTGACATTTCCAGGGCTCTGCCTTGCACAAGAACAAGCTTGCAGAAACCCATGTTCCTGGCAAGGGTTAGGAAGTGGGTGGAACAGTGCAAACAGGCTAGAGACGGAGAAATCCAACCTCAGAAAGAAACTTTCACTCCATCCTGCAATGCCTCAGGCAGGGATTTGGATCTGAGGAGCAGCTCCTCCATCAAAGTTTGGAAGAAATGCACAGAACTGGGAAATTTGAAGAGTAGTGAGAGTGTAGCCTTAGGCTCAGCTCTGTGCATAGGTGCTGTACAACTGGCATTACAGGTCTGTCTCTGCAAAGTGCTTGCTCTCATCTCCCCTCCTCCTGGGTGGATTTTCTGCTGGCTGCAATGGGCTCATGTCAGAGAGCGTTTTCCTTCTGCCCATGTCACTCTCGAGCAAATCTGTACTTGGGTGTTGGGCTTGCATGGAACTCCAGACCCAGCTGAGGGGTGAAGAGCCTGGATTTTCCCCACACCTCGGCCCTGAGTCCTGCCCTGTCTTGCGCTCTGGTCAGATGAACAAGGTCATTGTCCAACCTTGTCTACCAGAAGTTGGGAGTAACCTGTTTCAGGCTAAATGTGGAGGATTTTGGAGTGCTGAGGTATTGCCAGCTGAAGGACAAGGGTGTGATCCTTTCCCTGTTTCTTGCTTGGAGACAGGGGTAAAAGTGGGAAGCTAAAAATAATCCTTGAAATAGTCACGCCCCAGAGACAGACTCCTCCTTCCAGCCTTACTGGATCAGAGCATGAGATATCAGGTACAAACCCAAACTCCAGTACTTTGTCCCTGCTTTTCCTTATGAAGAAATATTCCTTCCCATTCAGCAGGACCCAAAGCAAAGCTGACCTCTTCCATGCTGCAGAATAGTAGCATTGGCAGGGAGGATGTGGGGAAGGTGCTACTGCAACAGAACCAGATTCACCTTGACCCTTACTAGAGGAGCCAAGAATGGGGGCGACTAAAAGGATTTGGAGGTTTTTCAACCCTCCTGAGTGTCCTTAGGCTCTTTGAAGAACTGTAGAGCAAAGCAGCTTTGCATGGGGTGAACTTCCCCTCTCTTCTGTCCATTCCCTGTCCATTGGCACTAATGTGGAAGGTGTGTGTGGGGGAACCAAACCACTTTGTTTCCCTCTATCCTGATAAATCACCTGCCCAGAGGCAACACAAACTCCTCAGCTGACAGTGTATAATGGAACTATATTCCCCCCTACAAGTGAAAATCTTTTTTTAATAAAAGGAACAATTTTTCCCCCTTAAAGTGTATGTGGCAGGGAGAGGTGAAGGGTATCATAGAAAATAGCACTTAAACCCAGAAATGTGTCCAGACTGAAAGCACTTAAGACAGGGTCCTGTTCCCATATAGAAATCCCAAGACCACCTGTAATTGTCTTATTCTCTAACTAGAGGACACTAAGATTTTCTGCACAGCTCCGTGTGCTGTACTTTTCATGGGAAACGTAATGGGAGAGTGATTGACCCTTCAACAGTGTTGAGAGGGGAATGTAAATGTTAATGTGCTGGTTAAGATGAAGCTGCCTCAGCTGTACAGATGGACAGCTGAACTTGCACCAGAGAGCATCCTTCTCTCACAAATTCCAGTACTGCTTGTAAATTTATTAGAGCTCATTTGCAAGAGTAATTTGCAGTTGTCATGAATGCTAAGAATATCTAAGAATATAACACTTGAACTGCAGAGAGAAAATTTGATTTGCATATACATGCAAAAGCTGTGTCCAGGAGAGATTGGATGGGATAGATTTTCAGTGTATGAACTCCTGCTAGGTTAAAACGGGTCTTCCTCGGGGCAACTCTCAAGTCATGCCGCACCAACAAAATGGGATTAGGTTTGGACTTAATCTGTTCTCTTGACACTTAGTCTGGAGTTACTCTGCTGTGAATCTGGAGGAGCAAAGCTCAGTGGACAAAAGGGACAGCTTAGAGTTCGCTGGGGACCACATAATGCTGATGCTATTAGAATTAGATAGAAATTCAAAGGCAGAGTATCTTCTGAGGCTTGTCTGCTGTGGAAATAGAGTAAGTCATCAAAACAGGCTGAAAGAGCAGGCAAGATAATGCACAGAATAAGTAAGATTTTGAATGCTGCTGCTATCCTTGGGCAAAGGAGTGGGTCATACTATAGGTCAGCACTCAAGGTGTTTAAAACTGAGTAACCCATACCCAGATCACTGCTTGAACGTGGTACGATGGTGAAGGGGTCTTAGGAAAATGTCCTGCTGCAGAGCAAGCAGGTCCTCAGAGTCCCTCCTGCCATCTTTCTACCCAGGGCAAGCACCTTTCTAATTGCTTATTGCTTCATCTCATTGCACGTACAAACCATGCTTTTTACCAAGCTATCAGATCTGGCAGGCCTGTGGGGAGACATTCACCACTGGCTCCCATCAGAGCCTCTCCCTTCAGCCAAGGCAATGCCTGGGTGTGGTTGTAGCACCTCTTGTGCTTGTGGTCCTCATCTGCTGACCTCCCTGGGGAGGCTACAACATGCTGAGGGAAGAGGTAGGAATCCTTGCTCTGCTCTGTGCATGTGAAGGCATGTTCCCAGCCTGCAGTGTCACTCCATCTTCTCTCTCTGATGAAGACCTGATGCTCTTCCAGATGTGGTCCCTATTGTGGCACTGTTTGTCACCTGAAAGGACCCAGCCTGAGGTGATGTCCTTGAAGAAGATGGTTTGTTTTGTCTGCAGCGTCCAGGTGAGGGTCCTGTTAGGTGCTAGGTGTTGTGCAGTGCAAGGTGGAAGTGTTGCTGTTTGGGGAAGGGATTGATAGGAAGATGTTTGGCTGCTTGGGGGCTCTGCCAGAAAGCAGGTGGAAAAGAGACTTTCTAATGTGAGATTTAATGAGGTGGTGGAAGTCACTGCTACAGGAGGTGAAGACCCAAGTTAGTCTTGAAAAGAAATTATACCTGCTGAGAGGGCAAACCGGCTAATAAACATAATGGCCTGGATACAGCCCCGTATCTTGCTGTCCCTAAGCAACATCCAGGTCCTGCCAACGTCCCTGGGAAAGTCATTCGCCACGTCCCGTCCCCCCCCCGCGCCGAGGGGCTTTCCCTCGGGCCGCGACCCGCGGCGGTGGCTGGAGGGGCTGCGGGGCTGCAGCGGGAGCGGCGGCCACGAGAGGGCGCTGAAATGATGCGGATCGGGGCGATGCTGCTGCTGCCCCAAACCATCCAAGTGCTTTACCCAGGAAAAAGACTTTCCCCACTCCCTGAAAATGAAATTAAACTTCTGATTTTAATCATAAATCAGCACTCTGGAGCTTGAAACATGGTCAGAATGGCAAACCCCAACATCACTTCTTCGTTCTGATTATTTTTTTTGTACGGGGATGTTCTTACAACAGCTTTCATAGGCCTGTTGAGTTTTGCTCATCTTCCTTCAGTGCATCAGGGAGTCCTATTAAGCTGCAGCAGAACAGGTCTTCAAGGGAACATCCTGGTTTCTGCATCCTGAATGCTGGAGATGAGACCCTTAACTAAGGCAAAAGGGATATGCAGAAGAGAAACTTAAAAGCATCACTTTGTCTTTTCCAGCTACAGGATTTAGGTGTGTTTTGTCCTGGTTGTGAGTCTGCAGCTTGTCTGGTCTCTCTGAATTTATTTTGAGCATGGGATACTGGGCTTCTTGGTCCAAGATGGTGACAGGGAGAGGCTTCCTTAAGAAGTGACTGTCTTTCCTGCAGAGGAAGATGTTGTGGAGACATGTCTGACTTAAACAGAGCTTCAGAGGAAACTCAGAAACAGTTTGAAACCCAAATGTTTATTTTCTCCTCTCACTTTGACCTTGTTTTTGTTCTGACTCAATTTGGTTCTGACTTTTGGACCACAAGTTAAAAAAAAAATTCAGTCTTGGAATATTTCAGAATTTCCATTCTGGAAAATATGTCAAGATCTTAACTTTTATTTTTCTTTTCAACTTGAAATCAGGAGGAAATGAAATCAGTACTCTGGTGTCTTTTGGGGAGACAAAATCCTGTTTTCTGATCTCTTCCTGACACCAGCTTTCTGATTTTGCTGCTGTGTTGAACCAGGATGATGGCTTTGCTAGGCTGGAGCTCGTCTGCAAGCAGTCTCTGCTTCACCCTCTTCCTGGCATTTAGCACTAAGGCAAACCCAGATGCTGGTTTGAGTCCCCGTTGAACACTGATCCACACTTTGAGTTTGACAGATGGGGAGCTTCTCAGGAAACGGTATTATAGCTGGCATTTTTTGTTGTTGCCAAAAAAGCTCGTGAGCTGGGGATGGAGCAGGGATGTTGCCAAGAAGTTGCAAATATAGAGGCAATATTTTTGACCTCAGAGGTATGGTGTATTGCGAGCTGCACCAAAATGGAGTCCTTCAAGCAAAATAGCAGCTCAGACACTGCAAAAGAGAATCACGGTGTCGTGCAGAGCCTGAACCCCTGCCTGGTCCCCAGCAGTTCTGCTGCTTCCCCTGCTGATGGCAGTGCTCTGACTCCC
Organism: Falco naumanni; assembly: GCF_017639655.2. Lineage (NCBI taxonomy): Eukaryota > Metazoa > Chordata > Aves > Falconiformes > Falconidae > Falco > Falco naumanni. The sequence continues at coordinate 91,182,048 of NC_054054.1, read as the reverse complement.
AACCCTGCTGTGCGCAGGGACTGACCTGAACAAGCCTGGGGATTCAGATATGGCCAAGGATAAACCTCCAAAGGGGAGAAATTATTTGTATCATTCTTCTAAAACTAGTGATTTTTCCATAAGAGCTTGAGGCTGAGGGGGAGTGTGTGTGGTGCTGGTGGGCTGAGCTTTTGGGGGCTGAAATTGCTGTTGGTAGAATTGCTTGTGCTTACAAGCTCTGCTCTCCCCCACTTCTCCACCCAAAGCTGAAGGCTTTGTAGCTGGATGCAGCCTGGCATGGCTCAGCTGGCTGGCACAAGGCTGGGCTCTGGCCCGGAGGCTTCCTCCTAGTGATCAGCTTGATCCTTGGCTCTTATGTCAAACCTCCCCAAGGTCAGCAAATGCCAGGCAAGCACTAGGTCCCACAGGGAAGAGAATCCCTTCCAGTGCATGCTCACACCTTCCTAGGAGGTCCTCCTAGGGGAGGAAGGGTGCCACAGGAGAGGAATTACTTGACTTTGGCTTCCCAATATTAATCTTTACACGAAATAAGTTTATTCCAGTAAAAATATGGCACTCAGGTTGGAGAAGTTTCTTCAAGCTATGCAGTTTATGTAAAACTCAGAGGACAGGTGTGCTCTGAAGAGGTCTTTTTCCAAAGTATGAATCTCCAGTCCCCTGTTTGCAATTTCTCTTCTATATAGTCCTTTATCAAATAGTGCAACATTAAAGCAACCCCCTTCTCAACTAATAATCCAAGAAATGGGAACCTCACTTGCAAAATAAGAATCTCTGGTGAAGCTTTGGTAATTTAATAATACTAAAAAAGGATTTTTTCCCAGTTGGCAAACCCCAGTACTTGCTGCAAAGTGGCAAACAAGCAATTGGAGCAAAGACAGTCAGCTCAGAGCTGTGAGGTTTAAATCAAAACATGTACCCTTAAAAAAAAAAAATCTCGGGGGCTTTAGAGGCCCTGAGAAGGAGGAAGGGCAATTCATCTGCCTTGGGTTTAAGCTGGTGGCTTGGGTTGTTCAAAGAGATAGCATGTGTGTGGGAATACTTCCCCTGGTAAATGAAGATATTCACTCATCAAAGCAGGAACCTGCCAAATGTGTGTTGCATAAAGGGGGAAATTCCAGGCATTCTTGGGGAAATTGCAACTTTGAGACTGCAGAATCGAGCCCATACCTGGTGAAATGCTTGTAGACCATCATGGGAGTCTGTGTCTGGCGCATGAAAGTAGGCTTGAATGAGCAATGAGAGCATCATAGTGGGTCGTAATGTTCCTGCCTGAGGAGGGAAGGAGGCATTTTCTCTTCCTTATGGACTGGAAATTTCTTCCCAGCACAGTATTGCAGTCATACTGATAACCACAGCTCCATCTGGCCATCAATTATTCATATAGACCCCAACACCACTGGGAGTCCGCATGTATAAGAAGCAGCAGTGTTTTAGCTGTTAATTGGATGGATAAGTTCCCCTCTCCTGAGGACCAAGATGAACTTCCCATTGACCCCAAAACTGGTTTCTGGAGGCTGGAACAGAGCCCAGGGTGCTCAGGGCAGGTGGCTTTGACCAGCCTTTGCTGCACTTGCTCCACAGAGCTGGTGGGCTGTGGTTGCTTCTAGGCTTTTCAAAGTAATCTGGTGGAAGAAGGAAGGATTGGATCCCAGCCTTGCAGAAATCAGTGGCATCCCAGCTCCCGTGGAATTAGCCAGCCTAATGCTTTGGTGTAGTTAACAAGCTGCTTGTCCTTCCCATAACAGTCTTTTGATCCTCCGCTTTGTGGGAAGGGGATGGTTTTTGTAAAAGCAGTATTTAGGCAGCTCTTGCCTTCAGCTTGCTCTGCTTCAACCCATCGCTGACTCTTTGACTTGTTCTCACAGCCACCTGCATCCTCCTGACTCAGCTGGCAGAGATACATAAACTTAAAATGGTCTCTTATTTTGCACTGAAACTACCTGAAGAACCCCAGCTTGTCATATGCGGATGCAAGTGCGCAAACGGCCCTTGAAGGAAGGGAGCTGTGTTTTGTCGTACTGTGGGAATGGGTAGAAAAGGGGACAATAAGGCTGACATGTCCTGAGCAGATGCCTGATGATGCTGGAGATGGGCTCATAGGGTTGGGAGCAGGTCAGGACTATACGTTGTTGTGGTGCCATATGGTTGTCATTTAAAGCCCAACAGCTTTTTCATCAGTTTTCCTTTAGAAATGAAGAGAAACCTTCCAGGTGGATTGTCTTTGTCTTGGGATGCGCTCGGCCATGTGTATGTGCTGGTACCGAAAGTGCTGGTTCCTCTGTGCATTACTTGCATGGTACCACCCTAGGGGAGCCCTATGCCCACTCATGTTGAGTATTTCCTCCAATTTGGCAAACCACTGGAACCAAACCAGGGAGGAGCTGTCAGGCAAGTCTTAACATAAATTCAGTCCATGTCCTTTACCTCCCCTGTGGCCTACTTGCTCTTACAGGGCTCTGTTTTTAAAGTCTTTTGTGCTTGAGGATCTCCTGGCCAACCCAAACCCAAAGTGTCTAGAACTAGAGAGCAGCTCACTGACACGCTTCACGAGAGATGGATAGTATCCCACTCTGTTCTTTGCAAAAAATATTCCTCTGCCTTCCTTGCCTTCATCCGTCCAGTAGCCCTAAGTGGCTTTCCAAATGTGTTTATCTGAAATTCTTTACATTTTTACCCTACGTCCCATGCATGGGAAGCGGCTGGGCTCTCGGATGCCCTGCGCTGAAATCAGTGCTTAATGTACATCTGGTCGCTGGCCTGGTGCGGAGTTATCTAGAGGAGATGATCCTGTTGAAGGAAGATGAGTACAGAAATCAGGCCAGTGCCCTCAGTGAAAATGCAGGTGATAAATGTACCCCCGTGATTACATTCCTCTTCTGTGCGTCTCTGCATGGCTAACTAATCCCTCCTAGGAAGAAGGCGAAGGGAGCAGGGAGCTGTAAATTACAGCTCTGCTTAATTGGCTGGCGCGAGTTTGCTGTGAGGCCAGTCTGGGAGTACACAAAATATCTTTATGTAAAATAAGTGGTTATTAGCGGGAGATGCAATGAAATTGGGGTTTCAACCAGTTGGTGTCTTGTGGTTGGATCCTCTAGTGTCTAAGAAGGTGTGAACTCCAACTGAAGCTTTTTCTGCCGTTGGGGCGTTCTTAATATTTCTCTCTCCCCTGTGGATTCTCCAGTGTCTAATAATATTACTAATAAGCTGCAACATGAGCTCAACAATTTCTTTCAGTGTGGGCATTAATAGGTCTCAGGATACAGGAGAGGGCCCTATTTTCATAAAACTTATAGGAACTGTAAGACCTCTGCCCCCTCCACCAAGCTGGGTTGGAATTGGCCAACAAATTGGAAAGTTATTGGAGACGGGGGAGATAAGTATGTTTATTTTATTTATATTTTATATATGTATCCCACGTGCAGACTGATTGCATAAACCTCATTTCTTAAGAGACCGAGCTTAAACCTTATGTTTGCCTCTCTATTGTAATAAACTTTGTCTCCTTTTATTTACCCACCTGTAGGATTTGATGATTTCCCCTTTTCCCTCACTCCTCAATTTCCCCATATCCTGTTCCCGAAAGGGCTGGGGCCCTTCCCAAGGGATCATTTCATGCTGTTTCCCAGGAGGTCTGCCTTGAAGGATGCTGATATGTAGGTGCACATATGTTAAACTTGTATTATTTGCTTAGCAGCAAGAGGGAAATGTATATACAGAGAAAGGCTGCTCTGGTCCTTCCCAAAGGCAGTTTAGACTTGTGCAGCTTCTTTTGAATTTGTCAAAGGCACCTATATCCCCACAGGGGAAAAAAAAACCAAAAAAACTGAAACAATACAAAATCAGGGGTACATGAGGATTTTAAATGTATTTAGTCCAGGAGGCCACTTTTATTGACTTGGAAAGGATCTTTCTTTAGGGGACTGATGTTTTTGATGACACCTGAAAACCCAGCAATGCTATTTCAGAATTTGAATCCATGAGTCAATATGCTTTTAATGCTCCTTCAGTACGTGTGTGCACACAAATTATCCCCTCACACACGCAACATTATGTACATGTTTTCCTCTCCCAGCATTCCAGCCTGCTTGGGTTGACCTTGTCTCTCTCAGTGATTTAGGTTTTAGAGAAGGAATGGGTAAGGATTTGCTTTGACATTTAAAGGCAATCCAGGTAATTGATAGCACTGGCAGCGTCCATCTCTCCCTCCATATATCTGCACAACAGTATCTATTTTTGACGTAGCTGACACGCCATTTCCTTTGGCAGCCCAAGGGCGGCTCATCTTTAAATTAAACTCGTCTCCGACCCTTCCAATCTGCGAGCTGTACAGAGGCAGACACTGGTGGGGTATATCATCTGGAGACTGTGCAGGCATATTTGAGCAGGGTGATGTATTATCAAAAGGGCTCTGCGTTACTGCTAGCTGGAACCAAAACAAGCTCTAAAGTATTAACTAATGACATGGGAAGTCCCTTAGGTATCTAATCACCTTTAATGTTCAGATTTAGAAGACAACTTTAAAGGAAGAAAAAGAGATTAGCGGGTCAGGTCAGAGCACCCCTTCCCCCTCCCTCCACCCCCAAAATACAATTGGCTTTTTAAAGTCAAAACCAGATTCATATTTCACCTCATCAGTAAATACACCATTAAAACCTGAGCTCTAGAGCTTGGACCTTGGAGCAAAGCTTTGCTGAAGTTAGTTTGAACCTTTGGCTTGTATCAGAAGCAATGGTGGGGTTTTAGGTCTGGAAAACCCCCTTTGTGAGGCTTTGAGATGAAGTTTGGTGCTGTCTGGCTACAGCAATAGGAGCCCCCATGCAAAATTTTGGCTGTAGATCCCCAGGTTTTCATGCATGTGGGCTGCTTGGTCTCAAAAGTGTGCTGCGTTAATCCCTGCGGTATGTTTACCTTGTGCCACAGCTCCCTACCTGGCCAGAGGTGCTAAGGGACATGCCCGTGTCATAGGAAGTTGGGGGAGAAGGGGGGGAGAGGAAATACTGATTTGGCCTCCCAAGACTCATGCCAGCATGTGGCTTGCAGAACTGCCTCTGTGGACTGAAAATATAAAACCCCTAAGAAAAGCAAATTTTTTGTCAGTAAATTCACTTTCCTGCATTGATGTGGACCCAGCTGTATTCTTTTGACTTGGAGCTCTATAAAGCTCAGGGCAAAGGCTTTCAACGCTGCACTTTACCCAGCGGGCCGGTTCCTACCCCCTGTACTAGTCTCTCTCCAGCTTTGAAGGAGAGAGGGTTTAGGTTTCAGTTTCCACTGGGGGATGTTGCTGCTGTTTACAGCAGGAGAAGGTCTGCACATGAAGCATGGAGAAGAACCCCCCCAAGCTGGTACACCAACCTGGCATGGTGTCCTGGGGAAATACCAGCTGAGAGTTAAAGAAGAGGAAAGTCTTTTAAGGTCTGGCAGAGCTCTTCCTCGGCGCAATTATGCAGCCTGGTGCTCAGGAATTGCCCCACTTGCACCTTAGCTGTGGGTAATAAACCCCAGACCTTGCAGGTTCAGCGCTGTGATGGGGGGGAAGCTGCTGACAGGGCTGGGGGTGACACTGTGAGGCTGTTTAGTCCATCCTTGGACTACAGGCAGCACGTTAAGCTCGTGTGGTGGTAGAACACACTCAACTGCACTTCAATGCGCTGATTTTGCGGAAACATGAGGAACAGCAGCCTCTGCTCTCACTGGAGTGGGGTCCTTTCCAGTGCTGGTTCCAGTTTAGTCACCCAACTTCAGACTGGGATTTCCAAGGAAGGCAAATGGGTTTTGGCATCCCAGGCCCTGCTGAACTTTGCTGCAATGTGGATGTTTGTGCTGTTCTGAGACTTTCTGAGGGTAGTACCTAAGACTCTAACATTGGCCACGTACCTTGTATGTGTAAGTTTGGATGTAAATGTAAAATTTGCAGGAAAAGATGTGACTTCAAAGCCTGGGTTCCACTGATTTTTTTCCTTCCAGTACTGCTTTGGCATCTAAGTCACAGACTTGAGCTTTTTGGAAAGCTTTCCTTCAGTCCTTGTTTTTTTTAAGGGTTGCTTGCAATCCTGAACTCCCCGGTGTTTCCAGAAAACAAATGAAACCTGGAGATGCTCAGCATCCCTCTAAGTCAGGTTCAAAATAAAGTACTGTGTTAACATAAAATGATTTTTTTTCCTTTCTTCTCACTTTCTTCAACCCTCATCAAAAACTGCTTAGGAACAAACCCCATAACTTTGTCATGTCCTCATATCCTTTCCTGGTTTTCAGCCAACCTTTACTTACCTGGCTTAAATTGCTACTTCTTTCTTTTGAGAGTACATTCCCTATTAGGGATACTTCTGCAACACTTAGAAGACAGTAAATATGGGAGCTGGCCTCAGGTAGGATGGCAAGCACAATGGAGAGAAATAAGACCAAATTCTTTTATTCTTTATTTAAAATAAAAGCCACACAATCACCCCCCAAGAAAATAAATCCTGTGGAATTGTATCCAAGGGTATGCATCACAAGAGGCTGTGATGACATCGGTCACTAGAGCTCTGTTATCATCTCATTTGTTATGATGTCACCTCCCCAGACATATTTATAACTTTGTAATTTGTGGTTCCCAATCATTTATTCTTGTTAGATAAATACACGGACGGGGAGCTCCAGTCACATCATGGGAGTGAAGCCTGAGTACTTTCTGATTGCGCTGCTGAGCTGGAGCCTCGCAGCTTTCCCCATGGTTGCCCACATTGAGTGATGCTGGTGGGAGGTTGCCCTGGAACAAGGCATGGGAAGTGCTTGTGTGCTCCTCTCCCTCTTTTCTGTTAGCACCTGTAGGCTGGCATTAGCATTATGGTACCAGCTGGCGGCTGGTTTACCTGAAGGTCTCTTCGTAAGAATCTGGAGATGTTTCCTGGGGCAGGGGCTGAGGACTAAGGCCGTTGGCACAGAGCATTGTGCACTCAAGCTCAAAGAGGTAGCTGGGTGGTTGTGCTGTTTTGGGGGTTTTCTAGTGCTTTGTGCCCAGGCACAGAGATAGAAAGGGCATTTTACCTGCTTCATCAGTAAAACACAACCTCAATCAGATACTTAAGAATAGGTGAGAACCTCTTTATAAACATGGGTCAAATAATTATCACTTTGGCAAGATGCTGGAAGGATTACGTGGGAGATATGAGCACTGCAAGTGGGTATCCACGTTGGGTCACTGACACCGAGCCAATCCATCACCAACTTGCGCTTTCTGTTGCTCCCTTGAGAGGAGATGAAACGAGCCACTGAAAGCTAGTTGGCACGGCTGCTGCCTTCACGCTCTGCTGGAGCTCAGCCTACTTTCATGTTTCACTTTTGATTATTGAAGTCCAAATTGTAATGGGAGATGATTAGAGTGGCAGAGAGCTGATGGTGCCCACCTATGTGAAAGGCAGTGTGGGGCTCCACCAAGAAAGCTGGATGGGCAGCAGATCTGACTTGCTGCCAATGGTAGGTAGTGAGCTGCTATGGAGAGGGGAGGAACAAGCAGATGCCATGTCAGTAGAGGTTCAGAAGGACTTTAGCAGGCGCTTCCCAACTACGTTTGCTGGTGATCCACCAGTTGCTTTTTTTTTTTGGAGCATGATGCTGTTTGGAGGTCTTGGAGCATAATCTAGGTGATAGCATGATCCAGCTCTGCCCTTGTCTTGTTAAATGGATCCTAGAGAATATGAGCTGCTCTAGTGTAAGGCATCAAGCTTCCTTGGAGTCTTCCGTTACCCTGAACATGTCTAGGAAAGATTTGTTCTCTCCTGAAATAATCAGTAGCATGGGAAAAACTAGTCGCTCCATCAGCTAGTGCTCTGAATGACGTAGAGTTAGCATCACCCCTTACGTTCTTGGAGGATGAATGCTAGCGTACTGCATGCTGCTGGCCCAGCCCCAGGGATGCTGGCATTTTTCTCCCTGTGTCTCCTGAGAGCACTGTGAAAACTACACTCGTAATGGTACAAATATTCTTAGCATTCAAAGAAGCACAAATATTTTCTGCTGCTTTATGCCAAAACCAACAAGGGTGGCTGAGGGCTATTTTCTACTGCCACCTCCTTGCTCTAGAGTAAGGCTGTGGCTCCTAAATAGGGCTTTACTGTACTGTTACTGTAGTCTGTATCACTTGCCTTTCTCTCTTCTCTATCTGCCAGCAAGCAATATTCAACCACAGCACTGATTTGGTGGGTAACCGATGCGTTTGTCCATCTGTCATTTGTCTGGGCATGTATGCTCTGCTGAGCAAGGCTGATGAAGGTGGGGATGACAAGGCGCCATGTGTTCTGCCTTGGTAGATCAGCCTAGATGCTGAATGGAGGCGCAGAAATCTCTTAGGCTCCCTGTGTGGAAGGTTGCAGTGGTTGTATAATCTGTGCCAAGAGGGGGAATACTTGCAGCCCCCTTTTTCCCTATCCCTGTTCCAAGAGAGGCCCATCTGCTGGTTTGGCTGCCAGCAGTTAGGTTGGGTGGATTCAGGAGAGGTTGTGTCTGGGTCCAGAGGAACCAGTATGAATTTTCTGGTCCCTGGGCAGCGCACGTGCAATGCAGAGCTCTCTGCAAACTTAGCACGAGGCAATAGTGGAGATGGATGAGACTCTGTGAGAATGTTGTAAGGTTCAGATAAAATCTGCAGTTCTCAGGGCAGGGCCTCTGTGCGGTGGTGTCGAGGGTAAATGGAGTTTACCCACTTGGAACGTGAGTGACACGCTGTTTATCCATTTCTCATCTACACCAGGCAATGGAAATAATTTCTTTTAATATCCCGTCTTGACACTGGAGGGAGGAGGGAGTCACCCCACTGGGGGCTTAGGAGCAGGTGCACAGGGGTCTCAGGAATGCTACCATTCCCATGGCATTGGAGGGGCTCTGGGCTTGCTGGAAAGACTAGGGGGGGTGTCACCCAAAACTTTATGCAAGTGTGTACTGCTAAGGAGGGGTCTGAAACCCCCTGAGTTATGTTGCGCACAGAGCAGAGAGCACCCTCACTTGTGTTCTCTCTCTGCTGGCATCTTCTCTCATAATCATTCATCCTCTCTATAAACAGATTTCCCAGTAATGGTTTTCATTTTCTTTGAAGTGTCCCATTCATTCTGCTGCTCTGCCCATTCATGTGCTCAGAGTTCCTTGAAAGGAAGACAGACACAAACATCCAAAGTGCTTGAAATATGCTAGCAGGGGGAGGGGGTGGAAAGAGGCATTTCTTTTAAAATATATCATTTGAGGAGACTTTCATACTTTTTACTTTTTCATCTTTTTTACCTTTTTGTTCTCCTAAATGATTCTCTTTTTTTTATTATTTTTGGGTTGCTTTCCCCCCTATAGAGATCCTAATGCACCATGGTGTGTTTTTTTTTAAATTCTACCTCCTGCAATCTGTTCCTGCTGCTTTAAACTATCAATAAAATGAAAGCATGTTCTAGAGGTCGATTTAACCCAGCCCCAAAGTTAAGCAGGTGCTGAAGTGGTTTGCTAATGGGGTATGTTTCTGAACTGGGGCCTTCCAGGCTAAGACATGACTGTCATCAGGGCTCGGTGGCTGAGCTTCTGTGAATAGAAAGGAATATTTGGCCCTGAAAATAAGGAGTGATACCTATTCCCTGCAAAGAGAGGGAATTGTAAGGAAGGGCTGCTTTTCTTCTTTAGGGCAGGCTTAAACGTAAAATGATGGTCGGTTGTGGTGTGTGCCATGCCCAGTAACATTTCACCTGTATCAGGATCCCCTTCCACTGCACTAATTGCCCAGATTTAAGATTGAATCAGTGCAAATGCTGCTTCATTTTGTCTTGATGTCCTTTGTCATACATCTGTGGTGCCTGAACCTCCCAGTACTTCCTTATGGGACGAACCTTCAGCAATCCTCCTCCCTTGGTTCAAGAGGGACCTTGCTCTAACCCCAGCCGTGGTGTCAAGCAAACTTATTTCATTGCAATGGCAAGGTGATGGCTTGCAGTTGGCTCTAACTGCATCGTCCCAGACTTGTCCCAGCTCATCCAAGAGGAGACCTTGCCATTTGAATTAAAATTAAAGCATGCAGACTTTCCAAGGGAGACTGACTTTAGGTTTAGAGCAGAGATCAGACCTCAGCCTGGGTGAAATGGCTGCTTCTGCTCTTGGGTAACAGCCCTGTGAGCGTTCGCAAAAGCAAGTGCCCCAAGTGAGTTCTCAGCTGTGCTTTTTCTCTTGACACTTGGCGTTTCTGCCCACACAGTCAAGATTGCGCATTGCATTTGGGACTATTTGTGGCCAGCTTGAGGGCTTAGGGTTCTTTTTAATTATTGTTATGTAGTTATGGACTGGGGGCTTAGTGTATGGGAGCAAGAATGGGTTTGCTGTTTCTCCACCAGATTTTTGCATTGGGTTGGTTTTTATTAGGACACGTTTGGCTTTGATTTCAAATTTATATGTTGTTCTGTTCTATCAGGCTCCAATAGGCTTTTTGAATCCAGGCCCCCATATAAATGGAGAATTATGATTCTAACATTATGCCTAGTAGCAATAATATTAAAGAATTGGAGGTTCATATTCAGATGAGCTGCAAACCCAAATTCTCTTTGAAGGGACTGAACCTCTGCATGGCTGCAGACCAGGGAGGACACTCCGTTTCAGGGGGTGGAAGGTCTCTGCCCGCTCAGCTAAGAAGGGTGGGGTCTGGACCAGATTTGGGTGAGGAACAGAACTGGGGGAAGGAGGGAGGAACAAGCCAGCCCCTAGCATACCACAAATGTGTTTTATATTGTAATATCAAACATTGGCTTATTCTGTGTTTTCTGTTAAAACAAGTCATAAAAGAACTACTTAAAGGGGACTCCATTCCTATATTTTATATATACCCACAGAGAACATGTGGAGTGCAGATAATGGTGACCAACCTTCCCCCGCCGCTCCACTCCTTCTCCCCCCACCGCCCCATTCATCTCTGCGATCTAATAAGAAAAAGAACAGAGCTGGTGTTAACACAGGAGGGGTTGTTAATCTATTCGGAAACGGATTTTCGGGTCCAGGCATACTTTTTTTTTTGGGGGGGGGGTGGTGGACTGAGAGGGGAAAGCAAGGGATGTTCATCCCCCTGCTCGGGGCCGGAGCCCGGTGCGGTACCCGGGGGGCTGCAGCCGGGCTCGCTCCCCTCGGAGGGACTGGTGGAGGGGCTCGGTGGAGGGCGGGAGGGGTGTTTAGCTTGGGGTGGGATGTAATTGATAGCAGGGAAGAGCTGTCACAATAGCAGGATAGGAAACCGGCTCTCCGGGACAGACCCGGCTTTTAAAAGCCCCTAATCTGCCAGTCTCTGTATTAAGGGGCTGATTTGAGGGGAGGACACGGGGGGAGGGGGGGGGGGGGGGGGGGGGGGGTTAAAGAGGAGGCCTGACTCCTGTTAGCTCCTTCTAATGAGGCAGTTGAATAGCATTTAAAAGGGCTCCTGGCCTGGCATGAAATCTCACAAAGGAACCTCCTTATTTTAATGCACGCAACTGACTTTGCTTTACAAACACTTTTATAGTGTCCAGACACTTACAAATCGACCTTCAGTGATTCTTGAGTTAATACGAAGTCTTGGGAAACATTAATGTGCTATTAAAAAAGAAAGTCTCTCAATAGATCTTTCTAGTCTTACAAACACGCTCAGAGTTCTTGAGTACTCAACTCCGGGTATAAAAATGTAAAGTCGTTTAAGGCTATTAATGGGGGGAGGGAGCCGATCCTGCATTCCTTGCCCGAGTCTCTCATTTAAGCTATTAACCTCCCGCTTGTAGGTTTGTGGTGTTGTGTTTTTGGTTTTTTTTTCCTCTCGGAGTAAAGAGCAACGGATTTTGGTTTCGAGCAAACATATTTAAACTTCGAAGAAGGGCTTGTGTGTCGGCAAGTTTATCACTCCCCTCCCTCGGTATGTCAGTTGGTTTAATAAAAAAATCCTCTATTACCTCTCCCCACAGACCTCGGCTCTCTAATTACCGAACAATGCGGGGAAAGAATTTTAGGGGTCCCATCCTGCCAAACGAAAAGCTGTAGAGGATGGGAGAGGAAAGATCGGGTCCTGTCTGCAAGAAGCTTGGAAAATACCCTTCCCCCCCACCCAAAAAAAAAAAAAAAAAAAAAAAAAAAGTAAATCCGTACAGCAGAAGGGAAACCGTTTAAATTGGCAAGCGAGATTAATGAGGGATGTAGAAAGAGCAAAGTAAATCGTAGTGGAGTAGCTCAACGCGGCAGGAAGTGTGTGTGTCTGTATGTGCAGGGTGGGGATGTATAGAATATGTATAGCTTGTGCTGAGTCTGTGAGCGATGCTGCAGTCTGGGTTTGGGAGCTGGGGTTCCCAGGGGGTTTGTCCCACAGACACGGAGCGGGCCGGGAAAGGACTGAGGAGGAAGGACTGTTGTGATGGGGGGGAGGGCGAGGGCGGGGGGTGCCTTTTGGGATGGGGTTGGGGGGGCGGGGGAGCCGCTTTCCTCGATCCCTGCCCGCCGCGGCTCCCCGGCCAGCCTCGGCGTTTCCAACAGTCAAAACTCGTTTCTCCTATATTAGTTTTGATTCTCCCTCGGCGGCAGCTCCTCCGCCGGGCTAACCGGGGGAGCGGCGGCAGGACCCCATTCGTGGGGCTGGGGGGTCCCCGCAGCCACCCCGGCCGGCGCTGCTGGCAGCGGCTGCCCTGCGGGGTGGGCTCCAGCGCTTGGAGCGGGGGAAACCCACCAAATCCAAACCACCCCACTCCCACGGTCCGAATTATCTCCTCTCAGCCCTGGGCTCCGATAAGGCCGGGCGCTGCGCAGGCAGAGGCTGCTGGGCCGGGAGAGCGGGGTGGGGGGGTGGGGGGCGCGGACCCCCCTGCTCCTCTTTTGTCTCGTTTCCCCTCATCTCCCGGCTCTCAGCTGGTGGTTTTATTTTTTTTCAGGGCACCTCTAAGAACAAAGAAACAATTGAAACGCGGCTCTAGGGAAACCAGCAGCCCCGTCCTAATGACGGGGCGTTGTTTGCGCAGAGTCGGCCGCGCCGCTCCGCGCAGGCTGAGCGCGGAGGCTCCGCTCCAGCGCACCTCGGAGGGGGGAGCCCAGAGGAGCCGGGAAAATAAACAATGCTCTGTTTTATCTCTTTGCTTCCCCCTCTTCGGTTAAATTCGCGAGAGGGGGAGTGGATTTGAGCATACGAACAGCTGCTTAAAATCTAATATAGACAAATGGACATCTTGTATAACATTAAGTTTTAGTAGGCAACTCATTTATTTTGAAATGCTCTGGCGAATAGTTTGGCAAAGAGCTTTTCTCCCTCCTGTTCCTGGAAAGTAGCTGAAGAGTTTGCTGGGCAGAGTCGGGCTCGGGTGTTCGGGAAGGGAAAGGGGCTCTGTCCGCCGAGGCTCCCCAGCCCCTCGGGTCGCCCGCCCCAAGCGCTCCGGGCTTGGGATGGTTCCCCTTCACCCAGCCGAAAAACCGATAGGAACAACCCCCAAGTCAAATTAGAGGTAGAGGAAGACAGTAAGGATAAAATATCTATTTAATATTCGGGCCATTTAGTGCTTCTGCAAACAGCTTTAGAAAATCTTATCACTTGCAGCATTTCAAATGCAAAACTGGGGCATCCCCGTCGTTGGCTTTGTGCGATATTAAACCCAAAAGAGAAAAAACAAAAAAGCACGGCACAGGGCTATCTTGAGTTTGTAAATTCCTCAGTGAAAGCGGATTCCGCCGTGGGAAGCTGTTGGTGCTCCCGCCTCGGCGGCTGCCCGGGACGGACACACCGGCTGCTCCGCGGCTGCTCCGCGCCTTTGTTAAGGAGCGGAGAATAATAAATTCGGCTCCGTGTTTTATAGGAACGGAGGAGCCAAGAGCACTCCGGCTAAAAACAAACCTGTGTTCAGCCAAGCGTGAGGAAAGCGGCTCTAAATGAGAGGATCGGAGTTGGGGGGGAGGAAAGGGAGAGAAAAAAAAAAAAAAAAAGGAAAAAAGGCAAACTAACTGGAAAACAAAGATTTTATTCGTGGAGGTGTGCGCCTGGGTGCTGTCACCCACTGACGGTGCCAGTGTCTCTCCTCTCTGGGCAAAGGAGCTTGTTCTGCCCTTCCCGAGCGGGCAGAGTTGCCGTCCTCCCCTAAAATTCCTCCCCGGGGCAGAATGCTGGATACGAGGGAGGAAAAGAAAAGGGAAAAGTGCAATTGTGTGAGAGCTCGTAGGGATACCAGGTCCTGCTGCTTGAGGTGTTCTGCTCTCCTGGTTTCCACGTTTATTTGTAGGGACAAAAATCCTATAGATTACCTTAATTTTTTGTTTAATTCGTTATGTACATATATATATTTTTTTCTGCTTCGTACGATGACGATGTGGTGAATTACTAGACGGGAAACAGCCTGGTCCCCAGGATAAGATTTTCTGCCTGCTTAGGGGTTGGTTTGTCGGTTTTGTTCCCGCAGAAACCAATTTCTTGAGCCGCCGGGGCTGCGGCAGGCAGCGAGCGCTGCTCGGGGAAAGATGCGCTCCGGGGGTTAAAATAGGCTTAAAATACGGGTGTTCTTAGGTTGGGACCCTTGGGATTTTGTTGTTGTTGTTGTTTTACTGATAATTAATTTTTAAAAAATACACACCGAATTACCGATGTACGGGGGGAAATGTAGTAACGTGCAGCGTGGTTAGAAAACGCCTTTTTGGAGCGAGAAGGGAAAACAGAGGGGGAGGCATCGACCCCCGCTCTGTAGCTGTGCCGAGCTTGTGCGGTGCGCTCGCAAAGCAGCTCCAGCCGCGCAGCCCCGCGCAGCGGCCGGGCCGGAGAATGATTTATTGTGTGTGTGTATTTGAGATTGTTCCCCCAAAAGAGAAACAAACCATTGATCTCCCTGAAACGCGAAAACCCCCGGCTCCGCGGCAGGAGGGTTGGCTCCGCGGGCAGAGAGGAGCCTGCGCTCGCTCCGCTCCCGCCGACGGGGCGCCCGGGGGCAGCGGGAGCACCGCGCCCGCGCAGCCGGGGCGCAGGGTTGGGGTGGGAGTTTTCCCTCGCTGCTCGGAGCCAGGGAATGTAAATTTTGACGGCTAAAACCTTTGGCTTGGTGGGGGAGGAACCCGCTCGCTGCTCTCGCTGTCGCTCCCGACTTAATTTTACCGCTTGGGGAAGCGGCCGAGCCTGCCCGAGCAGCGCCGGCGGGGGGACGTGGCTGTTAGCCCTCGGTTATAGCTAGCCCTCGGTTATAACTCCGTTCAGATCTGGTGCCGGTGGCCAGCAGCGCTTCCGCGGAGCAGGAGCTGGCCCTGCCTGCGCGCCAGGCAGCAGAGGCAAAGCGCGCAGCTATTGCCAGGTAGTACCATTATTATTATTATTATTATTTATTGTAATAGCCGCTGGTGCCCGCTCCGCTCCGCGCATCCCGGCGCTGGGACCCGCACCAGCCCCGAGGTGTTAACGAGGGGGCCGCGGAGCGGGTGCGGAGCCCCGCGGAGGGGAGCGGGGCGGCGGGTCCGCACCGCCGGTAGTGCTGGAGGAAACGCCTTGGGTTTCTTTACGGGCTCATTTTCTCAGAGGAGGATTTTACTGCATGCGTAAAGAATTTTGAAAAGCAGTGGTAAATATTTTCTCTTCTGGCAAGTTATTTATTGGCATGAAGAGAGGATTTTTTTTTTTTTCGTCTTTATAAAGCTACATGTGGTGACCATATAGGATCAGAAATAATGTGGCCTTTCTGGTTTTGAAGAACTGCTAATGTCATTAAAGGTCTTCCTAACACGCCAGCTAGGAGTTCAAAAAGCCTCGCCTTTTATCCTGGGCATATATTTGGTTGTTTATAAAGTGCAGACTTCCTTATGCTTCAAGTGCATCAGGAGGATTTCTTGACTCTGTAGAAGGATCTGTTTTCAACTATATTCTTCTTTGGAAATTGGACTGTTTAACTAGTGTCTTTCACACTTCTTTTCTGGCTGCTATTTTTATACATTCAACCACAGCAGAGGTTCCCGCACACAGAAGCAAACAAAGAATTTTCCCCTCTGCTCCGTATTACAGAAAATATCTGCGCCAGCCACTAATTGTCCATTAGTGCTAATAAGTGGCTAAAACAATATTAGAAGATAACCCGAGCAACCTGTCTTCTTTATTTTAATTTGACTTACTGAAGTCGGGAAGGTTTTGACGGAGACCTGACTAGACGTGTCCAGGGAATCTGTGTACTAAACTTTTGGACTGTTGATTTTGAGGGTCACTTATCTAAGCTAAGTTCAAAGTGTCACCTGCTTTAATCCTTTTTCTGTCATGCTCGGAGAGACTCCACACAGCACACAGTCCGTTTCTCAGAGCGCCTGTTAAAAACCCTCTGTCTCCATTTCCCCCCCCCCAAGTTTTCCCTCACAAATCCATTCGGGATTTCTCCCTTCGATTCTAGACTCTTAGGAAAAACTCATTTGAATTCAATTATTAATATTTTCCGGGCATGCTCTTTTAGTGTGCCATTTGTAATATATTAGGATGAATTATATGTGTTTAAAAAAAAAAAAAGAGAGAAAAAGAAAAAAAGAGAAAAAGGGGGGGGGGGGGGGGGAAGAGAAAAACCCGGAGAAAGAAGGCCTTTTCTATTAAATAGAAACAAGATGTCCAAATACAGAATGCATGAATTTGAAATCTGGTGTTTTCCACTCTTGGATGCTGATGGTGTTAAAAAAATCCACTTTGCTGCTTCTGCAATTTAAATCCTTACGTAGAAACATAAATTATCTGCTGGGATATTATTTTTAATTAAAATTCTCTTTCCTGAAGGACTTGTTTTTAACTTAACATAACAGGTTTTCCTGAAGATTTTTCTTTTCCTTTCGATTTAACATTTTAATTAATTGAGGGATTCTTAAGCCGTGTCTTGTAAGCGGGTTGGTGTTTTTGAAACTTTGACAGAAAACAGTTCACTTGTTTTGTTTTGGTTTGGGTGAATGGTTTTGGTGAAAACGCATAGTTTTGAAACAACTCAGAGGGAGTGGAAAACTTGGAGCTCCTCAGACATGTCAATGAACAGTGTTCACACACACACACAAAATCCCATGTTTTTTCAATGAGCTCTCAAACGTCAAGCTCCACGCTAAGGCTTTGGAGGGGGCGAGCCTAAATTTATGCCTCTCCAGCCAGTTTTAGGCACCTAAATAGAAACGGAGCCGTTCTCAGAAGTGCTGAACCCTCACAAATCTGCATGAAGACAAGGAAGACAGCTCTGATTCATTGTCCCTAAAATCTAGTCCCTTTTCTTTCGCTGCCCGCATGTGACTTCAGGCACTTGGGCTGGCTGTTGAGTTCAGCTGCCTTTGTCGTTTCCTCTTAGGGAAGAGAAACAAGGAAAAGTACTTCTGTGTTCAGCAAAGTAAGGGACTTGAAGCACTTGGTGAATTTTGAAAGGTTTGAGAGTGGTAGGGCAACACACCTGCTTTATGTTAGATGTAGAGATGGTCCGAGAGGAGCCACCTTGGCCACTCAGCCCTGCCTTCCCAGGCAGTCCTGTAACGGAGCCCGGAAGGTTCCCAGAGCATCTGCACCACAAAGCACCTTCCACCACCCAGGAACGAACAGTCAAGGGCTGCTAGGAGAGACCACCCAGCTGCCAAACGGTGGAGGACCCCAGGGTCAGAGCGGGGGACCCTGAGGGCTCACGTTGTTGCCAAATCTTGGGCTCAGCCATTTTGAACACACCCGGATTTTTCTGTATTTTCGTTCAGTGTTTTGTCTGCCCAGAGTCTCCCTTCCTGTCATTTCAGCCTAAAGAGGCCACAGTGCTTGGGGAGGGGGGGAGATGATGACATTTCTAGTAAAAATGAGGATAAAGTGAGGAAAATCAGCTTCTTTATGCCCACTGGGAAATTCTTTTAGGAAGGGAAAGCAGCATTTTTCTGTTACTTGCAGCTGGCAAGTATCAAGGCAACTAAGTCATGATTTCTCGTGGGTATTTCTGAGGTTTGGTGGGTTCTTTGCAAATGCTGGGGTCCTGGTGCAATGGCTGAAGCTCTGCTGACCTGTCCATCCTCCTCTCCATTTTAGCAACTGGTATTGCCAAATATGTGTCCTGTGTCCCAAAAACCAAGGAAGGTGAACCAGAATCGAGGGCATAGACAGAATTATTGGGGCAGGTACATCTGCTAATATGTTTTAGTGGTTTCATTGACTTTTTTTTCCTTTTTCCTGTAATTTCTGAATCAATCACTCTGCTATCAGCTAGCTCTAGAGATGGATGAGTAACACTAGTGAGATAAAAGAGTCAAGACTCCCTTTTCTGTTATTTGGCTGCTTTTTGTTAACAGTGCTGAGTGCCATTATTTCCCATAAAAGACATCTGGAAAATCATCGACGTGTGGTGGAGAAAGTGGCTCTTCTCTGCTTTGTACTCCCCTTTGATCCAACATGGAGCACAATTCACTGCCTTCTGAGATCAATAGCTCCCATCCTGGGACATTTTTCATTCTCATGTGCTGTAAGTGATTTGAACCACTTTAAGAAAATATGAATGTCAACTCCTTTTTGTCTTAGAATGTGTTTATTTATGAATTCGTGACAGCAAGGCCAATGCCAGGAAGAGAATGGCATGGACCAGCTGGATATCCCCACAGAGTACAACCGGTTGAGCTGTTCCTCTGAGTCTGGTTGGCTTCACCTTTGTCATACCACCCAACTAAAGAGTCACAAAAGTACGGGTGGCCATGGCTGTGTTGTACAGCCTCATGGTAATCAAAGCAGAGGCCTTTAGAGCCAAATGTGTCAGCTGGTATAATCTGAGCTTGAGCTGCTTACCTGGAGCACCGATGGGCTCAAAGCTGTTTTGGACTGGATGCAGAAGGGGGGAGTGGGAAGGGCTTCGTGTGCGCTCAGGTTCAGCAGAAGCATGAAGTTGTGCTCTGGTCTTTTTAACCAAGAGTAGCCAACCTGTGACTTGTGAGCGGTACGCAGCTCTCCGGTACTTCAGATGTGGCTCCTGTGCCAGGGCTTTGTCATGGTGAGGCAATGGTGGGCTGAGGCTTCCACGGGTAAGCCTGGTCCGGGCAGGAGTTAGGGATGAAGGGGCTGGAACTAGGCCCAATCTCGCCTTCAGCCTCATTCAAGGGTGGATCCCTGGGATCTCAATCACCATGTCCCACCAGTGACCCACTCCTAGAGTCTTCCCCATCCCTGATTCCTCAGTAAAGCGCTATCTAGATGGGTGAGAGTGGCTGTGTTATGCCTTCCCTTAAGAAAGCAGCTCTCAGCTATGTGAGAAGGCCTGACAGTACCGAGCAGGAACTTGTGACCTATATATTCAGTGAATGGCTCAGCCGGATGGACTTTGAGATGTTTGTCTGCTCAATGGCTCTGCTTTCCAGCACTAAATCCTGTAGTATTCGACCTGAAAGGTCCTGCTAATATGAGTAGGATCAAGCACAGGCCTACAAAGAGCAAGGGAGGTCATTATTTTCACAGGAACTGAAAGTCGGACCCTAAATCTTCAGAAGAGAGCGGTGCCTAGAAACCAGCTGTCTAATATATCTGCTGTGCTAAACTGGTAGCAGGGAGGGGAGAATAAAAATGTGTTTTGCAGTATAATATTGCTTTGTGCTTCCAAAAAGGCTTCTAATTTTATGTTTTAAAGGCAAACATTACAGCTAATTGAAGAGCAGAGAGGAAAAATGGATCTCCTTTTCTAAGCGCCAATAAGACTGGGTTCTGGGCCAGTGGTTCTGTGAGAGGTCTCCATTTACTACCTGTCCTAAACCTCAGGTATTTTAGAAGGAAAATGCCTGCCATATATTAAAGAGAAAAGTCATTAAATGGATGTCAAAAAAAAAAAAAAAAAAGGACGACAGAGAAAACCCATATGACTGAATTTATGGCTTGCCTAAGAAGCACAAGGTAGCACTGAGAAAACATGAATGAGAACAAGGGGGCATCCACGCCATGGAAAAGTCATTTACCACTTGCTGCCTTCCCAGTGGTAACCTCAGAAGAGGTCCACTAGGCTGGTAATGTCACTGTCCCATCACTGCAGCTGTGACCCTCCTCCTGCCTTTTTCCCCAGCTCCCCCCTTTGAACGGAATAACCCTCCTCCACCTCACCAGGAGTTGGATTAGGCCCTGTGCCCAGAATGCCGCTCGGTTTTTATTGCTATGGTGAATGCACCCATTTGCCTCTAGAGGAAACGGGTCTGAGCTTGAGCAGTCCTGAGCCAGCAGGAAATTCAAGGCTTTGTGGGCATCCAGGCAGGAGCCCAAGTTAAATGAGCAAGAGGCAAAGTGAACATTCTCAGGGACAGCAGATTCAGAGCAGGGGCTCAGCTTTGGGTAGGAGGATGCAGGAAGAGGGCGATGTGGAATTTCAGCCATGACCTTGATGGAATCAGGGTGTTCAAAGCATTTGGCATCACTCTAGCAAGCAGGATAGTGATGCAGGCAAGGGCTATGGGCAGCTCAGGAGTTCTGTCTGCAGGAAAAAAGTTGTCCTGGTCACCCAGGATCGTGTTGTCCCCGAAGCATGGGCAGAGCTAGGAGCAAGGGGGTTCTCTGTAGTGCAGTGTGTGTGAGTAAGAGATGGCAGGAGGCAGGCAGAGACCATGGGTTTGGCATTGCTGTGAGCTCCTGTTGAACTTTAGGCTCTCCTTCTGAACATCCAGGAGCTTACTTAAGCAAAAGAAAAGAGCTAGAAAACCTATCGTAGAAAGCATCTGTCCTTCCCAGCGCATCTCCTTCCTCTCTGTGGTTTCAGCAATGAGAGGCTGCAGTCCTTCCTCGGGGCCAGCCTCACAGTTACGTTGAACCATGACATGGGGTGATGACTCTTCTCCATTCTGCATGCACTGTCTTGCAGGGATCCACATACTCGCTCTTACAGCAGATGCTGCATAGCGCTGTTGCTCCTCATGTCTACCTCCCTATATCCCAGTATACAAGCCATCACAAGCTTTAGGTGCTTTGGGGGGCGAGAAATCAGAAAATAGCAGTGTGGAGCAGTGGCTCTCCTTCCATACTGTGAGTAGCAATAGTTGAATGAAAGTTGGTTTGTTGTTTTTTCTCTTTGTGCCTGGTTTGATGTCCTACTCAGCTCTAGCATCATCCAACCTCTGTGGAGAGGGGAAGCTAATCCTGGTATTTCCTCCATCTCCTCAGCCGCTGACTCCTCCTGTATCCCTTGCCCCAGAGCTAGTAGGGTCTGGCTGTGGGGTGAACAGGTTCAGGTTGCTGAGCTGATGGCAGGTTAACCCCGTTAAAAATATGGCAGAGGAACTGGATTTTGTGTCAGACCAGGTACTGATCTGACACCACTTTATGGCTGGATCCTGCACAGTCCTGATCTCCACCCCTGAGTGGCTTTGGTATGATCAAACCAGGGGAGGCTGCTGCCAATATTTTCTTTAACTGTATTGCTGAAGGACTGTAGAGGGAGACAGGATCAGTGAGAATCCTGATCTGAACTTGGTGGGATAGGCAGAGAGCTTAGCAGAAAGCAGATAGTTTTCTCCTCTGCTGCTAGTACACGTCGTGGCCTCGGGCACCTCACCTAAGCGCTCCATGCCTGCCTTGTCCCATCCTTCTGCCTCCCGAACTCCAGAGAGGCAGGACCAGCCTCGCCCCGTGTGTTTGTGGGATGCTTCACACGGTGGTGTCTGTCACGGCGTGGCCTCTGGACTCTATCACAGCCCTACTACTATTAATAATCCAGAGGATTAGAAAGATAAGCCAGTTACAGCGAGACTCGGGCTTGTCAGTGCTGTCCCCTGACTTGCAGTGTCTTATAGGTGGGGGAATTGCTCTGGTCTGTTTATTTACAGTCTATAACTTTGCAAATGATATAATAGCGGCTCAGGTTTTATTTCTTTGCAAACCCCTCAGCGTAGGAGACATCTGTGCTGACAGAATTATCTTTTTTTTTTTTTTCTCTTCCCTACAATGGTGCCTTTAATGAGAGCTGGGCTTTAATTGGTAGCTCAGATGGATCCCTCCCCCTCAGCTTGGGGGAGATGCCTGACGAGTAGTATAGAAGTAATATACAGGCAGACTGAATACATGTATCTTAGCTACGAAGCACAGTATGTCATATATTTAATCTGTATTTCATCCCAAAGAAGCACAATTATTTTATTTGTATATAGGTGAAGCACAATAAAACTCTGCCCTTTGCCACATGCTGAGCTGCCTTATTTCAGCTACGGGCAGCAGTTGCTCTGCAGTTCAGGTGTCCCACACGCCAGTGGCGTGGGACGCACAGTCAGGCAGCTGTAGGTCCCGGCTGGGCTTGGCTGCAAGTGGGGGGCTCCAGGCCCCTCTGGCTCCATCTGGGGATGCTGGCGGCTTTGCCACATAGGCGGGCTGTAGGACTCCCTTGGGGTCACAGCAAGGTGAAAGTTGTTTATTCCGTGGTGGAGGATCTAATCGAAGCCGGGGTGTAGGGATAACCCCGTGCTGACTGATCTCCCTCTAGGGGCACTTTTCCTTTTTTGATCCAGTACTAAGTAGATTTTGTCTCCTGGCTGATGCAAGAGGTTTTTTCCCCATATGAGAGTCATGGTCTTCCTTTTGCAGATGGGGAAAACGAGGCACGGAAAAGCAGAGGACAGGCATGGGGGTTTTGGGAGCCAGCCCATTGCTTTGTCCCCTCTAGGTCGAGCGCTCCACACCACCTTTTAGCATGCAAAGCCAAGTGGTAGCACAGGGCTAATGCTCACACGGGCACGGATCAGCTCCTGGTCCTTCCTACTGCACAGGTGGAGCGTTCCAGGGATGAGGTTTGAATGAAGTCAAGCAGGGAGTTGCTGTCCTCAAGAATCCAAGGATTTATGAGACCGTCCAGTTCCTTCCAGCTGTGGGACCTGACTTAGTCCTACCCAGCAGCCAAATTGTAACTCAGTCACACATCTCTGTTTCTTTTCTCTTTCCTGCTTTTGTATTTTAGCCCAAGGGGGATTTAGGAGAGATGCTCTGTGTGTGGAAGAAGGGATGAGGTGTATGCAATGAGTTTTATGTGTTTGAGTGTTAAAAGTCTGAGACTTTTCAGTGCTGCAGGACAAATCAAACTTGCCAGCCACACTGGAGAGACTGGGGCTGGGCTGCTTGTGCCATGGGAAAGGGGAGGAGAAGGAGCTGGCAAGGAGTTCACCTGGGCTTGGCTCGCTGCTGCTGCTGGAGGACTTGGGCTTTTTCTGCTGGGGGAGCTTTTCAGCATGACATGGCAGCTCTTTGCCTTCCACAGCAGCAGCCAGCCTGGCTTCCCGGGGCTCTGGCACAGATGACAGCTCTTTGCATGGCCATCTGCTGCCAAGGCACTTGCTAAACTGTGCAAGCTAGCTAGAGCCAACCCTCTGTATTGCACTTGATTCCCATCCTTTGCCATTAATCCAAGAACAGTCCCTGCCCCAATGGCAAGACCTCAGCTCGCGGTGCTGCTGTGGCTCCCCCAGCCACCACAGGCATGCTGTTAGGTGTTATCCCGTGAGCTTGGAGAACAGCTCAGCTTGTGGTTCCTCCCTGATAAGCAGAAAGGCTACTGTCATCATGGGCAATGGTGGTGGACCAGCCCTTCCACGGTGTGAGCCCCTAGTGACCTCCTTGGCAGTAGGAGGTGTTAAAAGCATGTTTGGAAAGGGCAATTGAGCAGTGAAACTGAAGAAACTTGGTTGCCAAACATATTCTCGGAGAGACGGATTTTCTGGCATCTAGTCCAACGAACTTACTGCTGCATGTGTAGCTTTTCTAATGATGCTCTCGTTTGTGGATTCTCTGATGTCCAGTGGTGTGGCTGAAGTCATGGCTGTTTGGGTGAGAGCACTGACTTTTTCCTCTTCCATGTTGCATGGGAACATCGTTTCTATGAACAACAGCTAATGTGGTGGAAATGGGAGCCAAACACTCAACAACTGAGAATGGAGACAGGAGAGACAAATGAACTAATGGAGGCAGGTACATCCATGCAGAGTTCATCTCCTTTCCTTAGGGAAGTAGGCTAAGCACTAAGTCCTTTTCTGCAGAGGATCATGCCGAGCTGGAGTCCTGAGAATGTAGCACTGTGATGCTAAGCACAGCCCTAAAAGAGAGGGCTTTTTACCCACAAAACAGATCCAAGAAGGCTTTATTTAGTACCTTATTTTGCAAGTTTGCTCCAGGGTGGAGCCCATCACCACAGCTTTGTAAAAGCCACCAGCGCCTGCTTCACCCGTGGCTGGCAAGGAGGGGGAGCGCTGCCCAAGCCACCTCTGCTCCCCACTGTGCTCGAGGTGCTGGTGGGATCTCCAGAGGATAGGAGTGGGGCTCTGCATGATGTCTGGACCCAGATTTTAGGGATTTTATGGACACCCTTTTTTGGCATCTCCCCAGATTTGACTCTTCTTCACCCCACAGACCCAGCCTCTCCCTCCTTTCTCCCCAGTGTCTCCAGGCTCTCGCTGCTCTCCTCTTTGGTAGCGCTGGCACCAGTTAATAAATAAGCTCAGGGTTTCCCCGGTGCAGAACACGCTTGCTGACACCCAGCCCGACCTTACCTGCAGCTGGCTGGCAGGCTGGCCCCACAGCACACAGGTACTGTGGCTGGGGGAGGCAGTCCCCCACGTCAGGAGCATGTGTAGGACTCTTGTGACAAGAGCAGTGTTTACATGACGGGGGAAGGTGTTGGGGTTTTCGCGCTGGGATTTGGGAATGTTCCCCCCACCCTGTTCCTCGCAAGTAGTTGGTCAGAAATGTTTATCAAGGGCTAGAAAGGAAACCTGTGTGTATAATACCCCAGACCAGAAAGCCAGAAAAAATTTCACTGAAACCACAGGGTCAGCCTGGCAGATTTGCAGCACTAATTTACTGGTGGCTTAAACAAATAGAGGCAGATTTGCACTCCTACCTCCTCCTCTGCCATCCCACGCTGTGCTCCAGAGGGCAGCTAGGGCAGGAGCCACCTTTGCTGTTGGATCATCGGGGCTCTGCCCACAGCCAGCTATGGTGGGGCTGTGCTCCTGGATGGTCCTTCAAGTGGATGTTGTAAGGTGGCAATGATTTCTGGTGACTACTCTTTCCTTCCCCTCCCTCTGAAGGAAAAGGGGGCTAAAGACTAGTCTCCTCATCAAGCTGCCGAGTTAATTGTCCCCATCCACGCTCTCAGCCTGCGGTCGATGCAGGGGAACGCTGCTTAACTCTGACCCCATTTCCTTTCTGGTGACGTTAATTCGCTTGACCTTGTGTTTGCTGATCTCGCGTTCCCTTGCAGCTGACAGGCGGGTGTGAAGGAGGCAGGCAGGCAGGAGGCTCAGGGAAGTCAGGGCACGTGGTCCCACTGTCCTGCCGCTTGCTGAGGGCGTAGGAAATCAGTGCTGCACTCTGGAGTGGGAGCAGCAACTTGTTGATCCATTCTGAGGGATCTGTTGTTCAAATTTTAATTTCAAAATGAGGATCTTGATCCCAGATTCCCCTTTGCTGTGTTGAACAGATGCATCCTGTGCAGGGGTACCGGGTCTCCTGGGATTTCACGTTTTAGCCTCACCTGGGGCAGACTCACCTCTGGGTCTAAAATGGGCCAGAGGCACTTTGCTGCTGTTGGGTAGTCAGGAGCAGCTTAACGCTTAACTCAAGTTTATGTTGATGCTTCTGAAAACTTCCTCGCTGGGGGTCGGTATGCCTCTTTAGAATCATAAAACATGATCCCTCTTGTTTCCTTGGACCTCATTTTCCCATCTACTGCCCCTCAATTGTATGATACAAAGATGAGTGTGTGAAGGATGAGGAGAGGCTCAGATGTTGAAGTCTGTGGTGTGGGAGGGATGAATAGGTCGGGTCAGTGGCCAGCTGCCCATCAGGCTGTGTCAGTGAGGGTCTGTGGGGGTCAAAACTTCTGCCAGATGTCTTGAGTCTGCTGTTGGGAAGGGATGCTGTGGCTCTGTCAATTATGCCAGTCAAACAGCGACTGTTTCCCCTTGGAAAAACTAGCAAGTCTTGTGGAAGCAGCTCTGTTGGCATGGATGGATGTGCTGCCTCTCGCAGGGTGCAGTGGGAATGGGTCAGTCCTTATGGAGCTGGACCAGAGAACAACATTGCCATTGCTTCCAATGGGAAGAGTCAACAGCCTGCAATGTCTTGAGAAGCTCCCCTGCATGGGAGAGGGTGCATGGGTCAGCGCTGACCTCTGGGAGAGGGTGGCTTTGGTGCCTAGGCTTACGATGCCTCCTCACGTCCAAGTTACTTGTCTGTGCAAGAACTACAGGTCTGCGCCCAGATTATGTTAGCAGACCGCTGTAATCTCCTTGGAACCCAAACAAAAATGAATCTTTGCTCTGGAGACAAACATTCAGACTGTCCAGCAGAAAAGAGGAGTATATTTATTCTCCCTTTGTCTTTTCTTTCATTTCTTTTCTCGTCTCTTGAAATAGATCCCCTTTCTCCCTGGAAGGTGAACTAAGCTCACTTCCCCAATTCCGAATCTCAAGAATGCGATAAACTTTGGTTGATTTTTCCAAACGGCTTGAACCGGTGTCAGGGCCATCTGCTCTCCAGGTCATTATAAGAATTTGCACCGTAAAGCTTTGCCATGTGTTCTCTGCAGATTACATACACCTTTGGCTGTGCTCTTGTTGTTAGTTGCTCATTATTGGTTGGTTTGAAAAGCTTTTCTTATAAATGCCCTGTGTCCTAACCACACGTGTTGTATCAGTGGTTTTATAATGACCCATTTGGAATTATTTAGCCAGGGAACCTTGCAGTTTTTCCTTTCAATGTGTCCTTATAAGATGCCCAACTTCTACAGTTAGTCTATGAATGTACCCACACTATTAGATCCACTTGTTTATAATAGCAACCAAATGTCTTCAAATATTCAAGCCTCCTTTTATTTTTTACAGCACTGGCAATAAGCCTTTACATGTTAACTCTTGGCCTCTCTGGGTAACCTCTTATTTAAAAGCAACTTAATTGACTTTACCAGGCCTGGGCTATTTTTCATTTCTTCCTAGAGGACTCATTACTGGAGATGGATGTTTATAAACTGGATCTGGATCCCTCTCCCTCTCTCTCTCCCTTTTTCTCTCCCCCACCCTATTTTACCCCTTCCTGCCTGTTTACGCTAGCAAGCCATAATCATATTCATGGCTTCATATAGCATGGCTGTGATTTTTGTAGTGGTGACCCAGCATAAAAAGAAAAAAGCAGAAAGTTAAAGAGCAAGTGCTGAAAGGGAAAGAGAAAACATTAAAAATACTCAGGGTTTTAGGTATTTGTAAGTCAAATAGTTAGGATTAGAACAGAGGTTTGATTCTTTGAAACAGGTAGGTTTTATACTGGTATAATTCTTTCATGTGTGTGCAATGTAAAACAGGTGTAGTGCAATGGTAAACTGGGTCCAGTGTTGGGGTTTTTCTTCCTCCTTTGCCTTATGGAAGTAGTGGTATCATTACTGTTTAGGAAGAAACCTGAGACAACTGAAAGCAGACTTTAATCAAGCTACAGTCCTTGGCATAACAGATTCTCAAAAGTTAAGTGTCCAATAACCTGTAAAAGCTTAAGGCATGAGTACTTTGTCCGTGTAAGCCTGCCTGTCTCTGTAAGCAGGACACACACCAAACCCACAGCCTTTGAGTATGTAATACATCAGATCCTCAGCCCAGCCTATGTTGCTATAGGTTTCCTGGTGTCATTGGATCCATTCTGATTTCCATCAGTGGAACATCTGGTACTTTGTGGTCATGTCCCTGGTTCAGTTTAAATCCACAGACCTGTTCTGACAGAGGGCCTCTGAACACCCAGTACATTTGTTTGGTAACCAAGCTCTTCTGCTAGAACGTGTGTAACTGCTCGGAAAGCCCGTGTTGCTTCTTGCTTTGCATTCCTCTCTACATCCTGAAATGGCTATCAGAGGTGAAAGAGGTAGAAACACCTATTAGGCTGTATTGTTCATCCTCTTGTTTCCATGTTTCCACTTCATATCTGATCCATTCACTTTTTGTTCATGAGCTTCTGTCTCATTCTAAGTCTCCAGTCAGTTGGGAATTGCAACACCTTCCACCCTTCCCAGACCAGTAGAGCTTGTGGGGAGGGTTTTCCTGCTTATTCATCTTAAATTTGGCCGTGCTTCATTGTACCTTCTCATCTTTCTTGAGCTGCTTACTGCCAGGCTCTTGTTCATGCAGTGGGACTGTGTGCTCGGACCCCACCAGCACCCTGGCACTGCTACAGAGTGTGAACCGAGGGGTGGACAACAGTCACGGGATCCCAGATATTCGATGAGGGAGAGAAAATGCCTTTTCTCTGCATGCATCACCTTCACACTCATCCTCACAGACCCTTCATGGTTAGGGAGCCTTATTTCAGATGCTCCACAAGATGCCCATGACAGAGCTGAGAGGGGAAGGTGGGCAGTCAGAGTCCCAGATTAGCAACCTCTCCCATATCTACTGTGGTCTGGTATCTTCTGCCCCCCATCATAAACTCTAAGTGATCCAACTGCAACAGATCGGTTCCATGACATGTGGCAGAAGCACAAGGAACCGCAAAAGATGTGGGGGTGGTGGCTGTGTGCAGAAGCTGATGGTTCCTGCCCTCCCAACTGTGAGGGTCTTTTCTGCTTTTTTCAGGATGAGCATTTCTTTTTGTTCTGAAAGTTTCTCTGGTTTTTTGGCGATTACCCAGCAAGAGGGTGCGTGTCCCTTGTACCCCACCTCCATGTGTGACCAGAGCTCCTGCTGTGTGGTACCTGCCTTCCCAGCACTCCTTACTGCAAACTTCAGGCTAACCTTCTGCCCTGTGCTCTCTCTGGGACTAATAATTTATTTTTACTGGAATTTGGATAAAACCACAATTGAAGAATCTGGATTTTGAATAATCCTCTAGCCACCTTCCCATTACTTTAATCCTCACAAATAATTTTGTGCGCTTTCTCTGTCCTTTCTTCCTGGTTCTCTCTGTCCTCTTTTTTCCCTTTTTTAATCCTCTCTCACTTTTCATGAGTTCCCTTAACTGGGTAGCATCTGCCAATTTTATTAATGGGCTGTGTAATCCATTTACAGGGTCATTAATGAGAATATTAAATAAGGCCAGACCTAACAAAAGATCCTTGGAGTACTCTGCAAGATACCTCCCACAAGTGTAATACTTGGCTTACTGCCTTTCTGGCAGGTTTGAATCCACAAAGCAATGTTCATATTATTATTATTATTATTATTGTTATTATTATTGGCACTAGGTGATAACTAGAAGTCCAAGCCAAACCCCAGGTTTTGTGGTGATATAGGCATGGTGCACATATGCTCTGATTATTTATTAGAAAACAGCAGAGTCGTAGTGTGATGGGGGTCCTGGTTTTGTCCAAGAGCTACATGAAGAAGTTAGTTACTGGTCCCAGGGCGGTTACAGTATGAAAAGAGACCTAAATGAAGGATGGGAAGGGTGACAGCGAGATCAAGGGCACTGCCAAAGGCTTCGCCCTCTGACAGTAGCCATGCAATAGTCCACACTGCCTCTCAGTCAGATAGCACTTGTCTCCATCTGCTTGATTTTACCTTCCCCATTAAAGTGTGCGAGCACTGCGTACCTCATGACCAACTTCCCTGCCCAGAATTGCCATTTTTGTAAAATGGTAAAATCTAGTATCTTAGCAGGGTGTGTGTGGGGGGGAAGATATAAACCAGTCTGTGTCTTCTGGGCTGCTGCTGCTCGGCAGACAGGCTGGGTGCCTGATATAAAACACAAGCGGAGGGGATTCGACTGACCCATCCGCCCTTTGCATCAGTGCTTGTGTCTGCTGACCTGTTACTCGAACAAATACTCAGGCTGATCAGTAGATCTCCAGTTGCAACTCAGATGAAAGGGATGAAAAGGTGAGCACAGCATGCAGCAGATGGTATCACAAAGCCATAGGTAAACGGGAGAGAGCAAAGGGGGCATATAGCAAAACACCCGATGAAAAAGGTTCTGGTGGGTGATTTTTCTGCAAGAAAAGTGTGGATTTCTAGGGATGCTTACAGCACTGGGATACCCAGCTCCCAGTTGAAATCCCACCTTTCAGGCTTTTAAGAACTAGAAGCCAATTAAGATAAATGCCTGTATATGTGAATTGTGTATCAAATGTGCAAAGAATTATTTGTGTGCGCACACCCACAGATGTTTACTGCAGATTATTTTTGTACCAGCACATGTATCAAGCCTCCTGATGCCACAGGTTTAAGGCCTTCAGATGTATTATTTCAGGAGACCTATCCCGGTGCGTGTGTCTGTCTATAAGATACTTTTATATAGTTTCCTTTCCAGGTGTGCTTTCCACAATGTCAATGCGTATACCAGAACCCCTACGTGACTGTATGACGAAAACAAAGTCTTTTTGTTACTTTGCAGCTCTGTCTGAGCAGCTTTCGGGACTCCCAACCTTGCAAAGCTCCTTGCAGACCCTTAAGTCTGGGCAAAAAAACAAACAGAAAGGGTTAGGGGTTGGGGTGGGGGGGAGAGGGAGACATTTCTATTGAAAGAAGAAATTTCTTGACCATGTTAGTTTTATTGGCCTGGAGGAACCCTACAGATTAACAACCAGCACAACGCCGTCGTCCCCCCCCCAACACACACTCACACACACACTCTCCTTCACTGCCACCCACCCCCACTCCAACCCGGAGACCTTAAACAATCCGGTAGAAGGTGTGACTTCAAACTTGGTGGTAGGGATAAAGAGAAAGGAAGCCGGAATGTAAGCACTTGTGTGATGTGATTATTCCCAGAAATGCCTCGACATCTCCCTGCTGTCCCGGCACGGCTGCCAGCAGTGCCGTGGAGCTCCAAGCTAAGGTGCTGACCGCCGACTGCAGAGACACTGTGATACCTTATCGAGGGGAGGCATTGGGTCCCCTCGTAGTTACAAGCGGAAATAGGGCCGGTAGCCAGCCGAGCCTGCTGCCAGGGGCACTGCGGCCTCGGCATCCATGAGACCTCTGCTGAGCCCCTGCCTGCCACCAAGGTAAAGGGGCTCCCCGTGGCTGCCCCTGCCTGGGGGCCGCCCTTGGGCTCCCCTGGTCCGGCCTGCAGGGTCGCACCTGGGGTTGGCACCCATGGGGTGGACATGAGTGCGGTCAGCTGTGATGGGGGAAACGCGTGGGGATACCCAAATGGGTGGGCATGGGTGGGGTTGGCCTGACGTGCGTGGGGCGGACCCAACGGGGCAGACGTGTGCTGGCTGTGGCAGGGGGGTGTTGGGGCCCCACCCGGGGGTGGCGGAGGGTTCGGGGGTACGCTGGATGGGGTGGTGAGGGTTTAATGGTTGCCTCTGGGCTCGCTGTCCTCTGGGTGTCTGCGCCTGCCTCTGTCGGGTTTTGGATGTGAATGTGCCTAAGGATGCGCTGGTGGAGCTTGCCAGGTCGCTTCCCAAATGCTTTATTATTCATTTATTCACCTGAAGTGATGCCCGGCTCGCCAGCTCTGATCCCA
Source organism: Falco naumanni (assembly GCF_017639655.2). Taxonomy (NCBI): domain Eukaryota; kingdom Metazoa; phylum Chordata; class Aves; order Falconiformes; family Falconidae; genus Falco; species Falco naumanni. Next base: position 91,150,721 of record NC_054054.1, on the reverse strand, counting down.
TATGTCAGGGGAGAAAAACAATGCACTTATTCTCTCTTATATTTTTTTATTCTTTTTTTATTTAAATGATTTCATTTACAGGGGAGGTGGAAGTGGGAGAGGGCTAATGTATAACAGGTGTTTTGATTTCATGTTGCTCTTTGAAAAGCAAATCTCGCCATTTGGACCATTTATTCACTCTTGGTTGGTAAAGAAAGTAATAATAGGAATTGTTTAGGAATTCATCAAAGAAAAACCCACCCCCTTTCCCCGCCTCCCCTTTCCTTGCACAATCGGTGGGATCCGGCACTCCCTGACTATAGATGACACAAAACTTCAGGGTTGGGGTTTTTTTATTATTATTTTTTTGGTCCGTTTTGTTTTCTCAGCCGCTGTTTGGCGATGCGCGTTAGCAGCTTGTCCCGGAGGGTGAGGGGCTGGCTGTCCCCTCCCGGTGGCTGAGAGGGATGGGGCGGGCAGGAGGCGCGGTGCCGGCGCGGCTCCGTGGGTGCGGAGGGCAGCTCCCCCGCGGGCAGCGCGCAACCTGCGCGGGTGGCGGGTGAGGGGCAGAACGGTGGCTCGGGGGCCCGGGGAACACAAGCGTGTGCTGGGAAAGCTGCTCCCGAGCAGCTCCCAACCCTTTCGGGTCTCTTTGCTGCATCTCCGCCTTTGCCGCTGTTCATGTCCAAGAAGTAGCTCAACATAAATATATATATTTCTTTCCTATTTCCGCCTCCCTCCCACCTCGAAAATAATGAAAACCATGATTCCGTATAACCCACGGCCCGGCCGCTCTGTGCTGGCTGTGTCAACCAAGCGGCACGAAACGCGGCGGGCCGGGGTCTGCGGGGGCCGAACTGCGGCCCCGTCGGCTGCGCGCCGGCAGCCCCCAGCAAAACCCCGGGGACAGGGGGACAAGTAAAGGGGTGATTCCCCCCCCCCCCATTTTAGTAAATGTATTTTCTGCCAGGAAAAGCGCGTTTCGATGATTTCTTGTTCCCAGAGAGCTCGAAGGTGTCTCCCCGCCCGTTCACAAATTTCTAAAAATTAAAAGCGGTGGTAGAGCTGAGGTAGATCGTTACACGGGGGGAAATTATGCCTTTGCACCGGAGTGTGCATTTGGATTTGGGGTAAAAACAGTGAGTGGAGAATTAACATCGAGGGGGTAACGCGACGGTAACGACTCCGTTTCGGGGCTGGTTTAAACGGGGTTTAAAATGCTCCTAAAACGCACTTAACTTCTGGGTTATGTTCGCCCACATCAGGGTAAAATGGATTTCAGGATCCTAAATGCTGCCCACTCCCCAAACCAACAAAATTAACCAAGTGTCTGTCAATTCAAGGGCGCGATTCTGCAATCGGCTTCACGGCTTGTTCCGCTGCGTAGGGAAACTCCTGGGTAAACGCATCCCTGCGAACAGTTATTCACCAAATTTTGTTTCTCCTGCCTGATTCCACTGTAGGTGCTTGTGCACAACCAACTCCCGGCTGCCATCGCTGCCTGCTCCAAGAAAATGTCTTTTCCTGGAGCCCAGGACAGTGTCCTCCATCCTTCTCTTTCCGAGGTTGCTCCATCCTGGCGGAAACCCCGACTAATTTCTCTGGACAATCATAATATTGGCCATGAAGCCGAAGGAATGAACAGTCCGTTCCTCCTCCGGCTTTCAAGGTTGTTTCAAAGCTTTGATTTGAGTGCAGGGTGGTGGGAGGGGGCTCTCCGCATCCCTTTGGAAGAGGCAGGGAGGAAATCAGAAATTAAACATCTTCCCTCCGAGCTGGAGAAAGCCCTGCGAAACCTCTGCAGACACCCAGGGCCGCCCGAGAGCTCGTCCTGGCGAAAAGGCACGGCCGGGCTTGCTCCAGCAAGTGCATGGCGAGCTCTGCGGAGCCGGACGGATTCGTGGTTTAAATTATGGGGAAAGGAAAAAAAGAAGTGTTTTCTGTCTGGAAAACAGGGAACTCGCTTCCTTTTCCAAAGGAAAAAAAGATGCTTTTTGTTCTCGGGCCGAAGCCGTTTTAATTTATCTAGATTTAAATTACCGAGAGGCTGTGATTTCGTAGCGATCGTGATGCTGGTGATGGCTTTTAATCCCGAGCCTAACGGTAGCCAGGCTTTGCCCCAGGCCAAGTAGCTCCTTCCTCTCGCAGCCAAGAAAACGAGTGCCTCGCTAATATCACCCACAAACTGCTTTATTGGCCCCCCAAAATAGAGATCCAGGGATTCTTTATGACGCCCCTCCAAAAAAAAAAAACAAACCAACAAACCCACAAAAACAAACACACACACACCCCCCAAAAAAAACACCCCCCAAAAAACCAAACCAACAAAAAAACCACCGGATCAACCCCCAGCGCCACCGTTAAACCTGGATTTACCGGGAGTCACTTCGGGTGCGATTTTGAGGAATTCCTCCCTTTTACATATTCTTAGAGGAAATTCTTTTCTCACTCGTTAGACACGCAGAGACACCCCTGAAATGGCCCGCCCCCCCCCCCCCCCCCCCCCCCCCCCCAGTTTGGCTGGGGAGAGGGGCGCAATGCCACAGCCGCCCTGCGCAGCCCCAGCAATGGGAACCGTAAACCGAGAGTATCAGAAAGTTGTCGGCAGGGACGTAGAACCGCAAACACATTTTTCCCCCCTAAGCATACAATGTGGAAACTCTTAAAGGGCGCTATCTGTAGACATCTTGCAATCACTGGTCTTCCTTGTCATCTGAAGGAGAAAGGGGAAAATATATTAAGTGAAGACACACTTTAAAATTACTTATACATTTTAAACATGCTGGCAAAGGGAACTGCCTGATAAACTCTTGCCCAGATTTCCTTTTTCTGGGGTAAATTATTTCAAGTTGTTACACAAATATCTCCCTCCTCTCTCCTTCCCCCCCCCCCCCCCCCCCCCCCTTCCCCGGTTTTAATTCAAACGAAAACAAGCTCCCGCAGCCCCGCAAAGAGCACGGGGAGCTGGGGGCACTGGCAGAGCCGGTCCACAGCCCGCAGTGGGGGCAAACACCCGCCTCGGCTGCTTTTGGGGGGGGGGGGGGGGAATAAAAAGAGACCGATGATTTAAATTGGTTAAAATGCTTCGTAACGAGCCGGCACACAGCTTGCTTTTGCAGCCAGGTGCGAGCGGAGCTGGTCCTGGCTGTGCTCGGGGCCGGTTCCCCTGAGCCAAAATGACCCCAAAGCAGCCGGGGCAGCCGGTACCCACCCCCCACCCCCCCAGGCCGGGCTCCCGTGCCTGCCCGGCGGGGCTCCAGCCAAGCGCACGCTGCCGCCTGCGAAGCCGCCAGCCCCCGGCGAGCGGCGGGGGTTTGGCCCCGGAACAGGCGCTGCAGCCTTCCCACCGTGCGAACGCGCTCCCTGCCCTCGGAAACGGGGTTTATCCGGGAGAAAGGAGCGATGTTAAAAAGAGGGTGAGGCTTTGGCGATTTATTTGCCTCCCCCCACCCCCGTTTATCTAGAGTAATATTAGACATTTTTTTTCCTTTATGTTTCCTTTCTGCTTGTTAATAAAACGGGGAAAAGGCCCGGGATTTGGCCGGGGATATCCCTTCGTGGAGGCAGTGGGGGATGCAGGCAGTGCTGCGGCTCCTCACCGGCGGCGGGAGGAAGGATTCGGCCCCGCTCCGCGGCTCGAAGCCCCGGGGGGGTGGGGGGCCCGGCCACACGCTGGGGGGAGGGAGGGAAGGAGCCTGGACTGCTCTGGGTCTGCAAGCGTGAGGCAGGATCCCCCCCCGTCCCGTCCCCCCCCCCCGCTTTAGCCAGCGGGGTCTCCCGCCGCCCCCACCGCACTGCCAGCATCTTCAAACGGTGTCCGTCGCACAACCTGAGGGTACGAGGCGGGGAGGCGGGGGAGAAGGGGGCTTTTTTCTTCTTCTTTTTTTTTTTTTTCCCCCCCCCTAAGTCTCTTTCAAGCTGAATTTATGTTTGTGTGATGAAATGCCCCTCTGTGTTTAACATTCCCAATGATCATTTGTTTCCTTAGCTCCATTACTCCTTTATGAGAGCGCCTTTCGCCCGGGCATGTTTAATCATAACCGCTTACGCAATATTTTCTTTGGGATAGATTCACTCAGCCTTATTACATATCAATTATTTCCTTACAACTTCGTTCCACACCAGCTGCTTTGTTATCTGGGCCTGCCACCCCTTACCCCCCCGGTGTGTGGTGGGAAGGGAGGGAGACATTTGTTTTTCCTAGGATAAAATACTGCTAATAATAATGCGGATTGAGTGGAACGAGAAGGGGGAAGCGGTGGAGGGGGAGAAGCCCTGCAGCCGGCCGCGCTGGGGATGCAGCCTGGCCGGGGATGTTCCGCGATGCCGGGGGTTGCGTGTCCCTACGACGAGCAGGACAGCTGTGGGTGGGGGTCCCCTTCCCCGCCCAGGGACTCCCCGTTTCCCACGGCTCCGGGCCCGCTGCGCTTTTGCGCCCTATTTTAGAGCTGCTCCACCGTGTTTGCGCCTCCCAGGCTTCATGCTGGCGCAGAGGAGAGACTTTCTGCTTTACAGTTCCCCGGGGAACCTTTATCCACCCACCCTCCCACCGTTTCCTCTGGCAGCCACCAGCCACCCGCCTGGAAAGGACATTTCGAGTCAATTCCAGTCCCCCGCCCCCCCCCCCCCCCCCCCCCCCCCCCCCGACTTTGGTTTGAAATAATTTCGGTGTAAGTTTTATCGTGGATTTTGTATCGTAAACATGCTGCTAGGTTTGGCTTCTCTCTTTACTTCTCTTTCTGATAACGGTTTCCCTGGGATGCCCCGGGATGGGGTCCCCCCACTGCACCCGAGGGATGGGCAGGGGGGCTGCCTGGGCACTCCTGGCCTCAGGGGGGCTTTTCTCTTTGCCCAGGTCCTGAGTGGCAGGGGCAGGAGGAAACAACCCCACGCAGGGAGAGCCAGGGGCCTCGAGGATCCTAGCAGATCCTCCATCCCTCGGTCCTCCCTCCTCACCCTCCACTTTTTACCCTTCCTGGCTCAAAGCTCAAGCAGCAGCGTTTCCTTTCCCGTTTGGGGAGCCCACAGCACAAGCCCAGATTTCTTCTCTTTTTCGCTTTTTTTTTTTCAAATATTATTATTCCTCCCGATGTTAAAGAACCTGAAATCCTTTGGTTAAGCTGTGTCTTTATAGGGGAAATATATATATTCCTTTATGTGGGCTATAAAGCTGCTTTGGGGAAGCAAGAGAGGCCGACGTGTGTTGTGGAGCAGTCCTGGTTTGCGCACGATTGTAAGTTGTCACAACAGGGACCCTGAACCACGCCATCACCGGGACATAAGCAAAGTGGGGGGGCACGCAGGTCTGGAGGGTGTCAGGGTTCTGGACAGGATATATTGGGGAATTGTAGGGTTAATGCTGAATTTCCTGGCTCTGGCAAGCTGGTGTCTCCATCATCTTTACGCGTGCACACGTATATGTGAACAGATGACTTGGCACCAACGAAAAACACTTAAAATAATGCCTCTGCCTCTGGCCAGGCCTGTGTAAATATCTCACTCTCCCACATGCCTGCCTAGCTTTTCCTGATGCTGCGTTACTTGATCACAAATACATAATTTGCGCGAGTGTGTGTATACACAGAGCCACTTTGATCTTGGTGCAGAAATGCCCCCCCTCGCCTTTAGAGGGGCTGCAGCCTCGAGAACAAAAGCAGAGAATAAAAATGGTCAAATAACACATTTTCAAATGGGAAGCGTGTGTCGGCTTCCTTGAGTGGTTCTGGCACTTGGAAGAGGGGGGGGAAGAGACTTTATTGAACATATAAATTTAAACTTAGTTACCGCTAACAGTTGCCATATAAAAGGGGTCCATATAACCTACATAATTTTTTTTTTTTTCCTGGAGTCCCCGGCGCATTTCCCAGTGCACCCGATCTCTTGGCAGCGCTGGCCTGCGAGGAGCAGGGCTGGCTGTGGGCTTTTGCAGGGGGAGATGTTTATTTTTCAGTCATTGTTGGCTCCCTCCCCTGGATTATTTTACTGCTGCAGATTTAAGCCTTCTACTTATTTCTCGAATCTCTGGCAGCACTTTCCACGAGCACTCCCAGCTCTGTGCTTTCTCCCTTCGCTGTGTCTTGGGGTGGTGAAATTACAGGGTATGAGGGAAATGTGTAAATTATAGGGTTTATTAAAATGTAGGCGAGTGCGGCTCTCTAGGCAAAACAGATGCAGGATTGCTTGAAGTCAGCCGGCCTGACAAACTGCAGAGCAAGGAGGCAAGGGAATCATTAGAGGGGCATGTCCCGCAGGGAGAGAGGAAGCGGCCCTGGGGTGGGGGGGGAGGCTGTCCCTCCAGGGTCCCTCCGAAAGCAGGGCAGATTCCCCCTGGGTACCACCAAGGAGGTTGGTCTCAGCAAAGCTGAATGAGGCCTCTGAGTGTTCAGCCCTTGCATGCTGCATCCCCTCGCTTCCACCTCGGTGTGGGTGTCCCAGCGCTTCCCAGAGCCTTTCCCCTCTCCTCTCCCAACTTGACAGACCCAGCCATGAAGGCGATGATTTATTTAGGCTAAAGCATAATTCTCAGTTTATAGTTTGGCTTCTCCGATATTAACCTCAGCTGCTTTTATATTAATCTTAAGGATGATGAAGGCACTTTCTGTGGCAGAAGAAAGTTCTTGGAAGGACCTTGGGGTTTGACCACCGAAACTCCCTTTCCTCCCTTTCCCTCCCCTCAGGGAAGAGCATACTGGCAAGAAGTGGGGCTGCAATGTAAATACAAAGTGGGGATGGGGAGAAAAAAAGTCCTGGGTGATGTGGTCTTGGTGCTGCCCCAGCAGCGCACCCCACAGCCCCGCTGGTGCTTGGAAGATGGAGATGGGTAAAGCAGGCTGAGATGCCACCAGGAGGGTGAGGGCTCATCGCAGGAGCCTCTTCAGCTTTTGCTGAGGTCAGGTGGAGAGTGGATGTCTTTTCTTTGGCAGGGCTGAGACACACAGTGTACCCAGCACGCTGCTGAGCTCTCCAGAGCTGCTGTTATCCTGTGGGAGGGCAGAGAAATACCCAGCAGTTTCTTCTCTTCTCATCACAGCACCTGAGGGCTGGCCCATGCTCATACCATCGCCCTTTGGGCTGTTCTTGTCGCTGCTTCTCCGCAGACCCACAATTTAACGAGGAAGGTTGTCTTGAAGACAACTTCTCAGCCATGAATGACCTCACACACCACCTCCTTCCAAAGCCTGTGGCCACGATGTCCCTGTAGCAGTATTTGCTTCCACAGAAAGACCTTAGGAAAGCAGGCTGTGCTTTTTTAGCTGCCTAGATTATACAGTTTCAGCACATGGTAGCAAGGCTTAAAACAAGGTAGCAAGCCAGGCAGCTCTGTTCAGACTGCTAGGATGTCCTCGATGGATCCCCAAATGGTCAAAGGTAAATAGCTTGAGCATTGCTAGCAGCATTATGCACGCAGTCCTTGTGAGAGTCTTCTCTGCCCTGCCATACTGCAAGAAGCAGGGCACAGCCCCTGAGCTGCAGAAAATCATACAAAACCACATGTGAAAAGAGCTTGCAACTCTCCTAGTCCCACGATATTACCAAAAAAGATCCTGCAGTGGGAACTCTGGGGATGTTCTCTCCTATCCGTCGTGCTAACACAACTGAGCTTTTTTGCACCGTTCTTGTTTCAACACCTTGCGGAGCTGACGAAACCTTTATTTATTCGTGTATTTTCTGTTTGTTTTGGAGGGTGTCAGATCCTGGCAGAGCAGCAAAATGTAGAGAGAAAGGTTAACAAAGGAAAGTGTTATTTACTAATCCCTTTGCACACTCTGTTTGAGGTAATTAAAACACGGTAATAAAAAGGGTAACTAAGAAGGGTGTTGAAGTATTATTTAACTCTTGTCTTCAAGAGCGCAGTTTGGGGATCTCAACCAGCCTGTTAGGTTTACTGTGATGTGGCTGTCATCCCCTCCTGCTCCATGTCTGAATTGGTGAGAATCGGTCCCTCAGCCTTTCTCAGTTTTACAGGATTGGTTGTAGTCGTGGCTCTCAATTTACGGCTTGAAAGCTTATCTGCCATTCTTTCTCCTCTTTTTTTTTTTTTGTTTTTGTTTGTTTCTAGCTGCTACATTAATTTGAGGAACACATGGAATAGGAAATGGTCCTTAGGCAGCTCTGGGAGAAGTCCTCTGTGAGTGGAAGAGGAGATAGGTCTGGGTAGTAGAGACTGGAAGAGCAGCTGGTTTTTAAATAATAAGGATGTGGAAGAGCTCAGACTGAATAGTGGGAAAGGGAAAAGAGGGCATGTCAGCGGGGAGCAGGAGGAGAGAGCCTCCTTGATGAGCTTGGTTCTTCCTCGGAGGAAGTCCTTGCTCTAGACACATGGAGGAATTGGTGAGAGCTTCTTTTTCTCATTCAGTGAAGTTTCCCAGCAAAAATGCCTTTGAAAGACAAGCAGATTTGCAAATAAAAGACTGTCAAAGCCAGCTCCATGGTTCAGATTTCTCTCCTTTTTGAAATATGAACGGGAGTCAAAAGAGGCTGGTTGCTGAATGGAAATGTGCCTAATGCAATGTGGAGAGAGCTTATGCACTCAACAGTTGTATTCTCAGTGCAAAGAGGGGGCTTTTGTGCTGTTTGATATTTCAGCAAAAGCTGAAGAGGAAATGAAGCAAACCAGTCTGCGTTTCCAGAGGGAATTCTGCACAGTGTGCATGCTAGAAATATCTCCCCCTTTTCCCTTGGACTTTGTAGCTATTTTTATGTTACCTTAGATCATGGTCTTGGGTTCTTTGATTGCTACTTCTGGGGTGCTATTATTATTCTTCCTAACAGTACTTGCTTTCTATTTTTGACTGTTGGCTTTTTTTTTTTTTTTTTTTTTGAGACAACAGGGTTGCCTCTTTTGCTGCTGGCTCAGCCCGGGGGGAAGGAGACCTTTGCATAAATGTCTATGCTTTGTCTCTGTGCTTATCTCAACCATACGTAATCCTTCCAGTCCTCTACTGATTTCTGAGACACACACACGGACTTGGCGAGTGTAATGCTCATTCCTCTGTGTAGAGGACCAGGGGAGTGGGTTCATGTGTTTGGAAACATCAGGACAGCTGGCCAGGCAGTAGCTATCAAGTGTGAGGGTGATTAACTGAATGGAGGCCCATAGGCTGGAGCAGCAGAAGTACCAGGCTGTGAAGATGGAAGGCGGCAGGTGTCAAGTGTTGGCTCTCAGCTGCACATGGAGCTCATGTTGTTCCATGATCTAATGCCCAGGCCAGTCACCCCCTAGTACTGAGCTTAGATGTTCCCCAACTAATGAACTAAACAAAGCAAAGGCACCAGCTGAAGGGTCTCTGGTTAAAATTGTCCTGTTAGAACTTTGGGTCTGTTCATAGGGCATGTGGGCAATACTCCTGACCAATGTAACCATCAAGAAAAGTGTGCAGAAGACTAGTTGTGTGCAGGAGGCAGTGATGAAGCAGGCGTTGTTCAGCAGGAGGGAGATCCTGCCTTGCTACCCTGCAGGTCTCGGCTTCTGCTGCTGGATTCAAATGGCTTGGACAGTTGCCTATGCTCTCTGCCTTCCTGGGCTGCTCCTTCTGCTACAGATGGGTCCATCAGGCTCTATTTCCACTCCTGTGCCAGCTTTTCCCATCCATGTCACGTTCCACAAGAAGAAAGTCACGTAACTCATTCATGGCGTCTCTCTCGTGCTGTCTGCCTTTGAAGTTAATGTGTTTTGATCATCAAGTCCGTGTTTAGGGGTTCAAAGTGTCTCAGTGGCAGAACTGTTGTCACAATATTTTGCTTCCATGGGACAGTGGCAGTTGTCCCTAAGCCATGGAGCTCTTGCTGAACTGTGCCTCCTGCCTGGTTGAGGTGGGCTTGGAGGGAAGTGAGTTTTGCTATCTCAGAGCCATGTCAGCTGGGTACCAGGCATGAGTGCTGTGTTTACAAGTGTGTGTACGCCGATATGGGTATTCCCCGTGTACTCTCTGCCTAAAAACACCTTGGTCCATTGTAACAATGCCTGTTGGAACGAGCAATGTGTCTCTCTTCTGCCTACTGCTATGCCTTCAGTTCTTCTTATGGCCACTTGGGACTCGCTATCTATTTACTATCCAAAGACAGAAAAGACTAAAGGATTTTATCGTGCAATACAGGGAGAATGGATTGAGATGGGAGCCCTAAGAATTCCCAGCTGAGGCTCAGTGGAGGCACAAATGAAGCCAGACCAAAGCAGGCTCTTTGGGGGGAGGGATTGCTGCTGGTGGGATAGCAGCAACAGTGGTACTGGCTTTTCCATTTGAAAGGAAGAGCAAGGATGTGGGAAGGGAAGAGGTATACGAGTCCACTGTGGGAGAGCAGAGGCTGAAAGGAGGCCCCAGCATGAATTCTTCCCTTCCCGCTAACTTAGAGCATTTTCTCTATTCTGTACAGAACGTGATACTCTCTTAGGAGTGACCCTGCTGACCTCCCGCCTCCTGATAGGATGGCGAGTAAGTGAGTGCAAAATAAATGGCACCAAATAGACCTTTTCAAAGAGAACAGGGGAAATAAATCAGGTTATTCTGGTGCGGCATTGACAGCATGTCAAAACAACTCCCCAAAGCGTGAAACTTGGCTGGGGAATGGTAATTCCACTGCCATGATACTTACATGCCAGATGTATGGCTTATCATCATGTCTGTCTGTCTGTCTACCTGTCTGCCTACCTGCTGTTAATGTAGTATCCATTCTTTAAGCACACATAAGCTATTTATGATCTTATCTCCAGTTCTGGAGCAGGAAGTGGGATCTAAGTGTGTGAGAATGACTCGAGGAAGAAAGTCTGCTAGATTGTAATAGTTGGTGACTCAAAGTACCAAAATGACCTGCTAGTCAATGCTGTATTAGATTGATGGTTATATTTCACTTACTGCAGAAGCTCTGTGGTCTCGCCGAGACAGATAGATGTTAAGGCGTGTGGGTGATAGCAGAGCCTAATGGACGCTGCAAACTCAGGCTGGTACTCAAGGCTAGTATTACCCAGATCACCTTTCTAAAGAACAGCAACAAACAGATCTAGGGCTTGTCCTGCCAGAAAAATGCATTGCATCGTATTCTGCTGAGACCAAGCCTTCATAATGCACACAGAAAATCACTGCTCAGTAATTCCACCAGGAAACTGAGAAACGACATCCAAACACGATGAACACCTCCAAAGCCCTCAACATTGATCTGTGCTGATCAGTAAGAGCTGATGAACGAGGTGTAAGGAATCAGGCTAGAGCGCTCCACACCCTCTCCTATGTGGTTCTCTGGACACACATCGCTGAACTTGCTGTGTACAGGAGTCTTTGAGAGGGAATGCATTTGTGGATTTCATGCCTGTGAGCTTCACGGTTACCCCAGTATGAGCAGAATAAAGAAGGCTTAGAAATGCTGATGAAGTTAGTTAGTATACTGGAACATTCCTGTAGATTTCTATAAGTTCAGAAAAACTGTAGAAAATTATACTCCCTAGTAATTTCCAGGGCTGAAGTCTGAGCTCACTTCCAGTAGTGCAGCTGCTGTAAATTTATACTAATTAGCAGTAGTCTGAGTAATTTGGGGAGTAGTTAAAGTTTTGGCATTTGTATGCTTGTTTGTTTTTCTCTTTGGAGGATTAGGGGGAAATATATCTGTGCTGCATATTGGATCTGGTAGCAGGAGGGGGTGTTTCTGTTGCCAGTTTTGGACCAGATTTCCCGGCTGTGCAGACCGTGTTTGTAGAAGTGGAGCTCAGGACGTGGCCAAGCCTTGAGCACACAGACCCCTTTGATCCCAAGCAAGCCCTGTGGCTTAGCACCAGCAGTTCTGTCCATCAGGTATTCTGTGCTTCTGGAGGCGGTCTTGAAGCTGTCTGTGTCCTCTCTAGGTGGGGAAGTGTGCAGGTCTAAAGGAGCATGATGTGCTTTAAATGAAATCGCTGCTCTCTGTGAGAGGCAGGTGAGACATGAGTAGCAGAACTCAGATAGGGCAGGTATGAGCTTCAGGATGATGCTTCATCCATAAAGTATTCCTGATCCACAGGCATCGTTTTGCACTAGGCTGAGATTTAGCAGTTTAGGACTGAGTTGCTATGCAGGATGTGCGTCATTCCTGTTACCTTCCACTCTTGGAAATGAGCGAGGCAACAGCAGCATCTGTCCTGCTCTGTCTGCATGGAGACTTAATAACATAACCAGGCATCAGACATACCCCCCAGTGCATACCCCTGCGTCACAGAGTGGGAGGCATCGTGCTGTTACCACTTCATGTCTTTTTTGGTTTCCAAGGTCTTGTATTTCACATGGATGGGTCTGCCCTGGTCCCCTGTTCTGCAGGAGACCCAGCTAAGGTCAGCCTCACAGCGCTGAGCTTGTCACGTGCTGTGTACATCAGGACTAAGAAATCTAAAAAATAGATACTTCATTTAAGCTGATTGTCGAAACTCTCTGTTATCTGTGAAAGGGTAGGGGCAAGTCATCACCGCTATTGTGGGAAGGTATAAGAGCTTGATAAAACACCTTTCTTTTGACTTCATGGGGAGCCTGGGGTAACCAGCATGGTCTAAATGTCTAATCAAGGGGGTGTGAAGGAGGGAAGGGATGGTTCCACGCGATCGGTTAGTAGCAAGACAGGAGCAGAGCCCAGGTTTCATAATTTCCCACTCACAGGACTTCACCTTGTTTATTATCCTAATATCCTCTGTCACCTTGGTTTATAAGCATCACACTTAAGAGAAAGGGGAGATGTCACACGTGACTATGCTGGGGGTGTAATTGCCTTGTAGCTGGATGTCAGAGCTCTGCTACTGGGAGATAAGGGAGGGGTGACAGAGCATGAGAGGGGACCACCTGCCTCATCGAGTACAGGCGCTTACAATTACAGGTGACCATGTAATAGCCGCTTAATCTGGAGGGGTCCCCAGAACATCCACCGCATACGCTGCAGGCCATAAAACACTTCCCAACACCCTATAACAAATTTAAGACTGTTAGTACAAAAGACCAAAAGCCACAAAAACTCAAACATGCAGGAGAGATCAAGGGCATTGCCAGTGTCCCGGGTCCCGGCAGTAGCAGGGAAATTGTTAGGTGAAAATGTCCAGATGATCTTAGGAAGTGGACCATGGCCCACCCTACAGAGGAAAGCAAGAAAACCTTACCAGTCCCTGCCAAATCTGACCCGAGGGGAAATTCTTTCCTGAATACAGGCCAAAACCCAAAGTAATTGCACATGTACTCTTTAAAAATGGATTTTATTTAGGAGAAACACATTGTCATCATCATCCTGTAAACTGCGCCAAATGTGTGCTAAGGACTTCCCGTAGAAGGAGAAATGGAAAGGCTATAGTTTTTTTCAGAAATGCTGTGATGGGTAGGTACCTCCATCCCACCACCACCTGACTGCAGCTAGGTGGAGGACCCTCTGTAGATACCCCAGGTTTCTTGGGGAAGAGGCATTACTTAGCTAGAGCTGCTTTTTTTTTCTTGCCAGAGTCCCCCAGACAGCTGTGGTACATTGAATTGATGGCTTATAATCAATCTCAGTCTTCTGAAAACAGGACAAAGCTTTTTGGAGGGTGTACTCAAGGTCCTGGCCTGAGGAACTTTGCTCGGGGTTGGTACGTCCATCATGGTTGATTTAGCATAAAGCAGCTACTCTCTGCCTCTGATGAAATTCTCTCTGATGCACAGGGCTTGTAAAAGCCCTAAGTACCACTTAAATCTAACTAACGGATACTGAAGGACTTGTTCTCAAGGCAAATTTGCTTCTGTTTCCTGCAGCCCCAACCCTGTTTCTCTCTTTTCCATCTCTGCTCCCTTTGATTCGACTTTCTGTTCTCAGTTACGGCAGCAATTGCAGTGAGAGCTATCTAGGCTGCAGTTTAACCAGGGCTGTAGAAGCAGATGGATTTTAGAGCATTTGCCAGTAAGACTTACCCAAATTAGAGCTCTGCTGAGTTTCCCGCCTTCCTAATGTAGCCAGCTTTATGCTCTGGATAGAATTAAGCGAGGGGGTAGGAGGGAATGAATAGACGCTCACTTGTTCTCTTACATCCTTTTGCGAAGTGGTGTGATGCTGAAGCCCAGTTTCCACAGTGGATGAGGCCACCATGGGAACTCAAAGTACTTGTCCTACCCAAGACCTTAGTACTAAGTGACGACATCATGAAAGACATCAAACTGCTCCACTGGTTTACAGATAGGCCCACAATTGTTCGAAAAATGGTCCAAAATTGCACAGAGGTTTTGGACTGTCCATGCTCCTGCCCGGTGTCTGAGATGCAGAGGTGTTGCCTTTACTAGGTTGGGGGAGGGCATCAGGGCTGAACATGACAGGTCTCCCCAGGGTACTCCTCAGGGATCATCTGCAAGCATGGGACATGCTGTTGGCCCTGAGACCGCACAGTGTGATAAGGACACTTACATACTGGGGACTGTGCAGACACCATCAAACCAGTCCAGAAGCTATCTACAGGGATGAGCAACAGCTCTTACTCCCAGGTTTTCAAAAAGCTGTCAGAAATGTAGGTATTTGCAGCCCACTGAAATTGAAGTGGACATCTGACTCTCTTGGTCATGCTTGTCTATGATTGTGTCACGACAGTAATGCATGCCAGGAACTAGTATTTCCAGCTCCATGGGTGCTGCAGAGCGCTCCTGGGTGCAGCCATGGGGGAACAAGTTGAGGCAGGGATGTCGCCAGCGAGGGACTTCCTCAGGGTGAGGTCTTAGCCCTGCAGCCATGGTGTTTGCCATAGGTGGGTGACATGGGTGTCCTCCCTGCCCCATCCCGGTGACCTTGGCTCTGTTGTGGCTGTGCTGAGGAGCCTTTCTGGCCCAGGAGGGTGGCTCACAGGCAGCTTGGGCAGTGCCTGCTGTTTGGGATCCAGCAGCATGCTGCTCCTCTGAAATCTGGTGGCAGAAAAGCTTTGGCAGAGGGAGTGCTACAAGCAGCAGCAGTGTCTCCAGCACGCCTGGCTGACTAGCAGCGGTGATCCAGGGCAACTGCTTCAAGCAGCTGCAACTTCATGGTTCTTCCTGGCCCCAGATCTGCTCTGGGTGGACATCCAGGGCCAGTGCCCCTCTGAATTCACCCTCAGGAATCTCAGGCTGATTCCTGAGCACGCTGAGCTTTCTGGCAGCTTGGTTTTGATGGGAGCCTTGCTGCAGGCTCCCTGCTCATGCCTGGAAAAAGCCGGGAGTGTGGTCCATGCCCAGAGCTGGGTGCCAGCCCTCCCAGCCAGCAGACCCCTGCCCAGCTCCTACTGGTGTTTCCCATGTGAGCCTTTGCTCATCCAGTTGTTGCAGAATATAAAATAACAAGATTTAATGAGAGCTAACCTGTTAAAGTTGAAGAGGTAGTGCTGCTGAGTGTTGGCGTGGGTTTTTTTTCCTTTTAATAGGGGGATTTTATTTATATATATTTGGAAAGAACAGGTTAAAAGCAAAAGTCATGATAAACACACACGAAAGAAATAAAAATAGCCCAGGCTGGACTGGGGGGGGACAACAGGAGGTTACACTCTTGCCGTTAAAAATAACAGTTTTAATGGAGGGTGAGCTTGAAACTTTGACAGGACCATGCACATCCCCTTTGGAGACTGCTCCTGCAGACCAGGGCGGCATGGCTTTCCCTCCCGCTGATCACTTGCTGATTAGTGTGCCCCTTTTGGGTGTGGAAAAAGTTCACTGAAAAGAGGGGATCGCAGGGTACCTTCTGAAATACATCAAAATCAGCTCCTACAGACAAACCGCTCTCCTGATGGAGATTTGATGTGGGTGCTAACTGCTGTGCTCTTCTTTGTTTCTCTCTGTGAGGAAGAACAGTATTAAAGAATGTGCTCAGGTGCCACTCCGGTTTCTGAAGGTGCCGTGGGGCACTTGTCTGGACTTCAATAAAGCTCAGTTCCTCCATGCTTCAGCACCTGCCTAGCCTCAAGGCCAAGTCTAGAGCACATTTACTGGGATGTGTGTCCCAAATTACTGCATGGTGGGACTGGGACTTTGCCGGTTCCCACAGGACTTGGCCTTGCCCCACGCTGCTGGCTGCAGAGGTTCCAATGGGATGTGAATGGCTGCTTCCTCTTCCAAAACCACTCAGGGGAAATGATCCCCCCAAAGTCATGAAAAGGCAAAAGACAAGCTCAAGGGAAAATAAAACCCCCAAAAATCCAACCTCCTCAAAAAAACCCTCCAAAACACCACCTCCCTTCCTCTTTTCCGTGATTTTGAATGGATGATTTAAAGCGGTGAGACCTGTTTTCACTCAGCCGAGTGGGGCCATCCTGCTGGTGCTGCTGTAGCCAGGCAAAGCCAGGTCCATCCCCACGGGCCCCAGGGCAGCTGAGGTGGCTGTAACCCCAACCGATGGGCTCGCCCGGGCTGGGCAGAGCCCTCAGCAGGCATTAATAACCCAGGGGGAGGTTCATGCTGCTCTGGCCAGAACAGGCCTTGCTGTGCACCGAACCCTGAGCCGGTTGTAGGGGTCAAGCTAATGCTGACACTGGGGCCTTTGATTGTGTTTGATTCATGTGTGTACACCACTGGTAGGTCAGATGGGCTGTTAATCCCTGAGTCCCTTCCCCCTTCCCCAGGAAAAAAAAAAAGAAAATGAGAAATAATTTTAGTGGGTGACTTCCCGGCTTGCTTCAAGGCTTGTGGTGCGAGCTGGCTGCAAGGTCTGGGTGTTCAGAAATGTATTTCCTTCTTGCTTTGGGAGGCTTTTTTGGTAGCCTGGTGACTAAAAGACGTTGGAGGGGGGAAAAAAATCTCGGCTGATGTGTGGAGCAGAGCTGGAGCTGGCAGTGATGTAGTTGTAGTGTGTTTTGGGGGGACCCGTGCTCCCTGGGAAGCTGTGTGAGAAAGGGGATGACCCTGCTTTGCTGTTTAGTATTTAATCCCAGGGTTTAAATTTCCATTTAATCTCAGCACCGGGTGGGTTGAAGGGCTCAGGGTTGGTGCAAAACTGTGCATCTCCACCTCCTGTGTGTCCATAGGAGAGAGCTTTGGCCCTGTTTGAATGTGACGGGGAGGTTTTTTTCCAGCTGATAAAATGTATTCGATGGCACAAAAAGACCTAATAAGCACTTTATGGGTGTGCTCTGCCAACACACAGAGGGTGGTTAGTGGGACAAGCCCTCCTCGGTGGGCGATGCTGAGGGAGCGATTCCTGCAGGGAAGATGGGGCTGGGAATCTCCTCCCTGGGGCCCGATCCCCTGACAGCTGCCTCGGAGGGTCCCCCCGGGGTGCGTGGGGGGCCGAGCCAGCAGCACCGCCCGGGGTGGGGGGATGCGGGGCTTCCCCTCCTGCCCCAGCCTTGGCGTGTTCGAGTGAGTGGAAATGAGGAGAGGTGATCTCGAGGGCTTTGGGAAGGGACCAGCCCGGGGAGCAGCAGCCGAGGGGGGTCCCGGGGGCGCAATACCCCCTTTGGAGGCTGAAAATAGCGTCTGCCGGGCCCGGGACTGGGGCGGCGGCTGTGGGCAAATGACCAATTAGGGAATCTTTGTCAGATTCGGGAAAACCGAGATAAGTCTCTTTTATCAGCCTATAAAAATACCACTTTCACTTATCTGGAGCTACCTACGCCGCCCAGCTGCGGGAGCTGGGAGGGGGGAGCGGAGCCGCTCCGCAGACAGAGGAGGAGTTAGGGATGTGCCTGACAGCGAGGGGGTTTGGAAAACCATTTTCTGCTGGAGAACGAGCCCTTCCCTCTCTTCCCCCCTCCCGCCACCCCCACCCCCAACCCCCCCCGGGGAATCCACCCGCTCCCCCTGCCGCAGCCTGCGCAGGGCGGGAGGCCCCTCCACCCGCTCCTTCCCAAAATCTTGTTGCTTCTTTTGATTTTTCCACCCTTTTCCTCGGCATCATGCCGAGGGGGGGGCTCGGCCAGGCGGCAGGGAAGCCGGAGAGTTATGAGGTCAACGCCGGTGGCCTGAGTGGGGAAGGAGCACCTACGGGCTGCAGGCAAATACACGGGCGCGGGTGGGTAGAAGCTGGCTCTGTGCCCACTCGTGCCTATAGCTTCCCGTGTTTACATCGAAATACTCAGATCCACGCAGCCACCCTCACCCCCAGGCCGTGGGGCTGATGCGTCCGTGGGTCCCGCTGTTTTCTGGACACCCCAACTGCATTCTGCATCTGTGCGTCTGCATCTGAAGGCATCTCCTTATGGATACCCACACGCAAACAAGGGATCAAGACGTGGAGAGAGTGCTAACATGCATTCCTACTGTGGGAAAACATGCTGCACTTTGATTATTTTCTCTGTGGTTTCCAGTCTTTGGGCTGTAGGAAAACGAGCAGATAGAGCGTGGAGGGGGAAAAGAAACCCATCAGGCAACCCAAATCTCAGATCGGTGCTTTCTAGGGTTTTGAGGGAGTGCGGGTGGAGTGAAAAAATCGGGGGCAAACACAGTTTTCGTTAAAATACCCCAAGCAGGTTTGCTCGCGTGGGAGGAGGGCAGAGAGGCAGCGGCTCTACCTCGCCCCTCGTCCCTCCAAGGTCCAGGCCCACAGGACACCCCCCTGATTATTTTTTTTTAGGGCAGAACAAACATTTTTTTTTAAGGCAGAACTTTGGCTGGCACAGACAAAGTTAGAGCCTCCCCGCAAAACCTTAACCCACAGGAGGTTGTGGGGGCATTTGCCAAACCGTGGCTATCGCGGGTGGGGATGGAGCAGGGTGAAGTTGCCTCTCTTCGGGCTTGGGCAGGCAAAGGTTTGAGTTTGGTTTTGGGGTTTGGTTTTTTTTGCATCTTTTCTCTTTCGAGTAATAAGACACGCGGGTGGGGAGCAGGATGCTGCCACCGGGGCGGCCCCGGAGCGTGGGGCGGCCCTTGGAGGGGGGGTCGGGAAGGAGCAGCCCCCGGGGCAGCCTCTCCCATCGGGCCGGTACCTTTCGCACAGATTTGCTGGAAGGGCATCCAAATTCTTTTCCAAATATAGCCCCGGGACGGCCGTCTGCCTCCCGCCTCCCCCGTGTTCCCTTCACAGCTCCGAGCCGCACCAGGGGACCGCCGCGACTTCCACCCCATCCCACCCCCCGCCGTGCCCAGACCCGGGGCGGGGAGCGGGGGTTGGTTCCACGCAAAACACGCGTGGAAGCTGCGGATCCCCGCCGCCCTCGGCTTCCCCCGGTTTTCAACAGATTTTTTGGGGAGGCAATAGGATGTTTTGGTCCCTTGTGCCTTGCTGTCACCTCTAGACCCTTCCCGGAGGAGGGGACCTTCCCTGCTGTCCTGTCCTGGAGAAGGGCCAAGAATTTCTTCTCCTACCCACGCGGTCTAACCCAAACCTGGGCATTCCCACCCAAACCGCCTTGGCAGAAGGCAGGGGCACTGCTGGTGAGTCGGGAAGAGCCCGAAGCAAGCGCTCAGCTCTCGTGGGGCATACACGCAGCTTTTGGATAAGACACACCACCCCCACTTCCCCCCCCCCCCCCCCCCCCATCATTCCCGTCCTCCAGTGGAACCTAGGCCGGTGGGCTGGATACCACGACCAGCATCTGGGGTAGGGGGACCCCTCCCCAACGGGCCCTTACCCTGGGAGCCTTCAAAGATCATTTTAACAACCATAAATGTGACTTCCCCCCACCTTCCATTTATAAAAGGCTCCGCCTGGGATGTTTCTCCCCCATCATGTTTTTATAGCGAGATCAAGGACGAACTTGTTGCGTTGTATTGTGGTGGCGGGTCCTTGGAGTTTGGGGGATTTTTCTTTTCCTTTTTTTTTTTTCTTTTTCTTTTCCAAATGCTCTTCGGGGTAAAGCTCGGAGAAGTTTGCAATTCTCCTGCTGCAATTAAGAGGGAGAGGGAGCGAGATCTTGATTGCTTCTGCTCGTTCTGATCGCTTCGGGGGGGGGGGGGGCGGGCGGGAATTGATTTTAGATTTCTCTTTTATGTCGGGTCTGGTTTCTGGTGATTAAATTTCTCTCTTATGTGGACTGAACCTAGGGATAACTGATTAATAACATGCCACTTGGCGCCAACACGGGGTCTCGAGGCCTTTAATCGGCAAGATGCACAAGAGAACAGAGAGAAACACAGAGCAGGACAAAACTCCACCAACTATTTTAGCCTGCTGGTCTCTGCCTCGGTGGATTTTTTTTCTTCATCTTTTCAGTATTTCCTGCTAAACTCGTAAACTTTATTTGATTTACAGCTATTTCATGAACCTGCTTAAACTAACATGTGTTCCGTCTTGTCCAACTGAATCATAAAAAACAATCTTGGATCCAAACGAGATTTTTTTTTTCCAAAGAAACGAGTTATTAATGACAAAAAATAGGCATTGTCTTGAACGGCGGCCTCTCCGGCCCCCGGAGCAGGGAGGTTGGCAGCTCCTGAGCCCGGCGCCGGGGCGGGGGAAACCGGGCTCGGCTCCGCAGGTACCGCCCGGGCTCCGGGCTTTGCCCAGGGAGGGTTTTGCGCGGAGATTTGACCGCTCCTTTCCCCTAAAAAGGATTATTCGTTGGAAACGAACGATTTCCAAGCGTACAGTACCCAAAACATGCTCGCAAAGGCATTAACCCACAGCCCCTGTGTTGGCTGCCTGCAGAGACGCACCGGAGCAGGTAAACACGCGTGTCTGTGCCCAAAAAAACCCCAAACAAACAAAAAAAACAGTCAGGCACGACACGAACTCCTAATTTTTCTCAATTGCGTGAACAACAGCGTTTTCTGTGCCCCCAACCACTTCTACATCTAGACTAAAATAGACAAGCACGTATCCGCCGTGAACACTTTATATACGTGGAACAGGTATAAATCTGTGGCCATGTATAGGTGGAGGCGCACGTGGGCTTAGAGAAAACCGGGTTCGCCAGACCGGTTGCCAACACCGGCACCTATTCGCAGCCAAATCCTCAGCCCCGTTCCCTACTTCTGTTGGCGTGGAAAAATACTCCGGGAAAGCTACCTGCATCCCTGCGAGTCCGAGCCCCTGCGCGCCGGGCAGCAGGATGCGGCCGAGCCCCACGGCTCGCGGATGCCGTTGGCACACCCGTGGGTCTCTGCCCCTCGGGGACCCATTTCTGTCGGCGCAGGGCGCTGAGATTCACAGCAGGCAGGGCAAGTCCCTATAAAGGGGAAAATACGCTCCCCCCCCCCCCCGCCTTTCCCTCCTGTAAATATTTTTTCTTGCACCTAATGTTTGCTGAAGGCAAAAAAAAAAACCAAACTTGCCACAGAACCGTTTAGGTGATTCACATAATCTGTATTTTCTCCGTGCTGATAAAAAATGGTTTTAGGGAAAAGATGTTTGTTGGGGAAAGATGGTTTTTGGGGTGCCTGTGATAGCCGCGTGAACCCGGGTTAACGCCGTTCCCGCCCGCGGAGCGGGATGGGGGGCCGCAGTCGTCCCCCCGCCTCGCTGGGAGCTGCTCTGGCTCCCGAAATTTGTGGGATGCTGTGAAAACGAAGGATAATGTGGTCATCACGGATCGGCCGGGCTCGGCTGCGCTTCGCTCTGCGGTATTTAGGGCAGGGGAGAGAAAGCGAACGGGGGCGAGAAAAGGGGGGAGAAACGGAGGAGAGGAAGAAAGAACGCGAGATGGATCGGAAGAAGGAAAGGGAGGAAGCTAGTCTGCCGGGGTGAGGGGACTGTGAGGTGCCCGGGCTGTCCCCCCCGCTCAGGGATCGTCTCCCCGGCCCTACCGCCGCGGGGGCAATGGCAGGAGCAATTGCAGGTGTCGCTTGTGCCGCCTGCCTTCAGCGAGGGGTTTCAGGCTTTTCAGTTCGGGCTCCTCTCCCCCGCCCCCCCTTCAAGGTCATTGCAAGATCACTTTCAGGGAAAGGCACGGGGCGCTGAAGACTTTCCCCCTCTTGCCCCATTAGCTTTCTTCCCAGGGCGAGAGCCGAAGGCCTTATCTGCTTTTATTTTCTCCTTCGGGCCGAGATAACGCCCTGATTGACACCCTGTTTGGCAAGACCGGATTAGCCTTTCCATTCTGCCATCGATAACGCGCCCCTCTCCATCGGGAGCATCAGTCATTGATCGAGGCGGGGAGGGGGAGCCGATGGGCACCCCGTGCCAAAAGATCACCCCGACTGCCTCTCTTGGGGGTGAGGAGGGGAGAAATGCAGCCTAACTCCCCCTTATCCAGCGCAGCACTGTGCCCACGGGCAAACTTGGGGAGGGGGCCGAGCCCCTGCTCCCCCGGGCTGTGGGTAATTCCGGGACAGCTGCTTTCTTTTTTTTTTTTTTTGAGGCAGACAGTGGAGAGGGGCTAGATCCCCCTTGCTCCAGGGATGCTTCTAGCTTGACTTTGGGATTTCTCGCCCCCCTCCCCGCTTGCCATTTGGGAGAAAAAGGGACTTCCATCCCACGGGCACGCGTGGGAGGCTGCGCAGGACAGCGCTGCGGCCGCGCCACGCGAGGCTCTGCACCCCTCCTTTGCCCGGCTGCTTATTTTTCATTTTCGTCACCGTTTTAAAGTCTGGAGTTCGCCTGGGAAATTAATGGGCTGAAAGGAGGGGGGGAATGGTTTTTAATTGCAAACTTTTTTTTTTTTTTAAGCAGCCAGAAGGGCGGGGAAAAAAAAAAAGAACCCCAAACCCACAAACTTTAAATGAAAAAATGCTGTTCACCTGTAATTATACAAAAATAAAACAAAGCTCGACCCAGGTATCTACCCCCGAAGGGTAGATTTGTCTAAGCGGACAAATTCTAGACCACTAAATGCAGGATTTTGTAATGGAAATACTGACACGAGGAGAACGGTATTGGCGTTGCTTTGACACAAAGATCTCGCTGATAAACCCTCCATCAATGCCGTCAGTCACTGCCCCCGTAATTTAGAAAAAAGAAACCAAGTGAATGGACCAAAAACGCTTCCAGGGAGGATGATCATTTTAAATACTTGCTTAGGCCCAGGTGCGTGTTTCGCCAAAGCGGGTATGCGGCCAACAAAAGGGAATAAAAGGGGAACTAGTGGGAGAGGGGAAGTAAAGTACCTAAAAAGGGAAGGGGGGGCCCCCAGAAAAATCCCTGCTATGGGGTAGTTAAATCTAGGGGGGGAAAAAAGAAGAAAAAAAGAGCGTTAGAAATCAAAAAATGCCGAGGTGTATATATATGTGTGTGTGTATATATATGCGTGTATCTCTGTTGTGCAAGGGGGGGGGCGGCCGGCGGCGCGCTGCCCTGTTCCGGGCAGGGTGGCTGCGCGGAGCCGCAGGCTGCGGCCGGAGTGCAAAAGGCTTTTCCATGTGGTTAAGCCGCCCCAAGGAGTGATTTTAAAGCCGGGGGTGGGGTGGGGGGGCGGGGGGAACGAGTTCATGCTCGGCACTATTTCTTACTGCTGACACCTCGACCCCACTGCAAGCCAGCACCCCGGCCATCCCCCCCTCCCTCCACCTCTCCAGGGTAAAATCCGAAAGGAGAAACCTCCAGGGCGAGTGACACCCTCCAAAGGTAGCAGGAGGGCAGAGGGGCTGCGCAGGGCTGCGGCCATGCGGCCCCCAAAACCGGGGGCTCCCCGCGGCCTGAGGCCCCCGCGAGGGGCAGTGGGGCCCGGGCTGCGCGGGCATGATCCTGCGCTCCTGGCTGCGCCGAGGAGCTGAGCACCAGGGATCGAGCCCCGGGGGGAGGGACACTGCTGAGGGCTCGGGGAGACCCCCGCCCAGCCACGCACTCCCACACCCACGTAGGTAAGTGCCCATGGTGTGGGTGTTTGGGTTCGTGGATGCTGATGGACGCTCCAGTATTTCCATGTGTGCAGGAGCTTATATATATATATAAAATATTTTTCTTTATATATACAAATTATATATATATATGTATGCGGTAAGACACATGGGCGATGTGCACACATCTATCCGCTCGCCCTGGCTCTGGGTGTGTGCAGGCTTGCACACACAGGCACTGAGCTGTGCAGGGGATGAGGGCAGATGGATGCTTGTGCGCACACAAAACCTGCGGGTAATCCATAGGTGAAATGTATATATTCACGCGCCTGTATAAGGGACGGGGCACTGCTGGCTTGCACTTGCAGAGGTGCTGTTGTGCAAGCGTGCATAACGGTCTCGTTATCCGCAGCCCCACGCACGTACGATTTTGGGATGTGAGCGTGTGTCTGTGTCTGTATACGTATATAAACAGACATATATTCACGCGTAGCCACGTATCTCTGCACTCACGCGTTTATGTTGCACGTTGAATCTAAAGAGAGAAAATTTGCGTCAACACTTGGGTAAGGGGAAGGGATGGTGTGCGTCTGCAAACTGTTTGCGTGTCCAGACTCATATATGCGTGTACAGCTATAGGGATATCTATATATCTGCATACATACGTGTGCTAGCTTTCCTACTGCTCTTTTTGCGGCGGGGTGTCGGGCCCCCCAGCAGCGGGACCGCGGCGGGTCGGGGCCCAGCACCTCTGGGTAGGCAGTGCCAGCCCTGCTCCCCGCAAGAGAATCACCCTCCGAGGAGTTTTTCCCTCCATCTGGGTTATTTGGAAGGACCCCGAGCTGAGGAGCGTGGCCAGATCCAGCGCTGCACTGGGGCATATCGGGGCAAGAGGGGGCCTTTTCCTCCCCGACCCCCCCTCCCTTCTTTCCCCCCCCTCCCTTTTTTCCCTATCATTGCTGGTGGTTTTAGCTAAGGGCCTGGCTTCCCCTGAGCGTCTATAGAGCTTGGTGTTAGTGGGGAGAGCTCATCCTGGGGAACCCGGGTAAATCCAGCAGGATTTTGCTGGCCGGGAGGGGACGGCTGCCTGCAGCCCCCTTGGCAGGAGCAGGGCTGGGGGTCTCTGCCTGGGAACACTCACCCTCTGCAGTGTCCAGCTCCTGCAGGAACTTCTCTCTCTTCCTTAGCTGTTGCTCTTTATTTTCTTTCTCCCTACTTCTCCCCCTTTCTCTTTCTGTTGGAGGAAACAACGGTTTAGCATCTTTTTTTGAGTGAAATCTTTCTGCAGGACCCACGAGTGCATCCCGAAATCCCTCCAGGCTGAGGGAGAGCTGGAACGCAGGGAAGCGCCGGCAGCTCCTCTGCGACCACTGGCTGCACTTGGAGAGATTTTTGGGGGTTTGGGTGGTTGGTTTTTTTTTTTTTTTCTTCCCTTGTCAATCTCATTTGGCAAAAATTCGCCTTGATTTGCTACTTTTTTTTTTTTTTTTAATCAGGGCAAATAATTGGTTCCCGAAGCACACTTGAATCTGTGCAAATAACCAGGTTATCATTTACTATATATAGCCCAGCATGCTTGCTTTCAGAGGCGCCTGAGCTTTCATTTGACAAGTTTCCTGCCCGCTCTAATAATATTAAAAAAAATTAAAATAATTAAACTGAATAACACCGATACCGTTGGATTAACTGGGCTGTTCCTGGTAAAGCGGGAGCTTTGCTACTGGTTTATTCCTTTTTCATTCCAAGAAAGAGCGGGTTTTCATGGAGTTCCCAGCGACTACCTGCCTACTTGGGTGATACACACTCACGTATGATATATACCCCCTCACACCCACATATATACGTGTCTTGGCCTGTGAAAATACATGTATACATATTTCTGTGTATATATACACATACGCGTTTATAGAGAGAGGCTGCAGGCACACAGCCTCTCTGTATTTGGCGTTGCACCGAATAGATTTATTTTTTTTGGGGGGGGGGGGGGGCGGGGAAAGGCAGGAATTTCACTGATAGAGCTTTAAAAAGGGGAGAATAATACAAATTAACCTTCCATTACTGCTGCAGTCAACCATGACAGAATAGGCCAGTTGCGTGGCTGGTGACGTCTCCGTGTCCTATAGGAGCAAAGCTCGTGAGATAGCAGCTATCGCCTTGAACTCTCTTTATTTTATCGGAGTATGGCTTGTAATAAACAGTAATATTTAATTTGTCTGAGACCACAAATCGGCTTCTAGCTAGACGGCTCCTTCGCCTTGACATTACGGTCCTAGGGAGCCTGGACTTGCTGTCCTTTCCCCAGCTGCCTTTTTTTTTTTTTTTTTTTTTTACCCCTTCTTCACCCCCCACCCCCCCCACCCCCCAACCTGCAGACGGAAATAAATTCGATTTATTTGCATCGTTTTCAACTTGTCTTCAAGGTGTTTGAGAGCTAGTTTGGCACTGGAGAGGTGAGTGCTTTCCCAGGCAGCGGCCGTGCTCGGGTTCCCTCTTCCAAACTTCAGGGATTTTCACTTTTGCCTTTCTTTCTGGCGAGGGGAGGGGAGCTGGTGTTCTCTATCACTAGCAGCTGCGAGAACCCTTTTTTCCCACTGCTTTCATTTATATATATATATATATATATATTTTTTTTTTTTTTTTTTTTAAGAGAAAAAGCTTTTCTTTCGGGCGAGATGTATGCCTCGGGGGATGCTCCCAGCACCCGGGCGCTGCAGGGCCGGCTGCAGCCGCCGCTTCCTCCCCGGCTTCCCCGCAGCGTCCAGCACCAGCAGCACGGTGGTCTCCTCCTTTATTATGTTTTTTTCCCCTTCGCCCCTCGCCCCCCGACGTGCACCCTCCCCGGCAGCGCCCGTGCGGTGGGAAGGGCTCCGCGGGAGCTGCCTGCTCGCCCCAAGGCCGGGGCTGCTGCTGCCGCCCCCCCTCCCCAGGGAAACACCGCCCGCTTTGCTCGCTCGTTTATTTGTGTTTGGAAGGGCTCCACGGCTCCTTTCCCCTCTAAAAATAATGAAATATGGGGCAAGCTTTGTTCTGTTTGTTTAAGTAGCGTTCTCTGGCTTATTCTCTGCGGCTACAAGTGCAGTTATTTTATTATTCTGATTTGCAACCGTTTACTGTTGGCTGTTTCTTCTCAAGTAGCTGTTTGAACTGGCGTGCACATGGAAAGGGTTTGGGAGATGCCAAACTAACCCCCCTTCCCCGCACCCCCTCCCCAATAGCCGCTCACCCCCAGACTTTTCGCTTCCTCACCTCAAACTTTCAGAGGGCTCCGGTGTTATCGCGCCCTGCGAGAGCTGGGAGCGAGGGTGGATTTGCTGAAAACTTCCGCGAAATGCAAAAGAAATGACCGAGAGGCAGAAAAAAGTGAAGGATTTTTTTTTTTGGGGGGGGGGGTGGGGGGGGGGGCGGGGGGGGGGGGCTGGGACACACCGCGGAGAAGAGGGTGGGGGCAGGAGGAGGAGGGTGGGCAGATCTAAACCATGCCATTTATTCCGAGTCTTATCAAAAATCCGCCTCGCCAATCTGGTTCTCTTCAGCCTGCAGAATGCGACAGGGAGGCTGTTTACCCTGCGCTGACCTATTCAACTTTACCCTCCAAATAATACATTAAAAAAAGGGAGCGAGAGGGAGCGAAGGAAGATGCAGATAAACCCACCTCCCCGCTCCTCGCTGACGGTTTGATTATTTGAGCACGGCAAAGAGCTCCGGGGGGCTGCGGGGCAGCCGAGCCGCGGCCGGGCAGCGCGGCGAGGGGTGAGGAAGAGGATGGGGAAGGGCAGGGGAAGGATCCAGATGCCTCAGAAGGGAGGACAAGGGCCACAACCCCACGCACATCCCCCGGGATCCACCTTCGCTGGGTTTCAGTCCCACTCCCACTCGTTACACCCCCCCACCCCCTTTTCTTCCCCCCCCCCCCCCCCCAGGTTATATCCATTAGGCAAGTCCATTTAGGGGGATTCTCCACCCCACACCCCCACACCCCCCCCAATAAAGGCCTTTGTGAGCACTAGCAAATACAGAGTTGGGTTTAAATCCACACCTCTAGGCTGCCTTTGGGGGCGGGGGTGGCGCGAGGTTAGCGGAGCCAGCGATTTATTCAAAGGGGTGTGGGGGGATATTCCCAGGCGCTGAATTTTCTCTTTGGTTGGGAGAGATGGATGAAGGAGGGAGGGAGGGAGGGAGCGGGGAAGGAGGTAAGGGAGAGGGGGAGGGTTGCTGGGGAGTTTGATGATTGTCTTTGTGCCTTGTTCTTGTTTGCCGGCCAGAAAAATAGGCTGGAAAAGGAGGCTTGGGGGGGAGGGGGCGGGGGGGAGGGCTGTGTGAGAGTCAGTCTCTCCGGAGCAGGATCCCAGCTGGTTGGGCAGTGGGTCCCGGCACTTGGCGAACGGAGCTGGACGAGCCCACGTCACCTCCGCGCTCTGCTCCGCGCCCGGCTCCGCGCAGCCCCGGCGGCAGCGCCGCGAACCTGCCCGGAGGGGCGGCGATTGCCAGCCCGCCCGAAACTTTCTCTTTTTTCTTCCTTTTTTTTTTTATTTTTTTTTTCCCCAAGGGGGTGCTGCTTTCTTTTCCTTTTCTTTCGTCCTCTCCCTCTTTTTTATTACTATTTTTATTTTTAAAATTATTTTTAGCTGGGGAGTAGAAAGAGTGGGGTGGGGAAAACTGTATCTTCCAGATCAGGCTGAGAAAGGGGTGGGGGCTTTATCTCGGTCTCAGGATCCTTTCTAGTGCGTCTGACAACCTGGAAGTGTTTGGAGAGAGCAGGGGAGAGAGCGAGAGAGAAGCAGGCAAGCAGGCTTGCATTGGATAGATTTTTTTCTTCCAGGCTGGGTTTTCACATGCTGATCCGCAAATAAATAAATAAAAGGAAATATGCACACGAGAAGCCTGATCCCATTGTAATTTCCATTGCAAAGGGGAAAATATACACATACATTATATATATGGAGATGCATTGATTGCATGGAATTCAACAAGCAAGGTAACAGCTCTTCCATTGCCATGTATGTCCGTCGGTGTCTGTAATCTGTGTGTGCGTGTGTGTGACCGAGGGAGAGCGAAAGTGGCTGGCTGGGGGCTTTGTTAGCCACAAATTGTCTGTGCCGAGGAGCTGCGAGGCCTCGGGAGATGTGGGGTGCAGGGGAAGGCGGGGGGCTGCTCTCCCCAGGGCTCCCGCGACGGTGTGTGGGGCTGGGGGGGCCGGGGCGAAGCTGGAACAAAAGCAGAAGGTGGATATCCTTTTTTCTCCCCCCTCCCTTTTTTTTTTTTTTTCCTTCCTGCAAACCCACTTGGTGCTACTTTAGCAAGGCAAGATGCATTTTTTATACAGCCATCGCGGCCTGGTTCTGTCAAGCTCCATTTCTTCTCAGAAGCTCTTTAAAGGGGAAAAAAAAATTAGAAGCCACCGATCGCAAATTGCTCTTAATTGTTGGGCTATTCTTTGCCGTCGCTCCCCCCCTCCTTGTTTTTTTAAATTATTATTTTTATATCTGCTTAATTATGTCTGGACGCGGAGAGCATCGGGGAGGCTGGCTGGAGCCGAGCTGCCCGGCGCTGCCATGGCTGGGTCCCTCTTTGTTTTAATAAACATGCCTTTTTTTTTTTTTTTTTTTTTTGCCTTCCTCCCCCGCAAGTTTGCCAGCTCAGGGGCAATAATAGCTCCAGGCTGGAGGGAAATCGATTAAAAAATAGATAACCGGCACTTCCCAAGCTGCAGTAAGGAAAAAAAAAAAAAAACCCACCACCACAACAAACCCAACCAACGCAACAGTCCAGGGAAAAAAAAAAAAAAGAGGAGGAGGGGAAGAGAAAAGCCTTAAATGGTCCCTGGAGCTGCGGCTCTGCCCCTGCGGGCCCGGCCCGGGGCAGCGGCCCCCGCGGTGTCCCTCGGCCCCGCGTCTCTCCGCGCACTTTCCGCGCTCGCAGCGGTTTTGCTTCGCCCTTCAGCCAGTGACTGCCAGGCGCCCAGCTGGTGTGCGGTGGGAAAACAGCGCTGGGGGGGGAGGGAGGGGGCACGGGCCGCTGCTGTACATGATCTTTAGCTCCAGAGGTGTGGACCTGGAGTCCCTTCGCTTTTTGTCCTTTTAAATTATATATACTGTATGTATATATTACCCACCACTAGCAGGGAAGATCGTTTTCTCCCCCCTCCTTTCCATTCCCAATTTTCGTCTGCATTTAAAGGAGAATTGCCTTTTTTTCCTTTTTTTTTTTTTTTTTTTATAAACGGCTTTTAAATATTGTTGCAGGGAGAAGAACTCATTTCAAAACATTCTCATGTACTTAAAACCAATATTGTCTCCATATGGCTGGCCTTTCAAAAATGAATCCTCTTCTTTGAAACATGCAAGAGTTATTTTTTTTAAAGCTACTAAAACTCTAAACTCCTTAAGAACAAAAAAAACTAACAGATAATTCAATTGCTTTTATCTTTTTTTTTTTTCTTTTGGTGCTGCTTTGAAACTTTTACCATTCCTGATAGAGCCTTTAAAGCTACGTCAAAATACTGCTTTTAAAAATCACTGTGGTTATACTCGCATAAGATGTGAACCGTGTATTTTTTAAGCTCGTTTTCTCTGCTGGTGCAGTTTTACTCTAAATGTTATGGTTTAGTTCAGCCCTAATTCCACCCCGTGTTCACCAGCCCGAGTGCGCGTTACCTTGCACAGTGTCTCGATGATTGATTTATTTGTACTTTTTTATTTTATATTATCTCCTCCATCCTTTGCTTTACTTGCAACTGTACGGGGTGGGGGAAGAAGAGGCTACCCCCCCCCTTTTTTTTTTTTATCCGTAGGGGTGCCAAAAGTTGAATTTTCTTTGAAAATGGGGTTAAACAAGGGGCTTCGCATGTCGATGGCATTTGCCTGGTTGAAACTGGAGTGGGGTGAAAGCTCCCACTTCCCTGGGAAGAAAGTGGGGGCTTTCAGCCCCCTCGGCAGCAGTGAGCCCAGGGGAATTGGAGGTGTTCAAGGCTTGGGGGACACTCTACCCCCCCAGCTCGGCCCCCCAACCTCTGGAGTCACTTATGTGATGAGTTGGCCAGTCCACGGCCCCCCGATTCCTTGCTCCCTGTGTCCTGCCAGACAGAGCTAAAATACGCTGTTTACCTTTTCCAAAAGATGCATTTAATAATACCGCCTCCCCCTTCCCCTCCCCTCCCACCCCCCCCCCTCCCCAAATCCTATCATCCCTTGCGGGCTGCGATAATAAATAAAAGTCTTTATTTCTCCCTCTCCCAAAGTTAAAGGGCCTTGTTCCCTCCCCGGGCAGCTGGAAGTGAGTTGTGGGCAGAGCGGGTTTGCCGGGTAGCCCTGCCTAGCGCTTTGGCTCGCTCTCCATCTCCTCTGTATGTGTGTATATATATATATATATATATATATTTTATTAAACGTCAGCATTAACTTATGCGTTTCTTATCTCTGCTCTCTCCTCGATGTGTGCCTGCAGTGGGGGATTCAGCGAAGGAAGCTCGTAACATGGCGGATAGCGAGGAAGGCTTTGGGCTCCCGACCACGCCGGCTGACTCGGAGGCCAAGGAGCTCCAGGCTGAAGCCAAGCAGGACACTCAGCTGGGGGCCACCAGCAAGTCCCCCACCTCGCCCCAGGCAGCCTTCACCCAGCAGGTAAGGCCCCACAATCTTCTCTCCCCCCCCCCCCGATATTTTTTTTCCTCCCTTTTCTCTGCGTTTTTTCCCCCAAATACCAGCTCAGCTGGGTGGCTGCTGCAGCTCTGGGCGGCGAAGGGTCGTTTTAGGCCCCACGGGAGTGGGAAATCTCACCTGATCGTGGGCCTCATCCTGCTTTAGTGCGATTTGGGGGGGCGGTCAAGCACTAAACCGGCGTGGAAGGGCACGCGTGGATGTTGGGGTGTGTGGAGGGGCACCCACGGAAAAGCACCCGCAATACCAGAGCGAGAAACCCGTGGATGCAGCAGCAGGCGCACACCCACTGGTGTCCACGCCTGAGTGTATAGGTGCACACGCACGGACAGCTGCGTGTGTGCATTTGCTATGCCCGTGCATATTTGTGTAGGAGATAAACATATATATATGCACCCCTCGTAAACCCAGGCGTAGACACACACCTCCAGATACAGCTGCACTCAACGCACACACAGCTCTGCCCACATCCACGCAATGGGCCCTAAGGGCAGGGAGTGTCACGCGTGGACCCCCCATAACGACCCTGGGGCCAGGCATACCCTGGGGTGCCCCTCGTACCCTCCATCAGCCCTCGCCCCCCGGGTGCCACGTGTTGCTAGGACACGCGTGGGCTCCCAGGCGGGCCCCGGCGCCCCCCGCGCTGCCCGGCAGAGCCGGCCGAGGCGCAGCGGCCAGCCCCCTCCCCGCTTTGCCCTCCTCGGCCGAGCGGCGCTGGGAGCCGTCCCACGGGCAGCCCCGGGCCGGGGCGGGGGGGGGGGGGGCAAGGCGGGGAGAGGGGCTTTTCCACCGAGGTATCCTCGCCTTCAGCGGCTGCCGAGCCCCTCTGGAGAGCCCCGCCGGTCCCCTGGCAGGTAAAGCCCCACGGCAGACCTCCGCCGCCGTGGATGCCGCCCACGGGAGGTGGCGGCGGGGCCGGAGCGGCCGCGGCTACCGGGGCCACCGGGCGCGTTTGGAAACCGACCCCTGACGGGGTTTGGTGGGGCGCTTGGGCGCCGTGTTCAGTGGGGGCAATACGTGCTTGGCTTAAGGGAGGGGGTGGGCTGTGCCTCCCACCCCACGGTAGAGGGATGTATTGGCCCTGCGGTGCTAGCCGTGGGGCTCGCAGGGCTCCCACGCCAGCAGCCCTGGGGGGCGGAGGTGGGCTGGGGGGGGGAAGGTGTTTAAAATTAACGGGAGAGGGGAGAAGAGGTGGCCCCCCAGGGTGCTCCAGCCCGCAGAAGTGGAGCTGGCGGGTGTAAATCACCCGTCGGAGGGGTGTAAATCTCGGGCTGGCAGCCGGGCCGAAGCGCCGGGGTGTTTGTCCCCACAGCGGGCTGGGCTGGGGCCGGCTCCGAGGGCTCCCTGCCCCCTTCCCCCCCTCCCCGGCAGCACCGAGGCCCGCAGGATCCTGCCCCACGCCCCCCTGGACCAGCATCACCGCGCTCCGGCCTGAGACCCTGTTCTCCCCGGTTTCGCAAAGGCGCAAGCGGCCGGGTTTTCTCGGGAATGCCCCGCGCTCCGGTCCCCATCGCCCGGCCTTTTCCCTCCGAGCTTCCCGCCGGGGCCGTGGGGGCCCGGTCGCCCCCTCCCCGCCGGGGGTCTCCCCGCACGGCCCGGCCTGACGGTCTGTGCCTTCCTCCCACGCAGGGCATGGAGGGGATCAAAGTGTTTTTGCACGAACGGGAGCTGTGGCTGAAATTTCACGAAGTGGGGACGGAGATGATCATAACAAAGGCCGGGAGGTAAGGGGGGTGGGGGGGTGTGCGCGTTCCCCTTCGTGTCTGCGTGGTTGAATCTGCCTTCTGCTGTGCGTGGGTCCGGGGAGGGGGATTGCCTGTGGGGGGTGGCGTGTGGCCGTAGACCCGCTCTCCCTGGCATTGGTACGGTCACGTCGCTCGTGTACGAGACCCCCCCCCGCCCCGCGTGTGTGTGTGTGTGCTACGGCCCCCGAGCGCCCGCAGAGCCCTGCCCGGCCATGCCCCCCCGGGGCGGGCGGAGAGCCCTCGCTGCGAGGTTATATTCAGAAGAAATTGTTTCTTCTGGCTTCTTTTTTAACCAGAACAGTTGGATCGTTAATCCCAAATTCAGGCCTTTGGAAGCTTTCCAGGCGAACGCGAGTTGCAACTACTTGGCCAAAAGCTAACCTTGTTTAGAGCAGCTCTCTCGGCGATTTCGTTATTATTATTAATTAAAGGAGCTGCTCGGCCCTTTCTGCGATTTTGCAACACCTTACGCTGTTTACAGAAGTTTCTTACTTTGCACACGCTGAGGCGAACGTATCCCGAACACCCACACCACCCCATTGAAAAATATATGTGGTCTTAAGCTACTGTTTATATACTGATAGCAAAGCTGTTTAGATGCATAGATAGATGTGTCCGCAAATAAATAGCATGCGGATATAACTGCGTCCAGATACGCGTTTCTATATGTGTATGTTTGTCTGCGTGGGCGTGTAGAAAAATATACAGCCTTGCAAATCCAACTTTATTGGGATTCCCGTAATCGATTCCATCACCGGCTTAGTAAATCTGATTCATAGATACTTGCATGTGTACGCGTGTGTATTTGAGTGCGTTTGAGGCGATTTAATATTATTCTTAATATCAATGTGCTGGAGGACTGTTAAATTGAAGAGTGCCTAAGCCAGCGAGACCCAGGGAAGTAGTCTCTCCAGTCCCACGGCAAACTGGGGGCAGCCCGAGAGAGGCTCTTTTCGTTGTGATTTTAAATTATAATACTCGGAGGAAGTGGGGTGGAAAATAGTAGTAGCTTTAGATTGCAAGGGCACAATAAACAACACAGAGTCAAACTTTCATTTTGCTCTGTCATCTGGCATTTGTTGTGGTCTTCCAAAATTTGCCTGAAGAGGGAGGAGAAAAAAATATAATAGAGCTGGTTGTATAAAATTTTAGCGAATAGATAGATCAGTCTTATGGCTCGTCTTCCTTTTGAACCTCCCTGCTGCTGCAAAAATCGGTTTTAAAGAAGGGTCTTGTGTCCAAGGGGAGGGGGGAAACTGCTGGGGGCCGAGGTCCTGCCGCCCCCCGGTGCCGGGCCAGGGGCTGGGGGAGCGGAGGGACTTCTCGAAAAAGCCGAATTCACAGGAAAAAAAAAAAAAAGCAGCGCAGGGAGGGGAGACATAAACCACCTTGCAGAAATTTCAAACAAATATGGCAGCAGACAGAAATCTCATCTGGAGAGTAATAAAATAGACATTTACAGTGCGGGGGCTTGAGGGGAGATACGGGATAAGTTTCCTCATTTATATATTTCCCCATATTTATTGTTGGAAATCTGTGTTCTTGCTGGTCAGGTGTTTTCGACGGGGTTACAGATCATTCTTCAGGTGGAATTTAGTAGTTTCTTCACCCGTAAAGCGTTAAAGCTAAATCCCCGTTAATAGCACACACACACACACCCCCCCCGCCCCAGCTTTTTTTTACAACCGAATTAAACCCCAGCCCCGATGCTCTATCGCAGAGATATAAGCCCCAGCCTGGGAGAAGAGTGCAGTATTTTTAGAGGTGTGGGGGTTTTGTTTATGCGTGTTTTAAGTCCAGGGATACGTTTTCAACTGCTTTATTTTTAAATATTTGGAAAGCTCAAACTAAAATAACACCAGTGTTTTAAGTCCCTGCCTTGCAGTAATGGAAAATATTTCGAAAAGCCCCTGTCTTCAGTGTGTACCCGAGGGCTTCCAAGTATTTGTCAGGTGTGTTTGCTGATGTCCCTGTACGGGCAGATTTGGTGCTACACCTGAGTGCGTGTAGGGTTTTTTTTTGTTTGGTTGGTTTTTTGTTTTGTTTTTTGTTTTTCTCGCATCTGCACATAGACCAGTTGACACACACACGGGTGGCTGAAATATACATATTTTTAAATATATATATTTATAGAAATATATATACACTTTTTTTTTTTTTCTTTCCGGAAATCTCCCCTCCTCTTCCAGCGGTTTATGTATAGAGGGGAAGTAACTTGCTTCCAAAAGTTCTGACGATCAGATTTGTTCAAGGAAGGGAGAGTCGAAGTTTTGGTGAAGCAAGTAATTAATAAAAATACGAATAGGCGAGCAGGCATATGAGTTAGTGAATAAACCAGCCCCCCAGTCTCTTAATTACAATTCTGTCTGGATAAATCGCCTGTTTCTCCGGAGTGGGGACCTGGAGCGGTACCCGAGCATCGCCCGCAGCCGGGGGGGAGGGCGCACCCCTCCTCTGCCCCAGCCTCTCGGGCAGGACCGGCTGGGAGTGTGGCCTTGCTCTTTTGCTAAACGAGCCCTCCCGCTTCCTCCTTGCAAACACACACACGAAACCACCTCGGAAAAATTTCCCTTCTCTGCTTTTATACTTACTTAATTTTTTTTTTTTTAATAGGCGTATGTTTCCCAGTTACAAAGTGAAGGTCACTGGGCTTAATCCAAAAACTAAGTACATACTGTTGATGGATATTGTACCAGCGGATGACCACAGATACAAATTTGCAGATAATAAATGGTATGCATGCGTGGGGGAAAGGGGAGGGAGGAGACCTCTGTGTCGGGCTTTCTGGGCTGGCCAAACCTAGGCAGCGCAGGTTGGGGGATGCCCTTGAATCAGCAGCTCATTCTTCTTTTTCCCCTGCAAAGGAGGGATGTTGAGCTGCAGGGGCTTCACCTGAGCCTTTCGGGATGCTCCCACACCCCTTGGGAGAGAAATGCTTTTTTTTTTTAAAAAAAGAGAAAAGTCCGTCGCAATTAGCTAATGATAGCTGTAATCCTGTTTGACGATGAGATTATTGGCGGTTGTGGAGCCGATAGTTTAATTATATTAAGGAAATGAATATCTCTGGGTAGGAAAATCTTTAAGGGATAGGTACACGGTCCGTCCTTTGCTCCTGGCTTTGTGTGCCAGGAATTCGGGAAGGGAGAAGGATGGGTTAAACGGGGAAACAGCGAGAGCCATCTCCGACGGGAAAGGTGCCAAAGAGCTCAATTAATTCCCCGAGCAGTGTTTGTAAATGCCTTTTCTCCCCAAGCACGGCATGACTGTCCGGCACCGCGCTGCCTCCGCGTACGGGGACACCTGCGTGGGAGGGAACCCACAGGGGGGAGCAGGAGCCCACGGGAGGGACCCCGCCGGAGGGGATGGATAGGGAGCCCACGGGAGGGACCCTGCCGGAGTAGATGGATGGGGAGCAGGAGCCCACGGGAGGCACCCCCCCTCCGGCCGCAGCTCAGTGCCTGTGTCCCCACGCAGGTCGGTGACGGGGAAGGCAGAGCCGGCCATGCCCGGGCGGCTGTACGTGCACCCCGACTCCCCGGCCACAGGCGCCCACTGGATGAGGCAGCTGGTTTCTTTCCAGAAGCTCAAACTCACCAACAACCACCTCGACCCCTTCGGACATGTAAGTATCGGGGGTGGGAGGAGGGCACCGTGCCTATGGGGGGCTACCGGGGGTCCCACGCGTGCTCACGGCACCCACACGTGGTCTTCCCCGCCACTGCCAGTGCCACCGAGGTCACGCGATGTCACCCACCCCCAAATCCATTGCGTTACTGGGCTGTTATCTTCTTCCCTGGGAGGGGGGAGGAACCCCGGTGAAGGCCCCCCCCCCAGATGCAAGCATGAACCTTAAAAATGAACTGTTCCGCAGCACTGTGTGGGAATTGATTACGGACCGTGGGGGCTGGAGTCCACGAGTGGGTGAAACTCGCCCGGCTTAATTGAGTATTTAGCTACCTGGATTTAATCTCATGGGGAGTCCTGGAGCGTTCAAATCTGCTCACTGCCTCCATGGATTTGCCTAACAGGTAAAATCAATCAGGCATAATTATTCGAGGAAATAGGACATAAAACCACGCGAATCCCTCGATCCAAAAAAATTGCAACAATAATTAAAGACAATAATAATAAAAAATTGAAATCCCGCTAGAGCTTTTTGGACATGTAAAGGTCTTTGCTAGACTCGTGGGGCTGTGAAAGTTTGTGTGAAATCTGCAGCCAGAAACAGCCCTCCTTCGGAGGTCTCCAAAGATGCGTGTTCCTCTGAGCAAATATATATGTGCAATATGAATAATATATATGTCTATTAAAAAAAATATATAATTACTTAAGCGGGTATGCGAATCCAGATCCTGCCATCCCTTCCAAAAGCGTATTTTTCTCCAGTCTCTTTTTCAACACTTCGGCTTCATTTTTTTCCCCCAAGTTTTTTATTTCTTCGCTTTTTAATGATAAATCTTGTGCTATTAAATCCTCGCTCACGTGGTCGCTGAGAAGCGATGGGGGGATGCTGCTGGGCAAAGCAGCCAGACGGAGTCCCCTGCACACCGAAGTGCTGAACATCTTTTTACAGCACTCCTTTCCACCTCCAGTTGGGGAGGGGTGTCGATTTTTTTTTTCTTTTGATTATTTCATTTTTGCTTTGAGCTGGGGGCAAAGCCCTTTGCAAGAGCTGCTTTCCAGGGATCAGGACCTTCCCCGCTCCCCCCCAGGAAGAGGGAGGGGAGGGCAGGGACTCCGCAGCAGCTCAGCTGGGGGGACCTTGCCCACCCCCGGGATGGTTTTGGGGATCCGGCCTGGGGGGGGGGGGCCGGGGCCAGGCACTCCCTGCTGCGAGCAGGCGGCTCTGGGGAAAAGTCCCTCTAAAGAAACCGAAGGCGCAGGGAGGACAATAAGGGACTTCAGAGGAGGAGCTGCACCAGGAGTCTCTCAATTAGAGTCGCTGTAATGAAATTAAAAACCATTAGATCGTTCACCGTTGATGTCTACGACTTTCCTGGATGTCAAAGCAATTTGCTTAAACCCCCAGGACGGGGGAGGCGGCGGCGGGGCGCGCTGCGTCTCGCTGTCGCCAGGGTCCGGCAGTCATTATCGTGACCGAGCGGCCCCCCGCCGCCCCCCCCCCCCCCCCACCCGCCGCCCCCTTCCCCCGAGATTAACCCGGTTCCGAGCAGGGACCGCGTTTTATCTTGAACACAGCGCTGTCCCTGTCGTGTCCCCCGCCCTTTGCCACCCTCCTCTCCCATCCTCTGCGGGTGGCTAGCAGGGGGACACGATAAATCCCTCCAGCCCTCCGCTTCCCTTCCCCCTCCCTGCCTTTTTGCCATCCCGGTGGGGGGGCCGGGGGGGCTTGTGGTGTCCAGGTCTTCGTGGTGGTGGGCTGGGAGGTCTGGGGGGCTGTGAAGGGCCTGGAAAGGTGGCAAGCTCCCCCCCCCCCCCCCCCCCCCCAGTAGCAGCAGGTTCAGGATGCTAACACGTGTTGGGGGGGGCAGCTCCGGCTCCCCACCTGTCCCCCGCCCCTCAGAGGGTGTTGGGGGGACAGCAGCACAGCCCAGTGCTGGCAGAGGGGCAGCAGGTAAGGAGCAGCATCACCCGGCCCTGATGGGCTCCTTAGTCAGGATGTGTGTGAGTGTGTGGGGTGTCCTTGAAAGGTATGTCCCCCCACCCCAGCACCTACATCAGCCCTCTGGGGGAGCCCTGAAGAAGGAGAAGATTTTGGGGAAAGGGATGCAAGGACATATGGGCCCTGCTTCTCTTCTTCCTCCTCCCTGGGCAGTGGGGGGGTTGTACTGGGCTGTGTCCCCTCCATTCCCACGGGGTGTCCTCTCCTTCTCCCCTTGCCCAGATCATCCTCAACTCCATGCACAAATATCAGCCCCGGCTCCACATCGTGAAAGCAGACGAGAACAACGGGTTTGGCTCCAAGAACACCGCCTTCTGCACCCACGTCTTCCCGGAGACTGCCTTCATCGCTGTCACCTCCTACCAAAACCACAAGGTGAGTGGCTGGGCTGCCCTCGCGAACAACACAACGTCCCCTCTCCTTCCCTGCTCCCAGGGATCTTCCTGAGGGCCTCAGCTCCCCTTTTTCCTCCATCCACCCCCACCTTCTTCTTTTTCTTTCCCCCTTCTTCTTTGCCCTGTCTCCTTTCTCCTTGCCCTGTCTCCTTTCTCCTTGCCCCATCTTTTTCCACCCCTTCTCCTTTTTTTCTTTTTCTCCTTCTCCTCCCCCTTTTCTCCTTTTTTCCCCTTCCCTCTCACCACACACCCATCCCATCCCCTCTGTTATTCCTGGCCACACAAAGCATCCAAAGACAGGGCTGAGGGTGAGCTGAGGGGGAATTAGCTCAACAGGATGGTTTGCTCAGAGAGGAGACGACCAAGCGAGGAAGTTGGCTTTATCTT
Organism: Falco naumanni; assembly: GCF_017639655.2. NCBI lineage: Eukaryota > Metazoa > Chordata > Aves > Falconiformes > Falconidae > Falco > Falco naumanni. The sequence continues at coordinate 91,111,370 of NC_054054.1, read as the reverse complement.
CTCCCCACCCCGGCATCGGTCAAAGCCTTGTAATCTGGTGGGGGGAGCCTGGCGCTCCCCTCCGCAGCCGGGGCGCTGATAACCCGGGCTGGCCGTGCTCCGGCCCTTTGTTCGGGAAGGAGTCCTGCCCTGGCTGCCCCCCCCCCTGCTGGGAGGTCGGTGGGGGGCTGCGGGGTTGGCAGTGAGGAGGCCCTGGAAGGAAAGGGAGGCTCTCTCCCTGAAATCAGCTCCCTCCCTGCCCAAGCAAAACAAAGCGCAAAAAAAGAAACAAACAAACAAAAAAAAAGATGAGGGTTTTATTGGGGTGCTAATGGGCAGACGTGTGGGTTCCTGCTGCCACCCCCGCCCCTGCAGGGGGACCACGCTGCCCTCTCTCATTCCCCTGCTCAGCTTTTGGCCTTCCTCACCCAGTGAGGAAGGAGGAGGAGGAAGGTGCCGGGCTGGGGAGGAAGATTTAGGCATGGGGTAGTTCTCAGCCAGACTTAGGGATGCCTTTCACCAACTGTCCTTCACTGCTGCCCGCAGACACTCTCTAGGGCCAAGCCCCATGAAAAGCCAATTTTCCTTCATAAAACCCCAAAATTCCTCCCCCAGTTGCATAGAAAGCGATTATTACAAGCTTTTCCTTGTATGTAGGGCCGGTAGGGTGGCTCCTTTGCACTTGACAGAGCAAAATCATTGTTTTTCAAATGGAGAAAGGTTATTTAACACCCTGGATAAATCCTGGATGCTTTCCTGGAGATGTAAGTAGGAAGCTCCTAAACCTGCGTGAAATGATTGCATTTCCTCCGTTCATCAGCTGGCAAGGGAGATGCAGAGAGCAGAGGCAGGCTGGGGAAGAAAGAGTGTTTCACCGTAACTAGGGAGAAAAGAAAATACTTCCCTGCCCTTTAAAATAGGAGCTGTTGGCACGACCAGGACAAGCAAACTGAATCCAAATTGAGTCCTCGCCAAATTATGCCTTAAATTATAACTCCACTGTGGATGCTATAAAATCAAGTTTAACTTCTGCTTGATGGATTCAGAGAAAGAATATAATATTAATAGAACTGGGAGTTAATAAAACAGGACACACTGCTTGCTTTAAAGGCATTTCCCTGTGAGAAAACAGGCCTGAATTTAACTGCTTTCCTTTGAAGAAAAATAGGACTGTTTTATAGAAAAAGAAATTATCATGCAAATAAAACAAAAGCAAAGCAGAAGCATGTCAGTACAGTAGTTTGGGAAAACTGCCATATTAGGAGGAGCAAGAATATTTGATTGTAAATCAGCAACATCTGGTTGATAAGAAATGACATCTGCGTATCCGTCTCTGTCAAAACATACACACTGACAAATGCATGAATCCCTACAGACACACACGCGCTCGCATCCCAGCAGACGCATGCACCCGCGCACAGACACCACTACATATTTTACACACCCCTCTACACATCTTACATACACTTACATCTCTCCCGCCCCCCCCAGCACACGCATTCCTCCTCTTGCTGCACTGAATCACTGGGGGAACAACCAAAGAGTGGCTGTAGCCCCAAGTTAAAGACTCAACTGAGAAAGATAGAGCCATAAAAATAAACCAGGGAATGATCTACCCTAAATGGCATCTCCCTCCAGGGAAGGGAATAGAATTTGTAGCTTGCCCCACTGCAGATGGAGAATAATATTGGGGCCGAGGCGGCGCGCAGCTGATGCTGTTGCAGATGCTGGCTGTGCGCAAGGGGTGAGATTCTTCAGCTGAGTTGAGTGGCTAAGTGGGGTCTTTTCCACAGGCAGAAACCTGAGTTTTCTCAGCTTTCACAGCTGAGATGTTGCTGGGCAAAACATGTTTTCATGTTGCAATGCAGGCTGTTATTTCCTGTGGCCCTCAATGATTGCAGTACCACCCGTCTGCCTTGAGGCCCCCCCGGAGGGTCTGCTTCTCCGTCCCCACGTCCTTTTTTCAGTGCACTATTTTTTCCCATTTACAGCCACGTCTCACTTCCACCCATTACCTGCAGCGCATCCTTCATACAAACTTTCTTGTCCACGCAATCACACACAGGTTGTATACACCAACACATTTTACATGTAGTTTTTATACACCCATGTATTTTACACACATGTGTAGATCTACACAAATTTATACGTGCATGTGCTTTAGGTTTCCAGAGCTACGTTATAGGTGAATTATATTGCAGTATTAATTGTATGACTTGCCCACAAATGCATTTGAGTCTGTGCTTACACAGCTTATAGAAATACCCGCCTGATTTCAGATCCATCAATTTATTTCAATAGCACAGCTGCAATCCCAGTGTAGGGCTTGTGCTTATTTCCCCTGATATTTTAGACAGCCTGAAAAGATATTTAAGCACACGGGGATCTCCCCCCTCCCCAGCTCTACTCCCAAAAAGGAGGCTTAAGCTACGAAGAAAGTTTTGGTAAAGTTTTCAGTGCAGTTGTCAGCAGCTTGCTCGACCACCTCCTCCCTCTCTGCAACCTTGAAAAAATACCCCAGAAATATTGAGGTGTTAAAATAGGTCACATGCACATTTCATTTCCTTGCAATTTACACAATGGGTGCTTGCAATCAGGTTGATTCTTAAATATTAACTTCCCCTGCAGTTAAGTACCATTTTGCTGTAGCTTAAATCATTGAGTTACTAGCTTGTATTTATTAGGTACTAGCTCTCTGCTTAGGACCAGGAAATGAACCCTAATAGACAGAAATAATTAAGGTTCTGCCCTCATGAGGGTTCTTTCAAAAGCAAGAATTCACAACAATTATTCTCATTAATTTTTACAACCTACTTTCCCTGTTAGCTGGACTTGGGCTTTATATTGGTTTCCCCCCCCTCAGGATATCCAGTTTTATGCTGATTTTTCCCGCCCCCCCCCAAGTTATTTAACATTCTTGGTAGCCCAGATTCTTTTGAGGAAACATTAGCCCCAGCTGGGATGCTATAGGCATCCAGAAATGCTATGTGCACTACAGCAAAGCAGAGGACCAGGGAAGGGCCTAGCTCAAGACTAATTTGATGCGCTCCCAGGTAGCTGGTGGGCTTTCTGAATATATAGGTTCATGCCACCCCCGGAAAGACCTCTGTATTAAAAGAGTGGTGTTAAGTTGGCCAGGTTAACTGGTGCTTCATCCTGCCAGATTTTGGAGAGCTGCCTGCATGGCTCCTCTGAGCACGTGGCCCTGTGCCACTCTGTTGAGGCATCTCGCAAGGTTGAGTAGGTGTAGTCACTGCTGGAGGTGGGCAGGCCCTTGGGCTGGGATGTTTTGCTGTGAGAACTCAGTTCCTCTTGGCTTTGGTTGCAGGCGGCCACCTCTGTCACTTCAGTAGAGGCCACCTGGCTGGCATCCCATGGAGTGCCTTTGTGCAGAGACTAGACCCAGTCCGGTCCCCCAAAGAAGCCCGGCAGAGCTGTCCCCCTCAGACTCACCCTGCTCCGCCTGGGGCCAGTGGCCCTGTGTCTTTCCACCTCCATGGCAAGAAGGGGCAGCCCCTCTCCTTACTCAGGGCAGGCTTTTCTCCGAAGGGGGGTCCTTCAAGAGCTGAGAGAGGCAGGGCTCCCTGGGGTTAAGTGAGGTGAGACCATGTATCTCCTCTTCATTGCCAGGACTGGTGGCTTCTGTGCAGCCCTTGGTTGCTCAGGGACCACAGTGAGCTCCTCTCTTCCCACTGACCCTCTCTGGGGCTCCTCACATCTCTGCTCTCAAGTGCTTTGTCCTGTCCCAGACTTTGGTAGGAGAGTGCTTCCTTCCAGTGGTCCTCTGTCCTTCACAACCTGTGTCTGAACCAGCCCTGTCTCCCTCTACCCTTTTGTTCTCAGTCTTGTCCCTGTCTCCCTGCCAGCCCCAAGACAGGGTGCTCAGCCAGTCCCAAGCCCCTGGGCCCTTTTGATACTCAGTCCAGACCCCCTCCCAAAGCTCTGCAAAGGCACCCTATCTCTCTCCAATCCCATTCCTGCCTCCTGACCCACCTCCTTCCCCCGCAACCCAACACTGTGCAAGGTCTGTCTCTTTTCATCCTCCTCCTTGTCTCCCAGTTCAGCCAACAGCCTCCTCAATGAGCCCCTCTGTCTCTCACCGGTACCTCTGACCAGCCTTTGGCTCTCAGTCCTTCCCATTTCCTTCACTGGCTTCTGGGTTCAGCATCTTCTCCCTCCAGCCTGCAGCCCCTCCTTCCCCTGGCCTTTACTTTGGGCTCCGAGTCCCAGCTCCCTGTCCAGCTCCTGTCTTTGTCCCGGCCAGATGTACGTAGTCTCAGCAGGCACCTTGTCTTCACCAACTTCTTTCCTTCCCACTACTCTGGTTTGGCTTCCTCCTCCACGCTGACTTGGTTTCCACCTGGGATATGTATGCAAGAGTGCAAAAGAAAAAGGCTCTATGCTTTCAAGCCCAAAGCCCAGCCTCCCAGTTGCTCCTGGTACAGACAGCTGGAGTGGTGGCAGTGATGGTCCTGGACCATAGTTACTGCGGGGCAGGGACAGCATGTATCCCCAAAGCACGGGGAGGTCCGTGCATGCTCAGCTCAAGGGTAGTCACCTCAACCTCTTCAGCACTAAATGGGGAGACCTGAATGGTGATTTTTTTTTCCCACTCAGGCTTTTAACTTGTCCAAGTGGGGCAGATGTTCACAATGAGAGCTCAGAAACTAAAGATCCCCATCCCACGCAGAATGTGAAGTCCCTCTCCCAGAATGCCCAGCCTTTCGGGCAGTTTCAGGAGCCTCCAGAAGAGCCCAAGGGGGTCAGGGTGGTGTGTTTTCCCTCAGCTGAAGGGCTCAAAAAACCCTGGGACTAGTTTGGTTTATAGAAAAGTAAGTAAATAGAATGGAACCTGGGGCATGTACCTGGTATGGAACATTTCAGCCCTATGAATATTTCATCAAGTTAGTAGAAGCAATTCAGAAAAAGCTTATTATGGCAAGTGTTTGATAAAAAGTAGTACTAAGTGGTAGTTTTGACCCTGGCCATACCAATATTTGTGAGCCCGTAGACACAAATACCCATATAAATACATGTCCATATGGGAGTAAAAAAGGAAAAAAAAATATCTTTCCTCAACTTAACTAGATGCAGAGTTAAATTTTACCACGCTGTAGCTAAGGATGCCATAGGAAATGTCTCAGCAGAAGTGCTTTGTGGTCAGTTAGCCCAGAGAAAAGAATGCAGAGGAGCGGTGCTGAGATGTCATTGGAGCTGTCGCTTCCTGTTAAAGTGAAGATGAACCCATGGGTCAGACAAGCCCTGAAAAGTGTAAATCTGGGAGGCTTCACCCTGGAAAGCTCTTGTCTCAGAAGGGTCCACAGGAGCTTTAGAAATCAGTGGTCAGAAACAAATTTTGCCATCAGTTTCTTTCAGTAACAGATACACAAAGCCCTACAGTTTTATTGAATCTGTGCTATGTAATTTGGCCCTGGGCACTCTGTCTTAATGACCTTGCAGGACATTGTAGTTTTTTATTTTTCATGATGTAATTGTCATTTGACTTTCTGACAGCTTTTTCTTTCCCTCCTCAATGAGTTAGTGTCAATTAAACAGAGTTTTGCTATGGCATAGTTGATCTAGAGAAGGTTATTTCCATCCATTTGTTTGCTTTTCCACCTCTGAAATAGTTTGTAAGTCAGACAAAACCAGGCCAAACAAAATATCTTCCACAGGCTGTTTTCTAAAGCAGGGATTCACCAACTTTTTCTCTGTTTTCTATTTTGTTGTGTACGGTTTCGGTAGATCTGGCTTGGATTCTCCTGGCTTAGTGCTAGGGCTGATGCCACAAGTTATCATCTAGGGAAACTGTTCTGAAAGCTGCTGAAATCCATCTGAAGCACACCAAAGAGCTGAGACCTAATATAAAACCTTCTGTAGTCCCTGGTTTCTAGATGCCTTCAATCTAGCAGATCTCTCATTTTAAGGAGGCTGAAGTCAGCCATGCTTTGCTTGGGGCTTTCTGCTGCCAACACATACCTTAACACCTTTGCTTGCAAGTGTGTTCCTGATGCGGGTTAGGGGACTTCTCTACTTATGAAGCAATATATTTGCAAGATCGAGGTCCCATATGATATTTTGTCCATTTTGTGGGTGACTAAAGGTTTGATTCATCAAACAGGGCATTCATCTTATATTAGGGGCTAGTGTGTTGACGGCTGCTTCTTTGGTGAATGGAGAGTGTTGGGGACCTGTGAAGGCAATGCTACCCACCTCAGAGCCCCAGTGCCCTCTGGCAGTCCCCATCTCTCTCCATTGATTCCAGCAGGAACACCGGGAGACGAGGTTCCCAGTGCAGGCGCCTTGGTTAAAATGCCTTCGGTTAGGTTAGGATGAATCTGGCCCTTTGTACATTTGTGTGCTGGTGCCAATACTGTAAATCCTCACTCAGTGAAGGACTTCACTTATGCGAGCAAATATTGCCATTGGGTTCAGCAAGTGAGGACAACTCTTACATTTAGTGTGCTGCAGAACGCAAATTGCATAGAAACATTCAAAAAGTTGAATAATGCCTATTATTCATTATAAAAGTGCCACCACCACTCTCGTGGAAATTGATAGGCAGTTTCTTTGCAAAATACACAGCTGGTTGTCTAATTATTCAGCGTTTTTAATTACAAAATGCGCCCCTGTTTTACTGCTAGAGAACAGCTCAAATGGCAAATTGGACCAAATAGATTGTTTGTTTACCCTTCTCTTTGAAATCTGAAATGTGTGACAAAAAAAAAGTGCAATGCCCTGTTTATGTACTAAATTAGGTCCCGATTTAATGGAAATGCCCATAGGGAAAAGTGTAGGGGTGATGGGGTCTTTGTGTGAGATTGGGGCTGCGTTAGGCAAAAATGGCAAATAAGCAAATGGACTTTGGAAAAAAATATGCTATAAGATGAGAAAATAGCAGAATCATCTGGTCATGCAGACACCTGGCGAGGTTTGCTATTGACACTAACTGGGCCAGATTTTTCTCTTTGAATTTTGGCAAGGAGGTGGGTCCAGTTGTGTGTGCTTGACTTGGTGAACATGAACCTCTCTCTGTTCTCCCGCCATTAATCTTGGACTTTTTCCTTCCTGTTGGCCAACTTTCAATAAGAAGGAGGGACAGTGTTTCCATAAAATGTGGTGAGTGCATCAAGTTCCTCTGGTGGCAAACACAGGGTTGTCTCTCCTCCTGGGCAAGTGGCTCTCCCAACTCCTGGCTGAGGGCTCGCACTGCTAGGTGGTGATGGAGAAAGAAAAGAAGGGGAAGTGTTGCCTCTTCTTCCTGTTAGGGTATCACAGCTAGGTCACACCTGGTCCAGACTCTGTCCTGCTCTGCAGACACCAAAGCATTTGCATCAAATTTGGCATGGCAGAGTGAGTTTGTACAAGATCAGCAGGGCATTTGAGGGCGTTGCCGGTTAATATTTGCTTAAATGACAACCCCTGGCTTGAGAAAACCTGCTCACCTAAGCCCTCAGGAGAGGTATGTGAAGGGGGGAATTGCATCTCTTTGAGCTGCACAGTTGCTTTGGATACGGGTGTGTTCGGTACAGCAGCTACTTTAAATGTTTAACTAAGATGTTATAAGAGAATCAAAGCTAAGAGACTGAGAGGGGTTCATCCCAGCAAGCCTCAGATGCTGAAGGTAGCCAACTAAGCGAGCAAACTAGTCCCTCTTGATTCCTGCCAGAATTAATGGGGCAACAAATATTCCTCCCAGACATGATGGACAGAGGTGGAGTTGCCCTCCAAGTCGTAGCCCATGCAGTGCTTACAGGTGTGGGGCTTCTTGGGGAAGGATTTCAGATGCAAAGCACCTAGGGTGCATTTAGCTGGTCTGAAACGCAGAAAAGGATGAGCCTCACCAGTCTGTGAGGTAAGGTTTTGGTCATGGCTGCATACTGACGAGAAAATACTTGTTGGTGTCAGTGGGATTTGTTCAAGCAGTATGACTTCCACCCCGGTTGCCTGGTTAGTGCAGCCCTTTCTGTCCCCAAGCAAAAAGAAAGTAACACTAAGAAAGCAGATTTCCCCCAGAGAGAAATCTCTGTGTGTGCGCAGTTCCACGTGTTAGTTATGGGACAAGCTTGAGAGAAGCGAGAGGTTGTTGACAGGAGGTATTTTTCCAGTGGAGTGATCTAGGGGAAGGCCCATGTGGAATGGTCAATGCCTGAGCTGAAGGATGACTTGAGTTCCTGAAAGCTGTTTCCCCCCACATCCCTATTGACTAGGGTTTAATAAACAATATCCCCTCTCTCCCAGGCCATGCCTTGGACTTGCAATGAACTCGTTGCATTTCCTCCCTTTCAGATCACCCAGTTAAAGATTGAGAACAACCCCTTTGCCAAAGGCTTCCGCGGCAGCGACGACATGGAGCTCCACAGGATGTCCAGGATGCAGAGGTAACGTGTGCCTCTGGCATGGCACTCAGGACCATGAGAGCTGCCTGGGCTTTGCTTTGCATGTCACTTGTGGCTTGAGCTAAGCCAAGACTTGGTGGCAGTCCCCTCTCTGGCATCTGCATATGCGTTTTACGTCAAGCTGTTGAAATATCATCAGGACGTGGGGCCAAAATCCAGGACTTCCCACCCTGAGATGAATGCCTTAGCTGCTGGGTTAGAGAGGCAGGCTCCCACGTGCGGGTTGTTCTCTTGGCCATAGGGACCTTGTATTTCTTTCTGACACATCCTCAATCAGAACAACCTCTAGCTTTGTGCTAAACAGATGTCTCTGCAGCCGCATGTGGCCTTGAACCTGTTGAAAGCGACAAGAGACTTGGACTAGCTCGGAGAAGCTCTGGTCATCAGGCTGTGGCAGTAGAGCCGTTGGGTGTTTTTGCCCCAGGTGGCAGTGCTTTAAAGACAAAGCTCATAGCCTTGTTCAGTGAGCGGATTCGTTAAAGATGCTCGAGATGCCTCTAGAGATCTTGGTGTGGAGACCTGTGTTGTGCTGGTTTTTGGCTTTCAGAGGGTCTTTGGCAGGAGGGGCATGTTTGCCTGGTCGGTTCTGGATCTGCAGGGCAAGAGCGTAGACGTGATGGTTTCAGGTTGAAGAAGGCGGGTGTTAGAAAACGTTGGGATCTCCAGGGCCAGGTGGCTGAAGAGGTCTTTTTGAATCTTAGTTTTGGATGTAAGTACTTAAGCTGAAAATCAAACCTAAATCCTGTTTTAAAATCCTGTTTAAAGCCCTTTTCTAAATATCAGGTCCTGCTGGTAATTAACTTCATGCCTTTCACTTCACTGACAACTTTGTCCATGTGTCAAGTTGCTTCCTGGTGCAAATGTTTTGCAGGAATGGTGCCACACCCATGATGATAGCTAAGACAGATGTAGATGCTCAGTATAGCATTTTCCGTCCGGGAGGGCACGCGCGACTCAGCTCCCTTGTTCTCTGGGACCAGCAGAGCTGGCTCTCGGTGGAGGGCTGTAGGGACCTGCGTTGTGACCTTCTGTTGGGTGGGCTCTCTCCACAGCCTGCCTGGGAGCTGGCTGTAGGTGGTCACTGCAGGCTGGAGTACAGATGCCGGAGTCTCTTCTGGTTGCCATACCTGGTGACCTGCGTGTGGCTCTCTGTAGCTGTGCAAACTGCACTGGCAGGCAACAAATATTGCCTGTAATCCTGCGAACGCTTGCGCCTGTAACCCTACTCAAATGTGCAAATGTACCCCTGCGTACAAACATTTTCAGGCTCAGACCCAGAAAAGCCAAAACCCGTATATTTTTATATATATATATATAAAAAATTGTATGTATAACACTTACTCTTCTCAATCTAAATCATCTCTGTGGTCTTCTGAATGTGTCCTGTGTTCCCTGCCTGCTCTTTCCAACGACAGCACAGATCCTGGCATAATATGTCAATATTTATTTATTTATGGGTGCACTTCCACTTGAAATAGCTTTCCCTCCCTGCCCCCCCCTCCCGTGCCAGCCTCCCAACCTCTACTGGAACCTAAGTGACGATGTCCCCCGCACATTTTTGCTGCTAAACTACCCTTTAATTACGATCGATGGAAAGATGTGAAGGTTTACATTCATCGTGGGTTTTTTTTGGAGGAGAGGGGAGGAGGTAGAACAGTGAGGACTATTAGAAGGGCTTCGTGCCATATGAAGAGCATGGCATCTAGCCATGCTGAGCTTGTGCTAAAAATTGCTTGGCATTTTTATGCTGGCCTGCAGTCATAGTTGGTGATACAGTGAACAGAAACACTTGGAATATATAAATATACCCGCTCAGAGCTGGCAGGGTCGAAAGGGTTAAATTCGACAGCGTAGACTTTACAGGATGATTTCTGATGCTCACTTCCTTAATAACTTGTCCTCTGTACCGATAGCGTAGGAACGACTGAGCACATTTACAACAATGTCATTTTTTTTAAGGGAGAGCGGGATAGATTGTTCTAGTAAAATAAAGACCCATTCAAAGTTGAAAATATTAGACAAATATGCACCCACCTTTGTGGTTTTTTATGTATATCTGAATATATACAAAACGATATATAAAAATATATGAAAACATATATAAAATAAATTATATACATAAAAAATAAATTGCATATATAGCATAAAGAACCATTCAGGATTGAGCATGTTAGAGAAATCTGACCTGCCTTTGTGGGTTTATATAGGTTTAACATATAAATAATATTAAAATAGAATTACATATGAAATATATATTTTAATATATAAATGTGTGCATGCGTATGTAGTGAAGTTGCTTCCCAGTGATGGACCCACTCCCCACCAGGCAGGTATAAGTAAGTCTATCTTGGCTTTAGGGGAGTGCTGTCTATTTATGCCCTTGGAGAGTATGGTGGGATGTTTTTTTAGTGCTATTCCTTCATTACAGAAAAGAAGTAGCTGGAAAACCCCCACTTTTTTTAAACAATGCACAGCCTTTTGTACTGGAAACTGGTGACCTGACATTCATCAGGTCTCTGGTCATCTCCTTAAGGGGGTTACCCATGGAAGGAATAAGGGAATTAATATTTCATGCTGAGGAAACCCTCGGCACCTCTAGGTTTTCTTTATTTAAATCTCAAAAGTTTCTTCATCCCCTGCGTAGGGCTGTTGCAGAGGTGTCTCCTAGCTGAAAGCAGCCCTGGGAGAAGCAAAGCCCAGCAGACATCACTGGTGATGCTGCATGGGTTGCTTTGGGGAAGGCTGGCCCCAGCTATGGCCAAAGCATGTCCCTCTGCTCACCCCGCGATGCTCGCCCACCTCGGAGCAGCCTTGGAGGCCTGAGTCCTGGGGAAGATGTGCTTCCAGCCCTAAACCTTGAGGTCCTCGTGTGTTGCGTGGGGCTTGGATCAGGTGCGTGGTGGTTGAAGATGCTGTCTGGAAGCAGCATCCTTGGGCTGGGCTGGTGCCTGGGCTCCCTCTGTGCAAAGCAGAGCGTGATGGGCACTTTCAGAGGGCAAAGCTGCTGCCCTGAGAGCTCACCCCATGGATGGCAGGGTGGGCGAGGAGCCCTCCCTCTGCCTGTCTCGCCTGCAGACTCCGAATGTTTTGTGTAGAGTAGATGCCTGCTTTTGAACAGCTAAAACTGCATGAGATAAAGCCCACCCTAACAGAAAGAATTGCCATCTGGCCGGCTCTGGTGGTCTCCTTGCACCTTCGGCTGTCAGAGGATGGGAGGGAGACCAGTTTGCTGGGTCCCAACTGATTTCACTGACCTCAGAGCAGGTCTTGCAGTGGGGTAGGGGTAGGTCTAGGTGCTGGTGAAGGCTTGGCCTTATCAATTCATCCACTGAACATCCACACTTAGCAAATGGTAGGGGCTGGGAGGAAGGAAGAGGAAGCAGGGGAGACAGACAACTTCCAGTGCCGAGAGCGAGGTCTTGGGTGCCTCGCTGAGGACTGTCCCTCCATCTCTGCTTGCCTCTGTGTGCTCTGGCCAAGCAAGAGCAATGTGTTGGCCTGGGTGGCCTTGGGGGACAGGAGCTTTGCAGGGTGGATGGGGATGTCTTTGCAAGTCCATCCCTCTCCCTGGCTTTCTCCTTTGCAAGGTCTCTGGGTCGTTTTTTTCTCCTCCTATCTCCCAGAAGAAAAGTTAGTAAGTCTGTCCAGGCAGAAAACTTCATTCAGTGGTGATATTAAGCCTTTCAGCAGCAGCAGACAACTTCATTCAGAAAGAATAGCCATGAGCTCCAGAGAGATCCAAATTCCGGTGAACACAGACTTCTGATACATGTTCATTTTTCCCCTACTGCCTTTCTTTCCTGAGACACACAGGAGCCCTTTAGCAGTTTCTCTGACAGGATGAGTGCTTTGGGAGAACGGGTTTTCAAAAATTTGTAAGTTTCTGAGCATGAGATCAAGTTTGTTATTTCCTTGATTAAATAAATAAATAAATAAATAAAGGAAAGCACACTAGAGGAAAATGTGTAGAGTAATGTGAGTTATACTGCATCTGTATCCTGTGGTTCTGCTGCAATTGAAAAGCATAAATCAGGTAAAAATTACGTAGTTGTGATGCTGGGAATTTTAGGCAAAGTATTCCTTTAGGATGTCTTGCCCCTCTGTACTGTAAAAATTCCTTTTGTCTCCGCTCGGAACATCTGCCTGTGCCAAGGGGAATTTGGTGTGGAGAGCAAGAGCAAAACACGTGGCAGAAATCCACAGAGGGTGAAGCTTATGCAGAGAGCTGATGGGATCTGCATTGCAGATGCCAGTGTAGGACTTCGCCCTTAAAATTCCCCATGCATGAGAGTCACTGGAACTGTACTAATGAACTATAGCTACTGAGTGATTTGGGGGGGGGGGGGCTGCATGCAAGTCATCGCTTTTGGGTTTTTTGTTTGTTTTTTCTTTTTAATCTGTGACTGCCAAAAGACAGCAGGGGAGAAGTGTTTGTGGGTCTGGGGCTAGAGCACTGTAAAAGAGCAATACTGTTAAACTATTTAACCAATTTTTGCTGATCATCTGTAGCTCCCATTGTCTTCAGTGTTATTATGGGTGCAGAAGAGCTTCTGGAAATCTCGGGCCCTAGTTACTGTTCATTGAAATTAATGCAATTTAGTCCTTGAAGCTTCTTATTGGGAAAGCTATTGAGAGCAAAGATGATTACATGAAAGGGTAGCTTTTAGCTCCCTTGATGGGTATCCTGGGCCCTTTCAAAGAAAGAAAAAGATCCAGAATGATCCACTTGACAAAGAAGAGTGGCAGTGTAGTTTGATGTTATGTATGTGTTTTCTCTGTCAAAGATCATGAGCCACAGTTTGCTGCCTTTTGGCATTAATCCACAGTAATCTTCCTGGCTCCAAAGGAATTATTCCAAGGATTCCCTGGTGTAGCTGAGAACAGAAACTGGGCCAGACACGAAGGACATAAAATCAGTACCACGATTTGGAGCTGGCATAATGGAGAAGAGGGTGTCTTTTGGGATGCCTGTAGAATAAATAGACGAGCCTCTAGGCTTCCAAAAGGGTTGTCTACACTGGCATGCTAACACCATGTTGGACTGATAGGTACCAGGCTAGTTAATGCAAGTAGGTCTTGGTCCACTGCAGATGCCTTGCTCTTCTTGCACCTTCTCATTGCATCTTTACATTTCCACTTTTGTTTCCCATGTTCTGTCACTGAAATCTCCCAAGAGCCATGTGTTGTCTGAAACATTTTCAGTGTGAGACATAGAGTTATAACATCTGCTGAAGAGATGATGCTTTCCTCCAGCAAATGTCCCCAAGGGAATTTTCCTGGTCAAAGCCCCAGTGGAAACTGTAGGGTTGAACTGTATTCTAGGGAATCTGATGGAATTCAGAGGAAATCCAAACCAAGGCTCTACAGTCTTCACTGGAGGGTATCTGCAGCTCTTTTAAAGTGAGAAAGTCAGCTCAAGAAGCACAGGGTAGCTGCAGTTTCCTCCTTTTCCCCATCTTTGGGGGATCTGCCCAGGAGGACCTGATCTGCAGAAGCTCAGCCCAGCATGAAGGGATGTTGCCGCTGTTGGCCAACAGCTGTTCTTCGTCTCCTCTCGTATTCCTTTTACTCCCACATGAACAGTGGGATTTGTCTGCAGGAATCTAGCTTTTTATTTGTCTGATAATGACGGCTCTAGATCTCTAGCTGGTTCTTTTCACGGCTGGTTCTTGGGTTTGTTGCAGTGATCTCTTTGGGCTGCATTGCTCAGGTGAGTGATGGAAGCACTGGTTGTTAACATACCATGCACCCAAACCAGGGTTATTGGACCCCTTCACATTCTGGCAAGAAGTCAGGACATCTGATATGTTGGTGGAGAATGCTGCAGTGAACAGCCTTCCATATTTCTCAGTGATCATTCTGACTTGCATTACCAGACATCCAGCCTAGGGTATTATTTTCTGTGGGGCTGGCCTGCAGTCCCCATGCAGAGAGAGCTCGTACTTGATCTGAGGTTAAGACTGAAGGAAGTACTCAGCAGTTCCTCTTCTACCAAGACCCTTCCTGCTGTAGTTTGTCCACTTCAGACTCTCCAGACAGTCTCTTGAGGGTGGTTCAATTTTATTTCAACATGCTGGAAATAAGCTGTAATGAATGCACATTGACAATTGTTCTCTGGTTTATTATTTTTCTTGTAAGATGGTATATTTATTCCAGTCAGTTGTGTTTTTTTTTTTTTTTTTTTCCTCATTCCTCTTTCTGTATCTGCTATGGCTGACTTCAATTTCTTTCCTACTCTCGAGTCTCAGCAGGAAGGACCAACAGTTGGTGGCCTGGGAAATATAAACCCAAATGCCTTTGAGTTATATTTGCACACCTGGAATTGGGGTCTGATTCTGCACCATTGTATCCATGGGTGCTGGGTGAGTGGATGGAACAGTACTGTTAGGATGGATGGCAAACATTTGTCCTTTTGCAGTGACTGACCAAGGAGGTGTTAAAATCTCCTGGCAATTTGGAAAGAGTGGAGGGGAATCACCGTGTTTGGCCACTGCTATACCTTCTGTCAGATTTTAGGTTGGGAATTGTCATTGTGAACAAGACCTAGACAGTGCTTAGCTCAGGAGCTTCAAAGGATGCTGTAAGAACCTGGTGGCAGCTAACCATGAGGAAATCTGTATCATGCCTCATCTTGACCTTGAACAGATATCAAATGTCAGGTCACAAGGATCATACAAGTTTTTTGAAGTCTTGTTCCTGTAAGCTACAGCAGCTCTGGAAAGCCTTGCTATATAACGCTTTGTTGCAGAAGTAGCAGAAGCATCTTCATCTCAAATAATCTGCTTAGGGCCAGTAGGGTTGGATGCTTCAGTGCAGAAGCTTCCTGGTTATAAACTGTGGAGCTTCAAGGAGATTTTTAACAAGGTTTTTGGCTGGCAGCTGTGTTTACTATGCATTGGCTGATAACATTAGGAAGCATCAAGTCTGCACATGAAAATAGATTGAAAAGTATTAATTTCTTACAGCATAGTAATAAGCAAGAAAGTGGACTGGATGTCACTCTGTGATGGTTTATATTTATAATTAAATTTATAATTTTTCCACAAGTTGTATTAGATTGCAGAAGCAAAAATGGTTTCCAGCTCTGAGATTACAAAACCTTCTTGAATTTGCTCCTTTGACTTCTTTGCTAGATATGAATTTGTGGCGTAAGTGATCTTATGGAGCTCCTGAGTCTGTTGTGGTGAGGGCATCGTTTGGCTGGGGGAGGGGGAAGATACTATGAGAGAAAAGGAGACTGAGTTTGCTAATTCCACCTGGCAGAGGTCTGATTTGGGTGGAAGTGTTCGGGAAGTGCAGGAAGAATTTACTTGTAAGGCCTGATCCGTAGGGCCAGGGTTATACACTGAACTCTAAAGAGGAATGTGTGCGCGCTACTAGGAGGCAGTTATGTGGAGCTGGTGTCTGATCCCATGGGTCTGGGAAACATCTATCCTCATCCCTGATTTCTTCCCTCAAGCTCTAATGAAAATCCAGGTAACGTTCTCTCCTGGTGGCCCTTCAGCTGGAAGCCTGGTGGTGCAGAGCTGCACAGCACCTTGCATGATGTGGCTCCCCCCTTCCTCCTTGTCCCCCTCTGCTATGGTAATACACCAACCACGCTAACAATGTTCATCATTAGCCTCCAACAGACTTTAAATAGACCAGTGACAGCTTCCTTCCTTGTAAATTCTTTCCCCAACCAACTTTGATTTTTTTTCTTTCTAATTTTATAATTTTTGATGCAAAAAACCCACAACAAACCCTAGCCCATTAACACCCCTGTGTAAAACTCACATTCTGGCCCATGAACAAACAGTCTCTGCCTTGCTGTGTGGACAATTTCCTATATTGCCTATCTGAGTCAGGCTTTAGTGCTTTTTTCCCCTACCTACCTTGCTACAATTTTTTTTGAGAGCAAAATTTCTGGACACAACAGTCATTTTGTGCCAGCAGTGAACAAAACCTTTCATTCCATTAAACTGTGGCTCAGGATTACAACCAGCTATTTTGGAAATGGTGACTTTTAGGTACTGGGGGGAAAAAAAAGAAGATACATTTTTAAAGACCAATAATGGTAGCTGTGCACACTGCATATTGAGTGGGCTCAGGGAACAGTATAAATGTCAAGATGACTGTTGCTTTACAAGGTACCAAAGACACCTTTTTATTAAAGCTTGGTTCCTATAAGGAAGAAAAAAGTAGAAATACAGAGATAACTGCCTTTGTGTATAGAAAAACAGCAAAGTGAAGAGAATATTTTAGATATTCAGTTAAAAAATACTTTCCTTCCTCTCCCTCCTCAAATAGTTGATTTTTTGGCAAAAATAACACGCAACATGTTTTGACTGAAATGGAAACATTTCAGTCTGGAGAGAAGTCATGGTGATACCTCCTGGGAACTGCTGTTTGGAAACTTGGTGTCTCCAACCTGTTCCCTCTCCAGTGTGACTCCCTGCTCCTGCCATGTCTCCGGCAGAACATCACGGTCCTCTCTTATGGCCCTGGAGGCTGCCGTGTCCCCTGGGAAGTGCAGTCTGAAAGGGATTTGGTCCCCAGCGCACAACGGTAGTGTGGGATCCTGACACCACCTGTGCTGGCACTCAGGGTAAAAATATTGCTGTTCCGGGCATACAGCTCCTTAATGGAAAGAAAATACTTTTTTATCAAGAGAAAACAATTGAGTTTTTAAAATTTTCCCCTCTCAGCTCTCCATTGAGACAGAGAAAGGGTTGATTTAGGTGAGAAGTATCTGGGATGGGGATGGTTTCTTAGTGTTTGTGTGGTGCTTCAGACAGTGAGGGTCTGATGTGGTGGGATACCTGTGAGCTACTGTGAGGATTTACTGCAAGAAACCCCCATCCAGATCTAATCCATGTCCCACAGAGACATCCCATCCAGAGTGCATCCTCCAAAAAAGTCAAAGAGAACATGATGTAACATCACGCCATGTTATGTCTCTCCTTCTCCGCCACTGGTAGCTCACAGGTATCCCACTGAAACAGCCCCTCCCCCCCCCCCCCCCCCCCCCCCCCGAGGCTCTGTCTTTTCTTGGGGGATTGAGTGTTGGTGGTGTTGGAGCTGAGGAATAAGGAAGCAGCCAATCCAGGCAGCATCTTCTCATTAGGGAGGAGAGCTAAGGGCAAGGCCTATGTGTCACCTCCTTATGGATTGTCTCTTGGAAGGGAAACATGGTGGGGATGCAGCTCTGGGGTGTCCTGCTGGTACTATTCCCATGAAGTTTGCTGTGTGAAGGTAGAGCACGACAGGAGCAGGCAGCTCAGCACCGTGATCTGGTAGGGCTGGGAGAGCCTCTAGAACCTAGAAGATTTGAAGGTCACCCATGAGGTTTGGAGACCCTGACCTTCCTGAAGAGCCACCAAAGCTGCCCTCTAGCAAGAGCCTCTGTGGTGGAAGTGCTAGTGCTGGGTGTCCATAGGCAAAGAGGTCCTCTGCAGCCCACCGCATATGCAAGACAGCCATGGATGCCAGGGTATCTTGAGGCATAAGTCTCTGCTTCCTCCCCATCCGTCTCTCTCTTGTTCCTCACGCACAGCCTGGATTTCAGTTCTGGGAAAAAGCTGCCTGGTAAGCCAGCCCAAGTGGGTGGAAAGCCATGCTCCTTGACAGCCCTGTGGGGAGGAGCTGCTGGGCTTCAGGGGAAGAACCCCCACCTTTGGAATAGGCTCTCCGCAGCAAGCCACCAGTGCCAGGGTTTGGAAAGCTTTCATGGCACAATAAGAGACACATTTATTTGGTTTTGAGCTCCTGGGTGAGTTTCCCCTCCACTGCAGCTCAGTTGCTGATGTTTCTGGCAGCCACCACAGCAGTGGTTTGGATGAAAGCTTCCTGCTGTGAGTAGGTTTATATAATTGGTATTGTTAAAGTTTGTAAATAAGTTCTGAGTTGCTACAGTGATAGGTTCTCTCTAAGGGGCATAACTGGAGATTCAAGGCTCCTCTTCCACATGTAAGTGGCCAGGTGAGCCTGCTTATGGCATTTAAGGATCTGTCCTTGCTCCAGCATAATGATTTGGGGCAGGTGAGTAGGGTACCTCAAAGCCAGCTTGGTCCTCAAAGAAGAAAGCCTGTGTTGGGACCCAGGCTCTGGCTGCTCTGAGCCTGGTGGCACTTCACAAGATGGTGCTGAACCACCTGATCTTTATGCATTTTGACGAGTCCTTGGGTGCAGGGAGCACCCAGCTGCCTCGGAGACAGCCCAGGAGGAGGCTTGCACCTCGCTGGAGTTCTCTGGGACACCTTACTGAGCTTCAGTTCTTCCCCCTGCAGAGCAGGAATAATCTTGTCCAGCCACGTTGCAGATGTGCTTAGAGAAATGTCTCCAAAACACACTGTAGGGTCTCGTAGGAGAGGGGATTTTCAGCCAGTGTTGGCAAAGCATCTCTGCTTCAAACCAGATTTCAGCAAGGGAACGAACCAGACTTTCCGTTAGTGCTCACCCTCTAGCCTGGCTCCACTGAGACGTGTGGCTCTGGCATGCATCAGGTCTTGGTGATTTATTTATTTCTCTTTTCTGAGCGCTCTGGAGCAGAGCTTGTTCCCTGGTCCAGGGATCCCCCATCCAGGACAACCAGGCTGGCAGACCCTGAGGAAAAGGAATGAGGACAGCTACCATATGGTAGAAAAAGTAGACCTAAATATTTAATCCACCTCCAAGTCAGCTTGGCAGAAATGTTTTTAATTACAGGCATGTGCATGTCCACATATACAATATAAATAAAATATAGTTTAGAAATGCTATCACAGTATGTAAATACTGATCTTGTGTATTTTGCTATAAATGCATATATCTATTTTGTCTATGGGTGTAAAATAGCAGTTGTGGTGGAGAGGCACAAATCTAAAGGGAGAGATACTAAAAGGAAAGGGAAATAGAAAAGTGCTGCATGGATAAAGTGTGACGGGGCTGCATTCTCCCGGGAGGCACGTCTCTATTTCTCTGAAAGTCTAAACAAACACCATGACACTAATGTGCTGCCTTCATTTATTAATCCACTGATTTATTTATTAATTGATTCCTTTTCTGCCTTTTTTTTGTTGTTGTTTTGTTTCTTTGCTTTTAGTAAAGAGTACCCGGTTGTTCCCAGGAGCACAGTGAGACAAAAAGTGTCCTCGAATCACAGCCCCTTCAGTGGTGAGACCAGGGTCCTTTCTGCCTCCTCCAACCTGGGCTCCCAGTACCAGTGTGAGAATGGGGTGTCGAGCACCTCCCAGGACCTGCTACCGCCTGCCAACCCCTACCCGATCTCCCAGGAGCACAGCCAGATCTACCACTGCACCAAGAGAAAAGGTCAGACCTTGGCTGCTCCCCACTCGCTTCTTTCCCCTTCCTAACATGACCGTCAGCATGATTTTCTGATGTTTCCCCTTGCCCACAGGCTGGACAGCCCCAGCCTGCTTTATGGTGACACTTGAGGATGAGTAAGGGATGAAGGCTGTGCTCTGGAGGTGGGCAGCTCCCCCCCCCGATGGGCTGGGTGGCTCCTCTCTCTCACCAGCACTAGCCTAAAATTCTGTCTCTGCTGCTAGGCTGGGAGTGAGTGGTTTGGAGGGGTGGCTGTACCTTTCACCCACGTTGAATCCACATTCAGTATGATAGCTGGTGCTGGAGATAACGATGACTTATCTGCCTCCATAGCCCCTCAGACAGGCTTAATCTCCAAGTGGAGATACCTTGACAGCTTGGATTTTGCACAGTTTTCCACTAAGAGTCTCACAGTTGGGAGACAGTTGCCTGTCTGCAGAAAGCAATTCCACTTAAATGCTTGGTCTAATGAATGGGGCGTGGGATTGAAAATCATGATATCCATGTTCGTTCCCCTCTGGTGCGACTGACCTGCTTTGACAGAGCTTGAGGGATCAAACTGTGAGGGCTTTACACTGACTGCTCAGCTCGTCCTGGCGTGAAGAGCCCCATGATATCGATGGGATAATTGTTCTCGGGCAGGAGTGAGCACTTTGCAGTCTCTCCCTTCCTCTCCCAAAGCAATGGGAATGCTTAGGTGCAGAAACATTTGCAGGACTGAGATAGCAAAAGCCTCAGATCAGCTCCACCACAAGCCTACAGAAAAAAATAGGGAATTTCCAGAGCTGAATGCAACCCTGTGAGGTGGGCAGGGGATGGTTGCTGCCTAGCCGTGTTGCCCTTTCTCAGGATTTAGTCTTCATTGCATGGGAAAAGCTCACAGGAGTCAGCATGCATCATGGCATTTACATGCACCAAGAATTTCTCCAGCCCACTAGCCTCTCTCCACTGCAGATCCCTTCCTGCTTCCCTGCATGGTCCTATCAGTCAGCCACATGTCATTATTTTTAGTAACATAACCTCTGGGGTGCTGGGATGTGCACTGTAGACACACAGTCTAAGGTGGCGGATGCTGGGAAGTGCTGGCAGATGCAGCAGGAGGGCAGTGGAAATCTCTGTCACCTCCTTGGTGAATCCCTTGAATGTCGTAAAAGCACACATGTGGTGTACAAGTATATATATATACATAAAACTAATTGACAAATCTTAATAGTTTCCTGAGAATAAGCTAAACAGTGGAAAACAGAGGCATCGTTTCCTGACCCCTGCAGCTGACCAGGTGATCCTTGTGCTCGTATAGAGTGTATCAAAGCTGTGATTGGAAATGGTGATGCTGGACTTGAGCTGGCTGTAAGGTAGGGAATAAGGAGTTGCAGCGGCCTCCCAGAGTGTCCCCTAAGGTCAGAGGTGGCGCATGTGGCCCTTGCTACCCCCGTGCTGGTGTGGGACTGTGGGTGCGAGGTGCTGGGACACCACTGGGTTGCTGCAGAGCCCCACTGTCAGCCATGGAAAGGCAGGTCCCGTTCACCGTTGGCATCCCTCAGCCTGCAATCCATCCTCGGTGTTCCTTTGCCCTGGGAGCCAAGCTTTCACCGCTCCTCTTCCCCTTTGCAAAAACTAACCAAAACAAGCTGGCCCAAATGGCAACAACCCCTTTGGACAATCTCCGACTGCTGCATGTCCCCACACCGCAGGGCAATTCATCATTCGCCTCCACATTGTAACGTGATAAGGAATCAACAGAGGTTTCCTTCCAGTTTTGGGATTCTCGCTAAGTGGTGTCTCCATGGGTGGTTTCCCTCAATCCCCCAATTATCTCACTTCCTCTTATTGTCACAAAAGAGACGACTATCTGCCCTGTAATAAGCTCCCCGGCCCCTTTTGGCCTGCGTGGCCCTTGCGAAAGTGCTGGAGACTGGCAAAGGGAGCCCTTGTGTGTACGGCCGATGGCCCCTCATTATCTCTCCGATGGCTTGAGTGGCACAAGCAGTTAAGGGCCTTTTATCGAAGCCGCCAAATGCTTTAATCAAAGAGAAGCAGTGTCCTGTGCGATACCACCGGCTTCTTCCGCGAAGCCATACGTCTCAGGAGCCTGAGTCTCTGCTTTCCTCTCTGTGCCTATTTCCCCCTCCCCACACATCTAGTAAATCGAAAACAGCCACCAGGGCTTAAAGAAAAGAAACACAAAGTTAATGGGAAACAGAGAGCCAACGTAAGCTGCCAAGCAGCTTTTTGCAAAGTGAAATTAATTAAAAAAAAAAAAAAGTCACTAGAGATGAGCAATTCTGTTCAGATAAATCAGAAAGTGATCCAAGGTTTCATCCCAAACTCAAACTGAGCGTGGCACTTTCTTCTAGCACTGAGTGAGGATCTTTACTGAACTTGGGAAAATAACCTTACCTGTAATATTCGTCTTTTTCTTCCTTTTCCAACCTCTCCTTTCTAAGTGTAATATTAAGCTTTCCCTCACAGCTCGCCTGCTTTCCTACTTTTCTGCGTAAGCCAAGCCTCGCCATCTAAGAAAAAATGTAAGCAGGAGCGTGTTTACTCCTAATGCACCCCTGTCCCCATTTCTGGACTGGAAGTTTTATTGATTTTGTTGGACAACAGCTCCCCAAACATGGACTCCTCTTCAGTCAGTTTAGGATTTATCTCAAGCAGATTATTTCCTTTTCCTAAGGCTGTGGTAAAGGATAAGTGCTTGCAAGGGCAGCTGGGTTTGAGTCCAGCTGGCGTCTGTATCTTCTGTAGCAAATGCCACCACTGCTTTCCAAGATAGTCTCTCAGATACGGCTCCTTCCAGCTTTGACATCTCATGGTGGTTCTCTGTATCCTTTTTAATCAGGAGGTCAAGTCTTGGTTTAGGCTCAGTTAAGAATAGGTCTGTGTTCAAGCGACTCGAAGGCACCTTATTCGACTTCTACTTCCTTGGTGACCTAAGACAAAGATTTAGCTCTGTGGTTGACAGTGTTGTTCTTAGCTGTCAAGGCAAAGATGGATTCGCTCAGGAGATCTGATATGCGGTTACATTAGGGGAGAGCAGCAGGGCTGCGAGGGGGTGTTATCTCTGAAGGGTCCTCTGTTTCAGGGAGGTGATGCTCTTCTGGGTGAGGAAGGAAGGAAGGAAGGACACATCCCAGACCTCCAAATCTGGCAATTCCTGGTGTGCAGGTGGGACTGCGAGGTCGCAGCATTAGGAATGACCCCAGTGTGGTGCAGTGGGGTTGCTGCTCCAGGCATGTTCTGAGTGTGCTGAACACTGGGGAATGGCAATCCTCAAGGCAAGAATCATCCTGCATTGTATCCCAGCTCCACACTGAGATTGATTATGGCATTTCACTGAGCCACTGGTCTTGAGCGGATGGATTAACTCCAATCCTGTATTCTACCAAGGAGTGGCTTCAGTTCTTGATGTGGATTTTTAGGCTGCAACAAAGACCAGTTAGAGCTTTGCCTTTTTTCTGGTTGTTCTCCATCTCTCCCTCTCTCATTGTTGTGCTCAGAGAAGCCCAAAAGGACTTACCAGCAGGCAGCTTGCTTTCTGTCTTTCATTTTAGCCCCACGTCCCAATTAAGGCATTGGGGCTTGTTTTCCCTTGTGTTATCCTCTCCCTCAGATTTCCTGTGAACTAAAAAGCCATCCCTCTAAACCTCTGCTCCCTCCCAGCCTTACACAATCTCAACCACTTGGCAGATTTCTGGGATGCTTGTGATGCTGAACAGGAGGCGACTGGAACAGCCTCTCCCTGGGGAGGTTATAAAAGTTGTCATGTTGGCACTCTGAGGGAGAAGAGGAACGTGGCAGAATCCACTGGCTCCAACCAGCGAGGACCGTATCCTTCAGCCACCTAGCTCGGACATGACCCTGACCGGGAAAAAGAATGTATTTTTAATCTCCGTCTTGCTCTGATGAGGTCGGTGGAGATACAGCAATGCCTTTCCCTCTTCTCCCCAAGAACAGGCACTGTTAGGGTAGAGACACTGAACTGATTTCTCCCTCATCCCACCCAGCCTTCTTTCACTCAAAGACTCTGTGGGACAAAAGTCAGGTATGAGATGTCTTCTTGGAGGACATGCTGTTTGTCCTCCTGATGTTTAGGGGATGCAACGAGTTGGCCAAGACTTGAACTGTGCTGCAGCTTGGGTAGATGCAGTGGAGCCCAGGGCAAGGTGGCTGCTGGGACACAGAGGGTGAAAAAGAGCCTGCCTACAAGGTGGGGAGATATTCAGGTGGCTGGTGTGCACCCATCTTTTGCTGTGCAGCCACGTTGCTTGCGGTCCTGTAGTTTCAGCAGCACCATGTAAGCATCCTGCCCTCCTCTGCAGGCAGTGCCAGCAGCTCGCTGCCTCTGGAAGGGGTTCCAGCTTTTTCTGTTGTGTTCCCCTGCAATGCAACACAGCTGTATCACAAACTGTGCGACTGCTGAAATAATTACTGTGTCTTAGCTCTCATGTCCTGGGATGTATATCTTATTTGCCCTCTAGGGATGTTCATTTTGGTTGAATCCGCCTTTTTTTCTTCTTTGACAATCGTTGTCAGTCAGTCTTGCACACCAGTATTGGCTGTTCAGGCTCATGCTAGATTCACACTAGAAACCAGACTGGATAAAACAACCATGTTGGTGATAATCACCCTTTGTGTCTCCCTCATAAAGTCAGAAGGAACCTGCTGTAGTGCCCTGGAAGTGTGGGTGAGCTTTAAAAACTAAACCAGTTGGGTCCCATTCTTCATTGTCTTCCGTCCCAGGGAGCTGACTGTCATGAATGGGAAAGGAGCTCTCCTGATTTACACCAGGGGAAGCGGTGGGCCCAGTGCACCCTGAAGTCCAGAGATTTTACATGTTTGCATTTTATTCTGGATGGCCCTAATCCTGGAATTGGGAAAATTCCATTTAAAAAGCCATTTGTGTGGTATTTACAACCCAGCTGGAAGTAGTAAATACCGGAAATCTTGGAACTGCTTATGCTCTCGCTCAAGCTCCTTCATTAGATAGATCATCAAATTCCTTGTGAGGAAGCCAGTTTCCATCCCATTCTGCAGGCTCCGTTTTCCTTGGATCCACTTTGGAGCAGCTTCTCCCAAGCGCTGGCAGCTTCCCCTGCTTGGCAGAACCTTTTGCTTTTTGAGGTTTGCGCAGTATCGAGGGGCTGGTCACAAGAGCTGATCACCACCCTTGGCTTCCAAGAATAGCAACAAAAGCAAAGGATGGTTAGCATCTCCTGGAAGTGCCCAGAACCTCCTAGGGCTCAGTGGCAACAGGAAAAGGACAATGAAGTGCTATCAGGGAACCAACATCAAGAATCAAACCCAGGGCAGACCGGTCAGTTGTGTCATATGTTCTGCTTACGCTGATGCTGAGGAGGTGAGAGGGCCTTCAAAGAGAGGATTAAGGTCTTGAGAAAGACTGTCCAGGCTCCAGAGCAAGTGGGGATGAATTTAAACTGCAGCCTTCAGCATTGTGTGAGAGTTCTGTTTGACTTGTCCTCCTTTTGCCGTTCTCTTACTTGAGAATGTCCTCTTTCCACTCCCAGATCTGCTCCATGCACCATGGGGATGCCCTTTGCCTGCTCTGTGCTGGCTCTGGTTGCCTCTGTGAGCAGCTATGGGATGATGCCAGATCAGACTAGAGAGTCTGGACCAGTGTAACTTCATCAGCTGGTGCCAGCTGAGGATCTCTGGTCTGCATCATCCCATCTGATGATGAACACGGGCTGTTCTCTTCCCTCTCCAGCACTTTGAGATGATATAGATGGGAAAATCATCAGGAAGAGGGGCCAGAGGGCAGGCAGATGCTGTTAGGGTGTGCAGTAATCCTTCGTTAGTGACAATGTCCTCTTTGGAGATGCGTGCAGTGTCCTTACACATCTTAAAATCAGGAGCGATGGTGCCCTTTCCACATATGGCATTGGTGAGCCTGGCTCTAGAGAGACCAGCAGAGTGCCCACGAGAGCTTACAGAAGAAGAGAGAAACCTATAGGGTTTCCACTGAAATCCAAGTTGTTTTTGTTTTTCTCTCTTCACCTGTGATGAATTCTGGAAGCGGATCCATAGTGCTGTGGCTCTGCCTGGCTGGGCTGTGGCAGGCGGTGAAATGTCTGGGCTAAATGGAAAAATCAGCAACCACAGGTTGTAAGTCAGGCACATTTTTACACAACGGAAAAACAGAGTTTGACTGTTTTGTGTTGTATATTTAAAAAAATAAAAATAAAATAAACAGTCAAACCCCAAGCCAATGATTCCTAATGCCAGCAGAGTAATGCGGTTTAATGCTGAAAACTTTATTAGCAGAACAATGCTTTATTTTACAAGACATTGTTTTTCCACCGTAGTGTTCTTATTACTCAGTAGTGGGTTAGGGATCCAAAACTTTTGAGCTGTCTGTAAAAGCTAGAGCTCAGGCTGTTCTCCCAGATGTACCTTCTGTGACAGCCCCGTGTTCAGGAGGGAGCTCGGACCCGTGCGTCCAGCTTTTGCCTTTCAGGGGACGGCATCCTCTCCACCACTTCTATATAAAACGAACCTGATAAGGATTGAGGAGGGTGACACACTTTTGTGCCTCTCTGCTGACCATTGCAGCTGTTGGAAAGATGCAATTGTGTTGCTCGCTCACCCCATCCTGCTTTCTGTCCCGGTGTAAGAGGAGGCAGAGGAGGAAGGTAACGTTATTGTCAGGGTTCTGCATCACTGGGACTAAGGAGCCACATTTTGCTGTCGTCAGGAAGAAAGGATGAAATGGGACTGCAGCTTTCCAGCTGGATTTACGGGCAGCTGCTAACAAAGGACACCAAGGGGAAAGTCTCGGAGGTGTGTTACCTCAGTACCTGAGGTTTTCTGGGGTTGTCGGGCCAAGAAGACTAACGGCAGCTGGACTTGGTAGACACCTGAGTTGGAGTAATGGGTTGTATTACAAGTGGAGTGGGTGCAGCTTCCAGGAGAAAGCATGGCGCTGTTTATAGCAATAAGGGTGTGCGCTGTGCGTGCTTACAAGAAACAGAAGGTGCCTGCACTGCCCATCTGCACCTCCTGAAGGGGAGACCTGGGCATTCGCCTTGGAAACAGCACGGAAACAGCACCTGTGTTTTTGCAAGTGCTTCTTGGGGGACAGATGCTTGTAGTCCTCTTCTTTTGTGGAACTGTTTGTTTTTTTTTTTTTTTCCTTTGTAGTTTGGAGGTAAAAAGATTATGGCTTAAAACATGTTGGCTGAAAAAATTTGAAAAGGGCCATTTCTTGCAGTATTCTTTGAAATTTTTACCCTTGTTGAAAGGGTGCAGCCAAGAAGGCTGTAAGCAAAGTGGGATGTTTCTCTGCCAGCACCAGAAATCTTGTTCTTGAAGCAACCGCGAAGTTAATCTGGGTCAGAACAAGCTCCCCTTCCATTGCTTTGTTGTCCTTAAAATCTCTTGGTGAAGTGCTCGTCCCTGGGAACTTTGCCATCCATTCCAGCAGAGCTGGATTTCATTTGATGACCCTGTGAATGAATAAATAAGTGCATATTTATTTATTCATTTTGCTTCACCCTAGAGGTTTCACCTAAATTGTTTATCTCCTTCCCTCTGTTGGCCTGGGATGCTCCAGGAAACAAAGGGCTCTGCAAGCTGTGCCTTGTTGTTTCTAGCTGTGAAATTTACTTTTCTTTCTTGTTACACTTGGCTCCAGCACACAGCCCTGCGTGGATTTATGTGCCCAGCTCCCTTGGCACAGCTAAAGACTGGAGCTGTAAAACGCCAAGTCTGATTGTCTCAACTGTGCGATCGCTGATGCTCTCCTGGGGGGATTTTTATTGTGATCTCCATTTTTTTCTCATTTATCACGAAAATATATCATTGTAAAGGCTTTGGGTTTGCAGCTCTGAGGCTCGCAGCTGGGAGCGGGGATCTCTGTTAGGTGCGCTGTATCTGGAGGCAGAGTTACTCCTCTGGTCAAAGTGCTGGCAGCAGAAAGGAGACAAGGAACATGGGGGTGTGGGGGTGTGCATGGGGTATCACCAAGCAAGCTAAGCCTCAGGATCCCTCCAGCATCTTAGAGCCTTAATTTTCCTCCCGGAGCTTCTAACTAATCCCTGCCCCAGTCCAGCAGACAGGGCCAAGTGCAAGACTTGGTTTCAGCAGGATTGATCCAGATTGATTCCAAGGAAGGCATCTGGATTTACACTGATATAACTGAGAGAAGTGCCTGGATCAGCCCTGTGCGGGCTGTGTCCTTGGGAAAATGACGATTGTGGAGACGGAGGTTCAGTCGAGGGCATGGTATTGTTGTCCGCTACCAGGAGTTTTCTCTCCCAACAGATGAGGAATGTTCCACCACCGAGCATCCCTACAAGAAGCCCTACATGGAAACTTCTCCGGCAGACGAGGATCCTTTCTACAGGTCCAGTTACCCCCAGCAGCAGGGACTGAACACTTCATACAGGACTGAATCAGCCCAGCGCCAAGCATGTATGTATGCCAGCTCCGCTCCCCCCACGGACCCTGTGCCCAGCCTGGAAGACATCAGCTGTAACACTTGGCCGAGCGTGCCATCCTACAGCAGTTGCACAGTGTCTGCCATGCAGCCGATGGACAGGTTACCCTACCAGCATTTCTCTGCCCACTTCACCTCGGGGCCGCTGATGCCCCGGCTCAGCAGCGTGGCCAACCATACCTCCCCCCAAATAGGAGACACCCATAGCATGTTTCAGCACCAAACCTCGGTTTCTCACCAACCCATCGTCCGGCAGTGTGGACCTCAAACTGGCATCCAGTCCCCCCCCAGCAGCTTACAGCCCGCAGAATTCCTGTATTCCCATGGCGTGCCTCGAACCCTTTCGCCCCACCAGTACCACTCGGTCCACGGCGTGGGCATGGTGCCAGAGTGGAGCGAGAACAGCTAACGAGGCGGTCAGGAAAGTGCAAGAGCATTAGCCACGGGGGAAAAAAAATAAATATGGGAAAAGAAAAAGGAAAAAAATACCCTGTCGATAATAAAAGTGAAAGTATTTTGCAAGACTGCTTTAACTGAATGTTCACCGATAGCACTCGAGAGGGACGGACACTGATTGAAACCACAAGATGAAATAGTCATCGGCCTCGGTGTGACTTACCCCCCCCCCCCTTTTTCTTTTGTTTCAAAAGAAAAAATCAACAAATCGGCACACTTCTCCCCTGCCACCATCCCCACCCAGTTTGTGTTGCAGCCACCGCCAGCCCTGTGCCCTCGTCCCCCCCCACCCTCCTGCTCTTTTTGTTCTCCAAGGGACACCAGACTCCTGCTGCCTTTCTCAACACAGTCAGAATGCTTGAACGAAAACAACTAGGATGTTACTTTTTTTTTTTTGTGGTGTTGATGTTGACAATGTTATATAATAAATAATAATATATATATTTTTTTCTTTCCATTTTCTCAAAAAAAAAAAAAAAAAAAAAAAAAGACACCGGCACACTGGCCCTTTTTACCAAGGGTGGATTTTGGAGTGGTGTTTCTTTTTTTTTTTGTTAGTGTTATCCTTGTTAACCCACAAATAAGAAAAGCAGGTACCTACCTCGCCCAGACATTATGCCACGATGGAATTGCTCCTTGCAGGGTGCCATGTGTCCTTAAAGACGCCCCAAAACGTGTCCCTGCAGGAGCCAGCCCCATAAACTTATCTCCTTTCCCACTTGTGTGTAATTCTCTCACTGTTCTTTCCTTCCCATCTCCCGGTCTTTCCTGATCCATCAGCTGTTTCTGACAGAAGTGTGGGGTATCTTTCAAAGTTGAAAACATCCGCAGCTTGTCTCCTGCCGAATTTTTACCGGCATGCGGAAAGCGAGGCTCCGAGCCAGAGGCGGCGGGGAGAGAGTGGGGGGGGGGAGCGTGCAGACAGCGAAAGGAAAAAGTTTGCTCATAAAAATGATGATGATGCTTGTTTGCAATCCTGGACTTTTGTTTTATCATGAGTTCTTTTTCTTCCTTTCTGAAAAAAAAAAAAAAAAAAGGGATACTGGTCTGAGTATGTTAAGTGAGATATTAAGTAAATGTGTTTAAAAGGAGCAGACTGTGATCGTGAGAGGCTGGGAGTGGGGGGAGGCAAGAAGAGAAGAAAAAGCAGATGTGTGTAAGTAAAAATGTCTACTGCAAACATTTTCAGGTGTAAAATTTCCTGGTACTATTTATTTATACATGGGAGTTCAAGTAACTCATAGTATGTCACAAAGCCAGCAAAGCAGCTGATTCAAAGGGGTTAAAGTTTTTATTGAAACCAAAGTTTGCTTTCTTTTCTTCTTTTTTTTTTTCTCTCCAAGCTGTGCACACTATATAATTTACATATATTTTTAATTAAAAGTAATTCTAATTAACAAAAGAGGTATACCTGTGTGTCAGCAACTGAGAACGTGGGTGTGAATGTGCAGGAATGCCAGTATGCGCGTGGAAGGGATTATAGGCAGGTATCCAAAGCCATGTAGCTAAGAAGAAGAAAATAATCCCTACCTGGCTATGCTTTCCTGTTCTTGTGTGCCAATTTATGTCTAATAAATGTCACGCACTCTCAACGGCAAGGGACCTGCCCACTTTTTTTTTTTTTTTTTTTGTTGGTGTGGGGTTTTTTTTGTTCTTTCTGCTTGATGCCCATGAGCGTGACTTCTGTTTATTTCTGGTGTGCCACAACAGGTACAGCATCCCTATGAGGATGGCTGTTAGGCAGTGATGGGCTGAGCTTGAGGCTGCTGTGTCTGGGGCTGTTGCTTGTCTGTTGAAGAACTGCCTGGGTCCCACAGGTCCTTCCCACCCAGCCCGTCCCCAAGGGACGTGCTCTCCTGGGGTCACTTTCCCATCAAGGCAGATTTAGAAGCGACGTTGGGAATCTGGGTGGGTGCTGGGGTGACATGGGGAAGCCCTTGTGGAGATAGAACTGCCCTCCATTCCCATGTTGGTGGGGTCGGTGGGGGACATCTGGCCCAGGGGAGGTGTGGGGCCGTGTCCCAACCTCAGCAAAGGAGGAGAGGTTGTTAGGTGCTTTGTGGGTTGGAAACAAGATGGGAAAATCAGCTCGACAGAAGTAAAGAGATTGCAACTGAGAAGCCCAGCAGAGAAGTCATCTCTTCCGTGTGGCTGGTGTGCCATGGCCACCCCAGGGAGCAGCATGGCCAGGTCAAGGGAACGAACAGAGGAGGTGTCCCCGGCCTGCCCACTGGCAGCAGCTAGTGCGGCTGCAGCAGTGGCACTGCCAATGCGTGGCTGGCAGCCTTGGTGGCCTCTGGGCACCAGACATCTAGGGACACCTTGCAAAGGGACAGAAGGTGAGTAGGATTAGTAAAGCCCTTTCACGGGTGATGCTCCCACCTAAGTGTCCCATGGCAGAGGGGACCTAGGGGGTCGTGTCTGCTGGGGCTATCCCAGCACTGGCTACAACGCAGCTTTCTTCCTTCAGCTGTCTCTGCTTCTACAGGCTTCTGCTTGCAGCAACTGGGTTTCATAAATGTTGGGTCAGACACAGTCAAAATGCGATGCTGCGCTACCCTGGGAGCTTGCTCTGGGTATCGGCCACATCTGCAGGCAGGAGGAGATGCAGGCATCATGTAACCCTTCTGTGAGCATGGCTGGGACCTCAAGTTATACTTCATCTTCGTGAAGCCACCTCCCAGAATGTGAAGTTGTCCCAGATTAATAACTGAGTTAAGTTGCATTTTGAGTTAAGGAATAAAAAAATTACACTGCATTTAGCTGTCAATTACATTGTACTTTCCAGGCTTTGTTACCCCCCTGCTAATCATGTAATCATCTTATCACTATATGGTAATTTACATGTAATTAAATGGCCAGCAGTTACTCTGTAAGTAAAGAAGTCTTAGCAGAAATGTGTGCCATGCATCTCGAAGAGTATTAAGGAAGCCAAACACACGTGGTACATTCCTTATCAAGCTTTGGAAGGAAAGCCTCAAGCTTCCAACATGCCTAATTTCCTCTGAGCTGTTTTGGGTCTTCAGGGAAGCGCCGAGGCTCTTTGGTGGAGTCTGTGGTGGCACAGTGGGCTCTCATAGCTGGGTTTTGGCTGCTGAAAAGCCAGGTGGCTCCCTGAGGACACAGCCTTGTGCTTCCAAGGTGGCATGAGGAGCAAGGAGGCCATCAGCAGCAGGAGGATGGACCTGTCACACCAGCAAAATCTGGGATAAGGCAAAGGTGGGTGGGAGGATGCGACATAGTCTTTTCCTTTTCTTAAAAGAGTTTGTTACTGGCTACTGCTTCAATATAGCACTTCTGGGCTTTAGCCTTGGTGGAGCCCAGTTGTGCTGCATGAGCGCAGCCCGCTGTGCCATTTGAATGAGCAGGAGAACTCTGAGGAGGTGGCTAGGAGACGAAAGACAAAGGTGACTTGTTCAAAGACCCATGGTGAATCCCACCGTGGATGTGAGCATGTCTGGTCTATGTTGAACCTTGAGAAACAGCTTGTACTTCTTCCCAGCTGTCCCAGAACAATACTGGGAGCTGTCAAGGAGGAGAGTGTGATTGGTTGGTGATTTTATGTTACAAAAAGCCTGAAGCAATTTCCTTCATTTCTCTTCTCACAGACTTATTCCTTGGCAGAGTATGATAACGATGACGATAACAATAAGCAAACCAACAAAAAAAAAAAAGGGAAAAAATCATATAGGAGTTACTGTCATTGGAAGAATTGGACAAAAGAGGTTGCAAAATTCACCCTACTCAGAGCTAAACTGGCAATTTATCCATAAGAGGCCTTGAAACTTGAGGAAGACCGTGGTACAGGGGACCAAGCATGGCCACCACTAGCCTTTCCCTTCTTGCCTACAAGTCCCAGGAGCCACAAAACAATCCTCAGCATTGCTTGGTGGTTTCCCATAAGTGCCACTGAGGGTGTCAGAGGTGGGCTGGACCTGAGGTGGTTCTGCCATGGGCCTGGTGACAGGAATGGTGGAGAAGCCCAGGAGAGCTGGACTTGCTGGGGGGCGAGCTGTGTTGCTGGTGAGGAGGGAGCTGGGCTCCAAAGTGAACCCTGCAAAGCCAGTGGAGGAGGGCTGCTGGTCTGGTGGGTAGGGGAAGCAATGGTGGCCTGTCCTCCTCCTCATGGGCAGGGGACCTCCTTGCCTCAAACCTCTCCCTTTTGGTGAGGAGCCTTGGAGCAAGCTTGGTGCTCTGGCAGCATGGAAAGTGGCCATGAAACATCACCAGGCAGAAGAAAACCAGGGCTTTATAGATGAACTGTAATAAATAAGTGCAGGCTGCACAATTCCTTCAAGCGGAGAAGGAGAGAAAGAAACCCAGCCTCAGTTAAAAACATCTTTTAAAGAGCGAACGCGAATTCCTGGGCTGTGGTCACAATGCTGTTTTCTCAGCTGCCTTCCTGGGCTAAAATACTCCCTGCAGTTACTGTGGCTGGTACCTGGAGAGGCTGCAGATGCCCTGCGCAGGCACACAGAGAACTCTTTGTCTGCCCCTATCAGCTCCCCTCCGCATTTCAGGTTTCAACAGCTGGGATGCTGAGTGATTCTGGGAGGTGGCTTTTCCCCACTCTGGTACCTGCTGGGGTCAGCAGCTACCAAATCTGCACTGGTGAGATTTTCCCTAGGGACAAGGATGCTTGAGAGGGGCAGTAACCCCTCTGCTGCTCGGTGCTGTGCTCCCAGGGCAGAGCCGACCTCCCAAAAACTACCTTTGTGCCTTGAGGGCTGAGGGAAAAAATATCCCAAAGCCTCAGGATTCTTGGTCATAAATCCAGGCCACAATATCATAGATTTTATGGTGCTGCCAACTCTGACAATTTTATGATGGATCTCATGCGATTTGCAAAACTGTTGTTTTTTGTGTTTTTTTGTTTTTTCTTCTCTTAAAGTTTCCAGTTTCTGGAGTCCTGTGATTATATGAGACTCTCAGGGGATTCTGAGTCTTTCCCCCCCACCCCATTTTTTCCTTCTTTGTTGGGTTTTAGGATACGTAGAGAAGTTGGAAATTTTACTGGAAAGTGAGGCAGAGAAAAGAAATGACTTGTCTGGAGGCGGGACTAGAACTCATCACCAGACAAAAAATAATTTGGTGGTTTTTTTTTTTTTTTTTTTTTGAGTTCTCTCTGGAAAACTGAATGCTTTTGCTGCATTTTTCTGAGTCATAAAAATTTCCAAGTTTTAAGCGAACGGAAAACATTCAGAAAGTGTCTTGAATAAATTCCCACCCCCCAAAAAAAAGGAGAAATAGTTTGTTTACATTTAGAAGATTTTACTCTCTTGAAATTTCAAAGGAAATTGTTCAACCTGAAGTCCTTTCCGAGTGGAATACTGACGTGTTTCACTCGGAGCCCACCGCACCCAGTGGCTCTGATGTCTTCTGCTTCCCTTGTTGAAACCAACCCTCCAGCCCCAGCGGCTGGTTCTGCCTGCGCTTGGCGGTGGGTTTTGCAGGCTTTGCCCTGCACCTGGGAGGGCTCAGCTACAGTAAAGGATAGTTAAGGGTCAGCAAGTGCCTGCCGTGTTTCCCCTATGGGACAAATACAGACGTTTAGGTGTGACAGCTCCTACTGACAGTCAGAAGGGCTGGTGGTGGGGCACTGCTGCTTGTCTGAGCATCCCAGGTGGCTGTGCTGTTGACATCACCCCACTCCTGGGAATACTTGGGCAATACCCGTTGCTGCCCATCAGCAGGGGGAAAGTCCTGTGGGACCTGCAGCTGCCCTAAGTTAGGCAGCAGCAGCTGGAGATGCTCCCCAGGGCTTTCCCCCAGCTTCATTTCCACTTGGATGAGCCCTCCCACCACAGGGGTTAAAGGCAGAGACAAGAGCAGGGTTGGGCTTTGCCACAGAGGTTTTGCATCCGCAGTTCCTAGTGATGCTGTCAGCTCCACAGCCCTGCTGCTCTCAGGAACACGTTTAAGCACAAGTAAGTGAAAAATGGGGATGTGATGAGGAGGTGGAAATTGGTCCCTATGAATGGGTTTTTATGTAACCCATGCAGTGCTCTCGCTCAGGAGCATATGATGTGCTACAAGTCAGGAGGGGTTTGGCCTCTGCTTAAGACCTAACAAATGAATTGTAACCTGCCTCAAGGCAAAAAAACGTTGCTTGAGTTATGAACAGAAAATACAGCCCTAAATTGGAGGGGGGAAGGGGCAGAAACCTGCTGCAGCACATAGTGAGCCCTTTAATAAGGGACTGAGGGCTCCTGTGGTACTTACGTCTGTGAAGGGTGGTGTTGAGATGTTTTTCTTGCATAAGTCCAAACAAATGTATTACTATTTTTATTATGATTATGATAATACGCTGCTTTTCCTCTACTTTGTGTGATCTGGCATGTGGAGAATGCCATTACTAATGTGTGCCTGTATCACTGCAGGGTTTCCTCATTGCTCGTTATGATATCCTCCTTGCTAGCTCCAGGGATCCCCAAGTCATCAATATTTCACTCCAGTTTTTACTTAGACCTCGGCTGTGATGAATCAGAAATTTGTTTGTTGTCCCTGGGGTTTTCAGGGGAACATTCTCATCAAAAGGTAATGAGGTGGTCATGATGAAGTACTATTTCCTCTTTTCATGCTTTTGGTGTCTGGACTTCCAATACATCCTTTATGATCCCATCCCTGGACCTGCTGGCTATGTTTCTGCTCGTATAGATTAGGGTGCAGCTGATCTTTGCTGCAAGGTTCCATGGTTGGCTCCTGTTCAACCTGTTGTTCACCAGGATCCCCAGGTCCTCTTCTGCAGAGCTGCTCTCTAGCCCCAGCTATGGGGTTGGCCATGCCAGAGGCAGGGCTTGGCCTTTGAACCTTTGAACTTCATGGGGCTCCTGCCATTCCACGTCCCCAGCTTGTTGATGCCTGTCAGAGTAGCAGCTCTGCCTTCCAGTCTGTTGGTGGCTCTCCCAGTTTGGTATCATCTGTGAACTTGGTGAGTGTTCTGTCCCATCACCCCAGTCATTAATATATGAATACATTAACAAACATTGGTGTCAATACTGACCCTTGAGGGATGCTGCTAGTAGCCAACCACCAACTGGGCTTTTTGCTGCTAATGATCA
Source organism: Falco naumanni (assembly GCF_017639655.2). Classification (NCBI taxonomy): domain Eukaryota; kingdom Metazoa; phylum Chordata; class Aves; order Falconiformes; family Falconidae; genus Falco; species Falco naumanni. The sequence continues at coordinate 91,075,710 of NC_054054.1, read as the reverse complement.
CTCTTTGGACCTGATGGTCCAGCCAATATTCCACACACCTTGTTGTCTACTTAACCAGTCTGTACCTTGCCAGTTTGGACTCGGAGAACACTATGGGAAATTGTCAAAGGCAGTTACAGGTCCCAGTGTTCAGTAGAAACTTAGGTTGGGAGTCCCCCAGCATTTTCTATCTCAAGATCGTTGTAAACCTGAGGATGTCTGCATGTACCTTCTTCATCAGAGCTTTTAATTAGAAACACTGCAGCCTGCTAAAACACAGGATGGTTTTTGTGGGGTACAAACCTGTGGAAAGCAAGCCTAGCCGAAGCCTATTTGAGCAGCTAAGTTAGCATGATCTATTTGCTGCTGTTCAAGTAGTGTTGGCTATCCTGCCTGAGCCTGGCGTTTGGGCTGCCTGGGCAGGGAAGGAGAAGTAATTGCAAACTCAGAGAGCTTTTAATTTAAGGCAGAGGGTCAATGGACCACGGATGGTCCATGATGCTGTAAGCAGTCTGGAGCTGGTCAGTGAGTTATGAGAGCGTGTGCCTGTACACAGACACTTTAACAGCCTCGCTGAGTGACAGGCACCAATATTACTGTTGGGTTGATGCCAGTCAAGGTGGTGATGACGAACCCAGCTTGGCAGTGGCTGCAGCACTTGCCTACGTGGGGAGCAAATAATAAAATTCTATTCTGGTTCATTTCCAAGTGTCCTACACTGAGATGGTGTAGCAAGGGAAGGAGGCAGCACTGCATAGCCAGGGTCACAGGCCACAGGTGAGGCAGCCTTGTGTGGCTGGGTGACCTTCAAAGCCTCCAGAAACCGTTTGCAAAGGAAATTAAATACCAATATTAGGACAAATGTGGATAACTGCTTTTTTTGGGTGTATTTAACCAGCACCAAAACACTGCTTAGGCTTGAATGACATCATTTGCTAAGCTCACAAAGAAATAGTTGTACTTTTCCCTCCATTTTTAAAAAAATCACCTGAAACAATAAAATATCTGTCTATGTAAAGCATCTCCTAGAATTGGAAACATCAAAGCTGCTTAAACTTTCACATAAAATGTTGCTTCTGGGTTGGGAGGTAAAAGTAGTTCTCATGGTGGTTGTTGAACGTTTATGTAAAGGCAATTTGATGTAATCTGCTTTTTTTTTTTTTTTGGTGGAAAAAAGACAATTCTCACCTCATGCCACCCCACCATCCCAAAATATTGCTCAGCTCTAATCAGTATTCAAAAGAAAAAATGAAACATAGCAAAGTCAGGACTAGGAACCAAGAAGATGACTACCTCATGCTTAGTTTTGCTATAGCATTAAAAAAAAAAAGAAAAGAAAGTCTTAAGTATTTTCGTAATGCCTGTCTTCCAGACATCGTGGTTCAGTCTATACCAATATTTGGAGACTCTTGCCTGTAAGGAAGTGAGCTGTTGGTCTGCGCAGGATTATCACCATCCCAGGGTATTGCTGATCCTTATATGGGTTTATTTTTAATGCTGGTTGCTTGGATTTTGCTCATATTTACACAGCTGTTAATAAAGTACAGGAAAGCTGTGTGTGATATCTCCTTTCTCATCTGGTTGTGGCAGCTTTTAGGACAACTCAATTTGGTATTGATGGATGGGACATGAACCCCCTCAGTTCGTTAGCTGGGTCCAGGCTGTAGTGCTGCCTCCTGTTCCCACCGGTTGGCAGGAGGCTGCTGCTCTGGCCAGGACTGACTTCCAAGAACTGGAGAGGTGGCCCTACTCCTGCGAGGTGCAGCTAGCCGAGATGTAACGGTAGCTATATATAACCTAAATGAGCACCTACTCTGAAGCCAAATCTTGGAGGCTTTGTGAGCCAGGAAAAGTTTAACAGGTACTATTTAAAAAGTGAATTAGCTTGAAAAACTCCTCAAGCTCAAGATCTTCTTACTGAGGACCCTTGACAATATTTAACTTGAAATTTTTAATTGTCTTTCTGTTGAAGGTGGTTGAATTTTGCTGGGGAATGTGAAAAGCTCCCAAGAGACAGCTGCAGTGATTTGATTAGGCTCATTTCTTTAGGAAATGAAGCTACAACATAGTCTTTGGACCATCTAACCCCTAACCAAAAGGCTTTATCCATCAGTCTTGTCTGCAGTGGGGCTGTTACTGGGATTCAGTAGGAATGCTCCTGTAGACAGGTTACATATGTGCCCATGCAGGGTTAAGCTGGAAAAAAGGTCTTGTGGTTGTGGGTTGGTTTTTTTTCTTTTGAATCTGAGCCATCCTGATGAAGTTCAGTGTGGTGGAAATATATTAATTAAATCCTGTGCTATTGGGAGCCTGTCCTCCTGCAGGACAGATGAATGGGATAACTAGGGGGTAAGTTATTTGTACATTAATGATAATAGAAAGCGCAGCCACTGTCCAGACGTGGCTTGTGCAACTCATTGCCTGTACCACTTGGGATTCAGATGGGGACATGGTACTTGCCTGGAGAAGAGGGATTAAATGACAGCATAAAAAGAGTAAAGTAGAAACCCAGGAAACTTCCCCCACTGCCCCAGGCTCTAGTAAAAGCCAAGCAAACACTGCTTTAATCTCACACTTCGGAGTGACCCCAGCAGTGCCGGCAGGGAGATGCTCCCTTGTGTCTCAACCCTTCCAAAGTGCTTAGTGCTGCCGTTTGTAGCAAGCAAGCAGCTTCTTGGTGACACAACCCTGAGCTGTTCTCTGCTCCCATTGCTCATGCTAGTGCTGAAGGGCCTCTTTATTAGTGTCATTGATGACCATGACCTTTCCGTTCAGTCTCTGCTAGAGTTCATGGTGCTCCCCTGTGCTGGGGAGGAATCAGGCTGGGAGACCTGGCAGTGCTTCCTACCCATCTGCCTCCTGGCTTTAGGTGGGATGGAAAAATCTTCAGGCTACCTGCCTCCATTTCTTGAAGTGAACGAGATGAGGGGAAATGGAGGAAACCCCCTTATATCGCTGTAGTTTTTGAGACATAAAAGCTTTTCTTTGAGAGCAAGTATTTTTTTTTCTTTCTTCCCCCCCTTCCTCATGGCATTAGGGCTCAAGAAATTCCTTGGAAAATAATTTGTCAAGGCCCTGACTGATCAAAGACATATATAAAAGGACCCTTTTTTTTAAAGGGGAAAAAATCCCCCTCCGAGCTCAGAATGAATTGGCAATTCATTTACCAACTGTCAGATAAAGTAGCTCAATCCCTATCACGTCTTTAGCTGGAGCTGTGGCCAGAAGGAAGCAATTCTCGGCCCACTGTGTGTACATGTTTTGGGTATGTTAGTGATTAGAGTATTCCTGCCTGGGGGATGCAGAAAGATATGACTCAGATTCGCAAAAGAGCCATAAATCTCCTTCCTTTTATTCAAAATGTGTGTTTTATAGCCATTTCCTGGCCAATTTCTGCCTTGAATAAATATGTAACATATCTGTGTGTGTACAGTATTTTAGGTCCAAGTGTTGGGCTCTCTCTCAAGAGTGAACTGTCTGCTCAGGAGAAGTTTGGATGGGGTTCTGTGCTGTTCTTTCATTCCCAGAAAAAATCCTCATTGAACCTTAATTGGCTGAGCAGTGACCTGGTGGCACCTGCTCCTGTTCTCAATCTGCAGTGGGGTGACCTGGAAAGGGACTAGGTGGGAGATAGGATCTGAAGGACTCCAAAAGGTCATCCAGGCCCTAAGGCAGGATCACCTAGATTGAAAACTAGGATTTTTGCTCCAAAGGCTCAGGCAGGATTTTGGTAATCCTAGCTATGAGCCAGGCCTCACACAGCACTGGATTTGAATGTCAACAGCAAGTGATGCTCAAAAGCTCAGTAGGTGCTCTGCTAACATCCCATGATTGGGCTAGTGCTCATCTAGGAGCTGGACTTATGGTGGTGTTGGAGCCCTCCTGTCTCCGCAGCTGGAATCACATCTAGTTCCCAATTTGTAGGTGACAATATATCTCCAGCCCACGGAACCTGTTGGACTGCCTTTCCCCATCTCAAAAGCAGCATCACCCATGCAGCTTTCCCCTCCTTACCCTCCCACTCCACACCCCTTCCAACCAGCTTGGTCCCCCAGTTCACTGCTCCCACACCCTCTTTTCCACCCCTGTTTCCTGAGTGTCATCTCTGCCTGGATGATACAGAAAGGACAATGTAGACCAGAAGGAAAAAGCAGGGGGAGATGGGCAGCAATCCAGGAGGAAGTAAAGGCAGGAGTATTTCTCTGTTCTTAGGTCCCCATCGCAAGCCATGCTAGTAGAAATGCCCAATGTCCCTTAATTGTGTTATCTTTTGGCACTGATGGGCTGTTGTGCCTGAGAAATGCTCACCAGGAAGGAGTTGAATCATATGCTCTTCTCCACTTTTAGGCAGAGGATGAGTCCTCAGGAAGAGCAACAGGAACAAGTCTGCTCTTGGAGAGTAATATCACCAAGTTTTCAATCAGTGTCTTGCTCTTCCAAGTTGTGCAGATGCTGATTCCCCTTGGTAAAACAACAGGAAAACCCATCCTCTATGCAAGTAAAGCAGTAAATGTTGGGGTCTGGCATTGCTGGTACTTTATTTTTAGATCTTCCTTCTAATCCTTTAAGCCTGTAGTTCCTTTCTGTTTCCTTTTCCACTAAACCAGGAGCTGCAATCATTTGGCCCTGATTCAAAGTCTCAAAGCCAACGGCAAACCTCCCAGATCCCATGCCAGAGAAGTCTGGTAGGGGCCTAAGGTTTATCTTGTAGAGTGCTTGATCTGAAAGCTGCTAAAGTTGGTGGGAATCTTACCGCTAACCCTGAGGAGTTTTTTTTACCGTGCCCTTAAACATACCCTGCCTATCTGACAGTACTCTGAGTGCGCACATTATATAAAAATAACACATGTGGTTGCAAGAAACAGTCCCAAAAAATTTCCTAAACTTTAGTCTAAGACTAGAATTGATATTGCATACACGATGTGATACCTTAAGTAAAGGATAAACTAAGGAAGATGTAGCAGATTAATGACTGGGGGATGGTAGGAAGTTGTTCTGAAGGTAGATGGCAGAGAGCAACATCATCCACTGGAGTGAAATAAGTGTGTGTACATGTGTTTCGGATGCTCCTCAGGGGAAAGGCACTGTCAGGCTGCCCTTTGCTGCTTCTAGTGATCTCTTTTTGGATGGACGCAGGCTTCTTGTTGCAGGGTTAGACCCTTTCATGAGCCACTCCCACCATGTGAATAGTCCTGTGACTCCTAGTGCCGGGACGCGTTTATTCCCTTGAATTACTCATCTATTGCTATTACTTCTGCATCAGGCACTACTGTTACTGGTGTCATTTGTTAGCAAAGGAAATTACTTCTGGGGATCTCCTAAGTGCTGAGATTAGTAATTCTGTACCTGGGGGCATGGTTTGATGTCAAATCAAGAAACAGCAGATCTGAAACCCTCCAGACGAGTATCTTTCAGCTCTGGCTGCAGCTTTTCACTTAATTCCACACCCTGCCTGTGATGGTATCTCCATTTAAGGCCCACTCATGTAAACATTTATAAGCACATGATGGTTTTAACAATGATTCATCCTATTAAAGTCCAAGTGGCTACTCACAGGATGGTTTCCAGAACTAGGTAATAGATATAAAAAGGGCAGTGACCATGACTTTTCTGTGCTATCTCAAGTGGCTAACACTTTAGACACAACAGGCTCAATTTCAGAGGAGCTGGTCTCCCATGGCTGTATAGTAAAGCTGCTTAGAAACTTAATTTTTTTCCCCCGCCTCTATGAAATCCTTTCTGTTCAAACATCCCAAATAGGGTCAGGTTGTTGGGACAGTCCAAGGTTTTCAGGTAGTTCCAGTGATGGTTTCAAGCAGAGGTCTCATGTAAATGGTCCTGGGAGAAGGAGAGTGGGATGCGACATTTTACTACCAGACAGGGAAAAAAATAAAAAGAAAGCTGAAACATGACAACTTTTCATCTTTTGACCCAAACAGAGGGCTTCAGGGCAGCAATAGAGAGACACCACTCTGAAAAGCTTTTTTTTTTTCCCCTGACTTGTGACACTTGCTGAGCCTGATGCAGCCCCAGGGTGCAGCTGGTGGAAGGGCTGTGAGGGATGCGCCTGGTACCCAGCTCAGCATGGGCGCTGGGGAAGCCACTGGCATGCACGTCGGAAGCAGCGTCTGACAGCAGCTCCTGGCTCTGTGTGGGGATGGCCTGCTGCCCCAGAGAAGGCACTTGGCTCTCGGGGCTACGCTCAAGCACTTCAAATACCACTGTGAAGTGGCCTGTGTACCCCTGTGGCTCTGGGGACCCCTGCTCTGGCTGGCTGAGGAGGGTTAAACTAGCTCTGTGCTGCTGCAGGCACGTTGACAGAGACGTCCCTACCTGGTGGTGTCACACAGCACGTCCCACCACCGCAAGCATTCTCTGGGAGCCTGACAGGGGCTAGGAAAAGGCCAGGGAGGATGGAGAAGGGTGAACCTGGGACTATTTCTTAACTCCTGTTTGTGAAAGATGATAAAAACTGTCTCAGGAATGGGGCTTTTTTTTTTTTTTTTTTTTTTTTTTTTGATGCCACCTTGTGTGTTTGGGCAGAGAACCTCAGGAATTTCAGGGGATGTCTATGTGGTCCTTTGCAAGCAGACGTGACCTTCGCTGCCCATACCTTCAGCTGGCTGGATGTCAGCCAGCTCCGCACTAGAAGGCATGTAGCTTTGTCAGTGGGGTGCTAAGCCTGAGCTATTACCAAAAATAGGAATTAAAAATGCATTCACTGCTTTTTAAAATGCTTTTTTTAAGATTAAAAGTAGGAGAGGTTTTTACCAGCAAAGAGTATGTTTTTCATGTGAGGCTTAGATGAAAGCCAAAAAAAAAGAAGTCTAAACCTGAAGCTATGGCAAAATTAATCTTTTTAATTACAAGATCATTCAATGCAGAGAAATGTTTCATTTTTTAAATGATTTATCAACTGTCTTCAAATACACCAGGTAATTTGAATTTAAAAAATTATTGTTCTGTTGAAAAATTACATTTTATCTCTCTCTCTCAAAAAAAAAAATGTTTCAAGGGAAAAATCTTTCTCTGGGTACCAGGGAAGGGCTCCTGGAGATATGTAACTTCATGCTGTGGTGATAGGAAAAAGGAATGAAGCAGGCTGATTAAATATATATATATATGGTATTTGTAAAATGTCTATAAAGTATTTTAAATCTGCTTGATTGGTGGGCAAGCAAACACTGAGGTAGAGATGCCAGCATAATATCTTTGTGGGAGATATCTATGGAACATTGTGTCTTCTGCAGAAAGAAGGGAAGGATGTTACCAGGGAGAAAACACAAAAGCCAAAGACCCTGAACACAGTCAGGCAGTTGCTTTAGGGGAAAAAAAAAATAAAATCAGAGTTGCCAGGAAAACCTCAAGATGATCGTGGTAAGGTTGAGTGAGGGAACACCTGGGGAAGATTGATTAAGAGACGGCCAATGTGTGTGTGTGATTTACGAGGAGTGGTCCTGGCTTTAGTAGGAGTTCTTTGGAGATATTGCTGCTATGGTGCAGGACAAAAGACTCCTGGATGCAATCTAGTTACTGGGTTGTCAAACATCACTTGATAAGGTTCCGCAAGTGAGATTATTAGCTTAGCGAGGGAGAAATGGAATATGAGGTCAAATAAGCTCTGGGCCAGAAACTGGCTTCAAGAAACTGTGATTCTCTATGCATCCAAATCAATGTGTATGTATATATTTGTGTATACACATTGCTCTATATGTAGACCTGTCTGTCTGTCCATCTAGCTATTTATGCTGACATCAGTCACTCCTGTTCTTCCTGGCAGCTGGGGGCAATTCAGTGTGGTGGAGGGTTATCTGCTTCAGCTGGGAGATTATATCAGGGGCTCCCAGGATGCTCCTTTGGACTGGAGTTTTCTTGTGCAAGGAGAGGGACCGGTCTCCTGTGTGTTGGCTGATGGAGTTGAAATCAGGGGATGGTGTTTTGAGGTACAGCAGCTGATGAGTAGTCCTTTGGGCAGTGGGCACAATGGTGGGAATCATGCAGCAAAGCTGGGTGCAACCGGTGAGTTCAGAGTCTCTCTTCTCCAGTCCACCGTGGCTTTGTAGGTCTCCCCTGGTGCCCATCCAGGCTGGCTCCCCTTGGAGTAAATGTAGTGGCAGAAATTACATTAGAAATGAAAGAAAATAAAGCTGGGCTGTACTTTCATCCCATCTCTGCTTCTCTCCAACTCCTGGGAGGCTTTCACCCCCTCCTTTTTCTCTTCAACTACCATAATTTTGATCAGCTGTCTGTCCGGAGTCTTGGAAAAGTTTCCCAATGCAGGGATGAGCATCAAGCCCGCTGGCACCAACCCTTCCCTTTGAATGTAAGCCACAGAGCCCTTGGGGAACAATAGCCACAAGTCACAAACCATGGCTCTGATAAATCCATCCCTCCTCTTTTAAGTGCTCATGCTCTGTCCAAGGCAGCGAAACCTCCATTTTAAGATCTGATAAATAACTTGATGGTGTCTGAAAGATGGCTAAATGAATATACAGTGTTTTCCAGCTGGGTGAAGACAGGGGAGCAGATAAGAGAAGCTGGATAACTTTCGCTTTTGGTACAAGCATTGACCTCAAGCTATGTCTTATTAATGTTGGCAAAATGAAGGTGTTTGAGCATCCCTGGAGCTTGCAATGCCTGAGGGTCTGGAATATGCAGCCCTATATATACTGTCTTTCAAATGCATCAGTAGAGTTTTCTGTAATGTAATCTCTGGGTTTATTTGTTTTTATGTCATTTTGAATTCTCTAAAGAATAACAATGGCTGGGCTGTGTTCCCCCTATTTGATAAGGTTGTAGCTTTTGGAATTTCACATTTGGAGGTGAAGCTTTGAAAAAATGTGTCCAAAAGGGAGTGAGGCAGACAGCTTTATAGACTTTGCTTCTGCTCTTACTCAAGGCAAGGTACCAAGCTGCTTCTTTCTGTTCTGCTCTCCAGAGACTAAATAACAAGATCTCTTTCATTCCCGGTCAATAATCACTCTTCTTGGCACGAAAATGTGCACTGCTGAATCCTATGATGAGACATCAGAATTGCTTTCAAGGTCATATTGAGAAGCCAGACTATTAGAACAAAAGAGAAAGGAGGGAAGGCATAAAGCCTTCTCATTAATCACAGAAATCTTTTGATGTCTTCAGCTCTAAAGCTACAATGGGGTAAAAACCACAGCTAGAAAAAGAATATGGGACACTGGGGTTCCCTATAGCAAGGAACCAGCTGGGAACTTAGACAAGATAAAGTGATGGCATCACCTTAGGAGAGTGACCACGCTCAAAACGATGACTGCTTTTGCTTGTGGTTGTAGGGAAGGATGTTACTGTCCTATGGGCTGGGGCAATTAGGATGAGCTCTTGTCCAAAGTGTACTTTTTTGGGGGGGAGAGCTAAACCCCTAAACTGAGGTTTTCCAATTTAGGAAGGGACTGAGCAGGGTAAATGGCTCATACTGGTATTGGGGAGGAGGTTCAAAATCAGCGGAGCTACTGTCTGGCCATTAGTAAAAAGGGAATTCTAGGCAAAGCTCTTCCCTGACAGGGCAGTAGCGTGATGGAGGCAGTTGCCGAGAAGACCACTAAGGCCTTATGTGCTTTTAAGACCCAGCTAGATGTTTTTATAGAAAAAGAACTGTGTGCAGGCAGCTTAGAGGGAAAAGAGTGAGCATAAGTGGGGAAGGGGATGGGGTGCGATAAATGAGCACAGGGATGTGGTTTGGGGCTCACAGCTCTTTTTGAGAACTGTCTGCAGGGCTGTCTGCTGTGATCTGTGTCCTGACCTCCCTAATGCCAACCTGAAAGGGTTTTTTTTCCCAGCAAATTCTCACTCTGTCTTGTGTATGAGGCTGCCTTGAACCAAGACTAGAGGAGAGCAGGTCCAAATGGAGCTGAGCCCATAAGCTTTTTTTGGGAACACGCCTGTGAGCTGCATCTTGTACTTGAGTCCAGCTGATGCATGTTCCTACAAGCATCGTAATCATCAACCTGCTGAAAAAAACCCCTCAACTACTAAAATATACTGGAGAGCTTTTACCTTAAGTAGACTGTACCAGCATTTGCAATACCTTGGCAAGTGCAGTATCTGTCACTCCTCCAGGGCATGGCTGGCAGTGTAACCCCATCCCCACTTATGCTTTCCTTGACAATTAACTCTATCCCTGCCAAAACCAGCACAGAGACATCAGCTGTTCTTGCAGTCAGGGCTGGGAGTCCTCGTCATCTGATTTTAGCAACTTAAAGTGTAGGCATTGAATTTAAGCTACCTGTCCAGGCTTTTCTTGAAGCAACATGCATGTCCTTTGGCTCCTAGAGATGCTGCAGGTCAGCACCGCAGCAAAAGTACAGAAAAAGCTCATGGCTGTAGGGATGCCCCAGCGGTGTGAGATGATGCACTGGCTTTGGGTGAGGACGTGGAGTTGGCACAGAGTCAGATTTCTGTTCTGAGCCTCTCGTATGCCTAGACAGAAAGATAAACAGAAATGGGAAACTGGCTGGATCAACAGAAATGCAGCTTCTATTCTGATATTTGCTCTTGGTAGTGGTTACATTCTTTTAAAGCAGAGACAAAGTCAACAACAACACTATAATAATCATAGCAACAACAACCAAAAATCCCCACTAGGCCTGTTTCCTAACTCATGCTTTGGCATGGGCTGTCTGCTGCTTGCTTCTTGTGTTATAGCACTGCTTGGAAGCGATAAGGAGCACACAACCTCCTGTACTTTAAAGTGCACTAGAAATAGAAAGAGAGATACAGTGCTACAAAAGGAAACTGACTGGCTTCAGGCTTTCCCCAGGGCTGACTTGGTGGTTCAACACCCAGGAGCCCGATGCAGCACTGCAAGTCAAGAACAAATTTTCCGTTCTTTGTCTGGCAGTAGGTCAATCTGCTAGTCAAAACCAAAATATCTCTGCTTTAGCCAAATTTGCTGGGATCGAGGCATTGGTGAGGTAAATGGCACATGGACTATTGACTCAACCATGCTTTGGCTGAAGCCTGTTGGTCCAGGACTTCCTTCTTGTTTTAGGTATAAGGTAGCTGTGGACTTACTACTGTTAGAAAAATTATGGCTTCTTTAGCAGAGAGTTCCATGGATCGCTCAAGCATGATGATAAAAAAAGACAACAGCCACTGCCTGCTATTGGGAAGGGGTCAGAGTTTTGGGTGGCTTTTGGCTCATCAGATGTTGCCCCTCTTGGGCTCCTGTAGTCCTTTACTGAGTCTGTTGCCTTTTCTTACAGAAATATGTCCACTGATGGCAAATCCCTTGCAGACCAAGGGGTTTGGAATGCAAACAGTCCCAACAGGCACTGGCAAGCCTGCTGTGTGGTGGAGTGGGGAACTTTTCTAGCAGATGTGGGCTTGGGCTTGCAAAATCAATGGCCAGTGTCAGACTCTCTGGTTTCCCTGTACTTGGCAAGGTACGGAGGCAGGCAAGATGGCCTCTGTAAAGCCAAGAACTTTGCCTAAAGATGACCTTAGGGCACACTGTATTTCACCAAGCCTTAGGTCAGTGAAAACCCATAATATTTAACATCAAATGTGTTTACATCCCTTGACCTTAAGGGACTGTCCAGCCTTTGGCCACAAGATAAGTGAAGGTGAGATGACAGCGTTTGCTTGCACAAGCAGGCAACTAAATGAAAAACATTTCTGAAAAACCACCTCTGATGTTGGGCATGAGCTGAGCTTACACTACTGTGTCTTCACCAGCACTGTTCTCAAGCTTGATGGAACACAGGCTCACCTTGCATTTTCACTTTTTGGCAGAGAATTTAGTTATGCACCTGCTCAGCTATTTTACAGAGGTGGACCCAGGAGATCAATAGCTGCATGAGAATACCTAACCCCCATTTTCCACCCCACTGATGCATATGTTCTTTTACCCTCCAAAGCAAACATTTCAGCATGCGAGAAGATGAGGACTGTTTTCCATGAATAGTTTTGCTCTACTCTTAAAGAAGAGACCTTGGAAAATCTGTGGAAACTTTCTTCCTGGCCCAAGTGAATTGAGAGAAAGAAAACATTGCTTCAGAGTTAAAAAGTGAAATGTTTTTGTTTTTTCTTGCATTCAGAGATGAACATGAAAGGCAATTCATGAGTGAAAGGGGAATGGCTGTCTGTAGAAACCACAAAAAAAGCTTTCTAGGACTTGGCTCCAATCTTGCTGTGCTTGGATTAGTCACTGGTTTACAACCTGGATGTCAACAACAGTCATGCATGATCAGCTCTGCAAAATGGGCCATATATTGTGGGACAGCAGGAGGGGGTCTATCGGTGAATTTTACTGTTGGACAGTCCAACAAATAGGCAACTGGTACTACAACAGAATTAGTTCATTCTGGTTCTCAGTTTGCTAATCTCTGCTAAAATCCTAGCCTTGTGCTTCCTCTTGCATCCCTCCCCAGCTCAAAGAGGGGGGAATAAAAGGAAGCGGCTGAAGAAGTCTTCAGAGACCAAATTCTTGTCTAATGCTAGGTCATGTAGCAGGGGCTGTGTGTTCTGTGTGGGGAGATGGATTATAGAATCTACCATGAATGGAAAAGACATTGGCCATTTTGAATCCAGCACTAAAGACTTCCTCCCATCTGGCCTCAAAAGGAGAAAAAAAATAAATAAAGTGTTTGTACATGGAAAGGGTGGCTCGTTACACAGGAGGAATCATGTCCTGGCTGCCTGGGGAGGCAGGATGTCAGGCTCGGAAGGCCAAGGGTTTATTTTGGAAAAGCAAGCTCCAAGTTCCTCATCTAAACATGGACGTGCTTTGCCTTCCTCTCCTCCAGCCCTGTCCTCTTTTCTGCCTTTCCAGCCAGCATTCCTGGGAGGAAGAGGAGCCACTCTCCCAGCCCTCCTGGTGGCCCTGTCCCCCCCGGGGCACAGTGTCACTGTCACCTGTCGGCAGCAAAGCTTCTGGCAGAGGAGGGTGAAGCTGGAGGCTGGTTTCCTCTTCCCAAACTAGCTTTGGTGCTGCCCTGCTGGGAAGCCTTGGCTGCTTTGGTTTCCCATACTTCAGCTCACTTGCTCCTTCCATGATTTCCAAAGCGCTTTGCGAGAAGCCAAAACACCTGCTCTGTGAACTCAAGTCCTTGCGGGAAGTTGGCAGAGATGCTCCTCCCAGACTGGTATGATTATTTCTTTAAAACTGCAGGTAGGTATGATTCCTGTATGATTCCTTCTTTCTCTCCTGAAGCCTTTGGCTGCTTTATTAGTTGTCTCTCTTCCCCCCCGCCCCCCCCCCCCCCCCCCCCCCCCCCCGGCGCTTGCCAACAACATTATCTCCCTCCACCTCTTCCCTTACTGGATTTTAACCGCAGGTGTGGCAGTAGATTACTTGTCTTGGATGTGTTAGCTGGACCCTCTGCCCTGGCTCCACGAGCATGTGCCACCTCACAGCCAGGTCTTGCCTGCGGGAGGTGCCTGCTGCCTACCAGCCAATGTCACTTGCAGAGCTCTGCTCTTCCCTCTGGATGAATAATGGCATCGCTTGGCTGTGCCAGCTCTTATTTCTGCCTAATGCAACTCTCTGAAGTTAGTCCAGGAGTCTGATCTTGAATTAGAGAATGACAGCGAGGACTTAATCTCATGTGCAATTAGTGGTCAAGACCCAGCTCTAGAGATACAAGCAAAGAGACGCAGCTTCTGCTGTTTGCTTTTTCAGCAACAGTCCGATAATTCTCTAAATCCAAACTTTGGATTGCTCGGCTATTATTTTGGAAAGGGGAACAAAAATAACATAACTAAGACTATTGCAGCCCCTTGAAGTGGACTCAAATGGAAATAAAAGCCCTTTGTGGAGTGAGCTTTGGATTGATTTTTTATTTCATGTCCAAAAATTACTTGGAAAGACCATGTCGGCCAAAGGCCAAGGTCTAGTCTGCGTACCTGTGCTGCTGTCCAGATGGAGAAGAAAAAGAACAGATGCACTGAGATGAAGAGAAGGGTTTCAGAATGTGTTTTCAAAGCCTCCTGTTCGCTGAAAGGGCTGGAAAGCCATTTAGAAAACATATCTAGGGTTTCCTTTGAACATAAGGAAAAAATTGACTTGGACAGTGCTAACATAGTGCCTTTCCAGGTTTACCACAGTGGGGAAATGTCATTTGCTTGCTAGGAACTCAACCCAAACCCTCCCTTGGATCAGCTGCCTCTCTGCATTGAACAGGCTGGTGTGGGAGGAGACAAGCGCATGGGAAGTTGAATAAGACTTCTAAAATATTTGGCCTTCCTATAACGGAGGTTCAAGTTGGCAAGTGGTTTAGTATTTTTTTCCTATGATTTTGCCCAAGTGTCCGAAGAGACCTGTGATCGTAGTGCTCTCACAAGTTCATTAGTTAGAAGCAAAAAGGGAAAATTTGTTGGCTGCCCCCGATATGGCTATTCATGGAGAGGTCTGGCCAAGGCTCCCATCCAAGCAAGGAGGGTGAACGGTGACACCCACCTTAGGGTGGTGCTTGTGCTCTGCTGGCTGGTACAAGTGGGCTCTTGCTTTCTAGTTCTTCAGTGAATCCACACCATCTCTACCCAAGCTGTCTTCTGCCAGTAACTTCAGTGTCTCTCTTTGGCCACGGGTGAAAACTGTGCACCCACCGTCCCATCTCACGGATCTCACAGGCAGGAGGTGCAGGGAATCGGCACCTTCCCTCCCTGGTTGCAGCATCAGTGTGGGGCATCAGCTCCTGGAAGCCAGCTACCTTGGACCCCTTGGAAATCAGACTCCCTCCCTCTTCTCAATCTTTTAGATGTATTTGGGTTTCTACCATAATGAGAGAAATTTTGAAAAACAGGGATTCACACGTTTCTTTTTCTACTGTGTTAACTGTAGACACAAAGAAAGCAGACATCTAGATTAGTATCAGCAGCGATTTCCATGGAAACCGTGGGGTTTTTTTTAACAGCTCTGCAGACTGATGTATGTGATGTAAGTTCTCTGAAGGTGAAGCCTGGCAGCTGGAGCTAATGCTGAAACCACTGGATCTAACATGGGAATCTGTGTGGGACTAATGTTGAGCTAACTAATGGAAAAACATGGTGCTCACAGTCAAATGCTCTAAGGCCAGCCGTACGGATCAGGTGAAGCCAATATGGAAGAAACTTGACCAAGAATAACCAAATGGAGGGCTAATGTCCAATCTCAGCTATATGGACACCAGACCTTGCTTTCCGTTTATAATATTGCTTTACAACTTTCTGGCAGCATTCCTTAGCCTAAAAGTCGTATTCAATTCCCTTCACACTGAAGGTCTATGTATTGTGTCATTGTGGACTAAGTTTTTGGATAACAGAGAACTAGTTTAATGTGTTCAGAAACCACATACGATGAGAAAAGCAGAATTGACAAGTGTAGAAAATCTATTTTTACAGAGTCCAATGATGTATTTGAGCTGCAGCAAGCTGTCAAATGCAATAAGGACTGAATTGATCCAGACTCTAGCCTTTGTTGTGGGAAACCATGGAAGTTCCTCACCTCCTTGAAAGAGGCCCTGAGGTCTAAGACCCAGGTCTTGCATCACACTTAGTCTCTAAGTTTTGCTGTGATTCTTCTCTGAACGTGGGTTTAGGGACTTCATGTTCTGTTTTCAGCTTACCTAAGATGTGTACGTTAGTATATGCCTGAACTTGTTAAAAAAAAAATAAATGTGCCCACCATCATTGATATCATCCAAGAGTTTCTAGACTTGCGTGTCTAATGAGGAAAGACCTACGTCTTGGGTGTAGAGCTGGAAGTGACAGTTGAACAGAAGATAGGAGCGCTGCTGTGGAGAGAACACAGGGGAAGAGAAGGTGGGCTCTTACTCATGGTTTTTGGGGCTCCTCAGCTGAGCTATGGGTGTGTGAATCTGGGCTTGGGGTAGCTGTTCCAGATCTCTGCCCCAGGGCTGGTTTTGGCTGCAGCGTCTCCTGAAGTGCCTTGGCACGTAGTCCTGGCAATGCAAGAGAGCTGCCTTCTGGCATTGTTACTGGTGCCTTGGTATGACCTGGCTGAGGAACCTGGAGATAGAGTTCAAACAGGTCTTACCATCTTCTGGACTTCCCAGGCTAGTGGTGATCTTGAAGGACAGAACTTCTGTCACCACGAATCTAGAGAGCCTGGCTTTGATGGGCTCACCCTCTGCTTACTATTACTGTGCTACCTGGTAGCCTGTGCTAAAAAGAGGGGCTGGAATAAACCCCGAGTATGATGCATGACTTTGCATGGAACAGAGAAAGAAAAGAATTCCTCAGCTAGATGCATAGCAGTGGCAGACCCATGCATGGAAGGTCTGTGCCTGAAAAATTGTCTGTCTTCAGCTGTCATCTACTTTAATAAAGGCAGGATGGAAAGGGAGCAGCTTTTCTTACCTCTTTAGACCATTGCCGCTACTACAGCAAAACTGGATCAATATGCAGAGAGGGAGAAAAAGTTGTCTCTTTAGAGAGACAAGCAGACAGACAAATAGACAGCTAGCCAGATTCTTCTCTGTTATATGCATGTAACTCCAAAACTATTAAAGGAACTATTTGTAACCAGGAACAGAATCAAACTGCTGGCGTAGTTCACTGTAAAAGATTTTCAGTTCAATCTTTGATGGCATTTTAATAGTAACAGCTACTCATCAGCAATGTCAGGGTTAAATACTCCCAGCATGTGTGCAATTGCAGAAATACCCCAAGAAGAACCAAGGAAATATTTCCATCTTAAACTCTGATAAGGAGTGAAAATGTGCAACTCGTTCCATATGGTGGCTGAAAGCCCTGAGCCAAGCGGAAAGCCGCGGAGTCTGCCAATGCGTAAGAACTTGCAAGCCTGATAAATGAGCGTGTTGCTTTGGGAAAGCCAGAGACGAAGTCACACTAGAAAGAAGAAAACAGAAGAAGAGTAAGGAGTCTTTTTTTTTTTTTTTTTTTTAAAAAAAAGCAAGTCCTACCCATTTGTCTTGTTGGATGGCAGCAAGAATTTCTGGAAATGTTTTACATGTCAAAGATCTAACCAAGCTGGGATGTTTGTGGACAAGTCATTATGCAATGAATAAATAAATCAGAAAAAAGCAGGGGGAAGAGTCTATCTCCTCTCCTGCTTTACAAAAATGATCCTGGACTGAGACAGCTGCATTCTTCTGGGATACTCTGTGCGAGCCAGGATGAAAGTGCTCACAAACTGGAGGTGGACCATTCCCAGATTTCTCCAGGACTGACATGGAGGACAATGCTGTACTTGGTCATGTGGCAAGGAAGGAAAGGCCACCAGGGGAGAGCCGGAGGACAGCTATGGCCAGAGAAGCATCTGAGCAGCGGGCATCCTCCAGCAGCAGGATGCAGGCTCCCGGCTGCTCTCCAGGACTACAGCCACCCCCAGCACCAGGCATGGGTGCTGGGCCAAACAGAAGGGGGGCTGTGTCTGACACCCAGGGTCAGGGAGCAGGGAAGAGCCGGGCTGTGCTGGAAGGGAGCAGAGGGTCAGAGCAGATTGCGCGTCTCCTGCTCAGTGCCTGAGATTTGACAGGTCTGCATTCTTGGCTGAAGGGATCTGGCTGTACAATCGATTTCTGGAGAGCAGTGGGTAAATTCACAGCTTGGCTGCCTGGAAGAAAGGCTGTGCCTTTGAAAAAAAAATCTTTCAACGGTTAAGCAAGTCACCTTCTACCACCTGAACATACTCCCACATTAAGTCAAATCAGGAATAGAGGAGGAAATCAACCATACAAACAAAATCAACTCCCCTGTTCTTTCTGCAAACAGAGATTTTTCATCCAGGACCTGCTTTGAAGCTGCAACCATAGCAGCACTTAAATTCCCTGCAATGGACAGCAATAGGAAATCTTTGCTGGCTCATTTGCCCAAGCAAATTTGTTGTAATGAAATTGTCCTGCTACATATGCATTTCTCATGAGGAGAAAGCAGGCTGACCTGTGCCAGGTTGGTGACTTCACCCAAACAAGGCATGCAAAGCCAAGAGCATTTTGCTAGGCTAAAAAAAGCAACAAAAAGAGAAAACCCTACAGGTTGTAAATTGTGAGGCAAGGTGACAAATGGTACATGAACTGGCCAATATAATCTGTCTGGAAAGTTGAAGAGAGTCCTGCTTTCTCATGAGCCTAAAATATTACTTTTTCTAGAATACCTTATTTTTCCAACTATGTGCCACATTCATTCACTTGCCAAAATGTTTGTTCTCTGGTCTGTGCTTCTGTCTTGCAGCTGCTGACAAAACTGGCCTCTGAAAATCTCCCTGGCAGAAGGGAAATAACTGTGCCCCAACTGGTGTCTGTGCCGGGGCAGCTGTGCCCTTACAGTGGTGCTCGGCCACCCAGGTTATACTGGTGTTACAAGGAAGGGTGGGTTATTTGCCCAGGTGTGCTGGAGAGGGTTCGGACAGGAGGTAGGTTTGCTGGGATGGAGGGATCAGTGTGGGTCATCGTGGTTGCAGTGGGCTGGGGGGGACCTTTGTGGTGTTGGGTGCCCAGCTAGGTCAGGCTGGGGCAATGTCCTCAGCAGAGGGAAGGTGTCCCAATCCCCACCTGAACATGGAGAAGATGAGGATGCGGTGGAGCAGGGAGGTGAAGGGATTTAGGAAACTATTTTCTGATTCAAGGATGATGTCTTGGACTGTGTAGGGTTTCTCATGTCTGTCTATTTGTATATTAGCCAGTATCTTGAATGTGCTTGGCTGTCCTGGGGTACTCTTAAGGTCTTGAAGGTGCTGAGACTTACTGCTCCGGTTGTTGCTAAACCAAAGCAAGACATTAAACCAGCCTGAGCCTGTCCCATCTCCTTTGCCAGCCCTTCTATCCACAGTGTAACTTGTACGTTGTTCCTCCCCACCTTAGCACTGGCGAGATGCTTCACTTTGGCCATGGCTGGTGTCCATGCCCTGGCTCAGCCACCTTCCACTGCCGCTCCATGCTGTGGTCTCTCCAGGGCTGTCACCTCCCCTTCAGTGTCGCCTGATGTGATGTGCATGCTTCCAGGCTTATGGCAGGGAGGTGCTGTGTAATCCCACCCCTCTGTGCCCGCAAGCCTGGTATTTATTATTGACTAAGGCTTTCTTGAGCCAGCCCAAGACACTGCAGGGAAGTCCTCTCTGGGCCTGGGCTGGCCAAAAATTGTGGGTGGAAAATCTTCAGAGACTAAATGTTGAGACGTCTCAGATAATGATCTCTTTTGATTTGCATTTAAGAACAAGTTAAAGAGCTAATTTTGATTATGACATCTCTCTGTCCTTGCAAAATACCCCCTCATTAAAAGGCATAGACCTGAATCTTGGGGCCAGATTTTCCTTTGTATTTTATTTTGTGTCGTCATTTACAGTTCTGAGAAATGGCTGTAAATGTGCTCAGTTTTACCCTCACTTCTCCTATGCTGCCTCTACGTGGCTGAAGAGATACTGCCAAAGATCTCAAAGGCTTTTAGGCACTTAATTTTCCCCAGTGGGAGTTAGATGCCTAAGCACCATGAGGTTTGGACCCAGCTTCCTTCACTTCAGCCCCTGGTTTTATTACACAAGAGAATATCTGTAGTGGCTGGAGAAGTCCCTGGTATGAGGTGTGGGAAATTCCAGATGTGCTGTTCTCCAGCTGCTGCTGAACGTTCACCATCGGGTCTGTGCTATGCTGAGGAGCCAGCAGAGATCTGTGCTATCTCCTCCACCAACGCTAATGTTACGCCAACCAAAGGTGACTGCTGAGAAATCAGCCTTGGTTTCCAGCCATGTGTTTTGAGCAGATTCCAGGTTGCTCAAGTACATTTATAGTTTTTTAAAGCACTGTTGGGTGTGAATAGCTGGTTCCTCCAGGACTAAGATAGCTATCAGCTCTGCCTACATATGTAACCTTTAACTTAAGGTAGATCGCCACCTCCTGCCACCCAGACCCAGCCAGGTGTCATGCCAAGGTTGTTCCCAGCAGGTTTCTAGTTGCTGCATGGATATGTTGCTTTTGTGGGGACGTGGATCCATTCAAAATGTTGCTTGCTTTCTTGTGAAGGTTTGATCTCTTCAAACAGGAATCTCTTTGACTTGATGAAGTATTATAAACTACTGCTTCATTTCAAGAATAATAGGCCTTTTTTTTTTACCATCCCTTGGAGTGACTTTACTACGTGTGATGGGGATTTAGATCACCTGTGAGAACACCAGCACCAATCTGGTATCCCATGCTCCTGCAAAAATAACTCAAATTTCTGCCATGCCCTGGGGGTTTCCTGGTAGGTCACAATCACAGGAAAGCAGGTCTGAAGTTTTGCCCTGTTTAATGTACATCCAAGTGTTGCCAACAGTGGAGATGCTTTGAAATAAGTATTCTAGAAGCAGCTCTTCAACTGGTATGAGAAAGCTTTGTTCCCTTGATTTATCCCTGGCTGTTTCAATTTAGGGCAGCAAAGGGCTCAGCTGGATCATTCTTCAGCTACTTTGATTGAAATTGAAGAGATTTCCCCCTAATGTTACATTAAGTTGATGAGCAACTCCGTCATACTGACACCTTCTGACGTGGTGTTTGCTTGGGACAGCCTAAAGACACCACTGCAAGGTAAGACCAAAATTCCACCAAATTTGTCCTCAAAGGGGAAGTGTTTCATGAATCCTGCAAATGCAGGGGACAGCCCTCACCTGGGAAGGTCGTTTCCCCAGGCTGAAGCACACATCTCTTGCACTTTGGCTGCGCTGACCCCTGCCATCACCACAACTGCAGGAAACTCGGATGCATGTTTTGTGAACTGGCATGATGTTCATGTTCTCCGGATATTTATTTTTTTTAAAGTGTTGCCAACTTAGGCAATCAGAAAACTGTAGCAAACATTGCAACATTTGTTTTTCAAGGTTTTCTTCCCAGTCATAGAAAATTCCTTTAGTGAAAACCCCTTTTGAAGGACTTCTTGGGACTGAAGCATGGAAGGTGTGCCAATCTCCTGACCTGATCTTCTGGCTCAGTCTTCTAGACGGAGGAGGTACAGCTTTTAGGTCAGGTCTATATCTTGCAGGCCTAAACCACAAACTAGACTTGTCCTGGCCTAGTGCCTTTTGGGAAGAACAGATCTGTTAGAGGTCATGCTATGTAGATATTGGAATAGACGTGCTGGCTCAGATCGGAGATGCATCTAGCCCAACATCCTGTCTTTAATGGTGCCAGCGACAAATGCTTAGGGCAAGATGTAAAACTATGGCAAAGCCCCTGGTGATACTTCCTATGGTCCTTCCAACTCATGGCAATTTGCAGCTGAAGGACTTCCTGAGCTATTGGTCATATCTGCATCCTTGTGTGTAATCGCCCTTGATGGATCTCTCAATGTCTTTAATTGTTATTTAAACCCATTTATGCTTTTGGCTTCTACATCGTCCTATGACAATGAGTTCTACCACTTAATTATGTGCTGTTTAAAAACATAACCATTAATCATAATAACCTTCAATTATAATAAAAGCCTTGAATTTGGATAAGATTGCCAGCATGGATAAAGTCTACATAATTACATTCATGTATTATGTCTACAGCATTGGGAGGCTCAAACCAAAGTGTGGGGAATACACATGACTAGTTTATGGCAAGACCTTCAAGAAAGACTGGGAATTCAGGATCCTTCAGCTCTCAGCTGCCTGATGGCATGTGCTTTGGCAGGGTCTGGTTTATACAGAGCTGTCCATCTGTTTTCTTTTCCCCAGTGCAGTTAGCAGGAAAGGTTTATCCACCTTTGCAGACTGCTGGGGTTTCTCCTGTTTAAGGAGAAAGGTCAGGGTAGTGGATGCTTTTCCCATGACTTTTGCTCCCCCCATGAATCTGCAAAGGCCTGAGGAGCAATCTGGCTCTGCACTGCAGTTGTGTTTCGAACCTACCCACAGATTCCCCCCTTACGGCTCAGCCAGAAAGAGCTTCCTTGTGAAAACAAACACAGCCTTCCTTGGGTTTGTTACCCACGGGCCATGGGGGAAAGCCTGGTTCTGCTGGGATATGAATTGCTGGCTAGGTCCTTACTGTAAGGTAAGGGAGATCTTGCACCTGCTTTGAAGACCAACCTCACCCACCACCCTTTTGCCTCTGTGCAAACCTGGGCTAACAAGTGCTTGTTGGAAAAAGAGAACCCAGAGAGGCTGGCTTGGCTCCCCACTCCTTCAGCCATCCAGCTGAGGTACCCTGAGGCATGGGAGACCGCGGTCTGCCTCATCCCCCATCCTGTAGAAGGCTCCCAGGAGGGCTTCCCGTCTATCAGAGTGACACAACCAGAAGACCTGCTCTGGAGCTTAGTCTGCATATGGTAGGTAGACATGTCCCGTGCCCTCAAGGCAGCTCTGAGAGCTAGATCTGATCTGCTGCCTGGCTTTCCTTCACAATAATCGATTTTTTTTGGGGTGAGCGTGGCAAAGTGCCTGTAATTCTGCAGTGTTTTCTGATTGGAAAACCCCACAACCTTTTGTTTTTCCTCAGGGTGCTGGCAACCTTGGCACCACCAGCTCCTCAGAGTTTCTCTGGGCACTTTTCTGCCACGGGTTTTGGGGGGAAGAAAGGGGGCCTGATTGCTTAATCCTTCCAGCTAAGTAAAATCATCTGCACTGGTAAATTCTCCAGGAGATGTACAGTTCACTGCTTGTCAGACCAGGATATTAAATTAAGCAATTTTCATCAGATAACACATCTTCTGGCTCATGTAAAATGTCCAGCAAATCGCTGCACTCATAATTCAGCCTGATTGAAAGTGAGCTGCTAATCCATTTCACTTTGGAGATAGGCAAGAGCATGGCAGAGGGACCATCTCTGCGGGAGACTCCCGTTTGCAGCCGTGCACGTGCGTGTGCTCCCCTTGGGCTCTCCTCCCCTCCCTGCATCCCCTGCCAGGGCAGGCAGATAGTGCTCCTCTTGCTTGCCAGTCTTTGCTGACCCTTTCAATGCTACGTAGCCTGACCTGGATTAGCTGTTACGCGGGGAATCCTTTTAAGCGCTGAAACCTGCATTTGGGGAAATCGTTCTGCTTCAGTTCCCTTCTGGTAGGTGTGGATGGTGGAAATCTCCCGTAAGACTCATCTCTGGGTTTCTATCCTAATGCTCTTCTTGGTGGCCCTGAGGTCCTGCTCCATCCAGAGCTTTGCTGTCCTTGCCAGCCCATGGGAAGGTCTTGCCCAGAGCAGCCGACACATTCTGCCAGCCCTCCATGGCAGCCTGCCCTCCCATTGCAGCCAAACCAGGTACCCAGTATTAGAGAATGAATTTGAACATTCAAAATTTATAACTTGGGATGCATCACGAAAGCATCTGAAAATGTTCTGGTTGTCATTAGCAACGATAATAGCGGTAGTAGGGGAATTTTTTATTTACTGATGCTTTATAGGTTCACATTGTTCCATCCTCCCCAAACAGTACTCCACATTTCTTCTTTTTTAATTAAAGCTGCGTTACCCTGTAACTATGTGAATCCAGAAGCTGGGGCTTGAGGAAAAGCAAAAATGTCTGCTGTTAGGAGGTTCAGGAAAGGAACCCAGGTTCTTTCCCAGGGTAGCCTGTCTCTGAAGGAGCCTTTCTTCTAATAGACTAGAGACAAGTGATTTCGGCTATGTCAGGTGAATTGGGCGTTTTGCCTTTATGGGCATCCGTGGTTCATTGCCATACTACACCTGAGGAGCAGTTGGGCAGTATAAAACATCTAAAGCAATTAATTTATTTTTAGCCAGGGTGAAAAATACCCATCTTCAGAGCAAGGGACATGAATCAGAGGCAGCTCCACACCTCTCCAACGTGATTAGCAAACCAGGACATGACTTGCTTCATTAAAGCCGAACAACCCTGGGCAACATCATTATAAAAGACCCAGGAAATCCTGTAGCCGGGCAGACCAGAGACGTTCCCCCTCCCTCTGTGAGCAGAGCCTTCCTCTTCAAAACCCGGTGACCTTATGCTCGCTTGCTCCCTAACTCCTGCTGCTTTGCTGCGAGGCGAGAGTCCTGTGCGATGCACGGAGGGGTAGGGCTTCATTGCCTCCTTGCCCTCCATGGGGGGCCCATTTTCAAAGCCCAGCAGTCTGTATTCAGCCCTGCCCACTCATAAAAGGACTTGCAGCAAAATAAAATGACAGGTGAACAATCCCATGTGACCAGCTCCTGTCCGTATGGGATGGTTGGGGCTTGGTGATGAAGAGCCAGGGTTTCTGTCTTGGGCAGAGAGGGACAGCGGTGCTGGGCTGCTGTGAATGAGCCGCAATTCTGCTTGCTATTATTTCTTTGGTATATAGATTGCAGATAAAATGTCTTATGTCTGTACAAAGTCACTCTCTATATTGTTATGGCACTGCAATAATGTTATATCTCTCTATATATTACCAATCTCTGAATGTTGTATATATAAATAATAATAACAAGGGTTTTGCTTTCCTTACTCAGATCTGAGTGCACCATCAGCATTTCCACAGTCATTCTGCCTTGGCTTCTTTCCACTCAGCCTCTTGTTACATTTCACCGGTGCATCCTTGCTCCCACTGTCCGGTGCTATGATCATCCTGGCTTCATGCTCTGCTGCCGGGAAAAATCCTGTCCTAAGTCCTTTTTGGGTCCCAGCTCCTTAAAACTTCTTTGCAAATCCCACAAAATTTCATCTGCAAAAAACTAGGAGGAGTTTTGCCTTAACAGAGCTGCATTTAACCTGTTGTTGCCTTTATCAGCTGCTCTGAGAAGAAAACCAGGTTGAAACAGAGTCAGGTGCTTGGCAAATGTTTCCCTTCTCTCCGTATTTCAGCTCTAACATCAATGACTTTGTCTGTTGGTTCAGTCCATATTAGCTGCATGTGGATTTGCATGCCACTATTAATTGCAGAGCAAATTAACCTTCTTCAGGCCATATGTTGCTGCTGTAATGTATGCAAATATGTTGTGACAGTAAAAAACCACCACGATCACCCCCCCCAAAAAAAAAACAAACCCAAGAAAAAAGCCCAGTTGGACTCATATTATTGCCAAGAGATTAAATGCCGATGTTTTAAAAAATTGGCAGCGTTTCCACAATGGGACTTTTGTCGTGTAATGCTGTATCTACTGGGATTATCCTTTTAAAAAATTGGCAGTGTCCTCAGAAAGCGCAGCCTCTAGCTTATGAGTTTTCTTTTATCTTTTTCTGGCAGCAGCTTGAAGAGATCTCTTTGCCATTTCCAGACTGGAGACCTGTTTTTATACAGCGAAGTACCAGTTCTGTAAGCGACAGATTTCTCCACTCAGCATCTTTGGGACACCCATCGATCAATGACAGGGAATTTAAGTAAGAGGAGGGGTGACTTGGAAAATAAACTCTTCACATTCAGCTGACGAAGTGGGAAACATCCGCTGCTGGCCTATCTCCACCGACTCTGATGGAGTTGTGCCAGCACGGAGTTTGGCCCGGCGTCTTTCAAGTCGTTATTCTTTCATTGGCTATTTGCTAGAGTGTATTGAAAGCTTGAGTTTTACATCTGCTTCCTCACGGGCTTGCTTTCCTTCTACGATGAACACACTTTGTTTTCATATTTGGCTTTCGCCAGGCCGGGGTTGCAAACCCTGGTTTAATGGTGAACAGGTTTTTCGGGGGGAATCGTGGGCCTTGTGCACATATAGGTACGTACGAGGCTTATTGTACCTTGCTCATGATTTGCTCATCAGCGATGAGGTATTTTTATGTAGCTGGAAAAAATTAAATGCAGAGAAATCTGTTCTGAAGGAAAATCAGCACGTATGAAATCTTTTGTTTTTCTGCTTTGGTTTTAGTAGAGTCCTATATTTCAGAGCAGAAAATTGCTGTGAAGATGCAGACCTCTTAAGCACTGTCTAGTCTGCCTGTTTAGGCAGACTAGTTTAGATAACAATTTAGGTAATTATCAATTAAACATAAGCAATCAGTGTTAATTATAATAATTAAGTTCATAATAAAAAAGTGATTATAAATAAGTCAATTACTTAGATAACAATTAATTATGTTGTTGCCCTCCCTAGGGCCCCGTTTCCCAACAGCTCTTGAGGACGCGCTCAGCCCTGATGACCCGAGCAGAGCTCCCTCCTTCGCTGAGCTCACCCTCTCCAAGGGAGGTGAGACTGCGAGAGCTTTAACGATGGCTTTTAAAACCTGAAGATTAAGCAAAGCTACTGAAACATCGGTGATTAAAAAGCCTATAAACCTGCATATATATATTTTTTTAACATGCCTATTAACATTTCAGAAACTACAATTGCAGCTGGGTATTTGATGGTTGCCAGTTTTTCAGAAGCAGGAGATGAATTTCAGATATAAAATCCTCCCTGCCCAACAGTAAGATCCCAACGAAGCCACAAATCAGGTAGATATTTGGGTCCCAGCCATGTTTAGTATGTAGCACGTGCAAAGAGGAGCCCCCAGCAATGCACCCCGACCTCCTGCGTGGCTCCTGCAATGGGGGGAGGCCGGGGGATGGGATGCCTGCAGCATGCAGGCAGAAGATGTTGGGTTATGGGCTTCCCAAAGAGGGAGCTTTGGAGAGAGGGGACAAAACCTGCCCTGTCAGCAGTCTTCAGAGAGATGTATGCTCACAGGTAATCTAAATTTTGTCGACATGCTTTCCAAAAGGATGGCTGAGGGCATTGCTCCTGAAAGGGCAGCATCACAGCCCCTCGCTGGAGAAGCTTGCCTGATGGCTTCTGCAAAGAGCAGGCTCCAGAAGAGCCCTTGGTGGCCAGCAATAAAGGTGATCCAAAGCCCCCTGATCCTCTGATAACAACAGTGGCTTGTAAGCACGTCTGGGGAGGGCTTATCCCTCCTTTGCAACAGGAGTGTGCGTTTGCCTGTAAATTTCTTCCAGCTGTAAAGTCAGGGAAAGCACTGATAAGCTCTGTCCCATCCCCCCCCCCCCGCCCCAGTACCCCCAGCTGGGAATGATAGATTTACCAGAGGTAACTCAATGTACCAGTTCCTTTCTCCTCCACAGTTGGAGCATATGGAATATATTGTGGTCTGAGGGAAATACATCTGAAGAATTTCTCCTGTGTCTCTTCAGGAGCGTTCCAGTGTGGATTACAGCAGGTGTCACAAAATTGCGCACTTGAAGCGGGTTAAGTGACGAGCCACGGTCAACTACACCCAAAGTCACAGCAGACCTCTGCATCAGGCTCCAAAAGTTCTGCTGTTGCTTGGGTTTGGGTGAGACTAGCAATGGAAGCTCCAAAATATTGGAAGAAAAAGAGAGGCTTTCCAATGTGAGGGGACAACAAGGAAATATCCGAGAATCTGCCTGGAAAAAACTGCTCCTGCAAAGTGTCTGTCTGATCCTGGGCTGTGGTAAGCCGTTTCCATAACATGCTATTTATTCTCTGCTGCCTGAGGAATAAAACTGCAACGCCCTTGTTGCTCTGCAGGGACTGCCTGGGAGATGCGCTGGTAAATAGGAAATACAGGAGGCTTCCAGTTCTCAAGGAGTCCTCACTCGCGTAGATTTTTCTTTGAAGTTAGTAGTAATTCAGGTATTATGAGTGATAATACTTTCATCCAAAAGCAATAGGCCAAATCCTGGAGTTAGCCAGCACCTTCTATTAAGGTACCCAGCACCAGAAAGGAGAGAGTCATCCCCATGGGATAAATACACTCTGTTTTTTTCACTAGTGGCTACAATTCACTTTGAGTAAAAAGCGGGATCAAGCTGAAACACAAGCAAAGGCACATCCATTACGGGCAGTCAGAGCTTAAGCTGCCAGGCTGATGGGAACTCAGGGTTGAGATAAAAATCTGTGCATTGACCCATGAGGCTGAATTATCCACTATATGGAAAACCACTGACCTAATAGTCTTCCACAAAAAGGCACGGTGTATTGGAAAGTATACAGAGAGGCTTGGGAAGAAAATTGGGAAAGACAGACCATTTCTCCCACTGGAAGATCTGGGACCTACTGCAGACCTGGGGTGGGTGTTTCCAAAGTGCTTTCACATGTGGAGGAGTTTTCTCCAGTGAAGTTTTCACCACAGCATTGAGCAGTTCCTTATTTTCTGCCCTCTGGGTGTCCAGGACACCAGAATTGCATTCAGTTTCATGTCAACCCTGGATGAAAAGGCAGGATTTAATGTAGGCTAGACTTGTACCCATCGGGCTTTCCTTCTGCCTCAGTCCCTCCCTGCTCATCAGCAGCATTTTCTGTTATTTCTGCCCTGCTCAGGTCTGTACCAAATCCAGGAGGATTCTCTGCAGGGTACTGTCGCACACCCAGGGATGTAGGAAGCTGGATGCCAATGGAGATGTCAGTGAGTTCACCTGCGGTTGGGTTTTGCCCATATCCTTCCTTTATTTCTCCCCGTAAACTGTTTGGGTGGGGCTTGAGGCTTATGGACATTTATCTGGGGGTCCTGGATGTCTTGTCAGAGATAAAGGTTGCAGATTTTTGGCCTTGCAAATAATGTGAAGTCACATATATGGCAACAGGGCATCATCATAACCTCAGTCAGAGCCTGGTGCCGAGGAGGAGGCAGGTCGGTCTGTGGCCTCTGCACTGATAAGCCCCTGCCCTGTGCTTGTGTTGAGGGTGCAGAGAGTCCAACTTTCTTGGCCAGTGTCCTGGAAAAAGGGACAATAACATCCCAGAGCACACAAGTAACATGCAGGCACAGAAATAGAACCAATTCTTTGTGGAAGAAAACTCTGAAAAATTGTCTGGGCCAACCAGTCCATGGTTTTCCTTGAAAAGGACCTTCACTGTGACTCTTTGTTCTGTAAGGAAAGGCTGTGACATGCAGCCCCCTTCTGTGTCCCAATATATTTTCATTGCCGAAGTCTGAGAGCATGTCTGGAGCCCATCACTGAGGGATGTGAAATTATGTTAGTCATGCTGGAGGAGAGGGATTCTGCTCAGGTAACTTGCCTCATCTACAAACCGGATTTCCAGTTGTCCAGACTCCATCCATAGTCAATGGAGGGTGGTCAGGAGCTCAAGAGACCACCCTTCAAATAATTTCTAGATGGGAAAAAGACCTTCTGAGGTGTCAGTCTCTTCACACTATTCACAGACGTGGCCTGGGGACAGCCAACCTTTGATGGCCAATCTTGGAGAAATGTCTCCCAGCCATTATCAACCCCAGTGAGTCAAGACACAGACTGGGAGGAGTACTTACAAACTGGGTTATGAGCAAACTCCTCTCACTTGGAGGTTTGTGTGAATTTGCCACTCAACTAAGAAAATGTAAAAGCTGGGAAGGTGTTGAACATCTCCAGGCACAAGAGATGTCTAAGGATGTAACAAAGTGCAACTTGAATCTCTTACACCTTGCTAGTGAGCCATGCTTAATGGGTCAGGCAGCAGAGGTGTAGTGAAATCGATAGAGCTAGAGTGGAGATCTTCACAGATCCAACAGCTGGGTGGTTTGGTTTGGTTTTTAGTGTGTGTTTGTGTCATATTGTTGTTGCTGTTATGGTTTTTGTTTTTTGGTTTTTTTTTTCCCTCTCCGCCCACCCCTCTTTCCTTCCTTCTAAGTTTTCTGTTCTCTTGTAAATTTTTCAGTTTTAACCCTTGGGAAGGCTAAGATTTGAAGGGTAGCTGCAAGAGAACTGAGATCTATTAGGACATGAAGTATTTGGCATGATTTGTCTTTAGAAATATCTGTGAGAGCAGAAAATAGGAGCCGTGTCCAATACACCAGGGAAGGAGCTGAGCCTTGCAGACAGGGCTGCAGGCTCCAGCTCTAACCCCAGCCTGACAATTGATACAGAAAAATTCTGTGACTGCCGTATTACGGCACTAACGAGGAACGCGCCTTCTCTTCTGATCAAAAGTCTAAAACACAGTGTGCTCACCGCTGCTTTGCCTCTGATCTGCAAATACATCGCTGGTTTTTATCACTCATTTTTTCTTTATCTGAGCGGAGCTGGTCTCAAGCGCTACAACCTGATTATCTCTGAGGAGGTTGCCAAAAGCATGTCAGGGATCGTTAAACGTAATAATAAAGGAAGCAGGGAGGAATCAAGAGGTTTGAGTAGGAAATCAGAGGGAATTCCTGGCTGAGGCTGTCAGTCCAGTGAGGGCTGGGACCTGCAGCTTGCCATGAAAGAGGAGGTCACAGCTCACGACTCCGAAGCCTCCTCAAATTAATATGTTAAATGAAAATGCCAGTATGTGTCCTCTTCCCCAGCCCTCATTAAGAGCATATTTACACACATGCATATAGTCTAGAGGTGAACTTCAAACCGCTGCTTAGGCCGTAGGTTTGGCCACACAAATGTGTATTTTTTTGGGTTTTTTTTTGTTTGTTTTTGTTGTTGTTGTTTTGTTTTTGTTATTTAGCCTGTGGCTTTGAATTTGTTAATGCTAAGGGAAGAAACAGTGTCAGTTCAGTTCGCAGGAGAACGAACAGCAGCACAGCACATATATTTTTTTAATGAATTAGAAAATAAACAACAATATTCTTGGGCCAAAAAACCTTCAATTTGAAGTGAATTTAATTTTGCATTCAAGAAATCTTGAGAATAATTTTTGAAGAAAATTGAAAGACTTTTTTAACTAAAAATGAACTGTAATTGAACACTTTGCTTTAAAATAACAAAACAAAGTCTTTGGGCTTTCTCTGTGTTGAGCTTGCCGAATTGTTTGTGTTTAAAAAAAATATTACAAAGTGCTTTGCTCTGATTGAATTTCCAGTTATTTTGCTTCAAAATATAGCTCTGGCCAAAAAAAGTCTTTTAGCTCTAATCAAGATCAAATTAATCAAACCTCATTTGCTACTGGCTTGTAGCTACCACATTAGCAAAGGGGATCCTCTCTAGTTAGAGAAATGGGGGTTTGATAGGAGTTCAAGGGTTTTATTGCTCCTGTAACAACTTTCATAGAAATAGGATAAAACCAGAACAAAAAAAAAGTCTAACAAGAACTGCTATTAAAACAAAGACATCCCTAAGCAGGTAGAGTTTTTCAAAGCTTTTTAGCTCCTCAGTCTCATTAAATTGGATCTTGGCACCTACAATCCTTTCTGGATCTGGATGGAAATCCATATCTAGATTTCCAAATTGATTGGATTCTAGATCTAGAATCCAAATTGTTGTCTTAGTGTCTCCCTCTTTCTGTTCTAGCAATGGTGTTCGCATTTCCTAGCAGTCCCGAGCCTCTCTGTTACATCAGGAGGACTCAAAGTGCCTGCTCCAGAACTTTCTGCTTTGTGAAAGGCTTTTCATTGTGTTTTACTTGTGATTTGCTTTTTTTTTTTAAGTTGAAGTTGATCCATGAGGAGCAGGACTTCGAGAGCTTGGTTTCCCATAGCTCTGTGTCTTGTAGCTGGATTATCGCGTGCCACACAAGGTGTGAGCTCTGATCAAAACATCTCCTGAGGTTGGGGCCTTGCAGAGGTCTCTCTTCTCTGTGCCTTTTCCAGCGTCCAACCGCCTTGCTGAGCCCAAGCTATGGCCCCTCTCCTAGCAAGGGCAGTAATTCAGCATTTTCCCTCTCTCCAGCTGCCTAAAGCTGTCACACCGAGCCAACTCCTAATGTTTTTGGGGCTTTTTCTATCCGAGCCGATTGAAACGGACCCATGGATTTCAAAAGCCATTACTGGAGGGAGCCAAGTGACACACATGGATGGTGCAATTTCTTACAAATGACTGAAAAAATGAGTTTTGGGTTGAGATCAAACCTGGCGTGCTTCGTCCCAGAGGGATGCTGGTTAGGAAAGCTCCCACGTGGAGCACAGCCTGCAGGAAGGCAGTGAAGGAGTTTCAGCTGACGGGGTTTAACCTACCATATGGTAAACCTGGGCTTAGTGAGTCAATATTTAGGAGCAGGATGGGAAATGTGGAGCCATGTGAAGACATTTGATCTACCTTAGGACAAGTGCTTGAACAGTGTGGCTGCAGGGGCTGCCCAGGCAGATGTCCAGTTCAGACAGGAGGTGTCTGAGCAATAGGACATGGAACTCCCATCGTATGGGTGCACTGCAGCCTCTGTGCCACAGAGAAGGTCCTACCATGGCAGGGCTTAAAAAGACCCCACCAAAGCCATGCACTTGGAGTGTGATTTGCTATATGGAAAAGGAATTGCCCTGCAGGAGTGGTTTAAACTTCAGGCAAATTGTTTAACCCGAAGAGTTTGAGGAGTCTTTAGGTCCTATGGATAGTGATTTGAGAGACAGTAAGCGTGAACTTGCCAACAGATCTATACCAGCTGAGGCTGTGTGTGTCCCACTTTACATACTGAAAAATGTTTGGTTTTATATCAAGGATGCCTTAAAGCCACCAAGATGCATCAAGGTTTTGAGTGTCTCAAACTGAGATGCTATCTGAGTTCCAGGCAGGACCCAGCTGGGATGGGGCCGTGTGTGGTCATGTCTTTACTGAAATAATTAATGACTGTTTCAAGCTGACATGGGATTTTCCAGTAAGGGTTTGTTACCTGCCTTCCTCTGTCTACATAATTTTCCCTAAGCCGAAGAAAGTATAAAAACATTCCTGGTCTTATTTTGAAATGATAATGCTTACAAATAGTTCTGTAATGCTGAAGAGGAGAGAATCAGGTCCTTGCTGTCTGCACGCTTTGAAATGCACATAATGTGAGCCTAAAATCATTCCCTCTGCATACATCCCACCCAGAACAGCTTCCCTTCTCCTCCTGCAGATGATGAGGAGGGCTGATGAGATGAAGGCCAGTACTAACTTTTGTGTCTCAAGGAATGTGGGTCTTGAGGCCAACAAGTGGGTGATGCCTACCTTCCCTCTTCCCTTTGCTAGCTGCAGGGTCGTTTTGCTCTGCAGCCGGGGCTCCCTGGCACTGCTGTTCCCCACAGGTTTCGGGATGCTGGCAGGACGGGCAGGCAGGCACGCCAGAGTGCTGTCAGCAGCCACCAGCATTCCCGTGGGGACCATGGCACCTTGTGTGTTTTGACAGGGGACAGGCTGTTCTCCTGCTAATAGGCTGTTGGACATGGTGTTTGCTGCCTGGCGGGAGGAGAGGGTGGGAGTTTACAGACTCCAGGCACAGCTAAAGGTTAGGGATTTAGTGGTGGCACATCCATCCGGAGTGACAAGTGCGAGGATCAATACTCCCATGCATTATTGCTCCTGGGGGGCTGGAGGTCGGCTCGCGCCGTCTCGGCTGTGTGGGGCCGGTGCTGTCCTGCCAAGGCACGGGGGAGGCGGACTGGAAAATACAGCTTGCAGAGAGGCGAGATATGCTGCTTGGCTGGCATCAGGGAAGGAGCGAGCTGGCTTTTTAGGCTGCGTGCCATCAGTACGGTTGCAATTTGGGGACCCTCTCCAAACCAGAAGCTGCCACCTTGGCTTCTGTGCTCAGTCTGGGTTTGTTCCAGGAAGGCGAGTTGGCTTCCAAATATTTTCAGTTTCAATTTATTACATTTGTCTTTCCTGATCAGGGGAGGCAGAGGAGGAAAAAGGCTGGGCTGTTTGTTTATTTACACATGCAGCTTTTGCGGCATAGTCCAGAATTACAGAGCTTTAACTCCTTCAGTTTATGAGACAACTGAGAGGGGAAAGAATTATTAACACTTGCCAGCTTAACCACTCTAAAAATCCCATATGAAAGTTGTCTGTGTGGCCTTTCTTGCATACATACATGAGGATGCAGGTTTTAATTAGGTGATTCCAGCACACAGACAGCGTCATTGCAACAGTGATCCTAAAGCAAGCTCAATGCCCTCAAGCGCTTCATCCCACTCCATCCAGTTGGACCAGGCTGTAAATCATCCCACAGCGGACCGATGGACCCAAACCAAAGGATGCAGAACCAGGAGGACACAGCCCTGTTAGGAAACTCTGTGTAAGGTGTTGCAGCTGGGTTGCCAAGCCAGCCAGCCCGTTAAAATCCTTCCTAGGGGAACAAGAAGAGCTTGCGTTTGCATGTGTCACCTTCAGGCGAAGATAAATAATAATAATGAGGACAATGAGTGATTTAGAGGATTTTACCAGCATAATTAATGCTGATTTATATCACAGGGTAGCAGAGAGACAGGCTGTGATAGAACGAGTGGGTGAAGTTTCTGAATGAGACAGGGAAGGGGATGACAGTGGGGAATGAAAAATGAAATGTGCTTGCTAAAAAAAGCAAGCGGAGCTGGCTTGAGCACCACATGCAGCAAAGCAGGTGACATAAATAATACCAGCATATCTGCCATTCCTCTTAACAGGGATCACTCACTCTGTAATTAGATGGAGTTATTAGTGTCTTCGGTTGCTGTGTGAGGCGATATAGGGTCCTATAAGACAGAAAAGTATCTTTACATCTTATGAGTTCCTGAGAGTGCCAATTAAATGGCAGTGATGGAGGAAACTAGTTTAGTCTAGGTAAAAAGAATGACTGCCTGAGTTTATGACTTTGAGAGTGGGCTTCATAGGATCCAAATTAAATCACCTAACCTCTGGCTGGAGAACTTGTTCCTCAGATCCAGTCAGCAGCTCGTCAGGGAGCTGCTGGAATCACCAGGGCTCCCTGGGGTTCTCCTGGCATCCCAGGGGAGCCAGACAGCCCTGCAACTGCTGGCTTTTACCATGGCCCCAGTTGTGAACTCCTGAGCCATTGATTGCAATTCATTGACTGTGACTTCAAGACATCGCTGATCAGCATGAGCTATGACATGGTGCGTACCAGAGAGGTGAAGTGAAGCTGTCACCCTGCTCACTGGGCTGTCAAGGAAAAGGGGATCGTTTCTTTGACATGGTACCAATGCCTGCTCCTTGGAGCAGTGGGAGCTTCTGCACATCTGAAAATAACAACTATTTTTTTTTTTTTCTAATGTGAGCTTCATCTGGCAACAACCCCATTATGGAAACAACAGGTTAGATCAATGCAGAAGTATCTCCCAAACTCCCTCTGCTGGGAAGGAGGGCAGTCAGAAATCAATGGGGATCTTACTGGTTTGTGCAGCTGGCTGCCTGGAAGTAATCCCTGTAACGAGCTGCCCCCATTTCCTTGAGATGGGTTGCAGCATGGCTTTGGGGAGGAGGATGCTCGGAGAGCATTCTGACAGTCACCCAGGACATCCCACCCATGTGGGTAATGGCCTGCTGGCTTGCAGCCTCTGGCTCCCTGCCTGGCTCTGTTTATCCTTCTCCCGCACACAGTATCACCAGCCAGTGCCATCTCCCTGCTTTCTCTCCCAGTGCTGCCTTCCCTCCCACTGCTGCCACCCAAGTGATGGTTTGAGGCTTCCTGACGTCTGCTGTGTGTCCTCTGAGATGCGCAGCCTTGCCGGGGGGAGGCACATAGGCATACTGCAGTGAGACCACGGGCTGGTGCTTTCTCCAAACTCAAGGTAGCAACCACGATCTGACTGTAGGGATGACCTTCATCTGGCTGCTTCACACAGCGTGAGTGGACCAAGGAGGTTCTCTGACTCTCAGGGACTCAGTTTGAAAAAGTAATTTAACTAAAATGCACAAGGGACATATGCAGGACAAAGCTGACAGGGAGGGCTAGGGAGGTGGTAGGCTGGAAGGACATTAGGTACAAGAAAAACAACAAACTGGCCTTGGGACTGCTAAAATATTAATTGCGTTCTTCAGGCAAAGCATCTCTGCTCCCACTGTGCCGCCTGTGCTTAATGTCTTGATTCTCCTTCTACCCTTTTCTGCTAGCACTGGGCTGGATGAGTCCAAGTCTGTTTGCATGCCTTTAAAGAAGGAACAGTTCAGCATTTCAGAGTCTTTGCTCAGGAAAAGAGGGATTTTACCTCCCTGCAAGGCTCATAGCTGCTGGTTCACAACAAATTCCCTCCAGCACATGCTCCCAGGCTGAGGGAGATGTTGCGCCTGCTAGCCCAGGGACTCCCCCTTCATCACCTTCCTGCTTCTTCCCCTGACTGCTGCACTTTTGTCCCTCGTGCACCCCAGGCAGGTAGCTGAGGGCTCTTCATCCCTTGTCCTGGCCATGCCATCCTCTGTGTGTCCCACCACAGCGATGCTGGGGAGATGGCCAGTGGGCCTGCAGCCACACAAGCGGCTGAGCAAAGCCCCCACCACTCCGGAGTGGCTGTGCTGGTCTCCCTCCCCCAACCAGGAGTGCAAAAAGACACCATGACTCACTCCTTTTCCACAGGCAGCATTGCCAACTCTTGAAATACTTGGTGTTTTTCTTAGAGTCCTGGCTCCTGAAGCCATGTAATTACTTGAGCTTTCATTTTCTTTAAATAAAGCCCATTTCTAACACTTGTACTTGCAAAGGATAGCCAGAAAATGTGACCTTTTATGAGCTCAGAAGCTGCATAGTGAGAACCCCACCTTTATTCTTTCTTATTCTTTCTTTTTATGGATATTCTTTCACATCATGGTTTTTACAATCTTATCTTGCAGATTGGGGTTGCTGGAAGTTTTCTTTCTCTACCTGTAGAGTCTTGCAATATTGCAAATGATCTGGAGTTTGTGCCTTGGTGGTGTTGACTTCGCAGGTCTGTTGCCTTCAAGAATTTGTTTTAGATATTTTCCTGCTTGGTGATATGCAGTTTTGTGCAACTAAGGCAAGTAGAAAGCTAGCAAATCCCAAACTACACAACCCACTGCTGGTATGACTTGCCTCTGCACATCTTGGTTCCATCCCTTGTTTTGAATTCCATCAGAATACCCTGAGTTTACACTGGTCAAATTTAATTGTCTCCCAGAAGAGCCCAAGTTCTTTACGGGCTGTGTTCTGCTGAGTGCACAGTCCTACAGTCAGGCA
Source organism: Falco naumanni (assembly GCF_017639655.2). Classification (NCBI taxonomy): domain Eukaryota; kingdom Metazoa; phylum Chordata; class Aves; order Falconiformes; family Falconidae; genus Falco; species Falco naumanni. The sequence continues at coordinate 91,039,166 of NC_054054.1, read as the reverse complement.
AACCACAATCCCACGCTGCACCAGTCCCCATGCAGCAAATGTTCTGGTCCCAGCTTTGACATCTCTTGCTCCTTTTAACCCTGCATAGCAGGGCTGAAGATGCCATTTCTTCCTCCCTGCCCACAGATGCCATGAGGGTAAAAGCTGCAAATAATCCTTGTGATTTCTGGCCCAGGAAGCACTCCAAGATGCCCTGGGTTCTGTGCAGCTATGGACAGCACAAGTTTGGCTCTGGACCTTGTTCTGGACCAAGAGTATGACGTGCAATTTAAGCTGCTCTTCGAAACTTAAGAGGAGAAACAGGAGTGCTTTCTGTGGGTAATTTAGTCCATCCCAGCAGCAGACAAACCTCAGGTGAGAAGGGATGGGCAAAGCTGCCCTCTTCCCCTTGGTTTTGGGAGTGTCTGGACAGCTACTTGTCTATCCTCCAGCTCTGAGATTTATCACCAGGTGAGATGAAGAAGCTCATTTGATGCTGTGCTGTGCTATGGAGAAGTGGTGTTATCTGGTGACAAGGAAGGAAACCTGCAGATCCCACCCATCAGCATCAGGAACATGTGCAGGATGGAGATGCTACAAGATGATCCAATCCTGGGCAACACTCCAGTTACAGCTTTTGTTTTATGGGACAACAGAGACTGCAGCCACGAGACACAAAGGCACAGAAAGCCTCTGCAGCTGAAGGAACAACGTTGCGTTTTCCTTGCTCTGCTCATGAGCTTTGAAAATTTGTGTTGTGTCCTCAGCCACCACAAAATGGCAGCTAGCATGCATGGGCAGAGGACCAGGGAATTGCCTTTTGAAGTATTCCACTTATTTTAACAACAAACACCGGTGATCTCCAGCAAGTGAGAAGCTCACTATTAAAAGTAATCCAGAGACATTCCAAAACACATACTTGCTAGGGTGGGTGGTGGGCAGCATGCATTTTTAGCAACATCAATCAATGCACTGGCCAAAGTCACACATTCAAATCGAGACCTACAAAATATGGAAAAGTTTAAATAATTCTTGGAAGCATTCCAGAATTGGTCATTCAGTCTGCAGGACCTTTTATGAATAAAACTTTAACACAAGGCTGTGAAGGAAGCACCAAGATTCAGCCCATTGCTTTTCCAGGTCTGAATTTCCCATTCCAAGATGAATGACTTGGATTTTGGGGAGGGGAAAGTAGCAGAACCGGTTTGTCTCCTGGCTGGGAGGGTTTGGCTTTCAAGAACTCAGCTTGCAGGAACAGACAGCAATGTGAACTTTCTTCACTTGAGATTTCTCTTGGCCTGGATCTCCTTTTTATTCTCTATCATTTACGCCTTGATGACATAGTCAGGAAGTTGCCTTCATTCTACTGCAGGAGATGCTCTGCTCTCTCCACTGGAGACCTGATTGCCATGTAGTAGCCAAAGCCTGGAGATTGTGTAGATGTGCCCATTTTAGTTCTCTGGCTCTCATCTTTCCTCTCTTTCTCTCCCTCTCATCCATGCTAACAGAAATACTTTGTTCTTGAGGCTATGGAGCAGATGAAGACGAGTATGTCACTGCAAAAGCCACCAAAGTGACCTCCCTTTAGCGCAGATGTGTGTTCTGTAGTTCTGTGACCCCACTCCCACAGCAGCAGCAGCCAGTGGACAGCAGAAGAGAGAGGGACTCAGCACGGTGAGAGCTGCTCCTCTGCTTTTAATTAAAGCTGACTTGCTTCAGGTCTTCATAGGAAAAAAATCCAGAGCTTTCTCACTTCTGTTTTCCCTATCCACCAGCAGCAACCTTATGCAGAATCCCCTTTGCCACTGTTAAAAGAAGAATGAAGAAATAGTTGTGGGAAGTTGTGTTTCCCAACCAACTTACAAGTCAGAAGTCTCTGGAAAGGAGGGTAGAGGATGGATGGGAGCAGAATACATAGATGGTGGGTGTAGTCTTGTGTTACAAAGTGCAACATGCAAACCTTGGGCACAGCAAAACATCTTGCATCAAAACACCTCCTAATGGGCATCTGGCAGCTGCTGCATGGGGTCTCTTAGTGACCCCAGACATCAGGCCACAGGCACACCTTCCACCCGCCATAAAGGCAGTGATGTAGCACATTAATGCATCTTCCTTCCTGATGTTAGGAAAAGTAGTAAGGAGCTTTAATACAGATATGCATTCACTGACCTGTGATTCATGCCGAAGCAGTCAAGCACCTTCCACTTGGTTTTTATGTGGTTTTAAATGTTTTTTAGAAGTATCTGTTTATTACAGCTCAATAAAGTTTTATTTTGCGAAAAACCATGATTGATTTCCTCTGCTTTAAACAACAAACAGTCAATCTCCCCAGCTAGCACCTCCTCCTCAATTCATAAAAATGTGTTAACAATTCATTTAAAATTCATATACAAGCCAAGCACAGTTTATTCATGAAGTTACACAAATTAATACAAAGCAGCACACTGCCTAAGCCTGGCATAAAGTCAAAGCATGCTCTGAAGGCCTCCCTCTGCTGTACAATACGTCCATGTGTTCTTGGAAACTGCCCTCCCGTCTGGCGGTTCGGCCATCGACAGATAGCGTTTCCAGTTTCCCCCTCCCCTGCCTGTTTCACCCTGCACGCCTGATGGAAACACGATGCAGAGCAACAATTAAAGTCTCCAGCTGCACAGGACTTGGTGCACCTTCCAGGTCTGGTCACCCTCTAAAACGTGCATTTGAGAGTTGACTTCCACGTGCCATGGTGATCACTGTGTTTTTCCTTTCCGCTGTGTAGGTGGCCAGAAAAATTGTGTTGTGAGCTTGGGAAACAGAGGTGGTTTGACCGCCAGGGGTGGTAGTCAGTTTTGTGAGTCTGTTAGTTAGGAAGCTCTCATGCAAGGAAGACACCTGCTCGGATGTTCAGCTAGAACAGGTACAGGTGAAACCTGAGCAATTCACAGGTAGGTGTGTAACAGTGAGAAACCACTTTTCCTATGTGGTGTTGCGGGTAGAAGCATCTGTCCCATCTGTCACTATTCAGCAAATCTGCCACATCAGATCCTTCTGTTGGCTCCCCACCAGCCTGACCTGCATGCCTGGGCAGTGGGGTGCGCTCAGGTCCGTGCTGCTCTCGGAAGATGTTTCCTTAGTGCGATTTTCCGACCCTGACCCAGGGTCCCTGGAGGTTGTTCCACCAGCCTCTCCTCTACCACTGCAGGAGCACATGCAAATCTGTCACCTGGAGGCCCTAATTGGACTTGACCTCACAAGCCTCAGCTGGGGCTTCCACCCATCCCTCCTCTTCCCATGGCCCTGGAGTTCTATTTAAGGGCAGTCTGAGTCTTTGTTCCCTCCCTGGGCTATGTTGTAGGTGTCCCTGGTGTGCCCCTGGCCTCCTGGATGGGCTGTGGGTATATGCTGAATGTGGCTTGCCTCCCACCCTGCCTCTGGCATGCAGTGAGCCTTCTGCTGTAGGTATTTTGTCTCTAACCTGACCTCCTCCATGAACTTCAGACTTGTAAGTAACTTGCCTCTTGTTCTGGCTAGACCTGGAACCTCTGCTGTAGGTAGTCTGTCTATATTCCTGTGTTCTGGATAGACCCCTTGCCTCTAGTCCTGTCTGGCTTCGTCTTCTGCTCTGGGTTGGCTCTGAACTTGACTTGTCTAGTCTAATACTAGTCTAATACTAGTCTAATACTAGTCTAATACTAGTCTAATACTAGTCTAATACTAGTCTAATACTAGTCTAATACTAGTCTAATACTAGTCTAATACTAGTCTAATACTAGTCTAATACTAGTCTAATACTAGTCTAATACGACTTGTTTGTCTGAGACTGTCAGTGGCCCCTGCTATACTCAGACCCTGCAGAGCAGCACCCTACTGGTGAGGGCATTGCCTGTGCTGGGGTCACCCTCAGCTCCCAGCTCGCCCCCCCTCCTGGGGCAATCATGTTCCTGCTGCTCCTCAGCAGGTTCACCTCCCGGAGCTGAAGCCACCCAGAGCAACATGCCATCTCTGCTGGGCTTCCAGGTGCCCGCTGCAGTCACTGGAGAAGAATGTGTGGCTCCAGAGGGCTGGCCACCCATCTGAAGAAAGGTGGGCAAGAAATACAGGAGCTATTTCCATTGGCAGTAAATGGAGTTGAGTTTATGTCGGACTGAGCTCCTGTGCCTTGAACCAGGCTAACGAGTAAAAATAGTGTCACCTCAAATGCCAGAGGTAGCAACCTTGGGCTGCTGTCCCTGCTGCCCTCTCCTTCGTGGTGTCTCTGCTTCCATAGCTGCTTGTCTAGCGCTGGCTGAGTCAGTATCCTCGCTGCAGAAGAGTCTGGGTCCTGAGCCACAGAGCATCTGGGCTTCTGCTGATGGGGCTGGGACAGTGGCACAGCACTACATCTGCCATCCACAGCAGCGCTGGCAGCTGCAGCCTGGGCAGAGGGGCTGAGAAGCTTTTTGGTCTGGATGGTATTTAAGAGTACGTAGTTCTGAAATGCCTTCACCCAGCAGGTAGTGTCTCATAATGCACAAAGAAAGCCTTTGCTAGAGAGGACAAAACCAAAGCAAAACTGTGTGATACTGCGCTGTCTGTCTGGAGGGAGTGGGGGTTTGGCTCGTTGGACGGTTCAGGTCAAGCATGCAAAAATGATTCTGAAAGAGTCAATGTTTTCAGAATGAATTTTGTATTTGAGATGCTGAGATCTTGTTAAACAAAGTATTGGGAAATAGATACTTCCACTCAAGCGTTTCCTTATATCTAAGAAAAAAATATTATTAATTCTTTAATTTGTTTCATTGTTTTACTTTTCAGCTGGCTGAAATAACCGCTGCCATTTTCCAGAACTGTTGGTGCGAAGGTCAGTTAGTCACACTGCTCTTAAGGCAAAGCAAAATGTGTCTGAGCTTGCTCCTTCAGTGACATTGCAAAGGCACAGAACTCATGCAGAGGGTTTCCTGCAAGTTTGTGCTTGGACACCACCATCAGCTGCCCTTCACTGGAGGCACTGCGTACCGGCAGCACTGCTCCCTGACATCAGCTTTCCCTCTGCAAGGGCTGGAATGATGCAATTTTAATGTTACAACAGTAATGCTTTTTTTGGGGGAAAAGTGATACAGTTAAATATTTTGGCCAGCGTTTAGGGCTAGATTCTCTATGGTAGTATCCAGCATTGCTCTGCAGTTTAGATTGATTTATAGCAATGATTTGATCTCCTGCATGTGTGTGTATGAATATGTACTCAGCTCTGTTTCTCCTTTCTTCCTTTCCAGTAAGAGACAAGCCAAGAAAGTAAATGCTGAAAGGCTACTTTGTACGGGAAGCCTGGGGTTTCTTCCCCTTACTGCCTTGTCAGCACAGTACCTGCTCCTGCACCCGAGCAAAGCCCTGAAGTCATCTCATTTGTCAGCAAGAAGAGGGGGGGGGCTGGGGCACATTGGTCATCCTTGATGGAGGAACCTGAAGTGGTAGGAAGGAAACTGCAAGGCCAGGTGGGACTTCAGGAAACATCCCTTGCTGCCACCACCTGTGCCCTTCTGAGCAGGGAGTGCTCAGGTCCACTGAAGAGCTCGAGTGTTGCTTGATGTTATCAATAAATTGTCAGCCTGAATTTCTCGGCGTTGCTGAGGGTCACTGGCTGCGGTGTTGCAGGCACCTTCCCTGGGGAGGCTGTGCAGCAGCCAGCAAGGAGGGTTCTGGATGTGCAGCATAGCCACCTGAGCCAAGAGCATCGCCTGTCCTGTCCGGAGGGACAGAGGTGTGGATGTTTGTGGCTTTCTGAACTCCAGCCTCTTCCACAGGGACCCTGTGAGATTTGTGATTGACAACATCAAATATCCAGCATGCCTGCTCCTTCCCCCCCACCCCCTCCTGCTGGCCTCTTATCTAAAGTGCTTTCTCCTGCCTCCAGCAGCTGAGTTTCATCACACCAGGGAGGTCCGGCAGCCTGCTTACCCCTTGTTAAAATCCACTGCTCCCAGAGTAGTAGTTGGCCACAAAATGCTGCAGTTGCTTTTTGGCTGGAAGCAAAGTCCTCTTCCCCAGCCCCTGGGGGAGTCGCCAGGGGGGCTGAATTGCATTGAGATGCTGTTTTGAGCTGCAGTTTCCCCAGGGCTACCAAGATGGAAGGGAATGATCCTTTCCAAGGTGCTTGGTCTTGCCTGTGGTGAAATGCAGTTGGAGTCTGGCCCTAGCTCTGAATCGGCTGCAAACCCAAGGGAAATCCTTGGCACCGGCTTCAAAAAAAACCTCCTGTGCTTCTGGGCAAGGCAGGACCTGAGCATGGCTTGGCTTTGCAGGCTTGCTTGCCTGCTGGAGAGCAGACCTGCACTGGAAAGTCCCTGTGGGAACATTTAGATAGTTTCAAGCAAGATAAATCTACTGCATGTAGGAGAGATGTGGGGATGAGGAGGTAGATATTTCATCAGCTTTGGCTGAGTTAAAAAAAAAAAAATAGTGGCTTATGTCTAGCTGTTTGCAATCTCTGAGCTGCAGATTCCCCCCGGGTTCCCCGTGAGCCCTGCACAGGCATTTTAAGCTCCTGATGGCAGGCTGGCTTTCCCTAGGTACCTCTGGAGCAGTCCGTGGCTCTGGGAAGGTCTGATAATCACCAGCTGAGAACTTTGTTGTGCAGGATGGTACAGTAAAGGTCGCACCTCTACCCTGCCTGTGCCACCATTGCTGAGACGCACTTGTGACCTTCAGCACTCGCAGTGTGTGTGTCTAAAAAAGCTGAGGCCATTGTGTTGAGGACTTCTCGTTTTCCAGGTTTGTTACAGAGTCTGTTTGCGATGTCAGTGCTCAGTAACTGGGAGTAGTGTTTGCTGAGGTCAGACAAGAGTGCTTTTGAGACCTTTTCATTCTTCTTTTATAGCAAAAAGGCTGGGAAATGCCGTGGTGATGGAGCATAGTCCCAGTTCCCCATTTGCCAAAGGTGGTGCGAGTCCAGAACTGCACTCCAAGGTAAGAAATGATGTGCCATGTGTCTTAGCAAACTGTAGCTCTCCAAGATGGATATCTGAGTGCCCTCTATAGCCAATGGAGCGATGTGGTGGGGATCTCTCCTTGTAGATCTACTGTCTGTTGACGGCAGAAGGCGGCCACACAGTCAGCGTAGATGAGACACTTCACTGCAGATGGTTAAGCTTAAGCAAAATGCATCTATATTACACTCTCTTGAATTAAATTCCCAATTGTTTTGGGAACCTATTGCATAGAGGAAAAAGTAGATCACATTTCACCAGGCAATGCCTGAGCTGAAAAACTGGAGCTGGTTTTTATAGAAGACACAGCTGATTTTTCTCCCAACATGTGTTCTTTTTTTTTTTTTTTTTTTTTAAGGAAAGTGAAAAGGAAATCCTTGCAGGTTAGTCCTCAGTGGAGAAAGGGAGCGTGAGTGAAGGCAGACTGAGAGAAGATGGTCATTCCTGTGGCCAGCAGCAGTAGGAGAGGGCACTGAGAGCTGCTGCTGTTCCTCTAAGGGCCACAGCTGAACCCTGGGAGAAAGGTGGGGAGTTGGATAACTGGGGATCTCCAGGGCAAACTCTTCGCATCTGCTGGATTCCAGCTGAACATGGGGTACCCACTTTGCGTTTGGGTTTTTCTGAAGGCTCTGGCATCAGCTCAGGGCTGGGAGAAGAGACTAGAAAAGAGAAGCAGGAAAAAAGGTAGTGCTAGAGCTGGAAACTTGGGGGATAGTGAAGCTGAAGGTAAGTGTCACTCCAGGATGAACAAAGAAAGAAAAAGAAATCCAGGTGAGAGGATGGCAGGGGCCTGACTGGTATGAAGAATGAATCTTTGACTCACCAGAAAAAAATGAAGGGTTTTTTTTCTTCCAATCCCATCCTGAACTGAGAAAAAGCCAGTATCCTAGAATTTCCGCACATTCAATTCCAAAAGGAAAAAAACCTCTTAGAGTAGTCAACAAATTCCATTTTGGTAGAAAAGTTGATTTGTTTTGAGTTGAATGTAGAAAATGAATGTCAAAGAAAAGTCATTTCGAACCAAGAAAGTCCATCCTTTTCATTGGGGAAAATGTCAAAAGGGCACGCTGACATTTACATTTTTTTCTCTCTCTACTTTGTTCCTGAACAAAAATTTGCCAAAGCCAACAGGGTGTCGTTTTCTGATGGAAATCTGTTTTGACAAAATTTTTCCAACCAGCTTCACTAGCTACACACAAACATTTCCACGCTCTATTCCAATCTGGATTTGGCAGGGAGAGGGGGTAAGGATGAAGAGGGGTTATTCTTTTCAGTACCTGTCAGTGATGTATCGCCCTGTCAAAGGACCCAATACTGCTACAGGCATCCTGCTTCCAGGGAGATCTCAGACCAAGGTTCACTCTGGCTGGCTGGCTGAGCTGGGCAGGAATTAAAGCACTCGGTGTGAAATGCTCACCAGGCAGTTGACTGAGGGCTGGATAGCTGCTGATCCAAAGTTAGGTCCCTGTTAGACTTCAAGTGGGGTGGGATGCCAGTATTTTTTCTGCATCTATTTCCTACTGCCCCCAGTAACAGAAGACCTCTTGGAGTGTGTATCACGCTTGGGGCTGGCTCGGAAGTTCATCTAGTTGTTCAAGCTGTAGCCCATAAGCATCTACTCTCTGGCAACATGGACTGGGGTATCACTAGGAGGAAAGTCCTCAGAGATTTTTTCTTCAGCTGGGCTGAAGTGCAGTTGCAGCTTACCTGAATGGGCCAACATAGGTAACGCACGCCACTTCTGCTTTTCGGGGGCTCTTCTGCTAACTTACACGTCTCTCTTACAGGTTTTCTTGTGGGTTTTCTCCCAGCTTTATCATGCAGCTCCTGGATTGCTGTAGAGATACCAAATGAAGACGGGAATCTTTCTGGCTCAAGTCAAAGGCAAGGTAAGTGTCTTATTCAGCTGTTCTTGCTTTTTCTACTGTCCTTGGCTAAAAGGCTGGTGCCTCTAGAGATGGTTAAGGAGGTGGAAAGACTCTTCTTGAGGATTCAATCCACTTTCTCATTATGGTTACATTAGACAACACTTCTAGATTGCCACTGTTAAATGGAACTGATTCTACTTCAAATATCCTGTAGAAATGTGTTTCAGTGAATACAGGAGGATGAGCATGTGTAGTTTGCTCTTCTCTGGTGATGGAGACCAAGGTATGTGGTTATAGAAGAATTTTGGGAAGGAGGGAAAAGATTCACACAGCTCTGTACTTCTGGGTGACATCATCAGCTTGTCTTTAAGGAAAGGACCTCCTTGACAGCCTCAGGCTACAGATCACAGCCAGCTCCTACCTGCTGACAAGGTGCTGCTGAGATGTGTGACAACTGCAGATGGCTATCAGCTCCCAGAGATTGCTTGTCCATGCTTTCCTGTCCCTTCACTGACTGGCACCAAGGGAAAGTGACGGCTGGACCACCATCTGACCAGGCAAGAAAAATAGTAGCAAAAATGCAAAGGGAGACATCTGAAATGATTTTTCCTTTGTTTCATTTGTGAACAGCTGAGATGTGTGATAGTTTTGGTACTACACAGTTTCCCCACCGCCTGAGCTGTTCCTTGGTGTAATTTGTTCAGCCAAAAGCTCCAATGACCAAGTTTAACTCTTCCTGCAGAATGTGCCTGCTTCCCCAGACCTCCTCACCCTGCTTTAAATATGCATCTGAGATCCCATGGCTCATTAGCTGCTCTTGTGGTGATGGTGTAACTGCTTGCTGATAGCTGTCTTAGCCTGGACCATGTGCTTCTGCACCAAACACTGTATCAGCTGTTCTGTGAGCACAGAACCTGAGATGCAGAGTAGGGAGCTCTACTTATAGCCAGTTTTGAGAAAACATCTATTCATCTCAAAATCTACAGTGCCAGTCAGTTCTGCTTCTTTTCTCCCTAGTGTACCTGCTGGGTTGGAGGCAAAAGTTGATAATCTTCTGTGTCATGGCTGCAGAAACGTATTTAGTCTGTTCTTGTGTAGCTCTTCTCAAACCAGCAGCCTGGGAACTGGGCATCCCAAATAATACTTCATAGGTATCTGTGAGGTCCAGGTACCTGCTTATCTTTGGATATTTGCAGATCAAACAATGTATATTCTTGCTGTAATCCATCTGTACAACACTTAAATCCAGCCCATGTGAAGGAAGAGGTTTGCATGTCTCTCACATTACCTTGTGGGATGGTGCTGGGGGGAACCATCCTCCTGGGGATTGAGAGGAGGGTCCAGACTGTGCTGGCAGACTGCCCTGGGCAGGAGGACAGCCCAGCTTGTGCTTCAGCTCTGAATACATGGGGCTTGAAAAAAAAAACCCAAACAAACCACCACCACCAAAAAACAAAAAAAAAACCCAACCCCAAGCACAAGTGCTTGGACGTTACTGGCAGAAAAAAAAAGCCACAGCAGCAATAAAATTAATTTCCTTCTCTAATATATACAAGACTTTCTCCAAGAGAATTATGACCCAAGCTGATCAAAGTCTGTAAGTGGTACTTATGCTATCAGTTTCACCCCCTTAATGCCCTCCTGTCAAAACAAAATCCCTTCGAAAGGCTTTGAGGAAAATCACATGAGCATAATGGCTTTCAAAAAAATGGCCCTAAGTACTCAGTAACATATACAGAGAAGACTATTAGATTGGTTGGTGTAATTGTACTTATATTTAAATGTAAACATTCTTATATGAGCAAGTTACTGCTTACCCACAGAGCAGAGCACAGCGGATCGGGCTGAAAATGCTTGAGTTATCAAGAGAAAGGAGGGGAGGGGCTGGCAGCAGTCGGAACTTTGCCCTAGGACAGGATGGTGACTTTAGGCAGAATTAGATAAAAGGGGAAGGGAAGGGGCAGGGGAAGGATGGTGCTTATTAAAGACCAGTTCTCAGATATACAGAGAGGGATGAAATTCAGGGGGGGTACATTTGTACTGCCACGCTGCTCTCAGGTACGAGTTGGAAACGTCAAACTATCTGATCCTTTATCTACTGTAACGTGTTTGAGTGCATTCTTGGTGAATTTAGTGCTGCTCTGACAGCTCTGGGAACTGCAGTCCTCTGTGTGTTCCCAGAATAGATGCACCAGGCAGTGCTGTGTCCAGAGCGAGGGGTGCTGAGGAGGCTCCATCTGCTCAGACCAAGCCATGACCATTCAAGGTGGGTGGGTACAATAAAGATGATGTCTCAAATACCCAGTTTTCAATACCATTAGCACGGGGAGGTTGTGCAGACACAGCTCTGGTTAAGAGCTACTTTCCATCACTTGAGGGTTTGTTGATAGACCTGTAGGGAAGGGCATATTTTGGTCCTCAGCATCTCCACAGAGGTACCCTGTCACCCTGTGGAGTGATGACAGTCACAGTGCTGGCTCTGTTGCTGCAGCCTTCTGCAGGCACCTCCTGACTCAGTGTTGAGCACTCCTGATACATGCTCTGCCCTTTTCCCATCACTATTTGGGAACCCTTCAGCTCTTCACCCCCTTTTCTAGGGGCAGCAATGCCCCAGGTGTGTTCAACAGCTGGGAAAGGATGAACTCGCCTGTCAGTGGGTTCAGAATCTGGATGGTCTTAAATGGGGGCTGTTTGGAGGCGTACTGATGTAATGGTAGCAAAGCTGAGCATCGTTGGTGGTTTGGATTCTTTTGAGTGGAAAAGCTGCTTCTGAGGGTCGATGCAATTTCTGTTTCATCCTGTGCAAACCAAAAACAGGCACAGTGTCCAGGGAAGAGCCCAGCACTCGTTTCTTCAGTCCTTGATTTCCCCCTCCTCCTCAGTTTTGCATTGCTCCCCTCTCAGGCTGATACCAAAAGATCATTCCCTGGAGTCTCCCTTCTCATTCCCGTGGGTTTCTACCCTTTCTTTGTGCCCTGTAAACTATATCACCTCCTTACCACATGACTCTTCTCCCTGGGAACACCAGCTCAGTCTACCAAAAAGTGGGATCAGGCCAGCTGGGTAAAAGGCTTTTTTTGACAGAAGCCTGACATATTTCAAAGGCTTTCTGGAAAAAAATAAATTCAAAACAACCCAACAAAATAATCCCAACAAACGCATACGGTTCCTATTATTTTTATTTTTTTTTTGGTGAGTTGAAAACAAGTCTTCCCTGACTGTCCTTCTTTTGTGCTGGGGTAGAAACCAAGTCTGCTGGAGTCAATGAGAAGATATTCATAGATCAGGCTCGTCCAGATTCCTAACATCTCATAGAGGTATTTCCCTATCTGTCCCTCTTTCCTGGACTTACTGTCTTGCTCTCCCTTTGGAGGAAATTCCTTTCCTGGTGATAACCATGTCTCTAGCTCATATTTCCTTTTTCTTGTTGACAGTTTTAAACCAATAGATTTATGGACTTTGAAGTAATAGAAATATTTAAGACATACCTACTCTTTCCCTTATCTAGAACAGGCTAGGATTATTCTTTTTCAAGACACTGCACTTGTAAAGGGTGACATTTGCCTTTCAAGCCATCTTCTGGTAAGCCAACCTTAGTTTGCTTAATGAGGATTTTGGTAACCTCTGCTTATTCATGTATAGAACCAAGTGTTATTACCAGTTTCATCCCGGTGGGTTCCACAGCTTTTCTGGCTTTAACCACAGTGGGGACTGAAGAGCTGAACTTATACTTTGGGTGACCTCAGTAAACTGCTAATGCCCAGCATCTCTGATGGGTATGGGAGATTTGGGGTCGAGGGCAGGGGAACAGATGACATGGTCAGTGGAGCTGTTTGCAATTATTTTCCATGAAGGCTGGCTAGGACATCAGACTGAGCTAGCAGGTCCATACCCTGCTCGCCCAAATGCCCTGCTCTCATCTGAGAATGCCACACCGCTTCTCAAACCTCAGCTTCTTTTCTGAGTTTCATTCTTCAAAATATGAAGAGCCTTGCTCACAAAGTGATGTAGGCTGGATGGCAGGGTCAGAAGTAGCCAGCGATGGGGGGTACACAGATGTACTCTTGTGTCTTGACTAAATCGGGCAAGGAGCCTGATTTGGCTGATTTAACCTATAGCCCACCCCCAGGGGGGGTGTCCTGGGGAAACAGGTCTTACCCAAGCAGTTCTCAGGGGGCTGGGCTGGGCATGCCGGAGCATTGCTCTCCTTTTCAGACCAAGGGTCTAGTGAGTGTAAATTCCTCCTTGTGGACTTCACAGATAGGGACAGACTTTCTTCACCTTTTTGCTTGCTTTCTCTGCTGGATCCCTAATTAATGAAAAAGGGAGGGAAGAGTGGGGAGACCTTTTCTATAGAAAGTGGTTCTCTGTCATGCAGGAGATGGCTGGACAGGACGGGGCTATATCTAAGACATGTTCACCCATGTGCTGATTTAATGCAGCAAATCCTGTAAAAGACTGGAGTTAGAGGCAGTAACAGCGGTAGCAGCAACTTCCCACATTAATATGAGTGCTGTGGTCTGGGGGGTGTGAAATCACTCAGCACTAATGACTGACACCTCCCAGTACTTCCCAGGGGCATGGGAGGAATGCTGCAGGGAAGACAGCTTTGGTGTTAATTAAACCTTGCATAGCTGTAACCTCCAGTGAGCATAATTTGGCAAACTCCTGTGGCAAAGGTGTCCCAGGTGTGGCTGGACTTAGGGGAGGTTGTACCTTAGTTACAGCAGTTCAAAACTCCAAAAGTGATGCTGCAAAGACAGCTGTGGATAAAGACAGAACATCCCTGCTGTGTGCTGGTGGCAGGTGTGAGGTTTGTCTTTTCATGCTGCCCACCAAGCAGACGCTGGGCAGCTTCTCCAGCACGATCCTGAGACCATACATCCTGCTCCTTGACAGCAGTATGGAAAGCAGGATTTTCTGGTGGAATGGGGGATTGTGTGAAGGCATTGGAGGATCCTTGGATCCCTCTGGTGGGTGCTGCATGGTTTGCATTTCTCGTGAGAGGAGAGAGCCAGGCTGACCCCCCAAACAGCACTTTGCCCAGGTGAGAGGATCGAAAGAGTTATCCTGAAGCATCTGGGACAGCTTTGAGTACCAAAGCTGCTATGGAGGATCCACTCTTGGGATAAGAGGTCTTTAATCCACTCCATCCCTAGCCTGCTAGTGTTCCTGTCTGAAGATGACTCAGTACTGGAAACAAAGCAAGTTGGAGGGGTCTGTGTCCAAATGGACACGCATCTGCATAAACAGTATTTACCGCCGTGGTGAGCAGCAGATTGCATGGCACGTTTTGTTCGAGCATTTCTCCCCGTTCCATACGGCTGGTGTCTCTGAGATGCAGTGCTTGAGCAAGAGGCGGTGCAGGGAAATTGCATGCTGGCGTTTCCCCAGCTTTATCAGCTGTGGGCTTAAAAAAAATAAATCATCTTCCAAGGCTATAAATCCAGAACCTTTCACCAACTCTTACAGTAACTCACATGTGCAGAACAACAGCAGGCTGTTTATCCAAACTAGCAAAAGCATGTGTAGCAGAGTTAATGATTTTGCAGCAGCACTAGTCACCTACTGGCTTGTGAGGCTGGGAGCTGTACTGCTGCCCCAGAGCATGGGAGAGGAAAGCAGAGGCTTCAGGGTAAGATAAACTACATTTCCTCTTCTAAAAATGAGGCTGGGATGTTTTTCAAGGGTTATTTTTTTTTTTAAGATCCCAACTTTTTTTCTTCTTGCTTTACTCCATGCTGTCTGTTAGCTGTGATTTATAAAGATCAGCTTTCAAAGCTGTAGAAATTGGTACTGTAAGGGTTAACCTTCTGATGTGCTGGGATGTTCCTCTCTCCTCTTGATCCCCAGGTCTTGGCTCTGTTAAATATCTCCCCCTCTCTTTTACATTCAGATCCTTTTTTACAAGGTTGGGCTTGGGAATTTCAGCCCAGCCAAGAGCCATCTTCCCATCCATTAAGGCTTCATGACAGCAGGTAACAATATCACTTAAAAGGACAAAATTGCACCATTATTCCCCCCCCCCCCCCCTCAAATTATACTTGCTGACAACTGCATCTGAGCACAACGTGGGAGGAAGCAGCTGCCCCCCTTTCTTTGCCACTTGCCTGCATCTGCACCTACATGGGCCTGTTTTGGGGAGCAAAGGCAGAGCCGAGCCCAGCGGCCACAGATGCTTATTGGGGACTGCAAGACTGTTTGCTCAGAGATCTTTGCAGTTGAGCGTTAGCCATCTCACCCCCCAAGAGGAGCTGAAGATACTCCTTTTTATCAGCCTGCTGCTGACCTCTTACCCTGCATCAGGCCAGTGAAGGCTGGATCATGTCTTGGCTAATCACTGTGGCTGCAGAGCCCGAAGGTCTGCATCTACAGCGGGATGCGATGAGCTCACTTTCTCAGCCTGCCTTGCCCCTGCCCCCTCCCTGCCTTCATTTCTCCTCTCTGCTGACTCAGTCTCATGTTTCTCACATCTTTATTTCCACGCTTTGCCATGCCGGCTGCCCCGTCTCACACATCTTGTGCATCTTTGCTATCTCCCCCATCTCGCAGGGTGCAGGTTGCTCTCACCCCGCCGGCCATGCTCGTGTGTGGTCCTCCACCTGGGAGAAACAAGGGCCGAGTGGTGTAATTTTGTCTCTCCTGCCTGGGCACTATTTAGTGCTAACAATAACAGTCAGAGGAAGGTCTCTTGCAAGGGGAGATCAAACGGGAGGTGGAATGTTGGGCTGGACAGTGCTGGGAGAGCAGCCCAGGAGATGCCAGCATGCTGCAAGGGCAGAGAAGGAGGCATTTTCTTTCTTCCTTTCTTTCCAAACATCTAGTCTGTCTGCAAGAACGATGCAGAGAAATAAGTAACCCTGGTACCTTTTTAGTTTTTGAAAAGCAGTTTAAAAAAAGAAAGTCCTCAGACCTGAAGGCATGCACACAGAGGCTCCTAGACTCTATCTACAATTCTTTTTAAGATTTATTTCTCCCAGAAATATTAATGTAAAACACTTACCATCTTCCTAGGAGTCCTTCCCCTAAACCCATTTCACTACAGAGTTGGCTTCAGCTGTGGCAGCATCCCCACAAAACCCCCTCACCTTTGTTAGGAGCTGCTTATAACTCACACTACTTCTGCTCTGGCTTTCAGATTGCTAAGCCTCCCAATTTCCAGTGAAATCCTCTCTGTGTGATTATTGGAGGAGCAGCGTCCCCTGTAACTCCCCAGAAACCTTCAGCAAGCCTGGATAGGATAAGAATATCTCCTCTAATTTGCTACTAATGAGTTACAGCGTGATTGAATTTGCAGAGTGCTGGGTCACTGCATGGTGTATTAATGCACATGGTTGTGTTAGTGTTGCAGCTTGGACCTGGGCTATGCCAGTGCTCCTACTGCAATTAAGGGGCTGAGGTTTATGGCTTGTCCTTTGGCTTGTAAATCAGCTGAAAACTAGTCCCAAATGTCCAGAGTCTGTCTCAAACCTTGCTCTGAAGGGCAGGAAAGCCTAATGCTAAGGGATATAGAGGCACCTGCAGTCGTGCTACCATCCCATCTCCCTGCTATGTCCCAGCCAGGCACCATGGACACCTTGTGCTGTGCATGTCGGAGGGCTGTTGGCTCGAGGGGAGACTTTGTGGCTTCTGGCCTGTGGTCCCTGGCCCTGCTGAAGTCCCCACACCCTAAAGGACACCCACTGTTAGACACTGCTGCTGCAGAAATAGCTCCTGTGCCTTCAAAGGCAGGGAGTTCCTCTGGCAGGGTAGCTCTTAATATGTAAATACTTAGTTTTTTAAAGGGTGGAAGAGATTGGGACCCATGTAACCCTTTGGCGAACTCTTCCAGTCTCTCCCTAGGCTTTTTGATATCTTTTTTTCCTGTGCTTTTAGGGGGAATCATCTAAAGGAGACTGCTCTCATTCAAGATTAAGGAATCAGTATTTTAAATACAACTTGACTCATAATTTTATCAATTGATTCGATTTATGGCTAGTTTGAAAATGGCTCTTTCAGAACTCTCCCCAAACCTGTGATTTCCAGAAGCACAGTCCCCTCTGCCCCTGCACACTGCTCCATGACTGATGGCTCTGCACTGAGTACGCCAAGCCCCAGGACCCTCCTCCAACCCTGGGGCCAGGCAGGGCCAGGGGCTCGTGCAGGCTGCCATCAGCACCCAGGCAAGTGGGGGGGTGCCAGTACCTTTTAGCAGGTAGAAGAGTGAGCTGCTTTCCCTGCACCAAATCCCTCCCCCAGCACCTGTCAGATCTTTTTCATCACACCTCATATGGAAAATCAGTGTTAGCACCCTCCCTCTACCCTGTATTTTCAGGTGGGGAAACTGAGGCATTTGCAAACTAAGTGAGCTTCCTTAATTGCACCCAGGGTGGCTGACTTCAGTGGGTGACACAAATGCAGACAAAGGCAGAATTTAGTTGTTAAAATAAATTAAAGGTTGTAGGACACTCCTACAGCCTCTGATTTTTTCCTCTTATCCAGCTTTAGGATGCCAGAGAAGACACAGGTCCTCCCACAAACACTGCTGTGCCTGGAAGGACTTATTTCCAACAAGTTCCTTGTAGTGTCAGCCTCTCCTCCAGCTACCAACCATGAGAAATCCAACTTTTTGCAATTAACCCCTGCAGAAGTTGAATGCCAAGTTAAAAACCAGGTGAAATCAGGACTTGGATCCTAGTGCTGACCCTGCTTCCGCACACCTTGCTGGCTGCGAGGCTGCTGCTGTCCTTTTCCAGGCTCCCTGCTCTGCAGCTGGGAGGGAGCACCCCTGTCTGCCTGTCCGTCCGCTCCTGTCTATCCGTGGGCTGACAGAGATGGATCGTGGCAGTGCTGGGAACGTGCTGT
Source organism: Falco naumanni (assembly GCF_017639655.2). NCBI lineage: Eukaryota > Metazoa > Chordata > Aves > Falconiformes > Falconidae > Falco > Falco naumanni. The sequence goes on along the minus strand of NC_054054.1, from coordinate 91,021,534 downwards.
CAGGCTCGGGCTTTCTTTCCAGGAGAAAGCTGCAGGCCTTGAGGGAGCCCTGTGATGAAGATGTAAAAGCAGTGTTTGACACGCCAGCTCCTTTGCTGGGGCAACTGCGGCTCGCGTCAGCCGCCTGCCATCCAGGAGCATGACAGTCGCTGCCTAAAAGGGTCATTGTGCTCCGTGGCCCCTTTCCTGCCTGCAAGAAATAGCCTGGGCATCACAGGGGACACCACAACAGGACATCTGCTCAGAGAAAAGCTGCAAGAACCATTTTGCCAGGGGGGACACAGGGTAAAAAGCTCATGAAAACAGCCAGGAAGCATTGCAGGTGAGTGAGATGCAGAGAGAAATGCTCGTTTCCCTGCAAAAGGGGAGAAGGATCAGCAACGAGCAAACAACCCCCTCGTGGCAGAGCCCCACGGGCCCGCACCCGAAGGAGTTAATTCCCCAACCAGTGCACTAAGTGGTCAGCAGCCCAATAAATTATGCCCTCGAAAGACAAACCACAATCATCATTAGTCACGGCTCATTGGCCTGTTAAGGCTCCTCAGTGAAGTTTATCTCTTCCCTCCTGTCCACCGGCAGCCATATTTCATGCTCCGAAAACAGATGACCCCCGGGGTCAGCAAAATGAAAGCCCCATTCAACAGGTCTGCGAAGGACTCGCCACAGAAAAAAACGGCTGAGGTCAAAATAACATTGAGATACTGCCAGACCTTCAGCCGCTGCCCTCCTGGAGCAGACACACACCACACGCTCAAGTGACCAAGACATGTTAATCCGTTTCAGGATCAGGCAGGGTCAAGCTGGGGCTGGGAGGAACAGTGGCATAATTAGGTGAGGGTGACCTCCATAAAACAGTAATGGGCTTCCAGAGGCACGCCGGTGCAGCACGGCCCGTCGTGCTTTGCATCCACTTCCCTGCTCTTGGAAAGATGGAAATGGCCAAGTGGGATGGAGGGAGTCCCAGATGTTGTCCCCATCCCTGCCAGCAGCCGGCCTCGTGGGCAGGGAGGGAGGCAAGCACATGGGGATCGCGCAGCCAGCATGGTGAGGATCACAGCCCAATGTTTCGCCACTCAGTGTGATTTTAGTGGGAGGCATTTCAAAAGAAAGGAGAGGGTTTGTTTTCTTAATTTCTATTTAAAAAAAAAAAAAATTTGGAGCGCATGAAGTTTTCAGCTGGGTTAGGTGGTAGCTAGCGCTTCCAGGCACCAGGAAAAGAGAGGAAAAAGAGTGCTGAGAAATAAGGGGGTTTTGAAGAACGTTGTTCTAGGATGTTATTTTCCCAATACCCTGTAAGATCAGGGGTATGAGAATCTACTTGGGAAAAGCTGTACAACTTGGGGTGAGATGGACGACTGCACACCGGAGGGATGAAGGGAGAAGAGCTCCAGGCTTCCCACACGGGATGGTCATAAAAGTTTGCACCAAAAGGCACACACTAGCGTGGCTTAGTGTAAATTCATGCTTTTCAAACAATGTGAAGTCATACAGCCAACTGAAAACTCCAAAGGTGCTTTTAAAATAAAATTTAGTGCCGTGAAATTAAAATCCCAAGGACCTGTGAGAATATTCCTGTGAGAACACTGATTCCTTCACCAGTGCAGCACGGCAACATTTTTATTCTAGAGAAGTGTTTCTATGTAGTGGAAAGACAGAATAAGAAAGATGGTGAGGAAAATGCCTTGAATTTTTACATTTTGCACTGTTTTTGAACCAGAATGGCATTCAGTTCTTCGCTACAAAAGGGCTAGCCAACAGTATGAACGGTTATTAAACACAAAGTTGTAAATGTTTCAGAAATACTCCTCATTTAAATGAATTAATTCAGACTTCAACTATTTGACTGAGAAACAACTTGTTGTTTCAGAAATCAAGTCAACCTCCTCTTCGACCAGCTACCAGTGGGTAACGCAGCATCATCTTTAGAAGTTGGACCTGTGCTAACATCTCAAGGCAGGGGAGCCCTGTGGAAGATAGGTATTTATTTATAGGGGCTGAAGATTTTGCTGTAGCAATGGGAGATGCCGGTGCAGGAATGTGTTGCTCTCACTGGTGCCTGTGGAGCCAGTTGCCTTTTTATCCCATTTCATGTACAGCCTGTGCTTCTCCAGGTGATAACGGATATTTAGACTCTGGAAGACACATACCTGGTAATATCATTTTCATGGTGCTGGAGGTCATATTTGGGGCTGAACCCACTTCTACACCTATGCCTCTATAAATGAAGAGTTTTAAAACCAGCTCCCCTAATGACTCTGATCTGTGTCTTTGAGCACCATAAATCAGGAGGTGCTGGCTCAGGGCTTTTCCAGTGAGGGAGGCAGAAGAAGAGTGTGTAACGGGGGTAATTCTAGCTAACGTTCTGCTGAGATAATTTCTTTTCAAAACAGCTTGTGGGGATCACATTTTAGAATGGCTGTATGGCTGCTTATTTATTGTAGCATGCGTCATGGGATGTTCTAATACAAAGCAACAAAGATGATGTGATTTGGGACGTTCAGTCTCTCAACTCCCTCCCTAATTACAGCTGTGCCTGAGCACAGATAAAAGCTCCAGCAGGCTGCAGGCAGGTGCAGTGCATCGCAGCTCTGGATCTCTGCCACAGCTGTGGGAGAGCTCAGATGGGGCAAAGGGATCTTATAAAGGGAGGGGATGATCAACAGGGCTGTTTTCTCCTTTTTCTCACTGCTGGTGCTCAGTCTGGGCTTGCTGCTGGAGATGGGGTAGCTCCTGGCTCTGAGCAGCATTTGCAGCCAGATGTTTGCAAAGGAGACCTGCAGGATTTAGGTAACTCAATGCAGGAGCCTGGGCTGTCTGTTTGTGGGGTCTGAGCTCAGCAGCCAGCCTGGCTGGCGGGGATGGAGGGGAAAGAGAGCTGTTCCCTTTCTCTGCAAGGCTGCTGTTGGGTTTACCTCCCCCAGCTCCCAGGGATGCAGGACAGGATTTGTGCCTCTGCCCAGGGAGGGGGTATCTGGCTGAAATGCTCTGCCTGCGGGATTTTGGGGAGTTTAAGGATATGAGGGAGGTATTAGGGAGTTAAGCAAGTAGGGCTTGCAGTGGAGCTGTGAAATGCAGTCTCTATCTCTACCCCTTCTATCTGTCTAGGGTCCCCAGCCCTTAGCTCTTCTGTTGTGTAACTTAGATGACTAAGTGGAGCAGTGTCATCCCTCTTTCTTTGTGCTGATCTGCCAGGAAGACTTCAAACAAACAAACAAACCAATCTGTTTTAGATAAAAATTGTGGGGGTTTCCACAGGATTTTTTCCCCCCTCCAGATGGAGATGGAAGTCTTTGCTGCAGAAACTCATTTTGCGAGAGTTTTCTGCAAAAGCCCCCATCCCACCTGGAGCTGCAGTCTCTATTCCCATCTGCTGTGCCCACAGAGGAGTGTTCCCCACCCCCCCATCTCAGCTGGCAGGGTGTTACAGAGCCTCTAGCCAAGGAGCTGGGGTGTTGCACCACAAATGCCATTAGCCACCACAGAGCTGCTGGATCAGGTCTGGCCCTCCCAACCTGCCGAAGGTCATCGCAATTGTTTGTGGCAGCCCAGGGAATTGAGCTGCAATATCCCACACCCTAACGGAGCGTGCCAGCCACCAACCCATGCTTCCTCCCTGCTGGCCACCAGCTATTTCTGATGGCAACGTACGATTAGGACAAGGTGCGAACTGATGTGGTATTGATTTGTTTCTAGACAAGGGAGATGAAAATGGATAGCAAAGCAAGAGCATGAAAGATGTGGAGCTGGCAGCAGGTAAGGCTTTGTTATTCGCATCCATTTATTTACAAGCTGGTCAAAAGCAGATGAGGAGGCAAGACTGAAGAGTTGAGACAGTATGTAATACATATGGCTTTTTATTCTTCAGTATAAAATGAAGTCATTAGTTAAGTTGAAACAATTAGCTGCTTATGGTGCTGTTTCCCTGTGCTGCACACAAGGCAGGGATGAGTGCTGCCAGGATCTTCCCTTCAGCAAAGCCTGTTCTCTGTGTCAGACGTGCCTCCCTCCCTTCAGTCACCTGGGCTTCGGCAAAAGCAAAGTCTATCCTCTTTCTTCTGTCTTTCTTCTATGTCATCTTGTCCTTGCCAGAGTATCTATCGAATTAAAACCCATTGGATCAGCTCCTTTGAAATACCTAAATCAGCAAGGCAAAGTGACAGTGCACAGTCCCAGTGGTGGGACCAGGCAGAGCAGGGAAGAGATGCGGGAGAAACATCTGAGCAGGACGACAAGCACGGTGCTGGCAGAAAATTTACAGCCTCAGGCTTGGGCTCTGGGCCCCCTTTTTATTACATTTTACACCGAGCAAGCTAGATTGAGTTACCATTGCGTTTTCATCTGCTCTATCAGGGCTGCTTTCAGATCCAAAGACTCTGGGGTTAGAAAGAGGGAGCCACGGAGATGTCGGTTCTGGCAGTCAGCAAATACATCAGATATATAAATAAAGAGCAGGCGATATTTCATAAGCTTAGAACGGGATTTAGCTGTCCAGCAGAGTCCGGAAGAAAAGGAGCACAGCTAGCATTTCCTCAGTCCCCAGGACTGTATAACTTAGATGATCTCCACTGTTCTGTTGTCCCTGGATAATAGAGGCATTTCTAAGCTGTGTTTGCTGGCTCCTCCATCGTGCTGCCTTTATCAGCGCAGAACGGCTGCTGGCAAGTTGGCAGCATGGAAGCAAGGCTGGACAGTGAGGCTTGAATAGCTGGTTTCCAGTCATGGCTCTGGAGTTTGAAAGGAGAATGAATTTGGGTTCAGGACTTTGTGTGGTGACATACAAATGTGTTTGTACAAATGAAGGTGCAGAAGAAGAGGAACGTACCTTAGAGCTACTTGCAGGTGGATATGCCTCCTCCTAAGGTGCTCTGGCAGGATGGAATGGGGCTTCAGCGGCTGTGTTCATATTTTTAAGAATTCTCACTCGCCATTGACTGGGTAAGTGTTGGCCTGCATGCAACAGGTATCAGGAGATAAAGCCTCAGCCAGAAAATACTGTCCAAAGGAGTTTTTATTAAAGAAAAACATCACATGCATGCTGGATACAGCTTGAGCCATGGTGGAAATTAGCCATGGGTTTTGGCCAGGCTCTGCCACAGAGGCTGGAGGGGAGGATGCAGATGTTTCCAGGATACCTGCTGCAGCCTTCTGCTGCAGTCTGAAGGGCCCAGTGATGTGTGAGGTGCTGTCCAAAAAGCAGAAGAGCCAGTCTGGTCCTTGGATTATGGACCCTCTTCTTATTTTCTGGAGATACTTTTTCACAGAAATCATCTCCTCAGCTCCTAACTGCCTTCGATAGTTGGGATTTTTGGCAGCAAAGGGATGAAACTGGGCAGAAAGCATTTTTTCCCTTGGGGGAATGCAGAGCTTCAGCTCCCACCTGCCATCGTTCTGCATCAGAGCAAGTCCCTGGCTCAGTCTGGAGCCGGAGCAGCTCAGCTGCCAGCACATTGCCTCCCCTTCATTAGGGGACCTCACCCCCAACAGCAAAATGCTGCAAGATGGGGACAGAGTGTTTCATACAGACAAACCTCAAATGGTTCTTTCCAGTTTTACCAATGTTTCAAACAGTCTAAGTGCATGGGAAGAGACACCAGCCTGTGACAGAGAGTGGGAATCTTGCAGGCACCAGTTTTGTCCAATTTTCTCAGCACCCTACTTCCAGGGTGTCTGTCACAGTACAGGTTTATGACAGTCCTGGTCCAGGCTGTCAGCTCACAGCCAGTCATTATGTCGGTGCTAACTCACTTTTGTTCTTCTCAGCACCCAGCTGGAGGAAAATCATCAGTAAGTTGCCATTTTTTGAGGGGTGTCTCCAGCTGAAGGCAAGGGCTCGCAGGAACCTCGTGAAGTTCAACAAAGGAAAACCCAAAGTCTGGCTTCTGGGAGTGCCTTAGTCCTGTGCAGAATGGGCTGGGGCCAACTTTTCCAGGCAGTTTTGCAGAAAAGGGGATTCTGGTGAACAACAGGCTGAAAAGGAGCTGGTGGTGAGTCCTTGCTGCAGAGGTGAGCTGGGCTGTATGAGCAGGAGCATAGCCTTCAGGCTGGGGGCAGTGAATATTCCCCAAATAGAGGGGGCCACACCGGAGTATGACATTTGGTTTGGGGCTCTCTGGGACAAGGAAAAATATTGTCATAGTAGAGTAAGTAATTCTATTTGGACCACCAAGATGGGGTAGGGGGAATCCAGTGCACTTGACGTACAGGGGAGGCTGAGAACTGGATTTCTTCAGCCTTGAGGAAAAGGCTAAGGGGAAATATTCTTGCTGTCTGCAACTGTCTGATGGGAGGATATAGATAAGATGGAGCCAAACTCTTCTCCAAGGTGCACGACAATAGGACAAGAGGCAACAGACAGACTGGAACGTGGGAAACTAATGTTAGAGATTAGGAAAAAAGTTTTTCACCTTGCCATGGTCAGAAGCTGGCACTGGACTAGAGACCTCCAGAGGTCCCTTCTAACCAACATGCCTCTCTAGATCTCAGGACTAAATTGCCTGGTAGATCTAGCTGCCTGTAGTCAATCTTTTTCCAATGGAGCAAAGGCTGATGTTATGTTGTTTCCTTTTATTTGCTTTAATGATTTCACACATAGCACTTTACCCCTGCCCCCTCTCCTGCTCTGCCTCCAAGTTCTCCACTCCCAAGGCAGTGCTGCTGCAAGTTCTGTTGCTCCCGGGCTGCCTTGCCATGCCTTGCCATGCCTTGCCTTCTTTCCCAGAGAAGAACTTCCTCTTGCATCTCTTCACTTCTCCTCCCCGCACTCGTACTGCTCTTTACTCTCCCATTTCTGTTCCCCTTCTGGCCCACTACTCCCTTCCTGAGCATGGGCCATAAGGGCATGTTTTGTTACAGCCTTCAAAAACGAGATGGAGTTTACAGTCTTCAGCTTGGGCCTGTCTTGCCCTGATGGGCACAGGGTGGGAGATGTGCAGGGAGCTGCCAAGCCCATCCTGGCAGCACTGACGGTGAGAGCTGCCTGGAGCATCTGTTCCCAACCCTCCCAAGGGTGGGAGCTGCACAGCCCCCTGCTCAACAAGCCTCTGCTAGGCAAGTTCTCCTGGGGTTTTGCCTGCTCTGGCTGGTCCCTTGGCTGATTAGTCCATCCTCTGATCTGTTTGGTTATATCACCGCGTGCCAATGTTAGAAACCAAGCCATGCCCTCACCCACCTGCTCCCTCCCCAAGTCTTGTATTTAATCTCTGGCTTTCAGCTTTGAGTTGCAATATTTGCTTGGGCTGTAAGCCACCTCCTCTGCCCTTCCCAGTATAAGGTACGTGGTGGTAGCAGCCACTTCAGCAGAACTACTGAGGCCCTCTTCTGACTGTCATTACACTTCTACAGACAGAGCTGAGTTTGGCATCATTAATTAGTCATGTTTAGTATGGCTTCTCCACTTGCAATTTGTCATGGCCTTATCAGAACATCTGCATCCTGGCCTATTATTAAGCCCTTAAAAAACCAGAAGTGTCTAATGCCTGAATAGTTTCAAATTTGGAAGCAGAGTGGGAGTAGATGGAAGAAAATACATTCCCCTTCATGTAATCATCAGAGGAGGACAGTTCTGAACAATGACCAGATCGTCCTCACGCTGATGATGACAGCAATTTCAGACTTATCGCACCCCAGCACTATATTAAGGCACTGAGATTACATTGTTATTCATTAGCACAACATCTGCTGAAAATCAGCCTGAAGAAGGCTGGTGCGGGTGCTAAAAAGCTTTATGATGGGACAGAGAAAATACTCCCCCACAGGGAGAATAATGTCTTTGCCCTCCTGGATGTTGCTTGGTGCCAGTGCTTCGTGGGAGCCATAAACAGGTGATGCAGCTGCTTGCCTTCAGTCGGTGAGGACATCGGTCACTGAGATCAGCAGGTTCCAGGCTTGCCCAACCATGTGGTCTTGGGTAAGTCTTTCCTCTTTTTCTTGCCTATCCCATGTGGTCTCTTTCTATTGTGGACACAGCTCCCTGCATGGCCTGTCAAGTTTACTGCACTTGCCATGGCATAGGACAAATAATCCCATTTCCTATATTTTGAAGTTCTAAAATATTCCCAAGATGGTCAGTCTCAACACATTCATCCAAAATACTTTGTTTCATGACAAGGCTAGACTGGTATAGGAACATTCTGCCCATTCTCCTGCCTTGCACTGAGACCTGCCCTGCCCTGGCTGCCCCAAAAGAGCCTCAACTTTCTCAGTTTCCTCTGATAGATGAGCCAAAATTGTGGGTAACTTTAGGAGTGACTTGATGACTTGGTCCCCCTCCCAGCCTAGCCTGGCCTGGTTAGTATCTAATCTCCATGGCCCTACTCGTTAAATAAGTCTGGAGGAACACCTCATTGCAAGGTATTTGCTGAGTCTCATGTTTAGCAGTTGCAGCAACATTAAGCAATTCTTTAGAACAACTGCTTTGATATTACAAGAAATTTAACTTACCCAGAGTACAAGGAATCAGGAACAGTAGGGCTGCAAGGGTATTTCATGGTCTTGTTGCTTAAAAATGCAAGAAAGGCTCTGAATTGTGAAGATCTGGAACTGCAATGGTGGTGGATTTTCTTCTATCTTAAATATGCAGTTCCAGAAGCTGTGCTTCACTTCTGAAGGTGATATCTGAGTCTCTCCAGTCATCACAATCCGTGGCAGCCCATGATTTGATTTCCTACAGCATAGGGATGATTTGAGGGATGAGGAGCATTACTGTCAGGCATTGTGTTGATATGTGGCTCTGTACAATAGTTCAGAAATCCAGTTCAGCCTTCTTCAAACTGCCCTGCTTCTGCTCAGGAGTCACTGACACTGATCTGCAGAACCTCAGCTCAAAGAGCTTTCAAAGGACCACTTTAGCAGCTAGTGCAAGCCATCCATCACTGCTTCTGTCTTCGCTCTAACTTACCCCATTCTAGGTTGCCTTAATTCAGTTACGATGAAATTTAGAGGAACTGCTCCTGACAAATGAGGCTTTCTCTAGTGGATTGCTTCTTTAAACCATTAACACGTGCTTAAATATTGTCAGAGCTTAAAATGAGAACATTTAAGTCCTCAAAGATCCCTCATTATCAAAGGCAGTTGCTGGCTTGCGGGGGATTACTGCTACCCAACAGTGTATGTGTGCGAGGGTACACTCGCACTGTCAACCCCAAGCGTGTTAAGAGTTACAGGAGATGGCTACTGTCCTTTAGAAGTGGCTCGAGGTGGTAACGGCAGGGGCGGATAACTGTTTACAGGCAGAAGAGGAAAGTGACAGAACTGCAGTGTGGACAATGCTGACTGAAGACTTCTTGAAGTTTCACGTGGATCTCAAGGAGCTTTGCTTTTCAAGGAAAGACTTTGCAACAAGAGCAAAGGTTTTATGCAACTCTGCTTCTGGCTCAGATGCCTGATGGCCATTACAACCAAGCCTGTCCTCCAAAGAAAAAACCCCCAAGAGATTGCCTTTCTGCTCCTTCCAGCCTTTCCAGTACCAGTTCCCACTGGTGCTGCTGTGACAAATCTCGCCGGAGGGCACCAAGACCTCTGATGGCAAATACTCATTAATTGATTCACTGGAACCAAGGAAGCATCCAATCCAATTAGAGCTAAATAATTTATGCCATTGAACGCTGAGATTGGGACACTATCGATCAAGGGCAAGAAAGGGGACGACAGCTGTTCCTGTTGTCAGCGTTATGGAACCTGAACTGAGATGATGATCCTTCAGCAGCTGCTGGGAGTGGCAAGGGACCACCAGACCGAGGTCAACCATCTGAGGTCTCCACACACCACAGAGGCAACCGTTTTTATTCTTTAATCCTCAGCCTCTGACCACACCAAGGGCCTCAAAACCCATAGAGCTCCTAAAGGTTTTAAAGGACACCTGCCTCAGGCGCACTATAGGTTTCAGGAGGTAACAACAGGAGGCAACTTTATCCCATGAGACCTCACAGACCAACCACCTTAGTTTTCAAATAGCCATTGGTCATCCTACTAAGCCCATACCCTGGAGAGAAATATCTCCAGAAGCACCAGGGAGGAACTTGGTTGTAGTAGGAGGACAGGGTAAGTAACAGCTCACAAAGCACCATTGTGGCTTGGTGTCTCCAGGCAACGTGAGAAGCAGCAAAAGGGAAGGTTCTGATGGAACTGCAGCTTGGAAGCTGTAGGCCAGACACTGCCCGATGTGCACATCCAATGCAAACCGTTAATATGTGCCTTTGGAAAATGGAAAAACCTGATGCTCCCCGTTTTGCTTTACTTCTCAAACTTTGCTCTGAATAAAGCAGCTGAGGGAGGAAGAGAGTGGTTTGGTTTTGGTATATGTAAAGAAGGGGCAGGGAAGAAGAAAGCACAGCTCCCTGGGGACTTTTTCAGGCCTATCAGTAGAAGATGGCTTCGCAGCATTACAGACTCATAGAATGGTGTGGTTTGGAAGGAATCTTTAAAGGTCACATGCTCTATCCTCCCTCCGCCTCCATCAGCTCCATCATGTTGACGTGGATCCACCTCCATCAGCTCCATCATGTTGACGTGGATCCACCTCCATCAGTTCGTCATCTTGACATGGATCCACCTCCATCAGCTCCCTCAGGTTGGAGGAGGATCCACCTCCATCAGCTCATCATCTTGACATGGATCCACCTCCATCAGCTCATCATCTTGACATGGATCCACCTCCATCAGCTCCTCCTTTTGAGGCGGATCCACCTCCATCAGATCCTCTTTATCAGCTACAGTGTTGTGGGTGTTCTTTCTGCTAGCCAGCTTGCCAGCCTGAGAGCTCAATGAATGTGGGCCAGCTGCTGGGGACACCGTATTTACAGGGTCTGGTCCGCAGCAAAGCAGTGAGGTACTTTGTGACATCAGAAGGCCACTGTGATGCTAACATGAATAGCCATTCTAGAAGCTGGGGGAGTTGTGGCCTTAAAGGTACCCTACTGTGGGAGGAAAAGGAGGGTTGGGGGGGAAGAGGGCCCCTTTCCTGGGGCTTGCTCTCCTGTGTCCATTCCTAATGGAGGGTTGTTTTGGGGATCGGGTCTGAAACATGGGCAAGGATTTTTCTGGGGAGGGCCAGAATTGTTTGGACTCTACCCGCCATTCTTTTTGGCATTTTTATGGCTGAAGGATTGTTAAAAATCTCTGTGAGCCAGATGGAGCTTTTCCACCAACTTCAGTGGAATTTGGATCAGGCCCAGTGTGAGTGGGTCCTTATAGAGCTTGGGGAGAAGAGGGGAAACTTTTCAAGGTCTGACTGGTCCAGAGAAGTGAGGATCACTCAACTGACAGCCCTCTGGAATGAGCACATGGTTATTTCAGGCAAAGGCAATCTGTTATTCCGACTCCTGAACGTTTATTTGGGTCAGGGTGGGAAAATCCGATTTACTTGCCAAAGTCCCACTGGGCTGGTAAAAATATAAATACCACATATTATTATGTGTGTATTCTGAAAAGTGGTTAGTGACTGTGTTTATTACATTTGGCCACTCACAGGGAGTTATTCTCTCTCTGCCCCCTCCCCTAAATTCATATGCTTACACTGAATACGAGTCCTGCTGGGACCTGTAAAACCACTGTGGGGGGGGATGGAGCCAGAGCGATCCTGTACCCAGCTCCTCACAGGGCTTCCTGCAGCGCAGTCTGCAGAGAGGAAATATCTTTCCATGCTGTTGGCCCTACCTGGCCGAGCCACTGCACAGACGTGGTGAGATGCTTTCCAGCGCTAAAGCTACATCATCTGTTCAGGGACCTGTTTCACCCCTCATCTACCAAGGATGCGAGTTGTTCATAGCATCCTCCTTGGTCCCTTATCTCCAACAGGAGCAGGCTGTGTATTTCATCCAGGTAGCACTGAGTTTGACCTGTGATGGATCAAGTAAAGTGGAGGGCAAAGAGGATGAGTGCTATGAAGGTGGTGTTACCATGGCGCTTCATTAGCAGAAGGATATGTTGCTGATTTCTCAGGGTGGATGGTGATAGAGCCCTAGACATGATTTGTCTTTGGCTACTGGGAAAATGAAGGGGAGCTTTACCAACTGTGTGTGTGAAGCCACACGACATCTTAAATCAGAGCGGCTTTCAATCCATCCCAAAAGCCAAGCGCGTTGTGCAGAGCCCTGCTTACAGACTCAGTTCCCAGCCTCTCCCAGTCCTGGCCAGACGGAACAGCGAGAACCTATCGCAATTTTGGCAGTCCTAGGAACAGTTCAGATCCACGCTGCTCCAGCCCTAGAATGCATCATCTCCACCCAAGGGCTACAACTGCCCATCCCAGCGCTGTTCCTGCTCCACTGGAGGAAATTCAGCTGGAGAAGATGGTCTTCCTTACCTTGTATGTGAAACGATGCAATTACGCCTCGGTTTCTGGGTGTTAACATAGGACAAATGCAGCATGTTACAAGGCAGGGCTGCTATGGCTTTCCAAGAGAGATTTAAATTTGTTTCATGATGTATATACCTTGATCTTGTAGAGAGAGGTATGACGTGTTTCCAGACTAGGTGGCCTCTGAACTGGATGGATGGTCCAAAATATCCTTTTTTTGGCTACTCAGAACTGCCAGTGGATTGGTGCCTCTCGTCCAAATGGTGCTTCCCAGCCCTATATTCTCAACTTTGGGCCAGAGCCCTTCACACTTGGCTTCTCAAGCCCCAGAACTGCCTTATAGGCTATGCTGGATCTTATTAATTTGAATCCGTGCCATCTCCTTCTCTCATTTACCACTTATTGCAGGGGGCTTTGGTTGCGTGTGTGTTGGCATCAAGATGCTGTGAGTTCAAGGCCCCTGCCTTATGTTGGCTGAACTCTGCTGCCTCTGCAGATTGGGACTGGCCTGGTATTTCTTAGGCAGGAGAGAGGTAACTCTGCTACTCCGGTGCTATCAAAAAGCATCAGCATTTGAGTTTTAGTAACACCTAAGAGTCCTGCTGGGTTAAAAACACCAGTATGAGTGACTGCGAAGAACATGCAAGCTCTTGCTCCCAAGGAAGGTTATGTCTTTCCTGCTAGCAAAGTTCTTCAGATGTACTCCCCAAAGCAGCCTAAGGCAACAATCAATTCCTTATGTCTTCTGCAAGCACAGCAGCCCCATCTCCAGCAATGCACAGCAATCCAAGGTGAAAGAGGTACCAAGATACAAATAAAAGGTGACCCTTGCACCAGTGTTCACAGCATCTGTCGCAGATTGGTGGCTGCGTGCAAGCTGTTGGTGCCAAAACAAGACACAAACGCACTCCCTCACCTGCCTGCACTGATGATGCTGCATTTAGCTCACATTCAGTGTGCTCTACAAAGCAGTGAAAGGCATAAAAGCAAAGGAAAATCATCTTCCAGCCTGACCTTGGGCTTGCAGGACCCCATGGACTTGCTCCCTTTTCTTCTGCAGCAAAAGCTGGCATGCATGCTTCCAGATAACAGCTTTTACCAAGAAAATGCAGCATCTTTAGGAGGAGCTGACCGGTATAAAAAGCAGGTGCTGCACAAAGGAGACAGCAGAGCCCGCAAATGGAGAGTTCCCTTGCAGGCAGATGGGAAATATGTCTTGCTAGAAGGAAAAAAGGCTGGGGGAGGTTTGCTCACGCCAAGGTGGTGTTGGTTACAGAGCTCATTGATTTGCATATTTTGTGACTTAGTGCACATCTCCGTAATGTTAGTTCACCCACTTCCTTCCCCAGCCTCTGAGGAATTGCTTGTTATTTGTATTCGTGGCTAATTAAAACCTCTCCAAGCTCAACCCCCTGATTATGGAGAGAGGACTGAGACCACAAGCAGACCACAGTGGAGGATGCCACAGCCCACAGGCTGACCCCACGCCACTCTGCAGACCCCATGTTTGCAGTTAGGACATTATTTACTCTGATACTAGCAACGTTCTCTTAAAATATATTGAAGGAGAGATTGGGAAAATGAAGTGTATAAGATTTATCCTGCACTAGAGGATTTCAGCATCCAAGAAAGACAGAGCGTCCAGTCCCTCAGACTTAATAGAAACCTCCTGCTTTATTAATGTTGCCTTCCCCGCCCCCCCCCCCCCCCCCCCCCCCCCCCCCTCCTTGTCCACAGGTCCTGGGCAGAAAGTCAAAGCTGTATTTGAGGAGCTTTCCTGGAGGTTTTCATTTAATAACAGGGCCAGGGAATCCACTGCAAATGTAAAAATAATGGATTTGAGACTCCTAAAATGATGGAGATTTACTCACTGTGGAGATATTAGGGAGAAAGTGGGAGTGGGAGGTTCCCATGGCTCTGCGTTGCCTGCCTGCGAGCTCTGAAAGCTGCCTGAAGGCCAAGGAGATGCTGGGGAATAGGAGCAGGAGGTAAGGTTGCCTCCGAGTGGCACAGAAAGGCAGCTGCGACTGCTCTGCTGAGCACTGCTGGTGAATATGCCTGAACTTAGGGGCATTTCAGGGTCCTTCTCAGGCTAAAGAGGAAAGGAATAGGTGGACCGGGAGTTGTTGTCAGCCAGAAGATCTGTTCTTTATTCCCCCTTGGAGATGAAGGTCCGAGGTGATGCTGATCCTCAACAACTCAGGAGGGAGACACGGAAATGTGGGTAGGAGAGAGGGATGCTGCTTGATGCTGGACAAGGTGAACAGTGTCCAGTTCTTGTGGGGATGCTGAGCCCATGTCCCCTCAAGCCAAGTGACTCTTGCCAGCAGAGCCAGTACTGCTCCACAGTTATCACCCCGGCCATCTTGTCACCTCCTCATGCTAGTTTGCTGCCCAAGGAAAGGTGACACCATGTCTGGATCAGTCCCTGGAAACGTGCATCAGGATGGGAGGGAGAGCAGGAGCCTCCTTCCCACCTCTCTCCCCCAGCACAGATGTGTCAGCCCTAGTGCTTGAGGATTTATAACCTGTGACTCAGACTGCGGTGTGGGGCCCTGCAGAGACCACAGGTACCACGGGCTCTGCAGGGGTATGTACAGCCCCCTCTCCTCCCAGTGCTGCTTTGGGAGCACCCATTTCTCCTGGCTTTTGTGGTACATGGACCCCATGGATAGATTTTCACTTGGCTTCTTGCCCTGCCAGCTCCATCTGGAGCTGTTTCTCAGAGCCAGCTCTGGCTTCCTGGCAAGGGGAACATGAGACTCTGTCCTCTTGCCCGCTGCTGGCAGGGGAGGCTGTGCTCTTCTCCAAGTGCCACTGCTCTTCCAGGACCGGTCAACTCTGGTGACACATGCCACCCCGTATGTCCTATAGGCTGCTGTAGCCCTGTTCTTGCCTGCAAGGGCTGGATCTGCTCTGCTCCTGGTTACAGCAGTATCACTTCAGAGTAAGACTGTCCACCCCCCAGTGCTGTCCTCTGGGGGAGCTGGATTCAGTCCCTGGCAAGGAGGAAGAAAAATTGGAAGTTGCATTCAAAACCTTTCAGTTTGAATGGGAAAAGACTTCACACACACACACACACACACTCTGGGCAGGTTCCCTCTGACCCATGGACCAGTCTCAATGCACCAGCTGTTTGGGAGAGGACAGCACTGTTCCGGTGTCAGAGAATGCTCTTCTGATCTGACACCCGCCAAGACTTTGTTTTGAGACCTTTTTGAGCTGTGTCAGGTTTCTGTGAACCCTGCAACCACCTAGCTTTGAAACCTGAAAGTTGCATGGTCTTGAGGTGCAAGTTGGAGGGTTTTTTGAGTTTGGGCACTCCTGTGCCCAGTCCAGCGATGGCACTGCTGATGGTGTGTCCTGGGTGAGGTTGTCTCTGCTGGTAAGCCTCATTTTGCAGAGCCAATACTAGGAACTGTGACAACAATCAGCATCTCCAAACTCCAATCTAGATAAATTTAGTGCCAGGTGAGAGGTGGGGTGGCAGGTTCTGAGCTCAAGGTGAGCCCATCCACAGGAACTGCTGTGATGAAAGAGCCCCTTTTCCTTGCTGACAAGTTGCCTGAAGGGTTTGCACTCCCGGCTCCACATCAAATTATACTAAGCAGGGTGCAACCTGCTAAACCTTATTGTGTGTGATTGGTTGTTTTTACTGGTGGAAAATAGGTTGAAACAGGGTACAGATCATTATGAAAGGAGGACCACAGCCTTTCGCTCTGTGCCAGTCCTCCAGGTACCTGCAAAGAGAGGTCTGTGTGGAGAGCAGAGCTCCTGCAAAAGAGCTAAAACACACAGCGTGCTTCTAGCCAGGTGAGACCTCTGGCCGCCAGTGGCCTGGGAGATAGAGGGAGGGAGAAGTGAATTTTCTTGCCAGCTGGGGAAAAAAAGGCGGTCAAGCCTGTGGATGCAGATGGAGACTGCAGGGTCAGATGCCAAAACAGCCTTCCTAGTGCTGCTGGTCAGACCCCTGACAGGCCCTGGTACCCTGGGAGGCAGGAGCCAGCCCTGCAGCATGCCAGCGAAGCACTTCAGCTCCTACACAGCTCCTCCTTTTGCGCTTTTCAACAGCTCTGCAGCCCCCCAGCCTCAGCCTGCTGCGCTGGTGGGCTGGGGGACTGGAGGCATTTTCCCAGCACTTTAATCTAACAGCACCAGTGGGAATGTTTACAGCACGCTGCCACTTGAAGGCTTATCGGCCTCCCTCCCTATCTCCCACCGCCCCGGCCTGATAAACGGAGGGGCTGGTGGCACCCGGGGGAAGCACCCAGAGCAGGGGATGGAGCTGGGGACTGGCCAGGCGCAAAGCCAGTGGGGCTGGGGTGCTTCTCCCGTGAGCCCCTCCATGTTGATGAGGATGTGGTGGAGGGGAAGCAGCAGAGCAGATCCCTCCCCAAAGGATCACTGAGAGCAAGGGGTCATACTTGGGAACAACCAGCTTCCAAGCCTGAAGCAGAGGGAACATCCCATGGAAGGGTGATGGGGTACGTTCTGGGAGCAAAGCAATGCATCCCCATGGAAATTAGAGGCACACCAGAGACAGTGTCTCCAGTATTTCTAGCAGGGTGGAAAACAACTGCTAACACCTGCCTATCTGGGGTGGGAACAGGTTTTCCCTAAATTAGCCTAACGAGCAAGGGATAAAAGGCAGCTCACCTGGGGCTGTGCCTTGGTGTTGGAGTGACGGCTCTGAACCACAACGGTCTGTGTTGTCCTGGATGTTGCAGGGATGCTAAAGGTATGTTTTCTTACCCACTTGCAATGCTTAAACCAAGCAGAAAACTTAAAAAAAAACCCTTTTTTATGTTTTCTTTAGGCAAGAAAGACGCCCTGATGCGTCCTGGAGGACACCGACCCAGCCCCTGCGCATCCCTCGCTTGCCCCCACGGCTCCCCCGCCGGCTCCCGGCTCCGTCGGACATACCGCTATTGCCCTCTAGCGGCCCCCGGCCCGGGGAGGGACCTCTCCCGGCCCCGGGGATGCTCGGTGCCGTCACTGGACCTCCAGGCGGGGACACCCGGCACTGGGCAGCAGCTCGGCAGCGCCCCGTCCCCGCCGCCCTGGGCCGGGAACAGCCAGCGGGTGGCTTCGGGGGTGGGGTGGGGTCCCCCGGTTTGCTGTGAAACCCACCCGGCTTGCAGCCCCCAGGCACGGCTGATGTGCGCTTACACCTCCCGCTGGGCTCTTTCCTAGGCTGGGAGAAGCTTTTCCCCAAGCAAGGAACCTCAGAGGTTTTGGAGAATAAATGAAATGGGGAGTTTGTTTCAGAATGCTCCGTAGCTTTATTTTAAACGTATTTTTCATTTAGGTTGGAAAAGACCTTTAAGATCATCGAGCCCAACTGTTAATGTAGCACTGCCAAGTCCACCACTTAACCACGTCCCCAAGTGCCACTTCTACACGTCTTTTAAACACCTCCAGGAATGGTGACTCCACCACCTTCCTGGACAGCCTGTTCCAATGCTTGACAACCCTTTTGGTGAAGAAATTTTTCCTAATATCCAACCTAAACCTTCCCTGGCACAACTTGAGGCTGTTTTCTCCTGTTGCTTCTTGCTTGGGAGAAGAGACTGATATTTTAACCCATTCAAGGCGAGAAGCGCTGTTTTGGTGGTGCACATCTAGGAAACTGGTGCTGCTTGTGATGATGTGGCCAAGAAGGAGGTGGTGAGACTGGGCAGGAGCTGGGGCAGCTTTGTGTGTGTATCAGCCCAACACAAGAAATGGAGGACACTAAAAGGCAAGCTCAGGGAATGGAGGGATGTCTGCAAAGGGACTTTGTGCAACTCCTGGGATTGACAGAGGACCTTGTGAAATGCAGGGGAAAGGGAGGGGATGGAGAATCACCATGTATTTTCGAGGGTGCTGGAAGAACTGCTTTGCCCACCTTCCTTTTCACTCTCCCCTTTATCTTAAAACATAAGGACCTTTTGGAAACCAAAAATATCCTGCTCTTCCCAGGGTATGTTCCCAAAGTGTCTTGCTGGACCTAATCCTTCCATTAGCAGAGCACTGGGCTGGATGTTGCTATTCTGGTCCCTGCAGTAACAGGAACAATTTTGCGTGACTTGTCAGGACCAGCTTCATCCCAGACATGAGATCATAGTCTCGTTTTTCATTTATTTATAAATACATATCTCTGAGGGCTGGAAACATGATGGAAGTGTAAGTGGAGGCTTCCTGAGTCTGCTGGCAGCCCAAAACGCTGCCTCTTTGGTGTGATCTGCCCATTGCAGTGGTCCCAAAGGGCTGGACAGGGGGAGAAGATGCTGCAAGAGAGGATAAAACGTGTTGTCATCCCATCCTCTGCAGACCTGTCTGGAGATGTTTGAGGTCTTGGGCTCTTCCTCCAGCACTGGACTACTTAGGACAGGAATGGGCAGCAGTGCTGCATTGCCATGCACTGGGGCTGTGGTCCCTGCATGTCCCTTTGCAGTCGTGAGCACCTGACCTGGGGGACAGAAAGGGCATTAGCTAAGACTTTAAAGTGTGTGGGATCTTTTCAAATGATGGCACCACTAAGGAAAATGACATCATCCCCCCCCCCCCCCCCCAAAAAAAAAAAAAAAAAAAAAAAAAGGTGAGGAAAGAAGTGGGAGCACATAAACAACTCATGCAAACCACAACCTAGACAGCGACACTGTATGCAAACAGCAGACACGCATGCCAGGTAAGGTGTAAATGAAACATGTGCCATGGTTTGCACAGAAAAAACACAAGTGCATAAAAAGGAGAAAAAAAAATGAAAGAGAAGGAGATGCTGAAAAAAGAAAGTGATACAGAAAAAGTCAGAAGGCAAAAAGAAAGAAGAACCAGTACAATAAATGGGGGGTGGGTGGGGGTGGGAGGGGAGGAAGGCTGAGAGAAAGCAAGAGGAAGAGAGGCTATTGCAAAGGATTTATTGTTCTTGCTTACTAATTGGAGTTGGTTGTTTGGGTTTTTTTTTTTTCCTTTCTTTTCTTTCTCCATTACCTGAACCTGTCCCCAGGTGACTACAGCATTTCACTAACTTGCTGAGTGACCCCCAGAAGATTTTCATGGCCCAGGACAGACCTCGGTGGCCATCACCATGCAGAGCCACTGGCCTAGCAGCCAACAGATGTGCCCAAGCCCCACCAGCACAGGGGACCCTGTGTCCACCGTGCCGAGCCCTCCAGGCTGCAGAGCAAAAGCTGCTGGGGCTTCGGATGTTGTGGGGTTCTGGGCACCACAGGGTCCTGGATGGTGTTTCTGTTCCTTCCTGGAAGGTGCTGCCCCTTGGGAGCAGAATAAGGCCCTAAGGAGCATCCCTTAAAGCTGATTTTAGCTGCTGTCAGCAGTGCCCTGGAGGGTCTGGCTGCTGTTGCAGTGCAGGGGGCACTCCTGTGTCCCCTCCCACAGGCAGAGTGAAGGGACTGAGGAGGGTTTGGTGATGTGGTGAAGAACTGGGCCAGGAGCATCTCCAGCTGGGTCCTGTCCGCACCCAGTTTTTATATCCCAGAGAGAATGGGGGTGAGGAAGTTCCATGTCTGAAGTTGTAGGCTCTGATTTTCTGTGACAGTGAACTTTGTGAGACTCAAGTTTGTATTTTGTGCTTTTCAAACAGAAATACGGAGCACGCAGCTTTCCCCTCTGAGGCCGATCTAACACCCCACCTGCAGGAGCATCTCCCCTGGAGCCTCCAGCACCCCAAGCTCAGGTACCCGTGGGCTGCCTGAGCCCCTGCCCCTTCGCAGTGCTGGGGCTCGGGGAGGTGCCCTTGCCACCCGAGGCCCAGGGCAGCTCCCTCTCAAAGCCCCCTTGATGGTGTGCCAGCCCTCCAAGCACGGCCAAGGGCACCCCTCCTGCCTGTGCCCCAGGTGGGGCTTGTTAGCCGAGCCCTGGAGCACAAAAGGGGCTGTGTGGCTGCTGTTTGCCCTCCAGGAGCTGGGAGGAAACTTGGCAAAGAGAAAAAAACCTTTAGAAGCTACTGTGAAGACCGAGATTTATGTTTAGCTGCTCTCAAGCAGAGAATAAAGGGAAACTTGAGTGTGAGCAAGCATAGCAGAAGTGATGGAGGCGCTTTATTTGCGGAGTATCTGTTGAGGGTAGCAGCAAAGGGGATTTTCTCTCTGTATATCCAAAAGGAGCATTTGACCATGTGTAATTGTAGTTTATGTTCTTGTAAATTGCCTTTGTCACCTGGGGAAGGCTGATCCTTCTCAGCTGAGAAAGTACCTTTGGTTTCAGAGGGGGGAGGAGGTGGTCTGGAAAAAAACACTTCAGTCATGTATTTTTAACCTGAATGTCTTTAACTTTAGATTATGGAGAACAGCAAGAAAGATTAAAAAAAAAAAAACTCAGCAAAAGAGGGCATGGTACACGTATCTGCGAGTTGCAGCAGCCTGGAGAACAAAAAGGCTGCTGTTTGGAAATGGAGGCAGAAGTATAGTGAGCTTAAAGGCACAGCACATGAAAACTTGCTGCAAGCCCCATTGCCAATGCTCCTTGGAGAAAGGAAGACTCTACCCCCGTGACATTGTTCCAGGACTCGGGTAAGATGAACTTCCCTGGAGATGAAAAGTCTTGTTGTGAATTTATTTCGTGCTCGTGTTTCTAAAGGGCTAGGTCATGGATTCTTCCAGGATTTGTGGTTAAGTGCAGGCTCTCTCCAGCCAAACATGCAAATAAAAAATCTTCGTCCTAGTCTAACTGAGCCTCCTCACGGTCCTGGGAAATGTCCAGGATGGACTGGGCTGGAAGACCAGCCTGCAGTTGCGTATGCCACCCAGGCTAGCACAGAACTGTCATTCAGAGCCGAGCACAAGACTTGCGCTGCAACGGAGCCTGCCAGGCAAACCCTGAACCTCAATTTACCTCTCAGTAATGCTCTTGCTGGTGGTCCAGCTCTCAGAGCCTTATTGTGAGTGTTCCCAGCCAAAGGCACTCGCAGTTGTATAGCAAAGGCTGAGGAGCATCCTCTACAGCATCTTATAACTGTGTTTTACAGTCAGATATATATGAGGGATTTCTCCTGCTTGCTTATGCTGTCCCTTAGATGCACCAGCATCTCAAGAATCGTAAAAACATTTAGGTTGGAAAAAACCCTTAAGATCATCAAGTCCAACCAAGAAAGGATTTGGCCCCCTTGTAATGAAGTTCTACCTGCCCCACAGCCTTCCAGAGAGGTCTCCTCTAGCCTGCTGTCTCTGCATAGTTAGTCTTCGGTTTGATCTTGGTTCTTTTGCAAGATGGTAGGTCGGGAACCTCCCATCTGAAGAGTATTTGTGTTAGGGTTGTACGAAAGTACTCTTCACCCGCTTCAGTTTCATTCTGCACTTCGCTGAGTGCTGATGTTCTCCTGATTTAGCAAACTGCAGGCAGCTGTAACCTCAGCCTTGTGCATTGCTGAGAAAAGACGTGGGAGCTTGTCCATTGACTCAGCCCTCAGGGGTGATGGAACTTCCCAGTCTGCCGAGGACAGCAGAGTGCTGGGAGCCAGAGCCAGTACAGCTGCTGGGAATGACTGGATCCCCATGAATGGCCTCCTGTTTGAGCGCCTGCAAGCACGAGAGAAGAGCTCATAACCACCAGCCCTTCCTGGCTGTGGTGCAACTGCTCCGGTTAAAGCGTTCTGGAGTGTTGAGGGCTTTTTGGGGCTGCCCTGCATGTGGGACCCGCCAATCTCACCCAGCCTTGTTGGCCAAGGAGAACACTACCTGCAGAGCACACCTGGGGGTCACCTGCTGACTGCTACTCTCCTGTCCCTTGGCAGCTGACCAAAAGCCAGGGTATCTATGTTTGGCCTTGTTTTCAGACATTTGGATTCCTGTGCCAGATGCCCGGTCTGGCTGAAACTGCAAATAAATCCAGAATGACACCATTCCTTGGAAGAAAGCAGTTCATGCCCCATGTTCTGTGCTCTTTCCTTTTCCCCCATCCACACCACGGGACTCCAGGAAGCCTTGCGAATGGTTATTTACAGGTGGTGGGTAGTAAGAGGTAGAAGAATCCTGACGTGGGGTTTGCTTTTTGCAAGCCCTTGGGGGACCCTTGTAAGTCACCCCAGGGCTGAGCTTGCCTGGAGGGTGTTTCTTGGCAGCGTCTGCAGGCAGGGTAAACTTTGCCAAGCTAAGGGGTAAGCAGAGGAGCGTGAGACCACAGAATTAGTTCATGCACCCTCTGCAATAGCTCTGTGGGCAGAGTAAGAGCAAAACCAACTTGTAAGAGCTCTGAAGTTGAGGATGGGTCCAAACCGAACTAGCCCAGCTGCAAGCCATTCTCGGGAACTGCTTGCACAAACTAACTTTCGCCACCAAATGTCCATATAATTTTATGGCTCTGGTCTATCCATCGCGCCTAATACATGGATATATAACCCACATTTAAGTAATGAGATATGACAGGCTGTACATTTCTTGGCGATTATGGCATGTGTCATAAAGCAAAAAGCTGAAGGCAATAATCCCCTGGAAACACATTGCCCCAGGGTGTCTTGTTACTATTATGAAATAAAATTACAAATGAAAAAATAATGAAAACATTGAAGAACTTGTGCACTCAAGCCATAGGTATGGTTGAACTGTCAGGCAATCAAACCTCCAGCCCAAACTGTGAGGATCATTTATATCCAGCTCACCCACCCCACATGTGTTACTGACAGCCTGGCCCTGGACGCTGTTATTTCTGCAACCAGGACCCCGTGAGAAGCAGCCTTTCCTTGGAAGCTTGAGGGATTCACCTGCACTCTGCTGAATCACAGCTCATCACCTGTGGCTACTGTCCTCATTTCACACCCTCCGAAACATTAAAGAGGGCTTCACTCTAAACTCATTCATTAGAAAGTTTCACTTTTTTTTTTTTTTTCCCTCCCCCCCCCCCCCCCCCCGCATATGAGATGGAGAACCTTGTGAACTATTTGAGCTAATAATCTCTCTCCTGTTTTAACTAGGCTCAAGGCAGCATCTTTCTGTGGAGTGTGAGATGTGATATCTCAGGATAGACTCACTGGGAGATTGTCACTTGGGTTCTTTGGTTCTGGACTCCAGCAGTTTGATGAAGCTCCTTCTCCTAGCCTCTGCTTGCTGTATCTGGGGCTTGGTCTTCTTTTCCAGGTAGCAGCAAGATTATTTTTTTTCCAGAGAAGGCTGGCAACACCAACAAAGGGAGTTGCCTGAAAGCATAGGGATGCGACTATCCTGCCTTTAATATGTGTGTGTGTATATATATATATATATTTAGTTTTTTTAACAGTGGGTTAGGATGTCATGATTTCTAGAGGTTCTCAGCGCTGTATGAACACACAGCAATAGGTCTGTCCTGGAGAACAGGAGAGGTGTGATGAGAAACAGAAGCAAAGTGGTGATGCCAGCATTGGTCAGCTGCTTGGTGGGAGAGGGCTGGACTTTCCCCAGCTGAGGCTGGAGTCCTCAAACAGCATCGCGAGCCTGCTGAGCCTCCAGCTGAGGGACTGAGAGAGGGAGAGTGGGACTTACTCTCTCACAGTGTTGGTCCTTCTAGCACAGCTCTGACTGTTGCTGCTATGAAGTCACCAGAACATTTTTCCAAAACAGCTTCTCTTGGTGGTGCCATAATCCCCACAGCCGATAAAGGAGTAAGAAGTTTACTCGCATGTTGTGACTCCATCAGGGAATGCCTCGTAGCTGTGCTAGCGGGTGAGTAATGCAGGCAGTCCAGATTCATGCCAATAAAAACTTCACTATGTGCTCTGGATGTGAGACACGTCATGTGAACTCACTTAATAGCGATGTTGGCAGAAGATGAGGGATGACCACACCATTGCATTATGTCCTTTGTTTTGCTTGGTGGTTGAATCATCAGCTGGGAAAAACTGAAGCTCCTTAGACTGGGTGAAAGTGTAGCGCTGTCGTCAGATCAGTTCTCCATCCCAAGAAAGAGATGTAGAGCATGGTGTACCGTAGTACTTGGAGGCTTTGGGATCTGACATTCCCAACCAGACCAAAGAACGCACACACAAAAAAATAAAAAAGCTATTAGTCATGGAGGAAAGCCATGTACTAATATGACTATGTGAGGGAAAGAAGAGGGGTTTTTGTAGCTTTTTGCTGGATGGAGGGCCCAGGGAGGTCACGGGATCTCCATTCTTGGAGGTGTTCAAGGACTGACCAAACCAAGCCCTGAGCAACCCAGTCTGAATTCAGTGTGGACCTTGCTTTGGGCTAGAGACCTCCCAAGGTTCCTTCTGAGCAGGTACATTCTGTGATTCCACAGAAATACTGGGCATTCTGGGAGCGTTTAGAAGCAAAGTTTGCCTTTTCATTTCCATGAAATCTTATCCGTGGACAAGCCGCCCGTGTTAGTACAAGGGAGTAGTTGTTAGGTTCTTTTCTCTCTCTTCTCAGCTTCGTCAGCATTAGATGAGGGATTGAAAGCAGCACCACGATCCTGCAGCCAGAGGGCTGAGGGAGGGCTTTCACCATCACATCTGTGGTATTAATACCATTTTCCCCCACGTGCAGCTGTAAACCCACGCTGGCCAAGCCACCAAGTGGGTTATCTGCAGCTATGAAGATAGTTCATAACGATCTCTTACTAATGACCGTCACCTGCCTTCTGTCCATTAGCTCCCACAGAAACAATCTTTAACAGAAGATGCTATAGCACGAGGGTATTTCTTTTTTATTCTTTTTCTTTTTCCCAAGCTTAAGCAAAATACACAACAGAGGATTTACTCTTTTTTTCCGTCCCATAGGTAATGACAGGAGTCATCAAGTAAAGACGTTGCTGATTGAGGACCAAGATGTACTGTCCACCATTCCAGAAAGGTAATATGTCTTTGATCTTCCATAGGATCTGGGGTGCATTTGCAAATTTTTGGCTTTTTAAGAAAAATGTTTGGCACCAGTTCCCTTTTCTTGGCTTGCTGGGTGCTGAGTCCTTATTATCAACTGCCCCAAGTTTTTGCTTAATGGATAACTCCAAAATGTTGATGGAAATTAGTGTTTTGCCTTCCTCCTTCCCTTCTGAGGGGGAAAAAAAGCATCTGAGAAATTCCAGTACCTTGAGAGCTGATTGAGAATTGCAATTTTTAGTTTGAAACCAATGAAACGAAATTTCACCTTCTGAAAAGCAACTAGAAGCCAGCATTTTTCATACACTAAAAATGGGACAAAAGTGAACAAGTTTGTTGGAAGTCTCAAATGCTTCATGGCTGTGTTTCTGAAAAAAATCCATTTGTTTAAATAAGCATCTGACAATTTAATATGAGAAAATATTTTGTTTGGAGTTTTGTATACATATTTTAAATTTCACATCATAAAATACATTATGGCATTCAATATGTAACAATATGTCATTAAATATTTTACTGTATTAAAAAAAATGCTCCAACAAAATAATATCCAAAACGAAATTAAACATCCCAACTCTGCCTCTGGAAAATTAAGGCAAATGCTTTGACCCTCTTCAAAAATTTCATAGAAATCAACAATTCCTTGCAAAATATTCTGATTTTAATCCAAATGTGGTTTTGGAGTGAAGGCCTCCATCAATAACTTTTGGACCAACTGCTTTTGATCCATGGCTTTCTGGTTCCACTTGGTACTCAGAAATGCTTTTTTTCATTGTTTTCTTAAATCGAATTATCTCAGCCCCTCGGAAGGAAAGGCAAAAACCATTCATCAGCCTCATTTTGCCGACAAGGAAGCCAAGTTGTAGGGAGAGAGCTTGGCCAGCACTTGTGAGGAGGGAGAGCTGAAGGGGACACCAAGGCTTAGGGGCCAGCTCAGCATTCCCACCCCCCACCCCCCCCCCCCCCCCCCCGGATCATACCCAGCTCCTCCAGGACCAAACGGGGCATGTGGGCTGTGCTGGCCAGGATGGGTGGTGGGAGGGACTGTGGGCAATCAGCCTGTCCATTAAACCCGCTCAGAGGTACAGCACTGTGTGTCTTGCTGTGTCCTGCCCTCCATAACCCGGGTGTCTGCGCGCTGCAGCGGGTACCTGTGTCTTGGCTTGTTACTTCAACATGTTGTGGTGGCCCAGTTTAGTTTTGTAATTGCCCAGTCTAATTACCCTGGCAAGGTGCTGCACCACCAAGGTTGTGCTTGGTATTCACCAATGCTCAATTTTCTGGTTGTGTGTTTTTTTGTTTTGGTTTTTTTTGTTTTTTTGTTTTTTTTTTTCTGTAAAACTGGAAGTGGGGATAGGCAAGGGGAGGGTACTCGCTTGGAGGATGCTCAGGGTCGAACAGAGGTTGAGTGCCGTTTCCTGAGGCTCTGCTTGATCTTGATGTTAGAAGAAACTTTCTGAAAATAACATGACAATTGTCATTTGTCCCATCACAGTCAAGGTTTGTCCCATCAAGTTATCCTCAACAGATCTGCAGTGGGCTGGTTGTTAACCAGATTTCTGAGAGTTAAAGCATGTGTTTCTTTTTCATTTTTGAAGTGTCTGGATTTACCTGGGGGGGAATCTCTGTCGTACTCGGGAAGCCTAAGGAGTGAATGAATAACCTCTATTTTTATACATGCAACTGTTAAAAACTGGTTCAAGCTGAAAAGGAATATCAGGAACATGACTACTTTATTTCTTTCTTTTTTTTTCTAAATTATTATTGAAAACAAATTAATAACCTTACAGAATGGCACTGCTATATTTCTTTACTTTAAAATGAAGCTTTTAATAACCAAGCTATCGATGTGTTACTTCTATGCAAAAGCCACGTGCTTAAGAAAAGTGTGCCTCGAGTCAGCTCTAGCTTGAAATTGGTAATGAATGTAATCTTCATCAAAGCGTCCGACTGCAGTCACCTCTCCCAGTCTCCATTATGTACAGTCCATCACAGCAGCATCAACCTTGGTCTACAAGGTCCTCTGACTGAAAACCTTGGTGGCGTTTTGTGAGGCAAGCTCTCCAAGGGCATGGGTTTAGGTACCTGGAGCAGGATAAGGCGTCTCACTTTCTGGAACTGCATCTTTCTCTCCTTGGAGGAGCTAACATGTAGAGATCTCCACAAGGTCAGGTGAATTAATGTATTTCTGGAGTTTTTTGTCCTTTTCCAATGCACTAAATGCCGGTCCCACTGCTAGTTTTACAGTTTTGAGCTGTGTTGTCATTGCAGAAATGGGTGAGAACCTGTCCATTCCCAAATCTTCATTAGCCCAATGCCATGCTTAGATGCATGTGACTCAACAGCTTCTGGAAATGTACATATCCAGGGTAGCTTTGGGGTTTCACGTAGCAGTAAGGATAACACAATAATGAAAAAGTGACCTTCCAAAGAAATCCCCTATCTTTTCTGACAGCCACTACAGGAAGAACATTAATTTCCAACCTGTCTGTAAACATACTGACATCGGGTGATTCAGGGAATGAGGGAAACAATGTACTGGGTACTTGGCCATAAATGAGGAATTAATTGAACACTTCCGTTTTGTTTCCCCCCCCTTACCTGAGGCTGAGCCAAACTTGCATCTCCCTGGCTGAGAATGTGCTTCCCAGCGAAGGAAAAGGTGTGTCGTGATTATTTTTCATTGTTGGTTGGTGTTTCCATCCTTTTCTGCTTGACTTGGACAGTTTTTGCCAGTTCTTTGGTCCTTTCACACCAGCTCTTGCTTCTTGGTGCTCCTTTTCCAAGTATGGTAGAGTTGGGATGAATGTTTGGGTCACTGCATGTAGCAGTGTCCTACAGTTAGTGGTGTCTGTAAATGATGTTTCATTCATGGTGTCAGGTCTGGGTAGTGGCAATGTTTAGTCAGTGCTATGCCTTGTTATTGCTGTCTGCATCCTGCGTGATACCCAGAGACCATGAGCTGTAGCAGCTCTGATTCAGGAGAGCTGGCTCTCCCATGTCTCCTGCCACATCCCTTGTTTCAGTTGTGGATGCTACTGGTCTGGACCTTGGTGTGACTTTGGAGAGAGACGCTGTGATCCTTGAACATGGCAGCAGCTGACTTGCAAGTTAAGCTCCTTTCCCTGGGGGATGTGGCCAGCTACAGAAGAATACCTGCTGCTGTGGAAAAATGAGCTTTTTCTCACTTCCTAGTGTTCCTGAGACTGGGAATCTCCTAGCAGCAGAGCTGTGTGCCTGGCTGGCATTGCAGCATCTTTGTCACCTGCATACTAGGGAGAAACTCACTCTATATAAATAACATAAAAACATAAAACCCCACATAAATAAATAACCATAAATAAGTAAATAAGGCAAATAAGTTTGGGGAAAAGTCCTTCTGAAAATGATGGTAAAAATTAATCTGTGTCCAAGGAGAAATAGAAACATAGAGTGGTCAGCTTAGGTGTTCCTCCTACCTTTTTCCCCCTCCTTTTTTGTCCCCACTTATTGTAAAAAGGACCCATGGACACCTCTGGGTTTCTCCCATGGGTATCCCCTTCCAGCTCTAATCTTTTTAGCTGAATTAGTCTCTTTGCCCTCAGTACTGGGCTTTCCTGGTGCGACCCCAGATGCTTCTCCCAGAGCAGCAGGGATGCCTCAGCCTGAGTGCCAGGCAGGATTTGGCCCTGCCTTTATCCCTAAGGAAATAGCCTTTGCTCACCACGTTGCTCCTGGGTTTTGGGAGCACGCAGGGCTAGCTGTCCAGTAGTGTATTTTGCAGTAGAATAAGGATTTACAGAGGAGATCTGCCTTGGTGCAATGCTGGGCGATCTGAA
The DNA here is from genome assembly GCF_017639655.2 of Falco naumanni. Taxonomy (NCBI): domain Eukaryota; kingdom Metazoa; phylum Chordata; class Aves; order Falconiformes; family Falconidae; genus Falco; species Falco naumanni. The sequence goes on along the minus strand of NC_054054.1, from coordinate 90,992,631 downwards.
GCTTTCCTTTCTCTTTTTGTCTCTTCTGTCGCTTCCCCTGACCATTGCCCGGCCCCAATTACAGCCTGGGTGCTCTCAGAGGGGATGAGGAGCACTTCAAACGCGGCAAAGCCCCGTTGCGTGCCATCCCGCCAGCCCTACAAAGGCGACATCTCCTGGACTTCTGCCCTAATGAGAGCAAATTTTTTGTCCAAACATTTGAAGCAAGGAGGTGCCTTCTCTTGCCACCCCCTGCCGGGATTAATATTATTATCCAGTTCGCTCTGGTTAGAAATTAAAACAAGGGCATTCGCTTCTTTTAATGAGAGGTGACAGTGGCTCCAGCACTTCAGAAGGGAATTAGGAAAGGAGGGATGGCTGCAGAGCCCGTCTCCGCCGAGTCTTATCCACCAGCCCTTCTGCCCCGGGTGGCGTGTGGGATCAAAGGCCACCTACCTGCTGCTGAGCACAAAATCCCCCAGGACACCCCCTTCTGCAGTCCTGCCCCACGCTGGAAATAATGGCTTTAAAGGGCAGCGCAATGCAGGGCTTTGGTCCCCTGGGGCAGATGGGACAAGAAGGCAGAGAGGACCCTGTTGAGCTTCTGGGCATCATAGCCAGATCTGTTAAAGTGAGGGTTTTGGAGCACTAAATGTGTCCAGGTTTTGGCTTAGGACTTGGTGGAGGGGAGGAATGCTGGTGTACCCAGGCTTTAGGCAAAACTGGTGAAAATACAGCAACTGAAATGTTGTGGAGAGACTTTTTTTTTTTCTCCATGAAAAACTTAAAACTTAAAGTTTTCAATGGGACCTTTTGACTTTAAAGAAGCGTTTCAGGTAAGGGGTATTTTTTTTAATAGGAATTAAAAAAAATGCTTATTAGAAATACCCACTGAAGGCTGCCCATGACTGACAGTCTTATCACTGAAAAACAGCGAGCTAAACACGTTCTTATATCTGTCTCAGGATAAGTTTGATTAGAAATGTCAGAAAAATATGGGATGAAAATATGAATTTTTAATCCCATTTTAAAGGACCTTTACCCATGCGTGAACTTTTCTTTTGAAGTGCTGCAGTCGGCTCTTCCCCAGTCTGCTCAGAGAAATGCCTCCTTGGAGGGGGAGAGGGCCTGTGAGCCCAAACAAAGGTTTCTTGCTGAACCCTTAAAGCAGGAGGCATTGATCGTTGCTTGTGGCAGGGTGCCAGAGTGCCAGCTCCTTATGCTGAGCTGGGCTGGGCACTGGGACACAACCAGTAAATCCGTTTGCTGGAATGCCAGGGAAATCGCTGGTGCTCTGGAGGTGGAGAGGGATGGTGGGGAGCAGACACTGAGCCGCATAACGCAGATCCCAGTGTGTGAAAATGGATTGAACAGGCTGATAGCAGTAATTGCAGTTAATTTTCCTGGTATTTTTTGTGTGTGCTGGAACAGCTTATACCTGGCCTGTGAAAAGGGATGGGGAGGGAAAATAATTCCCTATGCACAGATCACATGGAGGATGCCTTTTGCATGCCTCTGTTGTGGGGCTGGGATTTTGTGAGCCTCAGACACATCTGAATGACTTCAGTAGCTGATACAGGATGAGTTCAGGCCAAACCCCACCTTGTCTCATGTGATGGTACCTTAAAATTCATGCTTTGGGTTTACTAGCACAAATCCGTTCAGGGAGGCAGGATGCTTGCTAGAAGTAAATGGGAGGGAGCAGTCAGTGGCCATGTGGATATTCCCTTTCTCGAAAGGCTGGGGACCTGGTGGTTATTGCTGTCCCCCTGGTGGCACTGGGAGCCAAGGGACAGAAAATAACAGCTTCAGGGCATTTACCACATCAGGAAAACATGAACAAATGCGTCACCGCTAAAACTGTTGAGGGAAAAAAAATATCTTTCTCAACCATGGAAGGAAAATTTCTGCTTTTTTTCTCATATTGGAAAGCTGAAAATTGATGCGCTTTTAGGTTTCTGAATGGGTTTTCAGTTTTCAATGGATGCGCAACATAGCTTAGGGAAAGCTGACACTTTTAGGAAGAAATCAGCCTGTTTTGGTGCTTAGCTCTGGAGCAGAGCAGGATCACACGTGAGCCACTGTGGCACACGGCCACCAGGGAAAGGCAGTATTAACGACCTGAACTTGCTCGTCCATCTCCATCAGGGCCCAGGGCTGCCGACAGCATGAGTGGAAGCCGATGGGGCCATCATCCTCGCTGACGGCTGGGAGGGGGCAGCCAGGGAGCAGCCCCTGGGGAGCAGAAACACTGCAGCTCTCCAGCACAGGTATGCTCAATAAATAGCAAGCGATAAAACAGCCGTCTCCATCAGGAAATCAATTAGATGTGAGGCCTTTCGGGTGGGGGGTGTGTGCGTTTCCTTTTTTTCTTCCTCCCTTCCCCTCCTCTTTTTCCATTTTTCAGGCAGATGTCTAAGGTGAAGGTTGTGGAAGCAATTGCTTCTCAAGGCAGTTGCTTTTCTGTTCCCTCCCTTCACAGCTAAAGTGCAGCGAAGCCCATTGCTCTGGGGCTTCGTGCTTCTTTGCCGTCCCCCCCCATCCTCTGGGAAGCTGGGCCGAGAGAGGCTGGAGCTGGGGAGGTTGCTGGGGTCACACATTTGAGATGCTTGCAGCCTGGAGGAGATGCATCAGCCTTGGAGTCAATCCCAGCCGGCAAGACCCAGAGCGAGGTGTTAGGGATTTTCAGGCTCAGGATGAAGGAGCGGAGGGTTTGGAAGTGTGAGCTGCGATGTATTTGCGGTGTGTTTGGCTTTTGAGCTTGCCCAGAGATGAGGAGAGGCTGAGAAAGGGGTTAAATCCAGCTCTGGTTGGGGAAAAACAGCAGGGTTAGCTGCTGTGCTGGGGATGTGCTGGAAGTGAATGGGCAGCATAGGGCATTTGGCGAATAAAAGACTGAGCAGAGTGGTTCAGGCCAGCTGTGCCAGTGACCGGTCAGGTTTGCTCCTGCCACATCAAAGCCCAGCCCTCGGCACTGCATGGCTTCCCTTGAGCTTTTCCTCAGCTCCCACCTGTGGCTGTTTGCAGCCGTGGTTCTGCCAGGGACTCCAGGACCTCAGCTCCCAGCCCCTCCCAGGCAAAGGTAACGCATCTGCATTTTAGCAGTGATGCAATAAACCCCTGCCATGCTCCTTCCCCAGCCCTTCTCCTCTCCTCACCTCCTGTTTATAAACGTTTCTGCCCTTCCAGCCGATGTTGTGGTCTCCCTCATGCATTTACAACATCCCCCCAAGTTGCTCGTTGGTACCCTGTCTGGTGCAAGAGCCATCCAAACTGTGTGTTGGGGGAAACCGGTGCTCTCCCTCATCCCTAAAATTTCCAAACAGTTTTTGATCATAATTATATGAATCAAGATATTACAATTAGCATGATGCGTCTGAAATAGCTCACCTCTTTTTTTTCTTTTGGCGGGCAGTACAGATGTTACAGAAACCCTGAGTACATCACACCTTGAGAGCATTTGCTTGTGTCCTGGGTGAACTCATAGCTGTGGTAAACAGGTATTTGAAATTCTGCTTTGCTGCTTACGCTTTCCTGACTTGTTCCTTATACTTCCATGATCTTACCTAAGCTGCAAAGTCTCTGAGGAATCTTAATTTGTTGGAAGTGGTGGGTTAGTTTATTTAATTTGGATTAAGGAGGAGTTGGAGGTGGTATTCCAGAGGCAGGACTTGAATGATAGAAACAAAATCCAGTCTGTGGAGGTGGAATAAACATTTCCATCTCCTCTTCCCCTCTCCCTCCCCCCCCTCTTTTTTTTTTTTTTTTCTTCTTCCTTGTCAGAATAGGAAAAGCAAGGTATTTGATGGGTGTCACGCTTGATGGATTCAGCAGGGCTGTGTGTATGTGCGAACAGACCTGCCCAGGGTCTTGGAACTAGAAGTTCAAGTTGAAGAAGCGTGACCCGGCTTTGAGCCACTGGCTTTGTCACCAAGTCTTTGTTTTTCATGGTTGTTAACATCCTCTTTGTCACTTGCCCTTCTTGGTGGTTTATGACTTTGTCTGCCTTGCTCCTTGTTTAACTCCCAGAAGGTCAAAACTGCCCGATCCTTTCTGGAGCTGGTTGCACAGAGACCTGAGCATGTGAGGAAGCGATGGCACTGGCTTAGCTAAGGAGCTGCTTTGTTTTGAGATCTGTGTTCTTTGCAAAAATGGAGATAAATTTAAGAAATCAGACATTACCATGGAATTAAATTTCAAAAAACTTTCTGCTTTGAAAACATCAGCATATTTGGTGGTCTGGACTTTGATGTCACATTTTCATAAGGTAAAAACCACCCGAGTCAGAATGTTAGCTCCTAAATAAGCTACTTCACGCACCTAATTGTCAGCAAAACCAGTAATTCAGCCTAAGAAGTCACAATGAAGGGGAATGAAAGAGCAGGGGCGAAGAGAAAAGCTGTTTGTCCACCCAAGCTAAAGTGTTTTGCTGTTATTTGAATGAAACAAGTAGATTTTTCCCAGTGAAAATTTCACTGGCATTTCAGCAGAACATTGTGGCTTCTGCTAAGCTGCTTTTTCTGCTGGCAGCCCGTGTCACCTAAGGAGCAGCAGCCTCCTCCTGCTCCGGTGGAAAGCTGTGGGGGTTTTGCTGCAGAGCGAGAAGCAGAGAAGGCTTTCCTGGTGCTGCTGCTTACCGGGGATGGAGTGGAGGACAGATTGCTTCGAGACCGGGTCCTACACGCGCTGCCTAGATGCAGGGAGAGACCTTGATATATCGTCTGTCCCTTTGAACAATCTCAGGTCAGCCGGGCAGGTTCATTCATCTTCTCTCTCAGAGAAGGAAAGGAGCAAACTGGCTCTGGTCTGGATTCCATATGTGGTGGCAGTACCTGGGATGCAGGGATGGTACGTCTTATCAGAGTCCTTGGGTCTGGAGAGCACCACGCTCCTGTTAACGGGAGCCGGCAGCAGCACTTAGGTGTGCACAGGCAGCCATACGCATGCAGGTGGTGTGCACAGACAGACCTGCTCCACGCTCCAGAGCATCGTGGGCCACAGCGTGGAGGGGCTCAGCCATATCTCCTGGGGGGCTGGCCACCCATCAGCCCAGAGGACATAACCAGCTGCATACACATTCCTTACCTGTTGCAAGCGTAAGTTATTATTTAAAGGATTTCTCTGACCGAATGGCTTAAGCTGAGGGAGTTAATTTCACAGCATGGTCATTAAGGCTCAGCTATCAAGAGGTGCCTCAGCTGCTTTTAATTGTAGGGACATCCCCCGGATGCCAGACTCAGGCTTATTACCCTGCAGGAACTTGTTAGGCTGTCAGCCCTAAATGTTCAAATATCCCAGGTGAACCACCTCTCGTATTCATTTAATTATATCTTTATACTCATACATAAATATATATAGTCTTGCAGCTTGTAGGTTAGAATAGATGACTTTGAAAGGAGCGGTTGTAAGAGTATGTTTGCTTTGCCTTTTGTTCTTTAACCATCAGACATAGATTTTGAACCACATGTAGACAAAAAAAAATTTAGGATTCAGTAACAGGGGCTCATATGTTTGCTGCTTGCATGTCTGATCCATGCAGATTTGATGAGCTGGTTAAAACGTGGGGTTTTGGCTTTGTTAACAAGTTTGACATTGGAAAAAGAAACATCATCCTCATTCTTAATTTCAGTGAAGGCTTCAGGAAGGGGATTAGAGGGAACTAGGGGCACTGCATATAAGCTTGTTGGGGCAAGGTGGTATTTTTCACTGTCCTGTTCTGGAATTTATGGGGATTCTGCAATTAACAGGAGAGAACTCTGCAGTTTTGTTCAAACCCAAAGCAATCATTAGAATGCTTCAGAATGCCTTGGGTTGGTTTTTTTTTTTGTCTGCATGTACATGTTGTAATCTTTTAAAACTTGTTTGTGTAAAGCACCGTATCTGCGGTCGGTCAGCCCGTTGTGGCGAAAGCTCATGTTCAGCTCGGCAGGTCCCCAGCTCAGTCCCCAAGAAGGAGAGATAAGGCCATGAGTTATGTTTCTACCTCTTGGCTGTGCTTCCTGTTCACCCCAAATTGCCGAAAACACCAGGGAAGACTTCTCCTGTGATTTTTTTCTCCAGTTTTCAATGAATAGAGGCTGTGCCTAGGCTTGAATGCTTGGAGCATCATTGCTCACCACTGCAGAGGCCAAGAGGTGCACCCGGCTCTTATGGGGGCCTGAGGGCTGGCTGGAGAAAGCAGGGCTTGGAAACCAAGTGCGTTGCTTTTCGTGCTGGCTGCCTCTGTCGCGGGTCGCTCCCTCCCAGCCCATCCTGTTTCAATCGCGCCAGCCCGACAATGTTATTTCAGCAATCAGCTGCAAGACAAAACAGCTGGCCCCGTCAGCCGGCGTGCGGAGGTGTGGAAAGTCCACTGGGGGATTAAGCTGGTCTTACCATCAGTCCTCACTTGTGAAAATACAACCTACTAAGTTTTCCTAGATGATGCAGTTTTCAATTGCTTTTGTTTGCTTTTCAGGCAGGTCTTAAATCAGGCTGTCAGTCAGCCTCCCTTCCTCCCCCCGCCTCGCCTCCAAGGCGGCTTCCAGGCGCTTTCTGGGAGGACCTGTAATATCTTTTCTATCACCATTTATTTCTGGGGCTTCCTCTTCCTCCCAGTAGGAAGGGAGGTGCTGTCTCTCACATGGCAAAGCCTGTGCAGCTTGTTGTTCAGAGCCCCCAAATTGCCGTCAGCCTTGGGGTACCCGGCAGCGATGCTGCATGGGGCAGGTGGGCAGCGGCTGCAGGAAGGACAAGGAGGGACCCTGCCCTGGTGCTGGGTGTCTTCACATAGTAACTCCAACCCACCCTCTGACCTTCTGCTTTCGCATTTGTGACACAGCAGGGTCGGGAGGGTGGGGAGATCATTATCAGTGTCTGACAAACCTTTTGCCCCCCTCTTTGCACTGGCAATGGGGGATTTCCCATGGAGAGCCAGGGGAGAGGTTTTGTCTGCATTTGCTCTCCTTCCTCTCCTCCCTCTGCTGTTGCATCCATCTTCTTGGCCGCAAAAGATAGTTGTGCAGTGTCCTGTGGGTAGGACAGAACTGAAGGCTTGTTAGAGCTCGTTGCTAGAGTTTCCTCTCCTGGCCAAAAAGGGTGCCATGGTTTCTGGAAGATGAAGTACTGGCTGAGATGTGGAGGAAGCAAGTCTGCAAGGTGCAAGCCTGCAAGTTCGGCCCCATGCTCCATCCCACCAGGCGCATTTTTATATATCTTTAGGTGCTTGAGTACAGTCCTGTCAACACATGGGGAAGGAGGTGGTCCTATCTGTGTGTATGCAGCAAATCTAACACATCACAGGCAGAGATTGACTCTGTTTGACATATGGAGCAGGTCAGTGCCTCCGGGACACAACAGCCCCGGGGCAAACGTAACACAGAGCTGCTCTGCATGTGTTCATGGGAGGTTGGTCCAGGATTTCTGACCATCCGGAGCAAGCCGGGACCCAGGTCCCTGAGCATCAGGTTACTGCTCCAAGTCACGGTGCACAGGTCCCACTGGCAGAGGTGGCCGATCTCCAAGGACCTTTACAAATCTGGCCCAAATCTTGTCAGCAGCCATGGCAACATCTCTTCCCCCCACCCCGGCCTCAATGTTCCAGGTGTTTTCTTCCGCCTTTGTCTCATAACACAATACACAAAGGACAGACCTCTTCCAGATATGGGAATCTGTGCGCCAAGTCCACTCCCAGCAGCCCACTAAATCCTACCCCTCCATGTAATTTAAATCGCAGCGGTTGTGCCTAGAGGAAGGTGGGGGAGGTTGCTGGATTTGAATGTCACCTGGTTAATGAACGCGCTGTGATACCTTTTCCCCCTGTATCTACAGCAGAAGTCAGGGGATGCAGGGGTTTTGATCAGCGCTGCTGGCTGGAGAAGCTGATTCCTCTGGCAGAGCTGCTGTGGCTGGTATAACGCAGAGCCGGTGTGCCGGCAGAGCCGGGATGACGTTAGCAGACAGGGCTCGCAGCTCTCCCCGAGCTCCTGGGGGAGCACAGTGCTGAGCTGCTGGCAACTCTCATCTCAGATAAGGTAGGAGGCAGAGAAAACCCAGGGCAAGTCCCCGTCCTGGAGGGGCCAAGGGCAAGCAACTGGTTTTCTGCAGGATGCAAGCGGTGCGGGAGAACAGTCCCTTCCCGGCAGAGAGATGTGCCCTCCCACCTAAACTATAGAGAACCACAAATGCTGGTCTAAAATGCCACGTTGCTGCCACAGGTATGCAAGGAATCGTCCTCAAATATTCTCACTAGTGAAAAGAGTAGATATCTGGGCAGATCAGGAAGGCAAGGCGCCCTAAAGCTGTTCGAGGATAGGGGCAGAGCTGGGTGTGATTTGGGGGTGCACGACACCGAAGTGAGCAGTGATCCTTCCTGGCTGGCTGCAGGAAAGCAGCGGTGCTTGGCACTGCAGGGTGAAGGAAGGGGCTTAACAAGCTTTTCTTCTGCTCTTGTTGGCCAATATGCAAAAGGCCTGGGCAACTGGAGAGGGCTTGAGCACCAACGTGCAGACATGTGGTCCCTGCAGGAAGGGGACAGAGTGGCTGCCTCTTTGACTTATGCAGCTAAATCCACAGAAGCTCCTCACGCCAAGCCTTGAACCGGTTTTACATCTGATTTTAGCCAAGCCAGAACAACATTGGCATCTAGGTAAGGCTTTGTTTGCCTTCTCCTCTTTGCATCTCCAGGCAGCCTGGAGACAGCTGGAGACAGCTGCATCTTCCAGTACTCCAGTGAGGTGAGAAGGACCCAAATTCCTGGTCTTAATGTTATGTAGCCAACCATAAATCAGACTGGACTTGCTCTAGGCAGCAGGAATAAGAAAGAGATGGACTGAAACGTGAAAGTGTCTGCGCTGTTAGAAGACCCATCCCATGGAGCAAGAAGAAATAAGTTTTCACTTGGGCCAAAGCAAGCTGAAGGACTGAAAATCCCTCACCTCACAACCCTGATGGGAAATCCAGGTTGCCTCCCCTGAACACGTCTGCAGCGCTGTTTCTTCTGGTGCCTTCGGGAGAAAACAAAGCAGGAACAAGCCACGCCAGATGGTCTCGAGCACAGTGTGGTGCAAAGGTCTCTGGTGCTTTGCAGGTGAGAAGGCAGGCTGTGGTGCACAGCATGGCTTAAAAGCCTTTGATGGATGCTCTGGATGAGAGTTACCTTGTTATCCTGCTAGCATTGCTGGAATAGCTTCATCACTGGCAGCTTGACTGGGGCTTATCCAACTCGCAGGCTCCCCAGGGCCATGGCTCACTCTGCTGTCTCAGCTCAAGGAAGGAAAAGCATGTGGCTGGTGTCAGGGTTGTTTGTGGCTGATAGAACAACGAAAAATCACTGTGCTGCACTTTGAACCATGTTCTGCCAGATCTGGGACCTCCTGGACTTTTTGACAGTCAGTCTGCTCTTGAACTGTGCTCCCAAGACATTCCCCAGCCACTGCTGCCGGGCAAGAAGAGGGGATCAAAGGACTTCCTTCAGGCTCTGGTGATGGGAGTGATGGGAAGCCATGGCCCTCCCTCATCCTGGCCTGGCTCCTTCCCCTTTGAATCTTGCCCCAGGGGGGTTTGAAGATGCCCAATCGGCAGCTCTTCAGCACATCCCTGAAGACAGACCAGTGGGCTACAGAGCACGGCATCAGATCAAGAGTTCCTGCAACCCAAGATCATGAGTGTGCATCAGCCTAAGGATGAGGAACAGCATTCCCTCCCTCTTCTAGGCCCCCTCGAGGTGGCATACACAGATGGGTGTCTGTGTGTCCATCTCTATAGACTTCACTTCTGGCATTAGTGAAGCACCCAGCATTAGGGAGCATGGCCCAGAGCCCCAGTGGAAGATCTTGCATCATGTGGAGCCATTTGGGTGCCTGCACAATGCATGTTGCTGCTAATTTGGAAGCTCTCCCTGGTGAAGATAATGGCTGCTCTCATTTTCTCTGCTCTGCCTAGGGAGAAAATGATGCTTGTTACTGAAAATGGTTTTTTTTTGGCTTGTTTCATCCTTCCCTCTTGCAGCCTAGGAAGCAGAATAGCAGGTTGGTACCTTTGCGAAGGTGCTGGATTCATTAATGATGATATGTTACTTGTGAAATGCTGCTCAGGAGTCTTTACACATGAGCTTGGCTGTAGAAGCATCTCAAGTAAAAAAAAAAAAAAAAAGATTCCTCAAGGAACTCCAAAATACCTGCCGTGGGATGTCAAAGGGTTGTTTCAGCTGAACTCCTCCTCTTTTCATGTGCCAGCCTCCCTGGGAAACAGTTTTGAAGTCTGATACAGAAAAATTTTAAAAATGGCACATGTTTTATATTTGAGTGGGATTAACCTAGGAGGGAGCATCCAAAGGCAGCACCATTTCTCAAAGGGGTTCTGGTGGGGAGAGCTGGAGGCAAACCGGGCTCTGATATGTACTACAGATGGCATTGCTACCCTACTCGCTGGAGCAGGTCTTGCAAGGAGATTTTGGAGCAACTGGGAGCAGACCTGGCTGGGAATTTTTTTGATGAAAGATATGTTGGAGTTTCTTGGTCGGATGGAACTTCTTATAGCTACATGTGGTGCCTGCCAAAGCTGAAACCGGGAAAGGTTTCCTCCATCAGCAAGGAAGGAAAAAAGTAGATCGGGGAGAAACAATGGCTTTGTGCAAGTGCATGTAGGTTGAGAGTGTTGGCTTCAGCTCTCTGCAGTGGTCAGAAGCACAAGGCACGGCTGCCACTGACACCATGGGTGTTGGAAATCCTTGCCCATCAACTCCTGCAAGACCTCTGATGTGGTGGCAGGACCCACCGTGTTCTGCTTGATGGCGTGTCCTTCTCAGCAGTCTGATGCATGCCAGAACCTGTTGTCCTGCACATGGTGTCTTGAACAAGCTGCCAGTGGGCAATGCTCCCCCAAATCCCCATCCTGAAACAAAGTCTTCGGCCTGAGTCAGGAGACAGTCCGAACCCCTTCAACTCCTCCTTTGCCTTTTTCTTTACAGTGTGAACAGAAAAATTTTGGAGGCAGCCCCTTCCGTGTGGTGGGAAATAGGAAATTCTTGGAAACGTCCCTTTTCAGTAGCTTTTCTGCTGCTCTCGGCACAGCGATGCCATCCAGGAGAGGCTGTGCTGATGGTGAGCTCCTTACAGCTGCTCCTCTGGTGCAAACCTGACCCACGAGCTTACCCAATTCATTAGACACTGCCTGTTGAAAAGGCAGTAAATCAGCTAAAACCTCCGTCAGAACTGGCTTTGGCATGTTTTATGGTGGAATTAGAATAATGAATGAGGAGCCGGCTGTTTATGTTAGTTTTGGCTTGCAAGCTGAAGAAAAATTCTGGTGTTGAACTTCATGATAAACTCTCCACACCAGTGGGCTCTGAGGTTGGAAATTACTTTTAAAAGCTTCCAGGGCCCAGGAGGGTGAGAGGCTGGCATATCACAAGCTGAATGAACACTATGCCTTAGATAAGGGGTATGGTCATGTTTTAGGACATGGGGCAGGATAAGACCTCGCTGCTGGAGGGGCTCTCCAAAGCTTGGACACTTGCAGTCTTCTGCTCCTTGGGGCTGGTCTCCACACCACACGCTTGAGGAGCAAAGTAAATGAGCTAAACCTGTAAGTATCCAGCTATTTCCATGTCCTGACTAGCTTCTTTATACCTCACTTGGATGCTTTGGGATTCCTCTGCACCTTGTGATGGGTCACCCATCATCTGTCCTTGGTGGATTTCTTTCTAGCTTTGCTCTAATATAGTTGAGCTCATCTATATAAAATGGTCTTTGTGCTCTGAATCTGCCAGAGCTGCAGGAACCAGAGTAAAATTTGCTGTGGTTTTCTCCAAGCTTTAACATCGGCCAGGATAGCTCCTAGTGGAGCTGGTCCAGTTTTCCTCTGACAGAGGAAAGATACTGTGGAAAACCTAATGAGTGGTTAATGGGACACAGTCCAGTTTGATGGATGGGGAACACTACTCTATTAGTATTAACAATCCAATAACAGTTACAATGCATTATCCATAATCCAGGCATGCTGCAGCAAATTCCCATTTTCTTGAGCACTCGGTATCCAGGCAGCCCCTCTGAGGACACTGGGAGAAGTGAGCATCTTGCTGTGCTGAGCTCCTTCTACCCCATGACTCAGCAGGGCTCTCCAAATAGCTGGCATAACCTCCCTTTGCTGAATGCAGATTTTCATTTAATGGTGGTCCTTTCTTCCCCTCCGATGTCTCTTGCTGCTTGGCTCAGAGTGGGACACTCCTTCCACCAAGGTTTAGGACCCTTTTACCCTAGTCAGCAAACACTAAGCAGATGGACCCAAATCTCCGTGCTTACACCGTTTTACCAGTGGTCAAAACCTGGAGTGTTCATGGTCTCATTTTTGCTTCCACGGTTGATTGACTTTAAGGGCTGTAATGTACATCACCTTTCCAGCAGAGGAACCCATTCCCCACAGCCTTGGCATTGTTCATCTTGTTGTTTTTCTTGGATTTTTGAACTTTGCTTTCTCAAATTGTCTAAAAAGAAAGGGCATGTTTTTGTCATGGGAAATCACTTAGAGTTGCACAAACAGCTTTTCCACCAGGTGGACTATGAAATACAATTTGTGGATGGAGCTTCCCCATTTGTACATGTTGCTTGGACAGGCAGGCTGAAGGCATTGTGGGGGGTTTCTTAGACCATGGATTTTGAAGTGTCCTCTGAATTCAAACTACAAAACTTGTAAAGGGAGGAAATCTGTGCACAGTTTTCCATTGTGCTGCATCTTCTGTAAGCAATCCTGTGCCAAGAGTCCAGGCTTTGACATTCACAACAGTGATCACAAGATCTAAGGATGCGGTAGTTCCCTCCAGACCTATTATGTGACTATGGTCTTTGCATGCCCATTTTGTGCTCAGACACACAAGGCGTGTACCATCTCGATTCTCCTCTCTCATCCATCCCTTGATTGTCAGCCCCAGACAATGAAATGTCCCAAGGGCTAAATCTGAACTCAGCTGGATATCGTGGACTTCAGAGGTCTGCAGATGAGGTCTATTCCTGCAGGTCCAACCAGTTGGACCAAAAAGCTGGTTGTTGGCCGTCATGACTTTTTGTCTTCTGCTCTGAGCTCAAGCTGTGATTATGCTTGCCTGTCAGGAGGGGCAGACCCTGTTGGGAGAATGCACCGAGGCTTCCCTTTGTGTCCCCTGGTGCCACCCCAAAGTACAGGGCTCTTCCAACAGCCTCACAAGCCACCACCCCACTGGATCCACCAGGTCCTTCTGTCCCCTTTTTCCTCCTTTCCTATCATCCACTGAACCTAACCACACTCGATTCAAGTTTATCCTGGGCTAATTTTGTGGCCAGCTTAGCTGCCCGCCGAGCGCTGGGACTGTGGCCACCTCCTGGCGGAGTGGCTAGCTCAAGGGCAACCGCCCTCCTTTATCTCTTTGAAGATTAGGGGGCTTTAAAATGTCTTTAAAGTGAATTTCTCCCCGCCCTCCCCCCCCCCCCCCCCGTTTTATTATGATAATTGATGACCAGCAAACTTTTCTTTTCCTTTATCTCTTAAATATGTTTCTTTACCCTTAAAAATGCAATATTTCTTTTAACTCAGAATATGGATGGGTCTGTGCGTAGCAGGGCTGCCTTTGGATCATCTGTCAATTTGATCGTGTAAAGCCTCTGTTTTCAGCTGGCATCCAGTGCAGATTTCAAAGCTGTGACTCACCCGTTCTTGCAGAGCTAGAACTGAAAGGCAAGGTTAAAAAAAGAAAATAATAAAAAAATTACAAATAAAATAAACATTTTTCAAGCAGTTAATTAAGAAGTTGCATTTTGTGAGGTCTCTGTATCGGGGCTATTGGGGAGTTTTGTGTGTGTGTGCACAGGAAGAGTTAGAAGCGCTGCAAGATTTCAGTAGTGAGAATGACAAAATGAATGGTTGCTCCTTGGAAAGAGTAGGTTGGAAGACATAAAATGATAGTAAATGAAGCTGGGAGGCCAAAATGCAGAATTTTTTACAAAGTGTAAGGCAGGAAAGGGGGAAGGCACTTGAAACTTTTTATATCTAGTCCAAAAATTGAACTTAGGTAAAAGGTATATATGCTTATGTAGCAAATGCTTGAAACTGAAGCTGTTTTTTCTCTCCGTACCCATCTGTATAAATAGGTAAAACAAACCCACTTCCAGACGGAAAAGATCTATTGAACAGAAGAAGAGAAATTCCCTTTCCTCTGCAAATGTGAGTATGCCTTTTTATTAAAAAAAAAAAATTCCTCCAATTTATATAATTTTACCGAAAGATCTTTTCTTCCCAATGCTGTTTTTACCAGTGTGAGGGCAGCCTGAGGTACCACCTGGTGGGAACTGGTCTGAACTCTCTGGGCCTGATCCCCTGGACCAGGGTGGACCCGGGGTGACCAGGGTTATGAGGCACTGTAGCCCCGGGAAGGTGACAGGGTGCTGTGCTCCCGCTGCCTCTGGCTTCTGTTACAGAATCCCAGGCTTTAACCAAGACAACTCTACAAATAGTGTCAAAAGAATATGCGTGCAGCAGCTCAGTGTTTCCTCTGTTGTCAGATATTTTTATGACACCTTATCGTATGCATCTTAAATCCACATGTAGAGAAAGCAGGCATTAAAAATGAACATTTATAACTGACTGATGATCGCCAGTGCTGTCTCTGGGTCAGCAGCAGGATGCTACCAGCGGACGGGATGTTTCCTAAGGGCAGTTCCCCGCTCAGAGTTAGGCAGGACTAGCCACACCGTGTGTGTGACGGTGCCAGCTCCTAGCCTCACTTATTTTAAAATGTCACACTCCAGGATGGGGACGAGCCCAACCCTCTACAGGCTTTGCCCCATTAGCTTTGGAGATAAGTTGCTGGTGAGAGTGTGGTGTGGGTCCCGCGAGTGTCTGTGCACCCGGTGTGCTCTGAGGCTCCCATTGGGACCACCCTGCACTGGGAGCTCATGGGACCCATCAAGGCAGAGTGACCTCATGGTTAAATACTACCTCATAACACCACCAGGGACCCCAGAGAGGCTGTGTGGCAGCGAGGCCATGGTGGAGCTGTGCTGTCAGGAAGTGGGTGGATTGCAGAGGCTCTCAGACCACAGGTTAGTACCTTTGCATCTTTACAATGCTTTTGCTGTGGTGGAGCCTGGGAGAGGTTTGTGTTACTGCCCAATGTGCTGGTCAAGTATGTTGTCTATCATTCTAGCTCCAGACTTGGTGCTTTGTTCCTTCATTCCTCATTCCCAATGCTAATCTCAGCACTTATTTGATGATGCCAAGCAAGCTGGGTTTGAGATAATGCCTGCTGCAGCATCTGCTGGAGCATGACACAGTTTTAGAACAAAATTCGCAAGCAGCTGCTGATGGAAAGCATTTCATGATGTCAAGCACTGAAGAAGAACTGGGGCTTGAGGGTTGTTCATCCTTTGTAGCCCAGAGTCGCATTACTCATGCATGTGAAGCACGTGGAGCTAGCTGCATGAAGAACAGAGCCTATGTGTCGAAGCTCATCTACTGAATTTACTTTTCCTTGCACGAGCCAGTGTCTGTAATTTTCTTTTCCTCAAGCATCAATGTTCTCCAAAGCATTTTGCATATTGGCACCTCCAGCCTTTCTTCTGGATGTGTGTGGGAAGTGCTACCTGACCAACCCTGCTGGGTCTTCAGCGCACTGTTACCATGTGAAATGGGCCGCATTGATCCTTCCTTTGCTGTTTTATTGCCAAAGGCTGTTTGGTCAAAACTTATTTAGCACCAAGTTCCACTTGAAAGTGTTTGCAGTGTTTTCTTAGCCTTTGAAGACCAACAGCTCACCACCAGGAAACGTGTGCCAGGAGCGCTCACACCATCTGAATGTGGCCTTACAGGTCAGCCCAGAGCAGCTGAGAGCTTGAAATTAGCACTTTTCAAAACCTCATCGTTCATCACGTGGTTGTGTTGGGCAACCCAAAACAAAGTAGAAAGTATAAGACAGGGAAGTAAATGTTGGAAGGGGATGGTGGGTCAGAGAGGAAGAAGGCCACTGGCACTGGGTGCCCATTAACTGTGTTCACCTCCAGAAATACAGAATTCATCCCAGAATATCCCAGAGTCAGGGTGGTTCTCCTGGTGTCAGGGTCTGAGAACAGGAGCTTTGTGGTGACTCCAGGTTCTCCGGCTGCCACCAACACTTGATAGCAAACTGGCTGTGCTGCCACGGTCCTCTGTGGCTTGGTCCTCCTGCAGACACCCGTTTGCTCCTGGGAGAGGCGATGAAGATGGAAGGAGACAGTTTTAAAAGCAGAGTGTGAGTCAGCCAGAGCTGGGGAAAAGCTCTAACAGAGTCCCCCTTGACCAGCCAGGCACCCTCCGCTATCGGGGGGCTTTCAGGGCCACCACCAGCAGTAGCAACTGGCTCGGGCTGGCTCTGATCCTGTGAAGCGAGAGATGAAAAGCTGTGTTGCAGGGCCGGAGAGCCCACCCAGGGCCCTACAGCCGGCCGAGTGCCAGGCGTAAGGATGGATACGTGGGCCATTGAAAGACCTCATCCAGCGTATATTTGGTTTGTCTTGTGTGACACAGAGAACCTGAGTTATTATTTGATCCTGCTCTGAGTAATAACCAGATAAATGGGCTTGCGGATTTCCAAATAAACATTTTAATAAATGATGGGTGAATTAAAGGAGAGCTGCTCCCCCCCTTCCCCTGCTCCCAATATTAATGTTCAAATGAAGGCAGGCAGTGTCTAACAGAGCCCCGTGTACTGTAAATACATTTCTTGCACTGTCACATATAAACACTGGAGAGACGGAGATCAAAAGGTCTCGCTGTGCGGAGCAGAGCCGTGTGATGAAGTGAACATGTTGCTTTGTGGCTGGGGTGGGGTGATGGGACGCCTGAGAATAACAGACTGGCTGGAGACGTAGGAGCCCAGAAGGCCTGGGGGGCCTCAAAAGGGGAACAAAAAAAAAAAAAAAAAATCCCCACTAGCAGCAGGAAAAATAAATAATTCCGTTATCTCTGATGAATTTCTGCCTTTGATCTAGTTTTTCCTCTCCTTTGCACTGCCTTTTCGTTCCCTCTTCTCCCCCCTGCGTGCAGCCCCCCACCTCCCCCTTGGACGTTTTTTTTCCCCCTTCCCCTCTGGTGGTTTGATTTATCCCACGGCCAGCTTGGGGAGCCTGACGGGTCCTGATGAATGGGCAGAGCTCGTCTGCCCATAGTCCTGCCCCGGCGTCTGCCAGGACATCCCCGGCTTCTTTTCATTCTTGGAAACCCGGTGTCCCGCCGGGCAACCTTGTGCAATATATTTGGTTCGCGGGTTGTGCTTTCCTCAGCTGCCTCGGGGAAGATGCTTTCTGCCTCTCCTGCTCATACACACACACACACAAAGCCCAGCCTTCCCCATCCGGGGTTATTTAGCTTAACCTTGACAGCTGCTAAATAATTGGGTGTTTCTTCCACAGCCAGTACCTCCTTTCTGAGCCAGTGGAGGCCACATGGGTGCCTCTGATATTTCCCTGCAGCATTGCCAAAAAAAAAAAAAAAAAAAAGAAAAAAAAAAAAAAAGATGGGTTTTTGGAAACAGAGCAGAGCGCAGTGGAAGTGGTCCGAGCTGGGACGGTGGCACGGGGAGCGGAACAGCCCATGATGGCGGGGATGAACAGGGAGCTGTGATGGGAGGCAGTGGGTTTCCTCATCCTCGGGGCTCACAGAGCCACTGGGCTGACCCTTGCAAGGTGGGGAGAGGGGAGTAACACCAAAACATTCCTTGCCTGCAGCTTATGCCCAGCTCGGCTCAGAAGTTCGGGCCCCAGAAAGAGCCCAAGTCATGGCAAAGCTCAGCACATGTGACCAGCTTAGGGCACTTCTGTTTCAGTGCGCAGATGAAGATGTGTTTTAAATAAAACCTGCTTTTTTTACTCTCTGTACTTGATAACTCTGAAGATCCATCAAAACCATATCACAGGCCTTCTGTAGACCACCACCTTCTCTCTGCAACTATGAAGTCTACAAAATTTTGTAGCTCAAGATGGAAAAAAGACATCAGCGAGATGCTGAGCAACAACCCTCCCAGACCTGTCCCTGCCTGCTCCAGCTGTCCCCCACTGCCTCATTCCTCTGCTGCTGGTGGGACAGGCCCCCGGGTTGATGCATCAACTGTTTCCCATGGCTTGAAGCCAAAACTCATACAGTAGCTTGACCATTGAATTGTCAAGAGGTCCATTAAATAAAAGTTTTGCAGTTCGGCTCTGACATCTCCTCTCTCCCAGCCCAGCCGGTTAAAACTTTTGCTTCTATATGACATTTAATATTGACAATTTCTATAAAAATCACTGTGAGATACATGACTTAGTTCTGTTTGATTCAAGCCCACAGATCCAGCCCAGTTCCACGGTCAGATTTTTTCCCCCTCCCTTTTTCTTTGTGCCCACAAGTGTTGTTCTGGTTGATCATTCCTGATTTTTCATTCCCTGGGAATGTCTCAGTAATGGCAAACACCCACTTTGGGCTTCTTGGCCCTGAATGAACTCATCCTTCTCCCAGAGGAGGTTAGCTTAAAAATTCATGCTCTACCTTTGGTGTTATGTATTTGAAGCTGTTTATACATCAATACAGAGGTCTGGTTTCTCCCATAGCCTGTTCACTGATCCACTTCCTTCTTCAAAGTCCTCTATCCTCTAATCCTGATCCTTATGTAATTTCCTATTTTTGTTCCAGATGAAAACAAGTTTTTGCATGGAAGAGTTTTCAGAGTTTTTGTACAGTCACTATGTTCATGGAGCCTGCTGGCAATGAAATACCTCCAGACTTCTTATCTCCACCAAAAGGTATGTAACCCTTGAAAAGTGGTGTATAAACAATGTCTTAAAGCCCTAAAATCCAACTCACCCGTCACGCTGAGCACAATACAACCCATCGCGCAAGGCATTCCTGCCCTAAACACTGACAGCAACGATGAAGAACTGACAGCCGAAAGCACAGAAGAGATGAAATAACGCTGATAAAGTCGCAGGGGTTGGAGGCAGAGCTGGGAGGAGAAACTGGGTCTCTCAAAGTCTGTGTTTCTTTTCCTAACCCATGACGGTGCCCACCCAGCCTGTGTCACTAGTAGCTCTCGATGAGAAACCTGCCTCTGATAATTATGCGTTTGTGTATTGAATAACCAGGAGCTCCTACACATCCCAGAAGTGGCTGGGGGGGGGGGGGGGCTGTAAGGTGAACGGTAGCAATCGCAGTGCCAGGGAAGGTCACATCCAGCCCCTGGGCTGGGTTTCAGGACAGGGCTCCTGGGGAGCATCCAGCCACGGTTTGAAGACATCCAGAGATGGCAAATCCATCACTTCCCATGGTAGGCTATGCCAGCGGTTAATCACCCTCACTTAAATATGCGTGCCTCATTTCTCCCAGGAATTTCAGGGCTTCAGCTTCTGAGTTTTGCTTTTCTTTGCAGAACTGCAGACCCCTCCACCGCTGGTGCGCGGTGAGTTCGCAGCACCGGCTGCACAGCTCAGCACCCTGGTGAAGGACTCAGACAGATTTTCTGGGCTTGGTATCTGGGGTGCTTTATTAATTCACTTTTTTTCTATAGCTCAATACTGAGTTCTGTCTTCCTGTTGTGATCTCCTTATATTAATAAGGAATAAGTGATTGTGTTTCTGTTATAAATAAATAGATATATTTCCTTATGCACGGATAAGAATTTTTTACATTAAAAAAAATGTTCTTAGAATGGATTTTTTCCCCCACTAAATTTCCCTAAAATTAACATTTTTTGCAAATGATCAGTGATCAAAAGACTGCACAAGAAGTAAGATGTCCTCTGTGTCTATAGTGTCATTTTGTTTTTCTGGGTTTTATCTGCCTATGCTATGTAAGTGTAATATGCTACACTATGTATGATAAATACTACATTATTCAAGGAAAATACTTTTTAAGTCTCATTTTGTTTCCAGCCATGCACCACAGCCTAGCTGCAGGGCTCTGCACAGCAGAGACACAAGTAAGAAGACCTCCACTCTGATTTTAAGAAAGAGTGGGGGTATCCTGATCAGCACAGCTGGTAAAAACCCAGGAGTGAAGAAGGCTAATTAGCTGAAGAACCTGATGGTAATTAGAGAAAGGGCAGGACTTTCCCTCCCTGGGGTGGTAAATCCTATATAAGGCCCAGCACCACGACAGCTGCTGTAATGCTGGTAGTGTTTGGGAGACAGCAAGGTGTGCTTGCTGCAAGGTAGGTGGAGGTGGTTTTTTCAAGCAGGGAGAAGGGTGTGCCGGGTGGGAAGGTGTTGTTCACTCATTTGTGTTGTCAGGGGGGCAGAAATATTCTGCCCTGGGTGCTGCTGGTGTGCAGGGAGCAGTGTTTGGAGGGGATGTCCTGCTGTGCAGCTCTGATGGTCTGGGATATGGCTGCAGGCAGGAGCCCTGGGTGACCAAGGGACAGGGTTAAGTCATTGCCTGTTCCCTAGAGAAGATAATTATGTTGAGTCCCTGCATCAGACAGAGGATGTTTCGTGCTTTTCAAAGGCAAGAGTTCTTGTTCCAGGTGGGGCAGTTTTGGAGCTAACACAGTAAAACGGGTGGATGAGCTCTAAAAATCCCAAAAGCCTCTAGCCTGGGGCTTGGCTGTCTCCAGAACTGAAAGTAGGAAGGAGAAATGGATGTGTTGAGTTCTGGTTTGGGGTTTTTCATTTCCTCTTTCTTCTGAAACAAGATGGGTAGACAGCTTTCAGGTGGTCTTACTGTAGAAGTGAGAAGTGAGGCAACTTCTGTGCTGGAGTGGTGCTCAATAAGGAGAGGTGAGGGCTCTGGTGGTTGGCTGCCTTGTGCCCTGACTGGGGACAGGGGTGATGGACACTGGGGTAAGGCTTGCACCTTCCCTCCTGGCCTTCTGAGGGATACTAATTTTGGGGAAAGCTCTCAAATGCTTCAGGTGAAGCAGCCCTTGGTGAGCAGAGCACTTGGAGTAAGGAGTGGGAGTGGAAGCTACTGCCTGCTCTACAAAAATAAGTCTTCCATCACACGTTTCTTTGGGAGTGACTTGAAATATGTGAAGCTTTAACTCTGAGGTTTTTGCCCTGTGCTTCAGTTCTTTGCTTTTGATTGAGGGTTTGCTGCCTCTGATTTTTTTTCCACCTAGGCTCCGTCATGTACTGGGCAGCCCTGTACGTGGGGTGCAGGTGGAGGGCGACGGCTTTGGGAGATGCTGGGCTGGGGACCAGCTGAGCAGGCTGGACCTCACCTCCCAGTACAGGGTGGCTTGCTTGTAGCAGCAACATGAGGAGGAGGCTGTTGATCAAACATTTCTGGAAGACCAGATTTGTGTGCTCTCTGCTGAGTGACTTGCAGAAATAGCCCAGGCTGCCACCCCTCCTGGGGAGCAGCCACGGCTGGTGATTGCGCCGTTGCCTTATCTTTCCCCCAAACATCAGAGAACTGATCTTGCTCCTGAGGCCAGGACCTGACAGCCTTGTACATTAGCACTTTTTTAAAATGATGTCCACTTTTGAAATAGTACCTGTCCTGAGAGTGGTCACTTCATTTGACAAATGCCAGTGATGACAGCTGGACGCCACTTTACAAACTCCAGCCTTCTGCTCGCCCTTGCTCCAGCCCTGCTTGCAGCTCGCCCGCCCCAAGAGAGGCGAGGGAAGAGAGCTGCTTTCCCCTTTGCCTTGTCGAGATATTTGGACATAGAGCCCTCTCTGAGCCCACAGCTGTGGGACCTTGGCCGTGGGCCGTTCCCCTGAGACGGGTGCCTGGAACCCACCAGCAGCATGGGGCGCAGAGTGTCACCGAATGGGGTGGCTAAAGGCAGCGAGCAGGTAGATGGGGATTTTCCCAAAAGGACAGTGGGGTTTTGTCACCCTCTAATGTCTCCCCAGTGCAAGGAGTGAAGCCAGGCAGAGAAGCTAGTTAGTAGTCTCCTCACTACGTAGGAAGCTTTTGGCTGAAAACTTCTTGCTGAGGCTCCTGGACTCTGACTGTGCCAGTGCTTCGACCAAGATCTGTCCCTAGATGTGTGTTTTGCCCTGGAGACCCCTCACTCTGGTGCCCAAAGGGGCATGTCTGATTGATGGGGTTGCTCTGGGCAACGTGCCGAGGACCTGAGGTAGCCTGGGCAAGGAGGGACAGGGCTGAGGCTCCTGGTGACCCTGCAGCTGAGTAGAGGAGAATTTTTTTTCCCCTGCTCTGATAAGCCTGAGCAAAAGCCCTTGGGTGGTTGCTGGAACATTACTGGGCTGTACAAGTCACCCCAAAAACCTGCATTGAAGCAACATTATTGAAGTGACAAATGAAGCTGCGGAACACCAGAATTTAAGTTATTTAATTAATCCAAGTGCAAGGTCCTGCACGTGGGTCAGGGCAATCCCAAGCACAAATACGGGCTGGCTAGAAGACAGACTGAGAGCAGCCCTGAGGAGGACTTGGGGGTGCTGGTGGATGAGAAGCTCACCACGACCCGGCAATGTGCACTCGCAGCCCAGAAAGCCAACCATACCCTGGGCTGCATCACCAGCAGCGTGGCCAGCGGGGCGAGGGAGGGGGCTCTGCCCCTCTGCTCCGCTCCGGTGAGACCCCCCTGCAGCCCTGCGTCCAGCTCTGGGGCCCAGCGTAAGAAGGACGTGGACCTGCTGGAGCGAGTCCAGAGGAGGGACAAGGAGATGATCGAGGGCTGGAGCACCTCTCCTGTGAGGGCAGGCTGAGAGCTGGGGTTGTTCAGCCTGGAGAAGAGAAGGCTCCAGGAGAACTTCCAGCGCCTAAAGGGGCCAACCAAAAAGCTGGAGAGGGCCTTCTTGCAAGGGTCTGTATCGACAGGACAAGGTGGAATGGTTTTAAACTGAAAGAGGGGAGATTTAGATTAGATACTAGACAGAAATTCTTCCCTGTGAGGGCGGTGAGGCGCTGGCCCAGGTTGCCCAGGGTGGCTGTGGGTGCCCCATCCCTGGGGGTGCTCAGGGCCAGGCTGGACAGGGCTTGGAGCAGCCTGGTCTGGTGGAAGGTGTCCCTGCCCAGGGCAGGGGGGTGGGACTAGGTGATCTTTAAGAAGGTCCCTTCCAACCCGAACTGTTCTACAATTTTCTGTCTTTTATAAATAGAAGGCAAAATGCAGTGATCTCCTTAGGTTGGTAGCCCTGCTGAGGGTTTACCTGGCAGGTACCTGATGGTGCTCAAGTGAGGTCTGTGTCACACCTACTGTGCATGGGCTACTTACAACACTGATGTGTAGGGGTGGGAGGAACAGCTGAGATACGCTGGCAGCTTGCCTGCGCTTTCGGATGCCCACCCATCACTGAAAGAGCAGTGGGATGGAAAACCTAAATCGCAGCCCTGTAATTTGGTGGGAATAGTCTGTGGGTGGGAGCAGAGGGAACACCTGGAAAGGCTGTGCACCAGCTGTGCTCGTCGGAGTCTTCACTGTCTGCTGTGGTTTAGTGATGCTAAATGTTGAGATGTGTCTCACCAAAGATTTCTACGTTGCTCAGCAGGATTTCCTAGAGAGCAGCATGTGCATGTGGGCAGCATGGCGAGTGCATGTTAAATGCTGTGCTGTGGGAAATACCAGCTTTGCTGCCTGTGCCCAATGTCCTTCATCTAATGCGTCTTGCATGCATCAGTGTGTTTGGATCACTGCTGCCAGCGATGTTGTGGTTCACGGGCAGTGCCCAGGTGGGTATTTGAGACCTCAGGGCAGCCAGCGAGGTATCCATAAATCCCTGAGCCTGGTAAAAGTTTCAGGCAGAGGTAGAGAAAATGTGTTTGGGAAACTCAGGCGTAGGTGAGCTCTTCTGCTGATGTATAGAGGAAAATGCTCTAAGTACTCTTCAGGGATCCCCTTGGCCACTAGCTCTGCTCTATATAGGTTAGCGTGTGTTGGTTTTCTTCTTTTCCTGAACTCTGCAGTTCTCCATCATTTGGTCCCACCTCGTGGTGTGCAAGACGAGCAGTGCAGAAGCAGGCAATCTCCTCTGCCAGCCCTTTTTGTACCCTGGCAAGGAAGACCGACTTCATGGAGAGCTGGTACCTTGCAGAAGGGTGGCTGTCTCTGCTTAAACAGCATGGAGAAGTGCTCCAGGCTCCTTCATGTCCCTAATAAGTGGAGAAACTTGGCAGGGTGTTCCCAACTGATCAGCTTTTTGGCAATTGTGGGGAGTAGAAATCAGATGAATTCTTTTTCTCCCTGGACTGGCTCTTAGTTGTTTTCCCCAACCAACAACTTGTCTTCTCCTGGCCATCCCTCTGAGCCATCTCTTGGTGCCCACCTCTCAATGAGGTGACCCTCCCACGCAGCTGCCCTCTGTCCCCACATCTGTCTCCCTCCACCTCCGCAACTCCACCGAGACCCAAGTTATGATGTGAAACTTGAACACGTATGGACAACTGGCACGGCCCAAGCTGAGCCTGCAATTTCCTGGCTCATAAAAACATGAGCTTCCTTCAGGCCCAGGTCTCCGCCAGGTCATACTGATCTGAGTCCCACACCTCCTCCCCAAGGCCCCCCCACCCCCAAAATATTTCGTGACACCAGCTATGAGCTAGACTTTTTTTTTTTATTGCTCCATATGTTGGAGACACATGGAAAAACGCATAGGAGAAATCCCCTTAGCGAGGGAGTGAAAAGCCACCGAGTTTACAGGGTGTTGCAAATAATCTGAGGCAAAACAAATGTCTAAGGCTGACTTGACTGCCAATTGTGAGTACATTGTTTTAAATCCGGAAAAACAGGCCAAGGGGCAGTTGTTAATGGGCCAGTAATTTTCTTCCTTTCAGGACACCCCAGAGCAACAAATATCAAATATTCCTTGGGAAAGAAATCAAGTGTAGGGGCCTTTTTATTTAACATATCAAAAGACATCATTGACTTGCCCTCGTAGAGCATTGCTCCTTCCAGCGAGGGGCTTTTACAAGCAATAACCTGTTTGGGAAGCAGAGCAGCGAAGCCACACAGCCAAGCTTGCAGCTTATTGTTGGTGCTAACTTTTATAAGACACTGTGGGGGCTTACAACAGACGTGCTTTTTGTAAACCAGTCCATTAAACACCGCAACCTGAGCTAAACAGCAGTGGGGGATGGAGCCTCCGGGGACCTTGCTGAGCCGACCCCTCTGCTTCTGTAATAAACTCAGCAGCATCCCACTTATGGCTCAAGCAGCAAAAAGCCTGTACAGAGAGGCTAAAGTATTGCTGCAGAGAAGGTCAAGTGTGAAAAGACCTGGGCTGGGATTTTTCCAGAGGGTTTAGTTGTTGCTACAGGATCAGTTGGCCAAAATGCTGCTGGGCCATCTGGTTTTACTGCTGGTGGTGCCTTGAGCCCTGGGTTTGTGATTTTTGGATCCTTGTTGAGAAGGTTTCCCTCACTGAGGGTTGGCGTGACCTTGTGGGTACTACACTGACCTGCAGCCAGGAGAAGTGGCCATGTGCTGGGCAATGGCCCTCAGCCTTCCAGGGGACCGTGGACCACTTTGTGTCCCTATCTCTTGCTGGGCACAGTGTGGCTGCGGTGGCTCTGGCCCCTCCAGGTAGCTGCCATATAGGGAGAGGAAAATTTTCTGGAAACTGCCTCAAAGAAAGCCAGTATCAATTTTTACTATAAATTATTTTTCTTGTGCTGTAAGAGAAGGAAGGGCCTGCTGCCTTCCGGCTTCAAGTGCAGGACTTGCACACCCCTGAGCTGTTTGCATGCAGCAAGAGTGTGGTGGCACAGGAGCTCTGGCAGCAACCTGGGGTTGGGGTGGCAATTGTCAGGATCTCTGCTAGCACAGCAGAAGCTTCTGGATGATCACTAAAATAGCACTGTAAGAGCAGGGGCAAGCACAAGGATGTTATATGTATTGGATGAAGAAGTCAGTTTTCTGAAGTCTTAGAAAAATCCATTTCTCTAAAATATCCAAGCCAAAAGTCCCTATGGTCTTGTTTGGACCAAGGACACCAAGAAATGCCAAAGCTTGCTGTTGTTGGTGTGTCTTGTAGCAGCCAGCAGCTCCTGGGCAGAAGGGGAAAGAGACAGGGAAGGTGTTTCGTGTATCATTTGTAATTGGCACTACTAAGCATCTTGCTGAGCTCAGCCTCTTCTCCCCTCACTGCCTGCAACCCTCTGATGCGGTGGGCAACGATGGTCCTGAGTGCAGTCCTGCCAGGGGTCGTGTGGGTCCTGTTCTCTGGCTCCAGCTCCTCTGAAACTCCATTTCTTGGGGACTCATGCTGGTCCTGGCGCAGTCTCCACCTGGGCTCCCAGCTCTGCCTGGGTGGGCTTTGGCTGCGAGGCAAAGCCTGTGAGTCTTCGGAAGAGCAACAGCTGCCATGGGAAAGCTGCAGCCCCATGGGGCACTGGGGGAAGGTGTGTTTGGGAGAGATTCAGGGAGGAGGAGGGGGAGCCATCCTTCTGGGGCAGGGGTATCTCAGAAAGGAGGTGTGCTTGCTGTCTGGGCAGGGACCACAGCCAGCAGTGTGCAACGCCTCTGTGGCCAGTCTCTGCAGACCCTGGTGGCATGTGCTAGGGGATGTTGGCTGAGGGATGTCCCAAGCTGGAACTGGCAGCTGCCCCTCCTTTGAACTTCTCAAATCTTTCTGAGCTCTCAGTTGGTCTCCATGGCTTGTGGCAGGGTGTTCTCTGCATTACAGGTTTAAAGGGGGAAAAACAACCTTTCTTTCCTGTATAAAATCTGCCACCTGATCAGCATCCCAAGGTCCTTTTCTTGCACTGTGAGGGAGGATGAACAGGTGCCCAGTCTGGCTGCCCACATCATCACTGGATGTGCAGCTGCTGGGGAGTGGGTGAATGCCAGGAGCAGCTCAGGGTAAAAATGCAACACCCTGAAACCTGGAGACCCAAGGAAAGGTGGCGTTCCTTATTTGAATGCTGAGCTGCAAAACTGGGCTGGGTGGGCTGAGAGGTGGGAAATAACCATCTCGCAGCCCTACCCCATCTGTTTTCCTCTGCTTATCTGTTTTTGTTACAGACAAAGGGGAAAAGAAGGAATAAAGCACTTTTCACAGCAATCAGGAGCTGCTGCTGCTGGGCAAAGTCCCTGTGAGCACAGCCCCCAGGTGCCCTGCCTGCGTGCGAAGGACACAGGCACTCACTGCCTTATTCCCTTTCTGAAACCATTGGCATTTTCTCAAGAAAAAACACCCAGAGCACCTGAATTCTTCCCTTGCCTCCAGCCCTTCCACTCACAGGCAGCAGGACAGAAATCCTGCAGTGCCCAGCCTACTGCATGCAGGGCTCGGATCACCCAGCTGCGGTAAAACTTATGGCGGACTTAAAGAGCAGAAAAGAGAAACAAACCAATAATTTTTACGTGAAGTTTGGCCTTAATGAACCCCACTGGTGTCCTTTCTCTGCAGCGGCTGCCCTTGGTCCTCAGCTGCTGTCACTTGTTGTGGCTTGAGCAGAGCTGAGCAGCCTCCTGCCAGCCA
Source organism: Falco naumanni (assembly GCF_017639655.2). Taxonomy (NCBI): domain Eukaryota; kingdom Metazoa; phylum Chordata; class Aves; order Falconiformes; family Falconidae; genus Falco; species Falco naumanni. The sequence goes on along the minus strand of NC_054054.1, from coordinate 90,965,305 downwards.
AGGAGGAAAGACCTGTGCCTGCTTGTCCTTCTGCGACTGCTTTTAGTATTTCACTCTGAGCCTGAGGCTTTTACCTGTTGGCAGGTCTTCTACTCCCTGCCAGGGCTGCAGGAGGAAAAAGGGTCACTAGAAAATGCTCCAGGCTTGCTGCAGGTCTGTGGGCTAACACTGAGGTTGGCACTGGTTGCAGTTTTTACAAATATTTTTAGCTGGGAAAAATACAGACCTGACAATCTGGGAATGCTATAGGAGCACCAGGCTCTCTGGCATATTGCTTCAGAAAACTGAATTTCCCCTCAAGTCAAAACTGCTCACCTCTTCACATTTGTGGAATAGCCCTATTTGGTTTGGAGCAATCTTTCCTTTTATTATTTTATCTGTCGGGTTTGAGGTTCTTATTCACGTTGAATGAATTGCTTTGGAGCAAAATGTCTTTGAGTCTGTGCTCTAAAGAAATTTCCGATTTATTTACTTGTGAAAATAGGGTTTTCTGTTCTGAGTTGGGATAACACTAGTCAGGTCCCCTCTGTGCTAATACAGCTGAACATTCTCTTGCACAGATACCTACTGTTGCACTCCTGGCCAGAAAGCTTATAGTTAATGAGTATGAAAGCAATTTATTCTACTCAGTTTTGGTCTAAAAAATCTGGGTTGCAGGTCTCTGGGTGGATGAAAACTTCAGGACAAAATTATTCCAGCCCACGAAGGGGTTCAGGACTGGGACTGCAAGGGCTGGTCCCGTTATGCTGTGTCAGCGCCCATCACTGCGGGGATGCTGCAGCCGGGGGGGTTCCACGGAAGCGGGAACATACTAAGTCCAGGATACAGTTTGGTCCCCGCTGATGTGGCAGGGGACGAGGCGGGGGGGCGGACACCCCCGGGGCGTGCGGCCCCGGCCCTGCGGGGCTGGCGGGGGGCGAAGGACGCGGGTGACATCTTGTGGCGGCGGCTGCGTGCCTGGCTCCTTCCCGAAACATCCCTACGGCTCGGGCTCGGCCGGGACAGGCGGGTGAAGCAGAGCCGGTGCGAGGCTAAAATCCCTCCCTTTTCGCCAACCAACATCTGTGCCAGCGGGTGACAATTTCAGCCGTCCTAAAAAGCACAGACGTGGCTAAGCGGGTTGGTGCCTTGGGAAGGGGCGCTGGGTTTAGTCCATCCTGATGTCCTGCAGCTACCCCTGGTCCTACCTGGGGGCTAAAACCCAGCAGAGGGTCTGTAACCAAGCGTGAGCTCGCTGCTGTGAGGTGCCATGGGAGCCAGAAATACCAGTGGGTTCACAAGGGGCTGGAAGCCTTCAGAAAGAAGAGGGTTGCCCATCAGGGGATGTTAAGCACCGTGCTTTGGAGATAACTTGGGATGTACCTAGAGCACTGTCCACCAGCAGCAGAGGCAGGAGTAGCTCCATGTGCATGGTCCTTCCTTGTCTGAGTGCTCCGTGCTGGCTGGTGTGAGGAGGAGGATGCTGAGCTGGCTGGGTGTCTGGACTGGCTCCTTGTGGCTGATTTTATGGACCTTGTTTCTTCTGGGAATGTTTCAGTCCTGATAGAACATCGAGACAGAGTACTGAAAGTTCATGGCATCCCAAACTGCAGCCAGTGCCTGTCCTTGGGCTTTGGCATGTGGAGGAGGGTCGAGCACCCTACTTTCTTAAGAGGTGGGGAGAGCTTAGAAGTGTCTGACATTTTAGGGATTTGCTCTTGCTGCTTATTCTGTAGAGGAAAAGGTTAATCCCCAAGCAGGGGTGATGGCTGGGACTGTGCTACTGCTGAGCAACCCATGGATTTTCTTATTTTCCTTGAGCATGGTTTGTTCTCTGGCTCTCGGCACCCTCCTGCCACTGTCCTCGTCCCCACAAGTGGCAGGGACCTGTATCCTCCAAGATGCCGTGGGAGCAATCTCAACCTTTGCAGCCAACAATGCCCAGCGTGTCCCTGGCGTGTGAGCCCCCAGGCACCCAGTACTGCCTGGCAGCAAGCAAGGAATGAAATGATCTTGGGGCTTTTGGTACATGTAGGTACTACTGGGCACCTGCTTTTTGGCTCAGACATCCCTTCCCTGACTCTCAATCTCCTGCTGTCCATGTGTACTCTTGGTGGCGTGGGGTCCTGGTTTGAGTCCCGTGGCTTTTTGGGGTAGGACCCTCTTGGTTCATACAGCTCTGGGTGGAAGCAGGACTCTGAGTACAGCTGGGCTTTTGTGTATGATGAGCTGTAGGTACTTCAGTGCTGCAATTAATCAAGTGGATTTTGTAGTGCTGTAGGGAAGGAGACATGGGGTGAACCTCTGTTTTGGGGGTCGTGATTCTCCTCTCCCCCCATGGACTCATGTGGGGGGCAGGTACTTCCCATAGCGACTTTTGAGAGCACCTCTTTGGGCAGCTGAGTTGGCGGAGGGTTAATGAGTCGAAAAGGCCTCCCGCTTCCTCGGCAGATGGAAAGGTTTAACTCTACCCTGCCTCAGCCACCATTTTTCTGGTTGGGTGGGCAGGAGGCTTAAAATGCCACTTTGGCTGGCAGAAAGATGGGGGGCCAGGGGAAGGGTGAAGAAAAAAGCTTTTACTTCCAAAAATAACTCTGGAACAAAATGAAGAGGTCAGAGGGTGAGCAGGGAAACGGAGAAATGCCTTCCCCAGGGGCCAGCACTGAAGTTCTCATCCTCCAAGTACCTGAGGAAGAAAAGCTCAGCTTTATTAAAGACAGTCCTCCCCTGCCAGGGCTAAAACAAGCTGTGGCATGGTGAGCGCAGGCATGTGTGAGAGCACAGGGGTGACTGAAGCACAAAGCATCTTACTGCCCTTCCTCCCCACCAGCTGTTTGCCGTCAAGCTTCCTTCAGCCCATCCTTTAACTAAATTTTTCTCATCTGTGTGGCCAAAGCCAGAGCATGGCACAGCCACACAGGGCTGCTGTGGCATCACAGTGTTGGCCATGTCTCTCCTGGAGGGACCTCTCATTGCCTGGGTCTCTGGCTTTTGCAGGGTGATGCTGCAGCTGCTTTGACCCCAGGACCCCCATGACAATGGCAGTGGTGGCACAGGGCGGGAGGGGGACCAAGGGATTTCTCTGCTCCACTGGTCCCTTGCCCATGCATGCGCTGGCCTGTGCCCAGGCACAGGCTGTCTGTCTTGGAGATAAGGATGGGACAGGATGGGATTGCCTAGAAGGTGGAAATGCTCTGGGTTCCACCAGGTGTTCTGCCCATGCTGGAGGGGACATCAGCAGAGAAGGGGAAAGGATGGGGGTCTGCTGTGCATGAACCCAAGCAGAGGCATGAGGACATCTGACATCCCCTTAACTGGGGACCAGCCTCCAGCTCCCCTTTACAGAGCAGGATTTCATTCTGACAGAGCGAGGTGCTGGGGCCAGGTCTCTGCTGGCCATGGGGGAGCTCTGGCTGCAAGTGTCACAGGTGATGGAAGGAGGAACTTGCTGCCCTGCTGGCTTCTTTTTTTTTCCCCCCACTTCATCTAAACATCAGTTTCCCACCCTTACACCAAGCTCAGGGCTTCTTGAAGAAGCTGTTCACTCCAGCTTAGCACTGAGCTGGTCAAAGGGAGCAGCTGGCTGTGCCAGCAATCCTTGAACCAAGAGACCCAGGAGCTGGCACAGCCCTCAAGCACCAAGACACAGGAAAATCCTGTACCAAAGTGGGAAAAAAAATAGAGAACACACACCCCAAAGGGTGTCTCCTGGACAAGAGCAGGTCCTCCTGTGGCATCTCTGCAGGGCATTGTGGCTCCATCGCACAGGGGCTGTCCTTGCTCCCAATCTGGCACCTATCCCTGCCCCATGTGAAGGGTTTGCTTGTGGGTCCTGGTGCCTGATGCTGTAAAAAACACCTCCTGTGCACTGGTCCCTGTCCAAAAAAAAGGGATTTACAAAAGAAGATGCAGAGGGTATTTCCCAGAACAAGTGTTGGGTGGACATTTTATTGCTGGTGGTGGCCAGTGTGCCAGGATTCTGCTATTTCTTCCCTTCCCAAAGCTGGGAGATGATAAACACTGGGGTCTGCCTCCATTCAGCTGTGATCCATCAAGGCGGGGGGGACTCGCACCAGAGAGCGGGTGAAGGGAGGTCAGTGATTGTGTAAACAGGCACTTTAGAGTTCACCCCGAGCTGGTATTATTGTAATTAATTAGAGGTGTCAGCCCGCTTTGTAGTTCCTCGCTTAGAAAGACCCTTGCCTGGCAACTTCTAACATCCAGCCTTGCCAGCAGAAAAATAAACTGCACGAGACGTCTTTGCAAGAGATAGAGTTGCAGTTGCAGCATCACCCTGCTAAAAAGAAATTGAGATCTAGCCTGGCCTGAAAACATGCAGAGATGCTCTGTTGCACTAGCAAAGGCTTCTCCTCTACTAGGGCACCAGGTGTTGAAGTCCTACGTGCTCCTGCCAAACTGATGCTAAGTGAGATGCAACGTGGTGCCTGACCACACTGGTTGGGCAGAGCGCATCCACTGCTGAAATTTCAGGATTTGCTCAGGGAAAAAGCATGAGCACGTTGAATGCACCATACTTGCTGACAGCCAGGATGCAGATTTGCTTTGGGGGACCCCTAACCCTCTCTAGGCAGGACACTGAGGAGCACAGGAGGCTGCTCCCTGCATGCTGGGATGCACAGGCTGATACACCTGTATGGAGCATCCTTTCCAGCTTAAACCAAACTGCTTGCACCAAGCCCCCACCTAATAGATACCTACATCCTGCCCATGGTGGTTTGAGGTTCAGGGAGCCTGTTATCTCCTCTGCAGCCCACCTGGCTGCTGTGCTCAGTGTGAAGCTTGGTACCATTTGTCAGCATCTGGGGATGGAGTGATACTTCCCAGGGAGACTCCAAGCCTGTGTGCCAGAGGAGAGCCACAGTGCTCTTCCCATTGGAACAGCTTGTTCCCGTCCCCTCGCCCGCTTGCTCTGCTGCAATACTTCACCCGACTTAAAAGGGCACTAAAATTCCCCCTCCCAGTGGCGGGGAAGCCCAGCACGGTCTGTAAACTGCCAGAGGTGTCTGGTGAGGGGTTCATGCGGTGGCTTACGGGACTGTAAACACCGGGGAGGATGAAGTGCTGTGGAGGGCAGCCCTGGGACTGCAACAGCTTGCACAGGCCCTCTGGCACAGCGGTGGTGATGCTGAAGACCAAGCTGCAGGGAAAGGAGGGAGCGAAGCGGTGGTTTGCTCTGCCCAGAGGGTAACATCTCCTGGGCAGGCTGGAACCGCTCCTTCCAACCAAAATGTCCTTGCAGGTGTGCTCGATGAAGCAGAGGAAGGGTCTCTTGCAGATTGAAAGTGTTGGATGGCTGCTCGCTCCTGCACGTTGCTGTACTGAGGAGGTGCAGCACGCTCTCCTAAGATGGCACACAGCCTCAGCAGCACCTTGGCAGGAGACACTCGGCGTGGCCCTGTGTGGGACTGCAGCATCCCGGTCAAGTCCAAGGTTGCCTCCTAATGCTGCAGACACTGTCCCTAATGATGTGAAGGCAACAGGCACATAAATGAAGAGAATTCAAATCTGCTTCAAAATCTGGGGGCCTGGTGAACCCCTCTAAGGAACTGGATTAGCTCAGCATCAGCCTGTAGGTGACACAAAAGATGGGGCTTGGCATTCTCGGCATCGAAGGTGTAGGGCAAACTTCCCTGTTTGTAAAGAATGGTTGAGACATCAATGATGCGAGTGGTCGGGATTGTACAAAAGGTATACATGGGAGTGAAATCCCTGGCAAAAAAATACAAGTTTTTTGCATCTCTGCAGATGGACCTGGTGTGGGGATAGAAGCTAACGGCTTTGAGTGTGCAAGATACCCTAAATGTTTTTATATTCATTGTGAAAATCTTGTCATAGGGTTCCCATGCTTCTCTTTAATGCTTCAGACTGGCATTTTTTCAGTCCCTGCTGTGTTGCACAGAGCAAGGTTCCTCCTCCACTGGGGCACCTGCTGTTGAACTTTTGTATTTGCTTCCACCAAACCTATGCTAAGTGAGATGCAACATGGTGCCTGGCCACACTGGTCTGGCCAAAGAAGACAGAGCCTACCCACTGCTGAAATTACAGAATTTGCTTAGAAAAAAGCCTGAAGGCACTGAATGCAATTTGGGTTTTTTTGAGCCTGATGAGAAGCCAGCCGTTTGGTGTATCTCTCCTAGGCTGCTGGAGCAAGGCTGACGCCCTGGGGAAGGAGTGTGTGCTTTGGATGGGGTGGGAGGAAGAAATGACCCTGGGGTGCAATGGAGCTGACATCACTCCTGGTCTTTGCATCAAGCTCTGATGCTCTGCCCTGCTTGGTGAGGAGGTCAAACAAGATGATGTGCCGCAGGCTGCCCCAGCCCCAGTGCTCAGCACCTTGCACCTTGTTTGACCTTTAAAGCTAAGAACAAATGGCTATTAACCCAGGTGACAATTTCCATTTCTCCCTTATCTGCCTCCTCAATGCCGCAACCTAATCTAACCACATCTTTCCACTTGCAGAACTCATTACTGCAGTATCAGTGCTGCATTCCCGAATAAATCCAACCTCTCCTGCCCTGTTGCAGGGAGGTGTGTGTGCTGGCAGGGGAAACATGTTTGTGATAGACCTGCTTCTGATGCCTTCATTCTGGAACAAGAAAACAAGTGTTGGCTCCCAGTTCTGTAGTTGCTAATAAACCATCTGGCATTGCTTATTTTAATTGCATTGTGCTCCGATGGAGGGTTAGTGAGGAGAGAGGGTGCCCTACATTCTTGCATGCGGCATTTGGTCAGGGATAATTGTGCTGTGTGAGCTGCAGGATCCCAGCACTGGGGCCTTTGATTCCTGGCCAAGGGAGGCAGGTGCTTTCAATATTCACCCTGCTAAGCCTCTCTGATAGGGAAAAGTGTTTGCAAGATGCATATGGTAGAGGAGAGGCTGAGGAGGGAGTTCACCCTGGGTAGGTAGCAAGTCCTTGGTCTGGGCTGTCCCCTGGCCTCATGCGTCTCTCATCATGTCTTGCCCTTCCCGTGCTGCCCGTTGATGTGTTTGTTGTGTGCGGCTCTCCCAACGTGTCACAGGTGGCCTGTCACCTCACGCTGCCTCGGAGCAGCTTGAGTGGTGCCCCATGCTTTCCTCTCCCTTCCCGTAGCCCCTGCCCCTTGCTGCTGCCTCTCCGCTCTCCTAAATCCTCTCTCCACCTGTCTGTGCCCAGGTGCCAGCTTTGGTTTGCCTGTTTGGGATGGGATGGGCAGCTGCATCCCTGCACTGAGGGCTGTTTCTGCATCTCGGGAAGCCCCCAGCCACCTCCATAACCTACACAAAAGTGAGCATCTTGGCATGGTCCTTGGGTTGCTCCTACTGCTGGAGCAAAAACAGGCCACGTACAGCAAGGAGGGGGGCTGTGTCACTAGGTTTGCCCCTCTCCGTGCCTCAGTTTCCCCTTCTTCTCTTCAGTTTCCATGCCAAGCTGCAGGACCGTGCATGCGTGGCTGTAGACAGGCTGCAGGTCTTTGGTTTGTTACCAGGCGGGGGAAAAAAAGCACTTTTTGGTATGTGGGGTATTTTGGCAGGTAAATCCTTTGGGCTGGGACTTGTATGATGTGACTATGTCTGTGGGGATGTGGCACTGCTGATCATGCCTTCTGCCTTGCTTCCCCTTGCTGGGTTTTCATTTTTTTTCATGCAAATTTTTCCCAGGGGTCTTCAGCTTCACTTGTCCCCCAGGAAGAGCCAGCACCCCCCAGCCCCACATCACGCTGGCACAAGCCGGGACAATAAAGCAGGTCTGACACAGGGGGCACAGCACTGCCTTGTCCCACCAGTGCAGAACTGGGGCTGGGCTCCCAGTTCCCTGGCTGCCACCTGTCCTGGTCTGGAGCAGGACATCTCAGCCATCCCCACTTGACATGGCAGCCCCTCCACGAGCCTTTGACTTGCTGTGGAGACGATCAACAGCATCACAGCACAGAGCATCCCCTCCCTGGAGAGCTGGGAGCTTAACCCCCGAGCTGCTGGTCAGCTCCTGCTGCTCTTTACCTCCTACATCCCCCCCTCCCTTTCCTCTGTGCCGGCCCCATCAGCCTTTAAGCCCAAAGCCCTCCATCCACACGAGAGGCTCATCTCTGCCAGATCCCACAGCCTGGTGCACAAGCAGACATTTTCATGTCTTTATTTTCCCAGGGTCTGCTGATAAATCCTGTCTCCATAACCCCGGCCTTGATTGACTCATTATCAGGCAACGCCGCTGTGAGGAAGCGACCTGTGACCCTGCCTAGGGAGATGGGGTGACCCTGGGGGAGTAAACCTTATCGGCCCTTTTTAAAAGCTTCCCTTTTTAACATGACAGAGGAGCCTCAGCCAAGCCAAGCAACACCTAAATAGCAAGAGGTGGAGGAAGGTGTGTGGAGGGTGAGGACAAGAGGGTGCAGGAAGCATCAGGCACGTGGGGTGGGATTATTTCTGCTGGCAGAGTGTGGGGGTGTTCGCTGAGGTTGGGAAGAGCCTTTGCCAGGGTGAAAACATTGACCCGGTTTCCATGAAGAGCCAAGCACGGTGGTAGACTGGGGGAATGCCCAGCGGGCTGAGCTCACCCTCACCCAATGCCTCGCCCGAGTCCACCTGCTCTGTGCAGGTGGTCTTCCTGGCTTCCCACTGGGGTTATCAGGAGAGTCCACCAGGAAATAAGAGCATCTGTGGGGTAAGGTAACATTGGACAGGCTCAGTGCCGTGGCTCAGCCCAAAATGGGGCTATGCTGCCACTGAGCACCTGGGATGGAGGGGTGGCTGTGAGCTGCGTCCTTGCTGTCCCTGAGCCCCGCATGTCTATCAGGAGGGGGCTAATTTGTCTTCCCTTTTCCTCCCAGCTGTTTTTATAGCAAGCAACCTTTCAACCCTCACCTTATCTTTACAGAAAAGATAAAGTGTTAGGGTGTCACTGACCCACATTCCTTCAGCACCCTCTCCAAGGTGCAGCTGCAGGGTTTGGAGTGTGCCAGGCTGGTGAAGATGCTGGTAGGGGCAGGCAGGGTTGTTCAGCATGTAGGAGCAGGGATGAAACCACGGAAAGGAAAAGAAGAGGTGGAAATCCCATTGCTTGCCATGTTGCAGAGAGGGTGTTGTCCTGCTCAGGACAGAGCCCTGTGGGGCAGACAGGAGTTACTCACCTGCCCCTCACCCTGCAGCAGGGCACGGATCACTCCCTTCGATGGGCTGAGGGCTGGCCTGCCTGTGTGGGTCGCTGATCTGGCACCCCCCCCACCCCACCCCCGGCTCCCCAGCAGGGATTAGCAGGGATGGTTTTCTGCCAAGTCCTGGCTGTCACTGTGTTCCCACCTTTGATCAGGAGTCGGCATTCCTGAAGTGCTCCATCTCCCACATGTTGCACTGATCAAAGGCAGCTGTTGCCTGGACCCTCCCCTGAGTCCATTTACACACACAAACACACCCAAAAATACAGAAATACAAAGGAAAGTGAAGGAGGTAGAAGGCTTGATGGATGGAGGAGAGACCAGGCAAGGTACAGCGGCAGGCAAAATCCCTCTGCCTGGTCTCTTCATGGAGGGTCCCATGCATCCCAGTCAGGAGGGCTGATGGTAAGTCTGTTGTGAGTCTAAAAGAGGGATGCTGAAGGGCTGGCTTGGGGAAGGAGTTAGACCTTATCCATCATCTGGAGGAAACTGCGTCATTGGTGGGTGACAGCATTTGCCTGGGCTGGATGCAGCTGCAGCAGAGCACAGCCAACATCTCCTATGGCTTTAGGTAGGGTCAGGAGGGAGACTGGACAAACCTTTCTTTTAAGCCCACTCGGATCTCAGCAGCCTGTGTGTGCTCAATACTAAGGTCCACACAGTCCCCTCTGGAGGAGCGTGGATAGCTCTGCTAGAGAGAAGTGTTGCTTGGAGACATGTGGGCTAGTGGTGAAGTTCCTCACCAGCCCATGGGCAGGGTGATGCCACGAGGGGTTTGCTCTCATGGACCATCTCCTCCAGCTCTGCCAGCCAGCAGCATCAGCTGCTTCAAAGCAAGAAGCCTGAGACCTGCTCTGGTTAGTGGCTGCTCTCCAGGGTGAGTGTTGTCCTATTAATTGTGTTGGCAGATGATTTATTGTTCATGTGTATGATTTACCTCTGCTCCCCAGCTCCTATATTGCAAAGGACTTGGACTATCTGGATTTCCAAGTTCTTTCTGAGTTCCTCTGCATGGCAAGCCTAGCTGGCATCAGCAGCTCATTTGTGGTTGGAGACAGGATGGGGAAAATCTCTTCTGCCCTTCCTTGTCCGCACCCCCATCTGCTTGTTACTCAGTATTACAGTTTAGCTTTAAGGCTTTGAAAAGACACAATCTCCACCTCAAAACCACAGACACAAAGAGGGCAGAGAGCAGGGCCACGGGCCGTGCTTGCAGACTGTTTCCTTAGCTGAGGCAGCAGGTTCAGGTGAGGGGTTACCTGGTCGAAAGCCAGATTTTCTGCCCACGGTGACATTGCAGCAATCGCATCCGCCAGGCAAGGACGAAAGCATCCTCTCTCTCTAGCACAGGGTCAGGCAGACCAGCCTGGGCAGAGTCCCAGCTGCCCAGGGATGAGGTCCATCAGAAGGGCAGTTTGTCCTCCTGTTCCTCCTTTGGCTCCATCTTGTCGTGCAACACACGGCGGGGCAGATGTATCAGACACCACATTGGCAAGCACCAGCTACATCATTAAAGGCAGCCTTTTATTTCTTTTCTCCAGGTCTGGGCAGGACAATTTGCTCAAACGAGGAGGGTCCAGCCATCTCTGCTCCCAAAAGCTAACATCTCCAGCACAAAAACTGAGGAGGTTCTGACAGCATTTCCAATGATGCTGTTGATATAACAATTACCCACATAAGCAGACTGCTTTTGTGGGTGCCAGCACACCAAGATCAGGTGGTGAGTGTGGCCAGGTCACATCCATCCTTGTCCTTGCTGGTATCTGCAGGTTAATTTAATCAACTAAAGAAGGTCCTCAGCCGGGTTACAGCCCTCTGCAGTAGTCTCCCAAGGCTGAATTTTACTCATTATCCATATCTAAAAGAAAAGGGAGGGAGTCAAGTGTGTTAAGGGAACTGAGCATCTCTAGTGCTTACTGCCACGGACTGGTCTGGATATGCTCAGAACCCCCCCCCCAAACGTGCTCAGCAGCATCCTGCAAGTGCCAGAACGGCTGCCTGGTGTGAGGGATCCTGTCCCAGCAAGGGTGATCCCAGCTCAAATGGCTCTTACTTTCCCTGCTCACCTCACCAGCATCCAGCGGGGGCCGGGGTGCTCCCACTCAGACAGGCATGAGGGGCTCCTGGGGCTGCACTCGCCCTTCTGGGACAGGGCTGGCAGCGCCTGCCTCCAGCCCCAGGTGGTCCAGGGCAGGTTGCCTCATCGCAGCAGCCGTCCTGTCTTGGGGTCACAGCTCTGCCTGCCCGGGGTGGCAGGAGTGACAGGCTGTGCTCTGGCACCTGGGGAAATTGGGGAGAAACCTCTGATGCTCCTTTGGACACTGTGGGGGCTGTAGAACAAGAGAAGCATCTCTCCAAAGGCCACAGTAGGCTTTGCATCTGACCTCTCTCTCGCCATACCTAGGGATAGACAGGATCTGCAGCAGCTTCTTTCTTTCTCTCCTCAACAGCACTTTAGCCCCAGTGCATTCACCTCCCAGAGCACAATGTCGGGGACCCTTTGCCCCTCCGCCCACATCTGCCTCTCCCTACTGAGAGATGCCCCCGACACCGCGGTCCCTTGCCCTAACCCTGCTTTCCAAAGTTCAGCTGCTTGGCTGCAGGCAGCCCGTAATACCATTTTACAGCAAGGTGACCCCTGCTCTTTGGCGCTGTGCAACCCCCTGTCCGGCTGGCTGACAAGCTGGCCACCTAACACGTTGTGACAGGTTGACTGGATGGAGCTCACGGAGGGACCACATCTTCCCCCTCCTCTCAGCAGTGGGGCTGACAGAGCATTGGGTGCCCCTCTCTGCCGAGGGGGGTGGGGATTTGGAGCAGGGAGGGTGAAGGGAAAGTCATCACCCGGACCCTGCCACCAGCCCGGTGGACACCCCAGCACGGAGCTAACTGGAGGGGACAGGAGGGCAAACCTGCTGCTCTCTCTGGATGGCACCCTGGCTGTGGGTTGATGTCGTGTCACCTTTGCCAGGCATGTCACCTCCCCGTTACCCTCTGCCTCTTGTTGTTATAAGCCAGTTTAAGAAACAAAACCTGAGCACAGTTGTTTTTGCCTTCGCTTCCCCACCCAGCGCGGCTGCCTGCATCTGTCCCACCACTGCTGGGGATACCAAGCAGGAGCAGGTCTGGCACTGCTGCGGGTACATTCAGTGGCACAGGGGCAGGAATATCTCACACTAACACCATCAGAGACAATAGTTTCCATAGGGAAACCCTCTCCCCCCACAGACAAACCAACAATTTATTCAGTCTCTTCCCCAGTCTCTGCTTTGGAGCACGGGGTGTTCGACCTGCACCCAGTGAACCATCCAAGCTGACTGTACAATGGCTGGTCTATCCCCTGCCCATGCCATGTGCCAGCAGCAGGAGGGTTAAGGATGATCTTCAGGACAGATATTCAAGCTCTAGGATCTGCTTTCCAATACCTCCTTTGAGCTTTCTCCAGGCAGGACCTCAGTTTCCCTCTTGTCTGCCCAGGGCTGGGATATCTGATCAGAAACAACTCCACTTTGGGGAAGGGCCTTCCACAGCACAGCAGAACCACCTGCTGAAGGAGAAACTCTTTTACCTCTCTGATGCCCCCAAAATCTCCAATTTTCCATAAAAAAGAATGTTTTAATTCTCACACTCGTAAACTTAAACCCCTGACCCACCCTGGGGAGCAGAAACCACAAAGGAAATCAAATCTAAAATCACTATTAGTAAAGCTTGTGCTTCTGTATTGAATCTCTGCATTTAGGGAGGGCTAAAATATGCTGTTTTCAAAGAAGTGAGGCTGGCAAAGCTGAGCATCTCCATGGACTTTGCAAAACCCACATCTCCACGTGGAAACTGAGGCTTTTTAGGTGAGTCTTGGATAAGAGTCAACTTGAGTAGTGGTTCAGAGCCTGGCTCACTTAAATACCTTTCTCCCAAGCCTCAGTGAACTGGCTCTTTCTAGTCCCAGGCATCTTCAACAGTGCTGAGCACTGGGGCCAAGCTCTCACCTGGGGAAAATCAACCCTGAATGCAGGAGAGGCTAATAGGAGAGAAACTGCAGCCCCAGGTGAAGCTGTGGCTGGAGATGAGGACCCGTCAAGAGCAGGATGGCTGGCCAAGGCCAAAGTGTGTCTCTGTCCCAGTGGTGCCTTGTTAGAAGGTAGAAGCAGGCATGGACAGTGCTGTGTGGGCAGGAGCTGGGCACTGCTGCTGGCTACAAGCAGCATGTGAGGAGAAGATGGGGGGAGAGAGAGTAAGTGTCTTGGAGAGGATAGGAGTGACAAGGGCAAGGTCTGGATGTGTTAGTGATGGTGTGAGTGCAGCCCTGTCAGTGCTAGCCTTCATCCCAAGTGATGGGCCTGACAGCCTGGCCAAGGACGAGGCAGGAGAAGAGGGCAAGAGGGGGAGGGAGCTTGGTCCTTGGTACCGTGACACCACACAGAGACCCCTCTGAAGGGCCAGGTGAGCAGAAGCAGGAGCATCTCCTTCTGGGTACCTTCAGTCGGGGCTGTGGGGTGAGAGGGGTTTGTGCTGGACATTTTCCCTTTGAGCAAGGCACCAGGTGACAGACCCAGCAGCATCCTGCTCTCTCCTGTTTCCCATGCACTGAGTCTGGCCGTTGCCTCAGCTCTCCTTCCCTGCAAAATGTGTTTCCCTTGCTGCTTACCTGGGGGGAGAGCATGGGCTCCGGCTAGGCTCTCCAGTTAACAAGCCTGCATCCCATTCCCGCCAGGACACTGGGATGTAGCAGCGGTGTGGCTGGGTTTAGGGCTGCCTCCATCAAAGAGCTTGTGGCCACGTGTTCCCTGCTCTTTGAGCCTTTGGGATGGGCAGAGCCAGCCTCAGAAGGGCATTAGGAGATGGTGTCCCTGCCCAAGCTGTTTGTGGGGTGTAAGACCTCAGTGCCAGGGTGGCTTGCTCTGCGTGGGGGCAGCCTGCATCCCTGGGGGAAATCAGGTGTGGAGCCAAATGAGGGTGAAAAACTAGTGAGAGCTGTGCTGAAGCTGAGAGCTGTCCTGAGCATCTTCCTCTGGGGAGAAAGGTGTAAAGTCAGATTTCAGGTCCAGGTCACTGCCCCTCATGTGAAATGGGCAGAGCTAGACTGAAGGGCTGTGAGGAAGAGGGGATGCTTGAAGGGTAGGAGTCCCACTTTTCCACAGTACGCTTGCCCTCCAGCAACAGATGTCCAGGTAGGAGAGAACCTCCGGTGTTTAATAACCCTCAAGGAATTTATCTTCCATCATCTTTGGCCTCTTTTGTCTGCTGGAGCTTCTGCAACCCAGCATCCACTGGTTGTGGTGTTCAGCTGTTCCTCGGGGAGAGGCCGCTTTTGCTCAGCCCTGTCACCCTTCCCTCCCTGCTCCTGCCGCGGGGGCTTTGGGTGGGACAGCAGGGCGGCGAGGCACGCTGCGGCGTCCCCCCCTATCACCCCCAACCCCTCCATAGCCCCCGCGGGGGTCCTGCTCGGGTGGGCGCTGCCGTGCAGCGGCAGGCGCGGAGCTCCCTCCTCCGGCCCCACGGAGCAGCGCGGCCGGCCCGCGGGGCTGCAGCCGCACGCCTCGGAGACAGCCGGGGGTGGGCAGCGGGGGTCCCCGCTGATGCGGAGGCGGGGGGGCACGCAGCATCACCGGGGCGGGGCTGACAGGGGCTGGCGGGGGGTCGCGGTGACCCCCGGGACGGCGCTGCCGGCTCTCCCCGCATGCGGCCGGGTCCCCAGTCCCCTCCGCGTTTCCCCCCGCCCCCCCATACGCTGCCGGTGCCTGTCCCCTCGATGCTCCGTTGATGCTCCCGGTGTCCCGCGCGCCGTTGCTAGGGGCCGGTTGCTAAGGCCTTTGCCAGGCCCCGCCTCTGGCGCCTGCGCAGCGCAGTCCTTCGCCCACGTGACTCGGCGGGAAGATGGCGGCGCCCGCGGGCCGGCGTGTGCGGCGCTGAGCGCGGCGGGGCCTCGCCTTGTGCCGCGTGGCGCCTGCCTGCTGTCGCTGCCATGTCGCGGCTTATCGTGAAGAACCTTCCCAACGGGGTGAGCCCGTCGCATGGGTGCGGTGTCTGCGGGGTGGAGGGGGGCTGCCCGCTCTGGAGCTGGGTCTGAGGGGGGACGCGGGCTCCTGAGCGGGGAGAGGCCCAGGAGGGGAGGGGGTCCGCCGTGTGGTGGGGACGCGGGGGAGCGGGGAGATTCTAGGGAGAGAGGGTCCTCCGGTCGGGGTCCGAAGATGTGCTGGGGAGAGGGACTCTGAGGGGTCCTGGAGGTGTGCTGGGGCGGGGGTCCTTGTGGGAGAGCGGGGAGGCTCCCGTGGGGTGGGATGGTGGGGGCCTTTGGGCAGGGGGTGCCCCAGGAGAGCTCAGGGGGCCGCCCTGGCGGGGAGCGGGCAGTGTGGGGCATGGGCTGGGGGAGAGCCGCAGGGAAGGGAGCTGGCAGCCCCTCAGGCCGGGGAGCGGGGCTTGTCGGGGCCCCGGCCCTTCGCTCGCTGTCAGGGAGGTGGGTGCAGGTGCTCGCTGTGCTGCTTTGCTGCCACCTGCGTCCCCCGTGAGGTCCCACCGGGCCTGGGGTTGAACTGGGGGCTTCACTGTGGCAGGCCCTGGGCTCCCCGAGAGCTGGGTGCCCCCTTGAGCTGCAGGGGTACTGCAGGCGGAGATCTGCACGTGTGGGGGTTCTTGGGGAGATGAAGGGGTTCGGTGGCTCACGTGTTGGGTTTTTGTTCGTGTTGCTGTGAGACGGTGTGGTTCCTACAGCACTTTGGAAGCCTGTTGGTAGAAAATGTTTTGTTTTGGACTTGTCCACAAAGCGTGGCTCTAACCGTGTTACATTTCTGATTTGCCTTCCTGTTGTCCTTCTGCGCTTCCCAGATGAAGGAAGATCGCTTTCGGAAATTGTTTGCTGCCTTTGGTACGCTGACAGATTGTTGCTTGAAGTTCACCAAGGATGGCAAGTTCCGGAAATTTGGTTTCATTGGCTACAAGTCTGAAGATGAAGCTCAGACAGCCCTGAACCATTTCAACAGAAGTTTTATAGACACTTCCAGAATCACAGTGAGTTGATCTTTAAAAATACTTCCTTTTGATTCTTAAGAAAGTTTGTCATTGGAGATTTTGGTGGTCTTAGGGATCAATAGCTGGGGGCCAAGAAAGTCTAAAGATTAAGTCCCCTGCAGCAAAATAGCAAAGCCTGGTACCAGGCCTCATTGCTGGTGTCTCAAGCAGGTACTTGATTCCCATGGGCTGTGTTTGTGCACTAGCAGTGAATTCAGTGCTGGCTGGAACAGCGGTGTTAAGATTTTGAGCTGTCATAATCTAACATTTTGAACTTAAGCTCATTTTTTTCATTTCAAGTCATCCATCTTGTTCTGACAGAGAACAATTCATGATAAAACAGGACAACTGTGCTTAAATGAGCACAACAAACTGTTCCCCATGTCGAGTGAATATGTGGCTCTGTGCTTTTAAAATGAATGTCTGTATGAAGGTGCCTGTTCTTATCCTGCACATGCCCCCTCCATCCTGTCAAGGTTATAAGAAAGGTTCCTGATGGAGGCTTATCCAGCAGTTAACAGAAGCATATGTTTAATTAAAGATCTGATTATTTTCAGGTTGAGTTATGCAAGTCTTTTGGTGACCCTTCAAAACCCAAAGCATGGAGTAAACACTCTCAGAAGGTCCCTACCCCAGAAAAACAGACCAAGAAACCCGTGGCAAGTGCAGCTCCTGCAGGCACAAAAAAAGTGAGTCTTGCGTGTTCCTGGAGGCTCTGGTGTATGTCAGTGACTTGGCGGCGAGAAGGGTAGCCTGGTGTGTGGAGAAAAGGACAGAGTAGCTGGGACAGTGGCTGTTGGAAGTCCTAGTTCTGGTATTTTCTGCCTTAGGATCTGTGTTCCCTGTGCCGTTAGGTTACCTGAAATTATCTTGGCTATGCTTCTAATGAGCCTTTCTAAAAAAAAAATATGTTTTTTTCTTCCCTAGGATAAAAAGAAGAAAGACTCTGTGGAAAACTTAAAGGAGGTGAGTTGAGGTTGTATTGAAATCCCTACATTGTTGCTAGTTTGTATTAAAAGCAAGAGCTGAATAGGTATTTTCTGTACTGTTTCCCATGCTTTCATTCAGGCAAGGTATATGATTTAACCAACTCAGTGACAGTCAGATTCTACTATAAAAAACCATTATTTGAACAATCCCAACACTGAAGACCAATTTTTTAGTTGTCAGCTACTCCTGTGTGACCATGCACTGTGTCCAGGACAATCCTGTTTGAACAACTCTGCTTTTTAACCCTATGTGAGTTTGTCATGTTTAACTTGTATAATTTTTTTCTTGTTAATGTTTTGTTTCCTTCTTTAAAGTACTTTCTAAACATCAGTTACAAAACAGAAACAGTAAGACTGAGAGATCTCGAGAAGACTTTAGTCACATTAAGTGCTCACCTTATTAGTGTGAAGCGAACTCCCCTTAGGGGATTTTTTTTTATGTTGCTGGAAATTAGATGATATCTTTAAATTCAAACTTGCTGCTAGTTCTTCACAGCTTGTGTGCTTATTTCTTTCCCAACAGTTGGAACAAGATGAAACATTCCAGGAGTTTTTGGTAGTTCACCAGAAACGGTCTCAAGTGGCCACTTGGGCTAATGACACTTTGGCAGAGGAGCCCAAGAAGGGAAAAGCAAAGCCAGCAGCTGATTATCTCAACTTTGATTCAGATGAGTCTGAGGAGCTGAGTGAGGATGGGAATGAACCCTCTGAAGATGAGGAGGAAACTGAAGGTACTGAAATGAACTATCACCCTTTGCTTGTCTTTGTGATGGTGAATGAGGGCAGGTGTGCTGATAGGACCCAGCTCTGAGTCTTGCCTACAAATGGAGACAGTGTAATCAGGAAGGTGGTTTCTCAAGCATGGGATTCATTCTGTGTGCTGTGGATTTATGGTTGTTTTCTCAAATCTGTGGAAATGTGGGAAATGCAGTTTCTGATATTAAGGGGATGGCATTTGTGCTTTCCCCTGCATCCTTAAGTCAATGTCTAGGCAAGAGTAACAGGGCAAACATCTGCATTTTTCCCTTAAATGCTGTCCTAGCCTGCAGCTTCTTTCATCTCCAGGGTTTCCAGAGCTGGATGTGGTTTCTAAAGATAAACCATTTTTAGTAACCTATAGCTGTTGTCTGTGAACTTGTCTGGTCTGCCTTTGATGCACATTTCTGTAAACGGTGTGTCCTTGCACCCTGTCAGATTTGATGAGAAGGGGCAGAGTTCAGTGTCTTGGATCCTGAAAGGAAAACAGTATCCTAGTGGAGCAGTGGGTTAACTTAGAAGACTGAGAAATCTGGGCTGCAGTTTGGTGTATGTTGTGTTAGAATCCAGTCTCCCTGCACCAGTAACTAATGTGGTTTTGAAGCCTTTCTCCTCTCTATGTGGTATTTCCTTATGCTGTCCTATGGCTGTGAATGGCATTTTCTCTGCTGCTTCTCATCTTTCCTTGGGTTAAAATGTAGGTGTGATCAGTTGATCTTTGGTGGAAGGGTGTTGAGGAGAAACTGCTTCTTCTGTTCTTTCCCCTGCAAAACTAAACAAAACAATCAAAAATCTTCTCTGGGGTCTACTTAAAGTATTTCATTACAATGGCGTCAAAATACTTTGCCATGGAATTCCTCAAGCTCCTTTCTGAATTGTTCTATATGTGAACTGTTGCTTTGAAAAACAGTGATCCAGACTGTCAGTCTGGAAGTGCTGAGATAAAACTGCTCTGCTATTCTCAAACTTTTCCTTTCCATGGAAAGGGTAAAGGAGAAGGAGGTGGTTCTCATGGTTGTGTCAGTTCTCAGCTTTTACCTGGTTGGGGAGAGTGCAGCAGCATCTGTGTGCAAAACTTCTCTGGTCTCTCCAACAGCAAAGAAAGGAGGTAAGAAGGCAGCTACCAGCAAAGACCTCTCGGATATGGATTACTTGAAATCTAAAGTAGTCAAGAATTCGTCCTCACCATCCAGTACAGAGGAAGAAACAGATAGGGAGGAGACAGAAGAGGAAAGTGAGAATGAGGAAGATCTGGGCACTGCAGAAACCATCAGCACCTGCACAGATAAAAGGGGGAAGTCAAAAGCCCAACAAACACAGCAAGAGAGAACAGTGGAGAAGAAGAAAAAAGGGCCCACTCTAGAGGTATAGCTGAATTCGACTTTTGTCTTATCTAAAGCAGGAGCTGAAAGCTTGAAAGCTGTGGGACTCTGTAGGTACCAGCTTTCTTGGCTCACTGGGCTGGAGCCATTAAACTAGTTTGCTGGATCTCCTGTTAGTATTTCTTGAATTCCCAGAGATGGGACTTCCAAACAGGTGCTGCTAATGCACTTCTCGGAGGCTTTTCTGTTTTTCCTGTGTCAGTCTTTTCTGTGTGCAGGAAACGCTGTTCTGCAGAACTCAGTTTTTAGTGACTGGGTTTGAGTATCCTAGCCAAACCTGGCACCTCCTGCCTAGCCTGAGGCAGCTGCAAGAATCTCTTGATATTCTCTTCCGCTCTTCAGCCTCCTGTTTGTTGGAGAAGACTGGCTTGTTCTGCTATGGGTTTTTTTTGTTATTTTTCACTCAGCTTGCTTTTTTTTTTTTTTTCCTCTCCCATCTCTGTGCAGAATCAAGGCAGCACAGCAGAAGCCAGTACACCATACACAGTGAAACTTCGTGGTGCCCCCTTGAACATCACTGAGGCAAGCTTTGTTACCAAGCTGGGAAGGGAGGCTCAAGGGTGTTCTCAGGTGTAACATGGTGTGATCTTTGCAAAGGCTTCTATCTTCACTTATGGAGCTGTTTTGAGGGTTGTGCGGGTGCTTGGAGGAACTTTTGAACTGGCTTTGTGCAGATACGTTGTGTGTTGCACATGGTGTATTTTTTTTATCAAGTACAGAAACAACCTAAGTCTGAAACCTGCTTCTTCCTGTATCTGAGAACTTACTTAATTCTAATTCTTCCTGCAGCAAAAAGTTCGTGAATTCTTCTTGCCTTTGAAGCCAGTGGCAATCCGGATAGGAAAAAATGCCCGGGGGAAAAATACAGGTAATGTCTGGATGTGGAAGTGGGAGTTAGAGGACCTCTCAGTCACACCTCTGCTCTTTTCATCTGCAATTCCAAATTGGTGGCTCATGTCCTGGTTCTTACAGACCTTTCTATGACTTTGCAGCTCACCTGCCCTAGTTGCTGTCCATACGATGCCGCGGGCAGAGTTATGTTGGCTGTGCTCCCTTAGGAGTAGCAGCAGGAGCCTTTTCTTTGATGTGTCTCTGGAACTTTCCTAAATATCCCAAACCACACTAAGGAAAAGTCTTTTCCTCTGGGATAGCTGCAGCAGCACTAGGGACTTTGCTGACCAGTGTGTATTGGCTGCAGAGCCGTCCTTAGCCAAGGTGGCTCTCCTGACAGGCTGTGGCTACTGGAGGTGCCCATCAGAAGGAGTGCGTTGCTGGTCATCAGAGCTGGCAGGAAACTTCGCTATGTGCTGTTTTCCTTTCGTAGCCTAACAGCGGATGCGCTTTTATTTGCTCTTGGAGACACCTGTGAAAGCCTACTTCAGCTGTTAAGTCAGGCTTCTTTGGTTCACATGTAGAGAATAAGCTTTTAAAAGGCAGCCTTCCAGTCTGACATGGCCATTTTCAGGCTGGATTGAAACTTCAATGGGAGCTGAATGCTTTATCTATAGGAATCTATATTAAAGAAAGCCCAATTTACCCTTAATTAGCCAATTAGTCCCCACATGATGCTCAGTTGAACCTTTCCTTCCTCCAAGGTTATATCTTTGTTGACTTGAAGAGTGAAGCAGAAGTGCAGAGAGCCTTGAAGCGAAAGAAAGAATACATAGGTAAGGGCTATTTGTTCCTTCTTGTTCTGGCTGATGTTGATGGCAGGGTGCTCAGCTGCTGAAGTGTTCACTGCAGAAGTATCTCCTGTTTCAGTTTTTCTCAGGCAGATGGTGGGGGTGATTTCCTGTGCTCAGCTGATGTGGGATAAACCAGGTGCCGTGTCAGGAACAGCATAGAATTGGCGAGTGACTGAGCTGTGCGTGTTGCTCTTTGGCTCTCAGTTTTTGTCATGTGCTTGAAGTGTATCTTACTCTTGGTATAAAAATGATACTGTTCAAATCTGGTTGGGATAGTACAGGGGATTTGTACAAACGATCCTGTAAGCCTGTGTTTGAAACCTGTTCTTGGCCTAACCCTTAGTGTACCTACTAACATTATATTTGCAATAATCCTGTGTAGAATGGGAATATCTACTTGGAAGCCTGTGGACTAGGTTGGCGCAGGCAGAAAGGCTGAAGCTCTGTTGCTGCTGTAAGCCCAGGCTCTTTGTGCATTGATATTGATTGCCCATGGCCTTGGGAAGCATCTAATGTGCCTCTGTGTATGTGGATTAGGTGGGCGATGCGTTGAGGTATTCCGATGCAGGAATACCACAAAAGAAACTGTTACGGCAAAACCTGATAAGCACACATGGCAAAGAAGGAAGAGGGATGATGAAGAAGAGGAGGACTTGTCTGAATCAGGGAGACTCTTTGTCAGGAATCTTCCTTTTACTAGCACTGAGGAGGACTTGGAGAAGATCTTCTCCAAGTACGGTAAGTATTTGCTTATCTGCTTGGGATTTGTAGGGCTACGTCGTTCCTTCATGCACGTGGAGGTTTTTTTGCTGGGTGTGAATGGACAAAGCTGTGTGTCCAACACATCTTGAATGTGGACTGACTCCCATTGCCTTTGTTGCCTGCTGTGGCTGCTCAGCTTTGTAACTGATGCTGGTTCCGTGCTTCTTTGCTCGAAGCACATACTGCTGCGTGCATCTGCCCTCGCCCCTCTTGTCACATCTTGGATGCAATGGTAAAAACTCTTGCCAGTCAGTGAAGGCTCTGAGTCCTAGTGGGATGGGGAGGAGGAAAAGATAACCAAAAGCACCTGCTGCATGAAATGCATGCAGGAGATTGCTGGATACAATAGGTAAGAGGTGAATCTCTGAGGTACACCCCAAATTCATGCTCGTGTTTGGCATGTCAAGTGGGAGTTTGAAGCTTCCCTTTTCTAGCTCAATGTTAAACAAATTTAAAGTTGTCTTGGCGTTAGAGTATCCTGCAGGGGAACACAGTGTTAGGTTGTGGAAATCTTTATTTCTGACTGAAAGTAAATGCAGCTGCTCAGAACTTGCCTGGTTTGTGTCGTGTGTCAAAGTCACGTGGTGCACAGCTGGACTTGGGGTGCTTTTGCTGGACCTGCCTTGTCAGTCTGCAGTCAGCTGCTCCTCACTCAGGCTGGTGGCTCACCACACACCCTCTGCAATATCCAGGGCTGCTCTGCCCTCCCTGGCTCCCCTCCTCCCCGGTTTTGGCCAGGAGGTGCCAGTTCAGAGTGTATGATGGCTGTGCAGGACATCTGTCATGGTAAAGCCTTGCCTTTTGCAGGACCCCTCTCGGAGATCCATTTCCCTATAGACAGACTGACCAAGAAACCCAAAGGGTTTGCTTTCATCACCTATATGATTCCTGAGCATGCAGTGAAGGCCTACACAGAAATGGATGGGCAAGTGTTCCAGGTACAGTGACTGATGGTTTTCCTGTGGTATTGGATTGCAGCTGGTGAGCCTGTTTGTTAATAATGTGACCAAGTGTTTGCTTCTGTCCTTGGCTGGAAAGGTTTAGTTTCTTTTACCTTGCTGTATGGGAACACTGGTACTTTTGGTAGAGTAGCCTGATTTGAACAGCCTTGCAGGTACCAAAATCTGAACTAGAAGTGGAGTCTCAGTATCTCACATTGTGTAGCTACTCTGACTTGCAGTAACGTCTCTTTTGGGAAGGAAGGTTCCCTCCTTCCACTTAGGAAGTCCTGCTTGATAAGTAAAGGTGCCAGAAAATCTCCTCCACTCTGCTTAGTTCATGAACTTCTGTAGGTTATTTTGGAGCTGCTGGACCTCTTCTTCTTTTCTTCTAGGGTAGAATGATGCATCTTTTACCATCCACAATCAAAAAGGAAAAAATTGAAGATGTAGATGCAGAAGAGTCTTCCTCCTACAAAAAGCAGAAAGAGGCCAAGGATAAAGCCAAGAGTACCAGGTACAGAGGTGTCTTGTAGTGGAGCAAGACAAACACAACCTGCCAAATTTCCAGGTGGCTGGAATGCATGTGGGGTCTTTGTGAGGGCTGTATAAATTACCAGAGTCAAGAAAGCATCTGCTGTCTAGCTCTCCTGCCTTTATCTCTTACCTACTTGATTCCTCTGTCTAAGTAGCTCTAATAGTTCAGTGAACAGCATAACTTGAGAAAAACATGGGTTTGAACAGCTTTGAGTATGATTTTTATTTCTCTGGTGTCTAGTAAGTTGGTCTGATGCTGTAATTCTTCAGGGTAGTGGTTTCAGATCAGTTGGGTCTTTCTACTTGGCCACCTGTATTTCTAAAACTTGTAGGAACTTTTTCTTTCTATGTGACAGATTAATTTGAAAGTAGTGGCTGATATTTTCAAACTTGAAGGGAAAGGAGCAGAGCCTTGCTTGCTTGGGCTTTATGCTTTTAGGAAACCAATTGAAAAAGCGTGTGTTCCTCTGAGCCAACATCTGAGCTTCCAGCTGTAACTGCAGAGCTGTGACCTAGGTTCTCTAGGGAAGAAGAGCTAAGCTGCCTTTCTGTTTACTGTCCAGTCACATCTCCCTCATCCTGTCCCTTCTCTAAGGACATTCCACTCTTCTTTCGCTATAACCCTGCACTCTGGCTGCTAATGGTGTCATTCAAAGCTGTTTTTTACCCGGGACTGTTGAATAGAGAGACACCAGTGGAAGAAGGGACCGCGTGACTCTGAACCTGGCTCTTCTTTCTCTTCCCAGCTCTCACAACTGGAACACGTTGTTTGTGGGGACAAACGCCGTGGCTGATGCCATTGCTCAGAAGTACAATGCTTCCAAAAGCCAAGTGTTGGATCATGTGAGTTGGGTTATTGATCAGCTAGGATGGGAAATCACTTTCCTATCTGCTTCCTTGTGCCCAGGGCCTTCCTGATCTTTTTGTGCAGCAAAAGCTTCTGTGGTGCTGTAGCTTCCCTGTGGGATCTGAGCCGAACAATCCCTTTGTCACTGGAGGACAGTGACACTCCCAGCCTTCCTTCCCACTCTGCTTTTCTGTGGCTGAATTTTGCATTTCTACATAACTAGAAGCTGATGGAAATTTACATCCTAAAGTTCAGATCCTTCCTGGAAATTTCATTTTGCTTTGGGAAGCACTCTGACTCCAATGGCAAAACTCCCAGCAGCCTCAGAGGAGCTGGAGCATTTCACCTTCAAGGTTTCTGCCAAATTCCCTTTGCATCTGCTTCTGAGAGCAGCAGGAATAACAGGTGACTGATGTTCTTGCAGGAGAGTAAAGACAGCGTGGCAGTGAGGGTTGCTCTGGGAGAAACTGAGCTGGTCCAGGAAATTCGCCAGTTCCTCATTGAAAACGGAGTCAGCCTGGATTCCTTCAGTCAGGTGAGATGCCCAGCTGGCGGCAGCTACGTGGACCTACCTCTTCTATATGATGATCTAATCTTAGTGTCCTCAGCTTTCTTTGAAATTAGTAGTTAAGTCCTCAGTGTTTTGCAGGATCGAACCCTCACATGGGTTAGGAAGTATTCTGTCTATTTGAAAATGCAGCTGCCCTCAGGATGGTTGAAATACATAGTATGATGTCTTCCAGTATGACAGTCAGCTTGCTGTGGGCAGAAGAGTCATCCTGTGTCTGTACCAGGGTGGATGTGGAGCTGAAGCCTCCATACATGAGCATTTGTGGAACAGGGAGCTTGTACTGGGGGGTGAATCTTACACAAAGTGTTCTCCAAGTGGCTGTTGGCCCTCTTGGATCCTGGAAAAGGATGAAGTGGAGTGAGAGGGCACGGTGTGTTAGATCATCTTTAGTTGGTAAGATACTAGGTTTTGCTTGTTTAAATCCCATCTCCCCTTTCTTTCCCCACTGAACATGGCAGGCGGCTGGTGAACGGAGTAAAACAGTGATCCTGGTAAAGAACCTCCCAGCCAGCACGAGTGTAGCGGAGCTGGAGGATGTCTTTGGCAAACACGGGAGCCTGGGCCGGGTGCTGCTGCCAGAAGGAGGCATCACGGCCATTGTGGAGTTCCTGGAGCCAACTGAGGCAAAGCAAGCGTTCACCAGGCTGGCCTACTCCAAGGTGAGTGTGGCAAGGGGTGGGCTGCTGCCTGGAGAGTGTGGATCTTGGCTAGTTGTGAAGCTGCAGAAAGGAGTGCTTGCTACAAATATGAGGGGCAGAGGACTTTCGAGGAAAGTGAGTTATCCCAGAGCCACTGCTGCTGCCCTTGATCCCTTGGGTTTAAGGAGATGTCTGGTGCATCCTAGTGCAGCAGTGGCTGAGTAGGGCTCTCAGCCTGCAGGAGATGGCTGGAGGAGGGAGCTGTGATGTTTCTAGAAAAATCTCGGTGGCCTGGAGAGGGTTTCTTTTACCTTTTGCAATACAGGAGCAGTCCATGGTAGATTGTGGTCCAGTGTGAGGCTGGATGCGGACTGTCCTTCGGTGAAAGAGTTTAGCCATCTGAAAAAAGTTGCTCAGCTTTTCCACTGTAGTTTTCCATTACGGAGTGAAAGCAAAATAAAGCTGAGAACAGAGCTTTTTCTTGCCCTCCACCTTCCTTTCTCTCCTGTGTTCTCTTTACAGTTTCATTCTGTGCCATTGTATCTGGAATGGGCTCCCATGGGTGTCTTCTTCAGCCCAGCCCCTCAGAAAAAAACCCTTGAGGCTCCAGAAAAGGAGGGCGAAGCAAGGCTGGTACCTGGTAAGAACTTCGACTTTGGGACAGAGAGATCTCTGGTTGTTCCGTTGCTCCTTTATGCGTAAAGCAGCAATGCTGATATTCCTGACCCTTTGGGGATGAAACCAACCCAATGAAGGTGTCTGCACAGCCCTTAGTGTCACCCTGTCTGTGGTGCATTAGTTAATCATGTCACACAAGCACTGTGCTTGTTCCTGCCCCTGCTTCCCTTGCCTCCTGGGTGCAGCGTGGGCAGTGAAGTGCTGCTTGCAGTGCACAGGCTCAGTTTGGACTGGGCTAACAAACACAGGCTCTGGAAAGAGATTTTTGGTCTAGTCTGGTCTTGGCAGCAGCTGTTGGGTGAGCAGTAGCTGTTCTCTGTAAGCTGGGCCTGACCTGAGCATGTGTGCTGTTACGTGCTGTGCAAGGACAGCTCTTGGGATGGAGCTGGGGGTACTTCTGCACACCCCTGGCCCAGTGCAAGCTCTCCTCGTACAGAATGAGGGAAAAATAAGCCTAGAAAAATCACTGCGGTGGCTGCTGATGTCAAAGGGAGGTACATAGTTTACCCCGTCTGAGCACAGTCAGCTGTGCTATAGGGGATGAAGCCGCTCTAAAAGAC
The DNA here is from genome assembly GCF_017639655.2 of Falco naumanni. Lineage (NCBI taxonomy): Eukaryota > Metazoa > Chordata > Aves > Falconiformes > Falconidae > Falco > Falco naumanni. Next base: position 90,938,828 of record NC_054054.1, on the reverse strand, counting down.
AAGCGGTCTAGCGAGGAAAGGAGCTGACGAGTCAATGCATGAGAGAAAGCGAGAGAGCACACTTGTGTGTATTCTCTGATGTCTAATAAGGGCCTAGTCCCACTGCAGCCTCCACTTCAGTGCAGGATCCAACAGGTATCTCCCCACCCTCCCGCTTGTGCGAAAGCTCAGTAGCTTTGAGGCCTCTTCATTGTGTTAAGTAGAGTGGAAATTATTAAACCACGTTAAGAGTTGGGAAGAGGGAAATGGATGAATGGGTATATGGATGGAGAGAGTCAAAATGCAGTTGGCAAAGCTTTTCTCCTTGGTAAGGCCAACTGCAAATGCCAGATGATGTGCCCCCTGAGCAGCTGTACAGTACTAAGTGGCAAAGCCTTTCTCCTTGGTAAGGCCAACTGCAAATGCCAGATGATGTGCCCTGAGCAGCTGTACAGTACTAAGGTTGGTGCCCCAGAAGAAGCTGTTATGCTGACTGCTGAATTGCAGCTTGATTATTTGGTTTTCTTTTTACAGATTTGTCTTTGCAGAATCCCACAACAAGATTTGTACAAAATACTGTGTGCTGCTGTTGACCTGAGTGTGGTTTGTGGGTCACAGAGTGCGAACTCTGGAAGTGTTAATGCTATAGTGAAGCCCTTTAAGACCACAGCCTCTGTGCTGGGTGCAGTTCTTCATTGCCCTTCGATATGTGTTTGGGCTTAACAGACCATATTTCTTCACATGCTGATGGGGTAGTTCTCGTTTCATGTCCTGCAGATACGTATTAAACAGAGATGAGGTTTTAGAGCAGCACAGAAGGATGTTCAGACTTGTTTGGGGCCTCCTGCCTAGTTCAGCGGGTGTCTGACTGGATTTGGTGGGACAATGAGTGCTGGGGAAGCACTACACTAAAAGAATAGGCAATATTTTAGGTTTTCATGGGGACATGTTCATATACTGTGTGTTGAGCTTGCTTCAGTCCATGTCTGCCCAGAAGGAGCCAATAGAGGTGGCCTACTCCTGCTGGGGTAGTGGGTAAGCTCCCCCAAAACTTGGCTTTGTTATATCTTACAAGGTTGGGTTCGTTCTCTTTGTTTCAGGTGAAGCTATAAAAGGCTCGGAGGAAGCAGCAGCACAGGAAGAAGAGGAGGAAGAAGAGGAGGAAGAAGAAAGCATCCCTGGTTGTACCTTGTTCATCAAAAACCTGAACTTTGCCACCACGGAAGACACGCTGAAGGAGGTGAGCTATAAGCGAGGAGAAGGGACTGGGTTTTCCTTAGCACAGTCCACCCTGATGGAGTGGGAGGGGGTTGAATGTGGGGTTGTGGGCTGGACTGAGATGCCTGATGGAGTAAAGCCCCCACTCCCAGCGTGGGCTAGAAGAAAGGGCTATACTCTGCTGCAGAAGGCAAGGGGCAAGCTGTTCTCTACCTGTTGTGCTGAGGATAAAATGTTCAAAGGAGTTGTATTGCAGCCAGTATGACCTAATGGGAGATTAGGGAGCACTGGATTGTACTGGGACTGGGAACCTCTGCTTTGGGGTTTCAGGCGTCAGTTAAGACAAAATGTATCTGAAACAGTTTTGATGGGGTTTAATTCCACCTTGGGACAGGTGGAGGCAGTAGGAAATCTTTTAAGACTCCTCATTTCTCATGCTTTCTGTGATGCTTTTCCTTGGGACAAGCATTTCTGCAGCTGTGATTCTGCTTTGTGTGTTAAAGCAATAAATAAATAAATGATGGTTTCACTAAGATGTGCTTTTCATCTAAGCTTTTACCAGCATTGAGCTGTCTGTGCTGCTTTACCTCAGTAAAGCACTTGGGAGAGATCATAGCATTTCTAAAGCCACGTGGGATATTAATAGCAAATAGGGAAAAGCAACTGGGAATTGTCATCTCTGCCGTTTTTTGTAGCCATGGAAAATGCCATGTTTCATGGCCCAAGAATGCTGGTGCAATGTCAGTGCTTCCTCGACCTGTGCTTCTCTACCTTGGGACTATGGTACTGTGTAAAGACCCTGGTCCGCTTGCGTCTGGGAACAAATGTACGTGTTCAGAGGAGGACTAGGACTCGTCCCCTCTTCTTTTTCTGCCTTCTGGCTGCAGTTTTACAAGGGAGTCGAATAGGTGGTTTGCAGCCCCTGCTACCCTCCAGTCCGTCCTGCGTGTCCTTGGAAAGAGCTATGTTCTGGGGGCATCACAGGAGCCACCCACCCCTAAGGTCCCTACCCAGCTGAGGGCATCTTGTAACCCATAGCGTTCCTCCCAAGCCATCCCAGATCTACGCACAGTTTCTGGGGAGTGGTGGAGGATCATGTGTGAGTGTTGGGAGGGTATATTTGTACAGAAATAATTCTATAATAGAAGACACAGCTGCACTGACTGCTTGTCAGGCGTGTGCTGTGGGAACGTGGACCTGTGAGCATGTGCTCCTGGCTCTGGAAGAGGGCTACATTGTCACTCGAGTTGCAAGCCTCTGACAAAAGGAACTGAATCACGTGTCCAAATTCCTTGCAGACATTCTCCAAAGTGGGAGCTGTGAAGAGCTGCACGATATCCAAGAAGAAAGACAAAGCAGGTACTCTAGATGTTGCTGTTCAATTCCTTCCCTCGGCTGGTTGCTGAGGGCTCAGGTGTGGCATTGCTTTAGCATTCATCTGGCTGAGCATTTGTGTTCTCGTTGGCGAAATCCTTAATATTTCTAGAAGTGTGCCTGTTGAAATGGCTGAAAGCAGCAACCAAAAATATCCTGGGGTTCAGTCTAGAAGGTTAAGCTCTATTGTGGGATTTGTGGAGACGTGGCCTTCTTTTGAGATAGAGATAGAGAAGCCAACTCCTTCAGGATCACAGAAGAGAGCAGGATGCAAGTTGAAAGGGACCAGTGTCCCACGATGATTAAAGCTGTGTATGGCATGCTTTATCCACAATAATGGCCAGGATCTTCAAGGATGCCTGGCTGAGTGGGCTTCGTTCGCCTTCTGCCTGCCAGCTTCAAACTCAGCAGGCTGTGGTGGTGAGTGGTTATGCCTGTTGCATTGACTGCACTTGCTTTCTGAGTGGTTGGACAGGGAAGACTGCTTAAGGCAAGCCCTGGCTGGATGGACTGTGCCTTCTTTCCAGATTTTAGGTTAGGGAGTTGAACAGCTTTGTGGGATTTTGCCTTAACAGAGCTCCTCTTGCATGGGATACTTGAAAACTCGGATCCAGTGAAAGAGGGAAAAAATAAAGCAAACTCTTCAGTACTGTTTGCATGTCTGGCTGTAGGTATGTTTCTGACCAGACAGCAACACTTGAGTCTAGGCTGATCTCATACCGCCTACCAAAGTGATCCCCTTTGGTCACTGTGGGGTCATCTCCACAGTCTGCTACCACTGAAGTTTTGAAGTTGGAAACCAGACGTGGTTTTGCTCTGGTTTTCCCTTTCTTCGCTCAGCCTTATTTATGGCTCTTGTACTGGTCAGCTGTTCCTCAGAAGCGTGGTGTGACTGTAGGCGTGCAAACCTTTGGTGTACAGGAACGTGGAATAGGTGTCTCCTCCTTTGGTGTGGAACTGGCAGCTGCCTGCCCAGGTTTATAGAAGTACTTGCTCTTTCTGTGCCTTACAGTCCTCAAAGGCATTTTGTCTCTTAAGCAAAACTTTGTGATGATGGGAAATAAAGCATGTGGCAGTCCAGACAGAAACAGATCTCATGCTTGGCTCCCCGCAGTGGTCAGTAACCAGCTGCTTGCCAAGTGTTGGCCAAAATGTATTTCTGAAGCAGTCGCAGATCAGAAGTGTCTCCTCTGGGGACCAAACTGCAACCTGCATACTGCTGTCCTGCAACAAAAGTCACACCCATTTCTGGGTTGTTGGCACATTTTCCAAATGAAGATCTTGTTTCAGTCATGAGGGAAAAGTCCTGTGTATAAACAAATGTTTGTGTGTCCATAATGGGATAAGTTACCTTGACTGTGACCAGCAGTTGTTTTATAGGACTTAGTGGTTTATTTAAGGAGATTGCACTGAAATTAGGCAAAGCAAAAAATCTGGTTTGCTTCTTCGACATCGGCACCAAACCAAGCTGTTCTAGAGCAGGGTCTTGTCAAAACAAACCAGAAAGGGGTGCTTGGAAGGAGCATCAGGGTCAGGGCTTGGGCAGGCTGGCACTTTGCCTGGGGTATTAGTTTGTCCCCTCCCAGTTTTGTCAATCAGCGCTTGCTTGCTCTTGATTTGTTCTTAAATCTTTTGCTTAATATTGTCACTGTTGCCTGCTAGTCTACTGAGTCCCCTTTCTCTTCTGACAGGCACTTTGCTTTCCATGGGATTTGGATTTGTGGAGTACAAGAAGCCGGAGAGTGCGCAGAAAGCCCTGCGCCAGCTCCAGGTAAGCTTAAACGTTGTTGGTTGGATTTCTTTCCTGAGATGGTGGGCAAAGGCTTGGATGAACTGTGAAGTCCAAAATGTAGCTGAGGATGCCAGTGCTATGAGTTACACTGTGCAGACAGAGAAACCTCTAAAATGGGCCAGATCTGTGAGGGAAGAGGGTGTGTAAAGGGACCAGACCTCATGCAAAAGACTGTTTCCTAGCACTGGTCCGATACAGAGGCGGCAGAAAATCCGCTGTGATTGAAGTTTAACAAGTTTATTCTTCAAGGTGCCCTTTGCAGAGGTGATGGAGACCCAGGCCCCTACTTGCAACGAGAACAAATATTGCTCAGTAATTTAGTGCTGCAGAGTTTGGCTTTACCGTCTGTGACTCTGCCGTTGCTGTAGGGTCTCCCAGCCTCCCACCTTCTCCATGCCACAGGGTCTGGCTGCACTCAAGGAATAAATAATTTTCTCTGCTTCTAGAAAAACATCCAGGTGTTTGGTCCACACTAGCAGGGTGGTGTGGGCCACACAGCTGGAGTGATCCCTTTCTATCTAGGCAGATGTGAAGGAATTACTCTGTGTAATCTGTCCATGTTCAGTGACCGCAATCTGTGAGTGTCACCTGCAACAGGTAGTTATTTCACATTCCACAGCCTAGGTACTCTTGGGGGTAGATGTGTGTTCTCCATCCTGTTGAAAGGCAGAATCCCTGGGAAGAGAGAAACAGGGAAATGGGTAATTCGCGGAGGGAGTTGGGCAGGAGGCTCCAGGTTGCTGCCAGGGATGGTTAGGCAAGAGGCTGTTTGTTTTCAGTGCTGAACTCTAGGAAGTTCTTTGAGGCACAGGAAGCGAGAGACAGAGGACTGTCTTGCTGTATTGGCTGCTGATGGCCAACAAGACATCCCTGGCTCATTTCCGAACAAATAATCGGACAGTCCTTGCCTTGAAGAGTTTGCAGTCTAGAGGTAGAGGAAACCATAGCCCAAAGCAGTGAAATGGCTCATCTTTGCCAGTTTCGCGGCAGAGCTGAGGCTGATGGACAACTGGATCAGGGATGTCAACTGCTGCTTCGGTCAGTCAAGCTGTCTCCAACCTCACAGCAGAAGCCTTGCCTTGCATGAACAGTGTTCAACAGAGAAAAACTTTGGCAGGGAGAAGGGAAGGAATGTATGCGAAAAAGCAAGATGTGAAACGCTGTGCTTGTATCTTGGAAGCTATTGTGACTTCGATATTTTTTTAAACTATTTATTTAATTATTTTCCCCCTCCCCTGGTTTTTCCTTGTTTTATCTTATAGGGCTGCACTGTAGATGGCCATAAGCTGCAAGTGAAAATCTCAGAGAGAGCTGTAAGGTAAAGCTTATGTCTCACCTCTGTAACATGCTTACATGTTTGGTAGGTTCTTCACTTCTTACCTAGCATCTCTGCATCATGAGGGATATGATCACTAGTATTTGGACTGGTGAACACATCAGACTTTGCTGTGCTTTACTCAGAGTCACTTCAGTCAGTCTTGAAAAAAGAAATGGTGCAAAGGTGTTCACTCACTAAATGACATATTTCCCTATAAAATCCCTAAGCAGTGTGCAGTAGCGGGACCCCAAAAATGAGCCCAAAGTGAGAACCAGGCAATTGAGTTTTCTTCAACACTTGAGGAGAAGGCTCCTCTAAAACCTCTGCTTTGGCAATAGTTTGATCAGCATTACAAAATCAACTGGTAGCCCACATTCCAGTGTGTTTAAAGAGTTTTTGAAGACAAATATTCTCTGGGTAACAAAATCTTTTACCCTAGTTCATCAAGGAGAACAGGAGCTTAAGAATAATGTCCTGCTGCTGGTTCTGATTAAATAAATAAAGACAAACAGAGGATTCTTTCTTGCTTGAAAAAAAATAATTGGATTTAACTTCTTTTGTTTGGCGAGTCAGGTGCAGAGGAGCTGGTTACTTCTGGATCAATTTGCTTGGAGTTTGAGATCTGCTTTTTAGGATTTCCTTCTGAGCGTTTAGTCAGTACAGAGTCTTCTAAGTACCAAATTCACCTTCAAACATCTGGATTAATTCTGAATGTTGGCACCTAAAACCTGTCCTTTAGACACTTTGGGAATGCTGCTGGAGGAGGTATCTCTTAAATGTCAAAATTTTTTTGAAAATCTGGTCCCTGGGGACCAGAAGCAGTCTTCACAGCTCCCTGTTTGCACTTTGTATTTCAATTCTTTAATAAACAATTTTCGTCCGTTTTGATTTTTAAAATCCCTTCAGTAAGTGTCCAGCCTACAATGTGCCGTGCTTTGCTTTATGAAATAAGCTGCTGTGTTTTGTATTAGGTAAATTCTTATCTTGTCCAAATGCAGTACAATTCTGAAGTTTAAAAAAAATTTCAATAATCTATTAAAAAATTAAATTTGCTATTTTCTAAGCTAGTAAGAATAGGAATCAAAATTAGCTTACGTTAACGTGTTTTTTAAAATGTATCAAATAGTATGGTCTCCTGACAATTGAATAGACAAGATTTGATGTGAAAGCAGAAGTTAGTGGAAAGTGTGAATCCAGGCATGCGGCCTAACGTGAGGTTGCAGTTAGCAAGCTGGAAACTTTGATTTTTCTGATGTAGGATTTAAATCACTTAAATTCATTCCTTCTCAGTGTACTGCATGACACTTCCATTGCTGCCACCAAGGATGTCGACGTGAGCTAGCTGGCTAATTTTTCTGCATTCCCAACTTTGAAGGAGCGAGAATGTGAGGAGTGTTTCGCTGCATCATGATCTTTACCTTCCCTTTTTGTTGACTAAATAGGCCGGCTGTGAAATCGTCCCGAAAGAAACAAACCGTCAAGAAGCAGGTTACTTCCAAGATCTTGGTCCGAAACATCCCGTTCCAGGCCACTGTCAAGGAAATCAGGGAACTCTTCAGGTAGGAAAGCACTTTGTCAGGTCTGCGGAGTGCTCTGGGCTGGAGCTGGTACGGTTTTCATACAAGATCTTGCTATCAGATTGTAAATATTATCAGTTTGGTTTTCTTTGTGGAAGTGAACAAGTCTTTTACTGAATGTAAATACAAATGGCTTGGCAGTTTATACCAGTATAGAAATTTTGCTGGTGAGACAGAGATCACTTAAAGCTGGCATTTTGGCTGGAGCCACTGTGAGCTGTCAGGCCATGGTGGCCCATCACCGTGCAGCAGCCATCCGCAGAGCTCAGAGATCTCCCCGCCTGTCGAGTAAATGACATAGCGTTGGATATTTTTTTTCCTCTTGCCTGAAAGGCGTGCAGCAGCTATTCCTGATGTGCAGTGCACCTGGCTGGGGAGGAGCACCGAGAGCCGCTGCAGACAGCTGGTGTGAAAGGTTTTAGCTGGGGCTGTCTCCCTCCTCCATCTGCCTTGCCCACGTGATGGTGTAGCTCCTTCCCATCACGGTGGGAGCACTTACATCTTGCTTTCCCTTCCACAAGTGTTTCACTGCCTGTGTCTCACATAGTGGGTTGTTGCCCTGTGGTTGACAGCCCGGGGTCTGTAAGGATGTGGGACTGTGCTGCCTGTAATACCCTCTCCGGCAAGAAATTCCTTGTCAGCTGTGAGACCTGCCTGGGATAGTGCTGAGCGTTGAATAGGGATTTTAGGATCCCAGCTTGCATTCTTCTGTGCGCTGGCTGATCTGTTTTCTTTGTATCCTTAGCCTTTTGTGCAGTGACTTGTTAAGCCCTGTAATGCATCCCGGAAAAGAGGTGAAACTTTGTAAAATACAGCATGCAGCACTTTTTCTGCTCACAGGATGAGAATCTTTTACTCATTGACCCAGGCCATGGTCCCTGCTCCACTGCTGGCTTGCAGAAGAAATTTAGGGGAATCCATCTCCAGCTCTGCCTGTCTTTGTTTTTCCCATCTGCAAAATAAGGGTGATAGCTCACATCTGCAGGGCACGGTGGATACTGTGTTAGGAGGTGGCTTTTCTGTGTGGGTCTGTCTAAGCAGAAGGCAGGCACTTTGTCCAGCCAGGGCTGTGGCCTTTTTTTCCAAAGGGATTGAATAGAGGAATTGCTTAACCCTTTGAAACCCCTGCAGACCATGCAATGAAAGCTGCCTTGCAAGAAACCGTGGGGCAGTGATTTGTTTGTTGTGGGGGGAACTCCGCATTTCCCTATGCGTAGTGAATTCCACCTACTTAATTATCATGTTATGTTCTCCTGGCTTGACCACAGATGAGGACAGTGGCTGCTGCATGGCTGGTAGGCTGTTTCCTTGCAAGGTATAAGGTGGGAGTGAAAGCTGTGTGTTGCAACACTGTTTTGGGGTGGACTCTGAGGATTTAATGAACGCAGACCGTAACAGCTCTTGGACTCGCGTTGCTGGAAGGGTGATGGTAGGTACAGAGAAAAGACCCCTGTAGAAGAGCAAGAGGTTTTTCTTGCTTGTGCTGTGCAGCTTGGTTGCTTTTATTTCAATGCTGCCCTGAGAGGCTGTACTGAAACAGGGCAAAAAAACCCCAGACTTCTAAGTCACTGTGCTGAGTTTTCATAGCACATGGGGCACCGCTAATTTAAAACCTAACACTGTGTGGCAACAGACATGACCTTTGTAAAGCTGGAGGAAACAAAACCAGGGAGATCTACTTGCCTTCTAGGGTCCCAGGTTAAGTTCAAGGAGCTTGGGAGGCTTATGTATGGATGGACAATCCCAGCAGAGACTGCGGTGTTTTTTTGGTGGTTTTTTTCCTCCTGGCTTGTCTGGCACCGTAGTGCTGTGGAAAGGAGGGGTAGAGGAGCAGTCTGATTAATACTGCAAGGAACATGCAGCTTCTAGCCGCGTGCGCTGTTGACAGTGCTCTGAGTGATGCGTGAACATCCGTTCCATTTACCTAGGATATTCAGAGATGTGGGTTTTGTCCTGAAAACAAAAGCCAACAGCTTGCGGGGGGGGAGGGGAGTGCACAATCCTCCCTCCACCCCTGCCATCCCTCCTTCCCTTCAGAGTGGCTAAAACAAGGCATGACGGAGCACTACGAAACACTTCATCCTCCTAGATTGCTTTTTTGGTGGTTTTAAATCAGATGCCTTTGCTCTGGAGCTTTTAGCTCTTTCTGCATTTAGTAACCTGTCTTATTTGTATTTCGTTATTTATTTATTTGAAGTTGCAAACAATTGCTTGGCAGTGGAGGCAGCAGGGATGGCAGGGCTGCAGGGGGCACTCTTAGCCTGCCCAGGAAAGGCCGGCTAGGGACCACTGCGCCAGGACCGCCAGCCTGGGGCTAGCAAGGGACCATCAGCCTGGGGACCACCGGGCCACACCAGCGGGCACTGCCGTGCAGGGCAGCAGGCCTGGGCCCGCTGAGGTGGGAGGCTTTGCAGGGCAAGCAGCTCCTCTATTGTTTCACATGCTCAAAAGCCACTTTCCAGCCCTGCAGCTGATGTTGTCTCCCAACCTGCTTCCTTCTGTGCTTACTTTTTTCTTTTCTCGATTGCCTGGGCAGGAGAAAAATTAATAAATATACATACGTACACACACACATATAATTTTTATGAATATATATGTATATGTGTGTGTGTATATTACCCCAGCCCAATACATATGTTATGCAAATACATATTTCCCCAAACAAATATTTCCATGTTTTGAGCTTTGGGAAGAAGCTATGTCTTCCTCTCTAAATGGACCTGCACTAGGTGTTAATGACACTGGAACAGCCTAACAGGGGAGTTGGGTGTTTTGAATAGTGAATTTTGAAAGCCATGGTACCTGTGCTGCTCAGCACCGGCAGTTCAGGAAATCCTGCCCTGGTTGTCTTTATGCTTTTTAATATCATTGTTTATGGATCTGTTGCTTAAATGCTTAGACTTGCCCTGCACCATCGTTCATGTTCTTACAGCAGCTGAATGTAGACCGTGGCAACCTGTGCAAACTGCAGGGAAAGGCTCTGGGCTGGACCTTGCTGTGGTTTGGAAGTGGCTGGTGACATGCGTGCTTCCCATTGCATGACCACATGCATCTTCTGCATCATGAGCACCAGCAGGTTTGGGGAGCTGTGTTCCCCAGGAGTTTCCTCCTGCCTGTCCCCAACAGCGAGGTGGATTCCTGGGAGGAAGGAGGCCATGCAGTTCCTTGGGAAAGGTCTGTAAGTGGGTGTAAAATTCAAACTGGCTTTTTTTTCCCCCCAAGCTCATAGTTTGCAGGCAATTCAAAGCAAATGTGTTTTTTTTTAATTTTGGAGTTAGGGGATATGGAGTTGTCATTCTTGGGCTGGAGAAAGGTGATGCTTAATTTTCTTTGCATGAGAGTCATGAATGCTCTTGTTAACAATCCTCTGCCTGCAAAATAAATGTCTTATTGCAGGGCTCCGTGAGCCTTATGTGCAGCCCACCTTCCACACTAGACCTAACAGCTTTGCTGGGGTGTATGGTGCTAGTTCAGAATGTGTCCTGCCATCATCTTCTGCTGGAGGAGTTGGCCTCTCACACAGTCAAGGGATTTTTTTTAATTTTTTTTTTTGACCCTATAGGTGTTATTTTCTTCAGAGGGAGAAATGCTTTTCAATTATAGGGGCTGCTTTTGGGCTAGGTGTGAAGATTTAGCTTTTGTGGGTGTATTTTTTTTTCCCCATTTTTGTTCTTTATTAGATTCTACTCTTATCTTTACTACCTGGAAAAATAACAAAAGATAAATGGTCCTTAGTTCTTTCCAAAGAGCCATAGTTAGGGGAGGAGAGACAAAGCGATTGATATCCCATGAAGGCTGCTAATTTTTGCTACCAAATTGGGGGGCTTTTATGGCAAGACTTTTTTTCAAAAGGAACTCTAGATGTGGGAAGCTGAATTGGAGATCTGTGAAAGGCCACATTTTCACAGATTGGAGCTCTGGCAATTTCTGAAAATTAGGCTCCTTTTAAAATCTATCGCATTAGATCCATGCAGCCTTCATTGGAAGTTCCAATTAACTATTTGTTTCATAGCATCTTCTTGCATCCTCCTTCTCCCTATCTGCACCAACTTTCATGAATATTAAAAATACAGCTGTTTTGCAGTTGGCATATAATGTTTCAAGGAGATGTGTTTTATTTTCCCCAAAGGGGGAATGATTAGATTTAGAAAAAGACTTCTTAAAAGATTTTTGCCTGATCAGATGCAGCCTGAGGGATAGATAGATAGTTGAGAGTCTGCCTTGTCTGACATAACTGATGCTTGTACCACCAAAGGATGTAGTTATTAGAGTTGCATCTCAAATAGCATGTTTTGGGGCTGGCATTGTTTCTTCTTTTCTTTGTAAAATATATCTGAGAACTTATTGTTGGGTCTGTGTTTATAAATTCTCCTAAGATTGCAATGACCATCACTTTCAGCTTTCCCCTGCCATTTAGCTGAAGTAGACACTAGCCCCCAAAATACAGAGCAAGATCAAGTGCCAGTGCTCTTGAGTGTGGAAGAGATTTTATTGTCTGTCTGGCCATCCCTTGCCTTTCACCTGTAGGAACTGCAATCAAACACATTGCATAAAGCTGTTAAATCACAGAATTATTATTATCAGTTGAGAGACTGGACTTTAGTTTGACTAAAGCAGCAGCTAGCAGGAAAAGCAATTGAAAGGTATGCCAGAGCACAGAACAGGTTATCGGGTGGGTTTATCTCTGTATTCTGACTTTCCTGTAAAGAAAGTAATGCTGCTTCTTGCAAAGACCTTGGGGGGTGGGTGTCTCTTTTAATTTTAACTCCTTTGTTGACTGTTTTCTCTGTCTTGACAAAGACATGGCGTTTATTGCATCTGGCAAAACAAGTGCCTGGTACTGATTAGGAGAAAACAGATCTATTCTCTCTGATAGAGGGTAAAACTGAAGACAGCCAACGGGACAAGACTTGGGAGTCATGTCTCTTCTAGAAGAAAAATCTTTGAAGAGGGATACAGTGGATAAACTGGCAGAGATATTTTTTTAAGTCTAGTCTTTATGAAGTTAATTTTATAAGATGATGCCTTTCACTTCTTCTGACCTATTATAATAAAGTGTAGTTATCAGAATGGGCTTTTCATTTCCCATTATAAAGGACACAGTGGTATAATGAATCCATCTGCCAGACATGCTTGCTGTTCACACCTTTCTCCCAGTAATGGAGTCTACATGACTGAAGACAATTTCTCCTTCCCAGAATAACGTTGCCCTGTTGAAGCCATGGGCATCTTTGCTACTGAAAGCCAGAGGAGGAAAAAAAATTAGTCCCTTCATAAACATGTGAGCTTGTTAAGCAAGTGCTGGGCGGTATTAATCAGAATATTCAGTGCATACAGCCCTAGGATGTGCAGTACTATAAGCATCACTTGCTGAACAGTCTTATGTCAGATTACTCTCCAAGTGATGCTTTCACTTTTGAAACCCTAGATGATGTGCTACAAATGTTTCAAAATACGTATCTGCTTCCTCTTAGCTGCTTAAATTTTTTCTCTCTGTACCGTCCCCTGCAGTTAGATGGCCTATGAATGGGGAGGGAGCTGCAAGAAGTCACAGTGACACCTCCTCACGGTGTAAGGGTCTGCAGGGGGTCGGGCAGGGGCTGCAGCTGGGCAAGTTGAAGCTGGTGCGTGGGATGTTGAGGAGAGGCTCCAGGAGCTGCTGAACCTGTGCTGGAGGTCTGGTCTGGAGATGGTGGGACAGGCTCAGTGATTCCCCTGGTCTGCCTGTTCCTCCTGCCACCCTAGCACATCAGCAGATCTGTCCTAGGTCTGATGGCCTCCTTCTGGCTGAATCACTTGCTTAGCTCCTTGCTAGGAGCAGTGTCCCCCAGTATGTCCTGCACCCTCCTGTGAAACACCGAAGTGCAGATCTTGCTCCACTGTTTAACAGCTGGAAACCGCCCCCAGCATCCTACAAATGTAAGGTAAGGGCGTGTGCATTGCAAACATGTCTGTGATTTATAGGACTGTAAAACTTCCTATTTATTATCCTCTTAGCCCTTTACATCCAAAACAAAATTGAGTTGGCATAGCTAAAATATTGTGAATATTATTTACAGGGCAGAGTGGCTAGCTGCACAGGCAGTGGGCATGCTGGGCTTCCGCGGATGGAAGCATGTGGAGCAGATCATCAACCCTTCCTTATGATAGAAACCACTGCTGGGTTCATGCCTTGTTCGTCTGGGTTATATCCATGAACAGATTAAGCTGTGTTTTATCACGATGGTCTAACTGTCAGTCTGCAGCTAGATCCAGTCTGAAGGGCTTGGAGAAGTGAGTGGCTGTTCGGGTGATGAGCAAAGCCTGCCAGCTCAATGTCTCTTGTCCTACCTGTGTGTAGCCGCTGGTTTAAAGCTAATAGTTTCAGCTTCCTTAGTGGTGAATACGCAGATGTTTCCTAGAGGATTGTATCATGATTTCTCCCCAGGAGGCTGCTTCTACCAAGGGAAGAACCTCTTGTTCTTCAGCAGTCTGGTGTCTGTGGCCCAGCAATCCCCCTTGTTGCTGGGCATGGAGTCAGATGAACAAATCCTGTACTGGAGCAATCTGCAGATGAGCAGAGAGAGGCTGCTCCAGTCTGGATACCTTCCTGGATTCTTTGCTCGAGTTTCTTAGGCTGGTGTTGATCACTCACGTTAATGACCTTTGTGGATTGGGGCTTAGGTGCCTCAGAGGACAGACATAACTCCTGAGAAGGACTGGTAGGAGAAGTGTATTAAAAAAAAATGCTCAGATGCTTCAGTAGCGGGACTAATGCCATGCCAGAAGGTGTCTGTGCAGAAGTGAGCTGCCAGCTCTTCTTCAATACTCACACTTTTGCTCGTTCTGTACTTGCAAGCCTGTGCATGAAGAGGATGCCCAAAAATGACTCTTGTACAAGCAGAAAGACACCAGGAAAGCAGCTAGCATTGGTGGGCGCTCTGCACCCAGCCATCAGGTCGGTGTTGGATCCTGGCTTTCTGGCTTCCCCTGGGACATTGGTGTCAGCACGTGGAAGGACTGTGGAACATATATCTTGCCGAGAGACATGCGTTCAGGTAGAAACCTGTCAAAAACAGTTTTAGGAGCAAGAGCTGAAACATGTGTCATTACACATTTGAGTGCTGACAGCAGTAATGATGCCTCTGAGTTTAGTTTGGTGCTGAGTAGAACTGCTGTATTGCGTTCTCCAGGAAACAAATCAGTAGTTTAAAAAAGTGACCTGGCCTTTGAGACCTCCAGAGCCATCCCCAGGCTCCTGCTCCAGGCCATGAAGTGCCCTGAGGTTACCGGCACGAGATGGTGTGGTGGTTTGCATCCAAGTGCGTGTGTAGGAGCGTGTATGTACTCTGGTGTCTTCAGCATGCGGGTGGATTCCCCTGCCAACAGCACTTCTGCCCTGTTTTGGTCTATCCCTAGGGATAATAATGTCTGCTTCCCATTTTAGAGGTGGCTTCCCAAAACCGTGGTGCAAACCCATGCCTGGAGCACTGCAGGGCTGCATGCACTGCAAGAAGCATCAATGAGCTGGTTCAAGGCCACATCCTCAGGAGATGTAAATGCAGACGGCTTCCAATGAGGCCAGCAGATGATGTGGCGCTTTGCATTAATGCGATTTCAGCTTTCTAATTAGAATGCGAGGTCTGTGTGTTGGGCTGCTGAGTGTCTGAGGAGGAGCATGTCTGGCGTGGGGGGCTGCAGGATGCTCTGGATAGAAGCTTTCCACCCTGGTGCAGCTCTGCCCTTCTCGCCCACCTGCTGTGCGGGCCCTGTCTGCCCACAGAGTTTGAGGACACTGGCAAAAAGTGCAGTGTGTTTTGTTCGGCGTGGTTAGGAAGCTGCTTGGTTGATTGCTCCCTCCTTCCTGGCCGAGGAGCTTTGCCCCACTGGTGGCTTTTAGTATTTTTGCGGTTTGCAAGGGGAAGATGGAGTTTCTTCACCGTTACGTTTTCCCCTGCCCTCCAGCATCCCTGGTAATGGCTTTTTCCAGCAGACTCTGGGCTGGTGTTTGCAACAGATCTTGGCTGCAGTGCTGTTGGTTTGGGCTGCTGTGGTCGCCCCTGTGATCCCACCGCATAACCTGGCTCTTCTCCTACCCTTGGGCTCTGTTATCACCCTGGTTTTCTCCTTTTTTTGGGAGCTGTTGGAAGATTTCTGTCTTGCCCTTTAGGCTGGACCCCCAGACCACCCGGTGCCATCCGCTCTTCTAACACCTTTGGATTGTGTGTGACCTTGTTCTGCACAGCCTACCCCAGGTGCATCCTTATGACCCAGCTTAGCACAGGGGATTTACTAATCCTTGCATGCTCCTGTGTCCAAATTGAAGGTGCCCAGGAGCAGTGCACAGGGAAATACAGGTGCAGGTGCTCTTCTGGGCAGCAACTTGCATGTACGTGCACCAGCTTCATGAGCTGAGAGCTCTGGATGAGAGTACAGGGATCTGCTGGGCTGGTTTATTTCTCTTACTATCTCAAAAAGCATAAATTAAACTTTTTTTTTGTTGTTGGTCCTTCTTCAAGCCTTTCCCTTATGTGCTGGAAACCCAAACACAGCAACGCTGGGTTGATATTCAGAGACCAGAAATGTAACTGGCCACTTTAATTTGACTATCCAAAATGAGCCATGGGGTGGAGGAGAGTGAAATAGGTTTTCAGCGCTGTTTTTTCAGTTTGAATCATAAAGGTGTTTAACATAGATAAGGAAATGTTTAACTCTGTGTTATCTTGGCAGGGTTGCTTTAAAAGGTGGATCTTCCCAAGAGCAGAAGGAAGATTTTTTTCAGCACATCTTTCCCTGTCTTGAATATTCGTTGCAATACTTTTTCCCCCCCCCCCCCCTCTTCTGCACTCCACATACTCCATACCCACAGGTCCCCTTTTCTGCTCACCCAAAACCTCTGCCAAGCAGTTTTCAGCTGCCTGCTTTTGCGCAGTCCAGTTGTCCAATGCAAATGAAGGGAGTTTCTAGGCTGCTTCCCTCTGACTCCTGCTGAAACATCTCTCACCAGGGCACCAAGCTGAACCTCCCGATGGAACTTAATTAGTTTTATGCACAGACTCAGTTGATCGTCAGTGCGAAGGGGCTCAGGGAGGTGGAGAGAAGATGGGGAAGGGGCTGCTTTTTTTAAATGTCTTATTCAGATGTAACTGTGGGATTTTGCTGTGGGGTTTTTGCCATTTTTCTGTGCCAAATGGGACCATCACAGGTGTGTGTGTGCATACCTGTGGGCTTTTTCTCCTTGATAAGAAGCAAAAAACAAAGCCTATACAAGCTGCTGTCTTCTCTAAATAACGCACTCTGTGCTATTAGTATTAAAAGGTCTCCTTTTGTCTGAATTGTTTTGTTAAGAGTATGTGTACATCTATATCTACAGAAGGAAAAACGTGGGGTTACTTTGGGTGTTGCAGAATCTACAACGTTGAAATGTCACTGGACTAACTTTTGAGCTTCTGTCTTAGCCTTTAAGTCAAGGAGCAATCAAGATAATTATTCCTTTGATCTTAAAATTCTTCTCTCTGCTGCATTTCTTAACTAGAGCTCTTGCACAGTGACAAGACCTTCCTGTCTTTCGTTAGCATGTACATGTGGGTATTTGTCAGTCTCACTTCATGAGAAGGTCCTGAACAAGCCTCTAATGAATCACAGTTTTCTCCTCGGAATGACATTGTGTCCTTTGTTTGCATCTCTGTTTGCATTATTATTTGTTTGAACCTCAAGCCTGCTACGGCATTTCTACCTCTTCTAATCCAGTGATTTTAAGCCTTGGGATATGGTTACGATTAAGGACCTTTTATTGCACAGCCTCTTGCCTCCCCCGGGGCAGAATCCCCACCAAAGGCGTTTGAACCGTGTTGGCTTCTGCAGCTGGTGGCACCATGAGTGTTTCTGTGTGTGCTTCTGCCCACGCACTGCTTTTCCTGAAGGAGCCGATGCAAGGCGGATTGGGCTGACCATCTGTCTTCTCACCTCCCTTTCCTCCTCCCCCAGCAGTATCCTGACCACTTCCAGGCATCTGGCATAGGAGAGGAGATCTTAAATTTGTGAACTTGGTGCAATTAAATGTAGGAGGAAGCTCTGGAGGCTTGTCTTCCCAGAAAGGTCATGTTATGGGATTGACCCTTAGTAGACATCCAGCAGTTCACCTAAGCTGTCCCTGAAGCTGGGACAGTTTTTCTGACCAAGTTCTCGTTTTATTAGAACCCAAGGATACTGACCCTGGGAAAGCCATCTCCTTTGTTCTGCTTCTCACAGACCTGCTTGTTAGTGGAGGGGCTCTGCATCGGTGCGCTGTGCACATCAGGCTGTCCCCCTCATGGCTGGCCACTGGCACTTGCCCCAGGACGTTTGGAGGACAGTCTTAGTCTCCTTTCAGCCACCCATTTTTTATTATTTTTTTTAAACAATTTCCTTGTGGAGCCTTGCTTGGAAGGGCAGCAACGATGACTTTTCCAAGCCCAGGAGCACTGACCTCAGCACCTAAGAAGGCTAGGCCTGATGGCAAGCAGCACCATTGGGATTTGTGCCAAAACTAGCCCTGCAAATTCAGCTGTCGGGTGGGCTGCGTGACCCTTCTTCGGTTCTCTTTTTAACCCAGGTCTTACTCATCCCACCCTTTGATCCTGCAGCGGTGCTAGCAGCTGAAGGGTTAAAAGAGTTCGCGGGGGGGGGGGGGCGAGGGGGTGGAGACGAGGTATTTCAGCTGCTCATTACTCACTGCCAGCTTCCCCCAAAATCATATTAATTTCATGCTGTCACGCAGGACTGCGCTGTCTCTCTCGTCAGCATCCAGAAGGGTGACGGGGATGGGGGGAGTACGGGTCCCCCATCTGTAGCACGGCTGTGATTTGGAAAGCTCATGGGTAGCTTCTTGCCTTGCTGCGGTACTGACCTGGCAGGACTGGGCTGGGGCTGCTCACCTTGCAGGGGGAACTGGGGAACAGGGGGTGCCTTGCTGTGTGCTGCCTCCTGATGATCATTTTCCATCCCACTGCTTGTGCAAAAACCCCATGAAATTAGGTCTGCTGCAGCGGGGAAGTCTCAAGGAGGGAAGGAGGGAGGGAGGGGAGCTGCCAGCCTGCCCTGCCCTACCTGTGGGCAGCAAGGATGCTGCTTAAAAGTTGGTCTTTAACCAGTTGCCTCCCTTTCCTTTTTTAATGCAGGCAAGCGCAGCCTGGCTCTGCCTGCAAGGATTGCTTCCCCAGCTGCCATTGCCTCCTCTCTTGTTTCTGCCCCTTTCCAGCTGTTTGTTCACTGCATCTGCCAGAGCTGTCACCTCTGCAGGGACTTCTTGCCATCACATGAGGTAGGGCTGGGACTCTGACAGCTCCCACGCAGGCTCAGCGCTCCCGAGCCTGTCCCAGCTGGCAGCTCGCTCCCCCTGTAAGGCTCTCCGAAGACAGGGATTTGCTCTATCCCCAGCAATTTTTATTATTCTTATCCCTAGAAGGCGTCTCAGCTTTTTTCCATGTGTGCTTCTGTATTTATTTATTTATTGTGGGTTGGAGCTGAAAGGATCATCTCCTCCCTTTTTCTCTCATCGTGTACCCTATGGCCACATTTCTTGCAGCACTTGGCAAAATGCAGCAGCAGCAGCTCAGGTCTCCCTATGTTTGCAATGCAGAGAAGGAAACAGCATGTTAAGAGGCACAGCACTCTCCCCACAGCAGAGAGCTGATGGCCCATGCTATTCGAGAGTAGCAAGCTTTGCAGAAAATTTTGGGAGGGGAGTTACTTGATTATGTGGTGCGAGGAGTCCCAGACCTGCGGCTCTTACGTCCATAGAGCCCTGGACCCTTGGGAGAGGAGAATGAGCAGTAAATCTGCTGCCAGCAGCAGCACCAGCCTCTCTTTCCCCCAGCCACATGCTGGGCGTTATCAATGCTTTCTCATGCTTATGAAACCTTAGAGGATCTATGAATCCAGACGTTATTCCATTTCTTTGATCAACTGTGCTTGCGCTTTTCTGGCTCTGATTCTTTTCTGAGGTCCCTTCTTCCTCGAACAGGCCATCCTCTGATGTGTGGGCTGAAAGCAGGCTCACCCTACATAGACACAGCCATTGGGGACATTGGCATTGCCATGGTGCAGTTCCCCCACCTTTGCATTGGCCTTGCGAGCAGCAAGTGCTGGCAGGAAAGCTCTTTGAACCTCCTTTTGCAGGGCTAAAGCACTGCACCTAGCAGCTGGCTGTCATCTGGCACATTGTATGTGACCAGACCGCGGTGATGCTTCTTAGCATCAGCTTTTACTCTTTCCTGTGTAAGGGAATCTTCCACTTGAAGCGGAGATGTTGCTTCTGGGAGGTGCGTGGGACATTGTAGCCGTTCAGAGGCAGACAGGCGGTGGTGGGAGGTGGTTTCCTGAGCCCTGTTGCTTGGTGTCAGTGCAAGAATCAGAGGAAAGCTTGTAACTTGGCAAGTGCCTCTATTCAAGCAAAGCATCTCTGCTTGGGGAGTCATTACCTGCTCTCATCTCATTTAATCCTTCAACTCCAATATGGGCACGGCAGCTTGTGTACCAGCTTGGAGAGCTGTACCTATCTGTTTTGCCTCTAAAAATTAGGATCTTCTGTTGAAAGCCCCCTGGCCTGGAAGCCATGCAGCAAGGAGGAATGAGGTTCCTGCTCTGCATCCAGCTCTCAGCAAGCTGGGTGTCCCTGCCTGGGCAGCCAGCAGTCAAAAGCTGCTTGAAATGCTCCCTCTGGGGAGGGCAAACTCTGGCCTTTTTGGATCTCAGCTGGCCCTGGCAGGTTATTTTTAGGTGTGTCGCTGCCTGTCTTTTTTCCTCCCGCCATCCATGCATGGATTACAGCTTGTACAGGTCAGCTGGTGCAGGCGTTGCCGGCAGATGCAGAGGAACATGGTTTCTTTTCCTCTTCTGTAGCCTCTTGTTTCTACCTTGCGTTCAAATTCTCAGCAAGCCTGCAGCTGCCACGCTGTGTTGACAGCATCTCTCAGCAAGGTACAAGCGTCTACGCTTGCCTGCAATTGATTGTGAACACCCAGGGTGTTGTGATGAGCCTTCCTGAAGGTTTTGGGGGAACAGCAGAAGGGGGGCAATGGGGAGAGCTTGCACCCCGCTGTGCAGATGCCCTGCTCAGTGTTCGATGCTGCCTTTGAACTGTCCTGCATAGCTCTGCCCTGTTGTGTGTTTTTCTGGCTCCTGTTGGAGAGCAGAGCTGTAAAATACTCCGGCTGTGTGTTTTTGTGGGGAGTTTAATTTGTTTTATTGAAGAGGCTTTGAGCTGGGTGAGGGTGACCAGGGCTGGGGCAGGGGGATGGGGAGCACTGAAGCAGACACTTAGGCTCACCAAAGTCCATTTATTAAATTAGAAAGGTTGCATCAGCAGGGTTCACAGCTGCCGATGTTTGCATACTGATACAGCAGGATGCAGGGCGAGGACAGCGCAGGGAGGCATGTCCCCACCTCTGGGACATCTCCCTCCCTTGAGGAGGTGGTGGGTGCCGGGTGGTGGCTCACTCCATGCCTTGCGAAGGTCCGTCCACACAGGGAGGATCTGCCTCTGCTGCGGTGGTGGGGAGCGTGTGCCTGGCCCCAGGGCAGCACCCGTGGGGATGGACTTCAGCTTCTTTACGTGTGGACATGAACACTCCTGCCCGTTCGACTCAATCATGCTGTTACTGCAGTTGCAGCCCCACTACACACATAATACTCTTCCATGCTAAGGCATAAATAAGGAAACAAATCTAAAACAAACAAACAACAAAATGCAGTTACTTCCACTGCAGTTTTCTTTGCTCAGAAAGTCCCGCAGGTGGATCAGCCGGAGTTGTCAGCTTCCACCCTGGGCTCTGCAGCCCTTTGCTGGTTGCGGTGGTACAAATCTCTCTCCTCTTCATCCAGTCCTTGCAAGCACTTTCTGAGACCAGTGGGTGGAGAGCAGTGAGCTTTCTGCAGAAACAGAGTAGAAGCATCATCACTGAATGCCATGGTGGCTCAGATAATGCTTGCACCGTGCGATCACTCCCTGTCCTCCTGTCTTTTGTGAGTTTTCCAAGTGACCAGTAAAGACGTGTCCCACTCTACACTCTGAGCTTTAGCAGGCATTGCAGGTTGGGCAAGGGTGACCAAAGGACAGGGTACGCCAGGAGCAAGAAGGATTTTGACTGTTACTGGAGTAAATACGGTACATCTAGAAATACTCCTCTGCTCACGTTGCTTTTTCGGTACAATGAGGAAATCTAATGTTTTGCTGTTGGTTGCATCTCTGGAGAGGATGGTGCTTGTCAGGGGTGCACGATGGCATGGTGGCTCCCAGCTTGCCTTGCCTGTGAGCTGGTGTGTGCCTCTTTTTAATGCTTTGTCTTGTTCTGATCCCTGGCAGACTTCAGATGTGGTCGGGCTGGGCTCTTTGGAGAGTAGCCTGCGCTCAGGAGATCTGTGATCCTTATTGTATTTGAGTCACCAGAACAGAAGCACTTTGCTTGAGCTCCCACATTCTTAATGCATTTGCATGCATTTGATCTTCCCTACGTGTTTCTCTGTTCTCCTGATGAAAATAATTAATCTGGTTATTTTTCTAAGTCATCCTGCAGCTTTACAGGGACAAGACTTAAATAAGGATTCTCTTTAAAGCAGAGCTGTGTTAAAATAGCTGTCTGCCTATAAATATCTCATTGCTTCTATATTTATTCTTCACCAGCTCAGTGCAGGAGGTTCTGCAGTTGAATTTGAGGTACTTTTTTTTTTTTTTTTTTTTCCCCACTGTTGATGCAGCTGGTATCTTAACAGCAAGGCTGATTTCTCCAAAGGATGCCCTAGGTACACCTTTGGGGGCCCACCAGGTATGGCTAAATCTCCCTTCTGTGTTTACTGCTTTGCTAGTTGTACAAATTTCCTCTTGTCTTTGAAACAAGCTGACTCATAAGAATCCTAGAGGAGCAGAGATTTGTACTGGGCCCTCCTGTGAGCACTATTTTTAGCATAACGTTATTTTTGACCAGAGCTGCACTCTGATCAGGATTTTCAAAAGAGCCCAGGAGAGATAAATCCCTAAATCTCAGTGCTGTTGGAGCTGTGGGTTCCTTTGAAATCCTGACCTGCTGGTGATTACTGCAGTGACTTGGTGGCTTCTAAGCCCAGGTCCTGCAAGGTGCTGTGTGTGGGTAGAATTGTGGCTTAGGAACGCAAGCTCTGCAAAAGGCTTTGCAAGTGTTGGAAGCACGCATTGAAGTTTGAGCAAGGATTGAGATTTCATGAGGTTTGGGATATAAGGGTCATGACTGCGGTCGTTTGTACATCTCTCTGAGGGCCATCGTGGGAGGGCAGTTTGGTCCTGCTGTGGTCCTTGGAGGTGGGTGCAATGGGAGGGCTGGGGAAGGCTCAAGAGAAGTCCTTTTGGTTGTCCCGATAGAGCTGGTTCTGTCTCCACTATACTTGAATGTCTGTCTCCCCCAGAAAAAAAAAAAAAAGAATAATTACAGTAGCATCAAGAAGGGGGCCGTTGGTTAGGTGAAATCACAGAACCGGAGAGTGGCCAGAGCCCCAGCGGAGCTGCAGCAAGGCTGGCACACGGCAGCAGAGGGGAGGAGATTCTTGCAGTGACCAGGGCTGGGAGCACAGCTCACCTCTTTGTGAGATGGCAAAGCAAAGAGAAGCAGCAGTGAAACCTAAAGAATATTAGAGCGGGATTTTCAACCTCTTCACTGGTTTCGAACAACCTCGTCAGTCACACGTGCCCCACAGCAGTTATCTTAAGTCCTCTGAGTTGCTACTGACACTCTTTGGGAGCAGCCAGTGACTTTGAGCCCCCAGCTCTCTTTCAGAGTTCAGTACAAGTTCAAACCTGGGAATTCCTAAGTCTTACGGTGTTCCCTGTGCCAGCTCCACATCTTCCCCTGCGTCTTGGGAACTGGCTTGAAAATTTTGAGCATTGAGATGTAAAGTTTCAGAAGAAAGTCTGTTCATGCTTTAACTAAATAGTGAATGGTTGTTGTCTTTTAAGCATAAAAATAATGCAGATAATATGCAGGTATCTTCTCAGGGAGAGGTCATCAGGCTCAGCCAGTCCAAGGGTGCTTTTCCTTGATCTCCCCAACTCTAAAATAGATGCATAAAAGTAGGTAGATTAAAAAAACCTCCCCACAGTACATTAGACCTGATGGCACACGCTGCTCCATCAGCGAGCACCAGGAGGCAAAGGCAGGACAGACGTGGCTGCGCAACACCCTGCAGGCAGGCACAAGTGGGAAGGGACCTGTGAAAGAGCCGAGATCCTGCTTTGCAGGTGGACCAGGCGAAAGACAGAAATTAATCAGGAGGTGCCTGAGTCGGTCCCTGCGGCCAAAAGGCATGCGGAGGCTGCAGGGTGGTTTTCTGCACCTTGGCACGTCCCACCACTGGCACTCGTCCCCCACCGGCTCTCCCCACCTTTCCCTTTGCCCCGCTGCCCCCGTTAAAACCCAGGCGCGGGAGCCAGCTCTGTTGGGCTCAACGGCTGTGACGGTCGTACCATAGCAACTGTACCTGGCTGCCTCTGCCAGCCACCAGCTGCAAGCTGGGAAGCTGCTGGAAAATAATCATCATTTGGGAGGAGCGGGGGGCTGAGGAGCGGCGAAGGGAGGCTGCAAGGCAATGCGGTGCCGCTTCCACCGGCACGGCGGTTCTGTGCCAGCCAGGGAGGGGAAAAGGCCCCTTTTAACATTAGCCTTGAAAGCAAATCTCTTTAAGGAACTGAATCTCTTGCACGACGTTAAACCTTGCGAAGTAGGATTAAATGCAGGAAAATTAAGAAACCAAACCTGGTTGCAGCACCTGTTTAAAAATGACTTAAGTGGAGGGATATTAAAATTTTAAGACCTGCCGCTGTGCTGGTGATGGAGGATTTAAAAAATAATAATTACTGTTGGGTTTTTTTTCTTCTTTTTGCTTGGTTTTCAGAATTGGTTTCTTTCTGTTTAGCATGCAGCCTAATTGCGTAATTACACGATAGACTGGAGTAGAATTTAGTGCGTGTAATACCAGTTATAAAGAAGAGCCCTAATTATGTATATCTTCTCAGGTAAATAATACATCAGGGGCATGGAGTGGCCTAATTACTGTTCTGAAAACCTGCCTAATGACTAATTTACTTGGAATTTCAGAAAGCTTTTGATAAGGTCCCTCATAAGCAACTGTTAAGGAAAATAAATCGAGAAGGGGTAAAATGTTTTGCTGCGTTTTGAAACAAGCCATTTAAGCGACAGGAAGCAGCCACTGCCTTCTGGTCTTGCATCTTGAGGAGAGGGAAGGTCCCATGGCTGCCCGTTAGTCTGGGGCCAAAGCCGTCGCGTTTCTGATCCCGCTTCACTGCGAGCTCCGAGGGAGGCTGCTGCTGACTGAGCCATCCACAAAAAATGGGACTTTTCCATGTTAGCAGGAGTCCTGTGGGTACGTTCACGCCTGCTTGGAAGAAGCACATCTGTGTCCACATAGTCTCTGGCGCTGGCAGTATTTGTGGTATTGAGCATCTAAATAACTTTTGAAGATCTGTGCCAAAATTCAATAAATCCAAAAAAGAGCTAAGCTTTATTTAGTTTTCCTTAGGCAGAAGACACAGGGAGCGAGGGCAATCCAAAGTGGGACCAGCTTCCCCAGGACTGGTTTCTAGGTGGATCCTGTGGGCTTCCTCCATGTGCTGGAGCTGGAGCCAGTGTCGCCAGTATTCCAGGGAGCATGGGGGGCACGCTGGGGAGACACTGCAGTGAAACTTAAATCAACAGCTTGGATAAATGAGTCAGGTGGTGATCCCTGGTGAGAGATGGGCACTGAGCTGACAAGGAGATGCGAACACTGGGCAGGTAGGACAGAGGAGAGTCTCAGTGAAGCCTTTAGCTGGGACAGAGGAACATGGAACCAGCAGGATGATGGGGGTGAAGGACTGGGGAGGGCTGCCTGGTGCAGGCGCTGCAAAGGCTGGGCAGAGGGTGCGGTGGGGGCCCTTAGCTGTGAGGCTGGGCTGGCGCAGATGTGCCAGCCCAGTGTGGCAGCTGGAAGGGGGAATCTGGGAGGGTGGCATAAGGAGGATGGGGACATGGGAGCCTTGCAGCCTCCCCTCTGCTCCCAGACCACATCGCCCTGGCCACTATGTCTACCAGGATGATATTTTTTGGCATGTGTTTGTGGCAGAGCATCACTTTATTCTGCCCCAGGCATGGTACTCACCTCTTCCCTTGATTTCCAGTTTTAAAAAAAGAAATAAAACACGTGCTTAATTTGCAAGGCGCTCTGCCATGTGTATTGCAATGGTCCCCCTCGCCCCTGGACCTCAGGCTGTCCTTCTTCTACCACAGCTCTGCCCTGCTACCTCTCGACATCTCCTTGTGCAGGCAGGTTTGGCAGCTTGGGCTGGGCTGCCACCACTGCTCCCTCCCTTTGCACCCCCCTGCTTTGCTTCTGGATTTTTTCAGGGAGAAAGCATGGTAGTATATTTCCAGCTGGAGGAGTTGAAGAGGTGTGGGGGGGAGCAGCAGGAGGGAGTTAGCACCAAAGGGTTTTCTGTCAACCAGCTACGGCAGAGATAAAGCAAGAAGATCTTTGTGCCTAGCTGGCGACATGCTAATTGGCTTTCCTTCCTAGCAAACTTTGCAAATGATGCTCTTTAAGTCGTCAGCAAGATAAACAGTTGCTGTGGCAGGTGTGCCGAAAGCACCGTCTGGATGTAATTAGACGTGTTTGCGAGAGAGCATCCCAGAGACATCGAATGGTGCCGTTCATTCCAGGCGCATCCCAGGGGGCTTGTCCCACTCTCCCCTCCCCTGCTGCGGGCAGGGCTGCTTGTGGAAAGCGTTGGTCGCTTCCAGCCCAGTTCGGGGGGATGCAAGGTGGGAATTGGGCTGGTGTAGATTTCCTACACGTCTGGTGGAATTAAAGCCTGAGAAAAGGGGAAAGGTGTTACCTGTGTTGCAGTGGCAGAAACTGGAAGATTTCTCTCTATGACACATCAGAGACTCTCCACATGGGACAGGGAAGGGACAGCCACCAGGCTGGACGCTACATCTCATCACCACAGCCCTCAGAGCAACGGCCTTCTCATGTGCCCTTCTCTGGCCCTGATTCTGCCATCAAAGAGAAATCCTTGGGTGACTTCTCTTTCTTGTAAGGCCAGGTCACTCTTTTGCAAGACTTCCAGCTTTTTGGCTGTTTTTGCCATGGGGCTTTTGCTTTCTCTCCTGTACCAAAGATGCTCACATTCACGTTGTGTGGTGATTTTTTAAAATCACAAGTCCCTCTGCTGCCTTCATGTTTTGATCAAAGCATTGTATATCCATGTGAGGTTGGTAGATAGCAGCCGTGGCTTTGCAGGCAGTGAGCTGGAAAAATGGGAGAAGTGCAGCATTGCGAGGTCACCTGTGTGTGGGAGAGGAGGCTGAAAAAGAGCCTGGGGTCCCTGCGTCATTCCCCAGCATCGCTGCCAGCTGCTGAGCTCCTTAGGAGTAGCTCAAGAGCTGCAGCATCTCTTGGTGCTCACTCCTGCCTCATCAGGTCCTGATGGTCATGACTGATCCCAGAGAACCTCCTGGTTTGAAAATGCCATTCCCATTTTTCTGTGCGCCCTTCGTGGGGGCTGTGTAACCCTGTCCTGCTCTCACGTGGCAGCGCAGGAGAGGGACAAGTGGGAATCGCCTGGATCCAGCTGGAAATGCAGGAGGCGTTGGAACACTCGTGATCCTACATGAACTGAGGATATGGTACAGGCTCGGTGAGCTCAGAAAATCTGGTCATGGTGAGGCTTCCCACAACTCCACAACACAACGAACAGAGCGGTGCTTCGTTCAGGTGGCGTGGAGGAGGTACCCCACTGCATCCACGAGCACAGCACAGCCAGCACCTCCTGCCTGGAAATGCTCGGTGCCAAAAAGAACAATCTGGGGTGAAACGCCGTGGCTGAGCTTAGACACGTGCTGCCGGTGCTCGGCTTCCCTCGGTATGGGTGGCCAGGAGGGGGGCCTGGCTTTAGAGCTGCCTTGGGGGGCTCTGTGCAGCATGGCGAGGTCTCCCCTGGAAAACCGGCCTCGGGAAGGGGGCCGTCACTGGAAAGCAGCTGAGTTTGGAGAAGGTGGCAGCACTTCGCCCCGCGGCACGAGGCTGGCACTGAAGAACAGGAATTGCTTGAAGTGAAACCCAGGTTTGCTGTGGCAGCAGATCAAGAGGCCTCCAAACAAAGATGATGCTCCTGGGCAGAGAGGAGAGGAAGCTGGAAAAACTGATGATCCATGTAGTAAAGAACAAGGTGCAGACGTGGCTGTCTTCCTCCTGTGCACCGTTGGCTTTTCACAGGGGTTTTGAAGCTGATTTGATTATCCAGCAGGACTGTCCAGTGCAGGTGAGCAGGCACTGCAGGAATGAAGGGTCAGTTTTGCTGCTTCCCAGCATCGCTTCATCTGTGCAGCCATGGGCTGGGGGTTCACTGGGACACCTGGTCTGCTGCAAAGTCCCTCCACCTTATCATCCCCTGCTCCTGTGGCTCCACCAGGGATGGAGGCTGCAGCGGTGGCAGTTTGTGCTCAGTTCAGTGTGTCAGGAATCTTTGCTCCTGACTTGCCCTCCTGCGCATTCGTTTGCTAATTTTCAGAGGTTACCGAGGAGACGTTATTGATGATGATGATAATGATAATAGGGGAGATAGGTGGCAGATTAATTCCTGAACTCTAACAGGATTTAAGCTAACAAGAGAGGAGGGCTTTTTTCCTCCTTCTTTCCTTTCCCTTCCTCCTTTCAGATATTTCCTGTGCTGGGGATAACAACACCAAGGAGTGTTAAATTGGCTCTGAATGTCCACCCTTGGCTGTCCACATTCTTGTAACGATTTCATTAGCTTGAATTATCCACGTTATTTTCTTGTAATGGGATTAGCCGTACTGGAGTCAGCTGAAGTCCTGGAGCGGGAGGCGGGAGGGACCTTCCGCTGCGTATTTCATTAACTCTCTCATGCAGGGGGTGGAACTGGCCACGGCTCAGCCCAGGGGCAAAACCATTTGCCAGGGTCCTGCATTCCTAAAGGAGGAAGAAAGAAAAAGAACCATTATTATTATTTTCCCCATACACACACTATAATCAGCAAATCGGCGCAGAAGCAGAGACTGGCGGGGACATAATTTGCTGAGGGAGGGAAGGTCCTATTTGGGGGCAAGGCAGAGGGGGGAATGATAAAATGAAGACGACCATTGCAAAGCGATTGAGTGAATTCTGCTGGGCTGACGTGTGGCTTCAGCCTGCTGTTGGGGAAGAGGTTGTGCAGTAAGGGAAGGGGAGGGCTGCTGTCCCTTTCGGTCTCATTTTTCCTGCCCAGAGCCACTTCTGATGTGTGGTTATGCTGCCTGGCTCATTCACTGGAGCTCTGTCCTAGGGCTGCCAGCAGTCATGAGGGGGGGGCTTGGGCTATGGCAGGGCCTGGGGATTAGAAGGCAGCGAGAAGAGAGGAGGGGAGAGAGGAGGAGGTGAGGTGTTGGCAATAGA
Source organism: Falco naumanni (assembly GCF_017639655.2). NCBI lineage: Eukaryota > Metazoa > Chordata > Aves > Falconiformes > Falconidae > Falco > Falco naumanni. Next base: position 90,910,135 of record NC_054054.1, on the reverse strand, counting down.
TGGCAACCCATGAGAAGGTTGGCAACCTTGCTAGAGGTTTTCGTGATCACCTTTCTAACGTGGTTATTGCTAGTTTGCTTTTCTTGAAGGGATATAAACCAGAGGTGCTTTGGATGGCCCCATGCAGTGGGACGTTGCACGTGTCTAGAGCAACCAAAGAGTGATTTTGTTTGTTTGTTTTCCCAGGAGGTCTGTTGTTCTGGCAGTTGGAATCATGGATTTGCAGTGTCAGTTGTGCTTTCCCCTACAGAACTTAGCAACCCAAGAGTCCTTGATCAACTTACAGCTGAGGGTGCACCAAGATCAAGCATGAACACATCTTTGTGTTTGAGAAGAACGTTGTGTTGAAAAGAATGATTGGGGCTGGATGGGTCTTGGCTTGTCCCAAGGAGCTCACTCCTATTTGAGACAGAGAACAAACAGAATGAGGTGGAAGGGATGCTTCCCAGCTGGAGTAGTGTTTACCCTGACCTGGAGGTACCCGTCCCATGAATGAGTGTGTGTAAATGGCCGTTGTGGCTGCCTGAGGCAGTGATGGGACCAGACCAAGACGTTGGGGGCTGAGCGAGCATGGGGAGAGACTTGGAAGCAGGGGGCAGAAATTCAAACAAACCCAATGGGAAAAGAGGAGCAGTGAAAAGACGGTGGAGTCATCGGCAGAAGATGGTGCTGGCACTCGCGTGCCTGGCAATACTGGGGTGGAAGTGCAGAGGATTTGGGGCTGTGCCTGTAGCAGCAGAGCGGTGATGGAAGGGGAGGGAGCCGCAGGGTAGGAGCTTGCACGTTGTGCTGGCAGAGGAGGGAAGGAGGTTTCTGGAGACCACCTGTATCCCTGGTCCTCTTCTGGCTCCTTGGCCATGTTGATGAAGGATGCACAAGCACCTTCTAGTAAATAGGCAAAGCCAAGTGAGCAGTGTATTATCTACTGCTCTGGAGTGTGCTCTGTTCAATAGCAATGTAATGTCCTACGATTAGCAGGCAGAGGACTTGCCTACCAGCTGGCCTGTGCCAGAAGGATATAATTACAATCCCAAGGAGTGATGTTCCTGTGACCTGCAGCCAGCTTGCACCATACATCGTGCAGTGTGGAGGAGACAGCTACTTCTCTTCCCCCCATTCAGCCAGGGAAGTGAGGGGGTGGCTGCAGCACCACTGGAAGAGCTGCCAAAGCCTTGGGAGAGCAGCTGATAGCCAGCATGCCATGTAGAAGTGCTGGATCCCTTGTGGGTGGGAGGGAAGGGATGTCCCTTCTGGCATCTCTGGGAACATTGCGTGTTTCTGCTGAGCTGAAGACAGGTGACTTGTCAAGGGAAAGGTTGTGGCTGTCTTTATTCTGCAGTCGTGTGGATTGTTGCTTAGCCAGAGCTGGTACAGGCTTTTACTGGTTTCCCAGTAAATCTGGGTTGGCATGAAACAAAGGTTCTCATTTAGGAAATATCTTAGTTGCAGCATTTTGTCTGGGGCTGTCATCCCTTTCAGCCAACGGCATGAAAATGTGCCAGACCTGGGAGAGCGAGGACAGGCGTGAGGAGGGATTTTGCCAGCCTGGCTGGCAGCTGCCTGCAGCACATGGGGAGCACAGGCAGAGGGAGGCTGGGAGAGCCACATCCTCCAGACCCACCCCACACCTCGACATGCACTCTGTCCTCCCCTCAGAACCTTGGCCCCCACTCAGGATCTCAGAGGACAGCTGTTTGGACACCAGTTTTCATGTATATGTGAGGAAAGAAGCTGGGAGGCAATGGAGGAGCCATACACGTGCAGGGTTAGTGGGGGCTTTGCAAACCTGCTGCCTCCATGGCAAAGTTCTGGTTCTTTCCTTCTGCCCCTCTCCAAACTGCCTGTATGAATCGTGAGCAGCTCCACAGGGAGGTTCTTTATACAAGACGTTTGGTTTTGTTGGACACCTTGGCTGCACTCCTTACAGATGAAATCTCAGCCTGGGCTGATGCCACCAAGAACTGAAGGGGTGCCCTGCCAGAAATCCAGCCCCAGGCCAGCCACGTGGCTCTGGTGGGGACAGGACTCACCAGAAAGGAGGTTATGACTGCAAACGAGTCAATGTCTCATGAAGGAAGGGGCTTTGCTTCCATAACCACCAGGTCCTTCAGTGCTTGTGCTGTGGCTGAGCCCTGGTGCTGGCGCAGAAGCTCGGGAGCACTCAGAGAAGACATGGATGCCAGTGGGTACAAATCCAGAAACCTCTCAGGTTTCACACTCACACTGACTCCAGGAACTTCTCTAAACCATTGTGCTCAGGGTAAGGAGCAGCCTGGCAGGGTGCTGCACTCTGCACCAGCAGCAAGCTTTGGTCCAGTTTACCGTGGAGAGATAGGTGGTCAGCTCCAAGAGGGACCCCCACTCCTGGGGGCACATGCCGTGTTTTCATGCCATTTGAGTCCTTCAGAGCGGTGTGCTGAAACGGGATGGAGGTGGCAGCGACGCTGGGTCTGAGGTGCTGTGAGCCCCTCCGCCTGCACAGCCATCCCAACCCCGGGGAAGCACGTGTTCTAAAACAGCCCGATGGGATCTTACATGCGAGCTGCAGTTCGGCAGCCTGTATAAAAGCTGCTTTTTTTTTTCCCCTCCCCTGTCGTTTGGCTCAGGTTTCACCCAGGTGATGAGCTGCATCCCATTTCCTTCCACCATCCCTGCTCCTGTGGCTTGGCCCGTGGCAGCTGTGGCAGAATCCATGGCCATCCCAGAGCTGGAAGGCTGCAGCATTGATGCAGCCGGTGGGGGAGCGAGCACAGCAGCACCTGGCTTCCCCAGGTACTGGGAGCCTGGCACTGTGGGGGGTAATTGGGTTCCCTCCGCCTCTGTCTCTCTCCCCCCAAATCCGGAGGAAATAATTGGAAAAGAGAGGTGTGAGTCTCTGCCTGGCACTGGAGAGGAGAACATTAAAGGCCCGAGCTCACCACTTCATTCACAGCTCCCGGGATGGTAATTGCTGTGTTGTGGTTTCTAATTAGCGCCACAGTGGGGGGGAGGGTGTTTTACTCGGCAGCCCGGGTGGGGTCAGCCCTGTCTCTGCCATGCCCCTCGGCTTTCCTCACCCCCCCACTTTGCCTGCTCGCCATTGGGAGCTGCATTGCAGCTTCCTCTGACAGACCCATCTCTCTGGGATCCTCTGCCATGTACCGCTGTCCTTTCTGCCCCCAACCCTCTGCCCAGGAAGATGCTCATGGCCAGCACTGCTCTGGATCGGGTCCGGGTCCTCACTGCCTCCGCACATCTCCCAGTGTGGGTGGCTCAGGCCCCTCTGAGCTGGAAAGGAAGGGGCAGGTTCTTCCATCTCTGCCCAGGCTGATGTGGGTCATCATGACTTCCCCTGGGACCCGGAGTCCTGGGGTCCGTATCTGTCCTGTTGCTGCTGGGCACCTGCTTGCCCATCCTGCACGTTGGGTCTCAGTGTCAAAGGGAGACACGTGGTGTTTTGGTGCACAGGGCGAGTGTTGTCGGAGAATATTTTAGCAAATATTCTGCTCGTATTTCTTTAGCAAGTATTCTGATCCCCCAGGGCAATGCCCATGATGTTTTCCATGGACTGCTAGATTGGAGCAAGCACTCCCTTGCCCTTGCCACCCACTGGCTGTCTTTCCTAGCTAGCTGGTCATCTCCTTGGGCCAGGAGCAGTCTCGTTACCTCTCCCTTAACCCAGCTGTGGCATTTGAGATCCTACAGGGATGCTGCAAGGGAGAGGAGCCACCTACAGAGCTCCTGGGGCCTGTCACCCACACCCTCTGGCAGCAGGACCCTCCTGCTGCTGGAAATCCGGCAGCGCTCCTGCTGCTCCTGGCGCCGAGCATCCCCGCCAGCCGAGGCTGCTCCCTCGCCTCTGCTCAGGCTTGTTTGTTTGTTTGTGTAGCGCCAGCTCGAAGGGGGCAGGAGGGAGAGAGGGAGGGAAAGCACCGAGGAGGAGACGTGCGGATTCATTTTGAGGCTTCATAATGGTACATTTACACACCACGTTGCCTAAGGAAATTGGGTAGATGAATGCCTGGTCATGCTGCCAGTGCACCAGGTTAACTCCCAGGATTTAGCTTATATCATTTCACGAGAGCGTTTATGGCCTTTACTGTGTTTATTCCCAGGCGCTCTTTGGCACTGCTGCATCCCAGGCTCCTTTTGTGTATGCACGTGTGTGTGTAGATTTTCAAATAAAATAACACATCATTCAGACCCGGTCCACATTAAATATTTATTGCCTGCAGTTTGTGCATATGTGTTTGATAAATGGGTGTAAGGGGAGGGGAGGAGATGGGGAAGTGGGAGCTCGGATGCAGGGAAAGCATTGGCTTTGTCCTGGAATTTCTCCAGGGGACAGCACTGGAGCGGGGTGTCCAACGAGCGCTGCCTTTGGGTTTGTTTTCAGGCTTTTGGGACAAGGTTTAGGCTGGTGGGCTGGCTGCGTGCTTCCAAGTCCCTTCTCCAGGGATGGGCATGCTGTGACAAGGTTTCCGCTGGGCTGTGGCCAAGCACAGATGCTGCCAGCCCTACCCCACACCCACCAGCTAAATAGAAACCCCCTTATCTTCCCCCTCCTGACTTTCCGTCCCATTGGCACTCAAAAACTTGTCTGAAATGCCGACAGGTCTGGAGGTTGTTGTGTAGGGCTTGGGTCTGTTGAATTCACCCATTTCCCTTTATAGATTCAGCAAACTTAAGTAAAACCAGTTTATTCGAGCCCATGAAAGAGGCTGGGTGCAGGATGGGAAACGCAGGTGCCCAAGTGAAGTGTTGGAGCGAGGGAATCCAATCTTAAAAATTATGCCCAGCATCTGCTGAGCAGAGGGATGAGACCTTTGTGGATGTAGTGCCTACAACAGGCTCTGGGGATTGAGGAGCTATTCTGGGAAGATAATAGGTCCCTGTGGGGCCATGCTCTGGCTCGTGCCTTATCCTGTGCGCTCCAGCCCCTCTTCAGAGGTGCAAATAAATCTGTTTCAATGGCAGTTAGGAGCAGCCCTACCTCCTGGTAACCTGGAGATGCTCTTTGCCCACCCTGAACAGGGTATGGCATGCAGGCTGGGTCCCTGGTTTCTGCAGATCTCCAAAAGGGAGGAGAAGAATAGCAGTGACATTAAAGAAGTTTTTCGCTTTGTTAAGGTTTGTGACCTGAAAGGAAGACCCTTGAAATCCAAGCTGTGTTTTTAGCTGTTACTAGGTGCTTTGGGCATGGGGCTTACAAGGAAGCAGAGCAGCTGCGGGACACCACTCAGCCGAATCTTCAGCACTGGCAAGCCTGCAATGTGGGTCTGCAACCAGTAGTGCCATGGTTTGTAATAAAACAATGGTTCTTCCCTTGATTTCACAGTGTTTTTGCTTTTCCCACTCTCATTCACAGCACCTTTGGAGAGCTGAAGACTGTCCGGCTGCCCAAGAAAATGGCAGGAACAGGATCCCACCGGGGCTTTGGCTTTGTGGATTTCATCACCAAGCAGGATGCCAAGGTGAGATGTAGTCCTTCCCCTCTGGCACCCTCCCAGCCTGGTCTTGGAGCAGAAGGTGAGGAAGGGAGCCCGGAGGCTCCGTCCCACTGAGGCTTAGCCCAGATTTGGGGCAGGCTGTTGCCAGTCACTAGCAAAGCTGCACCGAGGCTAAAACCTTCATGTGGGCAAGCACTGGAAGTTACACCACAGAAACCACAACCTAAGCTGCAAGGGGCGTAAGTTTGGTGCAACTGATAAAATGGCTAAAAATTCTTGCAATGTAGGAGGACAGAGGCATTTTTTCAGATTTGTTGAGGCAAGGTGAGAAGGAATGGTTTTGACGCAGTGTTAACACATCAGGAAACTTGAGCACATGTCTCACCTCCACCACTGCTTCGGTTTTAGGTGAGTTTTGGATATTGTGGTTGTTTACTGATTTCTGAACTGTGAAGGGCCCATGTGCATCAGTTCCTCTGTGTGTTTCGAGAATCCCTGTGAGCAGCCTTACCTTGGTGTTTTTCAAGTAGCAACAGAAGAGCAGTAGTTGTGAATTGGTCAAAAGGATGAGTAAGCAGAGAGAAAGATCTGTGTCTGCTTTGCCTTGCTGAGCACAAAAACAAAGGTCAAGTTTTGTAATACAGTCGTTGTCTTGGTTGGAAGAGGGGAGCTATCTGTCCTGGGTTGGCCAAGGATCCTTTCTCAGGGTGGTCTGTGCTGGCTATTTGACAGCAATATGGAAAATGTTGGCAGCAGGCAGCTGTGCCTGCAAAACAACTTTCTCAGCACCGAGAACTGAGCTCTCAAAGCCTGCAGGGTGCAAGCACATTTTGCTTTAACCAAAAATTTCAAATCCTATTATTCCAATGTCTTGACATTTTTGCAATCTGTAGGCACTTTATGCTGCAAAATACTCCATAGCATTTTAAGTCAGAATAAGTTGCTGTTCAAAATGCTCTATTTTTTTTAAAGCTTTCCCTATATGTTTAAGTTCTATGTTTGCAGAAGAAACAAGGGGCTTGTAGCCAGTCTGATAGTATTCTGCTTTTACCCTTTGCCAAAGGTTCAGGAACAGGCTGGACCAGGCATAATGTCTCATGCACTGGGCGTAAGAGGGTCCTCAGCCTCACTGTAAGCTGCTGTGTGGCCACTGCCAGCACTGGAGCAGTGTGGTTTTCATCCCCGCTGTTGGCTCCTGGTGATTTGCACAGTATCTGGAAAAGGAATGGTTGTGGGCATGAGCCAAGGGATGTTATTGCTGAAGGGAAGGGACCACATGACTCCACCGGCTCCCTGAGACTCCAAATTCTCAAGCCTGTGAACAGAGAGAGGAGCGGGTAGCAAGCATAGCCTGTGTTTATGTTTTTAGACAGGATTCATTGATCCGGGATCACAAGGGACTATTAGATCATCCGTTCCAGTCTGACCTCTCGTATAACACAGTATATAGAGTTTCTTTGTTAGTCCTTTATTGATCCTAATTCAAACTTCCTTCTGCTCAGCATTCGTCCTCCCCTTGGGAGCCAGCTCCCTGGGCAGCGTGGGGTGCAGGGAGCCCCCCAGGAGCATGGTTCCTCTCCCTGCATGGGGGGCTGCGCCTGTGGCTCTGCTCAAACCCCAGCTCTGGACAGCTTTGCTTTAACCTCTGCTTCACTCCAGAGTCCTTCAGGCTTTGTTCCTGGGTTTGGAATTAATCTTTTCCTGAGGAAACTTTAAGCATCTGGTGGAAAGGTCCATACAGGGACCTGGCTGGTTCGTTACTGCTGCTCAGTTTGGGGGTGAGTGAGACAGCACCCACTTTTCCGCTTGGTTTCTGGAAGAAACAGAGCACAGGCTCCGTGTCTGCCTCCCATCCCTCTTCAGCCCCTTGGGGGCTGATTCCAGCTACAAATAGAGATCTCAGCAGCAGGAAACCCGTCTGTGGCTGGTGAGCACTGGCACCCAGCTGAAGGGGAGAAACCTAGGCAGGGTGCTAGCGCAGGGCACCCCTCCCGGAGCTTGCAGGGGCCGTGGGAGGCAGGCGTGCGGGGAGCGAGCCACCCTGTGGAAGAGCACTCGGGGGGTGCTGCTTCCTTTCCAGCAAAGCAGCTCTTCTTCCTTCTTTTCCACCCTCATCTCTTTGAGGGATTTCATTGTCTCACAAGTGGCACATCAAGTACACTCCATTGGCTGTCTGGAAGAGGATGCGCTGTGTATTGATGAATAGGATCCCGAATATTGTAAACACAGACATAATTGGCTTAGAGTTTATTGCTAAGTGAAATGAGAGAGGAGGGGAGTGGGCCTGGAGACCTCTGAGCTGAATAGCTGTGACTGTCAATGGCGTTTTTGCTCAGAGTGGTAATCTGGAAATCGCTTATAAGCATCTTATAAAACATGATGTTTTTGTAATAGAATAGTTAGGGTGGCTTTGTTGGGCATTTAAAGCCTGTGACCTCCCGTGTTTGTCTTTTTCTCTGAGCAATCACAGCTGCTGTGGGAGAGTGTATGGAGATTTTCCAAAGCCACAAGAGATGTGGCGCTCCCCCTCCAGACTCCCTGATGCTGTGCCTGCAGACCTGTCCCGTGGGGCTGGGTGTCATCCCCTCAGCCTCCGCTGATGCTCTGCCACCCACTCAAGGATAGCCAGCCCTGCCCAGAGGTGCTCTCTTGGGAGGGGTGAGCACCCATGCCACACTCCTCAGGCAGCGGGTTGCATTGCCTGCAGGGGAGGTGACATTCGGGCAGGGCATGGGCTGCTGCTGGTAGCATCTTCTCCCCATCATTTGCTCATCCTTCAGAGCCCCAGTCTCACGCCTGGCTTTCCCACAGTGACGTCTGCAGCTGGGGCCATCTCTTGGGTCGTTTGACGGCTCCCAGGGTGATGGATGGACCTCGACCAGGAGTGTTACACCACCATCAGATGAAATTAGCAGCACTCTCTGTTCTCTGTCGTGAGCATTTAACAGATCACAGCACGCACATGTGCGAAGCCAGGAAATGGGGGGGAACCCATGTCAAAGGCTGCAACGGGCAGGGACAAAATAATACTCCCAAAGAGGGTCTGTATGCCTGCTGATCAGACCTTTGGGTTTATATCTGCAGTGCCAGCTGATCACTGAGTGGGAGTGCAGAGAAGTTAAGGGATGAGAAGGGAAACTTTGATCCACTGGCAATAACAAATTAACTCTGGTTAAGGAAGCATTAACTATTTGACATGTTTCTTGATGTTCCCTGTGCAGAATTGTTGTGGGATTGTTTTTATTTTTGAACTATTAACTGGAAGCTGAGTTTCCCCTTTTCTCCCCTGTTGATATAAAAATACATCCGGTCTCCAAATAGAAATTGCTCATTCGGGAAAGACAGTCAACCCTTTAAAAATGCATGTACACAGAAGGAAAAATCCGTGTGTGCAGCTGGCATCACAGAGAGCATCCTCAGTTGGGACTGGCTCTTGTGAGGAAGGCAAATTTATCAGTCTCCTAATGTTGTTGACCCTTTGTCCCTCTAATGACTCCAGCCCGGAGGCTCTTTGGCTTGAGTATTTAATAGGGCAAGGGGGAATCTATAGGCAGAGCAGCACTGTCCTCCAAATTAAGACAGCATTTAGAGATGGAGCCATAGCACTCAGGGGTGACAGACGCAATGGTTCAGTCTCTTGATCTCTGTCTTTCCAGTGCCCCAGCACAGCAGGCTGTGCTCCAAAGCAGTGTCTATCTTGTCCCAGCAGTCAGGGCTTCATGTCAGTTTATCGGCCACCCCTTAATTTTAAAATTCCCTTTCTGAATCTCACAAACGCTTTTAAGCTGCTGTTCCAGCCTCTCCCCTTCCTCTCTCTTTGCTTTTCCCTGCTCTGTTTGCCTCTCCATCCTCTGCCTGGGCTCCAGCTCTGCCCAAGCTGTACTCAGAGCTAGCAACAAAAATTGTGCCGTGCTGAGCCATAACGTTAAGCTTGAACCAAACTCAGCAAAATCATACTCAGGAGAGCTCAGAAATGACATTTTTAAACATACTCGAATCCTATTTTCTAGGGGGAGAAGGCCATTAGGGTTTTCATGCAACCTCTAAAGTATTTGGCAAGCAAAAGAGACCTGCGAGGAGGTTTGCCAAAGCTCTTCAGCTTTTGGTGTTACCTGGCAGTGGGTGTATTGCCAAATGTGGCAGCTTTAATGAAATCTCTTTCTGACATTTAAGGATAGCAAGCCTTGCATGGTGGAGGCTCTGCTTTTCTTAAGTGTGTAGGCTGGCACGAAGCTGTGGTAATTAGAGGTCTTTTCAGGTGAGTCTCACTCTCTCTCGGATGAGCGGACACCACACTTCTCTTAATCCTTAGTTTGGTTACAACTAAACAAACCTCTGGCCAATGCTTTGGTCTTCAAAGGAGATGTTCTGGGAAGGCAGACACTTGAGTGGAGGAGCTGCGCCCTGAGGATAGTCCCTGCCTCCAGCCCCACTTTCTTTGAAAGTCAGCCTTCTTGTCCTCATTTCATATTTCTCATGTAATTAGAATAGATTTTTTCCCTACCTGTCTTTTCATTTGGAATAGCAGCAGTGGCAAATTTCTTCTTCTCGCTGGAAGATTTCCAGCAATATGGATCTATGAGGATGGCATTTGTCCTCTTCATCCCTTTGTCTTTTAAATCATCAGTGGTTTCTCTTTTTTTTTTTCCCCTCTGGAAAAGTTTTCATTCCTCTCAGCCATGAAGAACTAAGTTTTATTTTTTAGCTTATTTCCGAAGGAAGTGACACTCAAGTGTTTCTCACCTGAAATGCATGGCTTCTCTTCTGCAGCCCCATCTCTGGGAACCCATCTGGAAGATGGGACTGTGGGGAGCAGGGTTCCAAGCATGCCCTTTCCTGCATGGGCTGGAACAGTGGTGGGCTGAGCTTTGCTTCGTCCTGGGTGCAAAAGAGCTCATTTTGAGAGTGCATTTGGCTGGGAAGGACCAGTGTCATCAGACTGCTGGCAGACACATCTGTCCTAGTGGGTTTCTTTCATGCAATGCGACTTGATGGCAGCATCTGCCTTCCCTCTTGCTCCATGACCTTTCCCAGTGCTGCCTGCAAAACTAGAGGATGCCTCATCCCGGACTGGGCTGAGCAGATGCGTGTGCCTGGCAGGGCGTGGAAGCAATCCTGCAACAAGGAGGATGTGGCAGAGCAAGTGGCTTGGAGGGTGAGAGCCCACCAAGCACCGCACGTTGCGCTGTGATCATGGACACGTTTCGGCATGATCTGCCCTCCTCCCATGACCTGCTACAAAGTGCAGCGAGGTTGCTGGGGCTGTCTGCTGTCTTCCCACCTTCCTCTTCCTTGTGCTTCGGGAAGTGAGAAATTAGAAAGTATAAATTAACAAATGAGACCCAGTGATTAGAGCTGTAGTTGTTTGCCAGGCTTTGGAAATGGCTCTTTGTGCCAACGTAAACAGCCATCACAACTCCCTACTGCCACCTCCCCCCGAGTGTTTATTTAAGCCAACACATTGCTTTGCTAATTGGAAGATAGGCTTTTAAAACAGCAGCAGCAGCAAATAAAACCAGCTATAGCTGCAAAAGCACCAGCCAGGCTTGCAGCCCTTCAGAAAGTAATGGATTCCCCGAAAAGGAGGCATGCCACCCTGCCAGGGCCAGCCCTGGGGAGCCAGCAGCTGAAGGTGGGGAATCCCAGCAATGCTCCAGAGCAGGTGGAACTGGTGCTTCTCCTTTCTCTTTTTTTATAATGAATGAGAATTATATGAGTGAAAGGGAGTCAGAAAGAGGGAAAGACCCAGGTTACTGAGTGCTGATTACTGGAAATGGGGGAGGTTTTTGAGTTTTGTAACCAGCAGCTCAGGCAGGGTCCTGGCTGTTGCGGAGTGGTCGTGGGCAGCCAAAGGCTCTTGCAGGATTTGCCCCTCTGCCCAGAGGCATGACGTCTGGGGACAGCCACAGTGGTTCAAAATTACCATTTAGTGGACAACTCAGTGGAGAGGTCTGATATTCTGTAGGACTGGTGCTGATTTGGGGGCCTCCATGTGGGAGAACACATCCCTGTTGGACAGTGAGATGTGATTCTGTGGTCCTCTAGGTGCCATATTTGTTCCAGGGATGCATGTTTGCAGAGCCTATAACCTGACATAATCCCAGCCTTAGCTGGGAATTTTAAAAGAACATTTTGGGCCCCTTTTCTGTAGCCCTGTTGGGGATGAAAATATTGGACCAGTGTGTTTGTGTATTTGCATTATGGACCAAATCCTGCTCAGTCCTAAATTTCCTTGAAAGTATTATGTAGGAAATAAAGACAAAATCAACCTTCCCTGGATCAAGTCACTGTTTCTTTCCTGAATGCTTCAGCTGGTTGCGTACAGGCACAGAAAGCCGTCTGAGCTACTGTGCTGGCTCGTGTTCTTGTATTAAACATCAGCGAGAGATTATAGCTGTACGGATGTTATTAAGCAGAATCTAACAATGAGGAAACCTGTGGATTTCTGTAACGTAGCAAACCACCATAGGCAAAAAGAGAAGAGGACTTCTGCATTGGCTTCTGGCTTTGCTACGTTTGCTGCCACCATGGCTGACAGCACCAACACGGCTGGTGAGAGGAAAGCAGCTTTCCCTGGCGGGCTTGTACTTCTTCAAACTTGTGCCCCTGAGCAGAAAGCAACCTCCCTACTCATGCTGGAGCTGTGCTTTACTGTGTGCCAGAAGAGAACAGTTAGGTGGAGAGCTGTGAGGTTGCTCTGCCTGTGCCAACCCAGTGGTGCTGCACTGCCTGTGAGGGTCCTGGTTTGCAGCCAGCCCACCCAGCACTGCCCCAGTTCTCGGCAGCCTTCCCAGGCAGCAGCTTTCCTGGCTCAGGTGTGGTCCCGGGGTGATGCAAGGCTGCAGCCAACCTTGAGGTGCTTGCTCTGCTGGATTTCAGCCTGCTCCCTAGGGAGCAGCAGCAGCCTGCAGGAATGGCGATGGGTATTTGCTCAGCTGCAACTATGTAGAAGATAAATGATCAAGTCAAAGCTACTGATGGAGATGAATCCTGCCCCATCAGAGCAAAGTGCTCAAAGTAGGATGTTCTCCGGTGACCTTTTGGATTCAGGGCAGAGGGAGGGACATTTTTGCTTTTCCTCATGTGAGCCTGGTTTTATTTTTTCCCTTATTAATTTTTTTTCTTCTCTTAATTCTGCAGAAAGCATTCAATGCCCTGTGCCACAGCACACATTTGTACGGTCGGAGGCTGGTCTTGGAGTGGGCAGACACGGAGGAGACGGTGGAGGCCCTGAGACGGAAAACGGCAGACCATTTCCACGGTAACGTAGCAGCATCCTTCTGGCCTGTTGATACAGCCCTGGCTGGCACCGTCCCATCTGGCACATGCTGCCTGCCCACGCCAGCCCTTTCCCCACTGCTGCCGGCTTGCCGGAGCTGGCAGGTAGATGCTGAAGCCTGACAATGCAAGCACAGGGGGAAGCAGGAGGCATCCAGGCCAGGGCTTTGTCTGACAGCTCTGTGTGCATGTGAGCCGGTTAACTCTCCGTGTGCTGGCACTGCCGAGGCGCCTCAGTGGCACCTGCCAGCTGCAGTGGTTTTGCTCCGTCCGCCTGCACCCCAGGGTGCTCTGTATTTAGGGACAGGCTCTGTGCACGCAGCACTCAGATTAAAAAGGACAAAGTAATTTGGCCGTTGGTTGAGATGCGGAGAGGGTTGTTTGGACCAGGTTCCCGAGAATGACAGCTCCGCAGATAACAGCACTGCAGGCTCCTATTGACAGCCATCGACAGGCACAAATGCATTGCTTGGCAAATATTTATGTAGGAAGGGCTCCCCTGGGCTGGAGGGCTAAGCTGAAGATCAATGCTCTTCTTCCTGCATCCCCTCCCAGCTTCCCCTCTCCATCACACACGTGCCCATTGCCTGGGGTGTTGGCATAAGCAGTTGTGGGGCTGCATGTTGCAATCCCCAGCGATGGGAGAGCAGCAAGGCTTCTTATTTAGCAAGCCTGACTCCAGCGGGACGTGGCCTCGCGTTTGTGGAGTTGTGTGTGCAGTGCTGGTTGTTACAGGCTGGGGAAGCTGCAGTTTGGTGGTGCAAGGGCTGAGGGTGGGTACAGCCAGGGAGGCGGGGAGCAAAGTGGGATGTGCTGGGATCCACAGGCTGATCTCCAACAGGGTGGCAAAAAGGAAACCAAAAGGAGCACGGCAGTGTCCAGGGATGTGTAACAGCCTGGGCATGGAGCTGTGCTGCTGGGGGCACACGTGAGGCAGCAGGGAGGATGGGCGCAGCTGAGGGGTGCATGTGCCCACCCAGAACCCACCACTGGAAGCGGGACACATCATACTTTATCATAGTGATGTGAGTCTCCACCTGGGTGGAGAAGGCAACAGATGTGATGGTTCGTGCATCCCATTTTATATTCGGGATCTCCTTTCTCCCTTTCTACTCTGCTGAATCTGGAGGTGGGGGGAATAGTCTTGGCTTTACGGTAGTTGCAGACTTGCAGCAGATGCTGGCTGCTGCCTTCAAGCTGTCACCTCCCATCTCCCCCAGGCTCAGCTTGCCTCCTGATTTCTGTTTGTGTTTGCTCCAGCCCCCCTCTCTGGGGTCTTCCTCGTGGAGGTGGGGGACTCTGGGAGAGCGGCAGGAAGAGTGTTTTCACATCCCAGGGGAGATGCAGCCTTGGAGATGCAGTGGCCCCAGGGGCTTGGCTGAAAAACAGGAGCAAGGTTATCACTCCCCATCTTTAGGGACTGAAAATGTGATTGAAGGCGGCCGTCATCGCTGTGCTTCAGCCCATCTCGAGGGGAGAGAAATAACATCCAATGACTTCAGCCCTGTCTGGTGCACAGGCGCGTCCTCCACTGCAAAACTGCTGGTAGCTAATCCTGCGGCAGAGCGGGATCTGCCAGAAGCGTTTCTCAATAACAAAGCCCATCTGGGGCAGCCAGCGGGCACCCGGAGCTGCCTGGTGCCTGGGACCGGGTCTCATTCTGCACCGCACTGGAAGGCTGGAGTTTCATGAGTGGGATTTTCTTTCTTTGGGAAGTGCCCTCTCCTGGTTTCAAGACAGGCTTGCTGCAGGGTTTCTGGCAGTGATGCCCAGCGGCCCTGAGGAGGGGAGGGAGCCAGGCTCTGTCCCTTTTGCTGTGGGTGTACAGAAAGCGATAGTGATAAAGAGGGGAGAACTGCAGCTACCAGACTTCGGCCCCCGTGGGATGCTCCTTCATATTTCTTCCCCAATATAGCTGGAGGCTGGTTTTCCCATGTGGAGCCAGGACCGAGGATACAGAGCACACACGGCACTGCTGCCCTGCCTTGAATCCTCCTCATCCCTGCAGCCAGCTGAACAGCTGGGCTGAGACCGCGCATCTCATTGCACTGGTGCTGCAGACTGGATTCTCTTAACCAGAAACAAAGCTCATTTTTTCCTACCAATACCCATTTCCCACCCACCCACCACCCACTTTCCTTCTCTCCCCACAAGGCACAGGAGCAGTTCAGACATCCCTGCACTGTTCATGGATGTCCCCATGAATTTTCTTCTCCCTCCCCAGTGTGGATGTTGTGTGAGGGTCTTCCCACAGCTTTGCAGGCTTCAGTGGTCAGGCACTTGTGGTCCCTTATTGTCAGGTAGGAAGGGACCAAGCTGGGAATGGAAAAGAAAAAATAATTTTGTGTCTTCAAGGCTCAGGAAAGAGTCGAGACCCTGAGGTCCTTGGTGTCTTCAGCTGCTCTTTACCACCAAAAGCCGCTGCTGCTGCAGTGTTGCTCCCCAAGCCAAGCCCAGCCAGCAGGGTCTGAGAAGCAGGACGTGGAGGCAGATGCTATCAAAAGGTGCAGTGGTGGATGGAGTGGGTCTCATCCGACCACCTAACTCAGCTTGTTCCTTTTTTCCTGCCCTAAATTTCTTTTTATTGCATTTATAGCATTGCCATGCCATGGGAGAATCTTTTTCTTTTTTTCCTTTCTCTGAAAGCCTTTTGTGATCCTTTTGGACCTGGAGGCCTCCAACAGCACAAGCCACCTGTGCTGTTTGGAGAGGCTGGTCTTGCTGTAGCAGCATTGTGTGTTTGTATCAAGCCATGTTGGCAGTGCTGTGCCACCAGTACAGGGTGACGCATGGCCTCTGCTGCTTCTGGCCCTTTTCCTGGTTATTCCACAGAAGTAAAAGCAACCAGGGAGCATGCCAAGGACTTTGCACATGCCAGAAGAGGTGAAAGTGTTAAAGCAAGACAAAGGACTGAGACTGTCCATCTCACAGGGCTTTCAGACACATTTCTCCCAAGTTTTATGCAATGGGAATTTAAGTGTTTTGAAAAGCTCCTTCTTTTTCTTCTTTTATTTCCTCTTTTCTGTGCAGTTTCTGGTTTGCTGTGGGCACAACAGTGATGCACAGATGTTTCCACAGTTAGCACATGGTGTATCTGCATGTAGGAGAGGCTGCAGAGTGCTAACAGAGGGTGAGAAGATTGCTCTAAGGCCTGGGGGGTTGCTGTCACCCAGGTCCAGTGGGACAACACAGTGACCTGCACTCCCCTGGGTTTGGTGGCGAGTTTGACTTGAGCCATGAGCTCATCCTGCTCTGTCTCGCTGCCATCACAGCAGATTTCTGCATTGCCAGCTTTGAAAGAGCAACCTCGATCTTTCAGGCTGGTGTCTTGGGTAGCACCAGCCAAGACCCCTCACCCAGCAGCGCCAGTGTCAGCCCTGCCATTTTTGTCTTAGGAAGGAAATACTTCGTAAAGCCTAGACCTGGGCTGCGGGACACACGTCCTACCACTGACTTCTCTGTGCTACAATTATGCGCCATATTTCTAGACACCATTTATAGAGATTTGGCTTCCAGTTCCCAGGTCTCACTCTGCTGTTATTTGTTAGGTTAAAGAGAGGTCTGGTCTCCTAAGTCTTTTCTCTGTGCAAGCATTTGTAGTGGCAATCAAGCCATTTCTGAGCCATCTTTTCAATAGGTCTAATAGATGCAATAAAATGGAATAGGCTTCCTTCCCATTTTGTGTAGTTTTCAGGTTATTCTTCATGGCTTATTCTAAGTCTTTGTAATGCTCCAGGAGAAAGTGAGGAGCCCAGAAGTGGTCATCAGCTGCCAGAGATGGTTTCTGTAATGCTATCAGGAGTGAAGCCGCAGCCCAGCCCTGACGGCTGGGACAGCAGCACTACACCCTGCGCTTGCTTTCCTGCCTCTGAGCTGTCTGTAAGAGGTTTAAGTCTTTTTGCTCATTTCTGAGTGCACCTTCTTTTCATCCTGAGGCAGTGTCTTATGTTAGGGACAAAAAAGAAGCTTTCTTTGAGCTTTAATTGCACCCCACCATGCATTGTTAATCTGTGGGACCCACTGCTGCAAGGTGGCTGGAGAGCCTGAGAGCTTGGCCAGCTACAGGGGAGGATTTGATGCTACTGTGGATAAAGAGACTTATCTACTGTAGTGAGGTAAGGAGAAGCCATGGGAAGGTTGGCCTTAGGGCCTCTAATCCAGCCTATAACATGGAGCAGGGTCATGGCAAGCGCTACATCAGAGCAGCGAGGGATGCACAGACCCTGCCACCAGCAGCATCTTGGCCCTCATTTCGGCAGGTGGATCTTCCCTTTGGCAGACAAGGATCACTGATGCCTCTGAAACCAGTAGAGAGAATATTTGGGCTGTGCCGAAATAGTGATGAAGGGATCCCAAAGCCCTGCAGCTGAATATGCCAGCCCTGGGGTGAGAGGCAGATCTGGAGGTATGCAGTCCAGGGTCACATCCAGAGCCCCACTGCAGACCTGTGCATCTCCTGCATCCCCACAATCACATCACTGCAGCCCACAAAGAGTCTGTAACAGCTCGATCCCCCTTCCCTTGCTCGCCTGGCACAGGACCACAGTTGCCGGCACAGCTCCATCCTGGGAAACCTCACTGGGGGAAGATTGGTGAGCAAGGCGGTGATACCCTCAGCGTGCGTGTGCTCCCTCTCTCCCGGGAGCTCGCAGTCCGTGCAGGGAAGGTACTTGCTCCCAATCCAGTTAAATTACTATTGACTTGTGTTCTCTGCGCTTCACAAACATTGCACTCAGCCGTCACCAGCGGGGCTGGCGGTATCCTGCCAGGGCTAACTTGGGAAGCCAGCTGTGCTGGGCCGTTTTTTCCTGCTCTTTCCCATCGATCAAAGAATTAAATTGACAGATGGGGAATTTTACGTAAGACGTGGGAAGGGGAAGGAATGACTTGTGCAGGGGGGGGTTATAGGAAGGTTGGGCTGGAAAGAGGGGGAGTGGAGGCTGCAGGGCAGGCAAATGAGAGAGGTGTGTGAGGAGGGGGTCTGGCTTGTACTGTAGTTGTGAGAGCGTTTCCAGCAAGGCCCCTGGTCTCAGCAGAGGGCTGTGGGTGCGTGCAAAGTGGTGGAGCCCCAGCGTGGCTTGCCCTTGATTATTTACAGTTGTTTGCTGGAAGTAGAGTGTTTGCAGAGGAAGGCATGCTCCGCTCAGGACCTGATCCTCCTGCCCTCCCCAGCAGGGTGGGAAGATTCTTCTCCATCCCTGTCATCTTTCCCAGGTTGCTCCTCCTTTGGCTGCAGACCCCCACGCTGCTTCTTTTACCTCTCGGCTGCATTACAGACCCACCACGCCTGCCCTCACCTCCCAGCCTTTTGGGCTTCCTTTTTAGTCCTTTCTTCTTTTTTTTTTTTTTTTTTTTTTTTTTTTTAGAGAGAGCATCTGTAACTAATGCAAACACATGCCGTAGCCGTAGCCGTAGCCGGAGAGTAAAACCCTGCAGGATTAGCGTGGCATTCGCAACCCTGCCACGTTCTAATCCCGTGGTAATCCCCCTCTCGGCCCACCCCCGCCGGCTTTGGCTATTGTTTAAAGGAAGCAAATGGGATCGTTAGCGGGCAAACCTTAACCAGCTTGGAGTGGCTGAACTGAAGTTGAACCAATTCACTTCCCCACCCTCCTGGGGTTTTTTCCCCCCCTTTTCCTCCTTGTTAGGTGGTGCTGAGGGATGCTTTGGTGCTCCCCAACAGTGCTGTGGCTGGGGAGCTGGTGAATCTGGAGCACACACGGCGGGGGTCATTTGCCCTACCAGCCCCCTGCCCACACCACGGCAGATCCTCTGGCTGCACTGCACTGCTTAGGGATGCTCCTTTAGCACCCAGCACCCCATATCCAGCATCTCCTCCGCCGTGCAACCCCCATCATCACCTCTGTGCACTCCTCATGGGGTGGCAGGTGGGGGACACACTCTTCCTTGCTATGGATTTGGGAGCTGAGACCACATTTGGTGCCATTTCTGAGCCCCAAGCATGAGCCTGGCTAGGGCTGCAGGTGCTGGGAGGGCAGAGTAATGGGGAGGGAGATCCACTGAGCTGGCACCTTCCTCCCAGGTGGGTTGTGCCTTTTGCTTTTGGATGGTTGAGCTGGGAAGAGTCGCTCCGGGGTCTTGGGGTGGCACCTTGCAGCCCCTTTGCCTCCCCTGAGCAAAGCGGCATGGGTGCCAGGAGGCGAGTTGGGGCTGCTGGCACCCCCGTCCCCCTGCCCATCCCCGCAGCCACTAGCGGGGAAGGAGGCAGGTTCTGGCGCTCTGTCAAGGAATTAATTGAAAAATAAAATCATTAGATGGGAACTCCAGAAAGGCAAAATTGTTGGGAGTTGGGGGGGAGGCGGAGGGGGGGATGTGAGCTTTTGTGAGGTTAATTTCTTCTGTATTGATGTTTTGTGACATTTACTTGTTGTTTATCTCCCACAGCAGCTGTAATACTAAAAGAAAATGCACAGCTTGTTCCATTTATTTATTTTACACCTTTTCTTTAGTCCTATGGTATGTTTGTTTGTTTGAGAAACCCAGCGAGGCTTTTGATGTCTGAAAGCAGGATTTAAACAGCTGTTCTCCATGTGCTGCTCGCAAGTGAGAGCCGCTGGCTGGGGAACGAGCGGGGGGAGAAGGGGCTGCACCACGGCTCCTGCTGGGAGGGCATTTCTTGCCCAGCGGAGAGCAGGCAGCGCCGCCCTCAGCCTCAGCACAGGGGCCAAATGGCTTTTGTCACCCGGGTGCTGATGCCGGGTCCTGGCAGCCCCCCGGGGGTTTCTCGCCCTCCTGCAGACTCTGACATCCCTGAGGATGGATGCAGGCATGGTGTTGCACCCCACAGCGGTTTTGGGAGCATGATGATGCCTTGTGGGTCACGGGACAGTGCTGTCGGTGTGGGCCAGGTAAAGCAAGGTGGGGACATCACTGCCCCAGCTGTCAGGGAAGAGCCAGCCCCTTGCCTTTACCCATTGCCAGCCGATGTGGGAGATGCGGGCTGGGCTGCGGGGCCAGGCACCGAGATTGTATGTCTCAGCAAAGATGTTGGTGGGTCTGTGTCCTGCCACAAGCCTTGTTGAACCAAGGCTGGTGTCTAGGTTAGTAGTGTGACCATTCTTGGACAGGGAATTGGTGAACTAGGGTCAATGGGAAGGGTTGGCATCACCAGTGAGCCTGTTTGGATGCTGAGGCTGTTTGCTTCCACCAAAGCGTGTGAACTAAAGTATGGGGGTAGGTATGGGGTCACACCAGCAGCTGTGGTGCCCTGCCAGGACCTGCCTGGTGAGGAAGAGTAAATGATAGTTGAGGGGCTTTACCTCAGCTGCAGTAACAACTGAGGAGGATGAGGGGTGCTGGAGGTAGCACAAAGTGGAGGCGGTTGTGCATGGGCCCCAGGTTATAATCTTTGCTTTTCTTCTTTTGCATGCCCTTCACTACCACTCGGGTCTGGACAGACTCCCCAAACAAGAGAAAACGATCAGAGGTTTTGAATGAAATCCTGGAGCATCTGGAAGAGGAGGAGAGCAACAAAGACGAGGCCATCTAACAGCTGCCTGGCATCTGGTGAGGTGGGTACCAGGGCAGCGGGGCTGTGGCGGGCACAGCTGGCCCTAAAGGTCAAAATGCCTTGGGCTGCTGCAGTGTCGGCAGTGCCAGGAGGAGGAGAAGGTGGCATTGCAAAGGCTCATCAGCCTCCGAGCCAGGATCCCATCCGCTGCCTTTCCTCCCTGTCACCCCGAAGGCTCGTAGCCATGGTCTCAAAAGGTACAGCCCAGATTTGGGCTCGGTTTAGGCTCTGCATTGAAGTGAGTGCATGCACTGTTTGTGCTTCTGCATGCTCCCCAGTGTGTTTGCTTTCCTACAGGGGAAGCCAGCAGAATTGCTGCTGCAGCAGAAATCACTGTTGAGTTGTGAATTGGCCCTCACTGGGGCTGGGGGAGAACAGATGGGCTGCCAAAAAAAAAGCGCCTGTTTGGAGACCAACCTGCAGCTGCCACCATGAAACAGTTTGGCAAAGGCCTTTTCCCTGCTAGCACCCGCAGGCTCCATGGCTTCATTCCCTCCAAGGGCACCACGCAGCCCCACAGTCTAGTTCATGCTGTCTTGAGTCCTGGCTGGCCTCGCTCCTCCTTGGCATGTGTCTTCCTTGGAGTAGCATCTTGAGGCTGGAGAGTGTGGGACGGCAGAGGTTTGCTGGAGGGAGCCAGGATTAAATAGCTCCCTGTGGTCAAACTATGTGCAGTTCAGCCAGCTCCCCACCTCCTTTTGAGACCGCTTAGCGAACCCTCTGTGGGTTCAAGAGAGGTGAGACAGGCTCGTGGATCTCCTTTGTGCGTGTTTGTGGCCGTGGTGGAAACCGGGTTGCTGGTAGGAAGCCTGTTCCCCAGCAACAGCATCTGGAGAAGTGCAATAAAATCACCAGGGAGGCTCCCAGGTCCCTTTGAACTGCACTCTGCCCCCCTTTTTCCATCCACTGAGGAACTCACTGCCCACCTCCACGGTGATGAAACCCCATCCTGTGCCGAGAAACTCATGCAGGGCCAAGAGGGATGAAGTGCATCGCACTGGTGTGCTGCCTGTAGGGAGGTGGCTCTGGGTACTGGATTGACGAATCCTTCACGCTGGGGAGAAATTCCCTGCAGGGCTTTCTCCAGCAGCACTGTGTTTGCTCAACACAACCAAAGGAGTGATTTTGACATGTTCTGGCTCCCATTTTTACAACCAAAGAAGTGACACCAGTTCCTAAATCTCATCCAAGTGGCCCAGGGCCAGCCTGGTTTTTGGGGTGCTGCTAGGGCCGCATGCTGCACATGTCTGAAGCGGCACTGAGCCCACCGTGCTGGGGTGAACCTGGGACTGTGTATCGGCACCGGGAAGCCTCCCCACGCTTGCTGGCGTGTGTTTGTGTGTGTGTTGCACATTACTGCCGGAGAAGCTGTTTTCCTCTCAGCAATATCTGCCTATTGCTGCGAGGTGGTACCCAATACACCTAGCAGTGGGATGCTCATAACCTTACTTATTACCAGACTTTTGTTCAACCCACAACACCGCTGGCCGCCTGAATAGCGAGCGCATCTGGGCCTGGAGCCGACCAATAACCCTGCTAATACATCTGCCTTCCCGGGCTGCAGCAAGTGTCAGGCACGAGCACAGCGCCGGGGCCCTCCTGATGAAAGGGAAGGTGCTTACGTGACCGCAGGAGTAATCCGAGTTGGGTTAAATAACTGCCTGCTTCATGCGGTGCGTCTGCAGTAAGTGCCGGGGCTTCGAGATAACATTTGTTCCCTTGGAGCCGCTCTGATTTAAGGATGCCTCCAGGTGTACGTGCTGTTAACACCTTCTCCAACAGCCAGCCTGAGGACTGAGCCGGGGAATGATGGAAGTGGGGAGGGATGGAGCAGCGCAGGAGGGGCAGGACATGCAGTGTTGCTCAGAGCCCGGACAAGCCCTGTGCTTACAGACCAGTGGGCTTGTAGGGTCCCTGGCTCTTCGTGCAGTCCCCAGGGAGGAGGCTGAGTGCTATGGCTCAGCACCCAGACCTGTAACACTCTGTGCCAGTCCCCTAAACCACGCTGCAGCTCGGGAGCCTGCTGCTGCCTCCAAGCAGCTTCCCAGCCCCCTGCACTGGCTTCCCTGCTGTCAGAACCTGGGGCTGCTGGCTTAGGGCCAGACCCCCAAAATTCAGGGGTGTCCCCCTCCTCAGGGCTGTGGTGTAGAACACGGATCCCTTATGGCAGCTCCAGCACATCTACCCTGCCCTGCAGCAGACAGGCATTCGTGCTCAGTGGACAGGTGGGTAAACTGAGTCACGAGTGTCAGAGCCGCACTGTCAAAGGGGGTGTCACTGCGTCAGCCAAATGGTGACAAGCATTTATTTTTTTCCTTTTTTTGCTCAGCATTGATGAGTGGCATTCCCATCCCACTCCCTCCGTGGCTCCCCACTGCCATTGCCATCTGTGCCGGTGCAGGGGGCAGCAGCAGCAGGACCCCTCAGTGGTGCTGGGGCAGCCCTGCACTGGGGGGTCACTACAGGGAAACAGGACATTAGCATCCAGGGGGGGTGAAGGACCAACCCGCATGGAGGACAGAGGAGCTGGGCAGGGTCCCTTCCAGGCACATGTATCACCCAGCACATGATTTAAGTGAAGCTCTGCAGCGTTGCAGGTTGGGGTTGGATTTTCCTGAGGGTTTTTTTTCCTGTTGTGGTTTTTTTTTCCCTCTCTCCCTTCATTGTCTTTTGTGGTGGGGCAGGTTTCTTGCTGAGTGTCTCTGAGGTCTGCAGTGGCGACGAAAAGGATTAGCGCAAGCAGAGCATGTAGGCTTTAGAGAACAGAGCAGAGTTTGGTTTCAACATCTAATTCAATTTGTTCTGCCGAGATTGAAATATGAAATGGTTGCCAGTCAAACGTTCAAAGGGGGAGGAGGGAGGAAAGAAGAGAAGGAGCCTTCTCAAATTTAAATTTTAATGAAAATTAATTTAACCCTTTGATATGTTTTAAAACATGTTATTTCCCAGTCTGGAAGCAGGCTAGAAAACATTCATGAGGTTGGGGTTTTTTTTCCGTACCTTCAAACATAATGAAGATTTTCTTTTTCCCTTAATGATACTTATCTTGTTGAGCAGTTTGACATTGGTTAATTTTTCAGGCAATTTGGTATCAAGGAAATCTGTTTGATGTGTGCAGGGGGGGGCTGTGTATGTGTATACAGATACGTATGCCTGTACATTAATTATGAAAGTGCTGATTGCAGCTCTGGAGAACAGTTTGAGTTAATTTCTACTCCACAAGCAAAGACTCGACTTCTTTGTTACGTATCGAGAATCCCACACATTGCACCCCTAAAATTACAGTGGGTTTAACGGGAGTTTTCTGAAAATGAGCATATACCTGCTAATTACCCTGAATTAAAATGAATGCCTAAGTAGGTTTGCAGGAAATTCATCACTCCCTGCTGCCACTTTTTTTTTTTTTTTTAGTCCGATGTGAAACAATCTTAATGATAAAATAATGCAAACTCTTTTAACTGTCCATGTAGTTAAACCTGGGAAATAGCCTCCCGCTGGTCCTTAACCCTGGCGGTACTTCGCTAGTTGAACATTATCACAATATGCTTATTTTGTTCAAGAGTGATAATAGTTTCTTTTAGCAGTAACTATTATTCAGAAAGGTTGTATCTATAACAAATGATTACATGCTAATTATTGTAATTGGGCTATGATGAGCTGTGGCCCTGGTCCCCTTGTTTTGCTGGCTCTTGACACCGCAGGGCTGGGGTCACCGTGTGCGCTGGTCACCCCTCAGCTGCCCTGTGCTCCCTGGGGAGACCTGGGCATGTTGAGGGTGCGATGCCCATCTGCTCTGGGTGTCCTTTTGTGGGGGGGGGGGGGGGGGGGGGGGGGTGCATTGCATCCAGGCTGTGCTGGTGGCAGAGAGGAGGAGCAGCCTGCTGCAAGCCCCTGCTCCTGGCCAAGCCATCACCCCTTGCCCTGGGCAGGAGCTGCAGATGTGGCCATCCTGGGGCTGCAGGGGTTATTTCAGGCTCTGGCAGATGGGCTTGGGGAAGTCTCTCTGGGCTGGTGCTTGGCACATGCTTTCCCCACTTTCCCCATCGGAGAACTGAAACCAGTAGTTTACACTCGGTCCTGTCTTCTGCAAGCCCCAGGATATGGTACAGGGTCCCTGTGGGGTCTGCAGACCCCAGGTTGAAGCCCACTGCCCTGCCAGGGGGGCTTTAGCCAGGTTGTGATGGCTTTGTCCAGGGCGAGACCCCGGTGAGCTGGATGGCAGCTGGAGCTGCGACAGCTGCGTCTGCTCCCCAGGCACCCTCTGTATCCCCCTCCCCAGGGCCGGCTCCGCAATTGGATTAGGATATTATTCAAATGCAGCCTTTTTACTGAATTAGAGGGTTAACGGGTTTTAATGTAAAACTAGCTTTACTTTATTGCTGCCTGTTGCCAGAGGCCTGTGTGGGCTGTTATCTACTTAAGGGGACAGCAAGCAAGTCAATGCGCAGAGGATATCCGTCGGGCTGGGGTCGGGCTGGGTGCTGCGAGCTCCTCTGCTCCCAGGGCTGGGTGTCTCAGCTGAGTGATGCTTCCCGCTGCCCTCGGAGCCAGGCGGTGCTGCTGTGCCCTCTTTCATTGCTCAAAGCGACTCATCACCTTTGGAAAACTCTTGACCACAATCTGTGTTGGTTTTCCCGCTGTCCCTTGGAAGGAGGAGGGGGACTCAGCATCGGCATAGACAGGCAGGTAGCATCTCACTCTGCGAGCTGCTCTTTTCCTGAGCTGTGGGCTTGAAATGTTGCTGCTTAGAACGTGCCCCCATCCCTTTGCCCCCTCCACAAGTGGTTTCTTTTCATCACTGTTGCACTGGTCCTGCCTACAGCACTGGATCACAAATTTCAGCTCTTCTCATCCCCTTAATCCCATCTTGCCTTTGCAAAGTCTTCCCCCCCAGTGTGCCCCGCAAGCGCTGGAGGGCCGAGCAAGCCTGTCTCTTCGCAGCGAGTACCGCAGGTGCCATTCACCAGCCCTCTGCCAGGGCTGCAGGAAGAGCTTGCATCCCGCTGCATTGTGCTTGCTGCTTTCCAGCCCCACTGCCGGCTCCAGGCAGGAGCTCTGGGATCTCAAGCCTTCCTGACTGCCTGTTGGTGTTGGCAGCCACCCCCTTCTCCCCAGCAACTCTACCAGCTTTGCTTGTCTGCTGGCAGAGGCAGTAAGTGAGGTGTCTGTGCGTGCTCAGAGTTGTCTTCCTGAGCAAGATGTGGCAGGAAACACACAGGAAAGGTTTGGGCTTGGAAAAAAAACAGTGCTTTGGTTGCTGCTCCCTTGAGATGGAAGAAGTAGTATGAAGGCGGGCGTGCTGCTGGTGGAGCGATGCTTTCCCATGGAGACTTTCCCTCACTGCCTTGGTTTCCCCATTTGCAAAGCACAGGACAGGTCTGCAGGTGGAAGCAGCTGTGTGCTGTGCCCATTGCTGTATCCCTGCCGGGAGCAGCCCTGCTCCCTGCCAGGCATGCAGATTTGCTGCAAACTCCTGCTTTAACTGACAGTCAGGGCTTGTTCTTCAGCTCCTAATCGTCTCCCTTCCACCAGCCTTTTGCAATTGCAAACCCCATTTGCTTCTCCTTTGGTGGAGGATTAGCCAAGGGATGCTGCTGATGCTGCCCCATCTTTTCCCCACCTCTCACAGAAACCTCCTTTACCTTCCCTGCAGCCAGCATTAGAATATTCTGATTGTGTCTAAGGGATCAGACAAGTCACCGCTGGGTAACTGATTGCCACAGGTCAGCCGGGCTCAGCCACAGCCAAGGTGACTCCCAGTACCTGGACCCCATTATGAGAGGGGGCAGCAGCAAACTGGCATCGCCCCAGGCTGCAGCCACCTGCAGGGACAGTTGGCTGCGATGCTGGCTGCAGATCTGGGGAGCACAAGCTTCCCTGTCATGTTACAGCATGTCTGGACCTTACCCTGGGTCGCACCATAACCAGTGTTCAGCACCACTGCCTTCCAGCTTCCACCAGCACCTTCCAGCTTCCATCAGCACCTTCCTTGATGGGAAATAAAACAGGAGAGCGAGCATGCAGCTTTCCTTTCTCCAGAGTGTGTCTGCGTGTGACTGAGACACACTGCCTCCTGTTTTCCCTAAATATATGCATTGGAGAGGGAGAGAAATCGCATGGCAGGGCTTGAGATTTCAGACTTAGCCATTCATGAATAATAATCAGGCTCAGTAATTCACAGTAAATAGGTATCCAAATTGGCTAATAAGGGAGGCTTTCACCCCAAACTGGAGCTAGGAAGAAAGGCAGAGAGAATACGAACAGACGTTGGCTGAGGCGGGCGTGCGCACGGTGTGATGTGAATCGGTGAAACAGAGAAACCGATGCCAGCGAGAGAGGGGAGAGCAGCAGCAGCAGCAGGGGAGATCCCCAGAGAAGGGACGGCATCCAGCCTCCCCTGCTGCGGGGCAGCGGTGGCCAGGCTCAGACCTGCACGAGCTCGAGCCCTACAGCTCGAGCCCTACGTTCCACAGTCTGTAATTAGTGCCACATAATTAGGCGCAGCTCTCCCTTCCAGCCGCAGGACCGTGCTGGGCTGACGGGCCTCAGTGTGCCCAGCTTGTGCATCCCGCCAGTGCTTCTGCCCTGCAGCCCACGCAGACCGGGTGGTACAGCACCGGTGTCATCACGTCCCCACGTGTGACATCCCCAGCTCAGGGCTTAGCAAAGCTGCTGGGACAGCGGTTGCACGCAGTGCTGCCTGTCAAGGGGAATAAGAGTAGGAAGGTAAGAGGGAGGTCTGTAGCATGTGTCAGGAGAGGTGATCTGGGGGGAAAAACATTTTTCTTTGTGTTCATGCAACTAAAATTCAGGTTTTGCTTTGTTTGGTGGTTAATTTTCTCCTGCAGCAGCGAGCAAGGCAGTGGTAGGAGTTGCGCTCGGGCGCAGTGAGGTGGGCTATTGGTCTTCATCTGCTGGCAGCAGGCTCCGGTGGGGAGGAGGCACTGCCCCATGGGCACCCCCTGCTCACGGGAGACAGCTCCGGACACCCGACAGAGCAGCAGCAGTGGGTGCTGAGGAGGTCACAGAGTCCTTCCCTATGCAGATCAGCTGCTGCTTCCCAACAAATGTTCTTCTAGCAGCATCTTAAGATGACGTTAGATAAAGTTAAGATAAAGGAAAAAAATGGAAAAGCACCTCTGCAGATCTGAGCCTGTGATTCAGGCTATTTAAATACACAGAATAGAAGCTCAAAATGCAGCTGATGAGTAGCTGAAGGAAGGATGCCCCTCTGAGGGCCAGCTGTTGCCAGGCGGTGTTTTGCAGCTGCTAAATGACTTTTTAAATTGAGGAGAAACCTATAGCCACTTTTACAGTCCCCTTAGCTCCCTTATATAGGGCAGCGCAGTGGCTGGAGAGCACCACGCTGCTGCTTGGCTGAGTTACCAGATATTACAGTCCCGCTGTCCTACAGCAAGGAATTGCAATGGATTCAAAATAAACCGCAGCAACTCTGTCCAAAGGCGATTTTCCTCCCACCCTTCCACTCCCGTTCCCCACCTCTCCTCTCCCTGTGCCGCTGGATTGAGGACGCTCACAATATTTAGCACACTGCATGGCGTGGAGCAAACAAACCTTTTTTTCTCTTGTGCCCTGTGACTTGGCTTATTTAAGTGCATCAGAAAGCGGGGTTTGGGTGTGCAGAGTGGTTTTCCTTGGGGTGTGATGGATGCTCTCGATGCCCCAGCAGCTGCAGCAGCACAGAGCTGGTGTCTGGACCCCCCAGCATCCCTTCATCCCTTCCCTACAGCTTAAACCATCCCTCACGGCCCAAAACCGGAGGTGGGATTTAGCAGGTGTAATGAGAACAGCTTTATAAGCCACCAGAGATGGAGAGGAAATCATGTTCCTGCCTCTCCTGCATTTGGTGACCTAAAATCTTTTCGGAGTTAAGTGTAGCCCATGTTAGCAGCCATCCCACTGATGCTCATGGGGCTGCAGAAGTTCCTGGGTGCTGCCCTCGGATCAGTCCAGAGATTTTCTGTTTCATCAGCTTAGAAATCTGACCAGAAATTGCAAAAATACACTTCAGTTTCCAGGCAGCCGGCCCCATGGGGCCATACCCTGCCTTTGTGGGGTCCACCCTGTCCCAAGAACCCGGCAGCAAAGGCCGGGTTTAACCTCAGCACATCCCTCCTGCCGAGCCTCAGCAAAGCTGAGCCCCACACCGGAGACCTCGTGTATGGCCGGGGCAGGGATCTCTCATGGCATGCGGGGTAAAGCTTTAATTTAGCACTTTGTGGTCTGATTTCTAAGCTGATGAAGTAGAAAACCTTCTCATGTCCTTTCTCCCCCAGGCTCCGGGTGTGTGTGTGACATGAGCTGCCACCCCGAAGCAGGACGCCCCTCCGGCCGCTCCGCTGCCACTGTCCGTGGCCAGGAGCATCCCGCTGGTGTCTAAACTAACCCAGGTTATTTCCACAGAGACAGACCCTGTGGTGGTGCTGGTGGCTCCGTAACGCCTGATGGAGAGGCAGAAATGGGCAGATCGCAGGCAGGAGCTGTTTTAATTTCATTTTCAGCTGAATGCAGCCCAGTGTGTCAGCCTGGGCTAAGCGAGCCCTGGGAAACAGGAGGATGGACCATCCCAGGAGCAATTTTAGCCACATGTCAGAAGTGATACAGGACTGTGGAGGGGTCACCCTGGGGGGGTCGCAGCTCACCATCCCCCCTGCCCCCCCACCCCCAGCAGGATAAAAGTTGTTTTTTAATTTAAAAAAAAAAAAAGAAACCCACTGTGTGTTCCAGCCGGTGTGCCTGGAGCCCCATGTGCCCGGCAGCGAGTGCGGCTGCGCGAGGCGGGAGGGGGGCAGCGGGGGCGATGGCAGGCAGGGCGACGGCAGGCAGGGGCCTTGGACTTCGTTAGGATTCAGCCGTTAGATCTCTCCTTTCTCTCTGATGGCTGAGTGTGATTGACACTTACAAATTACCCAGCCAAAAGTGTCGAGTCTTTGACCCCTGAGTAACATCTTTGGCAAGCCTGAGATTTGCCAGCATTTTGTCATCTAATTACTACAAATCCCTTGAAAATTCACTGGCTGGTGAATTTTTAATGCGGGACAATTTCAATGTGATGCATTGCCCAGATGGGCACGCGTGCGTGCTCCTTCCCGCTCCCCCCACTGCCTCTTCTCCTTCCCTTTCTTCTCCTCGTTCTCTCCTTTCTTTTCTCCGGTTTCTCCCCGCATCCCGTTTCTTACCTCCCTCCTGCCTGTGTGCCTCTGTATTCACGGGAAGTGACCCAGCATCTCATCCCCTGCCCGGGCTCTCCATCCCGCTGGAGGAGCCAGCTGTGCCAGGTAACGGAGTTGGGCACTTGTGTGTCCCCCAGCCCAGCAGCAGCGTGCTCGAGTCCCCCTCGCTGTCTCACCGGTGGTGGCAGGGAGCTGCTACGTGGCATTAATATTTTTTTTTCCATCTTCTCAGGTCTCTCGCTGATGGATGGAGAGGGAGAAGCCTCCGCTGGGGACCTGACAGCCAGCACACTTGTTGCCAGCAGAGTCCACTCGTCCTGTGAACCTGACAGCTGATTTATGCCATGTGCCCAGGTCTCGGTATTCCCAGCCTTTTAAACAGACCTTGAGTTTGGAGCAGGAGGAAGAGCCCTTGTCTGCCAGCAGCTCCTGCCCGAGGATTGCTTCTTAAATCCAGGCAAGGATGCAATTCCCCTCATCTCAGAAACCGCCCAACCTGGTGCCACAGAAACTCGGGGAGATGGACACTTCCCCTGCTGACCCCAGGGACTCTGGCAGGACCTGCTTTTAATGCCTGAGTTAAATGATAATTTCTGTATATTAAAAGCCAAAAGTATATTTTAAGAGTTTTCCAACCTGAGTCACATCTCAGGTTTGTTTGAATTTGTTTGTTTAATACATATTCGCCCCAGCTATGTAGTTATTTTGGTCTGATAGGGAGATAAGCATATTTTAGGAGGGAGGCCTGGGGTTTGCTGCTTTCGGCTTTGTGCCTGTGTCATTTCTGTCCCCACTCTCAGGCAATTGCCTCCCGTCTCTCCCTTCCCAGCTTTCAAAGGGAAAGAGGCTTTGCTTTTCAACCAGGGTACCGCTTTACATATGTACGCAGCTGATAAAGTATTTTCACTTCGCCCCTTTCCCCTCTGGGAATCGCTGTCTTACGGCAAAACTGTTTTGTCTGACAAGGGCTGCAACAGATTACACGTGTTGGCTGCAAACACAGGGCCTTTTTTTTCCCTTTTTTTTTTCTTTTTGAGAACTGCATACCTTAAAAAAAAAAAAATCTCTATCTCTGCACTGCCATGGTGAGCTCTGCCTTTTGCCTTGTGTCCCCAGGAACAGCCCCGTGTTCAGATCTGCTTGTGGCATCAGACCTCCCGGGATGATGCCTCCCTCTGGGTTGTGTGTCCAAATTGTTTTTCTCATGTGAACTTAATTTGAGCCTGAACCTGCAAAAATGCTGCTGATTCTGTCAGGGCTGGCTGAGTGCTTCAGCTGGTCTGGCCTGGGGTTTTGGCTGTGGTCTGGGGTGGGATTTTTGGGACCCCTCAGTATCAGCATCCTCAGCATCCATGGAGATCAGCAGGACTCAGAGGAACGATGCCCTCATGCTGCTGAGGACTGAGAGCCAAGGTTCACACTGGCAGCTGCAGCAGGGGACTGTGTGTGATGGACTTGGTGGCTTGGGGACATCCAGGACACCCCTTTCCAACCCAAACATGGGCCATAGATTTCTGCCATCTCCTCTAATGGAGCCAGCTGGGAGGGGTGGGGGCTCTGCTTTCCAAGCAGGTTGTTCAGGTGTTAAAAGCAAAATCTTAAAACCTCAGCTGGTTCTAGTGGGAGAGGGGCAGAGCCTTTTCCTGCTCAGTAAGGAGGGTGTCTGTTCCCTGGCTCCATCTCCTGGGCTGCTCCTTCCAGAAATGTCCCTTGTCCTCCCAGCAGCAGGAAGGCAGCACTGGCCCCAGAGAAGGTGATTTTTAGGCATCAAGGATCAAGAGAACGCCAGGATTCACTGTTCAAAAGGTACATACCAGGGCTGAGATATGCCCAGATTTCAGAGGGAGAAAAATTAGGACTCTGTGCAGTCTTAGAGAGGGCAGCCAGAGCTGGAGGGTGCTTTGGAGGAGAGGAGATACTCTGCACCGTGCCACGGGAGGGGTGCAGTGTCTTGCATGCTTTAAAGGAAAATAGAAGATGTTTAGTGATCTGTGTGAAGAAGTGGGGTATGTCACTGTAGATGGAAGGCGGCTCAGGAGAAAGCTGTCCTCCAGGAGGAATGTTAGCTGGGGAATGACATCTGAGACGGGAACCCAGACTAGATGCCATGGGGACGTGTGACCTGCTGACCGCATGAGGTTAAGACTCAGGGTTCGATTTTACCTCCAAGCAAACCAAAAGCAGAAGCCTGTCCTTTTGCGTGGGGTTTCATGTGTCCCAGAAAACCCGGGGTCACACCAGGGTGCCTGGAAGGGCCACACAGTGCAAGCAGCTCACCGCCACCGCTGATGGATGCTAGCTAGCACAGCCTGCTTCCTAAGGCTGCTGGTGACCCCAGCATTGAGCAGACTTTGGAGCCAAGCACCATCCATGAGTTGTGTCACCACTGGGAATGCTTAGACCCAGGGAGAAGCTGTGGTTACCTCAAGTGTTGGTGATCCCACCAGATCCACCTGATCAGAGGGGTTTTCCCTGCCGTTTCTGGGAGAGAAGGTCTCACCAGTTCACCAGTAGCACAGTTTGACTACAGACTGAGGACACCATCCTTCTGGGCACCTGGTGGGTTGGGCATTTTCATGCCTGAGGACACCAAGAAGCGCTGTGAAGCCTAAGCGGCTCTGCTCCAGGTTAGTGTTCTCCTTTCACCACCTCCACATCTTCACTCATGAAATCCCATTGAAGCAACAGGTCCAGGTCCAGGGAATACTTGCTCTCCTCGAGTTGTTTGTGGAGATAATTAACTGTGTGCTCTCTCAGCTGAAACCTGCCAGAGCTGCACGGAGTGAAGGGAGCCTGAGGCCTGCGGCATGGGTGGGGGATGGATGGGGGAGAACCACGGGTGGAAAATGCTCAGAAGGAGCCAGCTGAGAGCGACCATCGCTGCAGCGTTTGCCCAGGTTGGGATGAGCCACAAGCCCAGGCTGCCGCTTCTCCCAGTCTGTAATTATCCCTCAGCTCAAGGCCACTCAGTTTTAGGGGCATCCTTTTCTGTTCTCGGTGCCTTTTCCAGCTTCTCTGTGCCCCGTTCGAGCCGGGGACACGCACTGCATCCCCTCCTGCAGATGTGGACACAGCTCTGGTTTATACCGTGACATAGCAATGATCCTTCTTGGTTCTTTTCCCAGTCTTCCCAGCTTTTCCCAGTAATTTCTGACCTTCAGCTTTCTATTACTTCACCCCACTCCTGTTTCGTA
Organism: Falco naumanni; assembly: GCF_017639655.2. Lineage (NCBI taxonomy): Eukaryota > Metazoa > Chordata > Aves > Falconiformes > Falconidae > Falco > Falco naumanni. The sequence continues at coordinate 90,877,509 of NC_054054.1, read as the reverse complement.
CAGGGCCAAGTCTGATAGCTTGGAGATGCTCCCAGTGGTCGGGGGCGGGGGTAAAACTAGTGGGTCACTACCGGCGGTTCAGCCGCCTGCTGCATGGGGTGATGCTGCTGGTCCAGGCAGGGCCACCCGGCCCCAACACCTGCCCAGCGTCGTCCCAAGCCTGGAAACATCCCGGTGCCCACCAGCAACCCGTGGCACTCCATAAAACCCCTGCTCCCATTGCACTGCGACGCCTGGGTAACTAAGAAGTAATTAGTGCCGCTTGCTACGGCAAGTAATACCCAAATGTCAAAGAACAGCAAAGCTATTAAGACCTGTTTTTACTGCGCCTTTGCCGCTGAAGTCTCCGTGTGTGCGCTGAAATTTGGGGGGATGAATCCAGCCCCGAAGCACTGGGCTAAGGCCCTTCCCTTGGCTGTGCTGCTGACAACCTGCTCCCTGCCTCAGTTTCCCCTCCATCAGCTCTGTAAGGGATCCGCTGTGCCCTACGTGGGGAAAACAACACAGTTGTGTGGATGGGAGAGGCCAGATCCTGCCCCGGGGGATGCAAGGCAGGGTATCACTGGCTGAGGTGTGTCAGAGCAGCTCGGCAGCCAGGGGAAACCTTTTACTCTGATTTAGATCCTAAAAATCAGATGAGCTGTAATAAGCAGAATGGCTCTCCCTGCTCGGGCACCACCCGAGTGCTCCCACGCTCCCAAACGTGTGTGCCTGAGGCTACAGCCAGGTTTTCGGGGAGCAGGCAGGGGAACAGCAGCTTGGCTGGGTGCAGGCAGGGCGCTGGGTCCCACGGCAGGACCGCGATGCACCAGCCTGCTTCCCGTCCCTCCACCGAGCAGGAGAGGGAGAGAGCGAGAGAAAGCGGGAGGGAAAGGACATGTCAAATCAATCATATTTAAACAAAAGCCTGTTCGGCCCAAGGGCCCTTTTAAAAGCTGCTTATTTAATTAAAAGTCCCATTTTCCATATTTATGGCCCTTATTCAGTTAAATATTAACCGCCTGGGCCAGGGCTGGTTTATTCTTTGGGAAGAGGCAGTGTTGGGAGGTTCATTAGGGGTTTATCAGGCAGCCGAGGCACCCGGCAGATGGAGGGAGGGAGGGATGCAGGACAGCACACGTGGGCTCACGTCAGTGCCTGGAGACCACAGGGGTGGCACTGCCACCGCCCCAGCTCGTTGGAGCCACCCCCCATCACTTTCCGGCGGGATGCAGGGAAATGGGGTTAAAAATAGGTGACTGGGAACTGTTGGGATAGCGTGAGAGATGGGCAGGCATAGTGCATGCCATCACATCAGCTCCTGTAGGAAACAGCCTGAAATCCAACCAGATTATCCGCCCTAAATTGTGGCAGAATAATCATAAAAACACCCCAGTTTTGCCCTGGCGTCATGAGACCATCAGTGGCTCCTGGCCAAACCCTTCCCAGGGCTGTGGAAACAGGACTGTTGTCCCCCAGGATGCTATCCCAGCAGCTCAGCAGGCAGTCCTTGCTGGCCTGTGAGAACCACAGCTGTGCTGGACGAGGCTCGGCTGGGTTTTGGCAGCTCAGAGTTGTGCAGGACCTCACTGAGGGTTCATCAGCCAACCATGGTGTTGATGCACCAGCCTGGCCTTTGAGAGCCAGAGGCAAGGACCTCTGGGGAGGTGGACCTTGCTGGTAGACACAGCTTGGAGGAGGGCCAGAGCAGCACAGCTGGCTGCAATGAGCCTGTGATACCTTCAGAAGATGTGGGAATGAGTGGAACCTGAGGCTGATAAAGGCTCCTCTCGAGGGGAGGCAGTGAGATGTGGCTCCTGGGATTGAGCTGGTTTGTTGGCGCTCCAAGGAGAAGCGGCGTGTCCTGGTCATGATGGCAGCAACAAGAGTAAGCGGAGTGACCACTGTGTCAAGGAGAAGGTGCTGAGCTGGGGAGAGATGGATGGGCCTGAAGGCTTTGTGCATAGGTGGGGGCTGGGATCCAGCTTGTGCTGGGTGAGGTGTCAGTGCTCTTCTTCTGGTGACTCTTCTCCTTGCCTGCTGGTGGCTGTTTCCCCTGGCTGTGTCAGACAGGTGCTTGGCTCAACGCGGTTGTGGCCTTAGTGAATATTGTCTATGACTTGATGATGTCTGTTTCATCAGCTCCCACTTGGTACTGGGCAAGGGGCTGGGGGGTCTCCTTGGCTGGGTAGTTGGTAGATCATTATCATGTGGCTCTTGTGTGTCATTTTACAAGGCAGTAGGGAAGTAACAGAGCTGACCTGGGCTCTGTAGCTTTGCTGGAAGCAGGGCTGGTTGGGAGAAGCTGGCCAGGCTCATCATGTAGCTGTGGAGCTGGAGCTGGCTCAGGAGCTCCACTCGTGGGCCAGCCTAACTGGAGGGGGAAGGTTCCCTAGGCCAGAGGTTTCTCTGTGCAAAAGTGTTCTTCCTCCATGTGCTGCTGGTTGTCCTCCCGTGGACCCATGGGCAGCTCTTGCAGGGCAGGGCGATGGCTTTGAGCTCCCACCGTCAAGGTGAGCCTCCCCATGGGGAATACCACGGGGTAGAGGAGCAGCCACGCTCCCAAAAGTGTCCATGGAACCCAATGCTCACCCCTGCCCTGGGGTAGGCTGTGAAGCCCTGGCAGGAGAAGCTGCTGGGTCCTCCTGCAGTGCGGGATCCCGCACGACATCCTGCTTTATATGTACTGGGAGATGCCCTGGGGAGGGAAGGTCTCCTGTGAAGGCTACAGAAAAGTGGGCAGATACAAAAGCTTGCTCTGAACTCTGTCCATCCTTGTCCCGTTGTTTGTTTGTTGGGTTTTTGTTTGGGTTTTGGTTTTTTTTTTTTTTTTTTGAAGAGAGTCAGTAGCCCTGTACAGCCCCATGGCACCCTGGCATGCTGGGTACCACCATGCCAAGGCAGGGGATGCGGTACGGGGGGGGGGGGGGGGGGGGGGGGGAGAGGGGGGGGGGCAGACACAACAATGGGAGCATCTCCCCCTCCACCGCAGCACAGTCAACACAAACCACACTCTCCTCTTCCTCTCCATCAAAAATAAGATGACACCGGCCAGGCAGCAGAGCCCAAAGGGTCCCCTGCATTGGGAGGGTGGTGCTGGCAGGGCAAGGCATGAAACTGAGCCAGCGATTTCCTCCGGGGAGTGGAGCGGTGAGGAGGGGGGTACGGCTGGGGGGGTGGGGGGGATGGCAGGAGAGGGAGAGACACCGGGTTATCAGAGAAGTGTGAAGACAATAATGCAATCTGACATTTCTGAAATGAGACCCCCCGGTTGCCCTGGCAACGGCTCACGTGGGACCAGCTCCCGGGAGACGGCTCCGAGATGTGCTATAAATGATGTTTGATTAGAATTTAAATCATTTAGGCGGAGAGAAGATAGGCCTTTTGTCAGCGCGGGGACCCGCGGGGGTCAGCCACCCAGCAGCTGGCTGGGCGCGCGTCAGCCCCGGGCGGCATGGGGACTGGGGCGAGGGGTCGCCTGGGGGGGCCATTACTCCTGCCCTTCCCTCTGCTGGGGGGGTGCTGACCTTTCCAGCCAGGAGAAAAGGGAGCTTGAGGCCAAACTAAACATGGCGGGGGAGGAAGATGCTGCATCCGAGCCCTGGGAAGGGAGCTGGCATCTCGACAGCATCACCTGAGTTCTGCTTTTTTTCCCCAGCTGGTGCTAAGCCACCAAGATCCTCCCGTGGCTTCCATCAGCTGAGAACCTGGCCCTTGGCTTTTTCAGTGCTCTAATTAAGATAAAAACATTTCAGAATCAATTCTGCCTCCCTAAAAGTTTCCTTAAGGAGCAAGGAATGAAGCATGTTATTACATCCAAGTGGAGTGACCGCCCCAGGAGGGCCCAGGTTGCCTTCAGGGATGGGTCCAGGTTCTCCCCACCACCCGCAGGCCATGGCCCAGGTAAGCTCTCCAACATCCAGCCCTGTTTAGAGGAGCTGTTTGGGGCAGGAATCTCGCTGGACAACTGTACACTAGACATTTCTTGCTCTTTCCAGCTCCTTGATGCACGTAGCGAAGTCCTTTTTGCTGTACAAAGTCTCCCGTGTGATGAAGTATTTTTTTCTGGCTCCAGTGGCTTGGAGGACTTCACGCATGGAGCAACGGAGATTGAGACTGGGTCAGCAGCCGTGGTTTATGTTCCTGTCATGCCAAAACCGCAGTAACTGGGTTTATTGAAGGAGGTCTCCAGGTGGTGGTAATGAAATGCAGGAAAGTCAGCTGGGGTGCAAGGTCTTTGCTGCAGCCTCCTGGTGCAAAGGGGTTGTAGTTCGCTCTGGTTGTCAGCTGCCAAGGACACCACTCAGATTAAACCAGTCTTGCTCATCCAGTTCCATTAGAAGATGACATAAAAGCATCTGGACCTTCTTCTGAGGTGAGTGGTGTGCAGGGATGGCTACCATCAAAGCCAGGAGGCAACCCTATTTCGGGAAGGCTGGCTCCTTGGAGAAGGCTCCTGTGCTGCCACGCTCTTGGTGCCTACCCGCAGGAGATGCCTTGGGCGCATTGGGTGGGGGCTTCTTGAGCAACAGTTGCTGGTTCAGGTATTGGAGGCTGATGGAGGCTGGGAAACGCTCCATTAGCTGGGCATGGGAGCTCCATCACTCTGAGCCTGACCAAGATGCTTTGCCAGCCGTCCTCGAGGAGGAACCCAGTATTAACTCCTTCCACCGAGCATCCTGCAGGAGAAGCCATGTGTTTGCTTTAATATAAACAAGACTGAGCCCTGGCCTGAGACTGAGGGAGGAAGAAAAGTGGCTGGTTTCCCAGTTGGTGGGGGAATGGCGTTAAAAGCAACCCAGCAACTGGGCATAGACTTTCTTCTCAGAAAATTTTTAAATAGCTTGCGCTTTAATGCCATGGTTTAGGTTCAATGAATCTTTAGAGCTTGCTTTTCAACTTCCCGAAAATGCCATCTGATCATGAAATTAGAGCTAAACTAATAAGTCTCAACAAATATTAATCTAATGAATTTAACTTCTTTCTGTTTGTGGACCAGCAAAGAGGGAATTGCAATGTTCTCATATGTATTAATTATCTGAATGTATTCAACAAACCTTTCCTGACCGCTCTAATTGTGCGGCTTGGTCATGAATATTCTAACTCCAAGTCTTGTTTCTGGGTTGTGATCACCCTATAAATCGAACTACAGTTGCCCGTTGGTTTGGGCAAAGAATTCAGCCGAGGGGAGCATGGGTCTTGCGTGCAAGCTCTGAGCTTTGGTGTGGGCTTTACATTTTCTGACAGTCTTTCGTCTCGGATGGACTCTCTGAATGTCTGCAGGATGAGCTGGGTGGGAGGAAAAACGTTGCAGAGTGAATCGGGTTTCAGATCTGCAGGTTTCTTTGTGTTAGCCAGGGTGAGGGATGCGCAGGGCTCAGCTTGGTGGCTGGGAGATGCTCCTTGACACCTCTGCGTGGTTTTGGTGAGCGTCACTGCAATTATAAAATCACTGATGAACATCTACGGTGTCTCCAGTGAAGTCTGTGGCATTGTACTGAGTTGCTGGGTCGCTGGCTTAGTCGGTAAATATTCTAGTCACAGTGGTGTTGAGGTATTCCTTAAACGCGCAGCACAGCTCTCATCCAGGCAGTGTGGTGTTTGGGCTGCTCCCCAAATTACACGAGCAAGCTGGGAGCTTTGCCAGCAGCAAAATCACTGGTCCTGTGCTTGTGCACAGCCACGGAGCCAGCGTAGCCATGGGGGGGGCAGGTGGGTCAGACCAGGACCACAAGAAACCCAGTCAGCTGGGGTCGTCCCCCTCATGGCTCTGCCTCTGCAAATGGAATGGGCTTGGGAAGCCAGGGGCTTGCTGGGCAAGGCTCCTGCTTGCTTCCTTGAGGGGCAGAGTGGTGCTGCTTCTCACTGGGTGGGAGCATTATTTTAATTAATAGCTGCTTTGCTCAGCTTTGGAGCATCTCTTCTGGGAGGACACCTGGGTGGGTGGCAGCACAGCTACCCTGGTGCTTGCGAGGCTCTGGCAGGGTCCAGAGGGCTGGCACCAAGGGGCTCTTGGGGTTGGATTTTCCTCCTCCAGCCCATCCTCTGGAATTTGTGCACCCCCTGCTCGGGAAGAGGGGCTGGTTTGGCTTTGCAGGCAGGTGATGTGCGGTGCTGGGAGGCATGTGAGCAGGAGATGCTGTGCAGGGCCAACTCTGGGCCCCAGCTGCGGTGCTGGCAGCGAGACCCCTGTAATTGGCACATATGCTGCAAGTGCAAACACGTTACAGGAATGGGCTTGTCATCGGCAGGTCTGTGCCCGCCGTGCTGGGTGGGAAGGTGTCCTGCAGCTCTGCATGCCTGTGTCACCCTGTGCACACTGGGTTAGAGCTGCTGCACGTCTCCAGACCCGATGGTGGAGGTAGTCAGCAGAAAAGTCAGTGTTGTGGTGTGCAGGAGCCCAGCGCCTGCCCTTTGCTTGCTGGACCATCACTGGCTCCAGCAGGCTGATCTGAGCATGCTGAGGGTGGAGGCTGGACAAATGTGTTGCTTTTTAAATTAGCACTGGATTGATTGGGTTTGTAATAGGGAGCTCTGAGTGGCAACCAGCACCCAGAAGGCTGGCTGTCCTCTTGCATTGCCCAGGTGGAGATGTGCAGGGCTCTGGAATGGGCCTTGCTGATGTCCAGCCCTTGGAGGCTTGTGGAGCATGGGGTGGGTGGGTTTTAATAGGGACTGGCTGTAAAACGGGGATCCTGAGGCTCACTTTACAGTCAGTGCCTCCACACAGAGCAGGAGCATCAGGACAGGCAGGGTAACCTGCCTCTGGTTTGAGCGCTCAGTCCAAGGGTTTGGGTCCACCATGGTGGCGGGGGAAGGATGCTCAGGCCCTGCCTCTCCTCTTGGGGGCTATTCTGATGCTCTGTAGGCTCAGAAATGCCTCCTGCATCCCTGTTCCCCTGCCGTGGGCGGCTGTGTGCTGCCCAGGGCCGATCAGGCAACCTGGGTGCTCCCTCACCAGGAGCAGCACCAGGCACGAGGAACCCAGGAGAAATGACCCTTCTCAGCAGACTTGCAGCTCGGTGAAGGATGCAGAGACAACTCAAACCACTGTGGGTTCCCATTGCAAGGCCCCTCTGGGTGCTCACTTAAAGCTGCAGTCCCCAGTTCGCCACCCCACCTTTAGATGAAGCCCCTTCTGTCACCAATATGCTTACCCTGCTGCCTTCCACCTGTGTTGTCCTGAGCTGTTATGCTCAGCTGGAGTGGTGGCGTGGCAGTTTTAAATGCACTATACATTGAAGTCCTCTGCCACCGTGTCCTGGGCAGGTCTGCCCAGCTGGCTACAGATGTGCTGCTCCACGGAGAGCTGTTCCCTCCTCTGAGCAAGGGCAAGAGTCACCCATCAGTCCTCCTGGGGAAACAGCCTGGCAATTAAATCTTGAGATTCCCTTTGACAGTGTTTGGAAACACCTCCCTCCCTCCAAATCAAACCACTTGGCTGGGCAGTGAATAAGGGTTAATCACAGGCAGCTTGCCCTGCAGCTGGATGGGACTCAGTTAATTGTGGTATTTCAGTTGTGGTATTTCAATTCAATCATGCCATCGGAGCTCCTCCTTATGGTAATTTCTCCTGCCCCTTTTGTTAGTGCTGGTGCAGGTTGCTTCCCACCCCCAGCACTCCTGGAATATCACTGGAGGCATTTTGCTTTTCCTTCTCCCTGCAGCCAGACTGGGTAGGGGGACAAGCCTCAGCCCTGTGCTGGGGGACAGGCAGGCTCCTGCCCTGGTGCCAGAGGTCCTGCAGTGGATGTGGTGGCTGGCACAGGCCAGGGATGCTCTGCAACACAGGGATGCTCTTCTGCACCCTCCGGCTCCTGGAATTCCACCTGCCTTGTGTGACCAAACCATGGGGTCGTTTGCTGGTTCAGGGCTGTGCCCTCAGCCGAGGAATACAAGCCATGATGTCTCCTTGTTCTCCTGCACATCTCCCGCTCTCCATCCTGTGCAGAGGGCTGTGAAACCTGCTGGGTGGGAGTGTGGGAGAGACAGGAGAGAGTCAGTGGCTGCACATGGTCTCAGGCCGTGCTCTGCTCTAGTACAACATCTCCAGGCTGCTTTAGGGTGCTCCTCCTACAGCATTCAGCCTGCTTCATGCAAACACTTGAAATGCAAGATTTCTAGCCTGGCTCCTGCTCTATTTCCCTTGGAGGCCTAGAGCCTTCCTGCCCTCCCTGCAGGATGTGAGACCCCTCAGTGGGGAGAGGTATGTCTCTGTTCATTGATGCTCCCCTATGCTGGTGGGGCCCAGGACGCTCCTCTGGAATTTGCAGCCCCCCTGCCACAGGGCAGGTCCATGTGCTGATGAGGAAGACTTCAACCTGTGTCCCCAGGGGTCGGCATGGCAAGTGTGTCAGAAGTGGCTTTGGTAGCTTTGATAAAGCTCTTGGTTGTGTATTGCCCAAAATGCAGCAGTCTTCCTATGGGAAGTCATGATGAAATTCTCCAGGAAAGGTGTCCTTTCTGGTCCCCGATGCTGGCCTTGCAAGCCACCAGCTTTCCCTGGGAACTCCTCTTACCAAGACAGTTGCTTTTTGGTGGGACCAGGAGGAAAAAGTAACTGGGTTTGGTTCGGATCAGAAATGAACTGAACATCATCTGCAACGAATCCCCCACCAAGCTTTAAGTCACTTGACAAAAATGCCAAACATTTTTTTTTATTATTTGTTTGAGGATTTGGGTTTGTGGTTTTGGGTTTTTGGTTTTTTTTATCTTGCAGCACCTTGCTTTCAGCTCATCCCACCCCTACAGCACAGGGTCCCTGGAAATGTTTCCCTGGAGTACCACCTACACCAGCCCCTGTATCCTCCTGGGGTGTTGGTCCCTGGCAGAGCATCAAGTAGCAGCTTCCTGAGCTGAAGTGGCCCGAGGTAATAAAGATAGATACAGAATGGACATAAAACTAAATATATTGCTGCATCTGATTAAATCTAATTATTTTTGGCAAATATTAATGTTCCAGCAGGACTGTCACAGGAGCCACTTCAGCACTCATTGAAATATTTTTTTTTTCCTTTTAGATCTTCAGTTTGATATTTAAAATGCCCACCCATGTCTGGTTATCCCTCCATGGGAGACGCCACCTGGGGCTGGGAACAAGGATGGGGAGAGGCAGCCCTTGTCACCTCCCTCTGCCCTGCAACACCAGCTGCTCCCCTCTTTCCTTGCTGGCCACATGGGCACAGCGGGGGAAGAGCTGCATTTGCACCCCAGCTATCATTTGAAGTGTCTGCTAAGGCTGGGCTGGCTGCGGAGAGGGCTTTCCCAAGGGGAAAACAACCATGCAGGGAGCTGGAGGGATCAGCAGCTTGGTTTTTAATGCAAACCTCTTGACTTTGGGAAGGGGAGCTGCTGGTTGTGGTGGGCTGGCTGTAGAAAAACCTGATCCTTGGCAACTGCCACAGATGCTGGGAGATGATGCTGTTGCACTGGTGTAACCGTGTTACACAGCAGCTTTCCCAGCATCACGACTTCAAAGAAGCTTTCTATCTTGGAGAACTGCCTCTGCTTGGACACAGTGGGGCCAAATCCAGCACAAGTGCTGGGGAGAGGACCTGGTGGGCTAGAAAAAGGGCAGCCTCCAGCTTGGCTTGTGGGGGGAGCTGGCAGTGGTAGAGGAAGCACGTTGGAGGCTGATGGGGATGCGCCGTGGGAGAGGGTTTGCTCGGTTATAGCACATGGTCCTACTGCAGCTGGGGAAGTGGCTCTGTGCTCCTCCGATCTGCAAACCACCTTCGCAGAGAGGAGAGGTCCCAGCTCTGCTTCCAGGAAGGCTTCGATCAAAGCACAGGGAGCCGGGAGCCGCTGCTGGAGTCAGCGGCTGGCAGCCTCTGCATCTCCCTGGACCTTCTCAGCTTGGGTTTGCAAAGTGCCAGAGCCTGTGACCTCCCACCAAGACTTTGATCCTTCTTGCCCATGACGTCTCCAGGAGGAGGAACAGCCATCTTCCCCCTTTGTTCGGCTCCTCACAGCTGTGGCTCCAGCGAGCAGCAGCGCAGAAATGACTGATGGCAGGGAGGGAGGCGATGCTGGACGCCGGGATGCCCGGGACAGTCAGGGACCAAGTGGATGGGCTTTGCTGCGTCGTTCCTCTTACCGGCTGCTGAACTGAATGAAGCTCTTCTGCTCCCAGTATGGCTTTCATCTGATGTCCTTTTCCCAAAATGAACCTCCGGTTAACACTTTCCACACCCTCAGCAGCAAAGCGACAGCGGCTGTCAAATCTATCTCCTGAACCCTCCTGATTTTTTTTATTTTTTTTTATCTCCAGACATTTGCTGCTTTCCCTTGTATTAATGGAGGCATCTTCCATCACCAAAAAGCCTCCAGGGCAGAGGCAAATGGCATCAATAGCTCTGCAGCCTGTCAGGAGCACATGCCTGCCGGAGAGCACTGGGAGGAGGGACAGCGTGACATGGGGAGCAGATGGGGCCAGTCCTCTTCCATCACCCCTCGCCAGCAACAGCCTCAGCCGGTCAGTGCCTCTCAGTCCAGATGGGGCTTTCCCCACCCTCGCCTTGTGCTGCTTGCTCTGACCCTTTGGCACTGTATCCTTCCTGCAGTTCTATCCCCATTTTCCCCTTTTCTCCTGTAACATCTCCCCTCTGTGCACAGCTGCAGCCCTGGCTGGCCCAGCTCTGTGCCTTTTGCTCCATCTCCCCCTTGCTCTTCAATATTTAGCGTGGGAGCCCAGGTTTGGGCTAGCTGGTGCTTGAGGAGCATCATGCAATAGCAGAGCATAGCGGTGATTGACTTGGGGATGCAGTGAGCTGGGGTGAAAGGTGGTACAGGGTGGAGAGGAAGAAGAAAGTGGGTGTCTTGCCAAGAAAACCCACTTATGCAATTGTCTACAGCTTGAGAGGAGAAATACCTTCATTTCTCTGTGGGAAACCAGAAGATGGCTCCATGTTGCTGCTGCCTCAGCAGCAGAGCTGTTGGGTCCTGCTGAGACAGCTGTGTGTGTGAGGAGGTGTGAGACTGGGGTGGCTCGGGGTGTGTGAGGGCCCACAGCTGGTAGGGGCATACAGAGGTGGGACCAAACACTGATTTCTTCAGCAGGGTCTGCAGGAAGATAACCTGGAGCTCAGCAATCTGCCAGGCACTGATCCTGCTGCCCCTCTGCTGTGGGTGATGGGGACCTGGGGGGGTGGCACAGAGGGGTTCTGGCTGCTTGGTTGTGCCAGGGGAACAGAAGATCTCAAAAAAAAAAAAAAAAAACAAACCCAAAAAAAACCCAACAACAAAACCAAAAAAAACCCACCCACCCATGCCAAAGTATGTTTGGATAGCCATGCTTTGCTACTGCTCTATGCTTCCCAGCTCTCTTCCAGCTGAGGAACACTCCTCAGCATCTCCCACCTGGTTTTCCCTGGGCACAGGGGCTGAGATCATGCCACAGCCAGCATGCCTGGTGCAGGGCTGCAGAGGATCCAGGAAGCCCGGCGATAATAAACAACCAGTTAGTGAAGCTGTTTTGCCAAATTTACACCCGTTCCCAGCAAAGGGAGGGGGGGCAGGAGCCACGGCTGCTCCCCCTTGATGGCGGCATCTATCACCGTGTATAAATGGCCGTGCTCTAGGAGGTATCGAGCGGCATTTGCAGAGAAGGTGCTGGCTGTGTCACACACACACACCCTCCATCGTCCATCACCCAGCCAGGGACGGCACCGGCATCAAGTGTGAAGAGCTCAGGGATGCTTTGATAGCGGCAGGATCTGGCCCAGGGCTCTGCCTGCCTCCCTCCCTGCCACAGCAGCCAGAAGGTGACGAGGGTGACGGGTCCATGCAGGACACAGGTGGATGGAGGCTGGGCAGCGTAGCGAGGGGCTTCATGGCACACAGCCTTTTAAAGGGAGTTTTAGGGCAGCTGCTGCCAACTTTGCAGAGCCCCATGGGAGCGGGCAGGCAGCTGAGGCAGCAGCAGCATCGCTCCAGCTCTTTGCTTTTCTTCAAAGCCATAGTGCCTCCTTCTGTCTTCCAGCACTTGTTTTGTCTCTGTTCCCATCTCCTCTTTGCACGTACCATTCGAGTGGCTCTTGTTTATTTATTTTCTCTAACAGTATCAGGCTACAAGTGGCTGAACAGTTAAAATGAACACCATCAAGCTTCTTTTTCTTTTTTCCTTTTTTTTTTTTTTTTTTTTTTTTTTCTTCTGCACCCCCCCCCTCTCCCCTACATTCACTCTGGAAATAGGGATCTTTGCTCTTCTCTAGCTGGGTTCCCAGAGCTTGGGGTCTGTCCCCTTCCCTCTGTCCCCTGCTAAGCCCGTTGACCAAACATCAACCAAATTCAGTGAATGGGGAGAGGCCTTAAAATGGGGTGCTCCCCTGCCTTTGGGGGTGGCAAGCAGGTGCAGAAGATCCTTTCATGTCTTCACAGAACTCTAGGAGAAGCGAAGTGACTGCTTCTGCTGGGGGAGCAGTGCTGGGGATGGGTGGCCACCACTCCTGTGGCTGGAGGACCTGGCTCTTCTGCTCATGCAGATAGGGGAAATCAAATTTTGAGGCACCGGGCAAGGATTTGTGTGGATCCCACTTATTGTGTTGTGCTTCTAGTGCTTTCCTCGCTTTGGCTTGAAATCCCCCACGTTCCATCCTGCTGGGATGGAGATGGCCGAGTTCTGCTCCCACCTTCTGCAGGAGGTTGTGCTCTTCTGGACTTGCGATGGGAACCAGGGTAAGTTCTGTACTGGTCCTGGGAGCACAGGGTGGCCCTGAAATGTGACTCCTGGCTGGGCTGCAGGGTCACATGTGCTTCAGTGGAGATAGGATGGGGTTTGCAGCTTGAAACCATCCCTGGGGTGTGATGGATGCTGACACACGTTGCTGTGGCCCTGAACTTTACCTGCACTATATAAATCCATATCCACACATTACAGATGGATTAGGAATTAATTAATGCAGCTGGGTTCCTCAGAGTTTAGTCCTCAGAAGTTAAACTGACAAACTTCAGGCAAAAGAAAAGGTTATTTCCCCCTTTTTGAACTATTTTTCTGCTGCGCTGGCAACCCAAGCATCCCAACAGCAGAGCACCCTGGAGCCAGCCTGCCCCAAACCATGTGGGAACGTGACAGATCTTCCTCCTCTGGCCAGGCTGAACATGGAGCAAATGAGGGAAAACCAAATGAGATTGCAATCAATCCTTTTGTAATCTGTGGGGTTAATAGAAACATCACAGCTGGATTATAAAGAAATACATAGCATTGCCAAGCCAAAGCTTTATGAATTAAGTCCCCTCCCTGCCATTTCTTTCTTCTCCCCCTTGCCCCAACAAATAGAGTGGCTCCACAGCCACAATATTTTAATACACTCAAAATTAAGTGATTCCTGAGTATGGAGCGTGTTTAGGAGACAGCGGTAGGCGGGAGCCAGCTGTTGAAGTAAACTCCAGCCCGTTAATCCAGCGCTGCCTCACTGCAGCTCAGAGCATGGGGCAGAAACTGTGCCTGGTGCTGCTGGGCTGGGGCATCGTACCGGAGGGGGCAGCTGCCCCCTAAGCCCTCTGTCAGCTGCAGGGCTTTTGTGTGATGGAGCCCAGCACAGGTGTGAGCCTCTCACCATGGCCTCGGGGTTGGTTTGGGAATCACTGTGGGGTGATGCTCCAGCCCAGTTCCACAGCAGGCATGGGTATAAGACCCGGTCCATTGCTGGGGTAAATGGGGTTTTGGGGCTGGGGGAGCATCCCCAAAGTTGCCCTGGCATCACGCAACCACAGCGCACAGTCCTTGTGCCCCGCATCTCAAATCTTGGGGCTCCCCAGCTGCAGGGGGCTTCCAGACAGGTACGTGGGCTGGGGTGAAGGATGCTCCGAGCTGCTTCCCACCTCGTGCCACCTCTCCCGCCCGGTGGTGGCTGAGCATGCTCCATCCCCATCCTCCCCCACGGCTTTCTTTCCTCCTTCCCTCACAGCTGCTTTCTCCTTCTGCTCCTGCTCCCCTCTCGCTCCCTCCACTCTGCCTCAGAGACATACATAACTCTCCCGTGAAATATATACAGTGTAAATATATAAAAAGCCGGCGTTTGCCTGCTGCTTATGTATTCATGAAATAGTAAATAAATTTTATGGGATAATGTGAAGGCTGCCAGGGAGCAGGAGGATGAAAACTAACCCCTAATGAGCCTCCGTGTCAGTTTGGCACACTCGGGATCGATCTGCCGCTTCCATTTAGCGCCCGAGTGTGGGGGTGGAGGAGGCGCTTCCTCAGCGTGGCCCCAAGCATCACTGGTGCGACGCCTTGGTGATGGTCGCAGGGTCACAGGCTCAGCCGAGGGGGATGGTGATGGTGGGGTGGGGGGGAGTGGGCTGTGAGGGGCTTGGTCTGGATCAGACTGAGGTTTGGGAGGATGCAAAATGGTGGGACATGGGGGTGCCTGGGGAGGGGAGGTTCAGGCTTGCGTGGAGAGGAATGCAGGGAGGGATGCAGGAAGGGATGCAAGTTTGCAATGGGAGGGATGCAGGCTTGTGTATGAAGGATGCAGGCAGGTTGCAGGCTTGCACAGGATGCCAGGTTGCAGCACGGATGCTGCCCTTGGCAGGCAGGCAAGCAAGGCTGGTGAGAGGGCTGCAGAGGCAGGGGACAGCCAAGTCAGAGCCAAGCATCATCTTTCCTGCTATGGCTGCTGATTTTGGCCAGGCAGGCAGACCAGCTCAGGAAGGTTTGGGCTCCATCCTTCCACCAGGATGCTCCCCTGGTGAAAGGCAGCTGCTGGGGCTTGCTGGTGAGACTGGCTGGAGGAAGGGCTGAGCAGAGCTGGGTTTCCTCTCTGCAGTTTCTCAAGGCCTGCAGTTGTTCCTGCGCAGCACCAGCTCCCTCGGGGATGGAGGTGGGTGAAGGCTGCCCCAACCACTGGCACACTGTGGGGCTCCCCTTGTTCCCATTATCCCATCCTGGGACGAGTTAAGGGGGACACAGGGTGTGGGGAGCACTGCAGAGAAGAAGGTCTGGGTTTCACCATCCCAATGACTTGAGCTTTGGGAGGACCCACAAAAGCCAGCGAGACCCTGGGCACCCTGCGGCCCCGTGGGGCTCAACCTTCCAGCAGGGTCTGCCCCGAGATGGGAAGGGGGAGATGTGTTTGGGGGGCTGCGGGTGGAGAGCAGCGAGGGTTGCTCCGGTGCCAGGTCTCCCACTCCCATCTGCAGCAGCAGGTGAGGTTTTGGGGTTATTCAGGGTATGAGAGGGCCTGTCTTTTGATTCAGTATTTGAGGAGTAGTGTTGTATTTCATGTAGAAAAGCAAGAAGAAAAGAGTGCATACTTCCAAAAACCTGGAGACATGATGACTGCTAGACAGCTCTGCACACTGCAGAGCTTAGAAATAATAATATGGGGAACCCACCTGCACCCAGGGAGGATTTTTAGGGGTTTTGTAGCTAAAAACCAGCCTGGGTCAAAAAGAAAACAGAAATGTTGGTTTGGTTAATGTGCTCAACCGCTTGCAGATCAGCAAATGTGGCAGTGCCATCTCGGGTGCTGCGCTGCAGCCTCGTCTGCCCAGGTATCACAGCAAAATTTAAGGCTGATCAGTTGTTTTGGGAATACGAAGGGGTCTGAGAAATATTTATATCCATAAATATGTTGAGGCTTTATCCTCTTTGGTGCATCCACTTTTGAAGCCACCTTTGGGTGCAGCACGTGAAAGTCCAGCAGGAACCACAGGATGCAAGATGCTGAAGCTGGTGGAAATTTGGCACCAGATGGCTTTTCCATGGAGAATTGTTGATTTGAGGGAAAAGAAACATTTCCCAGCAGAGGGGTTTTGCCGGCTCCTTAAAAAGTGTAGTGTTGGGTTGGATGCCGCAACATTTCCCCTCCGTTGTCGCCCACTGTCCGCTGTCGTCTTTGCAAGGCTGAAGTAAGCCACGGGGGCACAGCAGCTTTGGTAAAGTCACAACGTTTGGAGGACTCAATGGGATGTTTCATTCCCGATGGCCACCCTCACCTAGAGGGGAGCTGGAGCCTGGATCTCCAATGCTTTTCGTGCCTCCTTGTGAGATGCCTCTTGCAAACCACTCGTTCAGCACCAGGCCTCAGCCCCACACGGCATCAGCTCCTTCCCCCAGTCCCTCTGATCCCACCCATGGGTGCTGCCAGCTGTGCCCATGGGTGGGACCAGCCCCGGGCACTGTTGGCTCCCCTTGCTGGCACAACTCCCCAGCCCCAGCCCTTCCCTCCCATGACGCCTCTTCCCTCCCTCCCCCCTCGTTATTTTTTTTATGGAGGGAATGAGATGGAGAAGTAAAAATTATTAACCCCGAGGTCAGCACTGGCTGCCTCATTCCTCTCTAGCTTCAAGCACTTTCTCCCTCATCTGTTTCACAGACAGTGATGTTCGGCTCAACACATTTGCATATACTTATTGCATTTTTTTAGTCTTTATCTATTTATTTATTTTGAAAGAGACAGAGCTGCTCTTGCCTCTTTTTTTTTTTTTTTTTTTTTTTTTTTTTTTTTTCTCCTTCCTGTGAGCTTTCACCAGCCGCTATTTGGGATTTGATTCCCCTGTCGGCACAGCTCACTGACGGAGGCAGGGGAGTGCAGGACCTGCATGGTGCTGGGTGGGATGTTCTCTTCCTCCCACCTTGATTTCACTGCCACTTTATCTGTGTTTTCCCTATAGAATGGCCGTGTTGCCTGCTTTGGCTGCTGGAGGAACAGGAGCACGGTGGAGGATGGCTGTCGGGGACGCATCCATCTCTCACTTCATGGTGATGTTTCCCCCAAAGCACTGGTGGGGAAGGGGGGAAGGGCAGTGGGAAGCTCCCGGTGGTCTCACACTTGTCCATAGCAGGGTGGAGATGGAAAAACCCTTGCCATTTCCGAGGCCTTTCCCAGGCTTTCCACAGCAGTTGTGGCCAAGCACAGCTGGATGCAAAGGGAAGGACCAGCCAGCTCCTCCAAAGCCATCAGCACGTGACAAAACCTGAAGCTTCATTTAGGCATTTAGCAGCACCTCCAGGCTCAGCATCCACCTTCCCTTCAGCACAGAGAAGCCTTTCTCCACTCATCCACTCCAAGAAATACTAGGGCGGGGGGGGGGGGGGGGCCGGGAATAAATAAATAAATAAATAAGCATGTTAAATCTTAAGCTCAGCATCTCCAAAAAATCACTTGCAGATACTCGTAATGGTCCGGCAGCTATTAGAGGCGCAAGAAGGGAAGGGAAGGAAATGAATGCCGGGTGAGAAGAGAAAATTCATAGCCCCGCTGATACGCCATGATAAATAATTATGAGTTATTAATTTTAAATTACATCTTTAATGCGTTGCATGATTTTAATTCCCACCACAGTATTAATATAGGGACTCTGGGTTTGATTAATTTAAAGCGGAACAGAAAGGTGTCGATTCCCAGGGCTGCCAGGGACCTCATGGGGCTGCGCAGGGAGGGGGTTCACCCCGGGATGGGCACCGGGATGGCTGCTCCTGCATGGCAGTACGGAGGAGAGCAGCCACCGATGGGGTGCAGTTAGCAGGGTGGATGACAGCTGGGTGTTTCAGAGCCCGCAGCTGCCTTGTTTTGGAGCCAGGGCCAAGGGGAAGCTGTGAGTTCTGCTTTGTGGAGGGGAGAGCATCACCGATAGGTTCAGAGAGACGCGAGCACCAATCCTGCATCCCACCCAGCATCCCCCCAACAGCTCTCCGCCAAGGCAGATGAAGGCCACCAGATAGCATCCCTTAACCACTTTGTCCCAAGTCCTTATTAACAAAACTAAAACAGGCATCGTCATCACTGACAGCTGCTCGCCACGTCCACCCGCACCCTCCCACTGCAGGGACCCCCCCCACCACCACTCTGCTGGGGCCAGGAAGCTGCTCTAAGTTTGCTTTCAGAGTAAACTTCCCCTAAGTGTGACAATCGCTTTAGCTTCCCAGCGAGGATTTACCGGGCTTCTGTTATCTCTTTGAAAGTCGGAGTTCTCCAAATGGGCATGAGAGAGCAGCCGGAGAGGTCAGAGCCAGTTAGGCTGCACAGCCGTTCAAAGCCCCCTTCCAAGCAGCATTAAAGACGGGATTAAGTCTAAGAGGGTTATGGAGGGAGGAGTAAAACAGCCTTGTCCTGCACACAGCGCCGAGATAAGGCTCTGTTCTCTAGGTGTGAACTCCCGCGTGTGCAAGCCCAGACACTCCGGGGTTTGCGGCAGAAATTGGAAGGATAATACCAGAGGCGGGGGGATCAAGCCGGAGCTGAAACAGCCCCCTCGCAGGCAGTGGGGTGGGGTGGTGCCGCTCGCAGCCGCCCCGCTATTTATAGGATTTGTTAATCCAGGGAGCGATGGCACAAGCAGCCTGATTTTCCACTTGTTCGGCCCCAGCGCGGGCCGTGGGAAGGCATGGGGTCGGGAGTCCCTGGGTGGGGGGCTGGGTGCTGGGGTGGGGGGCACCCAGAGCCCCCTGCTCCCATCCTGCCTCCTTGGTGAGCAAAAGGAAAGGTTGGGGATGGGTCCGGAGATGAGACCGGGTCAGATGTTGTCCTGAAACATTGCACTGTCCTGCTGCATCCTTGGTGGCTGACATGTCAGTGTTAGCGTGACTCAGAGTGCTACCCCCGCCCCAGGGCCAGGGTTTTCTGTCCCTTTCCCCTCTCCCAGGGCTGGGACCAGGTTTGAAAGGCTTCCTGCATCCTCCTGCATCTTTCCAGATGTGGGAGCCCGATGTGGTTCTTCGTGCCCTGTGTCTCCCACTGCCAGTGAAGAGACACAACCCCAAATCCTCGTGCAAGGAGTGGGTTTGCTCGGTTGGGGGCTGCTGTGCTCTCCCCTCTGGCCCCTCCGCTTTCATCCTCCTCTGCTTGTTTTAATACATTCTCTCACCTAATGGTGCAGCAGCTTCTGGGTGATGCTGAGACCTGCCCAACTCGTGACAGCTCTGTGGTCCAAGCCCCAAAAGCTGGTGGGCAGAGGGGGCACAGGGAGAGCAGCTTCCCCCCGCTGGACACCCCCAGCCAAGAAATCAGACATGGAGCATCCTCTGAGGTCACTGACATATGTCCTAGGGGACAGCCCCACATGTCCTTGGGGACAACCCCTGCGTGCCTGTGCGGGCTCCGGAGGTGGCATTTCAGTGCTTACGCTAAACCCAGGGATTATGCTTGGCAACCAAATTCCTGGGGTTTTGTTTGGGTTTTTTTAATCAATAGAAAATATTGGCAGGAATTTTCTAGACTTTGGGGATTTTGCTGGGAAATAATCATCCTCAAAACGGTCCCTTTTTCCCCAGGTGGTGATACTGGTGCGGGTGGTGTTAAATGCCGATGGTTTAATTTTGTTATCTTGAGACAAGAGTGTCCAAGAGGTAGTTACAAAGTGCTTTTTTGGGGGTGGTAATTCGTCATATTAGCCCCCAAAGTGGCCATGATGCACAGAGCGGTGCCAGTAACCTCCAGACTGGCCCATCCCAGCACCGAGGTGTCTGAGCTGGATGAAGGGACGTGGCCAAGGCCATGTGGGCGGGTGGTGGCAGAGCAAAGCTCCTCTTTCCGAGCTCTTCAGCTCCTCTTCCTCAGCCCATCGCACCCTCTGCCTTGGTGGATTTGCTTCCCTCCACTGATGCTGCAGAGAGCCCATGAGTCTGCAATCAGCCACCGTTAATTACCACTGTGCCACTCCTTGGGCAGTCCCTTGGCAGCAGCACCACCCCTATGGAAAAGGTAACCTGTATCCCAGGAGGAGACCGCGGTGACGGGCTTTTCCTTGATGTTCATCCCTGAAGTGGCTGAATGTTAATAGTTTTATCCATCTCACAGCATGGCTGAGAAGTAATGCTATCATGCCACTGGGGAAACTGAGGCATGGAGACAGCCATGCAAAGCTGCTGATAGTAATGCTCAGAGCAGACCCTCCACTGGCAGTCTATGATCTTTATGGGTCCCTTCCAACTTGAGATGTTCTGTGATTTCAGTAGGGGTGCAGGCACGGGATGGGGATGGAACATGCTGTGCCGGCTGCCTTTACTGCCCCAGCCCCTGAAAACTGCCAGCAAAAGGCCCGGCCAAGGGGGATGCTCCTCACCAAGCACCCACCAAGGGTGGTGGTCTCACTCTGCCTCATTCCCAGCACGCTTTGTTTTGCCTTCCCACCCCCAGTGGGGTTTTGCAGCCCCTGGGACCTGCTGCCGGCAGAGGCAGTGGGAATTGAGTGGGATTTGAGCCTCTCCCAAGTACAGTGTTTGTGCTTTTCCTTTATTGGCTGGGTCCCGAGGCTGCTCTCCGAAGAGCCAAGTGACAGTGTTATGTCTGCACGCTCAGAGGCTGTTAAATTAAACAGTTCAGGGAATTAACTGCATGCCACGAGCTGCAGCAAACCCACTCGCAGCCAGAGATGGCTGGATTTGCTCCTCACCAAAAAAACCTAGGAAAACAACACTAATAAAGAGGGATAACAAAATCCCTGCCTGCTGCACGGAGGCTTTTAATTCTTATTTTGCCTTTTTTTCTGTATTTTTCCAGGTTTGAGGGTTCTGTGGTCAGGACGCTGCTCCCTCAGGGGGTCCGGTGGCTGAGATGGGGCTGCCCAGAGCCACAGCTTGGCTGGGTCACTGGCTGGTGCCTCTCTGTTCCTCGGAGGCTGGGAAGGGATTTGCCAGCCGGCTGGCAAGCAGGAACGCTCTGGGCTCAGCCACGAGCTCAGCCCAAGGTCAAAGCCTGGCTGGGTCTGCCCAAAGGCAGGCAGAGCTCAGTGTGGCCAAGTGCTCGGGGCGGGGTGTTCCTTCCCAAATGTGCCCCGTTGCTTTGGAGCATCACCCTGATAGGTTAATGCAACATCTACCCGTCCCCCAGCTCAGGGCCAGGGACCCTTTCCCTCATCACTCCTGATTTTGTTGACCTCAGTCTCCCATTGCCCTTCCCTGTGCCAAGCAGGAGAGCCCAACAGAGCCCCCAGCACCACCAGCCTCTGCTTCCCACCATGGCTTAGGTGGGTGATGGGGCTTTGCTGTCCATGGGGTGCTGTCCCCTAGAGGCGAGCAGTCCTGCCCCCTCCCCAGGGGCTTGCTCAGTGCCAGTATAACAACTAGGAGCTGCTCTGGGGTTTTTTTTTCATCTTCTCTAGCAGCTGCTCAGCCAGCCTCTGGCATGGCATTGCAACAGGAGCGCTGTGCAGAGGCCTGGGTGGTGGAGGGAGGATCCCCATTGCTCCTATTCACCACCTGCCCCAAGGCTTTTGGGTGCACAGAGCGTTGCTGTCCTGCCTACCCACAGGGTAGGGAAGCCGGCTAGCTGATAATTTTTTTCTTGCAAGGGAGCTCAGAGGCACTATTCTACTTATATTTTTTGCCCTTTCTCCAAAGACAAAAAATAAACGAGTGATGAGGATGAGCATTTTCACACCCATGAAGCTCACAGAGGGGGTTCTCCAGGGCAGGGCTCAGGGTTGCTTGGGTGCTGTTGCTGTCAAGGGATGGAAGGACTGAGCCCTGGGTGACCTCACCAACACACCTATGTCTTTTTCTGCATCCAGGGGTTTATTGTGATCCCTATCCTATGCACAGCTAAGGATCTCCAAGTATTTTAGGTCACAGGACCCATTGAGCTCCCTGCTTGCTTGCTGGGCACCTAGCCCTGGGCTTGGGATCAATCCCAGCCCGGCCGGAGCAGGCTCCCTCCCCGCACCGCTGTCAGGAGGAAGATGTAGAGCAATCACAGCTCTGTGCTGCAAATATTAATTATCCACTAACTGCTCTCCAGGCAGCCATTAGATCTCAGCTCTCCGACAGCTGTTCCTAGCCGCCCGCCCGAGGGATGCTCCGGAGGGGGAGCAGCCGGGGGTGGCGGGGGGCCAGGAGGGAAGGGGTCCCCATTGCTGCCACCCTCCCGAAGGGTGAATGAGCCAGCAAGGGGAAGGAGGATTTTGGCACCGGCACTTTTCTTTCCCTGAAAAATATTCCTATTCCAGCATTTTGGGGGTCCATCATTCCTGCTAGCCTCCATCGCTGGCACAAGAGGATGAGGAGGGTTTGCTGCTCCAAAGATTTTCACCTTTTCTTATTACTTTACCTCCTGGCTCGCTGAACAGAGTCACAACACCTCGGTGCAATCACTTGCAAACCCCTCATACTCTGGCTCATTTTCCAGAGAGGCAAAATTGTTCCGGTTTGGTCCCATCTCCTTCCTCCCAGCAAGTGGTCGCACTCCCACCCTTATTCTGATGCATCACAAATCTTTCCTATTTTCCTACCTTTTGGACAAATATGGCCTTTTTTTTTCAATTGATTCCCCCTGCCCAGGATGGGAAGCTGTTGGCTGCAGACAAAGGCAGGGCAGCCCACCTCACCTGCGAGGCCGTGTCTGAGGGCAGCTACCCACAGACCCTCTCTGCACTGGGACCCTCCCAGACCCCAACCTCTCCATCACCACGCAAATATTTCAGGCTCCAGTTGCATCAATAAGGTACAAACCCATCTGGGGCACATTGCTCAGCATCCCCCTTGCTCAGTTTCCCCATGTGGGAAGTGGATGCCAAGCATTGCCCAGCCCTTAGTGGGGTGCACTGAGTTTTCAGGGCTCAGCAGGCTGCACACACAGGGATCCTTCCTGGGTGGAAGCCCCCAGCCCACCATATACCCTGCATGAGCATCCCTCCTTGTGCCCGTCTTCCCACAGGCAGAACGGGCAGATATACCAATAAGGAGCTAGTTAACGAAATAAATGAGTGAGGTAGGCCCGTGCACATATAAATCTCTCTGAGAGAACATTTAGACGTTCCATATTTGAGCTGGCTATCATTTAAATTACCACTCTGCCTCCCCTCAACGTAGCCCCTTATTACCGTGTTTTTAATGCTCAGGGCTTAATTGCAATCACTTGCGGGCTCCCCCTCCAAGCTCTTGGTGGAAATTAGCTGCCTCTCCTGCCCACTTATTATCTACCCAACCTGGGAGGCTCCGACGTGGTCCAGGGAGAAGGTCCAGGTGTCTCCAGGGGTTTTCCTGGGCTCCAGGCAAAAGCCCCTTATGATGGGAGCTGCCTGGAGCATTACAAATGATGATTTTTTTTTTAATACTTCTCTCTGGCTGCCTGGGGAATGGTTGAGGTTCAGGGCTAGAGAACATCTAGAGAAGCTGTTGCAAGGAGGAGAGGTCTTCTTCAAGAAGTTGGGCTATGGCGATGGCTTCCACCCTCTTTTCCCCACCATTTATCTTCCCATCCATCCCCCTACTTGGTGCCCTGGGGGGGTTCACTGCCATCTCCCTCTGTTATCTCCAGGAAAGAGAAAGTCACCTGAGCATCCCCGTCTTTGTCTGAAAATAAGAAGGGTTTGTGAAGCACCGAGGTGAGAGTGGGAGTGGGACCAATTGCTGGAAGGAGGGCGATGGGACCAAACTGGAACAATTTTGCTGCTTTGGAAAACGAACCAGAAGTTGAGGATTTGCAAGTGATCGCAGCAAGGTGTTGTGACCCTGGGAACGTGTAACTGTTCAGTGAGCCAAGAGGTAAAGTAATGAGAAAAGGTGAAAAAATATTCAGGGAATAATACATATGTTAAAAAACACTATGTATGTTCATCTCTTGAGGGGGAGGATCCAGAAAGAGCCAAAATTCAGGTCAGCTTTGTCAAAGGGTTCAGTGCAGAGGGAAAAAATAATTTTTCCCCAGAAAAGTGAAAACGTTTGTGTTCGGGCATTTACCAAGGGAAATATTTGCCCATTTCTTTGCAAAACAAGAGGTTTCCTTTACCAAACTCGCCTTAAAAGGCACTGACCCAGTGTCTTTCATGCATGGCCCTGGCCAGCCCCAAAACCTGCTGGAGATGCCACCAGGTCCTGCAGTGACAAGACCAAGGCCAGGCAGCAGGTAGGTGGCAGAGGGCATGAGGACCTCTGGGCAAGGGGGATGCTAGGGGAGGGAGAGGTGGTCCAGGGGTGTCCCAGGGATGCTGAGCCCTGCACACCGGTGCCTGGCGCAGGGAGACGGTGTCAGTAATTGGCAACCTGGGATCGGCTGCCCTTTCTGCGGCGTCTTGTTTAATTGCACTGGCTAACGGTTCAGGGGAAGAGCTGCTCGGGGGCCTTATCTCTGCTTTCACCATTTTTCTTTCTGGGAAATGAAGTTAAAAATCCCTTCACAGCAGCTCCAGCGGAAAAAAAAATTAGTCCCATATCACTATTTAACATGCACTGCTAAAAACTAGATAAACACAGGCCGTCACTTGGAGATTAGCTCCTCACATGACTAAATGATTTATTTAGAAGATTCCTTCTTTTCTCTCCCGCTCTCTTTCTCTCTCTCGCTCTCCCTTTTCCTTGGCTAAGAACATATTAATCAGAAATTAGAGGCAGACCGAAGGATGGAGAACAGTCTGACAAAGAGCAAACGGAGAAGGAAAAGGGGAAAGCAGAGCAAGGGCTGGAGGGAGGAGGGATGGGAACAGGGTAGGGGAGAAGATGGGATGGGGGAAGGAGAGGGGAAGTGGTGGAGGGGGACAAAAAAATGGATAGAGACGGAGATCTAAGAAGAGGGGGGAAAGAGGGCTTGGAAAGAAATGGGGATGGGGGCGATATGCTGGGGGCCAAGCAGGGGAGAGACGACTAAAGCAAAGGTGAAAGGGTGGAGGGCAGGAATGAAAGCGAGGGAAAAATGTGAAGAGGGAGGGAGAAAGAGCCCTAATTGTGTGCGGCAGGAATGTGCAGGGCTTAGCCTGCACCCCGGGGGACTCCTGGCCCTGAATGATTAAGGTACTTATCAGGTGGGGAGCTCCGGAGGGGCGCCGGAGCAGCCCCCAGCCCCTCTAAGCCTCCCTCCCAGCCGGGGCCGGGGGGATTTGTGCCCCCCAGCCTCGCTTTCCCACTCCAGGTGTTGGTGATAAGAGCAGCCCGGCGCTGCTCAGTCCTCGCATCTTTTCTGCCTCCCTGCTCAGGCGTGAAGGGAGGGGAGTGGGGCGTGGGGGGGCCGGGGGGCTTCTCGCTGGGGATTTGCAA
This sequence comes from Falco naumanni, assembly GCF_017639655.2. Taxonomy (NCBI): domain Eukaryota; kingdom Metazoa; phylum Chordata; class Aves; order Falconiformes; family Falconidae; genus Falco; species Falco naumanni. Next base: position 90,852,620 of record NC_054054.1, on the reverse strand, counting down.
TAGGGGGATAAAGGGAGAAACAACCCTGGCAGGATTAAAGGGGAGGGGTCTCTGCTGGGATAGGTGCTGTGCAGTGTCCCTTTTCTTTTATCCATATAGATAACCAGGCCCCGAGGCTGAGGCCTACAACGATAAGGAGATTAGGCGGATTGGCTCATTTGTAGTGAGATCCTCCAGCAGGGATATTCGGCTCTCTATAGACCCACCAGAAGGTTATCTAAATAGGCTAGACTTGAACTAACCCGGAGCTGGGCCCTGGGGGAGGCTCCCGGGACAAAGCAGGGACGAGGCGGGAGGGAAGGAGATGTGCGGGAGTGATGCTGTCATTAGCCAGGGACTGGGAGATGATGGGCAAGTACCATGCTGCCATTATCCAGGGCCTTTCACATCACCAGGTCCATGCCCGGTGTCGGCATCCCCAGCAGCAGAGACCTGGCTGTTCCCTCCAGCTAACATGGGAATGACCGCGCTCCATCCAAAACAGCAGCTCAGGATGCTCCAGGGGCAACGTCTGAGGCATGGAGGGAGCTGGGATGCACTGATGGCTGGGCTGGGATGCTGGGGAAGCCAGCAGGATGGGAAAATTCAGTATCCACGGCTACCTGTCCATGCACACCCCTTCATCACCCCACTGGGTCCACCCCACACAGAGCATCGCTCCCCTGGTCCCACCGGCAGCGTGATGGCTGTGCCTGGCTCTGGCCACCCGCCCACGCACGGTGCCAGGTGACTGGGGGAGCCCTGGGATCTCCTCTTCAAACACGGACAGCGGCAGGGATCACAAGGGTGATTATTAATTTTTCCATCATATTAAGCACTAGTTAGATGGGAACTGCAATTCAATTAAACTTGTATGAAAACAGGACGTTACGATTTCTTGTTGATATGTTAATAAAACCTTAAATAAGTTCAATATGTAAGAATAAAGGTCTTGCGTTTCCTAAATATTAGTTTTCCTTTTTCAATAGACTCTTGGAAAACTGGAGGTGTTGCCTGCAGCAAGGGACCTGAACCAATTGCTACCAGCAAGCTTCACCTCTGACATGGGTTTATTCTGCAGAAGTGAGAAGACAAAACCACATTTTCCTGCTTTCAACCTTACAATTACTCTCCCAACTTGGACAAACCAGTCCTTGAGCTGTGCCACTTGGGAGAACTAAAATGCAATAAAAACTATCTTTGCACATAGGATGCTATTAGCAAGAACCACTCTGGCAATTCAGGACTGAAGTACTTAGCAGCTGACATTTGGTAGTTCAGTAATGTAACTTTCTTTAAAACTTCAACAGCAAATATGTACAGTTATCTTTTTATATATGTATATGAAATTGTATATATATTTTTAATTTAAATGTGAATAGATCATACTGAATTTAGGCTTTAACATAGCTTGACCATAATGTTAACTTAAATTTTAATTCGATTGAGTTTTTAAGGCAAAATGCAATTCGTTTAAATTAAAAACTCGAGCTTCAGCAAAAGATTGGATTTTAATTACAACATCCACCTTTGAATTTCTTTTTTTGTAATTGATTTTGATCCCCCCTTTGCTTAGAATGATAAGCAACAGCCCTTGAGCGTGGCGGCTGTGAGTGTGGTCACTGGGGTCAGCCACCCCTCACTGGTGGCAGAGCCAGGCCAGCCTCAAGCCACTGGCCACCAGTTTCCTTTAGTCCTGCGCCCATGGGCCAGCTGGGAGAGGGAATGCAGTGGCTGCCGGCTCCTTCAGGAGCTCAGCCCCGTTGTGATGGCTGCAAGGAGCTCAAATGCCTCAGCAAAGGTGGGATGGCAAGATGCTTGCATGCAAACTCTGTGTGCATGCAGGCTGGGGCATGCAAAGTCCTGCACGGAAACCTTTACATGCACATCAGTGCGTGCAATTCCTGCGTGCAAACCCTTGGGAGCCAGGAAAGAAGCCACGTGAAGATCTCTCAGCCCCATATCCACACTCACTGGAGTGAAGCGGTGTAAAGCAGTCCCTAGGAATTCCCTGCTCCCTTGGCCCCTGGTTCAGCACTGGGTTGCCCTCCTGTACTCCATCCCACAGGAGGGATGCTTGCTGGGCTGAGCCCCCACTGGCTGTACCCAAAAGGGGCCAAGGTGCAGCCTGGCAGCTGCACAGACATGGGGAAGCAGAGGCAGCGCTGGCGAGCCCCATGCCACCGTCCTTGCTGCCCAGGCATTGCCCCACTCCTTGTAACGACGTGCACACACACACCAAGATACGGGCAGCGATACACAGCTAGAGACATTATCCCCCAGCCCCACCGCCTGATAGTCTCCGTGTCTGTGCTTATCTGCACTTCTGACACCAGAAGTCTGAAAATTTTTTTTTTTTTTCATGTACGCCAGCCTTTCTATTTCCTCCGTGGTGTTTTTCCTTCCTCCCCTCCCCATAACCGCACGAGATCAGAGCAAAGCGATGCTCCCGTCTGACAGCTCTCACGCAGCATCCTTCCTCCTCCCTCCCCGGCCCCTGCCGCTTTCTCCTCTTCCCTCCTTTCCCCTTTTTTATATGTATTTTTTTTCCCTTACACTCCTTTCTCCTTCCTCTTTATTTTATCTCGATATGCCACAAATCTGTTCCTCTACAAAGCAGCTGCCATCTTTGTTCTTTGCCATTATCAGCTGCGGCACACGGGCCGGGCCAGGCTGCCGGGCAGACAATTGCTGACTAATAGACTGTCTGGGAGCTATTGTACAGTGTGGCCCAGGCAGATCTGTCACCGTGTCCTGTCACCCCTTGCTGCACCCACACCGACACCGGGGAGAGCTGCCGGGCCCGGGGGACAAGGGAGAAGAGATGAGAAAAAGGAGGGGGTGGAAATGAAGAAGAAGAAGGGGGGTGGGGAAGGAAAAAAGAAGGCGAAAGAAGAAAAAGAAAATAAAAAGGAAAGTAAAAAAGAAATAAAGAAACAAAAGAAGAAGAAAATAAGGAAAAAAGGGAGGAAAGGGGAAAAAAAGAAGGAAAAGGGGAAGAAGAAGGGAAAGGGAGAAGGAAAAAGGAGAAAAGAAGAAGGAAAAGGAAGAAAACAAAATAAAAGAGGAGAAATAAAGACAGGGAAAAAGAAGGAAAAGAGGAAGAAGAAGGAAGAAAAGGAGAAAAAGAAGAAGAGAGATGGGGAGAAGGAGAAGAAAGAAGAAAAGAAGGGAAAAAAGAAGGAAAGAAGAAGGAAAAAAGGGGGAAAGAAGAAGGAAAAAAGGGGGAAAGAAGGAAAAAAGAAGGAGTAAAGGGGGAAAATAGAAAGAAAGAAGGAAAAAAAGGAGTAAAGAGGAGAAATAAAGAAGGAAAAAAGAAGAAAAAAGGGGAAAGAAGAAGAAAAAAGAAGAAAAAGAAGGGGAAATTAGAAAAAGAAGGGGGGAAAGAAGAAAAAAGGGAAAGAAGGAGAAGAAGACAGAAAAAGAAAAGAAGGGAAAAGAGAAGAAAAAAAAGACAAAGAGAAAAGAAGGAAAGAAGAAGGAAAAAATAAGGAAAAAGAAGGAAAAAAGAACAAAGAAAAAGCAAAAGAAATAAAGAAGGAAAAGAAGGAGAAAAGAAGGGAAAAGAAGGAAAAAAAGAAGGGAAAAGAAGGAAAAAAGAACAAAGAAAAAGCAAAAGAAATAAAGAAGGAAAAGAAGGAGAAAAGAAGGGAAAAGAAGGAAAAAAAGAAGGGAAAAGAAGGAAAAAAGAAGGGAAACGAAGGAAAAAAGGAAAAAGCAGAAGGAATAAAGGAGGAGGAGAAGAAGAAGCAAAGAGAAGAGAAGAAAAAATAAGGGAAAAAGAAGAAGGAAGAAGGGGAAAGAAGAAGAAAAAAGGAAAAAGGGGGAAGGAAGAAGAAAAAGGGGGAAAAGAAGAAAAGAGAAGATGGAAGGGGAAAAGAAGGGGAAAAGAAGGGGAAAAGAAAAGAAAAGAAAAGAAAAGAAAAGAAAAGAAAAGAAAAGAAAAGAAAAGAAAAGAAAAGAAAAGAAAAGAAAAGAAAAAAGAAAAGAAAAGAAAAGAAAAGAAAAGAAAAGAAAAGAAAAGAAAAGAAAAGAAAAGAAAAGAAAAGAAAAGAAAAGAAAAGAGAAAAGAAAAGAGAAGAGAAGAAAAGAAAAGAAAAGAAAAAAGAAAAGAGAAAAGAAAAGAAAAGAAAAGAAAATATAAAAGAAAAGAAAAGAAAAGAAAAGAAAAGAAAAGAAAAGAAAAGAAAAGAAAAGAAAAGAAAAGAAAAGAAAAGAAAAGAAAAGAAAAGAAAAGAAAAAAGAAAAGAGAAAAAAGGAGGGAAGGGAAGGGAAGGGAAAGGGGAAGGGGAAGGGAAGGGAAAGGGGAAGGGGAAGGGGAAGGGAAGGGAAAGGGGAAGGGAAAGGGAAAGGGAAAGGGAAAGGGAAAGGGAAAGGGGAAGGGGAAGGGGAAGGGGAAGGGGAAGGGGAAGGGGAAGGGGAAGGGGAAGGGGAAGGGGAAGGGGAAGGGGAAGGGGAAGGGGAATGGGGAAGGAAAAAGAAGAGATAAAGGAAAAGATGAAAAGAAGAAGGGAAAAAAAGGAAAAAGGGTGAAGAAGAAAAAATAAGGAAAAAGAAGGAGAAAAGAAGAAGAAAAAAGAAGGAAAAAGAAGGAGAAAAGAAGAAAAAAGAAGGAAAAAGGAGAAAAGAAGAAGGAGAAAAGGGGAAAAAGAAAAAGGGGGAAGAAAAAAGGGGGAACAAAGAAGGAAAAATAAGAGTAAAAGAAGAAAAAAGGGGGAGAAGAAGAAACGACAAATAAAAAGAAGAAGGGAAAAGGGGGAAGAAGGAGGGAAAAGAAAAAAAAGGGGGTGGAGAAGAAGAAAATATAAGAAAAAAAGGAGAAAAGAAGAAGGAAAACTAGCAGAAATGAAGAAGAAAAGAAGAAAAAGGAAGGGAAGAAGAAAAAGAAGGGGAAGAAGAAGAAAAAGGATGAGGAAAATGAAGAAGGAAAAAAAAAAAGGGAAGAAGGAAAAAGGGGAAGGGGAAGAAGAAGAAAAAAGAAGGGGGAAAGGAAGAAGGAAAAAAAGAAGGAAAACAAAGAAGAACAGGGGAAAAAAGGCAGGGGGAGAAGGGGAAGCCGCGGCGGGAGGCAGAGGGCGGCCAGGGCCCCCAGCACGGAGCAGACCCCCGGGCCGCCCCCCTCGCCCCCCACCCCCGGTGCTGCTGTAGGGTCTTCTCTGGTGGCTCATATGGCGTTGTGCCACACTTCTACAGGATCTCTGCCTGGCTCCCAGCATCTGCCAGCACTGCAGGGGCATCTCTTGAGCCCCCCACCCCCTTGGCAAATGGGGATGGAAGGGGTGATGCACCCACCACCAGCTTCACCCCTCCTGCAGCCTGGCCCAGCACCCAGCTGGGAGGGTGCTGAGGCACCCGCCTGGGCGCACCTTGGTGGCTAAGGCAACTGAAAATCCAGGGAGGGGAGCATGATTTCCAGGCTGCCAAGGCAAGTACAAAGTGGTCCTGGGGATGGCCCTGTGCTGCCCGGCACAGCACGTGCAATTATCCCACAGCTATTAATGAGGCCTTAGTGCCTGATATAAAAATTTGTGGCAGAGAAATGTCAAGGATCCTCATCAAGGCAGCAAACGCCCTTGCCGGCGTCCTTAGGGGCTGGCCTTGGGGCTGGAACCACAGCCCCTTCTGTGGCCAAGCTGCCCAGGGGCTTCATGCTGGGGACCAGGGACGATGCCCTGAGCCAAGCTGGGGTCTGCCCTGGAGATGGCGGGGGGCAGGGAGAGCACGTGTCCCCCCCCCACAGAGCCCCATTTGTGCCCCCAGCATCACCACAGCCAGGCAGGAGCTGCCCACCACCTCAGCTGGTCCCCGCTGCCTGAGCTCACCTCCTTTCCACAAAAAGGACAAGAGAGAGAGGGAAGCGGTGGCTTTGGGTTGAATTCCTTGGAGTCTGGCTCTTTCGATTCCTCTCCCCACAGCCTGGGCCCAAGGAAGGAGTTGCTCCGCGCTGGGTGTGCCAGCGCCGCCGGCTCTGCGAGGGATGCTGGCTGCAGGGGGGGAGCAGTGGGGCTCCATCCCCTGCACAAAAGCGGGGACACAGCAGGGCTGGAGGGGACACGGCGGGGACAGAGGGGACACAGCACCCAGGAGCGCCCAAGGCTGCCGGAGAGGTGCGGTGCAGGGTGTACTCCTGCGGGATGCATCCTGCGGGATGCAGCTGGGGCCAGGCGGGAGCGGCGAACGGCAGAGGGGGCTGCAGGTCAGGAGGAGCGGGGACATGGCAGGGACATCGCAGGGGACACCGGTGGAGCCAGGCGTGGGGCAGCTCAGGGCTGCCAGGCCGTGGAGGGGGCGGCAGGGTCCTGGGTTTGCCCTGGGCTGGGATGCAGCCAAGGGACACGGAGGGCAGCAGCATCCCGGGATGCAGGGATGAGGATGCCACCCCTTAATGGGAAACACTGGCCCTGGCACTGATCTGTCCCCCACTGGGACCCAGGTGGCTTCTCTAGGGTAGCGTTCAACTCCAAAAATCACCGAGAGATCCAGGATGGTCAAAGCCAGCCCAGGGAAGCGGCTTTACTTTAACCGTGCTCCTGCATTGCCTGATCCATGCATGTGCACACAAGGTGAGAGGAGCTGAATAGTTGATTTCCCCAGTGGGTTTTGCTCCCGCTTGCTGTAAAGTTGTGAACAAAATGACCGGCCATGCATTGAACGGGCTTACATCGCTCTCCATATGGAAATGAAGATAATCCAAGTCTCAGCTTTGTGTTCTCCGGGAGGGAGCGGGAGGGGGGAGGGGGGGGGGAGGGGGATGGGGCAGACTCGCAGGCAGGGGACATATCCTGCCCCGACACCTTCTTCCTCAGCAGGGCTGCATCCCAAGCCAGCACAGCCTCATCCCTCCTCGCCCCAGTGGGGCGATGAAGACTTGTGGGGGACACATTGGCACCAACCTCACACATCCCAGTGCCTGCACAGCCCCACTTAAAGCTCGGCCCAACTTCATGCACTCACTCACTTAAATCGGAGCCTCCTGCCCTGACATCCCCCTTGAAATATTTAGTTGCATAATTCTGCTGGCAGGTTGGTCTCTCCCTCTCGCACACACTTACACACATACACACACCACCCAAGTGCGCTTGTTCCAAATAATAACAAAGGAGGATTATTCTTCCCAAACAAAGTATTACTAATCAGAGAGACTTTTTTATTTGGCACTCGCGGCAAAACCCTTGAAGTGCCATTAACAACATCTAATTTAAGAAAGAGGGGAAAATAAACCAAACCACCCCACAAGCAAATAATTACATGATTTGGAATTATCTCCAAAATTAAATCATTCTTCACTAGGGACTTTTTAGGGCTGCAGCTTGTGTGTTTGCCTCTGGCTGTGGTTGGGTCGCTTTTGGGGAGGACAGCATCCTGCAGTAATTGTGTCGGTTGTAAGGACTTTGTCATTCCTGCAGCTTGTTCTTAGTTCAGTTCATCTCTTTTGGGTCTCTTTTTGCCACACAAAATGTGCAGGCGCTCAGTACCCACACCAAGAGGACCCCTTGGGTCGGGCTGGAAGAAGAGGAGGGGGTGTGGGAGGTGGGAGATCAGGATCCTGCCCCACACCTGGGTTATATTTCCTCCAGCCACCTCACAGGTGACTTTGGCACCCCTCACTGTCACCAGCAGTGCTGCTCCCATGCTGAACATCCCCATGCAGCAAGAGTCAGGGATGGAGACGTCCTCCTGCTGCGCTGGAGAAGCCCTCCCTGCAGGACACGGGGGTGAAAGCTGGGCTGGAGCGGGACAGGTGAGCACCTGGCAGGGTTACCTACTCCAGCAAGGGTAAAGGGATGGAGATGTCTGCTGTGATGGAAACAACCCCCAAGACGCTGAGATGCTGCACTTTCAGCTTCACCCCAAAAAATCTTGTGGGTTTGGTAGCTTTGCCCCAGCTGTCCCCAAACCCGTCAGCAGGTCCCCGCGGGAACACATCATCACCAACTGCCTTGCCTACCTTCAGCCATGGATAAAATGCGCATCTCGGCTTAGCTCGATGTCTTGGCTCCCCCTGTAGCCAGTGGAGAGAGAGGCACCCCCAGCCCCCCCGCCCCGAGCAGAGGGGTGCCCGGCCACCAGCTAGGTGAGCCGGGGCTTCCCCATCCCTTGCCAGCCCAGGTTCTGTCCCCCTGCTTCTGAGATGCCACCAGTTCAGATTTGTCCCTAAAAGCCTCATCTGGCAGCATCCCCCACCTGCCCCAGCACAGAGCATCCTCCCTGGGGTGGTACCCAGCAGAGCTGTGCCCACCTGGGCACGGGTTGTCAGTGGAGGGGGACCAGAGCCGCACCGACATGTGGGCTGGGAGCACATTTGTGCTTATCATATAGGATCGAACAGATCTGCTTTAACACCGAGCCTGGCTAGCAATGCCCCACAGCACGAGCGAGGGGCAATCCTGCCGCTGCAGGTGCCAGTGCGATGCTCAGGGAGCCTTGGCATGGCGGGGATGCGCGCAGCTGGCTAGGAAATGGGGACAGCCTCTTGATCACACCACCACAAGCTGGCAAATTGCCGTGACTTAACAAATTCCCGCTGCTGAGCTGAGCTGTGGAAATCGCTCCAGTGCACGTTCCCAGCCCCCTGCACATGTGCAGGCAGCATTTTTGCTTAAGCCACATTTTTCTCCGCTGCTTGCAATGCGCTCAAAGGGTCACCTGGCTGCAGAGGCTGGTGACCAGCAATCCCCTGGTGAACGTCAGTTCCCTCCAGAGCTGGGGCATGGCAGTAGGGGCATGGCCCTGCACCTCTGGGTACCCCCCCAACCTCGGGGTGAGCTTCATCTGCACCCCCACAGGGCTCCCACCACCAGCATCTCCCCATCCCCTTGCAGCCCACAGTGAGCTGGGTCCAGCCTCATCTGAACCCGGGCCTTTGGGATTGTCTAGGATCTCTTTATGCCTCACGTGATCTAATATATATCAAGGCTTTGTAGAGGACAGCGATTTTGGAACAGACCCCCCCCCATCATCCTGACTTTAGGCTTGTGGGGTGCTTCGCAGAGGGAGATATTGCTGCCAGGTTGTTCAGTGGGTAAAGTCTGCCTGCCTGGGACAGCTGCTCCTGGCAAGGAGTGTCATTCCTTCCAAAAGAAAAGTGGGCAAAATCAGCCTTAAGTGAGGATGAGCCTTCACCCAGAGCTGTGCCAGCTTTTGTCTCCTGATAAAAGAACCTGAGGCATCCACATGGAAAAACCCCATCCCTCCCAGGACCCCAGCAGGACAGCTTGTATTGCTCTGTGCCCCTGCACACCCAAGGGCTGGGAGGGGAGTGCCAGGCTGACAGATTGCCTGGGATGGACGGCATCACAGATATTTGAAAGAGCCATTTGTACACCTACCTGCCAGAGCTGCTGAGCACGTGGGAGGGGGGGATCGTGCCTGGCTTAGCTGGGAGCCATTCCCACTGAACTTGGGATGGAAGGAGAAGAGGGCTTGCCACAGAGGTCCAACGAAGTCCATCACTAATGGAATGAGTTTCTAGAAACTAAGAAAAAACAGCCACCTTATCCTCCAAGGACTGAGCCCTGAGTTTTTGGGGTACTGGGGCTCAACCCTTCCTGCTGGCCCGGGTTTGGTGACTTGAGTGGTGGGTCTGGGCTGGTGCTGTGGGCACGAGCAGGCAGGTTTTGCAGAGGAGAGGGAGAGCTGATGGCTCCAAGGTCTGGGCTGCACTGTCAGCCAGCGTGACAACATGGGTGTGCTTTCAGCCCTGCTGGAAAAATCAAGCCTGGCTGGTTAATTAAAGACTTGGGCCCTAAGATCTGCTTATTCAGTTCCATGGTACCATACTATGAAATTGTTAGGCACCATTTCATGCAAAGAGGCTGAGGCAGTGGCTAGAGGAGCTAGTGGCTTTGGGTAGAAGGGGCTTATCTTATTCCCCTGGGGTCATTTCTCATGTGCAGCAGCACAGAGTCAGGGTTTGTCCTGGGTAATCTCATCAACAGCTTTCACCCTCTCCAGATAGATCTCCAAGCCTTGATTTGGGCTGCCATCCACCCCCCCCACCCATCCATCCATCTATCCTAGCTGTGCTCTTCCCTGCGACTTGCCCTGGCATTTCTGTCCCTGCTCTCAGATCCAGCTGGCTGTGATGAGGCACACATTCACCTTGCTGCTCTCTGCTTTGAGATCGTCACCTGAGGAAAGCAGCATGTTAGAAAACCTTGACCCTGCCCATGACCTGTTCTCTACATATCAAAAAAACCCACATACAAACATTCAAGTCCCTGCAGGTTGTGCCTGCCACCAAGCAATGCCCATGTACCCAGAGCTGGGGGGCTCTGACTTCTCACCTGACCCAAACCATGGCTTTTTTCACCTAAATTGAGCTTGTTCCTGTAAAGGCAAGCTGCACATGCTGCCTGGGCATCTCCATTGGCATCCCAGACCCTCACTTCTTGGCTTCGGCGGCTGCCGCCAGCTCCGCTCTGCACCACACGACCCCAGGATGGGTGATTTGGGGGGGGGGGGGGGGGTGGGAGATGCGCATTTGCGGGTGTATGCTTTTTATTTCAGTAATTCTTTTATCTTGTTCTCGCACCCTGAACAGTATAAGCGTTCATCAAAGTAATTGACGTGGATGAAATTAGCGCTTCCTGCTATGTCGGACAGATAAACTTTGCTGAATATTGATTTTGCACAAAGAAAATGACATGTGCTTGGTCCTCACCCTTTATCTGGACGGAGCAGGGAGATGCTGGGGGAGGCGAGGGGGGAAGGAGGCAAGCCTTTGCTGGAGAAGCATCCATAAGAATTACTTTTATCTCTTCTTCCATGAGAAGACAACAGAAGATAAGGCTGGGAGACAGTGGTGGGGGAGGCAGGGGGGGGAATAAGGAAGAGGAGCCCAGCAGAGACCTCCGCCGTGGGTTCGATGCAGTGCTGGAAGGGGTTGGGGGCTCTTTGTGCATCGCTGCCCTGACAGGCGCAGGATTTGGGGAAGATAACCAGCTTTTCAGGGACATGCATCGCTAAGAAAGAGCGGAAAGAAACATGGGCTTCCCTTTCCCCTCCCCAAACCCCACCGCTGTGGCTGGAGAGGGCTGGTACCACTGCGGAGGGCAGGGGCTGTCCTCATTGGAGAAGTGGCAGCTCCCTGGGGTGACAGACACCCTGGGGAGGGGCACAGGAGACGGATGTGCGGGACCCCCCCATGCCCCTCAGCTCAATGTGCTGAGAGTGGTGAGAATGCTGCCAGCCCCGTGGGAGCAGCGTTTCCATGGGAAGGAAAAGGATGGGCTTGGAGAAACCCACATGCAGCCAGAGAGCACTGCCATGTTAAGATTTTACTTTAGAGATTCATATTCCCTGGCTTTAGTCACTTAAAAGCAAGGCATCTCTGCTTATCACATCACGCCGCATCCCTCCAGCATCACTGGAGAAAAAGCCAGGCAGAGACAGAGAGTCACCAAGCAAAGCATCCCACCAGGTTGGCTCATTTATCCCTTGAGGGACTGATCCCCCCACTTCAACTTCTGCACAACAGAGTTGCATCCAGCCCTGAGGCTTTATATCAGCACCACACTCGGCAGAAAGGTGCTATGGGGAACAAAGCTTTCGCACCTGCTGTTTTTCCCAAAGCAAGGGTCAAAGATGGCCTTGGAGATGCCTGCCCTGCACATGGAGTATCTCATAGGGGAAACAACAAAACAGCCTTAGACTTTTTAAAGGCTACAGGAAAATTCATTAATATTCCTTCTGCTCTGGCACAGCCTACCTCAGTGCTGAGCCTCCTTCAGATGAAAAAAGCAGGGTCACCTGCTGACCCGGGCTTGCTGGTCCCATCCTAGCCCTGCCAGGTCCTTCATGTTTTGGCTGCAGAAGCGGGCACCACCTATTAATATCACCACAGGGCTATTTTTGCAATCCCTGACACTCTTGTCAACATCAACTTGCACAGTAAGTGCTTGGGGAACCTGGGGAGCTGTCGCACATTGCTCTGTGTGAACCTCAGAAAGCCACGAGGCTTTCCTGGAGGAGGAAGATCTGGGAAAGGAGCAGCTCACATTCACCAGCACGGCAGCAGTGGCAATAGCAACTGAGTTTATATATAAAGACCGAAGGAGGAGGATGTAGAAGGTGATAAGCCTGAATTTCCTATGCCATGCTGAGCAGGGCAGAGCATGGAGCAGAAGGCATGGGGGGACAGGCCAGGAGTTGGGTTTTGGGGGGAAACCACCCCTTTGCTGAGCACATCCCACATGGGGCCATCACAGAGCTGAACATTTTGGTTCACCTCCTGATCAGGTTCAAAGACTTCAAAATATTCATAGATGTTTCGTTCCAACTAGAACAAAAGTAATGGTTCAAATGAGCTTCTCTCTGTGATGGTCACGGTGAGGAGTTGTTTCCTTTGATTTTGCTGACACATTGATGTGAAGCTCCATCAAATGCCTCTCAGCAAGCTTTGCAGAGGACAAGTCTATCTGAACAAGGTCTTCTTGGCCTTTGATTATTTTCTGCTGGCTAAACTTCAGGTTGGAAGGTGACGGAATCATTTCCCCAAGGACCTGGGCTCAGCACCTAATGGCACTGAGCTGAAAAATCATGCAACACATAGAATGATCCACACCCTTGTTTAATAGCTAAAATCCCAGAGCCCAGGATGTTGCTGGTAATGTGGGGCTTCCCTGGGTGGAGCTGAACCCCACCAAAGACCCCAAGACCTTCCTTCAGCTTGGGTGCGTGAGTGAAATTCTCTGCTAGGTCAACACCAACCCGCAGTTCTGTTTTCCCCAAAACCCGGTGGGTGGCAGTCCAAATCTTGCCAGTGCAGAGCCCATAAAAGTCTGTGGTCCCCCAGACCAGTAAAAATTACTCCTCAAAACACTGTGGTGGACGAACCAGTCCAACCCAGCACCTATTTAACTTCACACCACCCCAACAGCAGCTTACAAGTCATTCACAGAACATCCAGCTCCTTCAGTTTTCCTGGGCAAAACCACATCTGATCCGGTATCACAAATCATCTTCCCGTCTGTGAAGCAAGGAGCCGTTTCTGTGACCGTTTCCCTTGGCTGATGCTCACTCAGAAAGGCTTTGTTTAAACCAGCACCTCTTTCTCCTTCCTTTGCATCTTCATACAACAGAATTAGCGCGCTCTGTGGATTTGTTCTGCTTCCCACTTCCCATCGGGGTTTCCTATTTCCCTGGGTAAAGGGAAGCCAGGTTTCATCTTGGCTGCATCATTACCATTTCTGACTTGTCTTTCTTGATGGTTTTTTTTTTTCCCTAGATATACTAGGCCTTGGGAAAAAATAATAATAAAAAAAAAATCACAGCCTTTCGTTTGCTGCCTGTATTTTCTAGACACAGTGCCCTGACATTGAGAGCAAACAGTTATTAAATAAACGCATTGTTAGGCATGCTTTTAGTCCTGACACCTCTGGTAAATCTGCATTTATTATTTAGTGAATTAAGTGGTTTTAAATCAAGTTATAATCAGTGGGTGCCCTTGTACTCGGTATTTTATATCCTCCTGTGCATGCTTTGTTTGCAATTTCTGTACAATTTCTTTAGGTGCATTATATATTTTCCTTGAAATAGCATCACACTCTGCTCAGGTACCCAGCTTCCCAGAAAGGCTCCTGCCATTAACCATTTGATGCCCAGCCCCATTCCCCTGTCGCTGCCCTATACCTCCCCTCCTACCCAGGCCTCTGCAGGGGAAAGGAGACCTTTGCAAAATCACTTTTATCATTGTATTTCTTTGACAGCTGGCCCAGCACCCCCCAGTTTGGGGGTCACAGCTTGGAGCCCATAGGAAGTTTCATCTGCAGGAGACAGATGATGCTTACCCCTCAGGATGCTCGTGGATGTCAGGGTGGGTGAACCCATGGCTCTTGATTAAAAGGCTCACGTGGGTAGGTGCTACCTGGCGTAAGTAAGGACCAGACAGGCTGACCCTGATTTCAGCAGCCCTTTGGCTCTCAGCAGCTGAGTAGGTACCAGGTCACTTTGAACTCAAGTCAGTGTTTCAGTCACTTCAGCAGCTCTGTAAATGTCATCTGCCACCCTGCCCATGTGTGCAAGGTCCCTTCTGCCACACAAGAAGGTACAATTCCTTGGCCTGGAGGTTGCTTGCTCTCCTACATGCCCAGCAGCAATGGGGCTTCCCAAGGAAGGGGATCTGTTGCTGCAGGAGCTCTGCCACCTCTGAGGCCCCCCTCCACAGAGCTCCCCCAGTCTGCCCTGTGCAGGGCAGCGGGGGAAGGTGCTGCTCCATGCCCCTGGGAAATGCAAGGCGCAGCTCAGGAAGAAGGATCTTCCAGCTGGCTGTGTGCTGTCTCCACCCCAGTTGGCTCCCAGGCTGCAGCAGCCCCCAGTATACCACCCCCATGTCTCTGGGGAGGATCAGCCAGCCAGATCTCACCTGGCAAACCCCAGCTTCCCATGCCCTTGGTCTACCACAATTCAGCACGGAGCAGCACTTGCACCACCAGGCCCCACTCTGTTCCCCTATAGCTAGCCCCGGACCAAGCACTGCAGCTCACCGCTGCTCACACCCTTCTGCCATGACCCACCTTCCAGTCACAACCAGTGTGAGGTCACAGAGTACCCACCTCACCACAATGTGGTGACCTCCATCTGTCTGTGATGTGGTCATCTCCACCGCTCCGTGATGTCATCTGACCTGGAAAGACACAGCCTGGGTACATCACCCAACGCCAGCGTTGCCTTCTGTGCCGAGGACCAGAAGTCAGAATGATCTCGCCTAAATTTTTGGTGCCTTAAGTGAGCTATCAAAGCCTGAACTAGCTGAGACCTACTTCATAAACCCACTCACAAGGTTGTTGGCTTGACTCCTATGGTCACAACACATGCCGAAGATAGGACTTGACCAAAACCCCAAGGCTTTCCAGGGTGATTTTCCACCAGCCTTGCAGGAAATCCTGCCCACCTTCCCCTCACAGGCTCTACCACCACAGCACAAGACACAGCCTTGCCATTGCCCAGCTGCTCTTCCTCCTCCTGGCAGTTCTCCAGCTGCCCCTCCATCACCCATCATGGTATCCTGCTCAACCCCACCTTAGTCATGGCCCCAATGCCCATTTGCTGCCCCTCCTCATCCTACCCTGGGGTCAATACATCCCGTCCTCCCCCTACGTCTGCCTCCCCTCCCTGTCCCCCTCTGTGCCTGTTTTCCCATTTATCTCCTTTGCCTGGTGAATATACATAAATATGAGCAACTGTGTCTGTATGTGACCTTACCTGCCCTGACTAAATTCATGTAGTGTCTGTGAAGATAATTCTAAAGCCATAAGAAGATAATAAAAAAGGAAAGATAAAAAAAAAAAAAAAAAAAAAAGGGCAAGCATTGTGGTTTGTATTCTCTTATCTAACCTTCTGCAGGCCCCGGGTGGGAGTGCAGTCCCTTGCTATTTAAAGGGATGCTGCAGTTGGGAACTGCAGGAGGCAGCCATGGAGAAGGAGAGGGACCTCAATGCCCCAGGTACCACCAGGGTCAGTACTAACCAGGTCCTTGTCCTCTCTGCAATGCAAGTGGTGACCTTCTGGTTGGGGAAGGGAAATCCCACTGCTAGCAAAATCCCCCCCACCCCCCCCAATATCTGCCTGGCCTGATCCTTCCCCCCTGTCCTACTCCAATACAAGCATGGGTGCCAGCTGTGGAAGCCCAAGGAGGCAGCAAACAGATGCAGGACCCCATGAGGAGCAGCTGACCGCAGCCTGCTGGGGGCCTGCTGCAAAGTCTGAGCTTAGAAAAACAAATCTGCAGTGTGATTTCTACACCCCACCCCACTCCCCCATCTAAAAATACTACAGCTGCTGAAGGCAGCCTTTGCAGGAGAGGGCATTGATTGCAGGGATGGAGGAAATTATCACAGGCTTCATCTCAGTGGTGTCATCTTTGAACAGAATGGCTTGTCAGATAGGTGCGAGCGCGGGAGTCAAAATGATCAGGCGAAACAAAATACAGCATCCTCCACAGAATAAGACCTCGAGGAGATAAACCAACACGCTGGGGAGAGGAATCCTGAGATTTCCCATGGCTCCAAGAGATGCTGAAATCTCCAAAATCCCTTTCCCACGGACTTAAAACTCTGCTGTCCAAGCCATGCCACAGCCCTGTGCTGGCATGTCACTTGGTCCTGGTTTCAGCTGCCATGCCATCCCTTCTGTGCTATCCTTGAAGGCACAAGGCTCAGATCAAAACCATCCTGAGCAAAGTCCAAATGCTTCCAAGCTTTGCGTAAAAGCACTTTGTATTTTTATACAGCTGGGATTTAAGCATGATAAGCCAAATCATCACAGAGTTGGTAACAAAGCTACGGAAGAAACAAAACCAGACCAACAAACCCTTCATGTGCAAGAGGAGGACATGGTTCATGGGATCACCAAAGCTGCGGGTCTTGGTCTAGCAGGTCTCAGCCCCAGGGGGCAGAGAGGCAGTACAGGGTGCTGGGGGACACTCACAGGGAGCCGGGCGCTGCACAGCCATGGCCATGATGCTGCTGAAGGCATCCTGCTCCTCCACAGCTCCTTGGGTGAAGCTGCTCACTGGGTCTGATCCTGCTGCTGCAGACCCCACGTCCTGGTGGAAGAGAAGGTGCAGGGGCAAGAAATGCCCCCTCCTCACCCTCTTGCAGCCAGGAATGCAAGTAGGACCTGATGGAGAAGATCCTGCCTGGCAAATGACTGATGGGAAGGGGACAGGGACGGCCACCGCCAGCCCCACAGAGCAAGCTGAGGGACACCAACACGCCTCAGCCCACTGCCCCCCTACTGCTGCCTGCCCCCCCCAGTACATGGTGAGGGCTTTCTGCCGCCTTTGTTCAGCAGCTCCGAAGTGGTGTTGCCACAAAGGCGGAGGTGAAAGGGGTTAATTCGGGGGACAGAGGTAGGATGTGAAGATGCAGAGCAGGACAATGGGCCGCCTTCCTCTTTTGTCAGTGCAGCCATTGTGCCGCGTGTGAAAAATGAAATCTGTTTCATTTTCCTCCCAGATGCGATCGGGCGCCTCTATTTAGACGCCATCAAAAAAAGCAATCAGAGTGCTGGGGGGAACACACGGGGGGAGCACAGGCCTGCCAGACACGGGTGCACCCCACCCCAGAACTGCCTTTATTTATTTATTTGGCATTTAACATTAGTTAGATTTAACCCGCTCCCTCCCTGCAGCATTCAAGTAGCCGAAACAACATTCAAAGTCAACGGCGAGAGGTTTTGGGCAATACCAGGGGTATCGGGACCAAGGAGCATCCCTCCAGCCCCTGCAGGGCAGGGAGATCCGGATGAACGCAGCTACCTGCCCACAAAGCTCTCCATGCCCGTCACTCCAGGTGTCCCACCTCATCCCCTACCACATCCCGCTGGCCATGTCCAGTTTTGCAGGAAGGATGGACAACTGCGGCGCAACTGTTAATATTTCCCCTTCACCCTTGCAGAAGCAGACAAAAGTGGAAGGAAACCCAGCCCCGCTGCTCTCCCCCCTCCTATCCCTCCCCAAACCAATCCCTGGGTTTGCTAAAAACGTGAGAAATTTTCACCTCCAGTGAAGGTGTGAAACTTGGCAGTTTTGTTCCCTCCAAAGGGAATTACAGTCTTTGCAGAATGCAAACAAACAAACAAATTCAAATTAACCTGGAAAAGCATGTTTTTTCAATATGCATTTTAACCTTTGGCTCAAATTAACAAATCCAGCTGGAAACTCTTGAGTTTTATTTTTTCCCATCCAAATACCAGCTGGTTGTCCCCGAGATGCCAGTGTGGGTGAGAGGCACCAGGCAGAGGGGACTGCATTTGGGTGGTGGGCAAAGCAAACCTTGAACCCCAATCTGCTCCAAGGACCCCCAAATCCACACAAAAAAAAAGGTGGGCAGAGCATAGTCAAAGCAAGGGATGCTTGAAGGGGGAGTTGAGGTCACTGTCATCCTGCTGCTGGGAGCCCACTTCAGCTCACCACAGCTACTCCCATCTGAGACCAAACAAACTCATTCTGTCCATGGCATGGAGTATCCCAGGCCAGGCAGCACTGCCAGCTTTCTCCCAGGCAGTCTGTATCACCCAGGCTCCCCACTGGGCTGAGCATGGCCACATGTGGATGGCCCATGCTGGTCCTCTCCTCCACATGGCCATCCTGGCCCACCCCATCCTTGGTGCAGAATTCCCCCAGCCACTGGGTGATAAGGATCAGTCCCCGAAGGCGGGCTGGGTTGGGGTCAGCACTGGTGCCAGCCCTGTGAAGAGCAGGTCTGGGGATGTACAATCAGGTTTGTTACCCAGCACACTTCCCAAGGTCCTTCCAGGTCTGCAGGCTCTGAGCCAAGGGACCAGACCAGTTGATGGGCAGGGAAAGGAGGCACTGCAGGGCCGAGAGGCATGCCCCAGGCTGCGCAGGGAGCCTGTGGCAGAAGAGAGGACTAACCTGCTTGTTGGGATCACCAGGCCTCTTAGCAGCTTCATTCATGGTCAGGGGACACACACCCTGCAGCTCACCCAAGGACCCACTGCAGGCACCACAGGCAGAGTTTGGAGGTGGAGGGCAGCAAGGCAGTTCAGATCCAGCTTCGTACAACATCCTTTCCCCAGTGACAGAGGGTGGGATGGGGCAGGGAGGGCGCAGGGCAGGACCATCCTCCTCCTCCCCCCCAGCTCTTTGTGCCAGAAGCCAGGCAGATGGGTGGCCCTGCCAGCTCGGTGGCCACAGCATCTTTCAAGCCCAGCTTCATCTGCCAGCTAATAACCCCATGCTGCCCTCCACCTCCACATTGTCTCCCCGCACACAAGCACACGTGCCCCAGCCTTCTGGCAGCCCCAGGCAGGCACTGTCCCCACAGCATCCCCGGAGAGGGGGCGAGTGGGACCCCACAGCCAGGGGAAGACAGGATGGCAAGTTGGCAGAGAGACCGTGGGTGTCAGATCACATAAATCAAGCTCCGAAGCCTTCCTATTTAACACACTCTTCCCCTTCGAGTTGTCAGTGAAACCGTTAATTAATTAGCTAATCCCGCAATGAAGTGGATTCTAAATGGATCTCCCCTCCCTTCCCCCCATTTAGGTAATTACTGCTGAGGGAGCTTTTGTGAGAGTAATTTTCCAGCAGGGACAGCCCCGGATGGCAGAGGGAGATGAATTTAAAGAGAGGGGGAAATAAAAATACAAAGGCTGGGGGTGTGCGTGAAGGAGGACTCCTTCTGCAGGGCAGCACACTTCAGAGGCACAGCTGGGGCCAGGAGACCTCTCTCCAGCCTCTCCTGGCCAAGGAAGTGACCAACACAGGACATGCTCAGCACCCACATATGGGAGCCAGTGCAAAAATGTCATCTCAGCCCACTCCGGGATGCTACTGATAGTGGGTACCATAGTACCATCCCAGCCCCTCTCTGCTCCCTCCTTCCCCAGGAGATGCCCAGGCTCTGGGCGGCTTCAGAGATGCACCCCCAGCACCAGCCAGCAAGAGCAGAGCACTCCATCCTTCCAACAGCAGCGGTGAAGTCACGGGAAGTGTCCCACACAGGGTCATACCTGCCTGTCCCACCACTCCAACCAGCATCTCCCATCTACAGCTTAAGCGGGTCTGGTTCTGAAGAGCTTTCTACAACAAGAAATTGTTCAGTAGGAATGAAGACAAAACCCCAAAGCCTTGAAGGGTTTTCCTTGCCAAGCCAAACAAAAAAGTGATAGGGTTTCATGGCTAAGCAGGGAAATACGGGAGCAGGGCTCAGCCCAGCACCTATTGGGGCATTTATTTCAGAGTCAAGGCACCAAGATAGCACTGGGAACATCAGGAGCAGCATTTCTCCTTCATATCTTCCTCTTTCCATGCCCCTGCACAGCTCCAAATCCTTTTTTGTTCCTCACTATGTCAAGCAAAGTCTCCAAGCGAAGATTTTTCAAAGGCACACAGAGTTTTAGATCCTCAGTTTCATGTCCCCAAGTTCTGCTGTGTCCAACAGAGATACCACAGGAGTGGTGCAAGCCTGCCTGCTGCAGCTGAGCTGCCTTTGAAGTGCCTCATGTCACTCATAAATGCATTCAAAATCAAAGGTTATTTCTGAAAAATCACAGCTTGGCTATCTTCTGGGTGCAAAGAAATCCCAGACTGCAGCCACCACGGCTGCAAATACTCCTTTCCCTGCATCCATTCCTGACCTCCAGGCACAAGGGGAAGGTGAGGTCTGATGGATGACATCAACTGGAGTCTTGAGGACTTCTCCCCTCGGGGTGGGGACAACATCATAAAAATCTCCCTGAGGCTTTTCTACCCACTGGGTTGAGTATAAAGGCTCAAGCTCATTACAGGGGATACCCAAGCTTCAGATGAGCACTTGCTCAACATAGGAAAATAGGTTCACTCCGGGGAGGCTGCTGTAATTTAACAGGTGCCTACAGCTTGTCCGTAGGGAAAATGTTCCCATCTCTTGAAGAGGTTCCCTGCACAGCCACCCTGCACCTGGCAGAGATTTTCACATTTTCCAACACGTACATACTAATTTCCCCTGGGACTCAGAGCAGCAATGTCTCCTCCTTTTGGTAGCTCACTATATTGTACCAGGCTCCAGAAAAACCTCATTGCTGCCAAACATAATCTGACAGAAGCATGGGTGGTAAAGGCAGAACTTCGCTTTCTGACTCCAGGGGTGTGATGAACCAGCTGGTAGAGCTAGAAATACTTTAATACTCTTTTTCCCTAAGGTTCTCCCCACAAAGAGCTGTGAGAAAACAGGGATGCAGCTCCGCAGCTTGCCATTGCCTTGATCTGCTGGTGGGGCAGCTGAAGTACCTTGTAGGACATTCCATGCTTACCTTCTTTCATACTGCTGCTTCTCTTCCAGCTGCTGGCAGTCTGACAGAGGCAGCTCGTTTGCTTCTCCTCCCAAGGAACAGCCGAAACCCCAGCCCTTCACACTGCAAACTCGAGATAAACAGAACATCCCAGGACAGCCCTGAGGAATGCTGGAGGCAGCCTAGGGACACGACCTGCTCTGGGGCTTTCTGGTGCAGTAGTGGAGAGGACCCCAGAGGCGGGGCAGAAGGGGCTTGGGAGGGGGTCATCAGGCTAAGACCATGGAAGATCTTTTACAAGTTGTCATGGACAATTTATTTTTTAGAGCTAAGGCCAGGTAATCTGCAAGGCTGAGCAGAATTTGGTGTGGCAGCAGCCTAGATTCAGGGTGTAAAAATCAAAAACTAAAGTGGCAAGGGCTTAATACTATGCCCAAAGCCTGCTGTCCTGGGCAGCGTCACGCGTGGGATGGTCTGAGGGACACCCGCTCTGATTCCTGATGTGAAACCAGCCCAGCTGTGTCCACACACCTCGCTCAAAAGCCTGTGGCTGGGACACGCCACCCCTTCACCAGAAGAGCTGCTTCAGTGGTAGGGTTGGTCCCATCAGGACAGCATGAGGAGGGGGAAAATAGCCCTCCTCAGTTGTTATCCATCCTTCAACCACAGACATAGCGCCAGAGGCTGTGACCATTTTAATCTGCATCTCCTCTCTCCCTCCACTAGAAACGAGTGTAGTCAGCTGGAAAATTAAGACCCAGGGTTGAACCCGGAGGGGCATTAAGAGGGGTGGCTTGGCCAGCAGGCACACGGAGCAGCCGGCTGCTGCCCCGTGGCATCGCTGTGCCACCCCAGCTCTGCTTCCCTCCCTCCCCATCCCAGCAATGCCGGCTCCCCGCATTCAGCGTCGTGGCTGCAGTGCGGTAAATCACCGGTGACAGCTCCGGCGGGCACGGCGCGGTGGAAGCACGCTCCTGCCCGTGCTTACGGGCAGCTGTCGCGGGCAGAGGTCCAAGGTCAGCTAAGTGTTTAATGGGCCTCCTGCGAGGACCTGTGATGAAAGGCAGGCAGGAGAGGAGGCGAGAAGGGAGCATATGTCACAGCCTGAGCTCCAGGGCTGGTTTTAAGTGACAGGGGTATGCTTCCCATGCAGATAGGCAAGCGGAAAGGATTGCTTTCCCAAGCCCATCTCCTTTTCCAGGAGCACAGCAGGGACCTGCTGTGGCCTTTAGCACCCATGTGCTTGCGACTTGAGCATGGGTGATGGACATCTGGATGCCCATAGCATGAGGTCCTACCAGGACAAAGGCCAGCAGAGCATGGCCAAGAACTACAGCTCTCCTAACAGCTACAACAAAAGCTACAATGCAAAGCAAACATCAACCAAGTGAAACCTCCCCTGGGTTTGGTCCTGGCTCTGAATCAGTGTTTCCCTGCACCAAGTTAGATCAGAGGCTGAGCAGGAGAAGGGAAGGTCTGTGCACTGTTTTCTAACTCTGGCTTCAAGTGTGATCAGGAAAAACACAGTGAAGATACAGCCTCTGGGTGTCAGCTATCTGGCAAGACCACCATGGTCCTTCAAGCCTCTTCTCCAAGCACAGCCAGAGCCAAGCAGTCCTGCTGTCTCCTTACGTCAGCGCTGCTGGTCAGCATGACTGATAGAACAAGTTTCCAAAAAGAAAGTCTTTCCAAACTCCTGGCCAATCTGCAAGCAGAAATGGGCAATTCCAGGAGAATTAACAACAATTTCAGGAGAATATTCTCACCGTTATCCTGAAATGAAAAGGATCTTATACTCTGACTCAAATTCAACATTCTGGAGTTGTTGAAGCATTTAGGCATCTGAGTGTTCCCTGTAGATGTATTCTTCTCTCCACAACCATGCTATTGTATGCTGTAGTACCTCCATACAATACTATACTGTAGTAGCTGATGACTCTCCTATATAAGACAATGTCTGGATGAACATGATCTCAGGTTGTTTTCTTCTGTCTGGTGGTCTGATAACATAAACCAACAACTGCTTTACTGGGCACCTTAAAGTAAAGTAAGAAAACAGTTTCCCCACTGTGGCGGCCAGAGAAGACACAGGGTGTAGCCCTATCCTTTGGATAGCTACTGGTTACAAATAACCACCCAAAAGAGGGGCTGACCCCCTGGTGCAATCAGGGCTGCAGTTTCCCAGCACCTCTTCAAAGCTTCTTGCCTTTCTCCTAAGGGAAGAACACCCAGCATCGCCTCTGTCCCACACCAGCTTTCCCTCTTCCACCACCACCTAACCTGGCTCATGACCAAACCTGCATGAAGCCTGTGCGGGTTGGGCTCACTCCTTACCAGCTGCCTTGAGCCTGTTGCCTGGGCATGGGTGGAATTCCAGGAAAACCCTGCCCAGACTTGTGCTTTCTCACATGTTTACGAGGGCTGGCAGCACAGCAGGAGAGCTTTGCTGCGTGGGAGGCTACTGCATCACCTGCTGCCACATGCACCTCCACCCGATTTTAACCAGCTCCCACATTTTGGGGGGTAAAAGGGAAGAACAAGTGATGTGGGGAAGAGTAGGGGGCTGGTGCTGAGCAGCACATCTTGGGAGGGAGAAGGGGGGCAGGGAGAGGAGGCCATTGGAGACCTGGGATACGAGGTTTGCTTTTGCAGACTGAACCAAATGTTGGAAAGCTGGTGAATTAGCAATGTTTGCTGAGCAAACGCTGCCGGGTAGGGATAGGCAGAGGAAGAGTGTTTAAGCACACAGTCCTTTATTTGCTAGCAAACATCTCCAGCTCCTCCTTCCCCTCCCCTGTTCCTCCCTGCGCCTTCCCCAGCTTGTGCTCCGAAGAGGCTGAATGATGCCTCCCAAGAGGAGGAGGGGTGGAATTCCCATGGGAGGGAGGAAATGTGGGAGAAGCTTTTTCTTTCACCAAACTGCCTGCACCAGAGCAGCCAAGAGGATAGTAGTAGTTTATGGGAGCAGGTGGATTGTGTTTAAAAGAAAAAAACCCACTCATCTTCAGCATTACTTCTTTGGGCTGTATTTTCCATCCCAAACAATGCTGTACTCTGGGTGAAGACACTGAGGGCACCACAAAACACAAGCCACTGTGGGGACTTAAGTGTCACTACAGAGAAGCTTGTGCTCTTAAAGACTTGGGGCTCAGCCACTGTGGAGCAGAATTCTTTCCTGCAAGTCAAGATAGAGTTGGGGATGGGAGATTGCCCGATTTGACACTTTTGGTTCTGATACTGATCTCAAACCTCTCTCCCAGCTGCAGTGCCACAGTGTGGAATTGGTCTGGAAGAAGTTACCAGGCCTGTCCTGGAGATGTTGTGGGGACACACTAGAACATGCAGCCCCTGTGCCTTGGCTGGAAGCATCTGTGCCCAACTGAAACACCAGGTCCCTTGTTGTGCTGGTTACAAGACGAGATTTGTCACTGGGACTGGCAGGTAAGAGTGGAGCTGCAAGGCTCTGGAGGAAGAGGTGAAGGCACCAAAGAGGACAATCCAGCAGACTATTGGCCAGGGCTTGACCAGCACTCAACTTGTAGGGAGCTGCTAAAGTCACTTTCTCATAAGATGTACATTATTTCATCTGATCTTGAGTGCCTGCACACCAAGCATGATCTTTGACCATCCCTGTTTGGCAGTCACCATCTCCTTGCTTCTGTGCATGGAGCCAAACCTATTCTCTGATGGTCTGTGGGCAGCAGTACTGGGTGCCCCAGGATGACCTGCAGCACACCTCTGCCAGCCATTTCACCTGCTACCTGCGACATCTGATGGGTTTTGCTCAAAGGAGAGGAGGGAAGATGATGGGACCTGTGGTCCCCATCCCTTTCTGACTTCTAAGCATATCCAGATACATCTCCTCCAGAAACTCTGACCAAAAAACTGGGCTGCCCTCCCACCTGGAATTTCCTCCCAGTTACCTGTTGACGCTTCCTGTCCCCCTGCTCCTGGGTGTTGCTAAACCTCCTCCCATGTTCCTCAGGCCTCCTCACCACACTCCCACCTGCTCCAGCCTTTGACCTCAGCGAACTGTACTATAAACGACCTTCCACTACTGGCCAACTGCTGCCAAAATGCTAGGTCCAGGGTGCCACCTCCATTCATAAAACATCCCCCCCACAACTGCTGGACTGCCTTTTATGGACCAGTCTTAATGTTCATTCACCCTTTAAAGGCCAGGTGCTTAGACAGCAGCTGTGCTGTACACACTGCCGCCTGAATTGCTCATCGCTGGCAACGCGTGCATCATTCATTATTAAACTGCTTGTGTGCTTGGCCTGTGGCTTAATCCAATGCCACCACAGTGGCTGCAGGAGAAATCCAGCCATCTGTAAAAGCTGCAACACCCTTCCTGCCTACCTCCGTCAGCAGTGGCACTGCCTTTTGTGATGGTGGTGGCAGCTTTAACGTGCCTCCAGGAAAGAGCAGTGTCCTGGTATCCACCGTGGCACCCAAGGGGAGAGGGATTCGAAATTAACATACCCAAAATTAGACTTTCTCAAGATGTAAATTATTGGTGGTGAGACATCTTCAGCTGCTATAAATCAGCAAAGCTTCACTGAAGGAAGCGGAGCAATGCTGATTTACACTGCCTGGCAGCTTGGTCCAGCATTGGGAGCTTTGTCTGGGATTAGTAGGAGAAATTGCTGGGGAGGGGAACAGTCTTATTACCTTGTCCTGGCTAATGCTTTGCTTTTCTCTGGTACGTGTTGTTCGGAGCTGGATCTAATTAGTCATTGCAGGAAATGCCTCCGCTTCTCCTGTTCCCCACTGCTTGGGGGGGGGGAAGGGGGGAGTTAATCCTGGCCAATGTGGGAACAAACCCTGTTGTAAAAGCAGGCCCTGATCCCATAATTTGCTCTGCAAAGACACACATGCCCAGGCACACCAAACCTTCCCAGCTCCAGGAAGACTTGGAAAATACACCTGGGCTCTCCCACCAAAACCCAGCAGGCCAGACTGCAAAATGCCCAGGGATGCACTGACTGTCCCAGGCAGCATCAGTAACAGCTACCCACACCCAGGCTGAACAAAACAAAACAAAGCATGCAGGCAGAGGAAAGTCTTCCCTGCATCCCATCACTGCTCATGGTGTGGGAAAAGGCTTGTTAAGGGAAGTGGCCAGCTGCTCCCTGAGCAGAGGGGACCCAAAGGTGATCGCAGTACAGGATGCTCACAACATCATCCTATAACAGTCCCAGACAAGACAAACAGACAAACCAGGTCCAGGGTCGAGCCAGGGGGTACTGTCAGGGGCAGGAGACAAGATACTTACATTGTAGGTCCAAAGTCTGTCCAGGAGGCAGAGACAAGCATGCCTACAGTATAGCCCAAAGAGGGAGCAAACGCACAGGGCTGCCCTTAAATAGAGCTCCGGGGCCATAGGCAGAGGTGGGTGGGACCCTATGGGAGGTTGGTTGGGGCAATTAAGGGCAATCAGGGCCTGACAAGGCTCACCTCTGCATCCCTATTCCCTCCCCATGAGTTGGCTTTAGTTTTCTTCCATCAAGCATGAACCGCAATAAAGATGTGACCCCCCCATAAGATAGTCTAATTTAAGGTACCCAGTCTCATCTCGTGCTTTTTTCTTGTAGTGCACCACAGGTAAGGTTTTGGGTCTTTGAGTGCAGAGGTGTTGGGTTACAGATGGAGTTTACTACAGATGCCTCTGGTCTCTTGTGTAGATAACATCAGCATTAGCAGGATCCCAACCTCACAGACTGCCGTGATCTTTTCCACATCTACCTATGCAAGCTCCTGGGTCTCACAGAAACTTGATTAGCTGGGATGACCTGACTCCTTTCAATGTTGGAACCACCTCTGCAGCCCAAGGAGCTCTTCAGCTGAGCTGTGACAACAGGCACATACGTGCTTTTAGCTCACAGACTTGCTAGGTGCAGTCTATTTAACTCGAGATATCGTGGCGGTGGTAAGTGCTAAAACAGGACCAAGGATCTTCTCACCATGAAGATGGCTTTGATTCAGTGCAATGTATTTAGCATTGCAGGCAAGACCAAGGCTGTGATTTACACTGAAGTCAAAAGGTGGGAGAGGAGGAGAAGGAGGAATTTACCACCTTCTGTGACAGAACCAGCACTGGAGAATACCTCCCTGTGCTTCATCAGCTACAGTTCACAATCAGATGTAAAGGCATATCTCCCTTTCTGGTACTGGAGTCATAACCTCTAGGACTAGGGCTGAGTAGACACATGTTTTGGTAGCCTATCTAACATCTTTACAGGTCAATCTGCTGTTATTCCTCTCACTGTGACTTCTCCAGGCTTTCCTGATGCCATAGGTTGGCTCCATCACACAGTCCCAGCTCCCCAGGCAGAGCTGGAAGCAGGGAGCAGTGACTGAAAGGTGAACAGGGACATCCCAGCACAGGCTGTGCTGGAGCTCAGAGAACTGCTTCACAAACACCGGATTTGGTCCAAATGTTTTTCTTGTTGACTGGCTTGCTGTTTGCAGATCTAGTGCCAGTTTCCAGTTTTGGTTTTCATCAGACGCAAGTACAACTTGGAGAGAAACTAACGGGGAGCCTGGCAGTGGGTTGCACATGCCATATATTCACTGTCCCTGGAAACCAGTGCAGAACCTCTTTTCCCCCATGGTAAGACAGGCAGCAACTCACTCTCCCTGGTGGATGGTGCCAATCCCTTCCCCTTTAGTGGGCTTCCTATCTCCACAAGTGCCAGCTGGGTCTGGACAATGGCTGGCAGCAGGGGCATCCACAAACCCTCATCAGAGCTGTATGCCAGCTTGCCTTGGCCAGGACAGGAGATTATTCTTTCTGTGGAGAGCTCAGCATGGGAACTTCTCTTAGCAGTTAACAAAGGCTGATAACTGGTTCCCTTGATCAGTTGTGAGTTCTCAGAGATCACACATCGATAAACCTCTATGGGGTGAACCACTGAACACCAGTAGATTCATTCTATTTGCTGTTCTTTGTTCACCATGGTTGAACATTTGGCTAGAGCAAGAGCAGCCTCCAAAATCCCCATTGCCTTTTGAAGTTCTGCATGTTCAGTCATGACATTTTCCTTCCTGAAATACAATGAGAGAGACTGTCCTCACAACACATCAAGCATTGGCATCGTCGCTTGGAGCCGAGCATCTCCTTGTCAGGCATCCCGTGGTCCTAACAAGGCCATGCAGCTGAACAGCTGTCTGAGCTTCAGAGTCAAAATCAGGGCCAAAGAAGCTATTTTTATCCCACAGAGATGTCAGCTGAGAGCACGGGCAGGTATTCCCACTACTAAACTGTCAGCATCTCCCCTGAGTGTCTGCAGAGGGTGGGTGACTCACAGCCTGGTACTCTGAGAATTTCCCCCCTCCGTGGTCAAATATCTTCTCACTTAAATGTGGGAGAAGACTAACCTCTCCCTCCAGTGTCCAGCAGCTGGTGGGGATGCTGCTCTGCTGACCTCCATACTGGTCCAGTTACACCCTCCCTGGGTCTGTGGTGGGGTCTCCAGCCCACATTGATCTCCTGGCTTGTCCCCTGGTGACATTTGCTAGCACCAGCTCCAGCAGCCCTCAGCCAGGGTGTGGGTGTGAGATCCTTCTGCATCCTCCAACGCTGGCTGACTCCTCAGTTCTTCTCTCCTGAGGGGCTTTGCCATATGTCTTACATCTGGAGCTGAATAGGCCATGAATAAAGCTTCCTGGGATCAAAAACCACATCAGAAAAGTCAGGGAAGAGCCAAAAAAACCTTCCAGCACAGGGCAGGTGCGACACATATCAAGATGCACGTGTGCACACATACACACACACACACTGCTCCCCATCTCCTTGGCTCCTCCTGCTCCTTCTCTCTCTTTCATTCTTCTGGAAGAAAACTTGATGATTTCTGGGCTTTGTTGGTGGTTAGGAGGACACTGGATAAAGAGTCTGAGAAAGTGAAAGAGGCTGTGCAGGGCTGCAGGAGGAGAAGGAGGGGAGAGCAGGAGAAGGAGGGATTCTCGGTATCTACAAGGGAATTAAAGCGCTTTTACTAGAGTGAAGAAATCAGCTAAAGAATGGCAGGCGAACAAAAGCAGCAAGGCTATGGACAAGTTGCTCTGAATAGATCCAGATCCCCTTAAGTTTGTAACACCCCCTACGCACTTTTTTTCCCCCCTTCCCCCCCTTAAGCCTTTGCTCCTCACTCCTTCCAAGAACAAATGCAGAGCAAGGGGAAAGAAAAAAAAAAAAAAAAAAAAAAAGAAGAAGAAAAAAAAACCACAAGGGAGGGGAGGAGTGGAAAAAAGCTAAAAAAAATCAAATAAAATAAAAGGTAATCCTCAGCCACTTTGCCCCTCTGGGGGCTGCTCTGGGCCAGATTAAAGGTCCGGTGTGAAACCATTCTGCTATTCAGATGCGATAAGCAGGATTTACAAGCAAAGAGAAAGAGAGAAAAGAATGGGTGAGAGGAGAAAAGGAGAATTATTTGTGTCTCTTAATACTTGTTAAGCACTTCTCTTTTGCTAGACCAGACAAGACACAGCTATGCTCAAAGTCCATGCACAATCCTGCCCGTTTGTCCAACACCCCCACACGGCCCACACCCCCTCGCTCCCCTCCCTCCCTGCCTTCCACTTTGGTTTGCTTTCCCCCTGCCCCCATTCAAAGCAAGCAGGCAACACTTTGTTGCTACTGAGCTGAAATTGGTCTCCTCTCCGAGCGGCACACAAAGAGAATGGCAATTAACCTTCCTGTTCCCTGGTGACAGCGATCTAATCAGTGCTTCGCCCAGGCCTGTGCCAGCAGCTCGAAGGCAACAGCCTTTGTGCAGGGGCTGGGTAGCGTGGGGAGGGGGGCTTGCAGCCGTGCCCTATATCGGGGATGGGGTGGGTGCTCCATGGACAGCCAACTGGGTTTATTACAGGCCAACCAGCTTAAACTGGCAAGGAAGGCTCTTCAGCCAGCGCAGTGAGGAGACTTTGGTGGCTGCCGCTGGTATGCATGGGGGCCACCACCCTCCTTAAGAAACAAGATGTGGACCTGTTGGAGTGAGTCTAGAAGAGGCCATGAAGATGATCAGAGGGTTGGAGCACCTCTCCTGTGAGGACAGGGTGAGAGAGTTGGGGTTGGTCTGGAGAAAAGAAGGCTCCAGGGAGACCTCATTGTGGCCTTTCAGTACTTAAAGGGGCTTGTAAGAAAGATGGGGACAGACCTTTTAGCAGAACCTGTTGCAATAGGACTAGGGGTGACAGTTTTAATTAAAAGAGGGTAGATTTAAACTAGATATAAGGAAGAAATTTTTTATAATGAGGGTGGTGGAACACTGGAACAGGTTTCCCAGAGATGTGGTAGCTGCCCCATCCCTGGAAACACCCAAGGTCTGGTTGGCTGGGGCTCTGAGAAACCTGGTCTAGCTGAAGATATCCCTGCTTGTTGCAGTGAGGATGGACTAGGTGACCTTTAAAGGTCCTTTCCAACCCAAACCATTCTATGATTCTATGAAATTCTGGCCAAGTACAGACCTGGACCAGAGAGTCCTAATTGCTGGTGGCCCAGTAGCACATGTCTGCTGAAGCCAGAGGGCAGCAGCAGCATGATGCTACAAAGATATTGCAAGAGGTGTCTGGGGGTGATGTGGTGGAGCTCCCAGATAGAGCCAGGCCCACCCTGTGTTGGGCACTGTGCGAAGTTAATGGTCCAAATGGTCCTTAGGCTTGCAGCCTGAGGAAACCTGAGTGTCTGGACTCTCCACAGCGCTGCTGCTCATGGGAGGGTAATCAGTCTACGCTGCTTCTTCACATACTTCAGAACTGGATGATGGGAGAACGATTCTTGTGGGAGGAAAGAGTGAAAGGCCAGGTCAAGCTCCCATCACCAGCACTCTTCTCTGGACCAGGAAGGCACTTGTGTTGCATAGCCAAGAACTACACACTGAGACCTGCAAATACAGTACTTGTTTTTAAAACTTCTACATAACCTTGTAAGATTATTTTTTTTAAAGTGGAAAATAAGGTTGTTAGGAAAACCTCAACTACCCTTTACAAAAGAACCACTACTCACCAGAGACACTTTTCAGCAATCCTCCTCCACTCCATATTTTTCCATTTTTGCTGGAGCTGGGGATGAGAAACAGCTAGTGAATTATTAAAAGACCAAGATGTAAGTGTTGGGTTTGTACTACATTCAAGAGAGAAAATGTGAACCTCCTGGAGGTCAGTCAAAAACTGAGAAATGTTTTCATTTGTTTTTTTTAAACCTCTGAAGAATCCATTTGCTGACCAGCTCTCTGATTGTGACCATGGATCCAAGTAAACAAAGCAGACGTCTCAGAATCAGCCTTTTGCTTTCTTATGAGTCTGATCTTAGATGCCAGTAATACAGGAAAATGACAGTTAAATGTCATCTTGCAGGAAAAAAAAAAAAACAAAAAAAAAAAAACAAAAAAAAAAAAAAAAAAACCAACCCCAAACAAAATTAACACCACTACCCAAAAAAAACCCCTCAACTTTCTTTTTTTCTTCTTTTGCTGGTTCTAAGAAAAAAAATCTTGAAACTGTGGCTGGACTTTTCTCTAACAGTGAAAATTCATCTGTTCTTCGTGTTTCAGAACAAAACTCTCCTACTGCAACTGAGCAGGAGACCTGTACCTACACCTTTAGGGCATCCTGATGGTAGACAGGCATTCCAGCTCAGAGGTTTGATGTCACTGCCCATCCCATCTATATGGGAAGCATTGTCCATAATTCCCTGCTTAAAAACCTGTTCCTGATAATGTTTGTATGGTGTGGAGCTTAAAGCTTCAAGCC
Source organism: Falco naumanni (assembly GCF_017639655.2). Lineage (NCBI taxonomy): Eukaryota > Metazoa > Chordata > Aves > Falconiformes > Falconidae > Falco > Falco naumanni. The sequence goes on along the minus strand of NC_054054.1, from coordinate 90,821,147 downwards.
TTCTGGTGGTGAGGGCTCTTCTATTCATCTTCTCCAGGGCCTGGCACATCTCAGGGCAGGTTAGTGCTACCCAGTTGCAGAGCTTTGTAATCCAAAAGGAGCTAACACCAGTAGCTTCCTAACTTGCCTAGGGGCCTCCCTGCTCAGATTTAGCCCTTGTGTGCCCCAGCCAGGAGGAAAGGAGTGGATTGAGGGAATCCTCCTCCTGAGCTCACCTAGGGCCAACCATTAGGAAGGTGATCAAGTCGCCGCCCTCTGCCTCTCTCTTCTGCAGTGCTTCGGGGGATGATTGCATCTACCTCAGACAGATAGGCACAAACAACTCAATTACATCTAAGAAGGAGCATAATTGAGCCTAAATTGATTCAAACAGAGGCAATTAAAGCAAAACTCAGATCCCCGCTGGGAAGCAAAGGCACAGCTTATTTTTAACTCATAACCACAACAAAAATAATAATCAAAGGGCAGGATTACACCCCTCCCCTTCAGCCGGAACTGCTGAACCAGTCGAACCGCCCTTCAATGCCCACTCTCACCCGCAGGCTTCTCGGCGGAGGGGCGCGGAGGGGCGCGGAGGGGGCGTTCAGCACCTTGGCCAGCGCCCGGCCGCGCTCCGCTGCCCGGCGCGGCGCTCCCCGCCTGTAACGCCCTCCCGGCTCCCAGCGGAGGTGCCCGGTCCCCGGCATGCTGGCCCAAGGGCTGCTGGCCCAAGGGCTGCTGGCCCAAAAGCTGCTGGCCCAAGAGCTGCTGGCCCAAGGGCTGCTGGCCCAAGGGCTGCTGGCCCAAAAGCTGCTGGCCCAAAAGCTGCTGGCCCAAGGGCTGCTGGTCAAGAGCTGCTGGCCCAAGAGCTGCTGGCCCAAGAGATCCCAGCCCGGCAACTTCCGCGGCCTCCTGCTCTACTCCAAGCCAGCAGCAATCCAAGTGCAGATCCTGTGGGATTTCCTTGTGATGCTTTGCCCTGTATCCCTGTCATCAGGGAGGGTGCGATAAGCAGTTGTTTTGCAAGGATGCTTCTCCCATTTTTGGTTAGGTGGAGACTTAGAGCGCCGCTGGATTGGCATTGCTCTGTATGGAGAGCAAACAAGAAGCATCAATTAGAAGTAATTACCACCCCCTCCCCATAACTTAAGAGGCTAATATTAGCCTTCATTTTTAAGAAAGGTAATTTGACGACCATAAATTACAATTATAAAAACTTCATTAGAGTCGGTAGCAATCCATCCACCATTGTTCTAATTACACACTGTAGGAGTAATGAATGCTAATGGTTTAATGTACAATAATTATCACAATTGAAAAATAATAATAATACAGAACAACCTCAGTTATCCAAATGTCATGGGGGACGTGGAATGGGTTGGGGTAATCGTGGTTTCAGATAATTGAGGGGCTCTTCAGCATGATTAATAGGTGATGTGACCTCTGGGTGGGGAATGAGGAGTTTTAAATGAATGCAGTGTGGTCAAGTGAGGCAAGGAATTGTGCAGAGAAAAAAAAAAATAATCAGGCATCTTCTGTCTTAGCTTTGAATTTTACTGGATCTGAAGCAAATTTACTGGTTTTGCAACTGAACTGTGCCACCTCCTGATGATTTGCAGGTGTGGATGGCAGGGTTTAAAGCAGAAATACAGGTTTATGTTTGACACACTGGGCAGAGCACAAGGGGCAATTTCAGCCCCTTGCAACACAGCAACAATACTGAATTGTAGAGCATTTCAGGTGGGACAGGGCGTCAGGACATCTCTAATCCAACCTCTTGTTCAAAGCAAGCCCAACCCTGAATTCAGACTGCATTTTCCAGGGATTTGTCCAGCCAGTTCCTGAACCTCCAAGGATGGGAATCCCACAGTTTCCTTTGGCCCTTGTTCTACTGCTCATTTACATTCATAGTGAATTTTATTTCTGTATACCCCATCAGATCCTCCTCTGCTACAGTCTATACCCACCTCCTCTCCCACCATGCACCACAACAAAGAGCCTGAACACTCCCAGTTTCCTCAGCTTCACCTCCCTCCAGTCTCTGAACATCCTGGCATGCCTCTGCTGAACTTTCTTTCACTTATTTGTCCTTATTAAATTCCACGTTTCCTGCCAGACAATTTCTCTACCCCACCCAGATCCCCCTGAAAAGCTGCCATACCCTACAGCAGGATCAACCCCACAGTTCACTGTCATCCAGAAACTTGATGAGGAGCATCACACCTCATCCTCCAGGTCACATACCGCACAGGATGAACATATGAAACAGGAGAGGTCTCAGGACAGATCCCAGAATAACTCTACTTGTAACATAAGATAAAGATGAAATGAAAGGATTGACCCTAGCAATCATTCCTTTGAATGAATTGCTCGGTTTGTTCCTGCATTTGATCCTATTCGGAGGAACTTATCTTATAAATAAAACTGTGGGATTTGCTATGTTATCCTCCAGCTGCACGTTTAAATCTGTCAACTGGATCTGTTGCCTTGCCAGGTCACTCTGCCACCCTGGCTTTGCTGAAGTTGGGACACAAAGTCAACCCAAAATAGTTTCAATGTCTGTCTGTCTACCACCAGTGTATGACCGGATCCCCTCACCAAGCTATTTCACAGTAGAAATGGATTTATCATAAAGAATCGGTTTGCTGCCTCCCCTTCCTCTGATACAGTCTGCACAGGGAGTATGAACAACATTACAGACTAAAGAATGTGATTAAAGAAGGAAAGAAATCAAATCTCCAGAACAGACAACAAAGCAAGTTTGTCATGGCAGGAAGAAGAAAGCAGATACTGGAACTGCAGAATGCTGGATCACCAAAAAGTGACTCTCAGAGCTCCTCAGAATTGGTACAAGCTGAGCATGCCCTGGTGGCGTGTGCATGAAGGTGAGGCATGTCTCACAGAGCTTCACTAGCTCTGCCCTGGACACCTTGCAACATGCTCCTATGGGCAGGTGCTCCCTAGTGTGCCTGGGCACCACAGGGACTTGTTGGTGCTTCTCAGCTTAGTTGGTTGGTGTGGGGGACCAAGAGACTTGGATGTCATTTTAAAAGGTCGGGTTTAGGCTTCTTCATTCTTGCCTTGATAAGCAGCCTGATAGGAAGGGAAATGTTGGGAGAAATCCATGTTTCTGATTAATTTGCTCCGGGGTTTGGAAGGCACCAACTAACCACTTCAGAGTCTTTTCTAGCCCTGACAGAAGTCCTGTGGCTAGAGCAACCTGGTAAGAGCTTGCTGCTAAAACATCCCTGAGAAACAACAAGCTGGGGCTGAGAAAATACTGGGCTTTGGGTTCTTATTCCTGCATCCTTGCTGGTATTACAACATGCAGAAAAGCTCAGTCATGCTGTGGTGACATCTCAGAGCAGCCCAGGTTTAGGCATCATTTCCCACAGACCTGCAACCAGCCCAGTTTCTGTAAGACATCTCTGGAGCCTGAAAGCAGATCCCACCCGTGTCCCAGAGTCTGATTAGGAACAATGAATTCTTGATATGCTTCCTTTTTAATAGGATCCTAATTTATAAGAATGCAGATAATATATCAATGGAAATTAACTTCACACTTTCCTTACACTGGCAGGTTGAGCTGCAGGTGAGTGCAATGTAATTAAGAAATTAAAAGGTAATTTCCACATATGCTTTCTGCTAATCTAACTCAGCAATCACTTAATTTACAGCAGGGGACTGGCAAGGAGGCAAGCCAAAATAAATAAGATAATACTACTTTTAATCGCTTAGTGGGATGGTAATGGAATGGAGTGGGGTCTGCACAGAGCTGGCAGGGAGAGGTGCGGTGACCCCCCTGGTGCTGCTGATTGAAAGCAAGGATTGCTTTTAATTGCAGTTCTACAAGAGTTCAAAATTTTAGCCACCAAGTTTCCTTAAGTTCTGAATTTAATATTTTTTTAAGTTAGTTTTTAAATATTCCTCTTAAAACTGTTGTTCTATTTTCTGAAATGAACTGTTTTTATGGTACCTGACAATTTTGTCTTCATCCTTACAGAAGAGTGAGAGGTTTCTCCTGGATCATTGAATATCTCCCATTCTCTTTCTATTCCCAGCAGCTGGGATGTGCAGAGCAGTTAACCAGAAGCAGCATGGCACTGGGAAGCCCCTGGGGAAACTGAGGCACGGACTAGTGAAAAGCACAGCTTCAGCCCACAGCCCTGATTATTGCCAGCCCAAGGGAGGGGCAACTCATGTGTCGCCAGCTGGGGACCACAGCTGTGCTGGGGGAATGGTTTGGGCCGAGAGCTCCCAGGGCTGCAGGGACTTGCTGCTGCATGACCTCACTGCTGGACATCAAACTGCTAGCCTCTCCTTAGGGGTGCTCAGCCCCACGATCCCCACGTCAAGCAGCAGCTGGGGACAGTGGTGGGATGAGGCTGAGCATCCCCCCCGTGCCCTGCAATACACTTTGTCCAACCAGGATGAGTGAAAGAGCACCGGTTTGTGCCAAGGACCCCTTGGTGCTCTCCTCCTCACACCAGCTGTCCTGCCTGGGATGGTGCACTGCCGGTTTGAGGTGTCCTTGCTTGTGGGGCAGCAGGGAGAAACCAGCAGGTCTGGGCTGCACAAGCAGAGGTGCTGTCCCTCAGGCAGGGCCCAGGGCAGTGAAGGGGAGGGAGTGGGGAGCCCCCCAGGAATTGCACACACCCAGCTAGCAGGGATGTCCCGAGCAGCACTTTGCATTCCAGAGCCCTTGGCTCCTTCTCTTGAAAATTATGCATACCACCAACCTAAAGGGGACTGCGGGAGAGGGTGATTCTCTTCTACACCAGGAAGAGCTGCCCGTGCCTTGCTGAGCTTCAGGTGCCCCAGGCGAGGATGCAGGGGAGAGGATTTGGGCTGCTATCTGCGCTGTGGGAACACCTGGAGCCATGCATGCCAGAGCCTGCCTCAATAGGGGCAGGAGCACCGGCCCCAGGGCCTCAGCAGGGGATGCTCCTCAAGTAACTCCAGCTTTTTGTTCCAAAACCTGAGCCGTGGAGGGGGGGAATGCTTTCCACCTCCCTGCTGGAGCCCATCCCCTCCTCCACCCTGTGTCCCCTCATGCAGAATCTGAGATGCTTCGTCTCATTCCCTGGGGTCCCAGAAGCATTCATACAGGAGCTTAATCCTTCAGAAATGTGGGGACGCAGGGATTACCGGCAGACCTGGCGAGATGGGGCCCATCTCTCCTCCGAGCAAGGGGGCTGCCAAGGCAGTGATGCAGCCCCTGTCCCATTCAGACCCTTCTGCGTCTATCTGGGCCAAGCAGGATAGCAAGGACCAAAGCATAGACCTGTGCCTCCATAGCAAGAGGACTTTGGTGACTGCTGTGACACCCCTAAATGGGGCTGCATTATCCCCTGTCAATAATTTATCTGATGAGTTGCAGCCTGCTTTTGTTGAATGAATTATTCCCAATGTATAGGGAGGTTATATTTGTACTCTTCAAGCAGCTCTAGAAATGGTCAAATAATATTTGCCCAGCAAATTGTTAAACGGCAATTCTTCTGTCACTCATTGAGTAAATTATTCACTGAGCACTTGTTTACTCGGTGCAGTGCTCCCTGCCTGTCACCCCAGCCGCTGCCATGCAGGCAGGCAGGAGCAGGAGGGCACCTGAGCAAACAGGCAAGGTGGGGGGGTGTGTCTGCCCAAGCCCCCAAAACCCAGCTGGGGTCTGTGCTTCATGGGGAATGGGGATGGGGAAGAGCTGCTGGGAAGTGTGGCCAGCCCTGGAGCATGTTGTGGTAGTGGAGAGCTGGTGGCCCAGACACTGGTGTGAGGGGCTGCTGGGGGATGCTGCTGGAGCTTGCAGCAAGCTGGCAGCCGTGCCCACACTTGTACACTATGCCCACGTGTGTCCCGAGTCACTGCTGTCACTGGTTTTCAGTGACTCAGGGGATGGACTTCTGGGGCAGCAGACAGGAAAGTGTCCCTATGTTTGCAGAGAGGGGGGTGGGCGTTGAGCTGGGAGGGGAGACAGGCTGTTTGGGGCAGAGAAGTCCACAGGTCTGAGCTTTGCTGGCAGAAGAGATACTGCCAGAGCAATCCCTTTACTTCCCTCAAGCCTGGAAAGAGAAGACCAGTTGGGCTATCATAGGACAAAAATCCTCTGGGCTGTAGATCCTCAGTAGATCATCACATTCATAAAACTAAATACTGCCATCCACTTCCTTTTCTCCTTTTTTCCTCCTCTCCTCATTGCCATACCCCTCACATCCCTGCTTGCCTGCCCTGAAAGAAAGGGATGATGTCTCCAGGCTGGAGCCCTGCAGCAGTGGAGAAGTGTCCCCTGACGCCACCACCCCCCCCACGCTGGGCACACAGCTCAGGCCCTGCTGGAATCAGAGCAGGGGCTCCAGCCGACTGACCCCAGGGCAGAGCATACACGGCACCTTGAAACATTGCCCCAGAAGTGGGGTAATCATTGAAAGGAATTAATTTTTTAAAAAGAACAAATGTAAAACCATTATTTTAAAAAAAAGTTTCTGTTTTCATTTTAACCACTTATCAATAGAGGGGGTAGTGGGTTGTAGGATTTTTTGCCTGGTCGGGTTTTTTGCTGGTACATCTCTGGTTTTTTCTTGGCCTTCTGGGAGCACAGAAATACTGGTTTAAAACTGCAGCTTTCCCTGGTACTCCAGCAGCAGAAGTGTCTCTTGCAGATCACATTTTGGTTTCTAGCTACAGCTGCCCAGGTATTCCTGCATAGCTGAGGAAACACCTTCCACGCAGCTGTTAAAAGTTTAGGTGAAGACATTAACCCAGTCCCAGCCATGAAAAACCTGCAGAAAAATAGTATCTACTCTGCCACATTTGAGGTAACATCTGGGCTACCATAAACCTGTTACTTCCCCAGTTACCAGGAATGTATTGCAAGAGTGCGGTGGGCTCCATGTTCCCCATCCAGCTGGCACCCGTGGTCCCTCTCCCCATCCCTTTCCTCTACCTTTTTCCCTCCGTCCATCTCTCTTGCTTTTCCTGTCTTGCTGCGAGACTTCTTTGCCTTCACCCTTCATTTATTTTGATTATTTTCTTTCTTTAATCTCTCTCCCACTCTTCCATCCCTTTCTAGGGATTGCTGCTTTCTTTATCTTTGCATTAATTTAATCCCACCTTGCAGCTTTCCGCTAAAATGATTCGACCCTCTGGCCATCCCCCTTGCCGCCCTGTGACACAGGGCTGATCCTGCCCTGCCCAGGGTCACCCATGCCGGGAATGCTGCAGTCCTGCCCCGTGCCCTGTGCTAGAGTTAGCCCAGAGCATCTCCCTCCTGTCCAACAGGTTTCCACCTCCTTCCAGAGTCATTCTCCACCTCCCTCCAGGATGGGGCCACCAGCCACATCCCCATGCCTGAATGAGCCTCTACATCTTCTTCTGCCCATCATGGTCTGTGCACCACCTGCTTTTCCAGGAGCAGCTGTCAGAATTCATCACAGCCCCCTTCCGAGCACCAAAATCCTTCCCTTCTCCTTCCTCTTCCCTTTTCCTTTTCCCTTCCCCTCCCTTCCCTTCCCTTCCCCTCCCTTCCCTTCCTTTCCCTTCCCTTCCCTCCGCAGACATGCACCCCCCTGCACACCCCCACACACACCCTGTTCCATTCCAGCCCAGTCCGGCTGCTGTGTGGGAGGATGTATTTCATATGCATGGCCTGGGATAGTCTGGGCTCTCCAGCCAGTAATTCACTGATTGGAAAATGTTCCAGGGCAGGAGCTGAGGACTGAGAGACAGGAGCAAGGGGAGCTGAGGCTGGCGGGGAGCTGGGAGGGATGAGCTGGGAGTTCTCAAACTGCGAGTCCTAATACTAAGCATGTGGCCATATATTATTTTAATAAAGCCAGCACATCCTGCACTCACGACAGCTGCTGTTCCCTTTCTCTCATCCTGTGAATCTCATTTATTCCTCATTAGCAAAATCACCTGTTTGTCAAATAGGGACAGAGCTGTAAGACATTAAATCGTGTGAAGGCTGGCGGGGGCCTGGGGAGCCTGGGGAAGAGCGGGAGGGAGGAGAGCTGGGCAGCCCAGCTCCTGCTCGCAGATTGAAGTCAGAACTTGACGAAGATCTCTTGAAGGTTGAGATGGAAACGAGGATTTGGGGGAGTGGATTATGCAGCATCTTCAAGCACTCTCATTTATTTTCCCTGCCTGTTCTCAGCATCCTGGGAAATGGTGCCTTGCACAGCAAAGGGGCTGAGGTGGGTGCTCAGCACCTATGCATGGGAGGGTTCAGATGCACCCAACCCATGGTCACCCATCACCTCCTGAGCAACAAACAATTTAAATCCACGGTCACCCATCAGCAAACAATTTTCCCTTACAGAAGAGGTCAGGTACAAAATTTCATCTGATTGGTTTGGGTTTTCTTTAAATTGAGTGAAGACGTCAGTGGGACCGACCTGTTCTTTCAAAGAACTGGGGTTTTGATGAATCAGGATTTTCCACTAACATTATAAAAAAATCCCTGGACTGCACTAAATTAAGTGTCTGTCGCCCCACCAGCCTGGCAATAGAGTATTTTTCTGCTGGTTTTGCAGCTTACTCGATGCTTTCCCTAACGCCAGCCCTGGCTTTTCCCTTTATCAGTTGACTGACATGAGGGGAAACAGCTGGCTGAAAACCAAGCTTTCTGGTTTGCTGAAATTCTCCCTGGTTTTTGGAGATTTGGAGTTTTGGTTCAAATTGGATCCAACCCAACCATGTGTGTGTGAAAGATACAGAGCGAAACTTGGGGATGATGGGGAGATCTCAGCCCCCGGCCCTCCCACATGGCTCTGGTGTTCCTGTCTACCTCCTTGCCAAATGCTGGGGGAAAAGACCCAGACGGCAGCTCCTGTGCCTCCAGCCTCTTCAGGAAAGCCTGAAACTCCACTTTTTTCCCGGAAGGCTATTTTGCATTTTTGAAAACTCCAGCTAACGTGGGAAGGTTTGACCCCAGCGAGCTGGAGTTGAGGGATGTGCTATGGGAAGCTCTGACATGCTCTGCAGCCAGGGTCCTTCCAAGGGGACATCTGCCCACCCCAGCCCTCCATCCCCAGTCAGGGTAAGCTGGTCTGGGGTCTGCAAAAGGAGCCACCAACTCTCAGGAAGGTCATTTTTAAACTTGAGGGAAAACAGGGATCAGGAGGTGAAGGAGACAGTTTCTGTGCATGTTTTCTATATTTTTTTCTACTTACTCTCTTTCCTGCTCCTGCTCCTTTTTTTTTTTTTTTTTTATTGTTCTAACCATCCCTCCATCCTCTCTTCATCATCTTGTTTTCTCTCGTGTTTCCCTTCCCCAGATGCTTCCCTCTAGCCCCTCCCTATTTTTCCACCCATTTCCCCATCCAGCTCCTCTCCCCACTTCGTCTTTCCACTGTTGCTGAAGTCCTTCCTCCCCACCCCCTGCTCATCTCTCCATCTCTATCTCACAGCTGGTTTCTGTCTTGGGGGACGCGTACAGGGACATCCAGTGTCCCAGCCCAGCGGCCCACAAGTCCTGCAGCACCAAGCCCAGCTCACTTCATAGCCTGGTCCTTTGGGGGACCCCAGTTACCCACCTCCAAGCTGGCTGCAAGGCTTGGAGGGACAACAGTGACCCTCCCTGAGCTTGCAGCTGTCTTTAATCCACGTGCCCAGCTCCCTCCCCATTGCAGAGCAGGAAAGGCAATATCTGCCTGCGCAGGGGCTGGGGGGTCCTGGCATGGATGAGCTGCACCCAATGCCCCAAGTCTGGAGAGATGGACAGAGTCCCACCACCCCTCACCCCCTCCCAGCCACCTCCCCCTGGGTGCCAGCAATGTCCCTGCTCTGCACAGCAGCCCTGCGTCCCCCTTCCCAACCTGCGCCACCACCGTGTGTCGATGCCACCGTGTCCCCCCGCCCTCGTCCCCCCCTTCCCTCCTCTCTCTGAAAGTCATCAGGCCTAGCGAGGTCTTCTCCCACTTATGCAGCTCATGAATATTTAACAGCATCTGCTCTGGAGGCGATAAAGCCTACCAATCCTTGACAAATATGGCCTAATCTTTTCAATTTCGGGGTGCAAATATTCCTTCAGAGTCCTGTTTGTCACCTAGATTAATGACTCTGGCTCCCATAATCCTTTGGTGCTAATTCAAGTGGTGGCTACCAGGACGGCGCATGGCGGAGGGATGCTGGGACACATATGAAGGAGAGATTACTCACTTGAGGGCCCTTTGCTGCAGGGTTTTGTTCCTCCATTGCAGTGGGGACGAGGAGGGGGGGTCTGGGTGTTTGTTTGTTTTTTCCTCTTCATAGCTGCTGCATATCCATCCTGGAGCTGCTGCGGGTGAGGGGGGATACTGCCACGAGGAGGGGGGGATGGCTCCCTCCTGCCCTCTGCTTTCCCCCCAGGGATGGGATGTGATGGGAGACTTCGGGTGGCCTCCAACGCTGGCTCCTCATTCTTTGTCACCCAACCCAGACAGCAGCTACAAGGCCACCAGATTCACTTTCCAGCAGCCCTCCAAGCCTGGACACACACCAAGGGCTCCACTTCAAGTTAAGTCCCATCCCAGGGACTGGAGGCTGGATGTGTCAGCCAGAGAAAAGCCTTCCCTGCCCTGGTCCAGCCCAACCCAGCCCCACTGGTCCCACACAAGGACCCCTCCTCGCATCAGGGTGCCTGCCTGGGGGAGATGCGGGGCACAGGGCTAGGCGATGCTCAGCTCCTGGCCAGTCAGTAGGTGAGGAGATGGGTTTGGCTGAGCTTTGGAGCTGATGGCACACTGCAAGGGCCACAGTGATCACCCAAGCCATCACACAGCAGAAGCCCAGACATCTGGGCACAGGAGACCAGCTGCTTGTATTCATTTATTCCATGATCAAGAGAGAAAAATACAGAGGGGAGTGAGCAGTAGCGGGTGGGAGGGCAGGGGGAAGGAGGGAAGGGGTGGAAATCAATGCCAGAGCTGATCAGTAGTATTGACAACTTCGCTAAGGGGCTGATGGCTCCCATTTATCGCCTCCGCGCCCGCAGGGGCTGCCCCCACTGTGGGGGGCTGCTGGAGGGACGCCCGCAACCCAGCTAAACACAGCCAAGCATCAGCAAAGGCATTAACGGCCAGCCAGAAATCGAAGATTTGTTATTATCCAGCACTGGAACAATAGCCTGGCTGAGTATATTCATCACCGTTTCTGCCCTCAGGGGTGGAAATATGTTGAGATTGCAGATTATTTATTTATATTGGGGAGATGGGGGATGCTGGTGGTGTGGAGGAAGGAGTTTCCTCCTCTCTGCGTGTGCTGCTGCTCGACACTGACTCATCCCAGGGCTCTGGGGTCTGTCTGAGCACGATGCACTGATTTACAGCAGATCCAGGCCCTAGGGTTTCAAGTGTCCTTTGGGTGATGAACAGGAATGTTGAGACAGACATGAAAATTTGCAGGTGAAGCTCTTAACACCATCAGTTTACTCCACTGTTTGTGTTGCAGGAGCGTACCTGTATGCATGGGCAGGTTTGCAAGGAAGACTGAGATGCCAGACTCTTGAAGAGAGGGACAAGAGGTTTGATGCAAAATTACCCGTGCAATTCTCTCCTATGGAAGTATCGGAAAAGCTCCAGCATGGAAGATGTGAAACCATGAAGGTTCTTATAAATAGGAACTTTTTTTTTTCCCCCCCATCTGGCTAAGAAGCGTTGCTAGGGGTAGGTCAAGTCTGCAGCAGGGATGTGGATGTTCCCCTAAAAAATGACTTTACTTGTGTGCAGGGACCCTCTGAGACCAGGAGATCGAACCAAATACCTTTCTCTGGTGATGCACCAGTCCTGGGATTGGAAAACGTCCTCTCTGCTTGCTGGATGGGAAAAACTTCTACCTGATACAAGGAACTCCAGACTATGGTGAATATTTATGGCTCATGAGCAGGAGTGAGTTACTTTTAGTTTTGTTTTACGTTTCTGTGACAAAAAAAGTGCCTACTCAGCCAGACAAAAATAATATTGTTGATCAAATGAAAGTATGAAAACATAATTTTTTTGTAAGCAAAATCAGAAAAATGCTACTTTTCATTAGTCAGAAACAGAAGAAAACTTTTGCACAAAGCAAAAGAGAATTTCTGAGTTTGCTTCCTTGTCAAAACACTTTGGGAGGAAAAACTGCAAACCCCATTTCCCACCTCAGTGTTTTATTTTGGCTTTGCAGCTAAGCTAACAGTCACTGCAGTTCTTGTTTTCTCTTAGCCGATTCCCACACCTGCTACTGGCTTTGGCTGGATGGTTCACGCTGGGGATCAGAACAGCATTGGCAGCCCCAGCTCCTGGGGGTGTGAGCTTCCCAAGCCCCCCGGGGTACCCATGGCAAGGGCGAGGTGCTGCTGACAGGGAGGCACAGCCATCCTGGGGAGTGACACTGGGTCCAGCACAGCCAACTCCCCCAGGGACTCTGTGGGGGGTTCAGACTGAACTGAGATTTGAGCCACTCGGGGGAGAGAGGAGGAACGGGGAGGGATGGGGAATCCCGGGATGGGGGCTAAAGATTCACGGTTAGTTCCAAAGCCTCGATTCCCCTGCAGCCACCAGCAGCAGCTCCAAGCAAAGCTGAAAAGACTGGCTCACGAGAATAAAAATCCACTGCAATGTGAGGGGATGGTCCAAGCAGCATTCCCTCCATTTAATCTGCTTCCCTACCCGCACCAGCCCCACCTTGTCCCTGGAAAAAAACAATACCAGGGCACCCCTCAGCAGTTTGCCCTGCACACTCTCCCACTGCGATCCCAGTGTGGGGCTGGGATCTGCCCGGCTGCAAAGCAGCCCTGAAGGGCAGCATCAGCCCTATTTTGTGCTCAGCCCCTCTGTGCCACGCAGCCCCACTGCCTGGCATGGGTACAGGCGTTCCAGGGTGCTGGGGAGCATCCCACAGCCGCCTGTGCTGGCATGTGTGTGCCTGCTTCCCATTGCTCCCTGCCCCCTCTCCTTTTTTTTTTTTTCCGCTGAGCAGGCTCAAAACGCAAAGCTGGCGCCTTTGTAATACCGCAGCATCGTTAGGGCCCTCCCGAAACCGGGGCGGGGAGGGGGGAAGAGACCGGCTCATTAGCTGGACGCTTTGAAGTGGGCTCTGTTTGGGGTTCATTTGTATGCCGGCAGAAGTGAAACCTCTGTGTTTCAAGGATTTTTTTTTCTAGAGGGGCTTCCTGGAAACATAACAAACATGACCCCGAGGAGCGCTCCCCCAGCCCACATAGGCAGCCCGGGCAGGCGGCAGATGAAACGCAGGGCTGTGCTCAGCGCGGCACAAAGGCAGCCCGGTCCCGGCGCAGGCCGGCCAAGTTCCCTTGGAGAAGACCAAAGCTGGTGCCAAGTGAGTCTATTTGTTGCACAAGTGGTCCCTATCTGAGGGATAGGGATCTCACGGCTCAGCCCCACATCCTCCCACCCCACTCATTCCCAAAAAGCAGCTGAGAAGTGGCTGTTCCTCCCTCTCAAACAGGCAGCCTGGAGATGACGGTAGGTCTGATGCCATCGTGGGATCACAAGGGTCTGCCCCACTGCCACCCCATTTGCTGTGGTTGGATGCCAGAGGACGGAAATTGAGCTGTGACTCTCAACTCAGATCCACGTAGGAAGGTGTAAAGTTGGGGGTCCCCTCTGTGCCGCAGCAGCCCAACCCACCGAGCAGAGCCAGGGCTGGTGGGCTGCACTCCTAGGGGGGCCATGAGCCTTCCCACCCCACTGCCTCAAAGCAAAAGAAATCCTGAGCTTTATGGTGTTTTGAGGGACCTCAAAACACATTGCCGAGGTTCTCTGCCTGCTCACTGCCCCGCAGTGCTCACTTTGGGATGAGGGGTGGGCACCTCCATCCCTCCCCAGCCAACTGCTGCCACCAGGGCATGGCTGCCAGGGCTGCCCAGGAAAGGAAGAAGCAGCCCTCGGTAAATAGAACCAGCATGGCTCTACCTCCCTCACCCTGTCTCTCTCCCCCTTCCCTTCAGCAGCCTCTTTCTCTGCCTGCTCCTGCCTGCCTCTCCCTGGCTCCATCTGACTCTGCCTCCCCTTCTCCCCCCGCATCTCCCGCAGTGCTGCTGGTGACAGGGAGCGCTCAGAGAAAGACGAATTGAAATGACACGCGAGCTCCAGCGTGACTGCTGGGGTGATGCATGGGGAGCCGTCACTTGGTGCTCGTCGTGAGTGGTACAGATGAGGGACTGACCTCCTCTGCCAAGGGGTCAAGGACATTTGAAGGGCATAGCAGCTAAAGTCGGGGGCGGGGGGGAGGGAGGGGAGCAAGGAGGAAAACAGGCTCTTCTTTTTTGTCCATACTGCTGCTGGCACCCTGGAACACCTCAACAGTCTTATAAAGCAGGTGACTTCCCAGCACTGTTTCTCCATGCTAAGTTTCTCTCTTTCTGCCAATGAAAGCAACAAAGGGTCATCCCGAATTTCCTGCCTCCTGCACTGGTGGTCCTGAGGGAGCGCCAGACACAAGGCACTGCTAGTGCTGGGATCCCAGATCTTGCCTCGTGCCTCATTCCAGGTGGATTTGCACCAGCACTGAAGCAGAGCTGGGACTTAACACAGCAGAGCTTTGCAAGCAGCAGGCAAAACCCAGGGCTGGCAGTGAAGAGCTCTTCCATTATTTGCATCACCTGCATCCCACCTCTCTATAGTAGGCCTGAAGTGCCTCCCTGCCACTTCCACCAAGCTGAGGTGCCTCAGGGGCAGTTTGGCAGCAGAGCAAGCCCTGCCAGAGCTGCTAAACCCCCTGGCTGGAGAAAGTTTGCTGCCCCCTACCCAGCCAGGAACCTGGACCTGCTGGACCACCACAGAGGACCATGCTGCACTTGGCCATGTGGAGTCAACTGATCTCATGGGGAAATGACTTCATCATCAGCTCACAGGGATGTGAGCCTGGGAGAGACCTCTGGATCACCTACCTTTCAGCTTCTCCAAGGCAAACCTGACTGAAGTCTTCAGCTTCTCCTTTGGCTTGTAGGATGAAAGCTAATCCCTCTGGGACATCGTTCCATCCTTTGGGTTGAAGATCCAGTAGACTCCAGAGTGGAAAAAATTGTTAGACAAATGCATCATTCTTCAAAAGGCTGTGTCAGGATGGCTGGGAAATTCAGCTCAAAGCTACAAATTCCTGTCAAATTTGGCAAACCAGCTTGCCCAAATAAATGTGTTTCTAACAGAGACATCACGCTGGAAGAGTTGGAACATTTCATCTTGATGTTTTCCACTGAAGTGAAACAAATTCAGATCTTTCATTTGCTTTGATGAAGGAGGAAAAAATATGTTAAAAAATAGTATGAGATATTTTATTTTAACCAAATGTTTCAGTTGGCTCAAGAGAAAAAGAAAAAAAAAACCTTGTTGGTGTGGGGAGAAAATGGGGTTAGTCATTTGAATAAAAGCAAAATGAAAATCGCCTCGCCCAAAAGCCACCCAAAATGAGCTGGGATCTGGGAATCCCTTGTGCCGGTTCCCATTGCTCCCAAGGGAGTGCAGGGAGAAGTACAGTGGTGACAGCCCTGTCTGTGCCACCCTGGGGGGGACTGCCCAGCCATGGCCACAAACCCAAGCCAGCATGTCAGGCAAGCAGGTTGTCTGAGATGTCTTTGCCTCCTCCCTGGGCTGTACGCTTGCCAGAAGAAGCGGTTGGAAAAGAGCAAGAAAAAGGCTATCGCAAGGCTGGACAGATGCAGCCAGTTGGCACCAGCCGCTAAATTACCAGCCAATTTCCTGCACACAACCTAGGGACCTGCGCTTTCAGCTGAGCACATTAAGGCTGGAGCCCCTTTTAATTGCTGTAGATCTTAACATGTGTCCCTCAACTTTGGTGTCTCTGACAGCTTGGACAAAGCCAGCTTTTGAAATGGGGAAAATGCTGTTACCTGGTTTATTTAGGGTCTTGTTGGCGTGCTCTGGACTCCGTGCTGGTGCAGTCAGTGTGAACAGATTCAGGGTTTGGGGCTGATTTCTCTCTTATCCCAGCATGGAGAGCAGGCAGGAGCACCACATCTATGATGTCCTCCTCCACGGATGCTGAAAGTTGAGTGACAAGTCAAGTGTTGACCAAGGTAGGAGGCTGGGGACCAGCAAGGAGGCACAGGGATGCAACAACCCTGTGGATGTGCCGCTGGTGCTCAGTTGCTCCAAAGAGGCAAGACAGGGAGCGGAGAAAGCTGTGAGACCCTTAGCAGGTCCTGTCAGCCTTATTCACACATTATCAGATGGGGGAAGCCCAAAGGGCTGCAAGAGAGGTAATTAATCTTGGTCTCAAGCAGAAAGGCTCTTGGAGAGGAGGGGGGAGGTCAAAACGAAGCACTGTTTGAGGAGAGATGGGAACTTTGCAAACGCTTGAATGGTTTTTTGCCCTTAATGTGAAGTTCACCCCAGATCTGAAGACACCTTTGTACTTCCCCCCCGGTTTAATTTAGATTTTTATTTGGGATCATCAGTTTCTCCTCACCATAAAACACATCATCATCACTGTAAAGCACTTTTATGACACCTTTATCTGATTATCTGAAAGCACTTAATCAGCATTAACTCATTAAGCTTCCCCATGGCCACTGTGGGAGGAGGCAGGGGCTGGTGCCTGCTTCGAGAGGCAGCCCTGTGCACAGGGGTAGTCAGGCTGCAGCTGGGGGCAGAGCTGTGAGCATCACTTGGTCCCAGCTCCACAAGCATTGCCATAAGGAACTCACCACTTCTCCTCCATGGAGAAAGGCTGAGCTGGACAGACATGAGGTTTCACTGGTAGGTAGACCTGCACCATCTTTCAGGGATCAAAGGAAAAATCACCTCCCGCTGACTTCAGCATCCCCAAAGAGGTGCTAGGCTGCATCACCTGGTCCTGGGGATGGGATTGCTGTGTTCTACCTGCTTGCCACCTGTCCTAACGTAATACATAGGATCTCATAATATAATACATAGGGTGTTAGCCACCCCTGACTGTGAAACAAGACAGACTCATCAACAACCCTCCTAACTCAACATGTTTTATGGCAGCAAAGAACAAGCCCGAATCTTAAAGCTCTCAGCAAAGAAAAAATCTCACTTACAGAGTTGTGGCAATTTGCTGAGCCCCAGTAATGCCCCACCTGCCTGTCCCAGAGCAGAGTCGCTGAATTTGGCCCTGGGAATAAAGAACTAGAACATCCCCACCCCAAGGGGCTTTGCTGTGTGTTAGTATCCCACTGCATCCAGCACAGGGATGGCTGTGCCAGGCGGAGGGAGGGGGACATACCTGACCACCCCACAGGGGCAGTAGATGTAGGATGCTACCGGCTCCCTCTCTGCACATACACCCCCAGGGTCTCCTCCAGCAGCATGCCAGGACAAGGCGACTCCCCATCCGCAGCAGCGATGCTGGCTTATTCAGGGATGGCCATTCTACTGGCTTCAGTGGCAAATTAGACCCCTGGAAAGGGGTGGTGGGAAGGGTTGCCCATCTGCTCCTGTTTTTGTCCATCAATTAGGCCTCATTTCCAGCGTGCTGACTGTGGTTCATTGGTTTCCGCTTCACGTTCCTCATAGTTTCCAGACACCATCGCAGAACAGCTCTGTGCTGTCTCTGGAGAGCTCTTGCCTTTGGACTCAGGCCATTTTTCCCCCCCTTTTTCTTCCTGCCTCCTCCTGTTTTTTTCCCCCCCAGGCTCATTCAAACAGTGCTCCCCCTGGGCCAGCTCAGAGTAGACCCCAGACAACCATGCCGGGGCACATGCCAGGTGCTGCAGGATGCCCAGGATGCCCACCAGTATCCACCCATCATTTCATCCACTGGTGTATTCTCAGATGGTTCAAAACTTCTCTGCAGAATTTGCCCTGTCTGCTGCTCTGGTGAAATGGCAGCTCTCCCCCACATCTGCATCCCCCCCACTTGGCAAAACCATGCATCCCCAGTAACATTTCCTCCTGATCTGAATAATTCCCCTCCTCAGCCTGCTTATCTCCATCAATCCTATCACCTGTGGGTGGAGATTTTCACTGTAGAGCACACAGAGCAGCTCCTTGCCTCCTCCTTGCCCATGCATGGGGCTGGTGTCACAGCCACATGGACCATCGGGTGGTCAGGCGGCCCTGGGGGTCCCTCCAAACCCCAGATTACCCAAGTCCTCCACCCTTTTGGACAAAAGAAACTTGATGCTCTGGGCTGTGCAAAAACCTCTCTTCAAATCCAGGCAGTAGGGCTGGGGGGGACGATGACACTGGTAGGAATGAGGCAGGAGAAGACATCCAGAACCAAGAGAGGTTTTGGATCGTGGTAAGGGGGAGGGATAAAATTCAACTATTTCTAACACCACTTCAGCATCAGAAGCTTGAGGGGAAAAGCTGTTTGCCTCTGGGCTTGGAGAAGTGGTGGTTTCTTTGACTTTTGGCAAAAAAAAAAATAAATAAAATCCCATGCTGAACTGGATAATGCAGGCGATGTGGGTTTGGGACTGGATTAGATGTCCAGCTTTCATGTCCTGGGAAACCCTGAGTTTAGGGGGCAAAAACCTTGAGCTAGAATGGAGAGGGGGAGCAGAGAGAAGCTGCTGTCAGTGCTGGTGGGACTCCAGGTGCATAGTAAGGATCCTCACATCCCACCCAAGGGTGTGGGATGCCAGGGACCCCCCTCCCTCAGGCAGCTGGGAACTGCCCCTGGGTAGTTTAGGGACAAGACAAGGAGGGCTCCCAAACAGCCCCAGCTGGCAAAGCTGGTGTGGGGCACCCTGGGGCTCAGGAAACTCATCTGGGGGCTCTGTCCTCCTCAGGTCACTGCCTCTGGGGCTCTCAGGTGCCACACGGGAATGTGGTTACCCATCGCACAAACCTCGTACAGAATCAAAGCATCACCTTGTATCCCTAAACCAAATAATCAGAAATTCTGGCAAATAGAAATATAAAATAGATGCACAAAAGGCCTTGGCACATATGTGGGTTAAGTCTGTGTTAGTGTTGTCAGGTAACAGAAGTACATGGAGGTTTCTTCATCTTTGAGCCCCTATCCTGACCTTCCCTTCACTGTCTGGATGGTGGTGGGGCTGCATTCGACCCATCCATTTTTACCTCCAAAAGATATTATTATTTAATTCCCTTTGCAGCAGCCTGCAGCTCCTGATGGCCAAGCAGTTATTCAGCTGATAAAAAAAGTTGAGCATCAGTCAGTAAATCAGTGGCAACAGAAGTGCTGAATCATTAAATCTTATGCTCTAATCTATTTTAGCTGGGTTTAGAAGCTAGTTGCTGGGAGAGCACACGTACACACACGCTGCCTTTGGGACTGAAACAGGAATGCCCACAGAAGGAAGGCAGCATCTCTGCCTGGAGAACCTGAACACCCTTTTCTTTCATCCCTCCACCCATTTTTGCAGCCTTTGACTGGATTCATATTCAAACTAAGCGCAATTGGTAGTGGTCCAGGGCTGTACACCTTGGAGCAGCTCCCTGCCTGACCATAGGACTGGGTTTGTAGCTTTGGTCTCATTTTTGGGGAGGTATTTGGGCTCATGCTCCAGGACTGCCTGGGTCAGAGAGGTGGTCTGAGGCTCTGGAGCAGTGAAAGGGTGGCCCACCCTTCAAAGTCTCTGCTACACTGCTGTCTTAATCCCTCCCCTCCTGCCCGAGGCAGAAAACCACCTCCAAAAATCATCTTCCCAGTAGCTGGGGGTCAGGCTGGCCAGGGTGACTCCCCCCCAGAGCCCCTGCTGCTTCTAAAGGGGCAAAACCAGCTCCTGGCCTTGCAAGGCCAGCACAGGAGCACACATACCTCAGAGCATCCATCCATGATCACAGGTGCAGTCAACGGGCTGTAAAGGCAAAACCAAAATAAAACACCCAAGCCAAAGCAGAGCAACCCCTGGGTTTTCTGGTTGTGGCCAAGGTGGCTCCAGCCCATTTCAGTCCCTGCCTGAAGGGAAAAATCCTTCCCCCTGTGAAGAACTGCATATTTTGACTTTGTCCCGAGTTAAGACTAAAAATTAATTCTAATTTTTACTTTTTTATATAAATGGAGATTTCTAAGTCAGGGCCAGCTCTGATGGGAATAATGTAAATTCAGAACTGCTTTCTGAGCCCTGGCAGCACCTTTGGGTCAAGCAGATCTGAGCATGAGCCACCACTTAGTGTAATCCTACATTGCCAACAGAGAGATGTAGGTGGGATGGATGTAGGGTGCCTGGACTGGGCACAGTGCCTTCCTGTAAGCACCCATCCTCCCCATCCCACATCCCATGAATGCACACTGACGTTGGCATCTTATTCAGGGAGGTGGGGAGATGAGAAGGAAAACTCAGCACTGGGACCCAGCATCTGCTCTTTCACAATTCATAGGTGCCTTTTTTCCTCTCTCCTTACTAGATGAAACGAGTTTCAAGAACATGTTTGTGCAAAACATCCCAGAGCAATCAGCCTGGGGAATTCCCTGGATCCAGGCATTATTAATAGCCATTTGCACTCTTGTTTCAGCATCTTGCCAACCTCTTCTGCCCAGCATGGCATTCACAAACACATCTGTGCCCCAGCAAACAGGCAGCTTAGGGGCTAGGTAAGACAAAAGTGGGGGCAACCTTCAGCAGTGTGCAAGGAGATGATGCTGTCGGCACCTGAGCACCCAGAACTCTGCCCTGCCACATGGCCAGAGGCTCTTGTCTCATAGACTGACCTTCAGGAAGAGTGCCTGCAGAGATGCCTTCTCCCCAGTGTGGAGCTGACTGGCTCATCTCAGGGCTCTGACCTCTCCCACCCACTCAACCCTCCCCAGATTTTCCCTTCAGGGTGCCACCTCCTGTGAAGTGAGGCTAAACCCACCAAACCTGCTGCTTGTTTCCAGACCGGACTCACAAGGTGGTGGAGGGTCATCATCTCACCAGTTGCAGCACCAGCTTCCTATCCAGCCATTGGAAGCACATCCCACATGGAAAAGCTGTTCCAGCAGAGCCACTTTCATCCCAGACCAGTCTGTTTCTTGCCCTTCACGAGTGATTTTCTGCTTGCTCCCAAGTGAAGCAACCATTTTCTTCCCTCATTTTTCCTTGTGGGCAGCAAAGAGCAGAACCAACCTGGACACAACAAAGCATGTACAACCAGCCTTACCCTCAGGGTGGCCAGATCCTGCTGGCCACAGCAGCACAATGAATCCATCTCCCCAGCTTCTGCAGGACCCCTGCCTAGGTACATTTCCACTGCTGTCACCCTGAGGAGCTGCAGAGAGCTGTTAGCTGCTCAGAGGGATCAGTGATGAATGAAAGGTCTCTCCTGCCCTGGTTGCTCCCGGGGGAGCTCAGTGATGTTCAACACTAACCTCAAACCTGGATAAGGGGATCTCACTCCTGCAGTGGTTTCCTCACAGCAGTGGCTTGTCATTGATGGAGCCTAATTCTTGAAGTGGGTTTGCAATATTTTGGAGAAGGAAAGGGCTGGAGGTTCCACGAGCTCCTTTGGGGACCTTCCTCCACTTTAGTAGCGCAGATCCTCAGGGGCCAGACAACCAAGTGTTCACATTAAACCCTAAAATCAGAGAGACCAATGGATGAGCGGATTAAAAAATGAGTGTTAGATGACAGAGGGAAGATAAATAGGAGGATGAAGAGCTGGATGGGGGGAATGGCAAACAGATAAACCCAGAGACGGATGGCAGGCAGCAAAGGGTGCCATGGCATGGCTGTGCAGGCAGACACTTGGCCAAAGGTTTCGATAGACAGAGGCGTATCAGCACATTATTTCTTCCTCCCTGGAGCAGAGGAGAGGATGCCCAGCCCTGGGGCCACACAGGCTGCCCGAGTACAGGCCAGCAGCGACCAGGGGCAGCAGGCAGCAGCAGGGCTCTGCCCCCCTGCCCGAGGAGAGGCAGGCTGCTGGGGTACCGCTGTTCAGCGGGGCACCCGGCCGGCCCGAGCGTCTGTTCCCTTTGAAGCCAGTGACTTGGGGAGCGGCCGCCGGAAAGGATTTGGCAGGTCGGCACTTCTGCTCTGCGGCGGGCCTCATAACAAGAGGATTGGCCTCCCTCCCTCCAGCACATGGCTCTCCCTCCCCTCCACGCTCCCCGTTGAACGGCAGCCCAGCCGGCAAGCCCCAACAATCTCCCGTCCCCCCCAGCCCAACCTCATTGTCCCCGGGAGATGCCTCCTTCCCCCTCCCCACCTCTCCCTTCTCTTCCTGGCAAATTCTCCCCCTCCTCCTGGATCCAGCCGCTCTCATAATAGCATCCTTTTCATGGAGACAAATTGTCCAGCCGGGGGCTGCACCTGAGGGCTTTCACCCTTTAACAAATAGCCTTTTAATTTTCTGCCAGAAGGGCATGGAAAGGGGGGGAGAGGGAAAGGGGGGGGCTGGAGAGGGGGTTGCACAGAGGAGAGAGAATCAATCAGACATCCATCTTCATCATTGCTGCCAAGGGACCATTTGCACTGGCTGGATGCCCCTGGGGGAAGGTGGGGTGAAAAAGAGAAGAGGTTGGGGCAAGGGGGAGGCAGGAGGCGGTGAGGGGATGGGGAGGGAGGGGGGTCACAGAGCTACACCGCTTCTGAAATCCATGTGGAACGGTTGCCCTCCAGAAAGATAAACAGCAACCCTTGGAGCCCAGGGAAGGGAGCAGAGGGTCATTTTCCTGCTCTTACTCTGCTCTCCAAAGAGGTTGGGTCAAATCCAAAAGAGTCAGTAGCCCAGCACAGGGCAATGCAGCAGCCAAGCAGAGCCAGCCCAGCTGGGGAGGCCATGGGACATCCCCATCCCTGTCCCCCTGGAAACGGGGAACTGAGTAAGACAAAGAAACATGGGGAGAAGCCCCACCAGTACCTTTTCCTCCCATGGCGAAGGCATCATGGACATCACACACAGCTTCCACTGCAGGGCAGAAGGGCCAGGAGAGCTTGAAATTCTCCTCTCCCTGATGTCTGGATGCAAGGAGGGAGCCAGCAGGTGAAACCACCAAAGCACGTTCCTCTCCTCCAGATTCTCTCCTGCAAGGGTACACCAAGCCGCGGTGCCAGCTTTGGCTGGAATCTGCTGCCTTTCCCAACAAAAAAATAAGCAAAGAGGTTAATTAGATGTTTGCAATCCAATTTATGCCTTGTTTGTGAAACCAGCATTTCAGCTGTAACCCAGCCTGGGACCCCCAGTGCCCTCGCTCTTTTGCTAAATTTATTTCACAGCTTTGCAGAACTGTCTGGGTCAGAACTCTTCCATTATCATTTTATCACTGCCTCTTGCTCTGTAATTACAAGCTGCTTCCCTCACCCCCTCCCTCCTCTTCTTCCCCAGCCCCCTCCAAGCACAAGGTGGGAGATGCTGGTCTTGCTTTAAGCTTCTTCTACGATTTGTCTCACTCACTGAGGCTGGGAACGGTTTGGCCCTGGTTTCAGCAGATAAGCAAGGGAAGGTAGCTGGGAAAGGGGGAGGGGGCATGCTGTTCTCCAGCCCCCCTCCCCAAGGATTAAAATATTCAGATGCACTGATGAATAGCAATGAGCACTGGAAGTTAAGGTCTGGAAACTCCGTGTTGAAGAGGTTGGAGTCAATCTGGCAGGAAGGAGAGGAGCTGCAGAGCCATGGAGCTCTGTGGCATGTCTCCTCATATACCCTGTGCCCAGAGCCTCATCTCTTCCCAGGCACTAACTGGGAGGGTACTGGTTGGCACAGGCCAAAACTGTGCTGGGATACATGCACAGAGGTGGCCAGCACTCACACTTTGTGAGCCCTGTTGGCCAACACCCCCAGCAAACCCCAGTGGGAGGGAATGGTCCTTGGGGAGCATCTCATATGCAGAGCTTGCAGAGCCAGGGACCAGCACCTCCCTGGGTTACCAGCACCTCCTCTGTGCAAACAGGACAGAGGCCGTGACGACTCAAGTTCCAGGCTGGCCACGGGCTGGCATTGCCACCAGAGGACAGTCCCCAGCCAGCATGGTGGCTCACTGCTGGGCTCCACTTGTAGAGCCAGGACACATGGAGCCCGTCAACTTCCCCTTGGCATTGTAGCCTATCCCCTGCCCAAACCACCAGTCTCCTTCACCTGCAGCAAGGGGAAGGGGCCACATCCTCAACTGGCCCATGCACCAAGGAAGGACTGTGTTCCTCTGCCCAAGCTCAGCTGAAGGACCTGCCCTGGGAAAGCGAAGGGAAGGGATATAACAGGCAGAGAGGTGCCCACCCCTTTGGGGCTATGTAACATCCTGGCCATAGGGACAAGACATTACAGGGTTCAAACTGAGTTTGGAGTGGAGGTGGGCAGTGTTTCTGCCCTGGGAGAAAGAGATGCTGCCTCACTGGGTGGACAGGACCTGGATGCAGCTGGACACAGCCGGCAGTGCCCTGCTTTGTTGCAAGATTTGGCTTCATTTCAGTCACCTGTGAGCATGAATCAGACAAGAACTTGCAGACAGCATGAATACACACACACGTGGCCAGCTCAATTGCCCATGAGAAGGTTCATGTAATTAACAGGCAGCCGGCTTTTCTTTCATGTGGCAAAGAAAGGATGGGGAGCGCATGGGGGGGGGGGGGGGGGGCGGGTATTTTTCTCAGCCTGTCTCCTGCAAGCAGGTTTCTGCAGGACTGCTCACAGGAGCCGGGGCCACAACGCAGTCTGTGAACAGGACCCCAGGGGCAAGGAGGAATGGACCACAAGCCCCTTTGCCCAGCCCTGCTGCTCCTCCATGTGCAAGCTGGGTCCCTTCCCATCCTCAGGGAAAGAAAAGAAAAGCCTTTTCCCAGCTAAATCCATGGTGCAGGGAGACCCTCTTTGCTGGCAATGGCATAAGGGTAGATCTTGCTGCTCCTTGGCCTGAGCAGCCTGACGCAGCACCTGTGCCATGCAAGCATGCCCTGCTCTGTGCAATCCCCCACCATAATATCACTGGGGACCGTATTTAACACCCATGTCCATCACGCACCATGCCAGGATCGCTCAAGTGCGGTTCCCAACCCCAAAGCACATCTAGCTCTGCCTGCATTGTCCAGCCCACACATGCCATGGTGTCCACAGACACACATACAGCACAAAGACACCTCGATCCTTCCCTAAAACAAAGATCAAAGCCTCTGCTCTGCGCCACACCAGCTCGGAGCTGAGGATACCACCCCCTCTCTTCGCTGCTGGAGGAACATTAAAACCCCATTAACCTGGGGTTGTTATTAATCATGCAACATTACCCAGTGGGGACAGCCCTGACGTCTGAGTGCCCAGGCTCTCGCCAGCTCCCCCGGCCCAGCTCCAGGTGACACAGGCGCAGAGAAGGTAGGATTCTTTTATAACCGTGCAAGCACGCCAGCTCCAGATAATGAATTTCCTCCATGAGGCAATGTAGGAAAGCTTCGCCGAGATTGGAAATAATCACCCCGAGGCAAGGCAGGGACTGGACTCCAGACGCCTCTCACCCCTGCGGATGATAATCCCCTTTGTGACTGGGTTAAGGGCAAGGCAAGGAAACCACAATTTATCATCTGCTTGAACCACATCCATCCTCTGAAAGAAGATTTCCAGCTGTGCCGCAGAGAGCACCCAACAAGAGGCAGAGATCCCAGGCTGATATCTACCCCAGAGCTCAGGAGATGTTCACTTTGGAGACCTCCTAAGGACACAGACGGGACATCCCTGGCATACGCTGAACAGGTTAATGCCACAAGAGCGAAGCCTCTGCCTGCATGTACGTATGTAGGCTGAAGCCCCATCAAGCCCTCACAGTTCCGTGATATTAAAGCTTTCCCCTCATGCATAGAAGCAAGCAGGGGGGCTAATTGCTTCTTATGACACTATAATGGTAGGACTATTTACACTAGATTAAAATCCAATTCATAATGAGGTATAATAACTTTGCAAACGCTAGGATTCGTCAAAGGGTGAGAAGTGCTGCTGAGACAGAGCTGAGCAGCCTTGGACTTGGGGTCTGAGCCTTGGCGTGGGAGGAGAGGGCTCTTGCCAGAGCGAGAGTGGGGGTTTTGTTGGCTTCTCCCTCTTTGGTTGCTTCTCCCATAGGTTAAGCTCACAGGATGGAGAAAGGGAGCATGGGAGCTAGCACAGCCCTGGGATAGCTTCGCACCCAAGAGGATGAGGGGACTGCACAGGGAGGTCTGCAAAGTGCCTAGAACAGGTGAACCATGCACAGCCAAGCGGCTGGACACATCCACAGAACTGCCTGGGTTTTACCTGACATAGCAGAAACAGAGCTCCCTCCCCAAGGAAGTTTTGTCCCAGACACAGATAAACCAAGACCTTCCAGTCACTTCCAAACCCACGGGGTACCAAGGGTGCTGAGCAGCTTCCAGACCAGGATCCAGCACTCCATAGAAAAAATCTCACTTGCTGGATGTCACACACCACACTGCAGCATCTGACCCCCCAGAAACCCATTCTTTCTGTCCAGTGACACCGTGACCCTGCCCACACACCCCCAGATAGTCCCATTCAGCCACTCACAGGAGCAGAGACATGCACCCAGCACCACCGCCTCCCTGGGCACTGGCCCACATTTGCCAGGCACTCTACAGTGTGCGGGGGGAAGATCTTTGCTCTGCAGGAAAGCAAGGGCTGAGGTTGGATCCAGTTTGGATTTGCTCCCTGCCTCCATCACATGTTTACGGATGTGTCCTTGAATGAGCCCAGCAACACATCACTCCTGACTCGTTCAAAGGAGGTATTTATTTATTCCCTGCCAATGACATGGGCTGATGGTGCCCTCTGAATTTCAAGTAGGAGTCAGCTCTATTTAGATAGTCTGGGTGGCTCTGCTAGAAAACAGAAAGAGATGAAAGACCCAAAAAGCTGAGACCCCATTTCTTCATTTGAAAAGGGAATGTTGCTCCCCAGATCCAAGGGCTCTGTGCAATTCCTGGATCCCATTGAGTGAGCTCAGTGTGGTGCTGGCACCTTGCACTGGGGTTGAAGCAAGATACCTCAGGTCTCCAGCGACCACCAAGGTCCTTTGCTAGGTACCAGCACCAGGGACTACTCCAAAGGCCTTGTCATCAGCAGGGGTGGAATTGCAGAAGACAAACAGGCACCAGGCTAGGAGATGGAGAGGGAGCTCAGGTTAGTGTGAGCTGTGCTGTGCCGATGTGACTCCTCCCAGTGTCACCAGGCTCTACAAGCACCACCCCGCTGCCTTCCCACACCTGCTTGTGTTCAAAACCAGTCATCTGCTAAAAAAAAATGATGGCACACCCTCCAGAAATCTAGTTGTTCAGTACACAGTGCTGTGAATTTGTCAGTCATCCTGCTGGACACTCAGTACTCCCAGCTTGCGACTGCTGAGCCACGTGCATTGAGGACAAGGAGAACAAGAAGTAATATTTGGTTTCCTAAAGGGTCAAACCCTCTCCTTTTATACAAACTTCTCTTCTATAGGATCACTTAAAGAGCTGCCTCATGCCCAGGAACATAGAAGCAGCACTGAATTATAATAATGGCAATAACCTTAACACTCTCTGCGCTTAGAAGAAAATCAGCTGAGCTTCAAATACAGCAAAGACAAACTCAGTTGTGCCAAACTCATACTCACAGCAGCAAAGGGTCTTCCTAGCAAAGGCTCCATATAGCACTCTCCCTGGCGTGTAAGCTGAGGCTGCCCCATTGCCACAGCACAACAGGCCCCATACCCTCCTCTCCAAGCAAGGTGAGCCCAGGGATAGCAGTTGGCATCAGCCACGATTCTATGCCAGCAACAGGTCCACAGTAACAAAGCAGGTTTTACATCAGCCTAGAACCACAAGTCAGGGCCAGGGCCAGACAGCCATGGTGATAAGCCAGGAAATCAGCCCACAGATAAGGATCCACATCAAGAGGATCTGTAGCTAAGCATAGACAAGGCTAGAGCAGGTACATCTACAACAAAGCTCAAGAAGCGAGCAAAGTCCCCCACCTGAGCTTAAATAGACCTCCCACCCATGGGCAGAGGGTGTGGGTGGAGGCCCCAGGTGAGGCTGCTCAGAGCCATTGACAACTATTAGTGCCCACAGAGCCCTGACACCCCTTGCCATCAGGGCTGGGAGCCTCATCTCAATAGTAGGAGTGCACCGAAGCAGAAATGTTCTTACTCCTTGGGCTGGGTGTTTGCCTGGCATCCTAGTGAAATGAAAAGGTGTGATTTGGTGTGAATAAAGATGCTGAATTTCAGGTGGACTTTGAACCTTTTTGGTCAGATTGAAGCCCAGACAATTTGCCCGTGGAGGTTCCTGGCAATGGCAGGGCCGAGTGAGTTCTGGTAGCCACAAGACTGGCAGGGGTACCCTGTCTCTTAGGAGGGCATGAACCAGGTGCAAGATTCAGGGCTCTGCAGGGTTACAAGGTGTTTGGGGAGGGGGAGAGGAGTATCTATTAGGTAGGGACATATCTGCCCGATCACCACCACGACATAACACGTCTCCCAACAGGCACCCCAGCAAGACCCTGCCTAGCGATGGGGCTGTTGGGTTTCAAGGAGAGCACAGCACCTCCTCAAAGCAGAGCTGCGAGGAGCAGCCATGGACATGCACACGGCTTGCAAAGTTTCCTTCTGCCATCCCCGGAGTGGAGGCTGACATGGCAGCACACCACAGCCGCTGCACTGCAGGGCTCCTCACACACTGTTACAGGCAGATCTTTCCTAGTGGGAAACAGAAGATGCTCATAAAGCCATCCTTAAGCAGAACACTTGTATGTTGGGTGAATCAATATGTTCAAGCTGTAAAGAAGGACATGTCGAGGAGGCCAGCATCTCCAGTACAACAGATGGAACAGGGCCCAGGAACACCTCCAATCACACGGCACCTCCTAGCATCACTCCGGGAGAGGACAGAGCTTCTTGGCCAGAGCCTGAACCAATTATCTTCTGGCAAACGTGATGCCCTTTGATTCACCAGCACTAAGAAGAAAAACAATTTTCCCCCATTCTGTTTTTGTTTGAATGTGAGAGGGAGAGAGCTGGAGCAGAAAGGGACTGAGAGGATGGCATCGCATCCCGATTGGAAAGAGCCAGTGGCCACTGCCCAAGTGAAATTCCAACTTTATGACATAATGGGCTTTTTCTAACCAGCGCTTGCTATTAACTTCGGCACTGGCTTAAACCCCCTGGCCTCAGGCACAAGCAAAGCAGAGCTCATATACTGTAAATGTTAATACTGCTTTAGCACTGTAATAAGCTAAAAGGTGGATGCAAGATCTGGCACATTAATTCCTTTTTTCATCTTTTTAGCACATTTCAGGGTAATATGAATAATAAATATTTGAGCTCATGAAGGTTAACGGATGGATAGCCCTGGAGACTGGGACTCCCCAGGCAGGAAGGCAGCAGCTCCCTTCTGCATATCGGTGCCTCCAGCAGTGACCCAGGGAATGGGCCTCCTCCAGAGAAGTCAGAGGTGCTTCTAGGCAGGGAAACATCTGATGCAAAAGCTTGTTGCCTAGCATACTTGTTCACTCGTCAAATAAGAGCATTTAGGCTGCTGAATGAGTAGAGGTGGATGTTTCTGATCATCACAGGGCAAAGCTATGGAGAGAGGAGAGCCTGCTCCATCCCAGCATAAGCTCTGTCTCCACTGAACAAGAGCCACATTTGGTCAGCAAAGGGCCCTCAGCCTCAAAGCTGTTTAGGCATCTAAATTCTACTGCAACTAGGTCTAGATTCATCTGGACTGAGAAGCTTCGTGGTAGAGCGAGGGAGCTGAGCATACACCTCCAGAGTTTCAAACCCCAGTTGACTCTCCCCTCACTGAGGAAGTGGTCTAGAGACACGGGATGGATCTGACCTAGATGTCTGCATCAGCCCTGAGGCTCCTGGCCTGGCCTTGTTTTGCAGGTGTTAGGCCTAAATTAAAGGACTGTCTGTCTGTCAGGCTGCACCCACAAGACACCTTGAGGACAGCATCTGCAGATGCTGAGCATGGCAAAGGCCTGGCTATCTGGAGAGCTGGGTGAAAAACCTTGCTGGAGCTGGCATAACTCTGCCCATCACCTCTGGATTATGAAAGCATCACCACAGGGAGAGCAGGGCTTGGGGAGAAAGTCACACAGCTTTGGCATTCAGCTCCACAAGAGAGACCTAGCTCACCCCAGACCTGCGTGGGCTCACAAGGAAGCGGTCTAGAAGGGATGTGGAAAATCTTCAAAGCCAGCCTCCCCTCCACAGCAAGACAGGAATCCAGACCCTAAACAAGGACCATGTCAGGAGAGCAATGGTCAGTCTGATGACCCAGGAAAGGATTTGAACCCTGTGCTGGGAGAGCAGACACCACAGCGTGTGAATTCCCATTACCTGTTGCGGAGACCTGGCAGGTAGTAACACTTGCTGGGAGAAAAGGGCTTGGGGTGAACATGAGTATAATCTTCAGGATGGAGGACGTAGGACTTGCCCAGGTTTGGTCTGCTGTTACAGCTTCACGGTGGGCACTTTGTCTTCTTGACCTGTGTGATACAAATGCCCCCCTGCAACTGCCTCTCCTGACAAGCAAGACCACTTACCGGGAAAGCCCCTGTACTGCAGCTCAAGCTGTACTGTCACTTTTCCCTGTGGTCCAAGGCTGGTGGACACCAGCAGTGGTGGACACCAGGACACCATGGGCATGTCCCTTCCCCTGGTAGCCAGTGGTGGGATGGGTGAAGGAGGTGTGCTCTGCTGTCATGATGTGTTACTGGAGGTTAAGGTGAGGAAGGAAGGTCTTGACTGGGCAACCAACCTGGGACAGGGACACGGTCCCCTTCCTGCCCCTGACAGGGTGGTCCAGGAGCTGCAGGAGCTGGTGGGAGATGCTGCATCCCTCCCTCAGATGCCTGATGTTCCTATCCTGACCAGTTCTGCAGGAAGCCGGGCTAGGCAAGGAGCGCTGGGCTTGTGCCACTCCGGGAGGACAGCTGGGGAGACAGGCAGCTGAGGGCCTGGCAGGAGACAGGGGAAGGACAGGCTGGAGAAGCACTGCTTGATGGAGGAGGATGCTCAGCGGGGAGCTGTGTGCCCACAGCTGGGTATTTCGGGCCAAGGGGCAACCGCTGCAGGTCCCCGGGACCCTCAGCAGGGAGCAGCCCCTGCAAACACGCAGCTGGGGAGCACGGGTGGCCAGAACATTTGGTTCCCTTGGGGGCTGCGAGCGCTCCTCACCCAGCGCCTGTGCCCACCTACATGTGTGCACGCATGTTGCACGCAAGGCGTGCTCGCAGACCACTGCGCATCTGCAACGCTCGCCTCTGTACCCTGATTTGGGGAGGGGGGGAAGCTGCCCGTCGCTGTTTGGGGGTGCATGCCTGGATGCTGTGCAAGGGGAGTGAAGCCCCCCCTGCTCTCCAGCCCCCCTTGTTTGCCTTTCACTTTGCTCATTCTTGCGTGACAGCAGACCCCAGCCTCCCCCCCCCAGCAATCCTTGGGGGATATCAAGGGCAAGTAAGAGAAGGGTTACCTGGAGGAAAGGGTTGCTAAGCAACACCCCCCCCGACCCCCCCCCCACCAAGCACCGCAAACCCAAAACTCGTTCCAGGCCTGCAACCAGATTAGCATATTAATGAGGCTGTAATTTCCCCGGAATTGTCTGCACGTCTATGCCCGCTCACAGCACACTGGCCCAGGAGTTTGCTATGCAAATAAACTGGTTTTACAGGCTGTGGCTTAATTAACTCATCAAGTTCATCTTCCTAACAAAAAAGGCAGACTAACTGCGGATTAATGGACCTGTGTTTGCTCTTCTTTCTCTCTCCCTCTCACCGGCTCCCCAAGGCAATGCCTCCCTGCAGACCCTTCCAGCCCCGGCTACTCCAGCCTCAGCACTGGGTAGATCCTCCGTCCTCGCAAGGAGATAAATCCTGAGAAAAGAGATGGAGGGGGGATCTTAATACTGCTTCCAGCAGAGTCTGGGAGGTTTCCTCATTGACTTCAAGGGGAATAAGATGGATCAGGCCTCAAGGATGGTAATTATGCCTTCAGCTGAAGCTGGCAGGTGACCACTTATGAGAAGGAGGTAGCACATCGTGACACTGTCTTTTTAAAATGGTTGTCTCTGTGCGGATCAGGGGTCAGGTATTTTGGGGAGGGGGATTAAGGCACTGTTTCTAGGTGAGCTCTGGCAATCCTGCTCCATCCCTAACGGCGCAGGGTCAGAGCAGGAGAGAAGGATGCTCTCCCTCCTGGGTTAATTAGAAAGGCCCTTCTTGCCTGCATCCTATGCTCAGCGACATTATGTCTTTTGAAAATGACCCCAAAAAAAGTAAGTATAAGGATTTACAGAGTCACTGGGGGAAAGTTCACACAGCCAAAAGTCTATATTCAACAGCAAATCCCTGAACCGGAGCTTTCTTTGAACATTAACATCATTATGAGTTTATCTCCTTTTCCCTTCCCTACTTTTTCTGTTCCCCCTTTCCTTCTCTGGGAAAAGGGAAGCAGTTCTCTGTAGGATCTGGATAGCTCTTTGCTGGTATTTGGGTAGAGACGCCCCCTCATTGCTCACACATAGGTGGAGGTTTGGAAGCCTGTGGAGCTGTGCTGAGAAAGCCTCAGCCCCAAGGCCATCTGTAAAGAGACTCCACTTTGAGATGCAATGTCTGAGCATACCTTTTTCTTTTTCCTTCTAGCTGTATTGTTAGTTCATTGTAGCTTGACCTCCGGGAAGGCTTTCCTTGGCTGGGAAGGTGGCCTAGGACACTGAATTCAGAGCCTAGGGTGGGAATGGTTTATTTGGCACTGATAACATGAATTGTGCCTGCCTAATGCACAGAGCTCCGAGGAGCAGAGAGCCTGGCCAGCCAAAAAGGCAAGGGGAAACTGAAGAACAGAGCTGCTGAGAAGTGCCCTGTGGACATCCAGCTTGGGCCCTTGGCTTCCAGCCCATGCAAGCCACAGCAGATCTGCTGCCCATCACCCCACAGCAACACTACCATAGCCCCACGCTCTCACACCCCTGGGATCTGCACCATGCACTCACCCATGGCTTTGCTTTTGGAATGGGGAAGGAGCTGCCCCCCACAGCCAGCTGAGCTATTGAAGACCACTCCATTGCTCTCAGCTCTGCAACATCTCCTCAGGAAACCTTGGCAGAGATCCACGCCTCCATTGGAAGAAAGTTTAGAAGAATTCAAATCACACTCAGCTAAAAACTACTCCTCTTCCGGCTACAGCTGTCTTGGAATGGACTTAAGTTGAAGCTTTCTTGCTAAAGTTGGTTTAGACTGAACAAAGTCCTTGAAAAAATCTAACTCTACTCAGAAGCTTTTCTGCATTCACAGGGAAATGGACTGGCTGACCTGAAAGGTCTTTTCCATCTCTAATTTCTGTGGTTGTGTGATTCATCCCTCTTCTTTGAAAGTGTTTCCTACATGAAACGTCTAGTAGAAGGGAAAAAATGATACTAAATAATCTTTTTTCATTTCCTCTCATCATTGTCAGAGATTATGAGAGGTGAGGGATATGTCTGCTGTGACATTAGCCAAGCAATGGAACAGAAAAGGCAAACCAGGATTCAGCTTAGCAGCCAAGAAAGAAGCTATTCATGCAAGCTGGGATAGGAGGAGATGTGCTGGAGACATCCTTTCCAGGAACACAATTGTTCCTTACTGTCTCAGATTTTGAGAAAATACTGAGCTGGAGAAAAACAAACATAAGAACAGAAGAGTGGCTACATCCCAACCAAGAAAAGGATCTCACTCAGACTGCTCTTCCCCAGAGGGACAAGGAGCCATTGTCTGGGGAAGAGCAGCAGAGCAGGACAAGTATATGTAACAGTTCCTTGGGATGCTCTTGGGGATCACCAGAGCCAGCTGTGGGTTCAAGGTGCCTAACAGCATTCAAGGAATTTCTCTCCTATGAGCTTGTCCAATTTCCTCTTTATCTGTCAAGCTCCTGCAGCAAGGAGTTCCCCCGATAACTCATTGCAAGAAGTAGTTTGTCTTAAATCTTGCTTCTACCACCTTCACCTGAAGATATGAAAGGGGGTTTAGTTTCACATTGGTCTCCTACTAGCTGTTTCATGTAGGAAATGCTATCAAAGGCATCGTATAATCTCAGAAAGGAGACAAAAAGACTCCTGAAGCCAGCAGAGACATTCCCCTGGGAACGCAGAAGTGCATCCCTGCAGGCTCTGTGTCCACCGCTGGATCCCTCCACTCACCAGATTTCTGAAGCCTCAGTGGTGAGGTTGTCTCTTCTCCCATGGCTATCAGGTGACTTTGGCTCATAGCATTGCATCAACTCCAGGCTGCTTATAAGGGACAAACTGAAGGTCATCAAATTATGCCTTTTTTCCTGTTGGATAATCATTCCATTTGCTAATCTTTCCTTTCTCACATAGCTCAGCAACGAATGCAGGGTGACGTTGCTGGAAAACAGCTCCTTTCAACTACATTCTGCTTTAAAAGCTGAGCATGAGGTTGGATGGATGCTCACATCAGGTAATTTTTGGAAAGGCTGGGGAGCCAGTGCGTTTCAGGGGGAGCTCGTGCAAACAGCCTGGCACCACACTGGCAGCCATTGAGCTGATGGCATCAGGATGGGAAGGCAACAGGGGACAGAGCTGCTGTCCCCAAAATGAAGGGGAAATGGGGGGGACCAAAGGGACAAACCCCTGCAGGAAGGCAAACTGAATCTGATGCTGGAGCATTTCTCTGTGAGGTTTTGTCAGTGATTTGGGGATCAGAGGTGGTTTGAATGATAATTACCCATCTTCAGCTGTCACCCAGGAGGTGTTTATTTGAAGAATTTTTCTGACCATAATATAGGACTTTCAACTCTTTTTATTATTTCATTGATTTAGCAGATTTTCATTCTCTTTTTTTTTCCCTTTTCTTTCATTTTCTGGGAGCAAAAGAAGTAATATAAACCAAAGCCCTTCTACAGCATTACCCCTTTGCTGCAAAACACATTGACACAGATTTTAAAAAAAAAACAAAAACAAAACCAAAGACTAAAGACTAAATGCTTACAGTCAGGGAATCACTCAAAATTTGAACATTTCCCAGGTACCATTTCCACCCATAAGAAGCACAGATCCTTTTTCAGACAACATTCCAGGACACTGAATTTTTTCTTTTCTCCTACATAGCCACTACTTCAACAAAAGGGGGAAAACATTTTCTGGTACAGGAGAAGTGGGAGAAGAGGGGATCCAAGAGGACCAAGTGATGGGAAGCTGAACCTACACAAGCTGAGCCTTGAAATTAAAAAATGCCCTTTTAAAATTAACGAGGAGAGTGACAAAACAGGGCAACAAATTTATAGAGGGAGACATCAACTTCTCAATCGCTAGCAATCCCTGAGCTGGCTGCCTTTCACAGGGGAGGCTGCTGCTTAACCACAAGTCACGGGGCAGGATGAAGAAATTACCGGGCGAGTCTCTACGGCTCGCACTCCGTGGGAGGTCAGACTACATGATCGTTGGGGTCCCTTCTGGCCCTAAAATCTATGAATCTATTGATGCTCTGAGGCTTAAAAAGCAGCAGCTGCTCCTATGCAGCACCTAGTTCTCATAAGCATTTGGAATAATGGATCCATATTGTGCCAATGCATACTAATGTTAATATACATTTGCAGCACACAATGTGATGGCTTTGGAGACACCCAGGTGTCAGATTGAATCAGTGTCAGTGACACACCGTACCAAGACTTTGCGGCAGGTCCCTGTTGGCTTCTCCAGCAGGAAGCTTTTGCTTCTTTGAAATTATTGTGTTTATCCCTTATGTTTCTGGAGAGGAAAAAAAAAAAAAAAAAAAAAAAGGAAAGAAATTGTACCAGGCCCACTACAGGACCAGTGTCCACAGCTTGCAGCCAACCAAAGCCTGGTTTCCACAGGGTTAGAGATGTGGATGCGAGGGAAAACAAAGAAAGATGCTGTATGAGGAGTGACCAAAGAGTTCAGAGGCACAGCCTTCTGCTCTCTCCGTTAATCTCCTCTCATGCACCAGTGCAAAGAAATTAAGAGCCGGGGCCAGGGGCTGCTCTCATCTCTGTACATGCAGTCCCTGCTGAAGTCCAGAGAAGTTGCACAAAGCATTTGCAAGCCAAAGACCCGAGCCTGCCTCTGCTGGATTTAATCCCCCCTGGCTTTCAAGTGCGGAATCGGGTTCAGATTCTGCAAAGAGAAAATGGCCTCTTTAATTGCTGCCTTGGGTTGGGATTGTGGGGGCACAGGAGGAACACGCTCGCACCTCCAGCCCGGCGCCCTCTGCGCCCACAAGCTGTGCATGGGAGCGTGTGTGGGTGTGCAAATGGATAGAAGCACCCTAGGCTGCATAAGCAAGGCATGGGGTGTCAGGGGAAGGTTTGCACCCCAGGCTGGACCTGTATGTTTTGTGAGGGTATGGATATGTGTGCATAAATGTGCAATACCTTCACATCCATTTATATGCATACAGGTACCTTGCCTTTTCAGACTAAGCAAGTCTGTATCAGCCTCGCCTAAATTGCCTGCCCAAATTCACTTGTCATGCTTATGTGAGCCCACATGGGAAGCTGCCCAAAACATCGGATGTTTACAGTAACACAATACAGCAACGTACGCCCAGCAAGTCCTCGCTTGTTTGAATGGTCATTATTCCCTTAGCTAATTGCCCAAGCAGCCCCAACGCTGGGGACAAGGGGACTTTGTCACCACCCAGGCACTGCAAGGGTTAAGGCCATCCCTGCACACAGGGTGCCTACCCGGCTTTGGGACTCACCTGCAGCAAGGCCTGGGTGGGTGGAGGTCTCCTTGGGAGCACCTCTGCCCTGCAGCGCATCTTCAGGGCTGGGTCCCACGGGCTGGCTGAGGTGAGGAGCCCTTCCAAGGCTGGCCCCTGTCCATCCCCACCTCCAGCTGTGGGAATTTGCTTCCAATGGAAAAGTTAAACCTATTTTCCCCCATGCTGGGTTTTGCCCTGCTAAAAAAAAACAATTAAAAAATTTAAAAAAAAATCAGAAGCATTTAAAGATAAAAGGAAAGAAACCAACAGCTTCCCAAATCACCAGGGACTCCACATCCCTTTAAACCCTTCACCTCACTTCACAGCCCCACACAGTGTCCTGCAGCCAGATCTATTCTCCTGGCTCCTGGGCACCTTGGGAAGCCCAAGATAGCCAGGTACTGATGGGAGACCCCCTTGTCCAGAGCAGGTGGGTCTGCTTTTGTGGTCCTGATCATGGTTAAGAGAGGCAAGTCGTGCATTTCTAGTGAGGACTTGTCAACACAAGGAAGTGGGAAAAGAGGGAAGGGGAAGGCAGGAGAAAGCAGCATGGCCATGTGGCCAGGTGACGGTGCGCATTAGGCATCTGATGAGGTTAGAGGGGTCCCATGGAGAGCCTCCCCCTTCCCTGAGGCAATGGAGGTGGTGTCACATCCTTGCCCAGCTGAGGTGCTTCTGTCCCTGGTTTCTCACCCAGGTTATGAAATACCCATTGGAGCAGTCTAGGCCAAACATTCCACCCCACTCCTGGCCCCAGGGCAACCCCAGGAAGGGCTGGCTCCTCTGGTCTACACAGAGAGAAAAACCTCATCTCCTGGTATAAAAAGATGGGGTTGAGGAATAATGTCAGCTCCCACCAAGCCCGGGTACGTCAGAGAAGGCAGGGCCACGGAGATGGGTGTTGCAGGGGGAATGTGCATGTGTGAGAGCTGGTTTGGTGTGCATGTTAAGGCTGGCTGGTGTGTGCATGGAATCTCTGCGTGTTTCTGAGCCTTGGAAGTGTAGGGGAAGAGGGTTTGGGTGTGTGCAGGGAAGCATGTATGTAAGCAGGGTACGTGCACATATGTAGACACGCATGAAAGAGCAGGAGGGGACGTGCAGGTTGGGTGGTGTGTGCAGGGAAAGGGGGGGTGTGTGTGCAGGAAAGGACGAGGCAGACAAAGAGCCGTGCAAGCAGGCAGGGACAGACCCCAAGCCCCTCACCAGGGTATCGAGGCTGGGGTAACCGGGCGAGCCCTGTCCGGGACTCCATGCCAGGGGTCCCAGGGAGGAGCCGGTGGTCCAGCTTGTTTGCTGTCCCGGAGGGGGATGCAGGCTGCCTGCGTGTGCAAAGGCAGGAGCGCTTGTGCAAGAGAAGGGGTGGGACGTATACAGGCGTCGCCTCTCCGTGACACTCGGGGTTCGCCACTTTTTTTTCTTAGCCATCTGGGTCCCCCCGCGGGCGTGGGGCAGAGCTGTGGGGCTTCCCCTCGCGCTGCCACCCTCGGGGCGGGCCGGCGCCGGCACTTTGGGGTTCGGTTTTAATCGCAGCTGCTGTAAAAGTAAAAAAAAAATATATATATATATATATGTGTGGAGCAGGCAGCGTCCCCGGACAGCACAGCCCGGCTCCCGTCGGAGTTAAGCAGTTAATGTTTGCACAGCCCGGGGGGGGGTGGGGGGGGGGGGGTGAGGGGGGCTTCAAGGAGTGTCTGCTAATTATATCGTCGGGTTTGCAAAATTTCCAGTCTTTCTGGCAAGCGCAGCTTTCTGTGGGAGGAGGGAGAGAAACGGGAAAGGAAAGGAAAAACAGAGAGGCAGAGACATCGGTATTGAATGTGTGCGAAATGAGAGGGGAAAACGAAAAATAGAGAAGCAAAGCGGGGGGGCTGGGCGGAAGAGAGAGATCGAAAGCGCACGAGAGAGAAGAAGAGAGGACAAGACATGAAAAGGAAGAGAGGAAGAAAGGAAGAGAGGAAAACAGATAAAGGATCGAGAGAGAAGAAGAAAAAGAAAAAAGAAATGGAGAAACCCAGTAAAAACCAGAAAAACATAACAAATTAAAAGGAAAAAATGGGGGGGGGGGGGGCGGAGGAGAAAACCAGAGGAACAAAAAGAAAAGGAGAAAAACGGGGGGGGAGGTGGGTGAGACGAAAACAGAGAGGGGGAGAGGGAGCGAAGGCGAACGAAAGTGAAAAAGCAGGAGGGACAAGGTGGCGCGACACAGCTGTACCCGGTGCCCGGTGCCCGCAGGCCGGGGCGGGGGCGGGTGGGCCCGCTGGGGGCCTCGCGGTTCAGCACCCTGGAGAGCTCCGTGCCGCCGGCTGGGAGCGATCCGGCTGGCGGGGCACGGGGGGGCCGGGGGACAGGGGGGGGCCGGGGGACAGGGGGGGGCCGGGGGACAGGGGGGAGCAGGGGGACAGGGGGGAGCAGGGGGACAGGGGGGAGCAGGGGGACAGGGGGGAGCAGGGACCAGGCAGGGCTCGGGGGGGCCGGCGGGACTTGGCGCGGCTCGGGGCCGGGACCCCGGCAGGGCTCCTCCACCCCGGGGCTCAGCCCCGCCAAGGGCACCGGTGTCGGATCCGTCCCGGAGCGAGGCTCCGCGCCCATCCGCGATGCGGGAGGGGAAGGGCAGCGGCCCTGCACCTCTTCCCGCCGCCGCCAGCCCCGGCAAACCGCCCTCCCCGCCGGAGCTGGCCCTCGCCGCCCTCACTGGCCCCCTTGACTCCGCGGCACGCGTGGCTTTGGGGCGCTGTCAGCCCACCCCTGTGTGCCCCCCCTCGAGTCGCCCCACGGTGCCCATTATCAGGAAGGTGGGAGCGCTGTAACCCGGCCCCTCATCCCGCCAGCAGGTGTGGGCCGCATGCTCCCCCCTCCCTATTTCCCAAGAAAATCCAAGGGAAGGGGAAGGAGCGGGGCGGCCCCGACAGTTTTGGGGTTGCCGTGTACGGGGGGTGCAGGGGGATAAAAAACCCTGCCAGCGCCCTGCGCAGCCCCGACCCCCGACGGGACCACCGGGAAGAGCTCACTTCCCCTCTCTGCCTTGCAAACAGCACCACAGCCCCCAGCTTCTGCTCTGCCCCCCCGCATCCCCATCCCGTCCCCCGCGTCCTGTCCATCCCCCTCCCTCCCCCGCTCCGGGGGCTTCTGCCCCGCCAGGGCGGACTCCCCACGCACCGGCTCGCTCCGTCCCGCCGCTGCTATGCGGAGCTCCGCGGTTGCCGCCGGCTTTTCTCATGCAGATTCCCTCTTTCACACCTCCCAAACAAAGGCAAACGGGGGCATCGCCTCACCGTGTCAACACACACGCTCATTAGCGAGAAGGCGGTGGGGGGAGCGGGTGGGAACGGCTCGAGCAGCCCCTCCGGGGGGGCGGTCGCATCGACGGGAGGTTGTAGCGGACCGGGGATCACCCGAGGAAATTTGGAGCGAGTTCTTCGCCGCATCCCCCTTAAGTCAATAAGTTTCCGAAGCTCTGGGTTTGGCTCTCTCCCGGTTCGTTTATTGCAACACACGTTGCTCACAGCCAGGCTTT
This sequence comes from Falco naumanni, assembly GCF_017639655.2. Lineage (NCBI taxonomy): Eukaryota > Metazoa > Chordata > Aves > Falconiformes > Falconidae > Falco > Falco naumanni. The sequence continues at coordinate 90,781,133 of NC_054054.1, read as the reverse complement.
GCCCACCCGCGATTCGGCTTCGCGGGGAGCGGCAGCCGCGGGGCCACCAGCCCGGGGAAAGGGAGCGGGTTAGCCCCAGGGAACCGTCGGGGCGATGGGAACAGGGCCCTGGGATTGTAGCGGAGCTAGGAGGTATTCTGGGTGGGGGACTGCAATTATAGCTTCGCCAATTACCGCCGCCCACGAAAAAAAAAAAAAAAGAACTGATTAAAACGGCTGTGGGGAGGGCAGGGGGGAGAAATGCCGAGGAAAGGGTGAGGGGAGCTGGGAGAAGCAGCACCTCAGTCGGTGCTGGTCGCCCTCAAAGCCGGGCGCCCCGGGCCCCCCAGCCCCCGCCCCAGCAGCCCAGCCGCCCAGCCCGGGGCCGTCGGGGCGCTCCGCGAGGACGCTCTCACACCGCCGAGCCCCGCTACCCCTCGCCTGATTTTTTTTTTTTTTTTTGTGTTATCGGTTTGGTTTGGTTTGTGATTTTTTTTTTTTTGGTTGGGTTTGGGATTTTTTTTGGCCGTTTGGTTTTCTTTTGTTTTTCTTCACCCCTCCACCCCCCTTTAGACCACCTCAGCCGAGCCCGAGCCCGAGCCCACAGCCGTTCCGCCTCTCCAGGGGCTTCACCCTGCTGCCGGCACCGGCATCGCCTTTCGTTTTGTGCGGTTTCTTCCTTCGAAACCCCGGGCTGGAGCTCGGAGGGAAGGAAACCAAAAATTCGTTAAAAATAAAAAAAGGGCGATAAAGAAAAATAAAAATCCCCAGGTTCTTCGTTTGCATGTGGGCCGCGGTGGGGTTGGGGGTGTTTGTTTGTTTTCTTTTTCACCAACGCACCCCCTCGGCGTTTACAGAAACACCCACGGGGAGCAAAGAGCCACCCGGGCCAGGCTGGGGCATCCCCTGTCCCCAGCACCGGGGGAGAGAGAGACCAGGACCCTGCCCCTTCCTTGGGGTCCCCTTGCCGGGCGGGGGGAAGGAGCGGGGGGTCGCGGAGGGGAGAGCCCTGGTGGCACCGTGGGGGCTGCGTGGGGCTCCGCGGGGCGGGGGTGCAGCATTGTTTGCCGGTGGTGTGAACACGCACACTCGCACAAACACTCACGCGCACCTCGCCCCCCATACGGAAATTTCCATGTCCCAGCTGCCTTCCCCTTTTAACCTTGGTATTAATTTAGGACGGATCTTTTTAAACGGCCCTGTAATGCATTCAGACGCTGCTGGAGGTTTATCTTTTTCTTTTCTTTTTTTTCCTCTTTTTTTTTTTTTTTTGAACCGTGGGTTATATTTACACCCAAAACAAAATAATTACACTTTTGTTGGAGAGAGAAAGCTGGTGATTAGGCTGTGGCTCTTTGCAGCAAACCCTTTCTCAGTGGTACACCAGGACAATTTTTCACGGCTGGGTGAAATCAGACGCGGGAGGTAATGAATCCTGTGAGCTATTTAAATTTACAATTTGTAACGCAGTCACTCAGAAACGCCTATGGCCCGGCGAGGAGATGCTTGCTGGGTTTGTTTAATGTTAAAACCTGCACCGTCCCCCCTCTTACCAGGGGAAAGGAGGGGAACGCGGGCAGGAGAAGCCTCGCCCGCCCCCCGACGCGCTCCCGCCGGCAGCATCCCCGCGGAGGAGCGCGGAGAGGTGCGGAGCCGCCGCCTCCCACCGCACCTAGACTCGGCTGCCCCGGGCCGGGCAGAGCCGCGGAGCCCGGCGCCGCTCCGCGCTCCCTGGCGTGACCGCCGTCTACAACCAAAAATAGTTGGAAATATCAACAAAGTCGGCGGCGGAGCATCCTAACAGATAGATAATTAATTACAAAACACAGGGGGAATATGCAAACCGCGTGTTACAAATTCTACAGGGCTTAACTGATTGGAAACAGATTATTATCTTGTTTGTCTTTTGTCTGTTTCACTTATCCCTCTGCCGTCTGTTGTGTTGTTAGTTGATACACTTTATTCTTGAAAGGGGATTTTTTTTTTTATATAGTAAATTCCATCAACATCTTGTATAAGCGACGCTGCTTCTCCGTGCATTACCCTGTTAAAACACAATAGGTTTATTAGTTACATATAGGCGGATATTATGGGGCCTGAATTACCATCTGTTACCATAGGGGAATGTGGCTGATGGGGTGGGCTGGGGGGTGTCTGCTTTTTTTTTTTTTTCTTCTTTTTTTTTTCTTTTCTTCTTTTCCTTTTTTTTTCCTTCCCCTTGGCTTTATTCCTTTACTTTCAAACGAAAAAGAGAGCCAGGCCGGGCAGCGGGACCCCCCGGCATCCCCTTCCCGCCCCTGCCGGACCCGCCTGGGACAGCGGGGGGGTCCCGGCAGCGGGGCGGGCTGGGGGAACACCGGCGGTAGCGAGGGCCCCAGGGGTGTGCGTGGGCGCAAGCAAACGCGTGGGTACCGCTCCCCCGGCCTTCGCTGGAGCGGCACCGGTTATCCATACGTACTACATTACCCATACCACCATCTATAGGGGCCCGTTACGGCGGGGGCCCATGGCACACGCCCGCCGCGTGCCCCCCCACCCCCGCCGCTTTCTGCCCCCGCCGCTGGGGCTTAGCGGGGCCGCCCCGGCCGCCCCCCGCGCCCGCGGCTCGCGGTGGGCATGACAAGCCTGCCGTGCCGGGCAGCGGCCACGCGTGTGCCTGCGGAGGGGCTCCGTGTGCGCACCTGCTTGCTGTCACGGCTGCTGGGAGGTTGTCCACGCTCCCCTCGAAACACCCGCGGGTGGGTGGTTAAGCCGCCGGGTTTTCTCCTCGGTGCGGGGCGGTGGGAGATCCCCGCGGCGGCGGGACCGGGAGCCCACCCTGCCCCGGTGCCCCCTCTGCCCCCGGGCCCTGTTCCGCTGCCCTCGGACCCGGCCCCGAGCGGCGAAGCCTCGGCCGCCGGCAGGGCCCCGCTCCGCACGGCTCCGCGGCTCCAGAATTCCCAGAAAAGCCAGAGCAGCTCCCAGGAACGCGGGGTGAGCGCGGCCGGCGCCCCGCGCCTCTTCCCTTTGCTTCCCTCGCCTTCGCCTTTCTTCCCTTTTTACCTTACCGCCTGTTTTATTCCTTTCCTTCTCTTTTTCTTTTCTTTTTTACTTCTGTCTTTGTCTGCTTTCTTTTCCCTCCTCTTTCTTGCTCGCTCGCTTTGGCGCTTTTCTTTCCCGCTTTCTTATTCGTTCTCGCCGTTATTTCTTTCTTTTAATTTCTGTCCTCCGTTCATTTTTCCTCTTCCCCTTTTCCCTTCGTCTTCTTTCTTCCTTTCTTTATTTTTATTTATTTTTTCCTTCGTTCGTTCGTTCCTTCTTTCTTTCCCTCTTTTTCCTTTTCTGATTTTTTCTTCATTTTTCTTTCGTTTTTCCTTCTGCCTTTCCTTCTTTCCTTCCTTTTTTTCGTTTCCGTTAATTTAATTTTCTTCCTCCCTTTCTCTCTGTCTTTTTCCTTTTCCTTCTCCGTCTTTTTTTTCCCCCGGGAGCGTTTTCTCTCTTTCCTTCTCTGTTGGTCTTTATTTCCTTTTTCTTTCTCTCTTTCCCCCTAGTATCTTCTATCTGTATTTTCTTATTTCGATCCTCGCTCTTTCCGCAAACACCCTCACCCAAGGGCACACACGAAACCTCCCCCGCTTCCTCGCCGATGCCCCGTACCGCCGCGGTGTCGGGGTTCGCCGCTATACCGGGTTTCGGCACTCCGGTGCGGAGCCAGCAGCAGGATCTCCGCGGCGGCGGGATGCTCCGCGGCTGCTGGGCCCGAGCGGGCTTTGCCCGAGCCCTTCTCCCCCGGAGCGGGGAAAAAAAATATAAATAAATTTAGAGATTTTTGGCTGGGGAAACGGACGGGGAAGGGGAGGAGAGGGCCGGCCTTCACCTGCCCCGTCGCCTTCCCCCTTCCTCCCCGCATGGCCGGACCCCAGGGCCGCCCCATCCCTCCCCAAATCCCGGGGAAACGGAGGGAAAGGCGGCGGGGCCGCCCCCCGGCCCCAAACGGATACTCCTCCCCGTAACCCCCAAGCGCCGGGTCCAATCCTGCACCGCGTCCCCTCCCGCACGGCCAGCCTGCGATTTACAGCTCCGCCACACCTGGAATTAAGCAGAAAAAACAGTGTCCGAGGGGGCAGCGCCCGCCGCCCCCCCCGGGCCGCCCCCTGCCCTGTCCCCCCGGGGGTTGCCAGCGACTTACGCGGAGCGGGGAAGGGGCGGGAAGGCGGCAGGCCCAGGGGACAAAGGCCGGGGGTGGCGGGGGGCCGGGGGGGCCGCATACCTCCGCGCAGAGCGCTGCCGGCGGAACTTTTTATCCCGCCACGCTGCGCGGAGAAGCCGGCCCTCCCCACGGCCCCGGCCCCCTCCCCTTCCCCGCCCCCCCTAAAATCCACCTCCCCCCCCTCCTTTTCCCGCTTGTTGCTCTTCCAGACAAAAGCATCTCTCCCCCTCGAGCAAAAAAAATACAAACCCCAACCCCAGCCCCAGGTGACACTTCCCCAGCCCAACTCGGGATCCCCACGACCCTCCCCGAGCATCCCTTTAAAAGAAAAAAAAAAAAAAAAAAAGGAGAATTGGTGAGAAAGAGGTTTTTTTTGCAGCGTGTCCTCCCCCCCTGGCCCCCCAGCCAGGTGCATACTCACTTCGCGGCACAGGTACAAGCCACCCTCAACAATAGAGGCGCGTTGTTTTTTTCCCTCTGTGCCAAGCACAAGGCTGGAGCCAATTTAGATATGCTATAAATTAAGAGGTTGCCATGGTTACCGCCCTCCCATTGGCCGCAGCCAGGGCGACGCGGGCCTCTACGTCACCAAATCTGAATAAGGATGCGCGAATTACTAAGGCGGGGGACAAAGCTGGCGATGGGGACAGCATGAGAGTGGCGGCGCGGCGGCGGCGGAGCACAGCGAGGCACCGGGGCTGCCGGCTGCAGGGGGGGGGTTCATGCACCCCTCCCGCCGCGCCCGCTGCCGCAGAGCCCGCCAGCAGCGCGGCCGCCGCTCCGCCGGCTCCCGGGGCACTCCGGAGGGACCGGGGCGGGATCTGGTGTTTTTATTATTATTATTATTATTATTATTATTTCTCGGGGGTGGCTTGGATATTTTTTTGGGGGGGCATAGTTTTTTCCCTGCCGCCGCCGAGGCTCCGGAGAGAAGAGGGGGAAGAACTTGACAGCCGCTCCGCTCCCCTCTCCTGAATTTTTCTTTATTCCCTCTTCTATTTTTTTTAATATTTTATTTTATTATTATCATTTTTTTTCCTGCATTTTTGAGCCGCCGCCGTGTGCCGGCGCGGGGCTGACTTCTCGTTTGCGCGTCTCCATCGCCCGGCGGAGGTTATGATGGTGCATTGTGCGGGCTGCGAGAGGCCGATTTTGGACCGGTTCCTGCTGAACGTCTTGGACAGGGCATGGCACATCAAATGCGTCCAGTGCTGTGAGTGCAAGTGCAACCTGACCGAGAAATGCTTCTCCAGGGAAGGCAAACTCTACTGCAAAAACGACTTTTTCAGGTGAGTCTCCCCCCAGCCCCGCCAGCGGGGACCAGAGGGTGCGGAGGCTCACACCGCGCCCGGCCTCCGCTGCCTCCCTGGGGTCTCCCCACGAGCTTTGGGGGAGCTTGGGGGTCCCCGCTCCCCGCCCAGCCCTCTCTGCCAGGGATCCACACCGAGCCTGCCCCAGCGAGAAAGCAGCCCCCCCCAGCCGGGGAAGCCCGCGGGGGGGGGGGGGGGGGACGGGTAGGGGTTGGGGGTGCGGCGGCAGCACTACGGCCGCTGCTACAGCCTGAGGTGGGGGCGGCGAGGCTGTGCCCCCCCGCAGTCTCCCCATGACCTTGCCTCCATCAGCACCGGGCCCCGCTCCGCCCGTGCCGCCGCCCGCCCCGTCGCGGCAGGCCCCGGTGGGCATCGCGACGGCAGCCGTGTCCCCGGCCTCCCCGGGGGCCCGGCCTGGCGCTTCTCATCCCCTTCCGAGACCGCAGGCCCCGGTGAAGACGATGGCCAAAACCTCGGCCCCCTCCCCCCTCGGCCCGGCCCCCCCCCCCCCCCCCCCCCCCCCCCCGCCCCCGGCGAGGCCCCACGCTCCGCCGCTACTTAAACGCCCCTAATGACTGCGATAAGGTGCCACTGAGGAAATTAGAGGCCGGGATGGGAAGGGGGGGCGATGACTTATGACTCCTAATGCTCTCACTACATCAACGTCACGGGGAGCAGCCAGGGAGGCAGAAGCTCTGTCGCCACCGGAGGGGAAAACGGGGGGACCCTGAGTGGGCACCCCGCGGCCTGGCAGCCCCCAGCTCCCCCAGGGACGCGGCAGCAGCAGCCCCCGCTCCCGGGTTCTGGGGGCATATTTTTAATGTGTTTGTGGGTTTTTTGTTTGTTTGGGGCTTTGAGAGCTTTTAGGGTTTGTTTGTGGTTTTGTGGGGTTTTTTTGTGGGTTTTTTTTTTGTGGGTTTTTTTGTTTGGTTAGGTTTTGGTTTTGTTTTTTTTATTTTCCCCTCGAGGACGTCGTTTTCAGCCGATTCGGATTCCCTGGAATTTATTTTTTTTTTTAATTTTTTTTAAAAAGGGGCATCTCCTGGAGAAAAAAACCCAAAACATAAAACCTATGCCTCCAGCGAAGGGAAGGAATATCGGAGATTTCCAAAGCCCTGTTCGCGACCAGGAAAAAAGCCCTCGGCAGAGAGGGACGGTGCCGGCGCCGGGCCGGGGAACCCGGGATGCTCCGGGGAGCGGAGCCCCCTCCGCCGCCGTTCTGGATGCGCGGTGCCCCCGTCTCTCTGGCCCTAATTAGCCCCATTTTCTCTCTCGGATTTTCAGGCCGGCATCGGGCAGAGCCGAGCCCCCCGTTCCCCGCCCGGGAGGCATCGGGCTGAAACGAAATCTCCCCTCGCGGAGCGTGGAGGGGAACCCCCGCCGCCCTCCCCTCCCCTCCGGCTCTTCTGGGGCTAAATCCGGTGGAGGATGCTCATGTGTGGGTGTCCCCCCGGGTGGGGCCGCCCCAAACCCGAGCTCTCTCCGCAGTCCACCCCGCACCTGCGAGCGGGGCTGCGCGGGGATGAAGGCTCTCCTCGTTCTCGTCCCACAGGGGCAGAGGGGCGAACCGCTTGCTCCCCCAGATCTCCCAGCGAGGGGTGCTGCAGGATCGGGCTCCGGCGGTGGGATTTTGAGGAGAGCGGATCGGGAGCCCAGCGCCGCCGGGGCTCCCAGCTCTCGCTTCTCTCTCCCTCTCCAGGAGGTTTGGTACCAAATGCGCCGGCTGCTCCCAGGGCATCTCCCCCAGCGACCTCGTCCGGAAAGCCCGGAATAAAGTCTTTCACCTGAACTGTTTCACCTGCATGGTCTGCAACAAGCAGCTCTCCACGGGCGAGGAACTCTATATCATAGACGAAAACAAATTTGTTTGCAAAGAGGATTATTTGAACTCTCCCAGTTTGAAGGAAGGCAGCCTCAACTCAGGTACGAGCGGCGCAGCCTGCCGCATCGCCCGGGGCCGCATCCCTGCCGCTGCCGGTACCTCCCGCTGCGCCGGGAAGGAGGTTTGGCTTTGTGGGGTGAGGGGCTGCACCCCGCAGCCAGCCCAGCCCCCCGTAATCCGCGGGGGGAGGGAGGGATTGGGAATGAAAGCCTCCAAAGCGGGTGGAAGCTTCTGTTGACCCCATCTGCACGCGGGATGCGGACACGCGTGGGATGAGCGGTACCTCGGCAGCCCCGCAGCATCGCTTCCTCACCCCCCTCGGCTCCTGCCCCTATGGCAGCGGGGATGTGGGGCGGTGGGAAATGAGGACACCCCCACCCCGGAGCCCCCCACTGCGAATGTGCCCGGTCCCCCCGCGCCGCGGGCCTGATCCTTCGCCTCCTTTCACCCAGAGGCAAAGCTCCCATTTGACTTCCTTGGAAGCTGTCTCTGCGTCAGGACAGCAGGATCAGGCCCACTCCTGCTGTCCCAGCCATGCCAGGCGCCTGTGCTCACCCCCTTCCGTGGGCTCTCTCTCCGTCCAGCACCCGGGGCCGGATCCTGCCACGCCAGTCAGTGGGGCCGCTGCTGTGAGCGAGGCGAGTAGAGCTTGGCCTTGGGGGGGGTGCTGGCATCAGGGGCCACCGCGGGGTGGGGTGGCTGGGGGAGGGGTGAGCCAGGCTCAAGGCAGTGACTGGGGACCCCCCTCCAACCCCGACAGGGACCGGTTGCATTTTTCCCAGCGGCGCACCCCACTTCCCAGCGTGAAAGACACAGGTGGGGGGGGAGAGGGGGAGCACCAGGGGCTGCAGTGGGCCTGGGGGATCTCCCCCTCCCCAGCTCCCCCCCAGCCGGCACTACACAGGGTGCAGGGCTGGATCGGGCAGCACTTGCCTGGACCTCCACATGATGTTGCAGGGGTGATGCTTTAGGGGTACCAGGGGGGCAGAGGCGATCTGCATCCCTTGCTGCTCTCCAGCATCCCCTAACCCCTCTCCTGGAAAGCAGCCGGGCCGGGTGGGCTGGGGACGGCAGAGGAGAGGGGGGTTGATCTCTCCCCTAAGTCATCCGCCCGCCCCCCCTTTCCTCTCTGGGTCTCCTTTACAGTGTCCTCATGTACAGACAGGAGTTTGTCCCCGGATCTCCAGGACCCCATGCAGGACGACACCAAGGAGACGGACAACTCAACCTCCTCGGACAAGGAGACCACCAACAATGAGAACGAGGAGCAGAACTCGGGCACCAAGCGGAGGGGGCCCCGCACCACCATTAAAGCCAAGCAGCTGGAGACCCTCAAAGCTGCCTTCGCTGCCACCCCCAAGCCCACCCGCCACATCCGAGAGCAGCTGGCCCAGGAGACTGGCCTCAACATGAGAGTCATCCAGGTAGGGCAGCCCCAGCCCACCATCCCAGTCGTCTCCCCCACCCCGCTGGCCCTCCTCACCTGACGGCATGATGTCACGGGTCTGGCCAGTGATGTCATTCCCACCGCAAACCGATGTTCCTGTGACATCAGAGGTTCATGGGACAATTTCCTCTAGCAGAGAGCAGAGACAGGGAAAGGACCCATGTGGGGAGGGAAGGAGAAGGGGTGCTAGTGGGAGCCCAGATAGTTCAAGGCCATGATGATCTCCCCCAGGTGCTGGGAAGGGGTTGGGACACTGAGGGTGGTCCCACGAGCTGGGGAAACTGTGACAGGCAAACCCCATCCGTCCCCTGCCAGTGTCACCCCAGGCCCAGCCTTGCACCCTCTCCACGCTCCCGTGGGTTAGGGGTGTCCCCCCCCCATCCTGTGCTTTAATACACCCACCCCATGGGAAGGGATGAAAACCAGCCCCCAAACCGAGCCGGCTGGGCTCCTCCGTGGCCTCACTGGCTTGTTTTCCCTGGGGCCAAACAGGACCCCCGGCATGCCCGGGAGATGGATGCTCCAGCCTTGTGAAAGCAAGGAGAAGCCATTGCGCGCTGCAGGCAGCCTGGCACTTTCTTACCGCACTGCCCCCATGAAGAAAATCCCTGCGGAAATGTAGGGATTAATGGGCTTTAATAGAGGCATTAATAGAGGAGGACTCTCCGGCTTTGCCGGTAGCAGAGCTGTGATTCCCGGCTCCTGGCAGAAGGGAGCAGAAGTCCCCGGAGGAGTGTGATGTGCTCATTCCCCAGAGCTGCCCCATTCCCAGGGGACACGGGGAAGAGGGTGCGGGGCAATAATCCAGACACCCCACCAGGCTGCAGGAAAGGTGTGCATGGGCTGAGGCCGGGCGGTTCGGATGAGGCGATGCTCTGTAGAGTCACCACGGGTCCCCTTCCCTTTTATCCCCATCCTCACCAGCCGGCTTTTCATCCGACTCCCTGCCTGCCACAGCAGGTGCTCATCTCCCTGCTCCCCGCTTTCTGCCTGCTTCTGCCATGCTCCAGAGTTCCTCCCCCCCTTTTCCCTCCCTCTTTTCCCCCCTTCCCCCCACCCATATGGGAAAATTCCCCTTCCTGTATGTTCTGGCTGCCCTCTCCCTGTAGGGACAGACAGGCTGATGATGCACACAGAGGGATGCAGCCAGGGGGACAGGATTTTATTAAGCCTGGTTATTTGGTGTGTCTCCTGTCCCCCACGCACCATTTGGGGTTACTGGCAATAGGAGGGAGAGGACATTAAAAAACACCCAGAGGTGGGAAAACCTATCCCCTTCCCAGGCGGGAGCAAGGTTTCCATCCCTTTCCCCAGCCACCTCCAGCCGAATTTGGGGAGGGGAGGTCCCTTACCCAGAGGGGTCCCCGGTACCCCCATCCCCGATGGGCTCTGATGCCAGCCTGGCCGCAGGTCTGGTTCCAGAACCGCCGGTCCAAGGAGCGGCGGATGAAGCAGCTGAGCGCACTGGGCGCCCGCCGGCACGCCTTCTTCCGCAGCCCGCGCAGGATGCGGCCCCTCGGTGGCCGCCTCGATGAGTCCGAGATGCTCGGCTCGACGCCCTACACATACTATGGAGGTGAGGGACGGTCCGCGGGGACCCTGCCCCCCTACTCCTTCGATCCCTCTTCCCCTTTCCCTTTGTTCCTCCCTTGTCCTGCTTCTCCCCGTTTTTTTCCCCTTTGCCCTCCAATTTGCCTCCCCGAATCCCTCACCGCGGGGAGCTGAGCCATCCAGGTCCCAAGGGGATGGGGACGGGCATGCAGCCGCTGCAGCATCCCAGCCCACCCCACACATGCCAAGGCATCCGTGCATGCACGCCCACACGTGCGCATCCCCACGCAGAACAGCTGTGCACGCCCACGCGTGTGCACCCCCCCCCACAGACAGCCATGCGTGCCCATGCATGTGCTCCCCCACAGCCGTGCAACGCACACGCCCGTGCACAGATGTGCATCCCCATGCACACACACACACTCACACCCATGCACACACTCACCACCATATGCACACGTGTCCACGCACCCGCAGACACGTCCACGCACCCCCCCCCACCCCCCCCGCCGGGCACCGTGGCAGCCCCTCTCCCGAACAAAGCCCCAGCTGCGGGGCTTTTGTGCCCCTTTCAGGCCGCATTTGTTCCAATTACCTCCCGGGCCCGCAGCATATGGAAGGTCACTGCCGCCGGGCCGGCCCCCCTGCCGCCCCGACGGGACGGGGATGGGCGCAGCGGGGCGGCCCAGCCGCCCCCCCTCCGCGCACAGCCCCCCCCTCCCCGCCTCAAGCTGCATTTTCAAAGCCTCCCCACTGATGAGGCGCTTTCCAGGCAACCCTTGCTGCCCCGCAGTTAGTTTCTAGATCCCTCCCAGGTTTCTAAACACATACATCATTTCCCTATTATATATTTTTTCTCCTCATTTTATATATATATATATTTTCCTCGTTATATATTTTTCCCCTTATATATATATATATATATCCCTCCCCATTAACTAAGCATTAAATTGAGCCCATGTGCCCCCCAGCTGCCCCAGCCCCGGGCTCCTTGCTCTCCTGTATCCCCCCCGTCCCCCCTTTCCCCCTCCCCCCGTTCCCCCTCCCTCTCAGCCGGGCAGGGAGGGTGATGAGTGCCGCAGCCCTTCAGACGGGCTTATTTCTCTCCCAGGCTGGGCTCAGATTTGCAGGGCACCCCAGGAGCCAGCAGAGTATTTTGGAGGGGGTGGCCACGCTGGTCCGGGTCATGCTTGTGCCCAAGGGGGGAGGACAGGGCTGGGTGAGGGGTGCAGTGGGATTTTGGAAGGGTTTTGGCCCCAGAGCACGAGCTCCATCCTTTTCTCCCCCGTCCCACAGACTACCAAGGTGACTACTATGGACCGGGAGGCAACTATGACTTTTTCCCCCACGGGCCGCCCTCCCAAGCCCAGTCCCCGGCCGACTCCAGCTACCTTCAGAACTCAGGACCTGGCTCCACACCCCTGGGACCCTTGGAGCCCCCCCTAAGCGGACACCACTCCTCAGAAAACCAAAGGTACACGGATATGATTTCGCATCCCGACACCCCCAGCCCCGAGCCAGGGATGACCGGTTCGCTGCACCCCATCCCGGGGGAGGTCTTCAGTGGGGGGCCCAGCCCGCCCTTCTCCATGTCCAGCAATAGTGGCTACAGCGGGGCGCTCTCACACCCCAACCCGGAGCTCAGCGAGGCGGCGGTGTGGTAGGCCTGGCGCGGGCACGCGTGCGTGTGTGGAGGGGGAAAACACTCCCACGTTCCCCCAGCCCACGCGTGTCCCCCCCCCACTCCGGACCAGGGCCCATCACATCACCGTCGCTGGATAAAGACCCCTTCTCCGATGCCAAAACGCATCCCTGCATCCCCCCCCACCCTCCCATCACTGCAGAAACCCCCCTGGGACCTTGGGGCCATCCCTCTACCTCCCCCTCCTGGCACCTTCCCCCCAACACTGGGGGGGGGGGGGGGGGGGGGGGCGACGAATAATGCCCAGCCCCGGAGAACCCCCCCACTGGCATCGGGACCACCACCTCTCGGACCAAAGCTGAACTTGCCTGGACACAGGTCCCACCGCACCTGGGGAGGGGAGGCTGGGTCAGGGCTCCCCCCTGCTAATTAGCACCCTTTTTAATTATCCCCTACCACATCATGGGGGGTGAGGGGGAATGGGGAATAACAGGAATAACCCCTCCCCTGCCCTTGTTTTTGTTGTTCCCATTTTATCCCCAAGGAGAAGGTGGGTTTGGACCCGGTTTTTGGTGATGGGGGTGGGGGGTAGGGCAGACCTAGGGCTGCCCCAGTGACTGGCTGAGATTGGGCTCCCACATGGTGGAAAAAGACACCAGAAAAAGGCAGAAACAGGAAAAATACAACAACAAACAAGAACAACAACAAAAAACCCCAACAACCCAGAACAAAATCAACCCAACCACCACCGCAGCAGAAATTAGACCTGAGCCTCCGTGCCGAGTCCCACCCCAACATTTCCCAGAGGCTCCGCCAATTTGAGGATGTATTATAGTTTTTGCTTCTAGTTTCTTTATTTTGTATAAAGGAGAAACAAATAAAGTATGTTTTTGTGTTTACTGATTATTTATTGTACCTTAGTCATCGGAGGCTCCCACTTTTTCTATTTTGGAGGCGGGGAGGGGGTGGCGCTGGGGAGGGGCGGTGAGGGGATAGAGTGGGGGGAAAGGAAGGAGAATGGAAAAGGAAAGAAAAGTTGTTTTCTGAAAGCGCCGTGGGTTTCCTGTCCCCGCTGCCTCTTGCAGAGGCTGTTAGTGTGAATGGCTCTTGTTGTTCAATGTGAATAAAAAACCTTTTAGTTACCTACTGTTCGGTCACCTGGTCCCTTTTATTTTACTTTATTTTTTAAAGACAAGACCACGAGAGATGCTGGCTGGGCTGCCCTGTTGCCCCACCACCCCCCAGCCCTGTGTGGGGTCTGGGGAGCCATCCCCATCGCTCCCCTGGGCAGGACGGGTGCTGTGGCCCCTGTGCAAGGTGATGCTGCTGCATCTGGGGCTGCATCACTCACCCGGTACCCCAGGACTCCCCCAGTCCTCCCATCACCCAGCTCTCTAGCAGTGGGTGGGGGCACATTACCTGGTTCAGCACCTTCCCCCACAGCAGACAAGCCAGTGCATAATTTCTTTCACATGGGGGTTGGGGTGGTGAGAGGGTGGGTATCACATGTACCCCCCAAGACCTCCCTCAGGTCACCCAAGAGGCACCCACAGTGCTGCTGGCAGGGCATTCCCCTCAGGGGAGCCACAGGAGCGCCAGGGGGGCAGCAGGGCTGCTGGAGGGGGACACCAAGGTGGGGGTCCCTGAATGCCATCCTCAGCTTTTGCTCCATCTGCCCCAGGGGGGCACCAAGGGCAAGCAGGAGGGGGGTATCTGCTCCAGCATCCCAGCACACACACACACCCCCGCCCCGCCTCCTGCTTTCCCTCTTGTTTTCTGAGATACAAAAATAAATAAAGTCCAAGGCAGGCTGCAGCTCTGAACTAATATTTAAAATGCAAAATCATGGCAGAGTTTCTTCCCCCTCCCCACCTTGTCTTGCAGTAAAAAGATATAAACAGAATAAATTACCTTCCCTCGCTGGCTTACGAGAGTCCCTCTCTCCTGACCTGAATTTTAAGTCCTGGCTTGGTTGTAGCACGGAGCACTGATGATTTATGAAAAGCCAGCCACTTCTCTGCATATTTTCTCTGTTCAGCCAAGTGGTGGAATTTATCCTTCCTATACCATTAACCGGCATTAATAATGGGGTGGAAAATGAGCCAGATCAAGCCTCAAGGGATCCCTCAGCCGGGAGCTGGGGCTACCACAAAGGCACTGGACTCTCATCACGTGGGGAAACTGAGGCAGGAGCACAGCCAGCTGCTCCACTCCACCCCTTCCAGGCTATCAGCGTTATCAGGTGACAGGTGCTTTTTATAAGGACAGGGCAATGTATTGTTAAGTAACTCCCTCCCAGCATCATTTCGAGGATTATAAAAAATGGAGCACAAGGTCATTCACTGGATGAACACTGGCTATTATTATTATTATTACTGCTAAATGCAAGGCACCCCTTCCCCAGCATCCGGGGGGGCGGGGCGGGCGGTGCGGACAGGCTGCAGGAAGGATTTTGGGTGATGCTGGTGTGCTCCAAGGTGCCACCTCCTGTACAGGGGGCTGGGGCTCAGTGAGAGCAGCCATCTGAGCAGGGATGGGTGCTGGAGCCAAACCTTCCCCCAGTTCACTGGCCCCGGGGGCTGTTGCTGCCCTGGGCTTACTCATCCTGGCAAGCACTCACCTGTGGCTCGGCACTGGCAGAAGGGACCTGATGGCCGCGGAAAGGACAGTGTCACGCAGAGGACTGGGGCACAGAGCTGGCCTTGCGGGGAGCAGCTGGGTTCAGCCCCTTGGTTATCCCTGCCCTTAACCACAGCCAGGGATGGGGTCCCCATTGCAACAGGAGTCAGGGTGCTGCACCACAACAGAGACTGGGGTCCCCATCACAGCCAGGGTCCCCACTGTAGCTGGAGTCAGGGTCTCTGCTGCAGCCAGGGTCAGGGTACAGCATCATAACCAAGGCGGGGATTCCAATCACAGCCAGGGTCCCCGTTGCAGCCAGGGTCAGGGTCTCCATCACCTCAGCTGTCCCAGGAAGGTACCGGCACTCAGGGTTCATGCCTGCCTCCCGCTGCAGGGTGACCCCCAGCAGCTGGGGCCATGCCACCCCAGGGGGTATCCCCCAGATAACCTGCAACCCAAGTTCCTGCCAGGACACCCAAAGCCCAATCCCCTCAGCTGACACCCAAACCCCAAGTGCTCCCTTGTCAAGACATGGAGGGGGCAAAGCTCCCTGTTGGGGTGCTCCGGGGAGTCACCCCAAACCCCACGGTCATGCCCATGTCACCAGCAATTACCCTCCCGTGGGACCATGCTGGGGAAACACCACCACCAGCTGCTGGCTCCCCCCGGGCTCCGGCAGAGCAGCATCAGTCCTGGGAATAAATTTATTTTCAAAAGCTGTTAGGCAAACACCAATGCTATTTTTTTTAATGACCTTTTTCCCTTTTTTTTTTCAGAAGGGGAAGGTCTGCAGAAGGTGGAAAGTAATCAGGTTTTGGACCTGGGATAAAAAACAGCTGGAGTAGGTTGGGCTGACTCCTTATAATTAATAGTGTGCCTCGTAATAGGATTCTCCAGCCTTCGGTGCTCCCTGGAAACACCTTTTTACATAAGATATTGCTCACGATGGAGCAGCAGAGTTTTGATTTATGGGGTTTTGGCCTCCAGAAAGCATGTGGGGAGGTGGCCTGGCCTGTGGGACGTATGGGGGGGTAGAGGGGGAAAGGGCCAAAGGCAGGGAGGGTGTTCCTGGGGTGCTGGCAGTGAGTCCCGGGGCAGGCGCCTGGCCAGAGGAAAGGGCTTCCTGGGGGATGCCTGTGATCCAGGGGCTGAGCTGGTCCTGGGGGCTGAGCCCCCTCTGCTCCAGAGGGGAGGAGTAGGCTGAGAAGCGTTTTGGGGTAGGAGAAGGCTTGTCCCCACTGCCCGACATCACCAGGTGATGCTTGGGGCATGTGCTCAGCTGGGGAACTGGGGAGCACCTGGGGCCACAGAGCCCTGGCAGGAGCAAGACCCCACATTGCCCGGGGATGGGAGGAAGGAAGGGGGGAGAAATATTGTTGGGGAGACACAAAAAACCCCAGGGAGGTGCAATAGCAAAGGGCTAAAAACAAATGCAGCTCTAGAAAGTGGGAACAGGGGAGAGCAGGAAAGCCTGGAGGAGAGGGAGGAAAAAGAGTGGGATGGGGGAAAAAGGGGGATCTCGGGGTCTCTGGGATTGGGAACACACACACACAGACATGTCGGTGCACCTTGGAGCCCATGGGTGTTAAACACAGCCAGGGAGCTCCACCAATAAATCACCGTAACAAGCTGGTCCGTGTGTGTTGTTCTCTTCTGACTGCAGACAGCGCGGCAGGAATGGGAGAAGATTGTAATAATTAATAATCATTAGTATAATAATGCATAAAGACAGTAGCAAAGTAATTAGTCAGAGAGGGAGTGCTTGCTAATTGAGGTGGGGAGCTGCAGTCCAAACAGCCTGGGGAGGAGCAGGGGAGGGAGGGGAGAGGGGACTGAGGGTTAGGGGACATGGAAGAGGATGCCTGGCATGGCCAAGGGGCAGAGTGGGACATGTGTACCCCAGTCCTGCCCTCGGACAGGCCGGGGAGCTGCAGGCAGAGCCTCGCTCCATCCCTGCCTGCAGTGTGAGCCCTGGTCTCGTCTGCCCTGTGTGCCTCAGTTTCCCCATCCCTCCATGGATGCTGCGTGCTGAGGCAGAGGCTGCGGGAGGAGCCTGGCCCCGTGTCCACCAGGCAGCGGGGCTTTATTTTAGTTATTTCGGAAGGAAAGCAAGCAGGGGGTGCTGGCCAGGCTCCATCATACCCCCTTCCTCAGGGTGGGGGTCACTCCAGCCCCAGCTGGCTCTTCAGGGCTTGCAGCTGGGCCACCTGCATGCTGCTGCCCCCGCACACCACCACCACCACGGATGCCAGCGGGGTCCGCAGCCGCCCCTCGTGCTGCAGCTGCTGCAGCCGCCCTGTGTAGAGCAGGGCCAGGGCAGCCCCACACGCCGGCTGCACCAGCATCCTCTCATCGTCTGCGGGGACAACAGCAGGGGACACACTGAGCCACCCACCCACCCTATCCCCATCACCAACCTGTGGAGCCAGGGTCCCCCCAACACCTCCCAGGCCAGTCCCAAGACCGGGTGGCACCCCCATCACCCCTGTCATGCCCGGGTTGTCCCTGCTCACCCAGGAACTGCTCCACGGCTCGCACCGCCTCCGTGTCCTCCACCACCTGGGAGATGACCTGGCACTCCTGGGCACACTCCAGCGCCCGCGCTGCCACCATCTTGGCTCCCAGGCACTTGGCCACGCTGGGGCAGGACGGGAAGAAGGTGCTTGGGGTGGTCTCAGGTCCCTTCAGTGAGTTGGGCTGAGACCCCCCCAACTCATCGCATGCGCAGCTGCTCCCACAAAGCCCGGCTCACCTGGTGATGTCAGGCAGGGAGACGAGCCGACCGGCCGCCAGCGCCGTGTGGAAGCTGTGAGTCCCCCAGGTCTCGGCAGCGATGATGGGGATGTCCTGCCAGCCCACCTGGTGCAGGCCGGCCACAACGCCCGCCAGCAGCCCCCCACCGCCCACCGCCAGCAGGATGGCGTCCGGTTTGGTGTCCAGCGAGTCCTTCAGCTCCTGGACCAGGCTGGCGTGACCCTGCCTGCAGGGTGAGGGGGAAACAGGAGGATGCAGCCTGGGGGCACCCTGAGCCAGCCTGGACCCCAGGGATGGGAACTGGGGGCAGGAGCTGAGCCCTGGCAGCACTCACCACACCAAGGGGTGATCAAAGGGGTGGATGCTGACCCAGCCCTCAGTCTTAGCCAGCTCCAGGGCCCTCTTGTTGGCTTCATCCCACACCTGGGGGGGGGGGCAATGGGGGCTCAACAGGGCCACATCCAGCCCTCATGCCACAGAGAAGAGTCTCTTGTCACTGCAGGGCTGAGGGACACCAGGAACCCACACAGGGCACTGGGTTGAGGTGGAGGTTCCCAGGGTGACTGTACTTGTGATGCCAGGGTACAGGTGATGCAGGAGGGGGACATTTTGGGATGGGTTTGCCATGCCCGTGCCCAGCATCACAGAGCAGGTCTGGGTCTCCCCAGACCCCAGTGTTAGGGGGCTGCCATGGGGATACCTGGCCGGAGACCTCCACCTCTGCCCCTAGCTCCTCCAGCTTGCGCACAGTGGTGGGGCCAGTGGTGCTGGGGACCACAACAGTGACTGGCAACCCCAGCTTCTTGGCTGCGTACGCTGCCGCCAGACCTGCATTCCCCCCTGTGGGAAGTGGGGGGTCAGGCAAGGCTCAGCACCCCGGATCCCCCCATATTACTCATGAGCATCTCCCCCAGCTCCCCCTGCCCCAGCTTGGGGCACACTCACCTGAGGAGCAAACGAAGTGGTGGCAGCCCTTCTTGGCAGCCTGCAAGGCAGAGGGAAAGAGGGAAGGGGATGGCTGTGTCCCCCCACCGTGCCCCCCATAAGGGCATGAGCTTGCCCATGCTGTTCCCATGCTTACCTCCTGGCAGAGGTGGCCAATGCCCCGGATCTTGAAGGAACCTGTGGGCTGGACGTTCTCCAGCTTCATGAAGACCTTGGTGCCCGCTGCCCTGGACAGGGGCAGGCTCTCCAAGACAGGCGAGATGATGTGGAAGGGCTTCTTGCCCCCACTGGGCTGGGCTGCCATGGCCCTGGGGATGGATGTTCTGACAGGGAGAGATGGGGGAGCCACCGGCTGCTCCCTGCAGGTTGCCCCCCTGCAGACCTGCTGCCCACGTCAGGTGGTATGGGGTACAGGAGCCCCTCGGGAGTGACAAAGCTGTCCCCAGTGTCCCCTCCCGGCTCCTGGAGGAAGCAGCACAGAGCCCTGGGGTGCAGTGATGGACCCTTCCATCACTCCTGGGCTCCCTGCCAGAGCCCCAGGACAAGCAGGGCCACCCCCTCCTCCAAACTCCTGGTCCCCAAGCCCCCGGTGTCCCCAGGTGCCCCCTGCATGCCCTGTCCCCTAACTCAGCCAGGGCCACCCCACGGAGGGGATTACCTGGCGTGCCGTGGGGCCTCGCTGTGCGTCCCCGGCTCCTCGCCCGCAGTTTGGGGGACAGAGGAGGGAGAGGTGACGTGCTGGTGTCCTGAGTGCCGATGTCCAGCCACACAGCAGGGTGAGGGGCAGGAGTTGAACATTGCCCTGGATCTGGCTGCTTGCTCAGTGCCCGGTGAGGCTTTCCAGCCGCTGGGCTGGATCGGTGCCGAAAGCACCCTGCCGCGGACCTGGGCATGGTGCTGAGTGGCCCAGCAGGGACAGCCACCGGCAGCCAGGTCCCAGCAGACTTCGCATGCCCAGGAGATGGGGTGTGGGTGCCCCAGGAGACAGGGTGGAGAAGAGGTGAGGCAGCTCCCAAATGACTTTGGGGGTCCCCAAGGGTTTGCCCCCCCAGCTGGGCACAGGCACCGGCAATGGCCAGGTCCAGCCAGAAACACATCCCAGTGGATCCGAGGACTTTGTCCCTTTGACCCGAACCCCCGGTGCAGCAAGGGCAGCCTGTGCATTGCAAAGCGTCATCAGACAACCGAGACACCCCCCATCGCCTTCCAAACGAGCCCTAACACCCCTACACCTGCCCTGCCAAGCCCCCTGCCCTGAGGCAGCCCCGAGCCCCCCTCCGAGGTGCATGTCCCCAGGGGAGCTTGGTCCTGCCAGCTGGGTAAGCCCCCTGGGACGAACCCCCCCAGCTCTGGCTGGCCAAGCCAGGCACCCTGCAGGCAGGGGGGGTCAGGGGAGGGGGACACAACACATACCCGCACAGTTGCAAAGGTGCCCTATGAGCATCCCTTGGAGAGGGGGGCTGCCCGGAGGGACTTAGCCAGAGCCTGGCCAAGACCCAGGCTCCAGCAGCCCCCAGGCAAAGCAGGCAGAGACACCTCCCCTTTCCTCTGGGACAGCCCAGGGCTCCTCATCACCTAGCCCTGGTGACATCCCACAGGGTAAGGGTCCCCCCAGCACATGCCCTACCTCTGCACCGATGGGCTGGCACTGTCCCCGGCAGGCGAGGAGGAGGAAGGTGGGATCTGGAGGAAGGTCCAACTCTGGCTCCTTGCCCTGCAGCCGTAGACTAGTCCTCTGTCCCTCCAGCCTGAGAAATCTGGAAGCAGAGGCTGCTTTGGCACATAGTCCATCTCATTTCGCTCTGTGGTGGCTCCATGGGGGTCCCAAGGGGGGGGCCGCTGCACACAAGCTGGCACACGCATGGCACAGCTAAATAAGGTGCACTGGGAACCCCCCCACTCCCTCTGGCTCTGCCCCACTGACAGGCAGACAGCAGTAAAACAGACCCCAGAATACAGGATTTCAGTCCCCTGACCCAAATTATGCTGCAAAGCCCCCCCTGAGAGCTCCACTAACAACAGGCACTGAGCAGGGCACGGGCTCCAGGGCAGCCCTGTTCCCGATGGAGTTGGCCTTTGATGGCAACGAAATAACTCCCTGCTTCTCACGCCATCATTAGGCTTCAGAGTGAACAGCGCACAGCACAGGCAGGGTCAGCACAGAGGCACAGTGTTGCCTGCAGAGAGCAGGCGCCTCTGCGCTGAGCCACCTTGCTTTTGGGACATGGGGGACTGGAAATGTGGGGGATGAGGAGGATGTCTTGAATGGAGGCACCAAGGTGGGGGCACGCAAGTTCCAGCTCCCCTGGGGTCCCACGGGGTGACCCCCATCTTGCAGCGGGCAGAGGGGCTGCAATTGCTTCCCTGGGGATGGGACAGGAATGGGCCCCAGGGGGGACCCTTGGTGGCTGGGGAAGGAGGGCAAGAAGCCCCCCCCACCGCTCAGAGGGAGGAGGCCAGGGACCCTCTTGGTGGGGGCACTACGTTCCAGCTCAGCCCTGGGGTGTTCCAGGGTCCCTTTCCACCCTGCACCCACCTCCCTGTCCCCCCTTCTACCCCCCTTTGGCTCCACCCCTGCCCCAGGGAAGGTGATGCCAGACTGTCACCCTGTCAGGTCCCCTGGCCCTGGTCCCAGTCCCTGGGTGACACAGCCTCAGCCAAGGGCTGCTGGCAGCTGGGGCAATGCTGAACCACTTCTGTTTGTTTTTCTGCTTTTAAGAAAATAACAAAAGTAAAGCAGCAACGTTTCCAGCGTGCCCCACCATTGGCATCGATGCACCTGTTCCTCCTCACTGCCCCATCACTCGGTGACAGTGACCTCCTCCTACCCGGGGAAACTGAGGCGCAGGGGCCCCCCCAAGCAGCACCCCCTGCACCGGGAGCCCACACACCACTGGACACGGGCACAGGCCCTGCAATGTTCCCACCCCCCAAGCGCCGCAGGTTTTGGACACCCTATCCTGTCCAGAGCACCCACCCCAGTTTTTGGGATGCCAGCACCCCAACAGCCCAGACCTGCCACAACTCAGTCCCGCACAGCCCCCAGGGCCCCCAGCCCCGGTGGGAACCTGGCACCTTCAAAGCGCTGCCGAGCACCAGCTCATTAATCCCCCAGTAATGACCTCGTTATTCTTAACGAGGCAGAGTGGATCAAGGGAGCTGCGGTAAGAGGATTTTGCAACGGGGGTTTTGGGGCTGGGGGAAACACAGGTGGCAGAGCAGGGGAAGACAAAAGGGGTGAGGACAGTCACCCTGTCCTGGGGGGGGTGTGGGTGGGTGAGCGGTGGGACCTCCCAGCTCCAGCCCACACCCAGGGCTCCCCCAAGTCAGCAACTCTACCCCACGCCAGGTACCCAGCCTGATGCAGCAGCAGAGAAACCTTAACAGCCTGCACCCCAAAAGAGCCCAGCCAGCCTGGCTGCACACCCCCAACCAGGGTGGGAAGTGGTGGAGAAGCAGAGAGCACCCTGTTAAATTGCGGCGGGGGGGGGGTGGGGGGGGTGTTGCATAAGCCCAATCCCTATACAAGACACCAGAGAATCTCAGCAGAGCACAAAGCACAGCCACCACCCCTGCTGCACAGACACACACTGCTTTATTTGTCACAGCCAAACCAGCTCAACTCCCCTCCGCCCTGCAGGCGAGCCCCAGCCTCGCAGGACTCCCCCTTCTCTGGGAAGAGCCCCCCGAACCAGATGTCAGCACGCAGGGAAGCGTCCCAGGGCCGGAGCCCCTTGAGGGGGAGGGGGCACAGCCCCCTGCGCAGCACGGCCAGCACGCAGGAATGCGGTGGCGAGAGGCAGAAGCTGGAAGAGCCAGGGAATCAGAGGACCCCCCTTGCACCCAAAGCCAGGGTGATAGGGGAGAGTGGGTAGCTGCGATGCCCCAGCTGCTCCCCCCATAAGGGATCCCTCCCAAGCAGGACAGACGCCTGCAGATGGACGGTGGCACCCGCTCAGTCCCAGCGGACCTTGATGGGGGGGAAAGTCCAGAGGTCAGGGTGGCCCATGTGCAGCAGGGTGCTGCATGGGGACGCGCTCCAACGGAAGGGGGGCACGTCGTCCCAGGCGGGACCGCTGGCGGCCACCAGCCCGAAGGCGGGGGCCATGCCTGAGGAGGTGACCTGGTGTGAGGGTGGGAGGGAGGAGAAAAAAAAAAAAAAGTACAAGTCAGCATGGGGAAGGGGCAACACAGCCTGGGGGGAGCTGCCAGAAGGGTGGCACCCTCAAAGGGGGACCCTCCAGCTCCCCCCAGCCCCTCCAGGGCCGTCCTGGCTCCCCCACCTTCATGTCGGTGCCGCCGTGGCAGCGCTGGCGCAGGGCAGGGAAAGGGTAGGTGCCGTTGGGGGGGTTGAGGTCAGAGCGGGCGGAGATGGCGTTCTCTGCGTTCTGGGGGGGGTCACAGCCCCTGCACCGTGACAGCGGGTCCCGCAGGTAGTTGTTGGACCTGCAAAGTGGCCAAGACAGAGTCACGGGAGAGGCAGGGGAAAAAAATAAAATTATAATGATGGAAAATATCACCCCCAAGGGTGATCCCCGGGGGTGCGTGGGGAGCACCCAGGTTTGGGGGGTCCCCAGCACCCACCTCATCAGGCGGACCATGGAATCCAGGTCATGGACCAGCGTCTGGTTCCGGTGGAAGATCTGGGCGCGTGGGTTCTTGTCATAGGTGAACCAGTCACCGTATTTCTTAACCAGCTCTGGGTTCCCGCTGGCGTTGAAGATCTCCTCGAAGTACCTGGGGGTGGGGGGGAACCCAGCGAGTCAGCACCCAGTGGAGTGGGGGGCAAGGACAGCATCAGCTGCCCCCCTGTACAGGGCACATGCTGGGGTGGGCTGGAGCTCACGGCAGGTTGTAGCTGGCCCAGTAGCCTTGCTGGTACAGCAGCTCCGTCTGATCAGCTGCCACCACCAGGCCCCTGTGCCAGGAGGAAGAGCATCGGTCAGAGCAGATGGCAAAAATCAACTGGAGATGGGGGGAAGGACACATGCTGGGAAGAGGGGGCAGCTCTGCTGGGGGTCCTTGCCGCTGGGTTCCCACCCCAGCCACCCATCAGCATCCCGGGAGAGCCTTTAGCCACAGACTGGCAGTGCATCTGCATCTGCATCCCCATCACTCAACTCCCACCCACTGGACCACGGTGGACAGGACCCTCAGGGCTCTCCCAAATCCATGGGGATGGGGGAGGAGATGCTCGGCCGGGCGGGGAATGGGGCCACTCACGGGATCTGCTCCAGCACAGTCAGCAGTCCTGGAGGCGGGCTTGCTCTGCCTGGCGTGAAGGCGTTATAGTCCACCACCATCCACTGGTTGTTATACCTGGCAGGGAGAAGGGGGAAAGCATCCCTGTGGCAGGCAGCCTCTCCCCTGGCCCATCCCTGCTGGCCCGCAGAGCATCCCTCCACCTGAGCCCACCTTCCCAGGACAAATTCCCGCACCCCATCCCACCCCGCTTACGTGCCACTGTTGAACCGTCGGAAGATGGCAGCCCACTCGGGACCGCTGCGGGCCAGGCGGTTGGCCACAATGTTCCTCAGCCACTCCAGGACGCTGCCCCGTGGGTCCAGGTACTTCCACCGCGCCGGGTTGTTGTTCCCGATGGTGGTTTCCAGCGCTACCTGCAGGAAGGGGAGCGTTGGGGAGGGCAGTGGGGCTGGGGAGGGGTCCCCGGGGACCAGACCTCACTCACCAACCCACTGCTGAGGATGTAGAAATCATCCCCAGAGAAGATGGTGCCAGGGTAGGAGGAAAACACCTGGATGCTCCCGGGGATCTGAGAATTGCCTGGAAGAGGGTGATGAAAAAACAGGGGAGCATCAGAGGTGGGGTGTCAGACGTAGCCCCCCCAGCCCAGCCCACGCACCACTGGCTGAGGCATGGAAGGGCAGCGTGTACTTCTTGATGATGCGCAGCATGGACTGGTAGGAGGTCCAGGTGTCATGGGCGACCAGGAGATCCTGATGGCCCGGCAGCAGCTTCAGGAGGGCAGAGCAGGAGCCCGAGCCCAGGACACGCTGCGGGGAAGAGCGGTTCAGGGCAGACTCCAGGTCTTCCAGGTCACCCCCCAACTGTAGCAGGCTGGGGGGGAAGCAAGACACGAGGTATCAGGTGGGGGACACCCCAGCCCAGGAGCCAAGCTGGCTCAGAGTTCTCTGCCCCATCTCTTGGTCCAGTCTGGAGGGTGTTTCTCCATTGACCCCAGTGTAGGTGCTGGTGCCGGGAGCACCAGAGCAGGGAGGAAAGGGTGAACACAGTACTGGGGAAACTGAGGCAGGGGGCTGCAGTGGGCCTTGGGGGGGATCCACCACCCAGCCCATAGTGCTAGGGAGGAGGAGAACCTGCCTCGGCTCCATCCTGCCCCAGCAGCAGAGGACAAGTGCCCAGACAAGGTGGGTGAGGGTGACTAGGAGCAGAACCAGGTGTCCCTGGACATCCAGGAATCGCCCTCACAGCCCCTCCCAGCAGCACCCCAACTCCTGGGGCAACCACCCCCCACCCTGCATCACCTCCCAGAAGGAGCTTACAGGAAGCCAAAGGGCGCCAGGGTGAACCTGCCCCGGGGGAAGTCCAGGCGCCCGTTGTAGCTGTCCTCCAGCCCCTTCAGCTGCAGCAGGGCCAGGCGCACCTGCGGGGACAGGGGACAGTGCTGGCACCCAGCTCCTGCGGGGAAGAGGGGCCCTTCCCCCGGGGTACGCAGCAGAGCCGGTGGGTCCCAGCACGGCTGCAGAGGCAGGGGGGGAAGCGTCACCCTGGGGGAAGGGTCACTGTCAGCGGGGCCGTGACTCAGCACCGGTGGCTGGGGACACACACCCTGAGCCACCCACCGTGCCCCCTGACAGCGGCACGTGAGGCTCTGGTGGGGGGCAAGCCATGAGTCACCTCTGGTGGCCCAGGGGAGGAGGATCCACGGTGGCCACATCCCTGTCATCCCGCCTGGAGCCCGGCCAGGACTTTGGGCATCCCTTGCTGCCCTGTCCCTTCTTGATTAAAGCCCCCATTAGCCCAGGGGGGTCCCCCTAGGTGGGGTCCCCCACCCTCACCTGGTGCCAGTACTGGGGGTCCTCCCCCTTGCCCATCTGCTCCTCCATCCAGCCCAGGTTGGCCTCCAGGTAGCCGCGCAGCCTCTCGCAGTACTCGCTCTGGTACTTGAAGGGGCCGCAGTAGCCCACCATGGTGTTCATCCAGTGCATGTACATCAGCTGGGGGACACGGCCGCGGTGTCACCGGCGGGGCGGGGGTCGCGCCCCTCGGGCCCCCGGGCGCGGCGGGGTCGCCCCTCACCTGCTCCGAGACGGCGGCCTCGGCCAGCCCGGCGGCGTAGGCCTGCAGGCTGTCGCTGTACGAGGCGTTGGTGGCCACCTCCAGGAAGGCCCAGCTGGGGGGACAGGGGCACGGGTGGGACACGGGTGGGACATGGCCGGGACGGCTCCCCCGAGGCCCCCGCCCGCCCCGGTCCCCGCCCGGCGCCCCTACCCGACGGCGGGGATACGGTCATCCAGGCTGGCCCAGGCAACGGCGGCGGGGTGGCGGCCGGGCAGGACGCGGAGCCGCCCCGAGCCGGGCTCCAGCAGCACCGAGACGTTACGGGGCGGCGGGACGGCGGCGGGGGGCTGCGCGGACCGGGGCTACCGGGGCCACCAGGGCCAGTGCCGCGGCCAGCGCGGCCACCAACACCGCCCGCAGCGCCGCCATGGCGTGGCCGGGGCGGAGGGGCGTGGCCGGGGCAGAGGGGCGTGACCGAGACCGAGGGGCGGGGCCGGGGCCTAGGGGCGGGGCGGGGGCGGGGCCGCGCCGCCGCGGCGTCTGTCCGCCCTCCCGGCCGGGGCGTCCCGCAGCCCCGCCACCGGCCCCGGTGCCCCCCCCGCTGCCGCTGGGCCCCGCCGGTGCCACAGGGGGCTGTGGGTGCCCGCCCGCCGGCCCAGCGCCGCCGCAGCCGCGGCTTGTGCACCCCCCACTCCGCTGGACAAAGCCCCCCTGAGCACTGGGTGGCCCGGCTGGGCGGGGGCAGAGGGCTGGGAGCCCCCCGCCCGCGGTGGCAACATCATCGTGGGATGCGCAAAGTCCCCATGGCCCGGTCTGATATTGTCCCCCGCTTGGTGTTACCCTGAGTGCCACCACAGCCGCCTGCCTGAGGCCTGGCACCCGGTAGCACCAAGGTGGGACAGAGCTGTACCCCAAAGCTCCGGAGCTCACACTGAACTGGGATGCCTGGGGAGCACTGGGGGCTTGGCTGTGCGCTGCCGGGCTGGGGGTGCTGCCGGAGTAGGGGTGCTGCCGGAGCATGTCCCCGTGCCCGCTGGGGAGGGCACTGGTAATGCCCTTTATTGGATCATCCTGGAGCTGGAAAAGGTGCCACATGCCTGGAGCTATTCTGGGCAGGGCAGCACCCCAAAGGCACCGCTGGCATGGGCACGTGGCATGGCCCAGCATGCCCCATCAGCTCCCAGTTTCTGCTGGTTAATTCTCCAGTACTGCCCAGTGCCCATGTGTCCCGGCTCCCTGTGCAAGACCACGGCAGGCACCCAGACCCGGCCACACGCCAAAGCCAAGGGGGGGCACAGAGCACTGCTGGGCAGGGACCCAGGCCACATGGCAGCCACCAAAATTTGGCCCAAACTCCAAAAAGCCAGTGGAGAGGAGAGCAGCGCTGCCGGGGGGGGCGGGCGATGGCCAGGGGCGATGGCCAGGGCTGGTGGCTAGTGGGTGCCACTGTCCTTTGGTGGCCAGGCTGGACCTGGGCTCCCGTTGGAGACGCTCCGAGCTGGGCACTGCCCTTGGGTCTGTATTTTCCTTCCTTTCCCATCTCCTGGGGAGAGGAGCAGTGTGTGACTTCGGTGGGAATCTGGCCAGGGTGGGAAACAGCCCCTTTAGTCCTGTCGGGCCCTTGGGGCCACACAGGCAGTCATGGTCCCCCAGCAGCCATGGTCCCCCGTCAGCTCCAGTCCCTGGGGGCCAGCCTGCTGCACTCTCCCCCAAAACCCCACACGGGGGCTTGCGTGGGGCAGGGGCAGCCGGGGCCGGGGGCAGCAGGGTGTCCCAGAGCAGGGTACGCCGGCCATAGCTCCCTGCGGAGAGGGACACCAGCAGCAGCACAGGCCCCTCCATGGGGTCGTGGGGCCACTGGCACGGGGGGCTGTGCAGCTCCGTGGGCACAGCGTGCTGCTCCCCCCAGGGAAGGACAGCATCCCTGGCCCTGCCTGTGCTGAGCTTGCCCGGCCTCAGAGGGTCACCCCACAGAGGGGCTAGGTGGGCACAGCACCCAGGGTGGGTGTCCAGTCCCGCCCTGCCTCAGCCCACCGGCACTGGGATGTAGAGGGACGGGGGTGGTGAGAGGGGGACGGGGCAGGGACCTTTCCCCCCACCTCTGGCAGGCACCCTGCGGGCCACGCGTGAAAAAATGGCGCTGTCGCTTTAAGAGCGGAGGGTGGCGGCCCCTTTAAGAGGCGGGGGAGCGGAGGGGATCAGCTGCCCACGCACAGCGGCGGGGCCGCGCCGCCACGGTGGGTCCGCGGGGCGGGTGGGATCCCCGGCTCCCCCCAGCATCTCCCGCTCCGGGACCCCCCACCCACCGCGCGGTCCCCATCCCCACCCGCATCGGGGTCTCCCCGTCCCCTCCCTGGCCTGGGGCTGCCCCGCGCGTCCCCTGGTCCCCCGTGGGGTGTCGGTGCCGGCCCTCCCCCCCCCCCCCCCCCCCCAGCTTTGCTCCGGAGGGGCTCGGGGTGACCCCGGGGCTGAGCCCTCCAGCGAGGACGTGGCACGGCGGCGCCTGACCGCGGGCTGCTGTGCCTTCCCTCGTTATCTTTATTAATATTATTACTATTTTAATTTTTTATTATTTATTGTTAAACCCTTATCTGCCCTGCCTGGGGAACGTGGGATGGGGGCTCGGGAGCTGTCCCCACTCCCTCTCCCCGGGGGTCGCTGCCAGCGGTAGGTGCCCCCCACCATAGGGCAGGGTGCCATGGGGCCAGCCGAGGTGCTCAGCCTGGCGGGGGCCAGCGGGGCACAGGCAGCCGGGACCCCACTGCTGCTGGACCTGGGGCACACGATCTCTCCTGGGGGGGATGATCTGAGCCACGGCCGGGCCCTGGATGTGAGTGTGGGGTCTGCAGTGGGCTTTGGGGGAGTGGCGGGAGGGATGTGGGTGTCGCTGGGGTGGTGGGGTCCCATCCCATCCCTGCTTCCCCCGTCCCTGCCATCGCAGCTGGGATCACACCAGTATTTCCTCCACTGCTGGTTTTGTGCTCCAAAAACCTTGCCGCCTGCCAGGCCGGCACCTTCCCATGGCTGGGGCTGGGTGTGGGGTGGTGTGGGGCTGCAGGGGACAGGGCTGGGGACAAGGGCTTGCACCCCCACTGGTCCTGGCACAGCCCTTGACCCATGCATAGGTAGCACAGATGGGGAAACTGAGGCAGGGATGACAGCGACCTACTGGCAGCAGCTGGGCAGAGGGGCAGCATTGCCCGCAGGGTGCCTGATGGCAGCCCTTGCTGGAGGGGGGTGGGTGCTTGGGGTGGGGGACGGGTCTTGGGGTGCCCAGCTGAGCACCCCACGCTCTGTACCGCAGTGCTGGGAGGTACGGAAACACAACAGCTCTGAGTGGTGCCGCTTCATCCGGAGCAACCCCGACTGCCGGCTGGAGGGCGGCTTCCTCAACTACCTCGAGGGGGTCTTCTGTGTCTTCCCCCCCCGGCTGCTCCCCCTGGCCATCACCCTCTACGTAAGGATGGGAGCAGGGGTGGTGCTGCTGGGGGATGCTCCACTTTGGGGGTGAGGGATGGGGACCCCACCGACCCCTCTCTCTGCCACCCCTGACCCCACAGGCTCTGTGGCTCCTGTACCTGTTCATCATCCTGGGCGTGACGGCGGAGAAGTTGTGAGTAGCTCTGCGGAGGAGGGGACAGTCCCTGGGGTGAGCGAGGAGCCCCGCAGTTGTGGAGCAGCCCCGTCACCCCTCTCTGCTTCCTCTGCCCTTCCAGCTTCTGCCCCAACTTATCGGCCATCTCCACCAACCTGAAGCTGTCTCACAACGTGGCAGTATCCTTGGCGGGTCACAGGGGACCTTGGGCAGGGAGGGGGGATGCAGGGATGGAGCAGGAGCGGTGGCTGTGACGGGGTCACTTTGTGTCCCCTCAGCACCGTGCCACAGAGGCACCTGGAGGGAGCCCCATGGCACCAGAGCCAGGCAGGCACCCTGCATCCCTGGGGGGAAGCCACCAGGTCTTTTCCTTGACATCCCCTCTCCATGGTGTCACATTCCTGGCCTTTGGCAATGGGGCGCCAGATGTCTTCAGTGCCGTGGTGGCCTTCTCCGACCCCCGGACAGCGGGGCTGGCCATTGGGGCCGTCTTTGGTAAGGAGATCCCTGCTGCCAGCTCCTCCCTGGGGGCTGCTGGCTTGGGGGGGCGATGGGTGGGGAGAACGTGGTGGAGCTGTAGGATGTTCCCCCCCTGAGCAGGACCTGTTGCGTTGGCAGGTGCCGGTGTGTTTGTGACCACGGTGGTGGCTGGGGGCATCGCCCTGGTCAAGCCCTTCACAGCCGCCTCCAGGCCCTTCCTCAGGGATGTCATCTTCTACATGGTGGCCGTCTTCTTCACCTTCATGGTCCTCTACTTCGGCAGGATCACGCTGGGGGAGGCTCTGGGTGAGTGCCACAGGAGCAGGGGGCCGAGGGGGTGGTGGGAGCAGCCTGGGGGGTGCTGTAACTCCCCATCGTTCCCCCCTGTCCCAGGTTACTTGGGGCTGTATGTCTTCTACGTCTTCACCGTGGTGCTCTGCACCTGGATTCACCGGCGGCAGCGTGGGGAAGGGCTGGCCCCCCCCAGACCTTGGGAGCCAGGTAAGGGCCGCCTAGCTGTGCTGATGGGACCCCCAGCATGCTGGGGTCTCCCTCCACTGCCCCACTTCTCCTTCCTCCAGAGATGCTGACAGATGCCGAAGAGCAGGAGTCCTTGGGCACAAACAGCGGAGACTATGGTATGTTGCTCCTGGTGGGCTTGGGGCTGGCTCTGCTTTATCCTGGGGGGTCCCAGGGACCCCCAGTCCTCTGCATGTGTCACTGAGCTCACAGGGTGGCCATAGTTGGGTGCTACTCTGGGGCCAGTGGATCTCCCGGGGGCCATACAAGTGACCACAGCCCCATGCTGGAAGGGCCAGGAGGGGCAGGGAGCCCCTTGCCCCGCTCAGCCACCATGGCCCCTCACAGGTGAGGAGTACCGGCCCCTGCTCCCCTCCCAGGAGACCTCCTTGCGCATCCTCACCACTGCCCTCAGCCCCTTGGACTACCGCAAGTGGAGGAGGAAGCCCTGGTACTGGCGGCTCTTCAAGGCTTTCAGGGTGAGTAGGGGGGAACATGAGCTGGGAGGAACCCCCGCATGGGGTGTCCCCTTCCCTGCTGGCCCCTGGGGCTGTGTCACCCTTGGGCTTTGCAATGGGGACAGGGGGACAAGAACAGGTGGGCTGAGGGATGGGGCACCTCCTGGGGTGTCCCACCATGGGGGTCCCCCCATCGCTGCTCATGGATGCTCCTCCCAGGTGCCTGTGGAGCTGGTGCTGCTGCTCACTGTTCCTGTTGTGGACCCTGACAAGGACGACCTGAACTGGAAGAGACCCCTCAACTGCCTGCACATCCTCACCAGCCCCCTGCTCTGCATCCTCACCCTGAAGTCAGGCGCCTGTAAGCCTGGGGCAGCCCCGGACACCCAGGAGGGGACAGGACTGAGACGGCCACCAAAGCTCTGGGGACAGCAGGAGCCCTTTGGACCTGGCAGCCCGTTCTGGGGAGGGGAGGATGAGCCAGTGAAAAGCCAAGCTGGGGGGCTGGATGGGTCCGTCCCCTCCCCACAGGGGTGGTGGGTTTGGGGCCCCCAGTATCCAGGTCTTGGGGGGGGAAATGGGACAGGCCTGGCCTGCCTGGGGAAACTGAGGCACAGAGGGGAGCCAGCCCGCGAGGGCTTAGGGTAAAGGTGGCTCTGGGGGACGAGGCTTTACCTCATACTATGAGCCTGGTCGGATCCTGCCCAGCTCACATGGTGCCTGCGGGGCTGCTCTGATGCCCCCCTCTCCCCACCACGTGCAGATGGGCTGTACCAGATCCAGGGTGTCTTCCCAGTCTGGGGACTGGTCATACTGGTTGGCTCTGTCCTGGCCATCATCATCTTCATCACCACGAGCAACGAGCAGCCACCCAAGTACCACTGTGTAAGGTGTTCCCCAGCCCTGAACGCCTACTGGGAA
This sequence comes from Falco naumanni, assembly GCF_017639655.2. Classification (NCBI taxonomy): domain Eukaryota; kingdom Metazoa; phylum Chordata; class Aves; order Falconiformes; family Falconidae; genus Falco; species Falco naumanni. Next base: position 90,749,576 of record NC_054054.1, on the reverse strand, counting down.
CCAGCCCAGCCTGCTCTAGACTGGACTGAGGGTCCTGGGGGCAGAGCAGGAGTCAGGATCTCCTTCCCGGTCCCCACTGTCCGCAGGAGGGACGTGGCTGGCTGGAGGTGTACGGGGTCCTGTGGGATGCTCCCAGGGACCAGCTTGCCCTTCTTCCTGGCAGGTATTTGCCTTCCTTGGGTTTCTGGCCAGTGCCATGTGGATCAACGCTGCAGCCACAGAGCTGGTGAACATCTTGCGGACATTGGGCATCATCTTCCAGCTGAGCAACACCGTGCTGGGCTTGACGCTGCTGGCCTGGGGCAACAGCATTGGCGGTAAGGGCTCTGCTGCACCCCAGTGCCACCCCAGGTGCACCTGTCCCCCTGGCATCCCCCAAGGTCTCCCCTTCTTCCGCAGACACCTTCTCCGACCTCACCATGGCACGACAGGGCTACCCTCGCATGGCCTTCTCTGCTTGCTTCGGGGGAATCATCTTCAGTATCCTTTGGGTGCCGAAGGGAGGTGGCAGTGGTCTTGGGGCAGGGACTGCCTCCAATTCCCCGCCACCAGCCCAGGGAGCGCCCTGCTCTTGGGGGACCCTGTGAAGAAGCTGGGCAGGATCCATCCCAGAGTCCGTGGGATGCTGGAAACCTCCTTGGTACAGACACAGTGCAGAGGGACTGGAGTGGTAGCTGTGGACCACAGGAGCTGCAGGGATGGAGCCAGCAGCATCTTCCCATCCCCACTGCTGTTCCAGCCCTGGCAGGGTGGGGGTTTGGGCTGGAGTCTGGCAGATTTTGGATCTGCTGAAGGGAAGGAGGGGAAAAGGCTGTGCCACACTCCAAGCTCCTTGGGTGCTCCAGGTTGTATTCACCACGAACAGGCAATGCTTTGGGCCAGGCAACAGGCATGGGGTGCAGGCAGGCAGGGAGGAGGGCTGTCCCCAGGGTGGGAGGGATGGGGCCAGCTCGGTCGCTCCCCTGAGGTCTCCTGCGCTGTGTCTCCATCCTGAATGTGCCCCAGACATCCTGGTCGGCGTGGGACTTGGCTGCCTGCTGCAGATGACCAGCAGTCAGCTGGTGGTAAAGGTAGGACTGTAGCGACACCATGGCACGGGTCAGACTGGCTGTGGGACCCTGGTGTCACTCCACATCGCTCCCCATCTCTCCGGCAGCTGGAGCCTGACAGCCTCCTGGTCTGGGTTCTCGCCGGGGCCCTGGGGCTGAGCTTGGTGTTCTCCTTCGTGTCGGTGCCAGCGCAGTGCTTCCAGCTGGGCAAGGCGTACGGCATCTGCCTCATCATCTACTACCTGGCCTTCCTCTGCGTGGCCCTGCTGACAGAGTTCAGGGTGATCCATCTCTCCACCGTGTGAGCAGCTGGCAGGAGATGCACATCCATCCCTGGCTCTCTCCCTCTGCCTTCCTGATGGATTGGGGCCTCTCTGCCAGGGGGACAAGGGCTGGAGGCACCACGCGCCCCCGCAGCCCTGGGCTGTTGCTTTCTGGAGGGGGCTGGCTGGTTGTGCTTTGGGAAAGGAAAAGGAGCTGTTAGTCATTAGCTATGTCCTCTCCCCACTCTGTTTAATCGTGTTTAACTCCTGGCAGCTCTGAGCAGGGCTGAGGTGAAGACCTGTTTCCTCCAGACACTGTAGCAGGGACAGAGGAGAGGGCAGCTCCAGCCCAGGGTCACAACAGGAGAGATTTTACTTCTTCAACCACTTTACTTTCCCCTCCCCATCTCCATCCTGGCTGCCGTGGGACAGGGTTAGGGGAGTTGTGCTACATGGGGTAACTCTGAAGATCTGAGCACAAGTCTGTTATTGCAAATGACATGACGTGTTTGCACCCTGGGTGGGAAATAGCAGCAGAGGCAAAGCCAGACAGGGTTAAGGTGAGGCAAAGCTTCAGGGCAGTGCTTGGTTTTAATGTAAGCAAAGCTGGAGGAAAAAAACACCCAACAAACCAAGGGAGGCTGGTTTCCCCTGCTTTTTTTAAGCTATGTTTTTCAACCTGAGTTTCAGATTCTACTTTTCTCCTCCTCCTAGGGTGGCCAGAGCTGTAGGAAAGAATGTGGAAGTTTGTACACAGCATTAGCCTCTGGCAAGACTAGGTTTAGGCACTGTAAAAAAAAAAAAAAAAAAAATTTGCAATTAAAAACGCCCCCCAAACCCAACTTTGACTTGCGTTATTTGCTGCGAGGGTGTTTTCTCCTGCTCTGCGCTAGTGGAACACAACCCTTAGCCAGCACGACCCCTTTGGAGGGGGAGAGGGAATACCCTTGGCTTCTCAGGAGCTGCACCAGCAGCAGCAGAGGGGCCTGGGGGGCTGACACAGGGCCGTTTTCCCCAGGGCAGGGGGGGGAAAGTGGTTTCCTCCGGGTTTACCAGCAGTTGGATTTCTCAACAGCAGTCACATGCGCCTGACTCGGCCATTTAGTTGCATGGTTGGGAACTGCAGCGTCATGGCTTTCCCAGCACGGGCCAGCACGGGGGCTGCATGGGGCATTACGCAGCTCCCCTGGGCTGGGAACACTGGTGGGGCAGCCCACGGTCTGTCCCAGGGGAAGGGAAGGGGGTGGGCTGCTGCTTCGGATCCCTGGCCCACACGGCACAGGCTAGAAAGCAAACTGCTGTTACAGATGGATGCCCCCACTTCTGCTCCACGGGGAGAGAGGGGCTGTTTTGCAAGAAGCACAACTACCAGCCCTGGTTCCTGCTCCCTTCTTAGGGGTACCACTGCCTCCTGGGCCTGGATCGTTTCTCCTTTTTCTAACCAGAGAGGAACTTGCATAAAAATAATAACACTCCCTGTGCCTGCAGCTATTGGCTCTGCCCTGAACCTGCTCGCAAGTTACCAGCCAGCATCATCCAGGGAGACAAGCCCTGCTTCCTTACACACAGCACAGCTAAAGCAATCAAAACCACGGCCAACGTACCAACACAGAGGTACAGGGTCAAAAAAACCCCTTCTTCTAACCTTAAACATTGCATTGGGATAACTAAAAACCCTAAGTTTGAAAGCATTATCTCAACTTGAAGGAAAAACCTGATGGGGGGAAGGGCAGAAGGGAAGCTGGGCTTTGCGATGCCCAGGAACAAGAATTCAGAGCAGTTCAGCAGGGCATGCATGCAGAATATGCCCACACAAGCAGTTGCCACTGGAGAGGGAGGGCAGGCACCGCTCTTCAAACACTGGAAATGCTTCAGCTGTGGCCAAGCCCCTCTTCTGGAACGGCATGGGAAGGAGGAAAGGAAGCAGTTGCCTTTACAAAGCCGAAGATGCGTTTTATTAGTGTGCTTGAAAAAAAATCTAGAGAACATTTTACAGATGTCCATAAAATCATTTTATAAACAAAACGCCAGCATACAAAATCCTGCCGTGCTTCCTCCCTTGCTCCCTACAAAATGATTGTCTCTGTCGTTAGTCTGTGTGTCAGGTTGGGGAGAGGAGGATAAATAGAAGGGGATGCCCCGTACTCAAACTTTGTTTCTTTCCAAAGTCATATGGAAGCAGTAAACTTCTGTGGCCCTCCTTGGTTTACAAAAATAATTAACACAGTGTGTACACGGGGGCAGCTCAACAGGAAACCACAGAAGCAGCACCTGAGCCCTGAACCCCAGTCCAAGCATTCCCATCTCTGTGACACAAGCCCTGTTATTGCATGTTAAGCAGGTTAGTGCCCCCCTCAATGCAGCTTAAAGCTGTAACTCCTTTCACACCCAGAAAACATCCCCAAAAAAGTCACAGGCAGCCCTGTAAGGAGAAATAGGCTGTAGGGGAACGAGTTTAAACACAGCCACATTTTTTTTTTTCCTTAACCTTCACAATGCTCATTCATCCTGCCCACAATTTAAAACAGAATAAACAACATCTCCTCCAGCCCCAGGACTAATCTGGATAAATCTCCCGGGCTGTGACTCCATGCAGAGCAACTGCAAGAGCAACAACTGCACTGCTCGTTAATTTGTGGTCAAATTTATGGTTTGGAAAACAGCCCTTTAAGGTCCTTCACGGTTCAGCTCAGAAATAGTTTCATACCTGCGGTACCCAGAAAGGAAACAAAAAGTTGCCCTGAAGCACCCAGGGAATTTGGCAAGGGTTGAGAGCAGATACTAGTGTGCATGCTGCCTGGAAAGCTGCTCACCTGCCCTTTCCATCCCATAGCCCAAATGCTCCCACCATGCCTACATCTGAAAGTCTCATCCACCCAGGAAATGCTCCTGAGCTGCCCGGGTAGGATCAGTCCTCTCCCGCTGTCCTTGTCCTATGCGGTGAGACCACCCAGGAAAAAACAAGGATGTGGGACAAAGGGAATGGGCACACAGATCTCCCACTGCCTGATCCATCTGGAGGAAGGAGAGAGCCTCCCCAGCAAGTTCTACTCTTAAGACTGAACCTGAGAAGATCAAACAGCAAGAGGCGAGAGGAGCCTCCCAGCTGACAGATACTTGTAGCCCTCAGCACTTTCTGTGCTGACAGAGGGGAAAAAAGGGGACTTAAGAGAGAACAGTTCTCATCACGTTGCAGGCAATGAAACACCAGTGATGACACAACCTGCCATGACCACAGAATAAATGTGGCAGAGCTGGGAAGGGATCCTTTTTCCCCCCTTCCTTCCCATCCCTCAGCTACCAGGTCTGGCAGCCTCCTTGCTGGCTGTAGAGAAGCAGACAGACGAGAAGAATCATTGTCTTCCATGCTCCTACTGCATCCAAAATTCAGGCAAACAGTAAAGCTGTTTAGTGGATCTTCCCAAGATCCAACTCAGTCAGCATTTGCCAGCCTGAGGAACATTTCTGCAGGAGTGAGAAAGCAGGGGAGGAGCAACACTGCTGTGCTGGGACTTGCTCACCTGTATAAACAAAGCAATAACCTGGCTGAGGACTAACCAGCAGTACTGTTTGATGCCCATAAGCTCTCCTTAACACAGAACCAGGCAGAAATACGTCAGGCTCAGAGCTGCAAAACCTTCCATTTTTTCCTCCCAGTCATCTATATGAGCTAAGGACCAGCCAGAGATTTGCCATTTATAGAGCAAGTGGCAGAGATCAACAGCCACCATCACCCTGCGGAATGTCCCCTCTCACTGAGCAGTGCCAGGCGCTTTGGGGTCCAGAGGCAATCCCAGTCCCAGGCAGTACCACGGGCAGAACTGACCAGCAGCAATGCCGATACTGGACAGCTACAGCAGAGACAAGAGCTTCTGTCCCCAAACTCCCGTCACGCCTATGGTCATAATGCAATGAGATGCTGGCTCTTGGTTCTGTCTCCAGCTGCCACAGAACTGCTCTGGGACAGCTAAATTCAATAATCAGAGCTGGATCTACTACAGGGAGTGCATCCAGGTGTGCCAAAAAGGAGGGGGAAGGCCATCTGCTCTTCCAAAAGTGCTGAAATTTCACGCCACCTCCCCTTTCTTTGCATAAGGAAGGTGGAGAAGAAACAAAATCTCACTCCCTGATCTTTTATTCCTAGGTCAATTGTACCCTTTAAGCAAAAGAGATTTTCAAAAAGGGCAAAAGTTTTAATATTAAGCAGGTTGCTTCGGCGCATTTCCTGCTGTTAATGGATTACACGTCCCTTTCCCCAAGGTCTGTTAGTGGTAAGACAAAGAGCAGGCTCGGGCCTGGGAAGTGGCTCAGGGGGAGGAGGTCTCTGTTCTGTCCGAGATGTTCACTCTGTGCCGAGCATGGGCATCATGCTCAATCTGTGTGTAGCAGCCTTACACAGAGTCCCCCAGGCCTCTGGTTTTTCAGCAATTCACTGCCTAGGGGAAGAGATTTAAACCCTACAGCTGAACAGTACACTGAACAGATCTATATACATCATCCCAATATATACGCTGTGAAGTAATACTCTAGGTTATTGCATAGAAGATGGCTTGTGTTAGCTAGGCCTAAATGACAGTCTGGGAGCGTTGTCGGAGGCTCAGGGGCTTCAGAATGCTGTTGGAAGCAGATGCGGGCTCTTGCAATGGTGTCTGAGATTCCTCTTTTCTGGAATGCTCCTCATACCATTCCTGCAACAGGAGATCAAACACACCGAGATCAGGCTCTGCCCCACACTGGCCTCGCACCTCCCCCAGCAGGACCCCGAAGGGCAGAGCCTTTGGCTGCTCTGCTACATGAGGGCACGGTTGCTCAGGCACAGAGGGACTCTTTCCAAAGCCCTGGATGTAGCCTAACCTCCTGGAACACCTGGTTAACTGCAGCATGGCTGTGATGGATGCACCGAGACCTTGCCACCCACAGTTCAAGCAAGAAGTACCAGCTATGGCTCAGCTACAGCTGGCTGAACTGACAAACCTGGGCAAGAAACCATTCCTCTCTCAGAACGTCCCTCCTGAACATCTAGGACTCCAGTACTGATGACTCCGTGACATTTGGGATTTGCAGAGCTGCTCCCAATCCTGGGCAGTGCCCAGGGTGTCACAGTATGTCACATCCCTGAATAGGAGACGAAGCAGAAGAGGCAGGGAGCTTCTCTGCAGATTTCCACCTGGCTCCATGGTAAATAACATGCTCATGTTTTGTTAGGGGGACTGAAGAGTCATCCCCAAGCCAGCTGCCCAAGGGGCAAAGGACAGATTCAAATGGTTACAAGATTAATGCCTTCCAGTACTAAACATTATAATAGCCCATGACCCCTCGAGCCTGGAGATTAATGTTTGGCAGTCACTACAGTGACCAAATCTATGGCATAAAGCTCCTGACTACAAAGAGCACTAGCAGAAAAGCCCTAAACATTCCAGATAATCAGTTGACTGAAATGCTTCCCATCTTTGCTAGCCTGCTGTTCTGAAGGAAAACCAGGCGGCATCGCTCACACCAGGCAGCACTCTGCTTGGGAGAACACTTGGTTTCTGTGTCAGACAGACACACCCAAGCTCAAACACAATCACATTCCAGTGGCTTAACAAATTAGTGTCCAGCAGCCAAGCCCCAGGAACGCACCACGCATGTGCTCCTAGCCCGGGCCAACAAGTCCAGCGCGGTGAGTCTAGGTAAGCTCAGCCACGCGTGCACCAAGAGCCTGTTACTGTGACTCACACCTGCACAGCCGGTACCCGGACCCGCTGAGGAGGCTCTGACATGCTCTGTGGTTTAAGAAAGTCCCTGAGTGCAAGAATGGATCAATCTAAAGTGCACTTCATCTACTGCCCAACCTTCTCACAGAGCACACAGCTGCCTGGGACTCGGAAGAAGAAGGCCTCCGGTGTTTAAAAGGATGGTTTGTTATTCTAGGCGATGTTCTGCTCACCAGAGAGACTTGCTGGTATTTCCAACTTGGGCCCACATACCTGAATCTCCTCCTCATACATCTTCATACTCAAATCACTCTTGGTCCTTGATCTGCGTCCCAGAAACAGTGTTGACATTTGCTAGAGTTGGAGGGAGGGGGAGGAAAAACCAAAAAAAAAGACATTTATCAGTCACTGAGCAGCTCACAGGATCAGTCCCTGGAACTTCAGGCATCCTTCCAGCAGACACTCATCATTCACTGATGAGCTCGGGCTATCTTGGACTCCTTCTGTTGTCATGGGGAAAAGAAATTTTAGGGTGCACATCACCTAAACAAATGTTGGCATCTACTGCAGGCTGAGACAAATCACACCGACCAGATCCCCAGAGACTACAGAGGGAGCTGTAGCTTGGATGGATGCATCTGTCAATGGTGCTTAATTTAGTCAGATGAACATAACATCAGCGCCTGGAACAAGGCTCAAACCCAAGCTTCCAAATAAGATCTCATCCCACTTGTCCAGATCATTTACTCCATGGGCCTGGACTTCTTAAATCATGTAAGCAGAGAAGTCTGAATTACTCTGACCACATGAGCTATATGAACAAGACTGAGAAGCAAAAGAAATCTCAGGTCTGGCATCATCATTGCAAGGCTGAGGACAGCATCCTCCTTCAGTTTATTGTCTTGAAAACTGCTTCTGATTGGTATCATCACTGCTATTCTGAATTTTGTCTGTGGGAACAAGAGCTCAGCCTATAACTACCAAGCCAACCAAAGCAAATAAAGGTTGCCTAAGAGACTGTAGCACTTGTACTTTGTAGTGGCAATACAAGAATATAATGGCTATTATTAAAACAACCACTCAAGCTCTTCCCAGATGCATGAGACAACAGTTCTGAGACAAGAGCAGTTACCCAGGTCAGCTCATTTTCCCAATTGTCCATCCTATTTTAGAATGAAAATGTAAGCAGCACCATGGAGAAAGGAAGCCTGGTGTTTGGAATCGATACCATCATACTGCTGCATAATGTTTCAGAACTGACCAAGCCTAAGCGTATGGAGGGCACAGAGAGAGGCAGGAGAATTATAAGACACTGGCTTCCTTGGAGAAAAATACACTTTTTTCCAGCCAGTACTGGGTGAGGACAGCAAAGTTTGCAGGCCATAGCAGCTAGCCTTTGTCAGGGCTATTCAGAGTGCAGGGGAAATTAAGCTGCTACTTTTCTAGAGCAGCTAAACTTTGTGCCAGTGCTGCAGAGCCCCTCCAGTAGCTCAGCTCTCAATATTACAAAGACACATGCAGCTTCTCTCTTAAGACAGCAAAAAGGCTATCGTGGACTTTCCTCCCCCAAAGCTGAGAACTTGCAGTAAGCATTTCCTCTTACCCCATATTTGTCCATCTGCAAAACGATCTTCTGCAGCTGAGCTGTTTCAGCAGCAGCTGAACTCCGCTTGTACAGCTCAATTATGCCAACCACTTCCTCCTTGGAGATCTCCTTCTCCAGTACAATGCCGTTGTCTTCTGGAAAAGCAAGAAAAAAAGAGAAAAAAAAAAGTCTCCAAGGTGAACGTTGTTTCATCAGCCACTATGATAAGCCTGGAAGGCAAAGCTTAACAGCACACAGGACCAAGCCAGATGTCAGGCACAGTCTGTACCTACTTTTGTGACTAGAACGTACATGTCCTTGTCCCCCCAAATAAGTTAGCTAGTGTGTAGGGCTAGCAAGCATCTCAGCTTTTTAAAACGTCAGGCTCAATATCTTAAAAAAAAATAATAAAAAAATCTTGTAGCTTTTTGCTTGCCTGTGAATTAACTAGCAAAGCAAATAATTACACAGAAATTGCTGCCTTTTGACCTTCAACAACTTGGGAGTTCAGTGCTAACAAGCGTCTTTCACCGCACCCTTCAAACTGGGTGCAGCAGGGATCACGATGAAAAGTGTTTCTGTAACTAACAACTCCCGGCTCCTACAGGCCTGCGCCACACAAATTTGATCTTCTGGCACCTCAGAAAGATGAGAGGCTGATCAAAGCTACTCCTGTGGCTGGGGCCTTCATCACGTTTCTGCGGGGAAGATTCTCTGGTATGAAATATATGACTGCAGTAGCTGTAACTCCTTCCTGCAGAGGAGTGTAAAGAGTTATTAAGAGTAGTCTTCATGGAGAATGAATAGAAAAGTCTGGGTGTAGATGACCCAAAGGAATAGCCAGAGAAGGGCTGTAGGAGATTAATGTGTTTATGGCACCTAAATTAGCAGGTCATGAAGCTACATGCAGCTTCAGACATCCAGCTCAGGAGACAAGGACAGTGAGTAAAACTGATGACTCACAGGGGTGACGAGATGGAGAGACCAGTCACTGTCAGTTCCTAAAGAGTACCCAAATGCAGATCCAAAACCAGCACGTAGTCACCAGTAAGTACAACTGGGAGATGTGGAAAGAACCAAACTGGATAGGCAGTGTCCATTGTCCTCCATGTCACGGTAAAGAGAGCTGGCACACCACTTGGATCCAGTGTTTTGGTGCCTGAATGCTGAACAAGCCACTCTGAGACATGTGCTGGTGCCAGTGAGGGTATTAGTGAGGAAGGGAAATTGGTTTTAAAGAAAAAAAAATAAATTCCCTTCTTGTAAAGTCTCTTGTTGAACTTTGCTACATCATTGCTGTAAAGTTTCCTACATTTCTTTAATGAAATGTATGCAGACTTCCTATCTTCAAGCAATTTGGTTGAAATGGCTCAAGTAGTTGAAGTTTATACACAAACACATGTGCACACACCCACCCATCCCTCTATATATAAACACCTCCCCCCCATACATACATACACACACGCGCACTTACTTTTTGGGGAGTGCTGGGGGAGAGATGAGGGGCAGAGCAGAAAGGCCAGACCAAAATATCACACAAAAGTGCAAGAATTAGCTTAGGAAATAAGGCTAAAAAATAAACAACAACAAAAAATCTGGTCTTGCTGGCCAGTCCCACTCTCTCCTACAGACATAAGACATCAGGGAGAGACGACAAAATATTGTAGGTCAACCAGTCCTCAGTTCTGACCTTCTGAATCTTGGTTCTTCCGAGTGTAGTTCATGCGGAAGACGAAAGCATCCAGAATAAAAGCCACAATGATTGTCATCACCACCTGGGAGAAGACATGAACAGAAGAGGTCAAGAGGCTGCTGCTGGGGGATTCTTCCAGCCCAGTTCAACCAGAAACTCAGCATTTTGTCTGTACTTCAAGTCTATGCTCCCCAGCTCCTCCACGGCAGAGGGGATGCACACACCACACATCCACCTGTGAGTAAACTGCCAACAGTCTGCCACAATGGGGACAGAACAGAACTCTTGTGCTGCCCTAGTCCTTACCCCAGGCCAGGTTTGTGTGGCATCAGCTCTGTTGATGCCCATAAATTCAACTTTCTGCAAGTGATATGGACTCGCACCTGTTTCTGGAAAACATTTATGCACAACAACAAAGTTGTCCTCCTTTAGGCATGGAAGCTCCTTCTGGAACACAGTAAAAGCTGTCTGCCCTCCTCATCCCCACTATCTGATGCATGAAACACATCCAGAAACCTACCATGGTCACAATATAGAAGATCATGAAGTAAAGACGACTCCAGTGAGTGGTTTGGGATGTCACCCCTTCCTAAAGAGGAAAGGCAAGAAGTCAGTAGTGCACAAAAGAAGGAAAAATCTGCCGTTAACTGCTTGCCAACAGACATAAAGCAGCATAAATGGTATCTCTCTCTCATTCATGGCTCCACAGTTAGCCTCAGGGACTGCCTGTGCAGTGCTCAATGCTCCAGCTGGTCCTTGCAGCTAATCTGCCTCTCAAGCTAAAAGGAGAGGTTCCTATACACAACATTTAAAGTTTGTGGGTTTAAAAGCCATTGCTGCTATGAGAACATAGTTTGAACAGCAGGTGACAAGCTGGAATACAGTGACTCCGTTTGTCTAGGCTGCGAAACCTAAAGGCCTGAAGGCCAGTCAAGATTCACAAGAAAACATGCCCAGCAGCATGTCAAAGGTCAAATGCGATCAGGACCAAAAGATATCTGGCAACAACAAGTGACAATGTTGGGCCCATCTCCAATCATCAGAAGAAAGCAGTGGTGGCACAGAAGATCTAGCTCAACTGGCAGAGTCTGTGCTGTCTATACACACATGGTAGCTGAGGTTTACTTACCATGATGATGTACCAGTCGTTGACAACTGTCAGCTCAAACAGCGTGACTGCATACAAGTGGGAGAAAAAATACAGACAATTCCTTTATCCACCCTGACCTACTTTACAGTGATTCTTAGACAAAATATTTGATGGGAAAGACTGAAGCAAGATACCAAGGTTTCAATAAAGCCAGCAGATCCAGAGACAGAATGCAGACCTTCATTACTGCAATTACTTCTGCAGACCTTCATTACTGCAATTACTTCAGACAAAGGGGGTAGACCCACAGAACCAGAAGCATGGCTTAATCTATATTTTTTAAAAGAATCAGAAACAGCCCAGACTCCTTCCACCAGAGAGCATGGAGACCTCTGAAATCACCACGAGATAAGCATCTCTCCTCACACATTAAGAAAAATCAGTGGGTTTAAAGAAATATATTAGCATCAGTATTGGTTCTTTAGAAGGGTAGTGACTTAACGTCCTCCTTAAACATCTCTGGAAGTCTGGTCTGATCACCAGTCAGAACAGATCTGCTGGCTCCACACTGGCTTTTGAGAGACTTCTGCTTACCTTGCAAAACAGACATGGCACAGTTAGTCAGGTGGAGCTCTCCAGACAGAGAGAGCAGGATGCTGAGCGTTTGAGGTGCATTAGTAGGACTCAATGGGAGAGTCCCAGGCTTACATGAGCATTATTACAGTCCTGCTGTCCAGCTCTGCAGGAACACAGATGCACTAAGGAGTAGTTTTTGCTACGGACGAAACTGCCCTTACCAAAGCTGTTCAAAATGTTGTCAAAGTTGTTGAGATAGTAATAACCTTCTTCCACAACCGTCTTGTTGCCAACTGTATGATTCACCCAGCGGTAGGAATCTGCAACCGTGCTTGTGCTGGTTGGAGAAATCAGGACAAAGAATGAGAAGAGACTAGAAAAGCAAGGAAAATGCCAAGGGTTAAAAATACTGAAACACTGGGAAGGTGGTGAGCAGAGTGGCAGTTTCTACCTCTTGGCCAACACTTGCATTTTTCTCTGAAAGAAAGCTTCTCTCTTCATAGCTCAGCACAAGCCCAGGGAGCACATGGTGTCTTTCTAATCATTCAGCAAATATACCAGGGAAACTGAGTGTTTGATTTAGACTCCTTGGCTCACACCCTTAAAGCTTGGCATTTCCAAGTGGTCTGCCACCATTTAAGATGAAAAGGGCACAGGACAGGACAGCTTAGCTTCCAAGAATGGGTGAATTTATCGTGTTACAAAGTAAGGCCTAAATATGTAACAGGTCTGGCCAAGCAACTCTGGCATCGCCAAGATAAAAATCTGGACTTCACTCTAAAGCAGATGTTACAAGAGTTTCCAGCCATGGTACCATGAAGTTGTCCTCCCAGTGCAGCTACCTGAGGCAAGTTACAGAACTCGTTAAAGCCAGCCAACCCTACCACAGAAATCTCTGCCTTTCCAAATGCAATGCAAAAGTCATTTCATCCAATCTTACCTAGCCAAGTGAAGTGTCTCCTAGATTTTCACAGCACATTGCCTTAGCTGCAGACCCCCACTCAGACCCATTCTCTGGCCCCTGCTCCACAGGGAGACAGAGCTGCCAGGGCTCACTGCTACTGGCTCTGTACCAAAACCACTGCAGAGGGGGACGGGTACGTGGTACTCACTTGCAGCAGTTCGGGTAGACCACGCCAGCAAAGAACTCCATGCCAACAATGGCAAAGCAATAGTAGAAGATCAGCAGGGTTAAACCCAGGCTAGGGGCAAAAAACAGAAAGAGTACTGTGCTACTGAAGAGTTGCTAAGGCAGGGAAACAGACACAGGCTGGTTGCTCTGGAAGGCATTTCCAGCGGATGGGAAGCAGCACTGAAAACCCCAGACCACCCTCCCTGCCACTGTGGCTCTGCAGTTCTTCGCCTGCCCTCATTCAAGAAGTCCTTGGACAAGGAGCTTGCCACTCACTGAACAGAAAAACTAAAAAGCAGCCTGGATTCCCTCCCAGTCTGTCTCTTCTGGTAAACAAACGTCCCTCCACACTTTCTTTAACAAAGAACAACACACACTGTTTCTGCCCTCTCCATGTCCTTGGCTGCAGGGACTGTGCCAAGAACAGCATTCTCTAGCTAACACACTCTGCTCAGACTGCCCTCGAGGGAATGAGGTCTGAGGATGCCCCACTCAAACCCCAAGCTCCTTCTTCCCCACCATTTCACAATAATGCTCAAGTGGCTGTACTAAGCACTAGTATATTCATGCTAATGTTCCTCCCAAATGGGCCTCCCCTCTCACCAAAGCTGGGATGGGGGAGATAAATCACACAAGCATCGATTCTTAGTTATAACACAAAAGCAGGAGGCGGCCCAGGGTGCTGGAGTGCTGCTTATCACCTACTGCTCCAAGAAACTGGAAGATTAACACCCCCTGCAGCACACTGAAGAATCAGTAACAACCTGTTGACAGATCAGAGCATAAACACCTTTAGCAGGTTTAACAGGTCCCTATCCTGACCCTGGTCCTAGACACTAAGCCTTCACTCTCCTCTCCCTGTCGTCATGCAAAAAGAAGTTAGTACCTGGCCATCCGGGGGAACAACTCAAACATAGTATCCAGTACATTTCTGTAGCGTTTCTTCAATTTAAATAACCTGAAAGGAGAAGCCAGTAGTTACCTACACACTGCAGCTCTCCTCGCGTTGTTGGAAATAAAGACAGTATCACGGTTCTCTGTACCTCTGTACTCAATGAACAGTAAGGGTTCCTGACACCAAACTCATAGGATCTGCTCTGGCTCAAGTGGTCTCTGCTCACCTAACAACATCCCACTGTCCCATCCGAATGTTTATGATACATTCAACTAAGTGTTCACAGGATTGAGGAATCTCAAGGAAAAGCCTATGTCTTTTTACAAAGCATGATGCATAAATAACTATTTAAAAAAACCATAAAAATCGTAAGAACTTAAATTAGTCCTGTGTACAGGGTCAGGATTCGTTACTCCTTTCCTCAGACACAAGCTTTTCCGTGTTTCCCCCATGACCCAATAAAACTGATGAAAGAAAACTGCATTGTGCCTGCTAATTTAAGATTTGGCAACTCCATCAGCCTTTACAGAGAAACACAGCTGCCAAACACAGTCTTTGGCAAGGGAGCAACACAGAAAATATTATTTTTCCCCCCCCTTGAGTATCATAAAGTGTTCTTTAAATCCTCACTGAAGAGCTAAATTGCATTAGCTTGTTTTTAACAAAACAACATTTTGCCTCAAATGCCATCCCCCTATGACTCTCAGCATTCTGCAAAGATGAAGGTACCTCTAACAGCCTCGAAATGAGAGGGTTAATCAGACCCATCTTACTGAGCTGCAGAGAGGTTACAGGCCACAGTCTTGCTTAAAGTGCAAGATGCAGTTAGAGCAGGGTTGTACTTCACCCTAGAAAGCAACATCCTTTGAAAACTGTAATTTCTGGTAATTCAATGGAAATTATTAAACTGGCTCAGACTGTCTCACCCTGACAGAAAAGCTTTTCTCTGAACAGCATCAGACAATTTAGAGGAGGTGTAAGAACCCCACGAAGGCAGACACAGGATAATCTGCCCCCAGTAAATCCCTTGATCTCTATTAGAGATCAGCTTAAGCTCCAAAGCACGGGGTTTCATATCCCATCCCAAGTTTTTGTTATCGTTCATTTTGATAACTCTGGCTAATCTCATTACCCCACGCAATTCCTGTTTGCCATGGTCACGTACCCACAGAGCAATCCTTGCCCTCTCCTGGTGAGGAGCTCGGTCCCCAGCTGGATTGATGGAAAACAAGCCTGGCTGTTTTCTCCCCACCTGCTCTCTGTAACGCCCCCCCCCCCCCCCCCCCACCTCCCCCAGCCTTCCTGTCTCACCTCAGCAGCTGAAGGGGTCGCAAAACCACAATGAAGTAGAACGGCTCCATGTTAAACGCCAGTGCCATGAGCCCCAAAAATGCAAACAGGGTGACTGAGAAGTCAAAGCTGAAAATAAAATAAGGACAATGATTTATCATTAGTGTTTCAGCAGAGAAGAGGTACTTGGTGATGCTCCTGCCTAACAAGATGCACAAGGCCAAGGGCAGAATTATAACAGCCTGCTGACGGCCTTATCTACAGGCCTAAAAACTCATCTAAGAAGTTGGTCTTTTGAACCCAGCAATTATCACCTCTCTCAAAAACATCACCGTGCACTTACAGGTTCCAGCCTGAGGACAGGTACTCAACGGGCCCCAGTCCAGTGGTCTTCAGGAGCAGCTCCACGCCATAGACTGTGAACCAAGATGACAGCCATGGTCAGAACTAAGCAGCATCACTAGGTGGGCTTATGCAAAGGCTTGTGCTCAAAGATGTGTGGTGCTTTAAGCACAGGACTTTCGAACACAGGTCTAAAAGACCCCCACCCATCCTCCTTATTCTTGGTGAGATGCCAAAGAGACATTATCCCTCCAAATCGACACACTTTCCTGTATTCATCGCTATGACTCCTCAGAGCAGTCTACAGAGTACTCAGCTGGCTAACACACTGTAGATGTTGAGGCACAAGGTCCCATAGGAAAGGTTGGAAAGTGGTGTTGGGAATTCAGTCCTGCCTGTTCATTTCCTTCTATCTCAGCGAAACGTATCCACATCCCATAGCCCAGCCTCAACCTGCAGGGGTTGATCCTTTCAAAGAAGAGCTGTCTACTTTCACTCCCTGTCCTGGCAGCACCCTGTGGGCCTGTAGGTTAAAGAACACCGTAATAACATGACGATGCCCTGTTTGTCAACCCAAAGTCTTTCTTTCCAGGTTCTGGGGGGCGTGGGGGTGGAGGTGGGAGAGAAACAAAGAGAAGAGCTGGATGACAACGTCCCTGTGAAAAGAAGCGTCGCAGAGTGCCTCAGCCTTCAAACTTCTATAACAAGTGTTTTGAAGACTAATGGCCAGGGAAGCGCTAGAGCTGCCCAGCAGTCAAAGAAGAGGTTAGCAACCTCTCCTAGACTCTCCAAAGAACCTCCCGCTTTTTTTACACACTATTTTGATTCTGTGGAGCTACACTTTGCTTCTCCTCAAGCAAGAGACGCTGGCAGGAGAAGGGAATTCACATCACTGAAGAGTTCTATGGCAGTGCAATGAACCAGCCCATGAAGAAGCAATTGCTTACACTTGGCCTGAAAAGGAAGACTAAAGTACAGGTTCATGGAGGGGATGGTGTCCAGTTAGAAAACTCAGCTCATCAACTAGTTCACCTAGTCCTTTTAGTCTTCTCCTCAGCATGCCCCTGCACTCCGTACTCCAAACAGGACTGCCGTGCTTTGTGTGGCGGAGCGCCAGCTCACAGCTGCAATCAGATCAGAGCTGGTAACACCTCCTGGAATAGTCAGTGCAGTGCAAAGCAATGTGAGCAACTCCACACAGAGCCATCACAAGTCTGGAGGAGCTTATCACTTCACATGCTGTGCCTAATAAACGAGGCTATTCTGTTCTCAGGGCTGAAGCCAGCTTTAAGAATAATACTGCAGCTTTTGCGGAGAGTTGCACCAGAGGTAAGAGGCTCCCCAGACTGCAGTGACACAGGGAGCTGTGTAACAGTGCAGCAGTGTTCACATGGGTCCGTGGGGATGCTGACAATCACTGCCAGGCACAGCATTGTTCTAGATGGAGCCTGGACACCTGTGGCTAAGTTTTAACTTCAAACTGAATAATCTTCTAGGAACGGAGCTGTCTATTCCCCTCCCAACTCCTTCTGAAATGACAGCTCTGCTGGGAGGCATCAACTTACTCGTGAGGAAGACTATGTAGCTCCACGGGACATTTCTGGAGAAGAAATTCCCTCCTGCAAGACACAAGAAGAACTTTTTCTAGCCTTCCCTTTTTTTCAGTCCCCAGCATCACAGTTGGGAAACAAGTCACAACATTTCCTACCTTGCAGCATGAAGGTTTCAACAAGAATCCAAATTCCATTCACAGCCACCACAGTATCTGGAAAACAAAGTAAAAACCCAGGCAAAACCTGTCCTGGACCAGAAGGCATCTGTTTTTTAGGCTAACAAAAAGAGTATAATATTGGACAAGTGGCAGGGTCATTGTTTCCAATTCAACATAGAAACTGAACACACCACTTGGGAGAGTCTTCTACCCTCACTTGCCCAGGCCTTTAACAGATGCAGTACTTTTATCTTCCAGAAGGAAACAGAACTAAAACAAAACTAAAACAATGGTCTGAATCATCTCAATCATTTTTACTCAAAATTATTTTACATTCTGCCATGTTAGTACCTGCATATTTCACCTTTCTCCTACTTCTGGAACAAAATCTTGAGAACCACTGGGTCTCCAATAGTACAGGACAAAGGTCCATCAGCCTGGATCTATCACTGCTCCCCAACATTCAATTCCTGGAGGTGCAGGACTTCTTTTCACTCAGATCTCCTCACCCTCTTTAGTTTAGCATCCCAACTTAACAAAAATTTCTCCTCCAACATTCAAAAAACCCCCAAATTACCAAGTAGGAACAGATAGTTTAGAACATAGCAAGTGGCACCACAAGTAAGTACTTTCTCCTCTAGAGAAGAGGAGCAGAGGATCATTCTAGCAGGCAGTATAGTTGCCAAGCAATCCCTCCAGCCACGAGGATGCCTGCACCTTCTCAAGTGCAAACAGAAGAAGTTGGTTGTCTGGTAAGGCAGTTTCTTACCCAGCATCCTTCAGCTGCAAGATAAAAACCTCAAGGTTTGTGAAAGCTAACCACCCACCTACCTAAATGCGACTGCTACAGAATTAGACCCACAAGCACGTTGTGAAGTACTGAACTGATGAGCCTCTCCAGAAAACTTGACACAGCGAGAGCTGACAGCCCAGGCTGCAGTTAACGCTCAGCATGAGGATGCCGTTCCCTCCCTCTCTGCCAAAAACTCCAAAATTTGTACGCGAGCCATGGCTCAGACCGAAGACCAGCCCCACCACGCTACGTCCTTGCGAGGGCTGGCAGACACAGCGTACCCGTGTGATCAAGGGAGCCTAGCAGAGAGGCAGCTCGTTACTTCTACTTACACATAGAGTATTGGAACACACGGGACTTCACAAGGATGTTGATGCCTGCATGAAGGAAAGTATGACAAAACAAATGTTTACACAATCCTCCATACCTCACACACAGCTTCCTTTATCTTCTCCTTAGAGACATTTTTCATACCAATCCTCAGCACAGAAGATAAACAGACTCGAAAATCATTAACTTTTACTTCTTGGGACCAAGTTCAAATTTTCTCTAGAATTTTAGCACCAATGAACTCACTATCCTTAACACCCGAGATGCCTTTTTTTTTTCTATGTACTAGTTCTGTGGTGTGGACAGGGGCAAATGCAGCTGCTGAAGCACTGCCTGCATTTGGAACAACACGTACACTGTCAAGGAGGGTTGAATGCATCAGCAGAGATATGCAGGACTCCTGTGACAGCTGTGTGTTTGCACCAAGATGGGGTTAACTCTTTCCCACTAACATACAACACTGGAAAATAACTGCAGGTAAGTTCTTATTTCTGAATGGCTACATTCAGTCAGCAAACTTCGGACACGGGAGATAAATCACATTTGCAAAACAGATTACATTGATGGGTATTTCAGAGCTCTTTCCCCTTCCCGAGCAGCTGCACTTGACCTGCACAAGCGCTGCAACCACATCTTGGGACTAGTAAGCCTAGCAGCTCTTGTGAAAACACAAATCCCACTCCATAGCCACTGCTGTGAGTTACCACCTGGGATGTGGACAAACTCTATAAACTCTAGCAGATTCAGCAATCATAAACCCTCCCCCCCCCAACCTCTGTGCTGAAAACAGAATACAGCCCTCTAACCTCAGGGTCTGGTTTGCTACAGAGCTTCTGCCAAGAAGTCTCTTATTTTAAGGAAGCCAGGGTCAGAGTACAGGGAATATTTGCATGACAGAAATCTTCCCTGGAGATTCTGGATACAAGGCTGTGGGCTTGGAGGCTCTGAGTACACAGAGAATCGGTTAGCAGGCCTTCCCTCAGCTGTTTACCAGCGACATAACAGAAGATCCCTTCGGAGGGCCCTGTCTTCGTAAAGAAATACTCTTCCTGCTAGTTGAACACATGCTGTCATGAAAACACAGCCTGTTACCTTTAAAAATAAGGAACGCTGTCCGTGGAAGGTCATCAAACCAGTGCTCGCGATTTCGTTTTGCCTGAAAGCAGAACAGATGTGATCAGAAGTAGTCAATGCTACATCCATACAAACAACGTGCAGTGGTGGAGACCCACCTTATTCCCATCATCTGCTTCTTTTAGATTGCCTTTGCTCCTTACCCACCTTCTCTTTAATCACTGGCCTCCTTTGCTCTCCCTCCCACACACACTCCCCCTCTTCTCCACCCAATAAATACTCACCTTCCATTTTAAGCCAACAACTTCATAGAAATTGTAAAAATCCTTTAGACTGCAAAACAGAAAGAAGCATCTGATCAGAGCCTTGGAGATTATTAGATCCTTAATTGTCCTCGTCAGGCATCATCAGCAGAGAGTCCCTGGAATTTATTAACTCCTGATTAGAACTGCAGCCACAGCTGATATAACTCACCACTGACCTCTTCCCGGTCTGGCCAAAGGTTAGTGGCTGACAGTGGCCAGAACAGGGTGCAAAGCCTGTCTTCTTTCTGGAATGCCACAGCCCTTGGAGGAAACTGTGACACTACTGAACTGCAGAATTTTACTACCAAGAGGAAAGACCTGAGGCTTAGATAGCAAATTGCAAGGGACAGAGATCGTACTACTCTTCGAGAAGAAATCTTGGACTGTCTTAATTACTCGCACAGTCCTTTTCCAAGGTCTTTGCACATTTTCTTTTGAGGGTAACAATGACATTTGAAAAAGGACATGAAAGCAAAGAAACTCATAAAACACGAGTGCCTGTCTCGGTGCTCAGGGTCAGGCCTATAACAGCTTTTAGGTGTCTGGAAGTGAGAATGCTGAACTTCTCAGACTCTTACTGGTGTCATTAGGTGCCTAAATTTAAGAACACAGTCCTTCTCCCTATGCCATTTTCAATACCTCTCTGTGGCACTTGACTTTAAGGTGAAGCGCTGGCACCAGTTTCATGGGAGACTCACTGCCAGCCTGTCTGCGGCCAGAACAAAGGAAAAGGAAGAGAAAGTCTCCTGCTCTAATTCCCTCTACTTCCATGCTGGCTGGAGTTAGCAGCACCCACCCACCAGAATGGTAATTCTCTGCCTCATAACACAGAGGATGAGAGTCCTGAAAGCACCAGCAGAACCAGATTTTAATTAACAAAACCCTGGGGGACACAGCCAGCTGCTGGAAAAAACAAAAACTTGTTAAGCTGTGAGGCTGCACTGTGTGAAGAAATGCTCCTTGCAGGCTCTAGTGCTGTTCCTCAATTTCTCACTCCTCTGTTCTGGCAGGGGAGGTGGGAAACAGAAGTCTGCATGGTGACTGCCAGCAGAGCGCTGTATCCACAAGAGGGCACGCAGGAACTCCATCACCTCTGAAGAAAAACCTCAGCTCCTGGGGTACCCACCCCTCCATGCTCCCTGCTTCCAGCCAAATCCTTTCAATCACATAACTCTATTCCCACATCTCAGACAACGTTCATTTTATAACCCCAGCCATCCTCTCTCCAAGGTATAGCCTAGATCCAGGAGTGAAGCAACCTCCCTGCTCTGGGTGCGGCAATAAGACCATCCTACCTGACTAAAGGAGTATTGCTTTGATTCAGTGCTTTGAAAGTGAGATATCGCTCTCTGGCACACATCCGAGGCTTGTAAAACCGCAACAGCCCTTCAAAGTGCTTGAAGGAAACTCCAGACGGCCTCTAGAAACAAGGGAATGTTTGTCATAAGCAGCAACATCAGGCAGAAGCACATAGAGGCTAGCGCATTTAATTCTCACTTCAGATTTGTTTTAAGCAAGATTTCTACGTTATCACAAGATGCCATTATAACCAAGCCCCAGAAGTACCCTAAGCTATTACTTTAACATACTGAGCTTATCCCAGAGCACAGAGATCAGAAAGCTCCCCTGGCAATCAGTCCCTCCAGTAAATGCAGAACTGTTCCCTGTTGCCCTATCATGCGAAAACTGTCCAACCAGACACCCCGAGCAACGGAGTTCAACCGTTCTTCTTGGGAAATTAGGAGACAGCCTAACGGATCCCATTACTAGCGCTTTTTTAAGGCTATCAGCTGTGTGCCCTAAACACGAACTAATCTACTAGAAGTGGGTTAGTTATTTTTGGGCCTTATTTCTCTTGCTGCTCCCCAATCTCAGCAAGAAATCAACCCTCTCTCCCCCAAGTGCTCTGTCCCTGCAAAGAGTTGTTTCTAGGTGAATTACTTCTGTTTCTGCACCATTCACTCATGCGGTATCTAGCAACTGTACTGTATCTCCACTTGCATGACCCACCCCTTCCCTAAGTACCGGTGCTTGAGAAGCAAGTCTGCAAGTGACCCACACTGAATCAGAGAGAAATCAGTGATCACACGCACTCCAGAACAAATTTCACTCATTTTATCAAGACACTTCCATAATCTCACATGGGGCTGAAATTCACTCCCTTTTTCCTCCAGAAACAGATATAAACAAGTTACCTGAATGAAAAAAAAAAGGAGCTGAGTGTGACTACAATCAACAGACACATAAATCATCTGTTTTGGAACATGCTCCTTGAACACTCCAGACCACTGGTGTTCTTAAAACATTGCTGACCTCCCCTCCTGCTGCACTCCGGGCTGTTCTCAGCCTCCCTGCAGGACCCTGTACCTGTTTGGTGATCAGCAGGCGGTAGGCGTGCTGTATGGCCGTGCGCTTGTGCAGCAGCAAGGACTTGAACTTCCTCTTCTCGATATCATTGAAAGTGTCGAACACAACTGCGAGAAGCTGTAGAGAGAAGACAAGAGAGAAAGTAATGCTTTGATCCTTAACCTCTGCAGCTACCTGAGGCAGCGCTTCTCAAACAGGCAGGAACATCAGTCTAGAAAGGCATGAGAGGCATTGCCTGCAGAAGGAATTTACTAAGCGCTACACTGATTGAGGCACAACAGAGTCAGTGAGGGCCCGTTGGCCAGGAGGGATCTCACAAAGGGATCACCAAGCACACTGCACACACACCGATCCACTTTCCGGAAGAGGCCCAGATGTTTCTGCCCTCCTAATGCTCACTAGTGGTTTTAAGAGCTAAGGCTAAACCCCACACATGCCAACAGAAAACAGCAGGAAAAGGTTTGTTAAAATGCCCTGATCTCTTCCTAGAAAGTGGGTTTTGAGGACTGCTCTCTGGACTCACCCTTCCACGGAAGCTTTGGCAGAAACATGTCAAAGCTAACCCTCCATCTAGGACAGCAGCAGGGAAATCCAAGCCCACCACATGCATCAAATCACCCACCCTGGGTTGCAGAGTTCCTCAACTCCTTTGGCAAGCCCCTTTCCACCATTCACATCCTCCCCTGAGCTGGTGGTCCTGGCCCTGCCCTAGATGTCGCAAGAAGAGAGCCAGCACAGCAGCTATGCTCTCACACTGCTGTCACCAGCACCCTTCAAGTCCTGCCATACTTAGTAATTCCATTCCCCTCAAACTGATTTACAAAGTATTTCAGGCAAGCCCAGATAATAAAATGCCATCTTATGATAAATAATTAAGACAGAAAAGAACAATAAATTTCATGCAGCCGAGTATGTCACTCCAAGCATGATATTAATGTGAGAGAAGTTGAAAGAGACTTGTATCATTCTGGTTTCTGTGATTTAGCTCAATTCCTTCTGGTTAAACATTAAAAGAGTCCTATCCGTAGCAAAGCTGTCATTTCTGGAAGTATTTTGCCAGAAGGTCTCAGATCATTACAGAGCACTCTTGGGAATGGGGAAGGCTGTGCTGGGCAAGGAGCTCCAAAGTCAGGCAGAGAGAAGTTGGGTGCTTCTTCAGGGGACTCACCAAGTTCATGATGAAGTACAGCTCAATGGAGAGATACACTATGAAGAAGACACAGGACCAGGGGTTTCGGGCATAAGATGGCATCATCACATCAGGGAAACTGCATCCAAAAAAAGACACGAGTTTAAGCACCAAATAGCTCGTGCTATAGGCTTCCCGCTACGAAGGCAAAAGGCACAGGACCCAGGTGTGTGTGCAAACTCACACCCAAAGATCTGCTCATTTCTGCGAAACACATGGTTGCTCGTGCCACAGCAGTTTGTGCCTAGCAATGAACAGCAAGAACATGGAGGTATGTTGAAAAAAATAAATATGAAAAGCACATTCTTTGCACAGCCCAAAACCAAATGGGCAAAGGGGATTTGTAACGTGGCTAAGGGTTGTGCTTCGATACTTAGCAATGACAGCAATACAGCTTTGGTGCAAGAGTGTTACAACCTAAGATTTATTCCATCCTCTGCTAATTTCCTAATCCTCAGAGCTCTCCCTGACAGCAGATCAATATTTACCCACTGTTGTTATCCTCCTTTCCCAGCAGATAGGTGAACTGAAGCAGAGGAATAGGAAGTTACTTCACAACAGCAAATTGTTGGCTGACAAAGGAGCACAAACAGAACTTTCCCTTCTTGGACCGAGGCCTAATAAAGCCGTTTCCCCCTTACTGCCCTCACAGTGATGAGGAGGTCCGAGTCGCTTAGAGATAACTGCATCTGAGGTCACAGTGTCCTAAACCAAAATGAAATACCAGTTCTTCCTATGCAGGCTGACCCAGGAAATCTCTCTGTCATGCAGAGGAAAGGGATTGTATTTGGAGACAGAGCATTTCTGCAAATAAACTCTTGGCTCTGCTAGACTTCTTTAGGGGTAAAGGGAAAGACTGAGCTAGAAAAGCATGAACTTACTTTGAAGTGGTCAAAAGCACAAAGAGATTCACGAGGCTGTTCTCCAAGGTATTGAAGTACTGAAAGAAAAAACTCCCATGACAAAACGCAAACAGAATTTCATAGTGACATTTCACTCAAAAAACAACCAACCCACCTACTTGAACACAGGCATTTCTACAATTCCCTGATGCCTCCCCTAGAGAAAGGGTACTTCAGCATCGGTCCTCTTTTTAAAGGTGCCCGAGAGATGGCATGTGAAGAGTTTAAAAATTAAAAGCTCATCTACATATTTTTGTAGTAGTTACACCCAGCAAGCTACAGACTCAATCAGTAGCAGGACCTAGTGGCTGCTCAACTCTGACAGCAACAGTCTGAAGTGGTTGAGCTTTCACCCAGATACCTTCCTCCCCTGGGGACAGCAGCAGGTGGCTCATTTGACTGAATTAAGACACCAAGAACAAGGAACAACTCCGTGAACGTTCCCTTTGGGACAACCTGACTTTGAAGAAGTTCCTTCCCAGCAGGGTAGACCAGGGTAACCGTCTCTGAGCAGCTAGCATCTGGCCTCCCTGGCCACCACACAGGAATACGCTAAGTCTACACAGGAATGTTTGATTCTTAAGCAAGTCAAAACGGGACCCAAGCTTCAGGTGAAAGAACCAGCGATACTCACCGGATCAGAGTGGTTAGGAGAAAACAAATAAAAACCTAGAGAAACAGCAGAGAAGGTAAAAGAGGAGAGAAAAAAGGGAAAGAACAATCAAAAATAAAGTCTGTTTAATACCGAGCAGCGCAGTGATGAGTCTCTGTTCCCAAAGAGAAGGTCATGCAAAGATTAAGCCCTCTCTGACACCATGAAGCGGCAAGTATCTGAAAGGCCTTTTCCATACAGGTTTGCCAAAAAATGTCACTGGCATTTCACCGATCCTTTTGGAAAACAAACTTTCTGGGCATGGTTTGCATACAGGACTGTAGCAAGTACACGACAGCCGCACGCTTTGTGAGAATGTAGACTAAACTTACAAGATTGGGGAACAGCTGATGGAAACAGAACTGGGAAACCACAAACACACACACCACAGACTGTTCTCTGGAAGAGGTCAAAAGGACTTTTGCCTCAAAATCAAATACCCAGCTTCTAGATTTTTTTGATCTTTAATTCTGCCTTCCAGATGACTGCGGATGAAATGGAATAAATGGAAGATCCTGGCAGGACTCTGAATCTGATCAGCTTTGTATTCATTCGAGTTGTTTGTGTTAATTTTGGACAATAACTGGTTAAGAGCACCACTTCATCTTCCATAAATACAACTCACCCAGAATGGCAAAAATCACCATGAAGAAAAGCAGGAGGAGAAGAATATCAATAAATGGTGGGAGGGACTGGAAGATCTGTCGCAGATTTCTGAAAAATAAGAAAACATAAATAAACTAGAACTTGCATGTTTTCTCCTCCAAGTTGGCAGAGGAAAAATCCCCAACAACACACCATACTTGAGGACTGACTTTCCACTTCCTCCAAGGATTAAAAGTAGAAAGCTAGGTAAGTTAAGATTGTTCCCAAGCTACCTATCTGTCCTTTGCAGTCAGCTCTCAGGTACTGCAAACAATACTACTGTCACCCTGTCAACTTTCCTTCTCCAGACTAAAGACTAGCTCTGTGATTCATCGTGCAGTTTGCAGGCAAACCTAGGAACCAGAAACAATACAGCCACATTCAAGTGCGCTTGCCGAGGTAGTTCATACAGCTGAGGACAGTATATATAAGCACTGTGTACCATCAGCATATGCAAAGCTACTACCTATGAAATTTCCCTACATAGGCAAGACACTAGGTATGCTTCAGTCACAATTACAAAAGATGCCTGAGATCTGAAATGTCCGTGAAAGACACTTACTTTCCTGAGATGCCTGCAGGATCAGAGTGCTTTTCCCCACCTCAGTCCCACGGCATGAGAGCAGAAAACCCAGCCAGCTGACCACTCACCTTCTGACGGCACCGCAGTAACGGCAGTCCACCAAGAAGATACAGCGCAGAGCTCTGGTTATCCGGACGTGTGAGGTTTGGCGCACCAACACCACGATGGCCTCTATAAACTGTACAAACAGCACGCAAGTCTGCAAAAAAGTGGTTTCATGAGAGGCACAGTTGCAGTCTCCTTTTGGGAAAGACAGAGCTCTCACTGAGCATCCATTTGTTTGGACACTTTAAGGATGGGAGTTGTTCTTGAGAGCTTAGAGATCTCACATGAATCATTTGGCACACAGGACGCATGGCTAGGTCATCTTTGCTATAGTACAGGCCAGTATTTAATCTGGTTCTTTGGTTCCCGAAGACGTTGAAGGAGAAACACTGACCATCAAACAGACAACTTACCTTTACCATAGTCCTTTTGTGCCTGATAAAGGTTTGGAAGCCCAGCCACCTCATCTTCATTGAGAGTTCAAAGACTACCACAATTAATGCAAACAGCTCCAGGGTTGCATGGACCTGTTACAATACAGCAAAGCTTAAATCAGTGCTTCTGATTACAAAGAGCAGCACATCAGAGGCCACGATTCTGCCCTATTTCAAGCAGCACATGGGTTTGACAACAGTCAGAGCACAACTCTGCGACATGCAGGAAAACCCAAGGCCACTCTTAAAGCTAGCACAGCACTGTTTTTCAAAGTTTCTACATTTATTGCTTTGTGCTTTTATTAAAGCCTGTACAATCTTCCTCTAATCAGCATCAGCCCAGAATTTCTTGAAATCCACATCCCTTTCGGGCTGGAATAACACATCAAAAAAAAATATGTATTGATAGATTTGAAACAAAAGGGAAAGACACCTGCAACTTGAGCAGAAACACTTTCAAAAAATTGATACTGTAATTTTTTTAGTGAAATGCAAGAAAAGCTGCTGGGCAGAGAGAATTTACATAGAGAAGGGTTTTAACTAGACATTCTGAACAACCACAAACAGGGTCCTGATCAAGCTCTGGAATAGAACACTGCTTTTGGCAGTGCTGAAGGACCCCTTCTCTGTTGGAAGATGCAAAATGCACCACAAAAAAGATGACAGTATTTTGTACAACCTCAGCTTTAGCCACAACTCAAAACCCAAACTGACTTACGCAGCCCTGACTCATTTTGAAGAACATACTGATCCCAGGGCTGTCAAGGCTGTTCTATACCCCTGGCATGGTCCTAGGGTACCATTAACAGCTCCAAAAGCAGATGCAGGGTCTCCCACCAGCACCAGCAGCTCCTAGCACTGTGCCTTACAGCGGTACCTCATGAAATGGTTGTGGACTGGCAACAGCACACACCAGTTTGTGTATCCCTTCTCTCAACCTGCATTTTGTGAAGGTTAGATATAAAACTTCAAGTCACTCACATGGATGTTAAAAACAGTCCTCACAACACTGGGAGGAGGGGACAGGAGAAGGTTTACTAGCCTGTCCCAGGCTGAGATTTGTTTGTGTTCTAGGAACCAGCGGTGGTGCTGGGGTAATGGCACCAACCTTGACAATGACTTTAAAACCACCTCTCAAAGCACAGAGATTTTTGAGTTACCTCAAGGAAAAGGAAAAAACACCTACTTCTCAGTTACAAAATTTAAGAACTTCACAAACTGATAACGTAAGTGTCACTTTCATTGCGGTCTACATACATCAGATGAAAAAAGGATGTTGGTCTGGCTCACATATCTGCTGTCAGCCAATTTACAGAAAAAGCCAGGTGTTTTTTTTTTTCCTACTGCTGCTACCTTCTTCCTCTACGTTTAGCCTTCTTTTTCCTCTTACCCACCACCAGAAAACAGGTGAACTTCTTCATTTTGCCCCAAAGTACTCACAAAGATGCCAAGACGGAGCATAGGAACAGCTGGCGCCTCGCAGAGAGACAGCAACAGGAGAAGCAGTGCCGTGCTCAGCTCCATTAGGTAAAAAAGGTGATTGTGTGCAAAGAGGTAGGCAGCAAGTGCTTTGGCATTTTTGGGGTGAGTGAAGAACTTATCATTATTTTCTCCTTCCTATGGCAGCAGGAATAAAGAAGAGGACAGCATTAGTGACTCAAAGTACTATAACACAGCTTTCCACATGAAGAAGGCAGACTTTTGTAAGGATTAGATACAATTTGCAACAGGCTGTTCCCACTTTACAGCCTGACATTGATCTGTTTATCGAGGAATGAACTCAACACACACAGGCCATCCCCTTCTGTTCATAAGCATATTTCAGTAATGAAACTCATTAATATCCACAAACTCCTGCTTCAGAAACTCTTGAGTCTTTTCAAAATGAGGAACAGTGCTGAAAGAGTTTATGAAGGTAGGCAAAGAAACTTTAGACAACATCCCAACATAAACACAGCACTTCATTTACTTGCAACCACTTCCATATGTTTTACAGACTTATTTGATTCAACTTCTCCAGGACAGAACACGAAAACACACAGATAAGCTCCAGGGCACCTGGCTGACAGTTGCTTCTCCTTATCTTGGCCTTGCAAAATGTCTGGGAGAAAACACTGGAGCACACACTGTGTTTACTGCTTCACGAATGTGAGAAGACAGACTCCATGAAAAATTAACAAGTCGCTATGCTGATTTGTCATTCCCTCTTAACTAGAAAGCGTAATTAACATTAAAAGGTCAGATACTCCATCCTAACAGTTTGCCTACAACTGATTTTTAAACAGCTACATCATTGCTATTTTTACCTCTAGGATGGAACTTAGTTTGGGGAGATTTTAGAGGTTTTTCATGCAGAAATAACCAACAGCTTCTTCTTTTTCTTGAGTCAATGGATTAAGCAAGGGAGCCTTTGTCACTCACAGGAAACTTGCTGCCTCTTGGAAACTGTCATCAGAGATCATTTTTCCCCAGCTGGGACAACACAGATGCACAAGAAGTTTTTTGGTGTTTTTTAAATTAACATCTTTCCAAGTAAGCAATTGCTGTAAGGACAGTAACCTATTACTACGAAAGCAGAGTAACTGTGATTGCAAATGGCTAACACGGTCAGGAAACAGGATCTCCTTTCAGAAGTGAAGCATTCTGGAGACTAACTCAGAAAAGGGTTTCAAATGTTTCTCATTTACTCATCTCACAGGCAAGCTCACATTCTGTTTGAGAACACACACACACCGCAGGGTCAGTGAGCCAGATTGTGAGCAGGACAAAACCCAGCAGCAAGCGCCATAAAATGCAAGTCCCCGTCCGCCCCCCCCCTCAAGAGAGTGCTAGCTTAGATCAGCAGGGCATTCTTATTCACGCTTGACAAAACACACTTGCAGAATGAAAAATAGTCAACATTCTGCTTCTTGGTAGCCAAGCAATTCAAAACATTGCTGGACAGCAAAGTCCTCTTACTCAAATAAGACACTCTTGCCTGCAGCTACTGGTTCAAATAAACAATCTTCATGCTCTTTAAGTTACGTTTACTGCATTTCAAGGACATTGTCATTATGACCATTGGTCAAGGCAGCAGCAAGAATAATCTGCATCTGAAGGGCCAAGCCTGCTGTGTACATTACCATCAGACACTGCAGCAACTCAATGACCCTTTGCAGAGCATCTCCAGTAATCATGAGTTTAAACAAAAGCCTGGGAGGGGCTGGAGCTATCATTACACTGCCAGTGCTGCTCTAGCATATGATGAAGCCGAAGTATTACCAAAGGTCCGAGCCTACTCTGTTTTAGAATGTCAGAGAAGCAATATTTCTGTCCTGTGGGGCAGGAGCAGGGTGGGACAAATGGCTCTAATCATCCTGCAGTAGCTTAAGCAAAAAACCTAACTAGGTCCAAAGCATCTCAAGCTGCAATGCAGAGCCTTTGAAAGGGAATGAAGAGATCGAAAAAGGAAAGGAACCAGCAACAATTTCAGACTGGACAGCTCTGGGAGAAGCTCAGTTTTGGTAGCTAATTCATGACACCTGACTGTACAGCAATCCAAAAAAATAGTATACCTTTGTTCAAGTAACAGATGGCATTTCCTGTAACTGCAGCATGGGAGGGGGTTGTTTGTTTGTTGGGTTTTTTTCTTTCAAATACGATAACTTTCACTCCTGGGCTGATCTCAATCTCAGCATGCTTTCTTCCTGTGGAAATCAAGACCTCTGCCTTCTCTTGTGCCTTACATAACCTGCAGGGCTTGACTGATGCTAAACAAACATCCTAGGGCCACCCATCAAATCTGTGGCCAAGGCAGGATTAAGGCATTTCCAGAACACGAGAAGTCTCTGGGACAGCACTGACCATTCACCTCGGAGCAACTGAAGAGATGAAATAGTGATCTATAACCAGTGACAGAAATCTCCATGGCAAGCTGGCAGAGCTGAACATGTGCTGAATCCCTCAACTACTACAGTCCTTGACACTGGGAGAGACGGGAGAGGATGGGTAGCTTGTTCAGTGGCTCCCAAATGACTTGCCAGAGCCCACCTGAAGGCACTTCCAGCACTGCCCAACACCTCAGATTCCTTTGCAAAGCACCAAGTTTTTAACCTCAAAACAGAAGCTCTTTGTTTCTTATAATCAAGAACTACCATAGTTTCAGAAGTCCATTTTTCACACCAAACAGCAGGGCTCACCTGGAGGTAGATTGCTGCCTCTTGGTAGTTCATTTCCCAGTTGTGTCGGGCAGAGCTTTGCTGCGCACAGCAGTCCCCTGCAGCAGGGCTGGATGCATCATTAATAACGTCATAGCTACCTCCATCTGCATCAGTACAATAAGAGAAAAACTGATTTACAATTAAGCTAGCTGAGACTGATCAGGAAGCATGTAAACAAGCCAGGCACTAGGACCAGAGGCAACATCTGACATGGCCGAGGACCCAGGAAACTGGCAGCTTGTACAGACAAACTGATTCTTCCCATGTAGGAGCTTTCAAGAGACACACTCAAACTCAGTGCTTCAACAGGGGAATGTTCCCAGAAGATCATCAAAAGACACAGCATCCTATTTAGTACAATAAGCAGGTCTCCTGGCTCAGGAGATCTGTGCTGTCATGTTCACAGCGTACTATCAGCAGTCATAAACTATAAACAGGCAGCTAACAGCTAGAAGTCTCTGAGGATGTTCAACCCGCAAAATAAAGCAGGCTTGCTAAAGGAACACTGCCTTTTCACATTTAATGGTAGGACAGACCACGGAAGAATGGAGTACATGACTACCACAGGCAAGGGAAATCAGTCTGAGTGTAGCAGCTGTACAGCACACTAATAGCAGCAGTCAGTATTTTTAGTAGAAAGCCTCATTTTTCAGAGGTCTCCAGAGTCATTAAACAATGCAACTTTGCAACGCTCTTTTTGATGCAGATAAGTACCAATATCCCTCTGATGAAAACAAACAACAAGATTAATTTTCTGTTCATATCCCATAGATTGATTTTGAAACTTCTAAGAGTATGTCCTTCGTACCAGTAAAGCACTATAAAACTACACTTTACTGAACATCTGAACCAGACTTCATAATTCAAGATTGCATTGAAAAAAATACAATTCAATTGCAAAAAGCAACTCCCAAACATGGCTACACATACATAGTGCCCTTCCCATGGGACAGCCCCACAAGGTACGTACATAAACTCCATCATACTTGCCACTTTTTTGCACTCTGCAGCCTCAGTGCTATTAAGATACATGAAAAAAAACATGCACGAAGACAATTATTGGGAATTGCAGGAAGACAAAAAGGGAATGCCAGTTGATTTCTTCTTCTGGGACTGGGATTTTTATTTCGCACCTTTGACAAAGAATACTGAGCAGAGACCCCACAGAAGCGAGACCTGCTTAGAGGCCATGCGTGAAACCTGTGGTGGAGCTGGCCACGCACTCAGTTCTACAGTTTCAATCATGCCCCCAAACCAGAGTTGTTCTTGCTCTCAGTACAGACTTCCCTCCTCCACTTCCTCAGGTTCCCAAAGGAGGTACATGTAAAATTGATCTTGCCAGTATAAAAGCGCCGATTTTCCCCTTTTTATGAGCACAGAAGCTGTGATGCGTTAGCTTTTTCTCTGTGTTACAAGAAATTATGGGAGAGTGGAAAAATGAGCTTCTTTTCCTCTCTCATGACAACATGCTGAAGATTTGCTGCATCTCTTTGCTACGACAAAATAATCCTCATTGAATTACTGATTCAGTCTTTCTAAACACCCTCCGGAGTGGAGAAAGAGTCTGTGCCAAAAACTCTGCACCCACCAAGGGCAACAGCACCACGTGCTTCTGGCAGAAAATGGAAAGAAATCAGAAACCCCTTCACCGATGCAGAGCCACAGGTGCCTTTTCCACCCTCAAATCAAATTAAGATAGCATATATCTGGGATTTGTGAAGACTTTCTAGATTGCATACTCAGATTGCTGAGAATCCTGCAGCATTAAACCTATTTCTCTTCCTTACTTCCCCCACACCCTTAAAATACCACTCAAAACCTGGACAAATGATGGAATGAGGCAGATTCCTCCCCCACACCCCTTCTACACCTCGAATGAGCACAGTTCTTGAAGAAACTGAATGATGGAGCTTTTTATTTATACACAGAACTGGAATGGCAGTCTTCCAGGTTTGTTTGCTCTTTAACTGAAAGATGACAGCAATATGCAAAAAAACAGAAGCATTATATTGTGAGCTCTTAAAAGTTCTTAAATGTTATTTATGAAGCTTTTATTGTGTATGTGTTTCAAAGAGACAGCCTCCCTCAAACTGCAGCTTGATAGCAAAAACTTCTTTCCATTAAAGGCTTAACAGAGGAGCAGAAGGAGCACATCTTCATCAGAACCTGGACTTGCTGCTGAAAATCTTTACTGCCCAGAAGCCCAGTATTTTCCAGTCCTCTCATCCTAACAGACCATTTGCTACCAGACGAAACACGCTGCAGTCCCACCCCGCCTGCCTGCCCCGCCATGAGGCACTAAGCTGGGTCACAGCACAGGCAGAGCAGAAAGTGGCCTCCAGCGCCCAGCCTCAAAGACCTCAAACATTACCATCGACAGGCACAGAGCTACCAAACACCCCCAAACCTTGCTGAGGTGCACAAGTGGCTGGTACTTTGGAGCAGAGAGTGCAACCTCTTCTAACCACACATAACCTGCCGCCTGAAGCTGCCCAGGGCCATCCACAATGTTACCTGGGCAGCTTTACAGCATGTCACCCACAGCTCCTTCATCACCTGCCAGCTGGGTGAGGCTGCAGGATGCCTTACTTAAACCAGCAACAACTGTGAAGGTGCTAACAGGAGCCGGAATTTCAGGCCTTTCCAGAACTCGCCTTCAAAACACAGCAGGCATTCAAAGAACATCCGAGTGTGATTCATCTCACACAGTTTAGGGGATATTGAGAAATCAACACCTTGGCTGCAAGAGCTCTTTTGGGGAAGAGGGACATATTAAGCAGGTTGCTTGCAATATTACCATGTTATTGCAGCATTACAGTATATACAAAATTTAAGAAAATCAAAACATACTGTGGTCAAATCAGCAAAGGTTTGTAGCATCAAACAAAACAGCTGAACACTGTGCCCTACCAAAAGATGCCAAAACTACCTTTAACCCTGAAATAGTTCTTTCACGAAGACCAACCTCTCTCTGAAAGGATCTTTAAAGGATCAACACTAGGGAAAGATACACCACAAGAAAAACCCAGGACCCCTCCCTGCATTTCACACAGAGGACTTGCAGCTGAAACAGAAGAGATGTCCCAGTGAGACCAAGGTTGCAAATACAAAAGAGCACTCAAAGATGCAAATCAGAAACAAAAGATAACTCTAGACACAAAGATGTTTTCTTCCTGTCTAAACCAGCCATCATCTTTCTAGGCACAGACAACAGAAAATGTACTGGTGAAGTGTTCCAGTGGGGAGCTGCATTTTGTGGATCAGCTCCTTCCCCATCAGGTACCAGAAGGTTGATCTAGCAGCCCTGAGGCAACAGCATCATCTGGGTAATAAATAATAATAAAAATAATAATAAATTTGAAAAGCAACCCTCTGACTATTTGTTTGGCAGCCCTCCAGCTAGCTAATTTCCTCAGCTGCTCCCATGATAACAATGACACAGACTAATGCAACCTCCGCTCCGCTCAGCTCGTGCTGCAGAACATCCCCGACGGCATTTACCATTAGTATCGAGCTCAATGAGATAGGAGGATCTCTCCACAGGACTCCCGTAATCCTCGAAGTAGATGGCAGGCGGTTCCCTCCACTGCATGGCAGCCACCACATTGGGAAGCGGGCACGCTTGTGTTGGGAGTTGGGGAGAGGGAGACAAGTCAGACCTGAAGTTTCTCCCTCCCTCCCCTCCGAAAGCCGATCCTCAATTTCGCAGCTTCCTCAA
Source organism: Falco naumanni (assembly GCF_017639655.2). NCBI lineage: Eukaryota > Metazoa > Chordata > Aves > Falconiformes > Falconidae > Falco > Falco naumanni. The sequence continues at coordinate 90,715,018 of NC_054054.1, read as the reverse complement.
GGGAAAGCTACGCACAAAAGATTTTCATCTGCTCTCTGCAGAACTAAACATTTTCTCCCCTCCCCTCTGAGGAAGGTGGCTCAGACTTCAGTTGAATCGTTTCCCTATCGCTGTCTTAGCAGCAGGCTGTTTCTAAGTGCAAGTTGTTGGAAGGCTCAGCTGTGGGACAAAGAGCATTTAAGCATGAGTGTGGTGGTAAAAGCAAGGCTTCATGTGCCACGCTCTCTTGTTTTGGCATATAGCAGAATTTGCTCACCAGCGAAGATGAACCACTAATGGGAAAGGAGTCAAAGTGCTGAGTAGTCACAGCAAGGAGTCTTCCCCCCTACCCTCCTCCCCCCCAGCAAAAAAAGAAAACCGATATTTGTGAAGCTCACAGTACAAGGGGCATGACAAAGTAAACGAACTGAGCTGCTCACAGATGGCAAAGCTTCCTTCCACACTTGTGTAACTTATCCCAGACGTTCCCTGAAAAGGGAGAAAGGGAGGGGAAAAAAAGAAAAGAGAAAAAAAGAAAAAGCAAAACCAGCTGGCTGCTTACACAAGGCATCCGGAACGATACTGCCGGGACTCCAACATTTCCATTCAGTGCAGCAGAGCATGCTCCTGTGTAAATAGTTTCCATATGTCATCATTACAATAAAAAACAAAAAAACAAAAAAGAAAGAAAGAGAAGGAGCATAAACTTTCCAGAGCCCAAACCTCTCCCTTTGCAAAACAAATTCCCTGCTTAGGGGAAGGAAAAACTCTACATTGGCTGAGAGAGCAAACAAACTCCCCTCATTTGGAGAAGCTCACGCAGCCACGGGGGAATCTCGAGGGGAGAGCCGAGAGGGGAGGAAGAGACAAAAACATTCACAGGAACGAGGGATAAATACCCTTCCCAGCCAGGCTATTATACATCAAAGTGAAGCCAATTCGGACTTTCATTGTTTGATCTTAGATGTCTGCATTGGTTTTAATAAATAGTAATAATTTTAAAAAATCCAACACACTAGTAACCTCCCACAAATTCAAAGAGTTATAAACAAACTCTACAGGGTAGCTCTCACATTTGCCTCGGAGCTCCCCCAGTCTGGCTCTCATTAGCCTGTTTGCCAGATGTTCTGCTTTCTAGATAGCACACACTTTTTATGGCGTTCCACTGAAACAGACTGAGATGCCTCTAATTAGCTCCTCAACTGACTCCAAAGCCATGTGCCTTTTACTGGACTTACCAGGACTTTCTCCTAAAAGGTTGAGGAAGGTCTCGGTGGAGTTGCTAGTTGCCATCCTGTCCAGATAATGTTATTTTAGCAAGCATACCTGTGATGACAGAACTCTGCAAACTGTGTGGAAGGCAGGGCAAGTGACATAATTCAAGGAAAATATTCTTACGGTTAAATCTGTCATTCGTACTGTTTACATATCATGTGTGTAGTCAACGTAAGACAGCAATACATAAGTTACTCATGTTGCATGTGCAAGTAGTATTCCTCTTGACAGGCAAAAAAGAAATGCCAAGGACACATGACTTTGGAGACAGGACGCATCTTCATTCACATTGCTGTAGAAGGTTCCTGCAAGTAGATTCACCAAACAGAGTGGGAAGAGAGAAAAGCAAGCAAAGTATAACCTCCTGCAGTCAGGTAAGGTCAAACTGCCCCGGGCACGTGCTCCAGGCAGCTCCAGTAACCATCTCGGACAACTGGAGACGTGACAGCTGATAGAACACTCTGCAGTGCACCAGCCACCAGGCCACAGAGGAGGAGGACAGGGAAAGAGAACACCAAATCATCAGTTAACCGTCAGATTCCTTCTTAAATAAATATAACCTGGCACCAGCTTTGTCCTTTCTCTCCTCCTTGCAACCTTGTTTCTAAGAACTGCTGTCTTGCATTTACCTCTGCCCTTGCGGCCGTTATTTCTTCTTTGGAAAGAGGCATGAATACTTGGAAAGGGAGCACACTTGCCAGCCATGTTTTTTAACGGGAGCAGTGTCTTTTGCTATTGGAGCTGGACACACTTCCAGGAGTGCAGGCTGTCCAAGGCAAATGTAACTTCCCGGAGTTGAGCAAACGTTTTACAAGTTTGCTGCAAGAGTCCACACAGACGTGCAACCTGACCTTACCAGCACAAGGGTCCCATGGGCAGGCTCCATCCCCTTTGCAAGCAGGGAAAAGGGCACGAAGCAGAGCAGTCTGCGATTCACTCGGCTGCAGCCCCTCACCAGTGACTGCTGCACCATTTAACTGGAGCCATCTTGGTTTCTTATACCATCCACCTTGACTGTAATTGTACCTAATTACCCAAACTCAGCTAGTCACACAGCTCAAGCTTTCAGTTTGAAAGAAACATATCCAGACATCCAGCAACACTGAACATGAGCCCATGGCAGAAGGTAGATCCCAGCAGATTCAAAGATGCTCATGGTGCTCCTGGACCTCCTGACCTCATACACAAGACCTGTCCCAGTGCAGGATCCCCATGCTGGCTAAAGCTGCCACCTCTCTCAGTGACTCTGCTCGGAAGCTGCAGGGAGGACGAACAAGGCTGCAGAAGGAAGTCAGTATTTATTTGGCAGACAACCAGAAGCACTCCTCTTCTCCTGAAAAGCCATCATCAGCTGAACCGCACAGAGTACCCACTACAGAAGATGCAAATCCATGAAAAAACATGGAAATGAAGTAGATGCCTACCCTTCCCCAACCCAAGCTGTACAGGCACCTTTGGTCCCAAAGGCAAGATTTTAGTCAAGTATGTTGAGAGTTGTACCAGCACTGATGACGGCATTTTTCCCTTCCAAGTGCTTATAGGCCAAGTAGCTTTACCTCCAGAGGATTTATCTTTCCTCCCCACTCCAATGTGGTTGATAAGAAACTGCTCCTTTCCAAGTGCTGAGGCAGGAACATGCGTACATGTGTCTCTTCAAGGCCAGACTCACCTACCCAGGAGAAAAAAAAGCTGGAAGCCGCCTGGAAAGCACAGCTGGTTTGGCACTTGGCCACACATCTTGGAGGTGAGAGGGACAGGCAGTACAATTGCTGCCTTCAGTGCCGTGCCAACAGGCGCATCGCAGGACTGATCTTTGCAGCCCAAAATATCCTGGTGCCCATCCTGTTTTCAAGGGATGTTATGGGAAGGAATTTAACAGCCACGGGGAAGCCTAAACAATTTACTAGCAGTTTGTTGCCTAGGAAAAACAGGGCATCTCCAACTGAGTGTAGTGCCAAGCCCTTCTGTTGCAAGAGAAATAATATACTTCCGAATATTTCAAGTCAGCGTAACCGAGTCATGCTCTTCCTTAGAGACGACGGCACAGCAGAAACATATGCAGAGGCCTCAGGGCTCTTTGTCTTGCTATATTCTCACAGCACTCGCTTGCTGTGAAGCTCAACAAATAAAGTCACTTCAGCTTCCTATTTAACACAGAAAAGTTTTTGAAAAAATATGGATGTTGCCACTTTGTGTTAGTGGTACGAGGTGACTGAAGTCTACCGTCCTTGCCTTTATTCGAGAATCCAATGAGTTCCTATGGCATCAACACAAGCTCATTGCATAATATCATCCGCCACACTACAGGGAGCTGAATCCACGTGAAGGATGAGCAGATGTCCCCCAGCATAGTAAGCCACTTTTTATATACTACTGCCTCTTATCAATCGTGCTGCCTATCTTCTTATCCTGAAGACAGCTTAAGTCTTGCATTGTTTAATCAGAAGACCATGTATCCTTGCTAACATCTGCACTGCACACGTGTAAAAACCCTGATACACAAACTAAACACAATGACAGAAGGGCTAAAGCATGGTAGGAAATGGTTTTGTCTCAGCAAGAAGCCGTGGCTCCAGCTAGCTCTTGCTCTGACTGGGTCAGAGCCAGTATTTAGTTAACCATTTGCTCTGCGGCTCACTAGCCGTTCAAAATGAGGGATGAACTATGATGATTCACTCAGACATTTACTTCCTGCACCACCCTGCTGCAGACAAAAAGAGACATTTGTAAGGAAGAAGAAAAAAAAAAAAGTAAAAGACTTCTAAGAAAATAAGGATGAGGATAATTTTATCTACACCAGCCCAGATCATTTGGTTGGAGATCCTCATCTGTGCAGCTCACTGCCTCGTCTCTTCAAGGCACCTGCTCCTTCCTTTGATCTCAACCTTGAGTCACTCTGGGACTTTTTTTTTTTTTTTTTTTCCCCTCTTGCAATGTTATGTGGGAAGTTTTGACCAGAAAATGTTTGATTGCTGGACAATTTTCACTTCTATATACAAAGCAGCAAGAGGCAGAGGGCCAGATCCCTCCCTTTTGGGATATTTGGTATCCACAACTGGGTTAGTAACAGGCTTCAGCAGCTGAAGACAAACTGAGGGATGCTTTGTCACCCTCAGAGAGGCCACTTCATCCTGACTCCTAAAAGCCTCACTAGTTCACCAGACCACACCGCTCAAAAGCCGCGGCGGCAGTCAACAGTGAAACAGAGGAGGATCACTCCTCGACTCCCCGAGCTGCATCCTGTAAGAATAACGTTACCTACCCCACCGGCTCTTGCTCCTCAGCTGCCAGCACCTTCCAGCAGCTCATGCAAACCACCACACGCCTAAGACCCCTTCCACAAAGCTGCTTTCTGACAGTGACTAAATCCTCCTGCATGAGAAAGTCCATGAAATACCATACGAAGAGCTGGAACCAGGCACCCACCGCAATCCGAGATTGTGTAACACAGGAGTACCTGCTTCTTAACATAGCTGTAAAGTCAAAACCTAAGTGTTTTCAGTGTAAAAGGAAAGGCTGCATTAAGAAAATATAATTAAGAATCTTGCTTGTGTGTTAAGCCAAATTGCTGTCAGTTTCATACGCTTCATTTCCAATCTTAACAAATTACCTCTGTACCACAAAAGGTAAAGTCAAAGCCACAACAGAGGGATCACCTATAACCTTACATTACCCATCCTTTCAGCAACTAATAAGCTCTATAATCTTGTTAGTCCGATCATATCACAGCAACAAAGGCTTTACAGACACAGAGATAAAATTATTCTGTAACTGGAATTAAATATCCAAGCCATTGAGAAGCTCTATGAAACAACTAATTTTGAATGAAAAAAACAATTCAAAATGATGTTTTTGCTGAATGCAACAAAAAAACCCCCACCCACAACCACAAAGAAAGAGGTGACCAGCTCTGCCTAAAGCTATGGAGAGGCCAGGCATGAAATACACACACATTTCTAATTCATAATTTTTGAAGAAGTAACAGAAAAGGAAAGAGACAATATCAGAATCCCTCAGATATATCTTTAACATATCCTGTTACATGAAGGAATTTCCTCTTTTTGTTCCAAAAAGGGAAACCAATGCCTCATGGTTTTAACATGTTAAAGATCTGCTTTAACATCGGTAACAACACAATGTCAGCATTTTAAAAGCGTGTTCCTCATTTGAATTCTCCAAATCAGAGCCTTTGGATTTTCCTGATGCAGTTTGGAAAGATGTTTGATTAAGCTGCAATCTGGCCTTTTTAACGAAAGCAGTGTGCTGCCAGGTCCTACTGCCAGTTCCAGCCACCAGCCAGCAGCCCTCCAGAGAAGTCACAAAGGTAGCAATGGGAAAGAGAGAGGAAGCACATTCCTTATGTGAGAAAATGGTATTTAGTTTGGGCAACAAATCTCCCATGTGGCCACCCCGCGCTGGAGCAGGACTAGAACGGAGTATGCAATAATAAGGTGTGTGTCATACAGACCTTTCTGCCCTAAAGAGAGAGGGACAGCAAAAAAATGAGATAAATTCAGTTAAATAATTTCACAGCAAAACTCTAATGTCTTACCACGACAGACTGAGACCAATGAAAGTTATTTATTGTGGTACAGTAGGAAGAAGTAGGTAATTGCATTCTGTAGTGTCAGAACAAGACTCCACCACACCGGTTCTTTTGAAATACAACATTGCCACAACTCCTCTGCCTCATCATTGTGTCTCAGCCAGGAAAGAGAAGCTGCCAACTTCAGATGAAGATGCATGTAAAGGAATGGGGGAAACCCCAGCCTCTAGTGCTGCGTAACTGTGCTCCATTAAGAGGAAATAAAAAAAAAGAAAAAGAAAAAAAAAACCAAAACCAAACGACTTCTGCACATTTGGTTGAAACTGCTGCTGGCAGGAACTGAAGAGGTGACATGTAACAGCTGGAAAGGAAGGAAGGAGTTAAATCAGCAGTTTGACATCTGCAAGCCAGCTGTCAGAGGGCTTTCCCTCAACTGGTCCTTACTTCAAGTCCTACAGTCATACAGAACCATATCTTCAGAAAACAGACAATTTTGACTTCCAGCACTGCAGAACCTCTCCAACTCTTTAAAAGTGGTTCCAAACATTAACCACAAATACATGCCTTATTTCTTGTCTGAATTTCCCCAGCTTCAACCAACACAATTCCACTGTTCCCCAGTTGAAGCTACCTTCAAGCCCTTGGATCTCGGATGAGCTGGAGCAAAGGCACTAGAAACACACCAAGCATGAACACATTGCTTAGTCTACAGCCAGCATGGATTGCGGTATCACCTCCCTGCCTACCCTCATCATTATTTTTATTGGAAAGACCAAGGAATACATTCGCCGTCTCACCAGCCAAGTGTCCCACATGCTCACTTTCAGCTCTGTTGCTCATGACATCAGACTCAGCTCAGCCTCTCTGCCTGCCAAGGCAGCCCCCTCCACCCTTACAGATACACGGCCCTACAGCTGGTCACAGCAATACGCACACGGCTTGCCTGCATCCATCTTACCAAGTAGTTCTAATCACTAAGCTCCCTTCATCACTCTTACTATGCCCTCAACCTATGGCATCTCCTATAAAAAAATAGATTTTTTTTTTTTCTCCAGATCAGAAAGAAATGTTACAGTTGGCACAGGGACAAAATCCAATAACCCATATGACAGTCTTTGCTAATAACATAGCTATTAATTAACCAGTCCCAATAACCAGTTGGATTTTGAGACCCATCCATCAACCAGTTTGCAGAGCCATTAGCTACACAGTGCTGATTTATACGATTCACTTCCTCAATCAAAATGCCACACAGGTGCTAAAACAAGTGCCTTCTCAAAACATTGTCAGTCTATCTTGTAACCTTACAAAAACTTAAGGTTCATATGCCACTCACCCTTTCATAAATGCACACTGATTGACATGAAAACCTGTCCTTTCAATACAGATTTTAGAAGAGCTGTTGCTGGTTTCCCATTATTTTGCCTGGAAACCTTGTTTGGTTGGCTGGCCTGCAATCTCCAGCCTGGTGCAAAATACCTTTTGGGTCTGGGAGAAAGTTGCTATCACTGCAACATTCAGACTGCCTCAGCTTCAGCCTAAAGGAAGAATGACAAGTCGTCTGCTGATTTTTAAATGCCTACCTTTAGAATCAGCTGTTTAATCTCTACTTTAGTTACTGTGGGAATGGAAGAATGCATCACACAATGACCAGGTCATCTGGCTTTTCAATAAATACAGAATACATACAGCATTTCTTGAGCTTCCCCGCAGCATTATTGACCAGTGTTGAACCTTGACTTCCTAACAGGCCAGCATCACTTAACACGTCTTTTTATTTCTCAAGTCCTTTAGAACACCTTTAACTCTGCCGACCACATTTCTCTTTGTGATTTTCCTCCGCTCCCAGTTTCTATTTCTTTGTTTGCTACATAGAGGTGCAGCTGCTTTCATGTTAGCCGGCACAGACATGCCTGCACTGTGACTTTTTGCTGCCTCTCCAACAGCTTTAAAGCTTCCATTAGCATTTTTGTTTTCTATACATGTGTGTTCCCTCAAAGTATATGAATAATTTTCAATGTTTTGGATCCTTCCCCCTGCAACCACTAGAGACAAGGTCCTGCCACCAGCCTTGTATTTGAAAGGAAGGGGCTTTGCCTTGGTCACTTCCCCCCCTGCCCCAATGCCAAAATTCTCCTTAGTAAGTTGCTTGTGAGCATTTACTTAACACAGTCAGGACCAAAATGTCACTTGTTTGCATGTGCCAGCAGTTCAGAAAAAGTAGAACATTTAATACTACTTGCAGGTAGCAAGGCAGAGCTACAGAGCAAACCGGTCTCAGCAAGCATTCCTCTCTGTTCAAACACATTTCCAGTGCTTCTGGTCTGCTCAGCACCCTGGAGAAACAACGTTCCCCTCTGTACGACAAAAAACAAGCAAATGGGCAACAAACAGCAGCATCTTCCTCTTTCTGCAGTGACTCACCGCTACCTAACTAAATAACCAGACGGACACTGCTGCTTTGTGTTGTAGGAACACTGCATTTACAAGATGGATTACACTACAGCTCTTGTGCCTCTCACCAGGCACAGATCGCCTCCAGCCAGGGTGACCATGCCACAGAAATAAGGGGACAGACCGTGGAAGTATTGTACTAGTCAAAACTTCTGCCCTTACAGTCTTCCTTTGGAGCCCCATGCCTACAGCCAGCGGCCGCAGAAGCGCTAGCTGTAGAGGATGGCATCCCTGCCTTCCTCCTCCCACGTCTGATTATCCTGTAAATGACATAGCCAACTCACCAGTACAATTTGACCCCGGGGAGTTTTCAGTGCTCCCACTTGCAGGATTGATCACTTAGTCTTAATTCTACAGGCACTTCTTCATTTAGTTAACGAAGAGCAGGAACGTATTTGTGCATTCTAGTGAAATCTTTCAGCAGGCTACATTACTTTTGTACAATAAACTTTCCCAAATCTGTTGAGAATAGTGAAAGTATTCTCAGAAAAACAGTTGCAGTTCGAATAAAATACAGATGATCAGACGTTCCCAGATGACAATATATACACCCACCCATGGGCTAGGCAGTCATATAGAACATTTAAGAGTAGCTCAGGTGTCCAGCCCAAGAGAATCAAAGGGTTTCACGCGGCTGTGCAGAGATACACATCCTAAATTTTATTCCCACACATAAGCAGGAAAAGAAAAGCCTTTGTTCCAAACAGACTCTACCAGATCGTGATTATAAAACCAGCATTGGATACAAGCTTCAAACCCCCACACTATGATTCAAATCACAGCAGTCTCCTCTCGTCATCCTCAGGATCTCTCACCAACCATGCAGTACTGTGGTGGATCAACACAAACACTACTTTTCTGCCTGTCTCCCAGATGAAAAGATCAGCAGTACAGGTGCCTGAGCTTCCTGCTCAACTGCTCACTAGAAGCAGATGGATGAAGTCCTAAAGCTGCTCCTACACCTCTTCATAAAGAAAGAAGTCACGTAAAAATCAGGCATCCTCTCAACATGCAAAAAGGGATTATGTTAAAGACATGGGGAGAGCCCTGCAAGGTCCGGATCAAAAGCCAGAGACACTGGAGGCAAGAGAAAGACCTATCAAATTCATTGCACTTTTCCCAGCTTAAGGATCAGAAATGGAGCGTTCTGGCTCATAAATTCCACTTCCAGCAAATTCAAGCTTAAATCCCCTGAAGGCAATAAGGAAAAGGCAATCAACAACAACTCTAACCACTTCACAGATGCTCCTGTTTAGTTTATACAGCACTTCTTACAGCATTCAAATGGGTAAAATGGGATTTCAACGCAGGGGGGCTGACGGCAGCAGGCAGGATTCCTCGGTGAAGATACCAAGGGCAAAGGAAGTTCTGAGAAGCATCATATTGGTTATGATGAGTGAACTCAGCGTGCTCAGCCTTTGCTCATTTTAATCTGCCAGTAAGCAAGCTTGGCTAAACTGAACATCCTGCATCTACAGTGCCTTAAAAATCCACAGGAATCACCAAAATGAGGGGGAAAACGAACAAACTGATGCGTTCCCTGGGAAGCCATGAAAAAACTAATCACTATTTGTTTCCAACTGTTGTTCCGCTTCCTGAGCCAAATGTTCCCAAGTCAGCTGCGGTGGCTGAGGAGTGACCGGTTAGAGCTGGAAAGTTGTCGATTTAGAATTGCAGCTTGAACACTTTCAAACTCTTTAACATCTTTTATAGTTCCAGGACCACCTGTTCAAAAAGCGGAGCCCTCCGATGCCATAGCATGTGCCCCTACCCCCACATTTTCCAACTAAAGCCACCAGGCTGGGGAGAAAACAGTTAGCCTAGCCTGTTCTTCTGCTCTCACATCACAACAATGTGAGCCACGTGCTAGAGAAGAGACACACGAAGGGAATGGGTTCTCTCCCTCAAAGCATCACGGTCATTACTCCTGGCTTCACAGAAGGAGTGAGAAGAAGCTTCCAGACTCCTTGCCCCACTCTTCAGCATCCTCCCTAATTTACAGTGATTATGCAAGAAAGATGATATCCATCACTTGTGTTCCAGGAGAGGACAAAGGAGAAAGAAACATTTGACTCCAGGATAATGGAACACTAACCCAAGTCTTCTTTACCTTGTATACGCTTTTACTCGCTCAGATTTGAACAGCATGGGGCATTCAAGATGAAATCACTGGGATTTTTTTTTTTTTTTACTGCGCCAAAGAGTCAACAGTGCAGAGATTCTGTTTGACAAAGCATCCTACTGTGAAACACACAATGTGTGCATTGTGCAAACCGATCTCCTGCAGGGCTAAGAAAACAAGGCAGGCTCAAAAAAAATAAATACACAAGATAACTGCAGCCCGCAATACCTCCTGGTACTTTAGTCTGCTTGTGGTTTTTCTTCTATAGGTACCACATTTACAGTGTCACATTGACAATGTCTCAATAGAAATGCTTTTGTGAGTTCTGGACAACACGGCGCTGTTTCTCTTGAATCAAAGGTATCAGCTCTACCCTGTCAGTACGGCACGTACTTAGGCACAGCCAAGGCAGTTGGTCCCGCCTTAAAACCTGAATTCTCAAAATAAATGAGATTCCAGAGGATGATGCATTTGGAAGTTAAAAGCAGAAACATATTTTCTACTTTTTCTAACATCATATCAAAAGTTACCCCACATCTCCTAAAAAGCAGCATTTACCTCCTTCCTCTGAGTTTACAGAGCTCATCACCCAGGGAAACGAATTGTACTGAAGGAGAAAACAATAATCTCCTTATATTTTGGGTGTTCATTTCCCTTTCCAAGATTTTCACTCCTCACTCATCTCAGAGGCAGTTTTGCTTCGCTTTGCTTGCTTAAAACATTCATTATAAGTCATCTAGGCCAGGAAAGGATTAGAGAGCACTGGCAGAAGTTGCAAAATGCAAGGCTGTTAGGTTGGAGAAATGAGACTTTCAGAGGCATAAACAACAATCCAACACCAAACTACCACTTGTGCTTCAGAAAAAAACCCTCTCTATATAAATTTTAAGCAGGTACATACTAAAAAAACCCGCAAATCATGCACAGCAATGCAAAACAGCACCTCCTTATAACAAAGTAATGAAGCCTACCTGTCCACCTCCACAAAAGGTGTAATCTGCGCTTTACAGATGAGACATGTTAACTGACTTACCCCAGGTACGAGGAGGAGTGCCTTCTACAGCAGAACTAGATTGCTTCCGAAAATGAGATCCCAGTCCTGTGCTCTGGCCATGCTTCACCTCTAAACGTGGCAGCGGAAGCACTGCTACTGGAACTAATTAAAGGCAAATTGGTAGAACTAGGAGCCATGACGTGAGAAAATATCCTGCATAGCATCCAAGAAAGCCACCAGATAATCCAAAAGGCTGTTTAAGAGGCTGGCTGTCAGAGATCTCGGGATCTGCCAGGTCCATCTCAAGCATTTGTTTGTTCCCTTGTCCCCTGTTTCTTCACACCAATTAGCTACAGCATTTCATAACGAGTGCCCAAGTCCAAATAACCATCTTTGAAATCCTTACTTACACACAAGGATCAAAAACTACAGATCCTGAAGGATTTATTAAATCTACTAGATGGCTGTCATTTAAAACACTTATTTTCCTTCAAAGGTAGCAGAGCCAGAATGCTTTCACAGCAATTAAGGTGGTTCCTCACAAAGCACAGCTACCAAGAGTTTGTGTGGTTGCAGCACTCCCCCAAAGGTCAGGTATTTATTCTCTGCTCCCTCAGCCCATCAGAAAACGTACACTTGTTTTACACCTGGAAATCTCTTTCACCCACGGATGGAACTAAGGGAAGTGGCAGTAGGAAGAAGGCAACAGAGATGCTCAAAAAGCAGAGACTCATTGATGAGATGAGCTGAAGCTGAGGACTATGTGAGCAGACTTATTTTCTCTCACTGCTGATACAAACATGTTCTGGAACCAGATCTAACATGGAAGAGAACGGTAACTGTTACCGAATGCATCAAAATCCAGGCAGTTCCTATGCCTCTAAAGAACAACATTAACTGCCCCCAGTCCCGGGCAACCGCCAAAAACATACGCCTACCTGTGGATTAGTAAATTATTTAATTTTTTTTTAGAAAAAGATGAGTTTGTTATACACGACATCTATTAAAGCTGTAATTAGACTCTGTGTTTAGGACCAGCACGTGAGTTTGCATCCGCCTATGACAAAAAGAACAGCTTTGCTGAAAGCCTCTTCATACATCTCAGCAAGGAGCGGGGCCGAGGTGCAGAAGGAGGCAAGAGGCCCTCCCTCCAGCAGTTCCAGCAAGCCCAGCACAAACCACTCCCTGTGTTACAGGCACAACCCACAGTCCCAGAGCCAGTCACCCCCAGTCACATTCCTCACCCAACACACCTGGGGCAGCCCTTCCAACTTGGGCAGCAACTCACCAACAGTGAGATGTCATTTTCTTTACGTGCTTTGGGCCAGCTGCTCCTTCACAGCAGTGCACAGGCACAGGGGCACGTGCGCCAACCGTTCTGCATCTAGCATAAAAGGCCAGGCTGGCTCTGGTTTTCCTGACAATTTACTCTTCAGGCAGCAGAAAATGAGATTGCAAAGGCTCAGCTGAAACCTCAACATTCAAAGTTTTAACTTCCCATTTCCCAACAATCCTTCTAGAAAACATCGCACTTCACTGTTGCAGTTGCTCCCCCCACTCCCCACACATAAACAATAATTCATTTTTACCTCAATAGCAGATGCAGTTGCTTTCTTGTAAAAACCCAGAGTTTAAAGATGACTTCTTCCACTTGCCATAATCCATTATGTGGGAGAAACAGACATACAATATCATATTGTTCCCTGTACAACACTTTGAGCTGTACTTTCTGCTCTGAACACAACTGAAACTCCACTTGAAGCTACAGCAATTTCCATGCAGGAGGCAAAGGAGAATCTTGTATCTGATCTAATACAGGATAAATCAATATGCATTCATGTATTGCTTATAGTTCCCATCAGCTCAAGGAGAGACACTGTCCTAGAGTTTCAAGGCTATCCACACTACCTTTGTATACGGGAAAATATACCTCTCGCTTCGAGATATTTTGAGAACCTTGTTCGAATGCTGCTTCCCAGGTGTTTGGGCAAAGGAAGGGAAATCACTACACCCCTGTTACCTCACCATTTTCAGTAGGTGATTTTGGGAAAGGTCATGCAAGGATTGCATCCCTGTTCTTCCCTTCTACAGAAATTCAGTTAGTCATTCACCTCAGACAGGTGCTGGGAAGCTTAATTAGAGCGTGTACAGCACTCGGAGATTCTCAGATAAGATGTACTAGGGAAGGGCAGCATCATATTAATTAGCGTGGATTCAAGTGACGAAAGCACTGCTGTCTCCTTCAGCTGTTGGAGCTTGAAAGAAAAATTACGCAGCACCACAGTCCTACATGTTGTAGACAGAAAACCATCGGTACCACAGAGACCACATTTTTCTGGATGTGGTCTGAATTCCCATCAACTTTGCAGGATTCTGACCTTTCACTGTGGCTGTATACGGAAGGTCCCCACAAGACGTGTATCCCAGCAAAAGCCAAGGAAGGCAGAATTTTAATATTCCTCCCCGTGCAAGTATTTTCTCCCATTAAGTGCTTAAAAGCTGTACGATTAGGGAGATTAATTTTTGCAGCCGGACATTTTCTTTAAGAATGTAATTTTCCACACAGTTTTCTCATTTAGCTTTCTTTTATTCTAACCCCAAGACATTCACTTACCCAGAAGAGGACTCTTCTGCAATGTTCAGAAAGGAATACCCTTTTGCACTATAGTCCTTTCTTTTTATATCTGCAACACACTTGCTTTCAGAAAACCCTGTTACCACTTATTTCAACACAGTAACTTGTATTTCCAGACAATCAACACCAAGAGTCCAAAACTACAAATACATTTATCCAAGGACCTGGCTGTAATAAAGCTACATCATGGATCAAGTTTTTTAAAAAAACCATGAGTTCTGAGCTACTGAAATCCCACTGATAACACAGCAGTTAGTGAGACTGTTCTGACAGGCTAGAATATGGATGAAAATTTAGAGAGGTTCATTGACACAGCAACACAGGACAAGAGTGCAACTTAATTATTATCAACCTCAGACACATGATTTAACATAAGGGCTGTTACACCCACTTTGTCTTTCCCTCGGTGTCACCTGGGAAGAGGATGATGGGTCCTTCACTGCAAACAGTCCCAGCTGGCATCTGGGGACACACTTAAATAGAAGCTTTGTGTTCTTTGTGTAACCTGCCACCAAATTCCTAGGAGTCGATGGACAGGCACAGTAACAAGTGAGCTGTTCCTCCAAATTCTGGCTGAATATTCTGTTATGAGAGTTTAGGCATAAGGAATACAAAACCAGAAAGCAACAGCATCCTGATTTTCCCTGTCTCCATGCCCTCATCATCACCCTGGCAGGCTTTCCCTCTCCTGAAAAGGACTTTTCATACTCTTTTTGCCGGAAAGAGACAAGCCTCTGAAGAAAAACGTGAAACCATACAGTTTGTTAACGTCATTTCAGTCCTCAGCTGAGAAGCGGACGCCGAGCAGAGAGGAAACATTTGAATTCTTCACAGCCTCCACGAGACACAACTTTCCTGCATTTCACAGTCGATTTTCTTTGCAAGCAAGGAGGAAAGCTGGACTACATGTCCTGTTTTTTAAGCAAGCTTACTTTTGCAAATGATGGCATTAGTCTGCTCACTCACTAATTTAAGCTTCCCGCTTCTCAGAGATAAATGTGCCTTTCAAGTTGTTTATGCCAGCCTTCCTCTTCTAATCTTTCATCCCGCCCCTGCAGTACCCGCTGACTTCAGAAGGCTCCGTATCATTCAGTATCACTTGCACCAAATAAGCTTTATATTTTTTCAGCAAATTCAGCTTTAACAGTGATTAAAAGACATAGCAAAATAAGGATTCTTCAATACCAAGAGACACTTCATTCAAAGAATTCCAGGAAATGAATTCTCAAAAACCACACAGCAATCTTCTAAGAAGCACGAAATTGGTCCCTAAACAATCTCCCTGTATTTCAAGAGAAGCAGATTGTGGAATAGTTTTATTTATTAATACAATCATTCTCATGCTTGTGCTTTTAACACAGCCATGTTGGCTCTACCCAAATTATAAACCTCACACAACTTCTTTAAAGGGATGGGAGGCGAGTGGAAGAAAAAGATGAGAGAAGAGTGATTAAAGTTAGTCACAAGAAAGCCTATAAATACACCAGTGGACAGATGAAGCATTCTCTCCTCTATTTAACTTAAAAATAGAGAGCTAAACTTTAAGAGAAACAGATGCAACAGAGCAATGATGCAGCACAGCTCAGAGGAAGTCAACTGGGCAATTTGGTCAGGGATGTGTATGCCAGAGGTGGGAGAGGAGGAGGAAGAGGGAGGAAGAATCTTGATTATCAGAAATTAGCTACTGGCCCAGGAAGTCACAGGAGAAAATTAAGGGAACCCATTTGATCGCAAGAGAGAAATCAAATCACAGACTCACAGAGGCAGTATGGAATAGAGGTATAACATATTAAAAAGGGATGCCAGGCCAGGAAACTATTTATTTGTTACAAATGTTAAGCTTGTGACAGAAGGGCTTGAACATGATCACAAGACCTGTGCATACACTTGCAATGTCAATTGGAAGTCAAAGGGATCTGTTGAACAAAACTGCTCTAATACATTCAGTGAGGTATAACATGGAAACTCACCGAACATGCTCAAACACATCTGCTGCTCCAACCTCACCTACTGCAGGGCAATGGCTTTAATGAAGATATACCAAGCAGAAAGCAATGCTTCTAAGAGATGGTGACTTTTCCCCCTCCCAATGCTCAGAGGCTAGCTCTGCCCCACTAAATACCCTAGGCTAACATGAGTGTGAATACATTGTCTAAAATTACTTCAGGTTCTTTGATAAGAATACAATAAAGATGTTAAAGGCATTTATCAACACGTATCGCTTTCCTTATTGCAAAAATCAGAATGTAACCTAGAAATAGGCAAAACAACAGTTGCAAAGGACAGATACTTTATGGCGCTAGGAAAATACTATGTGAGGTAGTTGTAGCTGCTGCACCTGACAGTTCAGACCAGTGCTACAGCACAGCAGGTCAGTGCCAAGAAAAGGAGACGCTTTGGCCCAACGTACAGGAAAGGATAGTTGAGCTTAAGGACAACGAGTCACAGGTTATTACATGGAAACCACAAAAAATGTGTTAGAAAGAGCATCGGTAGGATCCGTCCTCTCAGTGTCCTCCACCCCCTGAGCATAGCACGGGTGCTGTGAGTAAACAAGCAACACAATAAGCAACTTCCTGATCTGATTTTCTCAGGCAGCCGCTGGGACACTGAATGAGAGCTCTGAGAGTTCCAGGTCCTGGCAAGCACAAGAAAGAACAGCCACTGCAAAGAGAAAAACAAGCAAGGCTATCACAGTGGGCAGGAAACAATGACAAAGTGATCTTACTTTCGTTAGGCAGCTCCTCCCGATCCAGGTCATCAAGAGGGGCTGAGGCGCTGCTTCCACCTTCGTCCAGGGTGAGGATGAGGGGAACGTCATCATCCATGCTCACAGCCATCCTGTCCCTTCAGAGGCTCCTACTCCACAAACTTTAAATAACGCTTTTTTCAGTTCCGCTTGTAAAACAGTTATGTCAAAAACTGTCCCCAGAAAGTCTTCCATCAGGGATGTCTTCTGGACATAAGAATATAAAGGTATGTGTACCCATCTCTAGAGACCACAGTTCAAAAAAGGATCTAGTTACTTGCTTTCAAAAAGCAGCACAGGACGCTAGAGTCAATGGCAATATTTATGCAAAAGTTAAATTCAGAAAGTCAGGTCTGGGCCACCTATTCCAGTCAGTGCACAGCTCATAAGCAAAAGAAAGTGCTTCTGGACAAACTCCTGACCGCTCAGCACAAGAAGCAGGCAGGTGTGATGCATCTGGAGCGGGCATGGTGCTAAGTGTCACCGTCACACATGGCTCTTTCCCCAGCCGTGCCAAAATGCCTTGACTTCAGGTGGGGAGGGGAAAGAGGGACAAAAAGAGGCCACTTTGAGTCTGCACACATGAAGCTCCCGGTGGCTTTTTTAATGGGTGATGCCACGGTCACAAGGTCACGGATTTCTGTAAAAGGTGAGGAAAAGCCAGGCAGGCCCTGGACAATGTCACACGGACGCTCCACAGCCGGTGCTGCCACGCGGCTGTCGCTGCCCCGTCTCTCTCCGTGCAGGCCGTGGCGACGGCAGGCAGGAGTCACGGTGGAGGCCGCACCTCCCACCGCAACGGGCCGGCCGCGCCGCTGCCGAGCTCGGGCCCCGGGCCGGGCCCCCCGCACCCGCAGGCAAGCACCGAGGGCCGGGAGCCTTCGAAGAGGACTCTGACGGCTGGGCGGGCAGACAGCGCTGCCGGGACCGGGCTCCTCCCGCGGCCTAGGAGAGAAGGACGCCGAGACGGCGCTGTCACCGCGCTGCAGAGGCCCTGATCCCCCTCCGTGGCTCCCCCCGTCCCCGCCGCCCCCGGCCCGCGCAAACCGTCCCCGCCGCCACCCCCTCCCCGGCTCCTACGGAGCGCTGGGGCAGCTCACCAGCCAGCCCGCCAGCCAGGCCGCTCCCGCCAGCCCCTCAGGTCTGCGGACCCCCGGGCCCCCCCACCGCCGCCGCGCACCCGCACACGGCCCGGCCCCGCCGAACCGGCGCCCGCGGCCGCTGCGACACCTCTCCTCAGCGCCCGGCGCGCGCGGCCCCGCCCCGCCGCCTCTCATTGGTCGCAGCGGCGCAGGCCGCTCCCGGACAGGCCCGGCCTCCCTCAGTCCCGCCAATCCACGCGCCGCACCCTCTCCGCCCCGCCCACCACCGGCCCTCCGGCCCCTCTTCGAGAGGATCCGGATTATTCCCGCCTCCTCCTCCCTACCGCCCCTGCTCTCATCATTGGGCAGCGGCGCTGCCCCTCCGACCGGACAGAGGTGCTGATTGGCTCGCGGTGCCGATGGGCTAATAACATCACGCTCCAGCCACGGGAAGGGGCGGGCTCTGGGGAGCGGAGCCAGGACTGCCATTGGCTGTGTTGAGGCCACGCCCTGGGGGTCGGAGGTGAGCGGAGCGGTCACCTAGCAACGGCGGGACGCGGGCGGAGGGCGGGAGCCCGCCCAGGCCCACCCTGAGAGGAGCCCCGGGCCGGGCCGCCCGCTGCCCCCTGCCTCGCCCCGAGGAGGTGCTCCCGGTCCCAGGCCCCGGTGCGGGGCGTAGGTGGCTGCAGGGAAGAGGGGGGGCGCTGAGGAGGGGCGGCCCGGCCCCAAGAGGCAGCAGGTACAGCAAGAGCCACCAAGGGCCGAGGGCCCTCCATCAGCTGAACGCAACGCTCCCGAGAGCCCAGGATTACATCCATCTCTGATGAGGTGAGCATTCTCAAGCGGGAAGCGAGGGGCCCGGTGTGTGATGAATAAATTTGTGTGTTGGTCCAGGCTGAGCATCTCTCTCTCTCGGCAGCCCACTGCGCAGAGCGCCCAACCCTGCCTGATAAATCCACCAGGCTCTGATTGATTCTGCCACCAGCAGGACTCCTGACAGGGTTATGAATGGGCAGGTAAGGCCTCTGGAGCATCTCTCTCTCTACCAGAGCAGAGGTGTCCAGTCTTAAATTACCAACACCTTTGCAAAGAAGCCTTTCTTCTGCCCACCAGATGCCTTGCCATGCCCTCCCCTTTTCAGTGGTATTTCTTCCCTAGGTGTCATCCTCCTGGGCTGGATTTACAAAGAGGACAATGTGATGAGAGATCTCAAAAAAGAGCTTGCAAAAACTGGCCAAAAGACTTAAAGATCTGCAGACCAAGCGGGCATCGGTGAAAGACCAGAAGCGGGAGCTGCGGGCTACCTAAACGAGTGTGTTGAGCTACAGCAGGTCACTCGGTACCTAAAGATGCAATACAATACACTTGTATTGGAGCACTGAGAATCAGCACTAGCTCGCAGAAAAAGTACTGCAGGAGACGACTAAACCTGCCATAGTGCCGTCAGGTCAGGCTGCTGCCTGCTACAGGTTCCTGTCAGCTGCTGGCGGGACACATGCTGGTTTTTGGAGTGTACCCACTCCATCACAATGCTCCACTGATTTCAGTGGGAAGCAGCCCTGTTGGCAACGCAATTCCAACCAACAAGCAAGCAGCTTACTCAAAGAACCACCTTTTCTCCCCATCCACTGACTTAACTCTAAAACCACCTCTGCAAAGCACTGTGCCAGTCTGGAGGCACTGCATGCCAGGCAGAACACAGAACAGTGAGGCTACCACAGATTGGGCGAGGCATGTGTTGATAAAGAAGGGAGCTGGTTTGGGCTAAGCAGAGCAAACGTAATTACTGCCCACACATAAACCCATCTTTTATAGTTTGTGGCACCTAGGGCTGGGTGCAGCCAATTTTGGAAGGTAACAGTTCACAGATTGGCTAGTACTTTGCTGAGAGACACAAGACAAAGAGTCAGAGTTGAGTCAAAGGTGGGGTGATTTATCGCAGTGCTCAGCAGATGGAAAAATGAGAAATGAGCAGCAGGCAGGAAACCCAGCTGTGCTTCAGGCCTCGTTATCAACAAATCTCACCTGAGCTGAGCATCAGTGATGCTGAACAGGGTGAATCTGGAGCTAAGAAACAACTGAACATTTCCCCCACCTCATTTTATTCAGACTTGGTGTTTGCTCCACACAAGCACCAGCCTCCTGCAGGCAGGGCAGCCCACAGCACTAACAGAGCATCTTTTGCTTTTGTGTGGGCTGCACAGGTCTGGTAAAACAAAGAGGCCAGGGCAGTAGTAAGGCATCAAACTGAGTGAAAACCACAGTACAAAATCCAGGTAACCCATTTATACGCACTTATATTTTAACTGACATAGTCCTTGTGGTGTAAATAGTGAGGAAGAGCCAGTTCTGACCTCCTGATGGCCTGGGAGCCCTCCATGACAACGTGGGCCAGGAAAGCATGTGGCTGATGTGCTGGGCTTTAGCTTCCCCTGTTGATTCCTTGGAGCCTGAACACTGCAGTGGGGGTAAACAGGCTACCCCTGGCCATACCAGCCACTGTCAACTTGTTTTTCAGAGAAAAATATCTTCATTTTAAGAGGCTCCATCTTTCAAGTACTCCAGCACTCCAGTGTGTGTCCTGCTTTCGGATTCAGCAGTTTTCCGCTGCCTAGATTTTGGGGCAGTTACCCTAGTTTGCTGATGACTTGCCTCACTGGATCCGATTCATCCACCTGCTGCTAGGGAACGGGGCTTTCGCTTTTGTGTCAATCCTTAACCCTCTTGTCTCCATCTAGTGTCCAAATTACACTTCGGTTTCTCTGCCAGCCCTCCTGAGACCTGCGGGCTTTTAACAGCTTGGCACGTCACTGTACCAACATCCAGGTGAACAGGCTCAGATTCACATCAGCATCCGCAGCACCTCCTCTGAGAAGGCCCTGATTGCTTTCACATCTCTACAGTTTTCACCCAAGCGGAGAAGAGCTGCTGGACTGCCGCAATGCAAAGTGTAGGGAGAGACCTGAAAGCTACTCCAAAGGATCCTCACCTTCCCAGGTTTTTGATGACGTCGTTATTCTTCCTTCCTATCTGCCAGGGTGGCTGGAGTACTGAGCCCCAGAAATGCTGGCTCCTCAAACCTTCCTCCTCTATGTGGCTCTCCAGTGCAGTGGGCAAGGAATAAATCACTGCCCAATGCCACCAAGACTATCCATCCTCAGCCTTCTGCAGGTGGACATGGCCTGATTCTTCCCACACAGCCAACAGCTCACAGCATTAGCTGGGTCACAGTACTACTGATAGAACCTGCTTTTCAGCAAAGCTCTTGGCTCAGGCTCAGCCCCATCCAAACCACACAAGTGTGGCATTTTCTTCAGCATGGTGGCAAAGCAGGCTCTGACCTGTATGTGCCTTACTCAGAGGCCCCGTCAGAGGATGGAGGCTGTCTGCAAGGTAGGGAAGCTGGGGAGGGGGGCAGCTTCAAAGGGTCATGAAGGTCTTTGGACCTGGCACCTCTTAAAAAGTCCCGTTCAGGCACATTTCCTTTTTTTTGGTCCCTTTGGGAAGGCTCAGCTCAGCAGCCACGAACTCAGTTCAGCAGCTCAGTTCTACATGGATTTGAGATACGTAAAAGGATACCTCTGTAGGGATGTGCAGGGAGAACCTGCTGAAGGCCCTCAAGCTTGCAGTGACTGGCATCTGCTGTCTTGCCAGGCTGAGCGAGAGGCACTTCATGCTGTCTGCACAAAGGAAAAAGCTTGGCCCCAAAGGAGAAACACACTGTGCTTACCTACTGTTCCTGGACTGAGGAGTGCTGAATGCAGCAGGAGAACGAGCGGGATGTGAGGGAGACGGCCATGACCTGTGCTGCCACCCGCATCCAGAAAAGCTGCTTGTTCCAGACATTCCTCATGTCGAACACAAAGAAAAAGGGAGGCAAGAAGGCCAAGAAATAAGCACAAAATCCATCCTGTCCTCCATTTTTCCTCCCAGCAAGGCTGCTTGCTCCCCTGGGGCTCAGCTCTCCCAGATTACAAGCATTAACTGAGATAGCACTTGCACTAAGGCCCGAGCCTGCCAGGGCTGGCTGTCAGGGACAGAAGACATTAGAGCAGTGGCACGGCAACATGCCTCACCGTTTTAGGTTGAGCTCTGTTCTTTCAAAAGCAAGAATAACCTTTCTTGCCAACAGGACTGGACCAGAAGTGCAGGCTCCTGGCTGGCCTTCCTAGCTTCAGTGCCCTCGATGTTGCTGGAGTGGGTCAAGGCTCAATCCTCCTGCTGCTCAAGGTGACAATAAAATAATTTCTGGGGGCAGAAAGATGCCCTTAACCTGGCTTTGTTTGTCCTTGGGTGAATTTGAGAAAAATATTTCCCTTTGTGTGGAAGGGAGTTAGCAAACTCCCAGCAACTCCCCTGTGTTCCCTGACCTCAGTGGCTCATCACTACAGCCTCCCTTCCCAGGGAGCAGTGACACTGGCTGCAAACCCCAGATCACCCGGCCCATTCCTTTGTCTGTCTCCCTACCTGTATTCCTATAGGCCAAGTTGCTCCTTCCCACCTCAGGAATGGAAAAATTGAGGAACTGCTTTGCTCAGACAGCCTTTAGAGATGCTAGCTGTGCCCAGATCGCACAGCAGCACCCCACGGACCAAACATGAGGCCCCAGCAGATTTGCTTTGGACCATTTATTTGGTGACGAGCATGGCCTTGCTGTGAGAGCACCTCAACCCTCCATACAAACCATAGGATTACATGTCCACTCCGCAGGTCCTCACCACCAGAAGCTGCTGAAATCTCTGCGGCAGATCCTTCTCTGTCACAAACCCCATCCAGCTTGGGGACATCCCACCACCAGCAAGATGCAGGGCAGTACCATTCGTCACCTCTGTGCTTATCCTCCCTTCTCCTTCCTTGCCAAAGGAGACCATTAAACCATGGATGAAACGGAGCAAAGCCAGCAGACAGCCACCGAGACGGTCAGGGCTGGAGCACACATCCTGTGCGCAGGGGCTGAGAGAACGGGTCTCGCTCAGCCTGGAGAAGGGATGGTTTCAGGGGGGGCCCGGAGCAGCCTCCCAAGACCTGCAAAGAGGAGGTGACTATGAGGATTGAGCCAAGCATTGTGCTCAGGTGCAGAGCAGGATGAGAGGACTGAAACTGAAAGGCTCTGATGGGATATAAAGGGAAACTTTTCACCCTGAGGACACTCAAACAGTTGGAGCACGTGCCAGAGAGGCTGCATGGCCTCTGTCCCCAAGGGTTTCCACCACGTGACTGGGAAAGCCCTGAGCAGCCTTGCCTGAGCCTACAGCTCACCTGCCTCGAGCAGGAGCTCGGACTAGAGATCTCCTGCAGTCCTGTCAAGCAAGAGCCACCCTGTGATTGTACGCGGCAGGCAGGAGTCAGCAGGACTCCTCTCCCCAGAAGCGATCAACTGAGGTCCCCGTCAGGATCCTCAGACCTTAACTGCCCTGGTCAGCCTCGCCTGGGACCCCCAACCTGGCAGCACCCTCTGCTCGCTGGTGTGGGAGCTCCAGTTGAGCTCCGGCCCTGCCTGACCCCGCCGAGCTGTAGGTGTACCTGTGCCTGGTCCTTCTCCCAGACAGGCCCTGGACCCCCGCTGTAGGCAGTCCTCCTTCCTGCTGTTCTGGCTTCCCAGCTGGAGCTCCTGGACGGGAGGAACCCAACTTGTTGCTTCATCTGGCAACCACCACTCAGTCAACAGAAGCTGCTGTTACCACCAGGGCTGCCCCGCTCTGGTGCTGCAGGGTTGAGCCTTGCACGGGGAGGTCACTGGCTCGTCCTCCAGCACAGAGCAGCCTCGTCCTTCGTTTCCAGCCATGGAAAGGCCCGGGGTCCTCACGGACTTGGGATGTCTCGGGTAGGCTAAGGCTGTACTTATGCCCAGAGGGACATCTGGCTTCACTTCCAGGGAGGCCTGGGTTTGCAGCCACCCGCTGCCTTGGAGCTGCTGGCCAGAGAGGGTCCAGACACGCTTTTTGACCGACCCCTCATCAGAGGGCCTGGGGGGGTCACGGGGGCTGTCGCGGGGCTCTGTTTTCTACACTTTTCTGTCTTGAGGTTGTCTGAAGCCAGGTGGAGCCCGTCGGAGGGGGTGCTCAGCCAGCAGAGAGACTGGGCACGGCCTCTGCCGGGAGCACCCCGGCCTGCGGAGCAAGAATTGCTCTCGGGCCGCTTCCAGCCGCAGGACTTGCCCGTTGGGCCCGTCTCGAAGCCTGCTGTCGGCGGAGAGGCAGGAGCCGGCGGGTGGGCGGCTCTCAGGGGGGTCCCCCGGGAGCGGGCGGCCAGGCCGGGCTGGCTCTGGGGGGCGGGCGGAGGGCTCCAGAGCAGCGGATGGAGCTTGGCCACGTCTGCTTCCCTCAGCCGCGGCGACCGGGCACCGAAGAGGGACTCGTCGCAGAAGGACGGCGTGTGGCTCCGGGGCCTGCACGGGGCAGCAAGCAGAGAAAGCCGCGCGGTTACCGGAGCGGGCAACGGCAGCCCCGCGGCTCCCGGCGGGACGCTGAGCTGCGCCCCGGGCCCTGCCGAGGGCCACCCGGGGCCAGCCCAGCGCCGCCCCGCTCGCCCGCGCCGGGGGAACCGAGGGGCCGGGCCGCCGCGCCCCCCGCCCCGCTGCCGCTCCCCCGGGGGCACCGACGCGGAGCGAGCCCCCAGACGGCGGGACAGCGGGCCGGGCGGGGCCGGCGGGAGCGCTCGGTGCCGCCGCTCACCTGCACCTGCTCCTCGGCCGGGGGCCGCCGCGGGCCGCCCAGGGAGGCGCGAAGCCGGGCGGCGGCGGGCGGGCCCCCGCGGGGCTGCCGAACAGCGACTCGTCCACGAAGGACGCCCGTGCCCGGCGGAGGCCCCGCGGGGGCTGCCGAGCGGCTGCGGGAGCGGCGTCACCCATCCCCGCCACCCGCGTGGCCCCGCGCTGCCCGGGGCGGGGAGGCCCCGGCCCCGCCCCTTCCGGTCCCGCCCGCGCCGCGTGCTTCCGCCGCCGCCATGGCGCCGCCGCGCGCCCGCCGCCAGCCCCAGGGAGCGCCGGTACGGAGGGGGCCGGGGGAGGGTCTCGGTGCGCTCGGTGCCCCCGTGCCGGTGTCCTTTGTGCTGGTGCGCCCAGTCTTCGTGTGCCGGTGTCCTCGGTACCGGCGCCCCCGTGCCTGGCGCCGGCATGTCCGGTGCCCCCCGTGCCGGTGTCCTCGGTACCGGTGTGCCCAGTCCCCATGTGCCAGTGTTCTCGGTACCGGTGCGCCCAGTTCCCATGTGCTGGTGTCCTCGGTACCGCTGCTCCCGGTCCCGTGTGTCGTGTCCCCAGTGCGCCCGGTGCTGATGTCCCCTGTGCCCCGGTACTGGTGTTCCCGGTCCCCGTGTGCCGGTGTCCCCTGTGCCCGGTATCCTTGGTATGTGCCTGTATCCCCCGTACCAGCATCCCCAGTCTGTGTGCTTCTGTGCCTGGTATCAGTGACTGGTCCCATGTGCCAGTGTCCCCGGTACTGGTGTCACTAGTCCCTGTGTGCCACTGTCCCCAAAGCCAGTGTGCCCAGTGCCACCGGGCGTCCCCAGTGCCAGTGGGCCAGTGCTGGTGTCCGCAGTGCCACCGGGAGTCCCCAGCGCTGGTGCCCTGCCTGCCGGTCCGGCAGTGCAGAGCCGCGGGATGCCCATCACCGCAGCCATGTCCCCCTGCTGTCCCCAGGTCCCCACGGCCCCGCTGCCCGCCTTCCCTGCCGCCAAGGAGGACGAGGACGATGGCGCCGACGCCGAGCCAGACACGCGGGCCATGGTGCGGGCCCAGAACCAGAAGAAGAAGAAATCCGGGGGCTTCCAGTCCATGGGTGCGTGCAGGGAGGGGACAGCTGCCCCTGGGATGGGGACCATCCCCTCCTGCCCACGCCCCCTCACCTGTCCCCATCCCCACAGGCCTCAGCTACCCCGTCTTCAAGGGCATCATGAAGAAGGGCTACAAGGTGCCCACCCCCATCCAGAGGAAGGTGAGCGTGGGGAGTGGGGGGTCCCCGCCCCAGGGCAGTGGTGGCAGGACTGTGACGGTGACAATGATGTCTCACAGAGCATCCCCGCCATCCTGCGCGGCCGGGACGTGGTGGCGATGGCGCGGACGGGCAGCGGGAAGACAGCCTGCTTCCTCATCCCCATGTTCGAGCGGCTGAAGGGGCCCAGCCAGGCCGGGGCGCGTGCCCTCATCCTCTCACCCACCCGTGAGCTGGCCCTGCAGACCCTGAAGTTCACCAAGGAGGTACAGGGGACAACGCGGGTGGTTGGGGACAATGGGGACAGTGGGGGCAAGGAGTTTGCTTTTACCCCCCCTGCCAACATGGTTCTTTCTCACCCCACAGCTGGGCAAGTTCACAGGCTTGAAGACAGCCCTGATCCTGGGAGGAGACAAGTAAGCGGTCCCCGCTTCCCTAAAGCCTCCCCAAAAGCTGGCGAGGGGCTGAGCTGCCACCTGCTGCCTGGCGCCGCCCCAGCCTCTCCCCGCTCTCGCAGGATGGAGGACCAGTTTGCCGCCCTGCACGAGAACCCTGACATGTGAGTGGGGGCGTGAGGAGGGGACCTGGTGGGGAAGTGGCCCCCGAGAGCCACCCACCATCGGGGGACACCACTGGTGGACACATCCTGGTGTTCTCTTGGAGCGTCTTCCTGTGCTCCACATGGGGAACAAGGGGGTCTCCATCGGATCTTCTTTGAGTCGGATTTGGGGCCTGCACCCCAGATGGTGTGGGGACGCTGTGTCCCCCCCCACCTGGTCCCGTCACTAGCTCTGTCCCTACAGAATCATTGCCACCCCTGGACGCCTGGTGCACGTGGCGGTGGAGATGAAACTGAAGCTGCACACCGTGGAGTACGTGGTGTTCGACGAGGCCGACAGGTCAGCGGGGCGCAGGGGGGTCCCCGGGGCTGGCAGTGTCCCTGCAAGTGGGGTGAGTGATGGTGGGAGAGAGGCGCCCTGGGGGGTGGCAGGCACTCCCATATCCCCTGTCCCCTCCCCTGCAGGCTGTTCGAGATGGGCTTTGCCGAGCAGCTCCAGGAGATCATCGCCCGGCTCCCTGACTGCCACCAGACCGTCCTCTTCTCCGCCACGCTGCCCAAGCTGCTCGTTGAGTTTGCCCGGGCTGGTAAGGACCAAGGGACAGATGGTGGCCAGGGGGGACTGGACCAGAGAAGAGCCTGGGGACAGGGACGTGGCACCTTCCCGCAGCTGCTGGGCCCGGGCCTGGCAAACCCAGGCTGGATTAATGCTGGGCCAAGGGGGCAAGGGCAACTCCAAGCCATGGGTGGGGCGGGTCCCAGTAGCGCATCCACGTGCAGCCCATGTCCTGCATGTCACCGCATCCCACAGGTCTCACCGAGCCCATGCTGATCCGTCTGGATGTGGAGTCCAAGCTCAGTGAGCAGCTCAAGGTGAGAGGGGCCAGGGGGGCTCAAGACGGGCTTTGTGTCCCCCGCCCCCTGCAAGCCACCCTGCAGTGGCTCCAGGCTCGTGAGGAGGGGACAAGGGGTGGCAGTGCCTGGCATGGTGATGCCGAGGGGCTGAGCTCTGCCCTCCCTTTGCAGCTGGCTTTCTTCCACGTGCGTGGGGACGACAAACCAGCCGTGCTGCTCCACCTGCTCCGGAGCGTGGTGAAGCCCCAGGACCAAACAGTCGTCTTTGTGGCTACCAAGCACCACACAGAGTATCTCAAGGAGGCAAGTGGCATTTGGGGGTGCCCAGCGTGTACCCCTGTGAAAGGGCAGGCTGAGGGGGGTGCCTAGGACCCCTTTCCAGACCCATGTGGTGCCTGTGTCTGTGAGCATGTCCCTGCTGGAGTCTCTGCCTCCGTTTCGCTGGATTGAAGGAGAAATCCCGGCATATGTGGTCATGGAGGTGCTGCATCCACCTGCCCCTTGAAGAGAGGCGGGAGCACAGTGGGATTTGGGGGTCTGGATGGACACCCTGGGGTCTTGGGGCCCTGGGAGCTGAGGGTGCATGTCCAGGGAGGATCTGATGTCTCTTCCCTCCTCCCCAGCTGCTGACGGCCCAGGGCATCCGCTGCACACACATCTACAGCTCGCTGGACCAGACCGCCCGTAAGATCAACATCGCCAAGTTCGCCCAGGGCAAGTGCCCGGTGCTGCTGGTCACCGACTTGGCCGCCCGTGGGCTCGACATCCCCATGCTGGACAACGTGATCAACTACAGCTTCCCTGCCAAGGCCAAGCTGTTCCTGCATCGCGTCGGTGGGTGCCAGTGCCCTGCGCAGGGGCCCTTGCAACCTGGCGGTCCCTCAGGGTGACAGGGAGAGTGTGAGTGGGCTGTCCTTTGTCCCCTGCCTTTCCCATCCCTGTGGTCTGCTGGATTGGCACCGATGCCCCTGGCTTGGTGGTGATACTTTTGGGGCAGGACGTCGCTCTGTTTTGATCTCAGGAGACAGGCTGGGGACAAAGTAGTGTCAGGACTGTCCCTGATCTCCCAGCTGGACTGCGGGGAGCCTT
This sequence comes from Falco naumanni, assembly GCF_017639655.2. NCBI lineage: Eukaryota > Metazoa > Chordata > Aves > Falconiformes > Falconidae > Falco > Falco naumanni. The sequence continues at coordinate 90,686,751 of NC_054054.1, read as the reverse complement.
GGGGGCAGGGCTGGTGCCTTCTCTTTAGGGAGGTGCCATGGTGGGCTCCCCTTTGCCCCCTTCCCTGGCCACCCACAGCCCCTTGGCACCATGCCCACCTGGTCAGTGTCACGTGTGTGGGCTCCCAGGGGCACCAGTGGGTACCTGCCCGGGTGGGGGCAGGCTGGGCTGGCACTGGGGTGATTTCCCACTCTCCTCCTCTCCTTGCCAGGTCGCGTGGCCCGAGCTGGCCGGAGCGGCACTGCCTACTCGCTGGTGGCTCCCGATGAGATGCCCTACGTCTTTGACCTCCACCTCTTCCTGGGGCGCCCGCTCGTCCTGGCTGGCACTCAGGAGATGCCCGCTGGTAAGGCAGGCCTGGTGGAAGGCGGTAGGGTGGCTGCATGTCCAAGCTGGGACACTGGCTACATGGCCACTTGGTTTTACCCTTGGCTAAGTGCTGGAATTCGTGGTCTTGTGGTTGGCATTTGCCCAGAGGGGCAATATGCCCTCGTTACTGGGGTGCAGCTGGGGAAAATGGGGTGCTGGGGGCTCTGACAGCCCATGCATTGGGGATGCTGATGTTACACCACCAAGCTCCCCGTGGCTGTTAGCTCTGCCCTGTGACATCCTGGATTGCTGCCACGATCCCAGAGTGGATGCCAGTGGGGTGACACAGTGTCTCCCGGACTGCAGATGCTGGCGGGGTCCTGGGCCGTGTCCCCCAGAGCCTGGTGGACGATGAGGAGTGCCTGCTGCTGACGGACCATGAGGGCTCGCTGGAGCTGCGGAGCCTGCGTCGTGTCGCCGACAATGCCCACAAGCAGTACCTGCGGTCCCGGCCCGGCCCCTCGCCCGAGTCCATCAAGAGGGCGAAGGACCTGGATGTGTCCCAGCTGGGCATGCACCCGCTCTTCAGTGAGTGCCTCGGGGACACCGAGGAGGGGGAGCCCATTCCTCTCGCCAAGGAGCTAATCTGTACCCCTCTCCGTGCCCGCGTTCCCCAGGCGCTCGCTTTGAAGACACCGAGCTGGAGAGGCTGAAGTTCGTGGACAGCATTAAAACCTACAAGTCCAAGGCGGTGAGTTGAGACCCCTCCTCAAGCACGAGGCACCTGGGGTGGGGTGGGAGGGAAGGTCCGTGTGGCCGGCCATGCAGCTCACCACGGCTCGCAGACTATCTTTGAGATCAATGCCACGTCCCGGACGCTGGCCAGCACCGTGATGCGGTCGAAGCGGCGCCATGACCATGCCCTCATCGAGAAGTACCAGCGTGGGCAGCAGGAGAAACGGGCAGCAGCTCTCAAAGGGCAGGGGCTGTGCCCAGCCCCCCCCAGGCCCGAGGAGGGAGAAGGAGAAGGAGAGGAGGAAGACCTTCAGGTAACGGGGCAGGGATGGGGGGGTTGCTGTGGACACAGCAGCTGCTGCAAGGCCATCTCAGCTGGGTACCGGCAGCACCGGGGCCCCCAAGCTGTGCCAGAGCTTGTGGCTGCTGCAGTGACTTGCAGGGCTGGTGGGGGGACACATGGCTCCCGCAACCCCTCCGCTGTCCCCTTCCAGGACGTGTTCTCCACCGTGGTGGGCCAAAAGCGAAAACGGGGCCGAGGGGGAGGAGACAGCCCCAGGAAAAAGGCACAGCAGACGGCGCAGCGGGACGAGGACTTCTACATCCCCTACCGGCCCAAGGACTTTGAGAGCGAGAGGGGGTGAGTCTGGGAGGGCTCCTGCCGCTGTCCCGGCCCGGCCCGCGCGGGGGGCTGCTCTCATTGCCTGCCCTTTGCAGGCTGAGTGTGGGCGCTGAGGGCAGCCCCTTTGAGCAGCAGGCAGCTGGAGCCGTCCTGGATCTCATGGGTGACGAAAACCACAACCTCAACAAGAGCAAGCAGCTGCTGAAGTGGTGAGTAGAGCCTGCCCATTGGCTGCAGGGGGGAATTGGGGCTGGGGGTCCCACCACCCTCCCCTCTCTCACAGGGACCGCAAGAAGAAGCGGTTCATCGGACAGACGGGCCAGGAGGACAAGAAGAAGGTGCGGACGGAGAGTGGGCGCTACATCAGCAGCTCCTACAAGAACAACCTGTATCCTGCCTGCGGGTGCTGCTCCCTGCCTGTGCTGTGGCAAGGGCTGTGGGGGAGGGGGAGCGGGGCTGGACGTGTGCCCTCTCCCGGAGATCCCTGCCAGGGCAGTGGCCTGGGGAGGGCGGCTGGTCAGACACCGCGGTGGGTTGAGCGATGGGGAGCTGGGTGATGGGGAGTCACCACGCATTCCCTTAACCCACCCCGGCCCAGCTATGAAAAGTGGAAGCAGAAGTACAAGGTTGACGAGCGGGACGAGGATGAGGAAGATGGCCGTGGCAGGGAGCAGTTCAGAGGGAAGCACGGGCGTGGGCACGGTGAGTACCTGGATTGAGCAACAGAGCCCCACAGCATCCCACCACCCCCCCACTCTGGCCTCTGGCCTGACCTTGGCTGTGTCGTCCCCTGCAGGGTCCGGGCAGCCCCCAGCCCCCAGGGTGCGCTCGGAGCTGAAGAACAAGCAGCAGATCCTGAAGCAGCGCAAGAAGGCGGCCAAGCACCGCTTCCTGCAGAGCGGGGGGCTGAAGCGCCTGAAGGCCCGGAACCGGCAGCGGGTGCAGGAGCTGCGGCAGATGGCCTTCGGGCGCCGGGTGGGAGCCGCCAAGAAGGGCAAGCTGCGGAAGAGGGTGTAGGGGAGGGGGCCGTGGCCCAGCAGCTTGCCCCACACCGGGGTGGGGTGTCGGGGAAGGAGACATGAAATATTTGGCTGGTTTTGCATCCCGACTCCTCTTTGTCCTTGCTGCAAGTGGCGTGCCTGGGGTAATTCCTCCCCCTTGGGCCACCCCCACACACGGTCCGAGAACAGGCAGGTGCTGCGGGTTCACAGCTGGGGTTTATTTCATCCCTGTTGCCTCTCACCGTGGGGGTTCCCAGACTTGTCCAGGAGCGACCTCCGACCCTGGGGGGTGCTACGAGTCCTGTGGCAGCCCAGGGCAGGCTCTCCCCAGCCCTGGGAGCGGGCAGTCGTCCCCAGGGGCTGTTCCTGGCTTGGGGGCACCCTGGCAGCCTTGTCACACAGCTAGGGCATGCGGGGGGCTGCAGGCAAGTGGGGACGTGGCGCCGGCTGCCCAGGGTGCAGCTCGGCACAGATGGCGGCCAGGTCCTGCATGCAGAGCAGCACCTGCAGAGATGGGAGCCTGATGCCACTCACAGCCACCCGGGGATGTGAGTGTCCCCTTGTGTCCCCCAGCCCCGCTGCCCAGGGAAGGGGGCTGTGCTGACCATGTCCAGCTGGGCCTCGGTGTCCTCCAGGGCCACATCCGTGCCGACGCTGAGCCGTGCGGTGGCGAGCTGGAAGAGGTGCAGCACTGCCAGCTTGACTTGCCCCAGCAGCAGGGTCTTCTGGGCGGCCGTGCTCTGGATGTGGGCCCAGCAGGACTCCTGGGAGACAGTGGCAGAGAGCCCTAGCCCCATCCCTGCCCCACCTCAGCCACTGCCCCATGTCCCCTGCACATCCCCCGGCTGGGACAGGGGGACCCAGGGGTCCCAGCTGCGTATCCCCCCATGCACAGTTGCTGACGATGCTCTCTGAGCCCATGGGGACCCCCAGCTCAGCCCAGGGGTCACAGCCCAGCTTCCCGCTGCCACCGCGATGGGCATCTCCCCTCTGCAGCACGCTCGGGGCCCGTACTGCTGCCCCTCTCCCTGGGGTGGTCCTTGGGCACCCCACATCCCCCCTTACCCCCTGGAGCACGTCTCTGTGGGCAGCCTCCAGGCGTGCGCGGAGCTGGGCCAGCTCACTGTTGGTGCAGAGGAGCTTGCTGCTGGCCTCCTCGCGGTACCGCCGGAGCTGTGCCCGGTGCTGGGCCAGCTGCTCCCACCCGGCTCCTGCCCGTTGTGCCAGGGCTGCCCGCACCCCCGCCAGCGCCCCGAAATGGGCCAGCATGTCTGGGACGTCCTGGAACTGGGCAATGGGAGGGGGCTGAGCGGCTGCGGAGGTAGGGGGGCTGCTCTGGACAGGGCTGAACCCCCCACAAGGGGCTCGGGGACATGCAGGGTGACACCACAGGGACCCCTGCACCCACCTGCCCCACGGAGGGCAGCACGCCCTGCAGATATTCACCGAAGCCGCGGAGGCTCCGCAGGCGCTGGGCCAGGCGCTCCCTGCGCCGCAGCAGCCCCTCAAGCTCCCGGCGCAGGCGGGTGGCCTTGGCACCCTGCCCCGCCGCCTGCGCCCGCTCCTCATCTGCCCGCCACAGCAACCGCTCCTGCCTCGCTGCCGAAGCCTGCGGTGCGGGGACAGGGTCAGCGGGGCCCCCACGGCCAGCCCAGCCCCGGCCCCTACCCTGGCACCTTGAGGACTTCGTCGAATTCAAGGACGACATCCCGGAACTGCTCTTCCCTCTGGCTCAGCTGCTGCCGGCGCTGCGCCAGGCGCTCCATTCTCTGCTGAAAGGCCTGTGGGACTGCCAGGCGCTGAGAGCATCGCCCCATGCCGGTGCACCCAAGGCAGGATGGGTGCCAGCCTGCGAACGGCCAGGCTGCAGCCCCCAGGGAGGGGGCACGCGGAGGGGCTGGGGGCCGCCCTTACCTCCCGCTGGCTCTGCAGTGCCCGCTCCACCTCTGCCACCTCCCGCCTCTTCAGCAGCAAGCGTGTGGAGGGCAGCAGCGTGGCACCATCCCACGCTGGCACCATCCTGCCACAGGTTGCACGGAGCTCACCGTGGTCCGGTGGGGAGCGCCCAGGTGGAAGCACCCGCTGCTGTGGCATGACCAGGACCCCCCAGGGACCACCGCTGCTTGCCAGGGCTCGGCACGGGAGCCTCGCCCACTCTCCCACGCACGCAGGGGTTGTCAGTGACCAGCCAGGGCTATCCCTACTCGCACTCAGGTTACCGACCCCCGCCTTGCTGCTGACCATCCCTCCTGCTTCAGCCTCCCCCCCACTGCGAGACCCCCAGTGCCACCGCAGTGTCCCAGGGAAGGTCAAGTCACGGCACAACCTCAGCTTTCTGATTAGACCCCAGGGAATCCCCCTGCCTCCCCCGAGCCTGCAGCTGGGCAACAGGCTCTGCAGCTCCCCGTTCCCAAGGGTGGCAGCGGGAGCTCCTGGTGGGGGGACCCACGTGGAAGCCACCTGGGAGCGCGCTGGGCAGCACGTGGGCACCCCAAGTGTGCTGGACCTCTGGATGGGGTGCGGGTGGAGATGGAGCCCCAACACTTACCAGGGTGCCCTCCCTTCCCTGGGTGCCACAGCTGGGGACACACCACAGCCCCCCTGCCTGGGGTCCCAGCCCCCAGCCAGTGACACCCCCCCCCGGCAGTGGCACCCTGGGGACCCAGCGATGGGAATGTGAACCAGTGGGGACAGGGTGAGCTGGCCCCTTGCCAAGCCCTCGCTCGCCTCCAGCACCTGCCACGGGAGCCGGGTGGGCAGCTGCCTGTCCCGCGGGGGACACGGAGGGATCTCACTCACGGCAGCCGCAGCTGACCCCGGACAGCCACACGCACGTCGTCCTCCGTGTCGCAGGCCGTCTCGCCTGGCGCCTGCTGCTCGCCGAGCGGCCGGCCCCAGGAGCTGGAACACGGGGCAGCCGAGATGGCGGCGGCACAACGCCGTTGCCAGGAGCAGCCGGAGGTTCCCGAAGCTCCCTGGGATTTTCCGGGCACCGCTCCGAGCATGCGAGCGCGCGAGGGTGGGGAGCTGGGCGCAGGGCCCGCACCAAGGCTGCTCACAGCCAGCCCGCGGGTGGGTCCCACCGGCAGCTGCGCTCCAGCCCCCCCAGCCCGCGGACCCTGCTCCAGCCCCTCCGAACCCCCCGCTCGGGCTCCACGCCTCTTCAGGGACCCCCGTGCACAACCGGCCCCAACCACCGTCCCACCAAGCGCTCGGGTCGCCCCTTCCCGCGCCTCCTCGGCTCTCCTCCACCTCGCGCTGCTGCTACCCGCAGCGCAGGGCCGGCTCAGACCCTGCCACTCCGCCCGCGGTGCCGGGAGGGCCTCCTTTCCCCTCCGCGTGCTGCCAGGTCCCCTTTGCGCCCCCCATGTGTGTGGCCACGTCCCCCGGGACCCTCCACACACACTCAGATCCCCTGTGTGCGCTCACTCCTCCATCACCCTCTACGAACTCTCTCATCCCACCCCCCACCGCCCACAGCCGATCCCTGTCCTCCTCTGGCCGAGCCCCACACTCGCCTCCAGCCTCACCACACCACAAGGTACAGATTAACTCCCAACTCAGACACGGAGCGGTATTTCAGAAGGACTAGGAGAAAAAATATTTATAACGAAAACAATTAAGCCTGCCTAGTTAGCATCACCCATGTCCTGCATGTGCTCCAGTTGTCTCTTCCATTATTCCAGGACCTCCCCGGCCCCGCGGCAATCTTCTCCATCACGCTCCCCGCAACCCCAGCAGCGCTCGTGGTGACTGAGCCAGAACCCCATACTGGTATTCCAGTCTGTCACAGGCATCAAAGCAGGCTACTGGGACCCACCTCCCAAGCTCTGCCTGCGCTGGGCATAACCCTGTTTAAAAGGACACCTGAGACAAAGAGGAACATGAAAAGAGGAGAGAAGAAATGGAGAAATGTGGCTGGGGAAGGGCAGGATGAAAGCTGGGGGAGAGTGGAGAAAGAAGAGGGGATCTCTGACCGAACCAGCCCGCCGCAGGACGCTACGGGCCCGCGCCCGGCCCCGCTGCAGTGAGGACGGGCTCGATGCTGGCGCCCAGCCGGGTGCTGTGTGCTTCTGCAAGGGATGGAACCACAAGCCTCACATCTCCTCTCCCCTCGCTTCCTGCGGAGGCACCTTGCTGTGCTGCTCGCCATCGTCACCTACGCGGGGCACAGAGCAGCGGCACCTCAGCAAAAGCCGACAAGCCAGACAACAGGAATTCTTCCTGCCCCAGCAGCCGCTCCTGGAAGACCTGCAGCTTGGCAGGAGAGCAGGCGGCTCCCACCCCAGAACTCTGCCAGCAGGCGGGTACCAGGGCTCACCTTCTGTCAGGCGGCTGAGGTAAGCGGTCTGGGCGCTGTTCCCATTGACCAGTGCCAGCGCCTCATGCTTGGTGGAGCTGCTCATGGTCTCCTCTTCCCCCCTCCCCTCATCATCGTCTTCCGAGTCCACCAGCACTAGCACATCACCTGAGTCTTGATTCCTGTGAAGAGCAGAGCAAGGGGAGGCAGGCACTGAGAGGCTGAGGGCAGCCTGTCCTCACCCCTCCCTCCAGCCGGTGCCTCCCCTGGCTTTGACAACCTTCTACACCAAAGTGACCAGCTTTGATGGACTCTTCCAATCCCACACCAGCTATGTTCAAAGAACAGCTGGTTTCAGACCCTGCTGGCAGCAACACCACCAACGGCATTAAGCACCGCTTCCCGTTTGTCTTCTGAAGTCCTCAAACCACAAATATTCACGCACTGAAGTGCGTGAGCCCCTCCTGAGCAGAGTTGTTGCCCCCTCCCGCACAGATGGGGAGCAAAGGCACTCAGAAAAGTCTTCCCATGCCGCCGCCCCGCAGCCGCAGGAACAGGGGCAAGGGAAAGGAGCAGGGCCAGGAGTGGTGTGAGCAGCAAGCAGAGAAGAAATCTGGTGCACCTGAACCCCAAGGCGGCACTTGTTTGTGTGCAGCTACCAGACATCCCACCTGAGAGGGGAAGGACACGGTGAAACCGCCCGCGCAGAGCAGCTGCAGATCGCTGTTTCTATTTGCTCGCAGTCTTTGGGCTCACCCGCACCAAGGAGCGGCAACCCCCACGCTACCGGGAGCCTTGCCAGCACCGACCCTGCACAACCCCAAAGGGATGCCACCCCTGCTCTGCCCAAGTGCTCCCCTCTCTCCCCTCCACCTCCTGCTCCCGCGGCCACGCCAAGTCTCACCCAGCGGCACCGTTCCCTTCCCGTGGGAGGCACAGCCCCCAGGGAAGAACAGCTTTGCTCTGGGGACGGCTCCTGCCTCAGAGGCGGATTCCTGACCCTACCAGATCATCCCTGCCAGGAGACACACTAGTGAGGCCAGGCGGGACTGGGCTGCGGAAAATCAGCTCACCTGAATGCAGCACCTGAATGGGAGAGAAGGGAAGGGAAAGACAGCGTTAGAAACCAGTCCTGCTGCAGTCCCTCAGGCAGTGCTGCTGGTTTTACCCTGTCAATCCTGCCTGCAGCGGGACGGTCTCTGGCAGCCACAGGCAGAAGCACAGAGGCGAAGGTGACCTGCCCACATATGCGACAAGAGCATCAGGGAGGTCACACGGAGAGAGAAGCCCATCACAGCACAGCTCCCTGGAGGAGGCGAGGGGAAGGTGCCTGAAGCACGCAGCTGGGGAAGAGCCTTGTGTTCCCAACCCATCTGCCTCCAGGGCTGACAGGGTTTTCACCAGGAGCAGGATGAGGCCCAAGGGCTGCGGTGACCATCTGCGGCTGACTCCAGCACACCAGAATGGACAAGCAGGTTAGGGATAAACCCAGGCCACCCCAGGAAGGAGTAACCCCCTCCCTGGCTTGCGCAGAGGAGAGCTCCTACCTCTCAGGCACAGGAGGGGATTGTAGTACAGGACGACCCCGGTGACGGTGAGAATAGCCAGCAGGGACAGGACCACCACTGCACCCACGACCCCAACGATGTTCTCTGGTTCTGTGGAGAGGAGACACAGGAGGCCAGCTTGTCACCAGGACATGGACAGATGAGGAATTCGCAGAGCAAGTAATAGAGCAGGTCCTGGTGCTGCCTCAGCTGCCATTTCCCATCGCTGCAACAGTCTCACCAGCACAAGGGGTGAGGGTTTCAGGCGCTCATGCTTCATCGATACAGAAAGTACCAGAGCAAGGCCCCTGTTTTTGTGGCTACATGCGTTTAGTGGAAGCGTATCAACCCCTGCCCATGGCACCTTGAGCAGCGTGGCCTGCAGAGGTGCTCCTCTGTGCTCACAACCCCCAGGAAGGACCAAGGATGCACCTCTCTCAGGCCCACTGCGCTGAGGTGAGGAGAATCAGGCCTTTTCACCCTGGGCCAAAGGGACCCAGTCCTGCATCTGTGCTTGCTGTAAGAGTATGGAAAGCATCAACAGGCAAAGAGGGCTCTTAGTGGCAAACGGAGCTCCTTGCGGGCTCGCCAATAGCCCCAGTGAGGTGTGTCCCCACTCCTCAATCCCTGCCACAGCAACCCCAGGCAGCCCCACTCACGCTTCACCGTCAGGCAGACGAATAGCTCCCTCAGCCCCACGGGGTTCTGTGCCTTGCAGATGTAACAGCCCCCGTCGGTGCCCTGGGAGCAGTTCTGGATGGTGAGCCGGGACACGTTGCCCTCCTGGGTGATGAGGTACCTCCCTCCAGGCTGGATCTCCACCTCTGGCTGGGTGATGCCCCGCAGCCAGGTGAGCCTCGCTGCTGGGGTGCTCTCGGTCACACGGCATGTCAAGGTCACATTGTCACCCACAAAGCAGGTCTTTGGGGGCTCCGATTCCAGTGAAGGGATTTCTGAACAGCCCAAGTGGAAAAAAAGAAAGAAAGAATAAAGAAAGAGTCAAGGAGGGAATGGAGGAGTTCAACATAACAAGCAATCAGCCACCTGACTGATTAATAATCATTAACAGAAGGAAGTCAGACAGGAGTCTGGGACTTGAGCGCTGTGGATTTGGCATTCAGCTCACTCACAAGACTTAGCAGCCTTCCAAGGAGTGATCTGAGCAACCTTCACATTGCTCAGTCCCTTTTTTTGACACCTGTCTTTATATCCCCAGGGAAGAACGGCTGGAGGGTAGTCAGCGGGAAGATGGGAGAGGGCAAAGGCAGCCCAGTAACCTTCCTTGGGATCAGCAGAGCTCTTGTGTAGCCCTGACAACCCTTGGAGGATAAACGCAGCTCAGGTTTTCAAAAGCCACTTCTGTCAGATCCCTCAGATGCCTGAAGGGGGTCTGGGGGCATGCACGACCCTTCTCCTATAAACCCAGCCCTTCCAAACTTAATCTCAAGCTGAGCAAGGCACTAAAACCACCTCTCACCTTAACACAGGCATGAGGGCTCACACAGGTGAAAAGCCAGGTGTGAGGAGATTTGTTGGCCCCTGAAGATGAACCCCAGACACAACTCACCTGCAACTATGCTGCAGTGGATCTCAGCTGCCGGACTTCTGTGCCTTGTGGCCTGCAGAGGTGCAGGCACCTCTATGCCAGTGAAACCCTGCCAGGCTGCCCTGTTAGCATCTCCCCCTGCGGCAAGCACCCGTGGCTTGCCTGACCACTGCTTTAGTGCTCTGGAGGGCAGAGATTGACCAGGGTACCTGTCTGCCCCACCATTAGCAGGCTCATTAGTAGTTAATAAGGCAGGCAAGCCAACTCACTTATCTCCACAGTGCATGCAGGCTCCTCCTGATTGACGATATGGCTCCCAACACACTTGAATACTTTGCGGTGGGAGAGGTGGGAGCTGTTCAGCGTTTCCACATGGGTGTCCGAGGAGCTTGTGGAGCTGATGACCCAGCTTGAGTTCTCCAGATTTTGCCCCTCTTCTCTCCAGTGCAGGGTGGGGTGGGGATACCCCCCAGGCCAGCTGCAAAACAGCTGCAGCATCAGCCCTGATGAGGAGGTCTCAGCCCAGCATTTTGGGGTTGACTGCGGCGGATCTATCAGCCAGAACAGCACATGGTCAGAAACACTTCCAGGCTACAGCTCGCCGTGTCTCAGGGTTGGAACCCCCCCACAAGTGCTCATGTTTGCCACCGTTCCTCTTGAAAATCTTCCCGGTTTCCCTGCTTATCTTGCTCCCTTACCTGTATCCCACAGCCCCAGGGGAGCACAACTGAGTGACAGCCACAGCGACCAAGCAGGGGGCTGCCACAGCCACCACAGCCGAGCCTTGAGGGACCAACGCACAGGGAGGCAAAACGTTATTGCCACAGGTTTATCCAGCGGAGATGGGATAAGCAGCTAAAAATGCAGTGGGAGAACAAAATCTCCACGCTGCCCTTGGTCCTGATGCCACAGCTACAAGGGGTGACACCAATTCACACTGCTTGAGAACAAGGCTCTGCCTCTCCCAGTCACTGATCCAAGCACTTGGATTTCCCAAGGGAACACGGAAAGTATCAGAGCTCTTGCCCAGGGACAAGTAACTAGCTTCTTAGAGCCACCAGCTCAAAGCTGGAGCACTTCCCCAGCGAGCCCAGCACACTGAGGAGGAAGCTATTCCTTGCATACAAGATGCTCTGCCCACAGGGAGTCCTGGTGACTCCAGCTCGCAGGGTCAGGCCCACAGACACGTGCCACTGAAGCCAAACCTTGGTGTGCTCTGCTCCTTCCCACCACCACTGTCACTGCCACGTGGGGCCAGACAATTTTACTCGGCCAGGCACCACACGCTGTGTCCGCACCACGCTGCAGGATGGGGACAAACTCCAGCAAAGAACAGAGGCAGGGTAAGTCACCGCTGGCCTCGTGCCAGGGCCACTCCATAACCACCATGGCTGTGTTATCTCAACACAGAAACAACTACAGGGTGCCAGGAGCCGGTCAGAAGCTAACAGAAACCCAAGGGCAATCAACCCCTTCGGGCAGAGCAGGGCTCACGTTCCGGGCAGTATGAGTTCCTGCCTCTCTGCCATCAGCTGTGTTTTCACACACACACGTGCGCATACACACGGGTTTGTTTAGCAGCCATAGGGATCCTGGACTCTGATCCAGGCTGAATTAACACACTGTGCCACTGTGGCTGACTTGCTTAATCCAGTGCTGAACAAGACCCCATAGAGAGATCAGACACTGCCAAAGCAAGCCCCCCACAAGCGGTGTCAGAGGGATGCCTGATGTTTATTTTGCGGAGCAAAATAATGACATGAGTTAAAAAAAGAAACTATTGTGGCAAAACCCCATGTGAGCTACAAGAACATACCTCCTTAGGGCTTGGCTTTCCAGGAACCACATACACACGTCTCCTATGATCTTTGAAACCATCCAGGTCTGGCAGGAAAGTTCCCTACACTGCTTCCTCCGTCCCAGCTCTGGGGAGGTCTCATAACTGATCCCAAATCCTGGCTGTGGTTCGTTACAGCAACCTGTCAGCCTGAGTCACCAGAAACTACCCTGTGTCAAGAGGTGGACACAGCCCTTCCAGGACATCCAGCCACAGAGCTGCACCTTCTCTTCTGTGGTTCCAGGAACCTGCCTCCTGAAGCCATCAGCTTTACATCCTGAACTCCCAGGCTCTCCCAGTATAACTCTACGCTTCTGTCTAAATGCTAACAGAGATCTGTTCCTTAAACGTTAACAAACCAAAACCCTAAAAATCTCCACACACACACCCCCGCCAATGAAAACCCCCTCACAGAACACCAGCAAAAAGGACCTCATGCCCATGGAAGAGCCACTTACATCAAACTGCACACAAACATACCAAGGAATCCCTTGGAGCTCTGCAATCTTTGTTTCCTTCACACCACGAGCTTCCCACCAAACCAAACACAGAACAGCACCTCGAGGCAGGGCCACACCTTTATGTTGCTAGGATGCTTACTCTACAGCTTGTGGGTTTTTAAAATGCAGTTTTTAGCAAAAAGAGAACTTCTTAGTATAAACCATGAGATGGGTTGAAGATTGTCAACTGGTAACTTCCACATGAAGCCTACAGAACCTGGGTGGCTCTTTCATAGCGGTGCCAAGTCTGTATCCAAGATGTTCACTCCAGCCCAGGCTAAATTGTTCCAGTACCAGCACTGCAGGGCCCGTGCTTCTGCTCTGAGTTTGAGAAGCTTCAACTTCTGGCCTTTCCTGATGCTGCTTCTGCTGATCTAAAGCACCACCAGAAATACTCCTCTCACCTATTTAAGGGCACATCAGTGTCCCATCTCACCTTTGTACCCTTGGGAAATTAACTGACACATTAATTCCATGCTAACTAATGAAGTTCAGACTGCGGCACCAACACTTGGCATGCCATGGATACCTTTTGCTCCTGAGTGTTTTGCACCAGTGCTCCAGATTTAGGGCTCCCCCCTCCCAAGCCCCATACCTACACATATATTCTCTGCAGCAGTTTCAGGTTCAATTCCTTCACTCCAGCCCTCTGTGACCCTCCAAACCCTATCTGCAGGTTCCCTGCCCCAGGCAGGGAATTTTTATTCATGCGAACTTTCAGAGATTGAATCTTTACAGAACAGGTGTAACTTTTACAACACACATCTTCCACCAAACACCAAGAAGGAAGGAACACCCTGAATGCAAACAGAAAACAGGTCTTATGCATGGCAGGTGCTGACGGAAAGATCCAGCAAGAAAACAAGGAACCAACAGAGCACAGTGTGAGTGAAAGAGGCAAACTGGCAGCAGTACCTCCTCAACCCTATAACATGGGCTTGGCTGGTGTAAAGGACAGGAGGTCACAGCCCAGGTGTGAGGGGCCAGAGCCTTCGTCACATGTGATTTGAGTTGGTGAAGGCACCAAGAGTGGTACCGGCCACAGGAGCTGTGCTCCCTGCTGATGCGGAGAGGGCTGCTCCCACAGGAGACAAGGCATCCAGGCAAGATAATGGTTCCCTGGCAGAAGCAGAAAGGACCTGCACCAGTGGTGTGCAAAGTAGTTGACTTGAGCGGCTCTCCAGCCTAATCTTCCACCCGTGCTGTGAAGATTTCTAAGAGAATGAATTAATGAAATAGAGATGGAAATGCGAAAGGGCACCAAAAGACACAACAGGTAACAAGGCTGAAAACATGGCCTGTGCTGCTTAACAGAATCTCCCAGGACAGGGCTCCCAGCAGTAAATTTGAGGAATGCGGTCTTTCCATTGAGATCAGAAGGCTGCACTGTAAGTAAGACTCAGCACAGACAACTGACCAGCTGAGGACCCTCCGCTCTCACACCGAAAGGATGGCAACAAGGAACGGCCCAGCTCATATATTTCAAACACGTATTTCAACTGAGGGAAAAAAAGACGGTGAGCAGCAGCCTCCATAAATCCTAAGATTTATGAAGGCTCAAGTCAGCCGGATTCTAAGGCAAAGGGCCACCCTGGAACAGCTACAGGATACAAAAGATTTGTCAAAAAACCTGGTTTATCATCACCAATGAAGAAGAACTGAAGAGACACAGCAAGGACTTAACAGCTGGCATTTTGTCCTCTGCACTGCACACAACTGAGCCTCGACAGACCATTTAGACACGTCTCTGGGAGCTTGTGAGTGAATGCGTAATTGAGTAGTACCAGCCCGCTCACAGATTTTGCATGTTACGGCCACCCTGCCCTTTTCCACATAATTTTTCCACCAGTGCCAGATGAATCTGGGGACCTGTGAGACTGCAGGGAGGAAATTCACAGATGTGAGACAGACTTACTGCCTACTAGGAGCTGGACTCTGTGCTCGTGGTCCGTCTTGTTCAGCACCTCCCTACAAGTGTAGTTGCCTTCATCCTGCAGGCGCAGCTCTGTGATGCTGAGAGCGCTGTTGTCAACCAGGGAGAAACGGATGTCTGGTGGGAAGGCGACCCTCGAGGAGAAGAGCGGGGGGAAAGAGTGCGGATCCCCTTGAAACCAGACCACCTCGGTTGCTTCTTTGGAGACATTTCGGCATAAAAGGAGGACGCTTCCTCCAACCTTTCCGAAGACCACTTCTTCTGTTCCTGCAAAACAGAAGGGGCAGTGTCAGGGATGTAGGGAACGGGTAAAGCCCTCTTCTGCCAGCAATGCCCTGCACATCTGATACAGACCAGCCCTCTGGGGCTTGTTAGGGGGGCTGCTGTCCAAGGATCTCCCAAGAGGTATTTGGCAACTGAAAACATTCAGTGCAGACACACAGTCAAGAAGAGGTACACATCTTAAAAGGCTCAACAGGAAAGCAAGGACGGGCTATTTCTGCTGAGAAAGAAGGGCAACAAACGAGTGACTGAGGAGCCAGAGCAGTGTAGGAGCCCGAACCACAGTGGGTCACAGTGAAGCCCAGAAATCTCACAAAGAACTCAGCAGTCGTATGACTATCAAGCAGGGATTTTATTCAGGGCTGGGTGTATGGGGGTATTTCCTCCAAACACGCTCCTTTTCTGTCTCTTTCCTGACTCCTGCTTCATACACTCATCTTACACATATCCATGACACGTTTTTATGTATTCATTAACTATCCGAGAGTGGGCAGTGTTTTATTCAAAATAAAGGAACGCCTTCTTGGCACTTGTGTGCTACATCTTGGTGGTCTTCTGTGGGGTTCTTTTTGATGAAGGCTGGACATCTTCCTCTTTACGAACTTTTGTCCCGCTTGCGTGCAGTTGTTCGGGGCAGCAGCGCACACGACACACGACAGCTGACGAGGACCAGTTTGTTTCCTCTTTATCTTCTTGGTGTCTTCTTCGGATGGCCTTAGGCTCGCCTTATAGATGAGGCGCGAACACTTTGCAAGCATCAACTTCATAATTTGCACAGTTACACAGAAGGCAGCTTCTTATCAATCCGCTTAATAATTTACAGAGTCAAACACAAAGTCACTCGCTTGCTGGAGCATTGGCCCACACAGCCCCATCCCGCACCGCACCGCGGGCCCAGCACCCAACTGGGGCCCAGCACCCAACTGGGGGCCCAGCACCCAACTGGGGGCCCAGCACCCAACTGGGGCCCAGCACTGAACTGGGGGCACAGCACCCGACCGGGGGCCCAGCACCGAACCGGGAGTCCAGAGCCGCCCCCATGTCACAGCGGCCACCGAGGATGATGACACGAGGGCCGGTGTCCCCCTCTGGCCTGTCCTGCTTCCCCTTCCCCCCCCCAAATGGCACCCGCACCCCACAGCCAACGCCAGGGTCCGCAGCAGCCCCCTCACCCAGCAGCCCCTCGGCGCCTGCCCGCCTCGTTTCCCAAGGGAATGTGGCTACTTTCGACACAAAAAATGTACTTTTAAAGAAAAGGAACCAGCACGAGGGCCGGCTGGGGGGCTCCCCTCAGGAGCGCGGCGGGCGGAGGTACGAGGGGCGTTGAGGGCCGCCCCGGCGCTGGCTGCCCCCTCCCCTCAGCCCCGCTACCTGCGGCCTCCCGGCGCGGCACCAGCCTCCAGACGCAAAGGGCGAGGAAGAAGGGGGCCGGCAGCGTCCCGCCGGGCAGCCGCATGGCCGTGTGCCGCCGCCGGAGCCGCCCGCCCCGGGGAGGCGGTGCTGCCTGGCCTCCGCCCCGGCCAGCGGGCAGGGCAGGGCGGACGGGCCCGCTCGCTCCCCGGGGCCCGTGAAGGGGGTCGTGCATCAGTCCCCACCGCCCCGGCCCGCCATCTTGAGCGCCGCCATCTTGGGCGCCCCCCCGACCCCGCCCGCCACCTTGGGGCGCCCCCCCGACCCCGCCCGCCATCTTGGGGCGCCCCCCCGCCATCTTGGGCAGCCCCGGGCCGCTCTCCCTGTGCTGGGGCCGGGCACGGAGCTCGGGGGCGGCCGGAGGAGCGGGAGCCTGTGGCGCAGGGAGGGTGCTGTGCCCGGAGGGTAAAGCTCAGTGAAGGCAGCAAGCGAAACCCCCCGCCCAGGGAACTCGCCCGTAATTCAACCGCTTAGAGACACCCCAGAAGCAGTGGGAGCGGGGAGCAGTGGTAAATGACTATGAACCGTGCCACAAACTGTGTGATTTGGGGTATGGGAGACAGAAAAAAAAGCAGGCAGCAGCTCGGAGGGACCGAGAGGAGGGAGCAGGTAGCCGGGGTGAGGGATGAGCTGCTCCACAGCTGGAGGGGTCCCAAGGCAGCAGCCAACAAGGGAAGGGAAAGCTATGGACGTTTTCAGTTTCTTTAAAGGTTTTCCCAGGATTCCCTTTGGTGAATGTAACAAGGCACAGCCAGTGTGCTGTTAAATTTCAGCAGCAGATGTGTTAAATTGTCCCAACGACAGGATTTCTTCTGCTGACTGGTGCCAAGTGGACCCAATGGTCCTGCATTGTCCACTACTGCGGGCAGCAGCTTCCAGGCTGGTTTGTTATATGTAGTAACCCAGAGTTCTCTGCATAACCCCGCAGCAAGGGCTGTAAAGCACGCAGGTATCCTCTGGTTCCTGAGGCCACGTTACCGCTGGGGGAAGGCACAGCACGGCCGTCACACACCGGGCTGAGGCGATGGAGCCCCCCGCGGCACATCAACGCGCGTCCGGCCACGGCAGCAGCGCCGCTCCAGGTAACCGCTCTGCGCAGAGACCGAGGCGGCGCTGCAGGGGGCGCCCTAACAGCGGGAGCGGGGAAAGGCTTGCGGCGCGCCGCCGCCAATGGGAGCGGAGCGTGGCGGCGTCTCCGCCAATAGGAGCGAGGAGGCGCGGGGGCGGGCCGGCGCTCGGGCAGCTCCTCCGCCAATGGGAGCGCGGTGCGGGCCAGTGCGCGGAGCGGGGCGCAGAGCCGCAGCCATGCCGGTGGACCTGGGGCTGTGGAGCGGGCCGCTGAGCCTCACCGAGGTAGAGCAGAAGCCGGCGCACCCGCTGCGGGTCAAGTATGGCGCCGTGGAGGTGGATGAACTGGGCAAGGTGCTCACGCCCACGCAGGTGAGCGGGGCCCCCCCGCTTGGGGGTGTGTCGCAGGGCGGCGCGGCAAAATGGCGGGAGGCGGCCGGGCCTCTGGCGCCTTGGCTGGGGCAGCCCCGAGGTGAGCCCGGCGGGGTGCGGGGCGCGGAGCGGTGCCGCGCCCTGCTGGCCTCCCCGGTGCTCCGTGGGCTCTCACAGGCTGGGTGCGAGCTGGCACGAACGGCCCTGGAGCCGGGTGTGACTGCCAGCGCTGGCCGCAGGTGGCCTCCCTGTGCGGTGCAGCGGGTGGTGCAGGCACGGGGCTGGCTGCTGCTGACGCTGTTATCCCTCCAGGTCCAGCACCGCCCCACCAGCATTGAGTGGGATGGCTGTGATCCCCAGAAGCTTTACACCCTGGTTCTCACAGACCCAGATGCACCCAGTAGGAAGGATCCAAAGTTCAGGTAATAAGGGTGGGCAACTCCCTGTCTTGCCTGGGGAAAATGGAGCATCCCTCTCGGTTCGAGCAGAGGCTTAGAAGGAGGTCAGGAACATGCTCTAAGGTGCAGCAGTGTAGCTGTAGCTTGGGATAGAAACAGTGACCTTGCATCTCTCCTTGAGACAGGGACAGCACAGGAGGAAGCAGCTGCTGTTGCCAGGGGTGTTTGGAGGTGTGTTGTAGCTTGGAGAAGCACAGCATCTGCTGCTTACTCTAATTTGGCAGGTGTCTGATTTCCAATTAGGTTAGTCTGTGCTAGCAGTGGAGTCTGAAACATGGCACCAGCTCACTTTTTCTCAAGTCAGGCTCAGAAGTGTGTGGAATACTCAGGCTTAGGGATCAGGTTCTGAGTTTCCTGGATCCACAAGGTGGGATGACAGAGCTGGTCTTGACAAGCTCTGCACTTTGAATAGGGCAGTACCTGCTCAAGGACTCTTTGGGTCTGTCAAAGCAGTGGTGGCTCTTAGCTTCAGTTACCCTGAAAAGCAGCAGCTGGGAGTAACGAAGGGCCTTAGCTGGGGCTGCGATGCAGTCTGATCGGGTTCTGCCTACTCTTTTCAGGGAATGGCACCACTTCCTGGTGACCAACATGAAAGGCAATGACGTGGGGAGCGGGACTGTGCTGTCGGATTACGTTGGCTCCGGACCTCCCAAAGGAACAGGTTGGTACCTAGCTGCAGCTGTTCCCGCAGTCTGAGCACAGCGCTGTGTGGATCAAATGCGGTGCACAGGGCCGGGCGGGCAGGCCTGCAGCAAACTGGCTGCCTACTTGGCATGTGCTGCATGGCTGGGCAAAGGGTGTGCTGCGCTGCAGGAAAGCCCTACACAGGACTGCTTGCACTTGCACGCAGCCATGGCCAGCACGAGAACATGTCACCGCTGTCCCCTTGCTGTCTGGTAGGCAGGTCTGTGCTGCCTGAAGTTGGTAGGCAGTGCTGTCTGGTGGGGGGGAAGCAGTAGCCTGGACAGGACATGAGCTATTCAAGCCTATCGAGTGCATCTTCTCTCAGCTCCCTTAGCTCCATCATACTTCTGATCCTGAAGAATGCAGGCGTGTGTTTCCCTGCACCCCTGGAGTTGCTTCAGAGCAAACCTTAAACCCGGGAATTGCAGGTGACTGGCGCTCATATTGCTGTCTCCTCCCCACAGGGCTGCATCGCTACGTGTGGCTGGTGTACGAGCAGCCAAAGCAGCTGACCTGCAATGAGCCCATCCTCTCTAATCGCTCTGGTGACAAACGAGGGAATTTCAAGGTGGCTTCTTTCCGCAGCAAGTATGGGCTGGGGGTGCCAGTGGCTGGTACTTGCTACCAGGCAGAGTGGGATAACTATGTGCCAAAGCTCTATGAGCAGCTGTCGGGGAAGTAGAGCGAGGAACACGCAGAAGCACTGTGCAGCACCCCTGGAGACCAGGCTGATTAGAGCACATTGCTGTAGTTCTGTTTGATTAGTGAGTTGAACCCAACTGCTCCCGCACTGACCCCCGGAACTGTAACACTGTTGCTGTCCCTGGCCTGAACGCGCTTCCATGTGGCATGATCCAGACCTTGCTGTGCTTCAGCTGACTCCCGTAGGTACAGGTGACCGCTAGCTAGATGAGCTTCTGACAAGGTGTCTGGAAGGGCCACCTTCTCCAGGCCCACCTGCTTAAGGGAAGCCAAAGCCTTTGTGAATTAGTGTCACTTCAGAGTGTTTCTGCTGTACTGAAATGGTATTATGTGGCAGTGCTGTGGGTACAGAACCACTTCTGGGTTGGTGCTGGCTGTGTACTCTCCCCTTCCCAGGCAAGGAGATGGCAGTCTAAGGGAAACACCTCCCCCCCCCCCCCTTTTTTTTTTCTCCTGTTTTTTTATTTTGACCTTTAAGTATTTGGCCAGCGCCTCCACTTCACTTAAGCGAACCACTAAGGCAGTGAAGGTGTAGCTGGGAGGAGGAGGCAGGGCAGCTGGTTGGTAGCACTACTTTCTGTTCTCTGTTGCCACTCAAAGCTGAGAGACCACTTTGTTTTGTTCAAGTCCTGTTGTGACTCGATGTTAACGTGCTGGTTGCTCACAGTGCAATTAAAAAACTTACCAAGGTGGATGGTGTGGTTGTCTTCTTGGGGGGCAAGGGGAGTGCTTACAGGAGCAGCTCGCTGTCAGGGTCCTTTCCTCCCCTGCCTGCTGGAAAGAGGCTGGAGCCTCTGACAGGAGCTCTGCACTCCTGTGCTGCCTGAAACAAGTGCTGATGCTGGAGGAATGCAGCTCAAAGCAGTCACATCTTTCTAACAACCTTGTACAAACTTAATCCACTGCCCTTGAGGCGCGGCTTTGCCGAACCAAGGTTGTACAGCAAAGGTTCATGGCAAAGGGCAGTGCCATGAAATAGAAATTCAGAGAACATGCTCTTTCCTGGGCTGTTTCTGAAGCCACCATCTCACCCAGCAGCAGGGTAATTTATCCCCTGAAAGGTTCCTGTTGCCAACCTTGATGTTTCTTGGTGCTGATGGGGCAGCCTGTGGGCACTGGCCGGCTCTTAACAAGCCCTTCCACCTGCTCTGCCAGCCCCCCGGGCTGAGGGAGCCTGGTGCTTTCAGCCCACGCTGGGCAGGTGGCAGAGGGGCCGGTCCCTGCCTGTCAGGGGGCCCTCCCCAGCACCACACGATGCAGCTGAACCCCCGCTGCAAGGTTCCGCTCCCATGAGAACCACCACCAGCTTTACTGACCTGAAGCCGCTTCCCAGCCAAGCTGCAGGGTCCCAGTTGCTTTCCTGATCCTCCGGCAGCTTGCGGCAAGGTCTGGTGGTGTCTCCTAAGTGCTTAAAGCAGAAAATGAACCTTTGGTCCAGCCTGACATCTTTAAAAGAGATGAAGCTGATATAACTCTACTTCACAGAACTAGAAGCCTTCCCCCTTTCTCAAAGGTCTGCACCCAGGTGGTCTGAGAAACGGGTACTGAAATACTCAGCACGCTGCAGCAAGGCCCTGGAAAAGCCCGAGTGAGGCTGTAACTAAGAAAGGTGGTTGTTTCTGCCCCAAGCAGTTTTTCAACCCAGCCATTAAAATATTTA
Source organism: Falco naumanni (assembly GCF_017639655.2). NCBI lineage: Eukaryota > Metazoa > Chordata > Aves > Falconiformes > Falconidae > Falco > Falco naumanni. The sequence goes on along the minus strand of NC_054054.1, from coordinate 90,665,785 downwards.
AACATTAAAACAGGGATTGATGGTTTTTCAGGAAAACATCCCCAGTTACCAAAGAGGGTGGGTGGTGACAGGTTTGAACAGTTGTCCTTCGCGGTGCTCAGCACTGGCTGAGGCCTCCTGCGACTTCTCAGGCTGGAAGTGGGACACAAAAAAAAAACCCCCACAACCCACCATTCCATTAGCCTAAAAACCTGCACTGTCAAAAACCGCAGGTTTGAACCAAAGCCCCCGAGGTTCCCGATCTCACCCCCTTGGTGTCGTCCGCAAGAGATGCGCTAGCAGGAGCGAGTGTGTCACCTCCCTGCTCCCACCTTCAGACTGTGCTGGGGAGCCGCTCTTCCCCCAATGAGACAGCAAGGCGTTGTGATGAACACTTTTATTTACAAATATAATTAAAAGCTCTGACAGTTATTCATGCTCTTCCTTGGAACCTGAAAAATGTTTTTGTTGTTTTGTTGGTTTTTTTGTTGGTTTTTTTTTGTCTTTTTTTTTTTTTTTTAAAGTGCATGCAAAAGAAGTAAAGCCTTTTTTTTTTATCTTTTTATTGTAAGAAAATACACAGTTTGAAAGTGTGAATAATGCAATATTTGTGACCAAGATCATGGGGTTGGGGGTGGACTTGGGGGAGGAACAAAAAAAAAAAAAAAAAGAAAAAAAAAAAAAGAAAAGAAAAGGGCTGGGGATGATCTAACAGACAGTGTTGACCTCCAAGTACTGAACTGGAGAGTAGGCAGGGTGGCTGGGAGCAGGAGGAAGGGGGAAAGAAGTAAAAAAATTTTTGATCAGAGAAACAGTTAAAATACAATATGAAAATAAGTAAAAGCTCTCCTTAAATTCCTTCTATACACAAAATACATGATTTGACAAAGCCCAATTTGTGCTACTGGGATCCTGTGGGCTCATTTAAGTGTATTCACATTCTCTGCGACAGCAGAAAATGATTATGATACAATCAAGAATATGCCGAGGACTGAGGTCTCATCCCCGCCTCGCCTGGCATGGTTCTTCTAAAAATCACCAGATCTTCGCCCCGCCCCTCCCCACCCCCAAAAAAGTAATAATATGTCACCACTGATATGTACATCACGATTAAGTTTTTTTTTCTGTAAAATGTATCAAATTTTTCAATCTTTAATAAAATTTTTATTATTTAATTATTCCTGATGAATAAATACCAAAAAAATAAAAATAAAATAAAATTATGCAGCAGCTAGTTAAGGTAAGGCTGCGGATTTAGTCTCTCTCCCCCTGGGTTTGTATATATCTTTTGATATTTATTTTTTTTGCTTGTACTTTCATTGATTGGTGGTAAAATGAGTGATTGCTCAAAAGCAACATACATCCACTTTTTTTTTTTTCCATTAAAATTGTCTCCAAAGTTTTCACTGAAACATTTTTAATCATTGCACAGAGACATCAATACTGTGACATACTATGGAAAAGACTGCCAGGAGCTGTCCTGCACCGGGACTTGACACAGGGGGAAAGGGGACCCCTGATGGAGTAAGAATATACAGGCACTAGTCCGACACGATGTCAGTAAGAGAGACAGAAAGAGAGAGAGCACGCCCGTTAACATGGGGAATGTTGGTTTTGCAAGTTTTATCATTGTTTTGTTTGCTTTTTGTTTTTAAATGGCAAAGAAATTTAATCTCATCTATAGTCCTCCTTGGGATATTCTAATGTGACCAAATTCCCAAAGCCCATTCGCAAGCTCTCCATGTCAAACGTTTCAATCTCTCGCTCCTGCCTTTCCAACAAAAACTTTATCCTCTCGCTGCGTTCCTTCTGGAGGGCGGCTAGCTCCTCTTCGATCTGAAAGAAGCACAGTCAGCAGCCCCTTAGCAGAGCACAACAGCCCCCAACAGGCTGCACCAACCCCGTGTCCGAGGTGAGATCAACACACGTAGCCAGGTGCCCCCAGCAGCCCACCCAAAACGTACCTTTTGTTCCAGATGTGCCCTGCGCAGTGACACCCGTTGCTCCAGCTTCTGGAGTTCTCTTTCATGCTGTGCTTCTGTCTGCATCTTTATTTTGCTCTGGTATGCGTTGAGCAGCTCCATCTCCTGCTGGAGTTGCAGTCTCAGGGCTTGGCATTCCGCTTCTTGGGCCTCATCCAGCCGTAGCTGTAAGATCAGAGTAAAACAACAGTCAAACCTCCACCGGTAATCTGCTCCGACACGAGCGACACACTGCTCCTCCCCCTCCAAGCCGGGGAGCCTCTGCTGGTGGTGGCAGAATGAGAAAGCAGGAAGGGCTCCACAAACAGCTGCCTCCCCACTCACACAGAGGCAGGAGTTGCCCAGAAGATCCAGTTCTAAAACCCTAGCATGTGAGGGGCAGCAGGGGAAGGACGCACGTTCTGGGGGATACCTGTTACAAGAGGAAAGGTGCTGCCTGATGCTTTATTTAAAACAGTTGTTACAAACACAACCGCATCGCTAACCATCCAGTGGCTAGGACAAGAAGAACGCAGCGTGCTACGAAGACTGATGGCCTGGCTGTCCCCCGCCTGCGCACACCTCTGTCAGAGCCCCCCTGAACAGGGACAGGTGCCGCCGGACGCCGCACCTACCGCTTGTGAGGCCATCATCTCGTTGATGCTCTGCTCATACTGCTCTGCCAGGATGGCGAGCTTCCTCGTCTGCTCATCCTTCAGACTCTTCAAAATTGTCTTGTGCTCACTCTTTGGAGTTACTTCCAGCTGGTGATTCTTCAGTGCTTTGTACTGCTTAGTTTGTACTTTGCATGTGTCCTGGAACTGCTTTTTGATCTGCATTTCCATAGCCTGCCAAGGAAGGAACGATGTGAAGAGCACGAAGAGCTTTGGGAATGGAGAGGTTAAAGTACATCCAAATAGGTGGGTTGGTGGGAGACAACCACAGCTCCCCTGTACTCTGCGCTGCCTCCTGCCCCTGCACCCAGGTGAGTGGGACATGCTTTGCGCACGCAGCGATCTAACAAGCAGCATCAGCTCAGGTCCTGCTTCAGCAGTGACCATGGGCCTGGGCCAGGAACAGGATCCACTAAGCCCTCCCCAGCCCAGGGCACGTCCACCTTTCCCCGCTGCTTCCTACAGGTCGCCCAGCCCATCACCCTGCCCCTTGCCTCCCCAGAAGCGTTTGCTTTTTCAGGGCCTCCCAGGTTGTTACCTCAGCGAAGCCTCACCAAACTGCCTTCCCCGCCTCAACCGCGTGCTACACAGAGACTGCGGATCTGAGAACTAGCAAGTGTGTGAAAGTGAATAAAAGCAATGTACCTTTTTGGATGTTCAGAGGAGGAACAGAAATCTCCCACAGCAATTAGCTCGGAGGTTTCTAATCAACCCGCAGCCGGCTTAGGACAGAGCGTAATGCTCAGCACACCCACGTTCCCTCTCTCTTGACTTTGAAAGCGAGGAAGCATCACCCAACCCCCTTCCATGCTGAGGTTTATAGGCTGATACCAGCAAGGGCCTGAAGCAAGCACAGCTCATCAGAAGCAAGTTCTGTAACACTTTGCTAAGGACTAGCCTGTTTTTACCCAGCAGCCTCAACGAGCACAGCACTTAAAAAATCCTCCCTGAGCTCTTTGCTGGAACAGCCCGCAACTTTCTTCTACCAGAGCAGCCCTGCGCAAAGGAAAGGGGTGCAAGGGAGAGCACACAGTGCTGGTGGAGAACGGTGGCTCTGCAGCGTGGATGCTGCACGGAGGAGGCAGCAAGCACACAGAGCAGCCTGCCCAGCAGGGCAGAGGTTGGAAGGAGGAGGAAAGCTTCCAGCACCTTCAGGTTCTTTGGTTGCTGCCGGAGCTCCATGAAATGCTTCCTGTGCAGCTCCCGCTCTCGCCGCTTGTTATATTCCAGCTGGTTCTCAAGCTCAGTCTGGTGCTGCAGCCGGATCAGGTCCATTCGCAGCTTCTGCAGCGTGTGCAGCTGCCTGTACTCCAGCTCGCGCGTCGACTCGTCGTGCCGGATCAGCATGGCATGCTCCATTTCCTTCTGGGTCCGCTTCTTGTTTAACTCCTGCACAAGAGGACAGCAGAGCACAAGACAAAAGCTGAGGAGTGATTCTCTGCCCTGAGATGCAGTAGTTCAGTTTGTGAGGTCGGGTGTCTTTGTCGCTCATCTCGACAACATCGAGGGCTTCCATGTGCCACAAGGAAACAAAACCCCAGCAGCAGGATGGGAACGCTAATTGAGCGGCCACCTAGGATCCATCCCCCTGTAACCTGCTCCTCTGGTAGCTCCTGGATCACCCAGGGAGTCTCCAGCAGGCGGCACTGGGACCACACGCAAGCCCTGTCTGACGGCTGAGGATCACAGTTGTTTTTCATTAAGTACATGCCGGGCTGCGGAGAGCCGGCAGCGTCTGGGCTGGGGTAACCGACAGAACTGGGGGCTCTTATTTGTCTATTTTAATTACGCTGCACCCCTGCTAGTCACTGGGAGATGAGGCTTCTCTCGTATCACTTATAGCAGATTGGCCAAAGCAGAGGTGAACAGCTCCAACACACCACATCGGGTAAGAAAAAGAATTTCATCTACTGCTGTGTAGAGGTGTTTTTTGGCCCTAGGTGCAGCGTGTTTTCCAAAACAAGGATACAGCCTGACCCTCACACAATTTTGCAATGTGCACATAAGTTTCTGCACATGGTGCCCTGCAGTCTAAGAAAACCTTCACTGAGCTACAAGCCAAGGAAGAGGAAGATACCAGATTCTATCCCTGATCGCTACTAATACTTCTGTCTCAAGGTATCGGCAACAACCTGTGGAGCATGGAGCTGAATCCAGCTCAGTCGAGCAGTAATTACAGCTGTACCCCTGGCTGATATTTGGTGACCTTCACAGATGGTCTGCTAGTACATCTCAGTTTCAGCTCTCAGGTTTACAAACTCACGGCTGTGCTTCATGCTAGACTAAGACAGGCACAGCGGGGGCTGCCTTGCAATACACACACCGCCCAGCACAGGGAGGGCTCAGCCTAATGAGTTTCTGCAGTAGAAGAAAAAAAATAATAAATCTAATTATTCCAAGTTGCTGTTGCACGTTGTAATTCTCAACATCAGCAGCTGCAAACAGGCACTTCAACCCCTTGGGCTGTTACAGCTGTGACAGCTTTAAGCTAGGATGGGGAACAGAACAGGGCCAGGTCTTGTCTTTGCATTCTTGGCCCTAAGGATGTTGCAGATGTTTACATTTAACCAAAACTTGCACCTGGACAACCAAGATCAAAACCTTAAATCTACTGGTGTACTGAAACCACCTCCCCCTTGTGCAAAGGTGGGTAGTGCACTGAACAGCCAGCACGTCAGCTCTGAGCGGTGGTACTTGTGCCTGCCTTCATCTTAGGCCAGGACAGCCAGGCTCTCTCGTGCCCATTCCATGCCTGATTTCAGTTCACACAGTATGAACAAACAGAGGTGCTCCACTTCTCCCCATTGCTTTCTCACTTGTACAAAAAGAACTTCTGTGGTTACTTCAAATACCAAGAAAAAAACCCATTTTGAACTTGTTATTTACCTCAAGTGTCTGATCCAGTGAATTTGAACTAGTTAGTAGGGATACTATTTTCAGGAAATAAACACTTAGATCATTCTGAAAATTAGGTCTCTTAAATGCAGCAGCTCAAAGGAGTGTTTCCTGGTTAAAATACCATGATAGGCAACTGAATTCTGTTCTCATCCCTGCCACAGAGCTTATATGCTGTGATAATGGTGCCCAAATCTGATTTTTCAGTCATTCATTTTCAGGGTGTCTGAGTTGACATGTCTGGATGTGATTTGCAAACCAGCTGAGCAGTCCCAGGCACTGAAGTCTGAAGTCAAGGGCAGCAAAGCTCTGAACAGGTAAGGATACAGGGCAATGTTAAGTATGCCAGAAAATTTGATGGTAGCAGACCAAGTACATGATTATTAGAAATTTTTGACGGCTCGCTCTCAGCCTTTACACTAAAATACCATTTCATCTGATAGTCTTTATCCAAAACCAACATTAATAAAGAATTCAGATACTATAGTGATGCCCACAGGAAAATCTACAAGTAATAACGCTTTCTCCAAAGTGGTATTTGACTACAGGCAGCCTGCAAGGCAAAGGTTAATAAACTAATGAGGAAAAACAAGATGCTGAATAGCTTCTCCTTAACAAACTATTGCCCATTCTGTGCACAAATTTGAGTGGAGCCCAGTGGAAAAGCAGTATCTGATTATTTGAAGATAACCAGAATGCAGACACATGAGAGGACTGAATTTTTGGTATTTTTTACATTTGTAGCATTTCATTCTGCAGTCTTAATCTTGTTCTTTTAGGGTTATCACTGGTTTAATACACATATTTCAACTGTGTAAGTTTTCTTTAGCCAACAAGTAGAACCCCTCATGCGATGCCCTTTCAGCCATCCTGCTTGCCCATGGAACTCATCATGGACAAACTGCCCTGTGCTGTGAAAGAAGCCCAGCAAGATCCCCCAAAAATCTCATGCCCAGGAGCTCAGGTGAAGCAACTGACCCAGAGTGAGTGGCCCACATAATGTTTCTCTCTGCAAGTCAATGATGCCACCCCTCCTCAGTTAATAAAAGCAGCAACATCCTTGTGGAAAACTATTTTCCAAACCGTGTTTCCTATGTTTTTCTCAGTCCTGTTTAGCAACTGGGAACATGAAGATCTAGCACCAGTCAGCAAACTGTTTTACGGACACGAAGCTAAAACAATTAAAGAAATGCTTGCGAAAGGAAGCGAAGAGTGCCATACTTCCCGAATGTTCTGCTGCTCCATCTCGTGCCTCTTGATCATCGTTTTTCTCTTGAAGAAACGGCAGTTTTTGTCATAGTAGAGTCTCTGCTGGCTGAGAAGATGGGCCTCCTCTTCAGCCTGTGTGTGCTGCAGGTTCTCTTTGTGTTTGGATATTCTTTCTTGCTTCTCTTTCTTCGGCGTGCTGTGGTCCTCATTCATTTCCTGTGTGCATACAGGGTCAAAACAAGACTTCCCTTAGGACCACAGTGACACAGGATTTGGAGGACCTTCAGCTACTGGCTACTCCTCTGCCACTCAGTTCATTAAAGGACACCAAAATCCTGACTACACCACCAGGTACCAGCAAAACCAGACTTATCACCTGGCCATGCCCAGCCCTACCGTCTTCGAGTGCTATTATGACCCACCAAGAGGAGGAGGAAAAAGTGGCCATTGAACACAAACATCTCAGGGGCTAAACAGTGCAGCAATGAAAAGTCAGTAACACACCACTGCAGGGGAGGCTCCAGCTGTCCAGGAAAGAGACTGGGTCAAACTCCTCAGCTCCCTTCCCAGCTCTGTACCTGGGTTCACGGGAGTCCAGCTCAGGCTTAGGTTTTATTTCAACAGGACTCATGCTCAATTCTCTCTCCAATCAGATGCCCAGCAGGGCTCATCGCTGTTCATTTTCTCACCTCTACATTCTTAACAGCAAGCTATTTTTGCAATGCGGTGGGGATGCTGTACTTGAGTAATGCGGTTTGGGATAGACAACCTAAGTTACTACTTCTTCCAATTCATATAAGAAGCGATCAACAGGGCTTTTTGTCAACTGACATCTAAATGGCTGCTCTGATAACTTACAGCTTAAGCAAAAACACCCCCCAAAAAACACCTACAGATGAGGAAAAGGGGGAAGAAGAATTCTCTGTGAAGTCCCATTTTCCCTCATCACCCTTGGTTTCAAAGATTCTGCTCTACAGCAAATTGCGAAGGTACCTCTAGCACCCTTACAGATTATGCTAGAAATGCTGCCAGATGCTCCCAGATCTTGAAAGTTTACTTGCTGAGAATCTAAATTTGCTTCCAAGCATGACAGTATCCCTTAAACCCCTGGGCTGGCCCAGGTTTATCAAAACGAAAGTCTAGTTCGTGTTCATTCCACACCCCTTCAGCCCTGAAAATGATGGTTTCTTGCCTCTTTAATCTTTTCCTTGCAAAGCTTGTATTGTTTCTTCTGACTTTCTAAAAAGGTCGCCAGGTCTTTCTTTTGCTGAGCCAAAATCTGTTGCTGGAATTTCTTTTCATCTGCTGCAGCTGCCTTTGCCTGCATGGCACAGAGAAGAAAAAAAAAAAAAAAAAAAAAAGAAAAAAGAAAAAAGCAACAAAGGGTGAGGGAGCAGGTACTGAATCCAGCACAAATCAGTCTTCTGTTGTGCGTTTTTTGGTCTGTCATTCTCCCATCACCGTGCTAGACAAAGCCACGAGTAAAACCCCATAATGCCCACATACATTGAAGACTTTCCTCATGCTTCTTACTTTCACGCCAGAACCACTCTGGAGGGTAAAACCCCACTAATTCACCATACGAATTAACATGTTGATTTTTAAACAGACTGAGACAAAGCAGCAAGCTTAGTCATTCCCTCAGCCATCAGGCAGAAGCTCCCTCCAAGGTCCCCACAGGGTCTGTCTGTCTCTCTTAGCCAGCTGTCCCCAGGTGCAGTATTGGTCAATGCCAATGGAGTGCCCGTTATCCAGAAGGTTGACTTGTAGCTGTGAAGCTATTTCACAAAATTGGCCAGGGCAGCTCCGGACAGCAACCATGGAGTGCACTTAACACAGGTTTTAAGCCACATTTTCACAGCTTCTCTTAGAGATCTGGTACTCACCTTTCCACAGGTACAGCTGTTGAACCTGTAACTCTACTCACCTCTTTCTCCATCACAGCCACTTGCTTCTTGGCCAGCTTCTCCAGCTCAATGGACGAGTTGTTGGCATGTGTCTCCACCTCCTTCTGCAGCTTGAGGCGGTGCTCGTCCATCTCGGCCTTCAACTTGTTTTCCAGGGCGATCAGCTGCTTCTGGTGCTGGCGCCGCATCCGCTTATATCCTGACATCTGTTCCCGCAACTCGTTCTCCTGCTCATGCTCATGGATCTGTCTTGTAACCTGATGTCAGGAAAAGGGGAATTGCTACATGGCCTTCTTCACAAACAAGCTGTCATCATATTAGCTGCTTACCTGTAAACCAGACCCTGTTTTGCTGTACTCTTAGAAATCAACTTTCAGGGAATGCTGTTCCAGGTTTCAGCTGGTGCTGCTGTTTAATGTCACAAACAGGGCCATAAAGTTTTTCTCTCCTGATTTTCACCAACCCTGTCTTTTCCCGAGAACTTTATGTGCATTTTCAGTAACACAGCAGAAAATGCCATGTTACAAATAAAAGAAACAGCAGGTTACTAATCACTCCAGGAAACACTAGAGGAGGTCTGGAAACAAAGGTGGCTGCTGGACAACCTTCTCCAGACACAGGATTCAAATACTGAGGGTGACATGGACTTACAAGATGGCATCCATCTTGAGAACAGCCCCCAACCCACCCCATTCTTCCCCATCCTCCTCAAGTCACCATGATTCCAGTTCAGTCCCTCAATACCTATTTCCTGCAACGAGTAGCCTCCTTCAACATTTCTTCTTAACATTCAAGAGGATGGCAGACTGAGCTCATTCCCTAACAGCACTGAAAGTTTTCTAACAAGGGAACACTGTTCTGGAACAGTGTGCTCTTAACGAGATTGATCAGATGGTCTAAGCAGATTTTAAACCCTGCTCAGCTGAAACAAACTCACAAGTTCCACATTCATTTCCATGCCCGAGAGTATCTATGTGAAAGGAAGAAAAAACCCCAGTAACTTGTGCCAAAAATTTCAGAAGAAAATGCGAATGGTAATGCTTCCATTTCAAAAGAAGAAAAGTGTCCAAGACTGATTTTTTTTTTTTTTTTTTTTTTTAATACAGTCCCAGGAACTTCACATAAAAAGATCAGCAGATCTTTGTATTATGCCAATCCTGGGAGCCAAAAGCTGGAACTGGAGTATAGGTGTAGAGCTGCAGTCCCTGATTCTGTATGAGGGGACCTCTTCTTTCACGCTTAACAAGTAGGAAGCAAAGAGCTCAGCCCTTTGAAGGTGATCGTTGAAGCTTTATGAACCAACAGTCCCTCCTGCAGTATGCAAGAGCCCAGTCTTCCTGCTTAGTTTCTCCACAGCAGCCAAGAGAAAGAACCGGCACCTACTACAGTACTGCTGTCATTTCAAGGCTGTTTTTCAGAGATCTTCCAAGTAAGTTCAGACGTAGGATGGGATGCACCTAGACCTGAGAAGGTTCAGGTTCAACAGAAGAGCAGCAGCTGCTTTACTGAGCAGCAAACCCAGCCCACTTGCTGGCAGCCCTGTGCTTCAGGACTAGTAGCCGATAGGAAGCAGCAATCAAGTCAGAGCTCCCAAATCAACAAGCGAGTTTAATACCAAACTGATGTGTCACCCAAGGCAGACAGCATGCTGCCACCTGTCTCAGCTCAAATGACTACCAACACTTGGGAGGAGTGTGAACAGGAGGTTGGGAAGAGCCTTCCAAAGCCTTCCCCTTGAAATAGATTAGCAACAATTTACAGTAAATAGTTATCAACCAAGAAAATTCTAGCCAGAGTCCCAGAACAGAAACAAAACATGAAAGGATGAATCTACTGCCTCTGTCTTTCCCCCATCCCTTCCAAAGACAACCCCAGAGAGAAAAGGAAACCAGATGACAAAGAAAAAGACCTAGCCTGACTACAGCACTGTCAGACTCCATTACCAGGAAGTGATGATGGTGGGTTACCACATTAGTGTAGTCAAACATCAGCTACAAAGTAAGTGAGGATACATAAATCACATCCTCCTTGTACAAGGAATTTTGGGATGTTATTTTGAAGTTGACTGGATAAAATATATACTTACACCTCAGCAACGGGTGTAACATAGCAGCCTTCAAATGCTCGAGACTAGGTAACTGAACAGATCTGAGCCAGACACCAGGAATATGTGAGATTGTAGAAATGACTACAGAAACATGAACACATTATTAGCCCTGCATATGGCTATAGTTCAAAAGCTTTTTTTTTTTTCCCCAAATGTGACAATGACATCCATGCTTTGCAGAAGTTGGTAAGCATTTGTGGGAACATTTCAGTCAATTTCAGCAAGAATAAGATCTCTGACAGAAGCTTCCAGGTAATGAAAGCTCCTCCGAGAAGTCTTCCAGGTTAATTTTAAGAGACAGATGTCAGGTAAGACAAGGCAAACCCCCAACATTTCACATATGCCATTTACTATGTTATATGACATACGACTTGGAGAAACAGGCTTGGTCAGGGACTTGTGGAGAAACGGAGATACGTTAACTACCACGCAGCAGGACAAGATCTTCCTGGATGTGCTGTTCTTGGGGCCCGGCCTTTTTGTGAGCAGCAGGACATTATGCACCCGCCGCTCCAAGAAGGCGGCAGAACAAAGCAAACAGCAAGAACATAAGAAAAAATGGATCCAAGAATTTGCTAGCAACTTGACCAGTCTCCCCTTTGGTCTCATCTCTAATGAGATTTAGAATGTGTACTTATTTACAGCAAAAACCATTAAACTTTTATCTTTTTTTTTTTTTTGCTGCTCCTGTGCACTCCATTTCCAGTTTTGCTCAGCTTGCCTCTATCATGACAAGAATTTCATTTTTGAAAGATTTCACATTAGGTCTGAGATATTTATCTCCAACAACAGGATGCAATTACTAATTGTAACACTGGCTGATAAAGCCTTCCGGTCACAGCAGAAGACAAGACATTAAAAAGTCAGAGGAAAGCAAAAGAAACATTTCATTCCTTAAGATAAGAGAGAAAGAACAGGAGACTTGGTGGACATCTCATAGATTTAATGCCTGCATTCAGCATGCTCGTGCTAAAGATCTAATTTGTCACCATAATGTCTAATAAAGATGAACACTCTTCAGAACTCCATCTTCGAAGACAAGGTGTCCAAATGGTGACCTCAGGGCATGGATGAAATTGGAAGAAATTAACGTTAGTCACTGAATATGACCATTCTGTACCAGAGAAGTACTTCAGATTAAACATGTCAACACACGAATGAATAAAGGATTATGGTTTTAAAGATTAAGCCCCTAATGAATGAACAGCTTGAACAATCATTTTAAAAAGAAAATCTGGAGAAGTTCCAGTAATCACCTTTCTGGTGTTCTTAGACAAAGGCACTTGGAACTTCACAAAGTATTTCACAATCATAATCCCCATAGATTATGATCGGAAAGAAAGATGACAACTGAACTGGTCATTGCAAAATTTGTTCTCCACATAACCAGACAACATCAGGATCCTTTAAAGCAGAAAACTGCAGTTTCCTGAAGCTCTATCTGCAGCATGCAATAATCAATCAGGTCATCAGCAGAACCAAAACCCCTGCATAAACCAGAATAGATTTTATTAAGGTATGAAGTTTTGTCAGTTTCTCTGTATCTTTGGCACACACAGAACTGAGAAGAGAGATGTCTTTTCCAACCTGCTCCCACAAGCAGTTTACTTGCCATAAAATCAAAACTTTTCTTCTTTCAGCCCTCCAAGATTTTTGCTTTATGTAAGGAAGCTGGGCTTGCAACTTCTCCTTCAAACTAGCAACTCTTTAAAGTTGCTTTCTCTACACTGTTTAACCAAGATACTGAACACTCTCCTAAAAGACAGTTTTGATAACCTCTTGATAGCCAAATGAAATACTGAGCTTGTCTTTGCTGCATGAAGCAGAGGACCGAGCAAGACACTGCCAGAAGCCCCTTACAGCAAGAGAAGAACTTTGAGATGAGAAAGAACAAGTTCAATATTTTTAGAGCAAAGACCTATAAAGGCAGCAGCCAGATGAGTCCACTAGGAGAAACTCAACCATCTGGAATAAAATGTCATTGTTTCAGCAGAACAGGGCGCAAGGGTACAGCCATCATGTAAACATACCTAGTATGGAGTCAGACTGCCCCAGTGTCATTTTCATGGCCAAAGAAGCCTGCTCACACATACCTAGACATTTGGCTTTGCAGACCCTGGATGAGATCACATAATTTGTTTGCTGGCATTTGGATTTCAAAGAGAACGCCAAGGCCTTCGACAGAGTCCACACCTTCTGATCTTTCTATGAAATTTTAACTATTAGATCATTTAATTTGAAAACTATAACAGCAGCTATCGAGGAAAGGCATGAGGTGGTGGGGAGTTAAGGAGTCAAGCATGAAAGACAACCAGAAATGCAGATCAATACATCTCTGCACATATTTAAATAACACCTTTCACTTGAAAATGTTGATAGCTGTAATCTTAGCAACATGCAGATCCTCTGCCCTTCTTTTTAAATAACAGCTTTCTGAGCCTGAAAGCTTAGATTTCTAGTTGTAACTTTTAATTTATGCATCACTGATAGTCTGCAAAATAGCATGGAGATGTAGTAGGTACCCAATCTCCATTTCAGATAGTAATTTTCACTGCAACAGCAGAAATGTGCAGCATATTTCCCACCACTGTTCCAACTGAGTGATGGTTACTGTTGCCACAAGTGTCGTTAACAAGAAAAAAAAAGAAAAAAACCCCCACCCAACAAACGGTGGTGGTGATCTACACAATGACCAAAGAGAAAGGTGGTCCAGGAAAGAGTGACTGTTAAAATTGTTGCTTGAATTATGACCAAAGGTAAGCTCCTTCAGCTCTCTTAACTCCATTTGCTCATTTTTTTTCATTTTTTTTTTAAACCTGAGCAGTATCAAAGCATCACTGAAAGACTAGAAAGGTATATTGACAGCTTCTTTCTTGTGGATAGCTCATTTCACTATTTGGAAGTCTGTCCAGTTTCCTTCTTATTCACATGATGCTTTTGGAGAGCAAGAGGGCCAGAGAATCACACTTAAAACCACTGAGACATCTGGAGTATAGAGCTGTCTAATGTAGTTCTCCTGTGACCCCTGCACTCACTGAAACTACTTCAGCTTGTTTTTGGAAAGAGATCCAACTTCCAAGTTAAGAGCATCCTTTTAGAAATGCCTATCTTTCTTGCACCTGCAATACCCCGATTTAAGGGCGAATAACAAGGACTTGAGGGCCCAGGATGCTGGACTCCACCAGCAGAACAGCTGTGAAGCAACATGCACAGTCCCCTGCACTCAGACTCTGTGCTTTTCCTCTACAGGACCGCCCTGCTCTCGTGTTGGGGGGTAATGTTTCGCAAATCCCACAAGCATAAGTTTCTACACCCAAATACCATCCCCTATTATTGAATTTGGGGTCAGAACTCCCATTGCCGGATTCTCTGCAATACAGGCCACCTGATGCTCTCAACCCCATAACCTTTCCGTGCCCAGGAAGCGGTACCCAGCTGCTGAGAAACCAACTGATGGTCAGTAGCAACGATGTAGGGAACCATCAAAGCATGCCGGTTTGCTTAGTTTTTAACAGTGGGGTCTCAAGCACCCATTCACACAGGATTCATTTTATTCAAGATGCTGTTGAAAGCATAAATTAACACAGACAGATGAATAAAGTCTGAATTTCTGGTTTCACGCTATAAATTCCAGACATGTTTAGGTCATTCTCCCCACATCAGCTGCATGGCTTGTTCTCCCCACAGATATTTAAGCAGGAGACAAGGAGGCAGGCATGAGAGAAGTTTTCCCTTGGCCAGAAGAGCAGCAGCATTCAGCACCACTACCCACTGACATCATCCAGCCACCGAGTGGTGATCGAATGCATAGTGATAAAAAAAAGTGTGCTGACAGCCACGCCGGCACTTCAAACCCAAGCACGTACACTGGCATTCTTCATGTTCTGTGCAATAGGTTTCAGCTTAGTTTTTTGGGTTTTGTTTTTTGGGTTTTTTTCCTAGATTTTCATTTCAGAACATGAAGAGGTGAGAATGAAAGATTATTAAAGGGAAAAGTCCATCACAAGGTTAACTGAAATGAAAGAAAATATTTCTGTTGTAAACACTGGGAAGCTTCTCCCCCACCACATAACCTCAGAACCTAAGGACACAGTACCATCCACTGTAGTACCAAGGTGGTGCTTTGGGAACCTCCCTTTATACTGGGAAGGGATATGTGTGCCTATGATGGGGATGACAAAGCTTTTGCATGACACATACTACCATGTGCTTTTCCAAAGACCTGCTGGCTTACACTGTGAGCTAATGGGTGGGACTTCCCTCTCCCCTAAAAGATACTGTGCTGTGCATGTATGGCTCACCTTAAGTGTGCACCCTAAACCCTCCCAGCATGAGCCCAGACATGCTCCGTATCAGAGTATGTTCCACAGAAAACAAAAAAAAGAAAAAATTCTTTAAAAAGGCAATCATCTTCCCCACCCAGTATTAATTCTATCTTTATCATCATTTGGTCACAGAAGCAGAGAGATTTAGCAAATCCAAGTGACTAAAGGATTAAGACAGACACAGTCCCAGCCCCACAGGAGGCTGCTGTGGGATTTAGGAGTGACCTTGGGAAATTAGCTGTCTTCCCCAGAGCTCAGAGGTCTGGGAAGGCCTCATGGTTCATACCTTCATACCAACATCTTCCATAAGCTCCCAAGGGGGCCTTGCTATGCAATACCTTCAAACCACCCAAGCAGCCCAGGGATGACATATTCAAGGCAGATCGGAGTTACTGAATCTGGTACTGAAGGCAGGACAGAATGTGCAGCAGCTTTCCACAAGGAGTAAAAGAATATGAATATATTCAACACACATATCTATTTATCAATCAAAGTGTATATACGTTTCAAGTATGGTACTTGAGTCATTCATCATTTCTTCCTTCCAGCCAGCCTAACTGGATCCTACTTTTATCTGCTCAGTGCAGGCAATAGTGTTGGCACTGTACTGGGTGCATGCGCACACACACATGCACACAAAAGAGAAAAATACAGAAGGCAGAGGGTCTCCAGGAGACCACAGATCCTGCCTGTGTCAGGTGTGCTGCGTGAAGTCCTCTAATGCACATATTTCTAGGTCACTTAGATTGGGGCAGAGGAGGGAGGGAAGGGGGAGCAGGGGACACTGGCCTGGGGAATGCTCAGGGCATGCATGGCTCCCCAGAAGTATACCTGCAAAAGATGGAACTCAGATGCTCCCCTCAAATGCCAGCCCACGAAGCATGCAGCTAGGATTCTGGATGCCACATTATCATTTTAGATTTTAGCAGCAGCCACCACAGAAAATTTCTGGTTACTAGCACTGCTGCTTTTTCCCTCCACTCACAACCTTTAGCTGTGGTCACACACACACACACACCCCCCACACACCCCCTGTCTTGTGCATGTAGAAATGGGAAGCGATTTGGGGGAATCAAGAAATGGTGGTATAGAAGGAAAAACCCCACCATTCAAGCAAGGTAAAACAAGAAGGGGAGGGCTTGCTGGTGTAATTTCGGGGTTGGTCTAGGATGATGTCATAGCACTGAGCAAGTGCCATGGCCAAACAGTGGGTACTTTCTAACGCTCCCCGTCCATCTGACCTCTAATACCATTGGGCTGAAATACTTAAGATTACATTTCTTTTAGCTTTAAAAGGCCATTTTCACTCCTTTCTGTCAAAAATGTTGCTACTAACTGCAGCCCGTGCGGATGCGAGGTGGGGGAGGTGGCACGACAACTAACTCTTCCGGCACACACCCCTTTCCCTACTACAAAGGCATCCACAGCAATCACATTTGCAATAGTACAAATCTTGATGGATTCATCCCATCCCCCTCCTCTTTGTAAGCCCACAGCCCGCTGTAAGCCCTCTCCGTTATCGCAACCCAGCAATCCTTCCTAGGGATCAAGCTGAAAAATGCAGTCACGGTACAGTTGCTTGAAATAAATGAATGAATGAAAAAACAGCCAGCAGCTCAGCCGGGAAGCAGCAATCTTATTGTTTCAAAACCCATCTGCATCTCCATAGCATTTAAGCATATTTCACACGAGGACATATACCCACTTTATGCACATGCAAATAAACATATTAACAAAAGAGAAAGGTGGAAAAAGGAGGGGGGGGGGAGAAAGGAATCTGAGATGATATTAGCTTCACCCAGGAAGGTGGCTTATCTCCCATACACTGGAAATACACAGAGAAATTAAATATATTCTAAATTTTACATCTCACACACACAGAGCTAAAATATCTTTCAGTGCAATATCTAGTTGCTATGCCAACAACAACAGCAAAAAATAATTAGGAAAGGAAAAAAATAATCCTGACCCCTTTGCAGAGGGAGAGGGGATGAGAGGAGGTGGGGTGGGGTGGGGTGGCTGCTTACCAAAGATGCTGATTTGATTGTGGCAAAGCGCTCTCTGTTCCGGTAGTGGAGGGCCTGATTCTGCACTGACTGGGTAGGCCGCACCTCAGGCCTGCGATCCCTGTGGCCCACCTCATCCCTTATAAATACATGATCCTGCAGAAATGGATAAAAACAAGGAGAAAGTCCGGCTGTGCTCTTCCCGCGGCGGCTGCCTCTCTCTCACCCCTCTGTCTGCACAAGCGCCGCTGTTTGAGAGGCATAGTTCAGCTCTCTGCTAGCCCCGGCAGCTCCCACGGTACAAAATGAATAAGCAACACATTGCAGGCTTGGGTTCGGTGTGTCAGCTGATCGCTAGCGGGATGCCTTCTGAATCCCTGGCTGGTTTTTTTTTTTTTTTTTTTTTTTAAACCTCCAGTATTACATATGTGCAAAAAGAAGACAGACTCAAAAGCATAAAGCGATGCAGAGCGATCGGACTCCTCAGAAAGGTTGGGTTCAAGCACTGCAACAGAGCAATCCCGTTAAAAACGTGATTTCCATGTCTAACAAAGAAGATGCTGTTCCCTTTTAACACAAGAGCAACATTTTGCCTCATTCCCTTTGCCGAGTGGTTCGTCCTCAATAGGGTTTCTTTGTCTCTTGTTTGCTATCTGCTGTGGAGGACAAGCATCCTGGCTAAAACCATGGCAGGCTGGAGAGGACCAGGAAAGCCTCCGTGACCACTCAGGGATCCTGCTTTCCAGTCATGATCCTGCACAGTTCTAGCACTTTCTCTCCACAGCCCACAAAGGATATTTTTTTTTTAATTATTTTTTTCCCTCTTTTAAAGCAACAGCTCACAGGTTTTAGCATGAACCGTTCCCAGTGCAATCTCCCCCTTGCTCACTGGCAAGGCTTCGCGAGGAGCGGCTCCGTGCATCTGCGAAACGGTGCGTGCAAATTTTGCAACGGAACAAAGCTCTCATCGAGTGTATAGAGGAGGGACCCTAAACCAGAAAGGCTGGTGAAAAACACCACCGCAGTCTTGCCAATTGAAATGGTGACTGTCAAAAGTCAGCACACCCACAGGTTGTGCTTTCAGGATGGAGCAGCCTTGGGACACCAGGCACATCCCACTGCCTCCCCCTCAGCCTGCCCAGCGAGGCGAGCTCCACAGGGCAGCAGTAATGGTAGCCAGCGTTGGCACATCTGCCACACTGCTGTCCATCGCACTTTTGTGACTCCCATCCTCAAGCTCCAGCTCCTAAAAATCTCAAAGGAAAACTTGGTTTCATTCAAGAAGAATCTCAGTTTCCAGCTGTCAGGCGTGTAAAATAAAGGCTGAAAGTGCCTATGCCAAATGGCAAATAAAAGATGCCAACACTTGCAGAGAGCAGCTGCCTCCATGCACTAGGTGTTTGCAGGTGAGCAGAAGCAGCTTTGCCACCCTGCTGTGCCAGAGCAGACACCAGTATGGCCAGAAAATCCTATGGTGAGAAACCAGCCAATATGGAGTAGCATCTCCACCATGACACTGCTGTCATACTGAGATCCTTTCCCATTCTGCAGACACTTGTTCCCCTCTCTGCTGTCCTCAGTTTCTAGGTGCTTCTAGTCTAGACCCACACACGTTCAGCCGCTTTCAATACGATTCTGTAAATTATTTCAAGCAAAAGCCAAACAGGTACAAAAATGCTGATGTAAAAGAGCTGAATGACACGCTGATTTAAAGTGCTCGAAACCCAGTACCCTTTTCTCATATCCTTCCCTTTTGAGCGTTTCCGCTCCATGCTCACCTCTCACTCACCTTTGCACAGAGAGAGCACAACAGCCAAGGCCATCACACAGCCAAGCCTGCACCAGCTCCTCCATATCCCCTCGAGGGAGGCAGAACAACAGTTAAAAAAGGACAGTCCTCTGTAGAAGTAGTAGGATTACAGAGTGTAATAAAAAGTTGCAGTTTCATTTTGCATTGGTTATCCTTACACTGGACTTTCCGTTGCACTGTCGGAGCAGGGGAAGGCAGTCCTACAGAAAGGCAATCACTGGCAATTTGGGTTCATCTTAGATCTTCAACTTGTGCCTGTTTGTATGACAGGCAGGGCTCTCAGACTTGCTTGCTTTCCTGAGAGAGGTACACCTTAGGCTTTAGAACAGTCATACCAAAAAAAAAATAAAAATCCTTGCTTAAACACTGAAAGTTTAACAGTATCACTCAATTTAATTGGACTTGTGGCTTCACTAGAAGAACATCAATCCCAAGGTTTCTATAGATTTGCAGCACTCTTGCCTATCAAGTAGGTGTAAGGAGGATTCTGTGAAATACAACTGGGGATAACCCAAAGCAGACAGGCTGGCTACCAACATCATCTTTTAGTTTGCTATTTCTACCGGTGTGTTTTGGAGCATTCCAGCACAATGGCCCCCTATGCAGGCAAGGGGCAGTGCTAGACAACGCTGAACTTGGCCTCTCGTTCTCCATCAAGCGGCTCTGCAGAGGTAGATCTGTATTTCTGGGGCTCGTGCAAACACAGCCTCATGTGAATGCACTGTTATGAAGCAAACTGGAGCAAGGGGGAGTCAGCAACTGCAAAAGGGACCTCCTTTGTTACCAGCTGAAACTGGAGCACCTCACATACAAAATAAAACTGAGTAAAAAAAAAAAAAAAAAGTCCTGTGGTAAAGATCTATACAAGACTTAGCCATCTGAACCATGGAGGAGCTGCTGTTCCTCTACTGTAGCTACGAAACTAAAGTGGAGGCAGGAAAAATATTACCCACCGTCATACACAAAGCCTGCAGCAGAACATGTAAATGTACAAGGTTCCTAAGGTCTGCCAGCAACACCCCAAATCCCTGGCCCATCTTCCCTCTTCATTACATTAATGTACCAGGGTGAACATGCAATATTAAAACCACAGCAGCCGTAAACCACTAAAAAACCCCAACTCTCAAAATGGGCATTCAGGTTCTTCAGAATACTCCAAAACACCACCTAAAATGACAAGTTGAAACTGTAATTACTTCTTATGTAAGAAAAATTAATTGGTAACAAAATTACTTTGTGTTATCTAAGAGGTGCATTCTTAGAGGGCAGAATGTCATCCTGGTCTTGTTTTACGGGACTTATGGTTACTTCAGGGCACATAAGAAGCTCACAGCAGAATCTAATTGCCTTTCAGGCATGTGAGTTAACTGCATTCTCCATTTCAAATTGAGCTGGGCAAGGAATGAGAAAATTCCTTTGCAACTGAGCAAGCCAAAGAACCAATTTCAAGTGGACAGCTCCTTAATCTGGGATCTAAGCCTTCTGCATCAGGCAGGCAACCACTAATGACTCTCAACTAAGCCCACAGAAACTTACCAGGCAAAACATTTTTCTGAAAAAACCTGTTAAGCTATCAGAGATAAAGAACACTTGACATGAAGTTACCAAATCTAGCAAGTCACACTACCACAGAGACTGCTAGTAAAGAGACCTGTAAGAGAAATAAACCTAAGAGTAGCCACATCTCCACCAACCTTCCTCAAAGTGACTGATGGCTACTATGACAAACACCTACCTACAAACCCAGAAAATAGATTTCTGCTCTTTTTTATTTTATTTTCTTCTCCAAAAGCTTGCTGAGAGACACTGTGATCATACCTCCTTGCAGATGTTGGCGCAAATCAGGAAATTTTGTTTCAAACTTTTAGCTCAAGATTTGTAGGAAATAAAGATCCAAAACTGGCACCTCAGTTCTGCTTGAAAGCACCCCAGAAACTCATCAAGTTTGGGTCAGGGTATCTCTCAGCCCTAAATCTGCAATTCAAACATTGGTTTATTTTTAAAGTAATGTATCTTCTGTGTGTATTTCACTTTCCACCTGTTTTCTGTGTTTATTGCAATATTTGCCTTATGAATATTACTTCAGGCATGCTTAGATCACAACTCGCATTAAACCATTAAAATCCTTGTATTTAGGGTCAATAATCTGGAATCTTGAACTTCCTACTAAAGAAATTAATTGTTCTTCTGACTGTATTATCTGCTACACAAACAGTTTTCAGGTTGATGACAACAAATGGGGATAATGTGGCTGGGTGTTGGGTTTGATATTGCCGATATTAGCCAGGACAAAAACTCTGAAACATTTCTACAGCATTATCTGATCAGAGAGCTGGTAGAGCTCCCAGCTACTTAACTGATGCTAAAGAGCAAGTCTCTCAAAAACAATGAAATAACCGAAAAGGCAGGACTCCTACATATATTATGGATTAATAGGTAACCTAAAAAAAATATATAAATTGTTTTTGTGTAAGTTAACCTCTGGATAAACAGAAATACAGAGAAGCAGTCAAACACGTGTTCAGACAGAAACTGATGCAGTTGGCTTCCAGCTGGATATCTAAATGGCTAGCACTGGCGTATTGTCTGAGCATCTTACAATGTGCATGGGTTTCTGCTCAAACTGATGCCCAAGGTCACCCTACAGAGTAAGAACCTGAATTCTTCTTTCTAGAGTCCCATACCAGCTCTACCACATACACTTTTCACTCTCCTCACTGAAAAGAGGGCTTTACCATCCCCTGCCTCAACACCAGTACAGTATTTCAGGAATATTTGCTTAACACCACTGCCATGCATTCTTAAGAGCAACACTACCAGCATGTTGCTAACAGTACTTTCCTTTTATGTTCAAGATATTCTGACTAGACTCCTTCCTAACACTTAATTATTAAACGGATCAGATATTATTCTAAAAACAAAACAGAAAATTATGTAGCTTGCTTTAAGAAATGCTAGGGGAAAACAAAAACACCCACTAACACATTGCTGCAACAAAACTTCCTCAATGAATGAAATACCTGCTCAGAAGACAACTGGAACAAGCAAGCTATCTAAGCAAACAGAAAATAACTCAGTAGGTAGATAGGAGTTGATTTTTTTATTTTCCTACAGAAATCACAAAAAACTGGGCAGACGTATCTATAAACTGCATTTGATATTTACATTTTTTCAGTATATAAAATTTTATATATATTTTATATATATATATTTCTGTATATTTTTCAGTCATATGGCTGAAGCAACTCTTGCACTGACAAAGCCTATCAAAAACAAGAATTAACAAAGCACAGATAAAGGAGTCCCATTATCTTCAGCAGCTGATTTAGAAACTAACATCAGCCCCACAGCAAACAGACCACACTGGAACTAGCCTAAAGCTGAAACATCTAAGCTTTTGCCTCAAAAGGAACATTCACTTGCACACTGCATTTTTAGTTAGGCACACCAACTAAAAGCCTCCACAAGCACTGTTTACACAAGAGGATGCACTAACTGAAAAGGACTGCCAGTCTCCCAGACAAATAGCAAAGGCAATTTCTGAGCCACAGTAAGGACTTTAATGGAATTGCAGCAAATCTCTTCCTTCTAAGAATTTAAAGAGCAAGGAAAACAACAGTGTGCCACTTAATTTTAATACATTGCTCGAAATGCCTCAATAATCTGCAGAGAGGTTTAAGTACCAAGAATCTTTCAAGAAAAAAGGCTTCATGTTACCAACCTGCTTGACATGATTCCAGAAGGTATGTGAAGGGTCATTGCTGCCAGCACATGCAAGCCAAAACTCAGTAAGTCATTACCTAAATATTCCTTACATCTCATAAAAACAACATCTTTTCCAAGTATGACTCATAAATCTTGATATGGAGGAAAACACCCTCAGCTTTGCCTCTGCTGTAACTCATAGAACCGCCATACCAGAGCACTCTCCATCCACAGAATTCAGCATGAATGCTGCATACTAATTATGGCAGTGATAGGCACCATGTACAGGTTAATTTAATGGATTTGGAAAGTCACTCAAGCTGCAACAGTTATTACAGAAATATGTTTTTATTAAAGACATTGGGCAAGAATTTGTGATGATTGACTATGAACATCTTCTTTTCATCCTTTTGTTATAAACTAGATTTTAATCAGAAAATTTCCCTAACGTTTTTATTGCCCAAGTTTCATCTTCATACATACTGATGATTTTAAGGCTGAAATAAGTAACATCAACAACTCTGTATTGCGGCGGAACAAAAAAAGAAACCAAACAATTTTTGTTTAGATTAAAAGAGAACAGCCTTTTTTTACTACTATAAAGTTTTATGGAATAAAATACCATGTGGGAGCATTCTGAATCCTACCACTTGGCATATTCATTTAGGACAACAAAGTATTATTTCTGGGAAGCCACCTGTACACACAGTGACATACACCAGCAGTTGAACAAAGCAGATGACTATCTATGATGCATCAACTGATGGCTATATTCTTAGGGAGCCAAAAAATCTTCATCCTCATTTTAAGTTTAACTAACACCTATCTACTTTTAAAATCTGGGTTACATGTCTTTGAAGCACAGGGTATTTGGACTTTAACTCCCTGCTTTATTTTGTCTGTCTTATTTTTGCACTCCCAGATACAGACTTACAGAATGGTTGGGGTTGGAACGGACCTGTGGAGGTCTTCTAGTCCAGCCCCTGCTAAAGCAGGTTCTCCTAGAGCAGGCTGCACAGAGTCAAGTCCAGATGGAGTATTGAATGTCTCCAGAGGAGACTTCACAGCCTCTCTGGGTAGCCTGAGTGTGATTCAGCACTGGAACAAAGTAAAGAATTTTTTCCTCATACTCAGATGGAACTTGTTGTGTTGCCGTTTGTGCCCACTGCCCCTTGTCCTGTCACTGGGCACAAACAGGTTTGCATTAGAGCTGTCATTTACTCTTCAGTTCTCAGCCTGTGCAGCTGTATAAGTGAATTGGCTCCCAACAAGGAGATGGATGTGAGAATGTGTATGCATAGGTAAGATGATCGTTGGACGGAGAAGCACAGTTATGTTAACTGTCTTCAAAACAGAGATGCTAGAAAACCAGAACTCTTACACCGATCATATTGTGACTTACTTGGAGGTGGTCACCAATCTGAAACCTGCAAAAGGGCAAAGAAAAGTTCCTAGCAGGACAGCTCATCCAAGCTGGACATCTGAATTTCCTGTAAAGAATTTGCTGGTGATTAAAGCATCCTCCTCAGCAACCAGTTTTGATCCTAAGGATGGACTGAGATCCCAGCAATGGAGGATGCAGACTTCCTGCCTGAGAAGCAGACATCATTGCAATTTTATTCCTCCCAGGAGTTTAGGATACAGCTATAAACTAAGTTACAGAAAAAGCTACAAATTATGGGGTTTTTGTTATTACTATTTTTTTCCTGTCCAGAGATTTTTCTTTCAATCTACAAGTTCTACTCTGCTGATGGGTGGGAGTTCACCTTTGTTCTAAGCACAAGTGTACAAACATGGAGCACTACTGCTGCCCCAAAGCTTTTGTATTATGGAAGGGGTGAGGCTGTGCCAGCTCTTCATGAAGGGTTTATCACAAACACTATTCTCCGTCAGGCAAAACCCAAGCACCTCAGCTATCATGAAGCAGTACAGACAGTGAAAACTGACCAGGTCAGAAGCAGATCATTTCACTTACCCTGTGACCACAAAGCATTTTTGCAGGTTACAGACAACTACCAGCTGTTTTAAAAAAATTAAAATAATCTAAAAAACTGTTTACAAACGCTTTTACTACATCAGCATGCTTCTTTTGCTTTGCCTCTGTCTCAGAGTAGTTGGTCACAGTACAGATGCTAGGAGTCCTTGATGGGGATGCTTGAAGCTTCTCCCAGCCTAGTGCTACACAGGTGATGCAGCGAGAGCCTGAGGTCTGCACTCCTGATTTACACCAAATAATTGCCACTCCAGACTGGCTCTTCACACCAAGCAGCAGTCTGAAGCACTGAAGGCTGGAATTATATTTCACACATGACCACAGGCTCTTTCATCCTACTTTTTACAACTGCACATGACATGCTGGGCCTGTGGTCCAAAGAAATCAAAAGGCCTCTGATACTTACAACTTTGAGCCTTAGAAAATATCAACAGTCTTGGAAATTTTGCCATCTTGGTCACTTAACAACCTTTGGATGTATCAGACTCTGTAAATTAAAACATTTGTGGAATACCATAATTTTACATACACTTTGATTTGACCCATACCCAATCTCATATGTGATCCTATGCCTACATAATGAAGACAGCTGGCTAATTATGTTAATCAGTATTTTCTTTTAGCCTTTTAAGGCTGATTAAATGCAAAACAAAAGCTTTAATTTAAACTGGAGCCCCAGGTTCTTTCGATTTTGTTTGTGATTAGGCTCCAGAGTGCTACCAAACTCAGCACTGCCTACTTCTCACCCACTAGAACAAAACCGAGTTGTGTGGATCAGCTTCATCACAGTTCACAGAAATAGTTAAAACCATCACAAAGAAAAACTGAAGTCTCTTCAGAGTAAGAAATTTTACCTTAACAATATAGTGGGATGTATGTGTATATGAACCCCCTGAAGTGTCCTGTTCCAATTTTAGTCTTTTCACATGTATTAATATATATACATAATACAAACATGAAGCAGTTTTCCATTTAAAACTGTATTCCCCAAAGTAACAGAGAATAAAAAAAAATAATCACGTAATAAATTAAAATAGACTCGCAGACTGGAGTACGTTCTGCTACACATAGTCTACATTTGCCTTATGTGTACATACAGCAGAAGGTAACACTTGCCAATTGAGAAGGTATCTACTCTACTGCAAGAATCAGTAATCACAGCCAACTGTTAACTATTTTGTAAAGACCATCAACACAGACCTGGGTTTTGTGCTTCCAAAACTACCTTAAAACACCTGTGTTAAGTGATCTACAGATTTCTTTTACAATACTTCAGTTACAAGTGTGCAAAAGACCCTGTTTTTTCAAAACCAGACAAGAAAAAAATCCCATGTGGTGTCATGCTTATGCATTCTACTCAATTGAATGTCTTAACCTCAAGAAAATAACAGCTACATAAAAGTCTGAGAGGACTGAATTTGTAGATCAAAAATGTTCCTGTATTCACTATAAACAGAAATATTATTCTTAAAACAAGCAAGAATTCTACTTCTTTCACAAATGCAATTTATGTTTGATGGGAGAGGCTCACCTGTTTTCACCAATTCTAATGACACTAATCAGTCAGTAATAATATAATGTGTGACTACTGTGTAAATCAGTCCCTCAAACTTCTATTTTAATGCATACATAAATATGACTACTTAACAATGCAAAATTAAAGTCAATACACATTTCTGAAGCCACTCCAACTACAATCACCCAGAACATAAAATCAATTGCACTGCTCTTCATTCAGGCTGGTTCCCGAGGCTGGCATTTTGTACCCAACATTGATTTTTCAGAAAAGTGAAAAAAACCCCTTTTTTAAAGGTGCTATGCAAATGTATTTCAGAAAGACGTAACTCCCTGGAAATCTATGCAACTTATCTGCCAGTATCTTTAAATATGTAAGGCAATCTTTTGTTGAAGACAAAGTTTGAGAGCTCCCTTTTATAAGTGCTTCAATATTCGATTACAGACTGTATTTCAGGAGGAAAAACTGCTTACAAATATTTAGTTCGTTAAAACCAGGCTTTACTGTAACCTTACAAATGATAAATTCATACTTTTCATGCCGCTGGAATGTTTTAGCTCCTCTGGCAAAAAGCATATGTACACTTTGAAGCTCTTTGCAAATGCAATCGCACAACCAACCTACATTTTACTGCCCACTAGCAAACAAGACTGCTAAGGCCAAGCCAAAACTACTTTAGTCAAACAATCTTAGATGCTTAAAGATGCTTAGATGCTGACTTACAGCTAAATAACTTTAGCTTGATATCTGCCACTAAGAAAATGAAAGGCAACAAATCACAACATGCAGCAAAAGAGCAGAAAAGCACTGAGTGGAATTTGGCTCAAAACATACCTCCTGGGAAGGGTCCAAAGTTCTGCACACTTCCACTTCTCATGAGGAAAATCCAAGTGCAAGCAGATTTTAATCACACACTGTGACTGGTAAATGGTTAGCTTAGCTGCTGTGACCACTTGTCACCATACCACATAATACAGTACAATCATTCACAAGGAAACAAGGACTGATGTTACAAGCAGAGATGAAGAAGTGCACATGCGGGGCTGGGTAGGGAGGCGTGCAGTAAGTCCGTGTGAACCCTGCCTAGACACTGACAGCACTACCTTTCATTAGTGGCCTCTCTTTTTATTTTCAGAGTTTATTTAAATGCAATTTAGCTTTTAAAGAAAAAAACACAGAACTTGATTCTGGCAAGCCCGGCACCAGCTCCTGCTCTCAGCACATGGCTCAGCACAAGACCACAGCACACTGATCGTTGGACCCTACACGAGTGAGCCAACATGAGCAATAGCAGGGACTGCAGGAAGCTATGGAGAGCACCAGAGAACATACCTTCTTATGAACAACGGAGGAAGTGGAATTAATTGTGCTCTCGTCACTATGCATCATGACCAGTTCAGGGCTGCTCTCATCCAGGACCTCCTGCATGCTGCTCACACTGCTGCTCTGACTGCCTGTGCTCACAGACATACTTGGGATGGAATGGTTGCTGCCCAGACTGTCCATCTTCCTACTCAGGTTTGATCCATGCTCACTGTCCTATAAAACAAGGGGCATCCGTTACAAATACCGCAGGAGATCACCTGCCTAGTATGTGCCTGCAATGCCCAAGTTGGTTTTAAAGGTGACTCTGCAGAGTTAAAGGTTATTTGCTCATAATTTTGGCAACTACATTTCTCAAGGCTGCCTGGGTTATGAAATACTCCATATGGGGCAGCTAGGTTTTGCATTTTTTGCAATCTTACTGTATCAGGCTTCAAGCCAGTTTTTTCCACATATCAGTAAGTCTGGGCATGACTCTTGGCTTGCACAGGAGCCATCCAAGAATACTAGATAGCTGGTGGAAGGAGTCTCTTAATTAGAAGGAACAATCTAAGTTTTATTAAAACAATGTTCCAAGTCAGGATATGCTACAACACATTTTGTAAACTAGAAAAGATGTAAGATAATGAACCCATTCATTTATTATTTGATAAATATCACATGGAGCTTAACAGGTGTAGAGGTTTTAGCATCCATGTCCCAAGCAGTCAGTAATTACATTTTGTCAAGCTAAAACCCCCTTTAACCTTGTGTTTTCAGCCAAGATAAATTCTTCATTTACCTTTAAGCAGCTGGCTCAGAAGAGCCTGCATTATTACAGTGATTAAAACTGTTGTAGACTGCTTAGACTTACGTAAATAAATATTCTTCATATAGGACATATTTTGAATTCTACAGACAAATATCAGGATTTAGCAGCCTTTTTTCTCGTTGTAGACTCATAGGAGCACAGTAATTCCAGAGTATGCGCTTAATCTGGACTGACTTAGAGAATTTATGGAATCTTTTGTAATTAACTAGTGGCACTGAAGAGGCTTGCAAGGTATTCACAGTGAGGGTGGAGAACTCCAAACATCCTTCAGCTCCTGGTCCAAAATAGCCTTGATTCACCAAAATGAACGGCTTGCTGCTGCACCCAGTTTGTCCCAGCCTCCAAAGTGAGCTTGGGGAGAATTACATTACAAATCAATTGACAGGGTACTCATTTTGTTGGAGACCATCAGAAAGATAAAATTGACAGGCTTAACAGATTTGTATTTGATTGTGTGATTATTTTTTAAGCAAACAGTAGATCATTCAGAACCTGTGTGAGAGCACTTAAAATCCAAAATGCAAAATAATACTAATCTACAGAGAACATATGCACATAAGAATGAAAATATTTCCAGGATGCTTATATAAAGTTGGTGAAGAAATAACATAATGAAGCATCTGAGATTAAGATATAGCTATGTAATTAATGAATGTATATGCACAAAGGACAGAGATTGTATATGCGACCCTAACATTAACTTCCTGACTTGAATACTTTCCAAACGACCTCAACTTTCTTGCAAGAGCTTTGAGGAAAGCATTAGTAATATCTTAAGTGTTAAAGATTTGTAATGCTCCTTTTACACCTTTGAAAACTCAGGTAGAAAAAGGAATGGTCTTGTGGCGTTTACAGTTGTGCAGCTTCTGTTAACCAGTTAAGTTGTAACTGAAGTACGTGCCAAGTTTTTCTTTCAAGGCCAAGTTAGTGATATACATGAGCAATACAACCTCCTTTCGTGGTACACAAGCTCAGTGGTAAAATGCAGTGCAGAGCATGCTGTGCACATGCAGAGTGTGTGCTTCATTAAAGTGTTAATTCCTGAAGATACAATATCTCCCCACCCCCCTTTTGAGGAGCGGGGACAGGAAGAACAGAAGATATGTCTTGCAGTCAACTACTACCACACGTATCCCACTTAGCTGTTGAGCTTGGACCTACTGAATGGCCAAGTAGGAAACCCATTCCCTTGCACTTTCCTACCTCATCACTCTCCTAACAGCTTTTCACGCACGGGTAGAGAAAACTTGAAGGTTTCAGTGCAGAAGTCTGACAATCCCCCCAGCTAAGCTCTAGGTTTAGAAGCTGGCTAGCTGGAGGGCTTAGAACAGAAGCACCTCATAGCTTTAATCACAGTGGTTGATGTTCTCGCTCCTTTTGTGTGTCTCCTTCAAAGCAAAGGACAATGCTAAGTGCCAGTCTCCTCCTGCTTTATGCTCTCCTACCTGACACCCTAACTCGTGCATTTCTTAAACCAGAGCTCTAGTTTGGCTTTAAATGAACACATGACATAGACAAGCCTTAAAACCAAGTCCCTGAATACAGGCTGAGCTTAGGTGTCTCACTGCGTATTATCTGGCTATACTGCAGCAAAAAAGAATACAAACGTCAATTTGCCTGTCAATTTTTTCATTGAGAACCAGGCACAGATTTATTTATTCAACGTGCCTGCACCAAGTGACCTGAATTTCCATCTAAGCTCATCAACTGAAAAATGACTGGTTTCCTTGTCTAAGCCACAGTTAGTCACCGTTATCATACACTGATTAAGTGGATTGTTTATTACCAGATTTAAACTGAAGATGAGTTTTAGGTCTTTAAAAAATTTTAAAAATTAAGTCTTACTAATTTGGTGATTTGCTTTTCAGCTCATGATAAGCAAATTACAGTAGAGTTATGGTAAATGAAAAAATACTAACATTAATCAAGTGGTCTTGAGACTATGCTTATGAAAAAGAAAAGCCTGGACTGTCAACAGACGCTCCTTCACACAGGCTGTGAGTCACTCACTTCTCAAAGAACCTTCCTGCAAATGAGTTTCTTCCCTAAAGCTTTCAGAAGGAAGGACATTTTAAAAAAAGCCAAAGTTTTAAAGCTGTCAATAATTGCACATTTAACACTGAGTAAGGGCTACTATTACTCATTATCCTATCCTGTCTCTCTGCTAGTCCAGACCACATTCCAAAAACATGGATTGCATCCTCACCTAGGCTGTGGTTGCTCTGCTCCCTTTTAAGGGCAGGAACATCTCACTTGCCCTAAAATCATTTATAACAATGCAAATGCTGTAACAAAATATAAGTACCTCCTCCTCTTCCTGAGACTCAGTCAGTGGACCGTTCCTGGTCTCTTGGAAAAGGATTTTCTTCATTTTCCGGTACTGAAGGTTATCCAATTCACGTACTGCATCTTTTGTCCTTTGTATGAGGTCTATTAGTACCCTTGGTGGTCGGTCTCGGCGAACAAAATCATGCTAAATTTAAAGGAAATAAAAGACATGGTTTCAGACATGACACTAGTAAGTTTAATCTAAAAACAGGGACACAGTGATTTTTTTTTTTTTTTATACCTGAAATGACGGTTCATATTCAGTCATTGGTCTGTTCATATTTAATAATTAGTAATACCCCTTATGAAGACTCCAAACACAGTGAGCACTGAGTACACTGACTGTGCTCATCACTACATCAAATAACCAAACTATGGCTACATACTATGAGTTTTGATGCGTAGGTTGCAAAATGTTTTGTTCAGAAGTCAAGAATGCAGAGTACAGAGAAGTGAGGCAAAATCACATTGCTACTTGAAACTCATGTGCATGTGTACACACGTGCACAGACACATCAGTAGCAGGAGAAGCTGGATAGTGGATGGAGAGGTATGACACCTGGCTGACCCTTTGCAAGCTCTCTTTACCCCTGACTCCCTGATACGCTTTTCTGTCTGAAATTAAACAGTTTGGACCAGGGTCAGGCTTTCTGAGCTCTCCAAGCAACACAGCTCACCTGTCCCTTCCTGAGCTCATTTACTTGAAGCATACTAGGTACAAGATGGTGCCACTTCAATCCTTACAAAGGCACAGAACTTCACAGTGAACAAAACGCATAAAGGACAAAGAACAGAATCATAGAGTCATTTAGGTTGGAAAACACTTCTAAGATTAGAGTCCAACTGTTAACCTCGCACTGTTGAGTCCACCACTAAACCATGTCTGTAAGTGCCACTTCTACACACCCTCTAAATACCTCCAGGGATGGCGACTCAAACACTTCCTTAGGCAGCTTGTTCCAATGCTTGGTATCAGTAGCAAAACAAACCACCCTTCCCATGGCCACCCACCTCCTGCCAGAGCAAAGTCTCCCTAGAAACAGATGAAGTGGAAGAAACTGCTCACCTGGTTGTTCCACTAAGAATCAATCGTGATTATGTAAGACTACCTGCCTAACCTACATGAAAGTTTATCCTGCATCTATCTATTCCAATTTATAGAGAAAAACAGTAAGGAGACTGCAACATTTATTTATACTTAAAGCATTTGTAGCCAGAGTTAAAATAAAATCAGATTCTTACCAACTTCTGCTAAGGATGTACTAGAAGCGTAAGCTTTAAGTGCAGACTTAACAATAAACTCTTAAATGGACTTTAAGTACCTGATTAAAGGCAGTCAAGTTCAAGAACTAATACATCCAACTGTAGCTGGAGTAACCAATACAGGAAACCCAGTCCTCCTTAAACCAGGAGTCTTGTGTACAAAGAAGTTGAAAAGATAAGCTGATCTTCTTTTAATGATTTGTAAATAAACATGGAGAGCATCATGCCACAGGCTTATTTCTTGTTTTTAATTGAATTCAAATTGTTGTGCATTTGAGTTTCGCTAATGGGGACGGCTAGTCATTTCACTATCAATTTTTTGCTAGTAGTGATGGTGTTTGCTTCTGTGTGAAATGATGTTTTGAACTTTTAGCTATAATTCAAAAATAAAATGAATCATTCCTGCTCCTCAATGCAGATAACCAACATTTATTTGTCTGTAAACAGTAGCAATACACAGTTTATTTATGATTAGAAAAAAAAAAGCTAACCATTTTTATCTCATCGTAGATAATTTTTAGAAAGCAGTCATGCACATGGAACAATGAACCTGAACTGAAATCCACCCTAACAGCACATATACTTGTTTCACTGGAAAGACTATGCGCTTCATATTCAGGCTCTACTCAAATATTACAGTTTCCATGTGGTTGTATTGTACAGCAGATGCACAGAAGTGAAAATCAAACAAAAAAGCTCTTGCATTCTGACTGCTAACTTGCATTATCTAATTGTCTCCATTCCATTAAAAGATGTAGCCACCCCTCTGCTGGGTACTGTACAACTCTTAAGAAATGATGGCTGAAATGACTTAATTTGTATACTTTCTCCAAATTGCAAGAAAAAAAAAAAAAAAAAGAACCAATAAATCCCAGACTTAAATGGAGGACGAGGTTAGTCTAAAGGCAGGTAGCATGTTGGCTAGAAGAGTGACTACTAGAACTCAAACCTCCTGGGAATGTTATGCAAGCTGAGAAAAACAGGGAGAAAGCATTTAAAACAAGTTCTATAATTGCTTGTATTTTTACAAGTGAAAAATATTAGTGAGGGTTTTTGGTTGTAGGTTTGGGTTTTAGGGATTTTTTTTGTTCGTTTGGGGTTTTTTTTTGTTGTTATTGGGTTTTTTTTCCTTTCTTAATATCAACTACCTTTTACTTCAGTCATTTGACTATTTCCATCTAGGATAATGTACCGAAACAATTAATTTTCAAACACACCATTTAAAAGTCAGTTCCCTTTAAGAAAAGGTGGCCACAAAAAATTTGCTTTATCCCTGTTTACTGCACCCAAGTGAAAAGCCCTCACAAGAGAAAAAGATCTTCAATCTTACAATCTAAAAAGCTTCAGGGAGAACTACTGCAGGAGGGAACATGTAGGGTATTGTTCTGAAAGTCTGAAACTGCATTCAAAGCCTGAATATACATGATTTAAGAATAAGATCTCAGCTCCAATTGTCTGTACAGACTCCAACCTAAGGTACTCATGAAATCATATCCTTCAATGAACTTACACTATTCCTAGAGAGCAGAAAGGCTGCCAATCCACATGAATGAATCATTCCAAAACCCACAACATAAACCTATTAGCTGGTCAAAGGACTGTCAGGGTGCTGCAAGCAGAACCAGAGAACAAAATGCTGGTTATGTGCCACGGCACGAATGTACCACAGGAAAAAAAAAAATATACCAGGCACCGAAGAGAGTACAAACAAGCTTGTTCATCAGCCTTTACCTGAGAATAAAAGCATCAGAGTT
This sequence comes from Falco naumanni, assembly GCF_017639655.2. NCBI lineage: Eukaryota > Metazoa > Chordata > Aves > Falconiformes > Falconidae > Falco > Falco naumanni. The sequence goes on along the minus strand of NC_054054.1, from coordinate 90,632,219 downwards.
AGATATTCTCTACGGTCCAGGCTTGAAGCAAGGACAGACGCAAGTGCAAAGCTAGCTGTTCAGTAAAGAGTGCAGGATTTTGATTTCTCTCTTCAAGAACCAAGAGGCTCAGAAACATCCATGAAAATGTGTTCTACTGAGCTGAAAGAGCAACAAGAGAAGCCATAAAACAAAGGCTGAATGGTAGCCTTAGAACAGAAATCAGCATGAAAGGCTGTCAGGTAGACCAGAGCAGCAATCTAACCTACTGTGGAAATTAAGCAAAACACCCAATGGAGCTAGCAATTCCTCTGCTCAAATATTTAAGGAAAAACTGAGCCCTGTTTACCTGGTGTGGAACAGCAGCATCCCATGCAATTCTCACCAGCAGCTATGTACGGCAGCCAGAGGAATAGCAGGGCCACTAATCAATTCTAAAGAAAGGAAATACTTAAAAAAAAAAAAAAAAAAAAAGCAGCCTGATGGAAAAGGGCTGGACAGGATTTCACACATTCCTACCTTCTAACAGAAGGCTGCTCCTGAATTTCCCAGACACAAAGCCCTTGGAGTTATAAGCATTTCTTATACTTCTCAGGTAAACCAAAACCCAATGACTTAAACTGGAAGTGATTTATGAATCACTGACAAAACTTTGGCAAACTCTGGCCACATCACTCCCATCACAGGTCCCCCTCCTACATGCTTTTGGCAATTACGAACCTGTACACGGCACTTTCCAAAATGATACAGTTATTTCCAAAACAAGTTCTAATTAATTGGGTTCAGATAATAGGAACTATTACAGGGATATAAACAACTTTTGGTTTTGGTGGTTTGACGAGGAGAAGTTAACCTGGGCCTATCCTGTTAGCGCCACTTTCAAACAGCTAAGTATGATGTATGAATACAGAAAAGAAGCAAACTTAATACAAGATGTTAATGAATCAAGAGGAATTGCTCAAAACACACCTAGGACAAAAAAAAAAATGATTGGAAAATAAGAGAGATGCAGAGTATGTTTGCTAAGTAACAATACTAGGACAGATCTACAGTTGGCACTAATCAATAAATTTGTCAGGGCTTCTGTGCCAGACAGCAGTCAAAAGAACACCACATCAGGACCTCTTACTGTAACACCACAGAGCACAGCAAAGCCAGCCTTTCCCAGCTCCTGCATAACCAGACCTGGAGTAACATTTCATGATACATATATTAGTGTCAGAAATCCCCATCCAGCCAAAGGAACTTTAGACAAAAAAAAACAACCAACCAAGCGGATCAGAAAGGCCCAAATGAATGATTTGCAGCAATCGATCTAAAACAAGAGCTGAACTGAGATCAGGCAGAACAAACATAAAAAGATACATATTCAAAAGGTATGAACAGATGAAGAATTAATCATGCTCACATTAGCATTACTAGAGAAAAAAAGGTCAAGATAACCTTCCTGAACTTCATCTGCATCTGTCAAAAAATCAGGCAAGACAGGACAGTTCAGAGCATCCCACACAGAATAATCCTGCTCTGGCCAGGAGATAAAACCAAGTCATACAGTCTCTTTCCATCTCTAACACTCATGTTCCTTTAAATAATCAGCCACTATCTGTAAATCTTTCTTAAGAGCTCAATCCTCTGACCGTGTGGAACATAACTCTCAAAGTATTACTAACTCTGCAAGATTTGCTATTGCCTATGCATCTTATGAAGACTGGTTAAGTCTAGATTTTGAGTAGCAATTAAAATGGCTTTTTAGATTTTCTGTCACTTCCACAAATTGCAAGCCTTAAATCTCAATGAAATCGCATATAAGCTTGGTAGCAAGTACTGCCTGTTACACAACAGAAAAATAACGTTTTTGCTTACTGGAGAAGGTAAGCAGAAATAAAAAAAGGAGCATCAGCAAATTAAGTTACATTACTTTACACAAAACTGAATAACTGCTCCAAAAAGGTCTCTGCTTTCACACAAGCTGCACCAAATTATAGTTTCCCCAGTCCCTCTGCCCCCATTTAAAGGGCAAATGGGGTTGTCTCCAGTTTCCTCCTTCATTTCTGTCTGCTTTTTCAGAGACCACTTAGTGCAGCAGCATGGTCACAACTCAGGGCATCCTACCGACAGCACAGTATAGCAGACAGGCTGGTGGAAGTCCCTTCTTCGTCACAGCAGTAGGAAACACACTCTTAAGCGCTGCCTACACAGAAAACTGTTGGTTGGAATTCAGCAGCACAGATTTAACTAACTCAGCTCTGGACCTGTTTGTCCTTGATAATACTTTCAGCTAAAGTATGTGCAGCACAAAAGAAAAAAAAAAAAAAAAAAAGAACATTAAATCCTTTTATCCCCCTCCTGCTGACAGGTCCTTCCTTCAGCTAAAAACCCCTGTTACTTACACTACTACCCCCCGAGCCTTGCAAGTTCTCCAGTCCAAATATAACCTCTGCAGAACTCTGGGGTGTAAGAGGAGCAGGGTGCTGGGCTGCTCCCTCAAACAACTCCTCACTCAACAGTGTAACTGTTTTACCACACAGCCTACCTCTACTTTTCTCCAGTAGCTCAACTCTTAAGCATCATCTTATAAAGAGAATTGTGACTGACATGAAAGGCAAAGTCAGGAAATAAAGTTAAACAGCCTAAAATACTCTCCAGAAGACCCCAAAACTCTACTGATTCAGATGAGAGCAAAACCAACAATTTTTTTGAATGGGCAAACATTTGTTCATCATCTTTAGTATTATAGACAGCTTTTCCCCAAATTTCTGCAAAAGATCTGAAAAATTACCCGCAACAGATCTGTTGATGATGGCCGTTCCTGAGGTATTTTCTGTAAGCAGTAATCAACAAATCCCCTAAAGGAGTCTGACCTGTAAATAAATTTTAAAAAGTTTTAAATTAAGAAGAAGCTTAGGATCTGGAATAGACGCAAACTTATTAGTGCCAGCAAAAGAAAAAAACCCCACAACCTGACTAATTTGTTCTTAAGTTTTAGGGCAGAGAAATTACCCAGACTTTTCCAGATTCTGAGTTAAGTTGATCCCATCATTTCTTTCAACAGCTAAAGGCTGTTGAAACAAACACAGACACACTATTATTCCCAACCACAAACTGAAAACCAGGCAAGAACTATGTGTACCATTCACTATTTTCAATTTTATCTCAACTCCTTAAAAATAGATGACAATGAAATTATAGTTAACTCCAGAAATGTACTTCTTAAGTTAGGTGATGAAACGGCTCTCTAACCCCTAGAAAGCTTCCCACCATTTGTAGCGCTGGCTCTAAAGTGCCTTGATACAATGATTAGTTCACCAAAATTTTTGGCTAAATATGAGATTGTGTCACACCTGGAAAGAAGAAAACTCATCTTCTAGGTGCCACTGAACTCGAAAGCAGCATAAAAGTCACCTTACTTACTCCCTATGTTCTCAAAGCCACGGAGAGCACACTGGTGGACTACACACAAACTGCTTGCAATCAGGAATACTGATTCTTACACTGTATTCATAAGTTGTCTCTACTTTGCATTGCAAATTCTACACAGAAGAATGTGGATACCAGTGTACAGATATGAGACCAAGGTCTTCGAACCTTGACAAAATGGACAAAACAGAGATGATGAAGTAAGGAAACCAAAGTGTTTTGCTAAAATGATTAGCAAAGAAATAATCGCTAGGCATTTAAGCAACATAGTGTAACTGGGGGAACTTCACACCTCTCCAGGAGAAGCTATCGCTTCAAGCCATCTGCAGACTCTGCCAAGCATCACTTGATAGCTACATTCCACTCGGGCACAGAGAACAGGTAACCCCTTTGCTTCCACAGAATAACAAAGCATTCTCGTATCAAAGCTCAGACTCCGGAACAAGCCTGTAGCATGGGCAGTATTTACTGGTCACAATGCTCTGATGACTTTTGAAGTCACTCACTGGAAAAAGATAATCTAATTACCTCTATATCCTGCATACCTCTCCCTTCCCTTTCTCCACATTTCAGTTGCATTACAATGCTAACAACCCCTCTGTCAGGGATCTTTTGCAGCTGGAAGCTTTGCTGATGCTGAGCTATGGCTTGCTTAATGCATCCAAGATTACTTTAATTCCTACAGCATCTACAGCCCCATAATTAACACCTCCACACATTTAGATTGTAGCATAGCCAAAGTGACAGAAGGTCAAAATCGAGCCTGCCTACACAGGAGCACTATTTGAGAACGCAGTCAAAGCGCTACACTGCAACAAATACTTTTCTTGTCAGACTTTAGCCATGCAAAGAATGTCACAGAGTATTTTCAGGGAAATACAACAAACCAAACCCCATCTAGTAATAGCTCTCTTACCATTCATTTGACTGTAACGTAGGGGAATCATTCTGGGCTATGTGATATAAGGCACTCATTGCATTCATGTTGAAAAGTGGAGGCTTCCTTTCAGCTAGAAAGAGAAGAGAAAGGTGTGATAAAGCAGTCTGGAAAGAAAAGGAGAAAAATATGGAAGTATGAGCAATGTATCACTGCTAAATCAATAGCTCATTACTGTCATCATCACATTTAAGCTAATTATTTTAATATTCTAGGTTAGAGACTTGGACAACCACTCAAGGAAAGCTGCTATTCACTTGAAGAGGGGATGAGAAATCCAGAGAGAATGGGATGCATATTATAAGGAAAAGTTTCCAGTAAATTTTACCTTAACTGCAACGTTTCACACCTGACCTACTATGGTACAATCAACAGAAGCTGACTAAACCAGAGCTTAGACATACATAAATTTCCTGGCCATTACATGGTGTATCAATACCTACAGATCTTTGATGCACTACTGTGGCACCTATATTAAGGAAAAAGAGTGGCTGCCTGTTTCATTTATCATTGGCAGTCACCTGCAAGCAGGACAGTTTGCCAAATTCACTTGCCAGATGTGTCGTTAACTCCCCCTAACTAAAATTCTTCCTAGTTCTTGCACCAAGAGGACACCCACCTACCAGCCCCTCACTTAAGGGGTGCAGCAGATCTCACACAGAAATTGAGAAAGGCTGGTTTTCACCACCATCTAAGGTCAGTCACTCCATTCAGCCAACGATGCCAGGATTTTAAGTTCATGTCAGGTCAGAGCAATCACTTGTCCTTGACATGCAGCATGCATGCAAACCACTGCATTTTCTTTTCTTTAAAGACTACATACTTTTGGCTACACAAGAAATTAAGACATCAGCATTCAAAGAAACCCAAGTGGTGCTCAACAAGAGATTTCCTCCCACTGCTACCTGACTGCATGTTCAGACACGGAATCATGCAAAGGCAAAGTTCAAAGTTCAAAAAAAAGTTTAATACTTCTCAAAAGTGTAATATTAAAAAAAGCAAACCCATCAACTACGTAAAATGGTTTGGAGGTTCCTGACTGAAAAGCTCCATAAGATATTTTGGGATCAAGACTCAGTGCTAACAAAGGGTAGCATAATATCTATTCTACTACAGTGATCTATGAGAAGCCATAACACACCTAAACTACACACACACACATGAAAATAATCAGTGGCCATGCAGAATAATACAAGTCTAAAACTTCTGATTTTGGTTTTCTTTATATCTAAATACAAACTGTGCCAGCAAGGCATTAGTGCTGGCACATGAAATACAGCGTGATATTACTAGTCATCTACACCATTACCATCTCCATACTGAAGTCAACTCTTCTTCCCATTCTGTATGTCCCCTTCTGCTATATATATTTCTGCTGATTAAACATTTATAAATAACATTTTCACTGAACTTGCCCTTGCAACAAGTTCTTGATGTACTGCTGTTAAGGTTAAGTATAATCCATATCAATAGTATTTCTGAAAATAATCTACTCAGCACATGCAACATCAATATTCAAACTTAAAATGCACACATCTGCTCTGTATACCTGCTATCACATCTACATCTGCTTCAGGTTGTGTGGATGCGTATCATTTGCCCTTTGCAGTGCAAACCCTTTTCTTCTCATGTAAAGAACCTGTCCACGTTGATTCATGTCACAAACTTTCAGCTGAGATTAAAGATTTTTGTTTTAGAGAGTGAGGAAGTAAGAAGAATTGAAAATTAAATGTAGGTCCCTTCTAACACACAATTCTTAGGACACCAATTCCCTTGATGTAATAGCTGGATCAACTTTCTCCAAATCCAGCTTGAAATACACAGACTACAAACCAGTTTCCTCTCATAAAAGACTAGAATCCTCTAGCTGTTATGGGAATAACTGAGTACACCAGATTAACAATAAAGCACAGCAGCATTAGTGGCTTGCTCTTGATTTGCCAGTGAGTAAAAGACTTAAACTCAACTGTCAGTGCTTTCCTAGTCAGGCTTCTTAAAGGAGGAAAAAAAAAAAAAAAAAAAAAAGAAAAATACCAAAAAAAATATCTTAAGAATAAGAATCTTGCATTTTTTTCAGGACCTCCTAATAAACATTGCAGACAATTACTCATCTCGGCTGCCAAGTATTTACTCACCTAACTCAATACACGTGATCCCAAGAGACCAGACATCCACCTTTCCATCATACTGTCCCTCGTCCATAGCAAGGATCACCTCTGGTGCCATCCTACCAACCACAGCGCAGAACATGCAGGTTAGGGGATACAAATTGTGACTCCCAGCACATAGCTTAAAATGAGATGGTTTCATCACCTTCAGCAGCTTAGCAGATGAGAACTTAAAGAGCCAGCATGGAGCTGAGTAAAGCCATGCTGAAATAAAACGATGCTTGCCTGCACTAGCAACTCTTCCAAGAGGCAGTTTAAGAAAGGAAAGTAAATAAGAGGCCAACCTGATCATCTTGCTGTTAGCGCAACATGCTGGCACATGGGAGACCCACACCAATCTCAAAGGCATTGTACCTGCAGGCAGACAGCAAGGTCTGGGAGAGTCCTAAAGGTATCATTTGTACTCCCACCAGAGATGGTGGGTTTTCCATTGGCACACCAGGAGAATTTTCCAGCAGATATATGCAGCCTGTGAGTGTAGTTACGAAAGGAACAGGGAAATCCGTAACAGTGGGGAAATACGGTGGTCCAAGATAAAGGGATAAGTAGGGGGAAATGGAAGCAGCAGGCCCAGCCTGCAAAAATTCAGCCTCTTCTGTTCTTCAAAGATGAAGCAGGCTTCTTGCCAAATGGACTTGTTCAGAGGCTGGGCGATAGGTGACCTCCCATCAATGCCTGGGGCGTCTGCCACAAAAGTAAGTGGAGCGTAAAGCTATGCTGGTTCACTATGGTAAGAATGCCAAGCACCTCAAGCGACTCGTAAGCAAGTTGCTTCAAAACAGAATTGAAGTAGCTGTGTGACTTAGAGTCTGCATGGCCAGATTAACAGGATTCCCTTTCTCTATGTCGTTGTCTTAGTTCCGTTACCTATGGCAAGCGTTAATAATTTTTAAGCCAATGGCATTACAACAGTCGAAGCATTAACTGGTACCATTTCAAAGTGCTGCACAGCCTACCTCTCTCTACTCATGGGCACTGAGGAAGAACACATTTCCTGAAGAGCTGGACACAGGAATTTTAAGAAAACTGCTCAGTTAATTAAGTTTTTGTGCCAGATATTATTTTCAGATTGTGAAACGCTGGAAATAGAAGAGAGCAGTCTTATAAATATGGAAGTATTGCAGGCTTTACTCACCAGTAAGGCGTTCCCACAAAAGAATTGGCAGGGGAGACTATAGATGCAGACCCAAAATCAGCTAGTTTCACTTGACCTGGTTCTGTTAGAAGAATATTTCCAGCTTTAATATCCCTTTAAAAGAAAAAAAGAAAATTATACTTCTGGTTCCAGTAGAATAACTTTCAAAAATTTACAAACACAGAAGTCCACTAACTTTTTCTCAATTAAACATTCATAAGAATCTGAGAATATTTAGAAGTCTAGTATTACAGAAACCTAGAGAAATCAGATCTGTGTGTTTTTGTGGAATGGAAAACCTGGCTGTACCTAGAAAGGACAGGGGGTGAGGGAAGTGAAGAAGAGAGGAGGCATGGGTGCAAGGTTGAGGTCCCAAACTAAGATCCAGGAGAGATGTATTGGGGTACTATGACACCTTATGTCAGCTATGACACCCTTAATACCAGATGTGCTATTTTCATCTTTCAAATGCCCTAGAATTCCTTATCTGATCCTTCTTACAACGCTCTGATAATTCACACATTTAAGAGATTAACGATAATGACACTACTGAAATACAAAAGGTACAAGATCTATTCAATACCTTTGGCACCATAAGTTTCTCAATTCCAGCAGTAAGCAGGATAATTTCAAATTAACTGCCCATGAAATGCTGCAAAAGGTTAACTCAATTTGCATACCTCCCAAGACACTTGGCAATGACCCCATTCAAAGTTTGAAACAGACTTGTCAGATCTAAAATATTTTTTTCTTTCACCCATCTGACATAAAAGGAAGAGGACTGCTTTAAGAAATTCAAGTCTACTTATACATTGCCAGCTGAAAATCACAATATAGTGAAAGTTCCTTAAAACCCTGATACAGCAGTTCAAAAACAAAGGAAAAACCGCACACTAGGTATGCCACAGATGCATTCACATGGGCAAAGCTATTTTCTTTTGCAAAAGCAGACCTTCAACATAAATGGAATATGTGTAAGGGATTCCGGTCAGTCAGGCTGCTATACACTATATGGTCTGGAATACCTCCTCACTATCTCTTTAAAAAATATAATGTATCTTTCCACAAAAAAAAAAAAAAAAAAAAAAAAAATCAATGAAAATATCAGCTTTTCTTATCTGGTGTTCAACCTGTAAACACCTAAATACCAAAGCCACTTACCAGTAGTAGTAGACCTCCAACACAATTTACTGTGTATTGCCAAATGCACTCATACTCTGACCCTGTGAAAACTGAGCTAATAAGATAAATGCGAAGGGAAACAAAGCTATCTTGTATTTGCTGCAGAGGAAGCGCATACACTGAATTATCACACACCAGTTGAAGAATAATAATTTTTGCATAAAACACAACACTGTAGACCCAGAGAACAGCTAAGCTGAAAGACCCTGTAAATGCAGTGTGACACAAACACTGGTGAGATACCTTTGTCTCCAAAAGCCAGCACACAAAAGTCAGAGCTGGGATAAAGGGAGCCACAGAGACAGTTTACTTACAGTATTTCAGCAGCAGAGCCAGAGTAAGAACCTCTATTTCTCTATTTCCCCATTCCCAGGAAAGTACTGCTTCAAACTAATACTACGGAGTTTTTTGCATGCATGTGCTACTCAAAACCATCCTGACCTGCCTTCATGTTTGAGGTCTATGCATCTGTCACTTCTGCAGAGAAGTGCTAAAGATGTCTGGTACGTGCAAGAACAAACACCTCAAAAGTACAAAAGAGACAATGCAGGCTGTCCTCTCTGCTGTCATCTCCACTGCTACTTCTACTGTACAACAGCCAGAGGACTTAGCAGCCACGTTACGTATCAGCAAACACATCTGCCAATAGGTTTGCCTTGTGCCTGCAATTAAACAGGAACTAATCTCACGATTTGCCATGCCAAGCCATGCTGCTAGAACAAAGGGGTGGCAAGGCTATGAGGGGAGCGGGGTGCTGTTCCTGTGTCTCCATGAGGTATCCCCTTACCCTGGCCCTGCTGCCTTTGCCTTCCTGCCCGTGGGGCCTGGCTGCTCTGCCCCTTGCCAGGCAGCATGTGCTGTACCCTCAGGCTCCCCTGTCGTTGTGCACATCAGTACAGCAGCACCCCTTGCTGCCCAACAACAGCACTAGGACATGACACTCTTCTGATCGGGAAACTAGAAAACTCTTGATGGTCTTTTCCAGGAGAGGAGACTTGCCTTCCCATCTCAGGAGTTACAAGGCTTACAGCTCTTGGAAGACAACCAGCTAGACTGAAAGACCCATGTGGTGCCCTCAGCAGCCACCGTCCTTATGGCCACTGTGTCAGCAAAGTAACTTCTTACAATTGCAAAGAGAAATAACCAACTTTGGTCTCAATCTGCAATAAACCTGTTAATGGAAATGTGAACGGAAAGTTCACACAGAGCAGCTAGTATTCAGTATGTGAAATGCTGAATTTAAAACACACTAATTGCACCTTCTTAGAAAGTCCTAATGAGTATCGAGAAAAAACAATTCTCAACAGTGCCAATATAGGGCATATATGCAAACAGCTGATCAAAAATAATCCTATTTTAATTTCATGAATTGGAATTAATGTTTAAATTAATATTTCACTTAAATATAATTTAATAACCATGTGTAGATATGCCCCAAATAGTTATTCTAACAAGTGACAAATTATTCCTGTCTCTAAAAATCCCTCACTGACTCAGCCTCAGATATACGAATTTTGTCTCAAGCTTGCCAGTAGACTACAAAGATGCTTTTAGCTCATAAATCAGTCTCAAGCTGCCTCATTATGATGACTCTCTACTCATTACAGTAATCTACATCCATTTCACAAGTCCCTGAGATATCAGTAGTACCCAAAATTAGAACAAAAAAAACATAAAATGAGAACATGCAACATTGTTGACAAGTGAGTAAAAAAAATCCAAACTCCTGAAAAATACCCATTATGAAAGGCAGATCTAGAAGCTACCTCCACAAGCAGCCTTTTACAAAAATCTTCCTCTGCCTGTGTGCTCTGACTTCTCCTAAGGTAGTTTTACCCTTGACTTAGGCTTTCATTGACTGGTTTCTGAAAGCATGAAGTTTTACTTACTCATAACAAAATTCGCACTATGTCTAGTCTTAAAAATAGTCTAGTTCTATCACTCCACTTTATTTGGCAAATTTAGGGTGATTTTTCCTGTCCGTGTTTACTGCCAACATTCAGGTGCATCCCTTGTTACCAGGTATACCTGGTATAGAGAAAAATTGCTGATGTGGAAGAGATTCAGCACAGGATATAGCCACATGAGATTATTTAGACCAAAAAAAATCATTCCTTATTAGCCAACAACTGTTATTTATACATCTGCCCTGGCATTAGGAGTCTATTAGATAAAATTTTGGTAGAATAACCTTTACCAAAGTTGCTTAAACACAGCAAAGCAGTTTTCAGGCTCTACAGAGTGGAAGACGGAAGGACATCCAATAGCACCAGGCACTAGCCTTACCTATGAATCTTACAGTGAGAGTGCAGGTAGGCCAGCCCCTGCAAGGCACCGTGGGTGATGGCAGCAATCTCCACTTCCTGAAGTGGCTTCTTGTGAACTACAGAAATAAATCAAGAAAAACCGTAAAAAGGTCAGTGTGTTCTTTTCCTGAGAAAGTGTTTTTAAAGAGAAGGAACTCCACCAGTTTTGCAAAATATAAGGTGAACATCATCTTCATTGTACTAATTTCCTACAGCCTGACAGCCACTAGCAGCTCTGAGTCTATGCACAGCCTGTGCATGTATTTCACATCATAGGAAACTGTATTTTTCTTTACATTCCTGTTAGGGCCAACAGTTACTGTTAACACCAGGAGATGTGTCTGAGTGCAGCTTGCCAAAAGTATTTGAAATACTCATTTGGTCCTTCGCAAGGAAAACTTACTACTTTTTTTCCTCCAACAGCCAAAAAACAGGAAAATGAGGTGAGGAACACCAGCCACAAAGAGGTGTCCCCCAAAGTACACTCCTGTATCCCTAAACATGACTAGCCTGTGCCTTGGCTGACTGTACCCTAGATACAAAAGATACAGCCCACAGTGTACTAGTTTTTACAAACTTTGGCTTAGATTCTCTATTCCTCTGCAGGTGCTGCTGTTCTAGTTTTGAGGTCACAAGTCTTTTGTCCTATAAAATAATCCGTAATTATTCCTACAAACTGCAAGTCAAGGACAAAGGCGATCCCTGCAGGTTTTTGTTATGGGTATTCAGAAAACAGGCAGACTGCTTCAGTCATCAAGGTGGAACAAATTACAGGAACATAGCTATATACATTTACACCTTCATTTTACAATATATAAACGTGCATGCCAACCATACTTAGCACTGGCCTCCTGGGAAAGTCTCAGCTTACCCTTGCTATCACAAACACAGGCACTGTAGCTACGGAATGGAGTAGCATAGACAGACCGCCTCTACCATCTGCAAAATACCAGTCTGTGAGAAAACAGCCTCCCACTGTACTCAGAAGGGGCACTAGGAAAAAGAAAATCGAAGACTATATAAAACTTACCCTCTAGCAAATCTGAAGCTGATCCTAAACAGTACTCCATAACCAACTGCAAGAAAAAAAAGCATGCTCTTAAATTATAGGGTAGACGCTCACCCAAACAGTTACTACTTGAATGGCTAAGAAACAGTAGAAGCAAATAAAACCTGAAGTTGCAAGAAATGCAGTAAGTGATGAACAAAATAAAATGCTCCAAATATTCCAGCAATGCCAAGACATCTTTCATTGTTGTAAAGAAGGTTGAGGCACTGCAAAGACCGTGGGGAGATACTGTAGAGGGTGTTACATAATAATTGTTTAATCGGCATGAATACAGAGGCCTCCCTCAGAGAAGCAGGGATTTGTTCCAATATCCTAAATACCTATTCTCTTTAAATTACCTGGAACCTTCTTCAGAAGAAAGAGACTACAGGCAGCACGGGATGAATACTGCTGCATGTAAAGACACTTTGTGTATTCAATATTTGATTGCCGTACTATACATTTTCTGCTCATGAAGACCTCTAAATGCCACATCATTCACTCACCCATGCTGTATGCTCTTTCAGGTAACAGCCCTTATACTCTATAGTGTTGGGGTGCTTCAGCTGTTGTAGAAACTTGACTTCTTTGATGATATCCTGCCATTTCTAGTAAAAAAAAAAAAAAAAGAGCAAAAAAGTATAAATACATTTCTCTACTTCATCCCCTACATACTCTCATACACCACACATTGTAGGACAGTCTGAAAAGCAACCACAAAATTATTTTACAATGTGAAGACTTTACAATGTAAGTTAGTAAGACACTAACAATCTAGGTGTCATAGCTGCAAAAGCACAGCTCTGTATCTGCTGTCTGGATCTCTATTGCTGCACTGAGACCCCCTCCCAAGCCTTATTTAAACAGACAGAGGAGTGCAAAAGTTGTGGGGTTTTTCCCTCATTTTAACTGCAATACATTTTACTTAAAGCATTGCTTCTGTTTTGCATATTGAACTGTCTGGTGGTCTCAAACTTGGTAACATCTGCCCCAAGAGACAACAGCACCTATAATATGTGCTAGAAGTAGTAGCAGTTAACTGTTCACCTTCCTTTTGTAAAGCAGCACAAAGCCACTGACATTTGGAAGACCGCAGCACATGTGGGAGACCAACAGGTAAGCAAGGAAAAAATGAGTTGATAACATCCCTGCTTGCTCTTAAGGCACAAAGACATTCTCCGGTGCACATCAATGCACCAATTCAATTGAACAGAGCCAATCCAAATTCAAGGCACCACAACACAAAAGTAAGAGGAGGAACTAACAAGCAACAATTGAAGTGAGACTGATATTCTGAATACAAGGTCTATGCAATCTTAGATTATAGATCCCGAACAGTGTTTTGAGCAGCTCCAAGTTTCAGTCCATGCCTCAGAGTGTTATGGTTGTGGTTCCAATAGTCAGTGTGCTCTTTATGCACTTACTACTGAAATTATTACCATGGTGAAATAACCACCATACAAGCATTCTGAATTGCCATTCATTTCCTTAAACTGAACTATTTATCAAAATTTGCATAAACTCATTTTCCTTCTACAAACCTCCATGCTTCCTATGGAAGCGAGCAACAGTTACCGCATTAAAAAGCTGGTTTGCTAGGGTCAAATAAAATATGCAGCTAATTTCACTGTTCAGATTTGCATTATGGTTGCAACAACTTCTGCATGCAGAATTGGCTTTATTCACCTTACCTCATTCGTTTGCTTTCCACTATAGGACATTTTCTTGACTGCCACCACCTCATTAGTGTGGGAATTTGTAGCCTACAGCAGGGAGGAAGAAATAGATTGAAAAAAAGTTTCATTTTTTTTCCCCTCCCCATGGTGAACTGTGCCTTTGGCAAATGTAAGCTTTTTTCTCCTATATTTCACCCCTGCAAGCTCCTACATCTCCAGAGACATTTTCCTCATTTTAAGATTTACCAGACAACTATTATGATACTTTTTCCTGACTTCACCTACCTGTCCATATCCACTGTTCCTCCCTCAGCCCTTACTGTGCTTGTTGCCAAAAACCAAAGCCCAATATTGCACCTACTGAGAACATTCAAAATACAGTTGTATTGGAATTACAGTAAAAACAGTTTTAGATAAACCTTTGGAAAAATGTTTTCCAAAGAAAAAAAGAGATATATCAAACCCTCTATAATTTACAAAATCCCCATATAATATTGATATTCTTAAACAGCCATTTCAATTTCTAGTTTCAGGAGGATGCTTCTTTCTGGAATTTATCTCAATTTAAAAAAAGCAACCTTCCTTTTTCTGCACCAGATCTCAGTTTTGCAATGAATATTATTCAGTCATCAAAATTCTGCTTTTCAGCAGCCTGTATGACACAGGGATGGTGACTGGAGGCTGAAAACTCAAGTTTTAGGAAGAGCTCTACTTGCCTGGATTGGCACTGCCCTCATTTCTGCACGTTAAGGACAGAAAACTTGAAGGTTTTAGTCTTTAAAGAGTTGAAATCCCTGTACCTCCAACCATTTACCATTTTGGGGACAAAAAATTAATGACAGCTAAAAGCTTAGAATACAATAGAAGCTAAATGTGGTAAATCCTTCTTTCAGCTGCTTGAGCGGATGAGTACTATACTTTCAAGTAACGTATTAATGAAAGACATTTCATGATGCAGTGACTTCAAAGAAAAAAAGATGTTGGTGAACCAACAGAGCACAGGCATTACTAAACGGAGTTGACACACTTATACTCTTCACAGCACACATTCTCTAACTCATTTGAGGAGGAAAGCTGAAAACAAGTAACTTTTGGATAAGGTAAAGCCCTTCCTAACCACTCACTGTCCTGATTCAGCACATAAAAGATCAAGAGTATTTTACTCAAATGTATGAATTCTGGCATTGTAAAGAAATTTCCAGGTATTCCAAGTATCTTCACATGAACATGGTATCTTTCATTTCAGCCTTAATTTTTTGCCAAATGGATCAATCCCATGTTCTCACAGTTGTGTGTGAAGTTCTTGCTGTATCAAGCACCTGGGATCCTCCTGGCTGAAATAACTTAAAGAGCTGTACAAGCACGCTCTCAGAAATATCCACTTGCTGAAAGTGGGTTTGGCCATACTTGGATCTTTAGTGAAAAGCTTGGCAGAAAACAAGCACATTTTGCTTGCAAAACCTCTTTCACGCTGCCCTCATCTGCTTTATCACTTTTCCTTATTTCTAGCATGGATATAAGTAGGTTGTTTTTGATGAAAACTATTCTTCTGAAGTGTCAAAGCAACTTAGTTGATTTCATGTCAAGTTAACATCAACTTTAAAACCTTGTGAGAAGTGGCATATTTTTTTCCTTAGCCTCCTGATATATGATGTATCATTTCTTTCAAGCAAGAAAAGGAATTTCAAATTATCTTGCCAAGCCTTGGCAATAGTACACTGGAAAACAAAACAGCTTTCAAAAATTGAGCTTAAACTGAAGTTTAAACTAGAATAATTATATCAATCCACAATAATAGAGACAAGATACAGATCAATGTATTTGCTGTTCCTAGTAATATCAGTACCAATTTAAATAAAAAGGTCAAAGAGATGCAGCCACAGCCTAACAATCCATGCCCTGCCCCTTTTTATGTATCTAAAGTCTCTTCCCCATTCTTCTGGATGATTTAGAAAGCCCTGTTCCTTCAAAGTTTTTTGACCTATTCTCCTCTTTTGCTAGGAAGTATGTCAGAATCCCTGGAATCTTGCCACAACAATCCAAGATCTTGTTGTTGGCCCCTGCCTTACTCTAAGATGCACAAGAATCAAGATGTAAGACAGGCTACAAAAGCTTTTAAAAAGGAGGAAAACCAAAGCAAAGATGCACAGCATCCCTGTGTGGTAGGAAAAAGCTCTAGCATGATCCATACAATGCAGCATATAGCTGGAGGCCTTCCTTTGGTGAGCGGATGGATCCCAGGCCACTGTGCACTGAAAACTGCAAACAGGTGAGTTTCTGCTCATGACTTATGTACACAGCAAGACCAGGAAAAGACTCCAAAGAACAACTTACTGGATGCCAAGTGCTTCATGCAATAGGAAGGAAAGCTTTAGTTTTAAACAGTGGCAAAGAAAAGCGGTGATGCATCTCATTACTATGTTACTACAGAAATATTACTACAGGCATGACTGCAATCCCATCAAGCTCAGAAGATGCAGCTGCTGCTGGCAGGATATTGCAAGAAGCTACAGTCTGGCTAAACTCTCCAGTGTTTTTAAAGCACAGATCAGTTAAGTGAAGGAGGAAGAGAAGCATCGGCAAATCCTAAGTCTTTCACCTAACCATAGTGACATCTCAGTTGTAAGCCTGCTTGGTAGGCTAGAACTCCTCCCGCGGAAGTATGAGGAACTTCTGAATACTGGAGCTAAATGATAAAGGTGGTACCTTCCCTTCTTCATCTTTACCCTAAAGCATACCATGCATCCTTTCCCTTTGGTTTTGAAAAATAACTGGGTAGGACCTGCCTACTCCCATCTGAAAAAATGCTTGCTCTTCTTACAGAGTTGATCAACATGTATTCTAAGTTTTACAGCCTCATCCTCTTACACATGTAGTACATTTAACATTATACTTTCACCAACTTGTCACTTACTCCAACATCTAAAAGTGACTGTCCCACTGTTCCACATTATACCTTGTGGAATTATAGCATTCTCTCTCAAAACACACACGTATTGCTTATCTGACACAAAGTATCAGGCTCTTTCCTGTTCTAACAGTAGTTCCACCAACACCTCCACCCCTTTAAACAACTATAAACAATGAATTGAAGTGCTTGCAAGTAACTCATGCTAGCTACTGCTAGCTTCTGGAGTTACAGGTGTAAGGGTACTTATCTAAATGCTTTAATGTCTGATATTCAGAAATTCCAATTCTAATGAACCTGATCTTCTGGAGTGGCAGGCCATGCAGCTTTAATGTGTCTTTGATTTCTTCATACTGAATTCTATTTTAGTTTCATTGATACTATCTGGATTATAATTATTTCCAAATCCAGTATTTCAGATTTAGCTTTGTTTGATACTAATTGTAAAACCACTATTCTTGTTTTCCAGATTAAATTCTCTTGACTGTATCAATAACGCAACACATCCTTCCCACTTGAATTCCTATTCCTCTTAGGACTTTCTCTTTGCTTTTGCCATGTAAAGATTTGCTATTGCAGATAGTATGTTAAGAGATAAATGTAGCGACAAGGAGGATGACAAAACAGAATGATATTTCAAAGAACTCTCTACCTCCTAAATTATCAGAGCAGCAGACAAGCAAATCATTCAAAAGCCTGAATGAGATTTGATGTGACTTCCACCCAAGCAGACACAATACCAACTCATTAACAAAGTAGCTTTTAACTCCAAATGCATTTTGAATTCTTTAATTCATTAGATTTGCAATGATTTACAAGCATATGAATGCTTTGTAGAGTATCTTAAAATTACAGTTTGGCAAACTGTTTAAATTCAGCTTTCAGCATCAGACAGCATGAGATACTATATACCTAACCTGGATGGCTGAACGCACTATTATGACTAGTCAACTGCTACTATAAAGATACAGCTGTAACAGTAAAGAGCTCAGGAGTGCTCTGGAAACAGTTATTTTTGAGATGCTATGAGAAAGCTAATACAGAGCACTAAGAGCTCAAAGGACGCTCACTTTTACAAATGCTGAAAGTCTCTAAAATGTCATTTAAAATGGTTCTGTTTTTCAAAAAGGAGGTAAAGAACTATACTTACAAAGTAAACTGCTCCAAAACTTCCATGTCCAATTTCATGTAAACCCACAAATATTTCTTCAGGATCATCTTTGTAGAACAGGTCAGCTATTTCTGGGTCCTTTGGCACCCCTTTGCGCATGTTGAACAGTATTATGAACTAGTTCGCGCTTTCAATTCCCAATCAATTTCCTCCTTCATCGACAAAGTAGTTTGTAGACAGCACTCAGCACCTGGTGAAAAAGTTTATCTTTAATCTGTTTCCTTTACACTTCTTCTCTGACAGGAAAATAAGAGGAAACACTTTCAGGAGCAATAGACTTCACTATTGTTTCCTTCAGCTAATTCTTTTCAATTATTAGTCCAATTTAGATATAGAGATTAAAACGCATTCAGAGTACAACAGCTCATTTATCTCACACAGGAAGCAAGTGCTGCAGTTACGCTGAAGTCCACTTGAAGACAAGAGCCCTGTTGCTATGCAAAACATCCTGTGATATGAGTTTGTTATTGCTGGTCTCCTACTGTGTCAGTTTTTAGACCATCACTGTTATTCCTCCTACTTTTCTCTGCTGTTTGCTTTGTTTCTCTACTCCCACTTGCCAGCTGGTGGTAGTAGAAAAGTTAGATTCTATTCCACAGAAACACTTCACAGTCATATGATTTTTATTTTATTTATTTATTTATTCACAGCTATAAGACAGCTAACGCTACTGGATTGGGATGGCTCCCAGGTCACAGACTTATTGCATTTGGAAGACCCTAGATTCCATCACGTAAGGCAGATCTTTACCTCCTTAACATCTTTCTTTAGCATAAGCATATAATTAGAACAGACCTGAGCTGCATTTAAATGGTTTCCGGTGTTCATCCCCAAAGTTTTATTTATGTGAGGGGGGAAAATAAACAAAGAAAGTAAGTTCAGGAAGTTTCACGCTTCCTATCAAAACATCCTGAAAAATCTGCATTGGTACATCAGACACCGGTGCACAACGCAATGACAGATGCCTCTACTCATCTGCTTTTGACTTCTGAAACCTAGTAGATTATCTGCAGGTGAATCAACTGGAACAGCTTCTAACAACAGTCTGGAGCACATCTAAAAAGTTCTTCCAGATACATAGTTCAGCACCTCATTTATTGAGACCACATCTTCTCTGTGCATAAAAGAAAAATACTTCTGCAAACATGCACTAAAATGTTCACCCTACCTCATGATGTAAACAAGTGTAACATTTAAAGAGAGACCATCTGAAATTTAACAATCAGATAAAATCAAAACTAAAACACACATAAAAGGCTTTAGGTTTCATACTGCAAGCGCCATCCAGACAGAATGATGAAAGCAGAGCAGAATTTTGGTCTGATGCTGAGACAGTGTCCTTGGCTCAGGATAAAGTATTGGAGCAACAAGCACAATAAACAGTGGTTCATTAGAGGTGCAAAGTACTCTGCTGGAGCATACCTGGGTAACTGTGGCACAAAGCATGCTCTGTGGCTCAGATTCCTTTCAGCAGCATTGTCCTGTGCTCTTGTCTCCCCAGACTCTATGCACTCTCTTATTCTGCAAAGGAAAACAAATATCAGTATTTAGAAAAAGTATTTTAAGTTTTATACCTTACCCTAATACACAAAAATACTACATCTAAAAAAGACCACCGACTAGCAGGGCACCATTTGAAAGTGTAGTTAAAAGGAGTACTGGCTGTGAATGCTAATGATAAAGATATGCACTTCTTGTGTGGACTATATCACTGTAAGAGAAGAAACCAGGAAAAGTGGTTAAATGCCAAGTTCTTTGAGTTTTTATAAAGACACTTAACCCTGCAGGGGCATAGGTGAAGCATGGAAGTTTGCTCTTCGAGTACACTTTTTAGATTGCTTATAAAAAGGACAAAGCTCACAAAGCTGTCTATTACTTAGCTCAGTATGTTGTACCTGATGACATACAAGACTTCAAAGTCAGTCCTAGGCATTAATAAGACAAACGTTGTCAGATTCCACCAGGGAGAGACTAAGCAATGAAAAGATGAAAAAGCAGGGCAATCACTTAGACCCATCAGCTGAAGTCAGGTCTAGGTTGCTCACAGTTAAGGATGCAACTCACTGCAGTCACTCATTCCTACCGGCATAGCAACACTCCCGGACAGCCACAGCTGTCCTCTCAGCGGGGTCACACACAGAGAGCTTGAAATCAGCTCGCCCTCATAGAAAAGGTTATCTTGTAGCCACTTCCACAGTGGAAATGCTTCCAAGTACAGCACACTGCAATAGTTATATGGCCAAAGTTTGAATTAATATGCACCCGAATTAATGACAAGCAAACTAACTCATCTTTGCATTTATTTGGGGGGGGGGGGGGGGGAAGAGCAGAAATCCTCCCAGTAGTAGCTAACCTTACCAAAAAATGGTATTTTTGTCTACTGTTTTCAACACAGTGCAATACTATCGAGCTGTTAAAAAGATACATTTGAAGAGCTCCAGAAAAAGGTTCTGCAATTGAGTTTAAAAAAAAAAATATAAAAATATCAGGTGTAAACAAAAGCTAGATTAATTAAATGGTTATCAATTCTCAGCTGATTGGCCTCACCCAAAGATGCTGTATTTACTACATGCCTGCAGACAGGGACAAAGAATGCAGTATTTCAGGTCTGGCATTCTTCAGCCAGGTGAAAAATCAGTTTGCCTTTAGAACAATAAAAATAAGCCAATGAAGAAAACAATTTAGCCATCTGTAGCCGAATGAATTCCTCTGCCATAAATAAAGGCTGTGCAGCTCTAATATTCAAGGATGAATTAGTATTTAAAATGGGAAACTAAATGTCAATATATAAAGTTAAGCCCCAAGTAATAACGTCATTCTCCAATTAGGACAGACATTCATAGTGAGGTGTACAATAAGAAAATATTCTCAGCAGGACTATTATTTTCTAGTAGCGATTATCAGAAAAACTTCTGATGGAAAGTGTATTGAGTAATTTGAATCCTGTTGATCTGAGCATGATACCGTCTGCTCCATATATGCCTGCAGTGCCTCTTGGTACAAACCCCAAGAATCCTCTGCACAACGACATTACAGCACGAGATATGTGATTCAGGCATGGGACAGCATAAACCAGAAAAAGATACAAATCATACTGCTTTGAGGTAAGCTGGCAAGGTCACAAATTCTCAATATTAGAACTCTCTTCTAGATACATGAAGACTGAAATAAAGATGGTTTAAACAATGGCAGAGCATTCTGGGAATTGAATGCAATTACTAGGGAAAAAAAAGTTCAAGCAATGGTCAACTTAAGCAAGTTCCTTCAGTTAAACTACTGAATTAACACATCAAGAAACCTTTTCTACTAGAAGCCTGATTTCTACTCTTCATCCTCCAAATAACACACCTAAAGCAGCACTTGAGACTCTGCATGTTCTGAAGATCACAAATGAAAACAGCATTAGTCACACTGGTGGTGGCTTACAGAAGTGACAAGTGACTCAAGATTTTCAGAGTTTGGGAGATCAGCATTTTGTTCAGCCAAGGCCATTTGGCAATGCCTCAAACTGCCTACCTAGAAATTAAAGCTTTCAATCAACAGCTACTAGTGAAAAATCCCTGTCTTGGATGAAAAACTTCTTGTGCCCCATTTCTGAAATACTGTAAGGGGCTAGAAAAATAGGATGAATTCTTGAGAGCAAACTCAGCATCAGAAATAATACTAAGAAAAATATTTAAAAGATTCTCCGAGAAATAATTCTCTAATGAAGATTACAGAATGTATTATGAAAACCAGAAAGAAAACCAGTTTTTAAAAGGCCTACAACTATTCCAGCGACAGTTGGGGAAAACAGTGTTATGTCGGACATATCTATATGGCAGTGACTCTGTTTCCGTCATGTCACAGGCAGAGGAAAGTAAAATCACTGGTTACTTTAAAATCCAGGTCTTTGTGGGAAATGCACCAGGCAACTTGTGGCCTGCCCAGCACAGAAGTGCCCAAAGCGATGGTGAAATGCTGAAGAACTGCACTGAAAACTACAAGTGCAAGATGATTATGTTCTTAAATCAATGAAGCAACCCTGCTTAGAGCAGTTCGCTGTACTACTCCCCTCCTCTCCCACCCTTCAAACACAAAAGCCTAGGAACACAATCCAGCCAAAGTAAACCCCTCCGGATGGAGTGGGTTGTTATTGCTGTAGTTCTGGCCCATTGCCATTTTATCATAGTGTTTCAAGGATTTTCTACTCCTCACTTACACTAAATGACACAATACCCTAGCGTTTTAGTGGCTGAGGCAAGACAACAGCAGGTCTCATCATGGAGTTTCACCAGAAAATGATGGTAGAGAATATCTGAACAGTCAGGCCAGGAAGTAGATAGCAGCATTCTACTGCCTAAGAACAAGGAATGGTAAATTAGTGATGCATCCTGTGGGCTACTCATAGACTGGACCCTGCATAACGCTCAGCAAGTCTCACTACTACAGCAAACAAAGTGTTTTTATTCTCCCACCAGTTTAAAGAAAAGCAAAGTGCCCTCAATCATAAGCAACCCTCACATTCAAAAACCATGCGTTACTGCTTTTGCTACATAAGTTTGCACAAAAATTTTCTTGCTATCAACTACAACCTCCAGGTGAGAACTGGTTATATATACTGATAACAACAGAAAAAACCTCAGTACAGAGGAAGCAACAGAAGACAACTGGAAGTGCCTTTCAGAAGTGCTAAACTACCCACATTTCCCAATATTCCATGGATCTAAAATTTCATCCACGTATAAGACGACAGTTATACTTGAGAGCTCAAATATTACAACTGCTAATGAGATGTCTTCACAGAGCATGGCATCAGAAAATTCAAGACATTTACTTCTTTGTCATGTTCACTAAACAACTGGCAACCTGCCCAGCATCCTCAGTTCACAGTGCATCCAATACACACAGCAGTTCCCACACTCTACAAGCATCTCTGTTTCACTCCCATAAAGTGTAAGGGTATGGCTTGTAAAACACAGCTTGACTTGTGTCTCACAACACTACAGGCCTGTTTCAAATGTGTACAGGAATACACAAAATTAATTTTAGTTCCCAACTACACCATGGTACTTCCCAAAACAAGGACAGTTTTCCACTTCAAGCAGAAAAATAAACTACAGGGAACAAGGTGGAACAGCAGCAGATTCCACTCATAGGAGGGCACAGCAGTGACACAGCTCGTGCATTCATTTTTAGATTAATATTTTCGGGAGGAAAATTTTACACCAGAATTCTCTTCCCAAGAATGACAAACACATTTCACTCTCTACAAAATCTCCAAAAATCTGGAAGACAACATTAACAAGGAAATTCTCAGACAGATTCAGCTAATAAAAACTGTCCCAAATAAAAACCTTCTGAGCTCAAAGTAGGCACATGCTCAAGTTCCACTGCAGTCCTCACATACAAACTTATATTGTTTTGTTTGAGTTCTGGGTTTTGGTTGGATTTTTTTGTGTTAAGTTGGAGCTTTTTTGTTCTCTTTAATTGCTACATATGGCTAGCTTTCAAGGCCATACACACACTTCACCCCGTGCTTTTGCAGCTAATTCTGCAGACCACAATCTCGGGTGAACAGTCTATTACTTTGCAGAAGTGGGTACTTTGGCTTTTTGAGAAAAGCTTAAAATATGGAGGCTCAAGAGTCTGTCACTGTAATGTCTTTGATTGCTAAGAATTACTTTCCAGCTAGCATTATGTAGCTGAAAGCAATGAATGGGGGTTTTCCCCAGTATATTTTAGCACTTAGTTTATTTTAATGTTTAAAACAGTCGGATAAACATATCTGGTATATAAATTCAAGCCACTTGTAAGTCTGATGACAGTGTATACAAAAAGCAACTGGACTACAGCCTTTGTTTGCTTAAATTTATCACTGATTCCAAGAAACTCAGAAAAGACTTAACTTTGGCCTAGAAGCAGCAAGCCCCCCCATGTCTTCTCTGCAAATTTCTTTTTGCAAAATGATCCAATTTGTATGTAACTGAGTTGGAAGGTACCCAGTGACCTTCAGTAGCAAAGAAAAATATTTTTAAGTATTGGAAAACACTCTGCAGGTATCAGGATAGTGCTCCCTGAGGGCACATGGCGGATGGATCAGGTTCAGGAATCAGGACACAGCCTGCTAAGAAAGGTGTATAATGTAACCAGAACATAAGCACAGAAGGTGCCCAGTCATACAGTTAGCAGCCAAGACCCATAAGCTAGTTCCTACAGTACCTTTTTTGCTCTGCTTTTCAAAGAAGTAACTTCCCAGAACATCCAAGTCAATCACACAAACCATTTTTATTAACATCTGCATAATATTTGGATGCAATTAAAGCTCTTCACTACCTACAACTTCTAAAAACAACTGCGAGAATTCTTTTTTGCCACGTGTTCAGCTCCGCAATCCACTTCAAGTATCACCCCGACACAGACATACTTTGATTCAGCATTCTCCAGTGCCCATGCATGCATCAGGTCATTTAGAGTTAACAAGATTACTCATGCTAATAAAACCCCCTGAATCAGAACTGACTAAGGTGATCACTGCACACAGTGCCCTGGGGATATGAAATTAAACTAGTAACTTGCAAGTCTTATTGCAGATACATGCCTTCATCGAAGCAACTTTTTTACCTGATTAGAAGCAGGAGTTTTAAAGGAAACATTGTTCCACTTGCAACTCCTCTAGGACTAGCATTTATGTGTCAAGAATAAGAAAATAAATTTATTAAATAAAAACATAAAACCAGTGGACTTAAAGCAAAAAACCCAAACAATTAGTTTTAGTTGTATGGAATGTTTCAACAAGTATGAAGTCAAGCAACACACCAGCCAAAGGAATCGGTACCAGCTGTGTTCAGAGGAAGTTCTCCTGGCAAAGACACCAGAAATTATAAGATATGGCAGAACGCAAATGGATCAAAAAACCATCTGTACATTATCTTTCTCCTTGAACTCCAGGAAGACCTTACAGCTGACATTAAGCTTCAGTAATTTCAGAGTTATTAGGCACTGGAGTGAGGAACTAGTGGCATCTATGGCACTCATCTACCAAAAAAAAAAAAAAAAGTTCTTGTTTATGAACATGAAATAGCACAATATACAAGGTAAAAAATTACACTGATCCTCTAATTTTCCTAAAAGTAACATTACTCTGAATTGTGCTGTGGAGATACCCTGGGAGCTAAACACAACAGACAGGAATTCAGTGATTGCAAGACAAACGCACGCAGCAGCACACACCATGAAGAGCTGCAACTATTGATACCCTGAATTCTGACACCATGTTTTTATGTTCCAGAAAGTTCAGCCATCCTTCCTGGATAAACTTTACCACAGGTTAGAAGAAAATGAAGGTAACAGTTATTCTGAAAGCAACATCCTCTTCCAAACCTACTGTTCAAAGGCAAAATGCCATCTTTTCTCTGCACCTGATCCAAATCAGCACTATTAGTCCTACTATTTGCTTCATGAAACTCCACAGAATTTTAAGAGCTGTGAAATAGAGTGCTTAATTCTGTTGTTGCTTTTCACATTTTCATCCAATGGTTGCTTAAAAAAGCAGGAACAGAACAAGGAGGAATACATCTGAGAGACTTCTGATACGCTCATTTAGGTCAATAGATAGTCCTCAATTTTGAGCACTGCATAGGCCTTCTGAGGTATTAAACCTGGCTTTAAAAGGGTATCTGTAATTTTTCTCTATAATAATCACCCCTTCATACCCACAACCCTCTATGAAAGTAGGTAAAGAATTCTGACAACTAAGGTGGTCTTCCCCAATAACGTTTACCTACAGACCATTCTGCGACAATAAAACCTTTTTTCCCCCCCAGATGCGTAACAAAGAACACCACTTACTAAGGACTTCATACAACTCTAGTTAATTTCACTACCTACGGACCAGAAATGTTTGCAAACATTATCTGCTGTGTTCACAGTATAGCAACAGCACAAAGAGAAGGAAATGTGGTATCAGATAGTTTTCCAGCTCAAAATTCCAGTGTCTCTTTTTAGACAGGTTCCCCAACAGAAGCTCAAAACTACTGCCAGGAACAGCCCTGCTTTGCTATTGTCCATAGAGCAAAAAGGAGGGGTGGGTTTGTTTGCATTGTTTTTCCCTCTTCAAGGAACCTAGGAACATCTCTAACAACAAAGTTAGTATCAGGCAGCCTTCCCCTAATACCCACACAGCTCAAAATGCAGCCAATGACTTTAAAAGACATACGTTTTTGACTATCCTGCTGCAGATGTTTTCGTGTTTTGAAAATTTTACAGCTGTCAAAAAAATAATTACATGATGTTTTTGATGACAAAATTCTGAGGAAGCTACTAGGAATGGGTTAAAAACTAAGGTGATTAACCCAATTCTGACAGTCATCAAAAGTAGCAAACAAGTTGATACGCCCAAATCTTGACTGCAAGTGGTATATTAAGAACAAACTGAAATAAAAGATATTATAGCATTTCTTAGTACCTGGACACTTGTCCTTACAGGCAAGAGCCAAGCCCATTACCCTCTCTTTGCTTTGCTAAATATGTGTCATTGTAGTTACCCAAGATCATGGGGTAAAGCCTGGGCTTCCTTCAAAAAGTCAAACAGCACTGTTCTTTACAACAGATATGTAACGAAAAAGCAAAACTTCACAACATGAGACACTGGGTGATGCTTCTCAACAATTTTCCAGTTAAATTTAAAACAATTTAATGAAAATATATATGTCCTTATTTTGTTTAAGGGTAATTAACACTATTACATTTCTTTGGTCAGAATGTGTATTTTATCATAAAATCTAGAGTGCATTACTAGAATTTTGCAGGTTTATTTGAGAAGATTAAAAACAGAGTCATGAAATAAACCTTGTGTAGGTAAAAGAAAAAGGCTTCTTGCTCTGAACAAAATTTCTCAGTATTTCATCATGGCACACTTGAAATAATTCAGTAGTACATCTGGAAGGGAGGAAAAATACATGAATCATTCTAAATCCTAATGTACATAAGCCCAAACAGCACCATACAGAGAAATATAAATTTCTTCATATCTTCTCATCAATACATCTCTAACACATCACATATGGGTCATGATTTTTTCTGTAGCATTTTTATCAAGCTCATCATCATGTTGCTTAAAAGACAGTGAGCTCTAGATAATTATAAATTCATGACTATTATGCTGTGTGCTACTCAGAGGCAAAAATAAGTCATCAAATTTGTTTATGAAAGATGAGACACCAGCACGCTCAGAGTTTCCTACCTATTAATGTAATGGCTTCCAAGAAACTGTATCCATTTTGTGGTTTAAAGCTATTTTTAGATATTTTTAAAGAGTTTATATATTGACCATCACATAATCAAACAAAAAAGACAGCAAATGGATACATCTGTTCCCAAGACTGTCCAAGATGATTCTGTACTGAGAACTGACCTACTGCTCACCTGCATTACAAATCAAAACTGTAGGATCAACACCGCTGACACTAAAGCAATCAGTGACCACCAGATCATTTAAATAAGCACACAATGAGGCTGCACACATACCTCCCTCTGCATTTCAAGCTCAGTTTCTCTGAGATGTAGGAAGTGACTATTACAAAAACTCTGAACATATAAAATTTCTATGAGTTTAAAAATTAGTTTTCATATCATTAGCTTAAATGGCATGACTTCGGATTTGTCCCTTAGAGTAAGACAGAAGCTGCAGGGAACAGTTCGACTTAATGGAAGCTGACATATAATTATGCTACTGAACAGTTGCTTTGTGCTACCCAAGGAAAAGGTGTGTTTTAGTGGAGATACATGTATATATTTACATATGAAAAGCCTGTGATATCATAAGGGCCAAAAAGTGATTTCATTATGTAAGCAGAAGACAACGAGTAAGATCCTTTAATGTAATGGTGTCCTAGTGCATCTACGTAATTTTTGTCATAACACTAGCTGACTTTGAAAAATAGTTTTCTACTTAAAAACCTGTTTATTCTCTTCTTGCAAGAAAACATAATTCAGTGATTTTTCTGGAAGCTATATCACAGCAAAACTGGCCAAAAAGAGAGTCATGCAGTAGGTCGTTAACAAAAAGAAAACAGATGCAGACTGCATTCATCACAGAGGAGGGAGAGAGAGATTCTCTGACCATGGGGCATCAGACTACTTCACACAACAAACCAAACTGTGATTATCTTTTATAAATTTTTCTTTCTTCTGTTTGAAGAGACAGAGGAAGGTAAATTTGAGGTATGTCCTTCACGATTCTAAGACAATCCATGGAACTTCATTATGCACTTAATATTAATGAAAACCCTAAACCTCTTAATTTCTGAAGAGAGTTGCACAGCACAGTGTATGTTGTTCATCCTCTCCATTGATAAAGGTTTAGACTGAATCCTAACCTCACACTGCTGCTGGTTTAAGCAGCAGCAGAGAAAGCACATTCCAGTGTATTCCCCCCAAGATGTCTGGTCTTCTCTGCATTACACTTCCCCACTATACATCGCTGCCCCCACCCTTCTTAGCCCCATGAATCTCTCCCAACTATACACTTCTCCTTTTATAGACCTCCTTCCTTCCTGCCTCCTCTGTGCCAACCAGAGATAACACTTTAGGAAATAGCCTTTTTGACTACTTCAGTTTACCATTTTAGCTCGGTCTGCCCCCAGTGACTGACTCCAACACACCCAGCTCTCTTCCTGACCTATTTACAGGCACAACTGCAAACATTAACATATATAACAGGAATTTTTTCCACACTCATATAATTAAAAATGGCTGCACCTGTTTCACTCAGGTGTTTAAAGTCTGCTTCAGGAATGGAATTAAACATGAAAAAGCTTATTTTTAAAAACTGACAAAAATTTCATTTCATGTGGGAATACTATTATTAAAAGAAAAACCTAATCTAGCACATACCAGCCAAGAGAGAATCAGTCATTAATATTACATGACTCACCCACTGGCTTTCTAAGTTTATTATTTTATAGCATATGTATTTTTATGGCTAGTAATAAAAGACACACAGAAGTGAAATACAGATGTCTAATGTCCAAAACATCATTATTATCAATAGTAATTGTGTATAAGAGGAGATTTTTTATCCTCTATGAATAGAGTACTAGATGGCTGAAAATCTGGAAAGAGATACTGTGCTGCTTTTATTCAGGATTCAGAAAGATCTGAAAAGTTGCTCTGTCAGGCATCATACGTGCTTATAATATGGCCCTCTTGAGGATACCTCTTCTTTAGGATCATTTTAACATCTTTATGACAATTACAGCAATTATTTACATGCAGCAGTTATCAGAGAATCATGAAAGGACCAAATACATTTTTATCTGCCATAATACAGTAAACCATCCATAAATAACACCACATACCATGAGAGCATCCAGCTTTACCAACACACTAATAAAACGGTCCAACAGCCTGTTTTACAACCACAGGCATTTAATTTCCCAGGCAGCTTCAGTGAAGCTAACAGTTATTTGGTGCATAAAGCCAGGATAAAGCTCTGCAGGCCAGGAGGACGCATCAGGGAGGATGACACACCAAGAGGTTTGGTGGTCTTTTTGTTCCTGGGATCCCTCTAAGGGTTTCCATGTACTTTTGTCCCTCAGAGGTTTTGAAGCCAGTACTGTCCATGCTTTAGAAAACAGAAGCTGTTAAAATGAGAAACAAAACCTGTTCAAGGTCACTCAAAGAGTACAGCAACTACAAACAAAATAAGAGGTTTGCAGATTAGAAAGAACTGGGGTGGCAATCTTGCTGAATAATCGTCTCATGGGGAGAGGGCACTGGGTTGGGTTTGGGGTTTTGTTTGTTTGTTTGGGGGGTGTGTGGTGGTGGTGTGGTTTCCCCCCCCAGGGGTTGGGAGTTGTTGGCTAATTTACCTATCACACACATTGAAATAGGAAGCTGGTTTTCTGGCCAACTGAACATTCATAAAATAAATCACCCAAGATCTCTTAAAGACATAAATAAAAGCAAGTAAGTGTATGAAATCTATAAATATATGCAACCTTTCCAAGTTACTCATTTCTGCAGTACCTCAACACTACAAGCTGGAGTTATTTACTCATCACTGAGTACCCTCAACAACAAACAAATGCTGCTCAAGTAACTCCTTCACCTGCAAGCACATTCTCAGCCACTCTCTAACAGGGTTTACACAAACCAGCACTGCACTAAGCTCTTGGGAAAGGACCATGCACAAAAGAAAAACCCTTGCCACTTGCTGAAGCTCTTTCCCATCTCACAGGGTTATAAACTAATCGGTGAGCAACATAAGTTATAATCCTTGGTCATACAAACTAAAAAAATACAGTATTTCAACAGGTATTTACTCCTCATCCTGCCCTATGCCTGAGTCCTGCTGTACCTGGAAGCATGAGACCTGAACCACGGCACTATAAGCAAAAACCACTGGGTACCTCTCTTAGTTACTGCTGGTCCGTTTTGCTTTAGTAAGTTTGTTCTGTGACTGTTCCAGATCTCCAGAGGTTTCTTCATAGCTTTTTCTATTTTAGGAACAGATCTACAGACACAAGTTTCCTCTATCTTCTCACAAGTTCACTTAAGGAAAAACACAAGTAGTGCTGTTATCTCACAGCTTGGTTTTGGCAATTATATTTTATGGAGAGCTGACCCACAAATACTACTAATATGCTTGGAGGAACATTTATATTATTAAGGTCACATTCAGGTTTGCATCTCTCCTTGCACCTCCAGCAGCTCTTTTCTGAATGTAGTTTAATAAAGGAAAAATATGTTCCATTTTAAAATACTCATGCACAAATTTACTTGTTAAAATACGGAAGAAAAATCACAGCATTTGTGGAAAGGTTAAAGAGGACTTTGATTCAGTCCTTCAATAACTCCACTAAAAAAAGGTATACAAGTAATTTAGGTTTTGGACATACAGAAGGCAGGGAATGTTGTTTCACTTTCACTGTTGCTTATTCTGAAAAAAAGCATGCATTTCTTCCATCACCTGACAAGGTTCAAGAAAGGCTTCATATTTGTCTTATATTCTTTAAAAGCAGCCATCAGGATGTCAGCTCAGAGAAGAAACAAAACATCTAGTTATCTGATACTTACTAGTTTAAGAAAAAAGTTTTAACATTACGTAAATTCACTATCTACAGCATGCTTCGCCTAGAATATCTTGTTACCCCTTCAAAATCAAGCATTGTACACTGATTATTTCAAGAAGAAGCAGGAATAAAATGTAATCCTCACTGGATGAATGGAGAAATAGCATAGATACTGTCATAGGCGTAGGAGGCTGTCCTCATTTCCTTCAACTCCTTTTCAGTAGTTTAAGATGCTACAGAAGCCGTTTCCACTGCCATGTCACTACACAATGAGTATGCAAATACATGTATTCATCCAGATCAAAGGCACCTTGCATCACTAATGCACATTTCTGACCACCACTTCCCCCCTGCCCCTTTTCTGAAACTGCTTGAGACCTTCTGCAAAGCCTGGCAAGTATCACTGCATCAGACTTACTCCAGAACACTGGAGTAGTATTTTGGTATGGCTCCAGGAGTTTTCCTGTATTTACACTCTCCAAACTGAAGTTTGGGATTCTAGAGTACAGCTCTGCAGTTTTGACTAATTCAGATATAACTTAACTGTATTATATATCCATGCTTGTCCATGCTGCTTTGGATAACTCCATCTTAATTTAGCAAGGCGTGAAAGACATCCAGGACTTCAAGAGACAGAATTTCTATCTGCGTTTAATGAACTGCTTTCAGCAGCAGCCTCCCTCTCCATCATGCTAGCACAGCCACTTGTACAACCCCACACCCACTCAATCAACAAGCTGATCCAGACAATTAACAACCCAGCAAAAATGGTTTGTTCTCTGACCAGATTTGGTCCCCAGCCCCATTTCACATTTATCCATGCAAGCAGGAATAAACAGCCAGGGGCAGGAACTGCTTATGCGTGTGCTGCCAAAACCCTCAAATGAGGCTATAATGGACTATCTCCACTGGAGTTGCAGTCACTAAGATATTCAAGGAAAGTGGTAATTTCAGGCCACCCATTTATCAAAAGACAATGAATTTAACACCTCATCCTGAAGCCTACACACACTTCTCTCCATGAGCAGGTTCCTGGGTAGTTACTGAAGATTGTGGCAGCTCACGAGTGGAGTGCTGCAGTCACCCCTTCAGGAGGCAACTATATTTTCCTATAATTAATACACTGTTACCACCTTTTGCTAATTCACTGTACTTGACAAGTAAGCTAAGAAAATAATTGTGTTGCTAATATGCTGCTATATAAGACACCAGGATACAGCAATTGCCTCAAAGACAACACCGAACTCAGAAATCCTGTATTCTCCAACTCACAGAGCAGGCTGTTGAGACAGAAAGAAAACCCCCAGTGAATGATGGTATAATCAGGGATGATGAATGGCTCCTTACAAGGTAGGAGAGCATAATGGAGATGACACAGATGTGGGGGGGAGGGCGGGGAAGAGAAAAAAAAGAAAAACCTCAATATATTGTCAAGCATATCAATTACAAGTTGAGAGTAAAACTGAGGGGAAGATAAGGGGGAGAAAAAATAGACTGCTGAACTGAAAAAACTGTTTTGCTTTAGCAGACAAAATTCTGAGTTAAGACTGAAATTACATCTCAGCATATCGTGCCACCTTTCCCATCCAAAGAATAGACAGCACTCAGACTCTTACATTAACTGGATAATGGAGAGGTCCAGGTCTGGGATTTCAGCCTGAAGTTTTATTTTCTTGGGATTTATCTGGGCACGACAAGCCTTTAATGTTGCTTTAATCCAGATTTCTAGCAGTTTTAACTAAAAAATAAATAATGTTTTAAATTAGAACTGGAGGCAGAGGGAAAGTTTGCTTTATTGGGGCACTGGAATCAGACGTGTAAGATTAACTCAGCTCATGAACAGCCAGCACTCTGCAGGGCAGCTCAGAGCCTCCTCCAGACAAACACAGTTTTGGTTTCAACTGAAGGGAGATCAGCAGAGGCAGGCAGCAAGAAGAGAAACAGCCACCTGGGTTAGGATATGCAAACTGCCAAGTACCTGTCCCCTCAGCATACTCTCTCTCTCTTCTTTTTGTGTGTGTGTGTGTGTGTTTGTGTGTTTGTGTGTGTGTGACTGCAGTCACAAATAATCAATATACAGTTTTAACTGACTTTAATTCTAATTTTAAATAATCTATGCTTAAATTTCATTTTTCCACTTGAAATTAAAAATGCAAGTTTCGATATTGCATCCTTATGTACAGGCATGTCCCCAGATGAGTTTTAAAGTACTAAGATTTAATATTTCAGAACATTAAATCCGGAGAGAAAAAAAATATCAGTAAACAAAACCTACTTGGTGTCCTCAAGAAAACAAGACAGAAATAAGGCTAAAATAAGGGATGGGACTAATCTTCTCACAGGCAAAGAAAGTAGACTTGGTCTCCCAGGACCTAGTGCGTCCTTTAAGGAAAAGTGGAAGGTAGATCACCATGGCAACAGAGTATTTTATGAGATACTTTAGTAGTGCAATATGTTATGCTAAGAACATAACAGATAAGGCAAGAAGCAGTCCTCTTCCAACCAAACAGAAAAGCTTTTAGCAAACACATGGAGTGCATTCCTGTTTGCTGTAGTTTCCAATAATGAAAATCTGATCTTTCAAAAGACACCATTATTACCAAAGCTTAAATTAAATTCTCTGGTCGCTGGGCTACTTGATGAAAACATCTTGAGACTTACACAGTCAATGAAGGAAAATTATTATATGGGGCAGGTCAAATTTACTAACTGCTGGCCCAACGTCTATGCAAAGCACCTAAATCACATCAGATTATTGCACATCTGCACAAAAATAAGAAGTGACAGAATCTGGGAAGGTGGCTGCAGATACAGAGAGGTACTTGATAAAGGTGCCATATAAATGGCAGCCATTTACACTGACATTTGAGAGCAAGAGGAAACAGGCAAAAGAAATTCAGATCAGAGGCATCACCAACACAAGAAAATAGAACAGAACAGGGCATCAAAGAAAATGGAGAAAGACCTTACCCTAAAGAATAATTTAGAAATATCTGTATATCTGTACTAGCAGCAACCAAGGAACTGGCAGCTGACATGGGAATGTGCGTGTTCAACGGCTAAGAAGCAACAAAATGTAGGCTTATTGGCAAACACTGCATAGGAAGAAGAGACCATTTACAAACTGCTGTAAGATACGATTGAGTTTTATTTCTGCTTTATTGATAATTTACTATTTTGAATTGTCACCAAGAAAACCATTTAGTAGTTTGCTATTTTTGAGAAGGCACCTGGAGTAATGACATAGATTTATATATATTAAATTTAACACCACCAAGTAAGTTTCAGTCACTTATCCTGTAGATAACCTTAATTCATAGCAGAGATGATGAAATCATTATGTTAAAACCAAACAGCCACGTCCACCTTGAGTGGCTTAAAGCTGAAAGAAGTCAGAAGCAGAACAGTGGCTGATGAAATGCATTTGTTACAAAAGTAGGGTAGCATACAGTAGTAGGAATATTTTCAGCTACTCGCACACACTGCTGAATTTTAAATTAATTGTAACCTCACAGGAAAAAGACCTGGGGGTTGCTGTAGACAGCTCTCCAAAAACATCTGTTCAGCCTGCAGAGGCAGTCAAAAAGGCAAATGGAGTGCCAGGATGCATAAATACAATGACAGAAAGCCATGCCAAAAGTACTAATGTCACAACAGAAATTAAGGATCAGAGATATCTTATTATTCAAATACAATATCCCCCATCAGATACATGAAAAAGGCTACAGAAATAAAACAGAAAAAGAAATAGAAGCATTAGATGTGGGGGAAAGCATCAACATGAAGGTAAACTGAAAACAAAGCCAGCTTACATAGGGGATAAAGAAGGGGTAATGATGCATTAAACAAAATGGGAAAAAGCACGTGACAAGGCTGTCCTTTCTTCTGCCCTCTGAGAAGAGGTAGAGCAAGGAATGTAGCCAAAAGGTAACAATTTTCAACTGAAAAGTAGAACAGCTAATTCAGATAGATAGAAACAAAAAAATATTATGTGTTTCTATACTGCACATAGAAACAAACCCTTCTCAGTTAATGAATTCACTGATTTGTAATAGTGAATGCAAGGCTCTAAACTAAAAGCTCAGATAATGGCAGTGGAAAACAGAACAGTTCCATCTCAGCCAGAAGACAACTAAGACCAGTATTAAAGTAGCCAGCACATTTACTTCTACAACCTCCTCAGTTCATTCCGTTTTCTTTCCTTGAAGAAAAATAAAACCACACACCTGCTCCTGCCATCTGACTCTGAACTTCTTGTTAACCTGACTAGTAATGAAGACTGGTTTAAGCCACATTTAGTGTTCCTTGTAAGAAATTATCCTTGCCAAATTACAGTTCTATTTGTTATGTTACTTCAGTGTATTCCAGCAATGTTGAGTGTGAATAATAGCTGAAGATATGAAATAGATCAAGAGTCTTTTTATTCATTATTTCTGTGGCAAACTCCTGGGGCAACAGGTTTTACATACGCAAGGAAAGGAAAAGTCACTTTTTCCTTCTGTAGATTTGTTTTTGTCTAACAGACAAATTCCAGTTACACTTTCTAAAGCTCCTTGGAGCTGTCAAACTTATTCCAAGGGTGTTCTGGGAATAAGAGTTATTATTTGAGGTTTGGTTACTATGGATAATACGCTAATCAAAATATCAAGCAAAAGTAACACACAAGCCAGCATTCCATGGCTCCCATCACGTACAAGGCTGCAGCTCAATACTGGTCCCCACTGGCAAGCAGTTACATTTGACCATTGCCAAAGCTAACCCAATAGAAATACCACCATTTAGCATCCCAGTGCTCCATGATTTCCTAATTTATCTAAAGAACTTTCTTCCAGCTGATGCTTGGGTTTGGAGCAGAGAGGAGCTGCAGCACAGTGCTGGCGGTGAGCAGCGAGGGTGTGTTGGAGCAGCTACACCCAGCAGGGACAAGTCTGCACCACAGCACCCTGCTTCTCCTCACTCTCCAGTGTTAGCTTTGCACAACTAAGGGCAGCCACGCTGCAAGGTTCCCTACATATACAAACCAAACAGATTAGTTCCACCCTTCTGGATTAAAACACAGCCACTCGAGTAGCTGCGGCCTAGTGATTTCAAGAGACAAATGTTTAGGCATCACTTGACCACTTAAAGGTTTTTTTATGTGGACAGATACTGACATAAAATAGTTGCAAGTTAACATTACTGTGTGAGCAAGGCCCTAGTTATACAATTGTTTATTTACACTCTCTGCCATATCAAGGCTGACTTTGCAGGAAAACAAAAAATAATAAAAATAATAATAATAAAAAAAAGATCAAGACCACCAGACATGACTGGGCATCCTTAACATTAAGTCTATGCTACAGAGTTTGATTTTTGACAATAACTCCCCATTTTCTATTAAAAAATCCTCCACTACTTTTTTTCTGCAAACTCTGCCTTGGCAGCAAGGGTAAACAAAGTAGTCTTTGAAGACTGTAGTAGAATTTCAGTATCATAAAATAATCTCAAATCTCATGCAATTAAGCCATTAAACTTTTTAACATAAACCAAAAGGGTCTTTTTGCTGAATAAAACATCTAAAGTTCATTCATTGATATGATCTTGATGCCCTACTTGTTACCCTTTTAACCAGGAAAAAAAAAAAAGCCTGACTGAAGATTAAATAATACATGAGGTTTTTATCTAAAGACAACTAAGCTTAACTGTTACAGTAAAGCTTTCATCACTAGCAGCGTCTTTGCCAAGAGTATTTTCCCCTGCAGGCAACGTTGTTGGACTTAAATCAGAAAAAGTCAGTCGTTTATGTCAGCCTGTTCCAGTTCTGCTTTCTATTAAGACAAACTGAAGTCCTTCTCCCATCGCAAATGCTGGGTGCAACACTCATTTTCCCATGTTTCATTCTCTTCTCTGTTAACGATGCCATACCTTCACCTGTTTGGGTATGGACACTCAGTTTAAATTCCTCTAGGAAACAGATCCCCATATCTCACATAGGTACAAGACAACTACAAAATACACACTTTACAATATTAAGGCAAATTCTCCAGAAATAATCCAATCATATTTGTCCAGGCAAATGTATACAAACATCCATGCAACCATTCCTATCTTGTGATTACAGTTTCTTTTCTACTTAACATTTTACCATTGATAGTTTAGACTTCGGGGAAGAAGTACCTGTTGAGGAGGTAGTGCAGGGAAACAAGGTTTGAGGGGTTTTTGATACATTTGTTAAGCAAGTTTTCAATACAGGAAAACAATCTTCTACTGATAAAGAATATCATGCAACCTTACTACAGCAGCAGAAGCACTGAATGTGCTCGCAGGATAAAGGTTTTCTGCTGTTTGATAGTGTTTTGCATTACACAGAAGACATATGTGCAGGAAAATGTCAGTGCTCATATGAAAATACTCATTTTAGGATCCATAACAGGTTTATGCACAAAGAAAAGATGCAATTTCCCAGAGGAACGGTCACCATCCTTGACCCTTGAGAGAATATAAATATTGTTTTGTTTTGCCAGTGGAAAAAATTCAAGGCAGTTTTGCCTGACTGAGTGTTTTCATGACCATTTTATCAGGCTTAGCAATACTCACACCACAGAAAAACTTTTTGTGAGGGGTACATAATTTTAAACAAAACCATTCTATAATTTTTTTAATACTAAAACTGCCTTTAGACATTTAAAACAAAGTCCACGTGAAAATTTCTGCATACATGCCTGTCAATTCAGCACACTGAATAACAGTAATTCTCTAAAAAACACAAACAGGATATCTTTACGTGAGAGAATAGATACAAACTTATTCTACTTAAATGCTGGTATGTCCTTTGCCTTCCTATTCCCTGAAGCAAAACTCCTGCCTGCCTCCCTACGGTCCCTTAGAAAAGCTTCCCTTTTCATGACATGTTCTGTTCAAGAGTCTTAAACATTAATTAAGCCTAACAGTCTTCAGAGATGTTAGCACAGCTATAAAAAGGTTTCTGAATTGAGTGGCTACTGAAGGGAACTGGCATCTGATCAAATTTTCAAGAGTTATGCTCCCCACTTCATGAATAAATCAAAGAATTATCAGTTTTTGAAAGTCTCCAGCACTATTTTAGCTCTTGGTGCCTCATGTACATAGTAGCAGCCCTATTTTATGGATTCAGCATCTAAGGCATAATGAACCTAGAGGGGATACTAGTGGCAAAACTGTGAAAGAATCCAACCCTGTACCCTAGCCAGAAAAGTAGAGTTCTTCAGTTATTTTTTTTAAACTATATATATTTATATATTTGGGAAGAAATTAAAAGCTGACTGAAATACTAAAAGATGATTCTATATTCTCTATGCACTACAGTGCTTAAGTGACAAATATTTTTAATTGAGGACTACTGAGATGCTCTATGAATGAAGTAAGGTTTTTTTGCAGACTGGGGCATATTACCACAAATTAAAAGAATGAAAAATTATAGCATTAACTAATAAATTCATGATAGTTCAATATTTTACTCTATGGCCACATCAGCCCAAAATCCTAAAGGAGCTCAGGGGGCTTCAGAAAGACAACTGTATCAAGGTCACTGCTGTACAGGCGCATCCAGTGACTCCTTCCATTAGGACAGGATGCTCTAGGAAGGAAGACAGAGAAAAAACTCTTTTCTGTCTTCCTAACTAATCTATAAATAGTACAAATGTATAACTAAATCTAGTACAGCAACAATGAATACCTTATAAAGATTACCAGAGCTACCATGAATTTTAGACATATATCTTACAAGTTTAAAGCAGTTGTCTCCAAGGAGGGAAACCCTTCAGGGGAAAGTACACTGAATTCTTCTGATCAGTTCTTTTTTATCAAATAACCACACAGTTTTGTGATTTTCTCATCATAATACTCGTAATACCATAAAAAACAACATTGTTGAAGTTTAACTACGGGAAAAAAACACCAAATATTTACATACAAACAACATACATCAGCAGAGCTGAACATTTCTCACCTAGTCAAATTTCAGTATTCTGTGACTTGAAAAAAAATACATATACAAACACCAAACAAAAATCCCCACTTGGTAAAAAAAAAAAAACAACAAACCAAAGCCCCACTGAAACAAATAACAAAGAAGTTCTCTTTCAAACTCAAACACAGATATTTCAAAACAATTTGAAATTATGCTGCGTACAGACACTTAAAAAACCACAACTACACCTCTCCTCAGTCAAGAGCACGCTTTCACAGAGAATATGAGTACAAAGAGATTACAGAGCAAACCTATCCTGTGCTTAAACTCTCTATTAATGAAGCCAAACAGAGGAACTGCCTCCTTCTCATCTTGCTCTGCTAAGGAAGTGCAATGCCGCAGCAAGGTTCAGCTCCAGGCTTCCCCTTTTCCCCAGCACAGCAGGGATGAAGCACCCCTCCCTGCTCCACTTACCACAGCAACCATGGGCTGGGAACGCCAATTGTGTCTAGCTTTGCAAAATTGGCTTCTCCTTACAAATGCAACATTGCAGTTTTCCACTGAGAACTGTTGCTTGCTCACTCTACCGTAACTACAGGAAAAGCCCATTTCTGCAATCTGGAGGAGGTACCAGTCAGTATGATGAGTAGTAGGAAAAGCACTTAAAGGACTTGCCATTTCCCCATTAAAATTACAATAAATGTAATTCCATCCTTCCTTCGATATTTCACTGCATGTCCAGGAAGATAAGGTAGCACTACTCATTTAAGTGTTTCCAAACAAAAATGCTGCCCTTCTAACAACATTGCACTAGCCCGTGTTCTTCTGTTCACTTCCATATCAGCTACCAACACAAGGACGGGCAACCCCCCTAACCTGACAAGCCCCACATTAAAATATATTCATAAGACACGCCAGGAGACAAACACCACACTTCCTGGACAATCAAGGGAGCAAATTTAGGGAATATTCCCCAAACATGAGACGGCTACATCTCTCCAGGTCTTAAACTTCTACTACACAAAGAAGCTGGGTAAGGGCATCGCTGCAGAGGCCTGCACCCTACAGCCCAGCTGCCTGCCATTCAGCTGCTCCCCAAAGCTTTATATTTTAACCTCAGCAAGCTGCTCTCAACTGCGGAACAGAGCAAGCCTTATGGTTCTCTTGGATTTGAAAGTGGGTCTGGATGTGACAGCACTCCACTGACACTCTGGGGCTTCTCTGGAGCACCTTGTGTGCCTCCAGGCAAGATCTCTCCCTGCATGGGAATCCAGACCTCCACACTGGAAGAAACTGACATGACAGCTTCTGAAACAGTAGGTTGGTTTTATTTGGACAACTCTGGAACCAGAACTGATCCTTAAGACTGCAAGCCAGAGCTCTGTATCTTGCACATCCAGCTTGCAGGAGAGCCCCTCCCTTAGATATCCTTTCAAAACGTCTCTGTCCTTTCCTTCTCCACCCTCCTCTCTCACCCTGCCTCTTCAGCTGGCAGAACAGGGGAAGCTGTGTTCCAGGGCAGGCATTCCCAGCACCTCCAGCCCAAGCAGCTCCTTGTCTCTTCGATTCCCAGTTTGCAGAGAAATGCCAGTTACAGGTGGACATTCCAGCTGGGCACAGTTCCTTGGCATCTTTAACCCCATCCACCTTGTGGTGCTGCACACCCAAACATGACCACATCAAACATGAAGCTACACCGTAAGATACTCTTCAGCCCTTCAGAGGCACTGAAGTTGTCGGTCTGCTGACAATTGCACAGCACTTGCAGACTCACTTCTCCTGTATCTGAGATGTGCAGCTACGCAGAAACTCTACAGCAGCACAGACTCACTGCCAGGGACTGCATCTACTTCTGATAAGGGACTGGTGCTTGAATTGCTTGTGAGTGGCATAGGGCTCAAGAATTACTTTAACCCCTGGGGTTAAAGAGTGTTTAAATGAGAGAAAAAAAAAAAAAAAAAAGAAAAGATGGGGAAGATCTCTGAGACCTACTAGAGTACTACAGCTAGAGCCATTCCCTGGTGACAGCAGAGTGAAAATGAAATTTCAAAATGGAAACACATTTTCACGGTACTGCTAAAGAACACAAATGGAAGAAAGCACCCTTTATAAACATTTCACATAAGTATCCTCATTAAAAAGGGAAAAACAGTAGCAGTGTGTAATCACTAAGGTCATCCAATATATTTTTGAGTCCCCAACACTCAATTATATTTATTGAGACTTCAGAAACAACCATAAACAGTTTGAGAGCATGTAGCATCTGCTACTTCTAAGATGAGTCACAGTAGGAAATCCCCCTATATTTTCTAGGAATCAGTTAGGCAGCCCACATGAATGAGAAGAAATAACTTCTATCAATAAACACACATTATATTTAACATACTGACAGCAAATTTCAAATAAAAGATTACAATTAGAAAAATTACTTTGGGCAAACATTCCCCAGTTCATTTGAATGCAACATAAATTTTGTCAAGATATATTAAAGGACAGAAGATACCGGAAGAAAAACTAATTTAAACAAATAGAATTAATTTGAAGACACTTACAAGGAAGAAAGTAAATAGACAACGGAACTTCAAC
This sequence comes from Falco naumanni, assembly GCF_017639655.2. Lineage (NCBI taxonomy): Eukaryota > Metazoa > Chordata > Aves > Falconiformes > Falconidae > Falco > Falco naumanni. Next base: position 90,590,724 of record NC_054054.1, on the reverse strand, counting down.
ACCCCATAGCACTTGCCTCTGTCTTCAAGTGCTGCATCATTTTTCTCTCCACTCCAAAATACTACAATAGAAATGCCTCATTTTCAACGGACATACTCCTTCCCCCATCTCCAGATGGCCCCTATCACGGAGACATGTTACATTTACTCTGCTGACAGCTAGATCCCTCACACTGCAGAGCCAGTTCATTCTGTTCCTCCTCTCAGATGCTTGAGTCCCACAAAAACCTCTCAGAGGCTACATCCACAGCAGCAGCCACCTCAGGAGTAAATCCCGATCTGTCCTGAACTTAAAAGCATTCTGGTTATGTTCACCTTTCTTACTTTCTAAGCAGTCCACAACTACCTTTTGTAAGAGATGGACTGTGATGTGGAAAATATAAATTTACCTGAGTTCTAGGTTTGAGGTTGGTCAGTCAGAACAATATGTATTTTAAAAGCCAGGTCGAATTACCAGATGATCTTCTAATGAAAGAATGCAACTTCACTGACAACATAGAATTAGTTTTTACATTACTAGGTACTGATGAGACGAGTCTTTTGCTAGGCACAAATTCAAGTTCCAAGCCAAACTTTTATGAAGTTATTTTATATTGTTTTGACCAATTTCAATATGGTCAAATGGTCAATACAGCTGCAAAGAAACTAGGAGGATACAGGATATCTATGAAGATTCATACAGTCTTGGAGCACTGGTGGCGTACTCCAAATAACAATACATTTTTGGTTTTGACTTCTAAGCTGATAATGACAGCTCAAACGTTTGTGCGCAAGTAGCAAACTAGTAACACTTCCAGATAAGCCCTCAGGCTCCTAGAATTACTGAATAGTAGTAGTGTCACCTTCAGAAAGTACAAGATGGCCTTCTTGAATTACCAGGACTCTTGATAAAAATCCAGTAGGACAAAGGAGAAATTCCACCTCACTTTTGAATACCTTTAAGTTACATCCCCATCTATCAATGGAGTGAACAAATCCACCACAAACCAGCAACACCCCATCCCATTAAGGCTGAACTACTTGGAAGGACAGTTGTTTCCACAATACCACTGACACAATAAAATTCACTATTTTTCACCATGAAAGGGACTGCAAAGAGAATTAAAGCCCCAGCATTTGAGTACAAAAAAAACCTATCTGCTGTCCCAGTAACAGTCCATAAGAGGGAATGTGGTCTTTACTGACAATTAGTTCCCAGACTCATACAGGCTCCCTGTACAACCACGGACCGGTCGTTAGCTCTCTCAAGACAAGAGACTTACTGTAAAATGGGACACATCCCATTTATCTGCAATATTTATAGCGACAATGGATTTCTCCAAGCATGAACTCAAATATGATTTCCTACATAGCTTTGCTAAATGTGGCACTATATTTGAATAGTCCTCAATGCTACTGTAATAAATTAGCAGTAGTATGTCAACAAGAACAAAGTTAACTACGTAGTACTTGGCTGTTGACAAGTGCTTAATTACCACAGGAGCACTGTAACAAGAACTGTACGAGCAAGTTCAAAGCAGCAACTAGAAACTTTCAGTTAAACTTTCAACTTATAAAAGTTGCTTATTCTGCAATCAGTGGTATAAGCAAGCCTTCCATAGCAGGTGATAAAACAACTATAATAACACACAGTTTTCCCCAGCACTCACAGAACCCTCTTATCAGCATCAGACATAGCCTAAGATGATTTTATTTTTTCCCAGCTGTTGAATTTTCTTCAGACCTGATTAGGGCATTTCCAGGTATCACACCATACAAAGTAGCTGGAATTCTTTGCAAATATGTACAATAAATTCAGGGTTTGTGCAAACGAACCACATCACTACAGTTGGTAGCAACAAAGTAAGGCACAGACCTGTACCGCAGCAATTTATGGCTCGTTTAGTTCCAAAGGAGAATATAAATTTTACCAGTATGTCTTCTCTTTTCAGACGTCATGTGGCCTTCAAGTGCAATGCAATTCATTCAATATCAAAGCAGAATCAAACCATGTCAACACAACCATATTAATGTATCCAATATCTTGTTTCTAGCTGCAATCAGTGCTACACAGATAAGATGAAGATACAAAATCTGAACACTGTAACCAAAACTTCTACATATGGAAATCAATTCAAATCCCAGGTCCCTCCTGCCTTCCAAAAAATGCAAATCCAAATTCCCTGAAGCAACAGGAAAGTACATTAGATGGGGAGGCCTATGCATACAATGGCAAACATCTGCCCTAACATATTTTAAGTTAAGCTACAGGAAGCATGATTAAAATACAAAACAAAACAGATTTGTCACACAGATCTCTGGGAGTCTGAAGAAAAGCTCACAAGTAGCTGTTTTATTTTCATGTTTGTCATGTTTCACCTTTCTAGTAAAATGTTAACTGTATGCATAAGAGTTTGTATTAGTACAAGAAGAGTGTATAATGTAAGCACAATTATGTATATAATATAAAGGTGTGCTTGCACTGTCTTATTTCCCTCTCTATAAAGAATAAAACTATGGCTTCTAAGTAGCTTAACTGTTTGATGGAGAGAAGTAGAGCACTGTTGCTCCCCCCACTCACAAGAACTGCAAGAACTGATTTTGCAGAATCAGGAAGCTTTAAGACTCAGCAGGATCTCCAAACAGTAAGGAATGCTGGGCACATGATGTCAGTCATCACTGGAAGTTCCACCTGAAGAACATCTGCAGAATCCATGCAGTGATCTGGTTGTCCCAATTTAGTTTTCAGCTGACAGTGCTCACAAATCGTAGCATCCCTGAGGTGGCTTCATAGGATGCAGAGCGAGCTCAGCATGACACTGTTTTCAGTATGACATTGTGCACCCGTAAGTCTAGGCTAAATTACACTAACAGGCATCAGGAATCTTATATTGCAGCTCTACATTCACCTAGCCTGGATTAAGTAGATTTAAACTGGTCTTTTCCATAGTATGATTTAGCTACCCTACTATACACACACAGAACATGTACAGCTTCAAAATGCTTCTTAAAAAAACCACACAAAACCCACAACAATCAAACAAAAAACACCCTGAAATACATCTGCATTAATTCATCAATTTAAAGACCACCAACTCTCATCACTGCATCATTCACACCTCTGGTCAACAGCTGAATATGAACACTAGCATTTTAAAATAGTGTTTTAAAAAACATTTTGTGTACATTATAGCTATATGAGTGTTACTCGGGAAGACAACCATTTCCACCACATGTTAATAATAACACAGCAGGCAAGCATCCCACAGCTTGCCAAGTGTATATTTATTAACCAGCCACTATACTGTAAATAGGACCAGTAACATTTAAGTCTGCAGAGTGTAAAATAGTTTTCAACTGAAATGTCAGTGCCACGCTTTCCAATTAATAAATGAGCTGAGTGGAAGAAGCCCCACCACTATGCAACAGCAAGACTCTTAGAGTATTTTGTTACCAAAGATGGGCCAATACCATGGAAGCGCTAAAGGAAGCACAAGCAGCAAGGTCATTTCATATCTGAATGATTAAGACATCAAACCCTTGATTTCATTTCTATAATCACATTAATTTCACAGCCTTTTCAATCACACATTCAACACAAAGGCTAAGGGAAAAAGAATCCAAGCGCTCACCCTGAAGCACAGCACTCCAAACACAGGCTCCGAGAACATCCTAATCCTCCCATCCTACAACCCACTGCCAGAAAAGACTGGACTTACTGAGAAAGTGAGATAAATTAACAGTCAAAACAAACATAAAATGCCCTGTAAATCTCAAAGGGTAACCCAAGACAAATGCTAAACAAAACTAGCACATTTTTAAAGGCTACACAGAAGCCAAAGTGTCCTTCAAGAGGCTGTACTACCTCCAAAGACAGGGACAGACAGAGGGCAACCACTTTAAGGACAAGGAACAAGATGACCAGCACAAGATGTGCATCAAATTCAAAAGCATGTTTTTGACAGCCAATCAAAACATATCATAATTGAAATTAATTACAGGCCAGCAAATATTCTAATGCTCAGAAGCTATTCAAACATACTCCACAGCAAAATTTTGTCTGTTTTCTGGTACACATTTGTCCTTGGAAGTTCTGGGGGTTTGAGATGTGGGTTTAAGTCAGTCCCAACACAGGCAGCAGAGCTTCCTGACCACCTGCTGTAAGTTACACACTTCAGAAGAACCTTACATATGGGTTTGAGATTTCCATTTGAGCCACCAGAGGTTTCTTGATTCAATTCTGTAAATGCATCATTTGGCATGTAATTTAGGAGGGAGGATAAAATTTTAAAGCTGCTTCTGAGAACAGTGGAATATGCCCAGATTATAAAGATTCTGGAAAAGTTACAAGGAATTTAGCTACTGTTACAAATAATTCTGCCTCTCTTGGCCTGGAAATGCCTCTTAGCCCTGTGCTTCCTACCAGAGTTGGTTTATGCAACCAGTAATTGAAAGCATTCACCACCAGGTCTTTCTTATTTAGTATCAGACACCACAGATTTCAATGCAGCTTCTTCAGCAGAAAATGTGAAAGAGCCACCACAAACATATTTGCAAATGTAGACTGAGCCTAACGTGACCTTGGTGAATGAAACGGTCTTGGGGAAAGAAGACGACAGGGAGAGCAGCAGATCCTTCAAGATCAACAGAAGAGATGCTTTGGTAATAGAGGAAAACCTTACTCTAAATTGTAAGTCCTTGGAATTTCACAGCTAAACTGAGTCAGCATGAGCCAGTTTAAAGCAGTATAAAAATAATTTCAAGACACATTGTATAAGAGTGAATAAGGAGAGAAAATATATGCCCCAGTACCCCAATATGGCAGCATTTCACTGTCATGTCAGCACCACGCTGTTTATTAAAGGTTACCATGAGCCATCTCTACTTCTGCTCTTTCAGCCCCAAACTTACAGCAGGGTACGTACCTTCTGCTGCACACAGAAAGCTTTTCATCTCTTCTGGTCATCACTGTTTTTCAGAGCTGTTGTGACAAGTCAGCAGATACAGACAGTACTTAAACTCCAAATGCTTTTTACTGGCCTTTCTGAAGTGAGCTGACTGTTTCACAGCTATTCCTTACAAAAGTAGCAACACAACTTGTGCAGCTGGCAGTCTAACCAAAGACCAGAAGACAACTCAGGATCCCCAAGCTCTCTCTTGTTACCAGAGGCTGAAGAATACTACCTGGTGCAGTAAAAGCATGCATGCACTACTGCTGCTTGCATGATACTTACCATACCATGGAAGCAGGCAGAGGGCTTCCATCTATTAAAAATTTCCTTAATTTTCTTTAAGAAAGCCCAGAATAAACTATTAATGCTGCAGTAAATGCACATGGCTACTACGCACTTGACTTGGGGATTGCTGAGTTTTGGTAGCCTTTAATGGCATCTAATATGGGAGGAAGAGGCAGGGAGCCAGGAAAACATTGCTATATGTGCTTAGAAAGCTTGTTATTTTTATCAGTGCATTTTAAGATCAGCAACCCTGAAGTGAAATGGTTAGAACGTTTTCTTCCACTGGTGCTCTGATAGCACACCAAGAGCTTTCAGAGAGTGGATATTTTAGGCCAGTGCAGCAAAACAGACTGATCCCAGGAAGGAAAGCTCACCCACTGTGGCAAAAATCAACACAGGAAGGGTAAGTCTATTCATCCATTATGCTGAAGAACTTAAAATGGAAACATTCTATATGTCTTCCTTCAGGCCAGGATGAACAAATGAACAAAAATGAATCACTACTACAAGTGACTGGAAAACACACTGATGGAAACTGATGGTATCTCTTGTCTCTCCTACCCACAAAAAAGTCCTTACGAACATGTTGCAGGTTTTTGCAAGAAGGGAGCAAAATCAGATCCACTATTTTTAGTTTTTTTCTTTAATTAAGCTTCTGTATTTCTCCAGCTACAGAGGCTGATCTAAAAGGTGTCTCTCACCTTTCCTTCCAATCCCTAGTATGTTTATACTCTTAGCTACGGACGTACAAATGCGAAAATTAACAGCAGATGGAGATACTTGCGAAATTCATCACACCCAGTCCTGCAGCTCTGGGAGGTTAAAAAGACTTAAAGGTTTAGTGAATAAAAATAGGGTGAAGAAGTCGTCTATGTTTAGTACTTTTTAATGTGAAAAACATTCTTCAAAACAATAAAACCTTCATTTATCAAACATTCTGATGAAAAAAAGATTCACATTCAGAATGAGATAGAAGCTAAAAATAACCAGCCAGCTGCAATTCCCACCTTATGCGGTTAGGCAGAAGTGCTTTGCTCACCCCCTCCCCAAGCATGCACACGTTCACTTCCTTCTTCATTGCAACATCACAAGCTGAACTTGATGCTAACAAGCCACAAAGTCCTGCCCAGAATTTAAAGTCACACCCCAGTAATTACATAAAATGAGCTCTTAGTACAAGCAGTTAAAAAAAAAAAAATCAATTTACTCAACTTCAGTTTTGCCTTTAATTCCAATATATTTTGACTACTCATAAAATAGAACAGCAATTTTCATTTCTGAGCTTTGCGCCCTCCACCTTGATGTCTCACTAAAAAAATTTGGTTTAATCTCACTGTAGAACATCAGCATGTTCATTTATCTTGCTGTTAATGCCAGTACAGGGATTAAACCTCCCTGAACACGCAACCTTTTAAGGAGAACATTTTAGGTGTATTTGTGTTTCACTGTTTGTACATAAAATATAATGTGATACAAAGTGATAGTGGGTGAAGAAGAAAAAAAAAAGGAAACCTAGGATAATGTAAAACTTAATTGTGCAGATGTCCCACTCAAAAGGTGGTCCTAGACATCAGAGTAATGTACAGAAGCAGCAAAAGCCTTCCAAAAAATCTTTGCAAGCTTCCACTAAAAAGGAAAGGTGTTCTCCTCTAATCTGCACTCTCTAAAAAAAGAGGCAGCATGTACAAATTCATGACTAGAAAAACCCCTCTACATCACATACAGTTTTTCCCCTGAGAAGACAGAATAAATCACATGACAGTTATTCAAAAGACTTTGTTCTCTACTGGTACCCTGACACTAAAATGTCCTATTTAAAAATGCACTTAGACCAGGAGATGGCTCCAGGTCATATAGCTCATATTAATGCACCTCCAGAGGGAACACTAACCGCTGGGCACAGCAGCCTGGGCAGGGTGTGCCACATACCCAAACAGGAACCAAAATCTTCCCTGCTGCGTATAGATGCAGCTCCCTGACCACCAGTTAACCACCAAAGTGCAAAAGTCTGGTTTTAAATACCCTGGTTTTTTTTAAAAAAAACACACCACAACTCCTCCTAGTTGCTTGCCTCAAACAGGACAGACCTCTGGTGACTGGAAGGATAGCAAACTATTTCATTAAGTCAGTCTGAGCTTTGCAACTGTTGTCTTAAATCAATCTTCAGCTGGGGGGAAGGTAGATTCCACTCTACATCCCCCTTTTGCTGAGAGCAGCAGCAAACACCCGTGGTTCTTCAATGTTAGCAGTCAGCACTAGGAAGTTCCTTCTGCCAGGCACCCAAGATGAGAGCGGTAACTCTTCATGTACACAATCTTACCATCTCCAACACAGCTATCAAGCTGCAGGAATACAAAAGCACAGGACAGAGAGGGAGTTTCATCCAGACCATTCAGCTGAACCTCTCAAGAGTTCTTAATTTATGAATGATGACACAAATTAAGCTGTCCTTTTTGTTTAAGGCAACTGGGAAGACAGAGATCGTAAATGCGAAAGTTCTTTGACTTCCTCTCTACACACCCTTGAGACTCTTACCCACAGCTTCACCGACAACAGCTGCAAGTGCTCTTTGGACAGGGAGGTCCTGCCACCAGAAGCCAAATGTCATTTAAATGAGATGTTTTATTCTTTACACATTCACCACAAATGCCCTGGATGGTTTTGGAAGCCAGGTGGGCTCAGCAATGCTCAAAAGATTGCTGTTGTGCTGTACTGCTTACCTAAACTAAAGATCTTTGTAAAGAAAAAGGCAAACAAATGGAAACTTGCCTCATTTGTGTTAGTGAAACAATCTATTTGAAGAAAGTTTATATGCATTGGTGGTTCCTTTTCTAATTTTAGGTTCTTGGTTACATACTGCAAGTAATTCTCACACTTCAAGAACAAATAGGACTTTAACATCAATACATAGCTTCACCTTCACATGATTCCTGTCATACGGTGCCACGACCCAACATTTTGAAAAGCTGTTGTATACCTGAAGTATGAAACAAAACTTTGTGTCTGACAATACCTGTTTGCTTATGTGTATTCTCACTGCCCGAGACAAGCATTCTGCTTGTGGTTTTCCCCCATTTCCTAAGGCAAGGGTATTTTTCTGCATAGGCTATAAAACACTGAACAACTAACTTACAGCAAAACATGTCAGCCTTTCAAAAAAATCCTTTCCTTGTTTATATTGCATATCTGAACACAAAAACATTTTAAAAAACCCAAAAGGCAGGCATAAGTAATATAAAGCACTGAACATGGGATTCCTAAAAAAGCACTTTCCGAACACAAGGTAAAATGCAGTGAAAGGAGGTCATGTTGATTTGGATTATTCGGGTCTTCAGCCCTGCAGCTTGCAGCCCAAGACAACACAAATGCTGCTAGACCCTGCTCATGCACAAGAAACAGAAAGTGAAACTCACTAATTTACTCATGAATTTACACTCAACAGTAGTATGTGGGGTTTTTTGTTTGGTGTATTACTTTTTTTTTTTTTTTTTTTTTTTTTTTTTTTTTTAAGAAAGATAACTCATTGTATAACTCAGCAGTACTGCCCCTACTTCCCTAGGGAGAAGTTTCTACCTTTCAGCCTCACCCTCATTCCCCATCTGTCTGTTCCTACCCCCAGACCACTGGCTTTGCTAAACATGGTTATTTTGGAACTGGATCAGTTTCCTAACTGTGTATCACACTCTGGTAGCACAAAGGTTATGCCAACACAACTCACTGGGGGCAAGGAGAGGCTAAAGTAACAGCTGGTTTTAATTCAGCAGTAACATCAACTTAAAATTCATGTTAATTTACAGACTCATGATTTAACATTCACAACCCATTTCATGCTCCCAAACCCCTGATCTCTACCTCCTCAAGCCCTGTGTTTAATAGGAATCCAAGTCTGTAATTTTCTTTCAGTCAATACATTTCAAATTGTCAAGACACAGAAAACAGCTTGCATATACAATCATAAAGAGATGAAACTCCAAACACAAACAGAAATACAGGGATTTAGACCTCAGTTGTCAAGACTGTATCTTGACTTTCAAGTACACGAGTGTGGCACTGCTGAATTTTAAGAAAGTTATTAAAGTTTAATAAGATCCCATTGCTAACGACTGACAAGATTACTTAGTTTTGGAAAAAAACCCTGATAGCCAGTCTTTCTTAAAATCGTTTTTTCTCTTTTTCTTGCATAGTTGCTTATTATAATGCTGGCCAGAAGGGATAAAATTCTGACAGGTATTTTACCAACATACTATCAAATGAATTTTTAAAAACCACAACATGAGCATTCACACAGAAGTTTCACAGGTTGTCAAAAGACTACAGGTTGTAAAAGGACAACCTGAGCTTGAAGATGGCCAAATCTCAAGAGGTTAATATTTAGTTTACACCTTTTAATACTAAGTACTAGAATTTCTGTTGCCTAATACATTTTTTTACTGTTTTGTTCAATTTAAAGTGAAAACATGGCAGATTAAAAGAGTTAGGCAAACACACAGGAAAAATTCAGCTGAATATATAGTATTTCTTCTGGCAAGAAGGGGCTAAGGGCTCACTAGTGGCAGAATAAGTAATCATCATGATGTTAAACTGCAAAAATTCACTTAGGCTACAGCATGACCTGCATGCAAAACCAGCCGTGAAACAGAAATGAAGTGCTCAAGGCAGACTCAAACATTAATGTATATGCTCTAGTTCTACTCCAGATCACTGCAGCGCTCCAGCATTGCAGCAGTCTGTATCTGCCCAGGGTAATTGAAGGTGAAACCAGGAACAGCTACTATCATAGCTTCAGCTATTAAGTCTCCTTAATGAATGGTCTAACAATAACCCAGGCTTAACCAGTTCTCTCATTGCAAGGGCCTTAACCATAATAAGCCCCTTGAACATTCCTATAGTGTTTTCCAAAGGTCTCACAGCATGAGGCTACTAACTGTGCTCTCATAGCCTTGTGAGACATGTATTAGTCAGCTTTTTTTTTTTTTCCCCATGTAAATACAGATAAAAAACTGAGGCAGAAAGCTAGCAAACGACTTCCCTGCGGATATGCAGCTGACTAGTGGCATACAGAATCCAGATCTTCCAGATTCCTGCCCTGTCATCAGCCAACACACCATCATTATGAAGAAAGAAATTAGTCTGGTCTTATAAATAGCATTTGAATATAAGCCTTCCTAAAATATTTGCAAGGAGTTGACCTTAAACACCAGCAGAGCTGTACTGGTAGCCTGGGGCTCCAGTCACCAGCCTGCATGTCAGTACACTGGGGTTCTTGACCCTCTGCCTCTCTGGATGTCTCCAGAGCCTGGATCCAATACAAAATGTGTAACAGATCACACCACAACCTCACTTTACCACCTATGGCTGGTTTGGACTCAGTATATCAAGAAACAATAAAACTGCTCAAAAATATAAACAACATTGTTCTGGAATACTCAGGTAGCCAGGAAAAAGAAAATAAACAACAAGCCTTAGTCAGCAACTTTCTGCTACTTCATTCTAAGGTGTTAAATGATCGTGGCCATACTAGCAGAAATCTCACTATAACATAAAGCTGGAAACCTGAAATGTAGAGAAGGACCCCAACACACCTGAGATTTGGAGCACTTGTCCAAAGTAATATTCAGTCAGCCTTTAGGATCTGAACTGCTCCTGTTGTGTATCACACATTTAGTTGCAGTTTCTATAACTCCCAAATGTGCAACTTCAGTATGTTTTGATTTATGTCATGGTTGATACGGCACTACAAAGAACCAGCTCCTTTTCTGGATTACAGCTTCTGACACCTGCAGCAGGTCTAATTGCTGGACTAGATTTCCTGGATCAAAATACTAAGCCTAATACTGATTTTGTAACAAAAAAAAGCCTCTTGTATCTGCTTCTGTAAGTCAAACTTCATTTGAAATTACATACTTTCTAGTAAGGCAACCCTAAAATACAAAGTTGTAAATCGCAAAAGCAGAGTTACAGTAAAAATAAGACAGTGTATTAAAAGGTAATTACAGTAGTTTCTCCTTTTAGATACCTGCACTACTACCTCCCACCCACCTGGGCCATTATCAAGTGCTGAACACACATGCTTTACCACCATAACAGGTGCTTTTAGTCTATGGGAAGAGCTGAAAATGGAAAGCTTGTTATCCTCCACAGAGAAGGAAATGCACACAAATTCTGGGAAACGACTGCCTAAGTGTAACAACAAGTTGGAACATTTTTTTTATTTCTATTCCTTACTTTAGGAGCAAAATGTGATTACAGGCCGGAGAGCCATAAAATCCTCCTATTTTGGCTGCCTGCTTCCCAAATGACAAAAAGCTCATGACTGTAAAAATATGAGCCTCTAAGACTTCAGCTAAAGGCTCGTGTCGCTTAATGCAAAAGCAGCAGCAGAGTCAAAATTCACTGCATTCTCCACAGGATGAGAAAACTCATCGCATTAGTATGCATTAAAGCACCGCCTGACTGTGGCAAAGCGGATGAGACCTGACTCTTAACAGAGACTGTTTCCATCCCAGCTCACATTTAGGTCTCAATTATCTTATCTGCTCTGCCACTCGCATACTTTCCAGATAAGAAATGTTCTTCCCCTCTTTTGAAAGAAGCTTAGAGTTAAAACTGAAACCACAACCAATGTTAATCTTAAAAATGTTATAAATTAAAATTCATTTGAGGCTAGTGCTTTTACAAAATATTCTATGTACAGGTGAAAACTGGGAACTAGAGTTAACTGACATGCTAGGCAAGTTTTAATAACAGTAGTATGTTCTGCAAGAGGAAAGGGAGTATTTTCTTAACTTCAGTTTATTCACATGGTTTAGGTCAACGATCAGTTCATCTGAAGTTGAGAAACTGCTTAGGAGCTGGGGGAGGGGGGAAAGCCTGTTTTCCTTTTCCAATCTATGACTAAGAATGAGGCAAGTGAAGGGAGGATCTAAGATCCTGGAGGCGATGGTAACAAGAGGTCATTAGTTAATTCCCTTAACGATAGATACTACTTCCTTTTATTAAATAACATCAGTCTTCTAATGATGTCAAGTATTTTTTTTTCTTAAGGATACAGCATACTTAAACTTTACCTGAACCAGTCAAAATAAGAGGAAAGAAACATACAAGTAACCCTGAACTGAAAGGCAGATTGTCATAAACCAAGTAAGACAACAGACTCATCTGATTTTTATGCAAAAACTTACAAAGCTGCGCGAGCATATATATTCTTTCTAATAGATACTATGTATCTTTGACCTAATTCCCATCTCCTTTAATGAGATGGTAAAGCCATTATAGCAGTACAAAATTTGGCATAAGGTCTGTCTTAAACGGTACTTTAATGTTTACAAATAAATTAGAATCAAGTTTTTTATTAAAGGAAAAGACAAACACAAATACTGCTCTAAGGTTTAAACGGAAGGTTCCTCCTTATTGCTTAATTCATTTTTGAAAAAGCATAATCAATGTACTCCTATGACCAGCTATTTATTATCTATATTACTATAGCACCTGTGAGCTTCACTTATACTGCAGTAAGACCTACAAAGCCACAGCAGAAATTATGCCCGCTCCGAAAACATTATAATCATCTAAAAGATGAATAAAAAAAAGCAGGAGAGCACAAGGAAATAGACAACAGGAATTTATGTTCTCTATAACTGCACTTTAGTACACTTTCCCTTGCGCACTGGAAGGGTCAAGGAGTATTTTCTTTTTCTATCTGCCCCACCAAAAAAACCCTCCAGGAGTCAAAAAAAGAAGACAACAAAAGCCAAAACCAAATGCCAAAACACAGAAGGAAGAGGTTTTGGCTAGACTGGAAGAAAACTATGTATTTACACAGTCTTAATACCTCTACTTCCCACATAAGACAAGGATTTCATTTTTTAAGCTGTCATCCCATAGAGCATGACTGAACCGTAAGAAAATAAGCATCCCTCTGGATGGCTAAAAGGCTAGGTGAACTGTCAAGGCAGAGCTGCTGAGCAATACATTCAAAGCTGTTTCAGGCAGTCTTTAAAAAAAAATAAAATAATTCCCCACTCCTTTAATGAAAAATCCAGTGAGTTCATATATTCACTCCATTGCAATGGGGGGCACATACACAACTGTGAAGAGTGATGTTTTCATTTAAAGGAATACTTTTGAAAATTTACCACTACAACACAGTAGTGCATCCAATACAAACCAGCAGCCAGAGCTGTTTACAAAGCTTTCTGCTCAGTCTTAGACTAAAAATCCAAACTTTTTGCTGTGTAATAAATCAGTGCTCTGCATTTAACAATTTTCAGCGGTACCATATGCTACATAGTCCCATTACAAGGAAGAAAAACATCATCTCAACATGAATCATCCGTGACTATATTCTTGTAAATCTGGCTTAAACACTCACAATGTTCAAGGGCAACCCTAAATAAATCTACTCAGTTTTATGCCAGATTCTGTGTAACAGAATTGCAGCTCACTTACTTAAAATTAAAGGGAAAAAAGTTTTAATGTAGGAAGTGAGCACACTATTTGTGTCTCTCCAGAAGCAGACTCACTGTACACAAAATCTGGCACACATTCTTCAATTCCAATCTAATAAAGACATCCAGCTCATAAAATGATTATAGTATCTGGTAGTCATAACACCTTTCATCCTAAACTGCTTAACAAATGTGAAAATACATACACTACATACCAGATTAATTCCTCCTAGGGCTGAAGAGCGGTTACTCTGGAACATAACATCTGCCACACTCTACATCACAGTAATTCTGGAGAGTTGTTTGTGAGAAAAGTAAAAAACCCAAAACAAATACGAAAGAAACCCATGTACACATTTCAGACTACAGGGAAATGCAGTAGGCAGCATACAGTTCTATAGACAGGAGTTTATCCAAGACTTTGGGGTTAACATCTCCACTCTTAAAGTAACAATTTCTTAGATTAAGTACAAACAGCTTTCTCTGTCTTCCCAAAAACAGCACAACCCACAGCATAAAGGCTGCTCATACCAAAACAAAGGCATGAAGGCCTGAAAACATGGCACATCAAAGTCACTATTTGCCCTTCTTTTGAGGAATTACCTGGTCTCTCAACCCAGTGTCATAATCAACAGTGACAGCTGAAGGGGGTGCAAATAGGGGGAATTTACCAGCCAAAGACTTTAAAGGCAACTTGATGAAGATTAGTTCATCTGAATGAGCTATGCTCTCAAGCTTTGCCCAACTAACCCCCATGATCCAACCATACCTAATTATACTAATATTCAGAAAGACAGACTGAAATTATGTCAAACAAACTGTGAGAATGTCCTTATTTAAAAGCCTTTTGTAGCTCAGTAGGAAGGCATGCAACTGCGCGTTCCCACATAACCATTGGTTTCATTAAATTCGAAATAAACCAGAGTCCATTTTGACCTAATATTCAGGGTGGGGAAAAAATAGTAATTACATCAACATCAAGCTATTACCTGTTCAAGGGCATAAGTGCTTACTTCATTAACAACTCAGACAAACTTGTTTTGTAAGCTCACTATATTAAATTTGAAATTTCCCTGCCCTTACAAATTAAACTAACAATTTCTTACACAAAGGGAAAGTCCAGTAAGACAACACAAACACAAGGATCAGTATACAAACAAGAAAACTTAGAAACTGCTCAAATCAAATGCATTCTTTGCCATCCTCAGCAAGCTTACCTGAGCCACCTAGACAAATAAATTGCCACAATTTCTTTGAATTCACTTAAACAACAAATTTTTTTTTAAAAATAAAATACTAGCAGTACTCCAGCTTTCTCCAATCTGAGAGCAAAACCTACCGACCTTTACAAACATATGTTTTCACATTTCCAACAGGAAGTAAAAATTAAATACCCATGATATAGCTCTACAGAATAAGCACAACATGTCACATTAGAAGTACTGCTCTTCAATGCTGTGAAGTGGGGCTTTAAAAAGATGCAACAGAAACTGCCACAGTATAACTAACTAGGAGAGCACTCTGATTTCCAACAGCCTTCAGTAGCTGAGGAGATGATGACCACACCCAATTAATTTACTTTAATTTCTATTTCAACTTTCCTCCTCATTAATTAGGAACTGAGGTTCACATAGATTACAGTTCCTGGCCTGCAATACCAATGATGATTTTAAGCGGTGCACATTATACAATCGCGCTTCGTGTGCTGTAATACAGCCAGCAGATCAAAATGAAAAGACAGAATGTGTGCTACCTGTGTAAAAACAGGAAAAGAGATTTCCTTCTTTTTACCCAAAATATCTAAGGAACTCCTACATTTATCAGATCAATACTTTCTAAAATATGTTTCACTCAATAAATGACAACAAACCTACTGCAGTGATTTCAGTGAGTGATAACAAGACTGTCTGGAAAACTCACTAAGCTACCCTTGAAAGGACTAATGAACAAGCAGGCGCAATGCAATTGCACAATGTTTATTACACAGCACTAAGCCAAAGGCAATCAAATCATTCTGATTTAATCAATGGCCTTAAAATACGGAAGTAGTTTCAAAATAATAAGTGTAAAATAAAACACTCTTTTGGGTTTACAACTTTGATTATTTTGTTCCTGTTGTGTAAAAGCACATCTATTATAAAAGCTGAGCATGTGTTGAAATACAATTTTATAAAAAACTACTTCTTTAATACCTTTGATACTAAAATTGCACTTCTATTCAAACTCAGTTTGTTGTAAATTCTGTGACTGAACCATAGATAGGTTCTATTAAAAGAATCTGAACTCTGTCTTAAAACAGAAGGTCTGTTTTCTGTTTAAAAGCAAACTTAGACACTAAGTTTTTTTCCCTGTAAAATCAACAAATAAGTAGAACTGAAAGCATTTAATGAACACCTCTTCCTCTGCCTTTTCTCATAATGTGAACGTTGCAGCATTTCACGAGGCTGCAGAACAACCTGAACAAAAACCTGTAAATGGAGAAAACTACTCTGTTCCTGCTCCAAACTCACTGACCCCACCCTTTGCGCAGCAAACTTCACCGACGCTGTAGCCCTCTCCTCCTCGGCCACAGGGTTTCCTGCACTGCCTCTGTCAGCCCAGAAAACTCGAGGCTAGTTGCATACGGTGTTTCTCTCACAGGCAAGACAGCTTGATTAGTCAGAAGGCACACAGGCCGGTTCTGTTGAAAGACCACCCCATCCTGCAACACTATGAAAAATAAATTTAACAGCAAAAAGCTTGTTGATACAAGAGCCATACTCAGAACGCACCTAAGTAGAAACATCTAATCTTTAAAAGTTTTGACTTGCAAGGATCCTTTTTTACTGATAATGTACGTAACTAACCAAAAGGGAAGCACATACAGAGAATCACTGTAATACACATCCAGAAGAATTTGTTTGCAATATGAAAACAATTTAGGTCAAGTTCTCCTCAAATCAGATGCCAAAGGAAGTTATATGATGAGCTATAGATTAAGTAAGAAATCTTGATTTGACAAAACCTGAAAAAACTATACATTAATGCAGATAGGAAGAGTTTGCAGCCTCTCTGAGAGCGCATAAAAGAATTAAGTTGTTAGATATTTGTATGAATTTCAATGTTAACAGAGAGTTTGTGAACAGGTATTCACATTTAAAACACTCCCTATTATTACATTACTCCCTGAGAACTCAGAATTAGCCAGTTACCAGAAATAATATAGTTTTAAGGAACAAGCATGGTATATTACTTCATAAACAATCCATTATCAATGTAGAAATACCAACACACGTACTCTAATAGATCTAGTACAAGATATATTAAAGTAATGACTACTAGCAAAGTAAGTTACATAACTCTAAGCCCTGTAGCATCCTAAACATTTGTTGCAAATATATAAGCAAACCTTAGAGAACAGATTGGAGCCCACTTATCCTCACCCAAACATGAACACCATAAACTGTGGCCAACAGTGTCACACCTCCGTTGTGCTCTTACCCAGTTAATTTTTAATCATGTTGTGTACTGCGGAACAGCTTTCACAGAAGAGGTGAGGAGCATCCCCCATTGATCCAGAACCCTGAACTGCTTTCATATTTAGATCACTATCCTGTGAGATGGGCAGAGTGATTTGAAATCCTCTTGCACAGAAAGTAGAACCGAGCACAGCTTTCCCACAGCCTGGGTAAGTCCTCCTGCTAGGAGGTTTCTGCACAGCAGGGAGGCCATACCAGCACCACCTGTTTTGCTGTTTTTAAACAAACATGGCAACTGCCACTAGACTGTGTGCTGAGCCCAAATACTCCGCACACCTACGACATCAGTGTTCAACTGCTGGAGCACAATCCTGAGGAGAACACCCTGGTTGTGGACAGCAAATCCATCATGGAGCTGCTCATTTCTGGCCAGGCTGAGTAAGTGACCAAGGAAAACCTGGATGCTACAAGGGCTAGTCTGTGGCTACTAAATTTTCAAAGTATCATGGTTATAGGATTAGGGAATTAATACCCCTTATGTTCTGGGTGGAGGTGGAAGGGGGTGTGGAGGGGAAAAAAAGACACGAGGAAAAAGATATATATACAAAACAACATTCTAAAGGCTTAGTACTTGCCTAGTGTCCTCCTTCTTTCTCCTTCCCACGCAAATATGAGTGCTGCTAGATGACATTCAGCACCTACAGTAAATCATTTCTTAATGTCATTAAAAGGACAGATACATCTGCTAAGACCAGAATTATCTAATTATTGCCAACTCAGTTTACAGAAAGCTGACAGTAACCAAGCTCCCCTTTTCACTTGAATTTCACTAGGCCAAATACTGATGTCGTTTTAAACTACTTACTTACAAACAGATCTGAGGGGTAGTAATCTTAATGGACAAACAGCGCTTATCCGAGCAGTGCCAGAGTCCCTGGCTTGCAGGTGAAGGGGACCGAGGCGCTTTCCCTGCTCTCTCCCGGTCCACTCTCTCCCACCGAGGCATCTCCTCCTCCGCACCGGTTACTGTAACGCGCCGCAGCCGCTGTCCCGTACCTCCAACTTCCCGCACAGCTCCCCGCCAGCTCCCCCACCGCGCCCGGCGGCGGCGTGCGGGAGCCTCGCGGAAACCAGCACGACCCGCGGAGGAGCTGCCCCCCGTCCCCTGCCCCCGCACCCCAGCCGCCGCAGGACGGGCGCAGCTGCCCGGGGGGCTCGCACCCCCCGACCCCCTCACCTCAAGCGGCGGGCGGCTATCCCGGCCCCTCAACGGCCCCAGGGGAGCGGGCGGGCGGGCCCCTCCGCGGGCGCAGCTCCCGGGGAGCTTCGCCGTAAGGCGACCCCGGGACACCGGCACCCCCCGGGCCGGTAGCGAACCCCCCACGCCCCCGGGACGGCAAGAAAGTGCTTTTTGAGCGCCCCCCTCCCCGCCGCTGCCCCGGCCGGCGCTGCCCGCCTCCCCACCCCGGCGGGATCCGCCTGTCAGAGGCGAAGCCTCGGCGCGCGCCCCCTCAGCCGGTGCCGGCGGCCGCCTCGCCTCACGGCCGCGGCTCTCGCCCCTGCGCCTCGCTCACCTGGTGCCGGCCGGCGGCAGCGGGCCACGTCCGCGGCGCCTGGGATAGAGGCGGGAGGAGAGAAGGAAGGTGTCCGCCGGCCCGTCCTCGTCCCCGCCGCTTCCTGCCACGGCCCCACCGCCGCCCGAGGTGCGGCTCCCCCCGCCAGGCGCGGCCAATCGCGCGGCAGCTCGGCGATCGGCTCCACGGCCTGTCCGCCGCTGGGCGGGAGGGAGAGAGGAGGGGAGGGGGCATCGGCGCTCGGCTACCCGGGCAGGCAGCGGAGCGGCGCCGCCTCATCGATCGCCCCCCTGTAGCATCGGCGCTCGATTCAGCCGCCTGCGCGGTCCCGGCGGGAGCGAGGGCTCCGTGGTGCTGGTCACGGGCTGGCCGCCGCCGTTAGTGGCTGGGGGGCCACCCCCCAAACCGGGACGGGGGGGAGCCCCTCAGGGCCTGGGGTAGGCGATGTCGCCGCCCATAGCGGGCTCGGGGCTCGAGGGGTCGGCCCCAGGGGTGTGAGGGGCCGGGGCCGGGCCTGTAGGAGCCTCGGGTGTCTGAGGGAGCCGTGTCGCGGCCCAGTAAAAAAGCAGGTTTTAATACCTGATGTCAGGGTTGGGGGACTCTTGGCAACGACTGGGTGTCCTGTGGCAGATCACAGCAGGAAGATGATCCTAGTAACCAAAAAAAAAAAAAAAAAAAAAAAAAAGATCTGACTTGCCAATGGTGTGTGCATTGAGGAGGAAAGGCCTCAAAGGAGAAGAAGGAGCTTTAGCAGTGGTTAAGAGATCTGGATTAGGAAGAGCTCAGAGCAGAGACAGGGTAAGGTGATTTAATGCAGTTTCTAACACACTTTGTGGTTCCCTATAGCCTCTGAATCTAGAGGCAAACATTCTTTTACTGCTGTAGAGGCTCACAGTGGCTTATTCTTTGATAGTTGTTTTTTTATTATTTTTTTGCTCAACAAACCTGAAGGAGCAGAGCTTTATCTTCTGCCAATACCTCATGCAACCTCATTCTACTAACTTGTTTCTGACAGCTATTCTCCTCCTGAGCCACCTTCTAGGGCCATCATCATACAGCTCTTTGAAACCAGAGGTACACATGAAAGCCATGTGTGCCAGGCTATGGTTGTATGCATTCTGTTCTTCAAAGGCCATGGTACTATATTACAGGTTTTATCATTGCAGTCATGTAATTCATACCATAAATGAGTTGCCATGTTCTCTGTTTATAAGCTGAGCTTCATAACCTTTTTTTTCCTCTACTTCTTGCAAATGGAAAGGAAAACATTGTGAGCAATGACTTCTGTGTCAGCTACTCTGTGCATAGCTGATGCTGACAAAGCAGGAGGCAGAAATCTTTCTTCAAACTGAGTGAATATATATACAACAATAAATGAGTCGTGATGAGAAAAACAGCTTCCATTAAAATATGAGCCAAGAACAATAGCTTGACAGAGAAGTTTAGACTTTCCCTGATAGCTGTTTGGGGCGTAGACAGTTAAGGTTCTGCATTTGTAAGGGAAACATGGCATTCCTTAAGGCTGAAACACCTCCCTTGGGTTCCCACTGAATGCCTGAGAGATGACAGTAGAGGGTGTCTCCAGAAGGCTAATATTAAACATGAGGAATTAGTACGGAGGGAGCAACAGCAAGTGAGATTCTAGTTTTGACCACAGAATGAGCTCAAAATTTTTGCATCGGCAGCTGTATGCAGTTTCTTACTCATCAGCTGCACACAGCTCCCTCTGTTCAAAGGGTTCCTGCGTGCTCTCCTATTAGTAAACGCACCTGCCCTTTGTGTGATGTGTGAAAGATCGGCTGCTCTTAAAGAATAAATCGGCTTCAGACAAACAAAGTGCTGAGGCAGTGCAGCGTAGGATAAATTAACTTTGGAAGGGCAGCCTGGGTTCAGGCACACTTGCAACGAGTTTGGTATTCACAGCAGTACAAACCAGGCTTGCAGGGGAGCTGGTGGGCTAAATGTGTGGACAGATGGAAGAGATACAGACAGGAAATGGGGTAGATACGGAAAACAGTGTTTATAAAGCTTTAAGGGTGCTCTGGTTAGTTCCAAGAAAGAGCTTTGGTCAGTTCCACCTCTGTTTTTAACTCTGTGACTGTATGAGTTTGGGAAAGTTATTTAAACAATTCAAGCCAGGTGCATGTCTGCGGGGAGAGGACAAACCCATCGACACTGGGTGAAGTCTGGGCACCCAGTCAGCTCATGTGATGTGGCAGCCGCCACCACACCCTTTCCTGTTCACCCTGTGGCCACGGGCAGCCCTGCCAGCTACGGCTGCCCTGAGTAAGGGGAAAGGTAAAAGGATTGCTTTCCAAGATTCTGATAACCCCTAGCACATACCATTACTTGTCAACAGAGGGGTGGTGAGCAGCTCTGGCGTAGTATCTCCCATGTGCCAATGGTCAAATGCCCTCTAATGGGACGTTGAGCTCTGGGAACTGCGCCTGGTAGGGTTGACTTTTAGCTGTGTCACAGCCTCATCTCCTGTAAAAGGTAATATTTACTTATGTAAAAAGATACCGGGCATACTTTGTATGGGTGTTCCAAGTTAAAAATTGTCAGTCAGGGCAAACAGACTTTTGGGGTGAACTACAGGAAAGCAAAGTGCATACATTGCATTATTACAGTTCTTTTTCAGAACAAAGAGTGTGACCTGGTGCTCCCCGTGGCTGCCAAACACCCGTTTCAGCAAGTTTGAAAAAGCACTGCAGTGTGTTTGAGTTCAGTCTTCCTTCAGATACAACCTATTCTCTTTCCTTTCCCTTGGTGAGGTGTTCGTACTATCTTAGTGAGTCAATAAGTTGTGCATTTGAGGAATGCACCTCACAACTGTTAAGGTAAGCATTTCATATGGCTCTGCTGGAGGCAAGGGGGCTTAATTGGTTCTTCCCAGCTGACTTAAGAGTTGCAGAAAAGGGCAAAATGAAATATTTAGCCTGAAATATCAATGGGAGGCACTTTCATATGGAGTGGGATCCATATGAATGGGGTTTTTTTGTTGTTTTTTAATGGTTCCTGCATGTGAATCTCAGGATCTGTATCTTGGTCCTTAATTTTGTAGCAGTGTCTAGCCAGGGTATACCTGTACCTGGCAGACGTGAGGCATTCGTAATGGGTTTGGATGCTTGTTCTGTGAAAGCTGCTGTTTACTGGCAGGAATCAACTGCTTCACTTGGGTGAATGTGAGATCACAGTACTGTGGTGGTGCTCTATTGAGAGTACGGAGGAACAAGGAAGTGATTTCTGTATTAAAAAGAAAAATAAATAAATAGGAAAGGGCAGCATTAAGTGTTTTAACAAGCCTGTTCCCACCCCTGCAGGATCCTGCTCCTGGACAGCACCGCTGTGTGTCTGTGGCCTGTGATACAGGCCTCCAGGTGTCTGGAGATCGAAGCAAAGCCCCCGCTCCGCCCCATAAAACCCCTATAGAGTACAGCCTGGCGCAGGGTGCCCACAGCAAGCATGGTTTAACCCTCGACCCACGCTGCCGGCAGAGCCGGGACTCGAACCGGCGGGCCGCCACTGCGCCAAGGACCCCCTTTAGGTGCCCACCGCGTTCGCCGGGCGGCGGCGCTCCGGCAGTGGGGCGAGCGGCCGGAAGCGGAAGTAGCGGCGCGGGTCCTGGCGCCGTTGCCGAGCGCCGGGCGGAGGCGCGGGCCCGCGGTGGCGGCTGCGTCCCGTCGCTATGAGCGCGGCCGGGTTGGTGTCTGCCACGCCGCCGGCCCCCGCTCCGCCTGGGGCGCCCGCCAGCGCCATGCCCCCCGGCCCCGAGTACTACGAGGAGGAGGAGCTGGAGAGCGCGGAGGAGGAGGACGGCGAGCGGAGCGCTCGGGCCCGCGATTCCGATGAGGGTCGGTAGCGGGGCGGTGAGGGGCTGGGGGAGCCCTGGAGGAGTGCGGGAGAGGGGGGGCTGCGGCCCCTGGGGGCTCTCACCGTGGTGGCGCGTTGGAGGGGACCGGTCGAGGAGGTGCAGGGGGGTGTTTGGTGGAGAGTTGGTCTGGAGCAGCAAGAAAACGCGAAGAAAATGCGGGAAGGGCCTGTTGGATTGCTGGGGTACCCTGTGGAAGAGTGGAAAAGTGAAGCCGATGGAGAGGCGGGATTAGTTTCCCGGGTGAAGGAGAGACAGTGAGTGAGGGGAGAGCCCTGGGGAGGTGGGATTCGGTGTATGGGACCACAGGGCGAAAGCGGTGGAGAAGCCTAGTGCTTGATGCTTAGTCGTATTTCTGTGGCGTGAAGGGGGAAGGAGGCGGTTAAGGTAGCGGAAAGTTTGGGCAGAAGTCAGGGGGAGCGCAAGAGGATGTTGAGAGGAAAGGGGGGCTTTGTAGAAGAACCAGGAAAGCAGTAAAGAGGGAATGGAAGTAAACCCTGGACTGTCCTGGGGTGTAGGATGCATAAAATAACAAGTAAGGGAGATGAAGGACTGTTGGACAGTGCCTGCTGCTCTGTCAGCCAGTCCTCCATCACACCTGGTACTCATGAATGAGGTGCTAGAGCCAAACCTACAGCTCCTTGGGAAAGGTGACAGTGGGGGGCTCTCCTTGCCTGCCCGCACGTAAACTGAGTATGGAAGTCCTTTATAGTGACCTAGACACCTGTGTATCTTTCTTGCAGTTAAAACTCTTTGTTTTATCATTGGTGTGTCAAGCTTTATCTTAATACATATAAGCTTAAACTGTTTGCTTATACTTTAAGAAAAATCTGAGAAAGGTTTGATTTAAGGGGCTGGTGTGCCCCGTCCATATGTAAGGAATGTAGCTGTAGTTTCGGCTTTACAGCTGTACCCTGCTCACCACAACTCCAGCCTGGAGACACTGACCTCTCCTTGGGGAGGAAAGATAATAAATTCTTGGCTACCAACATCTTATAGGTAGAAGCCTGAAAAGGCATAGCAGAAAACTAGCAGTCCCATGCTAGTTTATTTGTTTATAGTTTATATTATCTATTCATAAAATTGGGGGTATCTTTATAGTGGTGCTGGTATTTGTTATGTATAGATGTTGAAGTACTTGCATGTGACATGTGGCTGAGAAGTCAAGTTCAGATCACAGCAAGATTTCTTTAGCGAGACCTTTGTGCTCAACCACAACAGCATCTAGTCATAGTACTTTCATTCAGGTCAAGATGCAGAATTGATTACAGCTGTTTCAGTCATTGTCTTCCATGTATATTATGTCGTGGGTGAAGCTATAGGAAGAAATCTGTGAAATGTTTTTCAGAGTCTTTAAACTGTTTCTCACTCACCTTCGTATGTGTGGGCGTTAATGTAGAACCTGTTGCCTTAAACAGGGAAGAAATTACCAGACTATCTGAAGTTAAAGTTGTTTAGACTTGACGTAAGTAAACATCACTGCAGAACTACCGGAGGATTTACGTATGTTAGCTTGCAGTTGCAGGAAAGAGATGAGACCATTCATTTCATGTCTGAATTCATCTCTCCAGAGGCCTGCCTGGTTGTGTATTTGAGGTTAAATTACCTGAGGTTTGGGGAGGTTTTTTGTTTGTTTCTTTGTTTTTTAAGTAATTTACTACTTGTGGGTTGTGGTTTTATTAAATACTACTTTAGTTTTAACAAGTCATTCTGTACCTCGTTTAGATACTGAGGATGCCAGTGAAACAGACCTGGCAAAACATGAGGAAGAGGACTTTGTAGAAATGAAAGAACAGTAAGTAACCCATTCCTATCAAAAGTAAGCTAATGTTCTGTTTGTTTGGGGTGCTTTTCTGCACAAAACTTTGCAATATTTTGGGCCAAGACTGGGTTTTTTTAAGTGCCTAGTCCAATATAATAGCTAATGAGTCCATATACTTGTATTTTTTCTCTCCTCAGTAACTTTCTCTGTTCTATATTTATTCAAGAAACTTAAATATTGCTGCTGTTTTGGATGAAGAAATAGGTACAAGTTGCTGGGAGCAGCTGAGCTTTGCTGCAAACAAATACTTTTGCAGAGAGATCCTTTAAATAAAATAAGGGATATACTTTATATAAGCCATCTCTTAAACAATAGAATGCTAGTCCTGTCCAAAAGGTGGGTTTTTTGGAGACCTGAAATAGTTCCCCTTGATGTTTAGGTGTATTTGCAGTGCTTAGTGTCCTTGCTTACTGGCAGAGACCTGTTTTTACACAGGTCAGGGAAAACTTGGCCTGTGTTAAAAATAAGAGATATGGTAAAGGAAATGCAAGTTTGCAACAGCGCCAGGAATAGACTATGGGTTTCTTTTTATAATGTCGAGATCCATGTGAGGAAATGCCTTCTGTTTTATAAGTAGGGAACCAATACATAAATATTAAGGCTTGGCAAAGTGGCAGACTGGTTCTATTGTAAAGTTTGTGGCATCTACAGATCTAAATGTCATTTTAGATTTCAGCACTTTAAAAAAATTAAAATCCTATTTTACCCTGAACTGTTCCCAAAATAATTGGTTTAGGTGCATTTTAAAACCAATGGAGTTGCAAGGGTGTTAGACAGAATGATAACCTTTCATTTGAATAATGTTCTTTTAGTTGTTTTTCTTTCCTGAAATTCTTCTGGAAAGTTTTTAATTGTGTGTAAACATGTTATAACATAAACAGATGGTGAAATAAGCTACGTATGCTTGTTTTTCAAAGTGAAGTTGCATGCTCTCTGTCTTTGCAGGATGTATCAGGACAAACTGGCATCTCTTAAGAGGCAGTTACAACAATTGCAAGAAGGTAAGCTTTGAAGGGGATATTTTTTTTTTTCCCCAAACAATTTTCAGCACTTCTCAAAGGTCACAGAAGGATGAAAGTTTTGAAAGGTGTAAGCAGCATCCTTCACTGAATGTCCATGCTCATGCTGCTGCGTGAAAAATGTCAGCCACTTCCCATTGGTTTTCCCTCTGAATACTTGTTAAGCCTCTGTGTACTAAAGCATTTCTTAAAAGTAGTCAGTGTTCTGAAAAAACGGGGAAGGTGCTTATCAAAATAAGCAAACTAGATCTGTCGCTTTCTGATTTCAGATATTAGTATTCGTGTCTGAAGTGTGTGGGTCCTTGAGAATTTAATACTTGGGAATAAAAATGTTCCAGTGGGAATCCAAAATTTATTTCAACTATGTACTCTTTATTTCAACTAGGTACTCTTCAGGAATATCAGAAAAGAATGAAAAAGTTGGACCAGCAGTACAAAGAAAGGATACGAAATGCAGGTAAGCTGAATTTCTTTCTAAGACACTGCATACAACTTAAAGTTTTTATAACACTTGAAGAAAAATAATGGTAAATCTGTCTCCTAAAGAAAAGGAACTTGCTGAAGCAAAGGGTGATTCTGCTTCCAAGGGTATAGTGTAGGCTTGTTTGAGAGTGCACGAAGGGTGATTGAATCTAGCTTGGTTTACACACACACACACCCTGTCAGCATTTTTTGCTGACTGTTTACTAAATGTCAATAAACAGGTTTAATCTTCATGTGTGTGAAACAGAGCAAGTAAAAAAAATAATTTCATTTCAGTCTGGCACCATGCCTATCCTACAGTCTCCCATTTTGGTGTGTTCTTCTGTGCAGCTTGTCTGAAACCTTGACATGCACTGTTTCCTTCAGTTTGCAGGAATAGAAAGTTAGGACTAAGTGCTTTCCTAAAGATCTGTTTTGTGCTCTGGAACAATGAATACAAAGGGTTTGCCGCTGCTGAAACTGTCATTCTGTATAGCTGCCATACTGAATAGGCTGCCTGTACTTTGTGTTCCGCTCTGTTTCAGGAGTGAAAGCCCAAGTTAATTTTGAAAGTGCTTAGCTCTCAGCCCTTCTGGGGTAGCCTTTAGTGTGTTACTGCAGAGAAATGGCTTGGAAATCAGATCTGTTTGCTTGCCCTTGCTCTTTCTTGTTTTCTTTCCAGTAGGTTCTTATCTTGGGTACTGAAGCAGGCCCTTTCTAGAAGCTATTATGTGGAAATGGGGAATGCAGCTGTTCTTCCTTTAGAAAAGTTGGATGAATCCTGTAGTGCCTGGGCCATTACTCTGAGAAATAAAACACAGGCAGTGACAATTATATGATGGCTAACGTACTCCATCCTTTGAATAGTATAAATCGTGTCTTTCTACAAGTGCTTGGGATGGTAAAGGATTCTTGAGGAATTTGAGTTGAACTACTTCTTTTTAACGGGAATCTGTCTTCTGAGATGAATGCAGCTCTAGCGTACGTGAAATTCTAGCAGTAGTGGGTTGTTTTGAAAAAAATAAGACTTAACTGCAACCTTGTTTTTTTGGCTGGCTGCAGCAACATATTTCTTCCACAGGAGGGCAGATGGTGATAACTTTCCATTTTAAGATTAAAAAAAACCCCAACCCACAACTGCCTAGTACTACAGGAAGAATGGTCTTCTACATGTACTCTTCCCATGTTTAGGTTTTGGGGTTTGGTGCTTCTTTTGTTGGGGTTTGGTGTTGTTTTTTTTTTTTTTTTTTTTTTTTTTTTAATTCGAAGGTATTAAAGCAACAGGTTAGATTTACTTGTATTTGATTACATCCATGATACTGCTTTCACACTCAATTGGTAGACCCTTTGCAAACAAAAGGTTTGATTTCTGTTGGGCTGTTATTATCTTTGGTATCTATTTTGTTGGTTTTTAAAATTATTTAAAAAAGCACAGTAGTACTTTGCTACTACAGTCTTCTCCAAAACATATTTGAAGGCTGTGATCTTTACAGAAGTATTAACTATTTCAGGTTTTGCCAAAGCTTAATAATGCTGGTGAAATACGGTGACCTGAGGACTGATCAGGTGCTTTAGTTTACTTTTCTTGACACTGTCTTGAGTAAAACCTTTGTTTTGGGCATTGTGTCCTTCAGGAAACACAAGAAGGGTCCCATCCTGCTTGATTTCAGGTTGTTAGGAATTGCACAAACATCATTGCACACCCAGAAATCCATTCGCCTCATCCGTAGGTCTGACTTGAACTAATCGTTATCGTTAACCTTCAGTGATAGATAAGAATTTCCTTACTTGTTTTCTCAGGCACAAACAGCCTGAAATCAGACACATGTGAGTTGAGCAGTTTAATCTTCTAACAGCTGCAGAATTATTTCTGAACGACTCATTGCTGAAATTCATGATGTTGGCTTAAACTGTGAATTTTTGCCAACCATACATTCAGCTGCATGTTTCAGGCTTCTGTCTGGAAAGTTTGTATCTAATATTAAGTGATTGTAATTAAACCGGAAGAAAGATGGACTGCATGCTTGGTACTGCTGGGAATAGTAGCTAAACTGAATAGTACAGAATAATGCTGTGTAAGCTTTGCAAATCAGCCTGACAATCTGTAGAAAAATTCAGTTAACAACGTATTTTTGTAGGGGTTTTTATAGTTACTTTATTTTCAGCATAAAACTGAAGCAAGTAGAGGTTGGATGAGTGCGTATGCTGTTTGGTTCACTGCCTCGCTTGGCTGCAATACTCAATGATTTAAAATGTTAGGCAAATAATTTTGTGCATCTCTGAAGATAATAAATTAAGTTTCTCTTGTCTTTCAGAACTATTCCTCCAGCTGGAAGTAAGTACTCCCAATTTATCAAAATATATGTTAGATGGAAGAGGTATAAACCTCCTGTTTCATCAAATAGTGCTTGTGCTTGTTTTCCTAGAAGATTTAAAGAATTTTTCTTCTTATAGCTAGTTTTGCTACTTTTGATGTAGTAAAGCTTACTGTTGATATTACTTCTGGACTTTGTCATTAGAGTAGAAATAAAAGAAGTATTTGCTCTTGGGCTGTTCTATGCTAGATGTGCATTTGGCTTGTTTAAAAATGTTATTTAAGGTGATAAATGGTAGTGCTATTTATGAATAGGAAGAACTCTCTGCTAGAGACTTGATATGTTATGCAACATTAAAGTATTTTTTTAAATAAGTAATTCTTTTGCTGGTATAGTACCGCTTGCTTAGTCATTTTTATATTGTTTTCTGTTGATTATGAATATTGACAATCTTTAGGACCGGCTATGATTTTGAACTGAAAAGCTAATCAGTATAGCAGTTGAAATAAGCTGTTGTGATATCATTAACTTGACTCATTGGTTCCTTAGTTAACTTTCTTGTTCTTTTGATTTGCATTAGACAGATCAGGTGGAAAAAAATTACGTCAAGGAAAAAAAGGCAGCAGCAAAGGAATTTGAAGATAAGAAAATTGAGCTTAAGGAAAATTTGATTGCAGAGTTGGAAGAGAAAAAGAAGATGATTGAGAATGAAAAGCTAACCATGGAATTAACAGGAGGTAATGACAAGATAGGCATCTGTCATTTGTCTTATCCACTCTGCCACCGCTTGGAAAAAAAGATATAAAGGCAGCAGTGCTGGTTTGTGTAGCCAGATAGTGTGAAGGCTATAAAGCTTTCCAAATGCCAGGAGATGTAGAACACAAATTGGCGGTCTTTTAATGGAAAAAGCAGTTCATAATAAAACTCAGTGACCTGAATTATGAACTGGTGAATCAAAACAGTGCCAGTGAAGCAGCAGAGTGGATAGGCTTTCTTATGTGCAAAAAAAGGGCTTCTTTAGTTGCTGTGATTTGGCAATAAAAGTATTGAGATATGCCACAATATTGGCCTAGCTGGCAGTGCCAGCTTGTAATCTGTATCCTTTTTTTGCTCCAGTAATAGGTGGTCAAGAAGTTGAAGGAAGGCACGCAATAAAGGTTGAAATATGCTATGTGTAGCTCAGAAACCTATTTTCTGGCTTTATTTGTGTCCAGACTCTGGAAAATGGACATTAAATGAACAGATTTCTTTCGTGAGACCAGTTGGTACCCTTGGTGCCTTGCCAGTGCTTTGTAGTAATTGACACAGTGGACCTAAGTAGAGGGGTAATTAATTTCCTCCACAAATTGTGTTGTGTTGCTGTGATGCTGAACCAAAAGTCTGATTTGATTCTCTCTAAAAGCAGCTCCCTCACTTCATGGACAGGTTATGTTGGTTGTGTTGTAGAGGCCTGTCCATGAGTTAGACCTTTGATATCTTTCTTGCATAGTAGCTACAGAAATTATGTAAGCTGATAATTTAATTAGTGTTCAGAATTGAGAATTAAAAGCTGCTTGGATGTATTCAGGAGTGCTCTTGGCTTTGTACAAATGGTTAGGGCTAATCTAGTCTGGAAAACAGCTTGAGCTATGCAGTTTCCCTGACCTCTGAGGTTTTTTTAATTACGAAGTCTAGTCTGGTCTTAGCCTTAACTCTCCTATTGTTATCCTATGCCTATGTCTGTTGGGATGCAGTACTAATCTTGGAAGGAGATTTTTTGTTAGTGGATCAGGTTCTGACTTGATCTTACCTTTTGAAATCTGTGTACCAAAGTTCTAGGAGTCTGAAGGAATCCACCTTCTCTGTCAGTGAAACAGCTGTTAACATCAGGATTTGGATTTGCAGAGTTAAAGGGAGACTGAGGAGGGGTAAAAAAGTATTTAGTTTATTTGGGGAGTAGATTAATCCTTTTCAGGGAAATAAGTTCCTTTCCCATTGTTGTGTCCTGAAGAGGTGAGCTGTTCCATTAAACACAGCTCTAGGAGAAGGCATGTAAGGAACTGTGGAGAAGAGATCCATTCTGTGTGTGCTAGCCCTCCCTTATCTCCGTCCTTCCCAACTAGCAGAAGTGCACTGTAATTGCTTTAGAAGTAACTGATTTTGTTGTAAACATGTTCTGGAGGCTAAAGAAATAAGAATACTGAAGCTGACATTGTTCTTTGGAAGTTCAGCATTTACAAGGATGCAGGTTAGCAGCTTGATGGATAGGCTTGTCTGTCAATGTTGGGAGCATTGCAGCTTCATTGGGTTGCAATAGTTGCCTCCTGTTCTGGAGCAGTGTTTAGTGGTTCTTAACTGTTAAACCTCATGCAAGACTGTTTCAGGTTAAATCTGTTGGTGCGTTAGCAGCTTGTCAAAACTACCTTTATAAAGTTTTCAAGAATCTTTCAAGAATCTTGAGGTTCTTCAAATGTTTAACAGTAAATGTAAGACACTCAAACTCGGTTTTTTTCTGAAAACTTGTTCAGTGCTGACTTTTAGCTGACTTGTTGCAATTTTAAGATACAGGATGCCAAGATAAAGAGAAGAAAATTGTTCTCTCTGCCTTATTCATGTTTTAAGCAATATAGCTAAGAGGTCTGTGACAACTCATTTGAAACTAATTTTTAAAAAGGAGAAAAAGCCTTCTTGGCTATATATCACCTCGAGTAAGTGCCTCAAAACTCTCTTCTGAGGCTCTTGTAAATTGGTCTTAACAAATGGGAAGAATAGCTTACGTTCAACACAGTAAAGTACATTTTTAGTGTCCACAGGGCTGTTAATGTTCAGTGGTTTTCAAATTCAGCTTTGAATGCTAGAGATAAGGTTTCCTTTGGCATACATTCGGTGGGTGGCACTTCATATTGTTTTTTAGAACTTTTATCATAATATTTGTTCCCTTGAGGTGTGGCATGGTCATCCTTGTTCATCTTTTGAGATAAGGAGAAAAGTAATTTCGTGTGTTTTAAACATGCGCAGCTGCTCAAGATTTCAGTGTCTAGAGGGAGCCAGAGGCTTCATAGACTTAAGTGCTACCTAGAATGTGATTCAGATGTACTTAAAGATGAGTGAATATTTCTTAGCCCATAGAATGAAAGGTGGGATGATGCATTTAGTATTGAAGATGTGATCTCTTGGTTGCCAGTTCAAGATGTATCTTCATAAATTAAGGAACGCTTTGTGAGAGTTTAGTTCAGTTAAGGCTACCTGTGGATATTTGTACAAACTGTTATTTCAGATAATTACTTGATGATAAGACTTGTTTCAATTTTAAAGTTTTTTTCTCTTCCACAGTGCATATGTTACAACTTATTTCCTGTCAACTGCTGCTCTGCATGTTATTAATTAGGTTCATTTCATTAATCGTAATTTGAAACACTTAGAGAATCTGAATTTAAATACTATTTGTGTTTAAAATTACTCCAGCAGACTTGTATCAGTCTTGAATGCAGTAATTATCTGTATTTCTTTGACAAAGCTATTTTTCGAGCTCGAAGATGAGAAAAAAAGCAGTTGATTTGTAGCCGACATTTTACATGCCATTAACTATCCAAGTTTTGTCAGCAAAGAACTCCATGAACTTTGCCTTCTAAATGATCTGTTCAAAAGCAGATAGCATTAGCATTAAAGAAATTTGCCCTGAATCCTTGTAGCCTCATTGTGCTTGTTATCTGTACCTGAAGCAGCTGTAAATGAAAGCTGTAACCATGGCATTGCAATGCTGTTACTGAAGAGTGACCTAGTGTGAATGAGAACTTGTATTTGCTGTCAGCAGTTCCAGGTTGGATGCTGGAAGCTATCACAAAAAACATCCAATTTTCTGTATGAAAGCGGAAGGATTATTTTCCTTGTGCAAGAAGCAGCAGCTTTGTACTCCTTTCCCTCTGGTCTTATCAGCTCTCCAACTTCATTATTCTACAGATTCAATGGAAGTGAAGCCTATTATGACAAGGAAGCTGAGGCGACGACCAAATGATCCAGTTCCTATCCCAGACAAGAGGAGGAAACCTGCACCTGATATCCTTTCACAGTCATCGGAGGGCTATTGGAGTTGAAGCCAGCCTGCTACCTGCACCTGTGTTGTTTTGTGCAGAAAGGAAAACGAAATTAGGTGCTAGGATCAGATTTCAATCTAGGCAATAGTGAAGCATGGTTTGTCATACATAATGTGTGATAATACAACACAACCAGTCTTTGGAGATCCCTTGGTACCCTAACTTAAACTTTACAGTGTCATGAGGTAACGCATTTTACTTTTTTTTTCCTCAGTAAAGATAGTTTGAAATACTTCAGGCAATTTTTCTCACAAAGGAGAAACTTTAAAAGAACATTATATATAAATTCTGAGGTAATTGATTCCGTAGATAGTAAATGGCTTTTTACATAAGCCAAAGCTTTTCTCATATCAAAATGTGACAAAACCTTTGCCAGAAAGATCGTATTTGTCGTATCAAACTAGTTTTTCCCTTCCTGATAAAGGCTTCAGATCTCTAATCCGGAGAGATCCATAGCATAAGCAAGGAGTGCTAGATTTGTTTTTTAAAAAGATTAAAATCCATCTTGGTTTTATATATCAGGAGAGAGAGAGAAAAAAATATATATGTAATCCTCTACTGCCTTCTTGCATGTTTCTTTTAATTAAAATGTCCCTTGGCTTCTGGAAATACATTTTTAGCTCTTCTGTGATGATAGGCACTTTTTCTATTTGTATATTAAATTCACCTGGAAAGGAAGGCAATGATATTTGCTTTGCAGAGGCTTATTATTAGATTCCAAACTTGTTTGGCTTAGATTAAAAAAAACTTATCTTAGGACTGCTGAGTGACTCACATTTTCTGAAGGCAATATCGAACCTTGAACTTCTAGAGTTCATGCAGGACGGTCACAAGCGTCTCCAGTTTTAATTAACCTCTTTCTGGTTGGAGATTCTGTTCAATCTTCCAGGAAGAAAAATCTATTTATTAGTGCCCCTATCTCAGCCAAAATAAATGAGTTTCATAGTGAACGTGACCTACTAATTGAGCATGATACAGCAGCCACGGTATGAAACTCTGTCTGCCTTTCTTTCCTGGGGAGAGGATTAAAGTTCATCAGAACAAAAATCCTTAAAATGCAGCCTAGCAATTAGTAACTTTAGTTTAATACTTTGCATGCTTTTGATTTAACAGCTGTTTCAAAGAAACACTGTAGATTAAAGCTGGAGAGAGGGTCCACTGCTTTGTCTGGATATTGTTTTTCTTCTGTGTACTTAGGTTTTTCTTGAGCAGAAGTGACAGAGGAACAGTAGATGAAGGGAAGCAGGAAGATCCGATTATGAAACTACACGTAATGACAGCAGAGGTTTAATAAGTGTGTAATACACTAACTTCTGTGTTCTGAGATTTTGGTTTTGTTTTCAGGTGAATGGTAGGCTCTTATTTATCCTCACCCACACAAGGATGTGTTTTGTGCGTCGGTTTATTTTCTGGTTGCTCTTTGAGGTTTTTTTTGTGGAGGTTTTCCCTTTTCTCCCTATTTTTCTATTCCTGCTTACTGAGTTGCAAAATGATGAATTTCTTTTCCTAGGTTTGGGTGGGATTTGGCTTTACCATACAAAATCTGAAGTGAGTCTGTTGTATTTCAGCTTCCCAATTGTTCTCTACAGACATGCAAGATGAAAAGCACTGAAAACACTAGTTTGTTGTTTCCATGAAGTAAATGTCAATGCACTAAAGGTTTTTCATTGATGGTTATGTCTGAGTAAGTTACAATGATTTGGCACTCTTATTTGCTGCTAAATATGAGGCTCTGTGGAGATAGATCTGTATTAATTTATATAACAGAAAAAGCTCAAGTGTGACACTAAAGTCTTATGCAACTTTACGGAAACCTTTTGGCTTACATTTAGTGAAGTGAAATGTCATCGATCTTTTAATTTGTAGCCTTGCTTGTCAAGAGCTTATGGCAACCTTAATTCTTGATACCTCAGCTAAATTATTTGTTGACTGATGAGCAAATAATGGAGGACCTGAGAACACTGAATAAGGTAGGAATTACTGCTTGATTTGTATTTCTTTGTTTTAAATAGAAAGCTAATGCTTTACCCTGAAGAGAACGGAGCTTTCTGGTTTGTTCCTTTTTGAAATGTGGGAGTATTTCATCCCAATAGGCTTTCTCAAGTAACACAATAAAAGATTTAGCAAGATGGTGTCTCCTCCCTTTTATTTTAAAAGGTTTAATTAACGAAATTACAATGACTGTCATCTGAAAAGGTTACCTTTTATCTGAACCAAGTGATGAGCTATCTCGAGTTTCTTCCTCCACATGGCTGAACAGATGTTAACATATTTTTCTGTGAGATCACAGGCTGCTTTTGTTTTAGGGGTTAGTGTGGGGTGGTTTTTTTCCAGTTTTCCCCAGCGTTGGGGAAACTGGCTCGAGTGCATTGTTTACAATTTTTCTAGATTTGATTAACCTATTGCTTTCTTGCTAAATATTAAGGCTTATCTAATTTCTTTGAATAGAGTCTGCTCATTAAGGCGTTTGAGGATGGTGGTGGAGCATGTGTGTTTTTTGTGCCAGCTGTTGAGGCGTCTCTGATGATTGATTTTCCTGTATTTCATGTACCTTAAGATATGCTAGGTCATGTTCAAAAATATAGTGTATTAGGTTTGGTTTGTTTTAGTGTATTATCTGAATGCTCTGAAGGTCAGTTTGTAGACCTTGTGCATCATGATACTGATTATTTACACCTTTGGCTGTTTATAGCATGCTGTTCTCTTTATGTGTTATGTGTGTTATGCCACTTAGCAGTACATTTAAAATAAGAAGCATTTAGAGTATGGAAAGCAAGACTATCTGAAATTATTACTGCAGACTTCTATGGCTCATGTCAGATCTTTTAACGCTTTTTTGCTCTCTTTCCATGTAGCTTAAATCACCCAAGAGACCAGGTGAGTTAACAGTTGCGTTGGAACTCGTTCACAGTCATGCTGTTTGAACAGAGAATTATATTGTAGACTGACTGTATAATTGCTGACTGTGTAATTTGTCTGTATAATTGTTTTGACTGTGTAATTGCTGTTCTTTGTGTAGCTGCTGTGGCAAATGGGTGCTGTGTCAAGTCTCTTCATCTGTTCTGAAGTTTGTCAGGGGTGGGAAGGGAGGCATATGCATCTTTGTCCTATGCCCAAATGTTTCAGCCAATCTGACTGTGTGAAGAGGTCTTCCCATTATATTTAGATGCATCTGGGCACCTTGCCTGCTTGTTGGATAGATGGGGGGATTGAGAACTTATGGCTTTATGCCTTCATCTCTCTAGATGTGTCTGCACGCTTCATTTCAAGGCAGAGTGGAACCAGCTTGCTGAAGTAATTCTGACCCTGCTTTACTATAGATTAGAATTAAAACAAAATCAAGGACATATTATTGTCTATGACCTACCTGTGAACATTTTTTCAGATAAATGTTATATTTCACTGAATATTATAATTTGTATTTTCAAGGAAGAGGTTGAATTATTTGTCCCAATAGAGAATATTTTTCTGATGCAAATGTGAGTTTGTAGTTTTCTGTGCTTATTATTTCTGCTTGATATGACCTTATTAATTGTAGTTCTGCAGTCAGATGTGCCGTGGTGTGGTGGACACATGCTGGTCTTTAAACACAGTCTCTCTCCCGTTCTCAGCCTCTCCCTCTTCTCCCGAACACCTCCCAGCTACACCAGCAGAGTCTCCAGCACAGCGCTTTGAAGCCCGGATAGAAGATGGAAAACTCTACTATGATAAGAGATGGTAAGTCCTGGTGAATTTCTCTTTTAATCACTTTGTGTAGTGAGGAGATGGCAGAGAGAAACTGCTTTTGTAAAAGAATTTTAGAACAGAAGTGTTTTTCGGCAGAGGTTAGCAACTTCTCCAAGGGTAATCATTGTGTCTTCGGTAAATCAGAAGTGATAATGGAGTGTTTAGACCGCATAGACTTTTAGGAGTAACTACTGGCTTAAATAAAAGGAGACTTAAATCTTTTCCATGGAGTCAGTGGTACACACTGTGACACTTGGGAAGCATTTTTGTCAAAGCGAATGTTAAGTAAGAGAGCCAAGAGCAGATGCGGTGTGATGTAGCTGTGAAGCTGGTCAGTCAGGATACAGGTGCCCTGTGATTGCAGGTACAGTGGTGTTGGCAGTGTTCACAGTCCTGCTGTTCAGTTTTGTGGAACGCCAGCCCATTGTTCCACAAGGTGGCAGAAGAAATGTCGTGCACCAGATGAGCAGAATGAAAAATGTTTCAAATAAAGCCAAATAACCTTTAAAGATCAAACGCACATGGGAGAAGCAACTTCAGAATTGCTGATTGAATTTAGCTGTGTTAAGTTTTATGGGTATGTAGCTGTGTAAGCCTCACAAACCACGAGGAAAATATTAAATTCTGCAGAGAAATCTTACTAGGTCTTAAACTTAATCCATGAGGCATACAAAACTGGATAATCAAGGGGGTGATCTAGTACTCCTTGAGCAGAAAGCAATTTACAAGTCATATGCTTACATGTAGCCTACTTTAGTGTTCTGGTGGCTCAAAATAACAAGTGACGGGGTTGTAATTTTATCACGGAAAATGATGGGTGTGAAGTTTTCTACACGTCAGCCATCTTGTACAGTTGGTCAGTTTTTCCTTCTGCTAGTCTTCTGACAGTGAAGTTTCATTGAGGGTTCAATGTATGCAGCTCTGATAAAAGCTGCTGCCTGGAGCTTAAACTTCCATGAAGTGTAAAGCAAAATGAGCTGAACAGACCAATTATTTCATAAATTCATGAAGGTTTTTTTTGCTTTTGTAATTTTTTTTTGTGTGACGTGACTATCCTCTGGGATATATTTAGATGAATAAACTGTTCTTCAGAATTTTTAAGCGTGTGGAGTACTGAAGTGTTGCTCAAGTTAAAAAAAAAAAAAAAAAAAAAAAGATGGAATCAGAAGTAATCTGCCAGTAAAGCTCCCATGAAATTTAAACCTGGGAGAATTTCAGTGAGCCCAGTGAATTACTCAAAAGTACCAGCTCTCTCTGAAAGGTATCTCGTTGGGACACAACACTTAACAGATATTTTCATCTTGCTGAATTCAGTTGTCATGGGGCTCTGACTGTTGTCTTTCCCTTGTTCTTATGCTGGTTTTAAGATAAGTATTGTGCATTTTTTGGCTGTAATAATCCTGCTTAGATTTTTTGATTGATAGTAATAGTACTTGTGCAAAATAGATGGTATTTTAAAATAATGAAGTAACTCTTGATAGTGGGAGGGTAATTTTTTCTAAGGTGTATTAAGGCTGTAGCTGCTGGCATGCACCAGAAATAATAAACCTGACAGCTCAAGAGTGACTACTTTTTCTGTTTCCTGATGGCAGCCATGAAAGACCATTATCTCAAAATAGTGAATGTTTAAGGCTACTAATGGACTCCCTAAGGTCTCGCAGAGACATTTCACAAACATGTCTCTGAAGCGGAGACTTTTATATAGTGAGTTTCGGACGGATGTGGAATTAGACTTCAGGTTTTTTTTACCCTGAGCCAATTTGCTCCATGCCCCCCTGTCAGATCCTAAAATACAGTTCATTGTAAAACAAACCATCTTTTTGCTTTTAGCTTTGTCTGCATACAACAATGCAGAATGATTTCAATCTTCTGATGGAGATGCAGTTGAAAATCTTGGCCTCTCAGCAAAATATGGTGTAGCAGAAAGTAGAATTACTTCTGCTTGCCTCACTTGTCAGCATTGTGCTGTATTTTACCTACTGCAGAAGCAAGAGTTGTTTGGCACTTTCCTTCTCTTTAAAGCCAACTTAAATTCCGTCACATATTTCATCTGAAGGATTTTCCTCAATTCTACCCCTCTGTTCCCTGTGGGTATATAAACTCAGCAAAAGCCTGAGACGTGAGTGTGTAACTGAGATGTACCAGGCTACTGTGCCTTTAGCTGACTTGTCTCTCTGCATGCGTGGAGCATGGGACAGCTGAGACAAGTCTTCAGTGAAAAAGTGCTGAACTAACTTGTCACCTTGCCTTTTCTGTGCACAGCTAACATAGATTTACTGATGGACGGCAACTTGTGATGTGAAATCCAGGGACTGAAGCCTGCGTTATGTGTGTTATTAGCTTTGGTATTCACTGATAATCAAAAACTGAAAGAAAGAGCTTTGAGTGGGAAAATTATTTCATTATCTGTGCAGGCACAGATAACACTTGAGAGTTGTCATTTGCAGTGCTATCTTCTGCACTCGGAAGCTTGTGCACTGATTGTATCAAGATCATCAATTCTCCTTGCTTAAGCATGCACAGCATGGTGTGGTAGGACACTTGCTGGACTGAGCTTTTTGTCTTATCTTTGTGAGGTCTGTTTTTTTGTAGTAGCTTATACCATTCCTTGATATCAATTAATGACATCTGGGTTCAGTAAACTGAGATGTTTGGGCTCAGATCATTGTTGGTATTGCATTGCACTGGCACCCACTGACTGACTTTGTGTTAAAACGAGGGAGAAAGAATAATGGTCGGGCACAAATGTCTAAATGTTGCAGGATTTGGGTTGGTTTTTTTTCACCTAGCCCAGCCTGTTGGTAATTGGTATGTTTGGAAGGCTGAAAGCTGACACTGTCATCCTTGTTAACTGGCAGGCAGTGTGAAAATTCTGAGTACGTGAGCCAGTAGGAAGTGATTGTGGGATAAACTATTGGAAGACTTCCATATTTACAGTATGGTTTTTGTAGAAATAACTGTAAAAATTATGCAAATTCATGTGTTTTGACAAATGGCTGCCAGCCAATCAGACTGCAGGGAGTTGCATACTGGGTAAAACATCTCTGCAGTGATCCTGCAACTTGGCTTGCCCGGTTCAATATGAAGCACGTCGTGATTAGGGTAAAGGTGGAAATACAGTTATGCTTTTATAACTATAAAGCATTTTGGTGCTCTCTTGATTAAGATTCTTTACCTACAGATAACCTGTTTCAGTGTAAGTCTGTCTACGGAACTCTCCGAGCCTGAATGAACCAGTGCTTGCCAGAAACATAGCCTTTGAGGAAGGCAGGATCATAAAATTAAGCAAGTTTACAAATTTCAAAATTTTTATTTGGTTTTATACAAAATGCACTAAGAAACAAATGGATATGCTTAGATATGGCCTCATTATAGCAGTTATATGCAGCTTCTTACAGAGTCAGTTACCCATCACTTTACCATTTTGGGTATTTTCACAAAATAAGACAGTATTAGAAATTTGAGGTCTCTCTTAATACACAGACTGATTGAGTACAATTCACTTTTTTTTTTTTTTGCTGGTGGTGATGAACTGGTAATTGTGTATTGGGGAATGTGAGTAACTTTTGAGTATCTGTGATTTGCCTTGTCATATTTTATCAGGCGTAATATGGAATTGCCTTCTAAAATCTGTCCTGTGTCTGAAATATGAAAGGCTAGTTTGATTAATTCTTGAAATATGGGCTTATTGTTAAATCAGTTTTCCTATTTTGTGGCTTGGTGCTCTTGTCTTCACGTAATCCGTGTATAGAATTGAAGGGGAATTGAGAGCTTTATGCATTTTGAAGTATCATTTCGAGGCAAAGTGTGTAGTATCAGACCACCCACTGTGTTGTGAAGATGGGGAAGGTGGTGTGGAAAGACAGATTTCTTGCTTGTAGAATCCTAGGCTTATCAATCTTACTAACGTTGGTATTCTCAGTCTTTGGACAACTAATGGTTTCCTGTGTTTCCATTTTTTTAATTTATTTTTTTTTCCCCAGGTACCACAAGAGCCAGGCTATTTACCTGGAGTCTAAAGAGAACACTAAGATCAGCTGTGTGATCAGTTCTGTGGGCGCCAATGAGGTAGTGGGCTGCTTTGTTTTTCATGGGAATGGGAAAAGCCATGGGTCAGCATAGGCAGGTGGATGGCTTTCTAGTAAGGACTAGGAGAAAATCAATATTACTTTCAGAAAAGATGAAGCTGAATCCAAGATAAAACTGGGTTGAGAGATCTCTTCTTGAGATGGGAAGAGACTTGCTCTGTTTCTGAAGAACAATCCTATATTTTTCAAGTAATAGTTTGATAGGAAAAATGGGGAGGACAGACATGTTGCATCTTATTGGCAAGGCATTCATAAGTTCAATTTCTATTATTTCAAGAATATACTTGCAGTTATTATAATGTAAAACTTAAACAAAATAAAATCCCACTGGAAATCCAGAAGAGGGTGAGGAAGAATTTTGTCACAAAATTTAGTTGTTATAAAGGAAGAAAGTTCTTCCTGCTAAACCTGAGTGCATGTGCTGTGAAGTAAGCTGGCAGCATTTATCCCCTGCTTGTGAGGTAGGGCGGGTGACTCATTTGTCTGAGATTTCCTTGTGGCTAATTAAGACTTGGAGAAGCAGGTGAGGAGAGGTGTGTGCCTAAGATTGATGTGAGTATTGCTGCGGAATAAGCCTAATGCTTAAGCAGCACATCAGTTGGGCAAAAGGAGCAGTTTATTCTTTGCAGATTCCAGACACTTCCAAGGAAAGAGATGACAGACTTGAATGCACTTCTCTTTAATCAGCCAATAAAGTAACTTTAATTTGTTTTGGCAGCTAAGGGAAAATATTTTATTTTCAACAAAATGAGTTGCATATGGGATATGCTTTGTATCACAACTGTTCCCTTTGCAATAACAGTTGTTATGCTCAATGCTGGTTATTTAGATAAGTAGTAGTAGTGTGCTAATGAGCGCATTAAAAATACAGTCCTGCTAATTTGATTAATGTTATTACTGTTAACTTAGAACATTAAAACCCAATCTTTTGGGACCATCTTAACTGAAACCTGAGGGAAGTGGAATCCGTTAATTATTATTGCATGAATTTCACTTTAAAGTGAGACGACGGATTTTCTTTGGGGTTTGTGGGGTTTTTTTTGAGAGAGGCTGGGGAGGAGGCATGGCACTTGTCTGCCCTGTGATGGTTCATTGCAACAATGTAAAGTCAAAGGAGATAAATACTTCGCAGAATACTGAAATGAGAAGGTGGTTTCTTATACAAGGTGCATGCCACATTCAAAAGTGTGGTTGCCAAACTATGATCTTACTGGTTCCTGCTGGAATTTAGAATCTAGAAGGCGGACCTAGATTTGAGGTGTCTTAACTGTAGACTGGAGTCAAACGTTGATAGCATTTCTAAAGGGAGCCAAGTTATTCAATGGAATTTTACTGGAAATATCTGTGCAGAGCGTTTCCCCACCAGCGTTTCCATTAGTGCTCAAAGTGAAAAGACTTAACTAAGAAACATCAGAGATATTATGGCATACAGTTGCCTTCTTGTGGCTGGGCAAAGCAAGCAGTTAACACTGTTATCGGAAGTATCTTTGTTCATACGAATGTCTAAATTAGTTTCTTTAAACTGGATTTGAGTTTTGTAGTTGGCCACAGGCCTCTAACATGGATTCTGAGCTATGACAATCCCCTTTAAAAAACCAAAAATACCTTCTCAGGCCCAAATTCTTTAAAACTTGGTGATGTGTTTAGACCTAAACAGAATATATTTCTATTACTTTCAATGTGATTTCCTTGGAAGCTGTGAATCAAATATTGCATTGGTGGAAATCATTGGCCAGGTGCATGGAACCAGTTCAATCATTTGCCTTTTGACAACAATAAACTATTCAGTATATGCAGGAAAGATTTTTTTTGTTGTTGTTGTGTTGGGGTTTTTCATTATTCCCACGAGTTTATTCAGCAATCTCAGTTTGCTGGAAGTTCGGAAAAGGAGGAAGCTTGTTTTGCTTTCACAGTCTAGGAATAAAAGAAATTCAGAGATGGATTTGGTGTTTCTATTCACCATCTCCTTCGGTTCTTTAGAATTTATAGATGTTACATTCTGATGGCAAAGTATATTGTATGTCTAAAACATCAGTTTGAAGTTCAGAGTATGTCTTGATGCTTTTATTTTTCTGAACACTGTTGGGGTTTTAATGTTTAAGTAATTTAGCTGTTGTGGTCACTTAAAACTGAACTTCAGTTTTCTGCCAAATGGAGCTTAACAAAGCACTTAACTTTAGCAAAACTAGTATACCATTCCATCATACTGTGATAGAATGTAAAACTGTACATGTTTATTGTTCAGTGTAGTTGCTCAGAGTTTGTAGATTTTTTAATTCTTTTGGTTATTAAAACATACCAAATTCTTGGAAATATTGCAGTAGAGATATGATTATCACTGTGGATTTTTATTTCTCTAGGGAAATAACTGAAGTACAAATGCAGGCAAATATTAGATTTATTTTATATTGAGGGCTTGTGTTAATAAAGTCAATTTATAATTAAAATAAAAGCTAAATCAGTCTACAGTGTCGGGCCTGTAGCTAGTATGATATCTAAAAAAAAAAGTTCTGGATAAATTGCATGCCAACACTAACTTCATAATCCTTTGCATCAGGAAATAAGGTGTTTTGTCCTAAATACTCTAGTACTAAGAGCTGGATAACTCTTATTTTCCATGTGTTTATTTAAATATGTATAAATGCATTAGAACGATAAAATGCAGAAGAGATTTGCTCAGATTTTATTTTTAAAGTACAAGTACTTGCATCTAAACTTCTTGAAAGTGATTTCAAAAATTCTCTTGAGTGTCTGCCTCCATGGCAGCAATTTGTCCTTTGAAATATACTGTATATACGCAAGTTAGGTGAATTCTTCCATGCAATTGTTAAAAAAGAGGCCCTTTTATCATGAGATAAAATTTATTTAATACATTGTGAGAAATGCTTCACAGAACAAAATCAGAATAAGCTTTTCATTTGACTAATACCTGTCTGGGTAAATCCCAGGATAGATAATTTTATGATCTGTGGATCTAGAGAGACTTATTCTTGATTAAGTAAAACTTAATGCCAGAGTTCTGTTATGATCTGTAGCAGAAGGAAACTTACTTTCTTGATGATGCTTGGAAAGAGTATTATTTTCTTTGTGACTGTTCTGAGCAGGAAGTTAAGGTGGTAAAGTTAGAAACCTTATTTTTGTTTTCCACTCGGGTTGCAAATGCCTAATGTGGGGAGGGAGAAGGGGTTGAGCTAAATCATCTGTGCGCTTTGAGTAACAGAGATGTTCAGATCCAACAATGAGAATACTTGGACTGACTTGTCTGTGTATTGCTTACTGTGGGTTTTCCCTTTTTCTC
This sequence comes from Falco naumanni, assembly GCF_017639655.2. NCBI lineage: Eukaryota > Metazoa > Chordata > Aves > Falconiformes > Falconidae > Falco > Falco naumanni. The sequence goes on along the minus strand of NC_054054.1, from coordinate 90,547,356 downwards.
CCCAATATATCTCCCTGCTGCCTCTTTAATTTTTTTTTCTTCTTTCATGCAGATCTGGGTGAGGAAAACCAGTGACAGCACAAAGATGAGAATCTATCTGGGACAGCTGCAGCGAGGTGTTTTTGTGATTCGTCGACGATCAGCTGCCTGACTGTATGCTCTTCCTTGGTCTTTTTTTTTTTTTTTTTTTTTTTTAAAACTGATAGACAAACCTCTAACAGAGAATGGCAGTCTGTTCACTCATCTTAGCGGCAGAGAACACTTGTCATGACCTCTTAACAAGACAGTTTGTGGCTGGCCACATAATCCCCAGTAGTCCTTAAATCTTTAGTGATACCCAAGCACTGCCCTGGACTATTTCTGGATTTTGCATCAAGCTTCCATATGCTTTCTTTATATTTTGGGTGACTATTTAAGAAGACTTTGCATCATACTTTTTTCATCATTGTTCTATGATGCATAGATGGGACTCATATGTTGAAAACAACGTAACATTTATGTTTTGAATCAGACCAATGGAAAAAGCTTTGCTTGTCAAGACCTGAGGTTATTCGTTCTTTTTCGTATTGTTTTCCTGTGAGGCTCAGGATGTGGGCAAAAAGGAATTGTTTTTGCCAGGTTTCGGCTGCAGCTGAGAGGTGCGTCTGTAATACCTGGTAGATGACATCGGCTTTATTGGATGAACTCTTTAAAGCCTTGAGCACTGAGGCTTTTTTAAGAAAGTGTGAACAGCTTAGAAACTGCTGAGAATCCAGTTGATTTTAATGTAGTTAAGCAGTCACGCGTGGTTAATCAGAAGCTTCCGTTTCTCTTCACATTAAAAACCCCTTCAATGAACAAGCAAGGAGTATGTCTATTTGCTGAAGTCAATTACCTAAAATAGGCAGATGAGTATAAACCAAAGGTTTAATTAACTGGACTTTCCAGATAGTGAGAATGTATGTATGAGTATAATCACTCATATGTAGACAGACAAAAGGTAAATTTCACTCCTTACTGATGTTTAGAGTAACAGATTATGCTGGAATCCTGCTGACAGAAGATACTGGGTCTTTTCTATCTTCCATAGAAGTCTGGTACAAAGTAGAAAGCAGCATTGAGGTGATCTTAGTATGTAGCTGAGACTTTCATTCCCTAAAATGTCGTGCAAAGGCTTCCCTTTGAAGGGTATTTTAATTACTGGAGATAACAGTGGGTTTCTACACTTGCCCTCCAATAGCACAAGTGAAAATGTTCAAGTAATGTACTCCCAAAATGTTTAAAGATCTGACTCTGGCAGTCCTTTATTATGACCAAGCTTTTTCTAATGGCTGAAACCACCAATGCCGTCTGTGACTGCATTGGCATGAGCTACACCGTGCGCTGGCAGTGCTGTCAGATCTTTGCCTTTTGTGCAAAAAACCATTGTGCTCATTTTGATTACTGGACAAAAAGTAACAATTTCTGCCTTTATAGTATTTGTCACTTTGAGGCATTTTTTGGTTTTGCTTTTGAACGACCTCCTTTTTGAGCATCGGTTGGGTCTTTCTTTCATCTCTGGATAAATGGAGTATTTTAAATGACTGTTTCCATTTCTTTTACTTTACTGCAGTTGGGTGGCAGTCACATCCCAATAACTGATGTGTGTACGCTGATCTGGTGTGAGGTGTTATGGCTGAGTTTCTGGGGTGTTGCCTCTGTGGCTGAGACACCTTACCTATTTTTACTGAGTTTAGAGTTTCAACTGGATCTGGAGCTTTGGCAAGGAAAAGAGAAGGTGTCTGTTTCCCACCCCTTGAAAATGTGCCATCTTTGCTGCAGCGTTAGTCAGGTGGAAAGTAGCAGGCTGTGTTTTGTCAAGTTAACAGCATACTTAATATAATTTAGCATTCTCTGCACGTGTGACAGGTTTCTAATGAGGTGATGATGTACCAAACAGGATTTGTCACTGAGCCTTAAAATGAACATCACAGTTCTTATAATAAAAAGTGCTAAGTAAATAGCAGGATTTATTTCCTACCTATATCATTTTATCAATATATATGTTTGTGGAAATAGCTGGGAGCTTTGGATCAGTCTTGGGGAAATATCTTGTCATCCTGCTAACAGCAGGTGATCTCTCTGTTTTGGGGTAACTTTAAAGGTATTGGTAGAAGCATGGAAGTGCAGCAGCTCTTTTGGAGCCGGGCATGGCATAGGTGCACATTCTGTAAGCTTCATTATGTAGCTTCAATGCCACGTCTTAGTCTGAATCAACATCTCACCATCCCTATTCCTTGGCAGAAACAGGAAAAAAATTGCTGCTTTTGCAGCCAAAAGACTGGCTTTGCATCAGCTGTGGTCTTACGTTGCAGGTGTTAGGAGGGGAGATGAGGTGGGGTGGGGACACACACTTAAAGTTCACACCCTCATCAGGTGTGAAGAGTCTTCTGGAAGTGACTACCTGTGGGACTGTTACACCATTTCCCTCTTCTGTAACCCCTCTGTGGACAGGCAGCTGCTGAGAAAGTTACTGTTGTGATAAGATGGTGAGGTGTTGTAGACAATCAAGGAGTGTGCAAGTCGTAGTGGGAGAAAACAAGCTCAGAAAGAATGAGGACAGTGGGCAGCCAGGGTGGGAAGGAAGAAATGTAACAGTACGGTTGTATTGACTGGGGAGGTGGGTTACATAAACTGATACTTATTCAGGGCAGTATTTCATATGGAAGTTGTCAAAACTTGATCTCAAACTCTTTACTCTTTCACACCGATCTTGAATCTCCAGGAGGGATGTATGAGGTTTGTACAGCTTCCTTCTGTCAGTTCCTTGCTCACTACCAGTTCTCCAGTGCCTCTGGATCAACCTTTGAATGAGAATTTCTGCTTTTGACAGTCCCGAGTAGGGGCTTGGTGCCCTCTTTGCTCAAATTTAGCTGCTACACTGAAGGTATTTTGTTTTAACGCTACTTCATCCTTAGCTTCTTATTTTAATGAAATGGAAGTTTTTCTTGCCGTCGTTGATCACCATAAAAAGTAGATCTCTCTCCTAAAAAAAAAAAAATACATGAATATTGTATCCTGTTTTTTCAAGCAGGCTGTTCTGTAATGGCCTGTGCCATTTACAAGGCTGGAAATAATAAAAATGCAGTGCCTTACTGTGCACTCAGGGAAGCTGTACAGTTTTTTAATCCTAGAAGGCTGTTCAAAATGTGTTGTGGTAGAAATGAAGATTTCCTGCCACTGGTTGGAAAAATAGAGACAAGTTACTCAAGGAGATGGACAAGGTCTTGCTTAAAATCCAAGATAAAATTGGCTTTTCCGTCTGCTATTTGCCTGTATAACATCAGTCTTCTGAAGAATTCAAACCGTCAGTGAACAGAAATGGCTTCGCTACAGGTATGAAAAGACTTAATCCTCATTATGAACAGAGTTTAAAGCAAATTTAAGAAATGGTTTTAACTCCCAGTTGTAGTAATTTTAAAGAAAGATGAACCAAAAATAGACTTCATTGAGGGTTAAATTGTAGTCTGCTGTTGACTCAGATTAAGCATTGTTTTTTGTTGCCTCAAGAAATTGACTGTGGTGTTGATCAAGTGTAAAATAAAAAATTCCCCCCTCTCCAGCCATTAGATGTTCAAACGGGTGGGAAGCCAGATCAGTGAACGAACTTCCAGTGGCTTTTTGATAGTATACTCACTGAAAGGTTTTGATAGAGGCTTTTTCCTAGGATGAATGCTAATAAAAGAATTTGTCATTTTTAGCTCATATGGTTTGTCTGAAATTTTGTAAAGAGACAAGGTGATTTCATGACAGAAGTCTAGATTGTTGCAATTTTTTGTACATTTTTAGGGAGCCTACAAAAATAAAGCCTTAGAGAGCAAGAAATTGCTGTGACCATGGTGAATAACTGAGGTTCTTCCTCTTTCAGAAAGAGAAAAAATAATAGACCTTTTAGGTTCTTACTCCATAGAAGCAAACAGCAAACACAAAAGGGTTAAGAACATCTAAAGGGGCATCTAAGGCTTGCTATTATCAGTTTTGGTTTGTCCAATTATAAAAGTTTAATATATTTTTAAGTATTGAGAAATTACTTTAGAATGAATGTTTCATTTTTATGTGATTTATTGTGAAGTTTCAGTGATAAAGGGTCTTTTCATTTCATACAATTAAAAATATTCCACTGTTTTAATGTTATACTGAATGTGGGAAAGGCCTTTAACGTTTAACATCAGCTCAAAATTTTGGGATGCCAAAATATCTTATAATACTTTAAGTACCCATCTCTTTACAGTGGAGTCAATGCTGCTTATTTAGATTCCTCCTTTTTATGCAAGAATGCTTTTCTGCAAAATACTGATTTCAGTTTAGTTAATAAATGTGCGTAAATAACTGTTTGGGTTTATATTCATGAAAGATTTGAGTGTTTTTTTCCCTTCTGATAACATGTTAGGAAATTGGTGGAGGAGGAGAGTGTCTCAGAGAAACCCTGGGACCAATACTTAAATAACATTTAGGTGACAAAAGACATAAATGCAAAATATTTTCAATGTATAAGCAGGGTGGGTGTCTAAACTCCCTTCATATAAACAGCAACACAGGAAGAGTTGCTGAAGCCTTTGGTTCTAAAATAGCAGTGCTTTGAGCAAAGCCAGTCATTTTTAGGGCTTTGGAACCAAGAGATGTAACCCACTGGAAACAGCTACTGATTTATTTAATCAATGTTAAATTTTAAACCTAACAGTTGCCCTGTATACCTAAGGTAGCGTTGTCATTTTTTGTTTAATTCTAAGTTGCATCCACATGTTCTGTCCCAAATCTTGAGAGGAAAAAAATCAGAATAGTGATGAAACCCACATTTTTCATTTTACTTTATTGAAGTTCCTTATTTTTTGTTGAGTTAGGATATATTTGACAGTGGTGATTGTCTGCTGTTTTCTCTCTGCTATTTTAATGGCTATGCCAGTTAACGAAAGCTAATAATCTTTAATGAAAATAAATACAAGTGCCAATCAAGGTTAAAATCTGTGTCTTAAATTAAGGTTTCTGCTTGATGCTTTAAATCCTGTTTGGAATTGGGGACTGAAGGGTGTTAAAGTGAACAGATTGATTGCACTGACTTAAGATGGGTTTGAAGAGTGGTTGGCTCAGAACACATGGATGTAGCTCCACGTCTGCTTGTGTCATTAAATGAAAAGGTAGGTGCAGTTTTTTGGTGGTTGTTTTTTTTTTTTTTTCAGGGAAGTAATGGATGTCTGATAATTAATTGATTTCTGTTGAAACAAACAGTTGGAGTTAGCTGCTGATCATGTCACGTTCATGCTGATACAGAAGAACTATTCATTATGGGGAAGAAATATCCTTTTGCCCATGAACTATATTTTAATAACAGTGCCTAATAGTCGCGTGAATATTTTTTTCTAATGTGATTAGGAAGCAATGTTCCAAACCTCATACATCATGAGGCATCACGTAATGGGGAAAACTGAGTACTAATGATACTAAATCATGTAATATAGTTGCAGAAAACGAGTATAAACACAGGAGGCAAACATTCTGACGGAAAGAATTTCTGTGGTGGTAAAAATCTCATCCATTCAAACTGGGAATTACTAAACCCCTTAGTTTCAGACTGTCCTGAAGAGCATAAGGCATGGCAGAAGATGTTCAGATGTAACTTGGGACCTAGGAATGCATGCTTTGTAATAGCATTTCAGCACTTGAGTGTTGATTAGGTCTCATTTTGTATCAAGCATGAAGTTTGCATTTCAGGAAAGGGAAATTATGTGGTGAAGCTGGCACAATAGTTACAGCCCTTGCTCAGTCTATTGGTCTTGCTCTCCTAAGAGTTCAAAACTCCTGATTTGATTCCTCTTTTGTTGAAATGACAATTCTGAGGAGAGCTTTGAAAGTCTGGGTGAAATACAGAAATAAAGTGTCTGTCTCCTGGTTTCTGCCTGAAGATGGAAAAACCTTGTCCCAAGGAACGGACAGCTGGCTGGCAATCCAGTGAGTGGCCCTGCCACAACAGGGCTTTTTCGCTGAGGATTTCATCTTTCTGGGGATGATATGGGGGCTTGCTTGTCCTTTCTAGGTGGTGTGAAGATGAGCATTTAGCAGATATTCTGGGATGCAAGGCTGCAGTGTTGGTGCTGTCTTCCCTGGACCGCTGCTGTGGTATGTCTGTGCAAGGAAGGTGCAGCTTGTGGGAAGACTGCTGAACTGTTCTTGGAGGGAATGGCTGGGATTAGTGTAGTGAGAAGTTTCTGGAGTGTTTAGCAAGGTTTGCCACCCCTCTGTTCTGAGGCTGACTTTCTCAAAGAAGTCTTAGGGTTTAATTTGCGCTGAAGTGCTTTGAGAGCTGTAAGGAGCGTGCAGCAGCACGTGTTCTGGGCTGGCCTGTCGCAGTGTCTCTGCATGCGGTTGTCCTCTGCTACCCAAGTGCTAAAGACCCTGGGGAACATCCCAATAGACTTGCCTTGTAATGGATGTGAACAAGCTTAAATACTGGCTGTAGCCCTCATGAGGCATGCTGGTTCCTGTTTACTGTTTGATGTGACTAAAAGTATTAATCTGCAAAGTCTCTGAGCAGAGGGGTTTTCCCTTTCCATCAGAGAGCCTGACAGGTAGCTCCATCTCAATTACGGCTCAGCTTTTTGTTCTATCTGTCACGTTCCTGGGCCGAATGACAGTGGCAAGGTGCTTCTGGTGGGTGCATTTCCTACCTGTGCAATGGGGTTATAATTAATGGATACAGCGAGTCAATTGTGCAGAAGCACAAGCCCAGAAGAGGCAGTCATGTTCCTGCTCATTCAGCCAACCAACTGTGCCTTGTTACATCACTTCCAATGTTGTTGTAGTTATATATTTACTTAAATTTGGAGGCATTGCTATATTTCCTTTTTTTTTGTTTATTTTGTAATTTATTATAGTGAGCCTTTTTGCAGTTTCTGGATCTTTTTATTGCCAAATACCTTGTTGAATCAGCGTGGTGTCTCGGATGAAGAACAACGCAGTGTATGGCCAGGCAGGTTCTGTGTACTTCGTTTATCATGGGATTGCAAGGTGTGATGCCTCTGACCAAGGAGGTCTCCTGGTCCTGTGTCCCTGTCTGTTGCTTGTGTCTTGCTGCAGGTTTCATTCCAGTGAACTGAGCATGCTTCTAAGGGGCTACCACCAGAATCACAAAAATGCAGTTACTTATCTGAAAGTGTTTGTTCAATTCTCGCCCCGCTGCCCCCGAGTTCTTTAATGAACAGGTTTGTGTCTCGAATGCCTACCGGTGTACCTGCTGTGATGGGGTGCTGTGAAGGATGGCGAGGGCGAGTTGTGCCTGTTCAACCCAGCTGTCATCATCAGAGCATGAGGAAAGCCTCGCTCTTCTGCCAAGAACAGGGTTGTTACCTTTGCTTTTTCAGGATGAGCTGCCCTCTCTAGCTCCTGGCAAGACTCATGCGCTGGGGCTCTTGAGGTGCCACTTAGCACTCCAGCTAAATGCTCGAGTCTTTTGGGACGACGTTACAGAGGAAACTGGAAACGCTACAGCATGGTGTCAGTGCTGCTCCTGCGCTATTAACGGGTTTAATGAGCCTCTTAAATTCTTTTGGGAAAGACCTCAGTCTCCTGCGTGACCTTATTGTCGCTGTTTACTGTCTTGTTACGTGGCTGGGCTGACCGAGCAGCGGTGGCACTGGAAACGGAGCAGCCTGCTGCGAGCACCGGATTGTGGTCCTTCCCTTCCCCAGGGGAAAGCAGAAGGCTGTGGCTTGGCTGCGCGGTGCCTGCACGCGGCGATGGGCATTCTGGAGGCAGAGGCTCCTCGGGCCCCATGACAGCAGAGGTGAGTAACCATGAAGCTGTTTGCATTAGTAAAAAGGGTTTCCTTTGCTCAGTGGATGGAGTTGATTAGTGCTGAGATCCTGCATTCTCCCCCCGGTCTCTCAATCTGCACCTCGCTCAGGTGAACCTGCATGTTTAATCTCCTCACCCCATGTACTTTGCTCACCGTGCTGCCATCCCCTCTCATTTCCAATTTCACACCGACATGGTCTTGACATATTTATAAATGAACTCTCTGATGTCAATCCACTAAAAAGCAACCTAATATGTTCTAGAGAAATATTTTTTCTCCTCTGTCTCCTGTTGCTGTGGCAATCTCCTGCTGCTGAGTAGGATGGGTGGGAGAAGCCAGCCTCAGTGCAAAAGCATCCTGCTTCCTGACGTGGTCAGTGCTGTGAAGGGCATCCAGTGCCTGCTGCTGCCTGTCTTGGCAGTGATTTTACCCCTGTATTGTTTTTATATGCAAACCTTTAAGGTTTCTACCCAGAGAAGTAAATGAGAACGTGCTTGATTACTCAGTTGGGGAGGTTGAGGCACAGGAGTGCAATCATCTGCCAAAGACTGAGCTGTGCCTGTTACTCAGCTAGAAATGCCCTCCTTCCTTAGCATAGCTTATATTCTGGACTTCAGGGCAACTTAATTTTCCTTAAGGTTTTGCTCTAGGGTTTCAGCTACGTCAGAACTTCATCTACACCTCTCAGCATATACTGCTTTCTTCAGCATTGCCCTCTCGTCTCTTCTCCATCCAGCTGGACAGGCTGAGGCTCAGTCCAGAGCAGGAGACTAAATGACTTCTGGAGAATGAGTTACATTTCATACATTTCAAATTGGCTACATTTTTTAGTTGACTGCAAGAAGCTTGTTGCAAATCCAAAGTAAAAACGTGTTAGCATAAACCATTGGAAGAGAGCATGTTTTCCTTTGCAGTAGGTGGAGAACATGGGGATGGTCTGTTAATCAGATCTGTCAGTGATCAGCTGACAGATGGCAACTCACTGGAGATAATTAATTATGTGCTCGTGCAGGATGTTGAGTATGGAACGACAGTGTCTGTAAAGATTCTAGCAGAAGGGGTTTGTGTGAGACTGCTCGGAGAGATCCTGAGCCTGCTGGAAAGGAGGATCTCGTCCTCTGAGGTGGAATTCGCTAGCTAGAGACAAGTCCATCTTGCTGGGGGATCACAGGCTTTGTGCCTACCACCTTTGGCTTTCCCAGGGCATTACAGAACTAAAGGCTTGCAAAAGGAAGGAAGAAAAGCTAGCTGATGTCTGGGCTTTGATCTGTGGTGAAGTTTTCTGCTCCCAGCCTGGGGAGAGGCGGAATGTATTAAAAAAAGCAAATGCTTGTAGGTCTGGCCTGTTGAGAGCATTGAAGTAAGGAGTACATCCCTCAACTGAATTTTCTCCTTCAGAAAGTATAAGTTGCTGTGGGTGAGCAGCAGCAGAGTGATGTGGCTGATGGCTGGTGTCACTGAGGAGCTGAGCATCCTCTCTAGCTCTGTGCTGTCTGCAGGGCTGCCTGTTATTTTGAGAGGAGGCATGGCAAGGGTGGTGTTTGCAGGCAGCACTCTCTCTCCCAGCACACCTCAAGCCCCGAGTGTGAGGGCAGAAGTCAAGCAACCTCTGTGGGGTTTTTTTGCAATGCTTTTCCATCTCAAAATCCTTCATTCCAAAGGCAGCTGTCTTGGCAGGGAGGGTGAAGCACAAGTAGACGTGGTGCTGGCAGGGTTAAGGATGATCGATGAGGGGGGGGGCCCCCTCCCTTCCCAAGACTTTGAGGACTCTGTGTACATCTAAAGTCGGGGCAGAAAGGCATCGGTACCATGGATGTGTCAGGCTTGTTCCTGGCAGAGAAGTTGATTTTTATCGAGTGGCTTGGTGTGTAATTCTATGCAGCGTATAGATGTTTGCCTGATGTTTCCTTGGAGGGAAAGATTTTCGAAGCATCCAAAAAATTAAATCTTCTGTAATGCCGCATTCATTTGGGGAAAATGAATATGAAGGTGCTGGAAAAATATCAGGCTTGTCTGGAACAAGGGTCCTGCAGAATAGAAGCAGCATTACTATATTAGAAGATGCTTCATTTAGAAGTAATGAAGTCCCCAGCCTCTGGGGGCCCCATTAATTGAACTGACAAGGTTACAAAGCCCACAAGGGGCATACCTGGCTGCAGCTGGGAAGGCAGAGACACTTGCAGAGGGAGAGGGTCAGAATAGGTTATTTCTATTGTAAAATGACATCAGAAGGAGGTGAAAAATTGTTCCAAAATTACATTCTTCCACGTGCATTGTTCTAAGGAAGTCAGTAAGGCTGGTTGGTTTGCTTCTAGGTAAGAAAGGGGCTTGGGTCTGAGTTTGAATTTGAAAGGTGCTCAAGGAAAAAAAACGTCCTCTGCTCTGTGAATTATCATGCAGGTTTACAGGACCACAGAAATGAATAACAAAAAAAAAAATAAATTTCAGGAGACTTCCTGCAGCTTCCACATTTGTAAGGTTGCAAGTCAGCATACTTTCTGTCCTCGGAGAAAAACTCTTGCTAAGAAAGTGCCTCCTTGCAGAACCTGAAACTGTGGTTCCTTTACACCATGCTTTTTCTTTCCCCCCTCCCACCCCTTGCAGGGTGCAAGGACAGGGTATTTGAATGGAGATGTATTTTCTGCATGCAACACTGAGTGTGGAGTTCCTCTTAGTAACTTCATTTTGGTATTAAAATAATTTTCCAGATAACACAGTTTCTCTTCTGAAGGCTTCCAGGCTTTTACAGCAGTAATTATTCCATTTATGAGGAAATTGAGGCAGGGGATTGCGGTTGCTGCAGCCCGTGCTCAGCGCTGCTGGCAGAAGCTTGCTGCTTCCCCCAACTTTCCAATAAGCAATAAAACTGCATCTGTTAATCACCCTTCCTTTTCAAAATCCACTTATTTCATCAACACTAACACAACGTTCTGTAACAGGAGGGTGAGTGGATGTTGCTCACGTTGAGGTTTGGCCTTGTAAATACAGCCTGCTTGCTGGAGACCTGTTGCTGGTGTTAGGGGTCAGTATAAACAGTGTTTAGAGCTTGCTTTTTCAGGGGGAGCTTTCTGTTTAGGGATTATTTTTTTTTAGCCTTAGACCCCTTCTCTTCTGCCACAAACTTAACAATATCCTTTGTCATTCTCCAGGGAAGCTTTCAGACTCGCCACTGTGGTTTTGAATTGGCTTTAAATAAAAGGTGTTGTGCTTCTGAAGTGCCCTGCCCAAGGGCTCTAAGAGCGCTCCACATGCAATCCAAACAGCCAGCAGATGAAGCCATTAAATGTGAAGTGCCCATGCACGATTACCTGGCAGAAAGCTTCAGGAGAGTGGTTGTAGCTGAGTCCCACGGGAATAAGCTTTGTCTGAAAAACCACCCTCAGCAGGTGATAACTCTGTTGGAAAAAGTCAAGGTAGGTCTTGCTGATTCGTCAAGGTGAGTGGTTTAGTCCTTCATTTCAGTGTAGTGCAAAAGAGGTAGGAACAAGCAGAAAAGATATTAGGGAGGCGGGAGGAAGAAGTTTTAAATGTGCTTCTGTGTTTTCTCCTTCTGCTAAGGCATTGTCTCCCTGCATGATGGAGCTAAGCCACGTGTCTTAAAGCAGATACATAGCCTTGAGAAGTTGGATCCGATTTCTTCAGTTACATTTCCAGAGTTAAACCCCGTAAGTGTAACTCCTATACTGCCTCGAAGCTCCTCCACCCTTCCATCTCCTGACATCTCTTCAATTCTGAACACGTAACTTCATTTTACCTCTTTGTACCACACCAGCTGGAGCAGCTTCTTCCAGGGTGGGAAGTCTTGTGTGCATGCTTCACTGAGCGAGCAGAGTGCTTGGAGATGAATGTGTGGTTCCCTCCTGTGGCTTAGAAGGCTATATCGGTATTTTTAGTTGTTTTTTTTGTCTTTCCCCATCTTACTGAGCTAGGAAGGGAAGATTATGGCACTTGATGATTTAATCAACATAATCTCCAGATAAAACATGCTCATGTTATACTATTGGGAGATATTAATTTATGCTGGTTTGCTTCTCCTAATGTAAATTAAATCATTAGTTTTAAGACCGGATTAGGTGCACGTGTCCCCTGCCTCTTAAAAAGGCAGTTCAGTAGTTCTTAAAAGCTTCTTGGCTTGGCATTTCTTGGGAGTCATCAAATCCCTTCAGCGCAGGTGTCGTGAGGAGTGGAGCCAAGATGCAGTGCTTAAAGGTACAACCACTAGCTCCGTGGTAGCTAAACGCCTCCACTCTGGCAGAGGCCCTGCTGACGCCTGGTGCCTCCTCCTTTACTCAAGTAGTGTTTTGCCAGCTCATGAATCCAGTGAGGAGGTTTTACCCCAGGTCTGAGGAACCAACAGTTGCTCCTGTGCTCAAACCTGTATCTAGAGCATCTGCTGTCTGTCGGTGGAGAGTTGAGCTGGTTGGTGTGTGGTGGAGACCTGGACAGAGCTTGGTGGTGTCCACATCCCTCTCCTGCTGGAGAGAATGTAGGGACATCGAGGATGGTGTGCTGACTTGTGCTTGGCAATACGCCTGAGCAGAGCTGTGGGTGCTGGGTGATCTTGGAAATGCCATCAGCACGTCTGAACTGGCTGAAAATTCCCCAAAATGTATAGGTGAAGCTCTTGAGTGCGCAACAGAAATGAAAAGTGAAATACCTTTACTGAGATGGGTGGGAGATGTCACAACTCTTTTCATACAGGCAGGGAAACTGAGGCATGGTTTCCCATCACGAAGAGCAGTAGCAGGGTGTGGGGGTAAATGCCTGATGCCAGTGGCCCCTCCTGGAGCCAACTGGTTTAGAGCAGAGCGCTGAGCTGAGCCAGCGTTGGCTGCTCCTCTGTGGCTCCTTGTAGGAGCACCCAGTGGAGATGCAGGCTCCGAGCATTGAGGTGCCCTGTCCGCTTGGGTGGCCAGCAGCTCTGGCGGGGAAGCCAGGCCCTGCTGCTGAGACAGACGGGGATGGCTCCTTGTGACCCAAAGGGGAGGAGAAATGACAGAGGCCCTAGCAGATTTCAGGGCTATTAAGGATGTGATAATGAGCCTTTGCATGCATCATTTTTCAGCACTTCACTCCCCCACCCCCAGTTCAGCCCATGCATTAACACTCTCCGTCCCAGGAGGACAGTAAACACTCCGCTGCTGCTGTAACTCCATTTGTTATGCATCTGGGCATCAACAGGGCTGGTGCGTGCAGAGGAGGGGGCGAGGAGAGAAGGTGCCTTCCCAGAAAGCTGACTTTGTTCTCCGTCAGCATAGAGATGCTCAAGGTACAGGTTTGACCAAAAGAGCAATTGCTGGTCCCCCAGACCTGGGTTGGAACCTTCTTGCTGAATTAATGAGCGGGTAAAATAATACCAGCGGGTAAAGGAGGAGGTAGAACGTAGAACTTGCTGCTGTGGGATGCTCTCTTGCAAGTCGTGGCCTTCAGGTTATGTGCTTGTGGAGGATCTCGTGTGAGATGGTCTCAGTGCAGCTGGGGAAGGGCCGCGCTCGCTGTGCTGTTCCCTGCGTTTCCTGGTGCTGCCTTCCTTGGTAGGGTCAGTCTTTTGGTCTGGTTCTGCATGGCCCGTCTCTTGGACGGTGAAATCTTCCCCTGCGTTGCTATACCTCCCCGGGTCCTGCGGGCCGTGTGCCGTACGGTGGGTCCTGGCTGGTGGTGGATGTGCTGGGGGCTGCTCCGGGCCAGCTGCTCTGAGCCTGGCACAGGCAGGAGCAGGCAGGCAGCGTTCTCCTGCAGCGCAGAGCCAGCTTGCTCCTGGGGTGGGGGAAATTCTTGATCGCTCCTGTGAGCCGGTTAATATCTCCATGGAGGTCAAAACAGGGATGAATCCACGAGTTTATAAATAGTGTGTGTGTAGCTCTTCCTATTATGCTGCTGGATGGCGGTGCCTGTGCAAAGAGCCGGTCCTTCTTGCTTTCTGATTTCATTTTTCCTGTTGGAATATATAGAGGCTTTTTTCTGCCTGAATATTTAGAGGCAAGTGTCTCTCTCTCCGCATAGTACGCTTGCAGGTGATTTATTGTGTGGTGCTCTAGCACTGGGATTAAATGTTAATGCAGGTGGGCTGATGCAGTCTGCTTTGAACTGGTCAGCTCCTGGAGGTCTGTAGGCATTTGGGCAATAAAACCAGCTGTGTGATATGGCCCTTTGGCACTCTGTAGATGTGCCTGTTGGTGCATTGAGAAGTCTCCGTCTCCACCTTGCCACAGACACCCTCAAGAGGCATCCTTGGGGCTGAACTCTTGACCTTTGGCTAGCTGTGATGGAGGACCCTCTGTTGCTGTGTAATTGTCAGTGTCCAGCTTCTCATGGGCTTAGTTTTAGAGCTGCGCGTTTCCCCTGGGCGATGCTCAGGCTGGGGATGCCTTGCAGAAGGTAGAGATCACCTCCCTGCTGCCGTGCCGTGGGACAGACAGGCAGGTATCTTATCGGGACAGGAGATGAAAAGATCCCAAATTGGTATTTGTCGTTTCTGACAATGTTCTGTCACGGACAGAGCAAGAGGGGAGCAATATTGGTTTTGGTTGGATTGGGCTGTTTTTCCTCTCCTCTCTTACTGCAGCCGAGCCAACTAGACATGACATGCTGCCAAATGCTTGCTCAGGTTTGCTTTTGCCTTAGTGCAGGTTTTTCGCAAGGGGAAGAAGTGCTTTTTTTTGTTGTAAAGAAAGCGTTTGTAGTCTGTCATGCTGGCAGAGACCGCGGGGAAAGCTGATACGCAAAATGTGTTTTGACTTGGTTTAATGTCTCTTTCAGGGTGCTGATGCCTCTCCTATGTCTCCCTGCCAGTCATCCAAGGCTTGTCCTGCAGCTGTGGAGCATCAGGCAGGTCTGTGTTTGGGAGCAGGGACCTTGGTGTCACAGAGGGGTACCAGGAGAGCTCCAGACTCCAGTTCTCAGTCTACAGCATGGAGGAGGGAGCCAAAGCAGGTGGGTTTAAAAGCCGGAGCAGGAGAGGAGGGAATCCCTCCCTTCTAGGAGAGCAGGCATGCTGCTGGCAGCACTGGGAGATGTCAGACCCCACAAATGCTCAGCCATTCCCCCTTTCTACACCCATGCTGCTTCCTAACAGAGAGAGATATCAAATCAAAGATGGCAGGATTATTTACTGAGGTGTTTATTTGAAGTTGAATGGACAGGAATCACATTTCAAAATTGTAGAGAAAGAGCTTTTTAGCTCTCTTCCTTTGTACAAAATAGCAACCGCATCACCACACACCACGGGGATGTCAGGGCGAATCTGTTTCACTGACAACAAGATTGTTCTGTCTAGACGGGGAAGCATTGCTGAATTGAGTGAGTCTGCATAATAATTTAAAGCCAAAATACTTTGCAGACATGAAATTTAAAATACAAACTGGCTTGACAGAGATGATACTTGATGGATAGTTTGTGTGTGGGTGGGATGGCGGCTGGCTTTGGACAGAGCTTGATGGCAGTGACTGACAGATGTCGCTCAGGGTGATCTGGTAGTGCTGACCTGTCACCTTTCCCAAACAAGTTCTTCTACCAGAGTGGGTCCATCGAGGCATCCTGGTGGCCCCATGGAGCTTGGTGTAGGGCTCCTTTGCAATATTTTGAATACATCTTTAATTTTGTTGTTCCTAGGCAGCCTGCCCAGCCCTCCCCAGCCTCTCAGTGCCTTGTCCCCGCTGTGCTGCCGACTCTGTGGCAGCCTGACCAGTGCTGAGGGATGCAGGAGGAGAAAGGGGGGTTTGGCGGGGGGGATATGAGGCTTGCATTTGCCATCTGCCTGGGGGAGCTGGCAGCCAGGGCTGTCTGAGACAGAGAGATGTGGTGGTGAGATTGCAGCCCAGCTGGCGTAAGGAATTTACTCTCTTCTGGCAGAAAAAGAAAGCTGAAATATTAAAAGCATGGCTCAAAGGCTGGAATGTATATAATTTTTTTTTTTCCCCTTTCTGAGGAGGGCTTCTGCTCAGCACTGCTTTGGTGTTGCTCAGAGAGATGGCAGCCGGTCGGAGCAGGAGGAATGCCAGCTGTCTGGAGGGAGCAGGGAGTGTGGCTTAAGTAAGGGAGGAAGAAGCAGCATGTCTCAGGTGGGCTGATCTCGGGGCTCAGGGTGAATGCTGACACTTCACCATAGCCTTTAGGACTTGTGCTTTAGTCTCATTTGGGTCCTGTTCAATGGCAGGAAATAATTCTTCTCTTGTCTCTGTCTCTATAGATGAGGGCAGTGCCCCTCTGAAGTAGGAGGACGTCTTTATATTGACCGCTGTCCTTGGATTAGGGAGGCTGCAAGAAAGGAGGAGCAGAGGGCTCAGCCAAGGCATCTGTTGTCTCTCTTCGGTGAAGTCCTGCTGGCTCCCAACTTGCCATTTCTGGTGAGTCCAAGTGTCCCCAAGAGTACCTGATGACTTTCTGAAGCGGTGGTGGTATGAGGTTTCTCTCGGACCCAAGCTATTCCATTTGCTTCTACTGATGGCCTTACAGGCAGGCTGTCAGGGGAGAGCATTGCTGTCGGGCAGCAAGGCATACTGACAGAGATGTGCGATGTCCCAAACTCAGTAAAATTTGAGGCCTCCTATTTTTTTCTGCAAGCAGTCACCAGACTCGGTGTGCCTTCGTGCAGCAATTCAGCTGTCGGGTGGGAGCATCCCAAACGGGTACACTCGCAGGGAGTGCAAGAGGGGTGGCTGTGAGATACGGCAGGGAGGGAGAGCTGAGGTCTGTGCCTTTGCCAAGTGAGGAGCTGAAGGGAACCAGTTCAGAGTGTTTAAAGCTTTTCCTACTGTTTCTTCCTTTGACATTTCTCTTCCGTGCTCACTCTGTGTTCGCGTGTCTGGGCCAGATTCAGAGGTAACATGGGAAAGGAAGATGCAAGTTCAGCGTGGCGGGGAGTGGGCTTGGAGCAATCTTAACTTTACACCTCTGCAAACCCTGGCAATGAGTGCTGCTTATTTCTGGTCAGGGATGTACCCGATGCAAGCCTGCTGGGGAGACAGTCACTTGCTCGGGCTCACGAAATGGGTAAGCAGCGTAATGGAGTTTGACCTCAACTCCGACTCCAGCTCTGCCTTGGCTCCTGCATTGTCCCTGGCAGGACAGGGTGGGGGCAGGCAGCAGAAGAGGGCCCTGATGTCGTACCCCCCCACTCCAGCCTTGCCTTCTGCATTCCCCTGCCTGCCTCCCCGCTGCTGCTGCCTCGTGAAAGACCCTGTGATTAATTATACTGCTCCGCAGCCTCCGAGAATTTATTTAGAGTTTTATGTTTGCTGCTGCTGCTTATACAATGGCGAATCTGCCGCGGCTGCGTCCCGAGCAGGTGGCAGCTAATAGGTCAATAAAGTGAATTGCACCATTAGAGCTGTCGAGCTGGGCTGCCAGCAGCCAGGCAGGTAGAGGAGAAAGCTGTGGAGAAGTCAAGACAGATCTGCTTTAGCAGAAATGCATCTGGCTGTGCTGGCTTGCAGGAAATTGCTTGCTTCCCTGATAGCATCCACTGCTTTAGTAGATCAATTTTTCCACTATGGTTTGTTTAGTTTAATCTTTCTTCTCCCTACATCCCATGCTCTCCTAAAAATTAGCCTAATGGGACCTTTTCATCTCCGAGAGCTTTAGAAGTTACTTTCCTTAAAGATTTTCATTGTCTTTTCCTTGGAGTGTACAGAAAAGGGGGACTGGGGGTGTTGTCAGCTGAAGGAAATGGAGAACTTCAAACCACAGAGGAAGTCCCCCCCAAAAAATGCTGCCAAGAACGTGCAGAATCAAGCCCAACCTGAAACAGCTCACCACCACCCAAGCAGATTAAGAAATCATCTCTGCCTCTGAGCATCTCGCTCTGTGCTGCTGTCAGGATGGGGGATGGCATGCCTTGAGCAGATAAAATAGTGCTCTACCTGCTTTTCAGAAGAAGAGAACGAGGCAGGTGTGAGTCCCTCGTCCTGCGCAAGGTCTGTGCTCTTGCCTGGAAGGGAGCAGGCTTGTTTGTACGTGCTGCTGATTCATATGCAGTGGGAATCTGTTCCTGATGGCCTGGTGCAGAGCTGCCTACTTCGTACCGCTTCCCAGAAGGAAGAGAAGTAGGAGCTGTGTTTCTGTGTGGCCGTGCCAGCAAACAGAACTGCATTCAGTTTGCTTTGTGCAGCGTTGTGAGCTGGGGCCGCGCACTGTGTCCTCATGGATAAAATGGGGCTGGAGTCAACAATTCTCTCTGAACATGCTCTGGGATGCTCTTGGGCCATGTCAGCGGGATGCAGAGCCTACGCAGGCAGTGGTATCACCTTGCAATGCTAAAGCTGCTACATCCACCGGCTGATGTACTACCTATGTGCGAGGGAGTGTGTGCTGCCTTTGCATGCTCTATATTCAGTGCCTCCAGCAGACTGCATCCTTGCTGGAAAGGCACTTGGTATCCTGGCTCCTCCTGTTTCCTCCCTGTTAGTGCCGTACTGTTAGGTTTTAATGTTTCTGCGGAGATGGTTTGTATAAATTGAAGCAGGTTGTGTTTATTCTATAAAACTTTTTAGGCATCTTGCACTGGATGTCACCTCCTAGTTGCACGGTGACCAGTTCAGCTTAAGGAGTCCTCACCAATGCCATTCTCTTTATTGCTAGTCCTGCCTGATAAATCTGCTCCCTCCGATATAGCCAAGCCCAGCCCGTAAGCTACACACGTATGCTGGGTGTGCTGTTCAGGAGACAGCAGAGCTTACGCTCAGGAGCTGCTTGCGGGGTTCTCAACAACAGGCACTCAGAACAACCCCAAGGGATGCTTAAAAAGCATGGAATTAACAGAGCTGTCATGCAGCCAGCCTTGGGCATCCCTGGGCTTTTTCAGCTCTTTGGGAACTAGGGTTCAAGTTCTCCTCCCCAGCCTGGAGGGGTAGAAATTTGCTCTAATTGTATGAGCCGAGGGCCCTTGTTGCCCTTTCCCTGACCCAAAGCTGTGTCATTCAGCTGCACATCAGGTGTTGCAAAACCCAGCATTGAAACGGTGACTTTTGATGGACTACAACTTTCCTGAGCTCAGGGTTGCTTTACTAAACTGTCCCACGTGAGCCAGGTTGTCTGATACCCAGTGGCCTTTAGGATAGAGCAGGGGTACGTGTTCCCAGCACATGGTGCCCCCAGTCCTGTCACCTGCAGAGCAGTGGCCTGTGGCATCTGAGCAGGACTAAGCTGGGCTTGGAGGTTTGGTTCAGAGATCTTTGTCAGTGGTAGCATCTTCCCTGGAGCTCAAATGGCTGTGGGAGCCAGGAGCTCTTGTCTCACGGAGGCCAGCTGCCTGGCTGTGCGCTGTCTCTGACAAACAGCCTTTCTCCTTCCTCTTGCTGAATTGCTAGTAGTGCTTTGCCTCTCCATTTCAGGTGTGTGTGCCTTAAGGGGATGTCCCTGTGGTCTCTGAGCTCCTGGAGATGTAGATCACAGCTGGCTTCTTGTGGAGGCATGACAACTCCCTGGGCAGAAACAGTCTCCCCAAGCCCTGGCTCCACCATTTGCATGAGCTGGTTTCTATCTGGCCTGTATGGTGGCCCTGCCAAACTGTCCAAAATCACCCGGGGACTGCAGGTACAGCCTTGTCTGTGGCTTCCTTCTGGGCAAGGGAGCTTGCTTTTGGCTTAGGGCATCTGATGAGAAACAAGTCAGATACCAACGTCTGCAACTGCTGCGTCGGCTCTTGCTGAAGGACAGAAACCGTTGGAGAAAGGTCTCCCCCTTTGCCACCATCTCCAGGCAGAAGGGGCTTGGCAGGGGCAGGGGAGCCCTCTGGAGAGCAGGGGGTCCCAGAGCTCCTGGCTCTGGGGTCTGCTGCCATCCTGGCACTGGAAGAGCAGGGTTGGGCTCTGCCCCATCAGTGCCCTGTCCCCTCCCTGGGCCAGCGGTGGGGCTGCCGCAGGCGGGAGAAGGGGTTTGAGCAGGCATTGCGGAACACAGAAAGCTGCCTAACAGCTCCCTTCTGGGGCCACGGGACTCTGGCGGAGAAAGTGACTTTTATAGAAATAAAGGAGACTTCCTTTTGGGTCAAGTGCTCTGGAAATGAATGATTTGGAGATGAAAGCCTTTTTACTTGGGTAGTACAGATTCACATTGCCTAGAGGGAAGTCTGCCTTGTGCTGGGATATTTTTCCCTCTGGGGCCGTTGTGATTGCTTTTGAAGATGAATTTTCAACATACAAAGGAGAAAAAGAAAGCTGGGGGAAAGGAAGTGCTTTAAAAATTATCAAGGGTTCTCATGGTCTGTTTTAATTTGTCAGCATGTCTTTCTTGCTTGTAACACCCTGTTGGGTGCAGGGCTTGTTCCTCCTCTTTGTCCCTTTGTGTCTTGCTCCTTCCCTCTGGCATCTTCGTCAATCCCAGTCTCTGGATTATTCCCCTCCCTCGCCTTTTTGTTTTTTGTTTTTTTTTGTTTTTTTCCTTTCTAGGCCAACCTTCTTGCACCCAGGGCTGCTTGGCAGAGCAGCAGCAGCTCCTGTGTGCTGCACTAGGTGGGGATCACCTTGTGAGGTGGGCTGGGAGAGATGGCTGAGCCCCCTGAGGGTCTCAGCTAGCAGGGGGAGAGGAGAGACCAGCCCTTGGTGTCGAGTCAGCAATATGTGTGCTGGGGATAAGCCTCCAAGTAACACAGCCCCGCTCTGGCTGGCCCCATGGTATCTGAGAGCCAGCAGACCACTACCCTCCTCGTGACTGGTGGGAAGAGATGTGCATCCCTCCCACCCCCTTTGGATGCAGTGGGGTTTACCAGCCTGTCGGGCTCCGTGGTGTGGTACCCCTTGGTGCTGTGCTCAGGTGCTCCCCAAGCCAGACTGAACCGTCCCAGGGATGACTTGCTGTGCCCGAGCTGTACCCAGGGCAGAGACAGGAGAACAGCGAGGTGGAACCCTCTCTGGAAGAGGTATGGAATGGGCTCTTTTCCTATCAGTTTATCATCTGAGGGATCTCTTTTTGAAAACATGTTACGCCCCGTGGACTGGAGGTGTCCAAAGCCAATTCTGGCTTTGGTAAGACGGTGGAAAGCATCACAGTGTCTCACTTCTCTACTTTTTGCTGGTTTCTCCTCCCCTGCCCTGGAGGGATGAGGTGCATGCAGGGCTCTTCTCTGCTGCTGCTGCTTAGTGTGAAATGCTGTAAAACTCAAGCATTGATTTCTCAATCAAAGGTGTCTGTTTACTCCTTGGTCTGGGGCTTTAATGCCTGCAAATCCATCTTTCACTCCCCAGCGGTTTGCTCTAAGATTTTTAAATCGACTGTTGTGCTTCAGAGCTTTGGGAAGGGAACAAATTCAGTCAAGCTAATGTTGCTGGTGCTGGCTTGCTGGTGGGTTTTGAACAAGACAGAAACCAGACAGAGCCCCCATGGTGCTCAGGTGAGACCTTTGCCTGTGCCTAGCTGTGGGGACAGCGCTGGTCTGTGGGGCTTTGGAAAGCTGTGAGTCTTCCTTCTGTCCAACAGTGAACCTGGTTCAGCAGGTCTATGGTCTCCAGGCTTTGTGGATTGTAAGCTGAAGTTGCTGTATATCCTGTCAACAGATGCTAGAAAAACCTGAAGGCTTCCTTTTTTTAAAAACAAAACAAAAAAAAAACCCCAAAACCAAAAAAGTAACACCGTGTTCCCATCTGTGCTCCCCATGTTCTCACAGTAATCGCAACATTTGCCCCCTGTTTTCAAAGCTTTGTACTCTGCTGCTCTTCAGGTGCTGTGTATCTGATGCTTGCAGCTGATGATTGTTGCTGAAATGCAGCTGCTTCTGTGGAGAAGCACAACAGCTTGGGGTAGAAAGGATTGCTGAAGCCCACGACTGCTCTCCTGCAGAGATTGCTGGTGGTGACCTGAGCTGGGAGAGTTGGCTGCAGTTCCTGCCGTCTTCGTCATCTCGGGTGGATTGCTGCTGCTGCTTTAACCTCAGCTTCCCCCTTGCTAAAGGAGGGTGAATGTGATGGAAAGCCCTTTCCCGAAGGCTGGAGCCAGCGTTGGTTTGCAGCCCCGGGAGGTGCAGGCAGAGGTTAGAGGAGCGAAGGGGAGGGCTGCTGAAATGCAGGTGACTCCTGGCGCTAACTGTATGCAGCAGATTTATCTGGAAGGAGCTGAAGGAAGTGTATCAAGGATGTCTCAGCTATTCAAGTGAGAAATCAAATTAAACCTTGCATCAAATAGTAGAGCTGCTCTGTGCTAGAAGTTATGTCAAATTCATTAAAGGTTTCTACACACCAGCCCCCCAGGAGTCAGTGGAGAGAAAAACCAGTGCTGTGTGGCAAGGGGCTGTGTTTGCTTGCTCACCTGGATGTGCTAATGATGTGGGTAGAGGAAGAGGGAATTCTTGCTTTAACCTTCAAGAGACCTGTGTGTGGAGCAGGGAGGGACACCGACTGCCCAGCAGCGCTAGTTCTGTGTGCACTGACAGCAAGCTGGGGATGTGTGTTCATCAGCCTGCACCGAGGGATGCTAGGTGAGGACTGGGGACAGGAGATCCAGTGAGCTGGAGGTGAGGAAAACATTCCGGTCCCAGTTATCTGTCTCCTGATCTCTTATTGACAAGCTGGGAGATGGAGTCCCTTGGGACACGCGCTGGGGTGTCTGGGAGGTGGATGGGAGCGATCTGAAAGAGATAAAAATATCAGTATCACAGAAATATGCAGACTCGCTTCTTACCAGGCACGAGTCCACTCTTACTCCAGGCAAGGAAAAGATCTGGACAACACATTGCTCCCTCTGTGGGGACAGATTGCTTGGAGGCTGGCTGGAGCACACACTTGGCATGAGAGCGCCGGCAGCCAGGAGGAAGCTGCGAGCGTGGTGGCAGGGGAGTCGTCTGCCGGGAATCTGTGATGCCACAGGATTTTGGCTGCCAACTGCTTTCCCTGCACAGCACACCAGAGGCTCGGAGAGCTCCCAGGTGACCAAGGCACATCCATACCTGCCTCTCAGGAGTGGTGGGGCATGCTGAAGAGCTGGCAGCCATCGGGAGGAGAGGAATGCTGAGATTCATCCACTGCAAATGCTGAATGCCAAAGTTTTCTCTGCCTCATGTGCTAAAGCCCAGGCTTGACTAATGCTATCTGATTTGATTTTTTTCATCCCTGATGCATGTAGTGCCTTGCCTTTAGAAGCACTCAAGCGATAGCTTGATATTTAAAAGCCATTTGCAATACCGCTGCTCTGCTGGCAGGAGAAATTAGTCTGACCCCGAGATGTACATATCCTGGTGTTGGAGCAGGGGAGCCTGATAACACATGGGGGTGGAGGGGAGTCTCCTCAGGTGTTCTGCCTATTGCTAGGTCTGGATTAGGGTGCTCTACCCAAGAAAATGGCTTTCTTCCCTCCTTTTCTGTTGACTTGTAAGAATTTTTAGGCACTTAAGATGCTAAACCTCAGTTAAGCAACACTTAGTAATTTCTGAGATGTAATTTATTTACAGTGCTCCCATTCACAGTGCTGTTAATTGCTGTAGTTTGCTTTCTAGCTTAGGATTTGAGAAACTGGAAAAGCCCATGAACATGACTACCAGGCAAGCAGGGCTGGCTCCCACCTGGGGATATGAGGTCGTCGCTGGGGAGCTGACTGTGACCCAGGCACCCTAGCTTTTGCTCCAACCAGTCCCTGTCCTGGGGCATGGGAACAGGCTAAGGAGCAGGAATGCCTGTCCTTTCTTCGTGGCTGTATGAACCAACCTTCCTGCGGTGTCTTTTGCTATCTCTGCTGTTCAGCTTGGTTCATTTGCTCCCAGTGCGATACGGGTATCCTCATCCTGCTCCGGTCTTGTTGCAAGGTTGAATGAGCTGCCTCTCTGTAGATCTGGAGGCAGAGGTGCAGAAAATCAGTGGGGCCAAGAGAAAATGAGGTACTACATGCTTGTCCTTAAGCTGCCAGCACCAGGGATGGCATCTTTGCGGTGTGATGGCTGAAAGTTTGTTTTGGTTTTTTTTGTCTGGCATAGACTGTTGCTCGGAGATGCAGGGATGTTATACTGAAGCTTTGCTGACATGTGAAGCCCTTGTCTAATTCCTCCAAAGCAGGTTCTGCCATCTACCTGTGAGATACCAGCTTGTCCAGGATGAGGTGGGATGTGGGGCAGAGCTGCCCTCCAGTTCTGTGGTCCAGGAAACAGGGAAGACTTGAACAGCTGTGATCCCTCATCCTATTTTATCTCCGTTTCTGAGAACCTGTGGCTGCTGGGGCTGGGTTCTGGCAAGGGGAGAGGAGCAGCCTCCTGTGTTTTGGGGATGGAGAAGCTCTCCCTTCTCCTGCCCATGAGCCGGTGGACTCCATCTTACTGTCTAGACTGGCAGCATCTTTAGGAGAGTCTCCCAGATGGCTTATTGGGGAAAGAAGAGACTGATCGAAGTACCTCATCCAGTGTCAAACCACTGGCTTCACCTTGTTGTGCTTACCAAGGACCGTTTGAAAAGGGCAGAATAGAGTGGCTCCCCTTCCCCTCGCACAGGGCTGGGGGACTGCTGGGGGTGAGTGAGTTTGTGTAGGACCTGTGATGAGGTCCTTGTCGTGGTTTGGCTTCAGAGGCACTGCTGTGACCCTGACCTTTCGTGCAGGCTTAGACAAATCATGGCAAAATGGCCCTGCCTTATCTTCTGGAAGGTCCTATCTCCCTGACTGGTACCCATCTCAGCCTGCTAATGGAGCAGTGTGTTCTATGCAGTGGATTTAGCCATCAGCCATCATCTCCAGTTGAGCTTGATCTATAATGCCTGTTTGTAGGCACGGGAAGCGTTCAGCACTCCCAGGAGCTGGTGGTGTGTGAAGTCTGGATTTATTAGCCATCTGGAATGCTGCTGGGCCATTTGTTACTGAGGATCTCGCAGGAAGAGCCTCTGCTACAGTGAACTCTGTGCTGTAAGGAGAGTCAGGATAATTTCTGGGAACTCGTGGCAGGGAGTCTTGGCTTTTCAAGTGCCTACAACCAGCAAGTTTGAACCACTGCCCGCCTGCTGTGATGTTCCTTTTGAACATCCTGGTCCAGGCATCCATGGAGAAGCGTGACTCACTTCTTCCTAGGCTGAGCATGCCAAGATGCTGCTGGAGGGGCTTCTGGTTTTGCTTCTTAAGCCTGACCTCTTCCTTGTGCATTTGGCGATGCCTCGTGAGCAGGGGCTGTGGGGAATGTGCCTTCTCTCTCCATGGCTGACCTGCAGAGCAGGAATCTGGCCCTGGAGCATCCCCTGCCCTTTGCAGGGCTTGTGTTCAGACACTGAGCTGGGCAGCTCCAAAAAATAACATGCAAATGAAATGCAAAGCTGAGGGGTAAGGGCGCTGCTGACTTCTTTGCTGCTGAACTCTGCTGCCTGCAGGAGAATTGTATTCTGGCTGTTGCTTATGTTGTTCTTCCCTGATTAGCCTGGGCAATGCACTGGCAAGATAAAGGCAGGCCCTCTCCTCTGCTTGCGCTGAGATCTTATTATGCATTTCCATGAAGTGAAAGGGGAGGGAGGGAGCAACCCAAGTCTCCTGGAACCTTGCCAGCTCTTGGGGAAGCAGGGCTGGTCTTCAGCAGGCGGGTGGGCTGAGGAGGGGTTACCCAGGCACTAGGAAGCGGAGTTAATGACTCTGAGCCAGGGCACCGGCTTTCTGCTGCCTCCTGGACCGTGTGGGCAGCTGCAGAGCAAGGGCTCTGGATGCAGATGAGTTGGCAGGGAGATCAGGCTGGATGGCAGGGTCTAGCAGGTGGGTGGAGAGCGGGGAGTTTTTCTTTTTCTCCCTTTTCTCCTTGGTTTGAGGAGTCCTCTGTGCGCACAAGCCACGCGGAGCATGCTCTCCTGTGAAAACGGGTGACAGTGGGTGGTAGTGAAAGTGGATGGTCCTATGGGCCAAGGGGTGACAGGGGGAAGTGTCTGTGCTCCCAGGGTCCAAGGTTGCTTGCAGACAACCTTGGAAATGGCTAGATAAGGTCTTTATCATTTCTTGGTTACGGACGTACCCAGCACTCCCTCTCCAACCATCCCCGTTCTGCAGAGCTGCACAGTCCCAGCCTCACCTGATCCCACAGCCCTCAGCTGAGTTAGATGTCCTGACCACAGTCCCTTGTCGTGTCTCCCAGGCCTGAGAGCTGCTTTCAGCCTGCAGGACCCTCTGAAATCACTCAGGAGTAAAGTGCACGTAACCTGAGTCAAGAGTTGGTTTCCTTTCCAGGGCTGAGAGTTGTGCCGCCTGTTCCAGTGAGGGGACGTTTCCCTGATCATGGACCGCAGTTCTCCTGCTTCGTAACACAGTGGTGGAGAGCCCAGCTTTAAATATGGAGAGTTAATGAAAAAGCTCCTCTGAAAACCATTGTACTTTGCAGAAACAAGTGCCTGCGTTGTTCGGGTTGCTTTTAAAACCTCTAACTGCTGTGTTCTTCAGCAGCTTAAGCTTCGTGCATAATAAACCCCTGAAATGAAGTCAGGCTCTTAGGATAGCGTGAGGTTGGAATAAACTGAAATGAGAGGACCAAAAGGACTGGTTCCTAACAGTGCTGAGCCATCTCCTGTGGTGGGTCTCCTTCCCTGGGGAGCCAGGCTGGTGGGAGGTCTGGGCTTTGCTGAGGAGCGAGGGCTGGGCATGGGACTGGAGCTGTACAGCCACCTCCCCACGGCCTCATTGCAGGCTTAGTCATGGTGAGCGTCAGTCTGGTCAGAAACGATTATGACTGCCCAGAAATCATTAGCACTGTGCCACGAGTACAAGTCCATCCCTTCTGCTTTTCTGCTGCTGGACATAGGGGCGCACGGGGAAGCAGATTTCCCATGTAGGGATGATCCCTGTGGAGCTCACGGGGGTGTGCAGGTCTGGGGTTTAAGCCTGAGCCCGAGCTGTGCCGGCTGGCGGCCGTGCTTCATCGTGAGGAAATGAGGGAGTCGCTGGTGCAGGGGTGTTTGTGGGAAGCCACAGAGGTGAGGGTTGCCCAGGTCGGGACAGGAGCTGGGAGATGTCCCAGGAGAACAAGCGCTGCCATGGCTGCTAGCCCGTGTCAGCTGGCGATGGGAACCTGAGGGTGGCTTCAGGAGGTGGCAGGGTTCCCCCAGCACCCTGTGGTGTTGACCTCAGGCACCAGGAGAAGCAGGAGGCTGTGAGTGCTGGAGCTGCGTCCCTGCCCTCGGGTGTAGTGCTGAGTCCCGACAAACTGTCGGCTGGAAGGAGGGTGCCTGGTGACTCCTGCCCCCTGATTAACACAAGGGGAAACAAGGATGACTGGTGACAGGTGGCATTTCCTCAGGGCTCCGTACTGGGCGCGGTGCTGCCCAGCACCCTTGTTGGTGACACGGGCGCTGGGACTGAGCGCCCCCTCAGCAGGTTTGCTGGTGACACCAGCCTGTGCGGTGCGTCAGCGCGCTGGAGGGAAGGGACCGTGACAGGCTTGAGAGGTGGGCCCGTGTGAACCTGCTGATGTTCAACAAGGCCAAGTGCGAGGTCCTGCACGTGGGTCAGGGCAATCCCAAGCACAAATACGGGCTGGCTAGAAGACAGACTGAGAGCAGCCCTGAGGAGGACTTGGGGGTGCTGGTGGATGAGAAGCTCACCACGACCCGGCAATGTGCACTCGCAGCCCAGAAAGCCAACCATGCCCTGGGCTGCATCACCAGCAGCGTGGCCAGCAGGGCGAGGGAGGGGGCTCTGCCCCTCTGCTCCGCTCCGGTGAGACCCCCCTGCAGCCCTGCGTCCAGCTCTGGGGCCCAGCGTAAGAAGGACGTGGACCTGCTGGAGCGAGTCCAGAGGAGGGACACGGAGATGATCGAGGGCTGGAGCACCTCTCCTGTGAGGGCAGGCTGAGAGCTGGGGTTGTTCAGCCTGGAGAAGAGAAGGCTCCAGGAGAACTTCCAGTGCCTAAAGGGGCCAACCAAAAAGCTGGAGAGGGCCTTCTTGCAAGGGTCTGTATCGACAGGACAAGGTGGAATGGTTTTAAACTGAAAGAGGGGAGATTTAGATTAGATACTAGACAGAAATTCTTCCCTGTGAGGGCGGTGAGGCGCTGGCCCAGGTTGCCCAGGGCGGCTGTGGGTGCCCCATCCCTGGGGGTGCTCAGGGCCAGGCTGGACAGGGCTTGGGGCAGCCTGGTCTGGTGGAAGGTGTCCCTGCCCGGGGCAGGGGGGTGGGACTAGGTGATCTTTAAGAAGGTCCCTTCCAACCCAAACTGTTCTATGATTCTGTGACCGCCTTCTCCCTGTGCTGGGAAGGTGTGAACTGCAGCACTTGGATGGCTCTGCTCTCTGTCACACGGGCTCTGCCTGGCTGGGCTGCAGGTGGCCTGGCTGGGAGCTGAACTGCTTTGGGAGATGCTGCTCTGTCCTGTCTGACCCGGGCTCCAAGGTGAGACACAAGCGCACGTGTCAAGCAGTACCCGCTGCTGCCAAATCCCTGCCTTCTCCTTGTCCCCTGTCACAGAGCGCTGAACCAAGCCGTGGTTCTCATGGAACTCATCCAAGATGGATGAACCACGCCATGAGGGACACCCGCTGTGCTTTTGGGCAGTGGCGCTAGCTGAAACTGCCTCACGTGCTGGAGAAACCTGGGTTCCTGACGGAAGCGGGCTGTAGGTAAATGGCTTTTGTTGGCTTGTTAGATATATAATTCATGTTCTTACACGTCGGGGGTGCGTGAAGCCAGATCTGAATGGTTTATTTATCAGCAGTGCTCGGTTCCCTCATGCAGTGTCCCTTCCCTCCCCGTGGTGTGTCTCTGCAGCAAGGTGGGGGTGTCTGTTAGCTTTGCTGTCTGGCCGGCTCTGGTGCCTCTCTCCCTGTGAGCTGTGCTGGGAGATAGAAGGGATGCAAGGCTGGGGATGTTTGCTCCCCCAGCAGACCCAGGGGGATGTCCCTGGCCTCCAGCCCAGCCCTTGGCATCGCAGGAATGGCCAAGGCAGACCCTTCCCCAGCCACGTCCTTGGCAGCAGCCAAGGCATGGCCCCAAATATCCCCTCTCTCCTCGGCGCTAATCCCATTCAGATGCTGTCCTCCACTTCTCCCCGGTGAGGCTGCAGGCACAAGAGACCTGCTGCTTCATTTAGGACTGAATTGGTTAGCTCTTGCCCTCGGGAGCAGCTCGCTGGGCTTGCACTCGAGATAAGCGAGGCCGTGTCCTCCTGGCTGTGGGACTCCTCAGCACCTGGCAGAGCTGTGATTAGCCTCTATTTATGCAGGCTGTTAAGCAAACACCTGCAAGGCTCAGGGACAGAGAAACCAAGTCATCTTTGCAAGCAAATAGTCATGTTGCATTAAACTGAGAACACTGTCCCTTTTTTTCCTTTTATTCTTCTTTTTCTTTTTTTTTCTTTCTTTTTTTTTTGTGGTGCCTCTTAGAGCCTGAGATATCTCTAGTCCCTGTGAAATCTGTAGGGCTACAAACCAGAGAGGATTGCTGCAAGCAGCAGTGACACTAATATCGTGTGATATTCTCGCAGCGCTGGGCTGATTGCTGGGGGCACAGCGTGGTTGTAACTTCTGGGGTTGCTGCTATAGCTGACAATTTCTAAACTTGTTCTGCTCTTATTGCTTTCTCCTCTGTTTGCAATTCTCTGTAGCTCACCCCTAATCTCCTGCAATAGACCCGCCGATACAGCCCGTGGTGCGATGAGTAGCGTCAGAGGGGCACCGCGATGTTGAGATCTATCTGAGTGTTAATAAAAGGGCTTAATGCTGAGAAAAGGAAATCCTGCTCTTCCAGAGACCTTGCCAGAGCATCTCATCTAATTAACCTCAGAGGTGATCATTTACAGCAGTGCGGTGTGCCAGCAAAGAGCCCCAAAAGAGTCTCCATCCAAGTGCAGCTCGAAGGCAGGTGGCTTTCCCTCTTGGAAAGCCAGAGCAGACCTGTACCGCAGGAGGGCTGGAGCAGTAGGCAGCTGAAGTAGCATCCCAAATTGCAGGGATGTTGTTGCATATGGACACATATGCTTTGTCCCAGTGGGATTCCTGATCCCTGGAGCAGACTGAAGGGGTTGGGGTGTGAATAGCAGCGCCTTGGCAGGAGACCTGCCTCATCTGCCACCCTCAGGGTGGTGTACACATGTGCGTGGGAAGGGGATGGATTTCTTCCTCGCTGGGCACTTCCTTCCAGTCCTAAGGAAATTCTTTCAATGAAAAAGCCTTTGCTTGCTTCTTCACAGGTAACTGGAGAAATCCCATCCTCCCAGATAAAGAACATGTCAGTGCTGTTGTTGCCCACCACTGTAACACATCCCCTTCCTTTTGGCCATGGGAAGGTGAGATCTGCAGCAGCCAGCAACCTGCCGGTCTCTCCTCCGTCCCCCACCCCACCATGCCCCAGGGTGTTCTTTCCAGTCTGTGTTTTTGCAGTCGGTTTGCCATGTCCTTTTCATGGTGGTGGTGGTGGGGATGGGGAACCAACCAGTAAGTAGCTCTGCAGCGTACTACAGATAGAAGCAACTGGCAGCAGAGCTCAAGCCTTCGGCTCCACGGCCCCTTGAGCAAATAGCCCGGCAGAGTGGAGGCAGCAGATGCCCATCCTCGCTGCGGGCATCTCCTCTGGGAAAACAAGACTGCCTCCCAGGGGAGCTGTGAAGACCTTGGGGCAGCTAAGGGGGTAGAAGTTGGAGTCTCGTGGGGTGAATTTGGGGTTTAGAGAGTTGCTTTCCCCTTAAATTGCCTAAATTGAGTATTTGGTTTCATATTTTTTCTAAGGCACTGAGCTTTCTCTTGGCCTCGAGGGAAACATGCTGGTGTTGGATCTGTTTTTCTCCCAAAGTCTCACAGCAATCCTGCCTATAATTTGGGGTCTTTTACGTAACTAAAAATAGCTGCAGTGTTTTTAGCTCTGCAGTAAGCTGTTTATTACTCTTACTGTGCTTGTGTTTAGGTTGATTTGCAGACACATATGTTCCTAAAATTCCTGTCTCTTTCAACAGTACTTCCAACGCTGTTCCTGGGCACAGTTCCTCCTTCCCTGTTCTCTCTCCCTCCTGGGAATAGTGAACAAACCCACAGTGCCTTGCCTTTGCCTTCCCTGCTCAGCTTGGTGGCTGAGCTCTGTCTCCATTCTGGCTGCCACTGGAGTATCCAGTGTCTTGGTCCTGCTGCCACTTTGCTCTTCAGTTAATTACCCCTTCCTCGCTGAGGACTTCGCTCAGCTGGTTGGAAGTGCAGGTCAGGGCTTTCAGGGCTTTTTTTTTTCTTTTCCTTCAGTGTCCTTATCCTAATCTCCTAATGATGCTTCCTTGTGTTTCACAAGAAGGCAGAGGCATGTACCATAGTCCTGTGGGAAAGAGGGAAGAGGTGAAGGTGCACGCTGATCCTCAGTTGTGCCACTTCTGTGAAGTTGCCTTTTGCTGGTGTGAAATCCTCTCCCGGCTGGGGTGTGACGATGTGGGGTGGAGGGGAGCCTGGATGTTGGTGGTGTAGATGTACCTTGTGCTGCTCTGGCTTCTTGCCATGCGGTGCTGTCAGAGCTGGAGCATGGCTATCGCAACTGCGATGACAGGAGCATGGCTATAGTTTGAACAAGATGGAAGAGGACCTAAAACTTTCCCTGATTCTTGAATCCCAAGACTCAGTTTGCTGCCCCTCTGCAGCGCTGGGATTATCTGGTCTTGGCAGGCTTTTGTCCATCTGAGTGGTCCTTTGCAGCTCCTGTACTGTCACCCCAAGCCTCAGCAGCCATTTCAGCAGTGATCCAGGTTCTTCTTGTACATGGGGTCAACAAAAGGGTTGCATGCTCTTCCTCGGTGTTCTGCTGGGGTCTTGTTTCCCAGCCAGGGCCAGGGGATGCAGGCAGGGAGCCTGGCTGTGCTCTGGGTGCTGTCCCACCGGGAGCAGATCCCTGCAGCGGTGGTGGCGAGGCTCAGCATGGCAGCAGCTTGGGTGGAAGTGGGGTTTGGGTGAGTTGTGGGGGAGGATAGGATCTCTCGGCCATCAGTTAGGAAGGGTGAGGCTGCCAGAGCAAATATTTGCTGTGCATGTGCATCTCCAGGCTCCCTCGTGCTGCAATGAGGAGCAAACTCGCTTGTGTTTACCAGGACGTGAAGAAAAGACCTAGCTGTACGCCATGGCTGAACCAAGCACAGTGGTGAGCCTGGGATCAGTGGGCTGATGTACCCAGAGAGGGCAGTTCCCGGGAGACGCACAGCTCTGGGTGCCTTCGCTGTCCCACTGATGCTGTGGGGCGGGATGCAGGCATAACCTGGCCCCGTAGGCAGGGCTGGTGTGGCCATCTCCAGATCGTGTCCATGGCGTTTAGGAGAGTGAGTGAACAGGGAGCGATGGGGAAAGTTCAGCTGTCCCTGCTCTGCCTTGGGATTCATGTGTGGTTTGCTTCAGAGAGCAGGATCTGGTCCCATGCCTGCTAATGGCTTGGAACGTCTGTTCTGCAGAGAGCTGTCAGGGTAGGGAGCAGGCTCGGCTTCGTAGGAGGAAAGACTTCGAACAGCAATTAGCTAACGTTGCCATTTCCAGAGAAACAGCTCTTGGTGCGGCGGACAATGGGCTGCAGGAGGCAAACAGGTTAAAAGCTCTAATTCTGGTAAGATACATTTAGGTGGGCTTTTTTCCTTTCAAAGGAAGGTAGGTTAAAAAGGTTCTGACTTCTTTAAATAGACTTCCCTTTCCTTAACCAGCTAGGAGCTCCATTAGGAGCACTGGCTGTTCCCTTCCACCCAGCCAGGGTGGCTGTCTTGGTGCTTGTGACACATGCTGAACACAGCAGCACCTGTGAGGGCAGGTTTCCAGACACCCCCTCAGCAGCAGAGGGGCTGAAATAAAAGGGTCTGTTTTCCCTCAACAGCGATCAAAAGGAAGAAGTTATCTGCTGCTGCTTGCCGGTTGTATTATTTATTCTATTAGCTGAAGCGTAGCAGTGTAAAAGATAATTTAGCCTGGGTTAATGCAGCATAATACAAAACTCATTACCAAGCCAGAACCGTGTTCTCCTGCCACCCTGCACCTGCTGCTGTCCCTAGATGCCTGAAGGTCCCCGGTCCCCTCTCACAGCATGGGCTGGGGCATCGGGGCAGCTGTGGACCTGCAGAGGGGAGCTGATGTCAACAAGCCGTGGCTGATGGCAGCAGTCAGCTGTGGCTGACATGGGAATGAACATGGAGCTCATTTCCCAGCACCTACTGCTGAGGCTGCCTCCACCATTGCCTCCTGCTGCCTTCACTGGCTTTCAGCGCCAAGGTGAGCGCTGCTGGTGCTGCCATCCTGGAGCCGATGCTCTTGCTTAACACGGGAAGGCAGGAGCATCTGTCCCCCACCACTTCCCTGTTAGCGTGCTGCTATGAAGGCAAAAAGCCATCTGCCTGTGGAGGTTGGGCTCTGTGGTCGGTGATGTTTGCTAACCCAAGAGAAGAGTGCAATGGGAGGGCAGACAGAGGGATGTGCAGTGAGGGATGCAACCTCGTCCTCCGAATTCACTGAAACACGGGTCTCCTGTATGTTGCTTTCCTGTTGACCAGGAGACCAGACCCACTGCTCTTCCAACAATACCAGATCTCCTGACGTGCACTTCTCACAGTTGCTGGAGAGAAGCTCAACATGGGGTGATGGTCCTGCGCGGTTCCTGCCTGGATGCCTCCTCTTCCTTGTCAGGTCAGTGTTGCCAGATGGGGTCTTGCCTTCAGGAGGAGCCTCCAGTGCCAGGTTCACACTAATTTTGCTAAGCACCTTAACTGCTGAGGACACTTGCATGACACAGCTGGTTCAAGAAGGTTTTTACAGAGCATGGCCATTTATTGTGGCTCAGCATTTGCAGAGTAACTCTGTACAGTTAGCTGGCTTGCTGGTGTTTGCCCTGGGATCTGTCTGGGGCGTCCCAGACCTGCTGGGGGCTGAGAGGTACCTGAAGCTCGATGGTCTACTAAACTTGCTGTGGTGACAGCCTTATCTGGTCCACCGTGGGGTAGCCCTGGACCTTTGGTATGCTTCTTTCCATGATTTCACCTAAATTCTGCTACTTCTCATTGTCAAAAGGAGTGCAGGCAAGGTAACGATCTGGGTGCAGATTGGAAGGTGCATCCCCTTTACCTTGTCACATACTCATGATATTAAGTCCAAGTGCATCACATTCTGGATGTTTATAAATCATAAGGGAAACATATTTCTTCCTTAATCCCCTGAGCTTTTTTAATTCCTTCATTGTGTTAATACATTGTTTAAGCTGTATGTCAGCCCTTGTTCTTGCTCACTGTAGAGGAGCTGGCTTGTCAGCACTTTTGTCTCCATCCTTTTCCCATCAGCATCCGAGAGCTTGGGTAGAGCTGCTACACGTTACTTCTGCGGCAGCACTGTGATTGCCTCTCAGCACTGCCCCTGTCAGTGCAGACTGACCAATACAGCAGTTCCATGAGTATGTTCTTCCTGACAAGCATTATTTGCCCTCGATAAATCAGGTAGCATCCCTTCAGTTGCGAGTAATAAGTGGTAACGTCCTCCTTTCACATCATCTGAAGATTTCTAGGTCTCTGTTTCACCCCAAGGGGCTACCTTGCCTCCACCGCAGTGGGATGCAGAGATGCCTGAGCTAACTCTGAGCAAGGAATTGTGGAGTCCAGAAGCAGCAGGACTGCTTTAAATGAGGCTTTTGCTCTCTGTAATCATCCCATCTTGAGAAGTACAAGATACTATGTCAAGCTGCAGGGCTTCTTCTCAAGGTAGGCTGGTCAACGTTGGCCTTGCTATCTGAGACAGCTGTCTAGCTGTGCCGGCAGCGTATGGGCTGTCCGCTTCAGTGGGGACCACAGAGACACCCACCAATAATACGCTTTGCTGGCTGGTTTGGTGCATTATACGTTCCCAGATCTGTGTTTGCCCCCCATGTTGGATGCTTTCTTCCCCCTTGGAGCAGGGGCTGGGCTGGGCAGGCTGGGATCCCCAGCGTGGTGTGCAGGGGAGCATGGTGCTCCCAAGGTGGCATTTACAGAGGGCGAGAGGAGCTGACAAGCTTTTTCGCATCCATTGCTTTGGTGTATCTGGGCCTGCCTCCCCATGCCTACCTGTTTTTCCCAAATACCACTGCTCCTGGTTACCTCCTGGCAGCTGCGTCTGTCCCCCTCTTCCTGAAGCGATGCGCAGCTCTGAGCTCCTCTGGATGGATGTGATGGTCCTTCCACTGATCTTCATATCCATTCCCTGCCGCAGTGCTTGGCCTGTTCTCTCTCTGGTGCTACAAGCCCAGCAGCCCTCTCCCTGTGCTCTGAGCCAGCACAGCCTTGTTCCCAAATGCTGCGGGAAAGCTTCCCTGTCGGAGCAGAGCCCACCCATGGGTGAGATGCTGTCATGCTCTGCCCACGTGCCTGGCAGCAGGGGCTGGATTCGTTTGCTCTCCTTCCCCCAGAGCAGTGGGGAGGGCAGAGCTCGCTGCAGGCAGGCAGAGCCACCTCCTTCCCCCCCTCCCCACCAGCACATGCTGTGCAAGGGAGGATGACAAGGCTCCTTTTGTTCCCGTGGGTGGGAGGTGGCACTGAGCCCCCTGCTCCCCCTGTGACTCAGGCAGAGGCTGCTCCGCACCACGAGCTGGCAGGCTGTTCCCGGGCTTTTGGAGGGGGCATGGTGGGGACCTGGAGGCTGCATCCTCTTTTGCTTCCCAGGAGGGCTGGGAGCGGGCTCCTGAACACCTGCCCTCCCTTTTGAAAGGTGGGGAGAACTTATTGCTGTTCTTTGCGTGGCTTTTGTCAAGTTGAATCTGACAAGAAGAGTGCTGTAACTGCTTGGGTGCTGTTTGCACCTGTCCCTGCCCCACAAACCTTGGTGAGGCTCTAACTGCCCCCTACCACATCCCTTTCCCAGTTCGCTGTGGGGTCAAAGAGAGTTTTGCCCTGGCAGAGGGGAGCCTGTGGCACTGGGTCCTCTTGGCTGTGAGTGGGAGGAACAGTGTTTACTGGCAGGTATCCCTCCCTGCGCCCCTGCCTGCCTTGTGCTTGTTCCCAAGAGGAATGAGCTGCATGTGACGATTTCTGAGACTAATCCGGCTCCCAGGTGTCAGGATATGCTTCCCAGCAGAAGGAAAGGAGCTGGAAAGCTGAGCTTCACCTGTGTGTAAGTTCTTCCAGGCTTTGCTGCAGCAAAACCTGGCTCTGTGCAGCTGCTCATCAGCTGCCTGCGGTGCCCCCTTCCCTCTGCCGTTGCTGGAGCAGAGAAGTGGGAACAAACCTGGGCAAACAGACTGTGCAGTCCCTGGGGAAACAGCACAGGGTGGGAAAATGCTTGGGCATGGCTCTGCAGCTGTGCCCCTGGGCTCACAGCCCTCTGAGGGCAGCTGGGACTGACTGAGCTGGTCTGGAGGGCTGGGAGGTGGTACCGCGGCGGAGGAGATGCTGGCCGTCCAAGAGCTGTCCCTGTCCCCGTTTCCCTGAATGAATGTGGGATCCCAGGATGGCAGGCAGCAGGGATGGGCTCTGCTGCCTGCTTTAGCAGCCAGACTGGCTGGAGTTGCCACAGGTTTATCCATCAGCAGTAAGACTGATCAGCCCTGGAGGGACAGCGTGACTCTTGGTCCCTAAGGTCCCTGGAGAGCGGCACTTCTGCAAGCCAGGTTAAAGCCAGCTGCCAGGCATCTGCTTTTTCTGGAGCTCCCTTGGGCATGTGAGGCTGAATCCTGTCCCTTGCCCCTCATGAAGTCTCTCTAGCCCCCGCGTCCCCACCCTGCAGCAGCATCCTGCCCTCTGATGTGGCAGCCCAACCTCACCACGCACCGGCAGCTCCCTTTTTGCTTCGGCTGAGCCTTCTCCAGCCCTTGCTGGGCTGCCACAGCTTCGCATCCTCCCAGCCATGTGCTCCGGCTGCTCTGCTGGTGCCTTGGCCTCATGGGGGGCAGCCTCCCCTTGCTCCCTGCTCATCCTGCCTTGCAGGATCAGCCTGGCTGCCCTGCTTATTTGATTTGATTTGGTTTGTGTTAGTCGAGGATGAAGTCGCAGGTATTTCTGAGCAGCGATAGGATCTCACTAGCCAGCCCTCCTTTAATAAGATCCCAGGCGTCTGAGGTACCCGATTACCTTATCTCCTCTCTGCAGATGTACACTACTCCCCTCTCTCGCCAAATTGGGAAGAAGCAGCCGAAACGCTGCTACCCAGCCCAGTCTCTAGTAAATGCTACAGCCCCTCTCTGAGCCCATAAATAATGTTGGATGCTAAAGCAAGGCATAAGCGCAGCATCGCCCACGCTTCTGCAGCTCTTGGAGCTGCGAAGGGGAACGTCCCTAGCCAGAGAAGCGAGTGCCAGAGCATGTGTCCTGGCCAAAGTGGCTGCTTTGAGCAGAAAATGTGGAAAAATAAGCAGAAAGTGGAAAGGGAAGGTGGGAATCAACAGCACTTTACCCCGAGCGGAGCCTGGAAAATGTAGAAATTGTGAAGGGAAGAGATGGGATCAGAAACTTCAGAGGAATTTCTAGCAGTGAGGAGGAGGAACTGCTTTTTAGCATGTGATAAAAAAAAAAAGGGGGGGGGGGGAATAGAAAAAAGTTCTTAGCAATGCTATTGGAATTGGGAAAGCAGAGCATGTGGTGGTGGTATCTGTGGAGAAGGGATGTGCCTTCAGGCCATGTGATGGTGAACATGTGTGAATCTGTTTCCATTCCTGCTGTGTCCAAGGGTCCCGGCAGCAGCGTTTGGGAAGCACACGGGTGGTGCAGGGCAGGCAGGTTCCCCTGGCTCCTGCCGGGGGCTGGAGAGGAGCGCCGTTCTGGATCGCATACTGCTCCGGTGTGAGCCCCGAGCGGCACAGGGGCGAGCTGCAATCCAGGCTGGGCTTTTCTGGGAAACGGTTGATGAAGGCTTTGTGGGAGGCTATATCGTGGCTGACCTTACAGGAATGGGTCTTATTAAAGCACAGGGCCAGCTTAGCTTGCAGCCAGGTCAAGTTGTATTGCAGATGATAGCATTGCTGTTTAGAAAAATACTTTTTTTTTGGTCCGAAAGTCTTCGAGGCTGCCTCATTGCACCCTGGTACAGAAGCGGGCCTGGGTTGCAGCTGAGTGTTTCCTTCCCCACAGGGCATCTCCTGTCCCTGGGAGAGGCTGAGCTGTCGTGCCAGCATCTCCCTGGCTTCCAAAGCCACTTTGGATCTGCCGGCTGATGTTTGGGCAGGGCCAGCCCTTCTCTCTGAACCAGAGTTGCCCCTTGCCCACAGCAGCCCTGGCAGGCTGCTTGTGGTGGCAGGGCTCTTCGAGATCCCTTGGTATGATGCAGATGAACCCACACCTAATTGCTTTTAAAATTCCCAGTTGCTATGACGACTGCCCAAGCATGATGCGCTGGAGTGCTGTCTCTCCGCTCCCAGGTCTTGCGTTGCCACCAGAAAGCTGTGTGTACCTCTGTACGTACATGTACTTTATTCCAGCTTTCAAAGGTGGTTTATAATCCCTTTGGAGCATGAGCAGAGCTGGTAAAGGGTTTACTTAAAAGGTCTGATAATAAGGTTAAGGAGAGGCCACCAGCCGCTCACCCCACTGCTGAGCACTTCGATGGCTAAATTTAGCCCTTTGACTCATTATTGAGTCAGTAAATCGGGGGCAGGAAATCTTGATTTCTCTTTTCTCCCTTTTTTTTTTTTTTTTTTTTTTTTTTTTGTTAAACAGTGGTGCACCCAAGCTAGGCACCAGGTTGGCTTGGATTCTGTCCTAATCCAGCTCGTTACCTGCCTGCAGTGCTTTCCCTGGGAGTATCCCTGAGCCTTTCCAGAAGAAGGAAGAGCTCCTTTCTCTGACATCTGCCATGACGAGTGGCCAGGTCACAGGCAGGCAGCATCGTTTCCCATCGTTAGTGGTCTGAAGCATGGGAATGTCGGTCTGGTTAGAGTCGTCTCTTGCTGGCGAAGTCCTGATCGAGGCTGCGGGCAGGTAGGGCATCCCTGGAGCTGCTTGGAAACACAGCAGTGAGTGAAGATCCATCCAGATGCTCTTCTCCC
Source organism: Falco naumanni (assembly GCF_017639655.2). Taxonomy (NCBI): domain Eukaryota; kingdom Metazoa; phylum Chordata; class Aves; order Falconiformes; family Falconidae; genus Falco; species Falco naumanni. The sequence goes on along the minus strand of NC_054054.1, from coordinate 90,508,754 downwards.
AGCATGGCGTGCGAGAGTGCTGCAGCACAGCTGGTAGCAACAGGAGAGCTCTGAAAAAGCCACGTGAGTGTTAAATTAAGCAACATCTGGAGATCCAGGTTTCCTGGACTTCAGAGCTGCTCTGCACAATGCCCAAGCCTCCTCCAGACTGGCCCATCCCTGTGCCACGCGTGCAAGCAGCCAGCCTTCTCCAGAGGAGGGGCAGGCTCTGAGGTCCCCGGGGAGGCTGCGATGGAGCAGGACAGGCCAGCGCTCAGTGCCGTGCCTGCTGGAGACCCTCTCCCGGGGCGCAGCAGGATAGCAGGCTGTCCAGGCAGCTTCTGACAGTCCCCAGAAAGTAAATCCTGGGAGTGGGGTCCCCGCTGCTAGCTGATTGTATCGGTGTGTATTAGATCTCACCAATTGTGTCTTACATGATTTGTTCCTCAGAATGAAGTGTTTTACAAGTGCCGTGTTTAATCACCTTGCAGAAGGCGATGAAAAACTATCGCTGTCTGTGGGGCTGGGAAATAGCTAAAAGGGATCTAGAGAAGAGACCACATCCTCACCCTGTCACATTAGCTGGGCTGGAAAGCCCAGAAGAGCTGGGGTTTGTGCTTGCAGACAGCCAGGGGTTGGACAGGAGAACTCAAAAGGTCAAAACGCACACCAGGCGTGGAGGTGTCCAAGTGGGGCAGAGCCCCAGTGCCTGCCCAGGCGTTAGAGCGGAGCCCCAGCTCGCTGTGCTTGCCCTCCCGGGGAGCAGGTGCTGCGGATGCTGCACATCCAGGGCCTCTGCCGGCCACCTCTGCAAGGGCTCCTGAAACACAGCTCTTCCCTTGGGCCCTGGTGCTCCCCTTACTTCCATTGCCAGGTTTTGGGGTGTCTCCACTAAAAACAGAAGTATCTTCCCAGCTGAGGGGGGGGGGGGGGGAGCTGTTTCTGGCAATGAGCTGAATCCAAGCAAACTCGTGTCAGAAGCAGTGCTGACGGCACGCGAGCCGAGAGCTGCTCCTGGCCTCTCCGCAGGAGAAGGGAGCGCTGCCAGGCTCTGCACGGGACCTGGCTCTTCCTGGAGGCAGAGGTACCTCTGTTGTTCTTAAGGACTTCTGGTAAGGCACGCTTCTTCCCGGCACCTGGAGATCAATCAGTGGCTTGTTGGACAGTGAAGGGCACAGAGGGCAACGGGTGCTCCTCACCCTGTTCTGGGTGTTTGCACAGTGAGGGTGGATGCCGGGCTGGGGAGCTGCCACTCTCGCTGTCATTTTTTTTTATTCACAGTAGGCAAAAGATGAAAAAAATCAGAGTAATGGCCAAGGAGACAGCATCCACTTGACTTCTCTTGCCCACGGCAGGAGCAATTAATCTAGTTAAGGCATTGCAGCGGGGCGAGACCACAAGGTTACACAGCCCGAAGCCTGTGCGCTCCGGGAGCTGTGGATGGTGCTGGACCAGCAGCCACAAGGTGTGCTCCCCTTCCCTCTCCCTGCCTTGCCTTTGGTCTGCTGCCGGGGGGGAGCACGAATATTGTTCCCCACTGGGAGCTGGTTGAACCCCAGCAGGAGCCCCAACATTACTAATGAGGCGCTTGCAGCTGGCTGGCTGACACGGCGGTGGGTGCTCGGTGCTGCCTGGGACCTGCACGGATGAGCAGAGCCTCCCGGAGATGGAGCGGCTTCTCTCCGCTGCGGGCCTGTCATCGGCTCCCTCTTACTAATAGGTTCCCTCCTCTGAGTACTGCTTAAGCCTCCTCTGTGGTGTAACAAACCCCTGAGGTCTGATCCTGCCGGTGTAAAGGGAGAGCAGAGCGGGCTGTCGGAGCTCTCTGGGAGGTCGGAGCAGGGTGGTGGCCCTCAGGGGCCTGCGGGACATGCGTGTCACCAAGGGCATGGCTGTCAGCTGCGTGGAGAGGCTCGGAGCCCTGTGCCGTGGCTGGCAGGTCAGAGAGCCACCCTGCACCGTGCCAGCGTGCCCCTCGTTGGGCTCTGCTGGTTGATGCCAAAGGTAACGAGCACCTTGGAAGGACATTTTTTGCTGGTGGCTGGTGATGCCCCTTTACTAAAGGCTGCTGGATGGGGAAGGGAGTGGGGTCTTGGCATCCCCACCTGGGAGCGTGGTCTTGTCCTCCGGACACGTGTTGCTGGCGGGTGTCTGAGCAGTGACATCCCGGGGAAGATGCTGTCTGCAGCCCTGGGCTTGAGAAGCCACAAAGGGTGGGCGATGCAGTGCAGACGGCATTGAGGGGATGGGCGTCTCCCTCTCCCCCGTTATTTATTATGCCATAAAATCCAAGGTAACATACATCAGTAAATGCTGCGAAGGGTTTCGTGCGCGTCAGCCGCGCGTATGTGATGGAGCAGATGCTCTTTCAAGACAAGGGGCTCTGAGCGGAGGCTGCTGTGATTGATGGGGCAGCTTTCAGCTGTCTGCGCCTTCACTTGGCTGTAACACAGAACTGCTCCCCCAGAACGCCCCGTCACCGCGGGCTGGGAGGGCAGGGTCCCTCTCAGCAGCGGGGTCCCCTCTGGCTGGGTACCTGCTGCGAGGGTCGGCTGCCGGGGGGGTGGGGAGCATGGGGAGGCTGCTCGGAGGAGCTGAGGCTCCCGCTGGCCGATTTTCCCAGGGAACAGGATGCGTGCCATCGTGCTTTCTGTGTACCTGTACCTCTGACAGCTCCCGAGCTCTTCAGATGGTCTCAGCCATGTGTGACAGCAGAACTGTCACCAGTGCTGACAGAAGATGTTCCTACATGGAGATGTCCCCACACCGAGGTGTTCCTGCGCGTCCTGTGAAACGTGCAACCAGGTGGGAGAGGGTGACGGTGAACATCACCACAGAGGGACGAGCCAGCGTGCACACACCCCCGGGACACGAGGGACGAGTCCTACATGCCTGTGGCCCGCTCATGGGTGGAAGCTTTGGCAGGTGGTGACAACTTAGACATCAAACTTGGGTGAACCGGGAGACATAAATCCTGGTATTTGGGATTAGTGTGGGCAATTCGTTTTAAAGACGGACAAATCCCTTTCCTTGTAGGTACCTGCTTGTCACGGGAGACATTCCTCATCTCCAGGAGAGCTGCTCCAGTTGAACAGATCCAGCCCTCTCTGGAGAGATGCTCTGGAGTTGCTAATCATTGGGTTTGGGGATTTTTTTTTCCTAACACTTGTGGGTGATTGCTTCCTCCTCCTCCTCCCTTTTGTCTTTTTGCAACATCATGGGGTTGGGAAGGACCATCTGCTGATTTGATTAATGGCCCTTTTCTGAAAAAGCAACAGAGACAAATGTCCTCCTGAATGTGGCAAAGAGAAATGGAGAAACAGGCTGGCTAATTTTCAGCCATTATTTTGAAACCCAAACTCCTTCCCAGTATCAATTTAGCTATTATTTCAAAAACTAATTAATCTTCACTCAGGCAGTTCTGAGAGACCTGTGTTTAGATAATTAACAGCCCATGGATTATGAAAAGTCTTGCTTTTAGGTCCTACTACAGTGCTTGCCTTCAAGAACACTCCTCCTATCATCCTGCTTACCAACTCCTTTCATCAATCCTTCTTTTTTTGACAATTAAGAGCAAATAATTAGCCGTGATGGATTTTGCTTGCTTTCCTGCAGCTCAGCTCTGGTTTTTTTGGTCCTTAAATGTTATTCAGCCAAGCAATTTTTGTGGTGGTTTTGCAGCTAATTACACCCAAGCAGGGCAAGGGTAACTGCTGTTACGAAGAGGATCTGGAGGGAGAGGTTGTGTATGGCTGACAGAGAAACTGAGCAATGAGGTGTGAGAAAGGAGATCCTGGAAGGACAGGGGATGGGATTATTTTTTTTTTTCTTCCCTCTCTCCAGTTTTGCACGATGCAATGTGAACTTGCCCTGTGTATTGCCATGCTGGGGCTGGGCTGACCTCCTTTCCTTGGGACTCCGCTGGCCTCTCGCTTGCCACTGCAGCTTTGATACTCTTGCTGCGCTGGATGGTGAGGCATCTCCGAGCTGTGGGGGCTGTGGGAGAGCTCTGCACAGTGAAGCAAAGGCGATGGGGTAGTATCAACCCAGGGGCAGCAGTGGGGCAGGTCTGCATCCCGTGCAGACCCCGAGCAGTGCCTGTCCGTACCCTGCATAATCCCTGGCCACCGAGAAGCAAATGCAGGCTGGCAGTGCCGGCGGAGCCACGCTGTGCTGGAGACGGCGCTGTGCCCGAGTGCTGCCGTTCATTAAGCAGCCCGGAGTTTGTTTGCTCTTCTGCTGAGGGCGAAGGAGCCGGAGCGGTGCGGAGCTTGGCCTTTCAACCCTTTGTCTCAAAGAGATGATTCTGAGGTTTTCTTTTTTTAATCTTAACTTGGGGCCAAACTCTGTTTGGTTCAAGGCAGCTTTACCTGGCTGAGGGCTAGGAGAGTACTGGGGACGTCACGTGGCTTGTAGGGACACTGGGGACCTTGGGGCACGGCGTTGGGGGGAAGGCCGGGAGCAAAGCTGCTCTGGCTGCTGCCATTCTCATTAGATCTGGCTGAGTCTGCAGCACAGGAATTGCTCCGGACAAGAGCCGCTGCAGAAGCAGCACTTGATCGCTTTGGAGGAAACGATGAAGTTTTCTCTCTGCTTGAGTGACCCAGGGGGGAAAAAGATGCACAGAGAGGTGATGCTGGCAGTTCCCTGTGATGTTAAATGGGAATCTGAGAGGTGGCTCCAACAGGTGCCGGTGAGGGCAGTGCGAGGGGGGGATGGACGTTGGGATAAGCCCCTGCAGCCCTTCCCATCTGGGGCACGAGCTGAGCTGCACTGCAAACGTGCTGGGAGCACCGGAGGACATGCTCAAACTCAGCTTGATGGAGAGCAGCTCTCAGTTTTCCATCAATCCTACACTGGGGTTTCAGCTCCGTAAGCGTTGGTGATTTCTTAAATATAGGCTTGACTTGCAAGCTTAATGTTCGTGGGTATTTAAAGAGCCACCATTTCTCTCTCCTAACAGGACTTTGAGCTGTGTTTCCTGGGATCGTGAGCAACTGATGGATCATCCCTGGTGCCCCTGTGAAACCTGACACTGTCCCCACGCCGGCACTGGGAGATTTCCAACCAAACCTCCTCATCTTGGGGTCAGTTCAGTGAAGGAAGCCAAGAGGATTTTAGGTCCTCCCATCCTGTGGTGCCTACGGGCTCGATGTGATTCGGGATCTCCGGAGCTGATGGATGTCTGGGAGAGTTCTCCAAGTCCTGATAGGCAGAAGAGTTCATGCATCATTAGCACCATTGCTGTGACCAAACCCTGGCTTGGACAGGCGTGAGTGTAAGTTTTGCCTTCTGAAGCGGGGTTTGTACGCCTCGTGCTTTGCTGTGCAGCCTGGCAGGGTTTGCCCGGCCCTGTGCCCCTCAGCCCTGTGCATCCAGCCGGTTGCAGTGCAGGGGGAGGCAGGAGATCCCCACCCAGAGCAAAGCCCCAGACACCCTCTCCATGCCCAGGAGGTGGTCCTCGGGGCTGCTGTAGGTTGTATCAATATTCCCTCAATACTGGAGGGGAGGAAGAGAGGAGATGCTTCTGGTTATGAGGACAAGGGTGTAAGAGCACCTTCCCTGGCTGGGACAGCAAAGGGCCAAAACCCTCCCCAAGCCCCTTGAGCCCCTCTCATCTCTGGACTGGAATGGTGTAAAGAGGTTTGTCAGGTTACTCTGGCTTTAAATAGTTAGGCTTGGATTCAGGCTCAAGCAGAAAGAAATAATTCCTGATGAGCTGCTTACTTTTTCAAACAGATGACGTTTGTGTCTGATAAATCTCTGCCGGCAAAACTCCTTGGTCTAGCAGTTTGACTCCTAATTAAATATTTACCAAGACAGCACCTCGCCCTGCCTCAAGAAATATCGTCCTTTCACCTCCTCATGGCTTTCGCCTCTTTAGCAGTGTGCAGTTTAAGGAGAGCCATTTAAGACTTGGCTCCAATAAAATGGAGAAAAGCAATTTTCTCTCCACCTTTCCAATCGCTCTCCATTTTTCCCCCCTCTGTGAATGAAGTTTGCTGGAGGCTCTGGAGCTCCAGCTTCTTGGAAAGCAAAGGGCTTTTGCAGGAGGACTGGCAATCTCTCCATCAGGTAGGATGCTACCTCCTCTCACCAGCAAAGAGAACAGCTACCTGGGGAGGGAGTGAGAGCAGCGCGGCTGATGGAGATGTCACCCCATGCATCTGCAGGGGCTGGGGGCTGCTGTGTGGGGACACCGGTCACCCAGGGCTGGCTGTTTGGGATGGGTGCATCATTCGGAGAGGCTGAGCTTTTGGGGAAAGGGGTTTGGTTTACCCCAATTTTAACTGTTTGCTACACTATATTCTTTTGGGTGGACCAAGCGTCTTCCCCTCTCTTGGGGCGGAGGAAGGATGATCTCTGGTTCAAACCAGTCTGAATCGAAGCAGAACAACTATGAAGCTGCTGCGAGGGCCCCTGTGTGAGCTGGAGCCTGTGCCTGGTGCAGCACGGCCGGAGGGCTGCCAGGGGGATGGCCCCTGGGTTGCCCACCACCCCTGTGCTGCAGCTGCCCCTTGGGGTGGAGCGTCTGGACCACCCCATCACCATGGGGACCTGCCTGCATCTGCTGATTACTGCAGCTCTTGGGTCCCCTCTAGCAGCCATTCGACATCCCCCCTCACATCTTCCATCTGCCCAGCAAGCACAAAGCTGGCAGGACTGTGCTCCTGCATAATCCCGCTCCAGAGCCCGTGGCCTGGGTGACACCACCTGCAAACTGAGGGGTTTCCCCCATCCTCCTGCCCCTCGGGCTTCCTTCACGTAGATAAAGATGAAAATCGGTGGTTTCAGAGCCCCTGCAGCCGCCTGCCCCCCGTGCACGTGTGTGCCCTTGCATTTGTTTGCAGCAGGGGCTGCGACGAGGCGATGCATCTCCCTCGCCCTGCTTCCCGCGCTGGCCTGGCTTTATCTCCTTCCAATTAAATAAGTGCAGACAGTGGGCTTAATAAGGCCCTGCCTATGAAAGATTACTAACGATCTCATTTCCAGCACGTTGTGAATTATGAGGCAGCCTGCAAAACAAAGCCAAGCGGGGACAGGCTTGGCAGCTAATTACTGTCCCCCATGTCCCCCCCACTGCCACCGTTGTTAGCTGGGCCCCTAATTGCTCCCTGTGCTGGATTGCATTTTGCTGCTGGTTGTGGTTCATTCACAGCTCTCGCCTGGCACTCGGCTGTTGCTGCTTCTCTCTATCCCCTCCCCCCCCACACCTTTTTCAAGTTTATTAATGAAAACCTTATCTTTCTGTGCAGATAATGCCAGAAATAATTAGTACTCAGTGAGGTCTGTCAGGCTCCTCTCCTCTCCCACACCCCTGCCCTGATGTCCTTCCTATTTGCAGTTTCCCAGGTGCTTGGTTAGCGCTGGGGATGGTTTTTTGGGGGGTATTAGGGCTTTCTCACCCTGTGCACCCTTCCTGGCTGCTCCAGGCTCAGGGCTGTGCTGGGAAGTCTCCTCTGGAGGGGATGCTGGGGAGAAGGGGGACAGCTGCATCTGCGACCTCTGCTTAAAATCATCCAAGTTTTCCTTGCTCAGGGCAAACCTGGTGCACACGGGGACCTGCAGCCAGGTGTGTTGGGTGGGTTTGGTCTCCAGGGTCCTGGCTGGGGTGCAGGTCATCCCTGGTCCCATCCCTGCTGGAAAGCCAGGGGCAGCCCTACATTGGCATCAGGGGGCTGTCCCAGCTCTTCTCGAGCTCCTTTTTTTACAATTACGTTTATATTCGTTGTTTCTTGGCTTAAATCTTTCAGCCTGATAAAGGATGACAGTGCTTCTCGAGTGCCTGGGATAGCATAAATAATTCCAGTGCTGAGAGAGAGATTTACAGTGATATAAATGTCAGGAGTGAGCCCAGTTTGTATTAATGGCCTTATTAGTTATGTTGCTGTAAAATACTGATACTCCAGTTGTTAAGCAGCCATGGTTTTGCTCTGCAGCATTAATTCAATAAATTGGGGCTTTTTGATATAAATCTTAAAGTCTGCTGAACCCCATTAGAAAATTCTTCATGATATGTCAGAGATCTTCAAATGGCTTTGACTGAGAGAGACCTGGGAATAAAAAAAGCTGTTTGGCGTGTAAGTATGGAGCAAAGACGGCAGGTGCTGCCCCTCCATGCCCAGGCTGCAGCTGCAGCATCCTCCTGTGGGATGGAGATGCTGCGGGACTAGGTGGGTGTTGCATGAGCACCCTGGCCACAGCAGCTCTGGTCCTGCTTAGAGCCACCCTGGCCCTTGGAGGTCTCCTGGCCATGCAGGGACTTGGGGTAAGCTTGAGTTTTTCAGCCAGCGGCTATGGAAACCACATCTTAAGCTGCATCCCAGAGGTCCTGTCTGGGCATCTCCCATGAGCCAGAAGTTGACTTGGCTCTATCCCCAAGCTCGGGCTCACCAAGGCATTGAGAGAAGGTCCCTGGAGGAGAGGGAAAGGGGGAGAAGACTGGTGCTTGGCTAGGGCCGGGAGGGTGAAACTGTCTAGAGGGAGAAGATGCCCATAGTGCTGCTCTGATCCCTCTCTGCCCTCCCCTGCAGTGCCCCTGTCACCCCCTCTGCTTTGCTGCTGTAGCCTCCTTCAGTTCATGAACCTGGAGGCGAGCTGACAGCCAGGATCATTGTCTGACCCGTGGCTTGGGGTGTCCATCCTTACCCCTCTCTCACAGAGTTGCTATCCTCCTCCCAGCCCTGTGCTGCTGCAAGAGGTGCCAGCGCTGTCCCCATCACATCTGTCCCTTCACCTTGCCCCGGAGACGCTGCTCCTGCCACGCGGCTCTTTTGCAACTCTGCAAACTTTCCACCAGCAATCTGCCAAGTGCACAGGGAGGGAGGGAGGAAGGAGGTGGGGAAAGTACCACAATAATTGAAAATAAATGATGCATTATATGAAATAAATGTTCTGGTGCAGCCAGCTTGCTGCAGCTGATTATTTATATTTTTTTTCTTCCTAGCATTTGGAGATGCCTGATAAAAGGGGGATTGGAAGTGAAGGAATGGCACCGCCAGACTGGTGGGGCTGTTCTTTCACCCATGGCTTGGGGAGCACCCCGCATCCTGCAGCGATGGCCGGTGGAGCAGGACATCAGTGCCAGATGGGAGTCCAGTACAAGAGAGGCCGCTCTTTTGGGCTGTGCTGGAGCTCCGTGGGCTCAGTGCCCAGCTGTGACATGTAAGGATGGGACAGGGAAGTCATAGGGAGCCTCCAGAGGTGCTTCTCTGCTTGCCACTCTTCACATCTGAGGATGTCCCAGGTCTGACATGATGTCCCTATAGCTAATGGCTCCACACACCTGCCTGCCTCCTGAGCCTCCTACCCCAGGAACTGCCAGACAGTCAGCTCTGCACCACCCATAACGTGTCTTCTGCAGGGTCAGCCATGCATTGCCTTGGTGGGCACTTGGCTTGGCCAACGGCGACCGGAGCTCTGCTGCTCCCTGCCTGGGCACGCGCCTGTTAGTGCACACAAAGCAAATGGACCCTCTGCCCGAGGTGGGGGTTCTTTGCAATGTTCTTCTGGTGAGGATTAACTCCTGACACTGCTATTTGTTATGGGAAGAGGTTATGTTTTCCCGGGAGATGTCGGATTTAACCAGCAATGTGAAGCTTTCTCCTGCCTTGGATCCCCCACGTCACTGACTGACCATGTCACGGTTCTTATGCCTTGATAAGACTTACCCTGGATTATTGTTTAGCCCCTAATTAATCTTGAGAGTGATGTAAAGGCTTTGAACTGGTTGTTTGAAGATTGAGTGGATGATTTCTGCTCTTGTCAAAGAAAAAGGGATTTGGAGGCAAGAGCCTAGCTCTGAATGATGTTAAGTTGCTCTCGCCGGGCAGGTGGGACTGGCTTCTGACTCCCTCCCTGCCAGCGCCTGTGGGGCTCCTGCAAGGCAAATCCCCTCAGAAATGGGATGCAAAACGGTGCTCGGGAGGGATGCGAGCCAGGATGATGCCTGGCTGGGGACTGGATACGCCCTGTACAAACAGTCAGATGCCAGCGGGAATCCCCCCACAGGATCTGTGAGGTTTGGGGTTAACAGCCCGGCCCTTTTCTTCTCCCACAAGCGATTTCCCCTCATGTATCTTGTTTGCTTGCAGACTCCTTGCAGCAGCCAGCAGCTCGGATGTCTCATTAATCACCACTGACAATGGCCACACAGCATCTGGTGAAGCCAGGACCTCGTTCCCCAGCCAGGAAGGTGTTGGGATGAGCCGTATTGCTCCCTGAAAACTCCAGCTGAAAACGGGGGAAAAGGCCGTGTCCCCCATGGGGTTGAAGCTCATGGAAGATGCTCTTTCTCCATGCCAGCCTCTTGTTCCTGCCTGCAGGCAGGCAGTGAGTTACGGTTAGCCCTTGTGAGCCTGCATCTTTTTAAAATGCATCTTTTCCTTCTCCCTGCTCGCTGGGATCAAGGGCAGCTCTGTGGGGGGCTGGTGGGTTTGTCTGCCGCTGCATTGATTTGGCAAAGGCTGGGGATGAAAGCACCGCAGCCTCCAGCTGAGGCTGTGGAGGGTTTTAGGCTTGAGTTTTCCCGAATTCTGCCCATCGCAAAAGTAAACAAACACCACTGGCCAGGGGCAGCTTGGAGCTGGAGAGGGTTGGCACAGGGGCTGAGCATCGATCGCGGGCTGCTAGCCAAGACCTGACCAAAACCCCACCGGTGTCAGGAGGCAACTCCAACCCTCCCAGCTTCCGAATGTTGGGCCGGGCAGAAAAAACAGCCTACTTAGAAAGCAGTCGTTTGACGTTGTGCTGTCAGACTTCAAATGGCCATCACTGCGGCTAATGACCCCGAGCAGAAATCCTGGTGGACCTCAGCCTGTTTCAGGTCTCGATCTGACCTGTTTTTGTGATGCCCTGAAAACGGCATCATCCATCACAGCCTGTGGGGGTGCAGGAAGGGGAGGGCAGGTTAAACTCCTCTCCCTTACCCTCTGCCGCTCCCTGCCACCACTTTATCTCTCCAGAAGCTGCATTTGAGTACAGCTCACTTTGTTAGTCATGTCTTTTACACAGAGGCTTTTAAAAGTGCCTGGGAACAGCGGCTTGTGTCAGGGACATGCTTTTCAGTCCAGCAACTGTAATATTTAAGTGCTGGTTAAATAGCCACCTCATCTAAAAGTAACAGGCAAAGAGCTGAAAGCTTGCCGGAGCCGCAGCCTTCTACCTGCCTATTTGAACAGGTCCTACAGAGATGATTTAGGAGACCTGGGTTTCTTCCCCATCAGCTGCCTGGGTCACATCAGGGATGGGATGGCATTTTCCTTGCACCCTCGTGGAGCTCTGCTGCCCCAGGGACTCTGTGCACCCCACGGATGATCCAGCTGGCTGATGGGGGCAGTTCGGGGTTGGGTGGCTGTGGCCCACGGGGGTCTTATCAACTGGGTGATGTGTCTTGATGAGCCCAGGTGCCTCGATGTTCCTTCCCAGTGGAGGAGCAGTCTGTAATGCTGCGGTGGCCCTTCCCTGGCCACGTGGGTCCCATGCCTGCAGTCCCCAGGGGAGCAGCCCCCTCCGCGGTGCTGGAGCCACAGGGCTGTGTCCTGAGCTGGAGAAAGCTGGCAGAGGGGCTGTCAGCCTGGGGAGACCCTGGCTGGGGATGCTGAGGGTATCCTGAGGTGCCACCACGCAGCCCATCCTGTCATGGTACGTGGTGGCGCTAAGGAAATGGAGATGCTGGGACCCTTCGTATGGGTCTTATTTGCTTTTAATCTGATAGTTAAATTGTTTTCTTCCCAAATGTAGTAAATGAGAGGTTTAATCAAACCCAGCCAGCCAGCACTGATGGAATCTTGGCAGTAGAGGAAAACACTGCATTTCTGTTTGTGTCCCACCGTGCTCCCTTGGAGACATCCTGGCTCTTGCAGCAGCTCCTCACTCGACGGCACCGGAGGGCACGGGCTTTGCCCAGCTGTTAATCCAAGTACTGTGCCCTATGTGGGGCCATCACAGCGGGACCACTGCTAGCCCACCTGCTCCCACCCCCTCTCCTTGGCCAGGCTTCACGGTGGCAATGGTGGGACTGTCCTGCTACACCTCTCCTCAACCGCTTTCTTTCCAGGAAGAGGGTCTCGCCTGGTACCCCCATCCCAGGAGTTGGTGTTGGGTTCAAGCCCTCCACCCCAGGTTTCCTATCATGCGTGACAGCGCCAGGATCTGCTCTTAGAGCATCTCCATGTCTGAACTTCTCTGCCCAAATCTTAGACATGTTGTGGCCCTTGGTGGGGGAAAAGATGAGCATCTTCCCAGGCCGGAAACAGCCTTGGCAAGGGTGTGAGTAGGGATAGAGCCAGCGGGCTTCGCTGGCTTTAAAATAGGGAGCAAAGCACCCCCAAACGTCCAGCTGGTCAATGCTTCTGGGAACGAGGGGAGATTCTGCGTTCCCTTATGCATCAGAGCCCTCAAAACCCACTGGCTCCCGGCGCGAGGCCAGCTGATCCTGGAGACGCGGCTCCTCTGCCTCCTTTTTCCAGATGGCTTTTCTCAATCAAGGCTTTTCCAGAAATAGCTTGCATACACCGAGCAGCCGGCTCTGCAAATAGCTCACCTCCCGAAACAAGGAGGCAGTGCGGTCGGATCATCGTCCCCTATGTCCCTTCCACGCTCCCGACTGCCTTGGTGCTGACTCCAGCACGCAGAAACCCTCTGCTTCTGCCGGGACGCCTCTGCCGGCTGGGAAATGGGGATGTGCTGGGGTCCTCTGTGTCTGGGCTGTCCTGTCCTGCATCGGGGGAGCCCCAGCTTTGCTGTGGGAGCTGACCGGCAGCTTGCTTGGCCATGTGCATCCCACATCTCTGCAGGGAAGGGTGGCTGGTGGCTTCCAGGGGCAGGGAGGTGGCCCAGGGGACACAGCACGTGGTCCGAATGTCATGGTGGCGGGGCACCACCGCTCCCAGCTGCAGTGCTGCCTCATGTCCCTTCTTATATGTTTATTATGCCAACTTGAAGGGGGGGGAATGCAATTTTTTTTCTGTAGGTTTAGCTGATTTATTAATGGTCTGTAATGCCAGTAATAGCTCATCTATAAATCTGTTCTTAAGAATTTATAGGGCAAATATTCCCATGCCATATTAAAGACACAACTCATAAATGCCTGTGAGCACCAGCCCAGTGGCTCTGGCAGCAGAAAACAGTTATCTGAGGGGAGGGAAAGGCGGCGAGCTCACCCCAGCGGCTTCCACCTGGGGCCTTGAAAATATTTGGAAAGCAAATTATTTCAGGGACTGTTCCCTCCAGCCAGGAGGTGCTTGTGGCCTCCTGCTCCATGCTGTGCTGGAACCGAGCCCGCAGTGGGTGTCAGCACCATCCCGATGCCAAGGCACTGCTCCCATCCCTGCAGGCTCCCGGGCCCCTCCACCCCCAGCGCTCTCCCCAGGGACCCCCGCCATCTGCCATCACCTCATCCCCAGCCCAGGGTGACAGTATTTACCGCTGAAGTGCGCTGAGTGTAATTGCTAATCAGATACAGGCAATCAATTCATCCCCCCGCCGCTGCCGCCTCCGGGAGGGGCTGCCTTTCCCTGCTGAAGGTGACTCCTGCAGGAATTCAGATTTAAAAATAAAGGCGATAAACATCAGAAGTTCATTAAATTAGCATCAGGCTCATTTGCACTTGGTGGGGGGTGGTGGTGGTGGTGGTGGTGGTGGCAGGGAGCAGGACCAGGCAGAGGACATCTCTACCTGCCTCCCCTCAGTCCAGGCATGTCTGCAGGAGATGCCTCCAGTGGGACAAGGGTCCAAACGCTCCTGGGAGCTCTCCCTGATTTACTCCTCCTGTCCCGGGGTTGCTGCAGTCATGAGTCAACAGTGCAGTATATTTAAATGCAAAACACCATTATCCTTCATTAAAAGCTCTGTCATCACCCAGACTGCACAGGAAAGAGTTATTATGCCATTATGCTCCCGGTGACACACGGCTTCCCCAGCCCTCCAGCAGCCACAGCGATGCATGTCAGCCGTGCCAGGTGCCCGTGGTGGGTCGGTGGTGTGTGGCCAGGGGCTGTGCCCTGTGAGGTGGCTGGCATCCGATTTTCCCTCGATGGTGGCCTCAGAGCAGGGAGGTGAGGCGCAGGAGAACTGGGCCTGGGGGGTACGAGGGTACCACGGTGTGGGAGGGATGCTGCTGGCACGGCAGGGGCGGGCACCATGTGTGCTGGGGATGGGCTGAGCCCCCCGAGCAGGGAAGCACCATGGGGGCTTTGTGGACCCGTAATTTGTTGTTCCCAAAGATGGACAAGCCCAGTGGAGCCCCGGTGCTGTTTCTGGGAGGAGTTTCCCCTCCTTGGGACAGGGCACAGGCAGGAGAGCGATGCCTGGGCTGGTGCCACAGTCCCCCAGCTGTCCTGTGTCCCCCAGCAGCCACAGCACCCACCAGGGACACAAGAGTGGCTGCAAAGAAATCACCCCACAGCACCACTCCCTGCTTTGCAGCCCCGTTCTGGGGGGTTCACGTTTGCTCTCCGTGAGACCACCAGCATGCAGGACCCATGCAGGAGCTCCTGTGCTCCTCATAAAATCCAGGCAAGAGCAGAGCTGGCGTTTCATGTAACTTCAGGTGATTCCCTGTCACCAAGATTTGGAGACACTATTTCCCTCTGGCTGGAGGAAAGCGAGTGAGGCAGAACAGCTTTTGTAGTGGCAGGGGTGTTGATTCACGGCTCGTAATTTAATTAAGAAAGAGACGAGATCAAAAGGGGACTGTATTAAAAAATAAATCAGGTAGAGGGAGTGGAGTTCCTTCCTTTAATTACGGTGTGGATTTGTAACAGCGAGAGACTCCATCAATCACAAAGAAAAGAAAAGGTGTCAAGTGGAGAGAAACCTTCCCTGGGTTAATTACTGCTAAGGAAGGAGGAGATTATTGAGCAGGGTGTCAGAAAGCCGATATCGATACCTCCCAGTGGCCGTTCCAGCAGGGCTGGGCAGCACAAACCCCCTTGGACACTGAACACAGTGATGCTGGAGGTGCCGCAGCTGAGGAGATGGTCGTGGTGCCAGGCAGGCCAGGCAGCAGGGGGGCTGGCGGGCGGGGGGCTGTGGGGGCAAACACCCCCGGGCAGGGGCAGACAGCACACAGCCAGGTCCAAGCCCCGCAGTCCGGTTTTCGTGGGCCGCAGGCTGTGCCATTGGCAGCACCGGTGAAGACCGGGGCTGGGATGGCTGCAGCCCGATTTGTGGAATAATTAATTCTCTTTTGATCATCTGCTGCGTAAATCATCAGTGGCCAGGAGTTAATCATGCATATGAAATGAATCCTTCTCCTGCCTTAATGAGCGCTGAATTGTGACCAGCATCTGTTTACTCCTGACACTTTCATCTTCTTGGCAGTCTGAACAATTAATTGTTTCCAATAATCTCCTTTTTATTCTATTAAAAAAAAAAATAGCTGAGAGCAAGCAGCCTTCCACTCCGCACTCCTGCTCCCAGAGTTGTCTCTCTAATCTCTGTTTTTTCAGTCTTAGGGAAAGATTTGTTTTTCGGGAGCGACATGAGGGCTCTGCCAGCGATCGGTGTGCCCAGGGAGGAGTGAGCTCTCCGTTCTCCCAACGAGGATGATGCTAGTGGCAGGACTGCCTTCCTCGCCAGCCAACTTAGAGGCTGGGCTTTTCATAGCTAATAGCAAATAACAAGCCTGTTTGAACACGGGAGTGTTTCCACCTGCCATTTACCTGGAGCAAACCGCAATTAATCCACCAGTTGCACCACCAACGCAATGTAATTGGATTAATTGGAGAGGTCTGTCCCTGGCTGCAGCCTCCTCCAGCGGTGGGATCCGTGCCCTCGGGTACCGGACCAGCATCGCCAGGAGATGCTGGACCAGGATCCAGCCATGGGCACTGGAGCTTGTTGATGGTTGATGGAAATGACCTGCCCACTAATTGGAGTTTATGAGGCATGGCCTGGTTAAGGGGTGCTTGTTAAAAGGCAGCAGGAGCAGAGGGGGCTGCAGGTGAGCTCTGCTGCCAGCCAAGGGGTTTGGGGGGGCTGGGGTGTTGCAGGGGTCAGTGAGCTTGGGGGGAACCTAGAGGCAAGAGGCCAGGTGGGTGTTTTGGCAGGCGGGGGATGAGGTTGCCTGCCCCATTACCTTGGCTGTTTAGCAGGCAGCAGATGCTGCCCGCCAGCCCTCGGTCACCTTTGCCCTGCGTTTTGGGGGCACACAAGGAGGGCTGCATGTCCTGGGGCAGGTAGGGGCAGCATGAAACCCTGTGGAAGCGCCTGAGTGGGACAAGTGGGGCCACACCAGACCCTCCTGTGCTGCCCTGCTGCCTCTGCAGCCTCTGCTGAGCATTGGGAAGGCAAAATTCCCATGTTCCTGCTTCCCATTCTGCTCAGGGTTCCTGCTCAGACCCATTCTCCAGTCCTGACACCCAGGTGCCAGCACGGTGGCTCATCTGGACAGACAGGCAGGCAGACGGACAGACAGACATCCTCTCCAGACCCCACAGGAGCCCAGTGAGCTGATGGAGCCTGTCCCCCCGCCACCTGGGTTTGTGCTCGGGGGCTGGATCCTGTGCTGCTGCCCGGGGTCTGTGCCATCAGTCTGGCTGCCCTTGGAAAATGCCCATTAAATATATGTATATGTGTGTGTAGGTATTAGAAAAAGCTTTTGGGGACTCTGCCAAGCCTGCTGGCTGGAGGAAAGGTGGGGGGCAGGTGGAGGGTCTGTGGGGATGGGGTGCCCATAGGTACCAGAATCATATGCACAGGCTGTGGGAGAATGCCAGCCCTGCTCTTCCTGAGCTAAATTGGGTCTAACCTGGCCCGGGTGGAAACCAGAGGCCCCAGGGGATCTATTGCAATTGCCCAAATCAACTAAAAAAACCATAAAAATGCCCTTAGGGAAGCAGGCAGCTCCCTACGCCTGGGGCTGTGGGACACCCTTGCTGCCTTTGGACTCCATCCCTGCTAAAGGGAGCTGGGACCCCCCTGCGCAGCCACCAGCCCCACTCAGAGTGCTATGGAGGTGAGGCCAGCAGGCACGACACAGCCTTTAGTTTATTCCTTCCTTTATCCAAGAGGAAGAACAAAATCCCACCAGCTCCTACATTATTCAGAAAAATGAGGGGTTTTTTTCTGAGATGAATTGGCTTCCCCAGCAGGCATCTGGGGTGAGCAGGAGCTTCAGTGATGTGCAGGGTGCAGCATGCAATGACAACGCCAGTGTTAGCTGGGTCATGGGGGTCTGAGGAGATGCCCCGGGAAGGACGTCGTGGCTCCTGCAAGGGGGAGTGGGAGTCCCTGGCTGAGTGGGAAAGGTTTGCCACAGCCCTGGCCTCATCTGAGCTCCTGACTGCAGCCAGCAGGGAAGAGGACCTCTCCGAGAGCTGGGCACCTGCAGGTGCCCCCAACTGCTCTGGAGCCCGTGGGAGGCATGGGGCCCTCACGTCGCCCCAGCCAGCAAATCTCCCTGTCCTCGGGGGCCTGCCATGACCTTTTGGTGAGGGCCAGGAGCCAGTGGCTCTTGATCCAGCTTGCAGACCAGCTCCAACTGTGACAGCAAGGTCAGGGAGATTTGGGGCTCCTGGACACGTCCCTTGTCACATCAGTTCCTGCAGCGTACTTGGCTGCAATTTAGCCTGGTTTAATTGGTGCTTAAATTAGCCACAAATGGAACAGTGCTGCAGCTGCGGCTGTGTTCGAAAATATATAAAATTACAGCACAGTAAAACATTTTCACATTTCATTAGTGTGTCTTAATGGGAAGTGTCTGCTCCCCAAACTCCCCATTTGTTCTCCAGAGCAGTAAAAGTTTACACATTAGCAGTTGCGATGCCCATTAACGTGGCAAAATGTTCCACAAGTTTTGCAGGGGCAGCACTGCTCCACAGGGATGGGATGGGAAGGGAAGCTTAATATTTAGGGAACTGGGTGCTCTCCTGAGGCACCTATAAGTGGCTGGTGGGAGGGATTGGAGCAGGGAGCATCCCGCACCCCTGGAAGAGCATCCTGTGCCCCAGGAGAAGCATCCTGCACCCCCAGAGGAGCATGAGAGCCCTTTTCCCAGGATGGTGCTGCCTGTCCCCCCGGCTTTATCAAAGCTCCAGCTTTCTCACAAGCAGGGTAATGCCTCCGATCCAAGTCAGGAAGCTTTTTCATCGAAGCAGCTTTTTAGCAGAAGCCTATTTAACGCTTAGGCTGACGCCCTCAAGTGCTTTATTTTACAGTATTTTTGTTCCTCTCCATTATAAGTAATAGTCTATAAAAGCCAGAACACAGCACTTTGCTCCCTCCTGCTTCACTCCCCTACAGCGTGGGCAGCCCTGCGTGGCGAGGGCTGAGGAGGCAGAACAGGGCTCCTCTGCTCATGGCTGCTGCTGTCCCAGCACAATAAGGCAGCGGGGAAAAAGCAAGAGAAAAAAACCCAGTGAGGGGGGATTGCATGGAGTTAAACTGCTTGTCCCATCAGCGTACCCCAAAGTTTCGTTTTAACTAGATTTAGTTAAATAGCTTTGGGTTTGTGGGCAGCTCTAGTTTGTGGGCAGCATCTTCCCCATCCCTGGTGGGCTTGGGCTGGGGGGCTCGTGGTGTGAAATGAGTTTTGAGGTCTGAGCCCAAACTGAAAGGGTGGGGATTGTACCTTGTCCCTCTCCCACCTCGTCCAGACCTCAGCTCCCCCAGGGAGATGGGCTGTTGTAGCTGGGGTGGCTGAGGAAAGCTGAGGGGGGCTGAGCCCAGTGGGTTCTTAAAGCCTGAGCAGCCCGGGGAAACCAGACCTCCTCCTGCCCCTGGTTTGGCTCATGGGCTCGGTGCAGTGAGGTGCAGCCAGGCACAGGGGGGTGCTGGATGAAGGGGGCAGGAGCTGGCTCTGCTGGGCTGGCCCCAGGGCCTGCAGCAAGCCAGAAATGGGAACATCCAGGTGCCAGCTTGGAGGAGGATGTACATCCTGGTCTGACCCATCCCACCCTCCCCAAGCTAGAGGCAAAAACCTGATGCCTCCCAGCTCTGCAGCCCAAACCTGTGCTGGGCATCCCGAACCACCCCCTCCTGCTAGACCCTGAGCTGGAGGCTAGGAGCCAGCCCAGTTGCCTCCCTTTCATTAGTTAGTAATTACCCCAACAGGCAATGGTGCTATTTGTGTGATTGGAGGCTGCTAATTGCCAGCCAAGGAAGGCACTGAAGAGGAGGGCAGCCCTGTGTTTTGCTCTTCCCATCTCTTGGGTTGCATCCTTGGGGCACTGGGACCCTCTGCCTGCAGTTGGGGGCTGCCCCTGGCCACTGCAGCCCAGCAAGGGGCTTTCCTCCATCTGCTCCCAGGCTGGCAAGCTGGGCCCTGCCTCTCCTGCCCAGACACGTGCGGCTGCAGGCTCTGTCCCCCTCCAGCAGCTGCATTTGACCTTTCGGCAGTGGCACTTGGAGAGCAGCAGCGGCTGCGTGGCTTTGCCGCATGGTCCCCGGGGGCCAGCTCGCCGCCACGGCTGCTGTGGCTCAGAGGGGAAAAATGGTGTTTTCATTTCCATCCCTCCATCCCCCTTCCCACTCCGGAGCTTCTTTAGAGCCAAAGAGAAGAAAAGGCCATGGTCTGGTTTTCCTGCTTCCCCTCTGCTCCTGCCTTTTCATTCCGCTCTTTCCAGCAGCTGCAAATGGCTTTGCCTGCGAACGCTCGCACTTATCTGTCCCCGTGCCTTTTCATCTTGCGCTGCCTAAATATCAGGGGCTGGGCGGCTTCAGTAGGGGAGCAGGAAGGAAAAAGTGCTTTTGTTGGAGCAGGTGCATGGGCGGGCGAGCTGCAAAGCCCTCTCCTGCCGATGGCAAAGCAGGCACAGAAAGCCAGGGTGGGAGATGCTTGATCCTGCTGCTGTGGGTATCCCTGGGGATGGGGATGTAGGGGCTCAGCAGGTCCCTGGTGTCCGTCTGGAAACGATGGAGAGGCATCTTGGGACTGCTATGAGGCAGCCAGGGCCTGGATGGGGGTGTCCTGCATCCTGGGGTTAACACCCTGTGCTGGTCCTGCTCCCATCCTGGTGGTTTTTACATCCCAAGCACACAGGTTTCCCTCCTCCCTCCCCAAGGGAGGAGGCGGGCAGCGGGGCCAGCCAGGAGCAGCAAAAAGAGCCGTAGATCAGTTATTTCCCACCAGAAAGATGATTCACGCCCTCTTGCAATGGTTTGACTCTGCAAAATGCATTTACTGAGTTAAAGATGCTCTGGCGGCAGCGTGGGGCTGCTTGGCCACCTATCACCCTCCAAGGGCTTTCTCCAGCTCGGCAAGTGCTGCACTTTGTCCCACAGCTGTTGCTGCTTCCCTGCCCCACACTGCCTTTCTTGGGAAAAGCAGCTTGGATCCAGCCCCGCTGAGCACCTCCTAGCCCCTCCGCCTGCGCAGCCCCATGGCTGGACCCTCTCAGCACACATCTGCATTTGCCACAGCATCCCAAGCAGAGCCATACATCGCCTTGCAGGTTCACATCTCAGTTATTTTAAGCAAACCCTTCTTCCTTCTCCTCCTCCTCCTCCTCCTCCTCCTCCTCCCTGGCCGAAGCAGGCAGCCGTCTTGCAGCATGTGGTGGAGAACCCCCCCTCCTGCCAGGCAGGGCTGGCTTAGTCAAGGGAATAATTGGTAGGTGCTTCTGAAGTGCCGTGAACAGAGGGCACTCAGAGCCTTTGTTTATTGACTCTTGAGTGATAATGAATACTTCCAAAGATAATTATTGATTTTCTGCATTTGCAGTAAACCTGTTTGGCTGGGGAATGGGTGGAGCGGCACACGCCAGCTCTGCGTGGAGGTGGGAATGGGGCATTTTGGGCAAAACCAGGCTCCGGCTCTTCCCGGAGCAAGCCAAATAAGAAAAAAAAAACCAACAACCAGCCTCAACATTGATAGTAAAATATTTGTGCAGCTCCAGGACAAACCCAGCTTCCTTCTCTCTACTAGGGGGAACAGATTAAATTTTAATCCTAGTTAAACACATTCTCTCCTTTCCCTCCTCTCGGGTACCTATTGAGCACACAAAGCTTCTCCCCGCTGATCACTTCTTCCCTTGGCCCCAAAACTTGTCCTCCTTGACAGCGGCTGAACACCCACAGCAAGTGTTCACCCAGAGCAGGGACCGCTCTCTTTTCTCCATCACCCCCAGAATCAAGCCGGGGGGTGGGAGCGGATGGGGACATCGGACCCTTTAAATGTGGGAGAGGATAAAGCAGGAGAAGGCAGGGCTGGGGGTCCTGAGCATCCCCGCCTACCTCTGAGCCAGGTAGGTCCCTCTCAGGTTTCCCAGGGAGGTTCAGGCCCCAGAAGCGGGGGTTGTGGGTTGAGGGGGTGCTGGGTGTCTAATTGTGTGGTGCGGGCGGTTACAGGGCTGTGGAACGGGGCAAAGCTGGTGGTGCTGGGGGCCCGGCAGCCTTGTTTGCAGCCCCCCTGTGCAGGGTGGGGGAAGCACAGGCTCAGCCCTTTGTGTCATTAAAAAAAACCAACACCAAATCATGGAAGAAGAGCTCTCTAAGAAAGAGGGGCTTTTTTGTTTGGTTGGTTTTTTTTTTTTGTAGGGATTTTGTTGTGGTTTTTTTGGTTGGGTTGGGTTTTTTTTTTGCTTTGCAGGAAATTGTGCAGCTATCCTCCAAGTCCCAGTTTCCCTCTTCCCATCCCAGGACTCACTCTCTTTGCTACGGTTCCTTGCACCCGTTCGGGTGCAAGCGTTGGAACCTGGCAGAGCCCCATGTTATCGCTGGGGCTCTAAATAACCCGGCGTAGCATTTATTGCAGTGCCCACAGGGAGAGGAGCTGCCGGCTGCGTGCTGCTGGCAGACAGCAGGCCCACAGGGTGGGCAGCATCTGCTGGGGCTCTGAGGATGCTGTTTCCAGAGTATGGCCGTGACCACCCCGAGGGCTCGGGGCAGGGAGGGCAGGGGGGCTCCCTCTGCCCCATGGCACCAGCCCCAGGGCTCCTCACAGGGGGCTCAGGTTTGGGCAAGCATTGGCAATGCCACGGGCTAATAGATACGCTAGAAATGTATGGTATCACTTCTGCTTATGATGTAGTGCTTTTTCTGGGTATCTTGTAATGCTTTTTCAGGCTGTTTATTTATGAGACAATTTATTACAGCGCAGTTATTCTATAGCAGGGAAGTCTATTCCTAGGAGCCTCCGTTAACTGAGCCAATTGCTTAATTGGCTCACTGATGTTTCCACAAGGTATGCCAGGAGAGAGGGTTCTTGTTGTAATGATCACATCCTTCCTCCTGCCCACACGCCACCCGTGCTGCTAATTTAATAGTGCAAACATTTATTATTCCTTTTATTTGGTAGTTAATGTTCGGGTGTTCAGAGCTGTTCCACGATTGATGGTGGAAGGGGGTGAAAAGCCCTGGGGTACACTGAGGACCCCGGCTGCAGCTCAGGGTGGTCGAAGTCATCCGGCAGAGCCCAGGGAGATGCAAGGGCTGATGCTTTGCAGGGTGTTTGGTTAATGAGCCACAAGCAGAGGGCTGGGCTGACCATGCCGGCAGGGCTCCTGCCTAACCCTGACCCTGTGTTTGGGTCACTTGCCAACAAAACAGAGCAAGACCAGGGCACGTGCGTACTTGTACCTGATCTCCCTTTGATGAGTTTAATGCGATCGGAAGGGAATCGGGCTCCTAATGAATAGGCTGTTATGGGAAAGGCTGGAAGGGCCAGAGGAAATCCAAGCTGGGATTTGCTTGGGTGGTGAGCGCCTGTCCCTGCCCGACTGCAGGAGAAGGACGATGAGGGGGTGGGTGAGGGCTCCTGCTGGTGGGTGCTCACTGTGTCTGCTATGGGTGCTGTCTGCACCCTCCCCCAGCTGTGCTTCTGCAGTGTGGCTACTCTAGACCTCCCAAGCCCCTTTCCCTGTTCCTTCTGTTCTGTCCTGCCATTTGCTAGCCGTGGCAGTCCCTGGAGGGTCCCCACTCCGACATCTCCTGTCCATTGCATGTGCAATGTGCCCTGGGCTAGAGCAGAGCTGTAGCTCACCGCTGGCCTTTCCCGAGCCGAGCACAGTGCCTGTCGCCTCTGCGTGGTGTCCCGGGGGGAGCAGCCTCCCAGCGAGCATCTCTCTGCCGTGCATGAATGTCGTCCTTTCCTATCAGGCTTTTTAGGCAATGTCTGGCAGAGCTGACAGCATTTCTATAAAGCCCTGCTGGCTCCATGCCTGCTCCCACTGCTGCCACTTCCCCAGCATCCGTCTCCAGCCGTTTGTGGCCTCGCAGCACAAAGGCCGCCGCTGCCGGCCAGCGCGTGCCACCGAGGCTCTTGCTTTGCAGCTCTTGGCTTGGGGATGCAGCTCAGGGCTGCCTGCCCCCAGGTACCAGCGGGGCAGAACCCTGGCAGTGGGAGAAGAAAGCAAAAAGGGAAGGAGGAGTTCGACAGACAATGCTGTCAGAATGAGCCTTCCGCTAATTTTGTATTTATTGCAAGAAAGCGATTAAGTTTCTCCGTGATTTCCATTCTTTCTCAGCTCCCACCGCCTATTGTTCCTGGCTCCATTATCCCCCCGTTGCTTACATAAATGTATCATGCGGGTTTCCAAGGCACAATAGAGAGAGTCTCATTCATCCAAGGTCACCAGCTTTCACTTGCGCTTCAAAGCCTCTAGTAGAAGGATTT
This sequence comes from Falco naumanni, assembly GCF_017639655.2. NCBI lineage: Eukaryota > Metazoa > Chordata > Aves > Falconiformes > Falconidae > Falco > Falco naumanni. Next base: position 90,485,218 of record NC_054054.1, on the reverse strand, counting down.
TCTCCTAAAGACGTTTTTATTGTACTCGGTGCAGAGGCTAAGGGAAATCGCACCGCTGCACTTGCACTGCCCCAGCCTTTCCCTCTCCTTCCTCATGTGCTTGATCCCGGCAGGTCAAATCCTGCCCTGGAAGGTGAGGAACTGTTTTCTGAGCTGGTTGGGACCCCACTGCAGGGTTTCCCAGCCTGCTGCTGCCCAACCCCACTGCTGGGGCCAAGAAACAGCGTGCCCCGTCCCTCCACTCCAGCAGTGCCTGTTAAATGGAAAGGGGGGGTAAGAAGGGGTTTCTTCCCAATTTTCCTCCCCATATGGATCTCAGTATGGACCAGTTACAGAGAGGTCTCCATGGCCTCCTGCTGCTTTCTCCCTCGGCCATCCCAGCTGGTACTCTAGGCTCTCCCTCCGCCTTGCCCTGGGCCAGCAGCCGGGACTGGGCAAACACAGAAGCCCCCAGCAGCCTGTGTTGGGGGTCGGAGGGCTTGTGGGGGCCCAGGCTGGTGCTCTGCCCTGGGAGGGTTGTGCCTCGCAAAGGGCAAGGCGTGGGGGTGCCCGCGGCCCCGCAGCGAGCTCAGGTGGCTCCGAGGCTGGGGAAGGTGATGGGGGGGATGGAGCACGAGGGGTCCTGGGGGCTGTGAAGACCCCGGGGAGGGACGGGGTCTGTCAGCACGGGCGGCACACCCGCCCGGAGGGTCCTGGCCCCCCCGAACCGGCTGCTGCGGGGCGACCAGCCCGTGTTTCCCACGGGGGGAAGAGTGAATCCAGCTCGAGGAGGGCGGCCAGGACCCCCGCGGAGCTGCGCTGCTGCCGCCGGCCGGGCTCGCCGCGGCCCCGGGCGCCGCCGCCGCGGGAGGCGGTACCAGGGAGGGGTCGGCGGCGGGGCCCGGCCCCTCTCCCCGCCTCGCCGGCACAAAACGGGAGGCGGGGGCGGCCGGGCCGCACAGCTCCCCGCCAGCCGGGGCAGCGGCGGGCCGGGCTGCCGGCAGCGAGCGGGGCGGGCGGGGATGTAGCGCTCAGCACCGCGGAGAGCGGCGGGGCCCGGGGCCGGGCGGGCGGGGGCCATGGCCAGCGTGCAGCAGGGCGAGAAGCAGCTCTTCGAGAAGTTCTGGCGAGGCACCTTCAAAGCCGTTGCCACCCCACGACCCGAGAGCATCATTGTGGCCAGCATCACGGCCCGCAAGCCGCTGTCCAGGTAAGGGCTGCTGGGGTACGGGCGGTGGGCTCAGGGACACCCCCGCATCCCACCTCCGTCTGAGGGTCGCACCACCCCGAGCCTTCTCCCCACCCTCACTGAGTACCCCCCGTTAGGAGGGTCTGCAGTGTCTCCTCCTCCTGCCCCCAGTGAGAAGCTGGGGGACCTGGGGTGACTGGGGGGGTGGGGGGTGGCTGGGCCCCCTCCCCAGGTAGGTGCTGTGCTGGAGGGGAGCAGGCTCGGAAAACTTTGGCTTGGTGGTGCTTGAAGCGTGGAAGCTGGCTGCCTCCCGAGGGGAACAGTGTGGGCTCCTGGAAAGCTCTAGCTAGAGCTCGGGGGGGGGGGGGGGGGGGGGGGAGGCGGGCAGTGGTGGGGGTCATCAACCAGTAAGTGTAGCCACATCCATCACTGCTCTGCAGACCCCTGGGCTGTGTTCTTCTGCTGGTCATCTGGTCTCTGCATCGCTCCTTCACCAGGGACCCTTGGGAAGGCGATGCCCAGGGAAGGGAGCAGTGCAGTGGGGGAGTTAATGCACCCCAGGGCCATGCAGCCTGGAGGCTCTGGCTGCCCAAGGAGCCTGCACCCAGTCACGGACTGGGACAACTCTGCAGCTAGTGTCCCCCAGGTCCCAAAGCTGAGCAGTCTCATCTTGGCACATCTGGTGCCTGCCTGCCCTGTCCCCCTGCTCCCGGGGAGACCGGTGTCCCCAAGATTGCCAGAGGCAAAGCAATGGCCAAAACCTGTGAAATGGGGTGAGGGGGCTGCTTGTACCCACCGAGCCGCTCAGCTGGGCTGTCGCATGGGCAAGGATCTGTGCGGCTTCCTCACAACAATCCGCTCTCTAATTTAGACCAGTTTGATTTTGCTGTCTCAATATTGGTTAAAAATATCCTCTTGACACTGTTTTTATAAGGAAAGGAGGGTTTTGCTGGTTCTCCTCTCTCTTTGCTCTGTATTTCCACTGCTGGCTGCTCCCCATCTGGTGTGGGAAAAAACCCAAAGTTTCATGAAGGTGATGGGTCTGTAGAGGAGAGGGGCTTGATCTGTGGCGGGCTGGGTGTCAGGGGTCCAGCCTGGACTAAAAAGCAGAGAGCTCACATGGAGCGAGCTGTTCCAGCTGCCTCCCATGCCAGCAAAGGCTGTGAGCCACAGCGGTGATGGGGACGGGGGTCCTGCTGCTCATGAATGGGGGTTCCGCCGCTCATGCGATGTGGGGGTCACTTCTGCCCCTGCAGCCCAGCTGCCTGAGTATAAATTCTTCTGATCTCTCCAATTGCCATTAGTCAGGGTACGAAACTGGGAAAGGCACGGCTTAGGCTTCCAAAGGAGAATATCGCTTCCACGGGCTTCAGCTTTGTGGGGGAGAGGAACCACCATGCCTTTCTCCTCCTCTGTGTTGGGCTGTCAGCGGGCTGGGTGCTGGCTGACACACACTCTCTCCAGCCTGAATGTGCCGGAGTGAGCCGTGCTGCTTGAATATCTCATGGTGGGAGATGTAATATGGCAACAAATTAGGGCACGGGGGAAATACAGCAGGCCTGAGGACCAGGAATGATGCAGAGCTCTAAACAGCAAGTTGGATTGCCGTGGACATCCTGGTTGGGCTGAGCATCACAGCTCGGGGCGTTTGCAGCTCCATTAAAAAGTTAACGAACGCGCGTGCCTCTCCATTTCGCTGGCAATGCCAGCTCTGGTAGGAGAAGAACTGTCTGTGCAGGGGTCAGGAGCTCTCGGCACATGGCAAACCGGACCTGTCAGCTCAGCTTTGCTGCATTTTGCGCCTTGGCACTGGCAGATCCTGCACAACAGGGTCCCCAAGCCGGGATGTGGTCCGTGCAGCTGGCCGCGATGCTGCCAGGTCCCTGTGTCGGTGCAGCCCAGCTCCTTTTGTCTCCTCGCAGCGTGTGCCGCCAGTCAGGGCCAGGGGATATTCCCCACGGTGCTGCCATCTGCACCGCAGCCGCTGCTACAGGTGTTGAGCAGGATCAGCCCCAGCGGGGCTCTCCCTGGGGTCTGGGGGGCACTTGCTGCACTCACCCCTGTGCCACAGAGGGGCCGCTCGGGGGGCTGAAGCCAAATGCTGGGGGAGAAGAGACACCGTGGTCCCTGGCTCCTCTCATCAGGGCTACCAGCTTGGCTTGCACCACGCAGGACACTGCAGGGAGCCAGAGGCTGCTGTCCTGGTAGGATCACACCTATGAGATGCCAGATCTCACATCCCCAGGGGCCTTGCAGCAGGTCCCCTTTGGAGTGCACAGCCATGTCCCCAGCACCCTGAGCCTGCACCCTGGCCAGAGCCAGAGCCAGAGCTGGCTCCTGCTCCTCAGCTGTGGGGAGAACGGCCCCAGGGCTTGCAGCAGCTCCTCTTGCAGCCGTCTCAGTGCCCGGCTCTGCTCTGGGTTTGTTTTTTCTGAAGGTTTTGATGTGTTGCTGCTCAGATCGGCCTTTCTTCCCTGACAATACTCCCAGCTAATTTAAGAGCAAATGACTGTGGTGCCAGAGAGCAGGAAATGGGGAGACCAGTTAGCCAAATGAAAAATTAAGATGACCATCTGGATTTCTGTTTTCTCCCACACTTGACAGCTGGTCCTCTGCAAACACTGCAGATCTCTGCCCTGGATCCAGCCCCACGCTTCCCACAGCAGTGGAGGTGATGGCATAGTTTCTGGGCCAGCACTGCCCATCTCTCCAACAGTTTTGCTGGCTGAGCCTGTGCCCTCGTGGAGCTCAGCTGTGGCATAGGGGTCCTGCTGGGAGCTCCCACAGTGGGCATAGCCCATATCCATCCTTTCAGGGTGCCCTGGGCATGGCTAAGGGCTCTATCCTGCATCCTTGTGGGGCAGCAGTGGGGTTCCCCAGGCCAGAAGGTGATTTTTTACTTTTTTCCATTTTCCCCCCCACTTCTAGCTGGCTCTGCCCTGTACCCCACCCCTCGCCACCACCTTGCTGCTGGTCTTGGAGATAAAGCCTCTTCCATCTAAATTCTCATCAAGCTCTCTGGGAGGTTTGGAGGGTTAAATCTCTGCTAAACCCATGGCTCATCCTGGAACAAAAGAATACATTAATCTTTTCCCTCCTGGTCCTGCTGGGACTGGGGGGGGGGGGGGGGGGGGCGGGGGGGGGCGCATGTACTCTGTCCCCTGACACAGCTTTGCACCCAGAGCAGGGCTCTGCCAAAGTAAATGGATTATTGACCAGTTTGCAGCGTGAAAGGAAAAAGCGAGGTGATGGGGAAAGGGGCTTTTCCAATTAACCTTTCCCCAGCAGGGCTTGGTGGGGCTTTGTTTTGCAGTCCGGGGCTGTGCTTTTGCAGCTGGGGATGAGGAACTCGGTGGTATGGGGAGGCTGGGTTGGGGCTGCCCTCGTGCTTACATTTGCAGGCAGGTTTCTCCAGTGCATGCAATATTCCAGGGTGGGATTTGAGGGGTCTGTGCGCCCAGTGGGCTGGGGATGGATAGGATGAGGGACAGGGTCCCCCACCCTGCCCTAAGCCCCTCTACTGAGCCAGGGTGCCCTCGCTCCCTCTCACTGGTCCATAAGGGTGCTGCGAGACCCCCCTGCGAGGGGCTTCAGCTCTTGTGACTAGAAAATGCTTTTTAAACCTCCCATGACAAGGTGCCACCAGTCTCTGCCCAGCCTGTGGGCATGGGCATTACTGCCACGTTGTAGCCTCAGCCCCACAGCAGGGATCCCCTTTCCCCCCTCTTGGCTGGGCTTTTGCCTGCATCTCTTCCCTGGCCATGACCTCAGCCACAGCACGGCGGCTGGGAGCCCCTTCGCTCGGCAGCCTACCTTCTCCCAGTGCTGCTGCATATTTCATCAGCACCTTTCTGCTGGGGAACCTGTCGGCGTCGGGGACAACCAGGCTGGGAGATGCTCCAGGGTGCCCCTGGGACCCGGAGCTGGTGGCAGTCCAGGGGCTTGCAGGGTGCTTTTGGGGGTGTTTGGGTTCCCTGTTCACACACCCCAAGCCACAGCATTGTGGCTGAAACTCAGCCAAAATCCACTTCTAAGTGAAAAGCAAGCTCCTGGGGCAGCCGGTGATGTCGGGTGAGCACCAGCAGTGCTGGGGGAAAGGAGGTTCCTGCTACCCTCACTGCCAGATGGTCTAAGTGGGTCACATCAGGGCAGCGCAGGGGATTTGTGCTTTAACCCTTAATCCCCTGGGATGCACGGTGCATGGAGGGGGAGGCAGGAGTGTGTTGCTGAAGTGGGATTAAGTGCAGTTTCACTGCCTGCTTTGCTATCGCGGATCATCTCAGAGACGGATCTGGGCAGTGTTGCTGCAAACCCGCTGGGGCAAGGGTGGCAGTGTGTGTCCACCGGTTATGCTGGGACTAAGCAGGAACAGCCATCGTGCTTCAGTGCCAGGGGGTCACAGTACCCTCAATGGGGGCAGAAGGTGGCTGCAATTCCCGCCCCCCCCCCCCAGCCTTTGCAGTGATTTATGGCCCAGCAGCGAGTCCCTGATGGACTGCAAACCAGCTATCCCCCATCCCAACCTCTGGCTTCCTGGCTACATCTTGGTGGCCCTGATTCCCACTCATCCCCAGCGGGCTGGCAGCCCTTGGGCATCAGTGTCAGGGTGTGCTGCTGGGGAGGGAGCACGCGCTGGCAGTCCTGCTGTGCTGATGGCCCCCCACTCCCGTTAATCCTCCCCCTTGTTGGTCGGGCATCTGCTCTGCGGGAGGAGGCGGCGGCAGGGCCGGCTGCGCCAGCCGCCTGGCTGCCATCTGCTCCCCTCCTGCTCCCAACGAGCCCAAGTGCTAATGAGCCTGTGGCCCCAGCCCAAGCGGGGGGAGAAGGGCTTGAAAAGAAAAGCAGAGGGGGAGAAGAAAAGCCCCTTCCTCGGAGGGGCTGTCAATAGGGAGGCTTTTGTCTGTCCCTGCCCTCCGGCTCCAGCTGGACGGCGGTGGAAGCCGGGAGAACTAATTAGGTAGCTCGGGAGCTGCTGAGAGGCTGGGGGTGGTTGAGCAAGGGGAAGAGCTGAGGATGCCCACAAGACCCCCTCGCTGCTGCTTGTAGAGCCTTCATCATCATCATATTCCTTTCCCCCAGCCCCATCTATTCGTTTCTCCACTGGACTGGTGCTGGAGACTGTATCCCTGCTGGCCTCCCTGCTGGGGTGGGGGACAGCTCTGTCCCCAGAGCGGTGGTCCCATCAGTGTGCCAGGGAGGTTCCTGCCAGGGTTGGGTAGGATGCAGCGAGTGCCAGGTGGCACGGCTGGGCTCAGCACCCATGGGTGCTTTAGCTAGGCACGCTGTGCTCCAGCATGCAAGGATGTACAGGCACATAAGGAATGAGGGAAAGGGCCTTTGGAAGCCCCTGTAGCAAACCCAAGTTCACAGACTGGGCTTTCTTAGAGCCACTGGGGTACCCCCAAAGGTGCTGCATCTCCCCACTGTGCCCATGCTGCGGTCATGTGGGGTTTTGTCATCTTCACCTAAAAGCTCCCAAAAGTGGCCACAGGGCTGAAGGTTGTCCCCAGACCAGCACCACAGAGGACGGGAAACTAGAAGGGCAGGGGGAAACATTGTAGGCCCCAGGTCTGAAGATGCTGCAGGGGCTCAGCTGTGGATGCCAGATTTGTGAGCACAGCCCTGGCCGCTGGGTCCAGCGCCTTGGGGGCTGCACTTGGGGGGATGTGGGGTCCCCTCCCTGCCAGGCTCAGGACTGTCCCAGCACTTGGATGAGGCTGTTTCACAGAGGAACTGAAGTGCAGGGCAACAGGCAAGAGTAAAATGTGGCAGTTTAGGGTCTTGTGGGGCCGGGACCATCCCTGCCCAGCTCAGGGCAGCACTGGCTCAGGCCAGCCTCCATCCCTGCTTGCCTCCTGTCCCTGGCGAGGCAGGAGAGCAGGGCTCTGACACCCCATGCACTCATTCACATCCTCCCTTGATGTCCAACTAATAAATATTTAGGGCTGTGAGGCCTTAAATAATAAATAGCAGTGATGACCCTGATGCTAGGGGTTGCTAAGGAGCTTCTGCACGCCACTGGGTCCTGTGGCCACTCTTGTCTCCTTGCTGTCACCATCCTGCCTCCACCACCCGGGGCAGCCCGTCCTGCTGCAGTTTGTCCCCAGAAAGGGGCTCTGCAGACCCTGCTCTTGCTGCATGGGGGGAGTCCCAGAATTGGGAGATTTCTCCTTTGTGAGGGCCATGGCTGGAGCTGAGCCCTTCTCTGCTCAGCCCCATTACTATCCCTTCCTGCATCTCTGGATCTGGTGGCTGGACCTTTCCATGCATCCATTTTTCTATAAGATGAACTTATCAAATGCAAACCCCGCATCACTGAAATGAAATAATTTCATGCATGACCACCCTTTCCTTTTCTCTCTCTTTTTTTTTTTTTTTTTTTTTTTCCCTCCTTTCCTCCCTGCGGCCACTGAAACCTCTTCATCGTTGCAAAGCCTGACCCAGGCCAACAAATCCCACCTGCATTAAAGCCATGCAACACTTTGCAGGATGCTGGGTGCTGCAAAACTGGCTTCTCCATCAGCCACTCAAGCCGAAAGCGCTGACGAACACTGGGAGTTTAAAAATAGCAGATTTTTTCACATGCAGCGGGAGCACTTTCCCTGCCAGTGCAGTGGGAACTGCAGGAAGGGCTTAAAAAAAAAAGAAAAAAGGTGGGGAAAAAAAATCACTTTAAAACTTTGTTGGTATTTCAGGCCAGCTGAGATGGATGCCCAGTCTGGAAGCAGGGAGGTTGGGGCTAACCGCTTCACTGATGACCTGTTTAACACTTCATGTTTAATTTATGTCTTGTAATTAAAGAAGAAACAGCTGTTCTGCCACCCAGCCCCAGCCAGGGGCTTTGCGGGGGGGTGGGGAGAGGTGGAAGCTGGGGGCACTGGGGAAGGCATCTCCTCATTTGTGCCGAGTGGGTGCCTGGGTGGGCAGAGGGGTCACAGGCAGCGTGGGCAGGGTCCTGCTGTCTGTGGGGTTGCTCTGCTCTCTGCTCCCATCCCTGGGGGCAGGGGAGGCTGAGATGTGCTGGCAGAGGCTGTAAAGACTTTCGTGCTGTTGGATTCTGGGGTTGGGGTCAGATGCCCATCTCGCGTGCAGGTGGCTGAAAATGCTCCGAGACCCACAGGGCACGATGAGAAAAGGGGTTTTCTCTGCCACTAACACCAAATTCCAGCAGCGAGGTGACTTGACGGTACCTTGGTAATGGGCTGGTCGTGTTGAATTTGTCTCTGAGCCCACGTGTGCTAGGGAGTGTATGTGTTGGGGTACGACCAGAATAGAGCAGGGTGAGAGGCTGTGATTTTAGCTACATTATTGTCAGGATGAAGAATTAGCTATTGCCCAGCAAGAGAAATATTTTTGCATTAAGTGAGATTTCACAGTTAAAGACCACCTGCTGAATTAATCTGTGGGTCAGCTGGAGCTGCTGTATAACCAACTGCCTGCCAAAGCAGTGCATACATATCACCAATGTATAATAGCATATAAATATATCATAACTTATTCTCCACCGCTCCATTGTCTGCAGCCAGCAGAGCAGCCCTCCTCTGGCAGAGTGGCCATGGCCATGGCCGTGGGGGAGGCAGTTAGGGCTTTGGGCTGACTTACCTCCGAGGTTGGTGGCTTAATTCTGGGAACCTATTGCCTGTAAAGCATTTGCCCCCTTCAAATCCCCCCTGCTTTGATCAGAACCCAGCCAGGTTTGTTATGATGAGGAGAAGCAAGACAAGCGGGTTCAGCGCTGCTTCTTCCAAGGGATGATGTTTTTATCTGCCAAAAAACTCCAAGATAGCACCGTGCAGGAAAAAAAGCAACCCAAAGCAACTCGGTGCCCGTGTTTCCCCTGCTGCGTGGGGCAGGCTCCGCGGTTATCTGTCTGCCGCAGCCATCCGCCCCATCGCTGCCTTTGTCCGCCCATCAGCCACGCGTTGGCCGAGTTAATAATGAAGGGCGATGGTGCCGGGCCACCGGAGCGGAGCGGCAGGCGGACAATGCGCGCTGGGGAGAGGGGGGTGCAGTGGGGTCTGGGTGGGCACTGCCGGCAGAGGAGGAACAGAAGGAGCTGCTGTTCATCACCGAGACTGGGCGTTTTGCAGCCTGACCTGCCGGGGTGCATGGACTGATGGCCCTAATCAAGGAGGCTGTGCCTCTTAATCGAGGATGGATGTGACCCCCTCTGGCCCAGCGTCCCTGGACCCTTGCTGCCCAGGGGGTCCCTGTGCAGTGTTGAGCTCGGCAGGACACAGGACATGTTGGCTGCACCTTCCCCCTGGATCCCAGGGCATTGCCGGACGTAGGGACTCGGTGGCCTGTTCTGTCCGATAGCTGGAGAAGTTGTTGGCACAATTTTGGACTGGTCCTTATGCTCTGCCAAACATTTCCCAGGTGTAGTTCAGGAGCCATTGCAAGTAAAGGATGTCTTTTGGATATTTTGGAGGGTTTGGGGGATGTTTTGGAGAGTCCAGGCTAGCAGATGCAACCGTTTCGTGCTCCAGGCACATCCCTGCCCTTGGGTGTGCTGGAGCCATGTGGCTGTGCCCGGTGGCCAGGCCCCCAACCCCACCCTTGCTGTGAGCATGGAGCAACTCAGCACCCCTAGGGACAGAGCTAAAGGCACAACACCAGCAGCATGTGCCAGCGGCAGGTTTGGCTCCCAGTATTTATTGCCTTGTGGCAGTGGTTACTACCCCATTGCCCTTGGGGGCTCCCCAGAACCCATCCCTACAAGGATGCAGGTCATCAGCGTGGGAGCTGCCACCACGGAGATGGGTGGGTTAATTTTGCAGTGGAGGCTTGTGGGCCAAAGAGCTGGCTGCTGGCTCTGCTGGGCTGCGAATGCCACCGAAGGCAAATTCATCCCTGATTAATGAAAACTGAAAAGCAGGAGCCCAAGGACCCGCAGCTCGCCTGCTCCCTCCCCACCACGGGCTGTCGCTGCCAACCCTCACTCTGTGCTGCCGCCAGGTTTGTCCTGCACAGGGCAGAGGACACGGCGGGTCTCACCTTGCCTTTCCACAGCAGGAAAGCAGGCAGCGAAGCCTGTGGCCACAGCCTGCACCCTGCCTGCAGAGCCAGCACTGGGACACGGCCACCGCCCTGCTCCCCCTGCTCGCCCTCCCCACCGCATTGGTATTGATTTGACCTGAACTCCCTTTAACGTGCTGTGATTTCTTTCAATTAAGCTTTGAGTGAAGCCTCTGTGGCGTTCAATAGAGCCAGCCCCAGCATGGTGCCTAGACCAGGGCAGTCCAGAGGGAGATGCTTGGGGATGCTCCTGCATCCCTGACAAGAGCATCCCTCTGTGTCTTACTTTCCCCATGTCCCATGAGGATAATCCCACTGCTTAAAGATTGCTTCTTGTCCCCCTCTGCATTTCCTTGCTCTTTCCATCCCCTGGACTGGTGGCTTTGCTACCACAACCCTTAGGACAGATTTGCCACATCATTGTCTGGTTCACCTTCCTAATGTAGACAAGTGCCAGACCCCCATGGTCCCCCCTGCTCTGCGCAGACGCGGCCCCACTTCCAGTCAGACATGAACTGAACCTGAGCAGCCCTCACCTTCCCATCCCCAGCAAAGCTGTCTTGCTTTCCCCTTTCTCCTTTGTGGTTGTCATCTCCTCGGGGATGTACTTAGCCGAGTTGGAGCTTGGTGTCACATTGTTTCCGGCAAACTAGTGGGCAGAGTGCTTGTTTTCAGAGATTGTATAGAGCAGAAATCCCTGCCCTTCATCTCCAGCTGCAATTACCGAAGCTGAGTTGATGCAGTTGATGGTAATAGGATGGTAACACTGTCTGAATTTGTATTTAATGCTGATTCCAAGGGTCTATAATTTTCATCAGCACCACATGACTTTTTATAGAACAGAAAAATGTGAGAGCAGTTAATGAGCTGTAATTCTGGAGAGCTTCTGCCTTGATTGGGACTAATTATTTTCTTTATAAAAATAATTAACAATCCACACAACCTATGGAGTGAAAGGCATGTGGCATTAATTAAACCATGCAGTACTTTCAACGCACCTTTATCTCCTGTTTCCCAGCACACCCTGGACAGACGGTCGCGTTGCACTGTGGAAAGCCAAGCTGGACACAAGCTTGCAACGGGGCGAGGGCTCTTGCAGGTCAAAAAGGGCAGGTCCTGAGTGAGGGGGCTGCATCCAGATCCCACCTTCACAGCCTCCTAGCCCTGCATGTACCATGAAAATCCTCATTTGGGTAGGAAAGGCTGTTTTGGCTAGAATAAGGTGATGGTTTTCATGTGTGGGCTATCTGTGATGGGTGTGGAGGGGACAACTGGGGTGCCTCTGCTGTTGCAGCAGAAAAGCAGCCAGCAGGACCCGGGGGGTGGGCACAGGGGTCTGCACTGGGTGCTGTCACTTGCCGTGAGACATCAGAATATTGAGATGGCTGCTTTGCACAGGCCAAGCCCTCGTCCTCCAGCGCTTTGAGATTCCGGGATGAGTCCCAGCTGAATGTGTCCCAGCATCGATAGCGTGCGAGTCTGTGCGTGTTTAGACACACACTTACATAATATATAATTGTTAACAAAACTAATTCCTCTATTTTCCTGGAGGTATTCTGAGAACTAATGAATATATTTGCATAATCTTGATTTTGTTTATGAATAATTCTGGATTATCTGAATGTGAATAGCACCGGGGCTTTGTCGTTCTAGATTGCCTTTCAGCTCAGGATAGCAAAGCATTTTACAAATATTAGTTCAGCCTCACAAATCCTGGCAAGCAATAAAATTATTATTACACCCAATTAAAGATGGATGTGCCAAAAAGCAAAATGATTCTATCCAGCCCCTCCTGGCAGGGTCTTCTACACGGCTTAGGAGCCCATGGACCCACCTGCATCCTCCAAACCTTCTCCCTAGGGAGCAGCAAGATGATAAATATCTCCCCTTTCTTTTCTGGATGATTTAAAACAACGTTCAGAGTTGCAGGGTGGTGTGAATAGTTGGGGACAAGACCTGGCAGTGGAGAGGGAGGTTTCTTTCTGGCTTTGACCTCCAAAGGGCCCTGGGTGCTGCAGCACTGAGCACCTCAGTGCTCACCATGAGGCAGGGACGGCACAGCCATACCAACCTCTCCCTCCTTGGAGCACAGTGGGAGGAGAAAAGGCCCCGTCTTACCTCCCAGAAACTCTCCTTAACTTAAAACCCCCTCACCAGTCCTCCCTGGGCAGCTAGCAAGACCTCTAAGGTGTTTCCCATGGGACCAGGGGTGTTATGAGGAAGGAGGATTGGAGTCAAACCAAACCCTCCCCACCCATGGAAGCTGCAATTCAGGAATTTCCCAGCTCAGCTGACACAGCAGATGCAATACAGGGAGACAAAGCGCGCTTCTCACCATAAAAAGCCCCTGGCAGCATGTAGCAGGGGGGTTAAAGCCCACTTGCCCCCTCCCTTCCTGGGCTGGGAACTTTGCAGGCTTGTGTCTCCAGCAGGAGAAATCTGTTGCTGAATTCCCTTCCACAGGAGCTAATTGCTGCCCGAGGGGACACCTGCTCCTCGTGGCGCCACGTGGCCCTGGCAGTGTGGCCCTGGGCATCACGGTGGGATGGACGTTCAGGAGACAAGTCCCAGACAGGAGGGTGTCCAGGGAGCCCCATCTCACCTGACCCCCCAGGCAGACTGGCTGCTGCTCACAGGTGCACTGGGGGGTTGGCAGAAAATGTTATCCTCAGCTCCTCTAAGTCTGGCAGCCCCACGGGGCAGAGTGGCACCAGCTCCGCCCTGCATGGGTGATGCCCCTGGACACCCAGGTTGGGGACACCTATTCGGATGCACCCGTGGGTCTGTCCTGGTGGGGCTCGAGCATTTTTTAACGTCAGAGTCATTTCAAGCTGAGCCCTTGACATTGCTGTTCACCAGCTGCAGGCAGGCTGGCATACCTGTGTCCTGGCACACAGGGTGGCTCAGGAGGTGGTTTATTAATGGCGTGCAGTGACCTGAGTGTCCCTGTCCCCAGCCTGGATCGATAGCGCAGCAGTCTTCCCTGTGCTCTCCCTGTCACCCAGACTTGTTCCCAGGGCAGCTCCGCAGGCAGGTGGCAGCTGTGTGGACAGGTTGTTTTTTTGGAGTTATCTGAGTATTGGGACCTCCAATGTGTTTCCTCTCTTCTTTCAGTGGCAATTAAAAAAAAAAGCCAATTAAGGGAGAGGAGGAAAAAGCTTTATGTGAGTGGCAAAGGGAGCATTGCTGCTTCAAGTGAATCCTGCCGTCTTCTTGCTGCCTCCAACATGCCTTATTACTAATTCATTTTTAAAGTGATCTCAGCGCTCCCAGGAGCTCTGGGTAACTGTGTGCTTACAATCCCCTATTTGATTAAAATTTAAAGAGCTATGTTATTGGCAAATACACTATTTCACTGCTGTTCGCCATGCCAAACAGCATGGGGGTTTGAACAAAGGAGGGAATTGGCACATCACAGAGAGCACCCGTAATGACCAAGCACTGTGGACGTGGCATCCCATGGCCCAGCCCTGCCATTGCTTGGTGGCTTCCTCATTAAAGTGAGAGCCCAGGCCCACCAGGAGGATAGTGATCTCTAAAGATCCCAGATTAACATGTGCAAGGGACTGGAATCTTGAGTGTGAGCGTGAGCATGGCCACATCCATGGCAGCCAGCACTGAAGCAAGGTGCTGCTGCAGGGGATGGGCTTGAACCTGGGGTGATGCAGTGGCACAGGGGACCCTGGCGGGGGGGTGGGGGGTGGGGGTGGTTGGCACTCTGCAGCCTGTCAGGTATGAAGGTACTCTCCAGCCTGACCACATTGCAGATAGTGGCGAAGTATTTTTTTTCTGGGACATCCTTCAGCTTGGTTTTTTGTTAAAACCCTCCTTAAAATGTTAAGCATCATCTCCTGGTGCTCCTCTGCCTCTAGCTCCCAGTGTTGTGTTGGGAAGCCCCCACCCACAGCTGCTGGGCTCCCTCCCAGCCCATGGTCCTGGCTTGAGTTTATCCTGCGCTGCTCATGGGTGAGTGGTTAATGAGAAATTTGAGCTCAGACCCAGGCTTTTCCTAATCACAAGCTCTATGACAGCTTCTTAGGATTGCCCTCATGCCTAGTTGTCAGCTCTGCCCCCTTCACGGGGGAGCAGCTGCCCCCATGGCTGCTCCAGGCTGCCTGGGTGATGATGGCAGGGACAAAGTCTGGGAGTGCAGTTTGTGGCTAGCCAGGAGGAGAGCGGCCGTGGGGTTGTGGCAGGGTTTACCATAAGCTCTTGGCCCCAGTCCCTCCTCAGAGCAGTCCCTGCCACGTCAGGGTCACTCAAGAGTAGAGTCCCTCAAAATGTGCATCAGGGATGTGCAGGACTGCTGTGCCATGGTGCAGCGTGGCAATGTTGGCACTTCTGGCTGCATTTGCAGGCACTGGGGACAGCCAAAACTCCTCCTTTCCTATTCTCTGACTGAGGATAAAACTGGCACCTTTACCGACATGGGAACCTGCAGGGTGTTTGTCTAAGGAGGAGGATTTGAGGACAGGAAAGGCACAGGATTGTCCCCCTGAGAACAAGCCTAGCCTGGCAACATGCAGGTGCTGACAGGCACAAAGCACCACAGGGACCTCCGAGCCGGCAGCGTGGGAGGCACAAGATGCTGTACAAACCGCTTGAGATGGGGCAGCAGTCCAGGTTTCCTTTAGAAACGGTACGACCGCATGCCATATTTCTTGGGTTTGTCTCTGCTGTCACTGGCAGGCAGTCGGCAGAGCCATCCCAGATTGCTGGCAGCGAGGGAAGGTGATGCCGAGCCCTGCAAGGTGGCCGGGTGCTCAGGAAGGAAGGGGACAGGGGTCCTGGTGGCCCTGGAGAGGAGGAGAACCAGCTGTCGGGAGCAGGGGGAGGCTGTGCTTGTACTCATGCCTGATTCTACCTAAGAAAGATGTTCCACACTTTCCCCCGTAGAGTTTTATGCTCCATCAGGGCTGTCCATCCCTCGCTGCGCAGCGGGAGCCACTGCTGCTGCCAGCTGGTGCCCGGGACAGAGCACTCCCTGTGGGCTGCGACCCCACAGTATCCCCCAAAGCATCTGGCACTGATCCTGCGCTGTCTGCTACGGGGACCTCCTCCATTGGGGAAGCTCCTCTGTTCTGGTTCAACCATGCATAGCAAATCAACTGCTGGAAAATAAAGAGCCAAGCTGCTTTTTTGGCCTGGGATGTGATAAGAGCGGTCGTTAAATATTTCTGGAGTCCAAGAAGCAAAAGGAGCCGCTGCCACATACAGGCTTGCAGCGGGACGCAGGGTTCCCGGGAGCAGGAGGGGGAGGCAAGTCACGGCTGGCAAAATCAGATGAAAAGTGCGTATTACAGAATTGTATTTCTCTTCTGTGTTTAAAATGCCTCAAGAAAACCACGCACTTTTCTGCAGCTGGTGCCTCTGCTGATGCACGGAAAAAAATAGAGGGGAGAAGATTAAAATTGAACTGGCTTGGAGTCTGTGTAATCAGGGAAAATATCTCGGTGATTTGCTATTATAATTTTCAATAACAAACTGCAGGGCTCCTGCTGCACTAATAATAACAGTTTGAATCAGGTGGGGAAAGAACCTGCCATGGGGTGTTTGTGTGCATGTGTTTGTGGGAAGCACTTACAATTTTCGCCATCTCCTAATTTTGAAGAGGTATTTTTAGTGCATATTTCAAAGAGCTTTACGTAAACACATCTGCTAGAGTTTTTGCTTAGAAATGTCTTTACAACCTTTTTTTTCTGCCCCCTCCCTCTCCAGGAACAAGCAAACAGTTTGACCATTTTCTTTTTCAATCAGACGAGCAAAGCCAGAGAGCAAGAGAGAAAATAAAAGGGTCATTTTGCCAGTGCCAAAAGGCTTCTCAGCACAAAGTGGTGGATTTTTGAAACACTGCGAGCAGCTCAGCCCACCCTGGCCGGAGTCAAGAGCCCAGGGCAGAAGAACATTGTAGGTGGCCGTGGTGGCAGAGAGCTGCCCAGATGTGGGACAGCAGGGACACCAACCTGCTGCCTGCCCCCTCCTGTGCAGCCAAAACCTCCAGGTTGGGAAAGGAAAGGAAAGATGGGATATTCAACCACATGTCCGTGCACTTTCAGCATGTTATTCAGGAGAAGCGATGACACCATCCCTGGTGCAAGAGGCTGCAGAAGCCAGAGTTTCTCCCACTTCCCTGCAGGGCGGTGCACCTGCCACAGAGCATGTGTCCTTTCACGGGCTGATGTTCCCAGTCCCCAGGTGGGGCATCCATCAGTTTAATGCCAGTGAAACATTCACAACTAACAGGCTCATCAGAGATGCTTTAACCTCTTTTGTTTTCGTGGCTGGAGCCGCTCCTGCCTTTTCTACCAGCAGAGATTATGGGAATGTGCAGGCAGCCAGGGCTGAAAAGGGCAAGGCAGTAAAGTTTCTGTATTGTTTTTCCCAGATACTCTGTCCTGAGCTTGGAAATGCTGTCGGTGCAGGTCTGCCGGGCGCAGTCAGTGCTCAGGGCCTCCAAATTGCTTGTGTAGGCTGCTGGGTGTATCCAGCACCCAACCTAGCTGTGTGTGCAAAGTAAAATAAATGATAAAAAAAAAAAGGCTTGGTTAGCATGATCCAGCCACGCTGTGCTTATGCTGCTGCTTGCAAAGCAGCTGGAAAGGGCAGAGGGGCTGTGGCAAGGCCACCAAGGGCTGGGACTGCTGGAGCCCATCCTATAGAGTCAAGGGACAAAGCTGCTGCAGGTGGGGGGATGGCCTGGTGGCAGCATCTGGCAGATGGAAGGTCACTGGGAAGGCAATTTTCCTGCCTTCCTCTCCTCTTGAGATGAGTTACTGCAAGGGAAAAATATGATTGATGAAAGCTTTGTGGCAGGAGACTGCTGGGGGGCTGGGGCAGAGAAGCTTGGCTGGGACACAGGAGCCTGAGGGCAGGGGAGGGCAGCAGCTGAGGTGCCAGCATGAAGGGATTTCAAGTGCACACCAAACCCTCACTGACTGCATGTCACTGCAGGGCCAGGGGGGACGGGTGTTGCTGGGCTCAGCTCCCAGTGAAGCGTGCATCACCAAGTGCCACATTTCATGGCCTGATGAGATGGCACTTGGCCATGGCACTGAGCATGGCAGCCCAGAATGGAGGAACAGGGATGGTTTGTGAGTTAGCTCTGCTCTCCGAGGCAGCAAATACCTTGTGCCTTTGCCCCATCTTCTGTGAAGGGTGCCAGGATCCATCCTTGGGCAGGAAGGGCAGTGCAATCCTGTGCGGGTTGATGGAGGTGGGGCGGGGCGGGGGGGGAATATTCCCCCATGGATGGGCTGGTTTAAGCCCCCAGGACTCCCCCGTGGACCTCACCCATGGCTCTGGAGGCCACAGCATATCTTTAACAACTTCCACAAGGAGTCTTTGCTGAGCCCCACACATCTCCCAGGTCTTGGAAATGCTCTGTGAGACCTCTCTGGTCTTGCATTTTCCTTGGCATCTGTAGAGAAGTAGCCTTATCCTGCCACCTGTGTGCACGGCCACCTCGGGCTGTGGTATGACACCAGGTACGAAGCCTCCTGCCAAGCCTTTCCCCAGCAGTGATGTCCAGTCCCAAAGGAAGCTGTTGCAGAGCATGGGGGGTACAGCACAGTTAACTGGCCTCCTTGGTGCCACTACAAACTGGTGGTGACGTGCCAGCCCCCCCCCCCCCCGGGAAGGGAGGCAGGATGGGGTGGCATCAGGCAGTGGGGCTCTGCAAGGCACTGCCAGCAGCAGGGAGCCCAGTGGGATTCAGAAACACAACGTGCCTTTGGGAAAAGCTGATGGGAAGCAGTTCAGGCAGTTTGCAAAAATAAACAGGGACACCACCCACCTTGCAGCTGGGCTGCCATCAGCCACCCCATTCTCTTCCAAATGGCTATAGTGTTTTAGGGTGGTTTTAACCTTCCTTCAAATTAGGAATATTTGGGTTCTTTCCCACCAGTGACCTTTTCTGCCTCATTTTTATTAGGGTAGCAATAGATTATTTCCCTCTGCTGTCAGTACATTCTGTTAGGGAAGTAAAACCTGGGACAGCCAAAATGCAGAGGTGGGCTGGCTGGGTTGGGAAAAGCAGTGAAAGGCTGTGGTGACGCAAGCCGAGGTGGACTTAAAAGAAACACTATGTCTGCGTGGCTGGGTTTGGACAAAACTGCCTTTATTGTTTATACAAACTATTTATATATCTTAGACAGTACAGGTGGCAGACCCTGATAGGTTTTTGTGTCCTTCTTCTTGCTTGCTATTTGCTGTTGCTGTAGGTGCCCATATGCTGCGGTTCTAAGTTCCGATTCTTCACACCCTGTTTACATACCTGACAATTTCTGGCTGTCTTAAAGGTACACAACTAAGTGTTTGAAGTCAACTAACTTGTCTGCAGACCCACTGCAGACCCCAACAAAAGGCTTCGGCTGGTGGGAGAGGTGAAAGCCCCATGTGCCTGCTGCTTCTCTTCCAGCCACTGAAAAGATGGCAAAAATTGCCGTGAGCCAAAAACCCCTCTCCTCGACTGGAGACTGCTGCAAAGGGAATGGACAAGGTGAGCTGTCCATGGCAGGAGGCTGCACAGGGCATGTTTTGCTCTGAGCCGGCTGCAGGCAGGCCGGCGGGTGCCCTGCTGCATGGGGTCTCTCTGTCACCAGCAGGGATGCCGCTTTTAGACAGGTCTGATGGATAGGCTGGATTTCTGCATGGGAGAAAGAAAGAAAAAAGAGAAATGAGTGCAAGCAATCAAGTCGTCTAACGGAATTGGAGAAACCTGGAGGGCAGGCAGGACGGGTGGGCAGCTGCCTTGTACTGGCACAGCTGCCCAAGGCCAGGAGCATGTCCTTAGGGACAAACATGCAACTCGTACATTGGGAAGAGAGGCTGTGGTCCTTGCTCTGATGGTGGAGCAGTGTTGCCCTCCAGCAGGGCAAACCCTGGGCACCCTTCCTGCCTCCTCTTCCTCCTGCCTGCTGTGGCACATGTCTCTGCAGGCAGCACATGCCCTGTGCTAAAGTGAGCCCCATGATTCCAGCTGCATCACCCTGAGCATCCTCACTGCCCTCCTGGGGGCCGGCTCAAGCAAAGCACCCGCAGAGGCTTTTTCCTTTCCGCTGCAGGTGGGGACCGGCAAGGGAAGGTGTGATAATCCTCTCCTTTGAGGCCACAGTAATCGTTCGCACCAAACTGCAAGCACTTTTATATTAGTCATGAAAGACAAGAAAGACAACAACAACAACAAAAGTTTTTATATATATATATTCAATCAATGTCTATGGAGCTTACCGCAAGGGGATTACCAGCCAGTTTAGAGCGTTAGTGATTCTCAGCATTCATCAGAAGAGAGCATTCAGCTGAATTGAAGCCAGCCTTTGATGGAATTGGAGAATAATTATTTCCATCAATAATTACTTCCAAGCCCAGAAGAAATGGTTCCTAGCAAGTGCGTTGCAGGACAGGAGTCCTTGGTTGCCTCAAGGCCAATATGTTTTAACTCCAGGACCTGCAAATCCCATTAATGGGAGCAGGGGCCAGGATGAAAGGGACATCACCTGCCGTGCCTGGGTCCCTTCTGCAAGGCAACAGTGCCCCAGCGTGCTGCCAGCCCGGGGAGGAACCCTCCTGCCTCCACTGCTGGAGCTGGTCCAGCCCAGACTTTGCACAGGTCATTAATTTGGGGACATATTTAATGGATCCTAATGATTGAGCCTCAGAAGACTGTCTTAAAAGGGGTTCAGGAAAGGCCACAAGCTAATTAGCTCACACAAAGAAAGCAATTAACCATGTAGCTTCCCGGA
This sequence comes from Falco naumanni, assembly GCF_017639655.2. Lineage (NCBI taxonomy): Eukaryota > Metazoa > Chordata > Aves > Falconiformes > Falconidae > Falco > Falco naumanni. The sequence goes on along the minus strand of NC_054054.1, from coordinate 90,465,292 downwards.
TGGTTAAAAATAACATAGACGTTGGGAAGCGACCGAGGGATTTATTACAAGCAGAGTAATAGATTTTTAAAGCCAGAGGAACCATCACCTACTGCATGTCCTGGGCCAGAAATATTTCACCCAGCTTCCTCCCACTGACCCCTGTTGCTTGTATTTGGCTAATGCGCATCCTTAAATGTTCAGGCATTACAAAATGGGCTCCAGGAAGGAATCAGTTGTTAGAGAAAGTGGGAGTTCATTGAGAGAGAGAGAGAGAGGGACGACCCCTCTTCTGCAGGTGCTTCTGTGCCAACTCCAGCCCCAAAAAAATGCTGCTCATGGCTGTAGCAGGCAGCAGGATGTTCCCTGGGGCATGCAGGACTCTGGCCATGCCTAACCAGGGCTAACCTGCTGTTTTAGCATCATATTGCTCTTTAACCACCCTCCTGGTCCCATTTAACCCCTCAGACGTGTAACATGCACCTGGCCCCAGCCCCTTGCTCCTATCTCTGCAGACAATGTGTGATGGTTGCGATGATCTCTGCAGCCAAAGCACCCTCCTGGCATCCCTGAGCCACTGTGGCTGCAGGGCTGGCAGTGGGACAGCTCAGCCTCCCCCTGCTCCGGTGGGGTCCACATGGCCCAGGGGTTTCAGCATGCTGCTTTCCAAAGGCAGGAGGTAGCTTGGGTGGCAGACACAGCAGTGGGACCTTGCAGGGCTGACCTGGGGATGGCTAAACCCCACAGCCCATTCCTGAGATTGGCTTCAAAATGAGAATGGGAAGAAATGGGGACACTTTCACTGTCAGCTAAGCCATCAGTACCAACCCACAGCCAGGTTGGGCTTGGACATGTTGATGCTTGCCTTATGCATTCAAATCATACTCCGGATGACACCAAAACCACAGCGTTCTCAGCACCCCTGCCGGGTACAGTTTATGGCTTTCCATTGATCTTTCTGTTCTTTGAAATAAACATCTGTAGGGCCTGGAAATCTACTGACTTTGCTCCCAGGTGTCTGAACTTAGGCTCGTTTGGGTTTGTTTTCTCCATTTGGCTTATTTTCTCCATTTCAGCTTGCCCTGCCCAAGCCCCAGCATTTCTTGGAGACCTCTCGCTCCAGGCTTTCCCTGCCCTCGCTGTGCTCCTCGCCAACTTTCACAATCTCCTTAGAGATCCTGCAGGCACTTACCTAGCCCAGGTAGTTCCCCTTAGCTTTGCTACACCATCCCAGGTTCTCCAGTTTGGGCTTTCAGCAGGACCAGGTGTGTTTACTAGCCCAGCACCCTATTTGTAGGAGCAGGGAGAAGGACTGTTCTTTGGCTGCCATAAGTTTGTTTCCATCTGAGTACTGGCAAGGGGGAGAGGATGAGTGGCAAGGTATTAGCAATGCAATAGCAGGTTTCAAGAATGGCATTTGAAATGCAAAAGCTTTTTTTTCTACCCGAGTGCAAGACCAGTGCTGTGTCTGTAAAACTGGTGAGCTAAAACCCACAATACAGAGGAAGATGTCTACAGGTACTGGGCTTGATTAGCTACAGCAGTCCCTTGCTGTCACACTGGAGCCAGACCCTGTGCTGTCCCTGCGGTACGGGGCTGTCCAGCTGCTCCCCGGCCGCATGATGCTTGCGGCATCTCTCCCTGAAAGCTGAGCACAGCACACCCACGCTGAGGCACAGCTTGGCTTGGAAATGGGATTTTTTCAGAACCCTGTAAGAGCAATTTGCACTGTGGGCTCAGGAGGCCTGAGAGCAACCTGCAGCTCTCCTTCACAGCAGCACATGTCCTACCTGGGGAAAGGAAAGGGGATTCCCCAGTACATGGAAACCTTCAGCCAACAAGCCCAGCTAAACGGACAGTTCTTTATTGTTCTCTTTGTGTCCTCTTCCTTCCTCAGCGGGACACTCAGCTGCCTGCCGTACCCTGCAGAGGACAGATGTGCTGAAAAGCTGAGTGGCCGTGCAGTCAAGGAGGCCTCCACCACCAACGGCTGCGCGAAAGGGAAGGAGAGGCGAGACCATGCTCACTGCAGGTCGCGCAGGTAGGAGCCAGGGCTGTGAGTGCGGTCACCCTGGAGCAGAGGGATGGCAGGGGAGGCATCTGTGACTGTTTACTCAGCCCCTCCAGGGATCTGTGAGAGCTGGGGCTGGCTTAAATGACTTTGTGAGGGTACAGCAAATGTATGAAATTGTATGAAACCCCCATGCATGTTTGCAGGGAGAAACCTGCAAACTTGCAGTTTGCTTCCACTCCATGTCTTGCTCTTACAGTCTCCTTGCGAGTAGCCCTGGCTGGAAGACAGGTGAGCTGGCAGCATCCCTGTGTGCTACTAGGTCTGCGGGGTACCTCTGGCTGGGCATCACCCTCAGCAATTCCCTTCTCCCTGTGCCTAGATCAAATCAGCAGCATCAGCTTCATTAGGATACAGCTTTGTTATCGGTTTGTCATTAGCCCCTGACAACTTGAGAGGTGAAAAATGAATGAGTGTTGTAAATGAAGCAGCTAGGGTCTCTGATCCCTGCCTGCTAAACTGCCTCTGGGATTAAAGTCTCTCTCTTTGGTTAAAGATGCTGGAAATAGCAAGAAAGTGTGTTTCATATCTTCAGATTTCAGGCTAACCAGAACAATAATCTAAAGCTTATTTTTAATTAGACTTTGATTACAATCATGGAGAAACAATTAAAGTGAGATCAGTGCAGGGAGAAAGTTTACACATCAAAGACAAAAGGCCTTCTCTTGGGAGAGGGAGAAGGGCTCTAGAGAAACTGCCTGTGGCCACATGGTCCAAAGTTTCTCCCTTGGCCGCAGCAGTGCCTGGCCATAGCTCTGGGCCAGGCAGGGCTGAGGGACACCCAGACCTGTTTGCTGGGGAGCCCAGATCTGTGCCAGGGGAAAGCAAATGGGAGTTGGGGTTCAGCATCTTGATAACTGAGGGGCTAAGACCAGTGTTCAGGTCCCTGGTCTAGCACAGATCCTCTAGGGTGCCTTTGGGCAGATGTCTGAGCTTGGTGACAAGGAGTCATCTTGGAAAACACGTTTCTTCTACCTTAATGCAGATAAAAGATGCATTAAGCCCCAGGTGTGCCATACCCCCTAGTAGCGCTCCTGCTGGTTGGTGAAACCCTTGGGAAAAGAAAAAGAGTGAGAAGGAGTATTTGGGTGCTCTTCAGGGCTGCAGAATGGTTGCACCTTGGATTTACTGCACCAGAAGCACTTGGCTATTCACAGTTCACAACCAAAGCATTAGCATACAAGTGCTTCACTTAGCAGAGCAATTAAAAAAAAAGAAAGTGCATTAAAAGCATTAAGCAATTGGCTTTTTATGATAGTGTAATTTTGGTAGTAATTCAAGCCCTGGGTGAGCAAGTATTGAGGGTCAGTGGAGCTTGAGAATCCCCCTGAAAGTGACGTTTGCTCTGCATTAGGACTTTTACTAATGATGTTTGTTCTTTCTGCAGAAAACTGCTCAATTTTTGACCTGTTTCTGCAGCGAAGATCCCACAGTGTTTTCCAAACACGAGGCTGCCCTCACACACTCCCTGCTAGCAGGGCACGGCGTGAGGGGACAGAGGCACCAGCCCAGCGTCCTCGTTCCCAACAGCCGTCTGGCATCAGCCCTGGGGAGCTGGCTGTGCTCCCCACAAACCTAGGTCCTGGGGCCATTTGGGGATCCACAGACAGATCTGGGGATCCACCCCAGGATCCACAGGCTGTCGCCAGCTGTGCCTGGCCTTACGAGCGTTCGCGTTGGTTAATGAGTAGCCACAGAGTATCTGTCATATTTTCAGCCCAGTGCTCGGGATTAATTTAACCATGGTATTTGCTTTTCATTGAAACATAATGTGATTCAGCATCATATGTTTAAAAAAGAAATTAATTTGCAGGAGGTTTTTATTTTTTCAAGGTTTAACAACTGTGTAAGAGATGCATATCTCATTAAATTACCATAGCATCTCAATATATATATATATATTTCTAATCAATTACTATTTAACATATGTCAAGCCTTTTATTATAGTTAGATGCATCTGGTTGCAATAATTATTGTATGCAAATTAAATGCCAATTAATTATTTAAAGCATATTTACAAAGAGCAACAAAACCTATAAATCTGTTACGGAGTCGTTAACCTCAGCAAACACGTTTTAAATAATCAGCCGGCGTACAGTAGCTGTCTCATTATATCTCCATTAAACCTGTGGAGGAGACACTTCGTTTAAACTGTGACCAAATTATTCGTTAGAGGGTAATTAGGCACTCGCCTGTGCCCTGGGTCCATGGTGAAAGCTGATCTCTGTGGCCTGGACTTCCCTGAGGTGGGGACAGTGTAGAGCTTACGTGAGTCCCACGTGAGCTGATTCAGGGAGTTTTGTTATTTTTTTAAAAATTATTTTTTATTTTTATTATTTTAAAATTTTATCTCCCCCTCCAGCCCCTCATGCGATGGGGAGCGTGCACCACCGCCAGCCCGGGGGAAGAAGAAGAAGAAGAAATCCAGCCGCAAGAAGCGAAGGAGGTGAGGGCGGCCATGGCGGCGTGTGGGGTGGGAGGCAGCACGAAGCCCTCAGCCGTGAGGGAGGCGGGAAATGGAGGGCGGACACCCCGCAGGGAGGTGCGAGGGGCTGGCATCCCACAGGCCCTGCCGCCATTTTGTCACCCTCCCCTCAGGGGGCAGCGGGGGCCGCGCCGCACCATGGCCCCTCTGCGGGGGCGTGCGGGCAGGGGGAGGCTGAGGGCAGCCCCGCGGTCCCTAACGTCCCTCCGCCTCCTCAGGTCTCCCTCGTACAGCCCCTCGCCTGTGAAGAAGAAGAAGAAGAAAAGCTCCAAGAAGCGAAAAAGAAACAGGTATTTATTATTTTTTTTTTCTTGAAAATGTGATTTCCCGCTGGCAGCGGTCGAGGAGGCGGGTTGGACAAGGGGTGGGAGGTATTGCTGCCGTCCGGCCCAGCACCAGGGGGCAGAGAGAGGCCTCAAACTGCTGATCCTTAATCATGGCCACCCAGGGCAAGGCCCCACTGGCAGATGAAAGCCGGGCAGCCAAGGAGGAACGGAGCCGGGGTCCCTCCGTGTGAGGAGAGCACAAAATGGGGTGCGCCCCCCGCGCTACCCGATAAATACGAGCTGTCAGGATGTGGGGGGAGAGAGGCAGGCGAGCCAAATCAGCGTAAGGTCTGCAGGGCCTCGGCCTGCTGTCCTCGCTGCCCTGGTTGACGTGGCTCCCAGTGTCTGGGACACCAGTGGGATCAGCACTCGGGGCTTGTGCCAGGCCCTTCTCCCCCGTCCCGCAGAAAGTGTCAGCATTTGGACCAGAAAAAGGCTCAGACCAGCTCCCCACATCCACACCTCAGTCCTCGCTCCCTGCCCCATGTGACAACCTCCACCTTCCCCTTCTGAAGCCCATTTTTAAAGAGCACAATTAAATTTTAAAGCTGCAAATATGCCATTGTTTTCTCTCAACCGTTAAACCAATATTTGAAGAGAACAGTGGATGCTATCTCCCTTGGAAAGTTCATGTATTTATAATCTATTGAACCAAAGAGAGAAGCTACCAAAAATGGGTTGCAGAGAGGAAAGTTGAGCTTGAATCTTAAAGAAAAGGAAGGAGGAGAGAGAAGGATATAGGAACTCCTTGAAAATACTTCTTCCCATGGAGGGATTCTCATGCTCTTCTATGGATACCATCTCCTGATGGAAGTCCTGGGTCAGATGTTCTTTGGCTTTGGAACCTCAGTACCCATTTATGTCCCTGCAAGCCAAGCCTAGGCTGTAGCTGATCCCAAAAAGTAACATGATAAACCATTAAGCATTAGTGACCAATGGAGGTTGTTTCCAGACACCTGATGGCACTTCAGCTACAGATCCCAACTGACCTTGCCACAGGCCATTTCATGGCCCTTTTGGGCAGGACTTGAGGCCATGTCTTCTGCGGGATGTTGTGCTCCAAGCTAAGATGAAACACAGCAGGCTGTGCAGTGTACTGGGGCCAGGCCTTGCTGCAAAGAAGTGTCGTCGCCCGCCCCCCCGCCCCATGCTCCCAGGGTTTTTTATGAGGGCCACCAGCACAGTGGCTCTGGTGTCATCCCAGGAATTCTCCAGGAGGCAAGACAGAGGCATGAAGCTGGTTTGGCTGGGAGGCTGCTCTGGAGTTATACAGAAAGGATTTTTCCTTTGCTACTTGGTCATACAGAAAACCAGGGAATAGTGTGGGGGCGCAGAGGTGAGTCTAAGTACAGTACAAGACTATGGAGGCTGTAGCAGAGAAAAGGGACCCACCAGGGACAGGGGGCATATCTGATCTCTATAGAGATCTCAGTTATCCTGAGGATCATATTCAAAATTATTTACAGAGTGTGCTAGTCACTTCTACCACACCAGTTTTTCAGGTACACTCTTGCCAGCTGGCTAAAGGAGAGGCAGGGCCATTCTGCCCAACTGGTATGTGAGGTCTTCTCACAGTGCTCAGTCTAGTGTTGGGCCTAAGCACGCTGTCTCTGATTAAAATTTCCATTTTTGTGAGACCCTGAATTCAATCTACATATTTGTGTCTTACAGGTTATCCTCAAAGAAGAGAAGACACAGGTAAGGGTTGAGCAAGCGTGGGTGGTCCCTTTAGAAATACGAGTTTAATGGTCTCTTCAAGATCTCAGAAGGCTGATGTTCACTGAGTGGGGGCAGAAGACACTTTTTTTTTTTTTCTGTGTCTCCTTGTACAATCCCCTTGGCTGCCCCCATTCCATGCGGTTCTGGGGCTACCCTCTCCCTATTCAGACTGATGTGTTCCTCAGACCCCACAGGAATCAGGTCTCCAGCCCAACCTGTGCGATCAGGCACATAACTGGAAAAGACCTTGTGGTATAACCTAGTCCCTGGCAACCTCATCCATGTTGTATCCATCCTGCATCTTGTGTCTTCATTTCTCTTATGATTTAATTTGCAAACAGTACAGCATCCCCCAGCAGTGCCCATTTTTGAAACATTCAGAGTCAATGGCTTTCCAGGTGTGTACTGGAAGAACTCTCCTGATTCCAGTACGTGCATGTACAGTATCAAGAAGTATTAATTTTCTCTGTGAGAAAATGCAAAGTCACCAGGATGACTGATCCCTTTGAGGATCCTTTTTGGCTGAGCCCATGAGCCACATTTATCAGCAGGCACTCAGACCCCCTGTGCTGCGGCAGAATCATTAATCCCTTTCATTTTTATGGCACGATCTTGGACAATCTAGTTGTAACATTGACATGTGATTGTGCAGCTTTTTATCAGAACAGAAATCTCCGAATTAATTAGCCATTTCTTATTTAGTTCTTCAAGCCCCAAAAGTAAGAGAAAGGAAGAAAGAAAACACAAAAAACAGTAAGTAGTGATTCACTGAGTTCCCTGCCCTGCCTGTGCAGAGCTGTGGGGCTAGGAAGTGCTTGATATGGTGGGTTCCCTGGAGCTAACACCGGCTGCACGGCCCTAAGCAATTCTCAGGCTTATTTCACAGCTAAAATGAGCAATTCTGGTTTTGCTGGAATGGAGGAGGGTTTGTAGAGGCTGGGGATCTTTCCCCTCCCTCTCTTTTGTGTCACCTCATTCAGTATTCTGACACAAGACAGTCTCGTTCATCCGGTCCTGGGCAGAGACTCCAGCTTTTCTGATGAGGGCAGCATGAGAGGATGAACTCAGATCTGCAGAGAGCAGCGCCCCAGAGCCTCCACTGCCCAAAGGGCAGGCTGGCACGCTTACTGAGAAGGGCCTTAGCTCCTCTGTGCTTGCTGCTCTTGGAGGTTACAGTAGGGGCTACTCATGATATACATCCAGCACAACCAAATAAATATCTGCATGGGAGCAGAAGGCAGTGGGGGCTAAGAAAGAGAAGGGATTGTCTGGAGGTAATGGAGGCTGTAAAAATCTGGTGTTGAGGTTCCCATCTTTCCTGGAGTGTTAGCAGAGCACAAACCTTGTCCTGTGGGGCAGACAGTCAAGGGGTGTGGTATAAAATGTGGTTCCTAGGGGCTGGAAGGCAGACTTCTCTGTTTTCCCCTTCCTTCTCTGCCTTCTCCTGGTAATTGCAACTTGTGGCTTCTCACCTGCTTTCAGAGCAAGGAAACAGTTCTGGGGCTGAACCCTGGGCACCAAACCCCTGGTTGGATTTGCTGGGACTTGGGATACCCTACTGGAGACAGAAACTGAGCTAGCAGAGAGAAATCTGGTGGTGTGTTTGGTGTTAATAGGACCCGCCTTTAATTCTTCCCAACGCAACCTTTAGCTCTTAGGCAGAAAGGAGGCAGAGGAACAGTAGCCCCTGACACTGCCAGTGTCACCCCAGTACGTACTGGGACTGAAGAGACTGGGAATCCACGAGGCACAAGCATGTTGTGGTGCCTGCACAGGCCATCTCTATTGCATGCAGAAAGCCCATCTCCTTTTCTCAATGGTTTTTGCATGTTCAGTAGCACAGCCACTTTTTTTTTTTTTTTCTCCTCCCCTCAAACTGTGCTGCTACACACCTAGAAATCTCAGTGGTAAAACTGGGGCTTCCTAGGTTGTCAGTAAAAGCAGGCATCTCCCCACCCCAACACAGCACTGGCCAGTAGCCTAACAGTGTGGTTAAAACAAAGATCAGATGCCCTTCTGGCATGCACTGACCTAGGGGAATGAGAGCTGCTAGAATTGCTCTCCAAGGATAAACCAGGCAAGGTGCTTTAGCCCTCATCTTTCAGCTCACAAATCAGAGCTGAACTACTCCTGGTTTCTGCAAACCTTATTGCTCCTGGGCATGGATCAGATAGATCCCATGAGCCATCTCAGATCAGGATTTTTGTATAATGATGCTGCTTTGGCTTATCTTTGGGTAGAGCAACTGGTTATCTAAATCTCACAGGACCGGTTTTTCCTCCTGCAGAAAGGGAACTCAGACTGGAGGGACTGATGCAGAGGGTGAAAAGCAAACATGGGGGTTTTCACACAAATCCACCATGTGAGGGAGAAATGTTCAGTGTTGCTGATTTCAGCTGTATGGAAATAAGGAAGGAGTATCCTAAAATGTGAAATTTTAAAAAATATAATCATTGGGTGTGAAAAGCATCAGAGAAAACAGCCAGGCAGAGTTTAGGCAATTACCCTGGAGGTTGCCCTTTTGTCTTCAAGGAAATGCTGTTCTCAAGCTATTGATTTGCTGAGGTTTTTATAGCAGCAAATTGCTAAATGCTGTCCAAGCAGGTTGTATTAGTGCTGTCAGTGACTGGTACAGCGTGGCCATGAAACCAGCCTGTTCCCACCAGCTAACCCATCATTAGCTTTGACTGCTGGCACAGTGGTGCCAGCCTGAGTGGAGAGTTACCCAACCAGATCCAAAATGACTGTTGTGGTGGGCAACAATGAGAGGGAATGGGCACAGAAGGTGACAGGTAGCTTGCCACCCACAGCACCCTGCTCTCTGCATGCAGGACTTCAGCTGTTGGTGCGGGTAACAACAGCCCTTAAGTAACAGGGCCAGATAATTCATCAGTAACATCCTGAATGGAGCAAAGGGAAGCGCAGCGGGGCACTTAACCTGGGTCGCTGTGCACGGTTTGCTGGTAACTGTCCCATGGCCCTGCCAGGAAAGGAAGGAGCAGTGACTGGACATCTATAAGAAGACAGGTAAAATGGTCCTGCCCCTCAAGCAGGAGCTGTGCATAGGGCAGGCTGAGTTAGGGAAGGTGTACTTTGTTTGTATAGCAACCTTAAGAACTGCCCACAGAACTGGCTAGACCCTCCTGCCTAGAGAGGGTGAGGCAGGCTGGCTGTTCCTGAGTGTGCTGAAGTATTTGAAGCCTGTCCTTTAACAAGGAGCCTGTGCTACTGAGAGAGTTGGAGCTTTGTGATGGGTTGCCCAGATGGATGGTGCCCCCCCCAGCAGGGTTCTGAAATGGGAAGGTCCCAGGCTGTTTCTTGGTTGTCTTAGGGTAGCCTGCAGGATGAAGGGCAAGCAGTTGAACGGACAAGCATGTAGCACTCTAAAGTCTTTAAATCAGGAAGGACTGGTGCTGCCTGCTGTACTCCTGCCTGCTAGTCCGTAGATCTTCCCCAAGCAGGCTACAGAGCCAGCCTAATAGCTTGTAGTTAAAATGCTGGCATAGATCTCTGTAAGATGGCTTTCCTTAATGTTGGTGTAGCTATGAAGGGATGGAGAATTTCTCATGCCTTGGTGTCCTGCACAATGTTTCAAACACCAATCTCTTTGGTTTAAAATGCAGATCTCCTTTCTGATTTGAATGTTATTGACTTCAGCCTCCAGCTGCTGGTTCTTGCATGCCCCCAGCCTGCTAGCCTAACGGTGGTTTTCCTCTCTGCTTCTTAAAGCTCACGTGGGCGTGCCCGGAAATCTCATCGCCGTCGCCACTGCCACTCTCACTCAGAGAGCTCAGACTCCCACTCCCCCAGCTGCCGAAGCAGGTAACATCACTGCTCCCTGAGCTGAGTGTCCTGCAACACTTCCAAGGACATGATTGCAATAGTTTCTGTGACCCACAAACTCGCTGTGTGGAGCCAGGTCCCATTCTGGTAGCAGCTTTGTCATGTACTGGGGGTTGAGCTGCTTGTGGTCTCGGCCGTAGAAGGTTTTGCCTCAAGGAGCAGTGGCTGCAGCTTTTTGGTCTGGCAGTCACTTCTAATCCCCGTGGCTGATGATCAGCCCATGACAGCTGATTCCAGCCTAGTCTCCCTTCCCCAGCCCAAGGGCTCTGTACTGCAGATGTCCCAGGAAGCCCTTAAACATGGTCTTAGCAATGGAAATATATTTGCCCATGGCAATCTATAGCCACTGCCTTTGACCTGATTAAAATTTCTGTCCTGTGGATGACAGATGCATCCTGGGGCCAGCTAAGTGGATGCTGGTGCTAGAGCCAGCATCGCTGCAATAGCAAGTTGCATAGTTTATACACATCATGAGTTCATGTTTCACGTTTTCTGAAAGCACTTGGACAAACCACCCCCACTTTCCCACTTCACTCCTCCTAACTACCGGGCATTTTCTTATGAGAAGCTGATGATCAGTGGAGGGAGGAATGCAATCAGTAATTGGAGGGGTGGGTGTTCATGCAAGAGTCTGTCTTCTCTTGGAGGTGTATTTCCATAGGGATATTCAAGGCTGCGTGAAAGTATGGCTTGCCTTGAGCCACCGTAAAATCATGAATTGGAGCTGAAATTTGAGATTAAGGGCCAAAGCCTGGCTGCAATATATATATATATATGTATTTTTTAGAAGTAGAAAAGCAAAACACGCCTTTTCTCTCCACCATGACCCTATAGAGCAGTCATGTAGAAGACCTTCTCCCACACACAATGGCCTAACACAGAGTTGCCAAGGGTTTGGATGGAGCTGGTAATGGGCACTACTGCAATACTGAGGAATAATGGTTTGGCTGTTCTTGTCTTCTGGAGGCACAGAGCCAGGTCTCGGGAGGAAGGGCATAAAGCACAGCGAAGACACTCCCGGTACCGTTCAAAGATCGTGGTAAAGCGAAGCTCCTCTTCAGAGGTTCAGGCCAGCCAAAAAGCCAGCCAAACCCTTCCGCTCTACAGCTTCCTGTCTCCTAAGGAAGTAGTAAGTATTACACATTGTGCTTCTTTGCTTGAACTAGCCACGGGAATCTGGGCAAGAAATCTGACATGAAATTTTTATAACTCAATTATAGCAATGTTAGACAAAGTTGGTTAAAACTGTATTATTTATTAATGATGCTGTTCTCCAGTGTATTTAAAGTCATTCCTTCCCTCAGCACTTTCACACCAAGGGTGGGGCTGCAGAGGGGAAAAATTTGCAAAGGCTGTAGCCTATGAATAATGAATAGAGGACATTTAACAACAACAACAAAAAAAAAAGTGGCCTCCAGCAACGGTATTTTACAAGGAATTTTTCGTTATTCAGTCTTTGCTCAGCTGGATGTGAACTTAATTCACTGGTCTTCATGTCCAAAAGTTCAGTCCTTCGGGGGAAGAAAGGGAAACAAACATATATAAAATAAATATTTACACTTAATGAGTTGGTGATTATTGGCAGGGGATGTTTTCTGACTGATTATCAGGATCCTTCTAGGATCACTGTTGCTCTGAACTGACAGGCCTAGGGGTCAAATTTGGAACTTATGAGCAGCTCTCATTGATGCTAATGGGAACTGCATGGGCAGCTGAGGGTAAAATCAGGCTCAGTGCCTTGGGATGTTTTTTTCATATATACGGAAACAGATGATATAATACATGCCTTAGAATTGAGGGAGCAAGAGATGGAGAGAAATATTAGATACAGATTGATATGAAGTCTTCCTTTTCCATGGCACGTTTCCCCTTTGTTCCCAGTAGCTGCAAAGCAGAGGTGTGATGCTCTTTGATCGTGGTGTTAGTACCCGATAGGCATTCTGGAGAGATAAATCGCTACATAGGACTCAAGGTAGTGCAGAATCTGGTAGTCATGCATGTGGATGTGTAACATTAGAGGTGTCTTGAGTGCAGAGTCCTCCAAGCCCCAGAGTGGTATATAATGGGGAAATGATTTTTCTCCTTTAGGCCCAGTCATGAATTGGAAATAGCTCAGCCATACACAGTAGCTACATCAGATATGAGAGAGATAGTGCCAGCAAGAGGAGAGATTTTATCCACTCACACGCGTAGACAGGATTCTGATCAAAATACACAGAGATTATACGTGAGTACAGACAGGCACAAGCTGTCTCTCGGCATTATAGATATGCATATTTGCTCTTGCTATATACATCTACTGAGTGTGTAGTGCACATGTGAGTCATTGCTTATAAAACCATATAAGGTAGAATGAATAGCTGAAGCTGCACACCACACTCAGATGTGTGTGTGTGCATGTGCGCATGCAAAGAGAGAATAACAAGGTATGAAGCTTTTATGGCTGTGAGCCTGGGGTGTTGCCCTCTGTCATCTTGGGAAGATAGGAATGAGTTAAGAGCTCCTCCCAGAAAACAACTAGCCAAAGACTGCGTTATGTCACTGGGGTCTTTTTTGGTTCAAGCTGCATATTTCACATAAATGTTTTCAAGTCTGAGCCTGGTTTTTAATTAGTACTAGGCTTCCTCTCTCTGAAGCCAGGCTCCCTGAGTCCTGTGAGGCCGACTGCCAGCTGTTCTGTTCCCTGAGCAAGAGTAAACTCTAATTTAAAACTGTAAAAGCTTTAAAGTGAGCTAAACTCGAGCATGCTGCACTCCACTTCCTACTTGCTTCACTCAGGGTAAATGAGCACACAAGCTGCAGGGCAGGGAAAATCAGAGCTTTGTAGTTACAGATGCAGGGGGTGAATGCAAAGTACAAGTCACAGGCCCCTGATGCATCCTTTCTAGTAAGGGTTAATAACAGAGGCAAATATTTCAATGGCTAAAAGGCATCGGTACCTTTACTATGTTAACCCACTAATGTCCTTTTGTTCCCAAAAATAAGTTATGTGCTCTTGGGACATCATTCAAGGGTACATTTAAGCACTTGTATAAATTGAAGCCTCTGGTTAAGTGCTGCCCCTGAAATTTTTCTGAATAAGGTCATTAAATATCATGTACTCAAAACTGGCAAGGGAAAAAATGGAACAGGAACTTTTAGTCTCATTTATTAATGACTATCAACAACTCTTTGATGCCTCTCCTTTTTGCGAGTTAAATGGTTGCTCTATAAATAAGCTTAGTTCTGTCAGACTCAACTTTTAGAGCAGCCTGGATGTGCTATAAAGTGAAAATGTGCTTTTGCAGAAAATGTTGGTCACAAATCAAAAATAAATTACTGGGAAAGATTTTGTGGAAAATTCCAGAATTGGGATTAAAAAATGCCATGTTTGTCCTCTGTGGGAGCTGGCGTGTCACAGTCCCTACCCTTCCCTCTGGCCTGGGCTTCCAAGCCAAACCATCCTTACCTAGGGAGATCAATCCATTGTCACATCCCCAAAGGAGAGGGATTGTCCAGGGAAGATCACAACCTGCAGAAGAGACCCAGAGAGACAGTACACAAACTCCCATGAGGTAATTCTATAGCACTTTGAAATCAAAGATTTTGCTTTTTAAGCCAATTTTTATTCTATATTCTTTTTATTCTGAAAATCTGAAGCATTTTGTGGTACATTCTGCCATTCCCTCCCTGCCCCAACCCCCTCCCCTTGGTTTGTTTTCTCTCCTGTGTGCTGGAACAGCCACAACTTCTAACTAGGTCTACCTGTATCTTAGGAGGGATAAAGCATATAAAATAATGCCTTGCCCATGCATCTACCTCGCTGCTTCTTTCTCTCTTGCCTTTATGCATAAGTTGATGCACATGCACATGCATGCAAACACGCAGAAACACTGCAAAGTTCCCTGCTATTTTTTCTTTTTGGCAGTGAATTTCCAAGCTTTTCCCTCTCATTCTCCCTTTAATCCTGTGCAGCCGCAATAGCCACCTATTGAGAATAGGATTGTGGGTCTGTGCCTCAGCATGCAGAGAAACTGTGGGTAGTATGCAGCATCTATTTTGGAACAGAAGACCCTTAACCCGCTGCAGACACTTTATTCCACAGCAACACAGATGTATTACATGCCACTGTGCTTTCAGTTGAGCAGTGCAATATAAATACCTGCAGGGTATGAATCTAGTTGCCTTTGTTGTACCTGATGAAGATAACTGCATGCTGCATACACTTTCCTTGCCAGCTCCTTTACTTCAACTGAAACCCATTTACAATGTCACAAATTATCACAGGCTTGAGCCAGCTTTTCAGCAAGGCTCAGTGGGGTACACTTGTTCCAAATGATGCTGTTTGTCTTTGGGCTTATGTGTCTGCAGAAAGGTAGAAGTGGGGAAATCCAGTGCAAAGGCTGGGACAGTGTGTGCAGGAGGGCTCAGGAAATCTTATAGCAGACCTGCATATTGGCTTGCTGTTGCTTTGTTTTCTAGCCTGGGTTTTGGTTTACATAGGAAAAGGTATTTTTTTGACTGTTAGGCAGCATGGTTTTGACAACAAACAGGGCCCCTGAAGAGCAGAAAGACAAAGCCTTCCATAAATATGTTAGTTGTTATCTTTTTCCTTTTCTCCCCTCCCAGCCAGGGGATTGAGGTTACCTCTGGTTATTGTCTGGCATATTTGCGGTGCTGTGCTGGGACGGCAGGGAGGCCAGCAGCCTGGGGTGAAGGAGGGATGCCTGCAGCCATGGAAAGGCTGTGCTGTACGTCAGTCACGCACCAAAGGAGGTGGTTTGCTCTAATGTAGTGCCAGCCTGGCCTGAGCTGAGGTGGGGATACACTGGCCTGCGTTGTGCGATACTGGCTGCACCCCAGCAGGCTGAAAAGCTCTTTGCAAAGGAACAAACCTTTGCCTGGCATTCTCAGGAATTTAGCCCCAGCAATGGATCTGTGAGCCAGGCTGCTCAGCAGTGTTGCCATCCAGCCCCAAATAACCCAAGCTCTGACATTGCAGGGACAGTTGTGTCACTGCCTCCATGCTCCTGGACTTAGCTTAGCCCTTGTGATAAAGAAAGCCTTACCCTGAACTCTCCATGTAGCAAAAAAAAAAAAAAAAAAAGGGTATTTTTCACTCAATATTCCTTGAGTCAGGGATTTGTAATTGTGCAGAAAGGGGTTATATTGTATTCCTACAGCATGGCTATTGTTTGTACTCCCTTAGTAAGATAAGTTGGCTTTTCAGCTGGGGCAAATCGTCAGCAGGGGTGAGCCCACTTCCCCCAGGTGAAGGCCTACTCCCAGCCCTCTGCTCTGGAAGAGGGGGTACCTCAGACCAGGCACACAGCCTTGCTCCCCTGAGCAGCTCCTCTGGGCAGGTGCTGCTCCCCACGCCGGCAGCTCCTCAGCAGATGTCTGCCAGGCCCTCGTCGAGAGCAAGGCTCGCCAGGGTCATTGATGCAAGTGCTTTATTCCTTTCATTATTACAATGCACAGAGAAAGAGAGAAGGGGAGACATTATGCACCTCTGAAAAGGAAATTAACTCCACTTTGAAGTGAATTGCAGAACAAGAGAAAAAAAGACCCAAGAAAAAAATCCTCCAACTCTAAGTGAGGCTGTGCCATGCTGCTCATTGATGGGTCTCAGTCCCCTTATGGCTGAGAAAATATATAGTCGTCTCTTGCCTCAGGGCTGTTTGCAGCACAGTAAATGGACTTGTTTGGTTTAATTGGAAGACAAGTAGTGATTGTATTTTTGTAACCTATTAGACTGCACTGTCTCTTGGTCTAGGATTGCACTAAAAATTAGTCTGGAGTATCAGTGAGGGCCTCATTTCTACTTCCCCTTCATCTCGATTACATAATGGTTTGAAAAAAAAATCCAATAAAAATATCTTGAGTTCCCTTGGGAGCAACAGTGGGTCCCCTGCTGAAAGCTGAAGGAAGCAAAGTTCACCAAGACTATTAGAGAGGGGGGAAAAAATCCAAATGTTCACATAGAGAAAATTAGATTCATGAAAGAGCAGACTTTTTTTAAGACACCCTAGAAAAATAAAAAGCCATTAGAATTCAACTGGGCTCTGCACAATGTTTTCAGATGTGACGCTCTGTTTCCATTTCATGTGGCTGGCATGCCTTTCAGAAGCAGTAAAATGGGACCAGAAGCAAAGCCAAGGTCATCAGATAGGGAATTTATCTAGGCAGACAGGCAAGTTGAGTACCTTGAGACTTGTCCTGGCTCTTGCCACAGGACAGAAATCTCCCCCTGAGCCCTTAGGAAGCTACTGGCTACAGCCTGGTGCCCCAAGGTGATGGGGTTGGGAAGCTGCTGTGCACTGCCCCGGCACCTGCCTAGCCCCAGCCAGACCCTCCAGCCCTCACAAGAAGTGGCCTCCATATTTCGCTGATACCCACATGTTGCCTCTTCCCAGAGTGCTGCTACCAGAAATGTTGAGCTGTGGAGGAGCTTGTTGATCCCCCGGTCATTTGACGGATTTTGTGATGTGCTGACAACAGTTGCTACTTTGAAGGTAGACGTCAGCAAAGGCAGAGCAAACCCATGCAGCCGAGGTCCCAGTGGCAGCGTTGGGAGCTGTTTTAGAAATGCCAAGGAACTGCTGTATTTCTTGGCAGAAACAAAGGCCTTTTGGTTTAGACTGGGAAGGAACAGAAGCAGTGTTTGCATGTGCGATGCTGGGGTCAGTGTCCTGCAGAGCAGCCGCTGTGCCCCCTCCAGACTTTTCCTACCTTTATAGCCAGGGAGTATGTCCCATGGTAGTTTTGTGCTTGTACATATTAAGTGGCCAAAAGCTGGTTATCTTCTGGTTAGGGTTCAAACCTAATGCAAGCCATAGCCTGTCTTAAAAAAAAAATATTAATCTGGTGCCATATTTTAAAACACGATCCTGTATCTTCAGCAGTGTGGTTGGGGAGAGTGTAGTGGTTCGTAGCGAGGCCAGTTCTCTCAGAGTTCTGGACGTGGCATCTGGGTTTCAGAAAGAACTGGTGAAAACCAGACCCAGATACCTGGCTGTCTTATTCTCCTTTGACCTTCCAATTTCTACTCGTGTGAGCAAGGTCTGGTCAAGAAGTGCTAAAGCTGAGAAGTAGCAAGGAGCAGTACCAGATGCTCAAATGAGGACTTGTGATGTGTGTCTTCACTCACTCCTACTTGGGAACACTTGGGAGATGTTTCTGCTCTGTCCAAGGCTTCTGCATTGAAGGTGCAAATTGGCTAGTGAGGAAGGATCACTTCATTTCCCACGTCTGCTGCTGGGGCTCCTGGTGCCTCTGAGTTAGAATGGGGTGAGGATGGGGAGTCTCCAGCTCCAGTATGGATTTGTTGGAATGAACTAATTCCTGTCCCTCTGTCCCTTATCCCAGAAGCAGTAATGCCTCTCTCTCTGGCAACATAGGAAGCACTTGGAGATCCTCCAACTCCAGGCATTTTCAGAGCGTGAAGATGTTTTGGGCAGTCATCATTCCACAGCCTGTATGCTGAGAGCCACTGCATTTGTTGGTAGTTCTGCTCTGCTTTGAGTCTCTGCTGTTGTCTGAGTCAGCTGTCCCTGTCCCAGTTAGCACCTCTTGAACTAGGTCGAGAGCAACCTCCACAGGGACAGAGATCAGATGCCACAGGCAGGAGGGTGGATGTGAAGGCACCACCTGATGGGATGAAGGAGGTCCATGTAAAAAGTGACACAGGTGAGGTCTGTAGACCCTCTGTGTAGGAGAAAGAGCCCTATCCCTATACCAGCCAGTACAGAGCTAAGCTCTCCAAACGGACTGTCCCTATTCCTGCTGTGTGACAACTGATGTAGGTCTCCTCGGCTCCGTGAGGTATTGCCAACATTGCAATGTGATTTTCTCAGCTCAGGATTCCTCAGATTTGTGAGGGCATGGCCCAGGTCCCCACTGTGGAGAGCATGGCATAGAGGGAGGTCATTATGCGCCCCAGAGTGTGGTGTAAGGACGAGTGCAGGTGTTTGAGGGGGCATGGCTTGCTGGGAACACATTGGAGGACTATCCCAAGTAGGGGGGAACTAAACTTCTGTGTCCACATTCTAAGGACCCTGGACCAAACCTTATGGGCGGGAACAAAGAGAGCAGAGCATCAGCATGAAAAAGGAGGTGGCCACACGAGAGTGCAGATGTGCCAGGTCTGCGTTTAGCCCTAATTCTCACCCTGTTGCCAGGGCAGACATTAGTACTAACATAGCCTCACTCCCAGTACCGAAATGTTCCTGGACCGGCTCGTGTAAATGCCTATGGAGTTAAAACTGAACTATAAAATACTCAAATGATATAAATCCCCTTGGTGGCGCTCAGGGTCCCAGACAACAGCCCTGCCCAGAGCAGCCTATGTGGGTTTGGGGTCCTTGCTGACCCTGTGGGGTTCAGCAACCCACTGCAACCCAGCTAGGCTTAATCCTCATGCAGAGGCTGGCAGGAGCAGGGCTGTCTGTTGTCCCCTTCCCTGTAGGTCTCCAATGCAGCACGGGGAGGGATATTCTTCCTCCTCTACTTTATTTTTTTAGTTCTTCCTTCACTTGAGTTCCCTTTGTCACTTCCATGAAACCCAAGGGGATTTAGTGCAAGCTGCGACTTTTCAGCACAAGCGATCCAGCCTCCAGGAACAGGCTGGACAGCCTAATTTAAAGCAGAAGGAAACAAAAATGAATAATAAGTGAGACAAGCAAGCAGACAAAAAGCAGTCATGACATTTGCATAAAGGAGGCAAGTGAACAGTTGGCAGTGTGGATTGAAGAGAGGGTTTATGTTTTTTTCATGTAATTTGAGACTCTAATGATGGACTTATGTTGCCCGCTCTTCCTTTTTTCTTACACCTTACCTACTAAAGGAGGAGTTCTTGATGGGTAAGTGGATGCTATCCGCAAGACACCAGGGAATTTGAGGTCACTTGAGCGCATTAGCTGTATCTTCTTTAGGGGGTAAAAAAGCACACAAAGAAGTATCTGTATACCTTTTTTATTTCCAAGGGAATTTTCTTTTTTCCCCTTCCCTCTTTTTTCTTTTTTTTTTTTTTTGTTTTGTTTCAAAGTGTTTATTTGCCAGTTTTTACTTTGTACAGAAGCCCTTACATTTTATTTTATTTTTCTTTGCTTATTTTAGTGACATTCATACAGCCTCTTTATTACAGAAGCTTTAAAAATCCACTTATTTAAGATTTTGTTTCATTTTTGTTTTCTTTCCAATGATTATGCAGGGGGGGGGTTATGTATATACCCTTTCCCCCCACACCCCTTTAAGGTTAAATAAGGGCTTTGTCCTCTGTTATACTTTTTTATTTAATTAGTTATTTTGATTTTTTAGTTGCCCGTTTACTTTGTTGAATTCTTTTGTTTAACATGAATCGCATGCTGATACTCTTTGCATGATCTCTAAATCTTCCCGTTATCATAGCAGGGGGAAAAGAAGTTTCTTCTTACTGTGGATTTCTTTCAGGGATATGTGCTTTTGTTTTCTTCTCCTCTTTCTTCTTTTTCTTTCTCTCTCTATTTCTTTCTTTCTTCCTTTGTTTCTTTCCTTTTGTTTCAGTGCATCATGATGGTAAAATTTCTGGGTTTATTTAAAAAAAACCAAACAAACAAAAAAAACAAAGAAAAAACAAAAACACCCCCCCCCCAAAAAAAAAACCAAACCAGTTCAAACAATGCCAAATGGCTTTTTTGCTTTCAGATCTCTCAGTCAGGGTCTTCTGCTGACCTCTTTACCAAAACAGACAGCTCGCCTGGCAACCTAGCCAGCCAGAATGGAGAGTATCATGAATATGACTCAGGAAACGATACTTCCTCCCCTCCCTCCACTCAAACGAGCTCATCCAGGTCAAAGGACAGCCAGGAGAAAAGAAGTCTAGTCCATGATGGCTTTGGCCATGCCTTCTCGTCCGGGAAGCCCAAACTGGCCAACAGCGATAACAGCTCTGATTCAGGAAATTCCTTCACCAGTTGCTTTTCCCAGACCAAGGGAACAGCTTTGGAAAATCTGTCTCCAGATGCCCAGGGACAAGACCGAAGGTCAGTGATTACCAGTAGCTGCTGCTGGCAGCCAAATACCTGGTACATTGTTGCTCTGTATCTCCTGCCTGCTTGCCAGTTGCTGTGGTGAGCAGTCAGGGAGGTTTTTGTGGTCTGGAGGCAGTTAGATATGAATTAGACCCACGGTCTTGCCAGTCTGGAGCCCAGAACTCAGCAATGACCAATACTGTAGCCTGAGGAGGACGATGAAAACCTAGCCATCATACCCCTGGACATGGCTTGTGCTGGCTTTTCTGGCATTAATGTGGCTGATTGCAGGGTTTGGCCCCAAGTTGAGCTGTGTCCTGAGCACATCCCTACTCTGCTGGGCATGACCATGTCAAATAAAAGAGTCACTGGCCCTTCTGGTCAAAATCTGAAAGGTACGTCAGGGGTTGCTGTGCTAATTCTCCCCCTCTGCTTACTGCGGGGAAGGGAGGCTGGGTTCATTTTCACTAAATCCTTTATGGACTGTTCTTTCACCTGTCCGATGAGCCAAATGCAGCCTGCCCCATCTCAGCTCATTCAGGACTGGTCCTGGGTGACAAGATAGCATGTCCTGCAGGTGGGGAGCACAGAGAGGGGCAAGTACCTGGCTGGCTGCAGGGTAACACAGCAGCAGCTCTGGGGGGGGGGGGGCAGGGCACAGAGCGTCAAGGCTGGGGACAGGAATCAAACCGCAATCCAGTGTTGCAGGTCATCATCAGGAGAGGGGAAGAGATGCCAGCCTCCATAACTGCCTCCCATTCCTGGGGGTTTGCCAGGTGATGCTGGGGATGAAGACAGTGAAGTGCAGTGGCTGGTACCCAGGGCTATGCTCAGACAGTGGTGTTAGGGACCTCTTCCACCTCAGGTCTTAAAGGCTGAATGTTAGAGCCAGGATGTGGTCTGGAGGTGGGGGCAATGAATGAGAGAGGAGAGGGAAGCCAGGGGAATTTTGTTAGAAAGAACAAGCCCTCGATTTTCAGTCAGAGGGTAAAATGTTAGGGTTGTATATAGTTCTCACGTTGTGACTCCAGTGGGATAACTCTGCCTTCATATGGGTGGAGCTGGGATTGCAGTTGGCCCTGGCAGTCTGGAGGCTGCTTGCAGCTGGGCTGTAACCCCATTCGTACCCAGGGTGCTTCTGGGAGTGGATGAATTCACGCAGCCCTGTCCAAAGGCAACATGCCCACTTGTGCTGCTCCACAGCCGGGCTGGAGCACAGGCTCCTGCCCTGCCATGCTCTGGCTTTCCCTTGCTCCAGCACTTCTCACCTCGCTTCCTGCCCAGGACCTGCACTGCTCGCTGGCCTGATCCAGGCTCTGCCAACCAGACACCTCTGGTGTGTTGGGCATGAGGCAGAAATGCTGCCCCTCACACCACCTGAGACTTCGTCCACAGCCCTTCCCTGGCACAGACTGGAGGGTGAGCTCCAGGGTTCTGACCCACACATGCAGGGTCTCTTGCAAGAGCAGCATGGGGAGCTGGGAGGGGTTTTTTTTTATCCCCAGTTGGGAATGGGAGGATGGGAGTATTTCTTGGCTGGAGCACGGTGCTCCCCTTAGCCAGGGAGCATAGTTCAGCCAGAGCTTGAATGTCTATCCAAATATATGTTCACAGAGGGTGCCTGTCCTTGTGTCTCAGCTGCTCGGAGGAGAAGAAGCAAAACTTCCTCCCGTCCCCAACGCCCAGCTCCCTGCTGAGGCCGTGCTCCCGCAGTGAGTCGTACACCAGCACAGGCAGATCCTCCCCTGGCTCCAGTCGCTCCCGCTCCTCACACCGCAAGGCCTCTCCCAGGTACTCCCGAAGTAGGTCCTGCTCTTCAGAAAAGAGGTAAGGCCAGTTAAAACAGCCGTCTCTGTGACCCTGGGCAATGTCTAACTATTGCAGGCTTGCAGGCTGCTTGCAGGGGGAGGTAAAACAGTTTCGGGGGTGCCTGGGGATCCACGTGGCTTGGCGTGAGTTGGCCACTGAACTGAGCCAAGACCCTGAAATATGGGGCAGCTCTTCCCCACCATGAGCTGACATTCAGAGGTGTCTGGTACAGCCTCACCCTTCAGTATCTTTAACTCTTCTATGGTTCTTGCCTATCAGCAGGTCGTCTTCAAGTTCCCCCAGCTATTCCTCCAAATCCTGCAAAAAAAGTCCTGGGAGCAGGAGTTCAAGGCCTCGTCGGAGCCCCAGTTACTCCCGTTACAGCCGTAGCAGGTACAGCTGTCTCCTCATGTGATATCTGCTGTCTCACACTTTCTCACTGCTTCCATCATTTTTTTGGACTCTAGCATGCTTGCTGGCCCCTGCCAGGCCCACACTGCTCCTTCAGCTTCCTCACTGGATGCTTTGGCTCTCAGCACTGGGCTGAGAGAGAGCAGGGGGATACAGGGTAAGACATACGGCAGTGTGTTATGTTGGCCTTCAGTCAAGTAGAAATTTATTACCATTTATTGCCCTACGGCTGATGCTGACTGCAGAGGGGATGAGCCTTTCCCTTTCTGTGAGAAAAGTGGATTTCCTATAGCCAAGGACTGCCCTGCCAGTATTGATTCAGGGAAATTTCCTTTTGGAAATTTCAGGGAAACACTTTTGGGGGTAGGTTGCTGGGAGGGAGACCTGGCTTTGAAGCATCGTGGTATCTCACAGTTGGAGAATGTGGCAGGTGAAGTAGCTGTTCCTCCACTCCGAGCCCTTGTGGGGGACAGCCAAAAGCGCACAGATGGCTGCTGGGTGATGTTCGCCAGGGCCTCGTGAGTGGGAGATGCTCTTCTCTGTCACGCTGGTGTAAATGGTGGGCAAGAGCGTTAGGCTCTGGTTGTGTCTGCCCACGGCTTTTATCGCCCGAGGAGCCCATGCCAGCCAGCAGCAGGGCTGCAGCCCTTGTCAGAGAGGGACCTTATTGCGGTAGGGAAAGACACTCTGTTTTTCAGAGTCGTGGGTCTGCCAAAGAGTTGTCAGGCCCTGGGAAGTGCCCCTGCTGCGTGGGCACATGCCAGGTACCTTCATGCTGACACTCACACGCAGGCTTGCAGAGGGAAACACAGGCCAGGCAACTCTACTCCCTCCACATCCCATTGAAAACACACATCTCCCAGCTCAGGCCTAGAGATGGCTTTGGGCAGATTTTTCTGGTAACATTTCTGCTGCTGTGAAAATTTTGCAGCCTTAAAACATTACATTACCGGGCTCTGGTTCTTGCAGGCTGTGGCAATCCCTGCTCTGGTGTAGGAGAATATTCCTGCATCTGAGGATCAGACCCTTGACCTGTAGCGCGTTGCTTTGTAGATGACATTGAGCAGGGTGTATGAAGTCAGCTACACTACATGGAAGGGCCTGTGCTGACATGCATGGGAATTTAACAAAAGAGAAAACCATAGCAACACCGGCACTCCTTCTGGCAAGCCATGCAAAGCTGCACAGCCTTGCAGGGATACCAGGGCCCTCTGCTCACGTGGGGCTGGCTGGCAGGGTTGTTCTTGCCTGCTTCTGCAGCGTGACCAGCAAGAGCAATTTTAGTTAGAGCTAAATACAGAGTGCATCCACAGACACAGGTACGTGGAAGCCATCATAGCTTGGCAGCACAGGGCACCAGGAGACACTGCTGAAACCCCCAGACTCAATTAGTGCATGTTTGTGTGTCCAGCCAGCTGGGTGTTTCTTTGTCCAGCTAAGCGAGTGTGTGCAGGGCTGATGCCACCAGAGCACTTTGCTTAGGGTGGTCCCTTTGGGAGCCGAGTATCCTCCACTCATCTGTGCCTTCATGCATGGGTCATTGCCTCCACATCCAAAACCCACCCCACAAAAAGCCAGCAGTGACAGTTTCCAGTCTGTGCCTTCCCCAGAGACCGTGAGCGAGAGCACAAGTACAGCTCCAGCGAGAAGGAGTCGCACAGGGAGCGTGACCGGCAGCAGCGGCGACGGTCCTATTCACCTCTGAGGAAACGCAGGAGAGACTCTCCCAGCCACCTTGAAGCTCGGCGTATTACGAGGTAAGGGGATGCAGTCTCATCGTTTGGAGACAGGCTCAGCTGCACTCCCCAGGGGGACATGGGCTGTCCTTGGGTCCCAGCTGCTGCCAGCGGAGGTTTCTCCAGGAGACTCGTTTCCCTGAGCCTGATCAGCAGGCCCTTCCGCCCCTCCTGGAGCTTGGGGATTTCCAGCTAGAGATACGGGGCAGATGGAGGGGGAGGGTCTCATTTACAACAGCTGAGGAAAAAAGGCAGATGAAGTTAGAGCAGGCACTCACCTGTCAGATGCCAGGGACATTCCCCCACAGGCTTTTTGTTTCACCCTCTCCTGTGGTAGATGTCCCACACTGTAGAGAGAGTCAAATACTGGCTCTAGCCTTCACACCGAGGGCTCTTTGGGACAGCATCAAGCAGCTCCCAATCTGAGACTTGGTGCTTGGGACATTCCCTGGGGCTTGAATCCCAAGGCCTGTTAGCAGCCTGATCTCTTCCCTTTTTTCTTTTAAACAAATACAATGACATTTTTGGGGAGCGCTGTGCAGAGTAAACACTTTTTGGATATTTTGACAGTAAATCTGTCCTTGTGTTGCTGGTAACCCACATCTCTCTGTCCCCACAGTGCCCGCAAACGCCCCATCCCCTACTACCGTCCCAGTCCCTCCTCCAGCAGTGCCAGCAGCTACTCCTCCTGGTACAGCAGCTTTAGCCGCTCCCCAAGCCGGAGCCGGAGCTACTCCAGCTACCGGACAAGCCGAAGCCGAAGCTGGAGCAGCAGCAGCACCGAGGGCAGGAGCCGCAGCCGGAGTTCAGGCCCCAGGAGCAGCCGCAGCAGGAGCAGGAGCTATGACTCAGGAGGCAGCTCCAACAGCCTGCATCGCTAGGGAGTGCCGCTGACGGCTTATGCGCCATGCAGGTGTCACTTCTAAATTCCTGGCATTCTCCGCTTCCTTCCCACCTACCTGGCCATCGTTAGCAATCATCCCTGATACTGATGTGGCAGTGCCGGGTCCCCCTTCCCCGGTTCAAAGTAAGAGCCCTCCTGCGCCTGGTGCAGTCCCTTCGCCACCTGTCAGAGTGGGTGGATCGGACCCAGCTCCCCAGGCCAGGGCTTGGAAGAAAGGTTGGTGCTTTACGGAGGGCCTGCCATGACAGACCTGCACCATCCTCCCATCTCCCCGTCGCTGCTGCTCTCCAAAGCACTACCAGCTGCTCCAAAGGAAAGAATTCAGCTCCTTGCTGTTCTGCCAAACCAGGAACCAACAAATTAATTTCTTTTGGAGGGAGACACCCAGTTAGGTAGGAATTTGCTGGGAAGCTTTGGTGATGAGTGGGGGTGACCTGTCCCCCCCAAGGCAAATATCAGGTCCCTTGGGTCTCTCCTCCAGAATTTCTGCCCACTCTGCAGCAGGCCTCTTCCATGAGAGAATGTTTATTTATTGCGGGTCAGCCAGTCCCTGCTATAAATAGAAGGCTAGAAATCCCTCCTGACGTAATTCCTGAGGAAAAAACGGCCATTCCCTCTCTTTCTCCCACCCTTTCTACTAAGTACCAATCGTCTTTCTCAGGGTGGTTTTATCCCCCGCCCCCCCCCCCCTCCAGCACTGTGGCTTGTTTGCAAACAAACTGCTGCGGTCTGAAGCAGACTCGGGGCTGGTGGCGTACAAGGGAGAGGGGAGCTGGCATCATGCTATCATGCTGTGCTCCGAGGGCCAGGTGACGGTATGGGGGCAGGGGCCGTGGGGTTCCCTTCTGGGAGGAGCCCTCTTGCAGTTTGTGTTTAGGTTTTTCTAAAGGGAGCCTTGCCCTTGGAGCGCAATGCTGGTGGGACCGTGAGGAGATACGGAGATAGCCACACTCTGCGGTGTAGTGAGAGCACGCAGCATTAAAAGGCCATTGCACAAGACGAGGGACCCCAGTCCCCCTTCCTCATAACAGGCAGCAGTTTTCCAGGAGGATTTCAGGAAACCATTTCTGCTTGAGACCCTCAGGCTCCCCTGAAGGCAGCATTGGCAGGCGCAGCAGCCCCGTTGCCTGGCCGGTGCCAAGCTGCAGCAGGGTACACTTTCACCCCAGTTTGTTGCTGGGAGGACAGAGCAGTGCAGGGGGACAGAAAGGGCCCCCCACTAATTGCCTGTTTTTCCAAGGAGCCGCAGGCAGCGGCAGGAGGGCCCTGCCTGCCAGGGCGGCCCTGGGGCTTTGTCTCCCTGCCGGGCCTGCCAGCCCAGCTGCCTGCGCAATTACTGTGTTTTGCAGGGTAACAAAGGCTTCTCCCGGCACAGGCTGAGCTGGTGCTGAGGAGTTTCTTTCTCTTACAACACCTGGGTGCTAAGAGACGCTAATTTGGGTTTAAGACTTCCCTCCCTCCCTTTTTCCATCCCCTCCCCTTCCATCCTGCATGATTATTAACAAGTTTGGGCTTAATGAGTCAAGGAGGTGTGTCGTTTAAGTGTCACAGAAAAAGGCTAAGTGGAGCCAGCATCTGCTGGAGGAGGAGAGAGGACAGAAGGAAATACAACCCTCCCTGGCTAAAGAGTTACCTGCAGCCCCCCTCATGCTGCTGGCAGCAGGTGAAGGGGCAAAGCCAGAAGCAGAAGGCTGAGTGCCGTGCAGTGTTCTGGGGGAGCTGGATGATGGCCTTAGCAAGCATATAAACCTGTTATCTGCTGGAAGGTACAGCAGTGTGGGGTGTATTTCCATCTGGGTGGTACGAGGGAAAGGTTAATGCCAGTGATCCCTTTTTCCCAATATTTTCCTGCTGCTGGTCTCCCTTGTCCTGTGCCTTCAGCTCCCAAAGCCCCCCCCTTTTCCCAGTCCCTCATCCCTTGCCTCGCTGTCTGCAGGTAATTTGAGGATAACGGTGGTCGAGGCAGAGCGCTGGGCGCTGGTGTGGTCAGTGGCTCGGTGGGGACGTGTGCCTGTCTACAGGGAGGCCACCTCGTACAAGAGAGAAAAGCATTCCTGGTCAAGCTGAGCAGACGCTGTAGGGCTGTGGCTGAGGGATCAAAGATGGGGTGATCTTGCAGTGGGGTGCCACTGCCTTCCCTCCTGCACTGGCCCGGGCAGTGGCCCCATAGCCATCTTCTGCAGTGAGCTCCCTTCTTGTAAAGGGCTGGCAACTTCACATTTCTTCCCCAAAGACTCTCTCCCCATTTGACATTGAAACGCCCCATCCTCCTACTCCCTGGGACGACCCAAAGGCCGTGGTGGGAGCCCAAAACCCAGATCTACCAGTGTTTCAAGAGCAGCCTCGTGCCCCTTAACACCCCCTAACGCACACGTGCGTCTGTAGCAAGGAAGCAGTGAGCCAGGAGGTCGAAAACTATGAAAGAAGAGTGGCTTTGTGCAACTGGTGTAAATATTAGACACTACGCTGACTTGAGCTCCTCATGGCTGGGGACGGATGATTGAAGGACCACATCAGGGTCAGCAGCACCTGCCGACCGTGGGACAGGAGATGACTCTGAGTGTTGCATGAGGCTGATGGCGACTCTTGTACCCGTCTAGCTGATCTTTGCTTCAAGGACTGCCTCTGCTCGTACAGTCCATGCCAGCTAAACGCTCCTGGGGTTTCCTGAGCAGACTTGTGTTGGAGTAAACCTCTTAAATTATTTATTTATTTATTTATTTATTATTATTATTCTATTTTTAATTGTATGTCAGAATGGATGCAGGTGGTCACTGTTACTAGTATTTATTCTTTTCTTTTTTTTTCTTTTTTTTTTCCTTTTTTTTTTTAACCAATAAGTTATTTTTTGATCTCTTTGTTTGTTTGAATGTATCCATGCCACTGGTCTCATGTAAAGGTTTACAGCGCCGGTCCCTCTTGGTGAGGTGGCTGGAGGAGTGACGGTCACTCCTACTGCCAGTGTGTCCCTCTGCACTCTCTGGAGCAGGGCAGAGAGTTGCAATGGACAGAGGGATGCAGGGCAGAGCTGTTTGTCTGTTTTCATCTTAAAATCTAGGGTTTACCATTAGATTTGTGCAGGAACGTGATGGATGTGACCATAGAAGTGGGTCTAGGACCTTATGGAGGTGATGGCAAGGGTCTGCTCGCTGGCCAGCCGAGTGACAGGGTGTTTGCAGTGCTGCAAGGGGAAGTCTCGCCCCGGTCCGTGCTCGTGCTGGCTGGGTGCCAGCTGGCTGCCGTTGCTGTTTCCCTTGGCTCCGCAGCCAGCGCACAACCCGAAACCGAGCTGCTCTGCACAGGCACCGCTGGTTTCCCTGGGAGGATGCCGTCGCTAGGACTCCCCTGCCGTGTTTGTCCCTGCGCAATGACCCACCCATGGAAAAACTAAGGAAATGAGACCGTGAGAGAATGATCCGTACTGAAGATGCTTGCAAAATCCAGCCTCTGGTGACAGGACCTAACCAAGTCTGTGTGTGTATGTGTACGTACGTGTAAGTGCGTGTATATGTGCATATACATATGAGTTTCCCTCAGTGGTGGTATTTATTTTTTAACTTATTTAAGATCTTTAGTACAACTTGGAACATCACCCTTCCCATCAGTGGACAACTGGGTTTTCTGTTGGTTTGCGTGAAGCCCGTGAGCTTTTCTGTCTCTGTGCCTTTTGCCAGCGCTTTTTTAAAATTCTGTGTTGTTTTGCTCATTCATTGCTGTTACGGATTTTTGCTCTGCGTTGGGCATCTCAGATTGCTGCTGGTGCTCTCTGCAAAGGGCAGTGTTCGCCTGGTGGAAAAGCAACTCTGTCATTTCGATGTTGGTGAATCACTGCTTGCCTGCAGTTGGCCGCTTGAGGGATGCCCGGGGTGGTCACAGCCTCAAGGCTTCAGGAAAATAACTTGGCCATTTTTTGGAGGCCCTGTCTCAGAGGGCTTTGCTTTGCTCAAACACAGAGGCTCCTTCTCACCCACAATTTTGTTTCCATCCCACAAGCACCCCAGTTGCCTTTCCCCAGCAGAGTGCACACCGCCGCACCCACTCCCAAATGTCCCCCCGACCCCAGAGTCATGCTGTCGGCTCTCCCTGCTCCCTGGACCTGCCTTGGCTCTGGGTGTCACACGAAGCAAAGTTGTCCCACCCCCCCCAACCCCAGCGCTGGGGCCAGGCTCCAGAAAACCCAGCACAATCTCTGCAGGTTTGCTGGAAAGCAAAGATAAGGGATATCTCAAAGCACTGTTGCGTTCTTTCTTTTCTTCCTGGGTTATAGCACTCAGCTGCGCTTTGCTTTGTGTTCACTGTATTTTTTCTCAATGTTTTTGTTATTTTCGGGGACTGAATTTGTACCAAACTTGTCTGCAACAGCCAATCACTGTTATTTTGCTATGCATTGTACGTATATTGAACAGGCTGAGAGGACTTAGCCTCTATTTAATATTTATTTCTTCTATTTATTGAGCGTTACTTTAAAAAAAGCTATTTGGGTCTTGCCATTGAGTCCACGAAGGTAGGAGCCGTTGAGGTGTTGCCATATGTGTTGGAGAGAGGTTATCAGAGAGGTGAATTACTGAGGCTGTCACCTGCCAGCATGGAGGCATCTGGCAGACAAATTAGGCTCATTTGGAACTCAACCGCCAGTGATTTAGGGAGGAACCTCGTTTAGATGGAGATGAGCGAGGCAGGGGGAAATTCTTCATCTTGGACCAGCTTCTATTGACAAATCACAACCCCCTGGAAAGGTGCTGGTGTTCGGAGGTGACAGGCCAGCTGTGGCAGAGGAAAGAACCTGCTCTTCCTCCTCGGTACCGCACAGGGCTGCTTGGATCACCAAAGATCCCTGGAGATCTCTGATCTCCCACTGCTGACCCACTCTTGGCTCTCAATGGTTGTTGGGGGAAGGGGGGACTTGTAGCCCTTTCATCGATGCGAGGAAGGGGATGCGGTTGAAGTGACTTGCCATGGTCTCTACCAGGAAGCAAGGATGTCCACCCTGCTCCATCCTGAGGCCCTCATCCTTGCGTCATGTCCTACTTTGCCCCCTTTGCCAAGCTTTGTGCCAGAACCAGTAGCTTTGCCTGGATGTGAACTTGGGAAAGGTGGCCAGGGCAGAACTGGGAAGGTCTCTCCTGTCATCTCCGACATGATCCGGACCTTGCTGCAGGCATCCATCCTCAGCTTTGAAAAAAGCACGGGATGTGCTAAAAATCACCACCTGCCCCAGTGCCACTCCACCAGCGCCGCAGCCCTTGGCCTCTGCACCCGAGTGGGAGGTGTTGGTGCTCCACGGGCTGGCGGAGGGTAGACGTGGCTCTGGCATCGACCAGCGTGTGCCCATCCTGCCGGGCGCTCAGCCTTGGGGCAATCGGGATATTTGTTTGAGAAAGGGATGGATTCAGGTGCCTAAGTGAAGACTCTGCCCTTTAGTGTCCAGTGGGGGTTTATTACCTCTTTACCAGAGAACGATTCTCATGACTTTTGCTGCTACCTGGAAGTTTGCACATGATCGGGAGGGTCTCCGAAGCACTGGTAAATCTGCTGTTGTAGCAACAGCTTCATGGTCAAGCGTCCTGACTTTGGGGCTGTTGCCTAGAGATCAACACCCTGAACCTCACCAGCCCGGGGGCAGCTCTCCGCCTTCGAAACCCAGGGGATGAGAAAAAAGTTTAGAACAAAAGCCAAGACGTGAGAAAAGCCACGAGGGAAACAGCGTCTCTGTTTTCTCACCTGGTGGTTGATTCCTTACCAAATGACACCGGCGCATCTGTTCATTTGACTTCGTTGTAAAACTCCCTTTGCTCTCCATCGAAATGCATACTGTACTCTTTAGTCTTCCTGGGGTATTTGAGTTGTTAGCCTGGTTAGAAAAAGGGTTCCAATAAAGGTTCGGACAGTATTTCCTTCTCATTGCAGCCCCATTTGTCATGTTCCTTTTGGATCCGACTGCGTGCAGTGGGATATTTTGGGTTGTTTCAGCTGCTCCACAGGGAGAGGCATGTGCCTCCGCTCCCAGCTGCCGAGGGCTGGCTCCTCGGGGCGCAGGCTGAAGCAAAAAAAGTTGTGGGCTAGTATTTCAGGCAGCACTCCCTTCCCTGCTGGGCCAGGCTTTCGCTGCCCTTTGCCAGGCGTTTTGGATCCTCCCGCCCTGTTCTGGCACCAGTAACCCCAGCCAGAAATGCGGATGGCTCCCCATGGAGGTCGCTGGGCTCAGCAGTGCCCTCGCTGGGGCTGTGCCCTTCCCTGCCCGCAGGGTCCTGCTGCAGCCACCTCACCCCTCTCGGTCAGCAACAGGACGGTGGGGACACTCGGGCACCCCAGGTGATGCCCCTCACCCTGGGTCCTCCCCTGGACTGGCTGGAAGAGCCATGGGGGAGCAGTAGGACTGGACCAGGTCCGCAGGCTGATCCCCACAGGGCCCAGGTGGGCACCCAGGAAGGCTCGGGCTGCACCGCAGACAGACGGGGCAGCGGCCCCGTGTCACTCGGGGAAGAAGGGAGGCTGCAAGGCTGCCTCAGGCTCCCCAGAGCGGATGTCATGGGGCCAGCTTGGTGCCGGGACACAGCCAGGAGATTTGGAGTGACAGCAGGAGCTAAATTGGGATGGCCCAGAGAGGGCAAGAGCCGGCGGGAGGGGACATGTGACTAATCGGGATAAACAAGGCGACAGGGAGGATTCCTGACTGGGGAGGGAGGATGGCCCGGAGCTACAAGGGGAGACGCAGGACTGGAGATGTTAGGAGGCTCCTGGAAGTACAGCAGGATCGTGGGGCTACCTGAAACCTCCTTGGGGCTTGTCCCCTCTCCCTGTGGGCCAGTGTTTGCCTGAGTGGGTGCAGAGCTGGGTGCTGGGGTGATCCCGCTCCCCAGCCGAGGGGACAGGTGCCCAGCTAAGCTCAGGCTCGGTGTGTGGTGATGTTCTCCAGGACACCCTGCTGTCACCCCCAGGCAGCATGAGCCCCCAGCGGGCAGGGGCAGCCAGGCAGGACAAGGGGATGGAGGGGCTCAGCCTCATCCCCTGGCAGCTGCCTCCCTGCACCCAGGGGTGCTCAGTCAGCACCTGGGACCTCCCCAGGCATCTCTAGGCACCCCCTTGGTCCCCAGGAGACCCCTGCGATGCCTGGCTGTCCCCATGCATAGGGGGGGCGAAGGATCTGAGCACAGGGGAGCAGCCCTGCCCCGTGTCAAGGAGAGGCAGCTCCCTCCCCCAGCAACGCCGTGTTGGTGCAGCGTGATTAATGCTGTTGGAGTGACCAGCGGCTGAATTGCTGCGCGGCCTGTGCTGCATTAAAGTCTTCCTGCTGTAATTAGTTCCATCAAGTCTATTAGAAAAATTGCAGATGCTGGAGAGAAGGAGCATGAGGCAGAGCCAGGAGGGAGGACGCGGCATGAGGAAGTGGTCCTGCATCAGCATGAACCTCACTGATGACATCCCGTCCTCCAGCGCATCCCATCCTCTGGTGCATCCCATCACCTTCCTGAGCCGTGCCTGGACCACCTCCGCAGGGAGCCCCTCGCTGCCACCAGGTTAGGGTTAGGGTTAGGGCACCCTGCTTGCGTGGTCGGGACGGCGTCGCCCAGGTGGGTGCTTGCTGGGAGCTCACAGCCACTGCCGCCGCGCCTCTTCCCACGGCGCGCTGCCCGCTCCCTGCTGCTGCCCTGTAATTAGCCCGGCTGCCACGCGGCTGTGATTAGCACCTCACCCTGCCTGCGCACGGGCGATTGCAGCAGGGTCGGGGCATGTGGTGGGGCGAGGAGGAGGAGGAGGAGGAGGAGGGCGAGGAGGAGGTGGGTGCTAAGCAGCACCGCAAGGACCCTGCCCATCTGCTGCCTGGGGTCCCTCTTCTTCCCACCTTTGGGGGCCATTTCTCTGGGTCTGACCAGTGAAGGTGGCTGAGGAAGCAGAGCCGGAGCGGGACACCCCTTGGAGCACGGCTTCCCTCTTGCATCCCGCAGCCCCTCTCGCACCCGGGCTCTGTGGGCAGCCCTGGGCGGCCATACGCTCCTGGCCACGAAAGGGGTCCATCCCCTGCCCCAGCATCCCCCCAGCATCCACGCATGGGGTGCCACCGCCCTCCCAGCGCTGTGCCAGGGGTGCCACCAGTGACCCATTTCCTGGTACAGTGGGCTGCTTGGTGGCACGGGGACACGTGGCTTTACAGTGAGGGGAGCAGCTTGGCCCAGCCCTGCTGAGGGGTTATTTTTAACGGGTGACACTGGGGTGAAAGCAGCCAGCTCTGAGCTTGGGGGCTATTTTGGGTGGGTGGACTGGGTGCAGGGTGGTGGGAAGGGGCGGTGGGGGCCGGGGCAGCTGCCAAAGTGCTGTGGCCCTGCAGCAGCCAGGGTCCTCGGACTGGCAGGAGAGGTCAGCTGTGCAGCCCAGATTCTCCACGGCTGTTTCATCCTCTCCAAAATACTCGGCTGACAGGGCAGGAATTGCAAAACACACACCCCCTCCTCCCAAATCCATATAAATAGCGCTCACCCGACGGCTGGAAGGTTACAGAAGTTTCTCGGCTCGGAGCTCAGGCATTTATTGCAGCTCTCGCCCGGGAGTGGCAGGGAAAGTCGCACATAAAGTGCTTGGGAGCGAGAGGGGAGAGACAAGCTTTTTAATCTTGGGATATTCGGTTTTATTTTTTTTTTCCCTCTTCTGCGAGAAGTTTTATTTTCCTCTCCCCGTTCCCTGGGATCAGAGCCAGACAGGAAGCGTTTTCTCGCGGCCAGAGAGCTCCCTCCGTCCTTCCTGCGCTGCTCCGGCTCCCAGTGATTCAGCCCTGAATTGATTTTCTCCGTCGCCCTTCACCTGGTGCTGGAGAAGGAGGGGACCACCCCTGCGGCGCCCACCCGCAGCCGCACGCCTGCATCCCACCTGGGGTGGATGCGTCTCCTCCGGGACGGGCTCCCCGGGGAAGTTTGCATCCAGGAGCAGCTGCACAGAGGCTGAGGCTCCGCGGGAGAGCCCCAGGGACGCGCTCGGACCCCTGCGAAGGAAGCCATGGCCGACAGCCAGATGCCCTTCTCCTGCCATTACCCCGGCAGGCGCAGTGTCCGTGACCCTTTCAGGGAGCCCGGCTTGACCTCGCGCCTGCTGGATGATGATTTCGGCATGTCACCCTTCCCCGGGGACCTGACGGCGGACTGGCCTGACTGGGCTCGGCCCCGGCTCACCACCACTTGGCCAGGTCCCCTGCGCACCGGCATGGCCCGTGCCTCCACCATGGCCCCCGGCTACGGCACCCGCTTCGGGGGGTACCCCGAGAGCCGCAGCCCCGCGCCCTTTCCCCGCGAGCCCTGGAAGGTGTGCGTCAACGTGCACAGCTTCAAACCCGAGGAGCTGACGGTCAAAACCAAGGATGGCTACGTCGAGGTATCAGGTGAGAGCAAAGGCACTGGGGAGGAGGAGGATGGGGCATGAAAAGCGACTGGGCCTGCCCAGCCCATGCTGGCTCAATAAATTGCCATAAAATGCAAAAATCACCTTTACTTTAAGCCAGCAGCAGCAGCCCCAAGCTTGGGAGCAGGGCCAGGGCTGCGGCAGGGCTTTGGGGCAGCCCCACAGGCGGTTTGGGGGTGCCACGGGGGACCCAGCTCACAAGCTGTGGTGGTTTGCTGCAAAAATGCAAAGGACGAGCCTCCTTTGGGGTAAATCTCCCCACTTTCTGCCCTGGCCGGCCAGGGAGGCACCGCTGTGGGCTGTGGCACCCTGCAGCGAGCTGCCAAGAGGGGCCCCAGCTTGGCTTGGTTAATTATAGCCGGGGTGAGGCACGGAGGGAGATTCCCTTTAAAGGGGCCGAGAGAGAAGCAGCTTGTGCTGGGAAGCAGGGCCAGCCACACTGCAGTCCCCTCACACACACATCCCCCAACCCAGCCCCAAGAGGCTCCACCTGGGGACAAGAAACCAGAAGCCATCCCTAAAAATTCAATTAATGATGGGGACAGTGGGTGCAGCGGGCACCACATCAGGGGGGGGCACTGGTCCCCAGCCCTGAGCATCCGTTTAGCCCAGCACCAACATCCCACATGGCCCCCGAGTGCCCCGGGCCAGGGTCCCCAGGGAGGGGCTGGGGGCTGCCGTGCAGCATCACCCTTGGTATTTATTTGGGGCTTAACGGCATCGCAGCAGAAACGCTGCAGGTCGGGGAGGGGGGCTGGGCAGCTGCCAGTGTGGTCTTAACTTCAGAGATGCTCCAGGCACAGGACCCTCAGCCTGACAGCACGATGCAGGGAAGCCCATCCTGGGGAGAGGGAGAAGGGGGGGTGCTGCCACCTCCAAAGGTTTTATTATGTCTGGGGGCTGTTTTCTTAAGCCCCAGCTCTTGGCAGCCTGTGAGACCCCAGACTCTCACTGGAAAGATGAGTGTGCCGTGTCCAGCATCTCCTTCCCAACATAGGAGAGCCCTCCCCAGAGGGAAGAGTTGGCACTGGGAAAGGGAAGCAACTCCTCTGAAAACTTTCCTGCTGGGTTTTGTTGTTGTTGGGGAAAAAATAATCTCCTGGTGAGGTGGTGACGTGGGGTGTTGCCCTTCCCTGCAGGCAAACACGAGGAGCAGCAGGTGGAAGGAGGGATCGTCTCCAAGAACTTCACCAAGAAAATCCAGTAGGTAGCAGCCGGCCCTAGGGCACCCACCTGGTAACACAGCTGAAGGAGCTGGGGTGGGGGGCGCTGCCACGTCCCCTCAACCAGCACCCAAATGTCATCAGCCTGCTGTGGGACCCTGTCGCGGCGGCGTGGGCAGCGCAGGGATGCCACTGGCAGCAAAGCGCTGAGCTTTGCCAGTCCCTGCGCCCCAGCTCAGGCATGCAGGGACTCCAGAGCTGGTTTTTACCCCAAAATGTGCCCTCTTGCAACATGTGCCTGGCTGGTTCGGGCCACACAGTGATTTCCCGAGGGAGGGAAAAGAGATGGAGGTCTTCTTCTGGGTGCTTTGCCAGCCTCCTCCAGGCCTGGGGCTGTGTTTGGAGCCGGCTGGGGTGCAGGGAGCAGGAGGGGTGCAAGGAGCTGCACTCCCGGTGCCAGCACATCCCCAGGGGTTCAGCAGGGCATGATGGGCTGACACATCATTGGCCCCAAAATACACCCCTGTGTGTGACTGTATCTATCTGAATGATGTCAGTGAGATTGCTATCGCGTTGACTCACCGCGACAGCTCGCTTTGGCAACAACAACTGGCAAAGGGCAGGGAGGCGAGGCGAGCCCCAACCATGGCGCTTCACCCGTGCTGGGGGGCTCGTGGGGTTACCGGGGAGAAGCAGCAAAGGCCAGGGCATGGGAAGGGTTTCCTCAGCTGGCGGCAGCTCAGCTTTGCTTTTCCATCCCGAAGGAGCCCTGCGCATCCCGAAGTCCCGTGGGAAAGCTGGGGCGAGCACCATGCTCCCTCCCGCTCGCAGCTGCAGCGGCTCCTTTTACGGGCAAGGTTTGCGGCTGACGCGGGCTGCGGCGCGGCGATGATTTACTCCTGCTTTGCAGAAGTCTGGGCGGCACAAGCAGCGGGCGACATCCCGTCAAACACATCTGCCGGGGAGATTAAACAGAGCACCCACAGGGGCCAGACAGGCCAGGAGGCCGCTTTAAATATCCCTGGCACATTCCCGGGTGCTACAGTAATAACACTGTCTTTGCTGAGCCCCGCGCCGGGGCTGCTGGCTCGGCATCGGTAGTACCCCATGTGGTGGGGTCCTGCCTGGGCTTCCCAGGGGTCGATGTCCACCAGGGATGCGGCATGTTGCGAGCTGCAGCCGCCCTGACCCCCCCCCAGCTCCTAAACCAACTCATCTTCCCTTCCCTCCTACAGGCTGCCCTACGAGGTGGACCCCATCACTGTCTTTGCCTCCTTGTCACCGGAGGGGCTGCTGATCATCGAGGCGCCCCAGATCCCCCCCTACCAGCAGTACGGCGAGGGTGGCTGTGGCAGCGAGATCCCCGTGGAGAGCCAGGAGGCCACCTGCGCCTGAGCAGCCACCTGTGTCCCTGCCGTGTCCCGGCATCCCTCCTCCCCTCTCCCCTCTCCCCCCGGACCCCTGCTCCCTGGTCCCCTGCGGCGCGGCATCTGGACAGCCTCCGGCGAGGGTGATGGGTGCTGCTCACAGGGACGGCAGCACCCGCCACCCCACGGGGGGACCAGCTGAGAGCTGGGACACCCATGCTGGGTGCTGGGCCACTGTCCCCGAGGGCTTGTAGCAGTCTGAGGTGCCGGTAGAGATTCTGTGCCCATGGGGCTGAGCGGAACGGATGTCCTCATTACAGTTATTGTTTTGCTCTGAGTCGCTCGGATGGGGTATTTATACCAGTAGCAAAAAAGGGCCCTTTTTTCCCTAAAATTGACATGGAATCCCATAGCCCTGTGTCTTTTCCTCCTCCGTGGGTTGTTGGGTTTTTTTGAACTACATCTCTGCAAAGGACGTGTGTCTGGCAGCAGAGCTTGACGGCACGGCCTCCGTCCTGAGAAACGCAAACCGTCCGTGTGTTTTGAACATTGGTTTTGGGGTTGTTTTGGTTTTATTTTCGTCTTTTTTTTTCCAAAGAGGATTTGTGCTTTTATTTGTCAGACCTGAGGAATAAAACCCAGTTGATGTTCTTAGCCTCTGCTTGTCTCAGCTGAGCCCAGTGGGGTGGGCGCAGAGCTGCGGGAGGGTGGTGGGGAGGAACGGGGGGATGCTGCTGCATGCCATCTCCTAGCCTGGTACAGGATCCTGCCCATGGGGGGAAGAAGGGGATGTTTGCACTAATGGGCTGCTGTAGCATTTGCTTGAGCCTTTTCCGCAGCCTGTGAATGCCAAGTCCCAGCGAACACGGTGCTGAGGAGGCACTGAGCCCCCTGAGGACCATGGGCTCATCCTTTCCTTACCCTCTTGAGGGGCTGGGAATGTTTTTCCTGTTTGGAGATGCTAAATCAGCCTCTGACCTGGGCAAGTCAGGTTTGTACCATCCCCATTTCTACCTCACCCTGCCAACTCCGCACTGGCAGCTCCACAGGGAAGCAATTCCCAGCTAATTCCCCGGCAGAGGCACCAGCAAACTGTTTCTGCTGGGCTCTGGACAGTCTTAAAACCATTCTCTGGGGCGAAGCACCGGGTAAGATTTGCCAACGTGCTGCAGTGCCTGGGGTTGGTAAAGCAGAGGTGCTGATGGGCAGCCGGAGTTTTTCCATTGATCTGTGCAGCACCTGGACAGGGCACCCGGTTTTCCATCTCACCAGGACCTCCAAGTTAAAAATACAACCTCACATGCTCTGTCAGGGATGCGGTTACCAACAACAGCCCATCACGTGCTGTAAACCCGGCCCCGGCACTCGGGGGCCACCGTGGTATCCACACTCTAGGTCATGGAGGGGAACCTGGCTCTTGCCCTGGTTTTATGTGGTGTATTTTATTTTCAAGAGTTGTTAGGGAGCCTGGAGCCCCAGGCAGTGCACAGCACCCCCACCCACGCCTGTCAGCAGGAGCCAGCCCTGGGCTCGGCCACCACAGCTCCGCCAGGCACGGCTGTGAGCACAGCAATTTTTATGAATAAAATATAATCCTCGAAATGTAATACCAACACCAGGATGGAAAGCAAAAAATTCATGAGTCACAGATCCAGCCCTGTGTCCCCGTGCTACTTGGAGATGTCATGCCTTGTGGGTGACACCTCTTCAGCACAAACTGTCCATCCTCTTCCTCGCTACTTCAAAGGATTATTTTTTTCAGTCTTTGGAGAAAGCATTCCTGGTCTTCCAAGCTCACTGGGCTCAACCTCAATTCTAGCCCCAATGCCCCATCCCCCCAACGCACTTTTCATGGAAAGGACCCCAGGGGAAGCACAAGGGTCCCTGGGCGACCCCCAGGCTGCAGCACCTGGAGTGAGCAGCTGGATGTGGCCCCGCAGCGTCCTGGACCATGCACCGCATGAGCAGGCTCCCCTGAGCAGGTCTGCAGGCACAGGGGACCAGATGCGACTCTGCAGGGGGCTGCGGGGTGGGAATTAGCTGCAGCTGAGCCCCTCTCCCACCCCAGGCTATATGGGGAGGCCCCCAGGCAGCAGCTGCACTGGTGCTGGCATGATGGGAGCCCCCTGCTCACCTTTGGGACTGCATCACAGGTAAGGACTGCTGCATTTGGGTGATGGTTTCCAGCTTTCTCTCCTGCTGATCCTGCAGTCGGGGGGAGGATTATTTTTTTTTCTTTAATCACTCTCTGTTTTATTTGGTTCTGCTTTCTGATGAATTCCTTAATAAGGTCTTATTGAGACTGTTGTAAGATGCATTAGAAATCATTTCTTAATGGCTGAGGTTGGC
This sequence comes from Falco naumanni, assembly GCF_017639655.2. Lineage (NCBI taxonomy): Eukaryota > Metazoa > Chordata > Aves > Falconiformes > Falconidae > Falco > Falco naumanni. The sequence goes on along the minus strand of NC_054054.1, from coordinate 90,425,754 downwards.
ATCAGCAATTAGCACTAAGGACCTCTTACACAGGCAGCATGCTTGGACCTGTGCAGCCAGCAGCTTCTCAAGCTGTTGGATTGTCTGGAGTATCATCTACTAATGAAATAATTGTAAGTGTTGTAAGTGGTGATCTGCTTTGCTTTTTTTTTTTTTTTTTGTGAAGTATGACCCAGTTATTGAAGCAAAGGAGGTTTGTAAAAAAGTAATCCTTACTGGTGTTTCTGCAAAGGTCAAAAATAAGTTTGGAAATGTTGGAAAATTTCTGCAGCAGCATCTCCCCCTGTGACTGAGGACGATGGGGGGAGGTGTGTGTTTCTGGGGTAGCAGGGTGCTGCAGAACTGGGGCCAGTGGGGAGCAGGAGCTGTTTGCTTGTCCTCAGCCTGCATGTGAGATCACAGCTTTTAAGACATAACACAATGCTGTAATGGCCACTCTGCCAATTACATTACATTTCATGGGCTTGTAGCAATTACACTGCATCAGGTGGTGTCATAACACATTACGATTTATAGCTTCATATTGGCTCTAACAGGGAGATGCTGTGCACGGGACGTGGCCAGGGCGAGCATCCCCCAGGCAGGGAGAGTGGGCTTTCCATGGGTCCAGCCCTGGGGCTGGCTGAGGGGGCTCGGGAGGGACTGAGACCCTGGGCTGTGCATTTTGGGACCCCTCCTGCACATGGGAGAAAGGTCAGGATTGTATTTATCATCAATTCCCCTTGCATGGGGCAGCCCGGTCACAACAACACCTCTCTGCCGGCCCTGTCAGAATCATTCTGGGAGGCTGGTGCTCCCTTATTTCTCCTGGAGCAGCGTTAAATTTACCAATATCCACCTCGTTTGAAGCCAAATGACTTTTACGGATGAAGGAGGCAGAGGAGCCATCCTAATCAAGCCTTTCAAATCCTGCTCTCACAGCTGATGGTGCTGGCATGGGGTTGTGCCCCCGGCCAGGGAAGGGAGAGGAGCAGATGTTTGAAAGATTGTATTTTTTTCTTTTGAAGAAGTCAGTTCTGGTAAAATACACAATAACATCTGAAAGGGGCTAGTGTAATTAAGCAGTCGGACGCTGAGCAATTTGCATTAGGCTCTTTGTTGCCACTGGTGCCAGCCCATGCCTCGCTGCTCAGGCAGCAGTAGGAGCAAGGAGGATGAGGAGTGTGCCTGCTCCAGGGAGAGGAGATGCTGGGAGTGGGGCTGAGCTTGGAAATCCAGCAGCTTGTGATGCATCTCAGGACCGTGAGCTTGCAAGCTCAGCTCTAAGCCCTGGCAAAGCTCTCCTGGGCAGCTGGAGGGAAATGCAGGTGGTTCACATGGCCTTGCTGTTTTGGAAAAGATGTTTTTTCTAGTTTCTTTGCAGTGGTGATCCCTCCTGCTGCACAAGCTGGTGGTTCCCAGTGCCGCAGCCGTGGAGCGGGGACGGGTTGTTGTAGGAAACCGGCCTGGGGGGACCTGCCACCCAAACTAGCTGCTGCAGATGGGGTGAAGGACACGAAGAGATAAGCATAAAGTCACCCAAGCCTTGGGAGAGCTGGCTGGGTGGCAGGAGGCTGAATAAACCTCTTGGCTGTGCCCGGCCACCTGCCCTGAGCCGCGAGGAGTGCAGGGGCTTTGCCAGCCCCCAGTGGGGCGGGGGCCCGCGGGGCCGAGCAGCTCGAGCGCTGGTCCCTACCCCACCGGGGCCGGGCTGGGCGAGCACGTGGCTCCTCGCGGGGCACCGGCTCCTGGCCTGTCCCAGAGGATTTATTTTCCTAAAATGGAAGCAAAATCTGAATTGATTTATTTTGTTTGGCAGCATGTAGAGCAGGGTAAATAATCCACAAGGAGCATCAGAGCTGCCCAGATACACCAGGCATCTCCAGAGGTCCGGTTTCTTCTCCTAGAATAACTGGGTTGGTCTCACCTTCTGAGTGCCCAGGTCCTGTGGCAGGAGCTGGCTCATGTTCGGTCAGGGCTGTGGCCAATGGCCGGCACAGCAGCTCCTGAGGCTTCATCCAGCTCCGCTCTGGGCAAGCATCGCCCGTGGCTCGGAACGTGCTTGCTGGCTCACCCCGTGGAGATGCACTTGATGTCTCTTGCTTGCTCCTGGCACACAGTTAGGTCACTCTGCGGGGGTCCTCAGGTGGCCACAGAGACCCTGTGGCTGGCTGATGGGGATGTTGGCGCTTTACAGCCACCCTGGGAACCTCTGCACAGCTCTGAGCCGCGTGTGCCATGGGCGTGCAGAAACTCAGCCTGTTCTCCTCCAGCATCTTCCTCCTCGGTTTCCCCCTGCTGCAGCGCTCTCCTCACCCCTCCAGGCCAAGTGCAGCTTTCCAGCCTCTCACTTGGCAGCTGGTTCTTATTCCTGCAGATCACCTAGCTGGCTTTGCACAGGGAGGCTGATATTACACTCCTGAATGTTTTTCCTTCCCAGAGCATCCCTGGCTCCCTGAGGGTTTCTCATTTTCTCACACAGACAGGCCCCTTCGTTACAAGCCAGTCCCTTTTCCCCTAGAGAATATCCCATAACCATCCATGTGTGTCTCTGCTAAAGTCAAGGTCATTTGGGGTTTTTCATGTTTCTCTGTGGGAGTTTCCCTTCTGTCGGAGACTTTGTTGTGGTTTTGGTACCTACTTGCAAAGCAAGTATCATCTGCTTTAGTTTGGATGTCTCCAAAGAAAATACTTTGCCACACAATGGCTGTGGGGCCAGAGAAGAAAAAACCTTTTCCTCTAATAAAAGAAGCCAGTGTCATAAGAATAACCTGCCCTGGCTGCCAAGACACCCCTTCTGTCCTTTTTAAATCAAAGGCAGAGAAGTTCAGCAGGAGTTCCTGGCCTGCTCGGCCGCTCCTGGGGAGCCAACAAAGAAGATCCTGAAGCTTTGCCCATCTTAGCAGAGAGAAGGGGAGGAGAGACCTCAGCAGATAAAGCAGTGCTGGTGGGGCATCATGGCATCGTGTTTTGGATGCTTCTGCCCACACCCATCTCAGGAGAGGGTTGGGTGTGCTTTGAGGCTCAAGCCTGGTGACCCTCACCAGCAGCACGGACCCTGCTGGGCGAACAGTGTGTGCGACCGTGGTGCTGGGCATCACCAACCCCTTCATGGAGCCACAGCCATGAATTCCTACCCTCGAATAGTGAGCTGGAGCAGGGAGGCAGGGAATTTTCTCTTATTTGTTTTCTTTTGTCAGTCTTGAAACCCTGTTGCAAAGGCTGCTGGTAATTAAGGGCTGTCTTGCCATTTAGGTGACAGTGCTGAAGTGCAGCCTCCTTCTCCCAGCCAGATGCTCCACAGCAAACCCATCCTGCAGGGGAGGCAAAGCTCATCTTCGTTTTCTTCTTTCGGATTGCAACAAAAAGCTTCCTATCCAAGGCAGCCTTGGAAACTTCTCCTTATTAAAAGACCTCTTGAAAATGTATTCTAGCAGCTGAGGAGGGTGGTTATGAAGCACAAAAAGCCTGCAGAAGAGCTCATTAAAACAATAAATCACAACTAATTAGAATAAATCAAGCTAAATCATCTCCAGCATGAAGGTAAAATGAGGTGTGAGTGAGTGTTTTTAATAAGGACGGTGCTAATCCCAGGCTCCTCGTTGCTGCAGCAATGAGCCCTCTGCTGTGGCCAGGGCAGAAAACAGACCCAGACAAAGGCAAGGGGAAAGTGGAACTAATGGTTTTTTTAATTGTTTCCCAATCTGAGCTGCCTGTCCCTAATTGCAGTGGGTCTGGGGGTAGCACAGCATCTGCAGGGGCTCACAGAAGGGCAGACACAGGTTGAGGCACTTGGGTTTGCTCACTTGGGGTTTTTTTTTTCCCCTCTTCAATTTGCTCAAAGTGGCTGTGGGGTTGTGCTCCACTCTGTCATACCACTTCATCACACGCAGCCACAGCTAAATGACTTCTCTGCATAATTAGCAGTGAGATCATCATGACCGCCTCGGCTCAGAGTCATTTCTCCTCCTGTCTCCAAAGAGCTGCTCAAAACAAGGGAGAGGAGGGGGGCGTGGGGGGACGCAGTGGGATGGGTGCCCTGCCCTGGAGATGGGTGCTGGAGGGGGACATCTCTGGGATGCCTTGGACTCCTGCACCAGCTAAGGGAGGTCTGGGAGATCTCCCTGCCCTCCCCAATGATGTTAACACTCGAGCCCAAGGTCCCAGGGAGCAAAGACCAGCAGCACCAGTCTGACCCGTGCCAAGGACAGGGGCACTGGGGAAAACCTTCTGCAACGTGTTAAATGTCCATGTAGGACATCATTGACCAGAAGGTCTTTGAGCTGCCAAAGCAAAAGGTTTCCTGCTGAAATGAGTGAATTGCTTCTGAAAGCACTTGGTAGTGGGCTCAGGTCTTGGGAACGTGGATCCCAGAGCCAGCATGGGCACTGGTGCCCCAGTCAGGGCCAGCAGCAATGCTGCTGAGACACCATGGCTCGAGCCTTCCTGGCTGCTGTTTCCCTCCAAGGGATGAGCTCTACTGCCAGTGCTGGAGAAATGTATTAGTTTCATTAAGCTTAAATGATTAGCTCCAGGCCTTGATAATGATACTTAATAGCCAAAAAAATATTAGATCCATTATGCTGTTGTATACAGCAGTGTATATCATTAATAACCTTCTTTAAACCTCCTTGCTTTCACTGTCACTAATTATATTCAAGCCCTTCTTATGCCTAAGCTCAATTAGCTGCCTATAAAGAGGCTTTACCCCGTGAAGAACGCCTGGCTGTGCTGGGAGGCAGGTGCTGAGGTTTTGGGATACTGGGCAGGGGGATGCTTTGGATATGGCTGCAGGAGCCACAGGTGGGACCTCACGGGGTGGTCAGGACAACCATGGTGGGTGCTGCTTCCTGCAGGAGAGGATGGAAAGCTGCTTCAATTTGCTCAAAGTGGCTGTGGGGTTTTGTTCCACTCTGTCATACCACTTCATCACACGCAGCCACAGCTAAATGACTTCTCTGCATAATTAGCAGTGAGATCATCATGACCGCCTCGGCTCTGAGTCTCTGTTCAGAGCCCCTTTCCCTGTCACCCCCTGAGTTTTGCAGCGAGGGTTAACACCAGCCAGGGCTGTCCCCTGTCCTGCGTTTTATCACCTATTGGTGTTTGAAAGGAGATGATAGACTCTAGGTGAGGGTGGTGAAGTCAAACATTGCCCCCTGTTTTTCCCACGGGGTGATAATGAACGCATCGAGGACTCCATCTTCTCGGGGAAGGTGTAGCTTAGCTTGGGACTTACCTGTTGCTGCCAGGTCAGACCTGTGTGGTCCTCATGCTGGATGCAGATCTCCAAATTCTCCCCGAAACTTGCCATTGCTCTTGGGAGAAGCAACTTGGGAGAAGAGGCTTGGCTGCTGCTCTGCTCCTCCCTGTCCGTGCCTCCTTCCCATCCCCCTGCGAGCTGATTAATCCATTAAGATTAACCTCTCTTTAACTCCTTGATTAGCTGCATTTTAAAACTCCATTTGTTTTCTTTTTTACATCAAGCCAGAGCCAAAAAAAGAGGCCAATTTGCAGCGATACTGATTTACTGCAATTTCTGAAAATCAGGGTGAACGCCAGGAAGGCGTGCTCGGCATTTCAATCCTCCCTGGTGGGCTGTGAGAGGCTCCATCAGGCAGGAGCCAGCTTTGGGAAGAACACCACGGAGCCAGCATTCACCTGAGTTCCCAGGGCTGGTTTCTGATGGGATCAGTGCAAACCTGGAAGATGCATCCTGCATTTCAAGGACTGAAAATGTCCTGCTCTGTACCTTAGGGAAACCGAGGCACTCATGAAGTGACGTGTGTGGAGTAGAAAGGCTGATCCTCAGCCCTTCGATGGCTTTCTGGTCCCTGAGAACATCCATTTCTCCGTTGGAAATGTCCTGCACTTCCCTGAGCAGGAATTTCTCAGGATTGGGCTTCTTGCTTTGAGGTCAAACAGGGTGGTGGGACCATGGTGTGGCCTCGTCCAGACCTGATTTGCCAGCTGTAGACCCAGTCTTGGATTTACTGATCCTGAGTTTAGCCCATGACCTTGGTGAGCTGCCAGGCCCCTCTGGAGTCCAGGGTGTCTGAGGACAAAAGCTTTGCCCTTCTGAGCCAGGAGCTTGGCTCAGTGTCCCTCCAGCTTTGCCCGTGTTGCCGAGGCAGCTGCCACCTTCTGCCATGCAGGAGCGGTGTGGGAAAAGTCACTAATTGCTTCAAAAACAAGCAAACCCACTGGATTTAAAACCAAAGCTCCCAAATGCCCCCCTTTCCCTTTCCAGCGTGTTGCCTGGGAAGGAGCAACTCCCTCTCCATGCCCAGCCCGGGGCTGCCCCGGGGTCCTGCCCTCAGCCCCTCCGGCACCCCAGCAGCGTGAGCGATGAGGGTGATTGTGCACCCCACTGCTGAGCCCGGGGATGCCCAAACGCAGGCAGCAACGGGGATGTGGTGGGGTGAGCAGAGCTGTGTAGCTGGTGACAGTCCATGGGGGTGACTCTTTGGACTCCCCGGGGAAGGAGGAGCTTTCTGCTGGCTTTAACCCTGGCTCCCTGCCCCGTCCTTCACCCCTCGCTGGTGAAAGGGGGGCAGCCCTGCCCTGCATGGGGAGCACTGGCCGGTGGCCACGTGTCCCTTCTCTCCCTGGGCACACAGATCATCCCCTCGATGAGCTGGCTGCTCTGGAGTTGCTCCTACTCTATTTAAGTGATCGTTGAGCTGGAAGGCAAACAACACTGAGCACCCACTGACCTGCGCTGACCCTTCCATTCATTCTTCGGTCGCCTCCTCTGGCTGCGCATCAATGACTGAGCGCGGATGCTCTCGGGGGTGGTCAGCAGGACTGGGGGGGAGCGGTGTGCCGGGGGGCACGGGGCTCTGAGGAGCTGCTGAGGAGGGACAGGGACAAACAGCTTTCACCGGGATGGAGGAATTAGCTGAGCTGTGTATCGCTGGTCATAGGAGTTTGCTCTGTGATCAGGGGGTCTCCTTGTGCAGGCAGGGGTTGAGGCTCTGGCCCGGAGCTCAGCAAAGCCCTGACCCTCTGCAGGTCCCTCTCGGGCTGGGAGTCTGCCCTGGGGCTGGGGTGCTGGAGGAGACTGCTCTTCCTGGTACCGAAGCCCCTCTCCTATGGAGCCATGTTTTGGGGTTGGCTGTCTGCAAAGGGCAGCTTTCCCTGCAGCGGTTTGTTCTGTCTAAGGAGGGCTGAGGGCAGCAGGGACATCACTAGAGCCATTCTCCTCTTCCAGGCTGCCTGCTTGCAGGATATTTATACGGACCTGTGAGATTTCTCTAAGGTTTTGGAGTAGCTCAACGTGTTTAAGCTATTTTGGGGCACATGAGTGGGAAATATAAGTCATGGACGTATGTATGTACCTGTGTGCACCCACATGCGATAGCCTGCAGCCAGCCAAGCAGGTTCGCAGCTCTGCAAGGGAATCTTCTTCCCATTACTGAAGCAAAACAAGGCAAAACCAAGCAGAGGGCTTCGCCCTGTGGGACTGCAGCACCTGAAGCTGGGGTCCCCTGCATGGGTGGTGTTGGAACTGGGAAAGTCTTTTGGGAGCTGTCTGTGAGCTGTCACAATATATCATAAGCCACAGTTGAGGTTTAAAAAGCTTCACACTGATGCACAATTTAGGGGAAGCATCTTGCATTTCCATAGCTATACAACAAGATTTTCTGAAATTGCAATGATATGAGAAAATGTCTTTTAAAGTGGCACCCAGATGGTGGGGGGAAATTGTGCTGTTTGAATTCTCTTCAGATAAATTGAGGCTAAAGGGATGTTAAACATTTTATAGGTTTGTTTCCCTGCCCTTATACCACCTGCTACTAAAATGAGGAATCATCAAACGGAGCAAGTTGGATCCCTATGGCACACTGCTTAGGAAATGGCTTCATCTCAATCCTGCATCTGATGGCAATTAACACTGACCGATCCCGAACCCAGCAGGGTCAGGTCTGGGCTCCTCACTGCTCCACAGAGGTTGTAGGGGCTTGCGGGATGTGGGCTTCTCAGGGCCTTTGTGTGACCATGGTGTGAGTCTGGAGCGATGGGGACAGGCTGTTGGACCCGCTGTAGCACCAGCTCTGGGGGTGTGAGGGAGGTGCTGCTCAGCCAGCCCCAGGGTAAGCCTTACCGTAAAATCAGAGCCCAGGTCAAGCCAGGCAGCCTTTGTGCCAACAGACCTCCCCACCCGCTCCCCAGAAGGCAGCTCTCAGGACTGGGATTTTTCAGGGGGGTTGCTCAAACCCATTTCTAAGCGAAGAGAAGGAGCTGTAGGCAAACCCAAAGTGTCAGGGCTCAGCCTTGGGGTTTGCAGTGTGAGACCATGCAATTGTAGAACGGTTTGGGTTGGAAGGGACTTGAAAGATCACCTAGTCCCACCCCCCTGCCCTGGGCAGGGACACCTTCCACCAGACCAGGTTGCTCCAAGCCCCGTCCAGCCTGGCCCTGAGCACCCCCAGGGATGGGGCACCCCTGGGCCAGCGCCTCACCGCCCTCACAGGGAAGAATTTCTGTCTGGTATCTAATCTAAATCTCCCCTCTTTCAGTTTAAAACCATTCCACCTTGTCCTGTCGATACAGACCCTTGCAAGAAGGCCCTCTCCAGCTTTTTGGTTGGCCCCTTTAGGCACTGGAAGTTCTCCTGGAGCCTTCTCTTCTCCAGGCTGAACAACCCCAGCTCTCAGCCTGCCCTCACAGGAGAGGTGCTCCAGCCCTCGATCATCTCCGTGTCCCTCCTCTGGACTCGCTCCAGCAGGTCCATGTCCTTCTTATGCTGGGCCCCAGAGCTGGACGCAGGGCTGCAGGGGGGTCTCACCGGAGCGGAGCAGAGGGGCAGAGCCCCCTCCCTCGCCCTGCTGGCCACGCTGCTGGTGATGCAGCCCAGGGTATGGTTGGCTTTCTGGGCTGCGAGTGCACATTGCCGGGTCGTGGTGAGCTTCTCATCCACCAGCACCCCCAAGTCCTCCTCAGGGCTGCTCTCAGTCTGTCTTCTAGCCAGCCCGTATTTGTGCTTGGGATTGCCCTGACCCACGTGCAGGACCTCGCACTTGGCCTTGTTGAACATCAGGAGGTTCACACGGGCCCACCTCTCAAGCCTGTCACGGTCCCTTCCCTCCAGCGCGCTGACGCACCGCACAGGCTGGTGTCACCAGCAAACCTGCTGAGGGGGTGCTCAGTCCCAGCGTCCGTGTCACCAACAGGGGTGCTGAGCAGCACCGCGCCCAGTACGGAGCCCTGAAGAATGCAATGGCTGGAGCTGTACTCCTTGGAAAGTCACCTGCCAAAGGATGCATAGACCCTAAATGCAAGATCAGAGCATCTGGCTATAAATGACTCCAATGCCAGCCATCCCCCAAGCTGAGCTGACTCAGGGGCAGGCTCCATCCCCCTGGTTTCGAGATGACGCTGTGGATCCTCCCCAGCATGGCTCTGCGGGGCAGCAGGCACTTCCCTCGCAGGTGTTTTTCCTTTCCCCCGCTCCCTGGCATCCACAAGCGAGCAGCATTTTGCTCCTGAGCTAAATATGTCACTTCGCCTTGTAGCGGCTGCCAGGTTTTAAAATGCTGGCAACTTGCGAAAGCACTGAGAGGACAAATGCCGATAATTACGCGCCCGTCTCTACTCCAGGAAGAATTGGGCTTTGTGGCTTTTTGTTGTTGTTTTGAAAGTAAAATTAGTGTGTTTACCTGGTTGTTTACTTAAGCTGTTAGTCATGGCAAAAACCCACGTGCAGGCTGGTTTGTCTCCTCTGACGGGTCTCGCAGGCTGGGGTGCTCAGGGGAGACAGTGAGCAATAGCAGCAAATATGCAAGCCTTGGTTGCATTGCCTCTCAGGAGAACGTGCCAGGGATGACAGGAGAGCAGTGCCTGGGCCCCTGGGAAGCCTTTCCCCTGTCCATACCTCCCTCCTGGCTTGTGCTGGCAGACACCGACGGGGCGAGCAGCCACAGTGCCTGGGCAGCGTCTGCGCTCAGCGTCCTCTGACCATCTGCTGGGTCAGAAACTGCTGCTACGAGCCCCAGCCAAGCCTGGCAGCTGCCCCTTCAGCCCACCTCCGGGTAAGCTTCTTTTAACATATGCTTTTAAAAATTATTTCCAGTGTTTTCAGATTCGTTACAGCAGATGGGTCCATCCGGCAGGCAGGGTGATGCTCCTGATGGGTGGTGAGACGTCTTTTGTGCTTAACACGAAATGGACGTCACTGGCAGGGCATGTTGCCGTGTTTTTTTCCAGTGTAGCGCAGCACTTCTTGGCTGGGATCTGGCTTAAGTTTTGGGATAAGAGATCCTGGGCGAGATCCCAGCAGTTATTTCAATGGACTGAGCCCGCGGGGAGCACCTGCTCGCCAGCAGCGTGGGCTTTCTGACACCCAGCAGAGCTGCAGAAAGCCAGGAGGGCTGAGGCTAGGTATTTTTAAACAACCTTGGCCGGGCAAGCTTTGCCAGAGCACTCTCTGTTCTTGTTATCTCCTCCTGCAATTACGGAATGATTCAGTGACAGCTATCCTGTGGTTTAATGCAAGAAGTTTCCTGCAGGTGAGGTGTGTGGAACACACGGCAGAGCTTTCTGGTATGATACAGTGCTGTCTTGTGTTATCACAGCTTGAGATGTTCAGCAAATAATCCAAATCCTTCCTTCAAACTCCGGGTTATTTTGGAGGGGGCTAGTCATATTATCTATTATACTCACGAAAACAGATAATAATAGTAATACCATTTGGCGGAGTGCTGTTAATACAACAAGGCTGTCACTTGTCACCAAGAATGCTGTGTGTGGCAGCCTGTTAAAAAAGAAAGGCAAAACAAGGCTGGCAGCAGCCAGCCCCAGCACATCACCGTTGCTGCCCGGGCTCTGCGAGTGCGATCGTGTTTCCCCCGCGCCGGAGCCAGCGAGGATGTTCTGTACTGCAGAACTATGCTGGCTTGGCTGGTGCAGCCTGTGACGCGCTTGCCGGCAGGGTAGCAGCGACGTCCTGGCGTGCTGTGGCTTGTAGGGACACTGAGAGCGCTGCCCCAGGTCTCATGTTTGTGAGGTGTCTTGTTTTTGGCAGAGATGTTGACCCTGAGCTAGGCTGAGCCTGCTCTCGCCGCCTGCCCGCCTCGCTGCGTGAGCACGCTCCCTCCCAGATCCAGTGCTGCTTAGAGGCTGGTCTTGCCCAATGGATCCCAGATTTATGTCGGGGTCAGCGGATGTTAAATCCATCCCATGGGATGTGCAGGACGCAGGAGGAGTGGTGGGCATGTGAGGCCCTTGGCTCCTCACCCCATGGGAGGGGCAGATGGTGCACCACGCCAATGCCCAGGCACTGCCGAGACTGGGCAGTACCGGCTGGGGGCTGGTGGTACCAGGCACTCCCACTTTGCTTTTATGTTTAAATATCTTATTTAAAGGAATGTGAAGACAGGCAGTTACACATCTGGAAATGCACCATGAATATAAGAGTATGAGAAGGTTTCTGTCAGAATTAGCCTCCCCTGCATTTGCTCCACAGCAAGCCATAAACTTTCCAAGGTCATGAAAGTCTCTTTATTTTTCCTTTTGGGGAATTTCAGCACTAACTCAGGGCACGCCTCACCCAGCTGCCATCCTGTCCACTGGGGGCTTCAGATCCTGTGCATAAGCAGAGCCTGCTGTGGGCAGGAGGATGCTCACTGCATCCACAAGAGCCACGGCAACCCCCCTGTCAAGCCTCCACAACTTCAGCATTTTCTTTATATAATGGAATGGGGACCAGAAAGCTCTGCCCAAGTGAAGCGTCTCTCTCTCAAATCATCAGGTTATTTTTATGTGCATCTATATTTTCTTATGTGTGTGTAAATACCTCTCCCCCACACATACTTTTATCTCAAGGAGTGAAATAAAAATAGCTGGAGATTGAAAGAGGAGCAGGCGAGGGGGCGGTTGCACTTTTGGAAGAATCTCTTCAAGGTTCGGAAGCAGCGAAGCCGTGGTGATAACGTGATCTGACAAAACCTCGGCTTCTCCGGGCCTGCGAGGAATGGTGTTGATGAAAGAGATATTAATGACTTTCCCTCTACATTTCAATTTATTTTAACAAGCCGCAGCCAGGAGTGCAGGCTCAGTGTTGCACTTGAGGAGGTCTTGACAAGCTCTGAGGAGCCGGCTGCATGTGTGCTGGGAATTGCAGCTCAGGGGCTCGGAGGAACGACTCCCATCCCGCGGATGCCAGGATGGCACGGAGGGATGGCCCACCTCTCCAGGCTGGTGGCAGCACCCACTTCACCTTGCCCGGCCACAGAGCCCATCTGCTTCCCTACACAAAGCCCAGACCCCCTCCCCTGCAAGCCCAGGTCAGGCGAGTTGCAGGGGGGGATGCTGTGGGACGCTGGAGAAGAGGAACATGCTGCAGCTTGATACAGATGTTGTATAGGCTCTTACTTCATTTTTTTTTCTCCCCCTCTAAGTAGGACAGCAGCAAGGAGAGTTTTCTTAGAGCCTGAGCTCTGCAAAGGGGAGGAAGAAATTTCCCTAAGGAATGCAAAACGGGGAGGGTTATGCGATCTGGCAAAGCTGGTGCTGCACAACCCAGAGCCCTGCGTGTCCTGGCTTAGGATCATTTCTTGTCATTGCTTCTGTTTTTCTTAATGATAACAAAAGGAGGATTATGAAATAATTTGTAGTGGGAAGCCACATGGCTGGATGGTAGCATGCATGGGACGCAGTGACGTTTCTCCAGGCTGGGTCCCTCTGACCCTCAGCACCAAATGGCCAGAGCTTTCCTGGCAGGATGGGACGCATCCAGCGCCCATCGCGGCATCGGAGCTCAAGCTGCACCAGCTGAACTTTGGCCGAAGCAGAAATAAAAGCATCATATCTAATAATACCTGGGCTGCACCCTGCTCCATGGTGAGCCTCTGCCAGCTGCTGCGGGCCAGCTGGGGAGGAGCAGCATCACAAGTTGCTGAGATGCAGCGCTGTGCAAAGCCACCACCCCTGTCCTGGTCACTGGAGGCCAAGTCCCGTGAGGAATGCAGGTCTCCCCTTCCTCGAGGGCCTTGTGGGGGTTGGAGTAACCAGGCTCAGCACATGCAAAGCCTCCTCCACTTTGGGAAAGAGCTGGGAGGATTTCCAAATGCCGCCGCTTAGCAGCTAATCCCCACCATCCTGGTAATGCGCTGGAAGTTGATCTGAAGAAAGTTCAAGGCTTGTGTCCCTATAAATCGCATCGCTGGTTGCCCTCCCTCTGTACAGCATCTCCCGGCTGCTGACAATGCCTGATCTGTTAATCCCCCGCAAGGCTGATGGTGGATGTTGTGTTGAGAAAAGCTGAATAAATTATCATTATTTTTTACTTGTAACCTCCCTGGCTCCTGTGACGCCTATGCTGTGACCTGCCATGGCTGGCACGGGGACTCGGGCAACCCCCAAATGCCTTCTGCAAATATTTGAGCCTTCGGTGCTCCATGCACGGACCTGCGCACCGGAGCAGTTTACAGGTAATGCTTGGCAAAGGCATGTTGTTTTTAAAGCCATCTCTGGGGAGGCTGGCAATGTCCCACAAACTTCTTGCTGAGCAAGTTCCTGGCAGCCACAGAGGCAGGAGACCATGGTAAAGGGCAGGGTGGCCTTTGGTAGCAGAGCATTGTCCTGCCCTGTGTTTTGGGCACAGGTTTGCTCGGTGCACTGAATGCCAGCACAGCTCCGGTTGCTGTTAGCAGGGCACGTCAGCAGTTTGGCTCAGCCGCTCGGCACTCTGAGCCGTTCCCTCTGTAGCAAAGCTCTTGGCAGCACAAATTTAAGTCGTTTGGGTTGGGTTTGTTTTTTGTTTGGTGTTTTGGTATTTTTTTTGCAAACCCCACTTTCTCAGCAGCACCTTCTCCTGTGGCAGAGGGTGAAGCCCTGCTGCGGGGGGAGGGAAGCGGGTGACAGGTGGGTTTCGGCTGTTTCAGTGAGGGGCAGCAGCCTCTCGCCCCTCTTCACCCACGCTGCGTCAGCACCGTGAAGACACTTCTCACTTAAATGGTGTGTGCCCACAGCTCCTCTGAGTCACACTTGTTAGCAGAGAGCTCGTAATTCTTCAGTTTTTCAAGTACAAATGTCTTTGGAAAAGGGCATTAAATAAAACACTTGACTGAGGTCCCGGCGGTGACTAATTCCCGTGGTACGCCCCGCTCCGGCGTTAATCCTGCCGAGCTCACTGCAGGCTGGCAGGTTTGCAGGGATTCTTGCAGGCGGAGGAACAAAGGAAAAACCGAACGTTGCACAAGAAGAGCTCGAAAGGGGCAGGCGTGGGCTGCAGCGGTGCCACGGTGGGGATAAACCCCAGCATGCTCCTGCTGGGTGCCGGCGTTCCCCACGGACCACTTGGGTGGGAGCTGTGCTCTCAGCCCAAAGCAGGGTAAGGCCCAAAGTGTGGGGTGTATCAAAACCGACAGCTTCTGCCCAAAAGTTGCAGAAGAGGTTTGAGGGGAGGAAATCCATCTCCGTGGAAGAGCCGGGAGAGGATTTTGCCCCAGCAGGGATGTTCCCTCTCAAGGAGGTGGCACCTCGGAGGACTCAAGGCAACTTTTACAAATCTCCATTTACAAAAATGCATTTGTAAAAAAAAAAAGGCAAAATACAATTCTGTATTTGTAAGCATATCGCCTCCAACCAAATTAAAACTGGCACTCCCAGTGCTCTGCTGAAGAAGTAACCCTCCCAAGCACACCTTCCCTGGCACACTGTGAATACCCTATACCCAAACCACATGAAAACCCCCAGGCTGCAGCAGCGATGCTGGGGAGAACCAGTAAGCCCCCTGGGACCCCACTGCTGAACCACGACCCCAGTAAACCTTCCCCGTGAGTCCCTCTGGGCTCGGAGGAGATGGAGGAGCACAGATCTCCTGGGGCCAGCATGGCACTGTTGCTGGGGCTGACCTTGCCATGCAGCCGGGGCCGAGCGCTGCCGTCGCCACCTTTGCAAAACAACCCTGGCTTTGTTTGCTGTTGGGTACCAGCTGAAAACACAGCCCTCAGAGGGGACTTTCACAAGATGAAGCAGCTCTTCCTCCAGCTTTGCTCTCCCCCTCCTTACCCTGAAAGCCCTGGGAGCTGCAGAGCAAGAGGCAGCCTGTGTGCCCTGCCGACGAAACGGCTGCAGGACTGGGCATAACTAATTAGAGCCTCTATAAAATGACATCTATTTCCACAGATGGGAAGCTGCTTCCTCATTTTATGGCTGTTTCAGTTATCTCAGAGGTTGCATTTGCATTCCCGGCTTTGTGAAATACCCTTTTGTTAACTACTTTTCATATACTTTTATGAAGTCGGCCACTGAAACGGGCTCATTTATCTCGCCAGTGACAAGCTGAGAGGCTTGCCCCAGAGCTGTGTGCCAGATGCCAGGATTGTAAAATAATGTTTGGCTTGTCTGGTGTTTGGAAAGGAGACAGAAGGTGCAGGGCTGTGAGAAGAAAGTCCCAGGCTGCGAGAGCCAAGGTCTAGATCTTGACAATTTCAACAAAAATGTCCAATCTGTTGCTTTTGGGCAGCTTGCAGGAGCTGGGGAGGATGCTTTTGTCAGCGGCCATGGGATTGGACATCTCCACCTTCATCCGATGGGAGCAGAGTGTGAGCATCCAACCTACTTGAGTTTTATCAGCTGCATCCCCCCTCCAGCAGTGCTGGGCACGCATGTGTCCCTGCAGGCAGGGACGGCTCTTGGGGACACCCCTGCTGCAGGGGCCAGCACAGCAGGGGGTCCCCAGGAGTCCCCCCTGCCCATGGGGAGCCTGGGGACACCCCAAAGTTGCTGCTCCAGCTAAGCCTGCTCCAGCCATGCTGTACGTTTACCCTCCATTAGCAAGATCACGACCAACAGCAGCACTAATCGATCACCATCGTTATTGCTATGAAATGTTTGCAAAATCAATGTTTCCTCTCTAGCATAAACAATCAGGGTTTTTGCTGGTCAGCTGTTTTTCAGGCACGTTTCTACCATAAAGACTGTGAAATGCTAGCTAACTGCAAAGTACAATGCAACAGATTCCCTTACTCCTGGCAGTGCAGCTGCCTTCTCTCCACGCAAGGTTCTGCAAGCGCTTGAAGCAAGCTGGCACACCTCGGTGTGCGCTGCCATACAGTGGGGAAACCTTCCTGGGCCATTTTTGTCTGTTTAGGGAGTGTGCAAGATGCCTGGGGACGTTCCTGCAGGTGATATTCCCATTTGCCTTTCTGCTGCACCTACCGCTCAGGGTGCTGCTCGCCTCCCCGCTGCTCCATGCCGGCCACGGATGCGTGAGCATTTCTAAATGCCAGAAACGGGGCAAGGAATTTGGCATGTGCTGCTGGCAGTGTGGGATTTGTGCTTTCAGCAGGTTTTGGTGTTTTGTGCCTTGAGGTCAGCACGCTGGGGGCACGGAGCATGGCTGGGTGGGCTTGGCTGCCCCAGGGCATGTTCCAGGGACCCCAAAGGATGTTATGTTGAAAAAACGGTAATTCTGCCATGGGTTCAGCCATCCCTCCATTGCAGGAAAGTTATTTTTGGTGATGAGAAGCCATACCTTTAAACTCAAACTTTGAAAATTCAGAGCACAGCCCAATTGTTG
Source organism: Falco naumanni (assembly GCF_017639655.2). Lineage (NCBI taxonomy): Eukaryota > Metazoa > Chordata > Aves > Falconiformes > Falconidae > Falco > Falco naumanni. The sequence goes on along the minus strand of NC_054054.1, from coordinate 90,409,247 downwards.
GGGGGGAAATAAAGTCCAAAATACATAAATCTCTTTATTTTCTGCACCACTGAGTCTGTATTGGCCTGTTAGTTGATGCTCCTGAAGGTATCCGCTGGGATGCAACTATTATACATCCAAACTGTCACAAATGAAAACGCTGCTTTGAAAGACAAAGGATAATTTATTGAGAAAAGGGTGTCATTTAGGTGGAAGGATGGAAGGAAGAGAGACAGTCACTGCAAAGCTGCCAAAGAGAATACCAGATCTGCTGATAGTCAGGGAACAGCTTTGAATTTCCAAGGCTGTCCTTGAGGGATAAGAAAATAAAAGCTAAGGACAAAAAAGAAAAAAAAAAAAAGTCTTAAATACAGTGACAGCAAAAACCTGAAGGATCACAGTGAAAAATGGGACTTTCTCCTCCCTAACAATAACTGAGAAAAAGATAGGAATGTAATTTGTAAAAGCTGTTAAATTGCCACCAAAAATTGTAAGCTGGATGGAGAAATGACACAGAAGAAAAAGAGAAACAAATGCATACCTGTCGTTCCTGGAGCATTGCTTGAAAATGGGACTAGATGATGGACAGGGTGGAGGAGAAATGGAGCTGAGGAAGGGAAGAGCTGGGAGAACCCACCCGGCTTGGCTGGAGATGGGAGCTGGTCACCGCAAAAGCTTTACCCGGGAGCTGCTGCGGGCTGTGGGAGGGCAATGGTTTTGCATGTCTCTAAAAACACAAACCCATAGCTCCATCTTTTTTTGTTTGTTTCTGAATAATAGATCATCCTCCCTGCCTTGGAGAGAACTTATTTATACAAAAACGGCACCGAGGAGCCAGGCCTGGCCAACTTGCTCCTCTCGAGCTCAGGGCTCTAGCAGGAACTTAATGCCAGGACGGAGTTTGCAGGACGGGCTCCCCACTGGCAAACTTTGGGGGAAAGGGATTGCAAACGGCCTGGAGAAAGGCCTGATGACCTCTGCAAAAGCCTTGCCCCAAGGCTTGCACTTGCACGCTGTGCCACTGGGATGAGGCATCTGGGCATGAACGGCAGGGTAGGGAGACCAGGAGAGATGGGGTGCCTCCAGCACCAGCAGGATATGGCCCTGCACAGGTCCCCTGTGAGCCCTTCCCGGCCCCTGAGCATCCTGACAGAGCCAAACGCACTTCGGTTATTTTAAGTCCATTAAAACAAGGATCTGCCGGGGAAGCGGAGTGTGTTTTGGGCACAACTCCAAAGCATTACAGCATTAAAGCCTGCAGGGCTGGGTGTGGGATTGCTCCCGCTGTGCCCACCTCAGTCCTCAGCAGGCAGGGCTTGCAGCATCTGGATTGACTCAAATTAAATAAGTGGAGGGGGGGACGGGATGGGACGGGACGGACGACGTGTCTCAGCTGGGACCCGAAGCCCCTAGCAGGCCCCAACCTGCTGCAGGCAAAGGCTGAGCAGAGGCTTTTCCAAATGCAAACCGACCAGCAAAACCAATCAAGCACCATTTTCCAATGCAAAAGTATCGCTGTATGGATGTAGCAGCACCTAAGCATGAAGGCTGCTTCAAAATGCCACTTTCATATTTTTCAAACGGTGATTGTCCAGCAGATATTTCCCCTCAAGTCCCCGGAGCTGAAATCCCGGTGCTAGATGAGATGTCACCGCTTGTATTAGGGAAGTCATTGAAACTAGTTCTTTCTCAAACGTTCTACTTGAAAACACACTCATACACCCAGGTACAGCAAAAGCAGGGTCATCATTACCAAATTGTGCTATTTCTCCTGGCTGTCTCAAAGACGAGGTGTTGGAATTTTTCTTTTCAGCTGGAAACACCTATGATTAAGCTGCAGCCAACGAGAAAAGTAGCAGAAATTGCATTTCCAGCTCCACAATTCGGCAGGTCGGTGGGTGAGCACCTCAGGCCTGGCCCACCACAAGGGTGGGATGTTTTGGGGGAATACTGCAGCCTGCAGAAAAGATAAAGCCAAGAAGGAAAATGAGGAGGGGGGAACCTTCCCAGCTGCAAACGTCCCCCGCAGCCTCCTGCAGCCCCGAGGCTGTGGAGCCCCGCTCTGCCCTCTCATGTCTGGTCACATCACTCTAAATGCAAAGTTATAATAGCAAAGTGTTGGACAGATAAAATGCAGTGAAATAATAGCAAGGGTGATGTTTTTTCAGGGTTGAGAGGAAAGATGGGGAGGGACAGAAGGAGGGAGGGAGGAGGTGTTTCCAGTTACCCCATCCCTTTGGAGAACTCATGGAATTCAAATGCTTGGAGCGATCGTGACAGGCTAAAACCCCAATCTGCTGGAAATCACACACCTCGGATAATGTGCCGCTGCTGCCGATCGTCTGTGTATTTTCGGGCTGAATAGATATAGTATTAAACCCATCTTGAATTCTCATTTGCCGCCAGTTACTGTTGTTTGACAAGGTTTGAGTGAAATTTGAAAGGCTTTTACTGGGAACGGCCCTAGGAGGAAGGGTTGATGGCATGTTTCACAAGGGTTGAGCAAGGCTGGGTGCTCAGCACCTTGGTGCATGGCCCTGCACATGGCTGAGTACTGATGTGCTGGTGCACGGCCCCGCGCAAGGCCGGGTGCTGAGCTGCTGGTGCACGGCCCCGCGCACGGCTGGGTGCTGGCGCTCTAGTGCACGGCCCCGCGCACGGCTGGGTGCTGGCGCTCTAGTGCACGGCCCCGCGCAAGGCCGGGTGCTGAGCTGCTGGTGCACGGCCCCGCGCACGGCTGGGTGCTGGCGCTCTAGTGCACGGCCCCGCGCACGGCTGGGTGCTGGCGCTCTGGTGCACGGCCCCACGCAAGGCCGGGTGCTGAGCTGCTGGTGCACGGCCCCGTGCACGGCTGGGTGCTGGCGCTCTGGTGCACGGCCCCACGCAAGGCCGGGTGCTGAGCTGCTGGTGCACGGCCCCGTGCACGGCTGGGTGCTGGCGCTCTGGTGCACGGCCCCGCGCAAGGCCGGGTGCTGAGCTGCTGGTGCACGGCCCCGTGCACGGCTGGGTGCTGAGCTGCTGGTGCACGGCCCCGCGCAAGGCCGGGTGCTGGCGGTCTGGTGCACGGCCCCGTGCACGGCTGGGTGCTGAGCTACTGGTGCACGGCCCCGCGCAAGGCCGGGTGCTGAGCTGCTGGTGCACGGCCCCGCGCACGGCTGGGTGCTGGCGCTCTAGTGCACGGCCCCGCGCACGGCTGGGTGCTGGCGCTCTGGTGCACGGCCCCACGCAAGGCCGGGTGCTGAGCTGCTGGTGCACGGCCCCGCGCACGGCTGGGTGCTGGCGCTCTGGTGCACGGCCCCGCGCAAGGCCGGGTGCTGAGCTGCTGGTGCACGGCCCCGTGCACGGCTGGGTGCTGAGCTACTGGTGCACGGCCCCGCGCAAGGCCGGGTGCTGAGCTGCTGGTGCACGGCCCCGTGCACGGCTGGGTGCTGAGCTGCTGGTGCACGGCCCCGCGCAAGGCCGGGTGCTGGCGGTCTGGTGCACGGCCCCGTGCACGGCTGGGTGCTGAGCTGCTGGTGCACGGCCCCGTGCACGGCTGGGTGCCGACGTGCTTGTGCACGGCCCGGTGTTGATGTGCTTGTGCACGGCCCCGCGCACGGCCGGGTGGGCGCTCAGCCCCCTGGCGCGCGGCCCCGCCCTGCGGAGGCGCGCAGCCCCGCCCTGCGGAGGCGCGCAGCGGCAGCGCACGTGCGCGACGCCGCGCGGGGTTTCCCCGGGCACCCGCGGCCGTTAGCCGTCCCGCCGCGCCGGCGGTTGGCGCCAGGTCTCTGAGGCGGCTGAGGAGAGGGGCCGCCCCTCGCTCCCCGTCGGCGCCCTGAGGAAGGAGGTGGGGGCGCCTTAGGCTGGTCCCCAGCGTCCTGGGAGGCGGGAGGCCCTCGGCGTGAGCTCTGCGGGCAGGGGAGGTTTGTGCCGTTGTTAAAAACAGGTTTAAAAGGAAGCTGTACTTTTAACGAGACCCTTCGGAGGGAGGTGAGCTGGCCCTGGTTGTTCCCCAGGTGACTGAGTAGGTTTTAGGGGTCCTGGCCCTTAAGGATTGGTGTCTGTTGTTTGAGGGTCTGCTGAGGGGAATGAGAGCTCGTGTAGTGTTAGCTAGCAAGCTGGTTCTTCTGCTGGGCTACCCATTAGAAAAAGACTTGCTTCATTGGGCAGCAAGTGTGTGTCTTCATGACGGGGAAACTAGAGCTTAATAACTTAAGGAGTAAAAACACCAAGGTGTTTCCATTCTGGAAGGATGCCAGTACCAGATGTATCTAAAAACTGAGAGTTGAAGCACCTGTGGTACCAGACCCACCTAAAACCAGCAGACTCAAGGCACCTGTGGTACCAGACCCACCTAAAACCAGCAGACTCAGGGTGCCGGTAGCTGCTGAAGTGTTGGATCCTTGAGATTTTGTGTGCATTCAGGCTTTGCCTGGCTTTGCTCAGAAGTAAGGAAAGGTCTTGGCCAGAAGCAGAACAGTTTACAGAAGCATTGAGCTTCTAAGAGAACAAGTGTTCTGGGAAAACTACCATAGGAGGCAAAAGCATTTCACTCAGGGACACTTCACCCCCGTTGGGAAGCCTTATCAGGAGCTTGGAGAGGTTCTTTACACAGACCAGCAGAAACTCAGCCTCTATGCTTTGGGGCAGCTTGCACAGGTAGGCCTGACATTCCTGGTTCTACTTTAAATAGAAAAGCAGGGAGGCTATTCTTCTCAGTAAATTGCAAGCCCCTGTTTCCAGGGAAAGGTATCATTATTTCTGTTTAAAGAAATGTTTGAAATGGTATTCCATGCCTTCCTGTGAATAATCAAAATTTGATACAGTATTTCACGATGGTATAGAGCATTTGTAAATAAAGTGGGACTGCTTTGATGTGTGTATTGTGATTTTTGAACTGGCTTTTGAAACTGGTCTTTAGAGTACTTAATGAGAGTGCTTAAAGGGAGCAGAGACGGTAGCAGGCTAATGAATGAAAAGGAAAAATGAGATAATAGAATGTACTTAAGGGGTAAGGTAGCAAGCCTTGAAAATGGAATGATGAGCGCATGAGGGTAAAGGATGGGTTAACAAGGAGGAATGATAAATGATGGCAGTTGAGGGGTGGTCGAACAGCTGGGCACAAGAAGGGTATAAAAAATAAAAAGTGTTCATAATACAACTTACATCAGTAGGCATGGCTTTGGAGGTAGTGGATTAATTATTTTGTGTTTTTCTTTGCATCTGTATTTGGGTTTCAGGAAAGTGTAAGGGGATTAGCCAGGAGCGTCTGTGATGGCCTTGGTTGTGTGGTGGTTCTTTCATGGTCTCCTTAGTGTTGCACACCCACGAACCTCATGGATCTTAAACTGTCTCAAGTTGCTTTTAAGTCGAGCTTGAATCATTAAACCACAGGGACAAGAACTCTGTCACTGATGCTGCTTGAGGTGAGCTTGCAGTGTTGTACCATTTGTTTTCTTTTCCTCAGTGCTGTTGGCTCACATAAGGAAATCTGAAGCTGAATTTTCTCTGCTGTTTTGTTCTGAGAGCAGTTTTCCGTGTGGAAACAGAGGGAAGTTTCTCCAGCCTATCTGTAACATCAGGCTATGTGATTTGAGCCTACGCTTTGCTATGTGCTTTCTAATGGAGTGCTCAAGGGATGGTCTCTGGCAGTTGCAGCAGTGTGGTTATTATTCAGGGTAGGCAGAAAAATATTCTGTCCACCCACTACTTAATTTTCTGCTCTGATTGTGTGTGTTGCATTCAGAACTTAAAGTTTTAGATCAAGTGTTTTAAGCTCTAAATAGACAATGGGTGGCATTCACTTTATTTTTACATACTACCTAACACAGCACCTTGCTGGCGGTCTTCAGAGGCATGTTTCTCTAAGTTAGTCAACATCCAGCAAATGTTGCCAGTGTTCTTGTTTTAACCCTTAATTTCTAAAACAACCTTCCTTCTGAATTAGAAGTTGCTTGAAAGATATTTTTCAACTGCAGATACACTCTTTAAATTTCAATAATCTTGAAAATGTTGGTGAATTTGTGCTGGTGGCTGTTTTGGTATTGAAAAATGATGTCAGGATTTGATCGTTAAGGGTGCTCTGAAACCCAGCTGGAACTCATATACTTTTGATTTGGTTAAGTAGCTAATTTATACAGAAAAAACCCTATATGTAGGTCACTGAATGTGTGGGTTTGACTTATGCTTTAGATTAATGAAGCTGTTGGAGGGGACGTAGTCATACCTGTTTTTCTGTGTGGGGAGCAAGGCTAAAAGCATTACACAGTCTTGAAAATCTGAGAGTAACCATTTTTTTTCTCCTTTCCCTAAAAGGCAATGATTACTACACTGAAAAACTAAAAAAAATTCCCAAACCCTAAAAAATGAAAAAAAGTCCTAGCAATCGACCTGGCCTATTCTCTGCTTCCCTCTCACTATTTAAGCTGCCGGTGTGCTTTCTGCAGAAAACCATGCATTCTTCAAAGATAGTGGAACAGAAATGTATTTCTATAGTCAAAACCTAAAAATACTTTGTATTACCTGTATTTTTGCTTTATATGGCTTATTTACCCCATTCTCACCCACACCTAGCAGTCCCCATAATATTTTGGATAACTGAGAATACTGTAGGTATTGGGTGTGTCTAATTAATAGGCATCTGAGAGGATAACATTCCTGGTAGTAAAAATGATCTCTGATTAATGCCTTTGCACTCACCTCTGCCTTCTGACTTAGTATTTTCTTCAGCCACAAGTACAGCTGATGATTTGTGATGATGAATGACAGTAGCATTTGTAAACAACAAGATGATAAAAGGCCTGTGAATTCAACAGGACTTGAGTATGCTAATATCTGCTGGCGAATGCTACTTTCTTAACTGATGTTATTTTTAAAAAAATACATTTTTAAGAGCTAAAAACATTTGATAACTATGCTGGGGTGGTTATACAAAGTGCTAGGGACATAGGATATTATATGTAATAATTGCATGTTTAGAATTTTTTTTATATACTTGGTGGCAACAGATGTGTTTGGAAAAGCTGTGTGTTCATGGGGTTTTTTTGTATCTTTATGAAGTAAATTTGGTACCTGAAAACATAGAGCTGATACTTGAATGTTCTCACTGTTGCATTGGAAACTGGTGGTCTGTAGTTCCCCAGAGAATGTGCTATCTGTCTTACCGTGAAAACACCAAGTAAAGCTGGCCCAACCCACTTGAAGGATTGCATTCTACTGCAATCCACTGGAACAAAATACACCCCATCCAAACTACTAGCAATAACAGCAAGGGATGGGGGAAGGTCAGGAAGTGTAGCATTTGTCTTTAAAAAAACCCAGCCAAACAATAAACCCCCACCCCCTCAACAAGGTGGCTTCTTTTACCCATCCTGTACAGCATTATCCAAGGATAACTGGGTGGCAAGCTTTCACAGTGGTGTGCGTTTTGTGACCCTTAATGGCTTTAGATTGCTGGTTATCCCAACATTTATTCCCAGTAGTGTCTCTGTTTTCAGATGTGCTTTCTATATGGTAGCTTTCTACGTGTGCTGTCTGCTCCCTGACACTATCTTTACTAGAATAATCCTGATAAGTTGAATGGGCTATGTATTTTAACCAGAGCAGCTATACCAAGTATCTTCCCAATGCATTTCATGTTCTTACCTTTTCAAAACCACTTGGTGGGGGTGGGGGAGGAGACTCACCATGGGGCAGCCTGGTTCTGAGTCGTGGTCATGTCAGTCCACACACATACTGCGAGGTAGAGCCCTTCAAGCTTCCATTACAGAGAATGGGAAGTTTGGTTTGAGGTTTCCCCCCCCAAAGGTCGGGTGCGCACTGCAGACAGCCCTGATTCATTGAAAGTCAAAGAGTGTAGCTATCCAGACAGTATTTTTGATTTCCTAAGTGTTCAGAGCAGTGTGTTAAAGCTCGCTTTCTTATTCCTTAATGTAATGGTGCATGGTGATGTTAGTCACCTTCTATCATGTTTATATAGCTTCTTTCCCTTAATTGCTCAGACAAATTCATTTGCAATACCTCTGAGGTGACTTGTTGACTTTTTACATGAAAGAAAGGTGGCTTTTCTGACCAAGCCCTAAAAACACTCCAGGTCCACAAAACCTTGAGTAGTATTAGTGTCAAAGCCTGCTCTGTACTTGTCATAAAATTCTGTTCTGTAATTCTATGCTTTGGGTAAATAGGTCACTAGATAAGACTGACAAAAGCATCAGCAATGAGAGCTCTTAAGCTGGAAACTAGAGAAGAAAACAGAGCAGTTTATTTCAAGAGAAATTACACTGATGATATTTGTTATTGCTGCAGTTAGAGATCTGTCAGGGTTTCCAATTTAAAACCTTGCTTTCCAGAAGACTGAAAACATGTATTTCAAGGGAGAACTTAACAATGCAAAGAACTTTTTCCTGCCAGCTCTCTGATGCGAAGGTCAGCCATAATTCCTGATGGGAAGAGCAGGAATGTGTTTGTGGTGGGTTGTCTTCCCAGACTACACTGGTGTGGTGACATTCCTAACACATCCTAAATTGAGTAACCATTGATTGCTGGTCATTGACCAAGCCTGGTCTCAACCTGCATCCAAGAAATGCTACGTCTGAGTCATTTTTAAAAAAATAACTTCATTATAGATTTAGAAGAAGCTTCAGAAATACCTTGAAACTTCCTATTTGAAGAATGTGAAACTTCAACAAAATGTTAGTGAGAAAGATGATAGCACAATATTTCTTTCCGTTAACTACTCAGCTGGCTTTGAAAGTGAAAAGCTACGACATACTAATACTTTCTTGAGGTTTGTTTGTGTTTTTTCTATATTAGCTGTACAAGGTAGAATATAAGGGTGAGTTATCGCTGGGTTGGCTGTTATTCAGAAGTGCCAAAGCAGGATAGAGATGTTCAGAGTCAAGTATTTCTTGGGGTATTTTGGTAGATTGATTGCTGGTGAAATTGGACCCTTCCACAGCTTCCCACTGCTTGCTAGAGGTAGTCTCCAAGTCTTTTGTTGGTAAGCACGTATCTCTTTAACAATTAAACAATGTATATTGGCAGCATGAAAGTGAGAATTTTGAGATGTGCTTTGTTTGCAAGGCTTAACTCAAACTTGGTTTTATGTTGTTTGGATTTTTTTCCTGCTTGTACTATTTTGTCGAGCTCATCATGTGACAATATGTCAGCTCAGGAATTACCATGTTGGTATGGGCTCGTGTTATGGACAGAATGAAGAGAACAAGCAGGAGCCAGGGAGGGTACAGAAGAGGCTGTGGCAGTGAGTCATGCTTTCAGCTTCTCCAGTGATCCAAATTTATCTTGGTTGTCCTTGTGCACTTCTGATGAAAAATTGGGAATGAAGATGAGAAAGACAAAATTATGCCAGAGTTCTTTTTTTCTTTTTTTTTGAAGCTATGACCACAGTGTATACCCCCCCATACAAAAATCAGTGTGAAAATTAAAAAAAAAAAAAAAGCATCTGCAAAACCAGTTTTTTCTTTACCCTTCAATTGCAATAGCTGCATAGATTGCGTCACGGCTTGCATAATCTTGGTTATCTGTTGCAGATCATAAACAAAACAAATTTATTGAGTGCACCACAGGTAATATGGGAAACTTTTAATTTTCAAGAAATTACTACTTTTTTTCTTTCTTTTTCTTTCTTTCTGAAGTCATGACAGTTTACAGCCGGCCATAAGCCTATATGCTAGAAATGCTCCCAGACATAAGATAAATAGGGTGTGCAAGAAAAGTCAGTAGATGGAAAACTTTATCAATTGACTGCAGTTTATCACCTTGTTATTGCCAAAACATGTTAGTGATGTTAAGTACAGAGCATGTAAAACAAAAGAAGCAGGTGCAAGCACAGGGACAGTGTGATTACAATTTCAGAGTTCATAGTATCACATTGTAAGAAAGATTCTGCTGCTTGTTACGGAAATGAAAGGGTGCATTGTTTTATGCCTCAGACCAGGCTGAATGTACCGTAAGGAATGTCGGAAAGACTTTGTCATCAGTGTATGATGCTTCCCTTTGAAATCCTACCATGCAGTGGCTATACAGGTATGCCTGACAGGTTTCCATGGAGATTTCTTGTACGTAATTAACATAGGTGGTTTTTGCAGATAGTTTTTCTTTGGTTAACATTCTCTAGTTTCCTTTTCTTGTTTTTAATAGGTAAAAGGGTTTTGTGGGTGGTTTGTTTGTTGTTTTTTTCTTTGGTGCTAACCAGATACAAGTTGAGGTGTTTGAGTCTTCTCTTCTTTCTGGAGTGAATGTACAGGTAAGTAGCTGTTCTGCTTTGTGTGTGGTGACCTAACTGTGAGTGTTATACCAATGACTGTTAAAATTTACGCAGACATGGGTACCACTAGGCTTGCTTTAATCACAACTCAGAGCTGGGCCAACACCTCAGATTGGCAGAGGACAAAAGGGATGTAGTACAGCTTATGCATTTATTATTAGTCAACATCCAAAGTTTTTAGAAGTTTTCTTTTGATCTCTTCAGTTCTGTGAATTCATCATCTGATCCTTCCTCAGTTGATTTCTTCTATTCTGGTTCCAATTTCTGCCTCCGTTTCAAGGTCGTCTTGGGATCCACTATCTTCTTTCCGATTGCTTTAACTTGCACAATTCCAAAAAAAACCCTCAAGCACACCCATTCTTCAAATAAGCAATTCCTAAGTATGTATACTAATTTTCTAAGAATACCTGTGTTTCTGAGAGCACCTGTGTATATAGATTGATCATTATTGTTTTTTTTCCTGTTCCCATGCAGATTAGCTTGACTGGGTTTTAAACCAGCCTTGGATTATGGCTGTAAGAGGGATGAAGCCTGGTTATGCAACCTCTGCCAGTTAGCAGCTTCAGCAATTTAAATTTCTTAATTCAAAATATGTTTTCTTTAACAATGACTTTTCCTACAAGCTCTGTAACCTCTGTTGATAACTTATGTGTGCAAGCTCTCAGCATGGTAATCATCAGGCAGGACAGAATTTGTGCATGTTACCCATCTGAGGTGACATCTTTGCTTTGCTTCTCATGGTAAAAAGTGACGTATGCTTCCAGCTTTCACAAGGGTCTTCGTTAGCAACAAGCAAGCAAAACTCTGGTCGAACATGTTTTATGGATAATGTTGATTTCCAGTAGATAAATGAGTTGCTCAAAAATAGTAACAAATGCATTTCTTGTTGCAGAAGACAAACTTAGAGTATGTTTGAAAATGAATAGCCTAATGGCATGCGTGTGTCTCGCTCATGTGACTTTCTTCTCACCCATTCAAGGAGGCATCAACCCAGCAGACATTTCCGATGTAATGATAATGTACCCTGATAATACTGCTTTTACATACACATTATTAAATGTTAGTAAGCATGAATGCATAAGGTTTGAGGACATATTAGAAAATGGTGAATAAGCAGATTGTGGATAATTTGGCTATGGAGCAATGGAAAAGGGTATAGTTTTAGGTGACTGAACTAGTGATCTGGAGCAGTTTGGTTATGTGAGAGTGGCACTAAATGGGGGAGTAGAATGAAAGATAAACAGAAGCTGTGCAGCGAGGTGATAGATAATGGTGCTGTCATTGACAGAACCGGAACAGAGCAAATGATATTAAGAAAGAAAGGTCAATTTTACACATTTTATCAAATTTGGATATATGCCTAAATTGCAATAGCGGATAGTTTTCTGCTTCCTTCAACAACTGTTACATCAGATTAGACTGTTAGGCTGTATACTGGCTACTGTTGGTTTTATTAATTAAGCTCCTTCCCCTTTGTTAGCCTGAATCGTAAATATATTTCTTTTAACTTGGTTTAATTTTTAAGAACCCATACTAAAAAGTTGAAAAATATCAGTCACGCCATTTTTGAGGAACTAAAAACCTTTTTTGCACATATCCGTGGACACAATGGGGAAATATTACATCATATTGCAGTAATTCTAACAAGGGGATAACAACATTACCAGCCAAGTATTTGAGATTATTTAGCAGGCATAGTGAAGCTGTTGTTGCAGAATTTCTAAATTTAATTTTTTATTCTTATAGGTGATCTGCTCTGCCACTGTAGTCATGTGTCTGTTAGAAATTCTTGTCTATTTTAGAAGAGCAGCAGTCCTTCAATGCTGAAGTAGTTGGTTTTATTACTGTTAACCGTAACATTTAAGCACTCATGTGCTGAGAGTTTTGTTGAAATGTTTTTCTTCATGGCTTTGTGAGACTGACAGTCATAACCTTTCTCATACCTTTGGAAAAAGTGCATTAGAAAAGTGAATTGTCTTAGCAAATTGCATATGAAGAGTACAGACCTGGTATTATAGTGAAGAACTTCCAGATTCTGAGCTCTTGGTTTTTCCTGCAGGTGTTCTTGCTTTGTGTTTTAGAGCGTGAAACAAAAATGGTGATATGAGACTAGAGATAGGGCATATGCTTATGGAACTATGTTTTTAAGATCAGGCTCTTCTTTTATTTGGTTGAGTGGTAGTTTTACTGTCTAACATGAGTATTCAATGTTAGGTGGTATTCCTAACCTGAGCCTGACTACATGAAAATGTTATGTTCTGTAAAAATAAAGGTTTTATGATCACTAAATTAGTTTGGCATATCTCTGGAACAGCAGCTAACCGGTAAGGTCCACACAATCTCCATGCTATTAAGTTCAAAACAGTCTAATCAATTTCAAAAGTTCAATTTCTGTTCCTAAAGGCTGCTTCCATAATGAATTAAGGGAAGCATATCAAATGTAATAATGCATTGTTATTAAGGTTTTAGTAAACTTGCCAAATGTCAGGCTGCTGGTACAGTCATGGTGCATTACACTTCTGTGATTACAACTTGAGTTGTCATTACAGTGAATTGCATTGCTCACCTAGGTTTGGGAATTGATCTGCAGTATGCCTGGGGCAGGAGAGAAGTGCATTACAAAGGTTACCCTTTACAGCAAATATTCAAAATGTTAGATTTTTAACAGGTTTAATGTCCTCTTCTCTTAAATAGTGCATACAAATACTCTGTAGGTTATGTAATGAAAGAAATAGGCTATTCCTTGTATTTGAAGAACCTGGTGTGGCCCTGGCTGCAGTGTGGCAGGTAAAAATGACTTTGATAATGGAAAAATTTTGTCAAATGGCTACCTTTGGGAGAGAATGGGAAAAAACAGTTTATTTGACTAGAAGTGCTATGTAAGAAATAAATGGTCGTTACTGTTTATGGGTATGATCGGTTTAGAACTTGCACTGGGCAGTAAGATTAACACTGTTCCTAATTCATGAATGAGTTTCTGGTTCCTTTGTGTCACACTGATAGCACAAAGGAATGTTAATGCTGATCTTACCAGACAAGATTGGTAAAGAAATCTAGACTGGTGGATTTGTTTAGTGTCATGTTCAGTGGAGTTATGTCAGGAATGAATGTATGCCTACCAGAAATGTAAGAAAATGTTTCAGGTGGAAAAGCTGAGCTCCTTTGCGTACATGGAACTTAAAAAAAGCTCTGTGTATGTGATCACTAAGTAGGAAGTGGTAAGTATTTAATTAGGGATAGAGGAACATGAACAATGTGGACATTTTTATATCTACATGAAGAAAAAATGTAATCTGAACTAATGTAGACATGCAGGACTAGATTTGTAGGTAGGCTGGGTTGTGCTTGTTTCTAGGAAGGATAATATATTTATAGATCAGTTTTACTCGAAATGATGCCAAAAGCACTTTGCAGGCTGAATGTGGAGGTTGTATCAGCCATCCCTGGTTAGCTGTGGTCAACAGAGCAGAGCAATACTACCTGAGAGTTCAGGATAGAAAGGAATGAAGAATAATGTATCCAGCTGAAAAAAGAGAGGTGAACTTAATTGAGCAAACAGCAATTTAAGCAAGTTGAAATTTAGCCAGGACACTTTGCTAATTCCCCCCCCCCGAACACTGCATGACAGAGGAGGAATCATCCTTCTTGTGAAGAAAATAACAGTTTCAGGGTAAGTCTATCTGAATGCAAGAACTTTGAAGCCTGTTCTTAAATTGAAATATTTCCCTGTGCAGGCAAAGTGAATGAAGGCATTCAGCAGCGGGGGGTGGGGGTGGGGGGGAGTGGTAGTAATTAAAGCTTGAGTTTGGCTTGCAGAGGAAAAACTATTTGTATGAAATCAGATTGGTGGTGTTTTGCTTTCCTTGAGACTGTAAAATGATGTGTCTTAAATTGCAAGCAGTGAAAGGCAGCACTTTCCATGGCTAGAGTAGCTTCTCGTTATTCATAAAATGCCTATAGAAAAAGTGTTGAATGCACAACAGCAGTGTGGGGGAGGACTATAAGCAAGGAGAAGACATAATGGAATAGCACTACATTCCTTGTAGTATAATGTGACCTTTCCATTAAATTAACATTATGCTATTTGCACAGAAGGAGAGCTAAGATAGTATTTTTAGGGGACAATAGTCAAGTTAATTAGGCAGCTATATAACTATTGCTCTTTGCATTAATAGCTCAAAAGCAGGTTATGAGGAACAGAGGTATAATGTTACTTTGGATTCTGTTCATTTTGAAAAAGGAGTGTTTGTTATTTATGAAAACTAGGCTGTGACATTGTTTGGGGTATTGTAGCCTGGAACCTGTTTTTCTGGTGTATTAAGAGAGAGATTTTAACTTAATTCCTCAATGACACTGTGCAAAGGTTTACGTGTTCTCTCTGTTAATCTAATGGGTAGAAGAGACAGATTAAATATTTTATATGCCTGTCTGTCAATCTCAGTGGAGTCACTGTGCAGTAAGGCACAGTTCTTCAAGTGAAACACTGCTAGGTTTCGGTCTGCAAGCATCTAACTTTATACATACCTAGACAATTCCATTTAAGGGTCAAAAGATGCTTTATAAAGTTGTTGTGACACATTTAAATTTGTAATTGCTCATTCATACACTGCATCCATTACAAATCTTCCCTTTTCAAGAATTACCTTGACTTCTTAGTAAGTTTCCTTACTGTAAAAGGCGAACTCTAGCTATACAACGTCAGGCTCCAGGTAATAATCTGCAAGTTCGAAATGAAGAGACTGCAGAGCTGTTGGGGTTATTTGTAATATTTTCTCTGCTGCAATTAAAGTTAGGTTGCATTAAATTACAGAACCCAGTGAAGCCTCTGGCCAATCCTAGATATTGTGAGTGCTCTGCTGTGTCTTTGGCCTTGAGCTAATGCCTGTGGCACTTCAGGGAGGGTGAAATCATGTCATTCCTCATCTGTTAGAGCAGTCCTTGGACTGCAGTATTTCAGTCTGAAATGTATTTACTTCAATTGTTTTGGCCTCAGTGCTTCATTTCTCTCCTGCAGGTACAACCAGTGGTTCCCAGTGGTCAGGTAGCCTTACTTGTCTTCCATACTGAGGATCCTGATCTATCTAGGCGGCATCATTTGGTCCCAATGTGTGTCAACATTTCCCTCTTGGTGCTTCAGGAACCCTGTGTTTTTAAACTCTGTCTCAGTTGATTCCTCCCTCTCCCCTCGTTGTTTAACTGCTTGTACCCCTTGAATCTGTTACCTCTGAGTTCAGGTAGAGGAAGACTTAGGGCTTTATTGTATAAAAAATGATCCTCATAGCTAATTGTTTGCCCTACTGTTTGGGGAGCTGGTTATTTTAAGAATAAATGAAGTTAGGACTATGGCCTAAAAATAAAGGACAAATATTATCTTTTTCACTGGAGAGTTAATGGCATAAAGTCAAACCTGTCATGTCTGACAGTTTAAGACTAGGACTTACACATGGCTGAATTCCCCTAGAACTAGGCTGATAACTTGTGTATTTGTGGTACTCTGACCGCAACTGTCAGGTTCTGCTGGTCATCTTGCTCTGTGGTCTGCCAGCTGGCTGGGTTGGTTATGTCAAAGCGACTGTGATGCAAGTACTGCAGGTAGTGAACTTTATCTGGTGGAGCCTGTGTGCAAAACATTCACCTTTAAAAATGACACATGAGACCCCAGCAGCAATGTTCCCCTCCTGTCACATAACCTGCTGACAGACACATGCTTGAATACAGGGCAATAGGAAATACTAAGCAAAGGTTGGTAAGTCTGGTCAGCGGTAACTCATAGGACTAGTACTTTCTTGCAGGCATAGTGATGTTGGCCGGTTTGTTGGCTGGCTGGTGAAGAATGGTGTGACTGCCCTCGGTTCATAATGGTTGAGTGTGACAATCTTAAGCCAAGACGTAGTGGCAGTTTGCTAATGACGGAAGATTTTTGCCCAGAATGGACTGAAGGAGATGGATTGTGGTCCATCTGCACCGTAATGACAGCATAACACTAGGACTGAATTTAAAGAGTTTTATGTTCCCTTCCTAGATGTTTTCTAAAGCTACTATTTACTGCTCTATTTAGTGTTGATCAGTTATGCCAAAGCTAGAAGTACTTTACAACTTTCATACAATGCATTTTTTATGTTGACAAAATAATTGAAAGTCTATAGCAATTGTCTTGTAATCAAAACCCAAACATATTCTACTCCAGTTCCACTGTGATGGTTTTATAAACTTGAAGCTGATTTCTCTCTAGTTCTGAACCTGTTTTCCTAATTGGGCAGATTGTTTGAACTGAACAGATCCTTTATTTGAGCAAAGGAAGCCTTTTCTCTAAGAAGCTTCCCAAATACATAGGACCAACACGGTATTAGCTTGGAGCATATGGCTAAAATATTCTGTTCTTTATGCTGCTTTACTTTGTTGATAATTTGTCTCAGGGTTATGTATTTATGCATTCAAGAAACTGGGAACCTTTGTACTATAATAGAAACACATTTAACTTTTCTGTTAACACCTGCAGCAGGTGATAGGTTATTTACAGGTATCTAGAACAGTGCTTCAGTATTTATTTTTTTTTATTAGGTTACCCTGCAATGTTAAAAATTAATTTATGGAGTCAGTGCCAGCTAAACTGACAGTGGATCAAAACTGTGAGACAAATTGCTCATTACAGTTCAGGGAGCTGAATCCTCTGTGCAGACAGCTGTACTGTCACTGGAGGGTTCTCAGGCACTTCAGCTGCAAGCTCTGCCTCTACAAGTGCTGCCATTGTTGGTGAAGCTCATAGGTGAATTTCTGTAAAATAAGCTTATTTTAAACTCGCATCAGAGGCATTGTTGTATCTTGAAATTGTTATTTGTTTGGTTGGGTTTGTTTCTTGTCACACTGTTTAAAGCTTGTGTCACCATGCAACAGCCTGAACTATAAACAATGATGTTAATTCATGAAAAATGAGAAACTAAACCTTGGCAGGATCTTAGTGATCCCTATCCAGGTCCGTTGGATGAAAGCTGTATTTTTGATTTTTTTTTCTGAATCTTTCTAGAAGCTCAGCAGCATGCAATCCATTCAACTTTGCTGTCTGTTGTCAACAGACAACATTCTGACTGTCAACAATTCTGACAGTCAGAAATTGCTCTTGCTGACAGTGGGCTCACTTCATCTTTTAGTAGAAGCAGGTAAAACCATTAAAAACAAACAAACAAAAAAACCCCACCCAAAAACCCCAAACATCAAACCTTTTCCAAGCAGTCACTTTGCTATTTCCATTAGCTCATCAGAAATGTTTGAATACTTCCCTTTTAAGACAGCTACTTCTGGTAAAATATTATATATGTTAATTTTTTGCCCTTTAGGTATTTCTCTTTCAGCTGTTCTCCTAAATTAATGTTAGCTTGTATCTGTGAGATCCGAATTGGTGTGTGACAATAGTTGATGAGTCAGAGCAAGTTAGCTATGTAAGAGGCTTTGGAGTGAGGCTTTCTAGCAGCTATTGGTTGTAACAGTGAATTGTATGAATGTAAGTCTTTGTGCTGTTTTTGCTCTGAGGTCAGCTGGAAGACACTATTGCTTGAAAACAGTGATTTAATGGCAGTATGACATACAGCCTTAAAACTAATGGAATACAAAATAGGAAATCAAAACAAAGACAATGCTTAAGGAGAATGGGCCACAGATGTAACGCAGTCTGTGTGTGCAGCTGGCACAGCTATCACAAAATGCTTCTGAAAATAGCTGTCCTTTGGAAAGTCAAATTTTGGTGGTTTAGCTGTGGCTTATTCCCTTATTTATGTGTGTCAGATGTTAGCAGTTTGGAAAGAGTTGTAGAGTAGTTCCTAAATATTAGTATTTGTAAGTTACGGATGAAATTATGTAGGGCATTATCTACAGATAACCTAGTCAAATCTATGCCAGAATGCTAACTAACTTAATCTGATGATCCAGGCTATGCTAGGTACGAACAAGGGGGGATGTGTGCGTGCATGCATGCTTAAGTTTTAGTAGAGATTAGAAACTGATAATAGAGTGGGCATTTTTAGTTCAGTATGTTACATCTAAAACCCATGCAGAGCTGTTTGCTAGGACCTTGGTAGAGATAAAAGGGTATTTTGGACTTTGTATCAGGATTAAAGGATACTCTGTAATATTGCATAAAACATAGTCACTAAGATCCTTTTCTTGACATGTTGATCTGTCTCATGTTTGCCATGGATAAAGTTGGTGCCAGCCAGTCTGTGGATACACATTCATTCTGCTGTTGCTGTATGCACCGTATTAATCTCTGTCAAAATACAGATTCAGTTAGAATCTTTATTCCAGCAGGGAGTTTGACCCTTTGACAAAAATACACTTGAGTGAAATTAAACAGTGGTTCAGAATTTGGTTATCTTTGTAAAACACTTGTTTTTACAGTTTACCTGGGGAGAATGTGCATTTATATAGCAACCATTATATACTCTGTTTATTCTATGTGAAGTGTTACTGGAAAAATATTTTATGAAATACTTAAGCATTTTAATAATCTTAATCTTCAACTTGCATCCAAAAATGTGTGTTTGTGTTAGGGAAGCAACAGGAGCAGCTGCCTAGAAAGATAACAATGGAACTGTCAGACAGTGTGATGTGCATGTGGTGAAAAGATGACCTTTTTTTTTTTTTTTTAGGGCTGGCAGATGCACTCTATTCATTTTACAGGTCGTTAAATTTCTCATTATACAAAGTCAATCATCTGAGTTTTTAAAATATGATTTAGAATATCTAAAAGATTAGACAATGTGCAAGATAAATGTAGAAGTTTAAATTTTGAAAGACAAAACATAACTTGAAAAAATTATGGATAAATTCCATAATGATCCTACTATATTATTGTCTAGCTACTCCATGTGGAAGGTTACATTCTGACCTTAGGTGTATCTCTGCATGCAGAGTAACTCCAAACAAAAATCTTGAATTTGCCAGTCTTCTTAGAGGTTCCGATTAACCTGTCTGCATTCTTAGAGGAGGCAATCTGTAGCAGTAATTTGTGCATTAGGATATTATCTATCTTGATGTGGCTAGAAAACTGCATCCTTTCAAAAATGTTTTAAAGTACTGTGACGATGGAAGAGAATTGCTGTTACTAAACTTCTCTAACATTTCTCTGCAGAAATTTGTTTTTCCTAATCGCTGAGTCTTAGCTGTCTTTCCTCCCCTGTCCCTGAACTGCATGTCGTGTTTGTTTGCCAAAAGCTCAAGGTCTGCAGGTAACAGCTATGTTTTTTTTCTGTAGTGGTTAGTTTTGATAACTATTTGGCCTGAGTAATAATTGACTTAGATTTCTTACTTGGAAAGCAATCTGTTAGCACAGCTCTCCTTCATACAAGTTTTCTTAGGAAAGCCATAGATGGGAGAAAGTGATATTTAATCAGCTGAACTTTCTGTTAATGTTGTTGGCTTTCTATTATTTACTTCCACAGAAACATGAGTCAGTGTGTTCCCAGAATAACAACACTTAAGAGTGCCATTAGTGAACTGGGAAGATAAGTGAAACAATTGCTCTAACAAGTTCAGGCTTAATCTTTCCCTATACATTTGATATTTTCTTCTCGAACCACAATATTGCTGTCCAGCCTTTCCAACACCTTCAGGCTGCTGTTATATGAGGTTTAGGTAGTACTCGGCAAAAAACAGCTATCAAACAACACATTAGTTTAAGCATTTATCCTAAGTCTGAGACTCTGCTGCTCCACTAGAATGTGTCATAGTCCCACAGCTAATTCTAGACTATCCATATGGATTGACCAGAAATTAGTTTCTTGACTTATCCTGAAGACTTATAAGGCCTTTAAATAAAGTGAGTAGTCTTTCACACTGATTAAGGCTGTGCTAGACTCTTTAGCTTCTTACCAAACTGGGTATGTGGAACAAAAATTGTCTACTGAAATAGGGCTTTGGTAAGTATGTGTTGATGTGACTGAATCCTGCTTAGCTTAGAATATAATTGGAGAAGTCCAAGATGAATCTCTCCTACCCAATCCTGAATAGGAAACCCTCAGTCTTCAACATGGGAAGAGTTAATAACGGAGAGACTTTTTAAAATTTTACTGTGGAAGTGGTTTAGTAATGTCCATTCTTTTTGCTGTGCCAAGGTAAAGCCTAGGATAGAGATGAAGATTATTGGCTTATTTTTGCATCCTGTGCATATAAAAATACAAGCAAAAATCACCATGGCTATTCCAGTTATTCAGCTTTTCCCTAGGGAAGAATCATGGTAAAACACGTTATTCCTTGCATATTCCTTGCAAGCAAATAGGGTCATGCAATCTGAAATTATGATCAGTTACAGTGTTTTAGACTTCTGGTTGTCACAGTTCTAGCTCTTCAGTTGCCCACACAGAAGGACCTAAACTTATTCTACTGTCACCTGAGAGTAACCAATTTTAATCATGGAAATGATGAATACATTTTGTACCACTTTAGTACCTTACAGTCAAACAAATATTTATTTTGATATAAAGTTTGAAGTGTTGCTGTCAGTGAGCAACCAGTGTTGTAGAGCTCTGGAAGCTAAGACATTTAATCAAATAAACTTGTGGTTTTCCGTGGTATTGCTGCTCCCAGCCTCTATTGGTGCTGCCCATCTTCTTTAAGAACTGTTTCTGAAAGTCACCTTGTCCTTACATGCAGGGTGTGAACCGCTTCTGGGTCTGGCTGCCCGGAGATCAGATTAGTTCACTACGAGGCTTCTAACAAGTCATTGTTCATGTCAAATGGCTTTCAGACTTCAGCTGGCTTTGTCTGTGTGGGGAAAAAATAAGTATAGCTTGTCAGGTTGAGACATTCTAGAAATAAGTGCTGGGTAGACACAAAGCTAGCTCATGCAATTAGGAACTTAACATCCAGTAATTTGACTCTTAAGTACCAGGAAAATTCTCTAAGCCCTTTCTCCTTTCTTTTTAAACCCAAATACAGGTGAATGAAATGGATTCTAATAAACCTTATTAACATAAGCTATTGGGTGTTCTGAGACATCAGGAAAGCAAAATCAGCCACATAAAGCTGATAACTTTGAACTCCTTTCTTGCATGAAAGACATTGTGTAAAAGAAGTTATGAAAGTAACTGTCTCAGAGCTTGACATAGACATTCTTGGGACTGATCCACTGTGTGTTCTATTTATAAGGTAAAGCTGGTCTTGCTTATGCATGCCCAGTTTCTTCTAGAGGTGAATTTAACCATAATTCATTGTTCATTCTACCAATAGTTTTCTGGTCCCTATGCCAACAAAAAAGACTTGTTCTTTCTTAAGATCAAGGGAGTTCTGGGATCTAGTTTGTTTGAAAAAATGTCCTTTAGAAAGCGCAGCTAGCTCTTTCCTGTGAGTCTGGTGTACTTGGCCAGCTGTTGTTTGAGAAAATTGTGCCAGGAAGCCTGTCATACTGTATTTTTTAATGTGTTTTTCTTTGTTGCTGGAGTTTAAAATGATTTTAAATCTTATGAAATATGCTCGCCTAGCAGTCTTTGCAGAATGCGATTTTCTATTTATCGACAAAACCAGTAAGAGTGGTGCATGTTTACTTCCAGGACCTCTTGGAGAATGTATTTCTGTGTGAACGGATGCAGTGATGATAATGGTTTTGGCCCCAAATCCATTTATTTAAGTGAGCTACAGCAATTTACAAGAAAAAAAGGCTCCAAAGCCCCAGTTCCTCTTACTTCAGGCTATATAGCATATCTCGCTGCATTGTCTGCATTATGTTGTCACTTGAAATTTTTCTCCATTGTAGGTCTGACAGTGAAATAAGTAGCTCATCTTTCTGAGTTGTGATTTTTTTCTTCTGGGCCAATGATGGTACTTTTAGTAGAAGTCAGCTCTGTTTCACTGAAAAAGTAAATAACTTTTAAGGCATGTCTGCATTTTAATAAGATCTATTAAAAAACTATAAGACATATATTCCTGGGGGGGAAAAAGTGTTGTAGTATTGAATTTTCAAGAATTTTGAAATTCTAGCCAACATGACTGTTCTAGATAACACAGGCATTCAATTTGCTGTATTGATTGATCCTTCATTGCCATCCTGTCTGGTCTGTAGAGGTTATACATAATCGGTGCTGTGTGAAGGTCTTAGTCTATGCATGAGTTTAAGGTATAAGCTGGGCAGGAGAGGAAGAAGGCATCAGTTACTGCTAGGGAAAGAATATATCTCAAAGACAGCTTACTATTTAAAAACTTGTGAGATACCACCATCTTCCTAAACCACCTAATTTCTTTACCTTTTTTATTGTTTTGAAGGCCTCTGTGTTTGCTAATTCTGATTGTTCTTCTGTGAAACATTTAAGCTATTCAGACAACGCAGGGTACTGTGAAGATTATTACACAGTAGGGTACTTTGTCTCAGGCTCCTGAGCCAGTTTAGCATTTTGCAGTCCTTTGCTGTTGCCAGCTGAAGTAACTCCTGACTGTAGGGGCCTGTGAGAAAGAAGCAGAAGATGATATCAGAAAAATTAATGGCTTAGATACAGTCCGCCTTGATGCTACTTCCTTAGTTTCTACTAGACGACAGAATTTCTTTTCAAGCTAAACTGACTCTACTGTGGAGCAGGATAAAGCAGATGACTGCTGTCAGACACCTTGTGAAGAGTTCACTAACAGGTCAGTTGAGCCAGTCATCTCAGCATATTTGCTATGAATCTAGATGCAGAATTCTGGGGATGGAAAATGGCCACCCTGCTTCTCTCCAAGAACAAATCCAAGTAAAGTCACATCACAGTGAAGTATCTTTTACTCAGCCCATAAAGTAAACAGATTGTCCTCCTCACATATAAATGCCAAGACTTTTAAAGGAACTGTTTGAAACTCTGAAGGATCTTAAGGTCCTCGAGGAGTTGTGATGAGACAGAGAAAACAGCAGAGGGCAAGGTGTCAACAGCACATTTGAAATTCACTTTAAGTTCAGTGCTCAGCATCCACATGAAGAACAATTGTGTACTGTTAAACTAAAACGTGGTTGAGGAAAAAGGAGAGGAGGTTCAGTAATTTGCCTCCTTTCATGTTCTTCAGTGACAGTGACAAATGCTTTAAGATTCAGCCAGGCTGGGAGAGGGGATCTGAGACTTCCAGACTGAGATGCAAGCTTCTGGCTTGACAGACCTGCTTTTGATAACTCACTCTTACTGTATATGTTGTATGTGACCAGGGAAAAGTCACATATCTTGTTCTACCTTCATTCTTCATGTATACAAAGAGGATAATACCACACTCCTACTTGACAAGAGTATTGTGAGGATTTATGTCTTAAAGGCAGTAAACTGCTAACCTACTATAGTAATGGGGACTCTGTAAGTATTATAGATAGATAGGCCTTGGGGTCTTCACTGCCACTGGATGCCATTGCAGCCCCAGTAACCCGTCCATCTCTGCTTAGCCAGAAGACTGTCCCATCCATCACACTCGGAGCCAGCTGTGCTTAGCTACATATTTGTGACCTCCAGGTGTGAGTATTACTGCTCATATCTGGGCATGAGGCCAGAGAAGAGGTAAGATCTTGCTCTGGTTTATTAATGTACTGACTAGAACAAGTGCTGCACCTTAAATAATAAATAATTCCTACATTGGAGTTTAGTGAATAAAAGCCAGCGTGGGAGAAACCATGGAAGTTCAGAAGGAAACAGGAGATCTTGGGGTTTCTTGGGATTTATTTTCTGATCCCTGAGTAATGATGGGACAATCTGAAATGCAAACAACATAGTAAAGTGTTAACAATCTTCCCAGCTTGTCTATCGAACTAATATCCTTCTCTTACAGAAGAAAAAAAAAAGAGAGTGAAGTGCTTTGATTGTTCTTAACATGGCTGTATTTTAGTTTTGTGGTAGTTTTCAACTTCAGTGTTCTTTGTCCTCTACCAGGTGGCAGTCGTCATGCTTTTTTCCCCCATGGTTTTTATTGATTTGGTCAAAAGTAATTAAAGAGATAATTTGTTCTCAGTTACATTTCTGTGAATTTCCTGAGGCTGGTAACTCTGATCTCCAGCTGTGTCTTCCCCCAACTCTTTCTTAAATTAACTTTGTTCTGACTATGAAATAAAGCAGAATAGCATGTTCTTTTTCTGTTTGTTGCTTTGGGATTAAATAGAGACTCTGTTCTGTAGCAGATATTGATCTGATAATTTTATTAGGTACTCCTGCCTTAGTTCATGAACTTTCATGTTTTTAGCATAGCATTCTAATAAGAAATCCTGTGTTAGACTAGAAGAAATAAGAAACTAGTTTTTTAGAGATGTTTGTAGATGTTTCTGGTTTTTGAGTGTCCTTTGTGCCCAAAGGGTTCTTTTCAGCACTTTTGTAATCTGTTTTAAACTTTACTAAATGCAATAAGGAAGTGAGCACTACTGTGGCACAAAAGGATTTTCTTTTTTCAGTGTAGGACAGATTACATTCGTTTCTAGTAGAATGGTTTTTTGGCCATCCAAAATGTCTTTGGGACATTTGGTCTTCTGGAAGATCTGGTGAGAATACTTGTAATTCTGACTTCAGTAGGGGAAAGTATCTAGAAAACATTAGCTAATGCTGAGTAATATTATTATTGCCAGCATGCAACGAAAAATATGAATAAGAGACTTTGAAAGTGTTGCATATACCTAAATTACTGGCATGTTGCCCAGAGACCATGTAAATGACAAATGGAAGACAGAATTATAAGCAGTGTAAGAGAGATGTCATACAGAAGTGATAATTTTTTTGCTTGCTTATTTGCATTGACTTCCAGGGATACATTTCAAAATTCTCAAATCATCTTAATGAAAAGAGGTTATGGAGACTATAAAGATGTCAGATGAAATAATGTAGTTGCTTAAGGGGTTAAAAGTAACTGTAGGGTAAATGCACTAACAACAGTGGTATTACAACTGAGATTAATTTGATCCAATTATTTTACAAAACTTACCAAACTTATCAGAATTAGCTAAATAGTCTTTGGAGACAAGAAAATAAGGAATATTTCCCCAAGGAATATGAGAAATAGAGGGAAATTGATGTCATAAGCAATACCAAGCTATTTGAGCAGGTTTTGTTATGAAAATAGCTGCTTTTCTGTACGTAGGCTTTCCATCACTATAATATGAGAATACTTCATAGATGTTAATGAAAGAGAAGGGTTTTTTTCCATTTGAGATGTGAGGAGTAGAGGCACAATGAGCTGTAGAGTTTGTACAAAAATTTGTTATGGTGAAAAGAAAAAGGCTTCTGCTAGCTGGGATAAGGTGTTAAATATTTTATTTAGCATGTCAGGAATTTTCTGACAGAGGTGAAACTGAATCTACTTGTTCCAAATTTCATTCTCATGCCTTCACTAGTAGACAAGCCTTCTCTCACTTCTCAGCTGTCTCCTTCCATTTTCCTGATATGTCTGCGTTGACAGTGATGTGTTCACTGGAGTGCAGGAGACCGAACATGACTGGAACTCCTTCACTCATTAAAACTACTCATGGCAAAACAGTGGGATGAGTACCCCTTTCTGTCGATATCAGGGCCATTTCTGACCAGAGACCAAGGAATGGAAGCTGCTGCAATAGATTTTATTAAGTGCTTCCCTTGGCAACAGAGATTCTCAACTGCAAAGTGCTTTGCATTATTGATATGGTACAGCACAACCTTAACAAATTGGGCATCTTGTCCTTGCTGATGTGTATTTATATCTGCAGGTTTAGTTGTGATATTTTTTAAGCTGAAGCACTAAAATAGTATTACTTTTAAAGAAATCTTAATTTTCTGCAATATATTCTTAGTGAAGTCCTTTGCCTCAGAGCCTCTTGTGTTTAATTGAAAATTCTCTTTTGGTCCTGATGTCTGTTCCATGTTCCCACTTTCTAGTGAAAGGGCAGAAAGGGTCAGCACTAAGCAGCAGTAAAAGAAGCCAGGGGAAGGAAAAAAAAAAATCCTGAGTATTTGGCTAGAATACTGCCTTAAAAATTCAATATTTCAAATCCCACCTGCAGAACAGCAGTAATCATCTCTATATGCAGTGCTTCACAAAAGCTTTCTGAACAATTTTGTAAAAATAAAATATGTATTTCACCAGGTTGATCCTGCATTTGGATGACTAAATGTTGGCTTGTGATGAGGCTGTGCTGATTTATTTTCATCAAAACACATTCACAGTTTGCAAATGTAATCATAATGCTCCTATTCAAGTGATGTATTAGAAGGAAGAAGAGTGCAATAGGTGTGTCAATCTGCTATTTTTGACAATAACATAGAAACTTAATGAGTTGCCCGGAATGAAAAAACTTCAGGAGTTGCAAAGGAAACAGGTTCTTTTGCCAGCTTAAAGGAGGGGAAAAAAAAAAGTACAACCTAAAAGAATGTTTATTGTACCTTAATTCTCCAGCTATATAGCTGGCATATACGCTACCAATTTGGGACATTTCAACAACAAGATTTGGGGGTATGTGAAATTGAGAGAATGTTTAATAAAAGGAAGGATTTGTCAGAGCTGAACAATTTTTAATCTCAGAATTATTTAGAGGAGAAAGTGGAAGTATTTGTGAGTTGTTAGGGTAAAATCTCGAGACTACAGGTGGTGGTTTTTGACTGAAACAAGCTATTAAAAAGAACTTGTTCAACCAAATATATATTAAGAGCCTTCGATGTTCTTTGTAAAGATGGAGAGGATACACGCAGAGCTGTCCGAGGCAGTGAGCAGGAACGCCAGGCCGTCTGCCGGAGGAGCCGAGCTACAGACAGATGGCGTCGAGCTCCACCTGCTGCAATATTGTTGTAGTTCCTCTTACCTAGAGCTGCTGGATGCCATCTCAAGAAAAATGGCCATAAGCATTTTCATGGGAAACTTGGTCATTTCCTCATGTAATATCACTTTAAGATGATGTTTCGTATATTGCCTTATGATTTTTTTTTGTTTTTAAAATTGTTTCTTACATATGGAGTTGTATGAGATTTTGTTATTTCACTATAATGAAAGCAGGAAATGATCACCGAAACAGGCCTTTTGATGGCTTAAAAGCAAATTAGACTAACTATGATGAAAGTCTTGATAAGTTGGAAACACTAAAAAAAACCTCAACACCCAGACTCCAAAGATTGTTCAGATAATGTCATGATAATATATTGAGTTTAACAAATTAGACGTACCAGTATTGGTGTTTTCTCCATTTTTTTTATATCTGCACTGAAAATTAGAGAGTTCTACTGTTCTATAATTACATACTGTTACAGTTTTAAGCTCAGATTGCACCTTTTCAATACATAACGTTGTAACAAAAGATAATGTTGTAGAAAAGGAAGCTATTCCCTTCTGTTTCCTGTGATAAGGCTGATTGAATCACATTATCAGTGCTTGAGTAGAGGGGGTGGTGTATGTGATACCTCCATCCCTGAGCAGTGGTGTAAAGGTTAGGTAGGTTCACAGCTCTTTTTTTCCTTTTCTTGCCAACTGGCAGAGCTGGCTGGCCAGAAGTAGGATGCAGGGAAATATTGCACCTGAGAGAACTTTTTTTCAGTGCTCTGTGGCATTAGTTGCTTGAAATGAATATAGCTACGTGGCTCCAGGCCCCGTACCAGTCGGCAGTGTGCTGGTGCTTTCAAGCTATTGAAACCTTAGGGCTACATTCTACCACTCTTCCTGCCCTTGAGTAGTAAGCTATTCTGAAAGACTGTTTGTTTTAGCCATGCCATTCAAGGTATCGCCAGCTGTAAAAGCAATGGTACCAGGCTGTTGTAAACATTTTGCTGCTTCTGAAAACAAAATTAATAATTGTCTTTTGGCATTATTTATGTTTTGCATAGACCATTTGTGTTCATGAATATAGAGGAAAGTAGTTAAAAATATTT
This sequence comes from Falco naumanni, assembly GCF_017639655.2. Taxonomy (NCBI): domain Eukaryota; kingdom Metazoa; phylum Chordata; class Aves; order Falconiformes; family Falconidae; genus Falco; species Falco naumanni. The sequence continues at coordinate 90,381,203 of NC_054054.1, read as the reverse complement.
CAGACTTGTTATGCTGGCAATTTTTTTTTAAAGAGTTTTGTTTGGCAACTAGTTTCTAAAATCCAGCCTACTTTTGAAACCCTATTTTTGCAGATGAAGACATTTAGTATTCAGAATCTGCTTTTATTACAAATGGTTAAAATATATAACTTTGATCTTTGGAAAAATATACCACATATTGATGATAAGATTTATGTAATGACAGATACTTAATTTTTATTTTCCCTGAAGTTCAGTGTAACAGGCTCTCCATACTGAATGCATACTCATCCCCAGTAATCTTTGATTAGCTTTTCCAACAGATGAAGTATGGGTGCCCACTCAGGCTATGCAAGGATTCCTTTCTTGTTCAGTGTGTGAATGAGGTTTTCTCATTCACTGAGGCAGACTCTCGGGTGTATTGGTAGTCCTTTAAGATTTGTGCTCCTGAGCAGTGTCAATTTGCTATCTCTCTCTGCTGCTGATAAATCTTGGTCAAGTGCACCTCAATTGCATGAAATAGTGGAGCCTTCAGACTTCTCTCTGACATTTCATTAGTCTGTCCTTCTACTCTGGCTGCAGAAAAACATTTTTCCATTCCAGTTACTTTGCTCTTAGTACCATTCCTGAGTTTGGGTTTGCTCTCCCATCTGCCCTCCTTCCCCAGTAGTTTTCTACTTGTTTGTGGGCTGCCTCACTGGTGTCTGCAGTTCAGCAATGGGTGAAGATACTGTTCCTTACACTTTGAACCTTTGTTCTGCTGAAATGTTACATAGGAACATAAAATTGGAAAGAATTTTGTGCCTTCTCAAGTCAAGATTCCAGCAAGCAAAATGCTCTGCTCTCGATTTGTCTTTTGTTTTGTTTTTTTAAATACTTGAATGTTTTCAGGCTTTGCTGTGCTGTGCAGAAGCTATACAGCATAGCAAGTATTTAATCTGCAGCTCTGAGTCTGCTGTGCAGCCTTTTTTGTACATCAAGCACACCCTGGCTATATGGATGCAACGTGGTAGGGCCTGCAGCTTTGCTTTGCTTGGAATCAATAAATGAGCTCTTTGATCTAAAACTAGTGCAGGAAGAAATTACTGTTTTCATATCCTTTTTAGCCTAAGCACCATACACTGCTGAGTGATCTGAAGTCTTTTATTAATCTACCTATATAATTTTTAAATAGGAGGGAATATTTCTTCCTTCCACTTGAATAAACTGATGGTTGAAGGAGTTCTAAAAGTGTACTTGTGTTTGACTTCGTGGCTTTTTATGAGTCTGTGCCTGCCTTGTGGGTGAAAGCACAGACTAAAGAATAGTGGTCTATCACAGTGTGTATCTTCAGGGAAGAGCAATTGCAGGTAAGTAATTTTCTATTCCTCGTTTTGGAAATTGGATTTTCTTTTTATGTTAGACACAGTAGTCTATATAACAGTCTTCCAAGAGAAAAGTTACATTTTCTAAGCATTTAAGCACAGTAATTTAGAAAGCATGTATGCATTTTGCACAGTAGCTTGTCAGCAAGTACTTCATATGAGAATCTATTTGTGCATTAAAGTTACTTAGTGACATTTTAAGCTTTTCTACAATAGACTAGCCATTATTTTTGGTTTAGTTTGCATCTCTGTAGAAAAATTTATTTGCACCATTTAATTTTGAAAATGATGACTTGCTACAGTATGGGTAACTAGCAGTATTTCAAAAATGGTTACATGTTTTTGTTGATTTCTTAGGAACCAGTGAAGAAAGATGTGCTGGAAAGACCACCCAAAGAAGTGGCAGAGGTTACTACTAACAAGTACTCTTTCAGTCCAGAGGTGAGACTACTGCTGAAGCTTTTATTCAAGATGGACTTAAGGCAACAGACAAACATCATGTTTTCATAGGTATTATGCAGTAAAACTCCTTCTGAAGGTACCAGAAAAAAATCGCTGATGTAGGATTCTATTGTAATTTGGTGAAAAGTGTCTTGAAAATTCATTTGAACTGTTAGTTGTTCCATGTGCCAGTTCTAGAAGATTGACCTTTTATCACAGTTTAGCATAGAAATGACTAATACATTCAAAATTACTTTTTATTTCAAAAATTTGTATTTTTATTAGAGTACATAGGCCAATATTGCACATCCTTAGACCTCAAAAACCTGAAGCTGAAAGTGCTGTTACTTTGCAGTGTTATGTAGAGCTGCACAAATTAACAGTTGTTGAAGATCTAGCTTATACTTGGGTTTTCAACCTTTGTCTGGTGTGAGCCTAACCTGTGATTTTAAATATTGAAAGGCTGGGAGATAATTTCACTTAAAGGCAATTTTTTGGTCATCACAGAGTAGTTACTGTGGAGAATCTGTTCAAACTCATCCAAGACCACCCAAGGTATTTTCAATTTGATAATGTACTTAGGCCTGCCAGAGTTAGTGCAGTCTGTGGCTATCTATCCAAAAGCAATTCAGGCCCTGTAAATATAAATAAAATGTTGGAATTGAAGCAAATTTTAATTTCTCTGTATGCATTCAACAATTTATCTGAATTTTATTCAACAATCCAGCAAAAAGGTTTAATTTTTCGTCATAATGTTGTCTTTGTTAGCTTATTTAAAATTTGATCTATCTCCTTTTTTTTAGAACAAAACTGAATGCCAGGCAGCTGATTTAATCATACTGTTTTTTATAAAAGAGAAGAATAAAATGTAAACAAAAGAGAAAGGATGGTACATTTGCAATTATATGAAAACTGACAAATAACATTTTCTTTTAATTCTTCTTTTAAGTTTTCTTTGAAGGAAAGCACAAGTGTTAGCCTGACTTCAGCTTCCAGTAATATCTCATCTATCACAATACAATACTTAATTTCCTTTTTTATCTAACACAAATCAGCCAGTTGTTGGAAGCTAACAAAGTTGAAAAGTAAGATGTGCTATGGAAGTCCTGTGAAAGGTGCAGCTGCACTAGGTGTTTTGCTGGCAGAAGCCCTCTGGCTTGAACACTAGAAACATTCCACCGACGCATTCATTTATCAGTTTTCTCTTTTCAGTTTTCACTTATAATTATTATCTATACATCTTATTAAAGAAACGTCTTTTCTTCTGTTTGGACTTTCTGGAATTTTCTCTTAAAGTTAAAAACATACTGTGAAAGGGTGAAGTATGCAGCCCAATCATATACAAGCTGTTTTCCATACAGAGCACCAATTGTTTCAGCAATCAAAACCAGCGTGCTTAGATGTGCATAAAGATTTGAAATAGCATCTCAGCCTCTCTTAAGTAGGTGAGCATTTTCTCCACAGATTGCAGATCTTGGTTGGATATCCTATTGCATACTTTCTCAGGTGCGTAATAAAGGATCATCTTTATTTCCTTTACTAGTAATTAATTTTTTTGGGCACCTTAAGACACATGAATGCACAGAACTACCTCATTGAATACCTTGGGCCACACCACAGTCTGCATACCACCAAATAAACATTATGTTCTGTGCTCCAAAACCAGCTTTGACTGTGGAGCTTTTCTTAATGTTTTTGTTTTTAGAAATACCGATCTCCTTATTTTGAGTCTTAACTGAAAATTTTTCTGGGTTGGGACCCAGAAATATTAAAATATTTCTCTTCCATGCATATTTCTTGTAGTTAATGCATAAGCACTTGCAGCAGCCATTCCTTACGTCTAGGCCATTGAACAATCTCTTCTTCTTGCCTCGTAGTTTAATGAAGCTCATGGGTGCTTAACTGCCTGTAAGATCTCTGTCAAACTTGAAGTCAGCCAATGAATTAAAAGCTGTTGTAATACATGTACACACAGGCATGCACAGTGGTATCATGTAAGACTGACTTACATGCTTGTAAAATGACACAATGCTGTCCCAGATGATGACTATCTCAGAAAATATTTGGTGATTAAAACTGAACCCTGAGACTGCACATACCTTCTCTATGCTAAGCTCTTCCTAATACTGCAATATTTACTTTCAGTCTGATCCACTGGAACCAGTGAGGAGGCTCTCCCCATTTAGAGAAACAGGAAAGGAGCTGATGACTCTTAGTAAAGCTCTAGCTTGCTCAAGGTAAGGGAATGCAGAGCACGCAGAAATGGGCCAGTCAGGGCTAAAGGAATCTTTGGTTCTGCAATGACAGTAATTGAATGATAGGTGAAATAACTAACTGTAATAACAGCTTAGAAAAGATAGTTTACAATTACTCCTTTATAGGCTTTATGTATACTTAAAATGTTGTCAATGCTGTATGAGGAATGATTGATTGGTAGTTCTGTCTGTATCAATACTATATTGTTTTATTTTTCTTTTTATAAAGGTGCTTGTTACTTTGCACTCTTTTGCATGAGACAGTGCTGTGCCAAGATTTGGTAACAGTTGTAAAAAAGTGATGTTAGGATGTATAATGTCTATTGTGTGATAGAAAATAATGGTGAAAATAACTAGTGCTGTTAAACACCTGCATGGACTCACTTGGAATATACCAGCTTAAGCCTCAGGAAGATACAGATATGGAAGGGACAGATTTTTGTGCCCCTTATCTGAGGGGTAGTGAGCTGTTCTAATAGGACACAGGTTTGGGATCCTGTATGCCTTTTAGTCAGCCAAGTTTGGACAGCAGCTAGTATTCTATGGGACTGACCGCAGAAGGTAGCAGGGTGTGCATGCTTTTCCTAGAAAGTATTTTCTGTTGCCACTAGACACAGTAAACTTCTGTCCTAGCAGGGCATTTCTTATGGGCTCATGTAAAGAAGAAAAAACCCAAACAACCCAAAACCCAGGGAGGCCTGTTGGGAACTAGCTTTAGCAAAGAGCACTTTCCCATTTAGGTACTCATACTCTTAAATGTACTTAGGCTTATTGTCACCCATGTTTCACCATTTTCACTGCAAGTGATGCTCAATATGCTTTTTTGTTGCCATCATGCATTCTGATTGCACTCTAAACTTGCCTATGGAGACCATTCACTCTGTTTTTTCACTATTAGCTTAAACAGTTGCTAAACAAACTGCATAAGACTTGCAGTAGGTGCTAAACTTTCCTGGAACCTTCTAGAGTTATTGATGTGTTAAGCTAAGAAATGTGATTCATTTGCAACTGATACAGCAAGCAGTAGTACGAAAAGATGATTTACATCTGGCAAGGTTTAGTTACAGCCTGATGCAAATAAAACTGACAGATGACCACTGCCAGCCCCAGAAGTGTACAAATGACCCAAGTGTTTATGAGGCTCCTAGACTTTGAGTCTTTTGGAGTTTGTTCACTAGATAAAAATAGTTGAATTAAAGCAAGCAGCAATAAGATGGGATGTATATGAAACCCTAATAATTAGGTTAAATCTAAGCAAATATGGCAGTCAAGACAACACATGATACTACTGTATCAGTGTAATATGTTGAAGACAAATTAGTCTCTTGCATTGTTTGACTGAGATTAACTGTATAAAAGTCAAGGAAGTTAGAGAAAAGTAGCTGCTTTGCATGTGCTACTGTAGAGGAATCGGAAATTTACATTTCACAATTATGTAGTGTGTTTAATAATTCCTGAGTTTTTACATCAGAGCAATTTCTAAATTTTATAGTAGTTACTAGTGATAACATTAAATTTCACATTTTCCCCTTTTATCCTTCTCTACCCCCAATTATTTTTATTATTCACTTACTCTGTTCATTCAGTTGCAGTGAATTTTCACTTGATAAACTTGGCTGAAAATAGTAGTAAACCGTAAACAAAATAATAAATGCTATGTATGTACTTTGGAGGCTGGATAAGCCATTTCAGTAAAGTATGACTTCGTTTTGCCATAAATGCACTTTTAGTTATGTTTGCCTGCATTCATTGTTCATTACTAAGTTTCAGTGGGATTGTCTCCATGAGGTCAAGTTAAAATTCTTTTGATGATAACCTGCCAAAGATCAATTTGCTGCTTGATAAGAGTTGCAGGTGCTTGGACCTTGCTTTTGCTTGCTTTTACGTTATTTTCAGATTAGTAGGATAAAAAATACTTGCAAGTGTTCTACAGGATGAAAATTCCCATCAACTTTGGTACTGAAGATCTTGATTGTTTTAGTCTAATATCTACAAAGGAATTTGTTAATATTTTTTAAGCAAGCTGGACCATTCATTTCAATGCAGTGCACAATTTGAACAAATGAAGTGTCATTTTGTTAGTAAGTTAACATGAGGGGTCTTGATTTGATACTTGCTGGCGAGTGTGCTTTTGAAATGCCATTAGGATCTACATGGCATTTTTGTGTATCTTGGCCAGCCTAGAGTTGTTTAGGATCAGCTGGGCTTTTCCACAGCATTGAAATTTTCTCCAGTTCAGTAGATTGAGTTTCCAAGCTTATAATTGTAGAGACCTGTGAAATTAAATAAGAATTTATAAAAACCTAGATCATCTTCAAGATTATAGCAAGTAACGTGATACAGGACTACTTTCACAGAAAATGGTGTTTGGGGCCTTGGAGGGACTAAATCTGAAGAATTCAATGGTGTGAAAGGCTGTGCTTTTCAAAGTTAGCCTTTTCATGTGCTAAAGAAGCTCCATGTAGGGTAAGAGTGGTACAAACTGAAGCTGGTGTGATTTGTCAATGCCAAAGAAGGGAAAAAAAGTAATTTGCCTCCTTGTACAGTCTGTTTCTGACTCTTACAGCATTGTTGAGCGCTATATGGGGAGGTCAGAAATGCTATGGGAGTGTGGGGCTGCCAAGATATGGATCCTAACTCTTGGCTGAGCAGCTAACTTTATGTACCTTCATGCAAATCACTTGACCCCTCTGCAGCTCTATCAAGTAAATTGGGATTGGAAACTATGCAATGTATCTGAACTAAACTCGCTGCGTAAAGATATGGCTTTTAAATTAACATGAATGCAGAATGTGAATGAGGATTGCTTTCATTACAGAAGGCAATTTTTTTTTTTTTTTGCATATAGGGCATATTTTTTTCCATACAGTTTTATTTTTAATTTTTTAAATGTTATTACCACTATCTTATGCTTTTAGGGATGTTAATTCAATAAATCTTGCCATGCCTAGCACTCGTTACATGCAAGCATTGTCTTATTCATCTCTGCAGCACTGCTAGGTGTTAGGTGGATAAATATTACTACTGTCATAGGTATAGTAGAGAAGTCAAACTTGGGATGAAAGATTAATTATCACTGCAACAGCTAGAGCTGGAACTTCAGGTGTCTCAGGTAAGTAAATGCCTTAGCTATTCTTCTAGGCTTTAGTGATGTCTTTATTTCTCTCATTTTTATTTTTATTTCCAAAATTGGCCTACTAAATTAGAAGCTCCAGGGAAGGTTGTCTTATGAGATCCAGCCCATTACTCTGAGTGAGTGCAGTTGTTTCCTGTAACAGATGAAGTGTTTAGTCTAGTCTACTTTTAACTGAAGATGCTTCTGTTTCCTGTACCACATTACGATAAATGCATATTTGCTTTCCACTGAATTTTTAATGGTAATGCAATCTGAAAAATTATGTTAAATGTAAATAATTTTATGACGTAAATAGATTTGATCCTAAAGTGGTTTGATGTCATGTCTTTTTCTGTGAGTGATTAAACTCCTAGATTTTAGTCTTTTCATCCCTCCTTACCTCCAGAAGCCAATATAGCTGAAGGGAGAAACAAGATTATATTCCTTTAAGTACATTATCAGCAGAATTGTTTAAGTCCTGATCAGACCTGCACCACAATCACAGAGAATAGTGATGTTGTGCAATTGTTCTTAAATATCTAATTTAGCTTGCAGAGTCCTTTTTAGTGCTGCTGCAGACTATGGAAAGAATCTAAGTCCACTTTAATATCCCAAGCAGAGTTTGAAGTACTTATCAAGTAAGAAAATACCTACCTGTTAAAGCATCTCCAACTGTGCCATCTCCTTCTAGTCCCATAAATCTAATTCAGTTGCATCCAAAACTAGTTTAATGGGATTTCAGATACCTTGGTGGAAATATTCCTGACCACAAGTTTTCCATGGCAATTGAAATGGATGGTAGATGAAGAAAGGGGAAGACTTAACCTTGTCTTGTCATTAATAAATGTATGTTTACTTTTACACTTGATAAACAGTGAATGATATATTTACATACATTTTGTTTTTTGAACATCGGAAGTGTAGTGTGGTCAGGGCCTAGTCAAAGCTCCTTAGTACCTCAGGAGAAATGTGCCTCTTTATTCTTGTGTAGGCAATGGTCACACTAGTTTCTGGAAAGCACTGTTTTCTAAATAAATGCTCGAATGAAGTTTGCCTGTCATATGGTGCAGTACCACACATTCTTTACTCTGTAATCTTAGTGATCCTTTAACACATCTAATATAATTTATTCTATTTTTTGTGGCAATTAAATGATGAATCCTACATATTTTATATTATTTAAGAAGTGAAGTACGATATGAACTATAATGGCCATGGAGAAATTTGCTTGAGAAGTCAGGGAAACAGATTTTAAAATATGAACTCACTTTCCCTTAATGCCCTCTGAAATGTATGGTAGCCAAATGACCTAGTATATGGAAAAATATCCAACAGACTTAATATCTGGAAATAATAGGTAAACATTAACCGTTTTGGTTTGTTTTTTAATCTTTGTGTTGTGTAAGCCCTGGAAATTCCCTGAGTGCCATTTTATGACCTTTTAAGAATGACAATGTGTTAGCCATTCATCTTGAGTGTTTGCACAATGTTACTTCGACTAAATCTGCATGTAGAAAAAAGATCAGTTAGAAAAACAGAGCAGTCAAACCCAGACTTTTTAACCAAATATTGAAATATGAGGTTGCAGGAAAAGATAATTTCAAGTGAGAATGACTGCACTGCTGGTTTGGACCAGAGGGCATGTTAGCAATGCTTCTTAGTAACAATTTTAGACTATAGAAAAGGAGCTATTTTGTATTTTCCACTCTGCTTTTTTTTTTCTTTTTTGTGAAGAAAGAGCAGCAACTTTTAGTTTCAATTAAAGCAGTCAGGCTAGCAGAGCAGCATGCTAATATATGCTACAGGGAGTCGGTGAATACAAATGACCTTTGTGGATTTGTTTTTTGCTCCATTTCCTCCTTTTGATTGAAAAGGAACACCCAGCAGTTGTCATAATTGGACGTTAATTGATACATATTCACAGGAAGTAGTGTCTGTGATCTTGCGGCTTGTTTGTATGAAAGAGTATAATGGAACAAACTGTGAGGAATTTTTTTAATGATTACAGTGACATAGCACAGTCGTATGAATTTTAAAACTATCTCAAAAATGTTTGAAGAGTCATTACTGGAACAGACTTAGCTGCATTCATGAAGCTTTAATATTCTACCTTACACATTAAAAGCATAATTAAAGTGAAGATAAACCTTTATAATGATGACCTCATACCTCCTGTCAGTAATATTCTCTTATACTTTCTTGAGTCTTCATGATGATATAAGAGGATGATGACAGGATGCAGAGGTTGCTCGGACTACTCATCTTTCAAAACTTATCAGTCACTAATCCCAAGGAGAAAGAGGTACCAGCACTTTCCTACTGATGAGTTGTAGTCAGTCACTTTAGGGAGACACCTGCCAGCTGTCAGATACCATTTTACCACCTAGACACAGCATTAAAATGTAGGAAGGAATTTGCTTATCTTTGTGTAGTCTAAAATGAAAAAAAATTTGGAAAATCTACAGATAATGATCATTCCTGTTCCTTTGTAGATCAATACATCTTCCAGTAGAAACTGCCCATGTAGACACAAAGTAGCTCTGATTTACTTGACTAAGTACTTCCTGATGTCAGATTCAGTGGGTGGAATACAGTATGGCAGAAAAGACAACAGCTTTGTCCTTGAGCATTCAGATATCTTCAGCTTTGAGCTAAGGATTATTGTTTCATTTCTATTACTATTCTTACCAAAACTAAGCAAACTCAAGAAGCACAGCCCCTTTGAAATGACATTCCGCTCTGAAGGAGATCCTTTCTTATTGCTTTCTTCCAATGATATCTGTAAATGGGATCCAGAAATTATATTCAGTAATCCACAGTTGTGTGAGGATGTATTATATGAGAACTGAGAAAGTAGAAGTCTTTATAAGTAGGAAATTGTAGAAAGATGTAAGAACAGTTACACAGCAAGAGTTTACCAAAGCATTGGAAGCTTGTAGTTGTTAATCCATAATAAAAGCAGGTTGCCATAAATCACTTCTGTGCTCTAATTCAGCCCCCCAAGACCATTTAAGTGTACTGGAAATACCCTTGTCGTTAAACATTGCCACAAAAATTAGTAAAAATTAGCGTATTGCCTCAAATGAAACTAGTTGAAAATGTGTAAAAAAGGAGGTAGGAAAGTTGATGGAAACTTTGTATGTAGTGACAGTCATCTAAGTGTAGGTGCCCATGTAAAAATAACAAGTTGTGGTCCTCCTCGGCCAGCAATGTCTAGGAATTGACAGCTTTGAGCTGCAAGGTCAAAGGAGAAGTGTCCATGCTATTCCATGAGCTGGTCAAGCCTTTACTTGCAAAAAGGGCATGCTAAACCTCTGTGTTGTATTTCCCATAGTTTGAAGAAAACAGCTCCTGTGCATCTGTTTCACTGCTGTGCTAGTTAAATAAATGTCAAACTGCTGGCAGTTTAACAGTATTCAACTGGATGCTTTTTATGTTTTAAATTAGGAACTGGACAGCTCTTTAAAATGGTTCGTTTCCTGAAGGCAAATCTCTATAAGTCGCTCTGCATGCAGGGAGCCTAGCCTCTACTAATGCATTCTTTATGCCCACAACAACAGTTAGACTGTTACCTGAAGAGCAGTTTCTCCTACTTCTTTTTCCTGCTAGTGGCTTTGTAGTTGACTTTAATACAAACCCATTTCAATTCTGTGATTGAAATGGTAGCTACTACTGAAAGATTTTAAATGGCAAGAAATATGTTATTTCTGGAGTTCTAGTTATGACCTTGTCCATCCTTACCTGTGAATATATACCAATCATATTCTAATGTATGCAGGCAAAAAAGATGTTAGTGCTTAGAGTTATAAGTTGGCATTCCTTAATTCATAGAGTTTACTGGAAGATGCAGTGTAGTCAGTAAGAGCAGGAACGAGAGGCAGCGTAGAGTTAAGAAGAGGAGAGAAACAGTACTAACTGAGAAGGTGAAACATTTATCTGCCAATTTTAGTTTTCAATGTATTTAATACTTCATAATGTCAGTTGCTTGGAAACCAGTGTTTTGTGCCCTTTTTCTGTTTGGCAGAATTCACTCTAATTGGCATGTTTCTAGCACTGTCACTGCTGCAGTTTGCAGCATTTTTTTTTTTTCCAGAAGCAAAAATTTTCTTTTACATGAATGATGGCTCACATTAATTAGATAGCAGTCATGGGTAAAGACAATCATTTAAGTGTATGGATGTATGAATCATTATCTCTGCCATCAGTCAGGGGAAAGACTGCTATTCCTGTCAACATTTCTGCTTTTCCAGGCTGTTCGTTTGAGTCTCAATCTTCTTTCCTTTTGTGCAAAAATATGGTTGTTTATGTTTGAAGTTTCATAAGGGGAAATAGTTCAGATATTAGATTTTACTGTCTATCTAAACACAACAGTCTAATCCCATGTGTTCTGATACAAAATGACACGTTGTCACTGGATGCTTGAACAAAGCTACCACTTTAAAATGGCTTTTCCATTCCTTAGTTAAATGTCACTGCTCTGTACATACCTTTATGTGGTAAGGCAAGACACTAGATCATGAGATTTTTTTCATTTGTGTGAAAATCTTGGGCCAGCAGTATTTCCTGGTAGAGGATCAGGGACCTTAGTGAAGTTCCACTTAATAAGCAGTGAGTTTTTGTTGGTAATATGAACATAAAGTTACTATTGTACATTATTCAGCAAGAAAATGGAAGGCCCAGAAATCTCCAGATGTTTGCTTTTTTTTCTTTTGAAGTTTTAGTAATAGTTTCCCAGAAGTTTTTGGAGAAGAATATAAAGTGAAACCTTGAAATCTCACAGATAAATATTTTCCTCCCAGCCCTTATCTGTGCGAAGCTATGTTCTCAGTGCTGCTCTGGAAGTACTTCCCCCACTCACCTTTGTTTATGTACTTCTCCAGAGACACCAAGGGCTGGAAACCTAGATGTGCCTACCTGCAAAGAAAACTTTTATATTGAATATCGACAGGAATGGGAGTTACAGCATGGCACAAATGGAGGGATGCGTGTGTGTGCGTGTTCTTGTGTTCTGAGACTTCTTAAAAGAGAAATTGCTGCTGCCATTTTTTTCTAGGTGGAGAAGAACATATTTCCAGCTAAGAATAAGCTACTTTTTTTGGATGTTGTTTTTTGTATCTCCAGGTAGCCAAATGTTTGTGCCTCTCAATGTTAGAGAATCTTTCCTCATTTTCAAAGGAAAGGTTCTGCCTCTTTTCACAATGGAAGCAGCATCCTCTGTGTTTTAATGTTGTTGTAGTTAATTGAATACCACTCTGAGACATCTTTAAATATGCAGTAATACATGAATACATTCACATGGTGACATCTTTTATAATAGTGTGGGGTATATAGTTTTGACAATCGAAGATCCTTATTTCTTACTGCACAATCTTCTGTGAACATACCACAGATTTACTCATATTTTGTTTCATGACTGACTTCACGGTCAGATTTTCATGTGATAAAATGCATCTTTCCCATTATGCAGATCCTGGGTTTTGGTTTTAAACAGGCGTTTGAGTATAGAATGTTGTACTTGCCTGCAGGAGAATAAAATGGGAATCTACATCTGAAATAAGGTGGGTACTCTAGGTTGTATGTCTTAAACTCCTCAAACGGAAGTTGATATGGTACTACTTTAGTTCCTTGCCAGAATGGTTAATGATTCAGTATGGTAGGTAATGATCACATGTGTCTGAGTTCTGTGAGTTAGTAACTGTATTTAATAGATTTTTAATGTCATTATCATCTAGTCTTAACTGAATTTAAGAAGACTAGATGTATGAATATTTACCCATTTGGTTCTTACTGTATGATTACTCAACTTTAAAATCGGAGCAGTAACCAGCATGTTCCTGATTCTCCATTGCCTTCTGTGTATACATTTGCATCTCAACTTGGCTGTAAACACTACCCAGTCAGAATTCATTATTTATTTATATTAGTATCTACATATTAATTGTGAATAGTTGGAAGATTTTCCTGTCCACATGCTAAGCTTTCAGGGTATGACCCGAATGTGAAGCTCAATAGTAGGACTTGCTAGATCAGGCTCACTACCATGTAAACTTAACTCCATGGGTTTTGGTAATTTCAGAAGGTGGAGAGTGTATGCACCCTGTAATAACTCACTGAGTAATCAAAGTGAACAATGCACTAATTCTCAATTATAGTATGACTGCCTTGCATCACTCAGGAATGGTGCGAAGCAGCCTTAATGTAAATAAATTTGGAACATACTGGCATAGATTAAAACACTGACTGTAAAGTACTAAAGAAATGAATGAAATGGTCAACAGCTTCAGCATTTACTGGTAAGAGAGTGGAAGAGATTCTCCAATGGTGTACGTCAGTATCACTGTTGACAACTTAAAATACATGCAAAGTTTGCACTCCTTCTGTGTGTGCTTAGTAAATAAGAAAAGCACTGCGTGCATATGAATTTTCTTTTATCTTGGCATTTCCCGCTGTTTCACAATTACTAGCTATTTAGGTGTTACAGTACCTTGTCAGAAAGTTAAGGGACAAATTACACTAATTACTTCAGCTATTCAAATACAGCAACGGCTCAAATGGAGTCTGAGGTGTGTTAATGCACATTCACACAAGATAGCACTTTGAAGGACTGGAATGATAAAAGAAGTGTTATATTCAAACTGAAAGAGAAGTGAGGACAGTAACATTTAATCAATTGAAGTCTGATGAGAATGCAGGTGTTAACGCTTGTGTTCCTGCAGAGGTTACCATAGGATCTTTAATAACTTCAGATTTTCAGAACTTCCATTTTATTATGTGCTTAAAAAGACAGATCCTCCAGTACCATAGTGCCCCCTAAAACTAGGTAAGGTTGTAGATATCAAGTTTAATCCTAATGAAGCAAGCTTCCTGCTCTTGGTGCTTCTTTCAGTGGCTATTTCTTTGAATTCTTTAGTGTACAAATACTCATCAGTCTCATGTGAAATTTATGATGGGATCACAGCTTATGGTGGGCACAGGTGCAAATAATACTAGGTGTTCATTTAGAAGAATTTTACTGTTTTTTCTAATCCATGGGTTTAGTCTGTAATGTTTATAATACAATTTAGCTGTATTTACTGTAGTTTCAAAGTTATTGCCTCCTGTGCTTTCTGTTTTATACAGAAACTTATTGTTGTATTACTTTTTTGTGCTATAAAAAATATTTGCTTGGAATGTTTTTAAGTGGCAGTGTGCATAAAATTGCACTTGCTTTTCACCTGGGAAGCCTTAACTTACATTGCACTACTGACAAACCTGAGTAAGTTAGGCAGTGCCCAGCTGATACTAACCTTGCAACACCCTTAGTAGGGTCTGGCCTTGTGCCCGAAGAGGAGCTTTTATTGGTCTAGTAATAAGTTGATGCAGATTGAAATGCTTTTATGAAAATACAGGAAATGGCATTTAGAAAGCCTATGCTCTCAGCGGCTTTCAGAGCAATGCCACATTGGTTTCATTTATATTTACAATTGGCTATAAGCCTCTGGAAAAGGCTGAATTCTTTCTGTGTAGCAGCTGGAGCAGGAGATGTTCTGTCATTAGCTTTATTGCTATAAAGGCTGTATCCATTAAGATAAGAAAATTGAATAAGCCATTTTTATGAAAAGGTGGCTAACAATTGCCATGATCAGAGAAATATGTATGTAGTTAGATTGTTTGATAGATACATAGTTGTTTTACTTGTGATCATAATATAATGTTTGGTCTTAGAGAGAAGAGTGTCAGGCCGGTAGAAATAGACTGCAACTTCTTTGTGCCTCAGGGAATGGGACAGAGGGAGATTAGCTGGAAGAGTTAATGAGACTGCAGCACCCAGGTAACACTGCCTACCGCACTGAACACAGTTGCTTAGAGCACAGTCAGTCGCAAGGGTGTGCAGCCTTCTCCCTATCTTTCTAGCAATTCTGTTGAGGCTGGAGATGTACCAGCTTAGGGTAAACAAGGATTTGGCATCACATGTTCAGGAGGGCACACAATTCCTTTAGTAAACCATCTCTCACTGATTATTTTTTTTTATACAGTAGATATGAGGTTGTTAACTGTAAAATCTGATCTTCTGGGAAAAAATAATCCTTAGTATCATTCTTCTGAATTTAGCAAAGATGACCCAGTGTAGTTAAAGGTATATTTTAAGGTATATTATAGCATCTTGTTTTTCTAGAACCTAAATTATAATTGAGACAAATTTATGATTTCCTTTTATTTTTGTGAGTCATTTTTTACTCTAAGGCAGGCACCAAGAATCCCAAATCTTAGCAGTAAAAGTTCAGTTCCCTAGTACTTTAATGGCCTCATATTACAATTAACTGATGACCTTGAGTCCCTGAAGGATTTAGAGTAATTTAAGTACGGAGTTGCACCAAGCACTGAGAATACGCTTGCAACCAATTTTCTGTGTATGTAGTATACTACTGGATCACTCCTTTGTGCATGTCATTGACCCTTATCTATAATAATATATTCCAGCAGAGAAAAGGAAGTATTCCATGGTACGTTATTACTGTTCAGGAAACTCTTAGTTTTCATACCGATAAAGATATTAAATTAGAAAAATAAGCCAAATCCTTTTGTCTGAAATGCAGTTGTGACTGCAGTTGACTGAAGCTCAATTACTTCAATAAACTTACTCCAAATTTCACTTTGATTAATTTACATTTTAATGAACAATTTTCACCTACTTGTCGAGTAAGTAGCTCAGCTAAATTTATTAAGTTATCATATAAACAGAATATTGTGATGCCAGAATTTAAATGGAGAAATATTTGATGTCCTATTCCAGAAATCTACTGTAAGTCTACAGTATAGAAAAGTACATTGGTCACCTCTGTATTTTAAATTTGGATTTATTTTAATGTTTTCCTGACCTTTAGGGTCATTCCTAAATATCCTAGAAATAATTCTATGGGATTATGAGAGGAATTTTTTTAAAAATCAGTTAGTTATTATAGCTTTATATGCTGCATTTCTGTTAATTCTTTTATTTCTTTTTGTAATACTTGGGACTTCAGGGGAGTCATAGACTAAAAACATTCATTCACAAGCGTGCATAACGCTACATATTCCTATCGGTGTATGAGAGTGATCATTGATTTTGGTATACACTATTAAAGCCTTCTATATTAGTTAAACCTTTAAAAAGGACTGATTGTACTTGCCCTTCATGTGTCTTTTTCCAATAATACTGGTTATGGCTGTTAGTGTAAAAGATCTTCCTGGCTTATAATTATCTTTTCCTACCACTTGCATTTGATTCATGTAATAACCTTATTGTTTGCTGTTCGTGGCATTATAATACACAGCTGCAACAGGGATTTTGATTTTTAAGAAGGAATACTTAGTGTGTGCAGAAATGTAGAAAAAGCACTACGAAGGGGAAAAAATACTCTTACATACAAATATCTTGATAGTTGACAGAAAGGAGAGACACAACTACTGGGAAAATACTGAGGCCATTAAACATTTCCTACTATTCAGACAGCAGTCTGTTATGTAAAATACTAGGTCCTTATGAAAAACATTAAGCTGGTCTGATGTGACTGTGAAATCCTTATGTTTTGCCAAAGCATACAGCATTTCTTATTAGGGACGCCTTATTTTCTTTTTTTTCTATCCCCAAGGTTAATATAGGAATATCTAGCAGACAGGTTATCTACCTGAACTGGAAATGTTTTCAGGCTTGTCTTTAGAGTTGCTGGACTTAAAAAATTATGTCAGCAAGACCAAAACCCCAATCCAAACTCAATTAAATTGTACAAGTGTTTTCACCAAGGGAAGTAAGGAGGGAGTAAACTGCTCTCCTTGAACTAGTGGATTTGATGCCTGAAATTTGCACCTAGGTGACCTTCAGGTGCTTTAATACATGTCTGGTAAGAAAAGGGAGTTATTGCTTGTCAGTAAAACAAATGAGGCCCAGCTTTTAAGCCTAGATTGGGTTTGAAAGAATCAATACAGCTTGATGACACTTGCTTCAAGTGTCAGCCACACATTAACTTAAGGGGATGTGTCCTGTGCCTGCATAGTATGCTGGTGTGACTTGAATCAGCTGCTAGTTTCTGGCTAACATTGTAACCAAAGGCTGCAGAGTACAGAGTAATTGTGTGCCATATCCCTTTCACTGCCCTAGCTCACTTTTCTTGTTTGTTTGTTTGGTTTTTTTTTTTTTTTAACCTGTTGTCATCCTACATGGAGTGCATTATGTAGTCGTCTTTATTTTCTTCTGTGTTACAGCAATACCTGGCCTGTTGCCTCCAGCTCACAGGCTTCACTGGTGCCTTCCTTATTACTAACAATGCAGCCTTTTGACAGCAAGTGCAAATTAGCAGCTAACAGGTAGCTTCAGGGCAGTGCCTGTCAGGCTGTGACAACTGAGTTAAGACCGTGAGGGACCCAGTGGTCAATTGGTTGCTATAAATTAGAATTAGCCAGGGAGTTTTTAAATCAAGTACTGGACAAAGTGATGCTAAGTTCAAGACATCCAATAGTTAACCTGTGCGGTGCTGAAAGAGATAAGGGAAAGATCTTCAAGTTCTTACTAGGGAATTCTTGTCCTTTGTTATATTGTAGAAGGAAATGCTAACATTGAACTCTTCAATATAGAACTGTCAAAGTTGGTGGGCAACAGAGTAATTAATTTGATAGCATGTCTTTAGTGCAGTGACCAACTTGTGATTTTTGGCAGGCATCATATAAATTCTGTGAAGCAAGGTGGAGAATACTTTCATATACTTCACCAAGAATCACCAGAGAGGAAGAATGCACTGAAAGCAGCCCAGCAGGCTCAGGTCACAAGATGGAGAACTGAGTTCCAGCCACCCAAATGCTCCTCTGATGTGGAGGAGTCAGATGAAGAGATAAACATGTAAGTCAACTCAGTGGGCTTTGGGTGGTCTGAGAGCAGTGGCTTTAAAAAGTGACCGTTTCCAGTTTCTGATGTTACTTGTTCTTGAAGCAGAATATTACTACTTGTGTGAACTAGAAAGAGAAAATGCTTAAGATCTGGGTAAATGAGCAGCTGTAAACTTAACAAGCATGGAAAAAAGATCCTGTTGTAAAAAGGAAGACGTTCAGAAGGCAGGTTATGAACCTGGGAGAGGTTTTGTAGCCAACTCAGAAATGAGTCTCTCGGGAGAAAAAATGGAGGCCTGATGAGTTTATACCATGCTTTTGTTCCCGCGATGGGACCACAGCATTAAGAATAAAAAAGAATTGCATTCAGCAGGATAAGTGGCTTAGCTTGCGGAGTGGGTTTCTCTCCATTTGATCATTAGATAGTCTTCAATCCTTTGGCTCACGCTGGTCTTACCAGTGCACCTCTAATGCCTGTTGTAATGCTGTCTTCCATTTGTCAGCCCTTGCTAGGTGATGATTAAGTACTTGTTCAGCAGGACAGAGTAGCTCTTCTAGAAGTTACACATCTTTGGAACCTTATTGCATCGAAAGCTCATCCATCTCCAGCAGTCTTTTCTCATCAGTTTGCTGTGGCTTTTTTTCACTCCCAGGTACCAGCTTCCTCTCATTCACCTTAAAGAAGTCACCTATAGCTGTATTATTTAAATAGCACTATGAAGCACTTTGATCCTACGGTAATGAAGGCTATGTGAACATTTTAGGTAACCAAGATTATTCATTTAAAAAAAATAATAAATTGAACGCATAAGAACCTCCCTGAAAACTTTTTTAAACTATATGCTTATTATTCTGTTTGATATGTAACTTCTATCTACCCATAACTCAGCTAATCCATGTTTATTGCAGACAAGTAATTTATTACACATATGAAAAATACTATTGCCTTTTTTGTGACCATTCCGATTATTGAAGTAATTTTCTTCTGTAAGGAAGGGCTTCTTTCTTCAGCAAGGCTGACCTATAAAGATTTAATGTTCCTTTTTCCTTTATGAAGGAGGATACCTGCATAAGCAAAATTATCTTCATTTAGACACTGCTTCTCCTAGCAGTAAAAAAACTTCTATTGGAGCAGAGTATACCAGGCTTGTGGGTGAATACTGACAAAGCCACTTTAATCCTACCTCTGCACCAGGGGTATTGCCAATTGTAAAAATTTATTACTAAATCTTAGAACTATCCTAAAAATCTACAGTAGCAAAAGTTCCTAGTGTGAACATGATATCCTTTAATATTTTCTGTGTGTTGCTTAAAACTAATATTAATTGAGAGTTTAACTTCATTCTTAGAGAAAAGACCTCTAACATCTGCCAGTGTTTTGAAGAGGGAATTCATTAGACTTAAGATCAGATGTCAAAATTAAGTAGTCTTATGGATAACTTTCTCAGCTCCAGGATGTGTTGAGGGGGACAGGAGTACAGAATGAAACACACATGAAACAAGAAACGCATGGCTTTGGCAGGCGTGCCTTTACTCATTCAGTCTGTCCCATGTGGCTTGCACACCTGCAGGAGCCCTGCTAGCACGTGTTAGTTCCAGTTGTGCGGTTATACATATGCTTGCCTGCAGTGGTAAGCAGTTTAAAAGGAGGTGGGGGGAAGCCTAAATACAAAATAGAAACCATTATCTTTTGTGGAGACTTACTTCACTCCTAGCTTTCATAGTGCTGACTTTTAGAAATTAGGAACTTCATGGATTAAGAAAAGCTCTGAAGCAATGTTAAACTGCTGGGGCATGATGTCTCTTTTTAACAAATGATGTCTGGCTTCAGTCTTTCAGAGTGGCTGAAAGTGTTGGCATGCTTTTATATGGACAGATTCCAGTGATGGATGTAGGCCTTTTCCACTCCGCTTCCCTCTCTTATCCTGTAAAACAACAGAAAATATTAAGCCTCTAGTGGGACTTTCTTATTGCTGTTAAATAACTTGTAGCATTTAATTTTGTTATCAACTATTTTAAATGTATTGACACTCTAAACTTGGTAACAGTTTCTTATCATAACAGACAAAGCAGAAATTTAATTATCCCTCATTAGTAGGAATATGGACTCTGTCAGACACTTCACTGTGTATACAATGGTCTCACTGTCTATTCTGGCATTCTGTTGTTCATTAGGACGACAGAGGGGAGAAAACTGGAAATGTTATTAGAGAAAGCACAAGACAGGCATGTTGTTTTGAACAGTAAAAGTATGTGGAATTCATGTGCTCTATTATCTTTAAGTACAAAATTATAGTTACAATTTATCTAAGATTATCTGAATGAAGAAAACCACTTCTTGAGATTTTGTGTAAGAACTTTTTGGACGGCAGGAACACCTGCCAGCTTATAATGTTTGTTAGATATCTTATTTGATAGACAAAAAAAATGTAAGTTGATTAATTTCTTAATTAGCTGAAGAAATTAGATGTTGATTTCTGTTTAAATATAGTGCTGAGATGCCAGTGCCAGTCTTGTATTTACAGTTGCTGCTTCGCTTTAGGAAATTTGTATCAATAGAACACTTGAGGCATACACTCATCAACCCTTGTTCCAACTAGTTGCTAGTATGTAGTAGGCCATAGTAAGCTGACACCCCCCAAACTACTTCAGATCTAGAAAGGAAATGTTAATCCAGAATCATTATTTCATTAATCTAGGAAGTCTTTGCTAAAGAAATCTGCATAAAGCTTTGACTCACCTACATCAGTTGAATTCTCTGATGTATTGTTATGGCCAGTATCACTTCAGTTTTTTACGAATTTATGATCCAGCATATGATAGTTCATGTTGTATTTTCTGTGTAGACCTCTATCTTCTGTATACTAGCCGTATACGAAGGCTACAAAATCTCACTGTGCTTATTAAGCTTGAATCTCCATTGTCTAACACAAGATGCAGGTCATTCTTTTTATACTTGGGAAAAACAGCTGTAAACATTCTGTTTTCTTGCTCGGTAGCATTTTATAAGTACTTTGCACAGGTATAAATGGCCAAACAGGCTTATGTCAGTGAAGGAACAGTGCCTACAGCCTATAGAGAACTCAGTTTTCTGTTACATTGGTTTGGCCAGCCCTCAAGGACTCCCTGTCATTGGGGTGAATCTTTTTGACTTTATTGTCTTCTGCACACATAATATGTTAACCCAGGAAAAACTGAACAGAATTTGAGGCACATCTTGAAACTTTGGCCTTGTGTATAATCCTACTGACTCCATCAGCATGATACCAACAGAAAAAAAGTGTAATGGAATGTAAGCACAATCTTGGCATCTTTTCTCAAACAAATCAGTCACATTATTTTGTCTGCCCCAAAATTTGATTACACATAAATGCTTAATTGCTAATAATAAGTATTAGTTTAAATATGTAAATGCAAATGATACCATATTTATAATTCATAAAGTACCATCAGCATTAGAAATATAATTATATATGCTGGTAAACATAAATATCAGATTTGTAATATTAATAAATGCTAATAAGTGCAGTAATTAACAGTTTAGAAATACACCACGGTATTTTTTTAAAGGTAAGGAGAGGAGGGAGTGTGGTGATATGAACATAATAAACAGTTTTACGGTTCTGTCTTCATTTCATATACTCCTATTTTAACTTCAGTCTTTGTCCTTTCCCACAGTTGCTCTCTAACAGAAGGCAACCACCTGAGGAAGTCGGGGAAGAAGAAAAAGATGACCTTATGGTCTTTCACTCCTGTTTATTCCAGTGTCTTGATTTCAGTCCTCCCTGGAGCAAAAAGGTATATTTGAAGGCAAATATATGTCCTGCCCTCCTTGGTAGGAGGACATGAGTGAAATTCACAGCAATGCAGACCCATAATAGATACACCTAGAGCTGCTGTTCAGCTGGGAATGTGTCCTGAGAATTTCAGGAGTTTATGGTGAAATAGTCTGTCTTTACTAATAACAACTGTTAAATTCTAACATTAAATGATTGAATCCTAATGAGATACTGATAACCTTTTATGTGCACGTGTACACAAACACACATCATTCGCTTTGCTGATCTTCACTCAGCAACTTCTAAGTAGCATAAAGTTTTCTTAAGTGATATAGCTCTCAAGATTATTAGGCTCATTTTAAGGAAAGGCTGTCAAAATTAAATTTTAATTTGCCTAGTTAAAAAAAGTAGGCCTTTTTTTTCATAGGCCTATGAAAGAGAGAGGGAGAATACAGTACTGGTACGGTGTATGCTTCTATGTTTTATTCTATATTTTATATTAGTCACTAATACTTATATGCAGCTTTTTCTTAAATACAGAGCTTAGAAGTTACTGTAGAATTCCAAACCCATAAGAGTCTGTACCTTAAAGGGATAAATGCTAGAGTCCTCATAGGTGTTACAGCACTGAGCGCATTATCAAGATAGGGCCATTGAAAACTTCACATCCAAAAATATGCTTTCAGGATTCAGAGTTACGTATTAACATTACAAAAACCTAGAGAAGTATATAGAATTCACTGGGACAATGAAAAAGATCATCTGCTACAGAAGTGCTTAGATGTATGTATTTCAGCCAGCATGATGCCAGTTTGATTGTTTCTATGACAGTGTAGTATAACATATTTGTTTCTCCTCTTTGCAGTAAATGTATTTTCCAACAACTGTGTGCCATATACTGGCTTTTGGAAGCTTTCACTCTTGAATCCAACAGTTTGATGCATTCAGTATTAAGCTGTTGGAATCAAAGGTACGTGTGCAATGCGTCATAGTAGATGGAATGAGGAGTTTGGGACCTTCTGTCCTTTATATGTTGTTGTTTCTTTTCTTTCAAGTAATAACTGTTTGAGTGATACGTTGTTACTTCTGTGCCATGCAACAAACAAATTTTGCCCCCATGAAGTCAGCAGGAAGTTATATAGTCAAATCAGTAGTGCAGCATGGTCCTCTGTTATTGCAAGTTGCAGAACTAGGAGAAAACACTGAGCTATCCCAGCCAAATTTAGCTGTATTTTCTTTTTCTCTTTTGGTTAATAATTACGCAACTTAAATACATGTAGTAATACATGTGTGTATATTCCCATAGCCTTCCCTTGGAGGATTATCCCAGTGAACTCAACAAGAGTTCCATACACATTGTAATTACGGAACAAAGCCAGCTATTAAGTGGTATGTAGTAGCTGGATTTATTCTCTCAATTATGTATGACAGTGATGGGTACTTGTAAAAGATGCATTGCTTCTGAACTTTTATACTGTTAAAAGTAAATATTAAAGTTCCAAACATTTTAAGTCAATAAAATCATTTTGACATAACATGTATTTAAATTATTCATGTTTGGTAAAACAGCAGTTTATGCTTTGATTTGCAGGGCAGAGCTCTTCAAAGCTGTTATCTCTGTATATTCTCAGTCAAGACAAACTGTGCCCATGTATAACAGAGGTGGCAGAGTAGCGTTATATAGAGTTAGCATGATACACTGGAGGAGGGAATCAGTCCAGTATATATTGTGGATGGTTTTTTCATCTCTTTACATATGAGGACCAACCAATAGACTGGGATAAAAGAAACAGTTTGTCAGCAAGTCTCACAGAATACAGGCTGAGAGCAGAGTATAAACGCATAAAGCCCTGGATTAATTTCCAGGTTCTGAAGTAGTGCAATCTCTTGTTGCATACTTGCTTCTGCTCTCTGTTGCTGTCTCTAACCACCGCTCCTCTCCTTGGATTTCATCTGATCTGCATGCACACACGCTTCATTACACAGTAATCATGAAAAATTAGGCTTACATTTAGATCATATAGTCTCTTGTCTGTAAAAAACGATATATTTTTTTTTAAATGTGGTTAAGGAAGCAAGCTTAGAACACTCATCTGCTTTGTAAAACCTTTGATTAGATGGGGACTGAATGATAAATGAAGCTACCTCAGCAGTGACCTGTTATACTGCAGCTTCCACATTTACCTTTGTCAACATGATGTAACATTTAAATTTTTGGACCAGTATAGATCTTCACTCAGCTAATAGCATGGAAAGGTCAAACTTGTATGAACCTGCTGTCACTTCTGTCTATGAAATCTTGATATACTGTACAAAATTCTTCAGTACTTGCACAGAGGAAGTTGAGAGCATAATCTGACCCAGTATATGCATGATAGTTTGTCGAATGACTGTGCTTTCTTTAGGTGGTTCTTCACTTGTGACTGTAACTCACTCATGGCTTATACACCTTGCATTGTCTTTCCATTTTTTATGAGCAAAGATCTACATCAGAGTAGTGGTCAGCCACCATTTAGTCTCCATTTATTACATTTCGAGATTCTTGCTTTTCTTTTAAGTTCTTTCAAGAAATGGAAAACTAAATTGTTTTCACTTGGGGACCCTGGTAGTTGTAAAAAACAGCAAAAGAAACGGAAGAGGAAGAGTTAGCAACATACATGTGGGACCTCTATTACAAACACAAAGGTAACTTCATTGTTAATTTCTCCCTTGAGACTTAATCCAACTTTTCAAGCATTTGTTTTGTTGCTTTAATGAACTCCATGATACACATTTTATACTCTGGATCTTGTGACTGCAAGACTACCAGTGTCTGTAGTATTTGAAGAATAATGATTTGATACCAGGTAACAGGAAGAGCAGTATGTAGCTAATTGAAACTGTGGCTTGGTCCTAGTATTAAGTACTGATGTGGGAAGAATTAAATATTCAGCTAAAACATAACTAGCCTCTTGTTTGCCTTTGGCCCCTTTTTTGTGACCTAGAGTCATGCAGCAGTACTTGTTCACACAAATAGGCCTTTTTCAGTCCAATGGAGATGTCAGACTGGTATCCTGGAGGCCTTACTCTGCTATGTCAAGTCATGATTTGTTTGGTTGCCTTTTTACACAGAATTTAAAGCTAAATTTGGAAATATATGCCAAGTGTTGAGAGCTTTAAAGAAAGCAGGATTCACTTGCCACATTGAAAGCAAAGCCAAGGAAAGGAGAAAACAAGCAATTCAGATGAAAGCCTTTTAAAAGAAAAAGTTAATACCTGAGAGGAAATGAAACACTATAAAACTATCTGTAACGCTGTTTTACTTGTGAAACCACAGACAGGCTTTTTGGAACTGCTGAAGTGACTGAAGGAAAATTAAAGGGGAATGAGTGATGCTTACGAGTATAACTAGAAATTAAAGGGGAATGAGTGATGCTTACGAGTATAACTAGGAGAACTCAATAAAGAACCCGTGGGTTTCTCACTGTGTAGCACATCTTACATTTTGATCTTCAGCAGCTTTTAGTTCCTTGCTTTGCCCTCTATAAGGCTAAAATAAACAAGCTTTGTGAAGTGGTTTTAGGACCCTAGGTGAGGTACTCCTAGAAATATGAGCTGTTGTTACATGCAGGCTGTTTGCTCTTGTTATTGGTTGAGACTTGCAACTTGTACCCTCATGACACAGTAATGAAAATGATTCAGTAGAAGATTACAATTTCTGTTGGGGCAAAACAACTTTCTTTTTCCTGCAAAACAGCAGCAAAAGTTGTGAAATTTAGAAGACAAAGATTCTGTTTTCATGTAAATATTCTTCCTGCTATTAGCAAACAGAGGGAGTTAGCAGGTCACGCAAATAAGAGTTGTTTCTAAATATGAGGCTTTCTGATTTTTCCAAGCAGTCTTAGCAGTTTTCTAGAATCGGGTCCAAATGAATGTGAGCAGAAATGTCAGTCTTGATGTGTCTTTTAGCACTTACATTGCTGAGACTTTTATCGTTTTCCTCCTTGAATTAATGACAATTTCCTTCTTGTCATTTACACTAATATTACTTGGAAACTGCTTTACATATTTGATACGAAACTTCTAGTGGTAGTATTGGGTTCCTTCAGAGACGCTTGCTTTATAATACACGTTGTTCTGATTATCAACTGTTGGTTAAACCATGACATCAAGCCTGCAGAACTGTCTGCTTTCAGACTTCAGGTTTAGATTCCTGACACAGGAAATTAATTTGCTAGGTCATTGGGTGTTGGGAGGAGACCCGAATATTTATCAAACCTCTTTGACCTATTTTTCCCTGTACATGAGAAGGTTGCTCGATTACCAACCCTCTCTACAGTTGCAGTGTTATGTGTTTACAAGTTAGCTTAATCTGTTGGCATTAATGTTACAGTAAAGGCATATTGAAGAAAGATAACAAAATGAAGGGAGGCCCTACCCAAGAAATCACTAGCCTGTTTGAAGTCACTGGAGAAAAATCTACGAGGTTACAGAAGAACCATAAGGATCTAAGATTGGTATTAGTTACAGAAATGTGATTCTTTGTTGTTAAACTGCTATAGAAAACACCTCCTTTCTATTTATTTTTTCTTCTGTGTACAGAAATTTACCTGGAAAGCACGATATGATCCACTTAGCAGGACATCAGCTCTGGTATCTCTCAGCTTAACAGTCAGTCACCTCCTTGTGGTCAAATCCCTTGTGGCAGCAAAACTTCCACTGTATTTTGCTCTGAAGACGTCAAGATTAATGAAGCTTCATCTGATGTTATGAGTGAGTCAGCACGACCTGAAGAACAACCACCTCTTCTCACCTGTAAGTTACTTTTCTTGACTGCCAATAAATATCAAATGGATTTGCTTTTGGTGTTATTAGGGAGAACATGTGTCAAAGACAATACTAGATGTACTAGTATATTTCTCTTCAGGCATATGGAACTTTACAAGTCTTTCTGTGCCTTCCCCATTAGCAAATTGGTTTAAAGACAATGTAATTCCATGTGAGTATTAAGTAAAGATTTTAAATTGAGTTACAGCAGTTGTATAATCAGACTGTCATCCACATCTATAAGGTCCAGCAGGCAGTGAAGGCAGTGAAACTTTCCTCTGTCATAAGCAACTGATCCACTGAATATGTATCTGTCTAATTTAGGGGGTTCTATTTAACTTAGGGGTTTCTTACTCTGTATTCCTCCTACTCATCCATCAGTGATTATCTGCACTTGATAGACCTGACAGAATAGTTTTATCTGTTAGCTCTGCAATGTGTTCCAGTACAAAGCTAGGTAATCTTAAGTTTTTTTCTCTTCCTTCGAAGTAA
The DNA here is from genome assembly GCF_017639655.2 of Falco naumanni. Classification (NCBI taxonomy): domain Eukaryota; kingdom Metazoa; phylum Chordata; class Aves; order Falconiformes; family Falconidae; genus Falco; species Falco naumanni. Next base: position 90,354,133 of record NC_054054.1, on the reverse strand, counting down.
AGCTGAACCAGAACAGCATGTTAGCATGTAGTACTGCTAATTAGCTTTTAATTGATATTATATTATCATTATTAAGCTGACATCATGCTATGTTAGACTCTAAATTGCCACTCTGGAAGGAGCTTTTGGAGTCATCTGGGATAGTTAGGTGAATGTTCAGTAACTATCAAAAAGGCAAGAAGGATACTAAGAATGAAGTGGAAGACAAAGCAGAAAACATGTTATGAAAAAATACAGATGTTTTCTATACGCTTCTTCAGTTTCAGTCCTGCCAATGCAGACAGGCTGGTATCAGAAGCAGCAGAGTTTGATTGGGGGGAAAAAAAAGTGTGATATATGGTAAAGATACAGAATAGCTTCCATATGAGAACCAATTAAATGGACTAGGGCTCTTCAGTGCTGAAAAACAGCTGAATACAGGGTTATGACAGATCTCTGTGACACCACGAAGTGCATGGGAAAAAGCAATTAGAGTAGTTATTCACAAGTACCCTTGGTACCAGCTTTATGGCGTGCCAAATTATATTTCCTGGCAGAAAATTTAAAGCAATGGGAAGTGTTTTCATGCAACAAACGATCAAACTTAGGAATTCATTGCTACAATATATTTGTGGAAGTGTATTCAAGTCCAAAAACTATTTAAATGAACAGAAGAAAAAATTGCTCTTAAATGTAAAGGAATGGATACATTCTCTGGGTCTGAAAGACCTTTAGGTTCAGACTCCCAGAAGCTGGGTGGATATATCAGGAAACTTGCGATAACACCGTATGTTACCTGCACAGCTGCTGCTGTCCATGGCACTAAGCATAGATGAATGGCCTTCCTATGACATGAATTGGGGGAGTAGAGAATTCAAAGCTATAATTTCAAGCAAATTCTTTACATAGATGAACAATTAGTTTGAGTGTGACATGCGATTTGAAAATAATCTTGAGAGCTGTAGCAGCTGGGAACCTCTGTTTGCTATGGGACATAAAGAGGTATCTTGTGGTATTTGTGATGTATGGGAAGGATGTTTAGTGTCCCTTTTGGAACAGCATTTATCATGTGATTGCCTGTGATTTCAGGAGACTGGCCTGAGTTACCAGTCTGGTCCTCTCAAGCATTATCTTCTTAGCTCTAAAAAATATGAGAGGGTAGTTTCTGCAGGGCAGCTCTGTAGCAAAGGTTGAATTGTGTAATGAATTCTGAAGCTGCTAGAATCATGTTTAATCCAGGATTCTGATTATAGGATGCTTCATGAACAAATCAGAAATGGATTAAAACTGCCCTATAGCCTTAAATCCCAAATTCACAAAGCTTCATGTAACTCATAAGACATAATTTTGAGAGCACACACAACCCTACCCCACACGTATGCATATATTTATTTAAAAAGTGGAAAAGAGATTCTGTAGTAGGCAGCTAAGGCAGCTAATCAGTAGACACAGCAGAGTGTGACTCTTACAGAAAGATTTATTTTAAGGAAAGAATTCATAACTCAATATAAAGCCTTTTGTCCCAACTATAATTTAGATGCTGTTGTTTGGAGACTGCTGCTGTAGAATGTCTGCTTATACAGATTTGACTTTTTTAGTGCTGTTGGTTGAGTGAAGACCTGTACTAGTCTAATGTTACGTCATGTTTACAAAGGTAAATATGGAAGCTGAAGTCCTTGCAGCTGCAGTATAACGACAGGTTGCTGCTGAAGTAGTTTCATTTATCATCCAGTCCCCACCTAATCAGTCAAAGGTTTTACAAAGCAGATGAGTGTTCTAAGCTTGCTTCCTTAACCACATTTTAAAAAGGATCTCTTTTTGTGCAGATAGACTATATGATGTAAATGTACTAAATGTAAGCCTAATTTTTCATGGTTACTGCATAATGAAGTGTGTGTGTATGCAGATCAGTTCAGATGGCATACATTTTCTTCACACTGAGAAGTAAAATGTGAGACCTGTATCTGAGAGATTAAACACTAACTGGATTTTATCCCCAAAGCTTTTGGGCCAGCAGTTTAGCTTTGAATTCTCAGTCAAAATCATACTTTTAAAGGAGGAGGTATAAATATTTGTGCAAGGGATCTTCATTATAAAACGCATACCTGAATTTGAGGCTTTTCCTTGGAATTGAACAATGTCTTTTCAGTTGATTTATCATTGCTAGATCCCTGCCAAACAGGTAAATATTAGTACCTCATTTCACAGATGATTAACTAAGGCATAGAAATAGAGGTCAGGTGAAATTACTACATTCTTCCTTTTTTTTTTCTCTTTTCTAATTAATTTCTTAGTAGCTTACAGCTATGGAGGTTAATATTTCAAAAATATTATGAATATGGGCAAGCTTGAGTATTTGTTTTCCCAGTTTCTCCAGATGGAGAATTGGAACAGATTCTAATGCTACAAAATGGAGAGCAGAGAGGTATTGTGCCCTCTGTTTCTGTTGATCAGCCAATGAGAGGAGCTATAATTTTGTGGTATTAGCCCTGGTTTGCTTCCTGTCATCCCTGCCCACAATCTGCCAGAAGGACTGCTTTCATGACTGGTTTTAGACAACTCAGCTGATCTTGAAGAAAACATCAAATGCAGCTGCTGCTTAGTATAGCCCTCTTCCCCTGAAGCACCATTATCTGCAGAGTAGATGGGTTTCAGATATCCAGCTACTCAATCTGCCCAAATGGTAACCATAAATAGAAAGGACTAGGTTCTTCTAACATGGGTTCTGACACTGCATGCCAAGAACAGATGAGATTTGTATGCAGCCTTATCTCAGTTTGAGGAGAGGCTCCCTGCCCGTATCAATGTCAGGTTCTAGACCCCGTGTGGGTCAGCTTTTGTATTCAAACTGCTCCTCAGCTCTAGAAGATCCAGTGGCTTAGCCAGCATCTTACAGGCTTACACTTTGAGACTAGTAAGGGTGGCAGTGGAGCCATCATTAGAACTAGTCAGTGCTAGAATTTAGGAGTTTCTGACTGGGACTTTGGCACTACTGAAACTCACCTGGCCACAGCTAATAGAAGATCTTAATTATAAGCATGGTTCTTTAAAATGTTAACCCATTAGCTGGTGCCTAGCAACTTCTTCCATCCATGTCTTACATGTATAAATTCACAGTGTAATATTCAAATCTGTACTTTTAACAAGTATAAATAGTTTGTGCTGCTATTTAACACAGTCAACATTTAGCGGTGATTTTTCTCTTGTACTGTATGTGGTGTTTCACAAAAATGTAGGAAAAGGACCTTTTGAATTTGTGAATTACAACTTCAAGGTGAGTGCTCAGTAAAATGTCTCTTATTACCATGTAGGATATATTGAGCACCTCAGAGGATGACTTAGAATTTGAAAGCTAACACTAGGATTTTTAATAACAAGTGTGACAGTTGTTTTTACTGCATGAGTGATTGGAGGAAATAATACAGAGAAGATGGCCATCTTGGTGTCTCTCCAGAGGTTTGGCATCAAAGCAGTAATGAAAAGCAGTGAGGAGGGAAACAAAGATGTCAGTTTGAAGGAAAACAGTGAGTTAAATTGGCTTCCAGGTATTCAAAGGAGAAGAGAATATAAGCATTCACATTATAGTGGAAGGCAGAAAGGAAGTGAAGTGTTATTAGTGAGAGAGATTTGCTCGAAGGTGGATAATCTGGAAACTATAGCCAGTGAAGTGCTACTTGAGGATGTCTTTAGTTTTAGTGGATGCTGATAAGGAGACACAGAGGGGTAATTAGATACCTGTTGATGTTAAATGTTTTAAATTCCTTATGACATTTAAAAGAAGAATGGCAAAGTGATACAGTAGACTTAGAAATTCAGAAGACTTGACATTTATGCCAGTGGAATGCTAACAGCACAGTACAGTAACTGAAAACAGACTTTCTGCATAATTTCTTCAAACCTACCTATTTTTCTAATACACTATTCTGATAAGCATCTAATGTAAAAAATATTTGGTATCTTCTACTTGATGGTTTGAGGGTCTTTTTCACAGTTGAAAGAACAAAGCTTATGTTTTCAGATATGATTAATGAGTTTGGGGCACTCATATTTGGGTACCTATCTTGAAACCTCCTTAAAAATCTGCTTCTTTCTTGAAGAAACTTTAATTTTTAGAAATACTAAATAGCAAGTTTCTTTAGGATGTCTCATTCAAGCCAGCATATATGGCATCCTTTCTGCAAGGAAGAGAGGAATGCACTACTGAGTTGGCATGTTTTTACAGAATTTTTTTTTTATCAGCCCTACAGAAAGTCATCAAGGTAACAAATGAAGATGTGTCAAAAGATGTCCATAAACGAAAAGATATGGTTAAGAAGATAGGACTGCAATGGTATGTTACCGAATAACTAGGAGAAGCAACTAATCAGGACAAAACCTAAGGGGTTTTTTAATTTCTTTTTTTTTTTCCCCTCCCCTGAACAACTAAATCCAGCATTCAGTGAATTCAGATGACATTCATTTTTTTGGCGTGGGTGGCAGAATAGCCCATTTTATTGCTGTGCAAGCAGTTATGTATTTTCTGTAAAATACCCCACGAATCTTGCTGCTGCAAAGAGAAGAGCTCTTATGCTCAGCAGCTTTGTAGAAAAAGCAGTGTTCTCTTTTATTCCAGTAGAATTGTTTCCATTTCTACCACTTCACTTTTCAGCATTCTCTCTCTAATGTTTCCAACTAAGCTTACATTAGATGTGTTCCCCCATTACTCAGTTCTGTGGTGGTTTCCACAGTTTAAGATCAACATGAAAAACTATTCCTACAATTAGACTTTGCTGAAGCATTTTTTCCCTTGAGTTGAGGTCAAGAGAAATAATTTTTTTTGTACCTGGATAACTCCAGCAAGTCTGTAATATTAAGCATGCTTTATCAGCACCTGTAGAATTTTTCACATTCTGGAGAAGGCATACTGTACACTATTTTAAACCTTGTTGTGTCTTAAAGTTTGTTGCCGGTGGCTCAGAACTACAGAGTAAACATGCCATTCATTAAGGACCAAGAAAGTACAATATCAAGGAAGCAGAGGCCCAGAAGGCAGGGGTAAGGGTCCAGTTCTGGTTTTGAAGCACATTATATGCTGTATAAACTGAGCACTCTGTTTGGAAAGCATTTGGCATGCAAAAGTCAGAGAGCATTTTATTACATGACACCAGAGCAGGCCAGCAAAACCTTGCAGCACATCTAGTACGTTTCAGTGCAATGCAAAGGCACTTTCCTGGAAGGATGTGACTGGAATGTAGCATGGTAAAAATCCAAATTGATTATAATTTACGGAGGGAGTTTATTCATAAAATTCTTTCATAAATCTGATTGATTAACAAAACCTGTAAATGCTATTAAATTTGGATTTTTACTGAGAATAAGGAGATCTCAAAATTTACAGGGGCTCACGTTGCTGTATGTTCTGAGCAACACAGCTGCTTACCACAAAATGGTTACTGCAAGATGTTAATTCTAGTTTTCTATGTTGTTTTAGTTGCAGTTGCCGTGTCAGCTCTTTCATTAAAAATAAGTTTAGCTTGTGTGCTGATATGAGGCAGAAGTTCACAGCAGTATGTGAAGAAGCAGCTTATTGTTTACATGATACCCTAGTGACCCCTGAGAGGTAGGAAGAGTATACTTTTAAAACACTACACACCTTGCTTCTGACCAGATTTAGGACTTGTCTTCAGACCTTTTAAAGATGCACTTATATGGACTGACATTAAAATAAGAATATGGGAGAGGGGATGATAAAAAGTTTTATGACTGTATACAGAAAATATGTTACAGGTTAAATATTTACAGCAGTATTTTGGGATATTTCTGAATTACTTTTCTGGAAGTAGTTTTGCTAAAAACATTGGATATATTTACTTTGGGCATCACAGTCCTTTTCACCCAAAGACATAATAATAAATTTAGTCCATATACAATTGGTATGGCTGTCTTGTGTTTTCAGTTCTGAGATCACTGTATTTGTTCTTCAACGTTATTTTGACTCTTCTCACAGTCCTCTCCCAAGACTTTTTCCCAGATCAGTGACATTTCCACATTGTTGACCAGCCAAAGCCTGGCATCCTTTTCCTTTCACCCAGAAACATTTATCTGTGATGTTTGTACATATTCTTTTGTCTCATTAAGCACCAGACCTGAGATCCTTCTAAATATTGCTTTGAAGGGTGTTACAGGCACAGGTGGGTTTTTTGCTCCTCTCACTTCCTCCTTCTTTCCAGTCTTCAGTTCCATTCTGTACTTAAATTATTTTGTCCCCGGAATTTTTCTTATCTGGAGCTGGGTCCTTGTTTTCTTCCCTGAGTAGCTGTTGTGACTGCATAAGGAACTAACCATTCCAGCATCCTGTAGTATGGAAGGGTAAATCAGAGGGAAACTTACTACTTGCAGCTATTTTACCATTCTCCATACAGCCACACAAGTGTGTTGTGTTTGATCAGCATTTAAAATACATGTTGTATTTTAAATAATATTTTACCCTAAATCACTATACAGTCGGGGTTTTTTAAGCAGTGGATATCTGATAGAAAGTGGATGTTGAATTTCAGTTTAAATGTTTTGATTCTGAAGTTTTTTTCTTACCTACAGCCTAGAGTTAGTATAAAATGTAAACGCTTCTTAATATGTTTGTAGAAATATCAATGTAGACAGAACACAAAAGCAAAAATCGCATTAGCGTCCACAGACTTAAACATACAATGTGGTCTTCACATTCATTGTTTTCTGCCTTCCTTAGTGTCTTCCCAGTTAACTGTGTAGAAGTATGGTAATGTTTAAAATACAGCTTTAACTTTTACTTTTTGTTGTTGCTTGTTGTGTTTTTTAGAAGACAGGAAGAGCGATGTTGTCAGAAATGCTAGGCTTTGAAACAATTGAAGTATTTCAGAAGAGACATGGACAGAATAAGACAGCTGGGAATGACAGCTGAAAGAAAACATGATGAAGGTGGACTAAACTGGTAAGAAGGTCCCAAACCCCTCAGTTCAAATGAGATGGTCAGGGTCACAGAGTTCTATCCGTAGTAAAAAAAAAAAAATTTATTTCTTTTTTTTTTTTTTTTTTCCTCCCCAAAGCAAAGTATCACTAGAAACCACTGAATCAGTTGCTGGAAACACAGGCTTTTCAAACTGGTAGCAACAAAAATACAGATATGATCTCCAGGAGCCAGATCTCGGCCAGCTCAGCAGATGGTTTAATTGGAAATGGTGTGAATGGGGATAACGAAGAGTTCTTTTCCAGTGATAATGGGCAAAAAGCACTCAGTCCTTGAATTTGCACACTCTCCCCAGCGTGCAACTTTATAGGAGACTTCTTTCACTAAGAAGTATGTAAAACACACTGTACCTTGAAGATAAGAGATACTGTATAAATGTACGTGGGTTAGATTGACAACTTCTTACTGAACTGAACATTCACAGTTTGAAAACCAATGGCAAAGGATACTTTGGCTCTAGCTGTCCATCCATGAACTGCAGATAGATAATATTGCAACACTTACAAGGGCAAGTAGAGTAATAACCTAAATGCTTTCCAGTACAATAATTCTGCAGATTACAAGCATTTTATGTTTGGAAGGGTATTAGCTGTATCCAGTCAGCAGCTTCCAGATAGACGCTAGAAATAGCCTACCAGAATACCCCAGCAAGCTCACAGCATGTTCCCTGCTGCCCTGTCCATGAGAAATCCTTGGACCTGGGATTACAGAGTATGCAAATGGCATGGAATGGTGTTTGGTTTGGGTTTGGTTTTTTTTAGCCTGCTCTATTTTGCTCTCCTGGCTAGTAAGCCTTCTGTCCTTCAGAATCTGAGTTAACAAAAGTCCATTTCGAATCTCAGGTCCAAAATGCAGCTGGCCCCAGGACACATCAGGAACACATCAGTCATGCATTAATGAATAAACCTAATCTTGGCTTATCTAGCAGAACTCTGGTTTTAATTGTCAAGCATATATGCTCCAGCTGTTCCCTAAATTTTAGATCTGGCATGTAAATAAGCCCTGAAACGGGAGTGGATGTGGCTTTGCTTTTATACTTCTAGTTCTGCTAGAAGAAGCCTTAATTTGGACAACGCTCCATGAGTGTAAAGGAGACTATACCAGTATGGCTTTTTACTTTTCCCCCTATGCAAGAACAGTACTACAAGTCTGCTGTTCCTTTATATGAAAATTGTGCTTCCATAGAGAGGAGGCTGGCTTGCTTTGAACTGTGCCAGCACAGTTAGACGAGTATATGCTTCTATGCCAGGCCTGTTCTGCAAAGTGCTATCTATCCATGAGGGGCGTGAGATGTGAAATCTCTGCCAAAGCTGGTCAACCCCCTTGTGGAGACACAAAGTCATGACAGAGAAATTACTTTCCCCATAGCACTTGTTACATTTACAACAGGGCTGTTTTTTCCCCATGCTCTTGCAAACACTGCCTAGCCAAGAAAGCTGAATCACAGTAGGAACACTTTACTGGTATATGGTGTCAGTCTAGTTGTCTTATCTCTCATGAACTGAGAAAAACCGAAAATAATGTAAAATACAAACAGTGCAATAAAGAGTACACTGAACATAGCTTCCTTTCTCAGATAAAGTATTTTAATGCATGGGTGGATTATACCCAGGTTACCATAATCGTGTCATATACAGGCCTTTTAATGTACCCAGGGATAATAAGTTGGCTATACAGCCATACCAGCAGTGCACTACTGAGTGTAGAACTGGCCCTGTTGAAGACAAGAACCTTTGTGTTTCATTTTTCACTGAAAAGGGGGAAACTCCTCACCCCTCTCCTGCTGTACCAGTAACATGTATCTTGAACTGGAGGGAGGCAGCACTTTCTGCTGGTGCGCTGAAAAATCTTCAGCCCTTTGCAATGAAAGCCACAGCACACCCCAGTCATGCACAGTCTAGAAAGGTTTGGAACATCAGTCTCCAGGACTGTCAAAGCAGCACTGCAGAATTTACACAGAACATAAAAAAAAAAAAAAAAAGGCAGTCTTTTCACAAGAGTTTTATTTTCATTGTAATGTGTAATTCTGCTTCTGAATCTCTATATTCAGAGTGAAATGGTAAAGACTGCATGTTACAGTGCACTTACATCAGTGAGATTTATGTCGGCACATAGAGCAGAACGATGGTAGCACAGGGAAAAGGGATAGTAAAGAGAATCAGAAAGTGTGTCAGATCAGGCACTGATTGCACTGGAAAATCTGTAGAGGCTAAACAAGATAAATAGAGAAATGATGAAGAGGACAGATCTGTAGTAAAATGGAAACATTAGTTAGGATTTTATTATTTCCTTTCATGCCCAAGTTTGTCATCCAAAATTTAAATGAACAATGAAGAAGCATCTATTTCAATGCCCTGCAAGGGGAATTGGTGCACAAGTCCAATAAAGTAAAGCTCTTTCACATTATTCATTTGGAATTACACTGAGTGTTGCATTCCCCAAAGAGCCATTTTTTCTGTGGACGTTATGGAGGTGGTGAAGTGGCAGAAATGCCAGACAAACTCAGTTATTAATCAGATATGCATTTGTTCCCATGGCTTCTCTTTTATTGCTCCTGTTCTTTCTGCTAAAGGTTTACTGTGTTGCTTGCCAGACTCCCAGAGTCTGTGAAGTGGCCATTATGTACAGAAAATCTTAAAGAAACTGGAAAAATATGGCAAGATTCCTGACCTGAAAATTCATCCAGACACCTTTCTTAAGGCCCTGGCTGATCTACAGGTGGGGAAGCTGTGTTATCCAGAAATCGCTGCAGCTGTGGAGGTGAGATGAGTCGTTCTTGATTCTCTGTGTGATGAGGCTGGGGAGAGCAGGCACCTATGAGTGAAATTCATGCAGTGGAAAGTTACCAGATGAAATAATTTAGGATCACACTAAATGAAGATGCTACTATTCACTTTCTACAAGGCACTTTGAACTCCTTGGAAGAAAGGCATTATGACAAGCATTGGATTATGAATTAGTATCATTTTATCATTATTGCATTGTTGATTTATTTACTGCCACAGTGAAAGTGACATCTGTTATAAATTGTTAGGACACTTGAACAGAAACATTAACTTGTTGTGGTCTGAAAAGGCCTGTCATTCCTGGTAGTTACATCCATGAGCTATTCAAGTAATATATTTCGTCACCAATCGAAGAACTCTGCAGATACCTTTGTTTTGCTTCAGCAACGTTAAAAGAAAAAAAGGCTTCTCAGGATCTGAAGTTGGGCTTAACTCTTGTAGTTCTAGAAACAGCTGACAGAAGAGGAAGGACACAAGAAAGGGAAGAGAATATATTTAGAACGTATAGTGCTATGTAGTCTAACCAGGTAACTGACTTGTAGAAAATGGCAATAATGCCACCTTGTGTTTTTTGTTCTCATCACAGTTATTTTCCCTAATCTACAAGACCAATAGAAATCTCTTGAGAGGCAGCAGGTTACTGTGCATCTGACTTCGAGTGTTATCATGCCTTACAAAGGCAAAAGTTTAGCACCCAACAGGTCAAGTTCAGATTGCCTGTATTTTTTTGAAGTCTTATAAAAATAACCTTTTTGTCTTGTGCCCTAATTTGCATAGTCACTAACCAGAAGCAGCCTTACCTTAATGTTCAATATAAGTCTCTGTTAGTTGCTGGTTTTAGACCTATTTCTTTGCTGTTTCTATTCTGTTCCCTTTGCATTTTTGAAAGACAGGGATGAAACCTCATATTACTGCAGTAGTAACTGAGAAAAACATGAGCATAGCTGAATCTCCTGTTTGTTTATATGTCTTTCAAAAATAGTCACAGAGGAAGGAGGACCTTGGTGCTTCTTCTGAGTGGAATAGATAAAGAAATCTGTTGCATTTTAAGAGCAAGAAGGGCATCATGGAATACGACCTTGTTGGTACTGACAGAGATTCCAGATGGAGTTCTTATTTAACTTGAGTTGCTTTAATGTATGTATGGCAGTGATAGGTAGGAGACAGCTGCAAGTTTAAAACACAAATACTTGACCTGAAAGGATTCAGGATATAAATTGCAATGACAGTTGTAGAGTCTTCCTTTCACTTCATTTTAGAGCATATCCAGGTGTTTTGAAAGTTGCATTTAAAATGTTTTGGTGATATAAAGCGCTTTGCTAACTGTCTGCAGGAGCCATTACATTTGTTCCTGTTGTTACAATGGTCACATTGTCCCACATTACCTCTCATACACATAAATCAAAAGCTCAGGAAATAACCGTTTTCTGTTTCAGTTTGTACGTGAAAGCAGATGCCGGAAGAGGATTTCAGACAAGAGTAGCCCCTGTCAGTGGACAGTCTTCCACCTTTTAATCAAATGGCCAGATGAGATGGTTTTCCAGCTACAACTGTCTTCAAGCAGAAGACTACTGCCTGTTGAGATTTGCCTCAAGGAAGACTAGGGAAGGAGAAGTCTGCTTTAGGAAGTCCCACTGACCACTCTTGCACAACTCAAATTTGCCTCTCTGCAGTGCTCCACTGTAGTCAGCCATAGAAAATAAAAGCGAAATACTACTGCTCCTTCCTGCATGATGTCTTGAAACCACTGTCAAATTTCAGTCTCATCTATCTGTGTAGGATGAAGACTGAGTTTCTAATCACAGGACAGGTAATTTCTTCAGACATTCCTCAAACAATAACTGTAGAGTAACAAGCATCTGATCAGTATGGATATACTGATTTCCATAACTAAATAGCATGGTCTCTATTTGCTCTTCATTTTACCTCTTCCTTATAAAAAAATATCCCAAGCACAGGGTAGTTGTAAGCTTTAAGACAATTAGGTTTTTTTTGCTTTTTTTTTTTAATTTAGATGTTCTGTTTTTGCATTGAGTTTATTCTGTGATTGTGGATTAATTCTTGCCTTATTAAAATTAGTATTGAATAAACAAACATCCTTAGATGCAGGTCCCAGCTTTTCACCTGAAGGTGTTTTCCCCTGATTACCTTAGTATATGTTTGCCATTACTCTGCTGGCTGACAGACCTTAATGACACCCCTGAACTCACAGTGATAAATGCGTGACCTATGTGAACCTGTCTGGGCTTAACTGTGTATGGTGGGTCACAATTGCTGGATAATGGAATCAGTGACAGTGACCTTCTAAGCTGATGATCTTAATGAGCTTCTTACTTGCCTGTCAAAGCCTCCAGAGGACCCACAAGGGAGAAATGTTGTTGATCCTTCAGCTGCAATGAGGGGAAACAGTGCCGGCTTAGGGTCCATGTGAGTACAGTGACCACTGACGTGTCATATGTTATTATTAATGACCAAATTGTACCCCCCTCATTATCAAGGGATAAATGATTTTTGAGGAGAAGAGCCAATAACAGATCTCTTTGACTTGCAGCCATTAGAGAAAAGTAAGCTCTTAAATTTCTGTTGTGCTCCCATTTTTCTCACTCTGTATGTGGTGGTGATAATTTAGCATTTGTTCAGGTGGTGAAGCTATATTTTCCCCTTTTCATGCTTTTCTTTCCCTCCATCTCAAAATCTGGTAGCAAACATCCACCCAAAACTCTGTAGGACTGATCTAATGCCTCGTGAAATCAGTGGCAGGGCTTCTGTCAGATGAGCAGGATGAGGTCTCATTCTGACCTGTGAGACCTCAACTCTACTGTTCACTGTCTTCTTCCATTTATTTTAACTTCCTTGCAGTCAACCATGGATTTTGAGGAACAGCAATTCTGCTGTTCTTTTGAGATCATTTCACCATGATCTGAGTCAAATTTTATCATCAATACTTTTGTTTTACCCTGTAGCAAATAAAAAGAAATCTTAATTTAGAGCTTGGGAGCTCCAGGTTGAACTGTGACTACACAAGGTGAAACCTTCATCTTGGTCATTCCTCACTACATGGAACTGCAGATGTAAGGTTGTGAGTTTTCCTTACATATAAGAAATGGTTACAAAGGGGCTTCTCCCAAGCTGGAGTACATGAGCCGTGCTGCTGAAATCAAAACTTTAGACCAGCCAAGCATGCGACCTAATGTGTCTGTCTGCATGTAAGATGAGATGATTGTGCCAAACATAATTAGCTAATGTCTGAGCAGCTTTTTGAGCTCCCAAAGCAGGATTCCAGTGCTGAATCTTAGGAATGTCTAATGTTTTTGTGGGATTATGAAATACCTTACCTATGTTTTCATTTGACAATAGTTTGTCTCGCTTCTATTGCTACCAAGCAACAAAAAGGATTCCTCCTCTAAAAAGAAAACGGATAGTCTTTTCTCCTCCTCCGCCACCAGCCAAATGAAAAATTTTTTGCTTCTTTTACATTGAGATGGAGAAAAGCTCCTCTGGAGCAAAAAGGCAGCTTCTCTTTTCCTGCTTCCTGACAAACTTTGTTTACTCAGGCAAGATCCTCAACCCTATTCAAGTCTTTGTCTAGCAATGTAAAGGACTAAAACAATACAAAAAGGTTAGAGGTCCATACTCAAAGGACGACTTGGACTTTTTAAACTTCTAGGTTTTTTTCTTGCAGTTACCTTGGACTCTCCTAAATAACTCTGTGAAAAGTCTCATAGTCTTCAACTCACTGCTTCAGTAGAACCTTGTGAGGTAGGTTCAAAGTAATCAGTTGAACACATTGGAAATGGATGCACCAAGAGTCCAAGCAATTTGCTCAATTTCAACAGAACATGTGTTAGAGCTGCTTGGATTAGTGTTCTGTCCACCCATCCTTCCCATTCTGTTCTGGTCCTTTACAATTTCAACTGATGGGCCTGTCATTCACAAAATCCATTAGCCAAAACAAACTGTGCAGGCTTGGATTGGTCACTTGCTTCATGCAGTGATGTTTGGGGGGATTCAGACACTGAACTTGGAGAGACTCTAGATCCTGTTTCCTGCTGCCTGATGTGTTCCCGTGGATTACACCTCTGTGAAACCAAAATAGGAACATTTTCCTGGGTATCACTAGTCTTCAGCAGGGCAGAAACTTATTGTTGCATGAGAATTGCTAGGGCATAAGGCTGACAAGGGTTACAGGAAAACTCAGTAATGAATAGTAAACAATGTCTCTTTCACCATTCACTCTTCCTTTCTGCTTCACAACGGTTCTGAAATTGTCATCTCTACTTTCTTTTCATAAGAAAGATTTTACTGTGGTAGAAAAAAAGCCAGTCATCTTATTATATCAACAACAGTACTCCCACTGTGTTTTATATTGGCCATAAAAAGTAGCATCTTATAAATAAGGTTTATAAAATAAAAATCTCTGTCTGTCTTGGAGATAGACTCTTTTATTGTAAATAAATGTTACAATCGTAGGGGTATTCAGAAATAAGAATGTCTTTCTAATTGGAATTTCAGCTTTATATATCACCACTCTGTTCTGCTATCTTGTAAACTAATGGCACCATGCCAGCATGTTAGAGAGAAGCAATTATATTCGGCCTTACATAATAATAACAGCAATTCTTTTTGCTAAGTTTTAATAAATATCACTGTTGTAGCAATGCTGAAGATAAAAGCTCAGGCTAACAAACCTCAGGATATTTGGGACTGGCTCCAGCTCCTGTTAAGGTCAGTGGAAAGGTTCTTATTGACCCTGTTGAGTATTGATTACTGTAAAATCAGAATAGGTTATGACAAGTGCAGTGGCTGATCTTGTAACCAGCAGATTGATCTTTTATTCAAGGCACTGAGAGTTTGTAGCAATACTTTTCGCTATGCAGCGAGCCTACACAATGCAAAATAAAAATCTACTTTTCAGTAGGAAAGCTGACCAGCCACCAAAAGGAAGTGATCAAAGAGAAAAAAAGATGTGACAGAAGGAATGCAGCTGGGAAGAATTCTCAGCTACCCTAACCTTAATTTCCCATGTCCTGTGAGTTTTCTTCTCATGTTCTTAAAAGAAACTTCCAAGGAAGGACGAGTACTGGACTTGTACCAAGGGCATGAGGTCATTGATCTGGACAAATCCTTGAGCTGTTCAGTGGCAGGGTGGTTTCTGTAGAGACCCATTCTTCTTGCTGAAGTCCCCATCCTACTTCTCTATCTATAGACTTCCAAAGACTTGATTTCTTCTTTCTGGATGCTAAAAGGTTCAGAGGCCCCTTCAAAGGGCATTTTACTGGGAAGCATGCCTGAGTAGTGGTTTAATGATTTAGTATTGTTAAGGGCTGGTTTACGGAAAATATTTCTGCTCTGATAATTCACAGCAGCTCTGATACTAATGACCCCAAATGTATGTAGAAAGGACTGTTCTTCATCTGGTGTCTGGAGTGCAATGAGCGGAAGTGAACCTTAATTTTTCCCACTTCGGCTGGAACTGAATCACGCCTTTGAAAGTAATAGCAGGCTCTGTATCAGGGAAGATTACCTTAGCGAGCCCACCAGGCTTATCACCTAGCAAAGCTGAAAGAACAATTTTTGGAACAGACATCTTCCCTTCTCCTGATTTGCAGCCCTGTAATTGGGTGTTTATTTTTCTTGAGCAAAACCTTGGCTTCCTTGATTTCACTGACTACTGAATGGAAGAAATGAATGTCTAAGCTCCTCCTGAAAAGGTCATAAACAGCTGGTCACAAGAAGCTGGGGAGGACGTACTGGGACCTGAAAAACTGTGAAATTGCCCTGTTTCTTGTACTTAATCATGTGCTATTGGCAGATGTCAAAGATGGGATGTAGATGCATTTTGGTCTACCTAATGCTTGTGTTTCATGACAAAATTGGAGAGATGGAAAAGCTGACTCTTGGATAACTGCCTAACATATCAGTGTTACTGTAACATGTTTCAAGTTGTATTTATCTATTCAGGAAGCAGAAAGGATATTCTTTCAGGAGCCCTTTCAGCAGTGAGAAGCAAGAAATGCTTTTTTTCTGCTGCACCAGAAGAGTTGGAGAAACAGCAGCATTTGTCCCATTGAACCAGCCACTGAGTTCCATGTTTTGAGGATGCCACCATAGTTGACTTTTTCTTCCCGTTTGTGGTAAGTAGCTATTACCATACTGACAGGCACTCTTAAGGAATAAAAGGCAGATCCTAGATTATTCTGCAGTTGAGAAGGGAAATAAAAGGTGTATTCCACTGGAATGGAAAGAATTTGCTTTTGCAGAAAGCACAGCAACCTCAAAGCTAACTCTTTCCCATCAGAATATGCCTTCCAAAGGAGCTGGCATGCTATAGCTACACAAATCACTTGCAGGCTTTAGACTGATTACTGCATCAGCCCCACACAATTACAGTTTTTTCAATGGCATCAGTCCTGATTAACACTGTCAGTTTTCAAGATTCTGATTTTTCCATTGTTGGATTAGACTTTTGCAGTGCACTTTACAGGGGCAGGATGAGACCCTAAAGTAGGGAAAAGCTGAAAAAAGAGCCTTTTCTCTTTGTTGACATGTTTGTCTGGGTGGTGGGGTTTTTTTCCCCCTGGCAAATGGTTGTTTCTTTTCAATGTGATTTATATAGCTTTTTATTAAAGTGGCTGTATTTTTAGTATGCTACATGGTAAATTATACCCAGCTATATATGATGGATTTAGTCATTGTGCTATAAATTGTAGTGGATTTTTAAAAGAACCCATCATGATTGACAACTGGGGCATCTTAATTTATTTCTACTGCCAGATTACTATAACAGTCATCAAAAAAATTGTCTTGCACAGATAGTTTATTAGAACATTTCTCAGAATATTCTAACAAATACTTGCCTTTAAGAGGCTGTTTCCTACCTATGGTTATTCAAACCATGTTTACAAAGTAGGGCAGGTTGCAGCTAAGGGAAATGCATAAGTATGGAGGGAAGATTACAATGTCCAACTGTGTTCTCATTTGTTGTAGGAAAAGATGAAGAACTGTGACCCATATAATCTAAGTGACTGAGACAAAAATGACAAAAAAAGAGCAAGCTTTTGCTCTTGAAAAAAAATAGACTTGATTACTGCAGGCTTGTTAGAAGAATCCAGGATGTGAACAAGGAGTTTTTTTAAAAGCACTCCAAGTTCCACAAGAGAATTACCAGATTTTCTCATTCATGAAATGTAAAAAGAAAATACTGGAATTATTAAACAAAACAATAATTTAGTATGGAAACAGTGTGTGGATGAGCAATGGGCAATCACACTCCTTAATCATAGGCAAGAAACATTTGCTAGCTAGTCTTTCTCTAGTTACAGCCCTCTCTACAGCTAAAGGGGATGAGAAGGCCCCCACCATATTCAGAAGTACCAATGCTCATACAAGTTAGTGTAGCTACTCTGGATTCTGGCTGTTTATGGAGAAACAGTTCTCTCACTGTTAGCTGTAGAGGGGACTAAGAGAAATCATCTGGCTAGCGGTATATGGCGAAAGCTGTTTTCTGAGTAGCCCTCCAAGGAGCATTTTTTTCTGTGATAGTATTGCATCTGGATTTTTGACAGCCATAGAGCATAGCATGGCAATTCTGTCCCAAAATAGAATATTTGCATACTTACTGGTTTGATGTGCTGGTGTCTACCCAATCAGTAGTTTTGTCTGTACGACAAGTTGACATCACAGGACAAGAGTAAACACTGAGTTTATATATTTGAAGGTTTATTTGAATTGTGATAAATGTAATGTATAAATTAGGAAAAAGAATCATGTCCTGTTATGTCTACATCCAGGTTATTTCCTGATGGGTTTCATATCCCAGAAATAGTGTCTCAGTTGCTTTTTTCCATTAAGTGATCTCCTGACGTAGTAGTTAAATGAGTTCTGGGCCATGGTCACCAGTGCACTCTAGGCCACTGCGATTACATTGAAATAAAGCTGGAGTGACGTTGATCAGTCAGATCCAAATTTGATGACTGTTTTAAATACTGCAGTTGGGAATCCTTAATGAAAGAAAAGTACATGTGTATACATCTGAGAGAAGGAGAGATGGTTCCTATGGGATGCTACACAGTGGCAAACTGCTAAGTATATTAATTATGTATGGAACAATTAGTATTCAGCTTATCCCACAAGTTCAGATCTGAGTCAGAATGGGTGCATTTAGCCTTTTGGTTCAAGCCCTACCCTACTTGTAAGTAACATAACCGATCTAGTCTAGCCACAGAACAATACACATACTCATGCCTGTGTTTTGCTCTTGTTTGTGTTGTGTGAAGCTGGAGCTGATCCAGAGAAGTCTATGAGGAGATTCCAGACTGCCTGTGGAGTGAGTGACATCTAATTAAATTCATTGTCTGAATTAAATGCCTTAATAGACTACACAATAATTTCAAATAATTCTGAAATGCTTTCATAAACATTTGAATTTTATGAAAATTATTCAAAACAGCAGTTTTCAGTTATTTGCTAGTACAAATTAGTTTGCAGTTTCTTCAGTAATACAAATACCACTCAAGTTGGCTGAATGGTCTGTTATAAATGTTTTCAGGAGCTCCTAGAATGTAAATGTTCATTAATATTTCTAAAAGGCTGAATTTACAGCACTGCATTGCACAGCCATGTCTGAAATAAATTCTCATAGCAGGAAATCTGAAAAATTAGGTGCCCAGGTGTTTTTTTTATAAAAAAGATAGAAGGTGTCTGCCATTAAACCTCCTAGTAGTAACTATTTATAGAAGAAAACAGGTAAAATTAGGTTCAGTGTAGTATAGGCTGTACACACACGGTGACAGAGAAAGAAATGTGTTTTCTTTATGATTATTTTAAATAAATGCTATATCAATGTTGTTTTTAATTGGATTATATAAATGATATTGTCCACCAGAAACTAGCACTGGGACCTCAGTGTGAGGTAACATTCTTGGCAGATAAAGGTTTACATTTGAAAAACAGTACACTTAGCTGTAGAAAAGTTTCAAAACATAATCAGTCTATTTTAACATATTCCAAATACATTCAACTAAATGCTAATACTTCAATCCCTTGCAAAACATGAGCAGAGCATAATCAAACTTACATAAGTATATCTAAGAGTTTTAATAACTGTTAACTGTGAGCAGCAAATCCAAGTGTGAGTTCAGGCAGGCAGTAAGTACACACTAAGGTCCATGGGACTTTTTTTTTAAAAAAAAGTCTCACTATTGCCAATGTGTAAGGAAGAGGGCAGGATGAGAACGAGAGTCAAAGCAATTAAGTCAATACCAGCAATTAAGTTAAACCCAACAGAGTATGTGCATCGCTGGGTATGTCCCTGAATAGCATCTCTCTTTGGTCAAAAAGCATGTCCCAGTCCCTGATTAGTACAGTGATTCTTTTTGGCCTTTGCTATGTCAAATAGCAGGTGTCAACCAACACACAAGTGTACTGGCCGCACCCAGTCATCCTATATCTCAGCCAGGCCCATAGCAACCAGGGACAAGTCTACCTGAGAAATAGCTACCTGGCCCAAGAAGAAAGGTAGTGGTGACATGTAGGACGTGCATGCTAGACTCCTTTGTTAGAGGAGAGGCTTGAACGTTCTTTTTCCAAGGGCTTTTAGCCTCTGCGACTGCTTCTATTCAGCCTAAATTTTCTAGCTTTTCAGGCATGCTGCAGAAGGCAGCTGCTAAGAACACTTTTTAGCATGGTAACTGACTCAAAAATGTGCTGTAGAAATTACTTAAGCAAAATTTCTGCCTGGGATTCATCTCTCCTAACTTTTAATCCTAAGGCATGCAGGCTCACTTTGGGTACGTTCTTCTCCATGTGGATTCTAAAAGAAATTTTACTTGTCTGAGCTGTGATACTGTTTTCAGGTGGCTAAAGTGAGGCAGGATAAATCATGCCATTTCAGTGCTACAGAGGGACTGCTATAACAGACTGTCTTGTCAGTCAGAAGCAGAACTTCCAAGAACATGTACTCATTTGCAAGGAAATGGAACACGGAGATAAAACAAGGGCTCCTCACGGCACAACACAGGTCACCCACAGCACTGAGCTGATGCCCATTGCTGTCTAAGCTGGCATAACAGATCCTTTAAGGTTGGTATGTGACTAAATCAGACAGGTCAGAAGCCAGGAGATAGAATGGAAAAGGATAGATCATGAAAAACAAACAGTCATCTTCATGTGTTTAAATGCTAGCAGATTTGCCCAGTTAACTTATTTATTGGCTTCAAATTATGATAGTACTTCAGGAGGTTATCAGTGAATGAAAAAAAAAATCTCACTGTGAAGGAAACTTTTATTTTTATCTGAACATTTCCCTGTTTACGTATTTATTTACCATTAATTATTTACCAAAGTTAACAGCTCATCACAGACCTTTGATGTTTGCAAAGCCACAGCCCACAGTTATAGTCCACAGTGAAAAGTAAGAGTGTACAGCTGCAAGGGTAAAATTGCAAGTTATGTTTCAACTAAGAAAGGCCTTTCTCTCACAATACTTATTACAGCATCAGTGTACACTAATCCCAGTGGAAGAATAATGCATCAGCCCCACAGACACTGCTGACTCAGTAATACCCACAGAAATAATGACAGCAAAAAGAGTCCTGATCCACCATGTTTAAGGAAGGGAGGAACATGCCTCCTTCTAGCCATTACACATTCTGCTATTTAATATGCCACATATAAAACTTTGTCCACTTAAAAAGCAGGGAAAATGAGACATGCCCCTGTTGTGCCCTAACTGGTTATATGCTAGAATAAATAATGACAGTGATATGCACAGACTTAGGGAAAGGTCTAAATTAATTATTGAAGTGCAATGTAATGCAAATATATGCAAGTCAGAAAAAAATCAAGCCAATAAGAATTTAACCTTTGATTTCTGAATCTTCTCACTTATTTATGGCAGAGAGTTAAAGAACCAATAGACTTCCTGATTAAACATTTGTGCCATGCGCAGATATTTACTCTTATCTTTTTCTCATGGAAAAGAAATAATTTTCAGACTAGTTCTTTGTAAGTCCACCCACTACTGTGCCTTCCATGAGAAACCACCATCAAAATTAATCTTGCAACTCCTTGACTACAGTATTCAGTTAAATAATATATTAGCTCCCTGACTTAGTATAACTGTGTGAATATTTAATATGGGTGAAAACTAGTAAACTGCACTTACCTAATTCAAACTCATAAATTAATAACACCTATGCTAGGCTCCTACTGAATCAACTGGAACTTAAGGGCCCTCAAGTAAGCTTAGTTTCTGTCCCCTGGGTGAAGGGGTTTTAGTTTGTCATTACCCAGCACTGCCTTTAATGGAATTTATGAACATTCTTGTAATGCTGTCAACAGAGGAACTTACTTCAGAGCTAAGAACAACTGTCTTTATGATGGCTTATTACAATTTCCTTTGCATAATGTTGACAAAGAACTTGATCCAAATACTCATTTTTGAATCGCTAAATGGCAGGTATCAGTAAGCAGCCTCCTAGATATTTCATTTATTTTCATGCTTAAGTAAGTTTAATGCTTATACATGCCCATACAAATTCCTTCTATCTACAAGCTCCACTAGATAAACAACATAATCACCCAAACAGCAGCTAGGAGATACCAAAAAATCTAAAACCAGAAGTATAATTGCTACTTCCTAAAACCTGCCAGTAAACCTTCATGGTACAGCTGTGTTGGGGTTCTTTCTTTTTGCAGTCCTTGAAACTGTATTAGTCCTGCATTCCTTAGTACTGCTTAGCCATCTGCAGTACCTGTTTTGGTCATTAACTTAACCTGCATTTTAATTCAAATTTTCTGTTGGTTAATAGTAGTTTATTCACTACCATCACACTAAGACTATTTCTTTATTCCTTATTCTGAGTTACTTTATTCCTTGTTCTGAGTCCAGGACAAAACGTCATACTCGCATAAACATTCTCTATTTTTAATAAGAGGCTTCCTAGGAGCCAACCAAATAAGATTAGAAAGGATTATCTGAAGATCAGTAACAACCGAGGTGGCTCTTCTCTTACATCTCACCCCATTTAGGATTCTCTGTACCTTCTGTTCAGTTCTAACTGCAACATAGAATCAAAAAATACGGCATCTTTCTTAATGATAAGCACCAGGTGCAGAGTTCTGGTCCAGAGCTTGAAAACCTGAAACTATGGAGGTATTTGGGTTTAAGGCCTCAAAAAACAACAACAACAACAAAAAAAACCCAACCCCCCCACCACCCAAACCCCAATGTTTTCTGCAGCTGGAATTTGGTAAAAAAGACAGTTGACCTCAGTATACTATGATAGAGGCTTCTAAGCAAAGACCTATCAGTATACTTGAACACTGAAATATACAAAATGTACAGAAGAAAGGACTGATTTAGCAGTAAGACTGTAAAGAGGAAAAGCTGGAGACCCTGGTTCATTTGGCGTTGTTCCATTTGTAAAACAGGGATGTTTTTTATTGTCATGAGATATTTTGTTGATATATATAAAAAACTTCAAATTACTGTGCAATGGATACAGGATGAAAATTTTGGACATTGAACTACTTCCACTTTATAATTTTCCCTTGGGATTCAGGTTTACTGTTTCCTCAGGAAGGATGAAGTATGGCTAAATGTTGGAAGATGCTTGGGAGGATTTTTTCTTCAGTTAAGTAGAACTGAGCTTGGAGCCTTATCTGGCCATTGACTGTTAACTGTGATCTCCTTCCCTGAAAGTGGTGTTTAAGTCTGGGTGGAAAAAGGTTGCTGTGAACATTTAGTCTGCTGGTTGGAAGGGCTGAGTCCATGATCTAGCCAGAAAACAACAGTTCTTTGGAAAAGTTTAATAGTGTTGTTCAAAGGTCTCCTTTATTATTTCTGCAGTCCTTTTTTCTGCTGAATAACCCAGAAATGTTGGAAACAGAGGCAATGTTAGGCAGCTGTGTGACCATACTGAGAAATAACAGTTTGTTTTAGAAAGGCACTGCCTGCATTACTGTCAGGCTACTATTTCTCCACTGGGCACACTGCACTTAAAAATTTTCAGTTGCTCTTTTTTTTCTTTTTCTAAGAGTAGTTGGGAAAGAGCAATGTGTTCATTTCTGCCGTAGGAAAGCAGAGAGCATGATCTGAAATTAGGTTTGTTGAATGTCACCAGCCCTGCTCCGTAGGGATTGACTGTGCTAGTCAAACAGTCCCATATATGGCATTTGGTGACGCACTGTTCCAGCAAGAACTGTGATCTGTAAATGCCTCCCACACCTCACACCAAGCTGGGAAAGCCTAACCCATCTGACCAGTCTCTCAGGCCAGTACAGGGTCCCACCAGCTCCTTCTGGTGTGATTCCACTTGAGAAGAGTTCATAGTGGTTAGGATTTGCAGAGTCTCTGCTGTCTTAGTGCTGTGGAGAACCCACAAGGAAGCTTCTTGTAACATGTTGTCTGGACATATATGTTAGTCCCAAACAACCTCTGAGCATTAAACTACCATTTTTGATCTTTATGTGGATGTTGACTTGTGTGTGCAGGCACTGGGACTTCTTTCCAAAACCACTGCAAACCATGGACATGCCTATGAGGACCGTCCAGCAATACAGCGAAGTGTGGTGGAGAGACCACATTTTACCTTACAACAAATTGTGCTGTCAAGCTATAGCACCCTCTGAAATCAGGGGAAGGAGACCTTTAAAAAAATTTGTTGAAACTGTCATGTCTCTAGACCATCTGCTTTTGATAAGCAATTTAGCCAGCATCTTGCCTTACTCATATCACTGGGAAAATCTCTGCTTTCTGCAGTGATCAGTTTCTTTTTCAAGACTCAGCTTGAAGTGCAAGGCTGTAAGACAGAATATTGGGTACTCTGAGTCATTCTTTTGGAGGGCTATTTTTATGATTGTTCTCCATGGAAGTATATCTTAAAACTCTCAGTTAATGTTCTTAAATAATTTTCATAGCTTTTTACTGAGCCATCTCAGCACAGTGGTTCTTCCCTCTGAGGTAAGAACCTTTCCCAGATTCTCAGGAATATAACTACCCTTCATCACTGCAGTCTGTGACACCAAACTATTGGCTGAATACCTCCTTCTTTTTCTTTACCTCACTAAGTGGCTACAAGTCGGTGCCATTTAAAATTTAATCAATTTTGTCCTAACAGGATCTACTTCTTGGATTTTAACCCACCTTCTACAAAAAAACAAACCACTGAATTCAGCTATAATAACTGCCTTATGACAGAGCCTCTTAATGAGAGCTGTCATTATCACAAATTGCCACTGAATATCTATAGTATCTTTTGTAGCTCCACACATCTCACCACTTCCTGTCTCTTGCTTTCTTTACAATCCATTAGCATCCCTTAGCAGCCTCACTGGAACAATTCAAGTTTTTACTGTTTCTAGAAATTGGCAAGGAACCCCAAATTCTACTATTAGGTCTGTGTCTTTGAGACATGGGAAGGGATTCACATGGTCCAGCTTAACAGATCCCAGATTCTTCCTACAGTCCATGGTCCTCAGAGAAGGATTTAGTGCAGGTTGTTGGCCTAATGTGACTGATAACTCCACCAGCCTCTGGATCACTCTCTTGGAGATCCCCCATAAAGGCACTTAAATCAAATGTTTGATGTTAAACAGTAAGAATCTACATTCTTTCCTCATACTGCAGTTTCAAGTCTCCCTGGCTAATCTCTAGTCAAAGCTGTGTAGCTTTGCCTTCTCTGTAGAGTTGGTTTGCCAGCAGCTTTTTGTTGTGCTTGTTTATGTTCACCATTAATGGCTCCAGCTGCCCTATGTGAGCTGGTTGTTGTCATTCACATGCCTGGTAATAGGTTCTTATTTACCTGTGAGTGTCTGAACTACAGCAGACAAACTCAAACTCATTAAGCCATTACAACGTTTCCCTGAAAGTGTTCTCATGGATTAAAGGCTTGAGCAGCCCTGGAAGATGCTGATCCCTTGCAGAGGGTACCTCCGTGGTCTCCATCCCTACTGAAATCAGTACTGAAAGTAATTGTGTGGTGTGATGTGATGTGGACTGTGTTTTCTGAGCTTGTCTAGTGACTGTGTTTAAAGCCCTCTGAGAACACACATATCAGAAATGTTACAGCTACAAAGAGCTTGTGTCTGAATGCTAATGGATACGTTGGCAAGCAGATGTAACTCGGTATTTCTTACTCTTTCCTAAAGATACATAGATGTTTTGATAAATCAAATCAGCAGATTTTCATTCCAGGTTATATTCCAGACATGCAGCTGAGATATGATTAATGTCTATGAAAGTAAAAATACAGCACTTGCATTTCTTATCTTCTTACTTTGTTGTCTGCTTTATATCTTGTAGAATGACATCCAGTAACAGGAAACCATGGCTCCATTCAAGACAACTGCAAAACTCAGTGACAAAAGCAGCCCATTCATAAAGCTCTAAGCACACATTACTGTTTTCTGTAACTTCAATTAACGAAGTGTTCTTAGGAGGAGCCAGGCAGACAAAAATCTCAACTCCAGCCTTCATCTGCTCAGAAGTCTATTTTGCTGAATCTCCATGCAGGTATAAACTGATTTTTTCTAGTATCACGTGGCAGAAACAGAGCTTATTACTTCCTGGGGGCAGGCTGTCATACTTTTCCTCACCAGTTTCAAAACCATGGTGGAAGCTGATCTTTATTTACTTGTTTTTCGGTGGTGCTGTTTTGGGGTTTTTTTCCATGCGTTAGGATTTGGAAATAATGATTTGTTTCTTTGCTCCCCCTTGTGCATCCCCTAAAGTGGATTTCACCTTACACGTGTTTGGTAAGGACTGACTCGTTAAAATTTGGCCAAAATACTCTGGGCCTGAGCTACCAAAATGCTTTAAGTCGGTTATTTTCTGCCAGTCTTAAGTGTTTTTGCTAAATTCTGCAAGTCACTGGGGTTAGGAGATAAATCCAGCCCAGATTGAAGGCAGTGCTTTTGCAGACTTTATGCCACTTGCTGATGGAACTCACCGACCCTAGAACAGAGTCTAAACAGCGAAGTTGTTCTCCCCGGGGGCAATGGAAACTCAGTTAAGTCGTTTAACTGCGAACAGTTAACAAGTTACAGGAACGACCGGAACACTGAAGGCCGTGTGGCTCCAGACCCCGCGGTGCCAGCGGCTGTGTGGCGGGGGAGGCTCCGGGGGGCAGGACAGGGACAGCCCAGGGAACCCCTGCCCGGCTCTGGCCAGCCGTCCCCGCCACAGGGCGCTGGAAACCCTCGACGGCTTTTGTTTGGTTTTCTTTTTCTCCGATTCCTCCCGTGAACTTGCTCCCGGGACGAACGACTTGGCATAAGAGGAGCTGCGGGCGGGCAGCCCCCCCACCCCCGCGCTGCAGCGCTGCCGGCTGCCGGTCCCGGGGAGGCGCCGCGCCGCGCCGGGCGGCTCCCTTGGCTCGGCGCCGCGGTGGGGTCACGCCTGCCCGGTGCGCGGCGCTGGGCTTTTCCAGCCGCCCGCCCGCCGCACCGCAGCCCCATGTCTGCGCTCCCCGCCGGTGCCGACATCAAGAGGGCTCTGGATAACAGCCCCGAGACCAACATCGAAGATGAGCTGCCGGACGGGCCGCCGCAGCCGCGGCCCAAGAACTACCTGCTCCTCAGCATCCTCGCCTGCTTCTGTCCCGCCTATCCCGTCAATATCGTCGCCTTCGTCTTCGCCGTTATGGTGAGTAGCACTCTACGGGGTGCCCAGGCGACCTTCGGCTTGGGTGTTCGGTAGGGCGACCTCCGCCTCTCCGCGCCGGCCCGGCCCCAGCCGCGGCGCCGCAGGCTGGTCCCGCCAGGGACTTGCAGGAACAAAGTGGGGCTGGAGGAGCCGTCAGGGTAACGGGCATCCAGATGCCTTTTTAACCACTTGTCACTGATGCATGTGGACTAAGTTAGGCGAGGCAGCGAGCCTGAGAGCATCGGCAGGCTTAGTTCAGGGTGTCCACGTAGCTGTTCCAGCAGCAGGTGCAAAATGTGGAGTGAAAGGCAGTTCCAAGTTTTCAACATCAGGCTGCCTAAGTGAGCAAGGTTTATCCCAGTTAACGGGATTTGTTACATCAGCTGGCTTGCACACTGAATTGGACATAGTATCTG
Source organism: Falco naumanni (assembly GCF_017639655.2). Classification (NCBI taxonomy): domain Eukaryota; kingdom Metazoa; phylum Chordata; class Aves; order Falconiformes; family Falconidae; genus Falco; species Falco naumanni. Next base: position 90,327,325 of record NC_054054.1, on the reverse strand, counting down.
TGTGTGGAAGTGGCAACTGGGGAACAGAAATCAGATTTGCAAAGAAACAGATGTGGTTTCTACTTCAGCTAAACAAATATAATAGAAAGGCCTTTTTTCCAGTAAACAGGTTCTTTAATGTGGTATTAACTATTTGCTGGAAAAATACATATAACACTAATGATTGTAGGTGGTTGGCAAAAACCCTCATAAAATCGAGTATTGAGTACACTGAGAGAGCAGCTTTACTCCTGCAACCGGTGATTGATTTGCTGCATAGTCCTTAATAATCCAGCAATCCTGTTAAATTCAAAAAGGTTGTTAGAACAGAATCTTCTTCCTTGAGTTAAAAGTTGCAGCGTCAGATCCAGACTTTTCTAATAGTATACATGATCAATGTTACCAGTAATACTGCGATGTATTTCTGTTGTTTAGGAGCTGAAAAGGGTTTTAAAACATGTTGTGTATTTTCATCCTTTTCTCTGACAGCCAGGCTGAAAAGGTAAGTAAAACCACAGTTGTTACTTTTTGCAATTAAGTATAATTATATCTAATATATATCTGTACAAGAACCTATATCTAAAATATACTAAAGCATACTCTTTTAAAACTACTAAGATTGATCAGAAGCCATATTGCTTAAGTTTGAAAGTTACTTAAAGGAGCTATTCTGAAGGCATCTTCGCAACCTTTTTTGTCCAGGTAAGTATTAGCTGTCATTTTAATTTTTTCTGTGTTTATTTTCTTTGTCATTAACTTAACTATACAGCATGTTCTTTTCCTTGATTTGAGAGATTTAGTTCTGCTGGTACCCAGCATCCTTTCTGTCTGTGGACACTTTAGGTGCTATATAAAGTAATGAGAGCTGATGATCTGGGCCTGTGAGCATCTGTTCACTCTTGACAGTACTTTCACCAAAGCACTGGGGCTGCACAGAAGTTAACTGTCAAGGACAGAATTTGGCCTCTAAAGATTTTTGCACCCCATATGGAGAAATTTCCACCCACGCCCTAGTTGAAGTTCATGCAAGCTTTTGGAGTCAGGCTTAAGTAGCTGTCACCAGGGGATATGTAGAAATCAGGGTGGGAAGAGCACTTCCTGAATGCTAAACAGTCTGTGCAGGTCTCAGCTGCCCACTCTGTTAAATGGGGGGAAACAAAACCCAAACCAATAACTTCCACAGTCTGTGAATCTCTTCTGTTTCACCATCATTCTTACCTAAACCCTTTCCTTTTCTGTGAAAATAACCTGTCCAACTTCTTTTTCACAGCCTGGTTCCCCTACTTTGTAGAGCTGCAACCTGTAACTGCTTCGTTAACCTCAGCTCCAGGTTCTGCATTTTAACCTATGCTGGTTTTATTTCCATTTCTGTCGGGATCAACATCCTCCTTCTCTTTCTTAGCTCATTTCCTAGAGTTGCTGAGGGTTAACACTGAGATACAAAAGTGGGTTATTTTCTTTTCTTGCAGAAGATACCTTTAATAGTCTGCAGAGCTTGCCTGAGATCTTTTGTCAGAAGAGATAAAGACCCATAAAAGTAGAGTTCTCTATAAATTTCCACTTCCTAGAATGGGCCTGGAAGGAAGAGTCCTGTTGGCTTCTAGAGGGGCATGGTTCAGCACCCTGTTTGCTTGTGTGACATCCTCATTAAGTGCTCTCAGTTCAGACTATTTTTTCCACTCTAAAAGTAGTCTGGGTTCTCACACCCCCCAAATTAAATGACAGGTTTGTCTTCAGTCTCTTCTGTCTCTTCTCCTGCTCCATTTACAACTCCAGCACTGGTTTCCTCGCTTATTTCTCACCTTTAGGGGCACAAACCTTACCATTTTAGATCTTACCTCCTTGACTGTATTTTTGGAATCAACCTCTCTAAAGCTCTCCCTGTTGTGATGATAACCTTTGTTTGTTCCATACCTCCTTTGTGAAAAAAATCTATTTCTCATGATAGGGGTAAGAGGATAGCTAGTAGAATAGCCACTTAATAGCATCAGTGTGTTGATATATTGGCATTGCAAGAGCAGCCCCCTCAAACTAGTCGTTGGTCACTTGGAGGTGTTGAGGATTGCTTGGCATTTTTAGCAAATGGAGATCTGTTTTCCCCAGAGTCCTGGCCAGGGCTCTTGGCTGTAGGATTACTGATCTCAGTACCCTTTTGCAGTTCCAGCCAGGTGCCATCAATTCTCCTGCTTCCTGTTGCTTCCAGCAGCTATATTGCGTTGCTGTACAGCTATACTGTATTGCTATACAATTGGTTGGCTCCCTCTACCCCAGAGGTGCCATGCTCAGACTTTCCCTATTCCCCACAGGCATCAGGGGCAGGTTCCAAGTCAGGACACTTATGTGACAGAAGAGACTTCTCTGGTATGAGGCTGTGGCTAGGCAGTGTGTTACTGAGCTCTTTGGCTCCTTACCTGCAGCAGTGTAATTTCCTCTTGTTCTGAACCCAAAGAGCGCTGAGCTGGCAGTGAACCAGCAGTTGTACCTGAAACCTGGCTCAGGTGGACTGGCTGTATCTGACTCATGGAATCAGAGCCAGAGGAGGGAGGCTGTGGGACAACTCTGAAAAATGAATCAGGTGTTTCTAATACCAGCACTAAGGTCTGATAGTGGAACAAACCGTTGGCCTTTCTCAGGACACGATCGTCAGTTGTCTTGATTTCAAAGACCTGTATGTCAGACTAGTCATCAATTCCACAGGGCCTTAGGTTTGTAACAACAACAGTCTCTCAAAATGTATTTCTCTTTAACTTTTTGCTCCTGACTCCCTCTTTATGTTAACATATTTCTGTTTAATCATTTGCATGTTTTGGACAATTTAAGTGGTCAAGCTGTGACAATTTTTGCTCATTTGCCTCTGATATTAACAAGTTCTTTGACTGCATTTGCCACCCTTGAATTCAGATTCCACGTCTATATATTAGTTTCCCTAAACAGACAGCAGACAAGAGAGTGGTAGAAGTCATGGAACAGTAAAGGATGGAACTTGCTTTCTGAGGGGGTCACCTCTTCTAACTGGGATGCTGACAAGCCATGTATAGTGTGTTTGGCTTTGGTCAGGTCAGTGACTAGCATAGTGAGCAGTGTTCCTGTACAGCTGTACTTCTCTTTAGTTAGAAAGTTTATTTGGGAAGTTTATTATTTATATAGCTTAAGTAGCTCATAGGTACCTGGACATTTAACACCATATGGGACAGCCTGTACCTATTTCAGGAGGATAAAAAAACAATGCTCGGGAGCTGCTCCTAAGCATTTTTTGCAGGGCCTTTTATCTTTGCAAACTGGTAAGCTTTTCCTCTGCAACACCACTTTCAACCAGCCCCCAGAGGCACAGAAGTCCAGTGTTTGTTTGCATGCCACTATACAGCCTGCAGAGCAAATTCCCCTTTGATTGTGTCCTGCTCATCACCTGCCTGTTTCATTTGCCAAAAAAGCAGAGATCAAGTCTGGTTCTGAATTGCTCTCTTGAGTTCCCCTTCTTTCTCTTTCCCTCTTAAGCCGTTCTTACAGTGAGGGGTCATACTGAGTTAGCATGTCTCATTCTTCGTTTGGTCTGGACTAGAGAGAGTGTCTCATTTCCAGGCACAGCCAAATAACGTTTGTTACAGCCTGGCTCAGGGAAAGCCTAGAAAATGTTGATCAGAGAACCTCAGGCTGATCTGCCCAGATTTGTAAGAGATGTAGGTGAGGATTTCTGAAGCAATTCAGTATTCATTCTGCTTTTGCTATAAACAGTGCTCTGGGAATGTGAAGCAGAAAATACACATTAAAAGGGATTAACAGTTTGTAGCTAATTCAGCAAAATTCTGTTCATGTGAGGTTAAGTTGCTTCATTGTTGAACTGAGAATATCTTTTATAAATAGATGTGTGTGAACCTGGTGAAGTCACTGAGGTTGCTCAAGTAAATAAGCAGCTGCAGAACTGTGGCTTTAATTTAGTTTATGACTTCATAGTGAGCGAGGTAGCAGAAACCTGAGATATCATATGGTATTAGGTTGAAAATGGCTGAAACTTGTTTTAAAATTTGGACAGAGCAAATATTGCACACAGATGCTGCATTCTGTATATATTGTCTAGCCCTTGGAAACAAACAGATGTAACATTTAAGGCTTTAACAGCTAATGTTGTCTGTGTCCAACGTTGAAAACTGGAAGCTTGATCCAAGGGCCTTTTGAAGCAGATAGAAGTAAATGAGTTTCAAAGCTTTGCATCAGACCCCAACCACTCCCACAAAACTTTTTTTCTTGAATGCTGTCCAAGTTATGCTATTTAATTTAAACCTCTTAATAAAGAAACTTGTCTCTTTCCTGTCTCTCCCAAATCCTCTTCTTTATCATTAATGCTGTTTTCCTCCTCTTCATTGTGGATTTGTATTAAAATTACATTATTTATTAAAGTGCACAGGGTGAATTATTTATGCAGTACCTGCAGAAATCACAGGACATTCTCCAGAGTACCTAAACACATTAGTAAAATTGCACAGAACTGCAAGCTGGTGCTGCCATGTCTTGCTTACGACTCTGTCTCAGTCTTGAGACCATATGAATGGGGAGCTGAGTTTTAGAGTGTTCACAGGACCACTTTTAGATGTCATGTGAAGTGGGTCCTGTGATGGGTGGGAAGAACAGAGTTACAGGGATATCAGTGATGCTTCTCCATGGTTCTCCTTGTAGCTGCTGACAGGGGCAGGAGAAGTCAACCTGCTCAAGACCAAGCCAAGCTGTTTTTCTCCTGATACTCCTTTTGTTGACCTCCCGAAATGTATTTTGAGAAAACTTAAGAAATCTCTTCTCCTGTAGACAGGAATGCTGAAAACAGTGAAATAACTTAGGTGAGAGGAGCTGTGCCAGCCACCCTTTGTAACAGGAGGCTGCACTAGTGGAGAATCAGAGGTGACATCATTGTATTTGGCTGTTGTGTGTCTGTCTCATTTCCATCTCTTCCCTCTTTCCCCACTATGTTCTTTAAGTCCGCTAGCAAACCTCAACAAAATTTGAGCAGAGGTATTAGTGATATTCTTTAAGGAAATAAAATAGAGAAATGTTTTTAGGCATGTAGGCTTCAAGGAAGAGAAGAAATGTATCAGTGCTCTCTTTAAGGGCAAGATTGCATCAGCAGCTCAGCCTTTCTTAGACACCAGAGAATTAGTACCTGCACTTATCCTTGAGATGCAATTCTAGGAATATAGGCTTCGTTGCTTTGGGACTGTCTTGGCACGAGTGATCTTACTGCAGTGCTAACACTAAGGATGCATCTAGTCCATTAACTTCTGTGTGCTCACTAATCGACAGAACACACACAGATAATGTCCCTAATTATTTTTCTGCCTGGGAAAAAAGGCTCTACAACAATGCTTGGTATCCTCTGAAGTTCATTCCTTTCCTGCTTTCCACAGTCTCAGATCTTTACTCTGAATTAGCTGTTGTTCTGTCTTTTGTTACAAAAAGTGATTCATGACTAAAGCACTTTTGTGATAGCACTTGGAGATACCTCATGCAGTCATTTTCTAGAGATGATCTGAATTATTTGATCCACAGCACAGTTCATTTGATCAGGTCCCCATATTTCTCCCCTTGCACTGGAATACTTACGGGATACTAAAGAAGAGGTTATGACTAATGTGATTCCCTGAAATAGCACAATAATGCAATCTGATAAAGAAGTCTGGACTCAATGTCATGGTTTATGAACTCAAACTCTCCTGATCTTATGAAATAATTCTTAGTAATAATACTCTCTTTAAAAATCCCTTCATATCATCTTATTCTTGGGAAAAGGTTTCTACAAACTGTTAGACTTGTGTACTTGAATACTTCAGTGTCCTTCACTGAATCTTTTCTTTAAAAATACGATCTGCTTAAAACAAAAATGAATTCAGAAAATCCTGTGGTCTGTTTTACAAAAGACTGTAAGATTGGGCTGGTCCTATCATACCTTGCAATCTTTGCATGTAATGAATATAAAGTATCTGCTAAATCATGGGTAGATAGAGATAAACTCATGTCTGTTGAGATAATATCCGTATGTCTGAATAATTACCAGTGTGTTTCAAAAATGCAAAGGGACAGAATTTCTAGTCCATGAAGGTGGTACTCAGATATTTTGTTCTGATGACCTATATTTCGTAGTTTTGGGTTTTTTCCCACCACTGGCAAACTACTTATTTTTTCTTCAAACTTTGTTTTGAAAAGTAAAACATTGGCAAAATGCGAAATCAGTGCGCTTTTTTTAAATTTTCCTGAGGCTTTCTGTAAAAATGCTGCCTATTTATGCTCCTTTTCTTGCTTATGGTCCCATAAAGCTTAAGAGTTTATTTCACTGCTAGTGAAATGGACAACTTAACAGTTCACATATACTACAAAAATACTTCTAGAGGTAAAAGCCACCAATTTATGCAGGTAGGTGGATTAGAGTAGATTTGACAGCTTTTATGCTTGTGTGTACAAGAAAACTCTTAACATGAATATAACCTCACCACTGAAAGTAGAAGAGCTGTAGTTGCAATGAAATGTGCTGAAAATGAGTGGAACGCAAAACTGGACTCCTTGCTTACCTTGAACTGTTGGCAGTGGATGTTTCTTTTTACAAAGCAAGTCACCATTTTCTGAAGCCCTTTCTACAGTACCAGCGTGCACAGAACCTAATGTTAGTTCAAAGCAGTCACATTAGTTTGTGTACAGATTTCTATTTTTAAAAAAGTCACAAACTCTCTCTTCTACAGGCTTTAAACAGTTATAATCAAGGAGATATAGAAGGGTCAAAAAGACTGGGTCGCAATGCACTCTGGGTTGCTGTTGCATCAATTATCATTGGCCTTGTCATCATTGGAATCTATTGCGTAGTTCATTTCACAACGGTAAGCAAAATATTGCTCGTTCCAATGCAAGCAGTTCTTCTCTGTGCATGGGCTACAGAATAAGAAACTAAAGATTGTCAGAACTATCTACTAATTTAAAATTTAAGGATGCATGCATGTTTTCCAAAAAAGCAGTTTTTACTTATTTTGTAATTTAGAAAATTCTTTTGTCTGTGGTTAAATGCAAACTACTGTGTTTTAGCAGCAGTGGATTGTCTAGAAATTCTTGCAGCTCTACTGTAAGTTTTTCCAATTCAAGTTGCTTTTTGGGTTTTCTGCCCCTCAGTTTTACCATCTGCTGACCAAGTGCATAGAGATCCTTATATTTCAGGTAATAAAGAGTCCCCAGGTGTTAATTTTCAGTCTCATAATTTGTCCAACATATCTTTTCACTTCACAAAGAGAAGACAACAGTCAGCTACTATTTTACTGTTTGATACTAAAGTGACCTTAACTGTATCAAAAATGGACGCAAATGTCATTTTGATTTGGCTTGCTGTAGGGCAAATCATGCACTCTGAATGCTGTGTAATTGACGTGCCTTCATACATCTGGAACAATAGTGAATGTCAACAAATGAATCTCTATACAGAGAGGTTACCCAGATGAGATAATAAGCTTATTTGTAAAAGATGATAAAACTAATTAGAGTATTGATATCCTTTCTCAAGATTGTGCAACAATATGTTCTTTCTGCATAGAAATGTGCAGTTCCCATTAAAATAACCAATTTAAATCAATTTTTTATTGGTTGTTTTGGTTGAAGAGCCTTTCAGTGCACTGTACAGTCTTATGTATAAACTATAAACAGAGATCACCTCATCCGCCACTGAAATGCAGACATCTCTGGGGAGTGGAATGGAGTAGCTGGTTAAACATGTACGACGTTTTCAGATAAAAACTTGGAAGAATGCCGTCCTGAACTGCAGGGAGGTGGAGACAGGGTTCATTTCTGTAGGATGTTAGTGGGTTGCGCTGCAGAATCAGAAGCTTACTGTGTATTCATTGATTTCCCATGCATTTTGCAAGCATGAATCTGTCTTTTAGTTCAGCTTGTGTTGAGTTTGTTCAGCTCTCACAGATTTAAAACCAAGTCACTTTGAGGGGTGTGCCAAGTTTTGTAACTGACAGCAGCAGTAAATTCCTCTGTTCACTTCTACTACCTTACTCGTCGTTTCTCAGATAACGATAGCAGCTCAATAATTTTTTTTTTAAGTAGGAAGGGAGAAGGGCAGCATGAGGAGTAGCAGACAACACTGACCTGAAGCATTCACACTAACCAGGGCACACTACCTACATTTAGTTCTTCCGCTACAGCAGGACCCTGCGTGCTGAATGTGTGAATGCTTCTTTGTGCCTGCTGCCAGACATTAGTGGTAGTTACACTTTACATCTAGCTAGTGTTTGTAAACACCTCTCTCTCTCCTCTACCCTCAAGGAGTTAAGCAGCAGAAATAGGATAATACGACTTAGTGGTTTTTACTTAGGTTTTGTCTTTGAGGATTATTTTTTTTTAATTGGTTTGGTTTTTTTAATAGAAAAATCTGTGTTAGATGGAAGCATTGCCAGGTGCCTGGGAACCCTCAGCACACTGCTAGGGTATTAGTTACTGTATTCAGTGATTAGTTTCCATAGAGGTCTCTTGGCCAAGTGGTACCTTGAGCTTTGTGAGGACTCGGGGTTTACTGGATTCACCGGGCTCTCTGGCTTTCTGGTCTTTTTACTTTGCTCCTTATTCCTCTCACTTGTCACCCTCCAAAGAGCCCTTGCTTCTAAGAAAGTGTTAGACGGGAGCAACAATCTATTCTTCTGATGTGAAAATGAGTGAACAGGAGCACCCAATTGGCCTTTTCACCCTCCATGTTTACCTGAGTCCCCTTTGTTGCCTTATCCTTGTACATCTATATTTTATACTAAATTGAGTTTGACATGGCAGCTGTTGCGGATGGCATTGCATGCTCCATGCAGTTATCTCACATCCATTTGTACCTTGGTCATGTTTATTTACTAACAGCCATTTTGCAGTCTGCTAATGCGAAGTGATTTTAAATCTCCTCTATGCTAACTCTAATATAAATGCTTCGCTATTAGTAAGACAGTGTAAAATAGCTTTATTAGAATAATATGTCAGTCAGCTCTGTAACTGATTTATTTGATAACCGCTGGGCACAGATTTGATGTTTCCATAACCTACACATGCATTTTTCCTGAAATTTAGACTTCAGCAATATGTATGAAAAGCTTGACCTTTCCAGCATTCATTACTGTGAGTTTTATCCCATGAAATTCATCAGCTACTGTATTACCCAGCTGCTCCTGCTGACATTCCTTGTGGCTTCTTTTGATCTTCAAAGGGTAATAAGTCTCATTGCAAAGTACCATTGGGAGGGAGTGCCTCCTTGTATTCTCCTTCCACATTCAGATATATATCTCTCCCTAGAGTTTGTTGTTTACCATCCTACCATCCGATTTCTAATCTTAATACTTTACCTGTTCTCCCATGACTGTAACAGCTTCTCACAGAGGGTGTTGCTTGAGTATTCATAAACCCTTTGATAAACTTCACTAGCTCATTCTGATTTATCCATGGTTCTGCTGATGGTATCAAAGATGCAAGGTGTAATGAATTTGAGGGGTGGATGAGCCTTGCGAGTTCTTCCACAATGTCCCAAGTCTGAGCTTCTAGAAAGGATCAAATCTGAGACATTCAAATCAGATTGGCAGGAGGGAATCTCTGTCAGTTGTTACACAACTTGATCTCTTGGTACTACACAGCTTTATCTCTTGGTACAGAAACTTGGTTCAGGCTCAGCTGGCTTTGAAGTCTCCTTCAAAACAATTCCTCACCTTCTTCCAGGAGGCTGGCTACACATATCTTGTAGGATCTGCAGGGCAAGGAGGAACCTTCCTTCTCCAGCCAGAAGTCACAAACTTCAGGCCTTCCCCATCAGGGAAGTCTCCAGCTCTTGTTCAAGTGTAGTCTTTAGTTCCTTATACTTTGCTTTGTGGAGCTCAGGCACTCTCCTCTGCAGAGCCTCTGTGAAGACCCTGTTGGTCTTCTTTATTTACACCCCAATGGTCTGCAGTCTGTTCACTACCTCCTGAAGCCCTTTTCCCTGGAGACTCAGGGCTTCAGTCAGAGTACAGCTCACACCAGTGAGGCCACCAACATCCCAGCCCTGAAGACGGGTCCCTCCCGACAGCTGCATCCTGGACAGCTACATTCTAAAGCTCCATCTGGGTTAAGGCATCCAATATGTCAGGCAGTTGCTTCAGCAGTTTTGGGAATGCTGCCCTGTGGCTTACTATCACCACTGTTGCATGGTCCCAGGAAGTCCCTTGCTGTCTTCAACAGAGTTTCTGGGTCTTCTTCTGTGCAAACTCACAACTTAATTGTTAAAAACCCTCTTTGCCACTCTTGAGCATCTCTCAGAAATCACTGTGAATTGAACACTGAAATACTTAATCTCTGGATGCAGGTTCCTTCAGCATTCACTGGAAAGTGATTTCCTCTATATCTCTAGAAGACCAGTTCCATGAGGTCAGTGCCTAACTTGCTGAACTTCAGTAGCCTCTGAATATCAAAACCCATGCCCTATTGAAACTTCCAACCAAATTTATCCATTTGTTCCTACATCTTCTCATCTGGCTTTTCATTACCCAAACCTAGTATGTGTGGCATCTTGCTTAGGAAAGGGGTTAAGTCTTGTGCTTTAAGCGGAGCTGAGGAGGGCTCCCATGGTACTCCACATGCCTCAGGAGAAAAATATCTAGTCAGGGATGCTGAGGGTAGAAATGGTAGAAGCTGCAGAGAGAGGAAGTACAAGAAATTCCTGCTTTGAGCAAACAGTGATGTTATACCTCCAGTAATACTGGTAGACTTGGGAAGAGGAAGACCCTTTCACTTTTAAGAGTATTTCTACTGCTGAGCCCCGAGCTCCTTGCATGCCGCCAGGAATAACAGCAGGCGACACCTACGTCTGCATGGAAAAAGCAGCCTTGACTTTTCATTTTGAAGATTTACTCAGTGCTAAACCAACTTGGGGCTTCTACTGCTGCCTTGGAGAGCCTCATTTGTCTTTAACACCAGCATGTTACCTTTAGCAAATATCTATTAAGATATATAGTGATACATATATATCTATATATGTATGTATAGCCTGTAACAGGGCCCACCCAACACTTGGGAACCATCTATCTTCTGCAGTCATGACCCTGCATGTAGACAAGGGGAAGCTGTCACTTGCATCACTGGAGTTAGCAGCCCCACAATAAAACTTGTCTGTATTGATCAGTGTAAACTGGTGTGTTCCTTGTTATGCTGAGGAATCACTGAGTGTTAAGCTGCAGTGTGTGTTGTATCAGGGCTGTCCCTCATTCCACACTAGGCCAAATGTATTCTTACTCCATTCTGTAACTTTTACCACCTTCTGCCAGCTTTTCCTGCACTCATACCTTGCCAGTCCTGAATGCTGAATTATGCTTCCACTGCTCAGATGTAACTTAAACTGGTGTCTGTGTCACTATTGGGTCTAGCCCTGCGTATGTGCCCATAGGCATGTTGTCCATCAAGAACTGCAGTGAGAAAAGGGACATATCCTTTTTCCATAAGGAGACATCACTACAAACTGAAACAGTGCAGAGCTGTGTGCTGTAGCCTGCGTGTGCCCTTAATCTGCTGTAATATGTCCAATTAGAGAGTGAATGGCAAGATACCTAATGACAGGCAACGCTTGGCTGTGAACCACATCCTGAATCATGCCTGTAGTTCTGATGTCCTTAAGAAAGAAGTAGTACACACACACACACACACACAAAAAGACAGAAGGGCTGCAGGGTATGAAAAAACCTTTATATGTGGACAGACAAAATAGACACAATGTCTTCAGCTTGGGAAGGAAGTACTTAGGAATTGGTATTTAAAGACAGTGAAATAAAGAGTGATTATTTATCTGTTACGAATGAGATGAAGGGGAATCAGAGGAAAGCAGCTTTAAACAAGGAGAAGGTACTTTTCCATGTGCTATGCAATACAGCTGTGGGACTTATTCCTTCTGTGGTTGCTGTGGATACAAAAGTACAAATAATTTGAAACAGCAGTGAGTGAAGTTACAAAAAATGCTTAAATGTAAAGATGCAGATAGAATCTCTGGCTCAGAACATTTCTGAGCTGCAGATTGCCAGAGCTGGAAGGCCATAAAGGGAGAAATATCACCCTGGACATAGCCTTTCCTTATACAATTCCTTTAGGCATTTGTAATATGTCACTGTCAGAGATGGGATGCTGCAAAGATACCGGTTTGCTCTGACCCAGTACCACTAATCTTATGCTCTTTCGTGAAGCCTGTTAGTAGCCATTCCACTGACTTGAACGGATCTGGAGTCAGCCTTCCTGTCTCTTCCTAAGTATTTTGATCAACAAAACCTAATTATTTTGTCAGTGAATGAGGGCTCTCCAGTAGTTCGTAATCTGTGTTTTCAGAGCAGCCTCCACTTTTTCTGAGCAGATTCCAAATTCTGTTTAGTTTTGCTTTTTGATAATGCAAGATGTTTGGTATCTTTGGATTTCATTTGAGTCCCACTGGCAGGATTTAGGAAAATATAATCCTGGGCTGAAACCTGCCTACTTAAGTGAAGGAGACCCCAGGTATCCCAAACACTTTACTTAAGTAGATCTTAACATGTCATGTTCTCCTTTGTGCTGCTATAGAAATCATGTATTCTTATTCCATTGCTGGGTTTGCTGCATAACCTGTTAGTAGTTTGAAAACATGCATCTTACGCCACATACTTTTAGACTGTGTCTAGTTTGAGTGATGCTTGACAATGCTGCTGAGGGCAGAACTAGAGCCCACATGAGTTTTGCTCCCCAGTTGAGCCACAAAGCATATCATATAAAGCCTGTGTATTTTGTGCACCTCTATAGTGGTTCTCTGCAGTCTAAGCAAGTAGGAGTGAGTCAGAAATGTGGAGAACTAGTAGAAAGTGTTAAGAGTGAAGTAAAGATAAAAACTTTTTCTGTAGAGCTTGGACTGAGATAGCAACAGTTTTGGTACGAGGAAGAGTAGCCGAAGTACTGAAGGAAAGGAATGCAAAAAACTCCTGCCAATGGACCAGTGTCAAAGACTTTTTAATTCATATCAGAGGTTCATTGTCTTTACTTACCTTCAAAACTGACCACAGGCAGGGTAGAATTATCTTCTGGTAGTAAGTTATGTGAGGAGGGTAGTCATGTTGGGTGACTTTGAAATTTCAGGCAAAATTATTATGATATTTTAATGCTTTCGCAGAGGCGTGTGAACTTCTGACCCCTTCTATAATCTCACTTGATCTAGAACTTCACCCCTAGGAAGTCACAGAAATACCACCTGTCAGCATGGCTTCAAAGGAAGACAGAAAGACAGCCAGGCTGTGCAGAAAGTACTAGCCTACACTGTTTCATAATCAGTAGGGTCTTAAATGAAGCATATGTTCAGTAGTGCAATGTTGGTAGTTACTGGTAGAAGGAAAAGGAGTAAGCAATTAGACTGTGTACCAGGGACAGATGTATACATACGTTTTTCTTACTAACTTAGAAATAATTCTTCAGCGGGAAAAGGCATGCAAAATTATTTTTAATATCTCTGCTGTCCCCTTCTTGAGACTCTCAAAAGCCTTTGCAGCCATTTCACTGAGTGACTGTCTCCGAGACAGAATAAACTGAGGGCTGGTGAGATGACAGGAATTACCCAGCCAGCCTCCAGATCTTTACATTGCCAGTCCTGTTCTCTTGTACCTTACCATAGGAGAAAAAAGAAAAAAAAAGGGTCAAGGAAGACTATCTGCCTTTCACTGCAGGAACTGATGTGCCGGTAGCTGATAGAGCAGAAATTCTGAAGTTAGGGCATTCCTGTTGTCTTTTACCCCCATTAGTTCTTGGTGTCCCCTTAGCCAGTGAGCTCATACTGCTGCTTTTCTGTGAGTAAGAGTGCTAACTCATATCTTGATACCCTACATCTTTTTACCGGATTTGTAAAAAACAAAGAGCTTAAAGTCCTCTACCTGTCTGCCAGATGTGTTCAGTCAGCTCAGAGGCTGAGGAGTGGGCAAACACATGTAGCTCTACAGAGGCAGTGTGATTACATCAGTCTCTTTTCCTTAGCAAACCACATGAAAAATTCTGGTCCAGTTATTTCATCTCTACATGTAGGAAATATCCCCACAATAGATTCTGCCCATTGGAGTCCTGAGTAGCATCCAAGAGACAATCAACACAAGAATTTGAGGGAACTTCTCAGACCTTTCATCCCCTAATGCAGATGCACAAGAGAGGTTATCTAGTCCTTTTAAGATGTGTTATGCATTGCTGGTTTATTTACCAAGTTGTTTACTGCTGAAAGTATTGTTCTTGCCCGACTGTTTTACGTGCTACTTCAAGGAAGCAGAGATGCTGACGACCTCATGAAACTTTGTCAAAATAAGAGCTCATTTCCTGGCAATGAAAGATCCTAACTTGCATTGATTCAGGTAACCCAGTTTAAAAATTCAGTTCAGATTGACAGATGACCAGTGCCATTAGAAACTTCGCTCTGATTCAAAACTGTATTGAACCACTAATCTAGAGGGATGTTTGTTAAGAGAACAAGTGCCACTAATGTGGCATAATGTATCCATTAGACCTGTAGAATTAATAATTTAAACTCACAAGACAAACCTTTCCTCCTTTAAAAAAATATGTATTTCTGTGTCCTTGCAGCATGCCATCTGAAGACCAGGACTGCATTTGGAGGATATCATCATGTAAATCTCAGGAGGGGAAAAAAGAAGAAGAGAAGGAAACCCTTCATTCCAGACTGTTAGATTTGACCCTACAAGTCTGCAGAGGCATGTTGCTTGCTGGTGGATGAACTGATAGTCCAGTTAGTTACTCAGCATGGCGTGACCAGGTTTTCAAAATTATTTATTTATAAGAAATCTCAGTATAAAGCAGCATTTTCTCTTTTACCCTAATGTGATCTTGCCCTAAGAACTCAATTTTCTTTCTCATTTACATGGAATGTATGCTGGATCTGTGATGCTCCCCTGGCTGACCCTAGCCAGACAAAGCTAATGTATCTAGACTGTATAGTACACAATGTAAGACCTGATGCACCGCCTGCTGAAGCTAGTAGAAGAACTCCTGTTGCCTCCAGTGGGTTTTGGATCAGGCCATTAAGGATTTTTTTTATCACTTTAAAATAGCCTCAACATAACACAATCATAACCATGTGTTTTTTTTTATTTTATTTTATCCTGCTATGTGATTTTATAATGCTGTGGGCATACTCTGACTCAGCGGCTGCTTTCTTCTGTCATCCTCGGCTTTTAGGTCTTTACCTTGGATTTTTAACCACCTGGGACCGATTTCAATCACTTGATTATTAAGAGACACTCTTCCATACCATCCATATTTTTCTTAATGATTTTTTTTGTTTTGTTGTCTTTTGTTGTTGAACTCCCTTGATTTAGCTTCAGTCCTGCATTCAAGCTACACTGGTCATATGTTCCTCTTTAAACTTCACGTATGTAAAAAGTTCCTATTTTTTTTATCTGACAAAGATCTTTTTAAATGTTCTTCTTCATCCCTTTGTTACTGTTCCTCCAGCAAGTCGCATAGTTTCATTGTGTTCTGCTTTGTTCATGTCTTTTTTTGTTTAGTCCATCCTCTCATCTTGCTATGAATAGTCTATATATCAATGCAGTTAGATGGACAGACTTTTTTACCCTTACATAGTTACCTACACTCTTGCTGATCCTAAGAGATTGCTCAGTGAACAGCTTTAGGTTGCAGAATTGATGGCTTATAAATTACTGCAGTTTCTTGATACTTCATGAAAATTTAGTATGGGACAGCAGCTTTTTTTATTTAATTTGTTGCACAAATATTCCATGTTAAAAGAAGAAAGCTCTGGTGAGCGTTAAGACAGATGGCTACATCTTCAGCAGTTGTTGCTCCATTTGCTTTAATTGTTACTACATCTTCAAGCAAGCTATGCCAACTTAAACTTAGTCTCCTTGCACCAACATAAATCTGGACCGACACTACTCAGAAATGCATGGGAGTTTTGCAGGTGCAAGTGACAAAAGAATCATGCCTGGCGGGAGTACAACTACCTATTAATAATAATAATAATCTTCCAGAAACCCTTACCTGTTAAAACATACGCCTGGAAGCAGCATGTATTTTCTGTGCCTTGATATTATACTTTTAGTGTGCTTTCTTGCTTTTTGTTCTGCCAAATTCTATTTTTCGTTGAAGTCAGTGATGCATTGCCTATCCTTAATTACTCCAGTATAAAACTTCACCAATACTGGTGAAGTCAGTTGATTTCTTCAGCATTTACACTGATAGGATTTGTTCACATGGGAATCTTGCCACTGATTTTGATGATCTCAAGAACTGGCTTTCTCTGAACTCTTATTTGGTTTTTGAATACTACTTCAATGGCCTGATATGTCTTGTGGGACTTCTAGTAGCTTGCCTTATCAGATATGATAGAACTGTCATTGAGAAGTGGAATAAAATTACCTTTAATCCATGTTCATTCTGGTATGTGGGAAGTGTCTTTCCTAAATTTTGTTGCCTCTTCTATTCTAAAGCGTAATATCCCTTTTTCTAACCCCTTGGACAGTTTCAGAATAAAGTGAATCAAAGCAAAAGCAGGATTTCTGGTCTGCATGATACTATACAACTAGTCTGTACTGTAGCTAGTACATTCAGAAGTTGGTAGAGATCAGTTAATGCTCAAAATACCAGTAAGGTAGGCTCTTCGCTTCCTTTTCAGGATAATATCCAGAGTGCTGAGGCCTTTTCAAAGTGGTCCCTTAGTGGTCTCTTCACTACCATCAGGGGAAAGTGGTCAAACGAGGTCACCAAAGGAGGTCTCTCAGCAAGTAACAAAGTCACATTTCCACCAACTTGAATTGCTGTCATCAAAGTAACCACTGCATTGCTGCATTACAGTTTTCTATGTCAGTGTACTAAAAAATCAAAGCGTGTTCAAAAAGATCCATCCTTCTGCAAAACATTAAATTCCAGTACTATAAACTAAACCAGAGCTAGTGATGTAAGAGGGGAGGAAGATTCTAAGGTTATTTGGGCACTAGAGAATAGGGATAGGCAACTGAAAGTATTTTTTGAAAGTGCCTAACAAGGATTTAGATCGATAGGAGCTAGACACCTGACTTGTTCAGATGCTTTTGAAAGCCATACTGGAAATCTAACGTGTATCTTGATGCTCATAAATATCTTTGAAGTCTCGCTTTTAATATAATTGAGAATTGAGCCATCGTATCTTCAGTGCTTCTGAAGATAAATGTTGCTACCTTACAGTGCTATTGATTGGTATAAAAATAAAGGCTTTATATTAAACCACTTAATGTGACAGAGAGGGGAAAATGCAGCAATTCCTCTGTCTTATTGTTTCTATGTCATAGGTAATCTTATTTTTGCTTTAGTAATATACTGGTAGCAGGTCTCTTTATTTATGTTTACATAAATTTTCAGTCATGTTTGAGAAATGCAGTCAAACACAGCTTGTGCTGGAAATTAATATGGCCCTTGTACAACCAAATCATTCTGGTGTAAATACGACATACCCATACAAAGTGAGGTATCATACAGGGAAGCTAAATGACATTTTACTGCCCAAATCAGCAAGACCCCTGGTGACAGCAGTGAGTGTGGAAAGCAGAATGCAGTTGTCTGACTGAGGAATTAGTGCCTGCTTTATATTTTGAGGAGCACATAAACAAATTTCATTATCTATAACAGGCTCTGGAAATTAGCTGGTCTTAATCGTCATGCATCTAGATTTAGGTTTGGCCTATTATCGTTCTGCATTGCATCTATCATTTTTTGGTGGGGGAAGGAAAAAGGAGCTGTCATGTATGTGCTGAATGATGTTCTTTCATGACATAAGGTGGGGGAAAGCAGTAAAACATATTTCAACTCAACATCTGTGTTTTGGGCAGGTGAACAGTGTCTTCAACAAAACCTCTCCAGGCTTCCATTTTTTGATGCAGTCTTCCTGCATACTGAAGGCGCACCAACTAATGCCTGAAGTCAAGCTTTCTTTTCCTTCCTGCATGTATTACAGGCAGAGACAGATGGAAACTTGAAATTGCTGGCCTCAGCTCCTGGATCATGTCAGCATCTTTCGTTTCTTGCGGGGCAGCTGCATTCTGCAAAACAGCAATGTGCATGTATCTTGATATGTAACCCTAGAAGAGGGCTTCTAAATATAAGAGGAGTTTCTTTGCTGCCGTATGAAGGGGGTCAGCCAGACACTTAAACATGTGGTATATGCTTCATCAGATTGCACAGCAAAAAAAAAATTCAAGGGGACGATATGAAATTAAATTCTTAGGGTGCCTCCCTGCAGGAACACCCAGGAGTTTACAACTTGTGACTGGCTCTTCGATTTATGTGGTTGCAGCCACAATCCATGAACAGTGTGTCTCAAAGCTCCAGAAGCTGTTGCTTTTGTACCTGTATCTTTGGGTATGTACTCACACTGTGAACTGTGTTCTGCCTCTCAGCCTGGAGATAGGTTGTATCTGATTGGTACCACAATGTCCATCACTCAGAATCAGTGCAGATGCATCTGCTGGAACGGTGTGTAAGCATCTCTTTTTAGATGCATTTCCTCACCTGGACCCTAACTTTGTCTGCTGGTTATTTAAGATGGATTTTGTTACTGATTTGCATCAGTAGGGGAGAGACTGGGTCATCTTCCCAATTACTTCCTACTTTGTGATTGTTGTGTGCACATGTGCACAAGAGGGTGCATTTGAAGGACTGGATTACCCAAGGCAAGTAATAAAGTCACTGGATTGATTCACGGCCAGCCTGGTAAGCCACATTCTGGTTACCTGGCAGCTGTTTAGGAGCCTTTATAGAACATGTTGCTTCTTGGAGGGAAGAGTCCCTATTGCCAAACCTTCACCCCTGTTAACAGGGTACACTCAGAGTTGACTAGATGTGGAACCTACCCTGACTTTGGAGGAGATGCCTCCAGGCAAAGTCAGAGACATCAGAAGGCCTGTGCAGCATAGTTTGCATGTCTGCTGCCTAGCAGGCAGCTCTTCTGAGACTGAGCCCTCCGTCTTTCACAGGCAGGGCCTTCAGGCTGAATCACTGCTTGAATCTTGGCTTCCTTTTACTATCGTCCTGTTTCCAACCTAATTTTTTAATTAGTAAGTCTCTGAAGGTGTTTGGTGTTATGTTGGAGTAGAGTAGTTGAGAAGGGATGCAGTGATCTATGAGAGATTTTTACATGTGCTTACAATTTTCCGTTTCCCAAGCACAACGGCATGTTCTGCATGCACAGCAACGGCATGTGTCCCTGAAATGTGAGTGAGTCCTTAAGGAGGCTGCCCAACTTCCTCTGCATCACTCCCTGGCAGCCTGCAAAATGGGCTAAATTCAAGTGACCTAAAAGGAGGGGAGGGGGTTTGGAAACAGATCACTCCACCAATGTAAAGATGGAGGAACATACTTAGGAGCCCAAGGTAGAAAGGAAAGTTTCTGCAGTTAAATTTATCCTGACTTGAACTCTAGGATAAGTTCTGTTGCTGCTACCACAGAGCTTACTCTCCACAGCACAGAAGCTACAAGAAGCACTTGCTCATGTGTCCTTTATAATGTGATTTATGGCATGTCTGAATTTGATCTACCAGCTCATGACTGAGGATGGCTTTTCTGGTTTTGTCATATCTGGCTGCAGGGCTGAGTCAGCTTCCACTTTGCTTGCTATGACTTCTCTTTAGCTAAATAAGCTTGCATCATGTCAAGGAAAAAGAACTTTGCCAGAAGTCAATGTATTCATCAGAACATCAGTCTGCACAGTCTGAGAATTTAGGCCACTGTGTTTATTTTTCAACACATACTTTGGGGTAACAGAAGGGGGAAACTCCACTGAAGTTAAGGGTTGCGCACCAGAGCAGGCTGTGTGGTAAGAGTGAGCCATCACAGCCTCATGTACGCATATCTCAGCCAGTGTTCAGTGGGGACTTAATTGCCTTTTGATTTTAACTAAACTCCAGGAGATAATCCAAACAATGAAAGTGAGGTTATGCCTAGAGCACAAGTGGTTGTGAGTGCCATCCCCTCCTTGGGGCTAGCACAAGTTTAGCTCTGACTTTTTGTGCCTGAGACGTTTGTAAGGCCATTCTTCACCTCGTTTAATCAAAGACTAATTCCCCTAACACAGGTGTCTCCTGTTTGGTTCTTGCTTTCTTTAAAATGAGTCAGCTGCTGAAGAAAGTAAGTGATATCTCCAAGGGGGTAGAATGACTCAGTAGTAAAGATGTCACTTTGCTTGACCCCTCAGCTTGTACAGCACCGAAGTGCTCTGTCATGATTGTTAGAGCTTTGATGAAGTCTGCTGAGTCTCATGATCTTATGAGCCAAGAACCAAAATGCCTTCAAATTAATTTCTGAATAAGATGCTCTGTGTGAGTCTAGTCAGGCTAGGCCTAGTTCAAGTTTATTAAAGAAGGTAGATGTGAGCAAGGGAAAAAGCAGCTGACCTTTGCTTGGTAAATAAAACATGGTAAATAAGATAGAGACCATGTGACTCTTAACATCCTGCAGGTTTTTTTACAAGCATCTACTTCTAAAACCTCACATTGCCCTATGAGGTGGTAGCATTTAATCAATTACTTTTACCTTGTTTTATGGGTTGTGAACAGTCTGAAAGTGGACTGTGCTTTTTTCCAAGGGAATTTCATACTCAAAATTATTCAGTTACATTTTCCCCTGAACCTTTTTACCCTCCAGCCTGTTAATTGCAATTCAAACTGTTGTTGTGATTCACTGTTTTCCACGATACGAGGTCTTTTTCCTGAGCAGACAACTGTAAATCCTAGGGCATTGACATTGTTGGTGTGATTGCTAATACCAGAACTTAGTATTTAGGTTTGTGATGTCTAAATTTAATGTTTACTTAAGGTCAGTATTTGTTCCATGGAAATGTGGGTAGTGAACACAAGCAGGGTCCTGAATACACCAAATTAAAACAATCCGCAGTTCTGAATTTTTAAAAGATTTTGTAATATTCACCCAACCTAGTATCCTTCCTTTGGCTGATGGAAAGCTAAAGGCAAAGGTGATTAAGAGTGTTCTTGAAGACTGGCAGTTACTGTCAGAGGCAAGGAGGAGATTTTTACCTACTTCTTTTTCTTCTTCTCAGTGAAAATGCTTACAGTCACTGTGCTTGGGCATCCCCCAAAACTGTAATGCAATGTAATGTACACAGCTGAACAGCTAAGGAACAAATTATTCTGGTACCAATGTCAGGAGTGCTTAGTGAGTGGTCTGTTACCATGTCCCCCATCTGAGATAACGTGGCAGTTCAGAAAACTAGAAATTACGAGTTGTCATGATAAGTTATTTCCATGGCAAGTGACACCTCTGACATTCTTACTAGGGAAGTTAACCAGGAACCTCATTTGGGACACATGGAAGTCTTGATGGAAGAATGTGAACCAGTTCACCATCTGTTGCATACTCATCTGGCAGTAAGAAGAAGAAAGTTAACACAGGTATGTGAAGAGGCAGGAGTAGAAAAGGTACTTTGTAGTCTTCCTTTGGAATGTGGAGGCTGGTCCTGGATGGAGTGAAAGAGAGGGAGTTTTTATTCCCTTCAGGTTGCAGAGTATGGAAGGAGGCAAGAACTCCCAGATGCTGTTAAAGTAAGGAGCGAAACTCTGGGGTTCCAGAAAATCAGTGGATGGATGAGCTGTGCCAGGCCCTTGTGGCATGTCTAGCTAATCTCTTGCTTCCTACATCTCCTGCCTTAACAGCTGTAAGGGGGGTTGGGCTCCCACTCAGGCTGAGCGAAGAAAACAATATTCCCGTGCATGTGAGGATCATGCATACAGACATGCCCCTGAGGAGGCAGGGCAGCAGTGGTAAGCGCCCCCCGCCCCCCAAGACTCTTGTTCATGGTGTAATGTTATCCAGCCCTCATAATTGGTGGGGACCAGGCACCTCACAAAACGAGTTACAGGCTGATTGCTATTGGACTCTGCTACACCCACCTGTCACAACTGACAGCAAGGGAAGAGTCAGGGTTGAAGAGTAAGTAGTGATGGGGAAAAGAGGGAGAAGAAGGTAGCAACAGTGAAGCCCAGCACCCAGGAGGCTGAGATGCCTGTACCCATTGTCTCTGTCCTGTCCACAGGCCGGTAACTCCCAAAGGGTTTTGCATGCAGCATGCCACAGGTGGATGGTTCATCACCAAGTAGAGAGGAACTATCCCATTTTAATACCAGAACTGTGAATAACTCTTCGACCTACTGTAGACTGCTTACCACAGCCTTGTGAGCTATTAGTAGTCCTCATCCTGCAGTTTTTACCTATCTGTGGTTCTTGGATGTAACAAAAACCATTGCAAAGAAACGAGGATGCACCCCACAGTGAGAAGGTACTGCTGCTTGCAGTGAGTCAGGCTGGCTGTTGTGCAGATGGGCACAGTGGTCCTACTGGACAAGTGATGGACAAGACACGGTACCGTGTGCCTCCAGCCTATTCTGCAGACATAACCAGCCCACTGTGCATTGTTGCTGGCCAAAAAAAGAACTGAGGAGAACAAAACAATTGGGTTTGGAGAAAGAATTTAGGGGTGTTAAGCTGTGTGAAATACCAAAATACCAACAGCTGCACCTTCTAGCAGGGTAGCTTCTGCAGGGGCTGAGGAAGAGCTGCCCACAGACATTCCTCTACACCCCTCCGGCAGCCTGTTCCGTGCCGAGGTATTCCACCCACGAAAGACAAACTGTGGGAGCAGCTGTTCCTCAAAACATGCTGCAGGAGCCAGCCATGCACTTGCCATTAGGCACAGTGACTCTGCCCATCTCAGCAGAATTCTTCCCACCACATAACAGCATGCCACCAAGGATACACTTCGATTTGGTAGGAATCCCTTCTGTCTGTTTGCAGGTTGCTTTGCCTGGTTAAGAAAAACCCAACGATTTCCTTGTAAAGAGCAGTGCCAACCCAGGATCCACCAGTCCTCGCAGCTTTGTGCCTGTTACAAAACTAAAGGAAAGACAGCGACAGCTGATGAAGAGCAAAGGGTAAAATGAGCTAGTGTAATGGGAAATGCTTAGAGAAAGTTGTTAGAGAAACAGAAGATGTAATTTAATTTGAGAAACATTTCTCAGTTAAGGGCTTAAATTTCCCCTAGAGGAGAGCTGTGTCCTGGTGGTTTCGCAGACCGCCTCTGCTGCCCTGATGGTCGGCGTCCACTCGGCTGGCCCTGGCTCCCGTTTGAGGAGGGGAAATGCGTTCCTCACCCGGTGCCCGCAGCCCCAAACCCTGCACCGGTGATTTGGAGAAAGCGGCTCCCACAGGCTCACGCGGAGCCCTTGAGCTACCCTGCTGCCCTCCTACCCGAGGCACCCGCTCAGCAATGCCGTTAAGCTGGTGTGGGGGCCGCCACGAAGCCCAGCGCCAGCGCCTCGCTGGGGGGGGGGGGGCGCCCGAGGGGGGGCCTGGCTGCTGCGGGGCCCGTGGGGGCCGGCGCCGGAACCTGCGCGCCCGGCTCGGGTTCCCCCCGGAGCGGCGGCCGGGACGCGCCGGACGGAAACGGAAGCGCCGCCGCGGAGGAGCGGCAGCGGCGGGCTCTGCCGGCGGGAGGTGAGTGTATGTGGCCGGGGGGCTCCGGGGCAGCGGCTGGGGACGGTGAGGCCGGCGGGGGTTGCTGCGGGGACGGCGGCGGGTGCTGCGGGGACGGCGGCGGGTGCGGTGCCCCTCGGCTGCAAGGCCTGGGTCTTGCCGCCCCGGTTGGCGCTGTGCGGGTGCAGCTCCGGCGAGCTGTGTAATATGCTCCTGGGCACTTGTAGGGGAGCCGTGCCGGCTGCCGGGGTGCTCGGCGGGTCCGGGGAGAGGCGGGCGGCGGAGGCACCGGCTGGCTGGCTGCCCGCGGCGGGGCGTGGGTCGGCTCGGCAGGTAGAGCCTACAGGTGTGTCTGCTGGTGAGAACTTCAGTGGAGGTTCGGTTTCGTTCGGGCCTTCCCTAAAGTCTATCTTACAGAACCAGCAAGTCGCTATTTAAGTGCTTAAAGCTTACAGGTTGCTTAAAGCTGTTGCAATTTCATATAGCCAATTAATACTTGTATTTGTGCTTATTTTCTATCATGCTAGTTAAATTGGTTGTTTAGTTGTTTAGTTACTTAAAACACATGCTTTAACACTGGTTTTAGGTTTAGGTTGTGGCTGAGCTTAGGTCTGTACGGTTAGAAGTTGGGCAATATCTGTAATTCAAGTTTACAGGAAACAGGGCAATATCCTGGACATGTACTTGTACCCCACTGGGTGCTTTCCAAGGCCTTGTTTGTGTGGTTCTGCACAGCCCCCTTGGCCACTTCTAGGTTGCCACTCTTCACATGTAAGTAGTCCTCCAGATAAGATGTGGCGCACACATCCAGTCTTGTCCCTTCTGCCTGTGGAAGCGGCCACAGGGCTGTGGAGAGAAAGAAGCATTGTGTTTCTTGCGCAACAGGCGCCTGCTTCTCTCAGAGAAAGGCAGAGACTGGAGGCAGCCTCCAGCAGAGTACAGCAGGACTGTGTGGTCTTTGTGCTTCAGAGCCGCAGCCAGCCACTGTAAGGAACCTTAGCAGGTTGCTACCTGAGATAACTTTATGTTCTAGTGAAGTTATATTTCTAGTAGGCTGCTTTTGCAGCATTCTGACAGAAAGTTCTACTGATGTTACAGCTAGTGCAGTGAAACGTTATATACATGGGTATTCAGAAGACAAAACAGCAGGTATTTAGCTTGGGACAGCAGAGTAGCAGTGTGCTGCAGTGACAGATACCTGCTTGGGCAACTTTTAGAGTGGCTTGAGTCTTGCAGAGATGCTAGGATATTGAACTCTAGCACATTATCAAGAGTAGCTAAAAATTGTCATTTAATGTATTTGTTCTGAGTGTGATATAATTTTAAGATGCTAGCATTTTGTATTAACAAAGTTTCTTAGACTCTACAACTCAGAAACAGAGCCCAGGTCTACTGATGAGCTGCTTTCCTGCCTATTGGCATTCTAGCTTCAAAAGTACATGTGCTAATCTGGCTTTTCCTGGTCTTTTAGGTCCTTAAAAATGGGGAACACAAGCAGCGAGCGAGCTGGACTGGAGCGTCATGGGCATAAGGCATCCCGAGGTGACAACTCGGGAGGAGCCATCAGTACGAAAGAGGGTGATAGGCCAAAAATCTTAATGGATAGTCCTGAAGATACAGACTTGTTCCATTCAGAGGAAATGAAGGTATTTCTGTTTTTTTTCTTGCCTTCTAACATTACCAGCTTGGGAATGCTATCTAATGCAGGTGCTGTTAGCAGCCTTCAGTAATTCTGTCATTGAATTTATACACAAAACTGCCTCATCTGCCTTGCTTCCCACACTAAGGAGAGAGAGCACGCTGATGTTCAAGCAGGTATGATGAGTATAATGTCATGGTTTCCAGCAAGAATTATTTGTAGAAAAACTAAAATATAACTGACCAAAAGCTGTAAATACAATGCTCTAGCTGCCTTTGGATACTTAATGCTCTTGTAGTTACCACTGATATTTTACCTGTCTTATTATTTTTCATATTAAAAGATCTGTTGACTGCTCTGTATTAGATGGATCATTAGAAACGTCTTGCTGTGTATTGTTTCATAGGGATAACAGGAAGGTGTACTTAAATTTTGACTATTGGACAGAGCTGTTTCCTATAGACAATTCGTAATCTTTCCGCTAACTACAAATTTTGTCCCTATGATATCTGTATAATCTAAATCCTTCTTAAGCATATTTCTTCTTAATTATTTTTCTCCCTTTTCTTATATTTGTGTATTTTTAAGACTTTTGTGAGCTTAAGCCGTTCCTTTTTAATCTAATTTAGGCAGGAGGGAGGGAGATTACTCTGCTTTCCGCTCTTTCTGCAGATTTGAAAGTCTTTAACATCTTTCTGTAATTTGTGCAAATGAACTTGTGAACAGCATCTAGAAATGCAGTTTCTAATCTTCCTCTGACAAAAACTACTCGTAGTCTTGTACCTTGGAGAATCATGCCTGAGCGCAAAAACGCCTTCAGTAAAAACATAGGTTGTCTGAGTCTGCAAGGAAAGAATTTCTTTTGATTAAGATATTGTGCTTGTAGGCTCCATTGGAGAAAGAAGAATTTCTAGCTTGGCAACAAGATCTGGAAGTGAATGATAAAACTCCCACTCAAGCTCGACCAACAGTCTTTCGTTGGACTGGAGGAGGGAAAGAAGTCTATCTATCTGGATCCTTTAACAACTGGAGTAAAATTCCTCTGACAAGGAGGTAATAAACTGCTGCTGCTGTGTCAGTGATATTCCCCATGGACTTGGAACACTTAGAGCAGTGAGAGAGGTGGTCAGTTGACAGATCGATCTTGGATTTACCACTGTCCTGCTTCTCTCCTCAAGCCCTTGATGAGAATCTGACTTTTTATCCTTGGATGGCACAGGATGAAAGTTGAGCTGTGTGTTAGTTTTGAAGGAGTGGGGTGTTCACTAGGCACTGTGCATGAATGACCCGAAAAAAATTGTGGTGTGCAGTCTGCTACATGGGGTAGAGCTGGGCTATGTCAGGTGAAGTTGGGTTTTGAACATAATGTCTCTGATGGCACACGTACCTTCTTGCCATACCTTTTGCCCAGCTCAAAGGGTCCAAATTCTGCTAGGGAAACTCTGGGCCTGGGACACCTGCTGGTAAACTACACAAATGAAAGAATGAATCTGTTTTAAGGTACCAACTGCTTTTTCCTGCTAGAGAGCTCTAGAGCTCTGCTTAATCTGTACCTGCGTAAGTACTTAATTTAACCAATGGTGTTTTTTTTTCAAAAATGTAAAATGTAATGAATGGCAGAGAGTCTGTATCTAACTGTTGGGCTGAGCCCTGTTGTCTGTCAACAATGACATGTCTGTGAAGGATTGGTCTTCTGCCAGTTTCTGGTGTTTCTTATCTCATTGAGTGGCTACCTGCATTGTCATTGCTGCAGAGGCATCTTTAATTGTTAGGAAACTTGAGGGAGAGGCAGAGTGGCCTGATGAAACAGTATGGGAGGATTTTTCTATGCACAAAGAATGTGAAATAAATTATCAAGATAGGAGATGGAAAAGAGGCCAATGGAACATCAGTGTTACTATCATACTCCTAAGTAGAAAGCCTGGGAGACGGGAAATGGCGTCTGGAAGTCTGGATAAAAATGTCTCTTTACCCAAAAAAAAAAAAAAAAAAGTTTGTCTCTCGCCAGATTAGGTATTCTGGGAAAGGAAATATTTGGACCTCCTTAGAGGCTGGATAAAATCATGTTACTGAATCAAACATGCTTGAGTAGGAGACTTCGTTACTCTAAACTGAAATTTCAAAGCTAGCACAGTGGTTGTATGCTTGCCCTCCTTACCTGAGAGGAAGTAAAGAGAGACATTGGCATTTTGTGGCCTGTTTGAATTGTTCATATTGCATCAACTGTTTCTCAGCTTCTCCTGACATGCTGGTAAAGACTTCTGAAGAATCAGGAAGTTCACAGCACAGGAGTATCAAAATTACCAAGCAGCAGCCTATTCAGACCCAAAGTAACTCAGAAGTATTGAGTGGCTGCTTTCATCTTCTAGTCGTTGTTCACTTATTCCATAGGCATCTCTGAAATGTAATGGCAAATACTGAAAGGCAGGGAAATACGAGTAAGCTGATCCTGTTCCATCAATAGGAGTCTCACAGATAAAATGAGGTCTCACGTACTGACAAGTAACGGTGAAGATTTGAGGATGACTTTGTAAAAGCTCAGTGCCAATTACTTGATGCCAGGAATGCAGGTACTGATTTTGAATGCGTGGGGACTTACTGTTGCAGAGGAAGCTATCATTAATATTCACCGTAATTTGGTTCTTTACTTTTAGATTACATCAGAGATTCTCTTAAATGCAGCACTGCCTTTTTAATTTTTTGCATCGTTAAGGTGGCTTGTATGCTGTTACAGTGTTTGTCACAGTTTATGGGTCAATGTGCTTTTCAGACTGTTTCAGGGCTGATTGTTTGTCTTAAATTCCAGTCACAATAACTTTGTGGCAATCCTGGACCTGCCAGAAGGAGAGCACCAGTACAAGTTCTTTGTGGATGGGCAGTGGACGCATGATCCTTCAGAGGTAATGTCTGCTTTGATTCACTGTATTTGTTCAGTTGAAGCATCTGAGGATGAGAACCTGGCTAGTTTCTGTACCGGTGGCTGGCCTTTTCAGAGAGAAGGTATCTGTTAACAACAGAAACTGTTTTAAGCTGGTGAGATTTCTGGTCCCAGCTGACCTAGGTGGCAGGATCAGACTGACCGCCTCAAAGGACAGAAGGTTTCATAACAAATGGGTGACAAGTTCTCTTGGGTATTGGTTTGTAAGAGAAGGCGAGCTTTTCTTGTCTAGTGCCAAACTGTCTTTTAAAGCACTCTAGCATTGCTGACAGCCCAAATCACTCCATGCCGTACTTGCTGTCTGTGCCAGAATGTTGCTATTGCTGCTCTAGATATTTTCATAATCCAGTAATTGTGCCAAAATCTACGAGGCCTTTTCTTCCTCCTCTGCTGTAAAATGAGCTTTAACGCTAGCCTGTCTAGCAGTCCCTACCGGCTTCAGAACTTATCATTCACAGCTATTGGTTCCAGTTGTCTTGCTGCCTTGGCAAACCTTGCAGAACCTCACAGGATTTAACTTGCAGTAAAATTAGCTCTTTGAACCCTCTGCCTGGGACTCTAGTCTTAGCTTTAATAGTAAACCAGCAATACCAACCAAACTCTGTCCTGCATCAGGCGATGTAGATCTTAGCCTGGATCAGAAAGCCCTATAGAAGCTAGAAGCAAAGCTTGGCTCCTTGTGTCATCAGTGTTGTCTTCAGCCCAGACCTGATGCTAGCCTTGTCTATAGCCCAAGAATTTACTGAGTGCTGTGGGCCTAGCAGGTTCAACTGACATGCATCCCCCCAGTCCTAAATCCTGCACTTGCTCTTAACTGACTTAACACTGACTGACTGAGCAATGGTGAGCTCTTTTCATATCTGGCACTAGCATATTTTAAAAGCAATATATTTCATTATTAGTAATGCTGATTGTGTAGTCCCGTAAGCTTTTCTTATTCTGACTTTTGTACCTTGTCTTTTCCCAGCCTGTAGTAACCAGCCAGCTAGGCACCGTCAACAACATCATACAGGTGAAGAAAACTGACTTTGAAGTATTCGATGCTTTGATGGTGGACTCTCAAAAATGTTCAGACATGTCTGGTATGAGCTTACTGGTAGTTCTATATCACACTTTTTAGAGTTGTTAAAAATTTCATCTTCCTTTCTATCTGGAGTTAAAGCTATCTTCCTTTTTAACTGGAGTTAAAACTCCAGTATAGGTTAATCTCCACTTTTGTCAGGCTCTGTGGACAGGTACAGGAATGACAAATGCAGAAACGTGGAAGCGTCTGATAGTGCCACACAGGTCACTGTAGATCTGATTAGGGGGAAGTCATGGGTGCTTAACAGCTGTTTGTTTGGCTGTGCCGTGTGAAATGGCTGTTTGTAGCACACTCATTGGTGGGTCAGTCTCTACCATATAACATCAAACCAACATTGACAGCCTACATCGCTCATAATTCCTTCTTTGCTAAGAACGTGGGCTGAGGATGTCAAAAGTTGCACACTAAAGAGGTAGAAACTAGGTGTATCCTAGCATTGCTAACACAGGCTCAGCTGTATATCGTATCCTCACTGTTTAGTATAAATTATCTGTATCTTAGAATAATATAAAAGTGCTATTTTTGTCTTAAGTTTCATATTCTAGTGTAACAGAGGTAAGATTGAGTCATTTCTGAGATCAGTCTTGCCCCCTTTCTTTATAGACCTTCGTAGGGATGAAGACCATGATTTAAGTAGTACCTTAAATCCTCCTTCAGAACTGTCCTTTGAGGCGGAAGGTGTGTTTGGCTGGTTTTTGCTCTTTGCAACTTTGCCCTGGGCAAAGACTTTTTGGAGGAAAAGTGTGATTTGTGAGACTTGGACACTGCCAGAAGCTAGGAGGAGATTCTAGTAGGTGCCTTCCCCCCACGTGCTGTAATGGCCTTCCCTTGTACTGGTTTAGACTCTGAAGAGCTCTTCCTGTTGCTCTGTCCTGGTGTGGCAGTAATACTTCCTTTTACAGGTACGTACCATGTTTATAGTACTTGCCTTGGAGGTAACCTTGTAGAGCAGCATTTCTTATGAAGCGTTTGCTGGAGGAGCGCTGGGCAGAGATGACAGTGACATTCTGGAGAGCAGTAGGCCCCTCAGAACTCTGCTGCCCAGATCTTCACAGCTAGTTTCAGGTCAGACAGACTTTGGACATCCTCAATGACTTCTTGGGCAGTGACTGATCCTCTGGCACTGCATCAGCTGCTGCAGTTCTTGTACTTATGTGCCATTGATTTCTTTTGGCTGCAAGTTCCTGGATATGAAAATTAACTTGGAGTACCAGTAAAATGTACCTATGAAGAGCAGACATTCTTACAGACTATTTAAGAATAAATATTTAACATCTCTCTGGCAGAATTGTCAAGTTCACCCCCAGGACCATATCACCAGGAGCCCTATGTTTGTAAGGCAGAAGAGCGCTTCAAATCACCACCTATTCTTCCCCCCCACCTGTTGCAGGTCATCCTGAATAAGGACACTGGCATTTCTGTGAGTACACTAGTTTGTTTTGCTGAATAAAGGCATTGAGGTTGTGAGCAGATGGGGAAGCAGTCTGTGTGCAGACAGGGGACAGTTCAGGAAAAACCTTAGAATAGTTGCTGTGTTGATTAAATTCCTTATTATGTGTGTCCAGATTGATTAATCTGAAGTAAAATTGTTTTTCTACTTATCTTAGAACAGTTTGGGTTGGAAGGGACCTTTAAAGATCACCTAGTCCCACCCCCCTGCCCCTGGGCAGGGACACCTTCCACCAGACCAGGTTGCTCCAAGCCCCGTCCAGCCTGGCCCTGAGCACCCCCAGGGATGGGGCACCCACAGCTGCCCTGGGCAGCCTGGGCCAGCGCCTCACCGCCCTCACAGGGAAGAATTTCTGTCTAGTATCTAATCTAAATCTACCCTTTTTTAGCTTAAAGCCATTCTTCCTTGTCCTATCACAACATGCCCCTGTCAAAAGTTCCTCTCCAGCTTTCCTGTAGGCCCCCTTTAGTTGACTCTTCAAAATTGAAAACTAGATTGTTATTTTACTCTTTGAAACCTTAGTCTTTCCATTGCAACACTGTTAAATGTCAGAAGCACATAAATAACTGAGTGGGTTTCATGAGCGCAGTGAGCCTGCGGGGGGGTTTGATCTTTGATTGTTCTGAATCTTTGTTTCTGTTGATGGACTCTGCGTAAGAAGTAGTGTGATGTATTTGGGTATGGCTGGTTACAGACGGTGTTTATCTCCCATCCGCTGTGATGAGTAAACTGTGAGTTCTGTTGTTTTCACACTGTCTCGCTTTCTGTTTTTTCCAGTGTGATCCTGCACTACTTCCTGAACCCAACCATGTCATGTTGAACCACCTCTACGCGCTTTCTATCAAGGTGAGAGGCCACGGCATGTTCCTCACATGTGCAGCTTTTAGATAACCATGTAATATGCTCACTTGTTTCCCATCTCCTGTAGGATGGAGTGATGGTGCTTAGTGCTACACATCGTTACAAGAAGAAATACGTGACTACTTTGCTGTACAAGCCAATATGAGCATCACAGTAGTTTGCAACCATTTGTTCTGGGCCAGTGCAGTCTCAGAAAAAAAAATTCTTCTCTTAACCAAATGTACTCCTGCTCTGTGCTGTAGCAAACGAACTCTGATTTCATATTGTTTCTGAGACTTCCAAGTTCTCCTGTATCTGCCTTATTTTCCCAGTCCCACCTTGGAAGTTCTTGGAGATGGCAGCTTCATGGCAACTAGACAGATGGCAGAGGTGTCAGTGCCCGTTGTCAGGTCAGTTAAAAAACACCCATTTAATTAGGCTGAAAAATGTGAGGGCAGCAACAGGTAAAAGACCTTTAGCAGTGAGGCAGACTGTAAGTAATAAACAAGCCAGCCCAAAGTCTAGAAAATTCAGGATTCTTGTGGAATCTTATTTGAGCTCAACACTCAGCAAAAGCGAGCCCATTACTGCTTTCATAACTCATCAAGCGCACAGTTATTTCAGCAGCAAGTTCCACACTTGCATGGCTGAAGTAAGTGTGAGTATTGATGATCTTTTTGTAACAGCCTTTTCTAGGCAAAATCAGTGACACAATCACCTACAAGCTCATTTTTATTTTACGGTAGGCTGGGGTGCACTCTTTCTACTGTGAATAGCTCTGTAGTTTTTCTCTTCATGAGAACTGAAATACAACTTTTCCCCTGTGGAATTGCTGGTAAAGACAATTGTTTTTAATGGCTGGATTTTTCTATAAGTCGTACATGTGTCTTGCAGTAATCTGCTTTTTGAAACTAATTTCTCTTGCTGTCACCAGTAAGGACTTCCTTAAGCTGGCACAAGTAGCTGTAAGGAAATCGATGTGTTCAGTTTAGGGATTAGTTCTTCAGTAACAGCCTGAAGGTGACGGTAAGTCCCCTGCATCGCAGTGGCCAAACTTGCCCCTCGGTGTAAGCCCTGCAGCCAGCTGGATGTAGCCGCACTGCACCCTTCTGGGCCCAGGGCCGGTGTGCAGTCCCTGTGCTTCCCCAGCCCGGGCTGTGGGGATCTCTGCAACTTCTTATTCTGTTCATATTTTCTCGGTGATTAAGGTATGCCAGGTTGCCTGGAGTTGGGTACTCGCAGCCTGTTTTGTCCCAAAGCAAATGCAACATTAATGCAAATCTGCCTGCCAGCATGCCTCGGGCCTGCCCTGGAGGAACCAGCTCAGGAGGTGACCCGCTGGGTCCTTCCCTCTCTTTTTTTTTTTTTGGTGCCTGAGAGTGCCAGTGACTGTGCCAATGATAACCAGCCCCCATCCGACTGGGGGAAGAGCACGCTGCACAGATCAGTGCAGAGTCTGAGTGGGGGCAAAAGCTGCAGTGGCCAGTTTGGTGTAACCAGCCCCCGCGGAAGGGTGGTTTGCGTTGCTGGGAGCTGTGCGCTAGCCGTGCGGCAAAGTCTTGAGTAGATCTGGGTCTAGTGCAATGATTTTCTCTGAAAACTTCTTCATTCTGTGCTATGGATAGCGTTTGGTATTCTGAAATACGGAATTGCTTTTGTTTTCAGCCTCTTCAGAAAGAAATAAAACATTTTCAAGAAAAGTGGGTGACTGGCTTTGTTATTATCCTTCCCATCTCTGGTAACCTTGGCTTCCTGGAGGAGTTCTTTCTTTATAACCTGTGATTGCCTGATTGCAGTTTTATGCCTTGGTGGATTGTTAAAGCTTTTCATTCATAGATGCAGCTTGAAACTGTGTCTGCTTGCAGTTAATCGGTAAAGAGGCTGAGAAAGGTGTCGGTATGGATTTGTGATGCAAAGTTTACAGGCAGAATAAGAGTCCAGTTACCTAAAAGCTCTGGCGATAATTTCCGTAGGACTGAAAAGCTTGCTATTGCCTTTAACAGTCTTGTCACTTCCCTTTGTTCCAGCCAGCCGCCCTTCGAGCAAAGGTTTTTTCCCCAAGCCTTTCTCCTGGACAGCCCAGCCTGTGATGGCCGGTTGGGTACGGTTTGTGGTGTCACAGGCACATGTGTGGCGTTGGATTAGGCTGTGTGATATTTATTAGCACTAGAAAATGCTGCCTTATGAAGTCAGGGAAGAGGCTGTGAGATGTGTGGTCAGGGCCAGAACCTGCAGAGCAGCACATGGTGCAGGGAGGCCTGTGCACTTTGCCGGGGAACATCGGGGGTCCTTTTAGCCTGGGCTGGTTGTATCAGGGCAGTGAATGAAGGTGTGTCAGTAGCAGGGACGGGGAGAGCAGGCTGACACAGCTCCAGTAGCTGATGTCACAGGACTGAGCTTTTGTTGAAAGGTCAGCTCACCCAGTCAAAACCACCTGCGTGTTCAAATGCAGAAGTGCACGCAGGTATGTGACCAACTGTGTGCCCACAGCCCCTTTGCCAGTTCCCTGCCTGATGGTGCTGTTGGTAACTGGGTGGCCTCTCCTTCCACAGCGGCACCGACAAAGGTGTGCTGGACCCTGTGTTGGGTAGCACAGTGGAGCTGTCGCCAGGAAGCGGTGTGGTGCGGTGGTCCTCTCTGGTGACGTGCTCTGCTGTCAGCACAACAGCGGTCCCACTCTGGTGCCACCAGAGCTGTTCAGTGACCTGAGTGAGGGCCAGCGGCCGGCAGCCCTGTGGCGCTGTGGGCAAGTGAGCCCCGGTGCCTGGCTGTGCCCGTGGCTTTGCCTGGTGCCTGTGCCACAGCTGCGGCACATGTGTAGTGGGCCGGGCACTGGGCAAGTGCTGTGGCAGCTGCCTGGGTGTGGTTGTGCAGAACCAAGTGGGTTTGGTGGGACATGTGTCAGCAGAGGAGAGACAGGTGCTGGAAGGTATTTTTTCAGCTGTGTTCAAAGAAAAGTAGATGCGAGAGTGTATGGGCAGCCAGAAATCGTGCAGTGCAGCCTCTTAAAGGCTTTTAGTGACAGCAGGGAAAGGAAACCACAGGTTTCTTATTTGAATGACCTAGGATTCATTTTTTTTTGCTAGAAGAGCAGAGCAGCTTAAAGGTAACTTAATAAGTTTGGTTGTGCGGTTTTGTTTTTCAGTTGAAAAACAAGTTTTTCACATGTCAGAGGCTAAAGAAGCTGAAACAGAAATGGAAAACAGAAAGGAAAGTGAAGGTATGCAGGTATGCAAAACAGCAGCGTTCATGGACTTGGTCTCATTAGTTATTGCTAAGATTTGTGGATTTTTTTCCAGTTACATGTGTGCATGACTCGCTCTAGGCTTTTCATCAGTGCTGGTGTGGTGGAACCACAGGACAGAACCAATTATTTTATAGAAATTTTTTTTCTTTTTTAATTTGCAGTTTATGGCCATGGCTCAGAGGGTAGAGCACTTGGTTACATGGTCTGCAGCTGGCACTGCACCATTAGGTTTTGCAGCCCCCAAAAAAGCTTCATGTGTGCACCTCGGACGGCAGGGTGAGGGGCCCAGGCTGTGTGAGGAGCAAGCAGCGCAGCGCAACGCCTGGGCTGGCCAGGGGAATTACTCTGTGGTCACCTCCACCCTCCCCTGCTTGGTGAGCCAGCACAGCTGCCCGCAGCCCCAAGGGCCTCTCCCAGGCCGGGCAGGTGATGGAGGTGGGGTGTTCCTTGGCACCGGTGGCCTCAGCTGACACCTCCCCGGAGCCACAACCTTCCTCCAGGTAAGCCTCGCCCCGCCCCGCCTCCCCCTTTCTCTCCAGCAGGGAGCATCCGCAGGAGGGCTGCTTTCTGGCAGGGCGCTGTTGAAAGAAGAGGTAGGCTGCTTGGTTCAGTTTTCATTTTGGGGTGGGGGGCTCTCACTCTTTATCCCCCACCCCCAGCTTGTTTTCTGCTTGATAGGTGAACGAATTAGATTAATCACAGTGTTCCCTTATTGTAAGGGGATGAATCAAATCCCTCCAAAGGCAAAAGCTGGATCAAGAGATGGATTTATTAGCTCACTTACATTCCCCACCCACATCTCGCAGTCTGTGCTGTTATGTTTGTTCTTGGCTGTTGCTAGGAGAGCACATGATTTAAGGTAGATGCAGAGGCTTTTGTTACAGTCATTTTTTTGGGTCCTTGAGTAAGCCGCTATGGTCTGTGTCTACGGCAGAAGTAACAAGAGCTCCCTGCCCCCCCCCCGCCGCTGCCCCCCCCCCTCCCCGACCCCCTAAATTTCAGCACAGAGCGCAGTGGGCAAGCTGACAGGGCATTTGTGCATGTTTCTTGGTAATCAAAAGGCTCAATAAATAATTTTTTTTTTACTCCACCAGTTTCTGGATTGTTTTAGTTTTGTTACAATTCTGATCATGCATCATAGGACTGCAACAATGAGCTTTAAATAAGTATTCTTTGTGCACAGTAAAATAAAGGAACATTGAACAAGTTAGCATTTCATCATATACATCAGATAGTAGGCACAATAGATAAAATCAAGCAGCTTGGGGTTTATGTAGAGCATTTTCATGAAGAATGTCATGTAGACCAAAATGTAAGAGGAGCTATTAGTAACCCACCCCCACACCCTCCAACAGGCCCTTTATTGGGGGTAAGGGGGCGGTTATGTGCACAGAACTGAAAACACTGAACAGTAGGAGGACAAATTAAGTTACTGTAGGCAGCAGTGTGAATATTAAAAACCTCTTCCTGTGAAAGAATACTTCAGACCCTGTAAAAACTGGTTCAGTTAAAAATAGATGTATTTACATTTAAGTCTGATCTAGCAAGTTTTCCCAGCAGGTATAAGTTAAGATGTACAGTAACTGCAGGTTGTACTCATTCTGACTCAATTCGTGAATGTTGGTTTGGTTTTTTGTTGTGTTTTTTTTTTCTTTCTTTTTTTTTAAAGTTGCAGCTATTAGGCCTTAAAGCACCAGCATATTACAGCGGTGGGATGAGTAACTGTCTCAGTCCATTCTGCTACCAGTACACTGCTGGGATAAATCCCAAACCTGTTGTTAGATCACACTGTTGTTAATTAAGATGGTTCTTTCCAGCTCAAGATGTGTGGGTCGTTTACCAGGGCAAGATTGTTTTCCCAGATACTCACATGTGTCTTACCTCTACCCGTACCACTAGTTAAGTATGTCGGGGCAGAATTTAGCTGTAGGTGTTGGCAGCCAGCTGCTGCTCTAGTAAAATACTTGGACAAATCCACCTGTTTCAGTTCATATGAACATGCTTTGTTTTTGTGAAGCCACTTATGCTACTTGTTCAGGGAAAAACCACTATTAATGCTAAATACTGCCAAGGTTAGCTCTTTGGTAAGCTCTGACGCCTATAGATTACACAGCCTCTAACGCTGGGTGCAATGGCAGGATGGCTCCGTATTACTCTCTATAGAAGGAAGCGTTCATTTCACCATGCCAGTCAAGATAGTTATTTGTTTTATTTGGTTATTTTTCAACAAAAAAGTTCAATATTTTCCAGGTGGAGCTTGGAACTGTCCCTCTGGTTCCCTCCCTTGTCGATAATAAAAAGGTAATGAAGAAAAATCCTGTACTTTTAGAGACCTAAAACCTCATTTATGCTAACAAGCTTCAATTGCAATTAAACGTTACAATATTTCTTCATGGGAGAGCAAGGAGGACTAAGCTGAGGCCCCTCCAGTGTCTGAAGATGGCTGTCCACAACCACCATTAAAACAAAAAGCTAGTGTTGAAAAACGCACAGTTTACAATAAAAAAGTAGAAACCAATTCAATTTCTTTTTGTTACGAATATAAAGTTTCTTGTAAATATGTACAGTCCTTTGAGCTATTTCTATAGCAGGAAGCATTTCACAAACAGACACAAGATACACACTTCCAGGAATCAACAAGCCCATTTCTGAGGTCTTGAAGATCTTCCATAAGATGCAAAGATTTAAAGACTGATCTCAGTGACCTTTCCAAATATTCAGACCAGGAGACAAAAACTTTCAGCAAGTTTCCTGCCAAATCATCTGACCTAAAATAACCCAACAGACGAAAACAGGATACAAATTCATGAAACTCGCCAAAGGACACTGACAAGGCATTTGAATTTTTATGGGTTTCTAGAACAGGTTAGCACAGGCTTGTGAGGGACTAGCAGAAG
The DNA here is from genome assembly GCF_017639655.2 of Falco naumanni. Lineage (NCBI taxonomy): Eukaryota > Metazoa > Chordata > Aves > Falconiformes > Falconidae > Falco > Falco naumanni. The sequence goes on along the minus strand of NC_054054.1, from coordinate 90,289,755 downwards.
TTTAAGTGTGGCGCCAAGGGAAGATTGGATGCAGTTTTGCTCTTTCCAGTTGTAAAGAACGTGGTTGTTCACTTAGGATGTTGCTAGTGCAGATTGAATGGTCAAAACCTGCTTTGAAAATCATTTGCTCTCTGATTCATGTTCACAGCAAAAGAGAATAGCAAGCAATAAATGGCTTGAGGTTAGATACGTGGGAGCGAAGGCAAAGCGTGTTCAGTAACCGCTAAAGCTGTTCATTGTGAGTATCCTCTTGTGCCGTGACACTTGGTTCTTATTGTACGACAAGTTACATGTCACAGGAGGAGCCAGCCCTGGGCCGCTGCTCCTTCTGGGGAATGTGACACTGTCAGGACTACAAGGTTATTTGCAAAGGGACCACATTCAGTGTGACTGTAATTCCTGTCATAGAATAAGGCTCGTTAACTCTTCATTGCCAAATTTCCAGAGTAATTAACGGTTATTTTGCAGCGTAATCTAAAGGTTTCAGTTAATTTACAGGTGAGGTACAATACACTACTCAGCAAAGCAACCTAAAAGGAGAGAGCAGCCAGTGATGGTGCAGCAGCATGCAGTGAACTGTCATGCAGAAGACCTGGATAAAGTCTTACAACCCAGTAGCTTGTAGGTAATGCACTTTGTCTCAGGGCTGGGCACATGGGCTCATTTAAAGCAGGGTTCTTCCCTCCCCCTCAGAGCTGCTCTAGAGTGATTTTAGTGAGAACAAAATAACTTTCAGAAGTGGCAGGTGAACAGACTAATCAGAAGTAAATTTCCTTGTGTTCTGTAGAGAATATCCAATCACACCTTCTATTGAAAGACTCACTCACCTTGGCCCTTCTCTTTCCAGGCCATCAGGAATTCCCAGCCTGTCTCAGAACTAAGATCAATTATCTGGTATGGGATGCTAACCACATTATAGAGACGGGGGTGGGACTCTAGTCCCATTTAATTTCCTTGATGTACTACTTGGGGACTAAAGTGAATACAAAAAGTTCATGAACTGCTTGAAAGAGTAACAGTAGTACAAAGTGCAAAAACAGGAGTGCAGGAAAGTGCAGAGAAACTAAACTGAGCTGCAAACAATCTTCAAAAGCATCACGTCTCCCGATGTGGAGTGAGCTTTTGCCCAGGAATGCTGTTTTGGTAACTGGGCAGCAGCCATACGCCGTGCATATACTCAGTGTATTTCCTTTTTTTTCCTGCAGGTCAAGATGAGTAACTTTGTCTAGCTGAGACTTACACTGAGGACTGGTCCCAGACCTGGCAGGGAAATAAGATAACAGTTACAGCTCGCACATATTTTCCTCACACATGCACAGGTGCCAGCAGCAGTACATCACCTAACTACTGCTGCCGCCGCTGAGCCAGTGCTGTTATGTGCTCGCTCCTTGGCGGCACCATTCTGAAACCACTGACAAAGGCAAGAACCATCAGCATCACTGAACACAGCAGGCTCCCACATGCCTCTCTCCAGACACTGTCCCCCCTTCACATCCTGAGTAACTTGATTTCTGTTGGTCAGGGCAGCTCTGCTTTCAGATCTGGAGGAGTGTAGCCTGTTCCAGAGCCAAGCTGCTTTTCGCAGTTACAGAACTAGCACAAGGGAGGGTGTTCGAAGGGCCAGTGAGTCACACCACGTGTGCTCTGGTTTAATAGAAGGTGGGGGGGTGAGATTTGATTTGCTCTCATACTTTACAGCACCACCCGCCCTGCTGCCGGACATCCCTTTTCCCGAGAACAGAAACGGGCTCCAGGCTCCTGACTTACCTTATTGACTTGAGCAAGAGGAGTTCTGGCACCGCTCACGGGCATTCGTCCTCGGCTGCTCTCTTCAAACAGTCTCCCAGGGGACCTTTCTCTGCGGGTGCTCAGAAGCCGGCCTGGAGATTTCTCCCTCTCCAGCGGTCGCCCAGGTGACTTGTCCCTCCGCAGCTCTGTCCTCCCCTCGCGGTACCGATGTGGTGTGCTTGGTTCTCGAGGGTGGCTTGGACCTTCCGGTGGTCCTGGGCTTGATGCAACCCGCTTGGTTATGTGCTCGTTGTATGTGGGCGGACCTCTCTTGTTAGGGCTGCTGTCATTCAAAAATAATGGACGCGAACAGCTGAGCGACAAAAACTTCACGTTACATTTTCTTTTAGCAAAAATGTAACTTTCCCCAAACACCCAGCAGACCGTACTTTGATAGTCGAGTCTCCATAACATTAGCCACACCAGTAACGTGCCTTAATGAATTGCTAAGGGATGTCCTGTCTGTGCAACAGGCCAGAAAACTACACGTGTCCGTGTACTTCAGCAGTACGCTTTTCCACACAAAAGGCCGCTAAAATTTGATACATGCTTTTTCGCATGCAAAACTGGCAGAGGCTCCAGGCTGTTCATGCCAGGTTAGGATGAGTGCGAGCATCAGTTTCGCAGTTTCCAGCACACAGTGGCGCTGCCAACCCCAGCATTTGCTCAGCTGCCTGAAGTGCCACTGTTCCGCTCAACAGAACGAGATCACATCGCAGCGTCCCAAGGCGTCTCCCTAAGGCACACTCATTGTTTAAGAGAAGAGGCTCTTGCTTCAGGGATCGTTGCAGTCAATCAATGTTTAGTGTCATACCAATACCATCGAAGCTCACCAAGCTTTGAAGGCACAGCTATATCACAGCATCAAAGTAAACCAGCTAAAGGGCACAAAGCATTCGGGGAGGAGATTATCCACCTATTCCTACAGAGCTGATGTTTCTTTGCTTTCTGGATTTTAAAACATCGGTGACTCTACTCCGTGTTCCACACCAGCATCACAATAACTGGCTAATGCCAGCCTCTCTCTCTCTAAGAATGGGTTAAGGGTAGCTGCAGCATCAGGGGTGAAAGCCACCTGGAGCAGAGTTTGCTTACAAGGTGCACAGGGACCATAACACACTGACTTCACCATACCTGCGTGTAGCAGAAGATCCTCTGTGGTGCTGCTCGTTGTTGGTCTCCTTCACTAGATTGCCCTTACAGCAAATCACCCTTAATTTGTCCTGGTAGGAGGAGGCCAGGTAGATAGCTCCCGATGAAATTGCAGGCCCTAGATAACGTGGATTCGGTATTTCCAGGTGGGCTCGTGCAGGAGTTCTGAGTAAAAGTGCAGGAAAAAATCTTTACAACGGCAACACCATACCTTCTCCTGGCCAGCACACGTATTCTTGGAGCACATGCTGTTCCAAGTAAAGAAAAGGGAACAACTTACCCTAGAGAGGCTCGTGCCTGAATCTCAATCACTTCAAGGGAATTGAAGTGGGTCACAAATAGATAGGGCTCCCTGTAGGCTGAAGGAGCATCGCAAAGACAGGAAAAACACAAAATAAAATTCTCTGTTAAAAACTTCTAAAAAGCATCAGTGAGCACAACAGAGCCTCCCAGCCCCTTGGGAAAAATAAAGGAATATATCTTCTGTAATGAGACACAGACGCTATTACTAGGTAGGGAGATGCAAGCTTAAAGAATTGTTGCTTTGAAACTATCTGTATCTCAAGAATTTCACTAACCAAAGCGTCATGAAAATGGCATTAAAACCAGGCTATTAACTGGATTAAATTCCCATTGGGTAGGGTGAAAGGCTTGGGGGATCCACAGTGACATTATATATTTTTGACTACTTCAGAAATTTCCAATCATCCTTAAAATTTCCACTAGCCAGTTCAATCGCTGTCAGACAAGGAACGTTAAACCAAAGTTATATTTCCTTAGTTTTCTTCAAATTGTTTAGACTTCAGCAGGTTTGCTATTTGACTTTATAGTGATCTTAAATCATGGGGAAATCTCCATAGTTTCTGAGAGAAATGGGAGAGGGAAGAGGAAACGGGAGCGCTGAGCAAAGAATACCTGTTCCATGAGGATGCTTCCCCGTTTCAGTAATTTCCATAACCCAAGTGAATGTTCCTCAACACCTACCAAAAGCTAAGGGCAAGCGATTCCATTTCAGGTCATCTGTCCTACTGCGTCTTCCATAGGAATCCACAAAGACACCGAACTCTGCCAAGAGAAGTCATATCATGTCGTAAGCCTGCACCTGAATTTTGTTCATTTATTTCTAAAGGGACAAAAGCAACTGGCCCTGGGCTTTTTAGCAGGGACAGGGAGCTTACTGCCTTGCAGATCCTGGAGTGCCGTGAATTACTCTGACACTGAATTGGCTAGATTTAGGAGTACGTCCAGTGCCAGAAGGTACTGCCATTCTAGGTCTCCCTGTACCAATTACAGTTATTGTTTAATCTAGAGTTAGGAAGACTATGACACTCTACCGTTACTCACCCAAAATTACTGCTAATGGGCTTTTAGAAGGCTTCCTGTGCATTTCCATGACACTATCCTAGAGGGCCAACAAAAGCAGCTATACAAAACACTCTAACACTCTCTTATTTTGTCACCAGAAGATTAAAACATCTCACCTGTCTGTATGGAAACCAGACAAGAAAGCTAAAGGCTAAAAACCCCTTAACATTTTACTGGGATAATTGGATGCCTGTTTGCACTCGATGCCGACTACGATCCCTTCCCTTCGGGCACAGATGCCTACATGTGGCAACTGATCCACAGGCACAGAGAACTTTGCAAGCAAGCTCACCAAAAGCACCTCAGCAAGTGCTATTTTAGTGCCAGTGCCCTGTGCATCTCACTGTCTAACCCGCCAGCCACAGCTCTTGCCAGGCCTCTAGACTCGCAGTCCTCAACAAACATTCGTTACCAGGCACTAGAAGGTCAACTCTACTGGGCTTTCCTTTACAACAGGACTCTGACTCCTTCTGGCAGTACTGCTTACCATGGAAACACAGCAGATACTCCTCCCTTTGCCCTGCTGGGTTCACTTGGATGATACTGACTGGAAAACTGTTGGTGGAAGCAGCAAACACAGCAGAAGCTAAAGTGTGGTCATTTTTATCCAGAAACTCTGCAAAGAGAATGGAGAAAAACACCTTGAGCAACACCAACTTTTTTTCCTAAAGTGCCAAAAAGAGCCCCACCAAAAGAATCTGTGGAGCCACTTGGTGCATTCCTCAGGGAACGTCTCCTACCCTCCAGTGTATACTGCTTCATCTCGATTTCATAGAACTTGTTGGTTCCAATGATGATGCTGTAAGTGGTCAAATGGATGCAGCTGCAGGGCTCTGAGGTTTCAATCTCCTGGAAAAGAGAAAAGTACGGACCGGTATTAGTTCCCTATAACAGTTTGCAGATTTGGCTTATTTTGGAAGATTGTATATTGCCACATTTATCTTTATAAAAGGGAGAGGTGGCAACCTCAGTCATTAGCAGGCTGGCAAAAGCATATGAAAAAGTACTCGTGCTAGAAGAAAGTTTTGTTTTGTTGGGAGTGATACTTGCTCGGGTATAGATTTGTATACCAACTCAACTCGGGGTGCTAACCAAGTATAAGAACCTCTTCCTTTTGGAAGAATATGCTATTCTGAAAGACATTCTGTAGCGCGGTTTTCTGGAGCAGTAGGGAGCAGCTCCCCACTTGCAGCAGGTCACAGCCATGCCAACGACTGCATGTCTGAGCATGGGAAGGATCTGCCTGCTAAAGTACCTCTCCTATTAAAACTTAAGAAATTAGCTTGATGGCTCCTTAAGCAAAAGGACAACAAACACAGAGAATCTTCCTTCCTTCTTTGTACAACGTAACACAGATCTGTCGTCCTCCAAGATTTGCATTGCGATTGAACAGCTAGGGTAGCTCTGCAGATTAACCTGACACAACACACAGATCCTCAGATCTCCTGAGGATGAGATTCCTTATGTAATTCCTAATTTATCTGGAAATTTAGTTGGCAGAACAGAAAAGCATATTCTGGGCTTGCTGCCATCTTGTTAGGATCTAAATTCAGTTGTCTGGATTAGTGAAGGTAAGGAGAACCTGCCTTCTAAATCACGCCTTTGCATGTTGTGCATGTAAGCCCTTGTCGAGGCGCTTGGCACTATGGAGGTGAACGGCAGCACGAACAGAGGACGGTGACTGTACATCTTCAGTGTTCTCTGTCGGCTGCTGCTCCATCGCGAGCAGGAGTCGATACCAGCTACGGTCTTGCAGATGTTCCGGGTTTGCTGGCATCCACATTGCTTGTGCCAAGATCATTGCCGTACTTCCACGGAGGCCAGCATCTGAATTACTGTGCCAGCTCTGCTTCCCAACAGCAGTGCCGGTGTAGCACTCGGCAGGGATGAAAGCCACAGTCAAGCTGTAAATTGGACTGGTGCCTTCAAAGTTAACTGCAGAGGCTCACAGGGGTTGGTAGTTTGACCTGAACATCCTGGAATTTGTGAATTGGAGAGGACTTGAGTTTCTGGGTACCAGTCCATTTTAAGGCAGGCAGCATTTAAACTCTTTGTTCTGAGGAGAGATCCCTCTTTATTTTGGGTTTTTCTGGATGTGTATGAGCATATAAAATTTATTGATGACAATTCATGCGACTGGTCTTTGAGGGAATGGCGGGTTAGATGCTGAGAGTATTTTCTGCCTGCAGCTGGCTGGCTGCAGAAGAGCTGCAGCAGCTCTGCTTCTCCCACCCACGCCTGACAGAGCGGAGCAGAACGGGTACCAGCACCGTCCGGCACCAGCACTGCAGGCAGGCAGGGTCACACCCGGAGGAGGTGTACACACTGCCGCGTCAGACCCATATCTCAGTGCCTTGTGCGCTGGGCAGGAGAAAGTACACTTGTATTAGGGTACGAATGGGAAACAGCTGCCTATCCGGTGGTGGAATAGTACCGAATACCCTTGGACTTTGCTGGTACAGTAAACAAATTCAGATACCCATTGCTTCCTTAATTGCAAAGGAGGGAGTAGTCATTTGCTACAGATTTCTCCAAAGACGACAGAAGTGAGGGAACACTGCTGGATAATTAAGAAGAAAGCGTTTTGGGGGTAAATAAGCGAGGGTATTATCGGTAAATAATTTTGGGCTAAATAACTAACACAGCTGAGTCCAGTAAAAAATCAAAAATAATCCCAGTTCTGTTCTGCATCCCTCCAAATATGCCAACTCTTATTAAAGAAAATTGCTTCCTACTCTGATTTTAGTCAGTGTACGTTGCACTTTGTTGTCATTTTAGCTGGCAAACAAATGTTCTTATGCATGCAAAAAGGTTTAAGATGTTTGCTCCAAAGCGAAGTCTTAGTGCAGTATGGGAATTACTTCAGCTACCAGAGGGCGTTACGAAGCTTACCTTTCTGATGCAGAACTTGCTCAAGCTCTCATTGTATCGCAGAACTATCACTTTATTGGGCATGGCTGCACAGATACAAAGACCATTCTCAACCTGCAAAGAAGATTACAACCAAGCTCAGGATGGTGTAACACAGAGTAAATTTGGGTGCTGAGTGTGTGAAATGGATCGGAGGACCTCTTGCCACAAAAAGAACTTTGCCAAGACAAGCAAGTACATTTTTAATAGGGTGGTTACTGTGAATTAGTGAAATAATGAAAAGTCTCTTCACATTCTCAAAGAAGAACATGAATTTGAACTGCTTCTGTGATTTCTTTTGTACTTGAAAGTAGTTAATAAAAAATTAGGTTTTCCACAGAAAAACGTTTCGTTAAAAGGGATAATTTCAAATAGATTAGGTCCAAGTTTTAACCCCTGAAACTGTTATCTTAAAAATCACTTTGAAATGAAGGTTTTTCAGTTTATCATCAAAGTAGTCCATAGAAGTAATCATTGATGAGAATTTTTGCTGTGCCTAGATGTTCCATACTAAAAACTGGGAATTGATGTAAATATCAAGAGTCAAGAGTGACGCAAACAGCTAAGTCCATTTGCTAGCCTGGAAACAGTTACACAACAGTCAGGAACAAGTGGATGGAATTCACTAATTATAAATCTCAAAATTGAAGTCAGCTGTGAGGAGGCAGTTAAGACTACGCTCTGCTGTATTTCTTATAATGTAGCAGTTTAGGCTATAGCATCGTGTCTGAATTTATTCATATTAGTGGTAGATTCTCCATACTCTCTCCAGTTCAGCCCCTCTTCAGCCCCTATACTCTTCTTAGTTGAAGAAAAAGATTTAAAACTAGAATATAGGCCTTGGATTTGTTACCAGCGAAATAAAGATGCTGATCTGATTCGTGTCAAACTCAGCACAATCTAAAGGGTGGTCCGAGGGCATGAGGGAGCCGTATCCTACCTTGCCAGCAGCAAAAAGGTGGCATCCTTTGACAGCCTCAAAGACATTTGGTGAGATATCAGGTTGGGCTGGGAGGTGAGACTGGGCTAGGGATTGCTTCACTTTCTTCACATCAACAAGACACAGAGCCCTTTCTTCTCCTGGAAACAAAACCAGTTACATTTTATACCAAGGGAAAACTCCCTATTCTCTACAAAAGTCTGCTCTGTTACCTAAGCAGCAGCTTATCCTTATAGGCTGTTACTGTGGTAACAGTCACAAGGTACCGTGTAGAATCATTCCATATTATTGCTATTAAAAGTGAACCAGAAAACTTACAAAAACCCAACCAGACAATGGGCAGTAAACCCACTGGGGGAACAACCATTCTCTCAGTGGATCATTAGAGTTGCTAAGGTCTAGTAGATCACAACAGCAGTGGCCTTATTAGGACACTATTCATTCAAAATTAGCCAGGAAGTTTTATTTTACCTTCAGAACTTCTTAAAGTAAAAGGTGCTTTAGCCGCTCTGTGCCAACAGAGCCAGCAATGGATTTCCAAGAAGTGCCCTAATAAACCGCATTATAGGCCAAGCCAAATTCCTCTCAGAAGCCTAGCGACAGAGTAACGCGGCCTTCTCCTAATTTTATGTGAGATTTTCTTTTTTCCAGTTGCTTTTTTATCTACTACCCTGAAACAAATAAAGCATGGACAGCTTAAATCTTTACAAGGGGTGAAATGCAGAACAAACAGAACAAGAGAAAGAATTTGTTTTTCGTTCCCTACAAATGTCATATAGGCATTTGATAATTTGGGCTTTCAGATGAAGATAACGCCCTAACATTCAGCATGCCTACATCAGTGTAGGAAGGGTTATCTCTGGAAAACCACAGATGGAGAGATTAAAGCTGGTGTTCTTTTCATAAGGGAATCTTAAACAAACCATGAAATAAGTCCTAATTTTATGTCGATTAGTGTTTAGAGCAAGAGAGGTTGAGTTGTTAGCCCTAGGCCTCAAGAATCCCATCACCATCCTCAAATGGTTAACTACATTAAAAGGGAAGGTTATGCCGTGATTAGGAAGAGAGATGCCCACTGAGCAGCTCAACACTTTTTAAATTGGACTTAAAATGATGACTAACCCCTAAGCTGGAAATCTTTTGTCTCTGGTTCCTTCCTCCTTCAGCTTTGGAAGCAGAAATCACTTGTTTGTGAAGGTTTAACGGCACCTTCATTCACATATTCATTTACAAGAAAACCTCAGATAACACTGTGTTAACCACAGTAAGTGATTCTTAACAATGTAATGGGGGAAGGCGGGGGAAATAATTAAAAAAGCCTGTAATGAATCTAAAGGAGAGCCCAGTCCCTTGGCAGGCAGCACTCCTAGCATTACAGCGCAATTACTGTGTGTTTACTGCAGGACAAATGGGAGCATCCAGCCCCCTACCTGCTATCATCAGTAGCTTCTCCAGATCCTTGATGAGGTGAATTTGGAAGACGGCACCCATTCCTGGGATGTGCGTTAAGGAATTCTTCAGTACATTCAGGGCATAGAGACCTTCTTCTGCGCCCACGAGCACTACCTGCAGCGACAACAGGGCGGGGGGGAAAGCAGTGCCACATGAGGAGAACAAAGAATGCTCCAAGAGCAAATGGGCAATACTGCTTACAGTATTCCATATCATAGTACGTATTGGGATACAGTGAAGAGGACAAACCAACCAACGAAGAGGTATAAAATTACACACATTGCCATTAAAATACCACTTCCACGAATGAAATACCCAATACTCAGAAAGGCCCAACTGAACATCATTATTACCTGGTCACTGAAAGGCATTGTGCAATTTATATCCAAACGGTCTTCACCCTCTAGCTTCAGCAGGGAGTTTCCAAGCAATTTCTGCAAATGACAAAAAGATATTTTTTGTTGTTGTTATCTTTCTCTCTTTCTCTATTAGTATTTTAACAACGCAATGTCATCATTTCAGACAGGCAAAAAGCTTCACACAGATTTCTTTTTCTCAGAAAGCTAAAAGTTGCTGGAATACCTCCCACAAAAGAATTGGTAAACTTCTACCAGAAATGCAGTTAGGCAAACTGATCAGAATTAACTAAAATCAGACAAAACGTCCTGTCCTCCCTATCTTTTCCATTTCCCCCAGTCTCCTGCAACAGAGCAGTGAAATTTTCCTAGGGGAAGGATTAAAAAAAAAAAAATTCCAGATGTTGGTGGGAGCATGTATTTTTCTCAGACACAAAAGGAAGACTAGCATGAGAAAAGAGATGATTTCCTGCTAGTCAGATATTCCCTACCTCCAGGGCTAACATTCTAATACACAATACCATAGAACCACATCTCCCTTTGTCAGAAAAGAGTTATCAGTGCAACAATGATGAAAAAGGCTATCCAAAACCAAAACAAATTCATTTAACCTCTTATTCTTATCAGGAATAAAACTTAAAACTAAGAAACACACAGTCACTTCCCTCCCAAAGAAACAAACCCCCCCTGACTCTGTAAGAATGGGAGAGGAGGGAGTGTTTTGCTTGTTTCTTTCTTTCTTTCTTTATTCTAAGGTTCGTTCATGCCATGTGGTACATTACGAGACTGGATTTAAGCCATGTCCTAACTGCTCTTTCTTCCTTTTCTGTTAGCTGGAATTAGAGTCTTGAGATCCTCTTACTACACTCCCTGAGACTAAAGATTGGCCGTTGTAATATAAAGCATCAGTCTCACAGTGAACCAGTTCCTGGTACTTGTACATCATAAGGCAGAAGTGGTAACTTACCTTCAGTTAAACCTCAGTATGCCAAATACTGAAAAAATATTTTTCAAAACTCTGCTCCCTCCCAGAATATTTTATTATTAAATGAAACTTTTATACTCACAGCATCAGCCTCAGCTTTTTCTCTGGAAACTCTCCCACCTGCCACTATTGATTCCAGTGCTGTGACCCAGCGCTGTTTGTCAGGGAAGCTGGGTGCTAACAGGTAGAGTGTTCTACCAGGCCAGCAAGTGGTGTGTGGATGAGACTCCAATTTTAGGATATATGGCACATCTGAGATGTTATATAGATAGAATAAGACTTAGATTAGTTTTTGGAATATTGTCAGTAGACTTAAAATCAACACCTTTCAGCCTCATTGGAGAGAAGTTGTATTTATCATGACGTGTTACCATGGCAATTTATACATAGGCTTCTCCTTTACAGGTCCTGCCCAGGCTAGCTACTTAAAGCTAAATATTATCTGGATGCATGCAATCCATACGTACAAATGCTGTCTTTACTAAATAAAAATAATCTCTTGTCTTTTATTCAAAAGAGAAAGAAATTCCATTGTGAAAAAAGTACAAAACCAGCCACCTGGCTAAAGTTTTCCCTGTACTGTTCAAGAAAAATCTGTAAAAATTGGTTATGGAAACCTTTGTTTTTAACAATCCATATCCTTTAATGTTAAAGTCAAGACATACATAATCTTTTCATCGGTTCTAGTCAATACATACAAATCAAAACATCAACATTTTTTCATAATAGGAGACTGTATACAGCCCACAGCGTTTCTAAGTTAATGACCTTTTGGTTTGATCACAATGGTGGCATGAGTTATGACACTTCACACTTTAGATAGAGAGCATTGAGAGAAGAAATTTAAATAAACCGAGTGCTTTTAAGTAGATCACAGAACTCTTAAAATTTACTTCCATTTGGCTTGAAGATTATACTATTCGCAGTTCAACTACCACGACAGAAGCAACAGCGTATGTGTAGCTAAATCTGGATGACTGACCTGTTCACCTAACTTCAATAGAGGTAACTTCAGAATTACATAGATACAGAATGAAAGTTAAAGGAGAAAATTCTGTTCAGCCAAACAGAATGCCCACTGATGGCAAGGAAGATGAAATCCATTTGACCTCATCTACATAAGGTTCTCACCTGTCTTTGCTGTATTGGTAAGTTCAGTAGCTCCTACAGCTCCGTGAACAGTTACATCGCCATCAGGAAGGCAGAGCTCAAATTCCTCTAGAGGCCTCTGTCCAGCTGCAGCGAGAACGGGGAGACAGAGTAAGAAAGAATGAACAAGTAAGTAGCAAGAAAATAATTGTGATAGCAAAATGAAGTGGATACACTCTGAATGTTTCGCAGCTGGATTGTTATGACATAACAGCTAATAAAACTGTTGAGAATCTAGAAAAGCAACGGTGCTGCCCTATTACAGAAGACTTGGCGAAATTAGGTATGGCCACAGCAAACAGTAACAATCTCTAAGCCTCTCAACTCACTAAACAATATCTGAAGCTTAAAAAAACCCAAACCCACAATCAAAAAGTTCTTTCTAGAAATGCTGAGTTACCTTCTCTTGCTTCTGCATCATAAATGAGCACTTTCGTTCCTTCCAGGACAATATACTTCCTGTCCCAGCCCTGTTGCCCACGTTTGTTATTCCTGAAGAAAATAAGCACAAAGCCATGTTGGATTTTCTGCTTGGATTCTGACCAAACCAAGCACGCAACTCCTAGAAAGACAAATTTCAGTGGTACTGTGCAATCGTAATGGGCATGCACCGATTATCACATTGTAAGAGCCAGGACAATATAAGGAACTGTTCCAAATACTTCAGCTCCTGATATGGCACCGACATTGATGTTTATACCTTGGCACTTTCATCCATCCTTCAAGACGCAGACTGCTGCTGGGCTCCTTCAGCTGCAGACCGGGAGAATTCATTTTATCCCGGCAGAACGCTTCAGAGAAGTGTATGGCATATTCTGCTGGCAGTCCACAAGTAGCTGGCAAGCAAGCTGAGCATTTTGGGTGACACATCACCTGGCATTCTGACAAAAGGACAGAGAAAAACTTCTGCTAAATGACAAAAAAAATCATGACACAGCTGCCTCCACTTCTAACGCACAAATCCCAGCTTTTCCAAGAATCTCTAAGCCATCAGATGTTTTCTAATGCAGAATGTTTGCACCAACTAGTTTCAAAGTCTTCATACTCAGTCTTTTCTTCAGCTTTCACTGAAAATCTGTTCTAGACGGCTGATGCTTTTTCATTCTACCGTCCAGTTACACCATTTATGCACACGCTCTGCTCTTACCGAGACATTTAGACGCTTGCCGCCCAAAGTGCACAGTATCCAGGCACACTGCACATTTTGTTGCTCTCATATTTAGCCCCACGTTAAAACGATGTGGGATATTATGATGCATTCTTTCTTTCAGGCGTCGGCTGTACTCTGGAAGGGACAAAATTTATTATCAGGACGAAAACTGTGATAGGGATGAAAATTATAGTAGCTTTGGGCATTTTAAGGCCAAGGTAATAAAAAGTGACAATGTATCTCTATCAAAGCCCTGCTGCACATAGGCACTACGTTCCTTTGCAATCTGCAAATCTTAAGCTGTATCACCACCTCGGTAATTACCTTATACAGATGCACAGAATGTGCCGCTTGAGAACAGACTGTAGAACTGAATTGGCTAATGTTTGGTTTAGCAAGATTATGTCAATCAAACCATCGAAATTTCAAGGCTGCACTCAGCTCCAATTCATACAACGTGCTAATAGCTCGATTTTGCCTATAGCCAGCAAACCCTTCAACACCTATGCTGTTGTAACCAATACACAGCAGGCCTGCTTCATACAGCCTTCACGCTAGCCGTCAGTGCCAGCATCTCTCAAAGCAAACATAAAATCCCCATTAGCAGATCTATACTGAGCAAAACTTATCCTTCAAGGCATGGTCTTTTGCTGATGAACACTGTTCTCTTCCCTGCCCGTGATGTGCCCCGGAGGACATCTTCCCATGCCAGTGTTACCCATCCTTGCAGCACCCTGCGCCTCCCCAGCTGTCTGTGATGGCGGGACCAGTTTGTGGGTTCTGGAATTTTCCAGCTAAAGGCTGGAGGTTTTAGTTCAGAGCCTCGGGGTTCAGCACTCACTCTGGAATACTGGTTAGCTAAGAATAAATCAGCAGAGCCCTCAATCCTTTGATTTATTTTTTTTTCCTGATGATCCTCTCCCCTCCATTCTCAAGGATATAGAAGGGTATCCTCTTTTTCTAGCTAATAAGATATTAAAGTTATCTTTGACCTGGTATCTTCCTTTTATGCCTAACTGAAGTCTTTTAGTCTTGACAGAAACTTCCTGCTCAGCAGAACAAATCTGCAGTTTGGACAAGTAAAAATTTTAACTGCTAAGGAAACAGCCATAAATCCTTTTGGTCAACGCAGAGAGTAGTACAGAAAACATACTCCTTTGAAAAAGACATGCTTTTAAAACAATTCATGCTAGTAACTGTTTTCAGAAATAAGTTATATAATCCAAATAGAGAATTGTAAACCAAAAACAAAAGCAAAACTTAGCATGCAATATTTCTATCATGAAAAAACTCTTGTTCTGATATTAAAAAAAAAAAAAAAAAAAAAAAAAGAAGAGATAGCGTTGAAATAGTAAAAAAATAGTCACAGAAAAGTTCACTAAGAACCTACCCTCTGGTGTGGAGGATTCCTTCCTGCGACTGGAGGGAGGAGCTAGCAAACTGATTGGAGTAGGCTGATGCTCTGGTGAGCGGACTATGGCAGACATGATGATCTGCTGCCTGGCTGTGGCTGGAGTAGATGGATGAGGGTGGTCTGATATTTTCCGATGAGCAGCTATAGACGAGATAAATGCCACTCATTAACATAACCAACACGGAACACTAGTTCATAGCAGTGGTTCTGTGTAACCATTCAGTGGTTGCAACCCGCAGAAAAGTGTAGCCTTAATGCATCTTCATAGCAGCAGGTAAGAATTAAACAACATGCTACTGCTATAGTGGCACACACTTAAAAGCACGTTTTCAGACCAAAACCGTGCGTCTCCTTCCAGTTTCACCTTTTCTGTTAACCCCTACCTTCTTCACGAGCAGATCTGAGTTCAATGCGTGTTTTCTGTAGAGCCTCCTCCAGCTCAGCAGAGCGAGCCTTCTCCTTCTCCAGTGCCACTTTCAGCTCATTGTATTGCAGGGGAACCTGTGTGGGTAAAGAAGGGTCCTCTTTCCGCCGACTAAACAGGCCCTAGCAACAGAAACACACAGACAACTCCTAACTCCTAGTAAGAGATGGCTTAAACTAGGCAAAGTGAAACTAGCTAGTGGCAGTCCGGCCAGAGGGCCTAATGGCAATTCTGATATGCGTAAGGATGGATTTTTAGTTCATACTGGCACTGGAGAGAAAATGTTGAGATATGGATTAATTTAAAGAGGGACGTACGTTACCTGTTAGTACTCACACCTTGAGTTTCCGAAAGCATCTAAACAGAGGATCTCAAAATATGTGGTTAAAATTAAATCACTTAATTCAAAATGACAGAACGGCTTATGACAAAGATGTGACACAAGTCACATCGCCTGACTAATCAATCCTATGCTGTAACTACGAGACAACCACTCTAGATACACAATATGTTCCTACACACATAGATCCTATATTTACCATTAAAAAAAAAAAAAAAAAAAAAAGCACGGTTAATATTCTGTATTCCTACAGCCTCACTGACGTGTAGCTACTGTGTTGTAACTTAAGTGTTGTAGGAATTACAAAATACTGGAAAAGCCACAAAGAACACATCCTGCCTGGTAAAGTTGTTATTCAGCAAATCAGAATGTTCTTAAATGAGGACACAGTTGTGTTACATGCAGAAAGATAAAACAGGGTATTATGAATACACAGCACATAACCAATCACAAAACCATCATTTAACTGCATGCCTCTCAAACCTTTTTCACCCACCTTTTTCTTTTTCGCTGGTTGGTCCATCTTTGCCTGCAGGAAATCAATGAGTTTGGTTTGCTGAGAAATAGTGCCCTCCATTTTCACTTTTTCATGGGAATAGAGAACCTGTGAACCACACACACACGTAGGAAACTGCATCTCAGTAGAAGAAACAGGTAACTCACAGCGGAATAGAGCTAAAAAATAGTATAAGGGAAGCATCACATGGGAACAGTAGATCACATCCTAAAACCTCAGAGGGAGTGGGGAGCACAGAGGCCTGCCGCCGTTTCCTCAGCCTCACCTGAATGTTTTCCAGCTGATATTCCAGGTCACTTCTTTCAGTCTTCAGAAGATCAGCTCGATCTAGAGCTTCTTGCAGACCTTGAGTTAGGCGGAAGATGTGATTCTTTTGCAGATCCATTTGCTGCTGCAGCTTTGCCTGCTGTTAACAGGAAAACAAAGGCCAGTGTCTTGGCTGTGTTGTTTGCTTGTTTTTAAATAAAAGCTATTAAACGTTACCTCTCCTTGTAAAGTAAGCACATTGTGGAACTTAAAAGTAAACAGATGGTTCTTTAAAAGCTGGAAAATCACAAGATTCTAGAAGTTTCCTTTCTTTCAGAATGCATTATGACTAAACAAGCATTTCTGTGTAGTGTATTTTTACTAATCTGCAGCAACACCTTTTCTTTCAACCACATGTTCAAGTTACTTGCTTTTTTAAGCGTTTAAAATCTTGTAATTGTTAATAAGACTGTACTACACAAAGAATTTCTCGATGCTACTTTCTCAAGCTCTACACAATCACCAGAAGCCATCTCAGTACTTTGCAATAAAAGAAAAAAAAAATAATCTTTCCTATAAATCAGGATAAACTCCTCCTATCATCACACAAGATAAGGAAAAGGATGTCCAATTGTTTACATCTTTGTCTCCAGCTAACAACAGAAAAGGGCACATGACAAACTACTCCCAATTCTTTCAGGTTTTGTACTTTCTTCATGAGGAAGTCCCCGAGTATGAAAACCATTAATGCTCATATGTTACAAAGCAAGAGCCAGAAAACTTGCACTGCGATGCATAATCAAGTTCTCACCTCTGGGATAACTTGGCAGTACCCCAAAAGGCTCTGACTGTCCTCTCAGATTGCCTGTAACCACCTTTCCCCTGAAATCCTCCTCTGCCACCCCTTCCCCCACTAACCAGGTCTGGCTGCCTGCACTCAAAATCTTGCTGATATGGCGCAGGTGTGTAACCTCGGATCAGACTTCTGTGAACCGAGCTAAATTACCACAAAAGAGCTGTGAGATGCCTCACCTGTGGCCTCTGCCCACGCACCCTCAGCACCTTGGCTCCAGAGCAGGTTTTAAGCTACGGTCCTTGCATTGGGTCTGGTCAGGGCTGTGTTGTAAGAGCGCTGTGCCTGGGTACCGACCTTGCCTTGTAGACCCGAGCTGGGATGTGCCTCCATCACTACAGGCTTCTGCAACAATGGCTGAGCCCCATTCCCCAAACCTGCTCTGCCCTTGTTGTTCAGGCACTGTGCCCACTGGCTGCAAGGTCCCTAAACTTGTCTGACTTGCTGTCACCCTTGGCTCCCAGCTCACCTTCCCTTGAGCAATTAACTTCTACTGCCCCCCAACGTGGCTACACACTTTGCAGTTTTAAGAAAAAACAACCCCCCCAACTTCATTATATAGAAGAAGGATGGATGTGTAACACTGCTATTCACACAACTTCCATCCCTCATCAAGATGTGGACCCTGCTTCTGAAGTTATAACATCAATTTCCAAGGTTACCTCCTCCAGAAGTCTCTGCTTGAGCTCCCTTTCTGTCTCAAGCTTCTGTTGTAAACTGCGTGCGTTCATCTCCAACATAGCATGCTTCTTCTCCAGGTCATTGAGCTGGGCGGGTGGGATAGATGGTCAGAGTAACATTGAACACTAATAAATACAGCGTTCCACAATCTTAAAATCCAACTTCACCAAGCACACACTAAAGAAAAATGATACAATTATCCTTTACTTACTACAAGGGGGAAAACCAGCCAAACAACATTTTGGCGTACCGTTGCTCAAATGCAGACACCAAGTTACTGAAGGACTTCACTGTACGCTCCAGGCATCACAGGCTGCTTTCTGCTATAGTCCTTTTTCAAAAGGAAATCTGAGGTCTTTGGCTTGAAGATGGAATTCTATTCTATGACCTCCAGTCTTTCTAATTTGCTCTAACATCTTGAAAAAGCTGCTGAAAACTGCATTTCTACAAGTAATCTCTCTAGAAAAGTATCTCATCTAATTATGAAAGTCTAGGTTTGAAAGTTACTTACCTTATCAGAAAGGCTCTCAGCTTTGAGTTTTTGTTCCTTTAGTGCTTGCTGGAGGGCTAGAATCTCTGCCTTGTGTTCTTTGACAGCTAGTTCTACCACCTGGCGAGATTCAGTAATACGCTGATCTGCTCTCACTCTGTATTAAAATGGAAAATAATGTTACCTAACTCCTTTCTGGGCTTGACCTCTTCCTAGCATGCAGTGGCATCAATAACTTTTTCAGGGGGTTGCCTCAAATTCAAGATGTTACTTTATAAAGCCAGACTGTTTGCTGCAATGCTTTTATATTATATAACCCTGTTCCTGCCCCTGCTAGAACTACAGCCTGAAAATTTCAAGATCCCATAGGAATAGTTAGGAGCTAAGACTGTTTTTCCCTATATTAAAGTAGAAGATAATAAATCAAGACATTTTATAAATTACAATGATAAATACCACACCCCACAAATCGCTCGCTTGCAAAGAAACAAAAGAAACAATATCACTGGTGAATGACTATTAACTAATAAACCATTTTTAGAACTACCTCCCAAGATTTTATATTTAGTTCCAACTCCCATATCCTATTCTAAATGTATTTTTTGTACTAGCTTCTATACAGCATTTTCACAAAAGTTAATAAAAGGGGGAGGAGGGGAGAGAGAGACCTGCTCTGTTTCTCAGTATCCAGCATCCTCTGCAACTCTCTAACTCGACATTCAAACTGGGATTTCTCATCCCCTAGAACACTTCTCCATGCTTCCCACTGACGCTCTTTCTCCAAGAGTTCATCATTCAGGGCCTCCAAGTCCATTACTTGCTCTTCCAGCATCGTACATGTTGTCTTCAAGGCCTCCATAGTCTAAAAATAAATCCTCCTATCAATTCTCACATCCCACATCAAGCGTGCACTTTAAGCTTCAGCCTTACCATTTAAATTACAGTACATGCAAATTGGCAGCAAACATAAGCTGGTAAATCACAACCCATTTATTTCGAGGCTTCCATACATTCACTTGTGATTGCCGTTAATGTCAGTTCTGTATCATTACAAAAATTTTGAAATTTCCAGGGTCACAACAGTAAAACGAATAATTCTAAATTGCAGTATCTTCAGAGCACAAAATTTCTAAATAAAACTGCATAAAAATACAATGGGAAATACCAAACATTTCCATTCACTCAACTGCTCTGGGAAGGAAGCCTTAAATGCCATTGGCCCTGGAAGTATATTAATTCCTTACCAGTTTCCAGATCAAAAAGAATTTTTTGCCTTACAGGTAATTAACTAGCTATCCCGAAGAGATTTTGATCCAGACTTTGTAAGTCTTACTTGTTTCTGACTGGTAAGCTGCATCTCTCTCTCAGTGATTTCTCGACGGAGATGGTCAACTTCACTTCGCAACTGGACGACCTCATCATTGGCCCCTGAGGCCTCATCAAGTTGCTTGGACAGGAAGAAATTCTGATTGTTCAGTTCTGCATTGTCTTCACTGAGCTGGTTCAGCTGCTCTTCCAAATCTGTAATCACCTAGAAAGAAAAACAAATTAAATAATGTCAGTAAGTAAAGTTTTTCAAAAAAGTGTTTTACTCTCACAGAACCATTTATTGCCAAGCAAGGAGACAACCTGGCTTTTAAATTTTTTCTAATTTAAACAAAAGCAATATCGTAATGGTAGGTTTTATGCACAGGAGTGTACTTGATTAGGAAGAGAGTTTTGTTTCTTACAGAAAATAGCTTGATTTCTTTTTCTAACTTGGTTTAGAGTACAAATATGCTGCAATACACTTTATTATTTTAGAGAGAATGCCACACCTGAAGCACTGGATTGGGAATGAGGAGTTCTGGTTGTATCCTCAGATCTGCTGCTGACCTAGCGTACCTTTGCCAAAGCACTTTGCCTTTTTTTGCCTCAATTTCCCGTTAAGTGAAATGAGGCTAATACCTCTCCGAGAGGCTTTCAGAGTGTGATATTTAAGAAAACTGAACAAGAGCATTATGGATGACAGCACGGGATATATGAAGAAAGAAAAAAGTGTGACAACACAACAGACTATCAGAAAATCAGTGAAAAGCAAAAACTCAAAGACAATGACCTTGCCTTTAATGAAGTAGAAGAGTCCATTTGTTTAATCGGACTGGCATTACACCATACGCTTTAAACCACATTCCCCTTCAATTTAAAGGAAAACATGAACAACGGTGGGCCATTTTCACAGTCCCATTTGATTTTTATGAATGAAAGGCCATGAACACTGCATGGATGAATACCTGTACCTCCTCCTGACCCAAAAACATCATCACAACAGAAGAGAAAGAAACCTCAGTATAATCTTGAAATCAGCTTAATAAAAAATAATTTCAGAAAATGGTAAACTCTATACAATTCTTAATCAACTCTTACAAATATGTTCTAGAAGAATTTATGTCTAGATGTCAAAGATACTTCATTAAATGGGAAAAATTAAATCCCAGAGCACGGCTGGCCACACATTCAAGTTTAAATGTTCCAATTTCCTACACAAGCCAAGGACTTAAATATCTAAAGCAGTAGAGCACACAGCTCTTCTCAGCTATCTGGAAAGATGACAACCATTTCTTTTGGAAGAATCTGTAACGTGTATTTTGGCAGCCTTTTACCATGCCTCTCCTAGATCTAAATTAACAGTATTTGATTTTTAAACTGTAAGCAGAAAAAGTCCAACTGACATTACTCCCTGCTGGGTGAAGGGGAGTTCCTGCTACCCATATGGTTTAGAGTCAAACCAAAATTATTCATACTTTAAGCCACAACATTTTTAACAAAAATTCGACTGTGTGGTTGCTTGTTGAGCATTCTTATTGCCCTATTCAAAATAGACATTTTATTCTGTATTGTATGCATCAAGTTTTCAAAGAACACAGACTGTGTCATAAGGATGTGTTAGTGTCTATATTGCTGTAGGGGTAAGAACTTAGGAATGTATTTATACAAACAAAAAGGAACAAAAGAGCATTTGTTTTTACAGTGTTTTACCTACCATTCTTACAATTAGCAGCTGAGATTTCTACTGCCAGATAGGATAATCTCTCTTTTTCTCCCACTTGTTTTTATATTTAAGTTTAACCACGACACCTATCTAGGCAGTTTGAAGATATATTTTATACACCCATGGCTTCTTCCACATATATTTTATATATTAATACAAGTACTTGTAATAAAAATTATTAAACTGCTTTTGAAATACAAGAAAGCAGAGATGGGGTAAACACAAAATGGATAAGGTGACATGCAGAGTTATTGTGCCAAACGACTAAATTTTTTTTAAAACCTGGGTGTATTTCAAGTTGGGTTTATCCCTTAAGGGCTGGAAGACAGGCTTTCATTGGCTTTTATTCTAGGTTCTGAGATTTTGACTTCTTTCCCCAACATAACTAAAATGAAACCAGATCATTTTATATTTCACTGTTACATTTTACTTAGTAGGATATTTCTGGAAAACGTAAGTAACAAAGCAGATAAGAAAGAAGGGTTCCAGAAGAAGTGATGTAATCGCCTTTCTTGCATGTTTTCCTAACAGTATATTTACGGACAATTACAAAATGACTTGGCTTAAATTCCAAATATATTATAACCTATATAACATAATCTATATAGATTGATAGATTTTATTAAAAGAAAAAGATTATTCTTCTCAGTACCATTTTCCTTTTTTCCATGGAAAAAGGGGCAATTTGTTAACAAATCCAATTTTTAAAAGCTCTCTGCAGCTATGTGTAAACCAACAGGGTTACAGAGTTTGTAACTTATAAAACCTAAATAGTAATGGGTAATACTGACACAGGAAAATGGGACACGGTTTGATATAAATGCCTGTCCTGGGAACAAAGAAGAAAGAAAACACAGATCAAAAAATCCCATTTGATAGGAAATGATGTCTTAGAGCTACATACATACATACATACAACCTATGCCAGAATCCTGTACCTGAAAAAAGTCAATAGCTTTAGGTATTCTTCTGTTCAGTTAAGGAAATCCCCAGGCAAAAAAGATCCAAATAAACCAACCAACCCACCCTGAGCTATTCTGGAGTTAAAGCTGGAGTATTATTAGAGGAAAGTCTGTAAGAAAACACTATTTTATCCTTTAGAAACTTGTAATATAATTACAAAAATCTTCGAATTTAAAGTTTATAAAGCAACCAAACACTTGAAAGCTTGGAAAACCAACTCTAGACAATCTAGGCAGCCACTCTATCTGTGCCACTGTATCATCACTCACAGAGCAACTGAAATTTTCTCTTCAATTATGCATATCTTCACCACAACTAATCCATAAAATAAAGATATGATCTAACTACACCATCCTAATCTTGGCAGATTGTTCACTACACGCCATATCTAAGCGCACAACTTATCTTCATACCGATACAGAAGACTGTATCTCATTTTTAAATATTACAGAGCAACCCAAGCAATAGCTGTTCAGCAAAAGTGACCATATTCAGCACAATTCCCTCCCCATTGTATAGTTTCAGAAAAGCAAAGTGTTTCTTGTGAGATCGCACAGATTCACAGCCACTATACCTGCTCCTACAAACCTCTCCGGGCAGAGATCACAAATTAAATATCACAGCAACAAGCGTTTCAGGGCCATAATGATTAGTTTTACATATGAGAGACAACCTACAAAATTTAATCCACATGCTCCACATATCAAAACCACAGGCAAAATAATGAGGGAAAGGAGAAAAGGAAGCAGTTTTAGTTTTACTGCTAACTGCAGCTGGCAAACTTCTCCATAACCTTATTCCTTCCTGAAGATGTCTTGGTTCTCAGATGCCACCACCAGATATGCAGAAAGAAAACAGCAAGGTAAGCTGTTTCAGGATGCTATCAGCAGCGTGTTATTTGGAGTTTAATGCAATTTTACACAGAATCTTAATTCAGAACTTCCGGACTAATGCACAGTTTTCCTCTATCCATTTCTACTCCTCCTCACTCTCACTCATCTTTACTAGAAAGCTACCTGCCAGAAGTAAGTATCTCTCATAAAATAATCTCACAATAAGATTATTGTGAGGAGGAAGCAAAAGCAGGCATCCGACTCACTTTGTCTTAACCTACTCACATGCGGATCCGAGAGCCAAAGCTTTTCTTTGCATTGTAACGGAGCAGCACACCATGCCTTTTACTGAACACAGCTGCAGATAGATGCCAGTCTTGTATCTCTACCTGTTTGATCAGCGTGTAACAATGAACTCACTCTCCTTCCCTTTCCATAGTCAGACATCATCTGTGACTTGACACATATCTTACACAGAGTCTCCAAAAGTTCATCATGGCTTAGCTTGAGGGACGCTGCTCTTGTTAGTAGCTGCAGAGTAGTAGGACATTGCAGTCTGCATTCCTCTTCTTCCCAACCAACCCATTATTAAAACATACAGCCTCCTGTTCTCTGACCTGGTTCCCAGAAGATGAGCTGCCTCTACCAACCAGAAGCCTCATCCTCAAATGGCGACAACGTCATCATCCACGGTGAAGGCCCCATTAGCCTCTTTTACAGCAACACCTCATATCCTAGAAGCCTCTGACTTCTTATTAGGCTACAAAACCTACAAAGCTCCAATTTTGCCTATAACTGGCAATCGCCATCACATTTTCTGTGAAATGAGAATCAGGGATAACCCCTCCCATCCACCCAACAGCCAATCTTTTTTGTGTGTGTGTGTGTACAAGTTTAACAAACCCATATAAAAAATTTTGCCTGGGTATTAGTCTTGTTACAGTGAGCAAACCCCTTTACTCCGAAATATAATTTAGCAAAGTATATAACATCCTAGACATAATTTTGGAAGTTTTCAAGAACACACATTACTCTTGTTTGTCAACTCACTGAGCCAATGGGAAATCAGGACCTTAGACCAAAGCCAGCAGGAATTTATGCATGACTAAAATATACATGTTCCTAACACACTGGCAGATTTAATGCCTCAATATCCAATCTCATAGACAAGTGCAGAATAAAGCCCATTAATGTTTATGACGGGAACACAAGATGATGACAAAACCTCAAAGAGGGAAGATAAACCTTATTTTATTGGAGAAATCTTGAATAAATGGAAATGCAATATCCAATTAGTACTAAGAAATGCCATTCTCCTTGCTAGAGTAAAAGCAACAGCCTGTACCTGAAGAAGACTAAAAGATTCAGATGGTGGTTTCCTGGAATAGCAGTAGTACTTTACTGAGTGTAAATACTTTACAGGATTCTTTCCTTCTAAATATTTATAGGCTTTACTAAAAGTTTTCTTTTTGAAACAATTCCACTGTTATTTAGATGACTTGGTTGTATTTTTAACATGAAATGATGATCCAACAGGCCATAATTAAGAAGCAGTTGGAACCAACTGACAAATACGTAAACTTTCCTATATAAAAAAATGCCTCTTATTTCTAGATCTTTTTCTGATTGTCTGTAAAGCACTTATAACACTCAAATGGATCATATTTTTTACAGAATAATTTTTTAAATGTAGGAAACTAGTCCTTATCCCTCAACAGATTTTTTGGATGAGCTATCATTGTGAGAAGATGATGATAAAATACTGCTCTTCATATGTGCCCACATGCATCTGTGTGTGGGTACAGCAGGTACCACAATTTACAATTTTTATTGTAATTATGCATCCTATTACTTCTTGCACAACTGAGACACAGAGAAAGCAAATGCTAGTGTTTTCTTTTTGACCCCAAAAAACGAGATGTCAAAATATGAAACAATGCAGAGCTATCAGAGCAACTGAATATAAATTCACAAGCAAGGTAGAAATTACAACCAACAACATAGCAACGGTCTCTGTGTATGCACCCCAAAACACAGCAAAATTAAAATGAACAAATAGGAGAGCCTAAAAAATGTCTCCTTGGTCAAAGACTCCAGCAAAAGGAAGAACAAGAGTGCAATGAGTGTACAAGTGAAGCAGACACACATTTGAGGTGTAAACCTTCTCTACAGTGGGAAGCTGTGACCTTTGTGAAGCTAGAGAAACAGAAGAAATACCAAAGAAAGTAGATTAAGGTTGTTTTTTATTTATCCTTTGAATACTACAAAAGTACTGAAGTATTTGAATCTTTCAATTTTTTCCCTTGTCTAATCTTATATTCATAATTCTTATGCTGTTTTGGGCTTCTCAGTAAGACTAAATAAAAAATTAACTCCATGCCACAAAGTTTTCCAGACTAGTTCAAGGAGTTTGTTTCAGCTTACAAAGGATATATTTTGAAAACTTGCTATAAGAATAAACCCACTCATTATCATGCTGCATAAGTAGCAGCATATTATAATTGTTCCCTTGAAGTGTTATCTTATTTTAAAAGGAGTATAAATTCTAATCACCTTCAAGTTGAGTCACATGGTCACCAAAAGGCAAGGCCTGCATCATACCAGTCAGGTCACAATGAGAAAAATAAGGTTGAAACATCTGGTGAAGGCACCATAATAAACGTTCCCTGATCCCTCACTGTCAATAAGAGTTTGCCCTATATTTTCTCTTAGTGTTCCTCTGTAGACAGGATAGACAGCTAGAACTACTCATAACACAAAACAAGAAAGTTGCTATTCATGGTCAATTAAATTAATTATACATGCATTCTCCTGAGCTGGAAAAAGAATGTATGATGAGCATGTATTATTCATTTAGGAACTATTCAATTAATTTCTTATTGATGAGGATGTTTGATCCCACTTATCCCACTGAAGGTCTTTACAATGCATTGTTGTGTGCAATTAGAAATCCTTTTATGCAGAACCTTTGAAGCTCTCAACATTCCTGAGATGTTATGGGTCACTCCTCACCGCTGGAGACTGCTCACCTCACAGAGCCAAAATGTTACTAGATAGTAAGTCACAACCTCTGAAAGGCAGCTTACCATGCCGTGAAAAGAAACTAAAGATTTTCCACAACTGGTCTCTGCCTGCATGGAGATCACATAAGCATTTTCATAGAAAACTGTCATTATGTATGAAGGACAAGATCGAACAAAATAAGATAGCTATAGATGTAAGATACATGATAGCACATATGGAGCTACAGGATCAATCTAAACAAAGAAGGGCATAAAACGTAAAGGTTCTTGTGCAGCATTTCATTTAGACAGAGGTTAACACGCTTTGGTAAGCTCTACTTCCTCATTTTTTCATATCAGTATATTCTATGAACAGAATAGAAGAATTCCCTTGCTTAGCGCTAAAGAGCAACTGAGGAAAATAGATTAACTCTCATCCTGCCAAGATATTTTCAAAAGATGAAAACTTGTACATTAGATACGTAGTCCTACAGCATAAAAAATTAAGTTTGAGGAAATCACTGGAAGAAGGGAAACAATCAAGATAAACCCAGCAATTAAGCCCTACTTACAGAGTGGGCTAAAGAGAAAAAAAGCCTAGAGAGATCAGCAATCAATGCTGATCCAGAGGACTGCGGTCCTTATTCAACACTTTTGTAACTCATGTTGTTGAAAGACATGCTTTCCTCAATCATCACAAACAAGTTTGAAATTAGTGTTCATCTGCAAGAATCTGTTGATAGACAAACCCTTAGACATCTGTCCTGGATTGATGAAATGGATCTGAAAACATGTCAAAAGATATCAAAGCAATGGAAGGTGCCAATCAAGATCCTAGAGTCCTCTCTGCTTTTTGAGCACATGACTACATGTCAATGTATTATTTGGAACCATAATATTTCTTGCCTCTTCAAACAGTGTTAAAGTCCTCCTTAAAACCCAGAGTAGCATGTAGGCTCTTCCACTCTGGCCTAGATCTACAATGCAGCTCAGGACTTGGACAGGTAGATCTCCTCTTCTTGTGAGCAGAAAAGATCTTCACCTACAATTGTTTTTGCAGCTGCTACACCATTCTTATTAGCTGCACTGCAATGAGATATTTTAATTTACTTTCTTCTCCAAAAAGAAGAATAGTATCAATTTCACAATCAGACTAAAACCTCAAAATTGAGGTTTACCTGAAACCTAAAAGAAATCAAATCCAATCCGTCTAACTCCTACTAACACCTTGAAGCCAGAAGTCCACATTAGGAACTAATGTCATCAAGGATTAAACAAGCAAATTGTTTGTTTTCTTAGAATTAATTTCAAAATAATTCAATGATCTGTATTTAATACTCACTGTGCAGCTATTACGAAGGGCTTCAAATTTACGCTGGATTTCATCTCTATGTGCCTAAAGGAGGTAAGAAGTTAATCATCAATTTTTCATACATTAGAATTCGAATCCAACAGCTGTTGCTAAACAAACTGCAGAACAATCTACCAGCAAGCAAAGTTCGGAAGGCAGATGCTGCAGGCTACGAAAGCACTCTGTAGTGGCAAAGAACTGATTAGCAAATGTCACGTTCCTACTTAATCGAAATACACTTATGCTCCCAATTCTAAACCACTTTAGAAAAATGTACAAACTCAAGAACTGAATTCCGTAACGGTTTCCATCTGACATGGTCACCAGAAAACACATCAACTCTATGTTAAGTTTGTACATTCTTGATAAATTTAAATTTGAGTTGCTTTTACTTCCATATCCAGATTGGTATTTCACATAAAATAAATACTGCATACAATTTAATGCTTGCAAAGAAAAACTATAATGAAGTATTATGCAAGCTATCCCAAACAGCTCTGCCAATCTACTTGAATCCTACCATGAAGTACCATTTAATCCTGAGCCTCTCTAAGCAGTAGCAATGAAACATAATAATCAATTCTTTGGAAGACAGCATCCAAAGTATGGAAAAGTGCAAACGCGTATTTTAAAGAATGCAGTATTGCATGCACCATTTTACCTCCTAATTTACAAGCAAAGCATGACAAAGCAAGAGTTCTTGTTTCAGCCTCGTGGCCTCTCTCAAAATTCAAACTGATTTAACATGTGTCTAATGCCATATGCTATCTGAAAACGTAACAAATGAAAGGTTGGCGCGCTAGCACATCCAGCCACCTTTCTTGATTCAGGATATTTTCCTTAGAGCCAAGAGACTAAACAGGAAAAAAAACTGTTCAGCAGAAGTCAAATATGAGAGCTAAAAAGCTATATTACCACAACAGGCAATGTGAAAAATAAAAAAAACAATATGAAAAAAAAAAACCATAACAGAAACACTCCCAAGCCCACCGAACTGGACTATCTTACAACAGCTGGCCCAAAACCACTCCCATTTTGCCAAATTAACTGAAGCGATAACTGAGTGAACACAGGTCATAAATATGCATCCGTTTCACTGGCAGTGTATGGTAAAGATATTGTGCACGTCACCATCCCGTTGGCAGTGATATTAGTTGCTACGCAAAGCTTTCGGCTGGGAAGGGACCGTGTCAGTCTTGAGCAAAAAAGAAACCGATGCCATGTTCTTATTCAGTTATTCTTAAGCCTTGATGTTGCTGCTGTACTTTCCCAGTGTGCACCCACTTTAGAACAACTCCCGAGTGAACCGTTCTCCCATTCATCTACCCAAAGCATCAACATAATACAAGCATCTATCTCCGCTGGGCCCACCATCCTTTCCGAAAAATAGCAATGGCAGAAATATTCACAACAGTTCTTTGATCAAATGTCACTGGAGCAAGAGAATGAACATTTTCAACACTTCAAAATAACTGAATCTGAAGGTCATTAAAGACTGCTGCTCAGTGGGGGTTACCTGGCAGCAGGTCATATACATATACTCTCCCCCCGCAGCCCTGGGAATCTTTTATGAAGGAAATACTTCTCAGAATTAAGCAGTTTGAAAGCATCTTTTTGTACTCAAGAGACAGCAACCAGCAGCATGTATTTCAGAATTCATTTACTGGGAGTGGGGGGGAGGTAATTAAATTTTTCTTTTCCTTTATATCATTCACACACCTCACCAGAGACTGAGAGACAAGTGAAAATTTTTAATTAAATAAGCACTTGAATAAAGCTATGTGGAAGAGACACTGGAATTAACACTATTTTCCTAGGAATTTGGTGGTTTTTTTCCTGAATAAGTATCCTCAAAGCAAAGTAACTGATAGAAAAAAAAATCATGAAAACATTTATGATCATCAACTGTATTCAAACTCATGAGACATTAATTAAATAAATCAATCAATCAATCACAGAGCAAAACTCCTAACAATTTCATATGCAACTTTCACCTCATCACAAAAGCAATAATGCCCTTACAATCAATCAGTTTTAGCAGCACTGAACCACGAGCAGGAAGCATTTGTATGGTTAAAGATAATAACACAGACAAAATTCAACATTGTAGCCATTCCTGCCTGTATCAGCCCAAGGCAAAATTCATATCCTGTTCTGAAAATTAAAAATTAAATAGCATAAATTCATTTTAACCTCTTTATGAAACATGCAGCTATATAGGTCATAGTACAAATTTTAGGGCTCACCGTGAGAGCTTGAATCTCTTCCTCTGCCTCAGCTGTTGTTTCCTCTAATTCAGTTTTGGCTTCGCGGAGCTGATTTTCCAGGGCTGTCCGTGCAGCCTGCAGCCCGGTAATTTGAGATTCCCGCTCCTGGAGCGTCAACTGCAATTCTGTCAACTGCCTTTTGAGTTCCAGCTTTTGTTCTTCATGCTCTAGACTAACCTGAAGAAAGAAAAAGCACCACCTGAATATGAGTTACTAACAAAGAATATATAGGCAACGTAATCTCATTTCAGACCTCACTTTAAGATGCCATTGCCATGTCTATCCCAAAAATCACGTCTTGACAGATTGCTTAAGTCACTGAGAATTCAAGGACACAGCTTTGCCTACTACCTAAAAACTACTGGTTTGCTTTGATAAAGGTTAAAAGCAACTTGGCAATTGTGAAACAAGGGCACAAGAACAGTTCCAGCTGTGAGTCAAATAGCACACCCCAAACGTTGATATAAAAAGCATGAAAGTTGAAGCAGTTTGTGATGAACTTTTGTCACTGAAATTGAGAATCTTTAGGCATAAACATCAATACTAATCTTTAAGTATATGTAAACATCACACACATTTCGCAACTGACTTGCGATTTTCCCTTCAGAATCTTTTTAAAGAAACCAGCCAGATCATCTGGCTCTGGGTTTATTTGAATGGCTTCTGTTGAAGGTTTTCTTGAGGCATACTCAGGGATAAACATGTCATTTCCAGAAATGGATAAGAAATGAACAAGCAGCAGAACAGATCTCAGTGCTCAAAATCAATTCCAAACCTTAGCACCTTCTTCAGGCTGTCTGCTATCCCAAGTGAATCTGTCTGTTGTGCTGTAGATGCGCGACAAGCCTGCCAGAAATCTTACACTGGTCCCAACCAACTTCCGGTCAAACAAGGACATGTGTTGGTCGTCCAACCCTCTTAGCTAAAGGCAAGATTTCAGTCTTAGCTGAAAATTAGTGGAGTGAGACTGGAGAAGGTAAAAGAAGATTTGAAGTGGATCCAAACTAGTTCATACAAAACTAAAAATGAAGCACAGCTCACAAACCTTTAAAAATGCATATTTTCATATTACTGTTAGGTTTCCTTTCCAGAAAACTTCTGAAAAATGTGCATGAAGCAACAGGTCTCCTGCTTTCTTACAGCAATTCGTTTGTGTCCTTTGCTTTCTATTCTGTAGACTCTAAGGCTATGGTTAAGCTGGCCATTGTACATAGCTAAGCTTTTATTCTCTATCCCATAACCACTCTAGCTGGACAATATTATAAGGATACTGTACAAAAACCCAAATAATCTGAGAAAGCAAGATGATCTAAAAGCTCACATTCAGTTAGGTCTAAGAATGACAAATCCTTAATACTTACTTTCATCTCCTTCTAATAGGCAATTTTAAACTTTTTGTGTTTTATTCCTAAGGAAAAAAGTACTACTAGAGCAAACTAAATTAATACACCTTATAATTCCATTTTTTATAACACACAGCACTAAAACAACTTGATTCTCCCTCTCGCTATAATACTCAAAATGAGCTACATCCCAGTAAGTTTGTTTGGAGGGATTAAACCCAAGTTTTCACCTCTCGCAGTCTAGTCTCTAACTCCAGCAGGCGGTTCTTGTCGGTGTGATCTTGGTGACTCATCTTTTCCAATTGTTCTTCTAATTTTCGATTCTGGGCCTCTAACTTTCCAGCTTGTGTTTCCAAGTAGAACTTCTGTTGCCTGAGCTCTGAAATCATCTCCTCTTGGGCTTTCCTGTTAGGAGAAAAGCACAACTGACAAATTCAAAATGTCCTTAACACACATCTTCCTTATTCACCCCAGTGAAAAGGCATGCAACTTTCCTGTTAAGTAGAATAGTTAAGTTCATAGCTCAAATTCTACACCCAGAAAAAAAAGTCAGCTCTTTATTTCTGTCTGCAAAAGATCCATGTACTAGTGTAATCATCAACAAATGCCCAGAACACTAAAACTCCATGTTTGCAAGTTGTACAGAAAAATTAACCTTGAACACAGTAATCTACAACAATATTTAAGCTGCAGTTCATTCTTCTCATTTCACCAGTTCCTTGATACATGTTTTTCTAGACAGTAAAAATAAATGCTAAGAATAGTTGCCTTCACACAATGTATTTCAATGAGAAAAGAGAAACCCTATGATTTAGCGTTTGAGGGGGTAGTGTGTTGTGGGTTGTTTTGTTGGGTTTGGTTTTTTAAATTGTAATGGACTTAGAACTTGACCTACATTGAAGTGAAGCTTTGTTGTCTCTGATCAAAGTCCTAATCTACAAAGTGAACAAAAATAATAACTTGTGCTCATAAGAATTTTGAGAGCTGGCAACAATTAATTATTACCATAATAATTTGAAATGAATAGCTTTATTGTAAAAAGACCATTTTTTTTTCTTTTTCTTCTTATTTTCTTCTTCTTTTTTTTTTTTTTTATTATTTACAATTCCTGGAATCATTTTATCATGCATTGGAAACTTCTGCCTCATAGTGTGCTTTCTACTTAGACGTCTCACAAAGCTCTACATATAATAATGAATTAATATTTTAAGAAGTTCTCTGTGAGATAAGCTGTTATTAATCCCATCCCAAAGAAATTATGTGGGTTGCTCACGATGAAATAGGAAGACTTAACAAAACTAAAAATAGAACTTAAGTCTTCTGAGTCACATTTCTCTACATTGCACCCTTTTCACCTTTCCTTTTCTTTTTCTTTTTTTTTTTTTTTAAAAAAAAATATCTCTACAGATTATTGCCAGCCAGAACTGTCAAATGGTCTTATTTCACTTCCTACTGTTTACTGGGCTATCTTCTCAGGAACCTGATATTCACTGGTTTCCTGAGATACTGATGGAACAAAAGCTAGCAGAGTTGTTCTCTCCTCCCAAGGCTTTAATCACTAGTTCTCGTCTTCAAATATGCTCAGATTAGCTGTAGCTTTTGTGGATTCAAAATACAGTCCAACAACAGATTTGTACATTTTCATCACCACAATTCACAAAATAAGCACAAATTAACTAGCTACATGCATAATGAAGCAAGTTTCTCTTAAATTTTTTTTAATTCTGTACTACCTTCTACCAGTCCTGCAAAATTACATTACTTGAAAATATAACTCTCAATAATCTACTCTAAGACTTTTTTTTCCTTGTTTCCTATGGATGCCCAGTCAAGCACCCTGCTCTCAGAGGACGCATTTAGCTCAGCTAAGTTCTTACACTCAGTTCAGAACCAATGACTGTGACGCTAGACCTTGCATATGCTTCCCAGGTACACGCTGAGGCAATACTTCTGTTTTATTTCAGACTGAAGGTAAGTTACGATTTTTGCTGCCTCAACAAACCTCCTGGGTGATTAACTGGAGGTCATCTGGAGCATAAAGCAACACAATTAAATTTCTCACTTATTTTTGTGAATATTTTTGGCTGCTTAGGCTAAAATAACTTGCCAGATATTTGAAATCCAGCAAAAATTGGAGCCATTACATATCTGGAAGCATAATCACCACTGAAAAGGAATAAAACCAAAGCAACTCTTTGCCAAAATTCATCCTTGCTTGATTCTGTTTAATATTATAGGTGAATCTATCCAAGCACTTCCCACAAACATGACATTCTTCCAACAGTTGATGGATACTGAAAACCTTTTTGCAGGCAGCCAAAGTTGACGCATCTCTTTAAATCAGTAAGAGCATATACTACTTCAGCACTACCTTGAAGGATATATCAAACAACCTGTGCTCTTTCCTATACTTGAAGTAGAATGCCTTTAAGTAATTTATGAAGGAAAAACATCATTATAAGGACAAAGGAATCTCAGCTAAAATCCAAAGCAAAATAAAGTTTGGGCAGACAAAAAGATCTGACACAGAATATTTCCTCTGTGTTTAATAAATAAGGATTCACCACGAGAACAACTGCTGATTACATAGTGATTCAAGATGACATTAGATCTTGACCAGTAGTATATCCCAAAAACACTGAACTGCCTATTACACCAGTCATTGATGAGAAATAAAGAAAGGCTGAGGACAAGAAGGCAACAGAGATATATGCTGGGTTAGCATATATCTCTACTGCCTTCTTGCTATCTGGGTTAGGAAGAAAACAAAATTAATTGAAGCAGCATGCTGAAGCTGGGGTATCTCCTAGTTTACATTACTTCTGCCCATTTCAGTAACAAAATACCTCATTCTTGCAATCAGCAGTTCAAAAACAAAAAACATGCAGAAAAACTCTTGACTTAAAAAATCTAGTTGTCTTACTTGCCTTCTTACCCATCAGAACAGGATGGAATGTTTGTGAAAGAAAGATGTTTAATGTTTTCAGTTTCAACGTTATGTAACTGTCACAGGAACCAAGGAAAATACAAATCTATTACCAATATGTATGTTCAAAAAAGGAATACAGGCTTCTCCAGAGATAATTTAGAAATTGAAATTATTACTATTCATTTGACCTGCACAAAAGCACCAGCCTCAAGAAAAACTCTGAAGTAAACACTGTAACACAAACCAATTTTCCTAGCCGTGTTTGAGGAAGTACAAATCAGGCAGTGAACCACAACTATTTGAAGAACAAGCCTATTTCTGTATCACTGAAAAACAAGCAGGGAGCACAGCAGGCATTCAAAAAAGAACCACTTTTACATTAAGAGAACAGATCTTACTGAGAACTGTTCAGTAGTGACCAGTATGATAGCAGTTGCTATACTTACATGTTCCTCTGGGTAAAAAGGCTGCTATTTGCTGCCAGTTTATTGGCCTCAGACAATTCCACTATTCTCTGCTCCAGTGATCTAATCTTCGAATCCATTGCATTGATCATCTGAAACAGAGAAAAGTGCCTTTGAGACCACACAATAGAAATGATTATAAAAACAATGTTTAAAAAAGTCTGAACTTTTTCCAGAAACAAAAAAAGTAAAAAGAAACTGATCAAATGGCCAAAAGAACATTGCAGATGCAATTACTGGAACTATTAGAATGGCTTTTTACTGCTTTACTATTAGGGAAAGCAACCATTATATTATCAATGCACAAAATGATGGGTACACAGCAAGGTACGTGGCTACTTTTAAGGAAATATTCTCAAAGGTACCTTGAACTAAATAAAAGGGTCTTTTAAAATTAGTATTAATCAGTGGATTTCCTTCAAAACAGCTCAGCAGCACTACAAAACCTCAAAACCAAGATTATCATGCTTGAAATCAGTCTCAGAAAGCTACTTTTAAAATGCTTCAATTTCCAATTCAACTATACATACCGCCTTCTGTTCTGCCAGGACTTTACATTTCTCACGTGCTTCTTCCTCATGTCTTCTAAGCATATTCTCAAGTGCTTCCTTATCTGCAAGATCTTTCTTCATCTGATTTTCCAACACCTAAATGAAGACATTTCTTTTGTCTAAATTATATCTGTTTCACTGGGCAAAGGGCAAGCAGAAAGAAAATTATCAAGATAGAAATTTTTTTTCAAGCAACTGATCATATCTCAAGCAAAATTAAAGCCAAGATGCAATTGTATGACATCCACGGAAGAGCAAATTCCAAAAAAGAGCACTCCCTCAGTTATCTCTGAAGCTGAATTTAATGATGGAATTTTATGAAGACGTGAAGATACTGTAGATCATTTTAATTATTATTTTAATTCACATAAACTGCGTTCAGGAAATATTCCATACTAATGCAACAGACAACAGAAAAACTCTATACCCCAATAGTATAGTAGAGGAAGTCAGGAAGTGCACATCCTTTTTGGCTGCCCTACCAATATGGCTCAGAAGTATTTTGTAAGTTCCATAAGTATGCATGTGAAGGCAACTGAGACTCCATAAATTCTTCACATTGGAGACATCAAATAAAACGGCTAAGTAAAAGACTTCTTTTTGTGGCACGAACACCCTTCATTAGGAACAGGACTGAAGTAACTAACTGTTACCTTTTTGTAAAAATACATGCTACGTATGTATATATGTATGTTCAGAGCTTTAAATCAGTTGTTAAACTGAAGGTCATTTCCTTCAAGACAAGATTTCAGAAGCACAAAGCCCGGACACCACAGGATATGTTTTATAGTTCCAGTTACAAAAATCCCATGTCCTCTTTCACCCAGCTTCCTGATTCCTCCTACTAAACCCTATATCATATGTCCCTGTAATACACTGGCTCTCTTTTTCTAATCGCTATCCTCTTTTCCAGTTTTTATGTCATCACTTCTCCTTTCCCAACATCTACCTCTGATCTTCCTGCTTTCTATCACTTTCCTCTCATTACTGATTACCACATGCTTTGGTCTGCTGGGAAACCTTCTTTCTTCTCTTTTTTTCCCTTCATATTTCTCCCACAGAAATTTCTTTTCTCCTCTTAAATACTACATCCTCTCACATTTAAGCTGAAATATAGAATTAAAGTCCTAGGTAAATGTACTAGATTAAAATTGCCGAAAACAGATTATGCTTAGTGGAAACAAAGATTCTGACAAAATGCATTTACTGACTGACATACTGCAGGTTCTTTAGAAAAATCCTTAGGCAGCGCACATACTCTTATTTCCCAATTTATTTTTCCTAATTTTAGATGGTGTCTGATTCTATTTCTAACCATTTGTTAGTCTTATGCTACCCTGGAAAAGACAAAAACAAAGTGGGTGGTTTCTGTGGCTTCTTGGCAGATGTTACAGCTCCAAAAAGATGGAATTTCAGAAAAGCTCCAGTATTTGCTGAATTTAAAACTTGCAGGTAGGCTGTGTGAATAGTCATAGAAAATCATCAGTAGGAGCCGAGAGCTTTCTCAGGATGTGAGATCCAATAGCATGAAGTATTATTTAGTCAGCAATAGTCAAATTACAATAAACAACTGCCTTTCTAAGGTCTGACTTCAAATGCCACCTGTTTAAATGCAGTGCTAAAGACAGATAAAGTACAATGGCATGGACTAGAAGAAAAACTTATTCAGATTCCACAAGCTCTCTGAATATTTCAGTAGTGGTAAGCAAAAAGGCAACTCGTAAGACAAAGCAATCACAGCCTAAAGGCAACTGTTTTACCCTGAACTCGTTCTACCCACAAAAGCTTGTAGGAAGATGATAAGAAGATATTTTTACTTTGAGTTTTTCCTCATAGAATTGTTCCTTCTGCTTCAGCTGCAACTCCAGATGTTGTGCTGCAATCTGAGCCTCACGGTGCTTTTCTTCCAGCTCCTAAAAGCAGCAGAGATTCATATTCAGACACAAAGTAGTAAGTGCTGTGTGTATGTGTTACACAGGTATCAAACATTCATTCATTCTCTTTTTTAAGGCTTCACATTATAAAAATCCCAAGACCAGGGCTGTCATAGTAAAAAGAATTATAAGAGCTGCACATTATCAGTCTTAAGCTTTGCATATCGCTGGTGATACATCTACCGTAAAGCAGATATACTGCTAAAGACAAAGACTTCTACTTCCACAGTATGAATCTCCATTTCCCAGTACAGTATTCCCAAAGATGGGCCAAGGAGGTTTTGTGAAAACAAGCAGTTACAAACACTTCATAGCTGCAGTGGCATCACAGGAAGTTCAGATCTATTTTTAACAAGGTCTTTCACTTGTTTTCTCACAGAAAGCCTCAATAATGGGGCACTGCTGTCTCTGCTTTTCATACTACATTCAAAGAGTGGGAATAGTATTTACTTGGCTATATTTCGCAGACGGATGTTGTCAGAATAAATATTTAGAAATTGGTTGGAAATTGAAAAGTGCAGGATGCAATATACGTGGTAGAACATAGCAGAATATTTTTAATCTCTTTACTTCATATCAGATAGTTTGAACCATTCTGCTGTCTGACTATATTATATCTATAATCCCCTTTAAACAAGGCAACTCGCAAGAGTTTAACTTAGAACTTTATGCTCATTCATTGTCATATTTGCCATTCCAACAATTTCCTTAGAACAAAAGGCAGAACCAGGTCTGTCATGCACTACCACTGGATTGACTCTTGCAGAGACAAGTTCAGGTTCTGGGATGCATCCAGGTCTTCTGTCTGCCTTCATCACTGAAAATTTCCTGATATTTCTACTTTAGCTCTTTTCATATTCTCTTTGCTGATCTTCCTCATCTTGAAAACATACGAAGACTTTTTTGCTCCAGTAATTGCAACAGACCTCTCTTTGCAGAAGTGAGAATCAAAGAGGAGGTTCACCAAAAGTAGGTCATCTGCAGTGCCTAGTACCCAACACTTCTGCAAGGAATGGAGATTGCTGCTTTTTGCAATTGAAATATGTCTCCCAGCAACAAGAGGGACAACTAACCTCCCCCAGAAGCCCACACGTTTCAGGTCCTGGCAAAGAATCAGACAACCGGAGCAGCAGCAGTTTCAAAGCTACCAGCAGACTGCTCATACTGTAGCAGAAGCTTCATCAGTTTCTGCAGTGGCACTTAACAGCCAGTGTGGGCTTAAAAAGGTAACCTCTTACCATTCCAGTTCTCGCTCACTATTCTCTGTGTAGTGCTAACTCAAGGTAACCTCTTACCATTCCAGTTCTCGCTCACTATTCTCTGTGTAGTGCTAACTTTGCTATGATGCTATTAACAATGATCTACACTTTCAAGCAGTAATAACTTCTCTAACTTGTTTTCTTACTTCTTAATCAAGTCTCTACAGGCAGATCAACAGGTATTTCTCAGGAACTGCTAATTGAGTATACATGAAACCAATGCCTTTATTCAACAATTTCCACCTTATTCTATGCAATTCTATACCTTCAGCTCCCTTCCTACCTTTCTATACCAGGAAAGGTCAAAAGTCATGAGGGAATGAACAGGGTAGAAGTGGAGAAAAAAAAGAGTACTATTACCTTGTGCTCCCAGATGGAGCACTAGGAAAGACTTTGTAGGATTATTTCTTCAACAACTGACTTTTTTATAAAAATACTATTGTGTGTCTCCAAATTTCTGTCAGAACTCCATGGAAACTATCTATAAGAAGAGCTAAACACATCCCATGATGTAAAACAATTAGCTGATATTTCTGCATTCTCTTCCAGTTTTTCTTCCACAGAGAATGTAATCAAAACCAAGGAACAATCCCCAAATATACACAAGGGCTTATGAAACAATTCAAAGTTTTACACTATTTCTAAACAGAAAGTTGGCTTTCTGCACAGCAAAACCATAGTCTCCCACTTACCATGCACTCATGTTATCAAAACAATTTGAAAAAATCAGCACTGCTAAAGAGCTGATTCTACTTTTCTTGAGAGTGCTCTGACATTCTAATGCTGAAGTCCACTTATGCAGCTATTACCCAGAACAAGTATGGGTTATCTGTTGACTCGAAATACCATTATTTATACATTTTCATTTGGCCTTTGGCCTTCCTCAGGTGTGTCTATGCTCAAGATTGCTACCAATTAAATGTAGTCTTTCCTTTTCATATTGGCAACATAGAAAGAGAACTCATGAGAAACACAAAATTAGTATAATTATTTCGCTATGAAACCATGCTTGTGTCCCAGGGAAGTAAAAGTATTAGAAACACCCTCTGCTTGGTTCACTGTAGACTGACATACC
Source organism: Falco naumanni (assembly GCF_017639655.2). Lineage (NCBI taxonomy): Eukaryota > Metazoa > Chordata > Aves > Falconiformes > Falconidae > Falco > Falco naumanni. The sequence continues at coordinate 90,250,541 of NC_054054.1, read as the reverse complement.
AACTTGCTATAAAGTTTTAATAGGTTTAACAAGGAGAGAAACAAGAAATTGCCATCAGAGAAGATATGTGGGTAAAAATGGATTCCTGACAAATATCACCTTTTTTTTTTCCCCCAGACAGACAGTTTAGATAACTAATTTCTCTCTGCTTCAAAATGTAAGCATTTCAAGTAGATTTGACCTCTAAATTCCTTTGCAATTTAGTTTAAAAACTAGATATCAATGTTTCTATTGTTGCAGTATCCTGTCCTGAGAATGTTTCGCTTCTGAAACAATCATTAGGTAATTCATTTAAATATTACTAACTTGACTTAAAAGTGCTCCCACCGAGACAACTAGAATTTTAAAGCAGTATTAAGACTAAAGGTATAGGAGTGACTTTGTAACTAAAGCTTCAAATAGAATTTGAGCACTTAGGCATTCTCTAGTATGACTGGTACAAGAAACAATTCCCTTTATTCAACAATTTCCACCTTACTCAATGCAATTCTATGTCTTCCGTTCCTTTCCTAGCTTTTCTTACAAACTCCTACCCTTTATCTTTCATTTTCACCTCTACTCACCAGAATTTTTTCTGCCATCTGTTGAATCTGTTGAGATTTAGTTTGAATATCTTCCTTTAGACGGTTTTCTCTTCGTTCCACAGTCTCTAATCTCTTCACTTGATTCTCCAGAGAATGGCGCCGTTCCTGTAGAGCAATTATTAACTGCCATTTAGGCTAACCAACTCTGCATTATCACAAAGCAATGAGTAGCTTTTGGAAAAAAATCATCTGAAGCAGTCAATATATGGTAGTCTTTTATATTTGAAATCACCATCATGCCTCAAATCCCTTATGGTAACCATACGTCCTTATTGAGTCCTCACTGAAAATAAGAAGCCTCTCAGTTTTCTTCAGAGAAATATATGCTATTTAATGGATTAGTGTCCACATCACTTTCCTGTAAATAGTTACTACAGGAATACAGGCTGCGCACAGTCATCCACGTGAGGGTGCCTAAACTGAGACACATGCCAGTAACTAATTTCCTCTGGATAGACATTCTCCACTCACCTCCGCTTCAAGCAATTTCTTTTTTATGCTTTCATTAGAATCTTCCCGATTCTGCAGCTTCTCTAACTCCTTCTCAGCTCGCTCCTTTGCTTGACGGATATTCTGAAGAAGTTCGGTTGCCTCTGAGCTAGCTTTCACAGCCTAAAGGTCCGAAGACAAAAAAAAGAAAAGAAAAGGTATTATAGGAAAAACACACACAGACAAACTTGGTATGTGAAAAGTTCATAACCTCGAGATGGTCAACATTCTGATTGTTACAGAACTTTGGCCTAGCCATCTAAAATTAAGACAACCTACAAACACGTACAGGAACCCAAATTCTAACTTCTGTTACATAATTCCTTTTTGTTTCATAAAAAAATGAAAAAATCTACATGCTTTACTTGCTGTACTGCAAGTTTCTAATTGTCTCTATGTACTAGAAGTAATGTCTACCCGCAAATTCAGCTCAAGTTCTTGGAAAGAACTCACAAAACACTCTTACTAAAACACTGGAAGAATAACTCATTGGCCTATAGGTAATTCCTTGGAATTAATGAAAGGAGAAAAGGGGAGGGGGCATTAAAACATGACTGGTTTCAGATATGAGAAGTACTATTTCTACATACTTTTGGCCTCCTATTCATATTCTAGATCACTAACCCTTGAAAAAGCTCTCTCTCAGGAGATGCCAAGCTTGAAAAGCTCTCTCAGTGGACTATTATGACAACCCCTTTCTTTTCTGCTGAAAGATCCCAGTAAGAGAAGTTCCCTTACTCTTCGTACAGTGCCTTCTTAAGTGACAGACTGACCACAACTGCAAACATGCGATATTAGTACTTGCTCCAGCTTTCCATACCAGGAAACTAAAGCAAGGCCAACATGTGTTTTACTAGTAAGTTAAAAACATCTGAACCCTGTCTTCAGAAGCAAGGGCCTAGTGCATTATATACGGCACACCCAAACTGGCCTTTTAAATCAGAATTTCTCTACACTACTCCAGATCTGACTCAGCTTCATTTGTAAAAATAAACACTGTTGACATGTCTCAAGAGCTGAAAGCATATTGAGAACACCAATGATTTCAGATACCAGTTCCCACCCCCTTTTCCTTATCATCCCCCATGCTATGACTAATTCTATTTTTGAGGACAAAACAAAGCACACCCCTCCTCTGCATTAAGGTTTCATTGGAAAACCGCGTGGAAAATTCACTTTCACCACCCAGACATTACCTTTGTCAGCTTTTCCTGCAGCTCCTGGATTTTTGCCTGTTGCTCTGTATTGATCTACAGTTAAATAAAAAGATGGGGGGGAAAAGTGGTGTAAAACCAAAAAGAAAAAAATGCTCTCTACTTATGATACTGTATTCATTTTAATTCACTTCACAGAAATCTCCCTATAAATGCCACACACCAAAATGCTCCTTGGCAAATCTACTCCCATTTTACTAATTTCTGGTTCATTTCACATTTTGGTCACTGGGTTAATTGTTCAGTGTGAGAATACTCAAAATTCTTTTTACTTTCCATTTGCTGTTCTTTATTCATAAAGAAAACCCTTATGTATCACTTCCTAACCTAACTCCAAACTCACACATAACGGCCTATCCTTGCCTAGCTTCTGAACACAAGCCGTTAAGAGCAGGATATCCAAACATAGCTTTATATCAAATCAGGAAGAACAGTGAATCACATCAAGAAAAGATGAAAAGAAAAATAAAATAAAATAGAGAAGGATGTGAGGCTGTGAATGCCACTGACTAGCCAAAGACACTCTTGGTTTCTGTGCATAACATGAAAGACCCAGGAAGCAAACTTCAGGATGCTGAAGTAGCATACCTTCTCCAATTTGGAATACAACTCTCCTGCTTCATTTTTTCCTTGATCTTTAACCTGTAACTTAAATATAAAATATATAAAAGTCTCAGGAAAAGTTGTAGTACACTCGTCTTCTATCCAGTCATCACCTTATGCAATTTAAACACAAGCAGTTACACAAAGTATAAATTACATTGAGTGTACAATTGAAAGATGTTTTTAGTTGGACAAACCATGCTGGTCTTTAGAGGAGACACACACAATGTGCGTGTGTGTGCATGTAAAACAGCACTAGAAATTCAAGCAAGCATCAGCCTCCTCTCCCATGAAGCCTAAACTACCTTTTGCAATTTGTTGTGACATTCAGTAGCTTTACGTTTGAATTCTTCAGCTGCCAGTCGGGACTCTCTCAACTCCGATTCATAAAGATCACTACGCCTGCGAGCTGAAATAAGATCCTCTTCTAATTGATTCATCATCAACCTCATTTCTTCTACTTGAGCTTGATATTCCTGTAGTTGTGGTGGAACGGAATGAAAAGGGATTATGCTTTAAAGTCAGCAGGGGAAATACCTGGAGCAGCAGATCCCAGAATACTGATTGTAGGCAAGAGCTGCATTTAAAAATATGTGGAAGAAAAATAAAGTACAAAACAAAACAGTAAGAGCTAAATAAAATAACATATCCATGGTGTTCTGGTTTGAGTCTTGCCATTCTCAAGTCAATACCTGATAAAGTCAAAATACTGACTTTTTGAAAGTGGCTTTACTGCAGAAACACGCACATACATCTACATACAAATGATAAAAATTACTTACATTTCTAATTTCTGAAACAGAAATGTGCCTTTGAGTTGATGTCTCTACTAAATGCCCAGATGCTCCCTCAAGACACAAATTCTCAGGCTGATAACATGACAATTACCACAGATCTGCACAGCTTGGGTAAAAGGAAAGAAGGAGAAGCAGAGGGGTAGCATACTGTGGTTTCTAGCCATCAGTCATTTCTCTTGACAGAGTTAAGAAGGATCATATTGCTCTGTATGGGAGACAGCCTAAAATCAAATATTAACTTTAAAAAATTGTCTAAAAATCCATTGCCCATAGAAGATATTTGCCTATATGATCAGAAATAATGATTCCCCATGCAGGACACTACAAGATAGGGCATCTGGATGGGGAAGGTGGGAGAAGAAAAGAACATTTGAATTGACTGTCTCAATGCGATGGGGTATTCAAACTGAGACTAGCTTGTGAGATTGCTTCTTGTATCTTCTCTGGAAATAAAGAATTTAATTGTGTTTATTTAGCATTTACTAAGTCCTGCAAGAATACATGTTATAAAATTACTCTAAACAAAAAAAAACCCACAAAACAAAAAAACAAAGTATTTTTTATGAAGCTGAGAACAAGTAGAAAACATGCACACCCAGAGCTAGGAAAGATTATGAAGGGCTGACAGTGGAGGAGTCTATCCTTCTTGCCATTTTAATATCTTGCAATATGCCTGACTACCCCCATATTCAAAAGAGTAACTGTCTCATGACAAAATTGGGTTTGTCATCACTTCTTCCAGACAACCAGCTGTCTTTAGTTAGACAAGTGATTGCATGAACACTGACCCTAATGTCAGCCCATGATTCTCTAGCAACATGGAGAGCTTATGCAGATATTTAAAGCAGCTGGGCCTTTAACAGATTGCTTTACTATCTGTTACAGAGAGCATGGCAGAATGGCTCTTTGGTGTTTAATCCCCAAATCGATTCTCCAGCTTGTAAGGCAGACAGGGGACCTACTCTTTCCAGTTAGTCTCTCTGCAGATGACCTTATTTTCTTGCTGGAAAGAATTAGAGCCTTACAACAAGTCAGCATACATGAACTCAAATATTTGTTTCATACAGATACATTTGTGAATTAAAAAGGCAGAATGGTTTGAAGGAATACATGTTCTGCTCAGAAATCATGATTTGTTAAGACTTCCTAAAATACTCAGCTTTTATATCAGCAAACACTTGACCATGGAATTACAGCTATGACTACAGTTGCCGTTGTGAAAATGAGTGTTTGGGAAGGGAGGAGAACAGGGAGGGAGAAAAGAAAGAAGAAGAGATCATTAGTAATATTTCAGTTTTTCTTGTTCCTTCATGTCTGCAAGACTATCTTTGACTATATCTCATGATCAGGTCTGAAGAAACAGACCACATCATTCAAGGTGACACAGAACAATACCTCTTGCATATGCACTAGTCATCATTTTAAAACTATCAAGATGTACGTAAGTGCCTATTAACGGATAGGCAAAGCTCAGAGCATATACCTGAAGCAAATCACATCAAGGCAGCCACACACAAATGAGTGGGCCTTTCAAAAAAATATAGATCCTGATTTGTTTCAAGTGGTGTCCATTCATATGGGTCTTCATCAAGTAACAACCAGAACACAGGCTTAGTTAAAAATAAATAAAAAAAAAACCACACAAAAGAAAAAACAAACGCTCCAAACAAAGAATAAACCCAAACCACTAACCCACCATTCTCTTCCATTCAAGTACCTGTAGGTTGAACCTACAGTCTTGCCCTGAAAATACCAAATATCTAATTATTGGGTTTTGAAGATTCTGATTTGCTGTTAATTTTACTCATTCTCTCTCAAGCTTCAGGTTTTTAACAGCAAAACTCAAAGGAACTCTTTCATCTCACCTCCCAGTTCCCTCTAACATAAAAATAATGATCCAAGTATTTAATGGCTGAGATCCACCTGCTGGTATGAGTCAGCAAAAACATCTCTGCATATCTTGTGGTGTTCTTGCACATAGGTTTCAGAAGACCACCCCAGATATGAAAGTCTACAGGATATTCCAGATTCACTTGTTGACCTAAGCAGCATTTTCATGTCATCATGAATCTTCACAAGTGACATTAAGAGATTCTGGGACAAAACATTTGATTAAAAATTACTTGCATTATCTTTCCTCTGTTACATGCATCTGTACTGCCTAAGAATCTATTGATATTTAGCATCACCAAAAATACATTGCAATATTTAAAGCAACTTTGCTAAAAAAGCACCAGAACACAGAGGAATGAGTTTTATATCCCTTGTATTACATAAAACCACCATCCAGAAGAGTGTTGTAGAGGTCTATGGAGGCCTGCTACATCCAGAGGGTTGTTTTTGCATTTCATTACTTTTTACATAAGAGCTGTTTGTGTCTGGAGAATTATTACCTAGATTTCTGGGCTTTCTTGTCTCAAACACTATGAAATTAGGCAGTTAATGTTTGTAAAGTGCTTTGAGGATGAAAACCAAAAGATAATTGCAAAGAATCATTTGAAAATTTCAGTTTCTTTTTCTCAATACAAATGTTGCTATTAATTCATAAAACTGAATGGATTCTGTCTTGTAGATCATTTTAAATCCTAAAAATGTCTACATTTGTCACCACTTTTTAATCTAATTTGACATTTTTTTTCCTTATGAACAACCATATGGATTAATGAATTTTCAACGTTCTTCTGGTGGAAAAAAATTATTTACTTTGCAAACAGATTAAATTTGGAAAAGAACAGTTAGGCAACACAGAGTCTACTTTGAAAGAGCATTAAGCATTTTAAATAGTCAGATAAGAAAAGGGGGGTGGGCAACCAACACAAAATTAAGGCTAGCTCTGTTCTCTCCCAGGTGAAGATTCATTAACGTTGTGAAATTTGTATAACTTGACCATTTAAAATGGACAGTTCATTTCTAATGCAACATATTATGAAAGTATTGCAACTTCCTCCCAAGCTGGTTTTATAGATAAAGTACTTCCAGGACTAGAAAAACTTGAAGTTTGGAGTTTGTGCTGACTTGCAATATACACAGAAGTGTAATTTTGTTGCTTCCCATTTTGTTTAAAAAAACATGTGGAAACTCACAGATTGGGAGTCATCACAGCCTACCAACAGAAAACATAATCTTGGCAACAGAGCTGGAACACGCCAAGAGTGCCTATTTGTAGGCAGCCACTCTGCTCCCCAAAGAAGCAGGTATACCTGTTCTTTGATCTCTTGCAGTTTTCGGCTTTGCTCTCTGATATCATGAAGTAGCTGTAGTGCCTTATCATCTTCCTGAGACACCTCCATCCTTGCCTGCTCCAGGCTTCGCTTTAAGCTCTGCAGAAAGCAAAACGTTCAATACATAGTCTTTGGTTTTTCAGATGGCTGTACAATAAAGATCTTTAGCTCTACAAATGCCTTGACTGCAGTGAGGCATCACACAAAAAAAAAAAAACAACCCACGAGACACCAATGATGGAACCCTAAAGAAATTCACAACCAGTGCTGCTTCCATCTGGACAGAAGCAGCCCATTCTACAAACACTGTTTACTACACTTAAATCTTAGTTTGAAACTCTTACTTCTTCACATCAGGTTTACAGACAAAAACCAAACAGAGATCACAAAAGGCATCCATTATTGACAGCATTTATCTATATTTTATCTAGCACTATTAATACACAACCTAGATACAATCCTTCAACTTCATGTTACTAACAATTCTGTTCATTTTTCTGCTTGCTGTTCAGTGTGTTAAATCCCTTAATCATCATTAAACTTCTATAAAGAACAGAAGAGCTGCCTCTGTATCTCACCACACACCTTACCAGCAAATTTTAACAAACCAGTGGTCCTCCTATCAACTGTGTATTATACTTCAACAGAAAGATAGAAACTGAATTTTATTTACCTAGTAGCATTTGGTATAGGAAAATCACTCAGCCCCATTTTAAGATCTACTTCCCAACAAATCCACCCATCAGAAATGCTTTTCAGCCCTCTTGAAACAGAGTACTATCTGGATTTTGGTTCTCGGTACAAGACAGGAAACAGAATACTACATCCAACCGAAAATACAGAGACTATTCACTAGAATGAAAATATCCTCAGTGGAATCTTGCCAGGACAACTGGGCAGACATTCCAGCTCCCATGAAAAATGCCAAATGATCTTTGAAGGCATCGGTTTACAGCCTTATTTTTATATTCTACCTGAAAAACAGCACCTATCCTAGCATCATCCCTGACACTATGCTGGGGAACTGCATCAGTCTGAACTCACAATACTACAGACAGAGGCAACACCATTGTTTCCTAATACTCATACTTGTCCTTGAAGACTTCTCTCTAGGTACTGACTAGGCCTCATCGTCTTCTGGCTAAGAAATCTGCAAATCAAACCCAAGCACGTTCTAGCACAGCCAGTAAGACAAACAGCACAAACAGCTTCAGCAAGACCAGGACAGTAGGTACTCCTGTATGTTCTAAGCACATGACCATGAAACAAAGTTTGAATAAAACTATCAAACAAGCCTCTGCAAACAATTCAGGGCTCCGCGTTCAACAAATATCATCTCACATATTATTTTCTCTCCATCAATACCCCACTGAAGCCATGATGGAAGAGAAAGGGAAAGGCCACCAGATTTCAGGCCTTCAGAGCTGAAAGAGCTGGTGTAAGGGCTCACACTGCATTCTGTGATATAGGTGGCCAGGTCCTGCTCCAGGAGGGATCGCTGGGTCTCAGAGGCTTTCAGTTCCACCTCCTTTTGGCTAAGTACAGCCTCCACCTCTGACACTCTCCGGTGCAAGCGCGTCATTTCCTGCTCCATCTGCAATAAATATCAAGAAGTTATAAAAGGGGCTTCAAAAGCTTTGTTAACTGCTACTTTCAGAGCTCTGTTTGTAAGGAATTTGTCTCCAAGAGACTTCTAGCTATGTTTCTCCAAATGGTGTTTAAATTCCAATACCATTGTCTCTGCTCCAGGAATGCACAGTTCTTCTTAAGGACAAGTAGTAAGTCTAAGTCACCCCATTCATTCAAGCTGCTTGTTCATATTCAGTCATTCTTCGAACCCCAGTTAGCAAAGAAGACACAATCATTTTTCACCTGACTTGCAGAGATGGGTCACTTTAACCTTATCCCAAATCCATGCTGGACCAGAAGATGGTTTCCCCCCATCTCCTTGTCAGGAGCAAATGGTCAAATCCAGAACAGAGCAGGGAGAAAAGTAATCGAACTCTCATAGAAGTCTCAAACAAGCAGTAAGTTTTAAAAGACTCCACCAAGTTCCCTTTATTGGAGCACAGCCACTGTTACAAGATGTTCACCATAACCAGTGATATGACAACAGTTATGTAAGTAGAAGCTGATGAGTTAGGAAGAGAACCTCAGAACAGTACTGCTGTAATTGTGCATATCATGAAGAGGCACGGCCTGCAGGAAGAAGCAGTCGTCTGTGTCACGCTGAGAAAAGGACTGTTTAAAATCCAGAGCCACTTCTTGTTAAGATAAAAGTATCTAGAGCAACAGCATGGCCTAAATTCATCTCCCTTTGTATTGGACAGGAAGCCACCTCACTGAAGGAAAAGCACTTTGCCCACCACGAGTCTGGATGATCAGCAGCATCTGACAGATCCCTGGACATACAGTGGTTGCAGATTCCTGGAGCAATGGAGATGGCCAATCGCATAAATAAATACCTTGTGACACTTGTCCTGGACCTCTTGGAGTTCTTTGCTCTTGAGAAGAAGTTTCTTTTCCATGGAGCTGACCTTGGCTGGAGAATCCACACTTGAAAAAGCAGATCTAAAAGAGCAAAGCCAAACAGCACATGAATATAGGCAAAAGGTACAGAAATCTGCATTTATGCAGCCTTGGTAAAGTCACTGGGTACTTACTCATACCGGGATAAAAGACAGGTGCAGCGATCACAGTCTAACAGCCATCATTTCAGATCAAACATACCATAAAACCTGATGACAGCATATCATTATCAAATAATCCATGTGTACTCCTGGTTACAATATTAATATTTTCCATCAGTGGCTTATGTCAGAGTGCAAAACAATAAATCACAGCAACATTTTTGCATAACTTGTATGGATTTATAAGTGTAACAAAAACAAAACAAAGTCAACGTAACCATTCAGAAAGATAACAAATTTTCAGAGAATTGCTTTATATTTTGTGCTTTAAACGGGCTTTTAAGTTCCCATCAAAGCATAAAAGCTCTAAAAACTTTAACGTGCCATAATTTGCATCACAGGAAGAAGGGTTTCATATCCTTAGTTACCTTCTGTGAATCAAAATTGAAACTTTCTTATACCAATTCATATGATACCTACAAACTCAATCAATATCAATATGATTAGTCACACTGCAGAACTTCAGAGTTCCACTTATAAGTAATTTTTTTCATCAGACACAACTTAACTGTACTATTCAAAACAATGCGACTCCAGAAACCTGGGGAAAATATTTACATGTTCTTAAGCTTTCTGCCTAATTGGGACTCAACATTTAAGAAGTTTACTGTTTCTGTTAAGTCTAAATTCATTCTAGAAAAGTATAGGAAGCCACTCAATATTTTGGAGCATATTTTTAGTGTTTTGCAGTCCTAAATATATAATTTCCAACCAAAAAATTAGGCACACACATCAAACCATAATTTTAAAAATCACATTCTCCCTCACAAAAAATGATTCAAACTAGATATTTAAGCAGTTAATGATAGAACGAGTGTTAACTGATAGATGAAAAAGCAGAAGTACAATGAAGGTGCTAATAAAAGATCATACAGTCTGCCCACACATTGCTTTCTGCTTCTCCTGGCCACAGTTTGGTATACAGCCAGTTATCCCCATGGAGAGAAATGAGCTTTGAGCAGCTCTCTGCATATAGCCATACACCCACACACAGCAGCACAGTCTCTTCTTAACACCAAGGAAAGTTTGATTCCATCACCACCATTTTTCTGAGAAAAATCTACTCCTTAATCCAAACAGATATGCAGGATAGTCACAAAGAAAAAGACACATGGATTTTTATGAAAATGCTGCAGCAACATATCTGTATCAAAACAGACCTTCATTACCACCACCTCAAGCAGTCATTACAAACACTGTTTTGATATTAGCAAACAAACGGCAAAATCCACCAATTCTGCCTTGAAAGGTCAAATATTAATATTTCTTCAGAAACCTGATATGGAAAAACTTAGAACAAAGAATCCTGCATGTCAACAATGCAGATATGATTAGCACTTAATAAAAAAAATATGCTAAAACTGAATGCTTTTTAAAGCATTCCTTTAGTCCTGGTCCAATCAATCCAATCCATCAAATTATCATATTTAAAAATCAATTTATAAAGCGTGTCTATACTCCTACAGAGAAAAGGAAACCATCTGAGGAAGATGCATATTAAATCCTGTAACAGCTGGGTGTACAAACAAGGCTAAAAATGAATAGTTGAGAAAAGCAGTCTAAAAATACAAATTAAAGCTCACATTAACTAAAAAAGAACTAAGGAATCTGCTTTAAAATGTTAATCAAATATATGTAAATAGCTGCAAATGTGTACCGAGACAAGTCTGAAAATCTTTTTATAATAAAAATTCAGCTTTACAGGTCTGAACTGTACTCGCTAAAGCAATATTTCTTTTTAATTATAGTTTCAACATAAGCCATCACCTTTTCACTTTTATTCTTTTCATATTTGAGGCATTACCTAAGAAAATTCTAGCCAGTTCTCAGAGACCTGGTTTTATTGGCTGCTTCTATTTCCCCTCCCTAAAGGGGTTTAATTTTATTTGTTATTTTTGCTCATTTATTTTATTTGCTATTAAAAGAATCAGAGCCTAATATTACAGGCACCATTTTGCATTTCAAAAGCCTCTCCTAGCAAGCCAGCTTAAAGCATCCATATGCATTGCAACACAGGAAGTAACAGGACAGATTCAAGCAAGAAGACACAGCGCTCTGCAAAGACGCGTTGTTCAGCCAGGAGTGACGGAATGGGACAGAGCACAGGAGACTTGCACTGACAAAAGTTTGAATTTCATTAGGTGACTGTAGAGGGAGCTGCTCCTCAGGGTTGGTGTCAGTTTTGTAAGGAAAGAGAAGGCTACAAACTAGAACTACAATCTTTCTTCCTCATCCCTGTCCAAAGGGAGGAAGAAATTCCTTAAAAATATATGTCCTGGTGACAACAATTTTCCTGCCATGGAAACAGTACATCTTATCCCCAAGTGAAGCTGATTACAGTTAGCACTGGACACACAGTTTTTAGGAGATATCCTTTTCCCAGCAATTCTTTCCTGTGTACAAATTATATTAGAACAACGTCATGAATATCCATACAACCTTCAAAGTATCAGAAAGGGGGCAAACAGAGGAAATCAAGAGAAATGGAATACTGACTAATCTAATAAGCCTTGTCATGGTGATATAAGCTCTCAACACAGCATGACAAGGTGGAAAATACCCACATTGCTGGGGCACTTACATTCTTCCTCAGTCAGCATCCTCTCAGTAATTAAACACATACAATCCAACATCAAAAGTCATGATGCAAAGCCATCATTCAGATTGATACCAACTCAGAATATTTCATTTAATTAACTGCTACATCTGGATCAAGTCTCCTAGCACAAAGAGCAGTTTCTGCTGTTCCCTCTGAAGTGTGAAAAAAAGACTAACAAAAGGTAAAAGCATACATCCACAAGAATATTGCAATAAAAGATTAAAAAAAAAACCAAAGTCAATTCTACAGTACCAAGCGCTGGCAGCACTAGCTGTGCCAATTTATTTTCAAAAGCAGCACTGCCTGCATGACTAAAAAACAAGTTAACTTACAGCTATCTAGTGATTTCACAGCTAGATCAGCAATAGCCTCAACCAGCAGAACTATCAGCAATGGTGCTAGTTGTGTAAAAGCTCCTCCAGTCTTAATGTGGCTGAGATGAAGAAGGAAAATGTATTAGTACAGGAAGAGCTGTAAGATGATTCTGGGGTATCAAACTCCTGTCTTGACCTCTCTCGTGCATCATACCTCATACCCTCCTTTGTCCTTTTATGCTGCTCTCATAAACCCCCAACTCACCTGTGCTTCTTCCTTCTCACAACAATTGACACCATCTGTCCTAATCCTGGCCCCCACACAACATGCCTATAATCTCATCCCCCATCCATCATGCTCTATTCTTTTTAGCATTATACTCATCTGTACCTTCCACCCCCTCGTAAATGCTTGCTCAGGCCTAAAAAAAACCCAACCAAAAACAAACAGTGATACCATCAATCTGTGAATAGAGCTAGCTGAAGCAAAGCATATTTTTGGTATGCTCATCCTGTGCTTCCTCTTTAATCTATCTTTGGTGAAAGAGTTTACCAGAACCCAATACACTGTTGGAAGAAATCAGTAATCCTTCATTTTGGAAGAATGGCCCATTTTAATTCTCAGTATTCTATAATGACAATCATTAATTTATCAAATTCAAAACCAAATAAATAAATAAAAAGAAATCTTGAAAAATACCAATTCGTAGGAACTTACAGAACTATTTGGACCATCTACCAAAGCCTCACAGACCACAGTTCAAGAATTAGGATTACCATTAACATATTCTGATAGATAATTAAAAAAAACCAAACCAAACCCACATCAGCAACTGAGATTAGGTACTAGTCCCACTGTCGGCCTTGCCTGTGAATCATACCTCTAGGTTCTGGTTTAGCAAGTATTTTATATTAACCTAAGTTTTGTATCATAAGTAGTCAGGCCCCTTTAGCATCTTACTCCCATCTCAGAGAGGACAGAAGCAGGCAAAAATTTACATCATAAACTATTTTTTAATTAGGTATTTATTTTTTTATTAGGTATTCATTTTTATTAGGTATTTTGGTGTATTTGATTAGCCCAGGATTCACAATGCATTTATCTTATGCCTAGACTAGGCTTCTGCTAGTCACCTGCAAATGACAAGAACAATTTTCTTTCGCCACTTGATGCATATTTCTGGCATCTATGGTTTTTTCTCCCTTGTTCTAAGCACTGGAGATCAGCCAGTTAGGGACAGGAAGTAAGGTGGAGCTGGCTTTTAATGGAATTAAACTCTCAGTTGCCTGTTACCTTGTCACAGTCACACACTCACAGCCAAACAAGCAGCCAGATTCGCAGTCAGACAGGCATTTCTCCCCATATCAAGAATTCAGAGGCCATGACGGGAGAAGGAGTTAGCTAGTCCTTCTCTGCAGCCTGATCCCAGTTCTTAGAATTACACAGGAGATTTATTTAACAAACACTTTGCTAGTACAGGAACATATGACATAAGCAATGCCCTTGATTTCTCCTAATTGCTTCCTACAACACATTGTCATGCCTTTTGCTCTTTTGTTAAATCTTACACTTGTTATAGGGTCAAAAATTCTTTCCAAAACTCATGGTATGGGGCAACACACAGAACATTTGAACTCAATGGACCCTTCTAAACTATACACTGACTATATAATTTTTGGCAACAGGTCTAAGTGACTTAGGTGAACCCTTCTAACCCTAAGTGGTTGGGAGAAAGAGGAGAATGGAAAAAGATAACTCTTTTATCCTTCTGTCCTATTTTTTCATAATTGCCTTTTTTCTTAAGTATTTGAAATTCCTATCTCAGCTATGGATTCTTACTGTCCAGTGAACATGGGCAACAGAATAACCCTAAACTTCGTAGCTTGACAGTGCTGAAATTAAAAGCAATGAAAGTTTCAAGGACCTTATTAATGGCACTCCGCAGTTGCCTGGCCTAACTATGAGCAGCACTAGAGGCATTAGAGCTATCATGCTGCAGACACAGGAAAACAGATCTGCATCACTTAGCAACCATATGGGTGAGACTTTCAGAGAAAAGATTTTAAGAAGAAAAAATCTGGACTGATAAACTTGATGACTTAAAACCTTCCAGACAAGGCATCCCAGGGTTCACAACAGATAAGCTTACTCCCCATTTACTGTTCTCTTTCCCATCTAGAATTTGATTTTCAAGCTTATGTGGACAGAAACAGTACTTTATTTCCTCAAGTAAAACATACACCACACAATATTTTATAAGTAAGAAGCTACCTTTATGACAAAATGTTGCAGTGATACTAAGAATAAACTAGTCACCGCATTATTTAAAATAGATCTTCAAGTCTCCATACACTCTTTGCCATATTTAAATCACCTTTGCAGAACAACATGCAAGTATTTACTGCTAAAATTATCGAAGTGCATTTATCGAGATCTCATTCAAAAAAAGAAACCACTAAGATCTCCTTATATTAAAATTATTTTGGGGGAAATTAAGTACATGATGTCTTTCTGTTCCAGGCTCAGGAAAAAAACAGGCCACATTAAGCATTACACATTAAGAAATTTTACTTCAGTCAGAATTTATCCAGAGCACATTATACCCCCTCCCAGCTATTACCAGAATTCAAATATAATTTCAATACGCATTTTCGGTACTAGCTCCACAAAGAAAGCATATCAATCAATCAGCTGTATCTATATTACTTTTCAGCCTTCCACCTCCAGCACAGTTACACGATTGTTCCTGAGACTTTACCTCACGCTTGTCTTCAATTCTAGTCCTGGGCCCCGATTACATATACATTTTTACTATATATATATGGTCACTGTCGAGCCTCTTCTGATACATGAATGGTCATGTAGCCTTGAGAGATGGAGTGCAGTTCCCCATGCAGAAAAGACAACACTAAGTTATTTCACTTCTAAATCAAGGTAGATTTTATCCCCAGGTGTTTTATAATTCTGCTAACAATATTAGATCATTTCACCAAAAGAACACTTGTTTTGGTTTTTATGTCCTCTCTCTTCCTTCCTCTTTTGTCATAAAAGAACTCTGCTGAGGAGGGACAGCCGAAGATTCCCTTTTTATTACTGGCATAACCATCATATAACCTTGATTCACAGTGTGGGCAAGATCAAAGATGTCAACAGTATCACCAGGTTTGGCTACATACTTACTGCAGAGCAACTATCACAACCAATACGACAAAAAAATGAAAACTTCATTAAGACAGATTGACAACGAAGTCCATTACTGGAACTAACTAGCAGCAACAAATGATGGTTGAGACAAAAACACAGCACCTTAGTGCATTGAGTCACTAACCCAGCTAAAGCCATTGCATTCCTGAGAGGCCTCATGATATGAGGTAAGGACTTCTCAACTTAAGGTACTGTACCAGTACTTTTTCAATAGCCCTGTCATCAGAAACTAATCACTCACCACACCAAATGCTTTATACCATACTATTTATATTATTCTTTTTCCCCAACTCTATTCTCTCAGAAAGCACGTTTTCTTTCAATTGAAAACTATTTTTTCCAGATCTTTAGCTCCTTCCACAAACACTTACCCTGCATACTTCATCTGAGTCTCCAGTCTCTTAACACACAATACAGCAATGTCCAGTATTCATATTTAACTTGACCGAACGGCACACAGTCAGCTGCCATGAAGCTCCTTCTCTTGTTCACTGACCCATTACTGCACATTCCAGATTACGGAGCTCCATTTCTGTGGATCACTGATTCAAGCCTTACACATCCCCAGCACTTGGTGCCCACTCTCTGACCCAATAAAATAACAACCACCCCCCTCCTTTTTCCATCTCTGAACTCCTCAGTATTCTCCTTCTTTCAGGAACCTGCAATACCAGAAATGCAATCACCTACTGCTCCCTGGTTAACAGCAACAACTAATTCAAAGTATTTGAACAACCATTTTAGCAATAACTGGTTTAGACTCAATCATTCCATTCCTTTCCCTCCCTCTCATCCCAGAAATAATTACAGAACGGTAGGACATGTACAAGCCACAGCAGCAACAGATAAAGCCAGAAACTGGCAGTTTCCCTAAAGCAGAGTACAGGCCAGTTAAAACAGCTTTTCCCCACACACACCATCCTCACTGCAACAAACCTTCGCATTTTTCCAATGGTCCTATCCACCTAAGCAATAATTCCTACTTACTCTGATCTGATCCCTAATGTTTTGATGAATGAAAACCCCACAAACGGCAAATCTTCACCCGAGAAGCCTGCTGGGTTCAACTGGCACGTAGAGGATGAAACCCGCGAATTCTTCTCTGGTTCATCAAAATTTGAGGTGTCATCATCAGACTTGAGTGTAGGAACGAAGGGGGGAGGAGCTGGTGAAAAAAAGCAAGAAGAAAAGACAAAATTCAGCTACAGTTCACTCTGCAACAGTCCCACTCATTCAGTGCTTGCAATGGCACTGCAGCTCCTGCTTTTAATCTTGCTAACACAAGCAGACTGAGCTGCTGCTCTCAAATCGTATTACAGCAACAAGAGATTAACCCTTAAGCTACCAACATGGCTACCACTCTGCAGGCAGAATGTCTCCCACGTTGATTAAACTGGGGTTTAGTCTGGGGACTTCAGATTGTTGGGTTTGGGGTTTTTTTTTAAACACATATATTGAATCAAATCAAAGCACCAGGGAAAGAAACTCATTACTGTAATATAGCTAAAAGTAATAACAGTCTGATTCATCTAGAAAAATAAAATGTCTCCAACCTATCCAGTTAGTGACACTACATGAGAATGTACCCTGATCCTTTGCTAGTCAGCTAAGGGATATATCTACCCTTTAATACTACCAAGAACCCTCACAGCACGGGCTTCTAATCAACAGCAAACTGGTTTTTCTCCTGGAATAGTCTAATGAAATATAGCTACTAGAAGGTAATTGGTCTTTAGGAAGGGAAGAAATACCAGTAAAATTTTATTTCTCTAGAAGAGCTTGGTAAAGATCTGGAACTCTTGTCGGGACACCACTGCAGTCTGGCTCTGATACAATCAGCTCTGAAGAGAGGTATAAATAGCAGGAATTACAATGTATTTCTTACTATAATTTCTAAATTGGTACCACTTAACTTGTTAAGCAGTTGTTTAATTTCAGCTGATTTTCTCGTGTTTGCTTCAGTTTAATTAACCAACAGAACAAAAGAACAAGTTCTTCTCAATGATGTGCAGCACCCGAGCTACCTGCTGGCTTGGCTACGTGTGTGAAAGGAATGAATGCAAATGCCTGCTGTGCAATTCCTACCTCATTAAATCACGTTTTCTAAGATTTATTTATTTATTTCATCACTCAGGTCCTTGCTCATTGCAAATCTACTAATCTATTTTTTGCTTTATAAAGGACACAGCTCTTCAGTCAGCAACTAGAACACAGCCCATTGTCACAAGCGGATGGAAGTGTAGTGTGCTAAAACCGTTACCATGGATCCAGTATAGATCTCCTGTAGCTGAAGGGCTGATGAGAATTGAAGAACCGGGAACAAACATTACAACCCCTGCAGTGCAGGCTCCCTGCTCCTCACTCTCTGCATGCTCGGAGTTTAACCCTACCTGCCTGCATTCGTGACAGATGCTGATGCTTATCTGACTGACACAGGCAGAATGAGTCACGGCTGGAGCTTGCTAGCTCCCTCTAGGTTGCCAAAGCCTTTCACAGCCCGCTTTTTAACTCTTCATTCTCTAGACAAATGTACGTTTAAACTACCCAGCAGACCAGCATTAACAGCCAAAAAAAAAAAAAAAAATCTGTCTGTATAAACTGCCAAATCACAACTACACATGCAGGCTTTGTTAGCAGCTCCCCAAGGAGCCATTCTGACGCTGTTCACAAGCAGGGAAGTGAGAAGAAATTCCATGAAGCAGATAGGATGCTGCTCACGTACAGTAGTTCCAAGTACATTAGAATGAGATAAATAAATGGGGAAAATATACAAATTAAATAGGTTGTATATAAGCAGTTTTACTTATTCGTTTCAGAACACTGAAATACTCTGTCAATATAATGAATTTATTAATTTCTGCTATTTATTGGGTTTAATAAAAATTTAGATCCGATATAATGCTGACGTTTATATACTGTAAACATAATTCTGGAAAACAGATTGGTGATTAGGTTCTTTAATTTATTATTATTTATTTAATATCAGGATGATGTCCAGCTACTCTTTCACATGCTCTTAATGATTAAAAACAGAGAAGCAAGAGAAAACAGTTTGTAAGTATATCCTCTTCAATGCAAAAATAAGCTCAAGTTACAGTTAATTCATAGCAGAGAAGGGTAAGGTCAGGAATTGGTATTTTTTAGTTCAGGACCTCTGATGAAAGAACTTTGCATATCCTATTACAGGAAGGGGTTTCTGTGGGGTTTTTAACATTGTCTTTGAAAACAGATACTGTCTAGCAGGTAAAGCAATAGACAAAGAAACAAACTATTCACTACCTCTGGGGAAGTCTAGAATCTTTCTTAAATAGGTAGCAAAAACCAACATAGCTGCCTTTTTATAATGGTATAAAAACGCTGTTACATGCTCCTCAGAGTTTGACAGATAACTTCATCTTTGAAAGAGTTACCTAGCGCCTTACTTCTCACCAGAGATTAGCTAAGAAGCTCTTAAGGAGTCATCTTCAAGCCCTTGCAATTAAAACCAAAGTCTTTCCTCTACCAACAATAAGAACTCCTAGTCAAACCACATGCATAACAGAAAATATAATTTAAATATGCCTAAAATCAGCATGCACATAAAAAGATTAAAAGCACTCAATAGGGGAACAATGGATACGAGAAGATAAAACTGAAGGCAAGACAGAGCAAACCTTTGGGGCTGGTGGGAAACTAAAGAGCACAACGTTTTAGACTACAGTTTCCTCTAGTGTTTGATAAAAGATGTGAATGAAGAAAAATTACAAAACAATGAAAAAAATCATTTGCCCTCTATTTTGCATTCACTAAAAAATCTGACTGACAGTCCAAAAACTCTGCAACTTTGTAGTATAAGCTTGTTACAGTATTTGTATCAAGAAACAGTAGTGACTAAAAAGAAAACAGTCATTCCACAAAAACAGCTCTAGATGTGAAGTACTTCTGAACTGTCAACATCAACTGAAAATGAGAAGCAGAACTTCTTCAGAAGTTTCAGGACACTGGACAAAATCTTACTGAGGAAAAAGAAGGAATATCTTTAAAAGCAAGCTAGATCCACTCTGATTTTGTTAATTATTTGGTTGCTTCTTCATAGTCCTTTATTCCTAACACTAAGGAGTCCTTTGCCCAAAGCATCTGCAGAATAAACAGAGTAGTCTTGTAATTTAAAAAAAAAAAAAAAAAAAAGCTAAAACTGATGAGCAGTTTTGTTCTCAAATGTGGGTCACACAGTGACATAATCTCCAGTTACATTATTATTTCTTGCTTAAAATCAGAGGACTGTTGCACAAAAATATAGCATTTTCAGAACAAGACGAAGATTGGTGAATGCAAATACACGGATGTGCTTATCAGTTGCTTCTTTAAAGGGAAGAATCCTTTAGTGGAGGTCAAGATAAGACTCTTAGAACTTAATGTTAAAACCATTCCGTTGCATCTGGCAAGGTGAAAGATTTTCACTTTTTTCAGGCTCACCCAAAAGGGAGGCAAAATCATTACTCAAAAAGACAGTAAAACCAATGCTTCTACTCGAACAAACTGGTTGGGTATAAAGACCTCTTTCTGTCTCCGTTACGTTACAAACGAACGTACATATTCTGTTTACCATTTAAAGTATCTTGTAGAGAACTGTATGTTTTAAAAAAGCCAATTGCTTGCCTAGATACCTCCCCACTTGTGGAAGGATGTAACCCTCTTCCATCTGTTCCAAAGAATGACTTTCAGAGGAAAAGGGGGTGTTGTAGGTTGCTAAGTTAAGAAAAAAAAGAAAAAAAAACAAACCCCAAACTACCACACATACACTGCAGTACTTTAACCAGTTTATCATTAAGACTAGATATAATGTGTCTTATGGAAAAAAGCTTGCCTTTTTTTCCTTTTTTTTAACTCTGCACCAGTGTATGTATTTATGATTAGTTCAAGGAACATTGCCTTAATCAGGTCTTTCCATTCTTTCAAAATATTTTCATGCAAATTCAGAAAAGAGATACTGCGTTTCCCCTGGGACAGTGAAAGACTTAACTGAAATAGGAAATCTAAAGGAGAGACAGAACATTTCTTAAGAATAAAAATGTGTCTTTTCTTGATCTACAAGGTGATCTATATATGCTTTCTGAGGAAAAGCATCCACACAGCCTAAGTAGGTTAGGCATTATTCTTCCTCAGGCTTTAAGAGGCCTATTTGAATAAAGCGTTATGGAAGAAAAATAGAAAATAGAAAGTCCAACTGATGTAATTTAAGGATGTTTTCTCTTAGACCATTTAAAAAAAAAAAAGGCATTATACTAGTTCTAGCCAATCTCCACAATATGATCTTAACATCTTTACTGTTCTGTCAAGACAATGATCCAACACATATATTTCTGTTAATAAAAGTCATCTTGAAGCTGACACGAAAGTGATCTCCACTCAGAGAAACAAGTCAACACATTTTTCTGAAGGCAAGCATTTAAATGAAACATCACGATATTTAAATGTTACTGAATGACAATTTTGGGTTCATAAGGATAAGGAAGAGCCTTGGACTTAAGAACAATGAGATTTAGGTTTCTGCCTGTTTAATAGCAAAAGACAGCCTAAAAATCAGTCTGCAACACTTCCAAGTTCTTCTGTTTGCACAAGACACTAATTATTTTCTTCTCATATATATTGTTTCTCCATGCAAGTCCAAATACGCCATTCCATTTTCAAGACCTCTTGGACTGCAGTTACAAAACAACTCTTAAAACAGAAGATTGTTTATGCTATACATATATATGGCTTAGATGACAATGTAAGTCTTCTGACCATCTCTCAGCTAACCTCAGCAGGCATATTTTTGGTTCAAATATAAACAGCTGATGTAATTTATGGATTTCAAACAGTGAAAGATGATTAACAAAAACCCCAAAGTATATACAATGCAACCATGTTGCCAATAACACAAGTATTTCATTTCCCCATTCTCTACTTCTGATTTGAGATACTTATCAAGCAAACAGTTCCGTTATCAACTTTCCAGTTAAAATCCTGATCATTTAGCTGAAACACAGATAGAAATATGTTTATTCTATGTAAATAAATTTCAAAATATTTTCAGAAAATTGTCAAGTAAATCATCATAATCTTTTGAAAGTTTTGGGGTTTTCTGTTTGGTTGGGGTGGTGTCTGTTTTAGGGGATGGGGAGGAGCTGTTCGAAGCTTTAGAAGTCAATCAATAGCAGAAATCAACAAATACAGAGGGCAGAATCCATAAAAATGTTTCAGTACAATACTCCAAGGAAGGGGAAAATTACCTGTTGAGACAGATTCAATTAAATCTGACTTTAGGTTTAATGATTTGATTCTGTATCTGTAACTTAAGAGCTGCTTCTGAGACACATGCTACTTGAAACAAGGGAAGCTGGGAGCTTTTTTAGAGGCAACTATCTTTTGGGAAGGTGTTTACTGAAAAGTCAGGTGTTTCCTAAGTTACCATAACAACAAAATGTAACACTGAAAACCCCCTTAATAACACATTCTTAACCAAAATCTGTTAAAATGGTTTGTTAAAAAAGGTTATCCTGGAACTCCCAGCACACTGACTTAAATACCTGCAAGGCAAGTGTACCAATTTTTCCCCTACCTTTTCCAGTCTCAAATATAAATAATATCATTGCTTTTATAGACTAGAGGAAAGTCTGATTGTGCTGACACAGAAATTATTTAACAGTCAAAGAATCATTTAGGTTGGAAAAGACCCTTAAGATCACCGAGTCCAACATTCCACATAACCAAAATCTTTGACCAGATTAACTTGAGGTAGTGAGATTCTTTAATCTACACCTAAATCCTGTGACCTCTTCCAGCACTCACTGGTTTACTAATTTTCTCAGGCTGCCATTGCTCCAGTTAAACACCGCTATCTGCAGAGGTCATGATAAGAAAGAAACCTTTAGCTTTTAGATAGCCCAGGTCAAAGCTGACAAGGGTTTTCAATAGAATGACAGTGACATCGCCCTGAATAAGCCAGCAAATGGAGAAGCACTGCAGAGAGCAAAGCCATAGGTGATCCATTGAATTTGTTACTAAAAGCAAGAAGACTGCTGTGTTTTGTGCTAGTTACAGTGGGGTTTTATGAAGTCTGAGACATAACAACGAAGTCAGGGGTCAAAACTGCATGAATCTTCACGGAAGTTAGGTCCAGATATTATACGGAATGATGCAATCCACAGGCCAGCTGCAGACAGAAATGCGATTTTTAAAATCCCAAATGATTATTTCAACATTATAATGACATCAGGGCTGCCTACCAGCTTGTCCATCAGTATCACTGTTGTCACATCAAATGGCAAAACACTCAATTAACTTGTGCAGTTGTGTGAACATTAGACAGACAATTGCCAAGGAAACACGAGAACATATGCTCACATGCCATTTTTTTCCAGATCTGAGATAATATGATACAAATGCAATAGAAAAATTTTAGAAACAGAAACTGGTGACTTAGGCAAAGGGCTCTGGGGGAAAAAGGCAGAGTGAGTTGAAGTGTGGGAAATCTATGCTAAAATGATGAAAATGACTCAAGGCGCAATGGCTCTCAAAGGGCAGAAACAATGGAATTTAACACAACAGCAGCTCCACAAGTTCAAAATTAATGAATCAACAGAAAAGTGAGTAAACATTCTGTGGAGCTTCCAGCTGAAGTGCAGAGATAGTCATCAAAAGTAGAAGCACTGGCTTAGCAATTTGTCATGGAAAATGGAGCACAATCATTGCTCTTACAGCGTATTTGATAAAGAATATAAGGCAGACATGTTCCTTGCCCAGATAATCTTACAGTCCAAATAATTTAAAATACTATCAAACACAAGTCAGGCACTCATACTTAGATCATCAAAGATCCGTGAAATATTTGCTTTTGCGATGGAGCTGGTGCCTCGGTACTTCCAGATACTAAATTCCATTGCTTCCCTAGTTTCATAAACAATTTTCTGCAAAGAAAATTACTACTTCATTTTCTTTATTCTATTTCTAGTGGAATGAACAGATTTTTGACCAAAAAAAAAAAAATCAGTCTTATATTAGCCACATTAACTTTGAGGAAAAACACCAATGCCCCTATGACCGCTGACATTTTATCATCTACAGGAGCTAAAAAAAAATCACCACACCAACCAACCAACCTTAAGTGAAGTTGGATCACAAGCAATGAAAAGAGAGAATGCTGAAAATACAACAAAAAGTAATGAGATGAAGCCATAATTAAGCAAACTGAGGTGGATAAGGCCTGAAAGAACACACCGATGCATTTTAATCTGATGAAGGACATGGAAAGGACCGTTTTGATTTTCCAGTCTAGTGCCTACAGTAATATGGCAATTGCATCAGAAATTCATATAGAAGTGTATTAAACTTCATCTTGCCTTACAATTTTCACCTGAGAGATGTTAACATATCCTATCCAAAAGCAAAAACGAATTGTTTTGTTAAAAATACCTGCTCCAGGACACAGTCCTTTCTTATTATGAATAACTACTCAGATCAAACACACTTAAATACGCACATTGTACAAATTTTCATGTCCCCCAAGGAAACAGGAATTGTTATAAACACAGTATTATTCTACTTACAGTTACGGATATTATCCCAGTCAATTTTAGAAAAAAATGGATGGCAGCACAGTCCCTCATAACCTAATCTTTCCTTCTGCCCACAAAGCAGACTCTGGATCAGATCAAGAAATTCACTACTAACTTTCACATCCTCTGGGAACTTCAGAAATCTCTGCATTAGAAAGAAAAGAATTTCTGCTTAGTAGGAAAATGGTCTGAGAACAGTAAGATTAAGTTTCATTTTTCTGAGATATGCCAAGCACAAAGGATAATTATTTATAGCATACAAATAAAAGTATTGTGCTTTTTTCCAAACAGGCTTTTATATGCATTTACTGCAGTAAAGATAAGAAAAACAACCATTCCCTATCAGACAAATGGTAGTCCCGGATCACTCTCTCATGTTGAACAATGGCCAATGGCAAACACAAATGAAGAGTACCACAAAACTCTTCCCCAGAATTTTTTTTTTTAATTTTTTGAACCAGGGATAATGTCTTTGCGTTTACCAAATCTCAATGGATTCTTCCCCTATGAATTTTTCTAGTTGCTCCTTAAGCACACATAAACAGTCAGTAGTTGCAAACTTACTCCCCAGCATGAGAACGTGCTACAAGAAGTATCCTTTTCTGTTGTAACGTAGTTACTGCTGGCTCCTTTCATTTGATGCCCCTAATTCCCATATTAGAAGAGATAATAGGTGAACATTATTTGCTCACTTCCACTCAGCTACACATGATTATTTTCTTTCTTTTTTTCTTTCCTACTAACTCCCACCGTTCTATGTTTTTCAGGCTGTTATGAAGAACTAAACTGACATTTGCATAGATCATAACATCAAGATACTGTTCTTGAGCCCACCACTGGGTAAAGTTGGGGTACTTTTCCCTTCATATACATTGGTTTAAACTTATTTACACTAAATTTCATGTGATGTTTTAATCATGCAGACACTCAATATCTTCAAGTCTTCCTGCAGCTCTTCATAGCTAGCCCTTGCCTTTACTATCCACAGACGCTTAGTAAGATGCAGAAACTTTATCAATTCACAATTGTTCCTTTCAATTTCTCTTCTAGATTATTTTGGAAATGCTGCAATTATAGTTGCCAGCTACATCTCTTAATTCATGCACTGCAGATGGTTATTTTTAGATACCTGTTACAAAAAATTGATATCTACAATACATAGACATACAGAAATATAAAGCATATATTCTAATTATTTTATGAACATGGCAAAGTAAGAGAGATTTGTAAGCTTCCCTTCTCAACCGCCAAAACATAGCCTTTAGTTACAGCCTTTTTAGTCAAGAACATGGGAGGAATCCTCTTTACCTGGAAGTTCATGATGTTATTGAAAGTTTTTGCTGTAGTTCCTTCAGCAAACGGAGATCGTCCATAGATCATTTCATACGCAATGACTCCTAGGGACCACCAGTCACATTCTGGACCATAAGAAGCTTTGCCATCTCCATTCAATCCCAATAGCATTTCTGGTGCAATGTAGTCAGGTGTGCCAACAGGTAGCTTGGCATTTGCCTAGAAGCAAAGATATATCAAGTGAAATTACAGCACTTTCTGTTCATTTTGATTTTGGTAATAAACCAAATCTTTTCTCTTCTGCCCCTCTCCCCCTTTTTTTTTCCTTTTTCTTTTTTTAATGAGACACAATTTTGAGCCCTCCAAGTAAATTTTAAACTAAGTGATTTTAAGCAAGGCTATTAAGCAAGAAAGTGCAAGGTTAAGGAAACTGCTGATAAAGAAACAGAAAGCAAACTATTTAGTATAAAAAGTCAAATTATCAGAGCTATCTGTTACTAGAAAGTACAAACAGCTGAAGTAGAAAAGCAGCCTTCTAAAAAGCACAGGATTACTAAACGCTAAGTTTTAAGCAGTGTACATACTCTAGCAGTACTGTTTCTACTACTGTTAACAGGGACATCATAGCTGAAATTTCAAAAATAGTCAAATTTAGACATAAACGTGACCTTGCCTTCATTCCATTCAGTGTCATCCCTGCCTTTCTACCTTGTGTTCATGATCAGCAAAGTATTTGAATTTTTGGAGTGCTTAGAAAAGGTAATTCAGGAGTCAAAAATGCAATCATTTTTCCACCAAGTGGCATAAAGAATGGAACAAAACAGCAGGCAGACTAACACAAAAACCTGAAGACAACTAAAAAGGTAGTAAGAAAAAAATTAAAAGAAAAATGCAATGCAGAGAAGACTGGAAAGGGAAGAACAGGGAAAACAAAATATTGAGTCACAGTAATAAGAAAAAGCTACAAAAAAGTAAAAATTATAACAGAAGACAGGAATCTGGCATAAAACTTCATATTCTTGCTAACTACATTTTAATTTCAAATTATCATTTGAAGTTGTATGCAGTTACCTAAATTTACCAGTAACTTATAACAACAAATGATTTTCAGTCCAATTATGAACAATTATAAATCCACATCCTTCTTTAAACACAGCATTGAACAGTATGGTTTTTTATTGTATGATTTTTATATTGTAATGCAGCACCATGAGAAAGTAAACCTGCCTCTACCTTGTGTATTAAAATTTTAATAAGCAATTATGTATCTATTGAGAGCTACAAAAGATCTCAAGCTCACATTTGAAAAGCCATTCATAAATGGAAAAATATGTTGTGATAGATTCCATACTGGACAAGAAAGGCAGAAGAACAAGGTGTAATCAAGGAAAGATGTAACATTAGTTTTCCTTTTTTGATTGGACCACCCAAACAAGCCGTAGACAAAGTTCAAATCCAGATTATTACCGTTTTGTTCACTGTCATTTTGGCAGCTGACCCAAAGTCTCCCAGTTTAACGTGTCCTGTTCGGTCAATAAGAACATTCTCTGGTTTGATATCTCTGTAAGCAAGAAAGCAGTCAGTACTTTCCATGCCATTCCCCACTGTTACATCTAGATAACAAGATATAGATTTATTGAACTCCAATATGATTTGAAAATGCATACAGTAACAGCCTTCAAACTTTGATATGACCTTTAGAAAACTGTGATATTTAACTACTCCAACATCCTATACTGCCCTGCTCACCAATCAGCCCACAACAAGTTTTAACAATTACACTGATTTCCTGTACTACTTGGTGCTAAAAGCAACCATCTCTGGAAAAGATTTTTATTTTTTATACAGCAACATTAGGGCTTCTTTTTACTAAGCCTCCAGAAAAAATATGTAACAATCCTTTCTTGATATTAGTTTGAACTTTACATCAAAGTCAATGCCTTTAGCTACAATTATAGTTGGACTCTGATTTAATTTTCTAATTTTCTCATCTGATACAGCATGTGAAATACTGTCCTGAAAGAGGATGGAACATAAAAAAATCACAACAAGAATGCATCATTCCAGAGCACTTTTCTGGAATGATACTGATCAAATATGTGCACTGCAAAGCAACCTTTACCTACCGGTGGACATAACCCATCTGATGGACACTGTGAATAGCCAAAATCAACTCTGCAAGATAAAACTGCACCATACTCTCATCTAGCTGGTCTCCATATCGGTTTAAGAGTGACAGTAAGTCCCCTCCAGGATGATACTCCATAACCTACATAAAATTTTAAAGGAACAGATATAGCTCATATATAGAAAAGATACTCCATTCAACCCCATATTACACTGGACACATATCAAACAGTGACACATAATGCAGGAAAATTTACAGAAGATAAGCACATTTCAACCATCATGTTCTTCAACATAACAATGGCAATAGTGCTCAACAGAGGAGAAAAGAAACGAAGGCTAGGCATTACCAAGTAGAGATTTTTCTTGTCTTGAAATGCATATTGTAACTGTGGAATCCATGGGCTGGTGCTCTGAGATAATACACTGCGTTCTTCCTCAAAAAATGACACCTACAAAAAAAAAGAAAGTCTTCAGCTATATCATGATGAAACTGAGTTAGAATATATTAGAATCCCCTAGTTTCAGAAAGATTTGAGTCTGTGCCAAAGGCACACATCAGAAAAAAATTAAATTACACAGAAAATATTAAATGTTATTTCCTTGTGATGTGCACCTTTAAAAAAGTAATTTTACTCCTCCGTGTTCCCTGTTACCCTCCCACCTTCTGTTGTCTAGCTTGCTTTCAAGTGAACTGTGCCTGCAGCAAAGGCCAGCTTCCCTTCCAAGCTGGTGAAGCATCCACAAGTCCAGAGCGCAATTTTGGTTGACTCCATCTGGACTAGCCCTAATAAAATAAAACTACTCTCAAAAGAATCGGATAAGAAGAAGAGAAGCTAGAGCAATTACAGGGTAGCACCTTACAGCTAATTCAGTCATAAATTAATTGGAAGGTATTGAAACACAAGGCACTCTTGAAATCATACTCTAGCAACTGTTTAATTATTCAGATGTATAGTATAGCCAGACAAGAAATTAATTTTCTTACAGAGATACTGCAAGTTCATTTAGATCAACATTCTCTACTTTCACTGACCCACGCTCAACGAGACCAAGCAAGTGTCATATTGAGGGCAGCATCATACTTTGCTTTCTTATCAACCTATGACATCGCAAGAGTAATTTTAGTTTATCTTCATTTCTGATAGCCATAAACAATGCAAAGGGATGTCAGATGCAGGCTAACTGCACCATATATTGGGAACAACTGATGCTGATATTGCTGTATAAATTCACGAGGTCTTCATGGAGTATCTCTGTCCTACTTGTCATCTCATGTCAGTGAAAGATTAACTTCCGTTTCTCACCAAACTACGATAACAACCTCCATTATCCCTTTTTTAAGTTTTCAAGTAACACATTTCTCAAGCTAGTGAGAGGCTCTCCATAAAAATCCAGTCACCACAGTTTGCCTTCACACCCACTCTTGACATTCTACATTGCTCTTTAAACTAAAAAAAAAACACTTAATGAATAGATTGCCTAAAAATTCAAGCCATCATCAAACTGATCAATACTGATCCACTATTTTCTTCATCTGTCTTTTCCTGTCTTACAATTAGATGGTAAGCTCTTTAAGACAAGGGCCATTATTTTTTTGGATGGCACTTCAACCAATAGATTCATAGTCTATGACAACAGTTTTTAAACACAGCAGAACTACACACAAATATACTACTTCACTGCAATGTAGGACAATCCTTCTCAAGGTAAACTTTTAACTTAATTCTAATAGTAGTGACAAAAAGGAAGTAGTCAACAAATTGTAATTCATCCATCTACTGTCATAACAGAAAAATATACATACATTCTCCTGTGCCAACAAGGACTCCTTGCTCATCACCTTCATAGCATATACATCACCAGTAACTTTCTCTCTTACTACTTTTACATCTGCAAAGTGACCACAGCCAACCACACTCTTTACTTCAAAATCCTTCACGCTGGGTTGCAATTCCTTTAATTCAGCTATAGTCTCTGCATCTATAAAACCAAAAAATTTATTTTTATGTTAGCCAACTGGCATTTCGTAACAGACACATCATCAAAAATGGGGACTAAAACAACAAAAAACCCAAAACATTTTGTTCCAAACTCTCAGGAAATGTTAAATCATTACAGAATATGCTTCTCAAAAAAACCCAGTATGCATAAGAACTAGAAAAAGACTGTATTAATGCACAGTTAAGACTGAAATACAGTACATACAAAAAAAATCAGGAAATGTTAAGATAGTTCCCATAGCAACCATAATTCTGTCCCATTCATAACATCATAGGCTGATAGCCTCTTCTGTTTCTAAATTCTTTCCAACCATCCTTTACCAATACAAAGCATATTTTCTAAATACGAGGGCTTTACCCAGCCGAGTTCTACCAGTCAAGTGGCAGGGTTTTCTCCTCTGCCTGTGGGAGGCACTAGTCCATTGTCTAACAAATAATTGTAGACATTTATTTCAGATACTCAGTTCAAGTTTTCCATTAACTAGTTTCAACCATCATGCACTGTGATAATCAATTGCTCGTGGTAGATGTTCTAAAAATTCTTCAGACTAGCAGAAAATTACTCTCCACTAATAATATCTAGAAACTGTTAGACAAAACTATTATAAAGTGCATGGTAAGTTACTTTCATCCAAATGGCTTTCTAGTGTATCTTAATGAAAAAAATTGATGAAAATTGATGAAAATCTAAGCACAATATCAGTAAACTATTTACTCCACCAGAAATTATGTTTCTGAAGCACACAATTAACATTCACAAGTTATGCATACAAAATTCAGGTGACACACGGAATCCAAAAGCTTACTTCAAGCTGAAAAAGCCAACGATTACCAAGTTCCTTTCTAGAATTTTTTTTATCTCATACCTCTAGTCACCATCCTGCTCTTGACATCTGACATCCTTCTGTGGTGCATACTTGGAGCTTTGCTGTATGTACTACTCAGAAACTTTTAAAGAAAGTGCCTCCTTAACTATAAGTATAGTACAGACTAAGAAGGATGCACGTTCAAGTCACAGCACTTCAAAAGACACTTGCACTTGACATTTTTGAACCTGAACAAAGCCTTTACTAAGATTGCCAAGATCCCCTTTGCAATGTTGAGTCTGCCCACAAAACATCAGATGCTCAAAGTCCTGGGTTACAATCATTAATGAATCAAAGCAAATAAAGCATTATTCAAGCATTCAGATTCTGAAGAAAAAATGACACCTGAAAATTAGTCTGAACAAACTTACACTTTCTGACAAAGTTGCCAACATGTTTAATTTTCATTAACGTGGGGTTTCTGCATTCTTCAAAGAGAACGAATAAAGAATCAAGGATGCCTTCCCGGGAGAGAGGAGACATCTGCTGTTGAGTCACAAAGAGTGGCTTCCCCTGTTAAAAAAAAGAAGCAACAGCAGATGGAGTCTCAGACAACAATGAAAAGCCTCAAATCAATAACATATGTATAGAGCAGATTATATATTATCCATTTAAAAATCACTACTTCAGAAATTAGACAAATTATACAGAAGTGTAAGGTAAATATATCAACTTACTGTCTTAATGGCAATAGCTAGAGGTATTTTACTTTTAGACAAAACAATCCTCTAAAGATTGTTAAAGTTCAAATGACAGCTTTCTTGGAACGATGTACATCCCACTGACGACTCTGATCTCATTGGCTTTTTTCTTGACATTGTACCATGTGGGTTTTTTTCACGATACAAGTAGTTTAAGCAATCAGCATCAATATTAGCTCTAGATGGAAAAGCTGCTGAATTTCAGATGATCAAATAGCACCTGGTTACATAAATCCACCTCATGACAAACCCTCAGCTACATCACCCAGGAAAAAAATGGGGATTACAGGACACAATGCAACATTGCATCTTTATGTGGGAAAATCCACTCAGGCTAAAACATCAACAGATACACATAAATCTATGACAAGCCACTATCTGCTGAACTTTGTGCAAACTCGGTACACACTTTGAACTTCAACTAATTATCCCTTTCTCTTACTCCTTCCTCCTGTTATAGTTGAATTGAAATAACTAGAGCCCGAATTAAATTCACTAAGTATTTATTAAGGCAGGAAAGCAAAACCAGCGCTGGGCGGCCGGGGAGTCACAGCTCCGTCCAGGCTCGCAAATTCCAACAAGTATCAGAACCCTTTTATCCTCAACTTCAAGGCCGGTTTAAGCAAACAGCTATGCTCTCAGTCCCGTAGCAAGAAGCTGTATTTTGCAAAACTAATCTATTTTTACGCTAAGGTCTAAACAAAGACAAAAGTTGTCATAGTAACATGAGATTATGGTTTAACATTTGCCTTTAGAAAGTATATCTTGCAACCTCATGGTTAAGTCTTTTCTCGCCAGACAGAACATTCTCAAATCTGTTGCAGCAAGATCGTTCCTTTTATTAAAACCCCATTTGATCAGCAAATTACCCTTAGTTACTTATTACACTCCAAAGGACCACACAGGCATGCTTTGAGTGTCCACGCTAACAAGCAAAACTGTATTTTGATATGCTGGGTATGGACGCAGATGAAACTGAGATCAGCTAATCCCAGGTCAGATGCTCTTTACCTGAAAGAGCAGATTGAGCCGAGAAACTCGGCTGGTGATGGGCTCCATCGGTCCTGCTTCTGCCGGGTTTCGGGCACCGCATTTAAACTTCAGCATCTTTAGAGATTATCGTGTGTCAAAGATCACCTGAAAAAAAGAACAGGGACTTGCAAGCAGAGGCACGCGAATGGCTTACTTTAAGAGAAGGGGGATGGGGGGTGTGGGTTATAACTTAAGTAACTTGTATTTCCTTAGAGGTAAAAATTTATTAAAACTACCGAGCCTGAACGCGTCCGGAGTGCCACAGCAGTTAAGGCGGTGTGGGGAGCGGCGGGGGGAAGGACAGGCTGCAGAGGGAACACCAACCCTGAGGGCGCAGAGCCCGCGCTGCCATCAGCCGCCGCCCCGGCCCGCGCTTCTCCTCACGCCACCGGCGCGAGCCCCGACCTCCAGCCATCCCACAACCCCCCACGCCGCTGCCCACCTGCCGCCCCGCTTTACCGCCATCCCGGTTTGAACGGAGTAAGGGCGTGCCGCGGCGAGCATCACTTCCGATGACGCGCACCGGGCGCCCCCTGCTCAGCCAATCCCGAGGCCGGCCTGGCGGGCGCGCAGTCGTCAGTTGCCGCAGCTGCCGTGGGGGAGCGGCCGAGGCCCCTGGGGACGTCAGCTGTGCGTCACTCCGCCGAGCGGGCCGTTAACGGTTGTAACCGCCACGGTAGCGGTCTGGCCGGGCCGCCGGGCAGCGTGGGGCTTCCCCCGCGCTGGGGCTGGCAGCCGCCCGCCCGCTGACCCAGACCTGGCGGGAGGGCGGGGGCTCTGCCGGGGCGCGGCGGGGAGACGCTGCTGTGTGCGGCCGGTGCTCTGCTCTCACGGGTGTGTTCCCGTAAAGTGTGTGCGGCTTGTTCTGTATGTTACCTCTGCCTTTTTTTTTTTTTTCTCGCCTTTTTTTTTTTTTTTTTTCCTGCCTTTGCCAAATCTTAAAAGGCCAAAATGACTCACTCCTGATAGCTCTGACTGGAGCTGGTTCAACTGTAGACTAGGCGTCATAGCTGGCAGCAGCTAACCGCCAGGTAGGACAGCCAGAGGGGAAATAAAAATGTTCTCCAAAGCTTTAAATTTTCCTGTGTAAAATGATCGTTTGACCTTCATGTCCCAATTTATGGGTTTTTTAATTGATATGTGTGGCCATTTTATTCATATATGGGGTAATTAGCTTTCAAGTGAAGCATCAGTGAAAATGTTCCAGCTCTGGCATCCCCTCCAAAGTGCCTACGTGCCACCCATCAAAATGCTAAGTGGAATGCAGCATGACCTTGTTTAACAGTGGATCAGTGCAGTGATGTCAGTGGAGAACATCAGCGTGAAGCATTGATGGTATCTGGAAACATCACAGTTATGCAAAAACCAGGATGCTGTTTCAAAGTACAGTTTGTTGGCAGGATTTAAGCTGGTAACAAATCTAGGTGATGGGGGTTCCTTGAAAATAATCATATTGCTGTGTAGAGGTATAAAATGATATTTTGCTCTCCAGCAATTATTTTAATTATGCTAATAGTAGGTTGGCATCTAGCTGATGAAGTAATACACTGATGGATTTATTATATTATGACTTTATACAAATTATTTTACAGATCTACGCTTCCTTCCACCTCTTCCAGACCACTCCTGGAACACTGACATATTTTTAGTGTATTCCTTATCTCAAACTTACATATCTGGGTTCATTTCAAGTTATTAAACCTGAAAGAGTTTTTAAAATCTGATTTATTGCCCACCAGCTGCACTGCCAATTTGCTTTTTGGATTCTACTCAGGACACTGTCATTGTGTATGTCTCATCCACAACTGCATTGCACAGGAGAGATCAGCTTTTAAGAGGTGCAGTAAAGAGCTTCCTTCCTTTTCATAAACTTGTGAATTTTCATGCTAATGCATTTTAGTAAAGTGACACATCCTACCTTGATACTTGGAACCCTGTTATGTCTAAGGGTACTCTGTCCTAGATTTTGGACAAGTCTTACTGTCTGCCATTCAAACTAAGAGGAGAACTTCAAGCTCCTCTGCCTTTCACTTTCTCCAGATTACCTTCTGCTGCACAACTGCTGTTGCCCCCCCTCTCTTCTGTCACAATTACTGTTAAGTATCCACACTGTTTCTAATGCCACCTAGGGAAAATTACAGTTTCTGTAGATTAGATTTAGAAAAGGGGGGAAGCAGAAGAGCTGGGTTCTCTGACAGCTCATCTCCATATTGTGTCGAATAACAAGGTGTTGCTGATTCTCTTTCCACCTTCTCTGCAAGATAGTGTAAAACAGCTGATCCACAAACCAGGTGAGGAGATGGGTCGGTCATTAAGGGTTTAATCTCACCCACGTTAGGCTACACTTTCCCTTCTCCAACATGAACACTAGCTCCGGGTCTCCTACACAGTATCCCAAATTTCACCAGCCAGGTGAACTGCTTGGGTAACAAATCTGCCTCAGTTGAATAACTGACCTCTCAAATGCCCAGCAAGTTCAACAATTGTATGAGTTTAGCTGCTATGATTTTCATGTTTATAACTTAATTCTTCCAAATAAAGATTTATTTTTTTCATACGGTTGACTGCTTGCAAGCAAGGAAGCTGGTTGTTAAAATCATTGTTTGGAACACACAGTTTTCCTTGTAATTTAGGTGTGGGCTCAAGTTAATGAGTTCCCTTTAAGAAAGTCCTTAAACATATTTTGCTGAAAGAAGCCAAGTGGTAGAATATCACTTGCTGGTTTTTCTTCTTTGTCGATGTGTAAAAGACTCACATAAGTAAGAATGGCTAGCAGAAAAATGAAATAGTAGCATAAAAATACAGCTGCACCAGAACAGTTAGCAAACATTAAGAAAAGAAGCTGAAGTGGCGGTTGAGGGAACTAGGGGAAAGAGAGAAAATCTGTGCAGTTTCAGTGATAAAACCTCAGTACCCGTTTCTGATGTCTCAAATAAAAATAAATAAATACCTTTTCAGAAGAACACATACTTTGTTTTTCTTTAAATTGGTGATCTGAAGTCTTCCAAGTAAAAGTGATGATTTCTTCATACTTCTGATACTTTTATCAAGAGCAATTGTAGTACGCTAGTTCTTTGTCTTTATAACGGTCAAATTAGAGATCAGTTCTTAATCTTGACAGCTACTCCTGTGGATAACCTCACTTGAAGGATCGTCAGCAGACCTGCAGTTGTATAAAACAAGGGCTTATTCTCCACTATTAAATTAATAGGTCATTCAAAAGTGTAACAGAATAAATAGCTCTATGATTTTCCCTAAACAGGTCCCAATATGGTGCTCAACATGTTTTGACATCTCACCATGCACTGAATTGGTTACCATCTGTTTGGCATTTTTATTATAAGAGTAGGGGTTTCCCTTTATTTCCTTGGCCAAAATTCTCCACCTTCCTGCTGTTGTATACTGTGCCAAGGTGACTGTGTTCCAAAGATTGCTTGTCACTGTAACACCCTTCAGGCTTGCTCGGGGTCTAAGACACTAAGTAAATGTAAAAGACTGGGCATGCAGGTATGCCAACTTTTTGCCAAGAACCTGGCACTCAGATTCTCATCCAAACTGCCATATTTTAATGGGCAGAGAGATGCCAAATCCCCTCTAACACCATCTGGCTGTGAACTTCTGTATTTACAGCAGCATCTCTCTTAAATATCTTTATCTTTAGAGCAGCAAGACCGTCGTGACTGCTCCCAGGATGCTAACTTCCTGAGATTTACATATGGCTAGAATGTAATAAAAAAGGCTTGTACTATCACAATTCTAAGAGCTAAGCATGACCAAAAAACTTTTTTGTCCTACCTGGGAAATGTCTTCAAGTCTGGTTTTTCCAAACTTTAATGCTTATCTGTTCATGGAGACTGGTAGCAGTTTGCAACCAACTTCCAGAGTACGTGGACCTCAGAAATCATGTTCTTCAGTGATTCATTTGTCAATTGTTATGGCTGGCCTTTACCATAGCTGATCTATATGCATATGAAAGCACAGAATTAATTATCCATTCTCACCTCTATCCCTTTCTCTTAACTTACCAGTCTTTAAAAGACCTTGTAATAAACCAAGCTCTTCCTTTTTTTTTTCCTAGCCCTAACCCTGATCATAGCCAGGTTACCCCTTTCTGTATCAAAATAAAGGGTTAGACTTGGCTGACTCAAAAACCATCATAAACCCTTGCTCTCACCATTGCTTAATGGAACCTAAACAATCCTTAGATCGTAGGCACATTTTTTACTACTTTCTTTTCCTAAACGACCACAAAATATGCAGCTTGGATGTAATAGTCACACACACTACAGGGGACAGAAATATTTGTACAATACATCTTCAGGAATAACAGTTACGGAAGAGGTAAGTAGATTCCTTTTCAGAGAAAGATATGAAGGCAAAGAGAAATAATCACCAGGAAAACAAATATATTGTCTTTCCTTCTGCAGTATTTTTTATTTCCTCCTTAGAATTTTTGGAAGACAACCACTCTGCATTCTCCTAGGATAAGCAGAAAGGAAATGGAACATTAAAAGACCTAACTGTTAGGTGTTTCTTCCATAGACTTCCACTAGAAGTTAGGTACATAGCTACATCTGACAATACTCTTCAAGGTTCTTTTGACTGAAATATTAAAGAACTTTTTTGTTTGTATTAGCAATATGCTAATGATAATATTATGTAAGTGCTAATGTTCACTGGGGGGGCTTTATTATACTTTTTTTAAAAAAATAAATCTGTATATTTATAGAAGTAAAATACATTAAAATAGAACTATTTCAAATATACATGGTAGCCTTCCTATCAGATACATAGCCATTATTTATTTATTTATAAGAATGCACATGTGATGCTCTTCACACCTAATCCCAGTTCTAAGGATACCTCATCCCAGCATACACTTTTGAGTGACTACCCATGTTTTCTTACCAAACTCTTCTAACATACAGCCATATATTGAATATCCTTGTAAGCCAAAACATAATCATGCTAAATTTCTGGTGTGACCAAAATGAAATGGTAACTGAATTGGGTCACTAACAATCTTTTTTATGTGCGAGCTGAGCATTTAACCACATGGAAGTGAAGCTTTTTTTTAATCCTAATTGTCTTCCACATTATTTTTTTTTTTATCCTAAAACAAATACCTCATTACTTTCTAGAGAAAGAAATTATTAACTTTTAGATACAGTGAAAAGCAAATGATCTTTTATATATCTCAGCTTCAGGCTTCATGCTATCACAGGAACACCCCTGATTCCACAAGAATTGTTTTACAGAAAGCAATTTATTAAACCTCATGATCTGCCAAGACACATGAATATTGATGTGTTCATATTAACATCACCTGGAGCAGCTGAAAACTAAATTTGTCATGACTTAATGGGAATTACATGTTGCAGAGCAACAAGTGACAAGGGCTTAATTAAAGCAAACTGGCAAAGTATCTGAGCAACTATAATAAACATACTGTTTTGTTTTAAATGCAGCTAAAGAACTAGCATGTTTTCATTGATGTGGAAAGGAAGGCAATGTTGAACTCTGTTCTAAAAGATAAAACCTAGAATGGGACAAGTAAAGTTTATCATCTGGAAACTGCATATAGAACACTCACTCTGGAATTTAGATACAGTAATCGTGTAAAAGACAGCCATATCAAGTTCTATTTTACCTGGATTTGAAAAAGAAGCTATGAAGTGAGATACCTTTATAGTGAAGATACAAAACTCTTTTGAGAGCACAATTAAAACATTATTAGAATTTGATCTTATATTAGTCCTAGGATGAATGAACTCTAGATGTTCACAGGAGGACTTTTTTCCTTGCCTTAAATCAACAAATCCACAGGAAAGACACCCTTTTCTTTACTACAACAATTTGCTTGCATGTGGGATGGTCATCAGTGCTTCATTGCCATGTGTTAGAATTCCATTTAGAGACCTAGCATTCCTCACCCTCCTGTGGGCTGCAGAACACTGTGTATCCTGAATTGTGGTGAAAGAATTTCTGACTCAGTCTAGTCCATGCACTATATTTGGAAACTGGAAATCTGACCATCATCAAGGGAAAGTGCCCCAAAAGATTAATTCTGTCTTAATATAAGTAGGAGGCTCTTAGTTGATCTCTGTCCCTGAGATCAGCCAGAAACAGAGACGTGCCAGACAGACATCTCCCTATCCAATATTGATGAGTAGCAGAGCAATGCATACCCATAAATCTCTTTGGCTGACTTCCAAAAAGTGTAAGAATGTGAATTAATTTAGGAAGTAGCTAGATGGCATTGAAAGATACTCGTATGTCACTATACCATTTTGATTTTGGGGAGAACAGGTCTCGTTATTGTTTGGAGTTTTCTGGAATAAATAAGGTTAGAATGATGTTGAAACTGCACTATACAACAAAATGGCAGGCAGCCATCTGAGGAGGGAAGCATCACTAAATCAGTTTTCCAATGGAGTGAAAAACATCTCCCTTTTTGAAACAGGGATGTTTGATAGTAGGTGGGGTTTTTTTAAATAGGTCAGTTCAATGCCAGTTACAAACTACAGTTCAGTTGGGAACAGCCTGCTCAGATCAAATCCACACACTGAGGCAATGGCTGCAGTCATCTCTGATGTAGAAGTCACTGGGAAATGTAAGGTGCTTCCCTGCAGCCCAGTGTTGGCTGACATATGTAGCTACAACACAAGACAGAGTTCCAAGATTTGTTATCTGAAAGCAAAAGAAAACCATTTGCTCTCACCTACAGTTTAGTAAAACAAATACTGTCAGGCTGAATCATCAAAATTAAGTATTACAATAGATTAAACAAAATATGTCTGTTAAAATTCTGTAAGCTCTTTTTTAAAAAGGCTTCTTCATATAACTCAATTTGAAAGAAATTCCATCTTTTTTCTTTTGAATATTTATTCAAAAAAAATCAGTAAACAAAAATCTGTGCACTGCGGCCTTATCGGCATGGTAGCAAGAGCGAATAGGGTAGAAAAGAACAATAGTAGCACTTTGTTCAGAGTATAAATAAAAGCATCAGATGAGGCAATGACAGCTTTAATGTAGGACTCTTCCAGGTAAGACTAAAAGAAATTTAGATATGATTGCCTGTCTATTTTTTAATTTGGAATCACGATTTTGGGACTTTACAGATTTAAGATGTTCTTGCTCTGAGTGGGTGTGTTCATTCCTGTCTTGAAGAGTTCAGCAATGACAGCCTAC
The DNA here is from genome assembly GCF_017639655.2 of Falco naumanni. Classification (NCBI taxonomy): domain Eukaryota; kingdom Metazoa; phylum Chordata; class Aves; order Falconiformes; family Falconidae; genus Falco; species Falco naumanni. The sequence goes on along the minus strand of NC_054054.1, from coordinate 90,211,033 downwards.
ATGTTACTTTATTTAATTCTTCTAGAATTAGTTCTATACTGTTTGCTTGGAGGGCAAGAAATATTTTACAGTGACTATTGTGGGATTCTGATTTTTAAACAGCTTTTCCATGTTACGAATTGTGATGAGTAAGTGATTAAGAGATAACACTGACAAACAGTGAAGTAACTTAATGCTCATGTAGGAACTGAATGACAATTTTTGGCTGCTCCGGAGGTCCCTGCATGGTCAAATCGCTCTTTTTGGAGCGCTGTTCATCATTCCTGATGGTGATTGGCTTGGATCACATTGTTTTCTTACACTTTTAAATTTCCTTTGCTACCTGAATGGAAAAGGCTACAAACCCAGTACATTTTCCCTAAAGAAACTAAAAAAAAAAGCACAGTGGGAGGTTGTTGCAATGATGCAGTGTTCATGGTCTGCCAAGGAACTGCATTTAACCATTTTTAGCCAAAGGCTTCGTACTAGAGTACAAGACTTGAAAGAGGAAAGGAAACTCCACACAGAAGAGGTTTTATGGAATAAACTTTTCCTGCAAAAAAAAGGGTTAAAGCTACTTTTCTTCTTTCCTGTGTTTTTAAAGTACTGCAGATGGACTTCAAGTTTTAAAAATTGCTTTTTAATAAAATTTGGTTTATGCTACTGATCAAATGCCTCTATAATTGAATGAATTACGTAAGTACTAAGGTAGAATATTTTCGACTTTCTGCTCTTCCCATCACTCACCTATCCAGTTTTCCTCAGAGCAAGGAGTCTTGTGCATTGATTCTCTAAAATTTTGAAATGGATCACGTGCAGCATTTATGAATTGTACCCATGGATGAAAACAGCTAGTAGCAATTACTTTCTTGGAAACAGAAAGAGAAATGCAGACTTGTTGGGGCATACATATTACAATTCTTAAACCTTTTAAACATGATGCAGAAAGTAGTCAGCTTTTCACATCAAACAGTTACCAGAAAAAGCCTAATAGCCAACTTCAAAATGTCAAAAACAAACAAATAAACAAAATCTATGCTAAGTGATTGTTATTTGCTAACAACTTTTCTAAAGCAGAACACCACCTACCACTTAAAATCTGCCAGAAGACAGCAGTAAAAAAAATTGGAGGTGGCTGTGTTCTGCATCAACTCAATCCACCATGAACAGATATTAGGAAATAAAGTTTTTACATTTTTGAATACAGGATGCTGGAATAAAAGAGTATTCGCACACAGAATGCACAGTTTGTTGCACCTCTGTCCTCTCTATATTCTCCTGGGTTTCATTCTGATGCCATTGAGTACCCCAGCATCAAAAGAGGATATATCATCTACTTCCTGTGAATAAGAACAGCTATTTCTCTCTTGAAAAGGGCTCTTTAAATCCTACTGTTTTTCTGGTTTGCCAAACTGGGATTCTTCAGCACCAAACTGAGACAGAGGCACAGACAGGCAATGCTGGCAGTAGTGTTCAACAAGCTGTGTGGTGTCTGCTAATAGATGGTTATTCTAGAACCACTCTTCCCTCATATGTAACCTCTTGGGGCAAAAATGCCATCTTGACATTCAAAAAGATCCAATAAACAGGCTAATACAAGGTATTTGTAAATTATGAAGGTGCAGGAACAAGACTACCTCATCACCCTGTCAACTGCCCAGTTGTGGTATGAGCAGGAAGACATACAACTCCAACAGCATGAATCAGGACTACCAACACATCAGAAAATGGCAACTGCTAAATAACATTTTTCTTTTCATCCTCACCAAGTCTTTTGTAAGGGGCCATTTCTGCCCAAGCTGCATATAAATTGTACATTGTTAGTAGATCGATGCTCTCTCACTTCATCTGCATAGCGTTTCATGCCAAAACCATGAGATTGCAGGAGTTCAATCATAAAGAAAAAAATAATCAATAAGCCTGGGCAGCTTGTGACGCTTAGTGACAGATTTTCACTGCCTATATGGTTATATTTTAATTTAGACAAAAATAGTTAACACTGCACTTCCATGCAAAAAGAAGTCATCTGCTTCTTATCTAATGTGCAATTCAATAATTCCTATAATTGATCTTCATTGACAGTTTATGCAAGCTCACTCACCCACACCGCACATATTGTACTTCCTGACATAATTCCCAACATAGACTATGATATTTCAACAGAGGAAGCTTGTTAAATCAGGTCAAAGAAAATAAAGAATCAGAATCTGCTTCAAATCCTTGCAGCTGTCTGTCTTTTCACCCTCCTGCCACCACCCCCCTGCCGCCCCCCCCCCCCCCCCTCCAAAATCCCAACTATTGGTATGTTTGTAATGGGCTAAAAACATAAAACCCAGTTTTTTAAATGTTGATAGGCTTCAGAATAAATATGCATCATCTTTTTTTCCTCTAGATGCTGGACTATTACTGTTGATCAGACGTAACTGCCAGTCTTTATTGTTTCCACATGGTTTGATTTTCCCTGGAAGTACCATATATATTCTAATAATCTGCTGAATTAAAAGAATTCTAAATCGGTTCCCAATTGATGAGACACTATTTCTGAGATAGGCAAATAAAGGACATTTTCTCTCATAGACAAAGCAACACAAAAATTATGGAGGTGATAATGGGTCTTCAGGTGTCTGAAAGAGTGATATGTAATTTCAGAGAAACACAAACAATAGATGCATTTTCCATTTACAATTATTGTAAATAAAGAGGAACATAATCTTTCTGTTTTCTAAACATGATAACTTGCCTAGCTAGCATTCTCCAACTATTTCAAATTGCTCTTATTTTCCAAAGAACTGAGATACAGGAAGAGTTTAACAGACTAAACACTAATAGATGCAATAAATGGCATGAAAAAGCCACACAAAGTTAAACAGAAGCATGCTAAAATACTAGACACCAAAGGCTGAAAGATAATTTCCAGAGCATATGCTAGCACAGGGGAGCCCCTGGTTTAATTTTCTATAAATACAAATAAAACTCCAGCTTTTTAAACAGAGCATTATTTGAAGCTCAGAGTGAGGCACTTTTCCAAAGGTGTAGATTCCTTTATTACAGATTCTCTTTCCAACGGTAAGACCTAATTCTATAGCAGTTGAGCAAATGATTCCATAAATAACCTCCTTTACCCGCAAGCATTTACCCCCATCAGCTGGGGGTAGGCTCTTAGGCTAACTACCAACTGTGCTGCTGAATGATTTTCCAATTTCCGATGACTATAGCACTTCAGGTTAGTTGTGCTACACCTTATTGAGCTAGTAAGTCATCAGGAGAAAAAGGAAAGCAACCAAGGGTGACCTATGTATAGATGCAATAAAATTCACAGTAGCCTCCTCTTACCGTTCATGCCCACAGCAAGTTCCCAGGGAGGCTTCTGCACAGGAGACGGATGTTGGTGTGCTGCAAAGAGTAAGTCAATATTTCATGAACTCTGCAGATGTATCATTTTATGTGGAAGCACCATCTTTTTCCCACAGAGTAACTTCTGAAACACTAAACAAACAAAAACATTTGAAGGGCAAACCCATAAATATTTCAGATATTTGTATATAGGTTACTCTTTGGGAGTTAAAAATCTGAGTAAAACTGACACAGCATGTATCTTACGTGTCACTGACACTGAATAGCATCAAACTGACCCAGGGAGCAGCAAGGACTACTAGCTCTGGGCCAGACTGTGTGGCACAGGCAAGCCATATAGCCTCTTTCAGGAGAATATTTAATAATTCTTTGGAAGGTAGTTTCTTCCCTCCCTTTTGGCCTTTGCTGAAATTTCTTCAATGAAACATAAATTTTGAGAAGCGATATTCATCTATCTATGCAATGTCTTTGACTCAAAATAGGGAAAATTAATTAAATGCTTCACATAAGGCTGCATCTGACACTAATCTAAAAAAGGATGATTAAACCCGGCAAAAATTATACTAAGATGTTCTTTTAACAGGAAGGTGTTTCTGAAAGAAACCAGATACCCAAATATGTGGGGAGATAATGCAAGCTAGCCCACAGCACTGAAATAATGCATGTAAGAAGACTTTTGGTGACTCTTCCTGCCCATCAAGGCTGATTTCATGTGGTTCAAAAGATTTTGTCAGGCAAAGGTCTGGAAGCTTTATAAAACAACCTGATCTCTAAGAAAGAGGAGAATCACAGTCCAAAGCATGACAGGTATGAAAGGGCAATCAGCCAAACTGAGCTCTGCTGGAGAGCCTGAACTGCTGTAGGGTTTTATCAGTCTCTCCATCTGAGATGAAAGGCCGTCAAGTGAGCAAAATATGCACACAATCTCTATATCCTTTTACAACAGCATGCCAAAGTATTCATCAATCTCAATAAATAATAACTGGCTTCATGTTTGTCATATCTCTCGTTTGTCACATTGCGGGTCACGCTGCTTTCACACACCCCATGGGAGAAGTTGACTGTGTTCTCAGACCGAGGGTGCACTAAATGTTCATAAATGTCATTTCTGATGAGACTGAGCTTGCGTAGCCTCAGCAGGCATGGAATGCTGTAAAACGCAATTTCAAAATGGGAAACAAGAATAGAAGATACTTTATTAAGGTAATGTTCATATCTGAATTTCACCCCCATATAGATCATGTGTGGGTGAATATTAGATTTAAGCAGTTAAATTAATGCTGAATATGTTAGCAACAAATATGGTCTATGCACTTCCTAAAATGTCTAGAAGTATGCAAAGCAATAACATGGGAAAGGCAAGACAGAAAGACAAAGGAAACTTTTAATCTTAAGGTTTATTTTTAGCTCATATATTGAATGAAGGTTTGGCTTTTCCATAGAACGCCCACACCCATGCAGCACAGCAAAGATTTTGATGAATGTAATACCCAGAGTATCACAACTTTCTCTGTGGTTGTTTTTTTCATATAATGCAGTTAGTTAATTAGATCTTCTCTGATCAATCATTGAATTACTGCTTCAAAAGGCATTATGATATGATGAGACTGCCTCGCAGCAGTTAAACACTTTGATTTTTTTGTCCTAACACATTTACAGCTAGTGTGAACTAGGTCCTCCCAGCAGGAATAAAGAAATACTTTTTCTCTTTTAAATTACAAGCACAATTTATCTCACAATTTAAAAACTGACCAGTGAAATTACTCTAATATGGATTCATTCTCTCCCCTTCTCCTTTCTGGTATTTAAGACTAATCACTTTCATGTTTTCCATCTGTGTTATGTTTTCATCTCAAGTTCTTTGGAGCTGCAACCTTCTCTCTTGCTCATGTTCTATTCAGCTCTTTTAGTACCATCACCATTACACATCTGTGACTTCAGCTGTGCTATAGTGTCTCCTTCCTTGATACTTGGGAGTCTGCCTCAAAAACCAAAGTAGTATAGTCACTACAGGAAAATACTAACAGAATTACTTTTTTTTTCCTCTTGGGACTTGTCTCTTGAAAAGAAATTGTGAACTAAGGGTTAAAGACTGTAGGTCACAACTTCAACATGAGATTTGTGCATGACCTGGCATTGGGGACTGCTGGCTAGTTACTGCCTTGGCTTCTCTTCATCCCTCTGTGAAAGGGGAACACTGATTACAGGACAGTGTTACCCCAAGACTTACTTCATTATAGTTTCTATGAAGTACTTCGGACTCCTTGGAAAGCAGACGGTGTAGGAAGAGGTAATAGGTAGTTTTTTGAAAAGTGTGGTTTTGCTGCCTCTCCAAAAGCAGATGCTCGGGGATCTTTGCATAGTGCTGTACGGAGGAGTTCTTATGCCAGCAGTAAAGCAGAGAAATTAAAAAGCTTTCAGATCTGTGCTTCTGTTAGTGATACAAGTCCCCAAATGGGGAGAAAAGATGTGGGTTTTGTTTTGGGTTGGGGTTTTTTTTGAGCAGTATAAATAATGGAAAATAATTTACTTTTCAATTCTAAAGATGTTTGCCAGATGAAAGAGAGCTGAACTGGAGTATAGGAAGTTCTGCAGTTGCCTTTCCAGCAGGATAGTGCAGTCTGCACGTAATTAAACAACAGAAACCAACACCCATAATTCAACAGCATGTCTTAGCTATTATGGGGCAATTTTTTTTCCCTTGAAAACTCTTATACATAAATTTAAGCTTAAAATGGAAATTACAGCAAGTTCTATTTCATTGTGAATTGTTCTCATACAGCAATATACAACCACATTTGTAAAAAACCCAAATCTCTTACTGCCAGCCAAAGCTGACCTGCACTCTTATGAAGTCTGCTATTTTGAATTTCAATGTGCTACCTGTTACGTGGGCAGCAGACCCCAGAGAGATGATACACCAGTCTGGCAACTCTCTGTTCTGTGAAGCGGAAAGATGCTGACAAACTGAAGGGGATTTAGAAAACAGCAAATAGAATGAGAAGACACAGGATTTTCATTTTTCTGGAGAGATTAAGACCCAGGTCTTTTTATAGCAGGGTTGGTTACAACCCCCGAATTAAACCCCACTACTCAGACAGGGAAATAAACTATCATCTGGAAGCTCTTTTCCTAGTACTTGCACTGTTCCCCGTGGCCAGGCTGGCAAAGGAAAATCAGATTTCCAGTTGCCCTCCAGAGCCAAGAGGAGGAGAGGTCCCTGCTCCAGACCACCCTGCAGTGCCCCTTTTCCTGGGGCCCAGGGAGGCTGATGTCCCTGTGTGGCCCGTCCTGTAGTATTCCCAGACACTACTTTGCTTACCAAAAGCTATTTCAGGAGGAATGGGCATTCTGAATAGAAGCCACTTGGATTCTCCAACTTAAATATTAAGAAGTTTTGTTACTTCTTTTATTCCTTTTTTAGTTTTGGAGTTTTTTCTGAACACCTGTTTTAACTGTTTCTCATTAGCTAGCATTTAGTAAATACTACAAAGAATTTAGTATTTAGTTAATGTTAAGTAGCAATACCTGGCTTTTCCAGCTTGAACTGCTACAGGCAAGGTGAAAAACAAGAAAGTTTCCAAGTACAATCCTGTTGCCAGAATGAAGTGATAGGCATCTCACCCTGCCTGGCCTCTGCATCTGGATGCTAAGATCAGGCATTTAACTTCAGGCTTAAGATGAACATGTATAAGGTAATAATGCTCCTTTCAGTAACTGAATTGTTTAAAAGAAACAGAAGTAACGAAACCACGGTTTGAAAGCATTCAAAAGGAGAAGGATGCTGGGGAATAGCACTGACTAACTCATGCCAACGCAGGGCCCCTCAACCATGTAGAATCAACCAGGAGCAACTTAAATACTGCTGTTCAATGTTTTTCCACCTGCATGTTTATCTTAGTTCATGCTCTTGAGAAGCACTGAAGAAATAGCTCTGGGTACGAAAGGCTAGGTAATAGGCAATGCAAAAACTCTTTCTGAAAGCTACCCTGCTGCATATATCCAGGATGCCTCCATCCAGGCAGGATTTTCTGGCTCCTAATGATGTGACAGTTCAGGCTCTGTGATTTTTTTCCAGTGCTTGGAATTAGTAAATAAGGGGATTCCTTTGTACCAGTTGAAAGGGTAGGTTTTGTTTGGACAAAATACCCCAAACCAAAAACCCCTCAAGGCTGCCCATTCCTTTTATCTTAGGGCAAGAAACTAGCAGTAGATTGCGGCAAATGAAGAGACAGGACGTAGCTTGATGCAAGCAAGATGTCGATTTATTGTACACAATCACGAGTTTATATATGTTTTCAGAAGCTGAGTGCTTTAAACAGATTGGTTCTTTAAGCTAAGAATTACATACTAGGCAATCCCTGACTGGTGGTTAACTACAAAGGACACTTTCATCAATTAACAGCAAGGTGTTACCTCTCCTAGACGCCATCCCTTCCTCACTCCTGGCATGACTTACCCTGTTGATTGTTATCTACTCACATTCCTTGTCCTCCCAGGGTTTGTGGCCTACAAGCTCAAGCACATTCCTTTCAGCTAACTGATTGCCACTTTATGGTCCTGATTTGCAGGCCCCCTCCTGCATCTCCCCCTTCTTGTTTTTGAGCAATCCAACATGCGTTCTCGTTGTAAGCATTGAAACAAACAAGGAACACATAATACTAAAACCAACAATACTGTCAATACCATCAATACTCCTTTGATTATATTTTGTAACCAGCCCCCTAAGCCAAGGCTTGAAAGCCAGTCTGTTAACCCGTTCTCAATCTTTACGGTCTGTATATTTTTTTTTAACTCAGTGAGCTGCTTATGAATAGAGTTAGAGTGATCAGTCAAATTCATGCAACACTTTCTTTAGTGCTGTTCACTATAGGCTACTCTCTACTGTTCATGCTGTTTCCTTATCTTCTAGAGGCGAGATCACATTCCTCCTTTGTTTCTGTCTCATCCTAGTTTCTTCTCATACTCCCTCCAAATTATTTACCTCTTTGCTGCAGGATCTCAGCTGCACTTTGTCAAAACAAGGCCAAAACTGCACATTATCAATGTCAAAAACAACCCACTGTCTCTGTTCTGTACAATTTTACAATTTCCCCTTTTTGTTTTTGAACAGCTAGTACCAGGTTTGCCATGTTCTGCAGGGCTCTTGCAAGCATGACAGCAACCAAGGTAATAGCAAACAAACAATACTGCCAATTGAGTGAATGGATGTCAAAAAGGCTGACATTTTCTCAGATTTTGATAACATGTTGTTGCAATGGGGTGCCTAAAATCCACGCAGCACATACCATCAAAATCCTCACAGTCATGTCCTTGAACCAACAAAAAGCAGTGGCGATTTTGACTCACATTCTTAACTGCCTAACAAACAAGGTGATTTAACTCTTTAATGCTTTCCCTGCTGTTACTCGGGACAAGAGAAGAACCAGATAAGAGAAGAACCGCTGCAATACGTTCCCATCATAGCCTCCTACTACATTAGCATCTACAGAAAGACAATTATCGACATTCAAAGTGTAAACAATATCAACTTCTTTTGGATTAACATTATACAGAGGTAATCAATTATCCCAAATATCAAGGCTTTTAGTAAGATTCTTCATTCCCCGCATACATTCACTTTTTTGCAACAATGTCTGCAAGTCAGTTTCAAGGAAGGGCATGCCAAACAAGAACTGGTTCAGTCAAAAAGTGCAAAACATAGCATGCTTTCTCTGAATGTGCCTCTGGGTCATTCCCTTCATTCCCTCTTTTTTTATGCAACCAGAGACACTTTACCATAACAGAGAAGCCCATATTTATATCTCTGAGCCCCAACACAAACTGCAGCTGTATGCACCACCAGGCTCAGGGCAGAAATCATTCATGCAGTTACATAGCTATATATCGCTACAAGCATGCAGACACCTATTAAACACTAGATAACCATGTTTATCTTTCCTAGTCTCCTTCACAATACCCGGCTGTTCTCTCATCTCTTGTTAGGTCAAATATTCTCCAGCTTCCTCTCCTATATCTCTCTTCAGACATTCTCTGTCCTCCTCTTTTTTGCTTGTTAATTGCGACAAGGCAAAGGTTGTGTGTAGCTGGGTGACCATGACCTGATTTATGTTACAATCAACTAAACACTGAGTACAGGAAAAAAAGGTATGGGAGACATAAGGCAAACATCAATAAGGTTGTTAAAGATAATTATAATAAATCCTGTAATACTTTTGAGTCATGGCCCAAGGTTTCCCAGCCGTGGGAAGAGACCAAAGGCATCCCGCCCATGGCTCTGCTGCAGATCTTTGTTTTAAGGCTTTTAAGTTTTGTATACTTTTGCAAATTAATTCAGAGTGGTCACTCAGATTCACATAACACATCCTATCAAAGTTTTCACATGCATGTCCCTGTGCTAATAATAAAAATCAATAGCAACTCGGTTCTGTAGCAACATATGACGGACAGACTCAACATCTGTTAATAAGCCAGAGAAAAAAAAGAATAGTATTTGTAGTATTACTTTGTTTAGCAAGCTAGCAGCCTAATTTACTAAGCAAGTTAAGAGAGTGTACTATTCTTACAGAAGAGATTAGAGAAGCAAAAATGTGTTATGCTGCATTCCAGAACTCAGCCTGAGAATTACAGTCTGCTGTGAGTTCTGCGTTACAATCATTTGACACATGTTGGGGTTGCGACTGTGAAAGTTGCCCATTTACAATTTTCATTGGTATTATCATAGCTAGTTGTTTTAAAAGCAACCCTTGAGCTTCCTTATGTTCGACTTGTTGCAAAATATTCTGAAGGCAATCAATAAAGTTAGTATTAAAGTTAGTGACTCTCTAGGACCCTGCAAGACTGTGGCAAGACTCCCGCATCCGGACTGCTTTAATAGAAATCTCCTTCATTTGCAAATAGTTGTCCCTGGGATACCTTGCCTGAGTCACAGAATCGGCACAATTATTTTCTCCAGCCAACTGCTCATAGTTAACAGCAATTCCCCGATTAAGGTTTTCAATCAAGGCCACTATACATAGCTCACAAAAATCAGATAACCACATCATATACTGTATCAGTACCATACAAAGCAATAACTTCCAGTCATGCAGTGTGAGTGTATAAGGCTCTGCCATCACTTCAAGAAGGGACATAGCAAATGTATTATGAATCCTCCCTTCCCGCACTGCTTTGCTTAACTCTTTAAGAGCCTCGTATTGCACAGGCTGCCACTCGAGGTTGATTTGTCTGACAAAATACTGAACATGCCATAGCGACTCCCCAAACCCCTCACTTAAGCGTTTCCCACTTGCATTCCTGCCACCAATCCCTCAGACCCGCTTTCACCCTCCCCGAAAATACAGTCAATGCATCAAGAGAGGCGGGCGGCAGGGGGGCAAGGTCTAGCTCCTTTTCCAGATCTATAGGACCTGGATCGAAAGGTTTATCTGTGTCAATGAAATCATTGTCCGAGTTGTCCTGTTCCTGTGCTTGGTCCTGTGTTGTGAGAGTCGCTGCAATCAGTGACAGAAGCTTTGGGGGCAGAGGAGGTGTGGACAGAATCGCCATCGTTGACAGTGTGTTGAATTTACAGCTTCCTCTATTTCAGTGCTTACACTGTTGGTGGAATTTACAGCTTCCTCTGGTTTAGCACCGTCAGTAGAATTAGTCCACACTTGGCAAAGAGTAGTCAGAATTTGCCACCAAGATGTTAAGTGTATTCCTGACACGGAGTTCCCCTCCGCGGCAGCATCATACAATTTTCTACTGACCACTTTCATTTCTTTTGAAGTCTCTAAAGTTTCTTGACTGCTCGCCTGTCTCAATGAGTACAGGTTTCTAAAGCTTCTTAAAACTTCTTCAAATATTTTAAATCTCTAAAGTTTCTTGGCTGCTCACCTGTCTCGATGAATACAGGTGTTATCCTCGGGGTTTAGGTTGTCTGCCTGGTCCAGCCAGCAAGATGATCGTTCAGCCAAGACGTCTCCTCCGGAACGCAGCCCTCTTCCACGAGCTGTCTTTTTTATCAACCAGTTCCGTCCTTATTCTTCCAAGGCTTCAGAACACCACCATAGGGGTCACCATTTGAGGAGATTGAGGCACGGACTCCCGAATCTGACTAGAAGACCCTTTATGAGTCCATATACGTCTCTTTCTGGGGACGAAGCCTGATTCCCCATTACGGATTTCCCACAGCTCACCTCTCAACTTCGGAGGGATTTCAGGCCGGCCGGCTCCCGCTTCCTTTCAGTGGTTCATTCAAAGTTCTGTGGGATTCGCTGCAAGTCGCTCAGTTAGGCGATTCGAGAGCCCTTCACGTCAGATCCTTAACCGGATCACGTCGGGGTCACCAATTTGCAGCAAATGAAGAGACAGGACGTAGCTTGATGCAAGCAAGATGTCGATTTATTGTACACAATCACGAGTTTATATATGTTTTCAGAAGCTGCGCGCTTTAAACAGATTGGTTCTTTAAGCTAAGCATTACATACTAGGCAATCCCTGATTGGTGATTAACTACAAACAAACATCAATTAACAGCAAGGTGTTACCTCTCCTAGACGCCATCCCTTCCTCACTCCCGGCATGACTCACCCTATTGATTGTTATCTACTCACATTCCTTGTCCTCCCAGGGTTTGTGGCCTACAAGCTCGAGCACATTCCTTTCAGCTAACTGATTGCCACTTTATGGTCCTGATTTCCAGGACCCCTCCTGCAGTAGATGGGAAACAAACTGTTACACACAGAGCCTCTTTGAAATGTTTAAATGATTGAACAGGAGCAAGAGGTTCTTGTTTCAGATTATCAGTCTCTTGCAGTGTCCAGTCCCCCATAAATCTTTGTCTCAGAGACAAAAGGACACATCCTTCCTGCCACAGCCACATGCAGCACTGACCACAGCACAGCCAGGGCAACATTTTTGGAGCTCGTGAGCCCTGCAGATGAAACACAGATATGTTCTCTAAACCCAGCAAGGTTGGCAAGGGGGGGTCACCTAAACATGAGCAGGAACAAACTCATCTTTGATTGTGCATATCCGCTGGTCACACATTCTCTAGTGAGGGACAACTGACTAGATCCTGCGCAGATGCAAAGGTGCTGGGATTTGTACCAAATAGTTAATGGGCCCTAAGAATTAGTAATTACACAAATAAATATATAGCTAAATAAAAACCCATTACCCTGTACTTTTTACTTTCAACTTCTTGTTCCCAAGAAGTGAATCAGGCCTCTCTTTAGATAATTTATAGAATACCAGTTTCCATAACAACATAATTGCTCAATGAAGGAAAAATACCTGGCAGAGTTGCAATTATCATGACATGATTGACCACAACAGTGAGTGAAGGTTGCGTTAAAACCAAGATTGCTTCATGTCAACATGGTCAATTACAATCCAATAACACTAGATCAAAGGCCATCATTCCTAATGTAAGTCATTGCAAATAGCAGCCTATCCATGAGAAGTAGAGCAAGATAATAGTGAACAAATATTTTTCCCCACAACAAAGCACAAAGTCACGCCCAATCAGTTAGCGGTTGCAGAACTCCATGGCCAACACCATGACAGGTAATTTTAGGACTTAATGGTTTCCTATGAAGAAATACAAGTGCGAACATCTCACTCGGTTTGTCTTCATGTGAGGAGAGGCACAGGCTACTTTTTTAATAGGAATGTTTGTTCCACAAAGACTTGTCAAACATTGTCATGTTGTAAGTTTCAAGAGGGAGTAATTCACACCCACTGCTGAAAACACCTACTTCATTAAATAAAACAGCCCTAGTCTAGATGTAGATCTACATCTACCCACAGAGCCATTGCATCTTTACTCCTTCTCTGGACTGCAGAAGCAGCAAGCCCAAGGCCAGTTGTGAGGAAGTGCTTAGACCTAGCACCTCTCAAGTGGGCGTGCAGTGCCCACCCTGCATGGCCCCATCCCAGGCCTGCTCTGGACCCTCTTGTGCTCACCATGTCCCTGAGACATTTTTTGTTTCTTTGCAGCTTCTCCAGCTGAAAAACCTTGAAGCAATGAGAAGCGGTGCTGCAGATGCTCTGAGCAGCGTGTCTGTAACACAATGCTAAAGGTATGTGGTGGCAATCCCTGCAGCTGCTACAAGAGTATGTGAGGATGGGAGCCCTCCTGGGATGTCTTGGAAGATTGTCCCAGTAAGAGGGAGCCAGCTTGGACCCTGTATGTGTCTGGAGTCTGCCTGGAGAATGGTTAGTCAAGAAGGAGCCCTAGGTGCAAAGTAGCATGTATGTCATATGGCTCATCAGGGCCAGGTGTGAAACAAAGTTAAACTGGTGGCATGGTACCCCAAACAAGTCAAGCTGGCCTGAAATATTGGCCTTGCAGCTTCACTAGCTGCAGAGTAGTTCTGCTTGTTTCCAGCACTGTCAGCTTTGTTCTAGAAAGACCATTACTGCATGCTTCCAAACTTCACACCTCAAAGTGACTAAAAGCTATAGTACAAAGTATTTACATCACTAATTCACAGATGTTTCGACATCATACTTCTATATGCCATATAGCAAGTCAAAACTATTACCCTATTCTTTTCCCTTTGCACCCCTTGTTCTTTACACACAGGCAGCAGGGTGAGCACAGTATGGTGTCATCTCTGTCCTTAGGCAGTCCTGAGTCACCCAGGCCATGCTTTATACCCTTAGCAGTCAACAGATTTTTCCCTTGACTTCAATGTTATGAGTCACTGTGGTGGATGAGTACTTTTCCTGCTCTAACTGACATAATATTGATAACCCTGGGAAACAACAAACTTGCCAGAAACTCTGTGGGGATCTTGAGCCTTGGGAAGAATCAGGATGGTCTTTTATTTTACTACCTGTTACTTGGCTAACACTCATAACAGCTCTTTTTCCCTCCTGTTTAAGCAGAAATTTCTGTTTGCCTTTATCAACCTCTGCAAATACACTTCCCCACTTTGTATTTCCTCTACCCAGCACCAGGGAAAACCTGAGCACACACCTCTGGATAGCAAAGAGGAAAAAAAGGTCGCACATGTCTTATCTCTGGCTTTGCAGTTCTGGCCTGCTTCAAAAGCAAGACATGTATGCCCTTTAATTATTCATTTGGGTAACTTCAAACTCTGAGCAAACTCTTGTAGGCTGCCTGCACCGCTTGCTGCCCACCTTGCAGCAGCAGGAGGCTGAAACACTTCAGCACAGAGGTACACAAACAACCAGAATAATTAAAACATTTATCAGAAATAAAGTGCAGTAAAGCAAGGAGAAAAGTAAAGCAATTAATCATTCAAAAAGATGAGAGAGAGCATGGCAAAAGAAACCTGATAGTTTGTGCTACCTCCCCTGCAAGACTGTCAGCCCACTGACAGGAAGATTAAGGATGCTGATGGGAATTCCTCTCTCACCACAGTCAGCTTTAAAAGCACAGGACAATAATCTACTTTTACAGGTCTGGCTGTGGCTTCTGCGCAACACGTCTTTTTCTTCCTTTAAGTAAAAAAGGATGAGTCCTTGCAGTGCTTGTTTTCTTAATGCTGTCGTCACAGCTGAGGTGGAAGTATTGATTGAAACACTTGGATATTTATTGGATTTGCAACTTTTCTAATATGTGAAAAATGTTTTGTCCAGCTTAATTTGTACAGTTTTACATACTCCAGTGTTTGCTGGTGTAACCACCAAAGGTCCAGACCCTCTGCCACACTTCCTTTGTGAAGAGACCAACCAGTGAAATCCCTGAAAAGCAGAATATTAATTTCAAAGCATCGGGTTGAACAATATACTTGACGCCATGCTTGAAGAGCCTGCACAGCTTAGAGTTCACCTTTCCTTGACCCTCTAGGAAGGACAATACACATTGCCATATCCATAGCTTAAGCTGGATTGCCTGTTTCAGTATCTTACTCATTTAGGAGCCTGTAGCAGAGTGAATTGCACTGGCAGATTGCCCTGAATGGTTCCTTGAGTTAAGTTCTCCCACCATCCCCATGGCTTACTTTACTGAATTGGGTAATTGTGGGATGGGGAAAAGCAAGAAAGGGAAATTACTCAGCAACAAAGTCAGTGCTGTCCTTTTTCCCCGTACAGAATAGAAATTTTTGCTACTTGCTTTTCTTTTACAGCCCTGTAAGTTTTTCACCTGAGCAAGAAAAGAATGATTGCTCCTCTTACAGGCAATCTTACACCACTCTTTTATACCAATGCTTTATTTTCACCCTTCTTTCCTAAAATCACAGAGGAGGCCTTCATATATCCTGGACAAGGTGATATTTTTGTGTTATGTGATGATATCACTTGCAACAGTCACTTGCTCTCAGTTCTCTGTGTGCTTGAGTCATGCAGGCCTTTTTGTATTTTCAGAAAGGGTCATTCCTGTGGTGATGTCCATGCTGAAAGATAATTTGCGCTGTATGCACAGGAACCTTCCGTGCTGTGAGAGCATCGGCTCCTGAAACACTTGATCTAAATCTCCACAAGAACTGCCCACTATCTGCAGTTCTTAGTACCTGAGTAGTGAAGTCTCACATCAGGCTTGAGCAGTGCAATTAAAAAAGGAACTCATGTTTGACTTGTTTCACTTAAGTCATTCTTCTTTGTTCTAGGCTGAGGTTCTCTAAAGGACATAACCAAATCTAAGCAGGGGAAGAATAGCAGAAATGGGAGTCAGGTGTCTACCGATGGACAACAACTGTCCCAGCTCTCAGCTGAAATACATTTTAGAATCCTAATAGATAATGCCACCATATAACTGTAAAGAAACTGTGCTATTGTATTAACAGTTTTTCATGAATATTTAATTGGGATAACACACAAGATAAAATACCAGTAAAATAATATACAAAGGAGTTTTAAACACCAGTAACCTAATATATTTCAAAGAAAGTCAAATCAATAATTAAATTCACAGGACAATGGATTATTTTTTTTTGAAATGGAAGTTAATAACAGGTTGTGCTGTGGACAAAGCTCTAATCCAAGGTTACTCAGGATAACAATGTTATGTTTTGCAGCCAATAGGCCCCAAATGAGCATTAAGCTTGTATAGATGCCTGGCTGAGATGGTGGCATATTTACAATACACGGCACTGATTTATATGTGCTTTCTCTCCCCATCCAGAAAATAGCTTTTTTTTTTTTCCCATCCCTATCCTAACAGCTGCAGCTATGGGTTTTGTTTCAGGCTTTGTTTGAGGGATTAAAACCATCTCAGTATAATCTCTTTTTGTTTTATACACTGAAAGAAGCATTAGAGATGAAAATTAATGCCACAACGGATTTCATTGATCATACCAGAAGGCTTGGTTTGCTATAGTAGGCACTTCCAGCAGAAGGTGCTCACAATCAGTTTTAATATTAAACACCCTCCTGTGTTTAAATAGCAATGATCAAATCTGTGAAAGCATGGTTCCTGTGTCAGGGCAGAGGGATTCTTTTTAAAGGGCCAATACTGTTCAAAACACCTCACCTTATGGTGAGTCCCACTTTCCAGCAATGTAAGCATCAGTTGATTGCAAGGACAAAAGGTCTAGCCAAATTGGTGCATGGGGAAATTGCTATGAGATAAAGAAGGTGTCATCTCTGGGTCACCAGCACAAAAGAAACCATGGTCATAATAGCCAGAAATTACCATTGTGGGACAGGTGCTGGTGGGCAGCATGGCATGAGGTACCAGGTCTCTGCATGGTCTTTGGGGAGCAGGTGCTCACATTACAAAAAGCCCACTAGCATTAACTGTCACTGCTAGGAAAAGGGCCAAGTATCAATAAGTCCTGCTAGCTGGGCTGTTGGGACACATCCCCGCAAAAGGCTCTCAGTGGCAGATGGCCAGAGGGAAGTTTGCATTCCCACAATTCATGCTCTAACCGTTATGAATAATCAGCACCTCTCCAGGGCCCTGGGTCTGACACAAGGCAGGAGCCAGCCCTGCTAGAAAACTGCATCAGTCATCAACCCAGCCAGAAACATCCTTGGACTGATGTGTTGGGGCAGTTGCATATAGATAAACATAATCTAAGTGAATCTTCGGTAGGAAGAAGGAAAGCAAGCCTCAAGGAAGCAGGGTCTAAAATGAAAAGCTGTGAAATTCATCATTTCTTTCTGCAGAATCTGGGAGCGAAAAGCACAGGTTTCCTTCCAAATGCTTTTGTTCAGTTACTATTAAAGCCTTGCTTGAAATTAAGCAGTCTTAGCAAATGTGACAATATAGCTTTACCCTGCCTTACTCTGCCTCGGCCTCCCTCCTGTGGCAAGAAGTAAAGTGATGCCTGGATCTAAGGGGGAAGAAAGTCAACAAAACCAAAACTGAAAAACCAAGTAGTCCTTCCCCCAATAGAGTCTCCCCCCAGAGAAAGAAGTGCTATAAGCAGAACTGACTACAACTCCCAATGTTCACTAAGGCTGCTTTTAAGACAAATTTTATCCGGGAACATCCTAAGCAACCTAAAATGGAAAGCAAGCCCCGGTGGTTGTTGGAAGCTGTAGTTGGCTCTCCAGGGGTGGACGATTCAGTAGAAACATCTTGAAAGCTGCTCTTGTAAACAAAAGAGCCCAGTTAGAGATCTGGAGGACCAGGTAACAAGTGGGAAGATCGAACTGTGCCCCTTCGGGTGTGCCAGGCTCCCTTCTTGGGCTTTTCAGGGCACACGGGTGATTTGGGGCGATTTTTTGCCTAGGCCTGCAGCAGAAACAGCGCGACCTGCTCGCAGCAGGCGGCTCCAGTAGGCACGGCAGGATCCGTGCACAGCTGAGAAGCGCAACCCCCACACACACACACACACAAATACACAGCGTCCCCCCGCCGTGCGCCCCGAGCTGCCCCGTCTCTGCGCCCATGAGCGCGGTGCGCGGGCGCTGCCGCCGGCGGGGCCCGGCGCCGGGGGGCGGGGGCCGGGGGCGGCGGCGCTCCACGCCCAGCAGCCGCAGCCGCGGGCCGGGCGCGGGGGGCGCAGCGGAGCGGCGGCGGCGGCGCGCAGGGCCATGTCGGCGCCGTGCCTGCGCCTGCCCGCCGCCGGGTCAGCACCGGCGGAGGCGGACAGCGCCGGCGGCATGGAGCCGCCCGCCGCCGCCGCCGGGGCCGCCGCGGCCGCCGCCCTGGAGCTGGCCCTGGAGGAGGAGCTGGCGCTGCTGGCCGCCGCCGGGGAGCCACCGGAGCCGCCGCCTGCCGCCGCCGCCCGCGACCCCGAGCTGCTCTCGTTGATTCGGCAGAAGGAGAAGGACCTGGTGCTGGCGGCGCGGCTCGGCAAGGCGCTGCTGGAGCGCAACCAGGACATGAGCCGCCAGTACGAGAGGATGCACAAGGAGCTTACCGACAAGCTGGAGGTGAGGCCCCGCCGCCCCCCCCCCCCCCCCCCCCCCCGCCCTCCCCCGGCCCGCAGCGCTCCGCAAGGGCCCCCGCTTCAGGGCCGCGGCCTCCGGCAGCCCCGCGGGCTCTCCCCGTGGAAAGCGGCCCCTTTCCCGACAAATCCCGGGGGCGTCAGGCAGGCACGGGCCCTGCCGGGCAGCCCACGGAACTCCCTGTGGCCGCGATGGGGAAGAAAGGGTCTGAGAAAACCCTCTTAGGTCTGGGGGGAGGCAAATCTGCCGTTCTTCCCCCTCCCGGGCTGCGAGCTGGTGTATCGGCCTGGTGTTCCTGTGGGTGCTGTTTTGCCCCAGGACCCAGGTACCACCTGGGTGAAGAGATGTGCACTGTGCTCGGCTCATCTCATCACAGAAATGCCTCAGAAGTTAAATTTATACAGCAGGTACTGAGCGACAGAGCATATGTAACCCTTAAGCTTAAGCTGTTGCAGCTAAGGCATTAGGCATGGCAGGAGATAAGCCCAATGATACGTCTCTGTTAGCTGGTTGCTCTGAAAAAATACCTACAGGTATCTGGAGAGAGCTGTTTGCCAGAGACTCAGTGGATTGAGCTATTTATTGATTTTTAAGGATGAGAGAGAGCTATTACAGAGAAAAATACTTGTGCAGGCAGCTTCTTTTGGAACAATTTTCTTGCACAACTATATCAGAGACCCACTGTTACCTCACTCTTTTTCGCAGAGATACTCTTCAAATTTTAATTCTCCCAGCAAGTAATACTGCTTATAAGGCTGAGAAAAAGCCTCTCACCTTTCTGAAGAGAGTTTGAACAGGGGTGGATTAACATTCAAATTTCAAGTCACTGCCTTACACCAGTTCTTTCTGCATGGTCCTGCATACCCCAGTGTTCCTTCCCCACGGACTTACATCTCTGAAGTTCAAGAGGATTTGTGAAATTACTGTATGGCCTTTGTTCACTTGGCAAAATTCCTCTCTATTATTAAACTTAGCACTTCACCCTGGCTGATCCCTTCCTCTTTGCAGGGAAATCTCTCTCCATTTACTATTCTGATAGAAAAACAGTGAAGGTGACATTTGCTCCAATTGTTGTTTAGTGGCACTGTTTACCAGATGAAAATTTCCTAAAGTATTAAAATTTGCCAGAGTGAATGTGTTCAGGTTGATCTTTAAGCAAGAACAGATGTATGTGGCGTGCTGACGTGGTTTTCCTGATGAGTTGGAGTAGAACCTTTCCTACCATTAAAGGAAAAAGGCACAAGTTTAGGTACTCACTGAGCTGCCTGTAAGGGAGTTTGGAAGTCTCAAATACCACTTGTTTGCAAAACATAACAATGAAATGCAGAGGGGAATAACTATGACTTTATAGTACTTTAAGTAACAAATGTTTACCTCTGCTCTTACAGACCCTTTCAGAAGGTAAATGAAGGGATGGTAAACACAACCAATTGTTTACATGTTTTCATGCCATTACTATCATTCTAACTTTCCAGTTGAGTAACAGATCACTATTTTTCAGACTAACCATCTGATAGGAATTAGTGTTATCTACTTAAGGGTCAGATTTTTTCCACTAGGCTTGGCAGATCTAAGACAGTGCTACTTCACACAAAAAATGAAACTTGAACATTAATTTTCTACAACACAAGCCTGGTAATCCTAGCCTCTGCAGATTAAATGTTGGCCGCCTCCTGTTGCCACTGAAGTGAACAAAATTTCACAATAAGCTTTTCAGTTTTGGAGGAGCAGGGAGGAAGGACCCACATCTGTTACCTCCTTCCCTATGCTGAAACATTCTGATGATGACCAGAAGTGAAGTCTCAGATCAGAACCTTGGTGACAATTGTATCTAATAAGGTGATGTTTAAGTAGTATTTAGGAGGACAGATTTTCTGCCAGTTAGCAATTCAAAGTTGGTTACAGCAGATTGGTGAGGCCTCTCCGTTTCCCAACAGCTGACATGCTGGCCTGCTCCTCTGGTGCTTTGCCTCAAGACTAAATCTGTTCTAGTTTTGTGGGTTCATTACTGAAGTACAGCATTCCTGCCATATACTTACTCTGGCAACTCTTTCACTTCACTGCCTCAATTCAAATTCATTTCTAATCATGGAATTGAAGCCCTGTAATAAATTCTGATATGTGATCCTAGTCAGTTTTATCCTCTGTAAGGGATTAAAACAGCTAATACCTCTGTTCCTCTGACACAGAGAAGCTTGCTGTGTCCAAGCATTTTACAGTATGAACCATCTTTATCAGCTGGAATACTCCCCTTGCTCTGATCTCTTTAAATGAGGACCAGCCCAGCTCAGTTAAGCTGAAGAGAAGATGTTTTCAGAAGAAGCAGTTCTGTGTAAAATTCAATGAACAGCTGGTGGATGGAGAGACACTCAGAAAACAAGAAACTCCCCTACTGAGGACAGCAGTTTTCCCTGTCATCACTACATGCAAAAGAACACTATTCAGATCTGCAGCTGTGCAGGTTCTGGGAGAGGGAGAGGAAGAGGCAGGAGGAGTTGGTCAGCGTGTCTCATTTGGTTTATCGTCCCTCTTTGCAACAGCCTCTCTGTGCCCACTACACTGTTCTGGTTTCTCCATCACAACAGAATAAATTTGGTATTATTCACCCCTCTTCTAATGCCACCCTTTGTGAATGCCGTTTATTGGAGCTATACGTGGATATTTTTTTTTGCAGTAAGGGACTAAAGTGGTTTTTAAATGATTGACAAGGCTTATCGGTGGCTTCTAAATCACATTTGAGTATGTCTGGGGAACTTCAGCGCAGTGCTTTTCCTCAGCAGGCTGAAGTTTCATTTCTTCAATTTAGAGAAGGCCCTGGATCTTTCCACACGTTGCCTAGCAGTGAAGGAGACAGAGCCATAAAAGACAGCATTTTCAGTGTGCCTCTGAAAGTGAAATTGTGGCTGCTCCAGCTACACTGAGGCTACAAACAAGATTTCTTTGCAATGGTTGTCAGAGGCCTGGTGCTAGGATCTCATGCCTACCTACTGCATTAAAAATAATTATAATAATACTTAGCTCTCTCATTTGCAAGGGCTGCTCACCCTTTTAGTGTCTGAAACACAGGGAAATTCTTTTGCTTTGGGCTGCTGTTTTTAATCAGCTTTCCCTTACATTTGAGGGTTTTCCAGAAAACTCTGAATTTGCAGAAGGATTTGGAAGGACACAAGCAGGGTGCTGCTACACTGTGCTGGAAGAAGCATAGGAAAAGATTTGGAGATAAGGTCAAAAAAGAGAAAACACTGCATGTTCTGCAGAGCAGAAGAGGTGGAAGATTAGTGATAATGCAGGCCAGAGGGCTACTGGAGAATTGGAGGGCTTTGACATTCAGACCTGCTCGGGAAGGTGGCAGAGATGCTGCAAGGGAGGCTGTGTGTCATCAGCAGTAGGCACCCAGGGGAAACAGCCCCCTCACAGCCTGTGTTTCTAACAAGCAATAAAAAACCACTTCACATAAACGCAGTGCAATTTTCTTTTCCTCCTAGCAGGTTTATTTTCCCCTCCTATGCTAAGTGCCATGGGGATTGCTCACAAGGGGATGATACCCTAGGAAAAATGGGAAAGTGCTGCCAGTGGTGGGCCCCGTGGGTTTCTGTTTTTTGCTAAGACACATTCCTAAAAGGCTGGTGAATCCAATAGAGCACAGCGTAAGGTTATTCTGGGGGACAGAAGACAACCAACAAAGAGAGGGCTCCTGCTCTTCAGGTTTCCCTGCTAATCTTGGGACATGCCCACGTCCCCAGTCTGTGACTGCTCTGCAAGTATGCACATAGCTTCAGTCACCAGGGGAAATTCAAGCCCAGAGTTTCGGAACAGAGATTCTTTCAAATGGGCACAACACAAATCTGTTTTGACCTGATTTGCAGCTCTGTTTCAGTCAAGGCCTCATTTAACTGAGCCTGGAAAACATGCAAAGTTCCCTCAGATTCATGCCGTCCCTCATTTTCCAGCCAGTCCTAAGCAAAGCAGAGTCTCAAGAACTAAGAGTGGTTTCTAAGAAACCTGCAACCCAGAATGTGCACGTATGTAATGTCTATAGCATCTACTTCACTGCATCCATTGCAATTCCAGAGCAGACTGCATCGAACAATAGAGTTACTGTGCACTATCAAACTCTCAGACAACTAATTAGGGTCAGGAGTAGAAGGAGGAAATACATACATGATTCAACTGTTATTTGTAAGACCCATATGATAAGAGAGATGCCTCATCTACATTCCTTGTCAGCAGTAAGGATACAGTTTTTGTAGTTTTGACTATAAAGGCAATTCTTAAAATAATTATGCCACTGCCCACTGAAATGTTGCTTTGGAGTTAAGCTAGGCTCTGCTAAATCAATTGGCCTTCCTGACCTATATGTTCCACCTATTGATATGCAGCCTGCTTTACTCCTTTGGCAGTTGTTTCAGTAAAAATTCAATGTGCTGATCTCCAGAGGCCAAGGACAGGCAAACTACTGGAAATTGAAAACAATATTAGTGCCAGTGACCTGCCTTGACACAGGATTGCCACCTCCATAGCATTGTCACACTCTAGTAGTATTCTCTTTCCTGCACAGAAGGTTTCAGCCCTAAGTATAAAGGCAGAAAAGGAGACAGTGTTCACTTTTCACCTCCCTTCCTAACCTCTTCTCCCCTGTTATCTAGCATCTAGAACAAGAGAAACATGAGCTAAGGAGGCGATTTGAGAACAGAGAAGGAGAATGGGAAGGAAGGGTGTCTGAACTGGAAAGTGACGTGAAGCAGCTGCAGGATGAGCTGGAGAGGCAGCAGGTTCACCTGCGTGAAGCCGACCGTGAGAAGACACGGGCCGTTCAGGAACTCTCCGAACAGAACCAAAGACTCCTGGACCAGCTCAGCAGGGTGAGTTACCGCGGCACGGCAAGGGCAGGCACCCACCTGCCTTGGTCACAGGAAAGGCTCACAGCTCTGCAATATACCACTTTTCAGGCAAATGAGCAGGGAAAGCTTCCTTTTTGAGGAAAAAGAATGGTTCTGCGTCTGGTCAGATTACACAGGTGTCCCTATAAAACATGATGCCATTAAGCTAAATTTTACACCTTTATAGAGTGCTGCATTTCACTGGCAAAACAGTTATGCTTCTGGGTTGAGTGGTCATTTACTGCATAGATGTTTCTCAACTGTTTTTGTGTCTAAAACAAATTTAGAAAATCTGTTCAATTTACACATAGGCTGAACAAATGTAGCACACAAGAAAAAGGCTAATCTGTGACAGCGAGGTGAAAGGCTTTTTGCTGGCTTCCCTTTTTTTGACATTCTTTGGCTAGAATGTTGTAGAATTGAACATACCATGTCATTCTAAGATGGTGTGTCCCTGTAGATAACTTTGCCATAGCTAAACGTGTGAGAACCTACCAAAATTCCTTGGAATGGCACATCTCAGCAAAGAGCTTAACTTGCCTCTGTATGAAAGAGGATTTGTAGTGAGGCTGCTACAAATCAGCCTAATTGACTGAATACTTCCAGCATGGGTTTCTTTCTGACAGCAAAAGACTTAACAGTTTCTGCCTTCTCTCCCAGAATTTAACCTGTCTTCTAGAATTAAGAACCTTGGTTTTTTCTCTCCACTGGACAGTTAGTACTAACCATAATTTTAATGCTTGAGAACACAGTTACTCCAGCAGACAAAAGCATTTTCTTCTCGCCAGTTGCTTATCCCCAAAATAGCACAGAACAAAAACACACACCACAGTCTCATGCTGAAGGGGCCCATCTAATGTTGTAATAGCATATTTCAGACTAGATTCTGTCAGAGGTGAGTCTCTGTGTGTGGATTGCCTAAGGGAGGGTCAAAACCTTGATCACAACACTGGAACGAGAAGGCTCTGAATTGGGCCAAGTGTACAGGTCTCTTCACTTGTCTTTATTCAGTCTGGGTATGCAGTTTTCCTGTGCCTCTGGAGGTAAGAACAACTGGTCTTGGGTATAACACCGTACTAGCACTTGAGGGAATAATTCCTCATTCTGCTGTAGATTTTCTTGTCAAGTACTAAAAGAGCCAATGAGTGGATTTGTTTTTTAACTGGCTTTAAAAAAAAAAAGCCAACTCACCACAAAAAAAAAAAAAACCCAAGAAAGAGAACAAAGCACACAAAAAACCTAGAAAACTTCCTTAACTCAGGAACACTGCTAATTTTATCCATGTTTTCAAAGCAATACCTGCCAAGTGTAGCGGATGAGCCAGTGAAGATCTTTCACCTCCTCCCTGGACACAGCATATTTCACATACAACATGGATGAGAGACTCCACCCAAGGTCTTGCAGAGCTCATATGTTGTGTCAGGTTTCTTATCCAGGGCTAAGAACTTGGCTCCCATCAGATTTGGTGACCCTCAGTGTTTTCTGTGTATGCGTGATTGCCATCACTGGCTGGGAAATATAAGATTTTTTTACGGTCCCAGCATAAGCACAAACTGAAAGATCAGTCTAGAAAATAGGAGAGGAAAACCAGACAGCTTGCTTTGGGCTTTAAACTGTATGGGATTATCCTCACATGACACTTGTACTACAGGAGCCTCTCTCAGCCCAGATGCTCAGAGCGCCACTCAGCTAAGCCTCATGCAAAGGAACCCCCAAGTTAGGTCTACCAGCATGCAATGACCAGACATGGCTTTTGCTCCCTTATTGCCAGAAATAGTCTTCATCCACCCACTTCAAACTGCCACATCTGGGGAAAAAGTTGAGTCCTGGTGCTGCCTTCCCTGCTCCAGCCTAGCCCAGCTCCCAGCTTAGAGGACTGTTGATCTCCAACGCAGATGAGGCAGGCTGATAGAGACAGCTTATGCTTGCTGAGGCACGGTTCAGCGCTCATCGAGCTTGTCATCTAGCCAAAACTTGCTAGTAACTCAAATACAGCAATGAATACAGCATGGGTGTAAACAGACTTCCTAGAGTCATGAGAATCTGGGCAAACTGAAACAGAGTTGGGAACAGTCTGTCATCATTCAACCAGTTGAAGCTTTTTAAAATCTCAGCATTATATTAGCACTTGATTACTGACCACTTCACGTTCCACATTAGCTGCTCCACAGCGCAATCAGAGTCCTATTTGTCTGGTCCCTTATTCTGAAGAGGTTATGCGTGTAATCCTTGAGGCAGTGGTAGTGCTTAAACCCTGCACCCACATAGTTCTGGGTCCTATTATTACTTGAGCTTTCAGTAAATAAAAAGGACAAATACAGTTGCATGGACATGTTTGGTTACAGCCATATTGCCACAGGCTGGAATCTTGCTAGGGATCATGAACTGAGCACTGGGAACTGAGGACTGAAAAACCCTATGAAAAAATGCTTTTACAGCTTCTGTGGACTTTGAGGTGTTGCTGGTATCCTCCTTGCATTCCTGGTTCTGCAATTTTCACCTGTATTTTACAACACAGTGGGTTGGGGAGGAGAGGGTTATGAGAAGTCTGGGGTAAGGCAATGAAAGCCTTATTCAAAGCCTGAACTCTGACCCATCCAACACCGTATACTCTACTAAAGGCTTCACTTACAGGACAGAAAGGCAGGTTGCTGTCTGGTACAAGTCATTCTACACTAGTAGGTACTAGGTCTTTAAATTTGAATTTCTACAGTTTTTAAGCAATTAACACCTCATGGCCCAATTTCACAATACTTGAGCATCTCTCTCCTGGGAAAGGTACTCCCCTGGCACTAGGCTCTACATGTCAAATGACAGTCTCAGCGTCATGAGCTACCAACCCACAATGTTCTGCTTGCTTCTTCTGGAGTCCCTGGGCTTCAGCTGCTTTTTCCCCTCAAAGGAAGGCAACATCCACCATCTGATTCATCCTACCCCTCCCTCCTTCCTGCTACTACAATATACTTTCACCAAGTAATTAAGCTTTAGGACATTTTTTAACCCTGCCTTCCCCAGAGATGAAAGACCAACCCAAGTGCATACATTTTTGTTTAACCCTGGCACAAATGCTAACCATCCACGCATACAGTCCTGCACACCCACACAAGGATAGCAAAGAGACCTGGAAAGCTCTGTCTTGCAATTAAAGCATAGGACTGAAAAAAAAAAAAATCTATCTTCAGTTCTGGCAAAGACTGATAAGGAAAACTCAAGGATAGGGATTTTAAGTCTGTTTCGGTGTCCAAAAACTGCCTTGCCTCAGAGTCACCAAGAGGCTAAAATAAGGTCTATAAAATGATTTGAGGTCTTCAGATGAGATGATGATATAGGAGAACATTACATATCTAATAATCGTAAGTAGGCTATAAGGAACTTTGCCTCTTGAAATACAGCCTTTGGTGTGGTTCTCTGCTTTTAGCAGAGCAGAGGTACTGCCAGGGGTTATAGCAGTATTAAACCATGGGAAAATCAGGTGGGCTGGACTGGAAGCTCACAGTGAAAGACACAATTCAGATACCAAAGATCAAGTTTAATTTCTCCACAGTAACCTTATTTTTTAATTTGCTGAGTGATGATTAAAATTCCCTCATGTTGAATTGATTTCCCTCCCACTGCTTCAGCACAGCAAAGCAAAGCATGTTGTAACTCTCAGCACTGTGTCCACACCAAGCTAAATGCCAGTTCTACCTAGCAGAACTGCAGAACACATTGCAAGCAGTATGCCAAGGTACATAGCACTCACCATAAATGCTCAAAGATAAAGTATAGGAGTCAAAGTACAGTTTTGCTGAGAAAGTCAAAGCTTGGGAATTATTACGTGTTCTGTTTCCAACTCCTTCAGTCTCTCTCATCTGTTTCAGTTCCCCATTTGGAAAATAAATACATCCTATGCTTTTTGTCCTTTTATGTTATAAAATTTGGGGGGAAGATGGTATAGGGAAAGGTCTCCTCTTACATGTGCCCACAGCACCTAACACAGCAAGAGTCCTGTCCCCACCTTTGGACTTCTAGGAGCTACTAATGCAAATAATAACAACAAGCAGCCCTCTTCCTATAATGAGGCAACATATTACTACTTTGTCAGGAAGTGAATGAAAAAAAGACTTTCACACCGTTTCTATGTGGCTTCACCAGATGGCTTTCCCACACATTTCCTGCTACCAAGCTCTGGGCTTCTGTAGCTGTTTGCTGCATGTATCTTGGGCAAGGATGTATCCTTCCAAGTTCAGCTGGGCTTCTTTTGTGGTACATAGAGCATAAGGAAGTAATTTCACAATGTCAGGCTCAGGTAGTTTTTGCAAATCTGTTTTCAGTGGTAGGAAGAATTGTGTCATCTTGCACCACTGAAATAGCTTTTTGTGTTTAGAGAGGAGCGCTTAGCTGCCACGACATCCCTCAGAGGGGCCCTCAATCACCAAGTTCTTATATTCACTCAGCTTCTAGTGCCAACATACTGCTACAAAGAATGAGGTGTTTCAGTCAATCCCTCTGGTGCAGCAAAAAAATGATCAGCCAGCCCACAAGTCTCCAAAGGAGGTTTTATTTGCTAGCCACAAAACCTTCCTTTCAGTAATATTTCAATTGAAGGAGTTTTGTTTCTAACTTCACACTGTAACATGCGGCAGAGCTACAGAGGACTGGCAGGCACTGCCTGGCTTTGATTTGAGAGAAACATGGTTTTATTCAAGAATGAGCTGAACATACTAGATTCTCCTTTCCAAATCAGTTTTACTTTAAATACATCCTTTTGTGGTCAACAACACACAAGAGGGGCAGCTCTGTTTTCAATTATTGATTCGAAGAGATTTTTCTGAATGGTTGTTTGTTGGTTCCATCAACATAGGAACAATGTTGGTTTTAAAAAATTGAGACTAGTCATTGAAAAATGTTAGTGGAACAAGTGTGCTGGGCAAGATTCACTACTTTTGTCATGCCAGAGATCTGTAGCCATTAAAGACAAACTAGTTCATAGTGTAATTCCTTATTTTATCTGTACAGATGCTTAATACAAGCCTCCTTATGTTTCTTGTTTATTAAATTGTCTCCACTAGCCCAGCAGGGTATATTAGGAAATTCCATGCTTAGCACATAGGCAAGTAAGTCAGGCTGAATTTAAGTACTGCTTCGGGCTTTTTACTTTTTGAAACAGAAGAGGATCCTAAATGAACCCAGGCTCAAGAGGAGTTGCTTTGACTAGCCCCACATTTAAAGGTGCAGATCAGTCACTGCAGCGAATTCTTTTTCATAAAAAGCCTCTAGTTTTTGCTGTGGCTCAAAGTGGACCTATTCAGTAAGGAGTAGCTTCCTGTGAGGAACGCTATACTGCAGCACATGGAGTCCTGCATAGCAAATCCTGATCCGCATCACCTCCAAGCAGTTTAAATTCAATGGAGGGGGGAAATGGCACAAGAAAAGGCAGCATCCCTTCCTCTTTGAAGGGTCCTAAGTACCTGCTTCTCGTAGCAGCTTAGGTAGGGCTGCTCATTGCTTGGGGGTAGGCAGACATCCCTTCCAGCATTGCTTTGTGCCTGGTGTAAGGCACACTTACACACTTACGTTACACGAGGTGAGAGGAAAGCAGACAACAGCACAAGACAGAGCCAAATGTTGAAGCCAGCAAACTTCCCATTAACAACAACAAGCACCTACCAGCTCCCTGCCCCTCTGGAGCATCAGCAGAGCCCAGCACTACGTAACCAGATCTTTGATCACCCAGTGAATGCTGATTAGTGCACACGCAGGAAAGGTTCCTTCTCACCAGCTACTTCTCTCCTAGCAGAGAGCACTTGTTAATAATTCAGGTTCATGCCACATCAGGACTGGAGTGCTGAGGCTTTCTATACTAAAGCTGTAAATATAGGACGTGACTGCAGCTGCATATTCTTGCCTGCAAAGTCCTTCAATGAAATGATTCAGTGCCCTAGAAGGTAATGAAGAAACATCTTGAGGTCACTGCTGAGTGGCAGTTACCCACCACCCATCTAGGGGAAGGGAGACAGGCAAGAAGAAAAGCTCAACCCTCTGCTGACAGTCTGGCCAAGCCTGCAGCACATATTAACCCCATTTTACAACACCCAGAGCTTCAGGAGCCAACTGGAACAGGGCCATCCAGACACCAAGGCATAAATGCAGCGAACACCAAAGTAGTAATTCCAGCAAAGGTGGGGGGGGAGCCACCCCTACAGCATTTGCCCAAAGATTTTGTACCTACCCATTTAATGCAAGATTTTAAACCTTGTATCCTTTGGTTTAAGTTCTGGTGAGCATTGAGGGAAATGGGCAGAAAGCTGTACATGGAATAAAACAGGGGCACATGCTGCTACTGAATAGTAGCAAAGCCCTCCCTAGAGAAAAGGTTAAAAAATTACTATAAAGATTTTAAAAGATTTGTTACTATTAAGGCAGTGGAACTACACAGATCCCTGCTCATGGGGAAAAGGATAGCATGAATCTGTCCCCGGGGCTGGGTGGGACTGTCATCCTCCCTCAGGGCAGTGAAGCAGGTACCCCACCATCTCCAGGAACTCCTTCCTGGTTGCTAGATGACAGCACTCCACGGTCCCAGCTGGTGATGTTGCTGTGGCAACCGGGTGTGATTTCTCTGCTTGTAATGCCATGACAGTCAGCCGACACGCAAGGAGACGCACTTGTGACGTCCAAGGCAAGCCTGCGGGTGGCAGAGGCCTGTCTGCCACCCCCATGGGCTTGGCTCACTGCCAGGATGTGTCCCTGGCATCCACCACTTCACACACACATACCCCACCCGCCCCCATTTCCTCCCCTGTTCATGTCACTTTTTCACCAAAAGTCACCCTGGAGATCTCCTAGCCCAAGGCAGCCTGTTGCCCATACCACCCACAGTGAGCTTTTGAACCTGCTAGGGGAAAGGTAAACGTTTTATTTACTTGGTAAAAAGAGCCCTTTGTGAGCAGGTCAATCAGCTCAGACAAGGGTGACTCCATCAGGGCTTGGCACAGTGCATCTTCTCCTCTGAGTCCAGCTCAGGGAGCACAGCGCAACAGAAATGATTGTTTGCCAGAGCCACTTAGCCTCCACACTGTGTATGGCTCACCTCACATCCTCAGTGGCTTGTGGTGCCTGGATGGAGTAGCAGAGGTTGCCCCATTAGACACCCCCAGACCTCCTGCCCCCCACACCCGGGGTAGCACGTCAGCAGGGAATGAGCATCCAGAGCATTATCTAGGAAAAACAGACACAAGTGTTAAGCACCTTGTACTCAGCCACACACTGCTCTTCCCTGCACCTAAGCAGAGCCCACCTTTCACCTCTAGCAAGTGGTTCTGGAAGAGATTTCAAAAGTTTCTGCAAGGCTTCTACTTTGAGGCATTAGCAGCATGACTAAGATGTAAACATCTGAAAACAGGAATCCAACATTAAACTGAAACCAAGCTTGTTCTGGGGTGAGGAGATAATCTGAATGAGACCCTTCCTCCCTTCTTGCACAGCACAAAAAATTTCAAGTAGCTATTCTGTTTGGGTCCAGGTCTTTACAGGAACTGTTTTATTATGCAGTAGCTCAGAGGTAGGAACATGTGGGCAGAAGAGATTTTTTTCAAAAAGTTCTGCCTATTCACACTTGCTGTAAACACTTCCTCCAGAAGATTCTAGAAAGTAGGACACAGAAGGTGTTTGTATCCAGCCACTGCATTACTAGCTAGAACCAGAGCTAAACATGACTGAAGGCTTTGCAACTATCTGCATAAGAAAAAAAATAATCAACTAAACTTATTTGATCTTTAAAGAACCATTCTGGGTTATAAAGTTTGCACACCTTATAATGAAAGTCTTTAAATTCCTTTTTTTTTTTCCAAGTAGGACTGCTTTTTCTAAATGCAATTTAGTAGACAATAGCTCGAGAGGTCTCTTCTACGCTGAGGGTTTTTTTTGCCAGCTGTATTAGGTGCTCTTAATTACCCATGAAATCATAGAGGCCCCTTGCAAAACAGCCTAGAGTTTAATCAACATTTTGTTTAGAAAGGCATTTAGCAATTGAGCACAGATACAGGATCAGCAAGACTCTGTTGCAGACTTTGATGGATGCCGCAATGCAACACAGAGCTGGCTTATGCTTGGCAGTACCACCCATGGGGATGGGAAATACCACCACAGATGGGTACAAGAAGTTGTCTAGAGGAGAGTACAACAGGAAACAACTGACACATTAGGAAATAAATCAAGTGACCTGCATGACAGAACAACTGGGGTAAAAGGCTGCTCAGAAGTAGGCCAAAAGAGCATTTAATGTGGAGGAAATACAGGTTGGCCTAAAAATGTTATTAGGTGTCCTCCTGTAGAGGCTCAGTTCTGTACCTGCAGGGATTTACACCAGATTTCCTTCATGGACAGGATCCCTGTCAGTGTTTGAGAGGGGGACTGCCTAGATCAGAAGCGTTGGGAACATTTCCATTAACTGTTCTCACCATTTCCTAACTACTTGTCCCTGATAGATTCTAGTTTTGCAGCATGTAAAGAACATTTTTAAAAGGAAGAATTACTTGGATAGTTTCAGCTGGGTTATCATTCTACCAAGATTAGCACAGTAATGCATATGTGCAATAGATGTAGAGCTATCATAGAACAGTTAAACGATCTGGGAATATACGGGTACCTAAGGCATCCAGCTCACTTGAGTTTGCCCTTTAAATACCATTTACCAGTTCCACTGTGCAGTTCATCTGACCTAAAAGTCTGTTGTGTTTGTCTTCATTGCTTCCCCCTTACCTTTTGTCCCTCAGTCTTCCTCCCCTCTTGGATACAAAAATCAGTTGAAGCTTAAGTTATCACCAGCCTCAGGCTGGTAGTTGTCTTTGCAGCTTTGTTCCTTAAGCTGATGTGAGACCATGTTATCCCTCTGTTCCTTTGGAGTTAGTTTGGCCTCCACATTCGGTACACCAAGAAAGAAGAATTCAGCTTTGCAATTTTCTTGTTCTCTACATCCTTGGAAGTCTGTTCCTGAATCCACTTCCAGATTTGGCAGAGTTTTGTAGTAACAGGGGTGCTCTTAGAAAGCTATTCCATTTGGCAGCTATTTAGCATAAAATGTTCATGTTTCTTGAACAAAGCACCATTGTATTTGGTTGCCTACAAGCTCAGATGAAGGAAAACTGAAGTCTTCTGTAAGTCAGGTATAGACCAGCATATTTGTTGCTCACACCAGGGCCATGAGGCAGGTACAAACCTTAAGGCTTTGCTAGAGGGGTCTATACTTACAGAAGAGATCCATAGTCCCAGTAGTTTTGTAGGTGAAGTGTTTCAGGACCAGGTAAACACCCACAAATTTTAACAGAAGGGGACCTTTCTGAGAAGTACTTAAAGAGTTCTCCTTTGCTTCTTTACATGGTTAGCAAGTGTTTTGCACAGATTTTATTGCAACACCAGAAAACTGCAGCACTAAGAGACTAGGCAGTGATTGTCAATGTAAGCCAACAAACAAGACCCTAGTAAAGGTAAAATCTCCTCTCCACTTTGACAGACCACACAAGAGTTCGAGCTTTTCATCTTACAAAATAAGGATTAATATTTTATTGGCAAGGGTTGTTTGCTTTGGGATTTTTTTGTTGTTTGGGTTGTTTGTTTTTTTTAAGGTGTAGACTAGGACTCTAGTGAACTATGTCTCATACTGGAAGCGTACTACCCCAGGAAAGAGTCCAGACATTGCTCCTTTACAGAGTTTAAGCTTTACTTGCCATATCTCTTACATAAAGGACAATGTGTCTAAGTTGCAGGATGAGATTTAGAATGGACATGAAGAAAAACATCCTAGCTGTAAGGTTAGCTGAGTAGGAGAACAGATGGCCCAGAGATTCCACAAGGTCTTCATCAAAGGAAGATTTTGGGAAACAGTAGTCAACAGTTAGGCAGGGCTGGCCAATTTTTGTCTTGACATGAGAAGAACTAGGCAAAGTTAAGTCTGAAAGAGGCCTTCTGAGGTTTCTCTGTCTTATGCGCAGGCAAGACTTTCAGTAACATCAGATGAAGCCTTCTTTCTGTTTATGACCATTGAAGGAAAGAGGCAGAGAAACCTAAGGAACACTCACAAGAATTAAGTGATCTCTAAGGCTTTGGAGCAGACTTGCATTTTCACTCTGCATTGACATAAAGTAACTGAAGGGTGAAAACAAATGTAAACAGGGGACTATTCAGAAGTAGGTTCCAACCTTTGCTTGAACATGAGCTCTTGAACTTCCCAGCAGATTTATGTTCAGATGAAGCCAAATAAGAAAGCCTGAAATTACTACATTTGTTCAAAAGAGATTGTCTGTAGAATTTAGCAATGTGGTATTTGTTCAAATAACATTTATTGATCAGCTATGAAGCTGCACAGGAATTTGCTAACTCAAATTATTCCTGTAGTTTTTATCTCTATTCCAGAGAGATTTATTTCCCTAGGCTTTACTGGATGTTGTACTTCCCTTTGTGCACAAATTCTTCCTACATGTTGTGCTTCTTACTTTTTCCTTCACCTTAGCACAAGGGACCAAACATCTTGGTGGAGGCTGACTAATAAATATTCAAAGCTTTAAGAGCAAGGCAAATGGTTTGCAAAATTGATGATTTCATTAATACCGCCTCTTTTTGGGGTGCCTGAAGCACTGGTGCCATGGGCACAGGCCCTCACCCTGCAGAGCTGCAGACAAGGAGCAGTGTCCCAGTCTTGGTCTGCTTTATCAATCTCTGCTGCAAGAAACCACTACACCCAGATCTGCTGAGCTATCCCATATTCATCTCCGTCAATGCACAATTGTCCAAGACTGCTCGGGCTCATCTGGCTTGTTTTCATGGTACAGAGGAATGAGCTCTGCCCAGAGGGAGAGGTGGAAAAGGATAATACACACTTGGGAACAACATTTTTTTTCTCTGCCAGATGCAGTTGCATATCACTGGTGCATTTAAAGCTAAGTAAACACAGGCATCTCAAGATCTCTCAGGCAGCACCCTGCCTGCATATGGAGCCCATGCTGGACACAACCCCCAAAACAAGTAAATAGATAATAGTGCCATTTAAGAGCAGGCAGAATCATTGCTCACAAGCAATCTTCTTGCTTGGCTGCAATAGACAAGCCAAACAGTTTTACTTTGAACCCCTTGAAGGGGAGGCAGGTGCCACTGCAGTAGAAACCTCTGAGATTGTAGCCACCAATTTGTACAATCTAAAACTACTCCTCAAAACCCACCTACAGAGGATTAATAGGTTGATTTACTTCATTTAAAGAGGCCTCCTCCATTCCAGGTATTATCCAACCCAGCAGCTCAGAGCTGCTTACCAAGATTAACTCTGGCACCACGAGACACAGCCCATCAGCTGCAGGCTGGCTCTCAGCAGCTCCTTCCTTTCAAAGGACTCATTTGCATTAAGCTTTCAAAACTTGAGAAATTCTTTCTGTCTTCCTATCCTTCATAATCCTCCATCAAGAGATAGTACCACAGACTAAGAAGGTCAAGTTGGGGGAGAAAGAAGGAGCCAAGCAGCCTTTCTCCCTTCATTAAGGTCACTGCCTCACCTCAGCACAAGAGGGGAAGATTTGCCCGGTGTGCGACAGTTCCAGACCTCACAGCTTTAGTGCTCCTGATCCCAAACACAGGCCTCCTCCATCAATCTCTGCCTGGCTCACGGGCAGAGAGCACACTGCCAAGAAAGTATTTTGTTATGTGAAACAGGTGATGCAGAAGTCTTTCCAGGCATGAACTTGTTCAGATGAAGATACTAGCTCTCCTGTTTCTTTTAGTCACCCTAAACATAGCTGTAAGCCACCCCAGGTCAGGGAAAATGCCTGTTCAGAACCACATACCAAGTAACCAGTGATGTTAACCCTTCCCACAGCTCAGGGAATGTGACAAGTATCCACAGCCAGCTGGCCATGGTGCAACAGGGCTCACCCTGGGGTCAAGGAAGGAGGAAACAGCTATTTATGCTGGAAAACCATTGCCAAAGCACATATCTATATATACAGATATACACCCCCCTCTACTCTTCCTTCCCCTCATATCACTTGGCATACAGGACATTTGCATGAGACACCTGCTAGTATTTCAAGCACGTGAAGTGGACAGTTTTCATTAAGCCTGTGTCAGCACTGCAGACTAAAATGGATTGTTTATACTTACAGTCTGCTGATGCCGCAGAGTGCAGACAGATGGGCAGCCATCTCGCAACACCACAAAAGCCTTGTCTGCCCCTTTGCGCAACAGTAGATGAGGCCACTGCAGGATAAATTGGAAACATCAAGGCAAGTTTGCTACTGCTTTAATGTAACAGGGAAAATTTTTGGTATACCAGTGTCCTATAGTCACCATAGGAGAGCCAGTACTTCAAAGGCACTCAAATAATCACTTTTTGGTGCATTCCACCAGCATCGTTAGGCAAATGTCCATAAATACCTTTCTCACATATCTTGTCTCACTGAGATTATCCTTGTCTCCTTGGCAACTGTCAGATGATCTATAATGCTATCAGGGATTAGCCCCAATGAGTCTTATAACCCTCGTGTAAATTCCTGCTCTGTGAAGAGACCTGGCCAAACACTCTTTCCTGGTAATGTTAAAATGATGCCATAAACAATATTAAATCCAAGAACCTTTCAGTAAACCTGAGTAAGGATGAAAACTAATATGGAGCTTTTTAAGTGGTAGTATTTGTCTTGTCCTCCAAACAAAATAAGTTTGAGATGTGAATATACTTAGCATTTCACAGCTTGACAAGTAAAGCTGTATTCTGAATCAGTACTTAAGAGAAGGCTTGTGCTGAAAACTTGGGCTCTAATATCTTTATCTCCTTTGTCCCTTAGTGCCAGTGGGGATCACACTGGGAAATTCCAAATCCCCACAAGAGCTTAACAAACTTATGTTACGCTTTAACCTATTAATTTCTAAAAATTAGCCTCGATTCAGGACAACACTTGAAATCCATGTGCATGCTCTGACACCAGTTGTACTGAGACTTTCTGCCTCTGAGCAAGCAACTATAGGCTGCACCCTCCTGCCCCACTCCTCTAAGCTACTCAAGTGGACATGACCAAAGCATCAAGTCAAGGAGGTACAGCCCCAACACCACAAGCTCTCTGCTCCATACCATGCTTGAGCCTGGTGAGGAAGAAGTTTTTTGTCTCTTGGTACCCCATTTTGCCTGCCTGGGCACCCAGAGCAGGCTTTTGCCAAGCATGGTACTAACATCACACAGATGAGACCTGTCTCCATGTAGGAAACGCAGAGTATGCCAGTGCAGGGAGCCAAGCAGCACTGCATTATACAGAAGTGTTAACAGTGAGAGTAAGTGATAACAAGCCACCTGTGATGCACAAGTAACACAGTAAACTACATGTTCCTTCTTCAGTCCATCTAAGTCTTTAGAATGTTCCAGCTTGGGGAGATCTGCTCTAATTCAGTAGAACAAAAAAAATGTCTCTGAGCAGAGCCAAGAAAGAAGCACCAGCCTCAGCACCAAAACCAAAAGCAGACCCACTACAGCAGAAGTATTCTGTAATTAAGCAAACAAATCTCTGGCACAGCATTATGTCTGTATATGAATTCAACAGTGTGCCATGGCTGATATCTATTAGACTAATCAACTAGAGAGAACTGAGAAAGAAGAGGAAAAAAAGGTCTCCGAGCTTGTTCCAGGAGGTAGGTCACAAAACAGCCAGCCCAAGAGGCAACAAGGAAGCCAGCGTAGGCAGGGTAGTGGCAGGCAGAAGAAAATCCAACTCTTGGCACAAGCTGGTTAGCCATGATGCAACCCAATTTCTTTGCATGCTTCTGTGGACCTATTTGCTCCCCAGCCATCTGCCAACTCGAGCACACACCTCATGACATGCAAGACAGGAGGGGGAAAAGGGATCAGTGGCTTAAGGCAGGCGACTTTTAGCACAGATAGGATAAAAGTCTTCCTAACTCATGTGCCTATGTACTGGCAGAAGTTTGAAGCGACACCATTTTAGACGTTCCTGCACACAGCAAGCAGTCAGTAGATTTAGTATTGCTACCACAGGCTTGTGCACATGGAAAGACTCACCAACAGCAGCAAGAGGAATAAAATCTGCTGAGAGCTGAATATCATGATCTCCTCTGTCACTGATCACATTATTCTTGCTTTCAGGCAGCAAGAGGAAGTTAATCATTTATATGCAGCAACACTAGGGAAGATCCCAGTTTAAAATCCTACTATAGTAGCATAAGAACTGGAGCAGTAGATCAGCCCATACTCAAGTGCAGGATAATCCACACACACTTGTGCGAGGCAGCCCTCTCTGCTGAAGATAAAGCAATAAGAGAACGTAACTGGAAAGCAATGAAAATTGCCACAGGTAAAGTATAAGCATGCTCAAACTGGGCCTTCAAAATGAAGTGCACTCCAACAACCCAATAACTTGTCAGGGAGACTTTGAAGCTGAAGAACTGCCACACAAATTTTGTTGTATTTTACTTGGTGTACTTCAGCTGGTCTCCTACTACCTAGTTAGGGCCAGAAAGCACATACACAGGGTACATGACACAACAGTGCTGACATTTGCTTAAAAGCACTAGAGCCAAAATCAACAATCTTTTCCTCACCCCCTCCCCCTTCTCCCAAAGGGGGCCAGTAGGCCTTTACATACTCTGACCCTCCAGATCACTGAGGGTAAATCAGGGAATTTTGGTGGAGGGAAGCATGCTCCCCTTCCTCTGGTCGTGACAGCTTTATGAAGGATGCTACTTCTTTCCAGACAAAGCTTAAGCCATCAAACCTTCAGCCACCTTCTCACCATCAGATACGCAGGACAGGCTGCTAATGATCGCAGCATCTGTCAGTACAATGTTTCCCAATCTAATATCTCTTGCAGTGCTTACAGGTCTCCATACCCCAGCATTGGTTTGCAGGCAGTAGCATGACTTGGTTGTACAGAAACCTGAGCTGCAGATCACTCCCAGTCCCTATGTCTGCCTGGCACCTGCTCCCTGCCCCAGCCTAGGCTCACTGCAAGCTTTCTGTGTCTGTTGTCAGAAAGCAACAGCCTCAAGTGCCAAAACAAAACACAACTTGAATGGTTCTTATCCATCTAAGCAGCATCTTCGACTGTGGGGAAGGGTTTTGATACAATGATGCCCAACTTACATTTGCAAAACCTTGGCCATAGGTGCAAATCTAAGTATAGTATATGTGTGCCAAATTTGCCCACAGCCAAGCACAGAGTCTTTGTCTGCAATGCTTGCAAGGGGACTCTAGTTCACATGCAGTTATTTTAACAGCTGTTGGGATGTTGCCACAGCAGATTTTTCTTCGTTTGACAGCACTGCATCACTCCATTAAAAAAATAACTGAACACATGGAGGGTTTGTGACTGAGATGGTTTCACCCATACAGGATCATCCATGCTTTACCTTAAGTGATATTCACAGATCCACCAAAGCATGAGACTCACTGAAGGGCTCTTTCCAATCCTTGATTATTCCTCTGTGTAAGATTTGGCAGAACCTAGTATATTTCATATACCATCCTACAGTATGTGCTGTACCCACCTTGTTTTCCAGCTAAGTTTGCTCTCTGCGGTCT
This sequence comes from Falco naumanni, assembly GCF_017639655.2. Lineage (NCBI taxonomy): Eukaryota > Metazoa > Chordata > Aves > Falconiformes > Falconidae > Falco > Falco naumanni. Next base: position 90,171,976 of record NC_054054.1, on the reverse strand, counting down.
AGCTTTATTTTTTATTTCCAAGCACAGCTTTTTGTAGGACTTGAAGTACTAAAATGCCAGTGAGTTTGCCAAAAGCTGTTATTTAAATTCATGCAAGAACTTTTTAAAAGCTAGATTGTAGGAGGACAAGGCTCCAAGGAGAGATCCACATTCTTGTTTCTTGATTCTCCCATCATCCAGAGACTCTGGCCGCAATAATACCCATGCAGTCTCTTCAGGCGAGTACCTCACCTGCCAGGCTGACACACACAAGAAGATCTAGCCACTTACACAAGAGCTCAGCAGCTTCCCAAAAAATGGGTTACAGGTGTTCAAAAAATTTACCCTTGACTTTGAATACACCTGCTGTGGCTTAATTTAGCAGCTCTGGCTTATACTAAAAGTTACTATTACATATTTGCCACTACAAGTGCTATCAAGGTGCAGACTGCCCTGAGGGCCAAGCCCCTGCCCTGAAGATCCACGACTTCAAGACCTAATCCCCTTAGTGCTTACACCTGTGGCACTGCACAAAAAGGTAAACAAGTACTTCTGTGTTCAAGCACCTGCTGCACTGAGTCATATGCTGAACCTTAGTGGAAGCAAAGCGAAGCTGGACTGAGGGAGGACAAGCATTTATATACTTTACATATGGTGATGTATAAAGTATAGATCTGTATTCCACTTCCACAGATCTGAGTGCTCAGATGTTATTACTAACACATTGTAATTATCTTTTGTCAGCAATCTTCAAGAGCAAGGTCTGCCTTGTGCTCGAAGTCTGCTCGGAAGACCTTATGCTCTAAACAGATCTTTTCATGCTGCCAACAAGGGAAAACAATTCAGGAATAGCTGGAGGCTGCAGAAGTACAGGAAGAAGTATTGATAAGTTAAATAGTATCTCTAGAAGCTTTGTCTGCAGGTATCCAGCACAGTTCTGTTGTGTTTAGAGTGACAGATCTAATACTAGCTGACCAAGAAATATTTTTAAGTAAAATGTTACCTAGCAGCTGTACAACAATCCTTCAAGAAAGTGGATTAGGACCTTTTTTTTTAAGCATTACAATTGTGACATGCTGCCATGTGGGTTTTGGGTTTTTTTCCCAAAACTTTGTGGTGACTTACTCATTTTTATGGTACTCAGTTTTCCTTTATGACCCTACTTCACGTATCAGTGATAAAAACATTCACTGACGAGAAAGCTTTAATGGAATAGTTTGAAGCTGCAGCTCTCATCCTGGCCAATATTCACTATGGGGTTGAGGTTTTCTTAATTTTCTACAGAAAGCAGCCAGAAGTTCTACTGCATCAGCTATCAGGAATAAGCCTTCTGCACAGAACACCTTCTGTCTTGCTTTCTTAAGTCTGCCTCCTCTAGGTTTTGAAATAAATTCATCAAGTTGTGAAATAAATGAGCAAACATATCAGCACTGTTATTAAGAAACAGCCTGATATAAGTCGTTGGGAGTCAGTCTTCACACAGATTTAAAAGCTAAAAAAACATCTCCCGGGTCAATCTACCACAAAGTTTAAATACACCTACATTTTAGAAAACATTTTCTCTCTTCCTGTCTGAAGGCTTCCTGAGATAAATATATTTCAAAGTCAGCTCCTTGAATTTTGCCCCATCTTTTTTTGGCATCCACTCATTTCACATGTATATGAATGGACACCGGTATTTTTGTGCACTTAGACATGTACATCCAAGTTTGAGTATCAAGGCTACACACATTGGAAAGCTTTTGGTTTGTATATTACTACTAAATCCTAAAAGAGTATATTCTGAGCTTAACAGGGTGTATAGATGAAGATTTCAAGAGCAGGCAGAGCTTCTAGCTTGCTATTACCTATTAGATATCCTCAACAGAACTCAGTTAATATTCTTTGAAATAAAGGAAATAGAGCACTTAAAGCCAGAGTAAGAGACTGCAAGAAGATTAATTATTGTCCCTTGCTTCCAGGCACTGACATTTGAGTTTGAACACCTCCAGGTTTAAAGTCATAGACTAAAACCAATTTCATAAAAAAATAAATTCAAGAATGGAGATTGACTGTCCTGACTTCCGGCTACCAGGGGAAGACCCTTAGAGCAGGAGGGTATGTTACATTTCTCTTTGCCTCCACCATCATAAGCTTCTGCTTCTTTTTTCAAAATGTCTTAATGATCAGGTTAAGTCCTCACATTCCCAGTACAGCTATACCCAAACTAGTTAGGCATTTCGTATTTCATTAGACTATCATCTGACCCACACTTATAGCTCACTAGACATTTACTGGAAGAAATATTTGTCATCCTTTAGCTCAAGTAGAAGAGTCAAACAGTTCAAAAAATCTAGATTAAAAACCTACATCAAAGGTAACTTGGCCAAAATGTTCTATCAAGATAAAAATACGCCTTTTGTCAGGGAAAAATAATGTATTCATGGAAATTAAGGTTAGAAATGCATTAGAAGTTAACTAGGAGAGCAGACCACTGAACTAACTTATACAAAAGACAGACCATCCAGCTTTCACACTGTATCAGTTTCCTCTGCTAGACCAAGGCAAAACTTGAGAAACTGCAGTCTCACAGGTGTGGGGGACAGACAACAGACTAACCTGAAAGTCCCAGATCCCCTTGTGACACACTAGACCCAAGTTGTGCTCCACTGAAATTAATGTGGGGGTTCCTCTCAGCTCCACTTTAGCATCACCAGACTGGATTATTTAAGCCATTAAGCCTTTCTGCTTCCATTTACAAATAGGTAACTAAAGTGCAGAGGAACAAGTACTTCTTTCAAGGTTATGTGCAGCATCTACACAGAACTAGAAGAGCCTGCTAGTCTTACACTTTATTACCCTATTCCTTCTCAACAATCAGGAGCCCAGTTGCTGCCAACAAGACCCATACTCAGCTCTCCATCCAGAGCCCTACAACAGACACCAGCCCTGGGAGTCACTGTGCAAAGCTGTCTCATCTCCCACACTTCTTCTGCAAGCAGAATTTGCATACAGAGAGCAAGAGCCACTTCGTGCACTACTTAACTCAGAGGACAAAGTGTGCCTGGAGGACACGAAGTGCTATCTCCAGTGCTAATTTATTGCAGCATTCAAAGCATCAGGCCTCCGGCAGTCCCTCCCACAGGAAGCAGACTGACTCATTTTTCCACACACTGTATTTTCCTCTCCACAAGAGCCAAATGCTTAGGTCAAGAACAAACCACAAAAAAGGGAGGCTCGTGTTTAAGCACCTCCTAAAACATGTGCACAACCCACATCCACTTGTGAAGCTATTTCTTTCATTCAAACAATGAACCTAGAGATATTATACCCAGTTAGACTTGCCTGCATATGGCACACAACTGCCTTTGTTTCTGCTCTAAACAGAAGTTCCTAATCCCATAAAATGGTTTAGCCTAAGATAATGGTTTTTGGCCTCAGCCAAACAGTTATCCAAGCACTTACTGAAAAACAAGATGAAGACCACCATTTTGCATTTGTTTCCCTGAGCTCTTTGCCAAAGCATTCAGAGCTTTATCCTGAAAACTGGTTCTTATACATCAGCTAGCCTTATAGGAGGGAAAAAAGAACAATTATATTGCTAGGAAAACCCTAACTACTCTTTCATGCTTTGCTTAGTGATGCAGCAAAAGTTCACTATCATTATTAAAAGTATATTTTAAGGACACTTGGAAGTTAAAAAGTAGCAGTACCCTGCAGTACCTTCAGGTTATCTCCAGCAGTAGTTGCAGCACTTCAGCCATCAGAAACACAGGAACCGACCAAAGTCAGCTAATGCAAGCACTTCACCCCTCAAAACAGGTAACGCATGTTCAGGTTTTGTGGAGGTTTCCACAAAGGAGCTAAACAGCTCCACTCCAACACCACTTCTGCACCTTAATAGGCAGGTGCAAGCACAGCCACACAGAAAAAAACCCAGCTGATCCTTGTTCTCTCTTATAGCCAGCTCCCCCACTAGCCTCTGCTTCTCAGTTGTGAAGCATTTGAGCTGATGTGGCATAGACTCACTGCCATCCAGAAGAGGCCACTGCATGACTACAGTGTGTTGAAACTACTCACATTCTTTTTTTTGTTTTATTTTAAAACTCAGGTAAATAGGAGTGAGGTTGAAGAACAGGTTAAGCATTTCCTACTTGTCCTACAGAACAGAAAGGGGAACAGATCTGCAGCGGGGAATTCTCACTTTTACACAAGCAATCATGTTTCCAAAATGTCACAACTGTGGAAGTAGGGCAGATCTTAGTATAATATGCCACTGCTATCCTTTGTCTCACAGAACCCCCTCAGACTAGGTTTAATGCTACAGCCACGAGGCTATTCCTCTCAGTAACATGTCCTGAGTCTGACGCTTATAAAAGAGTAACTCCAGTGCCTCTTCTCAATTACTCAGACTCCTTGCTTTGGCAATTACGGATCCTCATCCTTTAGATCTTTGATTCCCTTTTTTTTTGACAAGTCCATCTTATGCTAAAAAAATGCTCATTTGTTTCTTTCTCTTGCCCACCTGCTTGGTTGTCAGTATAGGACCCCCCCAACCAATCCAGATGGCCTGTGCTCTACAATGTCAGCCTGTTCCCCACTGAAGGGAAGGCTCATCAGCCTGTATGGCTGTAACAAAGGAGGTCAGGCAGCGTGCTGCAAAATCAATCCCTTCTGTCCAAGCAGAGATGGACTGTAGGACCTTCTGAATAAGAGACCTGCAGGGGTGTAAAAACATTGGAGGTAGCTGAGCGTGAAGGTGTGTGGTATAAAGGCACCAAATGTGAGATACAGATTAATTTGCCTGAATTGCACTGAAAAAAGTGACAGAGACAGGAAGACAGCATGCCCCATCCAGCTCACCGTTTCATATAGGTGTATGACTTCAGTGCCAGGCCCCAGGGAGGACACCGCAGGCTGGATGCTGCATGTCCCCCCTACAGTGGCCGCCTCACAAATCTTACCTAAATGAAGCAGCAGTCAGCTGGGAGTCAAGACAAAGAATGCTAGGGAGCGGGCTGATGGGTGCTATGGCAGGTCACAAAGATGATTTCTGAGCAGAAAGAAACCTGTGTTAGGAAGTCAATCTGACCTGCAAAAGCTCAGCAGATACACTCACATTGGCTGGTGGTATTTAATCCACCTGCCAGACTGCTTGTAGCTACTGGATATATAATAGGCATATATTAGATAGTGCTATCCTAGCACTTTTACAATCTTAAAAAAAAACATTTTTTCTAAAAATATCCCATGGCATCAATGTTTATGGTCTCTGGTGGTTCTTTACAACCAAAATATTTTGGAAGTGTTGCAGGTTTCCTGAATTCTTATTTTTTCACACAACAGTTCACACCAGGACCAAGCTGCTGTATACTTTATGTAGTTAAATTTCCCCTTACCTGGGCAGTAGCAGAGTGAGGGATGCAGCAAAAAGAGGAGGATTCAGACCTGCCACATCATTTGGCAGAGACAGGGACAATGCTGGCCCTGGCCATGATGCACAGCACTGGGGAGCAGTGGGAAGAGATCCTCCGGCGAAGGCTTAGTCAGGTCCCCCTCCTCCTCCTCCTCCAACCTGGGTACTCACAGGGCTGTTTGTCACACTTTTTACCTCATACATCTCTGCCAGAATGTGTTTTGTCCTTTCTTTAGTGCATATTTTCAGAGGCGCTGCAGGTGTCACTGGCGAGCTCACCTGCGCCCTGCAGTGAGGCTGGTGCAGAACCAGCCAGGACCGGCTGGAACCGGCTGTTCACAGCCTGAGGTAGCCCCGCCCTCTCCTCACAGAACTCCCTGCAGCCCCGCTGCCAGTGCCTGGACACCTAAACCTAATAAATTCTACCCCTCACCTCAGTGAAACACAGATTGAAGAATTATTTACATACGCATTCGTCACACACTCTTCACTGATGCCATCAACCACAAAAACAAAATCTCCTCATGCCAAAATCGAAGCGGTATTGTTACAACACGATAAAGATGAGCAATCTACACGCTGAGTATAGCTCCCCTCACCCTTCACTACTTTACAACAACAACAAAAATCCCCCGCTGTTCAGTCCCTGGCGATGCCCCGTCTGAGCCTTGCCCATTGCATCTCCCAGTCACTGCTTTTACTTCAAATTCCTCTAACAGTAAGCGATCTCCCTGTCTTTATCCCAACTCACAAGCTTTTTCATCTTATTTTCTCCCCCCCAGTCTTGTTAGGGAGGGGCAGTGAGGGAGCGGCTGGGTGGGCGCCCGGCAGCCCACCACGGAGCTATGGCCTTTCTCTACACGGTGGTGCAGGGGCCCTCCCTCAGGGGTTTGCTCCTCTGCGCATATAAATCTTCAACTCAAACCAAAGCCCTCAAAAGGTGACAAACGGCAAGCATCACCTTCTGTTATTCAGAAGTACTTTCCTGGATAGACCAATGCTTCGAATAACAATTTAAAGTTGACCTGAATTAAAAAGCTTTGGTAAAAAAAATCTCTCAAAGATTCCTAAACTGGGAAACCTCCAGGTATGCAAAATAAAGATGGTTGCTTATGGTGCTGGTGTGCTGAGGGCTGGAAAATAGCCATGGCCTCACTGCTTTGTTGGCATAGGTCAGCTAGCCCAGCAAACCAGGCTTGCCGCCGCTGCCGGTGGGCACAGGGTGCAGGAACCCTGGCTGTGGCAGCAGGGCAGCAATCCCAATCCTTTGGGGCTTCCCTCAGCAGCGAGATTAATGTATTTTTTCTTAATTATTATTCTAAAGCAAGACGTTTGTTGTTTCCTCCTTTACTTGCGTTTCAGTCACCAAATATATTTTCCTCCCAGAGAAGAGCTGTTGAATCCAGGAACCCAAAGCCAGGGGAGGCAGCGATTAGTGGTTTGAAGTGTTAATGGTACCACAGTGGGAGCGGGGAGTCCCTTGAACTCAGCCATTAGCAAATTAATAAAAGGGGTAACACACTCTCCCGAGTGTTACAAATTTAGCACTAATTAGGACTTCTCTTTCTTAGCTATTTTAGGCAATAAAATCTTTGAGATCCTTTCTTAAATTTGAATCGTCTTGTTTGTAGAAGTAAATCATATGGAAACATCGGCTTCTTCACCCAGGTACAGTCTACTAAACTTTTTCCATTCTCCTTTTCTTTCTGACATGACTTATAGCTGGATATTTTGGATGCAGTTAGTTTTATTTAGCAAATCTTCCCCCAAAAGAGGGGTTTCTTTGAATGAGACTAATCTACAGGCCATTCATTTCTCACAGTCCAACCCAAACATTTCAAAGATCCCCTCTTCACAGAAGCATCAGTGCTCCAATGTATTTATATTTATATTTATATTTATTTATTGCTCATATATTCCAGATGTTTAACCCTACAGAGTTATTGTAACTCATAAGCCATATTTTTCTGCCAAATGTCTGCACAGTTTTCTGTATTTTAGCACTTCAAAATTAATCACTAGGGAAACTTAATCAGGTTTGTAATGAAAAAAGCCCTTAATTAGAGCAGAGGCCAAAATGTCCTCCTGCTCTTCTTGCACTGCCCAAATCTCATCTAAACCTTGCCTGAAGTCCAGAAAACAAATCTCACAGCTGATTGAATATATCTAATTGTGAATTGATGTCTACACTTTTGCAGATATGTTTCAAGTTCTGCCTGGTGGCTGTGTTGGCTAATTTGCCTGTACCCAGGAAATTAATTCCTTCTTAACTACAGAGCAAAGCTATGATGTGCGATATATGTCTGCCTTTCGGGAAAGAATATTACTTCTCTAGCAAAATCAATGCATCACTAAATGATTGACGTAACCACAAAAGGCTTTAGCTGTTAACGTTTAGGAAAACACGGATGGGGAAGAGAAAGCCCTACAGTTTGCATAATGAGAGTAGAGCCAGACGGGCTGAGACAGAAAGAACTCACTTCAATTCAACAAAAAACATTATTTGAGCAATAAAGGGAAAATGCAGAGAGAAGGTTCCATCTTCTTTTGACACTAAGTAAAAAAGCATGTTAGAATTAATCATTAGAGAGCTCATGGTTTAAAACACACATGTACACATGCGCACATGTACAACAGCGTGGAGGAAACGTGAAGACACCATATGAAAATACACTACAAAGCTTGACAAATCCTGGACACTGTCAAGATGGCTTTCCATAAAATAATGCAAACTGATGTTAAAATCTAGACTTTGTAATAAATGAGAAAGGGTAGTTCAGCAGCAGTATTAATAACCCCTGCAACCAATGTAGCATGAAAACGGAGTTTCCATGACCAGCGCTCAGCTCAGAAGACTTTGTCTCATGTCTATGAAAAATCTTTGCAAAGGTGAAACTAAAGGTATCAGCCATTTCCCTATCTAGAAGAACTGGATGAAGACTTTTCCTCCTCTTCCTGTGGAGGAAAACACATGATACAGTCATTTCTGTTTACTTCTGTTAAATGGCTGCTCAGAGAGTGTTCTGCACTGTGTGAGGCTAAAGAAAGTATTATTTTTACTTTTCTCTACTGCATGAGATAAGATGTGAATGGTGTATGCTGAGGTGACACCATAACATCCTGTCTGCTTTCGGGCCCTAAATGCTATCAGTAAGTGAGTCCTCTGTTCCCTCCATGTGGGCTGTAACTGCAGGATAAGATGTGTAAGCATGTAAGCTGAGGAGCAAGTAGGTAAATTCCAGATGACGATTTAAAGCTGATGAATACAAATCTTAACAGCCCTGCAAGCCGTCTAGTACCGGAAAGGACCTTTGAGGTCAATTCATTTCCCTTCTGTCATAGGCAGCCCTCTGAAAGAAAATGCATGATAAAGTGATCCAGCTTCATCACAAAATTAATTTTTGCCACCATTTCTCCTGTTGTAACGGTGCAGGAGGAGGAATCCTGCTGCAACTCCTTTGAAATGTAGAAATTTTCCTATTCCCAGCCTTGATACCCTTATCCAGTTTATTCACATAATTTTTTTCTGCCAAAATTGTGCTTCTGCTTAAATAGCACTTCTCCCTTCTGTGTGCTTATCCGTGATGTATTTATAGGGAGTGCTCTCTCAGCATTCATTGCTTGAGATAAAACAAGCCATCCTTTTTTAGTCTCTTTTCATGTAACAGACTTCCCATGATCTGGATCACCCTTGCAGCCCATCCCTGCACCTGCTCCAATCTGAGGATGGGGACCAGAACTAACAACAGCAGCTATATAAATTGTCTTACCAGGGATTTTTACAGTGCTGTTAACACTCCCGTGTTTCTTACTGCTATATTGTACATTTACACTGTCTGTGGGTAGAATTGTTCTAGCATATAAATTACATAACACAGTTAACCATCAAATACTGGTGTGTTATCTCATCTGATACCACTTGAGCTCCTTGGGAGTGTGGTCAGTGTCTTGCAGGCAAAATCCTTCGGTGCTTTTTATCTGGTGCTTTTTCATCCTTGATAGCTCCTGCAGAGTATTTCAGCATGAAGATGTTTCACCAGTCTTTACAAAAGCAAGTGAATCATTCAAAAAAAGCACAATCCATCCATCTTCTTTAGTGTCACCAATTAATAGCTGTTCAGGATGCTTTGAAATCTATAGCTGCTTAAGGGAAGAAAAATAACCAACCGTTTCCTATAGTGCTGTGGTATCATATTTTGTGTACTCTGTCTGTGCAAGGAAGCTTTATTAAATAAATGAGGTAAGGGTGATATGCAAAGGCCTCTGATGTGAGGCTTAAAAGAAGGGGAAAAGACCAATTATGCTAATCCAGGATCAGAAGGGAACTAAAAACCAGTTGGTAGACAAGATTATTTCTTACTGTTGGAAACCATTTCTTATTCCAGAAACCAGTGGTCAGAGCCTGGCTGATTTTGGTGGCCACACTACTGTCTTCTGCTGCCCGTGCAAGCAAGCAGTGTTGGAACAGCCAGTTTCCTCCACAAAATGGAGCTGGAACAGCCTTGTACCTCTTGCTTCTGATTTGGATTATTTTGCTGCAGATTGTGCAAAATAAAGAACCATTTTTAAGAGGGGGTAGTGTTGCCTTTGTGGGCAGCTAAGGTTGGGTCTGTGTGCTTATTCCTCAGGTTACAAACTGCTAGTGCAAAGTCATTGCACCCTTTGGTGGAGCTGCTGCCTTGGACTCCCTGTCAGCCACAGCACCCTGAGTCAAATCCTGACCCACGTTTGCTAGATATAACGATGCACTCCCAAACCTGCTCACAGCTGCTGACCCCAAGGCGAGTTTTCTCTGCCTGCCCCCATCCCTTCTGCCCATTCCACCTCCCTGTCTGAGGCATTGTGGCCACTGATGGCATTTGCTGTTGGACATACAGCTCACCCTGTGCCCTGAGCAGGACAGCAATGCTGCCTCTTGAAGGGGATCAATTCACTTCCAGCTAATCTGCTGGAGGGGGAGGTTTGCGCCTAAGTGTAATGGAACCTGATGGAGGCTAATTAAATAGAAAACTATCCATTTGTGCTGTCTCATTAGGGATTTGTCATAAAAACCTTATGTTCTCTTACAAGCCTAAACAAGTGTGTTCACCATGTAAAAATCAGCCATAAATCTGTCTGGAGAGTAGTTAACATGTCTAAGCTGTCATTTATGTGGGCTGACTGCAGCCTGGATCCTGCAGGTAGGAATGGCCTTTCTACTATCCTCAAACCACCCCGCATAAATGGGGCATCCCTCCTCCTAAATGGGAAAGAGGGCCAAGCCCAGCGATCCTGCACTGACAGTCATCTGGAGCGGGTGCTTCTCTGTCTGGCCCTGATGGGAGCCAGAAATCAGAGGCAAAGAGCACTTGTTATTTTGGAGCTGTGCCAAAGATGTTCAGAGGTTTAGAAAGTATAAATCTAATAGCAGTGTTTCGTAGGGGCTATGGAGATTGGCTCCCCTCGCTTTTGCAAGTGGCCTGGTCTCCTTCTCAACCCCAACTAGACTACTATTTTTGAGGAAAACTGAATTTCCTGTAGGACGAAGGAGTCATCATGCTATTTTGCAGTGGGAGTAAGTTATGGGCTGTGTCCCCTTGGCTGCCCCAAGGGAAAAACAACATGGTCTGAATGGCTGCTCTCCCTCACCCAAACTGTGCAGGTTTCAGAGTTTCTGCCAAAACTAGGCCTTGTGCAGAAGTCATATCAGGGTAGATCTTCCTGTGGGCAGGAGGAGATATCTGCTTTCTGTCTATGGGATGACCCCCTGGGATAACACCAGCTGGTGTCTCCTTGCAGGCATCAGAGGTGGAGCGGCAGCTCTCCCTTCAGGTCCACACCCTCCGGGAGGACTTTCGGGAGAAGAACTCTTCCAGCAGCCAACACATCGTGCGGCTCGAGAGCCTCCAGGCTGAGGTGAGTCACCCACGCTCAGCCTCACTCTTCCAAAAGGTGGCCAGGGCTGTTTTAACTTCTATAATGAACCCCTCTGAACTGAGTAAACAAACCCTGCTGCTTGGAGCAAACAAAGAGGATGGTAGCTATGGGGCAAAGGACACCCCCAGTGAGAATTTTTGCTGCAACCCAGGGCTGGCTGGGGTGGCACAGGCCAGCTTCCACTGCTTCCTCAGCCACACGCATACCTGCAAAATGAATGGCTGAGAAGGATCTTCCAGGAACTAAACCATGGCTGTGCTCCTGCAGGGCTGCTGCCCAGTACAGATTAAAATCTGGAGCATGGTAGGAAGGTCTGCAAGGGTTTTTTTCTGTTCCTCACGCTTGCAAAGAAAGCAGCAATACTCCCTTGCCTCTGAGCCACACATATAGGAAAGCAAGTAGCCCCTACCTGTTTTAGCTCTGGTACATTAGCAGGAATGATATTACTGTCCTTACTCTTCCCTTCCCTGACAGGGGTCACTGGGGACCATGTAGACAGGAACTAGACAGGTAGAAGATGTCCAACTCTATTACCCAACCACTTTTTTTATTTATAAGATGTCTGGAAGAGCTTTTCCTAAAATCTCTCAATTTCTTGTTTCCTCCCGCTCCCACCTGCTCCCTGCTGGCCCCTCGCCTTTTCTTCCCCTCCCCTTGGTGTGGAGCAGCAGGTCCTTGAAGTAAGTATGGAGCCTCGGAAAGGGTTTGCCCGTGTGTGCATCACTGTGATCATGCATGCCTGTCACTGTGCATGCCTCACCTTGCCTCCTTGTGTCCTTCTTGTCTCATGCTTTCCAAATCCCTTTCCCCTTGTGCCCTTCCCATGGGCAGGGGCCCATAGCAGAGTGATGTTTTTCTCTGTTATATGGTCATCTGCAGAGTGTTTGGATACCAAATATGAACTCTCAATACAATCTCAGTATTATACCTCTTATTTTTCTTGCACCCCTTTTCTCCAGCTCATGCAAATCACGATGGTGGTGGGAAGAGACATCTCAGAAACCATTAGTCACCTAAGAACAGCTTTCTAATACCTACAGCAGCCTTTACCCTGCAGGAATAGCAAGTCCACGCACTTTGCTAATATTCTTTCATGTGGCCAAATCTTTCCAGCAACCTGGAAAGCAGCAAAGAGACACGGTCCCAAAGAGGCCAAGAAAGCAGTGGGTAGTTGCTGAACTTGTCTATGGTCCATGAATTGAAAGGAGGCCATAGGGAATATTTAGGGTTATGCTGGACTAGTAAATGGCATACCCAATTCCCAGAGGTCCTTGTGTGTATTAATCTGGGAAAAGGCTCCTTTTTCTTGGTTAAACAAGAAGTGACCTTGGGTAGTGTGATTCATCCTGTGTACTGTTCCCAGCTAACTGAATCACAGAGGTTTTACTTGGCACACTGTCCCTCTTCACCTGAAATCACTGCCCTTGACAATTAAAAGAAATGAACCAATTTTAAAGGCAACTGATCACTGGGAGGCTAAAAATAAGCATGGCACAGAAAGGAGTCTTCATAAGTAAAGACAGAAAAATCCCTGGTGAGAACCTGGTGAACATGCAGCAATTAAAAGCATATGGGCAGTGCTGTGGCACAGCCCCATGGGGAGCAGGATCCCACAGGCTCACCCTGTTGTCTCCAGCACCCGTATAGAAGAAAACGCTACCAATGCTAAGTTGGAGACCAGCCAGAAAAAATAAGTTGCTTTACCCAGCCTTGCAAATTGTAAGGTACAAGGGGTGGGCAGGGCTGGTCTCTGTTTAGTCCATTTGGACATTTCTGCTTGTTCCCTGGCCTCCTACAATGCACACCCAGCACCTTTGGAGCTGCCCCTGCAGCCTAGTGAAGGAGGAGTTTCCTTTTAGAGCTTTCCTAAGCTTTAAACCACACACAGATACAATTTCTTTCATACAGGTACAGAATACATACGTGCATACTTTTGCTTTTTGCTATTTCATTTCTTGCTTGGGAAGGTGATTTCCCTCCTCTCTGCTCCCTGGAAAGTGCAGGATCTGACACTGCCTCTCCTTCCTCTGCAGATCAAAATGCTGACAGACAGAAAGCGGGAGCTGGAGCATCGCCTTAGTGCCATGATGGAGGAGAATGACCTGCTCCAGGGAACTGTGGAGGAGCTGCAGGACCGAGTCCTCATCCTGGAAAGACAAAGCCATGACAAGGACCTGCAGGTGAGGAGGCAGTGACAGGACAGGGAAAAGGAGGGAAATGCAGTAAAAGACGTGATTTGGGGTAAAATTGACCAGGAAAATAACCAGGAACTGGGAGACAAAACAACTGAAAGACTAAAATGGCTTATGTAAGCGTGGCAGCAAGCAAGGTCCTGGGGACAGATAACAGGAGCTGCAGTGGGGCATCTTGACAGCCAAGAGCAGCTTGGGAAGAAGATCAGAGCAAGGCAGTGGGACAGGGTGCTGGGGAAATGAGGTAAATATAAAAAGAAGCTGAGAACTCTGGTTGCAGTTCATTTTACTTACTTGTTTAACGGTAGAATTGGCTTCAGAAGGGGATTCTTTAGACCCTGCAGTTCCAGAGGGCAGTAACTGGCCTCATAGCTGTCACTGCTCGGATGGTTTCCAGCAACCCCCAATGGTGTTCACAGCTGTGTGTCACCAAACGTCATTCCCCAGAGAACAAGCTGGCCCCTCTGTGGGGTCAGGCATCTTAGTAGAGAGCAAGCTTTTTCTGTTTCTCTTCTGTGATCCCCAGCTCTTCAAAACAGGTCTGAATCTTTTTTCCGCTTGTTTTAATATATCTTTGTATTTATATATGTGTATAATTTTTTTAAAAAACTTGTCTATATTACTTTTCTTTTTGGATTCACTTCCTGCTGTGTTGTTTTCAGCAAATTTTTGCACCCAACTTCTTCACAATGTTCCTCATTTTAGTGCTGATTAACCTGCTATTTTTATCTTTCAGGATATTCTGGAGTCTAAACAGTCCCTAATGACATTTGGAGATTATTAAGCTCCAATAAATAGCAATACCAGCCAAGAGTACTTTCATCCTGGCTGGAAACCCTCTTTTGTGACACCCATTCCTCCCTCTCAGCTCTTTCACAAACCAAGAGATTCATCCAGTCCATATTTTTTTTTCCCTCCACTTTTTTTTTTTCCTCCTTCCTTGACAAATTCCTTGATTTTCTTTGCAAGCTGCACCAAAGCCAGCTGGAACTCCAGGAGGTGCGGCTGTCCTACCGGCAGCTGCAGGGGAAGGTAGAAGAGCTCAGTGAGGAGAGAAGCCTCCAAAATTTCAACACAACCAGCACATCCCTGCTATCTGAGATAGAGCAGAGCATGGAGGCAGAGGAGCTGGAACAAGAACGAGAACAGGTATTTGCCCTCTGGCCCCTGGGAAAGCCCATGGACCTCTGTGACCAGCCACAAAGGGAGAGGGATTTTAATGCATTTGATCTGGATTTGAAGCTGAACCAAGCACCAGAAAACTGGGGCTGTGGGTCTCAGCTCTGGTATCAACACCCTTTTGACCATATGAAAGTAAATGTCTGCATCCATTTCAAAACCAACATAGCAAACTAGAACAAATATTTGTGAGGTTTGGCAATCACATGCCTCACTTCACCGTGGAAGGAGGATCTCCGTGGCCTTGATGTCCCAGGCTAATGTCAGGCTGTCTTGTTCCAGCTGAGGCTGCAGCTCTGGGAAGCATATTGCCAAGTGCGGTATCTCTGCTCCCATCTCAGAGGAAATGACAGCGCAGACTCAGCAGTCTCTACAGACTCCTCCATGGATGAGTCTTCAGAAACCTCATCAGCCAAAGACGTCCCATCTGGCAGCCTACGGGCAGCGCTTAGCGAGCTGAAAAGACTGATACAAAATGTGCTGGATGGGGCAGACTCCACGGTAAGTTGGTGGCACAGAGAGACCTTGGCTTGTGCATGTCCCCTTGCCCAGGTGACAGAGCTTGCTGCAGGTTTCCACTGGATCCTGAAGACTCCAGTCTCTCAGAAAACCTCTGTGGCCCACAGAGATGGGCTGTCACAGTGCACAGCCTGCTCCATGTGTCTCAAATGGTCAGTCAAGAGCCAAGCTAGCACATGGGCGTTCAGCCTGCAGTCGTCAGACCGCCGTAAGTTTCAAGCTCATGCAACTGTCATTGGTCTGGGAGTCATTCTGGAAAATTAAGGAAAGTGGGCTTTCTTTGAGATTTGCAGTAACTAAGAGTTTCAACATGGAAATGTTGCAGATTGTCTCATACATCACAGACCAGTTATTTCTCTTGGGATTTTCCTAACCTTGCTTTATTCGCAATAGGATCACAAAACCATCATAACCCCTATGTGAGTAGGTTCTGCTCCTAAGAACTGACACTGGCCAAGAGCTGCCAGACTCAAATACATTGACAAGTGAAGGGTTTTGCTGGCACAAGATGGCATTTGTGGGGTATGGTCCCAGGGCTGCTGGGGAGGAAGGGATAAGCATGGAGGACCACTCAGCATCCACAGGAGTGCAGAATTTCAAGAAAACACCTCACTTTTCACTATGGCTGAAATCAGGCCTATTGCCATCACCCACAAGCTGGTTGCATTGCCAGTGTGACTTACATGAGATGCCATGGTGAGGAAGACAGTGCAGACCCTGCAACTGCAGACATGCATAGGAGTACTTACCCTCCTCATTTCAGTACCTGTAGCAGCTGGTAAGGTGGCTGAGCGTAGACATGAAGTTGTATTTGTTAAATGAGAAATAAAGAGTCCCGAGAAAAGTCCACAAACACAGAGACTTTAGTTACATTTTTCCAAGTGGTCAGCAGGTCTCTGTAAATTTGGTTTATGCCAAGGTGAGAACATGTCTGCATGCTTTTTTTTATTATGTGTAGAAGTGCTACCCTTGGCTGAGCATGTTTCCACTGTGGAGGTACATGTGAACACAACTCAAACTCCACTAAAGTCACATTGACACTTTTGTCTTCCTTGTTTAGTACCCTGTATCCCAAATAAGTATCAAATTAATGCAATTGCCTTTTTTAAAGTGAAATCTGAGCAAAAGATTTCTTTCCTGCTCTCAGAGCTCTCGACGAAGTGACGATGACACCTTAGAGGAACAGATCAGGCGAACAAGTGAGGATTCGCGAGCCCTGAGGGAATTAATGGAGGGAGAACGGGGGAAACTGAGGCAGAGTTTGGAGGAGCTGCAGCGACTGCACAGCCAGGTTAGCAATTCCCACACTTTACATGTGGTGTTGTAACACCTGTGTTCATCCTCCAAGACATGCCTTCCATGTGCTGCTCTGCTGTGCATGGGGCAAGGTTCACCTCCTTCCACAGCAGCATCCCAAAACCCTCATAAATGTACACACAAAGAATCTTAATCATGGCCAACCAGGCAGCACCCCAGAGCCAGTAGGCATTGGCTAAGGCTAAGACAATAAGACAATCTCAACAGCAATGAATGATCCGACCCCAAAACCAACACCACAGCCGAAGCACAGAATCACACTGCATCCACGCTGAATGTAGCGTTGTCTGTGTCTGAAGTCCTATGCCAAAAGCAGCAAATGGAGAACAGGCACCAAAAGGAGATGCTCTGCAATCTCTGTGGGACAAGCCTCCAAATGCCAGAGGGGATCCGGAGGCTGCAGCAGAAGCAGCTTTTAGTGCAGCTGCTTGTGCAGCACCAGCTGCATTGGAGGAGGGAATGGAATTAACACCTTTGGCTGGTTTTGCCATTCATGCTGTATCGCCCTTTTGCTGTACCCTTTTGGAGAAGAAAGAAGAAAACACATCCCTGTTCAGAAAGTCAGCACAGCCTGGGGTCTGACAGCCTTGTATAGAGCTATGGGACCTCCCACCATGGGGTCAAAGAAAAAAAAGTGAGAGCATCATTAAACACCCAGCAGTGATGGCTGCATATGTATGAGGATGGGAAAATGTCTTGCTGACAAAGCAGCTGATTAGAGGCAGACTGCAGCAAGGGAGCAGCCCTGGCACCCGTCCTTCCCTGAGGGCTGCACCTTTCAGCGTTGCAGCCACCACAAGAGACACCTTTGAAGGTCCAAACTCCTGCCCCCAGTGAGTCCAGACACTTCTCTGGCTTTGCTGCCATAGTCCTGTGCACCTCCCGCTGGTCCCCCTTGCCCTTAAACACACGTGAGGTGGAGAAGACAAGGGCTTGGTCAGCGCGACTTGGCTATGCTGACAGAGACTGTTAGAGGCTTATTCACAGACTTTAAGCGACCATCCATACACCAGCCTGCTTGTCTGGATGCAGCACCTCCTTACACACAAAGCCTTGACAGGACACCAGGAGGGAGCAGCATTTGGTTGTTCTTTGCTGTGGCTGGTCTCCCCAAACTCCCCAACCAGAAAGGGCAAGAAGATCCACCCTGGATTGCAAGTCTGGACCTCTGTCTCTGCTTGTAGGAGTCCCTGACTACCAAAGCTCTGAATACTCAGGGAGCAAAGGGAAGATTGCAATTCTACTTTCTTCTCACACCTCTATGTTATATGGAGAAAGATGGGGCATAACTACAAATGCAGCAGACATTGCTCTCGGAGAAGCACCCCAGCCTCACGCAGCAAGTACCTGTCTCCCGCAGCTTTTGCCCATAACCCAGCCTTACGCTTGCTCAAGGTTAATAATTATTCTCACCTCCCATCGAAGAGGCAACATTGTCTTCAGTTCAATACTAAAGAAAATCAATGCATGTGGAAACCTGGTCCACCGAGGGCAGCACTGCTTTGCTGCCTCTGCATCCCCCTGTGCTGACATTTGTATCAATACAATAAAAGGGGAACTCCTCCTCAATGGTTTTTGGGACCTCATAGCACCACAAACACTCATTGCTCCTGCCTGAGAGCAAGGTGAGCTGGTAGAGACAGGAATCGCCCCTGCCTCTGTCTTAACTGGAAAACAGTTTCACACCTTCAGCCCAGCCTGTTTCCTCCCTTTGTGGTATCCCATTCTTACCTGAAACACAGATAAAAACAGTTAACCCCCCAAACCTATCCCCAAACACAGTTATTTGGGCTTCTTGATCCACTGTCCCCTGGGATTCCAGCAGAACCTCTCAGCACCTTTCACAGAGCTCCCACCACTGCTCTCCATCACATCCATGATCTGAGGTGCACCCCAAGCTGGGCTGCAGGAGGGCACAGCTCAGGCAGAGCTCCCCAGTTCCCTGGCAGCCCCAGCACACAGTGGAGAGCCTGTGCACAGACAGGGTGCGTTCACACCTTCCTCCCCTGCCACCCCCAACCCAGCCATGCCATGCTAACAGCAGATCCTCCCAAGCTGTTGATGGGATGAGCCCTTTTTGACTGTCTGCCCTCTAATTAAAGATTTCTTTGAGGATTCAAGCACTACTGAGCTGCATTTAGGGAAAGGAGGTAGTTCAAAAGCTGGGAGGGTTTCCAGGTGGTAGAGTAGCGTAACAGAGCATGTGTATACCCTAGACAAAGAAATTAAATGTGTATGAAATATTGCAAAGCTGTGCTAATGCAATCCTTGCATGATTTCACACCCTATTAACTCACTCTGCACAGGACCAAAACGATAGATCATTTCTGAGACTATTTAAGACTCCGCACATATTTTAAAGTCTAATTAAAATTGAGATGTGCCAGTAACACCTTGCATGGCATGAAAGGGAATTTTCACATCCTTTGTCTTTAGCTTTATACTACTTCAAGAGACCTAACAGCCCTCTCCAAAAATCTTACTTGCTGCTAAATGATGTTTGCAATAATTTAACCCTGGAAAGATCAGAACACCATAGGCAGACTGAGGGGATGCATGCACAATACAAACCACTTGGAGCGGGGCAATATTTCAGCACCAATACCGTAGTGACAGCAAAGTTGCAGGTGGGTCCTGCCCTGCACAGCTGCACAGCTTTCAGTGCTGTTGCTGCATGTTAATGGGGGCATCCTGGTGACCTATCTTACTCAGACCGGCACTGGTGGCACCCCAGGGAGAGCTGGCACATTTCATGGGGGGCTGCACTAGCACTAACAGCCCACTCCCAGCAGACACAGCTTCTCCTACAAGCAGGTGAGCTCAGCTTCCAGGTTGGCCCATGTGGCTTTTTTCCCCCACACACAATTGTGGTGAATTTATCTGAGCAATCCTGGATTTTCACACCCTCACTCTGCCCATAGGTCACACTGCTGAGTGTGGAAATGACAACATTGAAGGACGAACGGGACCGGCTGCGAGGTGCTGCTGAAGACAAGGAGACAAGTGAACGGCTCCTGCAGGCCATCAGGGACCGAGATGAGGCCATTGCCAAGTAAGTGGCATGAACAGCCAAAGCCAGGCTGGGTTAACAGTTATAGAGTGCCTTAGCAGGAAATACCTCCAGGGTGGCTTTCTCCTACTCTCCATAAATTTCAGTAGCTGCTAAAAAGCTATGAAGTGAGTCTTGGTTTTGCTGGCGTTGGGAAATGCTGCCAGGAGCTGGGGAGCAAGGCAGGAGATGCTGATTTCCAGAGCTACCCCATGGCAAGACTGGGGGCATTTAAGAGAATGCTGTGAACAATGTTTTTGCCATCTCTAGTGCTGGTATGAGTCGCAGCAAGGAGGGGAACCAAATGGAAACACTAGGTCTGTCCTGTTTGTCATATTTTTTCTTTTGCTCTTCCAGACACACAACCCTGCTTTCCTGCCTATCCCCATTACGGCCCTGCTTGGGCGTCTTCCCTCAACCATTTGTCTGGTCACTCACTCTCCTTTCCCATTCCAGGGTCTTTTTTGTATCTCCTCCACTCCTGTAATTATTTATTCTTTCAGGATTCTCCCACTGTTCTGACTTTATTTTCCCCATCCTCCTTGAAGTCCTGTGCAGTTTTGCTACCCTGTACCCCATACCGCCCCTGCCCAGCTCTGTGCTTGGGCTTGCCACACTGCCCAAACAGTCTCTCCCTCGAGGAGAGAGGCAGAAACTTTCACCTCCCTGTTAAGGATACATTTGATAATCTCTCCAATAAGCAGATGGGCCGGAACACCACCAGTCCACCTCCTTACGGAAATGCCTAACACTCATGCCCTCGGCAAGAGGAGGAGCATGAGAACATTGCACCTCTGAGGCTGTGGGGCATCAATCAGCATGCACAATCCCTTCATCTTTTTTTAAGTGACCTGATCATCCATGCTGTTCTTGCCCATATAGCTGGCTACCAAATTCCCATCATTGTCCTCTGTAACACCTCCATCTGTTGGCAAAAATCAGGAGCATCCTGGCTGCACTGTCGGGTGCAGAGAGGTGGTTCTGACATTTCCAGTGCGCGTGGGTTGCTGGTTCTGCTGTGGCTATGGTTCTGCTGTGGCTATGGCAACACACTGCTGCTGCAATAAATCCCCCAGTAATATCCAAGCAGCAACGGGGAGCTTCACACAAAAGGCTATTTAAGGTGCTCAAACCCGCAGCCGGGAGTGGAAGGGTACAGCTTCTCCACAATGGTTAATGACCCCGCTGGGACAAAGCACTAATATTTATGGCTGACAGTCTTACAGTGGCAGGAACCCAGAGAAAGGGGGATGTGACAAGTGTGCACGGGTGAGTGGCGGGTGATTAATGAGCAGAAAGTGGCTGCAAGTGAAAGCAGACAAGAGTGTCTTGTTGCTAGAAATGAAAGCATCCCTCCACAGACTGAGCGGGCTGCTCCCAGGCAAAGAGCTGTCTGGGAGGCTCACGATATGCTTCCCACCTTGCATCTCAAGGGTTACGTCATTTTTGTTGAAGCCCTCCCCCAAAAAAGCCCTAACTCTGAACAGAAAAAGAAATCACTGCCTGAGGCAGACATCTGGCATGGAAAATTTTTAGCTTGAAGCTGAAGTTTGGCAACACAGGAAGCAATAGGAAAATAGGATCCTATAATAGGAGGTGTTAAGCAACCACTACCTGGAATATAAACACAAATTCCCAAATCACTCTTCTGCAGGAGAGCACAAGGGAGCTATTAGAAGACAATGAATTAGCTACAGTTAATAAGATGCAATTATTTCTCCTGAAAATGTTTGCAAGGAGAGATGGTTCCCAGCAAGTCAAGTTACAGTTTCCCATCACACAGCAGTTAATTGAAAACTTAAGGTTTGTGCTCACCTGTGTGCTCCCAGCATGGTGAGCAGCATTTCCCAGCTTTGGCAGATTAGGAAATTGCTCCTTCCTAGAGGATAATTCCTTTCCACTAGCCAGTAACAGCTGGAAAATCCCAGCCACTGAACCCTCAGGGCCTTTTGGGCAACTATGGCCATAGCATCACATGCCCAGTGGCCACCAAATGCCTGGAAAGAAACACAGCAGCAGTGTTCCCAGGGCCAGCACAACCCCATTGAAACTGGGAGCTTTCCTTAAAGCACAACATTTAATTCAAAGTATGTTAACAGTTTGTCATTCTCAAAAAAGCATGTGCTGTGATAAACTTTCTTCATTTCTTCCTTCCTTCAGTCTAAGTCCCAACTGAAAGCAAAATTGTACTCTTTGGTTTTTTCTTTTGTTTTATATTGCAATTTATTGATCAAGTGATCAGACATAGATCATTTGTTTTTTAGCACACACCGTTTCCTTTCCCATGCATTAGTAAACAGAAGAAAAGGAAAAAACATTTATATGTAAATTCTACCTCATTTTAGATCTCCATTTTTAATGGCAGATGCTGGGCGTTAGCTAGGCACACTATATTATCTTACACAGCAGTATATCTGAATATCTTTTTGTATTCTTCATAGTGTTCTTACCAGAAATCTGCCATTTTTATAGTAATGAGGTCCATAGTTCTGTCTCATTCTTCAGATGAGTAGATTGTCCAGAAAACAACAGAGATTTGTTTGCTTAAGATTTGGGGACTTCCCAATGAAAGAAATTGTTGACTTCTCCTCAAGGATGTGTTTACCACTTCCTTTAAAAAAAAAAAAGAAAAAAAAAAGAAAAAGTAACATGCCCCAGTTTCTCCCTTTTCCCCCAGGAAGAACGCGGTGGAGGTGGAGCTGGCCAAGTGCAAGATTGACATGATGTCCCTCAACAGCCAGCTGCTGGATGCCATCCAGCAGAAGGTGAACCTCTCGCAGCAGCTGGAGGCCTGGCAGGTGAGCAGCTCCCAGTCACTGCAGGGCAGGGAGGCACGCAGCCCAGGAGGCACCTTTGGGGGACTTTTCCCCCTTCCCTGTAGGTTTGCTGTGTTACCAGCCTGAGCATCCATAGATAAGAGTGTTTGCCTTTGCCTCTGCAGAAGCCAGTGATGCAGTGGTGCTCAGGGGGCTGAAACATAACCCTCCCCTGCTCAAAGCTTTTCAGCTGTGAGCTGTTAATTAATTATACAGGAATACCCATTTTAAATGGAGAAACAAACCCTATCTCATGGCTGCATGCAGCACAACTGACATACGCTTTACAGAGTAACCTGCTGTGGCCTGGGGAGGGAAGGTGTCTGTGGAGGAGGTGTCCCTGGGCAGGCACAACCTTGGAGATGTGTGGGCACCGCACGTCCTTGCATTTCCATAACGGAGCAGAAAGGTGGGAGGCAGAGAGCTTGTGGCAATTGTTTTGTGGTATAGCTGCACTGTTTTCATCAACTCAGAAGATCCAGCGAGACGGAGAAGCTAAAATCCCAGCTCTCCATCAAGGTAAAAAAACCCAAACCTGCACCAGTTCAGCTGCTGCCCTGGAGAAACTCTACTTGGGGACACGAGGGAAGCCCATGTAAAGGCAGAGAGCCCTCAAGAGCAAAGCTGTCTCCTCTTGGAAGCTAGCACCAAGGGAGGGCTGCTTTAATAGAAAACAGGAAGATACAAGAAAAAAGGTCCAGGCCAGTTATAGTAATTTGTTGCAGACCATGCAAGACCCCAACTCTACTAACAACCAGCCTGACCGGTAGAAACCTGTCCCGTACAACCTCGCTCCTGTTTCAACTCCACTGTGTTTTCGTTTCTCTTTTCTTTTTTTCTCTTTTTTTTTTTTTCTTTTCTTTTTTTTTCTTTTCTTTTCTTTCTCCTGCTTACAGTTTGCTTCCTCAGGGCTTTTTACTATCTGGCTCCTTTGGTTTCTGATCTAGTGGCCTTTCTCAGTTCCTGTACCAACAGCTTTAGTCGTACACCCCTCCTGCCTTTGAGGTGAGCTCCCTGTACCCTCCATCCCCTCGCCTG
This sequence comes from Falco naumanni, assembly GCF_017639655.2. Classification (NCBI taxonomy): domain Eukaryota; kingdom Metazoa; phylum Chordata; class Aves; order Falconiformes; family Falconidae; genus Falco; species Falco naumanni. The sequence continues at coordinate 90,148,576 of NC_054054.1, read as the reverse complement.
CTCCATTTGCTGCCACCATCACCCGCATCTGTGTCCGTCCTCACTGTCATCTGGCAAGAAGGGCTAGTGGGGGGTCTCCATCACCCACCCATATTCTGTATACACGCACACCATCCCAGCGCCAGGCCAGGGCACAAGAGGCAGCATCCTACACCCTGTGGTGAGGTTTTACCCCCAGGTCACCACAAAGAAAGCCAGGCTGAGGCACACAACATTAATCCTCAGTATTCAGCATATCTATATGTGGAAAACTCGAAATACAGACTGGGATTTTACTTCTCAGCCTTGTTACCTAGTAAGTGACATTCAGTGCTCTGCATAGGAACTGCCTATATCCAAGTTCTCGTTCAGTTTGGGTGGGTGGTATAAATTGAGACCTACTTACTAGTACACTCAGTATTTAGTGCTGGAGTATCCCCAGCTTAGGGTTTTAATAACAGGTGTTTGCTTTCTCACTTTACACTCTGTTGTCCACTTGCAGCAATACAGCAACCCCAACCCTGCTCCTATCAGCTCTGTGAGATGAGGATCAGGCTCACTAACACTACAGAAAGTTGACTCCAACATGAAAGTCCTAAAGTGTTATTACACAGCAGCAAAATAGTTTCCAAGCACCTAATGTCCTCAGAACAGAAGCTCAACCACAGAGGCACAAAACAAGTCAGGCAATTTATGTATTTTGGGGACTCCTTTGCAAAGCTGAATGTTTCTGATAAAAGGGGATGAGATTCTGTGCTTTAGCTGGGCATAAATGGAGGCTTTAATCTAATAAGGTTTTGCTCCTGCACACTTCTAGTCTGCACTTTACCAAGGGCCATCAACAAGATTACAGTTTTCTGTAAGCACATAATCATACAGTCTATAAAATATGCCACAAGCAAAATCCTGCACATCTGAGCCTAGCACAGGAGCAGATGTACACCTCCCCTCCATGTCTTAGCTGACCCCCAGTGGTATTCATCATTATCTGACTGGGGGCAGGAGGAGTGTTACTGGGAGTAGGAAAGGAATACGGAAGTAAAGAGGCCTGCTTCTCTGAGAGAGCTCAGTGGCTTCCGTGCAATGACAGTGGCACCGTTAGGTTAGGAGATGCTGCAGCAGTGCCAGCAGAGCGCTGCAGCCTGCACGGCCATAGCCACCAGCCTCCAAGGTCACCTTGGGCAGCTCCAACCTTCATCTCATGCAAGGGAGCCCAGCTCCAGCTCACAAAGAGAATACATGCAATTTGCACCTCCTTCAGCCTCATCTCTTCTGCAAAGAGCAGAAACTCCTGCCCAGAATGCCCAGAGCACACCAGTACCATGTTATCCAGCTTTATGGGACTGCTTTTTTGGGCAGGACTCATAGCTCTGGTGTTTGTCCTCCCTCCACATCCCCAGACACTCTTGTGCCCCTGCCCAGTGCCAAGGCAGGGACCACAGCTCTGCCCCAGCCTTCTGTGTACACCTACCCCAAATCTCCACAGCCAAGTGCTGTGTTCTCTGATTCCCGCATCAGACAGTGACCCAAACACAGTGCAGTCTCAATAGCTCAATAGTGCATACTGTATTTTTATGTGTATATATATATAGTATTTTTACATATATATATATATATCTATCTCAAAATCATATTCATCTGTTGTTATGTGGTTAACCAAGGACACAGATCTGCCATGCTGGAGCCTGGGTGCCTACCTCATTTACTAGAAGAGGTGCCTTCAAAATCCAAGTGCTACACGTTTTCACATGGCAGCTTCACCTCTGGAAATCTGTTTCACCTTAATGCTGATGTTTACCTTAACCTCTTCAACTCTCCCTCTGCCTTTTCCTTTTCCAGCCCTGCTCTAAAAAGATCCAAAGCTTCCCCAGTCCATGTAGCTCTGCACCCTCTTGCTCCCCCAAGGAATGTCCCCATACTAAATTCAGGTCCAGGCCATGGCTATCAATCCTTTTTCCTGCAAAAAATGCTGCAACAAAAGATTAGCCTTCATTCAAGTTTCCAGTCCGGGCTGGCTGGTTTTATTCCACATCGAGCTACAGAGCAGCTGGGGCACCCACTGGGCAATGGCAGCACCTTCCCTTCCATCTCAGTGCTCCCCGAGTTCCAAACAAACAGCACTTCCACCCCTACAGCCCATCCAAATATATATATATATATACATACATAAAAACATACCTTTGTTCTCACCAGATAGTGCCCTAAGCCCTAATCAGGGAGTAAATCTCTGGAGAACTGTTGATTTCTCCTGTGCGGCTACTTTGTGTACACATGTTTTCACTGAGATCAAGTTTAATATGCAATTATAGCAGAAATAATGGATCTGAAGGTTTAAAATTTGTGTAATTGATAGCCAGGTTTTCAAGGAACACGTTAGCATATCATTAGCGGCAACAGAACTGACATTATTTTGGGTAGAGCAATTTCACTGTGCTGCAAACATGGATGAAACCAAAGTGTTTTTGGTGCCTCTGGAAAACCACAGTGCAGTTGTTCATGCCAAGCTGGTGGTCAGAGGGTTCGCACTGCTCTGTTGGCTCTAGGGGAAGGAGCAGGTCTAAGGGACGAGGGCTGTCAGTTCTCTTTAGTAAGCCTGATGCAAAACCCACATGGGGTCTGGTGGGCCCACACCTGGCCCCAGCCCCTCGGCTCCCAGCAGCACCTTCCCCAAGGAAGCCCCACTAACAGTGGCTGTGCAGACAGCTCTGTCATGCCTACCTGCCTGCTCCACACGGCAAGCACATAGATCTGCTCAGGACAGACAGCCTTACTTTTCCTGGCATTTCCTTTCAGCTGCATTTATTCGTTCTTATTTATTTCTCCCCCTAAAGGGGACATCTGCAAGCTGCAGACAGCAGGAAAACATAGTTTAGGGGTGTCACAGAGTCCCAAGCAGGCACAATGCTCCTCTGCGAGACCACCTGAGCAATTCATCCCTCAGAATTGTATTTACCTTCCTTGTTCAGTAAAAAGCCTCAGGGCAGCAAGCAAGGCTGAGCCTACCGCCAGGTGGGGAGCTAGGCCTGTCCCCACTCTTGTCATCATCCCTCCTCCATCTCATCACAGCACGTTTCGCACCCATTCCAGTCGCGTCCCTGCGTGAGCTCTCTTTGAGCATCAGCTGCCACTGACAACCTCTCTTCTCCCTTTGCCGTAGGATGACATGCACAGGGTCATTGACCAGCAGCTGATGGACAAACACCCGAAGGAATGGAGCCAGCTTGCTTATTCCTTCTCCAGTGGCTCCGGCGCCAAACGGAGTGCCAGACCCTCCCCCGTGTTCAGGCCGGAGCAGCAGGGGGACGAGCCCGTTGGGGCAGAAGGGAACCGTCTCTTTTCCTTTTTCAAGAAAAATTAATTTGAAAAAGAGAAACCTCTCCAACAATTCCTGCTTCAAGATGGGGAGTGGGGCAGCTGCCCAGCTTGCTGATGGACCCAATTAAGTAAAAAGAAGGGGGCAAAGGAGTTAACCCTTGAGACTCTGCACTATTTACACCGCACCTGGTCTGAACCAAATGTTTACATGAATTGGAGATTTGCAAATTAGCAATGTGATACTAATAGAAAGAAACTTTTCCTATTCTATAAATGAAGTGATAAACTTCAGGGTATATTTTAGGCGCTTTGACACAGCCTAGTTTCTGCTGTGAAGAATAATCTGATTGTCTTAAAAGCATTCTCATGCTGGAGAAGGACATAAGCAGCCCCAAGACAAAGCAGCACAGGGGATTGAGAACTGCCATCACAGTGAGCACAGGGAGAAGAAGAAAGCTGAATGGAAGAGAAGAAAGGGGAGTCACTTACACCTCCCTCCGGTTCTGGCAGCAGCTGTGATATCCTTCATCCATCTCACTGAGACTGGAGTCGCTCTGGCCCCAGCACTGCCACGTTTTGACAAGTGTAGCTTTCTCTGTGGTGGAAGTTGAGCCCTCACTGCACATCCTGCCTGGACGCCATGTCCCCTGCAGCTCTGCGTAGCTGCTTGCCTCTTGCTGGGAATCCAGGCTCCTCACAGATCAGAGCAGTTGTAAGATTGCTGATGTTGCTGTCTTCTCTAGCTCCCTCCTGTTACAGTGGTAAGAATTGTAGAGTCTGTAGTTACACAGAATGTTAAGGATTTCTCCCCAAGAGACTGACCATCTACAAGGGATTATAAACTGGATGAAAGTTGTGGATGTTCAGTCCTGGGGCACCTACTTACCCTCCAATGGCCAAAGGTAGTTGTGGAGCTTCAGCAAGTCACACACCTTTCCACAAAGGCATGCACACCTCCCAAACAGAGTAAGAAACTTGTCATTTTAACTGGATAGGCCCGCAAGAAGCCTAACTCATAATTCACTGAAAGCCTACCTGTAATAATGTTTGTAGGTCTCTGACACTGGGTTGGCAGACTTGATCCTCAGAAAGCAGGCGGACATCTACCTTCACTAAAGCCACAGGTGATTAGGGTGTCTACAAAGCTCTGGAAAGCCCGCAGCTTACTCTGCCCCATGCAGTAACATTAGCTACGGCCTGACAAAAAAGATGAGTATTTGTCCCTGCCTGCAGGTCATTTACTCCTCAGCCGGTAGCCAAATGTCCTTTCAATGGAAGGTGATCAGAGCCTGCTTTGCTGTAAGCATGACTTGTCAATGAGAAGGCACGTGGCTTATTTGTTGTATGCACACAGCGGTGCTGGAACTCCTGCAATACTTCAGTAGGGACCTTCCCTACACACTGAATGGGCACCTTACAGCTCTCCTCTTTACCACAGCCTGCCATCATAAACCAGCAAGGAACGCCAACCTAAGTTCAGAGATGTCCTGCTGCTGCCATGCAGTTTTCATACATTCTCCTAGCTCACGATACCCACAGGCCCTCAGTTGTTTCCCTCTTGCTTTAAAGAGGCTACCACCTACACTGGCCCACAGCAGGTGGAGCCAAGTACACATTCAGCTCTGCCCTGCTCAGCAACTTAGGTGCTAAAACACCATCCTACAGGGAGCTGCTATCTCTGCTCACTATTTACAGCAACAAGCTTTCTGCTAGAGTTAGGTATCAAACACCTTCTTCTAAGAAGCAGGTAAGAGGTTGGTGGCTTGTGGTTTTTTTTATTATTATTCAACTTATCTATGAGATAGAACATCCATAATACCTCAGTACAGATACCCTTTCTGCCTACAAAGATTTGACATATTTCCTTGTTAGCATGAAACTACCACACTGGTATGAAATCATCTTGCACTAAGGTAGCTCCATGTTGCAAGGAGCAGAGTACTCTTTGGGACTGAAAATGATGGTAAAAAGTTAAGTAGTAAAACCCACTTACTTGAAAGCAATGGAACCTGGATTGCAGATCCTGCTCCAGGGAAGACTTGGGTAAAGCACCACCAATACAGCTTGATGCTTACAGGGAAAGAAATCGTGAGTCTCGCAGGCAGGGAAGGAAAACGAATCTTGACTTCTCCTTTCTAGGCAATGCTCGACTGTTGAGTATCTGCTTGTGTCCACTTGTGCAAGTGAGGTGAGGGGACCTAGTGCAGTGCCAAGCGTGCTCTCAGGATGGCAAGTTCTCATCCTCCTGTCTCCCCTGTGTCGTGATTCTCAATAGGGCAGAGACACGAGACACACGCCCAGCATCTCCTGCTGTCAGGACTCAGTTACACCCATATGCATTAACATAAACTTTGGTAGCTGCAAAATTAGGTGTGGGTTCATGAATGCCAGCAACGCCTGTGAACAGTTGTCTTACACACTATCTGAAAACGATGCTCTGCTTCTTGTGGGCGAGCCATGTGAACATCTTGGTCCTCATGGACTTTTTTTCTGCTGTCAGTTGTCATTCCCCAGCCCCAACAGCTCTCTTCAAACCACATGCCCAGCAGCTGTGTGGGACTCTAACCCCCTGAGGATGTATGTATGTATGTATGCAATCCTAAGGCAAGGACCTTAAGCTATCCAATGAAGATGCAGTAATGAGATGAAGAAAGGTGCCTTCTGCTATGCGTTTGCTGAGAGGAAAGTGACTCATCCAGTTGCAGGGGTAGGCAATTGAAATGCACAGCGTATCTCTTCATTTAATGAGGAACCTACCTTAAGCCCATTGCAGTTTTTTTTATTTAGTAAGTGATGTAAGAGATTGCAAGAGGAAAGTCAGCATGTTGTAAGGTGCCAGTTGGGTATGCTTTCTTAAAACTAGCCCCTTAATCCTAAAGATGTAGTTGCACTACTAAACCCAGAAATACAAGAGAATTGGGTTTAATGAACTGGACGACACACCAAAGGAGACCTCTTTCTTCTGAGCTGCTACTTAACAAGAACAGAAACTGCCTTAACATAGCAGCTAGGTTTTGTTTTCTGTCTTGAAAAACCTTATCAATGCAGTCCTTCATGTCGTCATTTGTCATGTTGTGTTTTAAACAAGGTCCTGACTACTTCACCTTGAGCTGTCATTAAAACATTCATCTCCATCCTGCCACAGCCAGGAGCCTGGAACCATCCTTGCAGTGCTGGGTTAGAAGACACTCCATTTGTGATACTTGATACTTCTAGGTCTAGGACACACGTGGCGCAAAGGAAAACATCAGCCCCAGTGAACAAGATGGAGGAAGCACATTGATCCAGCAGGTACACAGGATCCCCGAGTAGATTTAAGGAGTGGGATCAGCAGCTCTGAATACAACACTCAGCCTTGCTTTTGAGATACTGGTAAATAAAACAGTAGTGCTGCACAGCCACTGTTCAAATATTGCACAGAGAAGAGATGCCTGCTGAGATTAAGGTTACAAAGAACTTTTCCACAGTTAGGCAACAGATGACTGACTGGGCAAACGTTTCTTATGCTAGCCTAAGGGAGAAGGGCTCAATCTCCTGCAAGGGAAGCAACTGTAAACAAGAAACAAGTAAGTGTAAATGAAAGGTCAATCACTAGCACTTTATCTTAATACAAATTTAGATCAGCAATTTGCCATTGAGATGAACGATAGATCGATTAATGACAACAGACAAATTTTGCACAGAGAAGCAAGGAGCGAGGTTATAGGCAGTGCTGCATGCACAACGACTTGATAGGTGCGTGCACTTGTCCTACTTAGAATGGTAAATTCCAGATACGCCTCTACATCAGGCAAACTCTCTACTCCCCACTTGGCTATATAAAGCAAGATCGTTTTAACCAAAAAGCCAAGAAAGGAAGCGTCTGGGTGCTGCAGCAATGATTTCCTTAGTTTGAAGAGGGGAAAAGCACACAGCAGGGACAAGCAGAAAGAATGTATCTATAGATATGTACATATGCCACAGTGCTGTAATTTTTGTATGTAGCAGTAATGTAAATAAATGTATGGTTTTTATAAGATACATATTATAAAAATCTATAAAGGCATATTTTTAGTAAAAACAATGCTCTACTTCTTTTGTAAATAGTTCTCTTCAGAATAAAACAGATCATTTATACAATACAGTCTCAGGTGTCAAGTCACTGCTTATCTTGCCTAGCTGCAAAACAAGTTCACGGTCATCTTTAACACCCAACATCATCTTTGGGACTTTATTACCCCCAGAAATTCAGCTACATAAAGCACTTGCACATGTTCAGAAGAGAACTGTCCTGGAGAAAGAACATTTGAAGCATTTGTTATCTCCTGCTGCACAGGAAAATAGAAAGGCGAGCTTGTAAATCATCTCCACCTTCCAGCCATTTCTATCATTTACTGGCTTTTATACAGAGGGATATTCAATCTTCAACAAGATTAGACACAAAACACAGATGGACAACGAAATATCTCCAGCTTGTGCCAGCTGCAGTTCAGAGCATCTACACATCCTCAGGATTCCCCTCTACAGTAACAGCAGAACAGCGCAGACAGACGACAAGGCACCTTCCCCCAGCCAGTTTTCACCACGCTCCTCCAGAAGCGAGGACCTGCCTTCCATAACCTGCTTACGCATCAAGGGCAGGCAGGGGTAAGTGAATGCTAAGGGCAACAAGAACAGCAACGGCTGCATAGTTCCTATACAGAAACACATACATTAATTTCCTGGGAAAGCAAGGAGAGACTCCAGATGGCTTTTAATCAACTCAGGATCTGACCCCTGCTGCCTTGGAGGAGAAGCTTTCAAAGCTCACTCACCACTTTTTGTTGAACAGAAGAGACAAAAGATTATAGCAAAATCATGAGCATCTCACTTTCACAGAGGAACAAGGTTACCAGTTACAGCTTACTCACTCATTCACATTTAAAACTAGAACAATAACTAAACATTTGAAAGCACTGATTATGGTTTTGCCAATACACCCTCTCAGGAAAAAAAAAACCACCAACATCTACATATAGCAGAAGAGTTCACCCCTGGCTTGCCACCCTCCACCTCCAAATGCTGGACAGCAGAGGAAACAGAGCCTTGAAAAAGATTTGGCAGCTTGTAACCTTTATTTTTAGTTTTTTAAAATTATTTAAAAAGCATAATTAGAAACTTTCATTACAGAAATAATCCTAGCAAACCAGTTAGACATTCCATTGCTCAACATTTAGGAAACTTCACATCAGCACCACTAGAGACACAGTCCCCACCCCTTCCAATTGAATAGTCAGTGGCAAAAGCAGAGAGGTAACTGCTCCTCTACAGCCAGCTCTAAGAAAAAATAACCAAAAAAATCCCGCTTTAAGCCAGGAAGCTGGACACCTGTATTGGCAGAGTTCAAACCGTGGCCACAAAGACCTGGACTCAAAGAGGATCAATCTTTCCATAGAAGAGAACACTCCAGGCTTGGGTGCACCATTTCCTCATTTTATTGCATCATTTCCAGTAAATTCAGACATTTTCTTTACTTCTGCCTCTATGAAGTTACTCCCTCCTAGATCTGCACACACACTACCATAAGGGTCCCAAACCGACGCAGCTGGGCCCTTAAATCTGAAAGTGGTAGCCATCACAGGACAGCTTCATTTCAACAGGAAGGCTTTGAGGGCTGACCCAGTTCCTTCCTTGGGCACGCACCACATTCGACATCAGAAAGCAGACAGGATGGACCAGTGTAACGTAAGCCGCCACTTTCCATAGCTGCTCAAGTCTTACAATTATCAGAGCTCACACTAGCAATATCATCCCAGCTCATTCTTATTCTTGGGTTACCAATGAAAGATATGTGAAGAAAAGAGATGGGTGAAGGCAGCTGGATACATACTCCCAGCACCTGAACTGATTAAAAAATAATGTGTTACACATTCATTGTTTGCATTTTTTAGAAAGTCTTTAAAGTGACTGATTGTGATGTGATTGTATGATTAGGGGTCTTACCACAACCCATAAAATCTAAAAAAATGCAGGCAAAGTAAGTGACTAAAACTTAGCCTCTCCTGGGGGAGGGGAAAGGAAGGGAGAGAAGTGGGCTGAAAAGCTCATGGACATTGGTGAATCATCCTACCAAACACTAAGGCCAGCAATGCCACAGGGCCACTGACTGACAAACATCCACTTTCAGGGTCTTAAAGGAAGTCATACCCTCCGTGCCTTTTTAGTCGTTTGAAGGAAAAATTCTTTTTTTTCTTATTATTCAGGCAATTATTCAGGTGCTGAGCATGTACTTTCAGCCCATTCAATATTTTAGTTACACGCACATACACTCTCCACCTTTAGCTACATCTATCCAGGCTGATGAACCAAGCCCTTGTTTTCCCAGAAAGGCCAACAAGGGCCAGGAAATTGTTGCTGAGCACGGTGAGACCAGTTTGTTTCCAGGTGTGATCCTCCACCACCACATAACCCAAGCAAGCAAGCTTTCCATTTCTTTAACATTCAACAGCAGTCCTCCTTCCTAACGGAAGAATCCTGGGAATGATCCTGCAGCAGCTTTCATGTTCAGACATCAATCCAGAACAGCTGGATTTATTTTTATGCCTTTTCCCTCTCAAAACCAAAAGCTTTGCCACCAAAATTCACATTCGAGTTCAGATCGCCTATTTGTGGACAGGGCAACGAGGAGAAGTGTGGGGGTTTTGGCAGAATCACATGGTTTTGTTGTTCTCAAAAGAAATGGACCCTCACTTAGGACCCTGGCAGAACCAGAAGCAGAGGCCAAAGGAGTTAAAACTTTGCTTTTTTTTTTTAAAAAAAGGTTTTATCCACATAAATCCCACTTCTGCAGGTTGGTTTGTTTTTCGGTATCTTGATACAAACTGAAGGAGAGCACAGGTACAGCTGGGCTGCAGCACAAGGTGGTGAAACCCAAGGACCTAGCCACAAATCTGTATCATGGCAAACTGAAATTCAAGGCCCCAGCAGCAGCACCAGCTGCCAGCCCAGGGGCTGGTGAAGTGAAACCCCAGGCTCCAGCAGCAACACCTGCAATCCTGGTACCTAGAAAAACAAAGCCTGAGCCCCAGTAAAAGCTTGGAGCTGCGGGTGAAGCCATAGGCCCCAGGGGCACCAGTTGCCAGCCTGGAGCCCAACAGAAATGAAGCCGGAAGCCCCAGGAAGCAGTTGCTGCCAGCCTGGGGCCAATTTGATTTAAGAACTTTGTACTATTTCTTTAAAAAGATGAACTCTGCAGTCCATGATTGGTTGACATTAAGAAGGCATAAGCCAAAGCAACAACAGGGAGGCGAGGCTGGTTAAAGCAATATACATTATATACAAACTCTTGGGTTAATTAGTCCACTTGGTAGGCAACGTCCTTCTTGTCTACAAGGCGCACTGGAATGAGCAGGGGAGGAGAGGGGGGCAAGATTCCATCCGATACCTTCTTGGCACTGAAGTGGTAAGGTGCCAGCGCCTCTTGATAGAAAACATGGAGAAAAAAATAATCTTTAAATAACGGCACAAAACTGAGAAAGTCCTCCCAAAGCCTGCCCCAGTGGAATTGCCAGAGTCTAGCTGGAGGGGCTGATCTGTCTGAGAGCAGAGTCACTGCAGCAGGGAAAGGGCATTAGCAGCACCGCTTCTTCCTTTTACTGTTCTTCGTTAGCTTCACCACATCGTTCTGTTGCTGCTGTTGCTGCTTTGCTAAGTTTTCTTTCTTTGCTCGCAGGACTAGCTCTGTAATGCAATTAAACATCTGCAAGAGAAACAAGCAAGTTCAGACCACCCATGAACTCAGGCTAGCTTTTGTGGGATGCTGTTCTTCTAGAGCAACGCCACTTTTCTAGGTATTTCAACAATGGTTCAGAGTTCTTCCCCAACCCACTACAGGCCAAGTGGAAATCCAGTACCTTCCCAACCCACTCCCACCTCCTTCCTCTTTCCCAAACCTGTAAATAAAACCAGGTCAGTCTGGCAACTGAAGCCGGGAGTGAAGACTGGGCAGTCCCACCTCCTAGAAGCAATCTAGTGAGTCTTTCCTGAGACCATGCCCAGTATGTACGCACTGTAAAGCAAGTGAAAATGCAACATGAGCTCCTTCATTTCGCTTCGCCAACTCTTCCACACACAGTTGAATGTCTCCTTTTGACATTTTATCTACTTACCTGCAACTTGTACAAAGCATTTTATCTTTCTTCCTCAATGGGAAGAATGTAATTGATATTTTTTCCTAGACCATTATCCCCAAATAGTTTAGCTATACTCTTCTGTGTATTACATTACCTCTTCCACATTAATATTTTCTTTGGCGCTGGTCTCAAACAACTGGATCTCCATCTGCCCAGCAAATTTATAGGCATCTTCTGTTTCTACCACTTTTCGCTCTGGGTCATCATTCTTATTCCCCACTGAAAAAGGAAAGAAAGAAAAAAAGGTCATTTTGGTACTTCAGCAGCTCAGCCTACTAAATAAATAAAATGTTGCAACTATTCCATTACAAACTTACCTAGTATCCGGCAGACATCATCACAATTTTGATTAATTTCATGCAACCACCTTTTTACATTCACAAAAGATTCTGCGCTAGTTACATCATAGACAACAATGACCCCGTGTGTTCCTCTGTAATACCTATGGAGGAGGAAAAGACAAAAAATGTTAACTCCAGCTATGTATCACCTTCTCAGCTCTTTCTCTTTCACTTAACTTTTACAAGATTCATAACAAATCCTCAAGTTACGGTAATCAAGTGCCCCCATTTTTGTTCCACTGGGAGTCATTTAATTCTTTTACAGCAGCTAGATCACATGCTACTCTAAACCTACAGTCCCCTGCTCATTTAGTCTATACAAGTAGGTTTCAAAGTCCAAATACTACTGTTCTCTTCCTTGTTCAGGTTGTCAGGACCTTCAAAGATTAATATTGTCTTTCAGCTACGTAAGCAAAAGGTAGTGGTGCCCCCAGTATGTCCTCAAAACTGGCCGTGATGTTAACCTTCGTGTTGTACAAGCCACACTCAGTTTTTGCAGTATTTTTGTTATCTTTGAAAGATCACTTACAGACTAAAATTTCAGCAATCTTCTGATATACTCAACCCTCAGTCACAGTTCTCTTGAGCTCTCAAAAATTTGTCTTGTTGAGCGACTGTGTTCTGATCACACCTTCCTACTCAACAGATCGACTCCATATGTGCATTCAATGCGCTCTGCTACCTTTAGCCATTAAAAATAAACTTTCTTTCAGTTTATTCCCATTAGTCTTGGGCAACCACCACCTTTATAAGATGATAAGCAATTCTGATATGCAAGAAAAGTACCTCAATTCAAGTTCCAACATTACCACCTGCATAAACCCACTAAGAGCAGACAGTATGTGCACCATGCCAATGCTATATAAAAAAAAGCAAGCTCCACCTTCTTGGTTTTCAGCCACATTCACAGGACTACCAGGTATTTTTCCTACTGCAAATTAGGCAGCTTTGATTAAAAAAAAATAATTAAAACAGTTGACAGCAAGGTCTTCATCAGCACCTAGTTTTTACATTTTGTGTAGATTTGCTCTTTCCCTTTCATTTCCTCTTCTTTCTTATGATCAGCCTCATCATCCCTTCTAGAACAGAAGCCACCTACCTTTATAAATCACCAAGACAGACTTCCACAGATAGGCATATATCACATACAGAGTGCACACATCTCCCCCCCCCGCCCCTTTTCCTCTCATGATCACTTTGTAGTGACATGGGTATAATACTGTCACTGGGTATAATACTCCCCTATGATAAGATACATACTCTACAGAAGTAGGAGAACCCATTCTTATTGCTCATCTGGGCACTTTCAGAAGACAGTCAAATACTTCTTCTACACTGTGTTTCACCAGTAATTTATGCTTTACATTCACTTTCCTTGGCAAGGACTAACTCAGGCAAGAATTACTTATTCCCACCCCTTAAGAGATCCTGCACTTGCAAATATTCTAGTCCTTTCCTAATCAGTTCCATTAATAGCCTTCAAACTTGCTACAGACTGCATTTGTGCTTTGCTTTGTTACAAGCTCAACTTTATTTCATAACTTAGATCACTTAGAGGAAAAAATATTCCATGGCCGGAAACCACACATTTAAAAAATAATCCATCCATCCTCTCCTGACATTAACACGTATTGCACATCGTTTTGGATGAATGCTGTTTGTGTGATAGCATCAGAAAGGGAAAGATCTCTGATCCTACCAATACAGGAGATTTCTCTACATCTGAACAATAAACTCATTATCTTCAAATTCTCCCTTATCACCTAACAGTCTTTTGATCCAGCAACCCTTGGGCTGACCTACCACTTCCTCCCTAACACTGAGCATTACATTTGCAAAGACAACGCTCAGTTTTCAGAGAAACGCAGTGGTTCAGCTACACCTACACAAGCTGCTTCGTTCTGCTGTGCATACCATAAAACCATGCCTAGTATCCCAGCCATCCGAACCAGAGGACCCAACGGAGCATCCTGCTGCTCCTACCTTGCCCACGCACCTAGATTTTCTAGGCAAAGCATATCATGCCAGGGAGTAGAATAACATGCACCCTGCACGTATAGATCCCATTCCTGACATGTCATCAGCACAGCCGTTTGCTCCTAGGGATGAGGACTGGGGGCCAGAACAAGCAGCACAGACCGCTACGGCATTCAAAACTGCACCACAGGAGCTGCGACCCCCTGTCACCCCCCTGTCACTGAGCACTAATATTGCCAACCACCTCATCAGAAATATCTTCCTTTGTGCAAGACAGCAACCCCTGACTCCTGCTGAGCTCCTACCAGCAGACACTGCTTCTATTTTTAGAAGGGAAAATTGTCTGGCACGTCATTCTAGAAAGGTTGCCAACCCCTCATCTACACTAAAATGTCATTTTCTCCATTGGCTGACATTACCTTTTAGCAGCCGGAGAGATAAGACCATGACTACCTTTTATTCTCCAACTCTTAGGCCCCATAATAAACATTTTTCTCAAAAAGCTAGTCATGCTATTTTCTATCATTTGTTAAGATACAGCTTTGTGTCCTACATAACGTTTTAGGCTTAACAGAGACAGCAAAGATTCTCCAACCCCAAGTGCAGGACAGTAGTAGAAAACAAAATCTGATTTATCCTACCCCATACTTCAAATTTCAGAACGATGCAGTGCAGAATTGCTTTTATAACAAATTGTAGGCTTTGGCAAGTAGAGAACAGATGGGGCTTTTGGCATTCAGGGAGGAGTAGGTGTAAATTTTGTGCTTTTGGCAACCAAGAGGTAGTTTAGGCTTTGACACTAGGGAAAGAATGCCTTATCTTCTTCCCATCCACATTTTAGGGAAGATGGAGACCACAGAAATGAGAGCAGAAGAGAAATGAAGCTCTTAATCTCAGCCTGCCACTCAAGGACTAAAGGACTGATGCTAGCTGTCCTCTATATGGTAGGTGTACTCTGCCATGTACCCTACAAACCTCAGAAACCAGTAACTGCTACTACTCCTAGTGATAAATACATACGTGAAATACAGAAGAAAATTAAAAAATTAGAGAACAGTTATTCATGTTTAGAGTGTCCGTGAAAGTACCCCACTGAGGTGAAAGACAACCAGACCTGCCCTGTATATGCCCTTGGATGCTCGATAGTAGCCAACCATCTTCCATATGGTTGGAAAAGTCATCTAGACCTAAAGGCTTTACATTTAGCTCTGGTGTGGAAAAGGCTTAAGAATATGAACATTTAAGCTGAAATAAACACCTAAATTGCTTGTTCTACCTACAGAATTATATTTAAAGAAGCCTAAAGACATAAGCTTACTGCCTTTGAAACATTACCTACTAATACTGCAGGCTCGATACAGAAAATCTTCGGAACTGGTTAACTGAACTCACCATGTTTTCCAGCCATCTGCATTCTCCCCTCACATCCTGAAGACTACCTTTCTAAGCAGAAAGGAACATTTTGCCATTCATTGTAGTACTCCCTACTACAAAATACCAGCGAGAAAGCTCTCAGATAACCTCTAGTAAATGCTTCCCAGGATTAGCATCTGGAGTTACAACAACTAGTTTCATGAAGCATGACGGTCGCTAAGTCAGAAGAGACAGAGTATTACTGAGTGCAGCACTAGAGCCCATATGTTCATTTTTCTAGAAAAAAAAGAAAGGTAACTGGCCAACGTGAAAGACAGGTTACTGGCTTAATCCAGCACCTTTGTTAATATTTCACTAGTTTGTAGTATACATGTTTCCTTGTTTTTCATTCATCAAGAATTCTAACCAATTCCAGAGACATCTAATAATTTTGTTTTCATACTCATCTTTTTTTCAGGTTCCAGGAAGCGTATCTATTGTAACAGGTCAGTTAACTAGTCTTCTGACCGTCACATCTGGTTTACAAGACACAGCAATTCTATCATTTCAAAAAGCTTATCCCTCTCTTGAACATGCCATTCCACACAAACGGATGGCAGAAGATCCTGTGCTATCACTATTTATACTGAACAAGCATCTGACAAGGATTATGTAAAGCCTAAATCCTAAAACCACAGTCCTGAATTAGGACAAAGTAGTCCTATCTACAAGACCAAGTCAAATACAGGAACTGGTTGGTCGAGCATCTTAAGCATTCCTGCTAATATAGCCAAGCCCTGGCATGCTACATCTCTGCTGAATTTAAATCAAATTTAGCTTGGAAGACATTCCATGCAAACCAAATTCACAAAACTTGGCCTCCCCTCCCTCTAGGCACTAGCTATCCCAGTATTTCCACATTTAATAGAGAGTAAAAACAGCTGCTGTCTTTTATACTTCCCCGTCTGAAATTCTGATCTAGTTTAGTTTTCTTGAGTTTCTGTAGAATGCTCCAGATCAACCTCACTTCTGTTCCTTAACAGTTTTATTCTGTTTTTCAGATTCTGTAGCTGGTAATCAAGTAAAATAAAAATAGAACAACCTTTCAATGTTTCCTAATTTTCCACTATTAACTTCCTACTACCTCTACCATTTTGCAATTCTAGGTCTACACAGCAGTACTTCCAACCAATTACTATTATTTACCAGATGGGCTCTAATTTCAGGCTTGCTTGCCAGGCTTGGCTTAACATCAGTCTGAGCTCCAACTGCAAAGGGACTTCCTGGCCTACAGTAACACTGGAGGAACACCTTTTTATATCCTTAACCTCAGTGTAGTCAAAGACTACTACAGTCTGTTGACAGTGCACTCGCACTCCACCCATGATTTGGTAGCCAAGCTCTTTCATAAGTACTAGCATGGTAACTTGATTTGTCACTCAGTTTGGGATAAGCAAATCAGTTACAGTATTACTTTGCCAATTAAAAAAAAAAAAAAAAAAAAAAAAGAAACCATTTCTAAAATCCAAATCTTGTAATTCCCGTTTTTATAGGTGTTACATTAGGTCCAAAGTGCCTCTTGAAAAATATCAGTGAGCGCTAGACAGTCACAGCTAGCCAACTTAACAGCAAAAGGAGCCCTCATGACAACATAAGCAGCATTCCCAAAGCATTTTCCTCAACACCTCAAATGCACCTGGCAACAGGAACTTGCTTGCTTAAAGCTGCACAAAATTCAAATCTTTTTTCCCTGACCACAGAATATTCCATGCAAACCAAATTTACCAGAGTTAAGGCAGGAAAACTGGGGCCTTCACTTCCCAAAGAGTAAAATACACCTCACTTTCGTAAAAAGCTAGGCAAAAGAAATTAGTAGCAGAGTTCAAACAGGTCATGGCACAAACGCCCTCAAACCATTTCACCTTATCTATTATAAATGTGATCAAAGAAAAAAAATTTAGATAAAACACTACGCAAAGTCCAATCTGCAGCTACTCCTGTTCACAAAAGGAAACCTCCTTTCCTGGTATTCCCTGTTCCGTGCCGGATACCATGGCTTTCTAAACTAGCTGGCATCAGCCCCACGAACCAATGCTCATTAACGCAGCTCCAAGTCATGTCAGGGAATCTGAAAACAGGAAGGTCATGTGCTGACTCAGCACTAATTGGGCACTCTGTGACGAGCCTGTGCGCACAGCTGATGCGAGCCGCAGCACTGCATTGCTGCCCCCACCACCACTTCCTGCCTGAAGCTGCCTGCAGCACTGAAACAAGAAGTGCTGTCACACACAGAAACCCTGCAAGAGGCAACAAGAGTCTTTTCAAGCTAAACACTTAAGAAACAACGGAAGTAATCCAGTAATATCCATATAGAAGTGCAGAGGAAAGGGGCAGCGCACACATCAGGTTCAATGTTGCCATTTCTAGCTGGTCAGAGGTAACACATATGCAACCAATCTCATCATTTTTTATGTCTGAGTAAGTTAACTAATATGTCAGCTGAAAACAATCCTCTCAAATAGGAACCAGAAGAGAAGTCAGTCCTGAAAGATCAAGTGAAACACCTGAGTCTTTCAAGAATTATTATTTTTTTTTATTAACACCCAAAGGAAACCAAAGTTCCATTTCCGAGTGCATTTTTATCTCTTCCCTGAGTGCCACAGTGAGCAGTCCCTCCCTCCTTCACTGCAATCAGTTTACAAACACATTTTATTCTTAGTTCCCACCACTGCAGCTCTGGGTGTGGTTTCTTCAGGAACAGGAAAAGCTGTGCACACACTGTTCAAAAGGACAATGAGCATGAAACTGAACTCGAACCAAGGAAAAGGTTAACATCACGTGGGTGTCTGCCTCAACAGAGCTCCACACAAAGATAGCCGCTAAAATGCATTTGTCATAAAAGAAAACTGAATATCGGAAATCCTACTCTTCAATCTCAAAGCTATTCATTAGTTATATGACACTGACAGAGGGTTTGCAGTCTGTACTCCTGCAATACATTCAATCAGAGAATAACCTTGGACAGGCTTCAGAAACAAGTTTTCTACTATATGCAGTGAAATGCCCCCAGTTTCTACCATTTGCAAACTAGCAGCAGAGGAATAAGACAAAGCCACCACGGTAATACACAGAAGAGTGAGGAAATCTGAAATCGCAGTTTCAAACCCAGCCACAATATCACCACTGCTATCAGTCTAAAGCAGGTGAGAGAAGTCCTGCTATACAGATCACAAAGCTATCGTTAGCTAATCAACTGCAACATTAAAATATCTAAACCGTAACTCTAAACTACAAGACCCCTACATGAAACTACACATCACAAAGCCCAGTTATACTCACGTTGACGTAATAGTCCGGAAGCGCTCTTGTCCAGCTGTGTCCCAGATCTGTAGCTTCACCTTCTCTCCATTGATCTCAACTGTCCGGATTTTAAAATCCACTCCAATTGTGGTAATGTAGCTGCCTGAGGGGAAAGCACAGACAAGTGAGAACCCCGGTCTTGTTTATTTTGGATGTCCCAAAGCACACTTCTGAATGCTACTTGGCAGTAGCTCTCAGATTAGGCAGGAGAACAAGGTTCCTCCTATCTGCCTATCATTTAAAATGCCCTATCAGGTCATGCTGATCTGCATATTTTTACCTGCAGCTAATCATTTTCCATGCCAACCTTAAAATTTAAACCTCAGTGTTACAAAATAAAATTACTCTTCTACCGCATTAGCAGTCTAGAGTAAGCACACAAATATCTCAAGAAATATGTAACTATGCAAGCATTTTACTTGTGAAAACTTTGAGACAAAGCTTTGCTTTAAATGCTTGTGCAATCGCTTATTTTGAATACAGTCTGTTCTAAGAGTTTCCTCCCAATAAATTAGTTATGTCACAAATGTAAGTGGTTTAGCCACAACATTCAATCAATCTAAATCCCAAATGGACAATAGGAAGTCTGCACAGAACAGCCAGCACAAGCTAAGAAACCTAAGCTATTTCTGGAACCATGTCAGTGTTTAAATACTGTGGGACTTTCAGTTGCAAGTGAAGATCAGACAGGATGGCTTGTATAGGCTTATACCAAGAGAAGCAAAGTTAGAAATGTAATGTATTCCTAGAACAGCCATAGTGGGTAAACGCAGAACAACAGCTCCTTGCCAGCCAGAAGCACTGGAGCAGACCTTGACTGTTTCACTTACCGAAGTAAACAAAACACTCACCTGAGAATGTATTATCTGCAAAACGCAACAGCAAACTGCTCTTGCCCACACCTATGACAAACAAAGACAGCAAGACCTTTGAATACAATCATCTTGGGTGTCAGATAACGTAACAGCATTTACCCATCCACTGCATTTTTAACTCTAACTAGGGTATTTTCCCAGCAGGTAATTTAGTACCATCCACCTTGACTATTCATCTGAGTACTCTCCTTGAGGATTTGATGAAGCCCACTACAGTCACTCCAAGACCCGGTATGCTTGTAGGAGCAGTACAGGCGTTTCTTTGTCTCCTCCTTCCACCAGCCCTCAGCAAACTCTGAAATGGTAGCTTTTGACCTGTGGTCAGTTCTGAGAGGTCATAAAAGAGTAATAACTAAAAGCAAGTTAACGATCAGTAGGCTTATATTTGCTAAAGAAAGATCCAAAAATGAGTATGTCCTGCTAATTAACAAGTACTAAGAACACTGCTCTAAACTACTCTATTAAACAGCACTTGCACATCGTGCCTAACACCACTGCCTACCTCCCATTCATTATGCCGCGCTGAACGGCAGTGGAATTTGGACTACTTTGACAATCAGACTAGGGTTTGGTACTATAAAGCTTATGTTATCACAGCCACAGTTTAACAGAAGCCTAAACCAAACAGAGGAGTTGGGAACTATTGCTCTGTATTGCCATCCAAAACAGGCTTGTTCCACATCTAACGGGAAGGACACATACCTTTCTGAAGCTGTACCTTTTGCCAAAATGTTCCATGAAACATTTCTCCAAGTGCTTTGAGTAGCACTTTATCCAAGTTTTCCTTAAATGATTGTTTGCACCCTTACCACACCCTGTTGCAGGGAAGCATTTTTCACACAGTGCTTCAGACAAGAATCGTTAAGAAACTCATTCCTGCACACCCAACCAAGGGAATCTGAGTATCAGAATGCCTCAGTTGTTACCTCTGCATAACATCTCTGCTGTTAATGTCCCCTCTCCCTTCCCCCCCCAAAAAAAATCTGCCATGGCATGAAGAGGAAATTCAGCTTCACCAGGGTGATTATCTATTAAATCTTTTCAGGTAGAAGTCATTTAAGCTAATTATTTTGATGATGTATAACTGGCAAGTTCTTCTTAATAGAAGACCTATGCAAAGACTATACAGAACTCCAATAATTTTCAGTTGCTGGGATCTGAAGATAGCTAGTAGTGGGGGGAAAAGAAAAAATCAACCCACAAACCAAAACAAAACTAAAAATCTGCATGATACCAGAAAGCCAGGTCTCATTTACAAAGAGTTCAAATCACCAAACATCTGGAGAAGCCATGCTCATTTCTCACCAAGCATTACAAATCTTTTTTAAAAAATAAAAAATAAAAAAGAAGGAATGCTACTGAAAAATACAAAGTTACAGCATGCATACACTCAAAACCTTTGAGCTCAAAAACAGTGGCAGAGCAGTTCCTGAACTTTTAACAGAGGACTGGTTATTTAGCAAGAGCTAAACCTCTGCAAAATACCAGTCTGCTACGAAAAAAGAATTTAAAAAAAATAAATAAATATTTCAGCAAGTACTGTGCTTCTTGGTCAAGCAGCCTTGGCCTCTGGCTTAGTAAAAAGAAAGCAGATGCTGGAACCCATGACCTTCTTAAAAGTGTCAGACCAAACCACCTTCTCAAAACACCAGCCAGCCTCAGGCTACGCTGCAGAGCTGCATGGGCTGCACATGACCACTGCTTTGTCAGATGGTCCACTGCTGCACAGACAGTCTTGCCTATAATGCACTGAGGCAGCTTCCAGACAAGAGAAACCTCCTGAACTCAGGAAATTCTACATGCTCCCGATGACAACGATCTCACTAAACAAACACTGCCTCTGACCTGCACTGTTCACATACAGAGAAACCACACTCTTCGTGACCCTCCACTTCCTACGCAGTTATTTGAAGATCTAAAAGCGAAGGCTAACAGGGCCTCTTTGCTTATTGAAGACAGCAAAATGAAACAAAACAGAATAAGGCCTATTGACTTTGCAGAATCAAAATTAAAAGCAAATTTCTGTGCCGTACCGGTTTCTAAGACCCGTATCTTACTGAATGGTAAAGTGAATTAAAGCAGCACATGCAAAGCACAGATCAACTGTATTATTTTTAAATATCTGGCACAACTGAAATCACTACCAGCCTTTCAAGATGCCCTGTTCTAAAAACACACAGACCTACTACCCTCTTGACATATTTGCATAATACAGAGGAAAGCAGATGAGCAGAATCACCCTATCCGGTATCAGTCCACTTCCCATCGCAGGGAATAAACATCAATAAACAAGGCAAGCAAACTGTTTGTTGGAAGCGGGGACAAAGCCTTCCCGTTGGGGTTAGCAAAAACAAAAAAGAAAAAAATCAATACTCAAACTACATAGTGAGATTTAATTACAACAGAGAACCACAGGCAACCCGACAATTCTCGCACCACTTTTTTCCTCTCATTGGGTACACTACAGGGAATTTGCTCAAGAAGACTCAGCTAAGAAATGCCATTTATTGTTTAAAATGAGAAGTCGTCCTCAGAGTTTTCACCATCCTGTTTATCTTGCCTGAACAGTTCTGAAACTCATCAGCAAGCAACAGAGTTACTGCTCTGCTCAAAATGCAGCATTTGGTTTTAATAACCCATAGGCTCCCAAAAGTGCCTATGGTTTTAAGCCATTTTGGAGCTCTCGCCCTCTCCCCCTCTTTAGATCCCTTCATGCAACCACAGTTTAGTATAGAATAAAGTATTTTTTCATAGAGCTAAAGTTTCTGGAGGTGACAACTGCCAAGATCATGAAACATTACACTTTCACTCAAGAGCTATGCCTTGCTGCATGCTGGGACCTGCTGCCTTATGGACCACACCTCTATTAAAAAAAGAGGGTGGATGCCATCTTCTCCAGTTTATGGAAATTAAACTGTAAGCTGTTGGAGTGTTACCAAGACTGAACTGGACTGAAGGCAGAAATCTTCCCAGTCTCTGTACTTATGTGCCTGGACTAAAGCACCAGACACAGGCTGAGTTCACACACCAGCTTCTGAAACTGCTGCAGAAGTAACTACAGATCTATTCTCAAAAATCTGTAACTACCCCTTATTCACAACTATTTCACGTACTCGCATCCTACTGTAAGTAGAAATGCACAAAGCTCCCGGCTCTTCAAGGATTTATTGAAACAAGGTGACAAACTCTAGAAGTAAGACTTCAGGTTGAATCAGGGAAAGAGTTAAGGAATAATTAAGATAATAAAGAGTACTCAAACGTAGTATTTGTGGCACTCGAAACAATGGTCCCTAGGGCTGAGGAGCTGCCAGCCCTTCCCATCGGTGCCCTGAGCCGCCTGTCACAGGGGACGGGAATTCCCTCCGCATCCCAGCGGATCGGCAGGCGCCCTCCAAGCCTGCGGCTGGGCTGGCGAGGGCTGGCGATGCCGCCCGGGATCGTACGTGCCGAGCCGCCTCCTCCCGGGCCCGGCCCTGCTCCGCGCCTCAGCGCGGGTCTGTCAGGCGGGATGCGGGAAGCCGGCCACAGGCGCCCCCTCATTCAAAGCGCGGGGGCCACGCCGACCCGCCCGCACCGACAGCACCGCGGCCCCGCCGCCGGCTGACCGGCCGCTGGGGTCCCGCCAGAGAAGGCCGCCCCCCCCGCCGCCCCCGCGCCGCCCGGCCGGGCCTCGCCGCCGCCCTCAGGCCCCTCACGGCCCGGGCGGAGGCGAGGGGCGGCCACCCTGCCAGCGGCCTACCCCCGCCCCCGGGCGGCGCCGCCCGCCCTCACCGCTGTCGCCGATGATGAGCAGCTTGAAGAGGTGATCGTAGTCCCTGGCCATGGCCGGGGCGGCGGGAGCGGCCGCGGGCGGCGGAGCGAGCGGGGGGGGGGGGGGGGGAGGGGGCGGCGGCGGCGGCCGGATCCACTTCCCGAACAAACAGCCGGAACTGACAGCGGTGCCGCCGCGCATGCGCAGCGCTCGCCCGGGCCGCCAGCTGCGCCGGCACGCGGCCGCGCGTGCGCCGCCCGCCCTCCTCGTGCGCCTGCGCGGGAAGGGCGGCCGCGCGCCCGCCGCGCTTCCCGCCGCGCCCCCAGCGCGCTCCCGTCGCGCGCCCGCGCGGGCCGCGCATGGGCGGCAGGTGCAGCGCGGGGTGTGCCTGGCGGCCATGACAGGCTCGGCGAGGGGCGGCCGGACGGGAGGCCGCGGCCGTCGCTCCCCCCCGCGCTGGGGCCTGGGCCCTGCTTCCCCCCGTGCTGACCCGCCGGGCCACCCACGGCGGACAGCGGTGAGCCTGCCTCGGCCCCTGTAGACGCTGGCGTGAGGCGGGCGGCTATAGCGGAGGGGAGGCTGCCCTCAGGAAAGCACCAGAGACATGAGGGAGCCCTAGCGCCTTCAGGCACTGTCAGCTCCACACCTGGGATGGTACAGGAGCCGACCACCGTGGGTGGGAACGTGTTTTGGTTCTTCAGCCATACACCCATGCACCAAAGCAGTGTGTAGCACAGCCACAAGACCAGTTCCCATCAGCGCCCAGCCTGCAGGTGAGGAGGCCCACAGCAAAGTGATGTGAAATGCCCAGGTGCATCATGCAGGCCTGGTAATTCAAGCCAATCTGGAACTAGATTCCTGGGGTTTTTAATCCAGAGTGGTGCTTGCGTATGGCTCGGGAGGGGCTTTGACCTCGCGCACATCAGCAGCTGTGCCTGCAGCATCCACAGCCCAAATCCACAGGAGTTGCAAACAGGGCTATCAGAGTTGTCTGACAGAAACAGTCTTGAGTAATTTTGCTGTCAGTTGCACAGATACTGACTATGCAAATCCTGCAAGACTGGAGATGAGTATTTAGGTGATCGCCACTTTTAGGCGGAGACATGGCACAAGAACAGTGCTAGTTTTCTCTGACTATTTTTCTACAAAAGTATTTGTTCTTCCTGGTACTTGAACTCCTGAGATGAAACAACGCAGTGTTTTAGTGTAGAATGTTTAAATTACTTGGGACTTCCATTCCCAGTTATTAAGGCTTTTCAATACATACATAAACCCAGAAAAGGCAACGTGCTAGGTACTGCATCTGTCTTAAAAGTAATTTTAGTTCAGCGTAGATGCAAACCAAAATATTGGCATGATTATTTAATTAAACTAAGTTGATTTTTAAAATTTTAACCATAAGTTTACAATTCATTGATACAAGTAGCTTGTTAACATGCATTTGTCTTTCGGATGGGGAGAGCTGTGTTGGCACTGAAGAACACAGACCTTTACGGTCTGTAAACATCTAAATAAACATTATAAACATCTGAAAGGAAAGATGACACATATCAAGGACAGTTAACTTGAAAATACCGATCCATAATACTTTTGATAATTAATAATCTTAATTAGTTGTTCTAAAGATGCTTAAAGAGTAGGATGCACTTACTTTGAGAATCTCTTTGGTAGGACACAAGTACAAGATTGATAGCAGTGGAATGTCACCCCTGCAGATGGTGTCAGTGAGGGTGTTTGCTCACCAGAACAGGTTGCCCAGGGAGGTTGTGGAGTCCAACCCACCTGGACAGTCCCCTGAGCAACCTGCTCTACTCAACCATGCTTTGAGCATGCGTTGGACTAACTGAAATCCAGAAGTGTCTTCCAGCCACAGCTGTGCTGTGATCTATGGATGTTTCAGACAGTTTTTAGCAGTATTGCTTTTTCCCTTAATATTGACTTGAAAGGTATAGACTCTTTTCTCTGGATTTATACAATAGAGTTTGGTTAAGAGGAATAAGAATATTTTAAAGGCTGTTATCTCTAACCAATTCTAATTTCCCATTTCTTCTGCATAGGATATTGTGGTATGATTTCACAGTTATATTTGCCCAATTTGCATGCAATTCATCTAGAAGCAAACCAACCCAGTATGGCTAAAGTAGCATGTCTGGGTTGGAGATTATTTTTTTTAGCACATAAAATTGCATCTTCAAAATACTTCTGATAAGCAATATGGCTGCTGTCTGTGGTTTTGATTATAAACTTTGCTTAATCTCAACCTTCAAAAAAGTATTGTAGCCTTCAAAGCTTACCCCTGAAAAGTCCCACACATCCTAAAATCCACTTACATGACCTCCATCTCACATCCACTCTGGAACTCATGCATTTTAAACATCACACCCTATAGCTCATTCTGCATTATCCTTAAGATGTAGCCAGCTGAGGAGCAGGAGGGAGGCTGGAATGTTATCAGACATGAGCATGTGTTATTTAACAGACTTACGCTCACAGAAAACCTGCTAGAAAAGGGTTTCCAGCTAGCCCAAACCTACCCCATGCTAAAGCAACCCCCACTGCAGCTCACCTACCCCTGAAAGCGCTTGGGTAGCCCATCATGTAACCCAACACGTGTCCTGAGCATCAGGGTAACTAAGGACACTGCATAGCTGCAGGGAGATCCCTTGAATCCAGCATACAAACCACCAGCTCACACCCAAAATGACAAAACTCCTATTACCTTTATTTTTAAGTTCATGAAACTTCATCACATGGAAAGTGTGAGACAGCATGATGTTATCTGATAAAATGGACAGTGCAAACTGGACTTACCTTGAAAAAAAAAATCAAATAATTTAATATTTTATGCTTTCACATTTGTCTTTTTTCCATTGAAATTTTTAGCTCCTTGTAAGTTTAAACAGCTCTCATAAATTATTTTTTGATCTTCTTGAAATACACACGGTTCAGCTGTCACTTGGAGACAGTTGCTTGACAGTTCAAAGATGTTATTACAGTCAGTTGTAGGGAAAAATTACCTTTTACTGACAACTGGTATTTTTGAGACATTTGAAGTAAGAAAAAAATTAGTTCTTTAAGTCTCCAAGTTGGCACAATCAATTTATCAGATCTTAATGTTGTGGCAAAAATTATGGGTGTTTTATCTCTGTTGTATTATATTGCAGTGTATAAATAGTTTAGTGAAAAGCAGCTATCAAAATCCAAATTCCGTGTTTCACTGTAATTGAAAAATCAGCTTATTCTCAATAAGTGCAAGTGAACTCCTGCCTTTTACTCCTCCTCAGAAACAACTAAACAGTGCAGAAACTCAGCTGCTGTTTTGAAAAATGAATGGGTTTTTCCACTTGCTGCTACATAAGGTGGAAATACGCATCATCAAAATACTCTTAATAACAAAATACCTTATTGGCTAAAATTCTAAGTTAATAAAAAAGGCTTCTATTGAACTGTAATTTTCTTTCACACATTTATGTGGAGCATCAGTTAGAATCTGAGATAAAATGGATAAGCCAAGGTGCCCATGATTAACAGCTCAAACAGCCATTCTTCGTAGAAACTTGCAATTTTTTTCTTCCTTCCTGTCTGCAATGATGAAGTGAGTGATTCCAACACAACCGCAGAGCTTTTTGCCACCTACTTTTTGAATGGCATAAAATTTTGTACATTCAGTGCCCAGTTTTTGCATTGCATTGCACTGCATGGTTTAACTGCTGTTCCTCAAAACACAGCTAATTAATTATAGGTGAAACCAACTCCAGTGCCCTGAAACTGCCAAATCCTTAAAAACATTGAAAGTTGAATTTTCACTCTTTGTTACCAGGTCAGTGCAAAATACATTGGTTTAAGATTTGCAAGTCTTTCGGAAGGCAAAAATCAGAATTAAAAACCACCTTCAGAATGCAGATAAACGTCACAAAGTAGAGTACAGTTGCAGTGAGACCAACTGGGAAGTACTGCAGTTTTGTAGAAATAGTCCACTGCATAAACACAAGATTGGAAATAAATGGCCACAGAGCAATTTTGTAGCTTGGCTTCATACCTGATCACAAACTAAAGAGGTCAGCAACATTGTGCTGTTGCAAAAAAAGAACACCCAGACCTTGTGATGGGATAGACAAGTGTGTTATGTAGGGCTCGAAAAGTAAAGATTCTCCCCTAGAAGACCTAGTCCAACAATGGACACCATGAGGCAAATATGAAACAGATTGAAACAGAGGGCAGCAGTGTAAGTTTAAAAAACATAAAAATGTATAAGAAAAGACTTAGAAAATCTAAACTTGTTTTTTCTAGGGGTGAGAACACTGAAGTGATGATGCATTTGCTGCAAAAAGAACTGTTTTCAGTGCCTGGAAATAGGACAAGCAGTGATGGATTCAAGTAGCAGCAAGGAAGATAATTTTTTTTTTAAGACACAAGGTAAGCACTGACAGTCTGAAAAAGTTTATATAATAAAATAGATGGCGTAGAGGGATTCTGGAATCTCCATCATACAATGCTATAAAAAATTATATGGAAATCAGTTAGGACTGGTTCAGTTGGAGCTGAGCCTCTCTTAGGTAAGGGGTGAAACAGTTGATTTTCCCAAGACCCTTCCAACAGTATTCCAGTGACTCCTACAGCAAATCTGTTGCCAGGAGCCTACACCAGAGGCTTGGGAGCCGAGATAACATCAAGAACGTTTTGACAGGTTCTTGTACTTTTGACCAGAACAATGCAAAGCACTCCCAAATATCTACTCAAGATTGTATCTTGCTGTTTGAGGCATGAACATGGTGAAGATAAAATGTTTTCCTGTTTGCTGCTACTGCCATAGCAATCAACAAACTGGTTCTAACAGAACGTGTGTTCTCATGTGGTTACATTTTATGCTCTCAAATTTTATGATGTGTAATATTGTGGGTTTGTCCCTTCATCATGGTTTGAGCCATGCAGAGTTACATGCAAGGAAGATTCCCCCACACCACCCACCCACTTGACACAAGAAATCTTAATGCTCTGGTTTCTCAGGTGCAACCAGCTGCTGTGTAGTATAAGGCTCACTTAACTATTACTCTACATAAAATGTAAAACTCATTTTTCCTTCTAAAAATTTGTATTCTGCAACAAGATCTTCACTATTTCCATCAAGTGGCATTAACAGCTATTAGTAAATTAAAATAAGTTTTTTAAAAAGAGGTGTATGTGGCCAGGTAAAATAAAATACTGCTTTCTTGGAGCAGTACAACTCATTGACACAAAAAAATGAATCTGTATGTTGGCAGCACCAAGTATCTTGTGAAGCCTTTGAAGACATAAAAATAGAGGATTTTTCACAAGTTGAATAACTAAAAAGCTGTCTGTAGTCAGAAATACTTTGGAAATTAATAGGAGTAATTACTTACAAATTTCATTAAATGTCAGTTCTGGCTTGGTTTTAAACCCTAGCTTGCCTCCGTTTTGCAAAAGGCTTTTTATAGATTACAGCACTACCCACTCTACAAACTGTATGCCCTAGAAAAAGTAGGTCCAAAAAGTAAATCACAGTATGAGCTTGTTGACAAATGAATTTGTAAAAAGAACAGTTTACACCAGAAGGATGAAAGTCAGAGCCTTTATTAAATGTTCCTTCTTTAAACAGGCTGCATTTAATCCCCCTTTCGCATTT
Source organism: Falco naumanni (assembly GCF_017639655.2). Lineage (NCBI taxonomy): Eukaryota > Metazoa > Chordata > Aves > Falconiformes > Falconidae > Falco > Falco naumanni. Next base: position 90,119,831 of record NC_054054.1, on the reverse strand, counting down.
TGTGATTTCTAAGGCTATTTTAAATACTTTGTTATACAGGGATTTTCAGTCTTCAGAACCGTCACAAGCAGCAAGTTAGCAGTACACAAAAACAATACGCTTTAACTTTCACCAAGTTCTACTCCTGTGTCACAGGGTCTGTGGAAAAGGCCAAGAATACTTCCAGTACTGGAGTTTTTGCACAGACCCTGGCATGGAAATAGGTGTCACCAGAGTTTAAGCCTGATGTGCTCTAGCCACATCTCACAATTTAACAGTATTGATTAGTATATCTGTTTCTTGCACATTATTTGTTTCAAAAAGGGGACCAAATTTTCAATTTTCAGCTAATGTGGGTCTAATTAAGGCTATTCTGGTATATTTGATACTAAAATACTCTCTGGGAGTCCTTTTCATGAAATCCCGTCAGAATTAACATTTTCAAAAATGAAAACATTTAAAATAGGTGTTTGAGTTGAAATGCTGATGCAGCGGTTGGTTCAGTGTTTTCTTGTCTTCTGGAGCTTTATTATCACGTCAGTATAGTGTCATCTATCTGTTCATCAGAGTCAGGCTGGCCAGCCAGCTTCTTCAGAGATCTCCTGCAGCTTTCGTTGAGAAGCTCCAAGCTGGCAGCATCCAGAATCTTGGAAACCGACTGAGGAAGGAAGACATTATTTACCAGTTACCGTGCAACATACCATTCAAAATAAGAAAAAAAAATCTAAGTGCCTTACAAGCTGTATTTATCTAAAATCTTTCAAACATACCAAAATCATTCACCTGGTTTTATGATTCCAGACATGGGAGCTATCCAGAAGCAGCTAAGACTTAGAAAAGAGGTCTAGAAATGGATGTACGAAGCAGTCCGTCCTAAAATACTCTCTCTAGCACCACTAATGCTGTAGTGGGATTATACAAGTGACAAAACCAATAAACTAGCAGTCCTAGCTAGGGTACCTACAGCACAGTAAAGGCTTAAGGCATTTTGAAAGCAAGGCTACTATGTTATACATAGGAGGCATGTTAAATACCTTGGTTTAATTAACACTGCAAGGTTGTACAGTGTCAGCATTGCTTATTTCTTCAAGGCTTAGCATGAGAGTACTGATGAAGGTTTAAATGCAAATAGGAATGTCCCACTCCATCTATTTCCCAAGAGGCTGCCAGCACATTCTGAGGCTCCAGGCACAACGCTTCACCACAAGCAAGGCAACGTGACACAGCCTTCTACTAAAAATGATTACATTTTCTTCCATCTCATACCTCAAGTACTTCTTCACCCGCTCTCATCTTCAGAAGATTGACAATAGCTTGGTCGCTGTAGGCTCTTACACTGGTGTTTTTGTCCTTTGTATTGTCTAGAAGCGCCTTGAGAATTGGTTTAATTGTCTGAGGATCCAGTGAGGGAAGATGGTTTTTATTTGCCCACCAAATCATCTTTTCTGCAACTAACTTTATGTCACTGGATGAGTTCTGAAGACACTGGAGGGAACAAAGATGGACTTAAATTCAGATATAATGAAGGATATATACGAGGACAGGTATTAGATTAGAATAAAAGAAAAAACTACTGCTTTAAAGTATTTTAAACTGTAACAAGAAAACCTAACAGTTTTCAACTCGGGTATGCAAGAGACAAACTTGTTTTCAAGGTTCGATCTTCTCTAACTATTACACAGTTTAGTCAGACTTGTTGGTAACAAGGGACCTTTTTCAAAAGAAAATTTGTAAAAGCATGGTTGATGTCAGGGTCACACGCTTCTCTCAACTGGCTGAGGAAATTACAATGACCACTAAGTGCAGCAAAAGCTGACAGCATTAGTACCTCTGTAAAACACACTCACTCAGCAGCAACAGCTGCGTCAAACTCTGATTGGAGTATAAGGTGCATTTCAACAGTGGATTTCATTTTAAGATTAAAAAAAGTTAGAGCTTTGTATTTTTTTATTTATTCTCAACACATTTTAAACGTGAAAGCTAGCATCTGAATATCAGCTGCATTATTAATACTGTGATAAAGGTACTGTGACAATTGTGATACTTTTCAATTTCCTTGAAAAACCTTTTGTTTGAAATCCTACATTTATATATAAATTTGTGTCATAGTATTGTATTAAAATATAAGTAAAACCTGAAAATGTAACACATTTTTAATTATAATAAATATGACAGACAAAATAAAAAGCAGCTGTCCTGCTCCAGCACTACCCCTTCACTCTGTCTTCCCCTGCCTTTTCTAAGGCATTAAAAATATCCTGAGGTTCTCATGTTGAAAATTCAGATCCTGCCTACAATGAGGGATACTTTTTTTTTTTTTTTTTTTTTTTGGGGGGGGAGGGGGTGGCCAGACCCAACTCGTAACAAAAATCCACATGCACCCACCAAAAAAACAGAACACAACTGAGAAAAAGAAGAATTTTGAGGTAGAATGTTTAAATAGATAAGAACTGAAAAAAGCATTAACTTCAATACTTTTTTATCTCAGTCTTTCAGAGCTACTCCCTTCCACAGTAGCGGAAGTCAAAAAGTACTGCAGCAAAACCAGGTAAGGTGAGAGCTGGTATTTGATGCATTTCTAATAAAGGCCCTTTGACCTTTAAAAACCTTAAAAAACTGACAGCTCCCTCCCAGTCTTCTCTGCTTCTCTGCCAGCTGTTTGTTACTGCAAAGGAAAAAACAAATTTTACCCACAGAAAACTCTTAAGTCCAATTTCCATACTATAGGAGTGATAGCAGTATTGCATTCACAACTGCAAAGCTGGCTGATAAAGTGATTCTGTGTGTATTTTGCCACAAAAAGAAATATCTAGATTTTCAGGGATCAGGGGATTTACAGCTTCCCAAGATAAGGCAAAGCTTAAAAAAAGACTGGGCTTTCAGTTTTCATGCTGGGTTACCATATAGAAATTTGATAGAGAAAGCTACCCATAAGTTAGCTCAAACAAAGATTCAGATCACATGAGAACACCACCAGGTAGTTGTTGTAAGAAGTCTTACCTTAATAAAGAGGTTGGAAAGTTTTGGGGGCAGGTTCCCACCTCCTTCCATATGGTATTTCATAAGAAAGCCCATCCCTCTTATGCCGCTAACTGCAATGGGAATCTTCAACATAAAGATACAAAAATTAGTATTACTACAGCAGAGTTCAACATCCTTTATAACTAGGCTTATGGCCTGGTAAGCTTTTGCGGAAGGCTAAACCGATGTTTCAAGAAAAACCTGTTGCATGCAAAGCAGGAAACAATTAGGTTAATGTTACTGGGTAAGATGATGAAAAATCATGTGACCATAAGCCACATGGAAGAAGGCGGCAGGCCCCACAGAGCCCCCAAGTTCATACACCAAATTATTCATTCAACCCTAGATGTAAAATCTTTCTCCTAAAATTAAGTATTTGCACTTCTTGTAAACCTAGCTCATGAATATGAGAACTTTAACAGGGAAACAAGTGTGATCTACTCCCAGTGAAAGCTACTCTACAGCTGAAGATTAATCTTTGTCTCTGCAGAGATTGGAACACAAAAGAATCAGAACAGTCATGTAATTCCACTATAAAAACTGCATCTTGCCAAGGGAGATTTTTCAGGTAGCACTTGGGGAATTTTGTTCTGTTTGGTAACACAGAGAGCCTGCAGACCTTTTAAAACTACTTCCAACAAGCCCTTACAGTACAACTCGCCCCCTGCCATGTAGCCCTTACCCTGTCAGCAGTGGCATTGCTGAGGATCATCTCCTGAACGCTGTTGTAGTACTTGGGGGAACACAGCCTGCTAGGAGCAACATTTATAGCCACAGAGAGTGCCAGGCTCCGTCCGTGTCTCACCATCCAGTCAATGCCAGAGACATCTGCTGCAAATGAAAGAACAGAACAATACCAAGGCTCCTGCTATCCATTCCTCTTCATCTAAGAAAGCTTTTTTAGTCAGTTTGTCAATTCACTTCCATAGAATGAAATACTAAGCAGCACCTAAAGCAATGCCTAGCTCCCTCCACTCCTCCCAAAAAGCCATGTAAACAGCGCTGAAACAGAGCACCTGTACCAGACAGGAACACCTCCTGGGCAGATACAGAAACAGGGTGCAAACCAGTGACTGTATTGTTCAACCCAGTTTCTTCTGATGGTCTCAGTCATGTGTAATCAGCCCCACAACACTTAGTGCATTGCAATTACAGAAGCTTTGACTCTGAAAGTCACCTGTAATTTGAAACCAGCTGACAGATTCCCTTTTTAATCCCAGAGGAGAATAATCCCATAGCACTCCCAACCACTATAAATTCCTATAAAATTAATGTTTTCTTCTAACTTGGAGGCAAATTAGTTAATTCTAAAGAAGTATGGGTAACAACCACTACCCCATGCTCAACTATGTACCAGAGCACACAAATTAACAGCCACGAGCAAAGAAAAGCACAAGAAAATCTGGAGTAGAGATTCAGGTTTATGATAAAGAGGAAGAACCTGCATAATTAGTCACAAAGTTTGCCTGAACCGATGGCTAAGAAGGTATCTTCCTTCCCCTGCTTTCAGAATTGGCTTCAGCCCCCGTAAACAGCTTCACCTACCCAGTAAGTGCTGGTGGAGAACAGTACTGAGCTCCTCTTCCGACAGAAATGCACACAGTTCTGCTAAGCAGCCAGCCGAGGCCATGCGGGTGGCATCCTAAGGAGGAAAGGCAGAAAGGAGTAACACTGGTTGAGCCCAATACACATCAGAGGTAAGTGGGAAGAAGGGCAAGTGACAGAAGATGACAGGAAGTAAAAAGAACAAGGAAATAAATACTACTAGTAGTAGTATTTCACTCCTGCTACCTGTGGATTTCTGTCAGTTCACAAGGTTTCCTGTATGTAACTGAACTTAAAGCCAAATCCACAGTCAGAAAAAGCCAGCAGAGACTGAAGAATTACAGACCTTCTATAAATTCTGATTTGTTAAATGGAAAAGTCATAAAGATGAATGTTTTAAAAGGCATTTAAAAGTTTAGTTTCGCAGTTGTTTAGGTTCGCAGTCCAGAAAGTAACCGTTACTTCTAGCCATGTCTAGATGAGCTTACCTCTGTGATAAGATCATACTACTTTTAATTTAAAACTTCCAGGCTTTTGTTGTTTTGGTTTGCTTACATGACCATCCCATCACAACTGCTTTCCACCCTGAATCTTACAACTCAGTGGGAATTTTTCAATTTTTTTCTTTCTAGCTTGTCAACAGTTGCATGTCTATGTTGCACAGATTTAGGGAAAAAATGACTAGATGATTAATGTTAATCTCACAGATGATACTGTTGCTATCTGCCATACACAGAAGACCCTGTATCAAACTTGGGAGAGCTTCTTGCTCGTTGGAGAAACACCAGCCATTATCTGAAAAATTTCTCACACTAGATAATAAACCCCACCTGAGAGCCTACACACACACATACATGCGTATAGTGAAGGTATTGCAGGTTTTCTCCAAGATAAAAAGCAAATCCTGACTTCTGAGCTGCCTCAAACGTGTCAGTGAGGAGCTGCAGGTCAAACCCATATACACGGTTGCTAAGGGAACATTGGACTCGCTGATTTTCAGTGACTGGCTGGGGATCTCTAATTCTTGTACCCAACTTTCCTCTCACAGACTACAAGGCTCCAAATGAAATCAATCTTACAGACTGTATTCAGTTGAATGAGTAATGCCCAACAACACGCTTCTTTACTTAAATTTCTTTCCACTCTATCATTAATAATTTCCCACTAAAGTTATTTTAGAAAGTAATACTGTTAGAAAGTCCACATTTTATATTTGAGAGTAAGACTGTTGACAGCAGGGATCCTTTGCAGGGGGCTGAAGCAGTACCTCATCATGTCCCAGCATCCCTAAAAGCACCGTGCTGATATTCTTCCTTATTGCAGCATCTACTTTTGCACCAGCTCCTCGTGTTACAAACCGCAGAGCTTGCAGCATTGTGTCCCTAGAAGTGATCACAAGGTACAGTCAGACAGTGCCTCTCTGCCCACCAGAAAGAAGCAGCTGAGCTCTGGATACTGTAACAGTTTCTTACACAGCAACGACACTAACATGCCTTGCAGTTTAGGAGGCTGATATTCTCTCTGCAGTGCTGAAAACTCCGTGCTAGAGGGTATTTCCATGTTTAGTGTACTTGCATCTGTCTGTTACAACGTAAATATTTTCCGACTATTCAAACAGTAAAAAAATTCTCAAGTCAGGAACTTAATTTCTTAGGGATCTGCGTGCTTAGGATACAATTACAGCTGCATTACTTCAGATGACAGCTGGTACAGTATTGTACCTGAAAGTGGGCTGCCGTGGGTTGCTGGGGGGTGTGCAGGAGAGAGGAGAGCCAGGCAGCAATGTCACAGCTTAGCTTCTGACCCAGGAAGTCCCCATCCTCTGCATTCTGTGTTTTATAACCCTTGATTAATAGTCAACTGCTTTCACCAAGTAGTAAACCTTACTCTCATAATTGGGGGGGGTTGTTCTTTCATCCTAGCCTTTTCTTTTATCCCTTAATAAGTAGGAAGGGCCAAGATATTACCTATGGCTCACCTGATGGCAGAGTCATCACTGGAACGAATTCCATTCAGCAGCTCCGTAAAGAGAGGATCCACTTTTACATGGATCACAATGAGTTTACCAAGAGCATCAGCAGCTTTAAGACGAACAGCACGGTTTGAGTCCTGCAGAGCTTTGGTGAAGGTTGTTTGCAATTGGGGCAAAAATGGTTTCAGGGCAATCTCAACCTATACCAGAGATGAAAGAAGAGGGAAGTGGTGCAGTAAGGTCTGAGACAGCGGCTAGAAATCAAAGCCTGAAAACAGCCTGACCTCCTCTACAGCCATCATTCACAAATAGCCCTTGGTCAGATCTAACGCACTACTAAAATAGGAAAAACATGAAACAATACGTTATCACAAAACTTTTAACCTTTTCAAATATAATCTTATTTTCTGCGTACTGAAATACAAGGGCACATTGCTGAAAACTTTTACACTATTATGAACTGCCTTCTGTATACAGAGCCCTAAATAAAAGCTCAGCTCAGTTCAAAGATACATGCAAAGATACATGCAAAGATACCTTTGCACTTAACAATTCATAAAAATGGTGGACACAGGAGAGATTAATTACATGGTAGCTTTTAATCCCTTGAAAGTGGGATCAGCATTTAGCAATATTTCTAAGCAGCCCAGTGATTCAAGCATTGGGGGCATTTTTGGTAGGCCAGAAGCTGCTGGAAGAATACAATCCAGTTACAGTGCCATTCCTAAATATCAAACCCACACCAGCAGGCATCCTGGCTGTATTTACATGAACAGCAACAGATATTTCTGAAAGTTACCATGGAAAATGTTCACAAACCACATCCAATTACTTTGCATCTTACCTTAGCTAGAAGAAGGCTTAATGTTTCAAGCAGAGCCACCTTGACATTCCAGCTGAACCGATCTCCCAAGATCCGAATAAGTGGCCCAGTAATGCTCACCACAGATGGTTTAAGAGCTTCAGCAGAAGTCAGCTTAATAACTAGCCCTAAGGCCTTCGCTGCCTCCTCCTTCTGCTCTGGATTACCAGTTAAAACACCTTCTCGCAGCACCAGCAGTATGGAAGTCACTCCCTGTCATGAAAATCGGATAAGAAAGCTTAGAAGATAAGATACAAAAAGTACATATCTTATTTTTGCTCCTGTTATACACCAGATGCTCAAACTTGGAGAGTTTCTCTCATTTTCCTGTTGACCTTCAGCTGCCTGCTTCCACATTTACAGAGCTACTTTTATTTGGTTTGATTTCATGCATCTACGCCTTACTAAGCCAGTTGCTATGAGAAAAGTGGTGGCAGCTCCGGGAATTTTCAGACCAGAGAAATTTGGCACAGAAGACCAGCATTACTCCCCCACAAAAAGCAGCCAGCGACCATGACTTACACGCGTAACAGAATTGTCAAAGATCACATTACAAGAAGAATCTTCTGTAGGGTAACTCAAGAGCAGCAGTACCCTACAAAAAGTCTCTCCAACATACAGGTTTGGAATGCCCAAACAGGCACTGCTTCTAATAATACCTGTAAAGTCGTATCAGTCAGCTCCCCAAAAGGTGAGGTACTGGGGCTGTGACGAACCCATGCTCACTCTGACCCTTTACCTTCTTAGGAATACAGAATCCTGGCACATGCTCGCCTTTGGCCTCATTCCCCACAATCCGGATATCCTTGTGCAGGTCCTCAATGAGAGCAAGCTGGTTCCCAGCATCTAATTTCTGCAGGAGAGAGGGGTAAGACAAATATGAGGCAACATGGCAACCAGCTCTTCTTTGTGAATTACTCTCTGGTGTGTCAAGAGAAGACACCTGTTTTCCACCTCCTCACTCACAAAGTTGAAGTCAAGGTCATCTTACAATTCTCAAATCTTTGCAGGGTTTGCAAATGTAAACGTGGTTTACAATCAAAACAGAAGGCTCAATTTAGGCCGTATTTTACCAGGTATCCCCATTTTCTCCTTGCTAGGCATTATTACCACTGTAACCTTTTTAAGCTGCCCCTTACCTTGGTGATGGAATTAAGCGCATCCCAGCTTTCATTCAGAACTACAGGGTTGGTATCATTAAATAGACGTATCAAGCCTGAAACCAAGCTCTTGAGATGACCAGTATAGTCTGCTTTTGTCTTGGAGCAGTAGATGTTCAGAATGACAGCTGCCGCCTGTCTCATTCCCAGCTCAGGGCTGCGGGTAGCTTCTAGTAAATCTTCAGTTATAATTCTTTGTCCAGCATCATCTTCCACAGAAAGGATTACAGACTGGCAGTTTGCCATCTCCTGAAGAGTTCAAATTAACTTTACGTTAACTCTCAAATAGAACAAAGCCAGATTTAGCCCCGGGTTTCCCATGTTATCCACAGCATTATGTCTTAGGGAAATACTACCAACATATCCCACTTACTAATTGTTTCTTATTAAATAGATAGTCGCATCACCATTAAAGGCTTGATTCAGTCCTGCAGCAGAGATAAGTATGTAGCCAACGCTAAAATTTAACAGGTGACCAAACTCTGCTGAACTGATTGCTGTACAGCTTGCTTTCCAGCTGCAGAAGGGCTAATTTACAAAAATCAGTATCTCCATCTCCCCCACCTAACTCATCCGTTAAAGACTGTGCCTTTTGTCAGATAACATTTTTTTTTTTTTTTAAGGTACGTCTGTGGGTACATTAGAGATCCCCAGGCAGACTTGGGGATAGAAGCTGATTTAATGGGCATCTACAGCAGCCAGCCAGCAGGACTCTGTCACTCACGTTCCTAATTCACCAATTTGTGTACATGTCTGTCTGCAGTCACAACTCCAGGATGTTCAATGGAGTCCAAACACTAGATGTTTCAGAAAGCCGTACAGGAGGAGTACTGCATGCAAAATAGGAGATTTCCTCCCTTCAGCCCTTTAATCTCTCAGTCTTCTACACCAAGAATAAATATAAAGTTAACTAGACACTCTGGCAGTTCTCCAAGAGTAAGTAAATGGAGAATTGTATCTTGTTGCAGGCCAAAGAGACTTCTATATGCATACAAATAGATTTGGAAAGCACACGTTTTTCGATTCACAATATGCCACCAGGCAAAAAGACTCATCCCGAAGAAGCTCTAATGGACTGAATTAAAACATGCAATCTGTGAATCTAGAGAACCCAGATTCTGTGCTGAGAAGTAAACCTGAAGCACTATCTTCAGGCAACTTGTCATAACAAAGAGCTGAGCCATGCTACTTGCCAATTGCTCTTCACTAGTCCCCAGCTTCTCTTTCAGCGCAGACATCATAGCAGGCAGGATGACACTCAAGTGCCGTGTCAGAGCATCCCCTGCCACTGATGAGAGGAAAGCTAGCACACGGGTGTTCACAGGGGGAGTAGTCAGCTAAAAAAAAAAAAAAAAAAACAAGCAGAAAGTTTTTTCAGAAGGAATCTCACTTCATCTGTAACATGAAAAATTTATGCATCACAACCTAAATAACAATGGTTTTGAGCATAAAATCAGAAGAAAATTTCAAACTATGCTGTTCCTTTTGACATATCAGTCTAAAGGAAACTGGAAGCAAGCAGAGGAAAATGCACAATTCTGAAGTTTAAAATTTGTTTCCAGTTGTACCTTTGGCACCAAGTAAGGCAGCACCACACGGCTCTTGACAGCCATAACTTGTTTAAGACCATCCACAGCAAAGTCAGACGTCTCTTCATTATCCTACCGGGAGAAAGAAAGTTACAAACCTGAGAGATGATTTGTGACACCCCAAGCTAAGCTAAACCCTATTTCAAGTGACAATTTACCATGTGATCATACAACCAACACAAAAGTCCTTCTATCCAAAAATGCTCTCATACTATATAGCAAAAACCCAAACCAAGCTCTTCTGTTGCATCAGAATATATATTACTAAAGGGGCTAAAACTTCGAAGCCTTGTCTTGTTTGATCCTATATTGTTTTACATGGGTGGCCGAGCAACTTCAGCTGGTGACGGTGGCACAGCCAGATGTAGCATTTCTTAGGCCGATGTTTTAGCCACAAGACTTTCCCTACCAATGGCTAGGATAACTCTATGAAGGAGACAAACCAGAGCTGCCATTCACTGGAAGGCCCGCCACTACAACTGTCCTCCTCCTTTAAGCTAATTATTCAAAACCTGTCCTACAACTTGATTAATCAATTGTTGACTAATTGTTGAGCAATGCTTACCAGCTGCTTCAGCAAAAATGGCAGGATGTCTTCAAGAGCTTGATGTCCAATTGTGGAGTGCAACTGTTCAAATGTTTTAGCTGCAGCCTCTCTGACTTCTTCTAGAGGGTCACACAGTGCTTTTCTCACCGTAGGAACTAGAGACTCTGAGAAAAGGAGTACCTAAATATGCAGAGATAAAATTACAGAATGTCCAAAGCACAGCAGACACATGCATCTCAGTAAAGTAGCTAAGAATACAGAATTTGCACAGATGAAACTAAATTAGAGTTCACTTGAAATATACCGGAAGAAAAACAGGATTAATCAACACAAACAGTTGCAGTGCTCTAAGGCTACCTAGTGGATGATTTCTATTATTGTATCTCATAGCAGTCAGAACTGTGCAATGTTTTACATTTATCGACAGATAGAAATGCGTATATTTGCCTGAACAGCAACTCATGTTAGTTACGAGACTGAATTCAGTCCATAGAACAAGTCCAGCACTAAGCTGTATTGTTCTGTCTCATCTGCAATACCTGTATCATAACATAAATATCTAGGAAACTGGAGATTTCACCTTCCACATAACTTACCGCATCCCTGCTGGTAGATTTCATTATCTCACTCAACCCAATGCAGACTCCTTGCCTCTCATCACTCTTGTCTGACTTCAGTCCATCTTCTAGAATAGGGATGATTTCAGGAAGGATCTTCTCTCCTAACTTTCGGACAAGGTCTCCTAATGTCCGTGCTGCAACCTGTCCCCAAAAGTGTATTAATTAACTATTTTCCTGTTTTATAAAACTTAGGAAGATGAACAGCGAGCAAATGTTCATTTTTGACCATAAACTACTGTACACAGTATAGACAAAGTAGTAGGAATGGAAACACTGTGATTATAAATAAACACAGAAAAATAGTTTTACTGTCACCACAGCTGCATTCAGCCAAGAGAGCACTCAGACATACTCAGAACAGTTAAATTAATGACAGTGGTTCACAGAAAAAAATTATCCTGTGTTCTTCGGGAATTAAGTTTATATGGTCAGCTGCAGTAACACGAAGGCATTACTCAATTTCAAATAGTTTATATGATCAGCTGCAGTAACAGGAAGGCATTACTCAATTTCTCACCGTTCGCTTATCTGCACAAGTACTGGCCAAGAATTTCAGCAGAAGCCCAAAGAGGGTTGGCAAAATTTCACGCAGTGTGCGAGGAGTGTTTGAAACTACAATCTTCCAGACGTGTAAGGAGGCTTGACGCACTACCAGCTGGGTGTCAGAGCGGCCCATGTACAGCCCAGCCAGCACCCTGTTCCTCCTCTCCACACCAAGAGCATTAATAATAGCCTGAAAAGAAGTATCACGAAATAGTATTATCCACTGCTGAAGCTTAAAAAAAAGAATAAAATACATGATCATTCAACATGTCTTTCCAGCAGGCTTTCCATGCTGATTTAAAGTTAAAAAAATAAAAATAAAAAAAAAGGCACAACAGACAAAAACAGCTTTACCTTGTTTGACTGGGCTGTTCCGAAGTTGTCATCCTCCGAGGCAGTTTCTGTGGTCATTTTTCCAGTGACTCCTGAGATATGGAAGAGAAGATCTCCAAGGAGCTGAACTGAGCTAAACCTGGCAACAGGAGCAAGTTAAGTGTTACGAACAGGGTATTCAGGCAATACCTGACCAAATATGACAGTATGTCAAATACAGACACGAGCAAAATGCAAGGCAAAGAGTTAGGTCAGCACTGAAATGCTGCATGGGCTGATATCTAAGGCTCAGCCTGCCTACATGGCTGAGAAGCATGCCAAAGAGAAAGGGAAGGAATGAATTCCAAACTGGAAGGGGCTAAGAGAATTCCCATATCAAAGCAATTAATCAGGGAATAGCCTGGAGTCTAAAAGGGGACATGGTGTTGCCAGCATCTGTCTCAACCCAAAAGATACTCACCTGGGATAAGTGCACTCATCTGCACTCAGCTGACACAAGCCTTTTAGTACGGCTAATCTCTGAGCAATTGCTATTAGCTGTGAGCGCTCCACTGAACATTTCCATACACAGGAGGAGAACAACAACTGACTCAGCATTTTGAAAAATCAAAAGAATATATGAGGGCTAAATATTACCATATCAACTGCCTTGAAGTGTGTTTCAGATTCAATACCAGAATTAATAATCTAGCAGGAATGCTCTGCAGGTACCAGGAAACCTGATCCAGAGCTGGCAGGGCTTTGCAGACTCAGTGCCATAAAGCATCATATTTTAATCCACAAGCAAAGAGATGCTTGCTTTTGCTTCCCGGGAGGTCTCTGCATTTCCCTGAGGAGCAACACAGAGTCTGAATCACACCAGTTTTTCAACCATGGAAGAGTAATGGCTGCAGATAAGATGGTTATCCCTTACCTTATCCTCCACAAGTCATCAAACAGGCCATCCTCCAGCTGTGGCAGCAGCAGTGCAATGGCAGTCTCTGCATACATACTTATGATTCTCTGGCCAGCACGCAGGGCAGTATCCCGCACAAACTCATTCTCGTCTGCCAATGCCTTAAAAAGAGACACAGAAACGTGTCTGTGAAAGCTGGAGTTTTTCAGCACAAGATACAAAACCAACAGCAGGAAAACAAAACAATGTTTCCTCTCTCAGCCATGAGAAGTAAATGAACTACAGAGCTGTGAATGCACAAAGCTGATTTCAAGAAATTACTAGTGACTACAAAACAAGACAGCAAGCAAATAACTTGGAGGAAGAAATAATTTATCATTTTTAAAATATCTTTTTTAATAGTCCAGCCATGCTGGACAAGTCTCTGCACACCCCACAATTACTAGAAATGATGCTTAAAATACTCTGCAGGCTTCTTTTTATCCTCTAATAAATAAAACTCTTCAGGCCTCTGCTACATACCTTAAGGATACAAGGAATGATGGGACCAACATAGGGAGTGAATTTGTCTCCAAAGGTAATTGGCAGGTAGTTGAACATCATGATATAACCATCTCGTACATGTGGAGCAATATCCACTTTACTGGCAGTAGCTACAATCTCTGGCATAAGTTTCTCCAGCTTTTCTACCCCCAGCCCAGCCATAACTTCAGCCAGACCTGGGCAAAAAAAGCAGGGAACAGAGATGATATACACAAGCAACAAGCAGCTGATCTGATTTAACAGATTTAACAGGAGAAAGTCTAAGCTCAGTCTTCAGACACAGCTGTTCCCACCTTGAGCAGCACCAGATCGATCCACTGAGCTCTGCTCATATGTCAGGGTCTCCATCAGCCATGGCAACAAATCCTCAAAGCACGATTCTCCCATACCCTTCACCATGGCTCCCAACGCCTTTGCAGACACTGTACGCACCTCAAGGACAGGAAAAACAGAGATTTGCAAAATATCCAGTCAAAATTATTAAGACAGATGTGTCTGATTACATATCTACAGAAGATCAGGACGAAGTCCAACCTAATGCACTGAAAGACAAAGTGTATTTGTACAGAAGACTTACTTCAGGTACAGGATCCAGCAGAGACGCCTTCAGTCCAGGAGTCACACTGGGTAGGTAAGGAGCCAGATCCTGAAACAAAGAGCCCGAAGAGTAAGAACTAGATTCAAAACGAGAAAGAAACGTATGTCACCTTCACGTAAAGGGCGTTCAGCCCCTTATTAGTAACAATCATCCTTAACATCCTGAGACTTTGATCCGTTGCTTTCACAAAGCTGCAAATAAGCACGCTGGATTGTCCTGCAAGTCCAAGAAACAACACTAGTTCTGTGCAGATCACTCAAAACCTTTTTGATGCTCACCGACAGCCCAACACTTTGTATCTAAGGAAAATCCAACACACTCAACATTTACACAAGGTTTAAAGGCACAAAAATTAAACACAGATCTCTAGCCCACAGCGAGGTTCTAGAAATACTTCTCAAACAAACCCTGGATCCATTTCTAAGCAGCTGATCCATGTTTCACTGGTACTGGGTTTTGCTTGTTCGTTTGCTAAGGCATTTCTTATATGGTAAAAATTACAAGACCTTTTTGCAGGGATCAATCTGGTAATAACTAGATGACCAAAGTACAGAGCCGACAGTTTTAAGCACTTGAGAATTGTCACTGTCTTTATAGCCATTATCTGTTCATTTACATACATTTAATTAAAGCTGCACGGATTCTAATATTGTCTACGTTAACAGCAAAATCCCCAAACCAAACAAATTCTCCCTAGTGTTTGCTGTGTTATCTACTACACAGTAAATACAGCATATGGTTAGAGAGCGCTTATATCACCATACCTTCTGATCAGTCAGGGAGTACATGTTCCCAATGATCTGGGCAGCCATCTTCCTGGTGTCTGTGGAACGATCTTGAAAAGCTCTCTGGACAATTGGCATGATCAGTGCTAAGGATGGAGCATCAATGAAATGGACAAACTTGGTATCCAGTAGAGTCTGCAGACACTTCTGGGTCTTCCTGGAGGGGTCCGTGAGAGCATCCAACAGAACTGGAGCGATTGCTGAACGTTTTTAGAAAGGAGAGAAAAGACTGTAGTTGCACATAAAACAAAACCACAGTCAGGGTGAGCTGGTGTTCTTTCACTGGATGTTTTAAATCCTTCTAAACAACGAGGAGCATAGGCAACACAGGAAACCCTATTAACATTAGCTTACAAAATGCACAGGAGCATTCAAAAAGCCTTGAAGCAGACAGCTGCTGCTAAGCTCCCATGTTAATACTTTTCTAGGAGTAGTTTCATTTCCTATAGAAGTTTGCATTGCGGTGAATGCAAACAATGTAAATGTTGCGAATATAAACCTTGCTAGTATGAACCACGGTCGTGTCAGGACATTAGAGATGCAGAAAGTTCTTACCCAGGATCTCTGGATTCCTGATGACAGACCCAATCTGCCTGAGAGCTTGCTGACCTGCATTTTGCACCTTCACATGAGAATCTGTGAGCACTTCAGTAAGTTTTGGCACAATATTGGGTAAGCAGGAAGAGAGCTGTTTGGGAGCACAGTATGCCATAGCCCCCAGCAGTTCCACTGATCCTGTGCATGAAGTACACAAAAAAGAGGGAAAAAAAAAAAAGCACAAAACAATACACGGTATTAAGAAGAGATATGAGAAGATGATCACATTTACCTCAAACTCAAATCTACCAGTCAGAGAACACACAGAATGGATGAAATGCATTATGCCACTTAAAGACAGCAAAAACTCTTTTTTGTTTTGTTTGTACCACAGAAAAGAAGCAGGGGAGGAAAACTCCAGCTTCTGGAGTCCTAGAGAGATAGGGGGTAAAAAGTGTCCCTTGAATCTTCTGGGGGGAAAAAAAAACTGCTCAAATCTGTCAGGGAATTCATTGGTATCTCACAAGCTCTAAGTTTCACAGTCCCTTATGAGACAATAAACTATCACGGCCATCTGTAGGGATGAAGGAATAAAGGGGAATGACAGCAAAGGGGACTGTGGGTTACTCTCAGTCATGTCAGTCAGATATTGGTCCATACCAGCTTTAGTTCTCCAAGATTCCTCTTCTAGTGCTGCAAGAAGTGATGGCAAAACCAGCTTCACTCCATGAGTACTCAAGTTGCTCATCACGGCTTTGGCACAGTCATCTGCAGCCTCCAAGGAGAAGAGAACATTTACAAGCTGTGCCACAAGGCGTGTTTTTTCTTTCCTCAGAGACCCAGTGGGAACAAAGCCTTCACGTAAAATAGTGGCTAAGTACAACGATGTGGTTAGCCAAGTAGCTCCCAATTAATGGCCAATGAAGTAAGATGCTGTCAGCTATTAAGATCAGTTGTTAGTAGCGGTATCTCAAGGGATAGGTCACCTGCTCAGTTTGCTTGGTTACAAACAGTATTCATATCCATTTTATTCTGGTTTTCTCTTAACACTCTATGTTCTCAGAAATGTAAGGCACCTTACCTCTCGCACATACTGGTTCCCATCTCCAAAACAAAGCAGCAAGTGAGGTAGCACATGAACCACATAGGGTTCAAAGAGCTTTCCAAGCATGCTGCAGAGCATCTCGAAGGCAAACAGAGCCCCTAAAAAAAACCAGAAAGGACAGTCAGAGGAAAATACAACTGTATTTAAATGGGATGGAAAAAGAAGATATAACTGTACGAATTTCTCCAAAAGCACACAAATCTCACAGCTGAAATTCTCTTGCCTTCTTGCACTTATGGCTAGTGCTGTTGTAGGGGTTTCTGGTCTCAGAAAGGGCAAGCAGCCCGGTAGCATTAAACACACGTAACAGTCCCCGCTTAGGTAAGCAGAAATACGGACAGGAAACATTCAGCAACAAAAGGGACAAGCAGGCTGTGAGGGCCCCTCCAGGCCAGCTGGAGTGGAGCAAGTACTATCTGAGAGGAAGCAGGAGCCACCCCTAGCAACACCTGCCTCTGAAAACAGGAGGGATGAGTGCACCCATATTGTCCAGGACCAGAAACCCTTCTTCCACCACAATGCAAACAGAGCAGTTTTAGGACACTATACACAATCAAAGGCCTCATGACAGACACTTCCCATTTCTTTCTCTGCAAACTTTAGTAAAATAAATCTAGATAAACCAAGCACAGGGGGTTCAGGTATCATTTGATCCGACTGTAATGGTAGTAGGTACAAGAGAAATACTAAGTATTTGGAGGGCAAAGCTTTTGTCCCTTACCCTCACGCCGACGAAAGTTCTTCTTGTCCTGGATAGCATCAGTCAGTGTGGTCATCATCTCCTGCTGCTTGAGAGACAGGATGCCAAGGCCTTTCACCAGGCCTGCCAGCCCATAAGCTGCACCTTTGCGCTCAGCGTATTTATCAGACTCTAAAAGCAGCTGCATTAGCTTCTGTATCATTCCGCCTGCATCCTCCTTAATTGCAGGCACCAGAGGTGGTAAACAACTTGCCACTGACTCTTGAACCTGTGTAAAACAACCCACCAGCTATGAGATCATGAAATTTTCATCACCAACATAACTTCTCCCCACAATGTCAGCCTTCTGTCACCAGAGCCATTTTTCCATCTCTGACATCCCGAAAAGTACCATATTGTTAACCTGCCTCTGCATGGAACCCGAGGACTCCTCCAGGAAGGCACCTACCTGCTGAGATGGAGTGGACAAGGCTGCTATCAGTTTGCCAACAATTGGTTTCACTTTAGGGTCACTCTTGTCCAGATGTTTTGCCAGTGAACCCATCAGAATGACCACGCTTTGCCTGACAGCATCATAACTGGCATCATTAGGAGCATTTTTCAGGAATTCTTCAAACACTGGCAAGAGAGAGTTAACATTGTCCTGAAAAACAAAACCACAGAACCTGCCACTAGAGTCCACTCAGAATGAGATCTGCTATGCTCAGTGGACTTGTTTGTTCTTCTCTGAGCCAACAAACTGAACAATCACACCATATTTACAGTTCATGTGTCACATCACATAAAAGCTTGTGCCATCCTGACGGGCAACAAATATTTCCTGCTTGACAGAAGTTAGCTCTTAAATACTTGATCCCCCAGATGTGCCAGCATGATGTCCTGCCAGAAGCAATGTAAGCTGCTAGGCAAGACTGCTATCCTAACCATCAGTGCCTGCTCCTCTGCTTGCTCCACTTGCAAAGGGAGAACAGAACCACAAAACAAACTTCACACTGGTTTTCTAAGAAACAGAAGAATGAATAATATGAAAACACTCCAATTGTCTGGGGCTTTACAGGAATGCAGAGGGCTGTCCAGAAGAGGTGACTGGCACATGTGAGGAAATCAGAAGCTGAGCAATTTACACCCTGTACACCTCTCCCATTTAACACTTCTGGAGAAGGACTAGCAGTGAGAAGAAGGATGAACGGCTTCAGTTGATTTCAGTTTAATTAAGCCAACCATCAGCAAGCTTTCATGTTTTGTTTTACATGAGGCCTTCCTGGGATTAAAAGATCTCTGGTCTGATTTCACTTTATTACTCCAGTTGATTCAGGGCTATTTCTTTTCCATAGCAATGACAGGGAAGAATTACGCTTATTCAACACTAGTCACTAACAGAACAACTCCAAACACACAAAAATTTCAACTACATGAAAGTTTTCAGGTGTTAAAAGTAACAGCAACCTTGAAGACATAAAAAAAAAATTTAAAAGCACCCCAACTATGCGCCAACACAGTAACTATGTTTTCATTCCATCTTTTTCCACTGCTAGAGAGAGCAATGTTCAGACTTACTTTGCCATGAGTGTTGAGCGTCGAAAGAGCCGCATCTAACATGCACTTCCTGACTTCAGGACTGCGATCATTCAGAGCATCCGGTACAAAAAACTGGAAGAGAGGCTTCACCTGAGAGCTGTCCAGATGCTGTGAGAGCTTGTTGAGGGCCAGAGCTATGCCACACCTGTAAAGATGGTGAGTTTGTCAGCTTACTGTCACTTGTCAGAATTTGCCTGAGGTCACAATCACGTTTGCAATCAGAAGTACAATTACAAAAACTGAGAGAGAGAACCATTATGAAATCAAAGCGCTTCAGAGTGTCCAGCCTACTTGCATTTCATTACATAACCCCATGCTGCAGGTTCCCAAAAGGACAACAATCCTCCAGCCATATAATGACTTTCATCCTGATTAAGCATTACTGATCCGCAGGCCAATACGGACAGACATCAGGATCACTTCATTTACTGCTGACATACAGCAGCTTTACAAGGTGCATCAACACTAAAGAACAGATTAGCTTAAGACAGGTAGCTAACAAGATTATCTCTAATTAAACCTGATAGGGCATACAAGTAGACAAAAAGTAATTAGCCAAACTGGAATTCGTCCAGTTCATTAAGGCTTGCCCTGCCACTCTTGAAACAATCAACTGCCCATACAGAGGTGGGAGTGCAGTAAGATAGGACAAAAATCAGACCGTCTGAGAGGGAAGGACTCTGTTCTTATCAGGACATAGAGAAGGCAGCATCCAATATTTTGATGGAACTCAAAAGCATTCCAGTTTGGCCTGCCCAGCCTGCCTGAGGGGCATAAATATTCTCTATCAGAAAGACACATGAAACCAGGAAGTCAACACAATTGCATATATGTAGTTTCTTTAATATTTCCTTATTTCTCTGCTGCCTGATCTTCTAAATAAAAATCTACATCATCTCATTTGGATGCATAGGGTGTGGTGAGATCAGTCTGAAGATGACTGTACCTTGCTTCCCACTGGTCAGGCGGTGATTCAGATATCACTCGTCCCAAAGCATCCAAAACTGGAGGTGGCCTCTGGAAGGAGAAAGAATTTAATCAGAATGCCTTTTCCAAGGACATGCAAACAGAGAATACTGTCAGCCGATCCTGCAATGCCATTTTACAATACTGCAGAGAGGTATGATGCCACTAGCAGAACAGCATGGTAAAAAAAACCAGCAGAGAGCTAGCTTAGGCCCAGAAAGACTTAAACTGACCCTGCTCTGCCACGGTCTTCCTGTATCACCCAAGGCATACCTTCCACCTGTACAATGCCATTACTGGCTCGTAACTTGAGGCTCAAGACATTAAAGCCTGGGATAAGCTCAAACACAGCAACAGTAGGCTTCATGCACACATGACAAAAGGAAAAGCGATTTATAGAAAATACAAAATAAAGCACAAGCTTATGCATGTCTACCCCTTAGGACAAGAGTACTTACATAGAGCTTCTCCTGGTAAATCTCTGTAAGTTTATTCATGACCTCTGCTGCTTGGTTTCGATACTGAGCTACAGCTCTGGAAAGAGCTTCAGCACCTGCTTGTCGCACTGCCTCTTCATGGTAGATGACATCTTTGATCAGCAGAGAACAGAGGTCAGGCAGCAGCTCCAGACCCATGGACTCCCACAACCTGCAGCGCACACAAAGAGGTGACGGGTCACCCTTCAGCAAGAGAAGCCACTGCTACATGTCAATATCAGGGAGGCAAAGCCCCTGCCAGAGGAGCTCCATGAGGAGAGCACAAGAGAGGTCCCTGCACAGTCCAGTCAGCCAGGAGGAACTCTTACCTCTCTGCCAACTTCTGAATCTCATCTTCAACGTCAAACTTTACTACCCAAAGGCGACGCAACAGATTCAGTCCATTCTTTTCATCACTGTCCGGTGTTGGTAGAACCATTTGTAGCTCCATCAGTCCCTGAATTAGTTTACAGAAGAATCAGTGTAAGGACCTGATTTTAGAAACAGATGCTTTAAAACGCTTAAAACTTTTGCCAAGTCAAGCTCTTGGTGGTTGGAAGTGTCAAAATGCACATTTGCTTATGCAGCACACTGCTTGTGCTGATGAAGGACTTGCTGGTGCTAACAGGTGAGATGGTGAAACTCCAGAGCAGGGCTCCACAGACCAGGTGCAGAGAGGCAACTAGGTTGTACTCTGGTGACTACAGTCTTTTCTGCCTCCAAGTACAGAGAAGCCAGCTCAGTGACCTAACCTGAAATCTATTTCATGGCAAAGGAAACCAAGCATCCTTCTTTTTTTTTTTCCTTTTCATATTCTCAGAAGGGACTAAGTGAGAAGCTTTCCAAAAACAATGGGTTCCATACAGACATAGGATTTTTTGACAACTTCTCTCTTTAAGACTAAGCTCTATGCAACTGTAAACAGGAGATGTCAAGATGTCGTAACTACATCTGCTTTAACAAAACAAAGGTGTGGATAGACCCGGAGTACTCCTTTTTGCAAGATAAATGCAGCACAAAGTGTTACTTCGAGCATTATTGTTCAGTAGCTACTGCTGCCTCCTGCAGACACACTGCCCAAAGGCCAGCATCACAGCCGAAGCCTCTCTTCATCAGTATGACAGAAGATTCACCTCCTAAAAAATTAAGCAATTCAGTGTGACCCTGAATGACTCCCACCTACCCTGAGAGCTGCATCTCGAACATTCATGCATGGAGATTGCAGGGCCTGAAGTAACACATCGATCTCCTCCTGTTCTGCGTAGGCACAGCCATCCTCCCCACTGCTGCTCGTGCACAGGGCCGTCAGGGCATTGGAAGCCAAAACCTAAAATGCCATGAGGAAGTATTAAGAGATTCCGCCTCTGCTTCTGTCAAAGCACGTGCAGGGTGGGGGTTAAGTGCTATTACAAGAGAAGAAATTCTCAAAGAACAATGACAAAAACAAGGACAGACAAATTCAGTCTGTTTGCCTTTCTGTTATGATTATTGACCTTTCTGCCATCTCATCCCTTAGAACAAACACTCAGAGGAGCAACTACTAAACTTCTTTGACAGAGCAAGGCCTTAGAGAAGGAATAAAATATCACCCGTGGAAGAGGGAAGAATATTTGGCATAATGAAACCCACAGGAGAAAAAGGCGCAGACATTTTATTCCAGGAATACCATGAACACAGGAGAAAATAGGTAACATATCAACCACCAGCCTCAGAGACATAAACCAAGTGGGTGCATTTCCTTCATGTAGATGCTGATGAAACTTAGGCAGAATCCTGGCTGTGGTTATGAAGCTGAGGACTCACCTGTAACCGTGGAGAACCTGTTCCTATCACCCGGCTTAGCAGAACTAGCATGTCCCTCCGGGGCAGCAACTCTGGGCCGTTCTGAAAGGTTGGAGCAGGGGCAAGGGAGGCAGAGGGAGGAGAAAAAGCTTTATGTCTTGTGACTCCAAAGTACCTTGCCACTGTATGACACACTTTATAAAAACCACAATCAAAACCTAGGGCTGGACAGGTATCCAAAGCCTGTGATGGAAACAATCTTACATTGGTAAACCTAACTCGAAGAATTAATCTGCTTTGTCCACTTCACACATTAGCTGTTTTATCCCATGCTTCATCCAAACAACTGTTGAAGGAGGTCATCTGATCCTCACAGTTCTCACTTACCTCATCCACCAGCAAAGCCTGGCCATTTGCTGATGATCTCAGCTGAGCATGGACCGTAAGGATCTGCAGAATCTTGACCAGGAACTCCTCCTTGTCTTCACTGTCATGGGGTGTCTCAGTCATAACCGTCTTTAGGAGAGGAAAGACTAAGGAAAATGCTGGAGCTGATAACGGAGCAGCACCTGCAAAAAGGAAAAACAGTCCCATAAGCATAGCTGATCCTCTCACATCTTTGTTTTATAATATTGACTGGTATAAAACATACACCTTGGCAGCTCACGATGGATGTGGCCAGCTTCAGCCTTATGCCCAAACATGCTAAGTGACTGTAAGTATTTCTATGCCCCTAGAAACACCCTGGCTAAAGGACACTGTTTCATGTGCGCCTGGACTTAACCCACACAGACCAAGCTTAGCCTGTTTGAAGCAGTGCACGCAGCCAGCCCCCCGTTAGCCTCTGCCACTTGGCAACTCCACTTAACAGCGGCAACAGCATGGTTCCAACAGTGACATCTGGCATTTCAGTGTTAGGTCAGTGGTTGAACTTGATGATCTTAAAGAGTCTTTTCTAACCTAAACGATTCTGTGATTCTACTGAATGTTGTTGCTTGCTACACCAATGAGCTGGCTTTAATTAAAGCCACATTAGAATTCCAAATTACTTCCAATGATTTGACAATGCAAAAATACACACCATAAATGAAATTGAAACAGTTCAATGGATTAAAGTAGAGAAGCAGGCAAAACTGAGGTTTTGTCTATCCTGGAAATATCTGTGGGCAGCGGGGATGGGACACAAAATCAAATTCATCACAACCAAATCTGAAATAAAAGCTATTATGTAAAGTGCATTTAGTTTGTGTGTACACCCTGAGAATTAAAATGCACTAAACCAAAAAACCCAAACAAACAAATGACAAAAAACCCATTACAATCAATTTTACTTCTGAGCAGGAGGAATCCACACAGGAATCTGATAATTTAACTAATGCACTTCTAAAGTTCGTTTGCCCCAAAAAAGGGACCTGTTCACTAGCTACATTCCCTTTGAACACTTCCTACCAACCTAGCTAACCTGTCACTCCAGTTTCCCACTGGATTCTCGAGAACGAGGTTCCTCTAATACCGGTGCAATTCTCAACTCCCCTCTCCTCTTAAAAAATTAAATCTTTTGGATTCCCTTTGTTAAAGATTTTGCTTCTTCCTTCTCACAGGGGCTTGACTATGGGACATAACAAATGCTCCTCACAGTTAGTCCAGTTAAAATTAACGTTATTAGATGTCTAAGGAAAATGTTTGCTTTCTATATACTCTCTATGCTGTCAGAGAATGCCAGATTTTAAATTTCTAAGATGCAGATTAAGAGCACTGCAGATACAATACTGCAGTATTAGTCAGCTTATGTAGGGCATAGATACTGCAAAAGTAGTTCAAGGGAGAAATATTAAATAACAAACACACTGTGAGCTCCTAACTAACATGAATATCTTAGGTAACCCCCCCTCCATTTCTGATGGGGATTTTTCTCTGCTCAGTGTCTGTCTGCTTTTATGCTTTTTTTTTTTTTTTTGCAGTTATTGGCCAGATATTTTTAGGCTTAAACAACCATCCCTCTATATGCAGCAGGAGGAATAAAGCTTTATCTGAAAAGATAAATGTCCTGTTAACAAAGGAGCTGGTACTGACCAGCACAAAAAAGGATTATAAAGTGTATCTTGACATTTCAGCAATGAATGATAAAATTTATCATCCATATTATAAAAAGGTACGGTCTCTCTTAGGTTTCATGGTAAGCTGAGAAACCTAAACTAACCTCTGCTAGTAATATTGCAAGACTCCAAAGAACTTTGAAAATGAGGAAAAATAATTTGATTATATAACATGACTTGTCTGACTAAGTGCTATGGAACCGACTTCCTTTCTCTTGCATAAATGAAAAAAAAATAATCAGACATTAATTTCATTAAGCACTGCAGGAAATCTTGAAGTATTGACAATACTTCTACTACTTTCTGGAAATAAGCCTGAAAATGGATTTAAATGTTACTGAACTTGCACTTACTATGGAAATTAATTGTATAGTGGAGACTCTGAATTATCACTGAGATGTTCAGCACTGAAGTGGTGCTCACCACGGTCAATTGCTGCTATTCAGCTGTGAAGATTACATGTGCCACAGCCACACAACTGCAGCTCTGACTGGCAACAGAACAGCTAAGAGGAAAACTGAACTGGGGTAAGGGACCAAACAGAATCCTACGTTTCCCTTTAAAAATTATAAACCATCTACCACAGCAGCTTTTGATTGAGCTGGAGGAACTATCCAAAGCCTGGATGAACCACGTCTATCACTACAGTACACCAGATGCTTTAAGACAGCCTAAGCCATCCCTGCCCCTAAGGAAGCACACCTACCCTCCCTCTTCTGTAATGGCACAAGTACTTGTGCACTCTAGCATGAAGCAGATTCTAGTGATCTAGATTAAAACTAAGCTGGTGGGGAGAAAAAAAAAAAGAAAAAAAAATCAAGAAAACAAGTTTCATTTTAATGCAGATCATATTCTTGCACTGTAAAAATATTGGTGCTTGCCTTCATGTTAGAAGAACTGCTTCTTTTACAACCATGCCAGAATAAAATATTCATGAACTGCAGCAACAACATAGCAAACAAGCAGGGGCCACAGGTACTTCGCTGCTGAGATCACAGATAACAAGCAATTATTTTGTCTTTCCACTTATGCTAAGTGGTGTTGAAAGGTAGGAACTGTCCTTGGCAAAGATGAGCCTTAATTTCACTACTATTATTTCTGTATGAACTATTCTAAGAAAAAAATACTGTTATTTCGTTTCTATGTTTACTATACTTGTAACATCATTTCTACTACTACCACAAAAAAAAAACCTTTAAGTTTTTCATATCTATGAAAACTTATCTGATTTTTTTAAAAAAGTTAAGTCTCACCTATAAAACATTATACAAACCATCAGAACTAACACAGCTCGCAGACATATTGGTGGGGGAGAAGGTGTCAGAGGCATCTACACCACTTCTTACCTGGCTCTCCCTTGCCTGTTCGGCTAGGAATGGTATGGGCATGCAGCAAGCCAACAACTCTGTTCAGCGCAGTAGGCAGCTCTTCTTGACACCAGGATTCATCTAATTCACATTCTGGTTTCATCAGGCGCAAGGTCACATGGCTCACTAAAGTACCTGGTATGAAAGAATAAAGAATCTGTGAGAAGACTAAACCCAAAGATTTCTCGAGAGAAAAGTCCCCAGGAGCAGAGCCCCAAGAATTACAACAAAGCTCTGTACAACAGCCCAGGCTGCACAGAGAAGGAAGCACAGCTTCACAACAGTTACACCTGCGAGTTACACTCCAAACCGCACAGGGGAGACAGTCCGATTGTGACCAACTGCTACTGAGACATGGTCACGATGGCTAGATAAGTCCTTGTCTTTGGACCCAGTGCTATCCAGCAGCAGGGTCTCTGGGACATCAGTCATCACCCTAAGCATTGTTCCAGGGTGGTTTTTCTGCTTGGCTGTCTGTGGTACATGGTCATGATCCACAGCTTGTAAGGAGCATGAATTTTCACTGTTGTGCCATAAAATACACCCTGCCCTTAAACAGCAACTGCAAATACTAACCTAAGGTTTTCAGTCGGGCAGGCATGACACAGGAAGCTAAGGAAAGAAAAGGTTTCTTAACCCTTGGAGCAGCCAAAGGTGATCGAAAAAGTGGCAAGAAGGAGCCAACAAGACCAGGGATGTACTGAGTTAGACCAGGAGGCTTTCTCTTTATAACAGCATCCAGGAGTCCTAGAGCTGTTTCCAGCTCATTATCAAGCTGTAAGAGAAACAATTTAAAAGGTTATCATAAGATCTTCCATAGGGAAAAAATCAAGTTGTTAAATCTGATTTCTAATGAAACAAGGAAATCTGGTTTTGTCAAACATTCTCTATGCTACTCCATTTTCCTTACATCAAAATGACTTGGGTCATGGTAGCTGCGGAGCTGGCAAAAAGGACCATCGAGGCTTACCTCCTTCAGCCGTTTTCTTATCTGAGACTCCCTTTCCAGCTGTGCATGCATCAGCTCCTTCTGCTTACTAGTCAGCTGCACCTCATCCTTTATTCCTTTCTTCTTCTTTATTTCCTGCAGTAGAGCACCATAGACATTAATAACTGGGAGCCATTAACACCATCCCCTCCACCAGATAGGAAAGTTGGACACATTGGCGTTTTTTGCACTTCACTTTTAAAACAGCATCAAAATATTCTTCCAAGTATATCACTCTTAAGTGAAGACACAAAGTGGGAATCAGCAGATTGACACTTTAGCGTCCCATTAGCAAAATGACATCAGTTTCTCCCACATTTAAATCTGTCACAAACTATTTGATATCATCAAAAAGAACTGTCCAGCTCTTTCTACAGTGGGTGGGCATGTCATCCTCCCTAGAGCAAACAAAAGTCAACCTCCAATAAAAGACTTCTCCAGTCAACCTGGTACATTCCCTTCCTTTCACCAAATTCTTCCCCGCACCTACACCCACTGCTCTGGCCAGACTCAACAGAACTGCTGGCTGTCAACAAGATGGAAGCACCTATTTAACAACCCTGACCGAAAAAGTTACACAACATACATTGAACATGAAATGAAGGGAAAAATCAGGTATTACAAACAAGTAAGCACACTCAGAAACAAGTAGAACACCACATAAATTGATACAAATACAGATATAAGAGAAAAACTGATGCATCCAGATACAAGAAAAGACAACAATCAGGTATTCAAAGAAGTTCAGAGAATTTTTCCCAACAGAAGCCATGCAAAGGTTCATGTAGTGAAGCTTCTGACCAGCCTGGCTTTCCTGTGCCATCAACTCACCTCCTTCAGCTCCAGCTCGATGATTTGCTCCTTGAAAGAATAAGCTTTGTTCTCCCTCTTCATGTTAGCCTTTTTCATACTATCCTGTTGAGCACTGAGAAGGAAAAGTAGAGAAAAGAATCAGCACTGCTCTGGACTAAGATCCAGGCACACAAATCCGGGAACTCCTGTCCAGAAAGAGCATCTGACAAACCCACTTGCCAACCAGCTAGGTGCCAGCAGCCATCAATCCCCAGGTGCACAGCAAAAAGAAACTATAGTCTTACCTCTGTATTATAGACTTGTCATACAGTTCTCCCTCTGGAGTCTTCATGATAGCAAATTCCTCTCGAGTAACCTGGCACAGAGCTGGGTTCTCCATTGATGCTGAGATAGTGCTGATGAGCTGTGGGAGCACTCTACCAGGTGAAAGCAGAGAGAGAGATCCCACTGCATTCATAGATGACTACCAAGAAAACAAAGGAAAATATTGTTATCAGCATTCCTTGAAATTGTCTCAAAAAAGTATGCTCTGTTGAGACAGCCCACATTATGTTCCAATTCCTAATTCCTTGTTGAGTGGGTACTTGAATTTTACCTGAAATTCTACTCAGTTGCTGGTACACATGCTTTCCCCATTAAATCCCAGCTCCTTTTCACCATAGACATAGTCTTTGAACCTACCTTTTCCCCATCTTTTAGACAAATCTCCTTCCTTATAGACCAGTTAATACTTAACTCCTCCAGAAAATTCTCCTGTTCCAAAGTACCTCCCAAAACTAACACAAGGAAAGCAGAGGTTTATCACCTGGTTCTCCAGAGTGTAGGCAGTGATCCTGGGTAGTATGTCATGCAGGTGTTTGGTAACGAAGTCCTTGGGATCTATCTTCATCTTAATGAGGAGGGCTGGCCAAAGACCCGGCTGCACAGCCACTAGCAAGAAGAGATGAGCATAACAAATATCAAGCAGACTGCTAATACAATGAAACAAAGGGTAAGGTAAAAACCCCTTACACTGGCCCTGACAGTGGTCTTACCCCTTCACTCACCTACAGATGGATGATGGCTCACCAGCAGCATCTCCAGTGCCAGCTTTTCTGGCTCAAAGGAATCCACATCGAGCCCTGCCACACTCGAGATGACACAGAGTGCCTCATGAAGGACACGGGGAGGAATATAGGACCTTCCTAGCTCTGACAGCTCTCCCGACTCCATCACCAGGACCTCATGAGGCAGAACCTGAGTAGACAACTTGGCATTAACACATAATACCAAGCTGTCCTGAGCCCTGAGCGCACGTCCTCACAGTAACATACTGAATACCAACCATCAGCTCCCTCTGTCAGTACCGCAAAAAGGAAGGGAGGGATACAGGACAACAGTGGAACCAAAGCAGCGATGACAGTGACAGAAATGTTAAGAATGGAGGACTGCACTAGATTTGGCAAGCCAGGGTAAAATAAAACTTAAACCGACCATTTTTGGCAAAGACTTTGGAAAAGGTTGAACCAGCTGGCTGGGAACAGTATGCGCAACTTCTGCAGTCTAATTTTACCCAGTAACTTCTCAAAAAGACTTTATTCAGGCTGTATCTTTGACACGGGAAGACTGTTTACAAAGTCCCAGCATTGGTACCTAATTAATGCAACTTAATCAATTATACAACTTGACATGGTGCTGGCTTAGCAGCATGCCCAATAATATAGCACTCATTTCCTTTTTTTATTTTATTTTTAATTTTTATAGTAGTTTCTACTAAAGTGTTTATATTACATTTGTTTTAAATAGGCAGCCTGAGCTATAACCCAGGGCTAAAGAACTAGGATAGCGAGAAAGGAACGAAGCGCTTGGTCTTCCAGCAGATTAAATTTGGATTAAAATAAGAGAAGGACATGGAAAACTGCAGCTTCCTCCCTACGTAATTTTGAAGAACGTGTCTTCTGTGTATGTAGGGAAGACTAAGCTCACCACAGATGCTGATACAGTAATATGCAGTAATCTAGTGACAAGTGACATTCTAGGAAATCATCTGGAACTGAATCATCTTCATCTCACACTATGTCAATCCTAAGAGCAAACCTTGGGTAGGGAGGTGACTGGCAGCATAGAAGCAACTGCCTGAGCAGAGACTATTCTTCTTGACTACTCACCTTATGAGAACTGAGAACCACTTTCAGCTCCTCCAAGAGCCCATAGGCCAGTTTGTACCCTCCCAGAGAGGCCAAGAGCTTCCTCACTGTTTGATGGGCCTGTCTTCGAACATGCCAGGTCCGACTCAGCAGTACTGCAACAAGGGCACGGTGATACTGCCTGAAAAGAGAGAAATACAACGGGTTTAGCAAGGGAGGCAGCTCTGCAAACCAAGTGGACACAAAAACACAAAGAGTTCAACATTTTTTACAAAGTCCGAAGCCCACCCTCTCTACTGCCCGCATTAACACGCAGGGGTCAGACACAGATCGGTGGCAGCAAGTGCACGCTACGTACTGAACTTTACTTTCAGGCAGCCGTTGCGCATGATCCAAGAGAAGGCGCTCTGTCAGTTGCAGTACTGTACACATCGCTGTGGGAAAAGACAAATATTTAAAATAGCATGAGACTTCATAAAGAAACAGATTTTTTTACCTGAAAACAAACAAACAGCAGGCAAAGCATGTTAAAATAGCTAGCCAAACTGAGCCTCTACATAATCTTCTCAGTGAAGCTGGAGACAAATCCAACTCAAATCTGCCAAGGCTGGAAACAGAGCCATGGTTTCATAAAAACGTTGTTAGCTGAATCCCAGCAGAATTTTCCTGACCACTATGTGTGACCTATTTTTGTTTAAGTCAACAGAGCAAACAGAATGATAAACACCGTGCTCGCTGCATCAATGCCAGTAATTCCTGAGCCCTGCTGAAACATTTTCAGCGACGATAAAACGTCTACTGAATTCATACTCAAGTGCATAATATCATTTGAATAGTAGTTTTGGTATTTTATCTTACACCATCTTCTGTGCTTTAACTGTCACTAGGCCCTTTGGTTTGTATATCAATGTTCAATCACAGCATCAAAGCAGGAGCAGAAAGCTCCTGAAACACGGGGTGGGTTACAACCCGTATTAAGTACAGGTACAGAGGACTTCCAAAATTCAAGGCATCAGATGGTTTGGGGCTGTTAAGCATTTCAGCTACATGTTTTTGCTTAAATAACCACCAATAACAAATCACAACAATATTTACTCTTAGCATTACTTTTTTGGATCTAACATCCTAAGGGAGCAATATAAAATTTTCCAAATCACGCTGTTTCAGGGTATTTGCAGACTTGGAAAGGAAAATGAATGGATACACACATTGCCTTCAGGAAACAAGGATTGCAGGAAGCAAAGGAGAAATGATGTTATTTCCCATTTAGAAAACTTCACCTCTTCAAAGCTTTGTACAAAAGATAAATGAATTCATTTCAGAGAAAGGAACCACAAACTCATTTTCAAAACTTTCCATTTACAATGCAATCAGTAATGTTTTCTGTTGGACACATTCCATAATTTTTTTCCCATTAATCTTTAAACACAAGAGAACAAAACAGAGCATAGAGACACTAGTTTATAAGCCAATTGATTTCCTATCTGTTATTACTCTTCCACCACATACTTAATATTTTCAACTACCTGTTTTTTCTTCACCCTTATTTTACTTTTTGCCATCTTACTTGTAATTTTAGGCTTCTCTGTGTCTCTCAGATTGGCTTCAACTATTTACTTAAAAACTGGGACACTACAGAGATGATTTTGTATTGGAAAGGCTTTAACAGACTACAAATTTGGAATTCTAAATGTTTGATGACTCAGGTTCATTAAGAAATAAATTAATACATTGTTCAAGCTTAGACTACAATTAGTCTAGACATACTTCTGAAAGAGTACGCTGTTCACTTTCATTTGAAACTGGATCCACCAAGGATTATAGAACAGGGCGAACAGCATCATTAGCTCTTGTAAGTACTACGTAACAGAGTTAAACTGCAACCGGATACACAGTAACTGACAATTTACCTTCCTCTGATGCAGACTGCAAGAACTTCTCAGATGTAAAAATTTGTTTTTTCTCATCCAGAATCAGCTGCCAGAAACCACTCAGCTTAGACTCTGAAGGGAAAAGAATAAGTCTATCAAGTCAGAACCCACCAGCATACATAAAATACAGTAGAATTCTGCCTCCTGAAATCATTCAAGTTACTTC
Source organism: Falco naumanni (assembly GCF_017639655.2). NCBI lineage: Eukaryota > Metazoa > Chordata > Aves > Falconiformes > Falconidae > Falco > Falco naumanni. Next base: position 90,088,208 of record NC_054054.1, on the reverse strand, counting down.
TGTCTTTGCTTGTCTGCAGTTATAAAGCCTCTCATCTCTCTCATTCAGAACTTAAGTATGCCCAAAAAATACCTGCTGCTGACAAAAATACATTTCTCTGGGTTACATTTGTGAAATCTGGTCTGGTTTACCTTAATATTTCATAGGGGAAACCTTCCTAAAAATGAAGGAAAGGAGGAAAGTGGTGTGCTGCTTTTGATAGACAGAACACACCTGGATTTTATATCCTAGCAGATGTATGAACTCACGAGACTTCTTGTAATATCCTCTAATGGAAGACAGAACTTCAGTCCTCGTGTTTTCCAAAGACGTTTGGTAAAACCACTACCCAAGTAACAAGCAAGTAATAGTTTTAATGCATCAGTCAAGTCCTAGCATGTAAGGTCTGGGTGACTGTCTTCTGTCAGAATAAAGAGGAATATCCCTAGATGAATGGAAGCTGGAAGTTGCAAAGGTAGGGAAGAGCAAGAACTCTTCACTGACATAACTGAGAGAGACTGGAATTAATCTTTCCCTGGCATACAAAGGGGCAACGAGTTTCTATGTGGAAACAATACACAGATGAAGGAACAGTATCTCACCCATATTGTCCAGAAAAGCGTTAAGCCTCAGAACCTGTTTATATTGGGTGCTACTAGACGCTTTGTGACCTTACCAGTTTGTCCCTCAATTACAGACATCCTGCAGATCAACAAAGCTGCAGCAACTCCTTCAGTTACCATGGGAACCTGAGTACTTTGAGATGCTGCTTTTTCTACTGTCTGGATCAGCATTGGCAGCAAGTCCATTCCCTGTAACAATGTGTCACCTGAGGAGATAGAAAGAGACAAGTTACAAAACAACACGGTCCTTTCATACTGTACACCACGGGGGTATCAATGGTTCTTTTGTCACTAGACAAGGAAAGGAATCAGACACATACTGGGAAGACTGAATCGCCCAGAGTATTTGCCAGTCGCTACTAGCATTAAACTTTAACCACGAAGATAGAGGATAACCACTTCAGACCTTTCGTCACAGATAAAACAGTCCCATCTCAATACCAGTTTCTGTTCAGGGGATGCAAAAGAAAATGCTAATTCAGTTACATTAAAGGAATTGCTTCAAATCACAGGAAGCCTGACTTCAAAGATTATGTTTCCCTAAGAGAGGGAAAGTAAATTCCTGGCAAGCCACAACCATCTGTTCCATTTCAAACATTCACAAGTCAAGGAATCCCACAGGTCCACAACCCTTGCTCCCACAGAAGCTGAGCTGGCTGTTCCTGCTATTTCCAGAAGCAACACCTCGCACACAATACTAAAAAAGGAAACAAAAGACTTGGGATTTTCTACATTAAGTATCTGCAAGTAGTGTTTTAACTATAAACTCTTAGAAGATTCTAACTCCTTTTCTTTGTCCCAGCTGGATGCTTCGTTGGGTGGGTCAAAGCAATGGTCATTGTTCCAGTGGTGCGTAAGTTATTTTAGAATATAAGTATCTTGAGCCTTGATGCTCTGAACAGCTGCACACGCCACACACAAGTAATCCCCTTGCCCGGGGCATGAGCAATTTCAGGCTTTGCCATATTGAAAGGACCACCTTCCTGTGAAATCTAAGTAGGTTTAAGAGTGTTTTTTTCAGCCCTGTGGTAGCACAGAAATTCCTGGTAGCTACAACAGAAAAATGCAGAATTACAGTTTCATTTATATCATATTGGAAAAGTGATGGTTAATCCATTGTATGGATACCATACACTGAGTTATTGATCTCTTAAGCAAATGTATACCATCTTCTTGATTCACCCTGCATCACCAAGAAAGGGAGATGTCACATACAGGCATCAGACTGATCACCCTTTGACCTGTGGATCAAATGCTGAAGTCAAAGGGGACAGGACCAACAGATACAAATCTCAAAAAGACCACAAGTTTAGAATATCTTAAGTTCTTCATTTCAAACACAACAATATTTTTTATTATTATTTTTTAAAGCTTCCAAGAGCCAAAGCCAGAGACCAGGATCCCAGTGTGCTGGGTGCTACATAAAAAAAAAAAAAGCAGAGTCCCTGAGCTAGAAACCTTATCATTTAAGTGTAAGACAAAAACAAAGCAATCAAAGATTACTTTGGGAGTATACGAAAGACAGCACGATGAGCAGTGATGCTAGTTATACAAGGAGACAAACCACCTTTATAAACTTCAAAGCAAGAGAGAGTTTAAGGAGAAACAGGAAGGATGTCAGTGAACAGATATCACCTAACAAAATCCTTCTTAATCCACACAGCTATCTACTTGTATCAGGAAGTACAAAAGTTGATTTCTCTTAAGCCACACAGTCTAAAGAGTTACTAATAGCTGCACAGATTTACCTTTGAAAGATGCTAGCATGCACTGCAGGTAGGCATGTCTCACAGCTGAAGTAGAGGTTTTAAGGCTGAAGGCTTTCTTTAGCCATTCTACCAACTTCTTGGGAACTTCTGTGGTGAACCGAACACACCAAAGAGCCAGGACAGAGACTGCATGAACCAAGGTGCCTTCATGGACTAGGAAGTAACACAGAGCTCATGTCAGTACAACAATTGCATAAAACACAGGAACATAAACCAGAATAATGTCAGGTGATAACGCTGGGGAGAGGCAGGAAAAGAATGGATGTGCTCCTAACAGACACAGCACTGTCTCCACAGGGTTACTCATCCAAACAGGGCAACAGATTTTGTAACACAACAGGCGAGAATCCAGATTTATCCTGAATAACAGGCCGTATGAAAATCCAGCTCATGACAAAAGCAGCTTAGCAAACCCAGAACAAAGGCAAGAGGTTTCACCTTCTTGTTGCAGGAAAGGGATGAAAAGCTCAGCCATGGTTCCAGTCAGAACTTGGCTAGATGATCCAGAAACCACATGGTGACTAAGGCTGCCGATCCCTGAAAGGACAGAACCCTCTCATTAGTTCCCAAGCTACCAGCACTTGCTGCAAAATCTAAAAACGATCAAGAAAGTTTCATTTCATTTCAACCCCTGCACAGACATAGCTGTTTCTTGTCACTGCAAGGGATGTACCAACACAGCAGGACCTCTGTCTTAATTTTTACTCAGAATAGTCGTCTTTCTTGCATAAAATATTTTACCTTACCAGCCAATTATTTCCTTTGGCTAGAAAGTCAAGAACTGCCATGTGGCATCCTGCCTGCACTCTCTCTGACATCAACTACAGCCAATTCAGAATGACAGACAGGAAACCCCAAACATACGAGATCCCTTTCATTCAGCCTTCTGCTAAATTTCTTCCACCTGAGAAGCACCTTTCTTTTAGGATCCTCACCTGAAAGGACACTCATCTTCTGAGCAACAACTGTCAGCTTCCCTTCTGAGCCTGCCAAACAGAAATAAATGGGTGACAGCTGACTTACAGACAGACAACAGCTATGTGCTACATCAAGGATCTCTAAAATGCAAAAGCCTGCCGCATTATCCCTGATCCAGGCTGAGCCACCCCTATGATACAGGCAGCTAAAGACAACAGAAAATACAATACACACAACTCCTTGAAGCTGGCAAGCCTTTATTCATCTCCATTGCTTATCCCACCATTTACTCACCCCCTAAGATGGCGAAAAGGTGTCTGCCCAGCGACTCCACAGCTGAAGGATCACTACACTGTCGAGCCAAGTTCTTTAATGCCACAACTGCTTCATCCATCAGCTGCACGCTGTTGGATTTCAGATGACCTAGAAAATAACACACAAGCTAAGAGTTCCTTATAACAAACTGCACAAACCCAGCAAGACAAGGACATATCTTTATATGTCGTGGCTTGACTCAGCTTCTAGAACCATCATGTGAACTATTCCAGTTCCAAGTTACAGCATCATCCTCCCTCCAACATAAAACAACCTCTTCACCAACAACCAAGCTCTTACAGGTACACCCACAAAGATGAAAAAAAAGCTTTATTCATCATTCCCTCCAGAAGTTAGGGTACTTACTGGCCAGTCCTTTCACAATGTCTAGAGCATACTGGCTAAGATCCAGATTCACAGATACGAGCAAACACGAGATTGCTGAAGACAGAAGAGATAATGGCATATTAAATTTTGAGTAACTGTTTTCATCATTTTAATACACCCTTGCCCACAGTTCACATCAAGAGCAGACAGGGTCAATAAGGAATACGAAGAAAAAAACCACTGAAATTGATGCCCAATGAACAGATTAATTCAGGATTATTCTGAGCACTCAGCTGTGAAATTCTGTCCTCACTGCAAACAGTAACTATCACATTCCCAGACACCTGGGATCACACCACAAATGTTGCTTCTCCACATCTAATCCTTAGACCATCCTGCTGCCTGCACTCACACAACCAAAAGCACAGTCCAGAGAGACGTACTCCCCCAACAGCTCCAGAGCTCTAAGGAATAACTATTCATGCTCTTTGACAGAGCAATGCAGAGAGATGACAGACTCACTTTCAATTACGTTCTCAGGACTCCGTAGCAGGGATTTCTGCAGAGTTGGCAAAACTAAGTCCTTGAATTCAGAGTGAGACATGTACCGAAGAAGCGGGGAGCAGCTGTCCTGCAAAGGGAACAAAGCGCTCAGCACAGCAGTGGATGTTGCACATAGGACAAAAGCACAAGCAGCTCTGTAACAGCATGTCTCACCAGCACGTGCTTCTGAGGCTTTGTCTTGCTCATAAGGATGGTCTTCAAGTAGAAATCCAGAAGAGCACTCTGAACAAGTAAAACCACCAAATTACAGCCACACTGCAAGCCATACACAGCACCCTGCATGCCTCTGGAAGGCAGCCCATCCACTAAGCAGCTGTGCTTCCATCCTCATGTAAGACAGTCAAGCAGAGATCAGTACTCTCTGCTCTACCCCTCAGCCCAACACTCAAAATGCACTGCGAGCTAAATGCTGCCTTCTGTTCCTACACAGGGGAGAAGATAGAAAGCTGCAGTGTTGGCCATCTATATAAATGCACAGACCACAGCAAAAAGCCACACATCTGACACCCCCTCTGTAAACCTATGCCAGCTGTTTAGTCAGAAGTGTGTGACTACTGAACTGACAGATAACAAAACCAGAGGCAGATGCAAAGTACAACCTCAATCTATTCAGCCCCCTTCCCCACGATAAGAAGTGAAGCTACTTATTGTAACAAGTAACTAAGGGTAATTTGCTGATCAAATGGGGTTTTAACAAAAGGAATGATCTTGCTGCAACAGATTTGAGAACATTCTGTCTGGCGAGAAAAGAGTTAGCTGTTAACCATGAGGTTGCGAGATGTACCTTCTCAAGGCCAATGCTAAACCATAATCTCATGTTACTATGACAACCTTTGTCTTCATCTAGACCTTAGTGTAAAAATAGATTAGTTTTGTAATATACAGCTTCTTGCTACGGGACTGAGAGCATAACTGTTTGCTTAAACCGGCCTTGAGGATAAAAGGGCTCTGATACTTGTTGGAATTTGTGAGCCTGGATGGAGCTGTGACTCCCCGGCCGCCCGGCGCTGTTTTTGCTTTCCTGCCTTAATAAATACTTAGTGAATTTATTTCGGACCCTAATTATTTCAATTCAACTGTAACACTTATTAGCAAAAAAAAAAAAGCAGTACAACAAATTCACCTTGTATCGTTTAATAATATCCATCTCTTTCTGTGCTGTGCAAAACTGCACCACAAGTCCAAGCATTGCAGCATAACTCTGGTTTGGTTCAAGACCAAGAATGACAGACAGGTATTGATCCACCAGATCTTGGTTCTGAAGAGAAAAAGACCAAGGCACGTTAAGACAGCAGAACCTAGAACAGCTATTGAGTACGGTCATGTACAGTACACATCACCTCTTTCCACAGCCTGTTCAATTTCTTCACGGCCCCATTCACCGCCTGCTTATGAGAACCTCCCAGGACTTCCAAAAGGAGCAAACACTGAGCCTCCACCTGCCAAGGGAAACAGACAAAAAAACCTTCATGCACCTGCTTCTCAGAGAGTTCATACGGAACAAGACATTATCACAATGTCAGTGATTAGCTGAATGTGCTTAGGAAAAAGTCCTTACATCATGTAAGTTCTCCCAACAAGTTGACATTGCTTTTGTCCCACGCACACCCCTTTGCAGAACCATGCACAGTAGCTCTGCAAACTTTGTCTCTGAAAACAGCAATTTATGTCAGATTACATCTCTTCTTAAAACGTGTCCCAACTATATTCTCAGGTGCTATGGGCATGGTCACAGGTTCAGGTTGTTAAAGCAGTGAAAAGAAAGCAGAAAGCTACTTGACACTGTCTGGCAGAATATCACACACAAATGCTTCAAGGGAGGCAGAAGGAATTCATGCCACACTGCAGACTGCACCTTGGAGGCACCACTAGCACGCCAGGTCTAGAAACACTGGTATACACCATAGTATGCAGAGCAACTCTGTGCAGGCGCAAGGCTGCCCCACTCCTTTGCTTTATACACCTCCTGCTTTCTCCAGCAGACCAGGAGAGATCAAAATACACCAGCAAGCAAAAAAGACTGCCATGTAAACCTGGATTTTAATGGGACATTATCAGTTATGTGCAGAATCATTTGCGATGTTTCAGCAACTTAAAGACATTAGAAATATTTAAGTCCTTATCTACAAAGGGATATTTCTGCAAACCAGAAAGAACCTACCAGTTTTTTCCATGTTTCTCCCTGCCTCTTGTCAGGTGTTGGAAAGACTGTGCGGACAAGCAGGCATGTCCAGGAGAGTGCCAGCAGAGCTGCAGATCCACTGCTCTTACTGTTGCACAAACGGGAGAAGGAGGTCAATCTACAGCTCCCAATATGTAACTTACACCTACTAGACCACAACAGACTCATCTCTGCCCAAGTCAGAACACCACCTTTTAAGTAAAGCAATTTTATCATGCAAAAATACAGCTAAAGCCTTAGTTTTTAAAAGAAATAATTAGTCGTAGGAAGCTATGTGCTTCAACTCCCGTTTAACACTTAGAACTTCTGAATGGCACAAAAGAGGCTAAATCTTTCCTGCTGGGAATGAAAAACCTTAGCAGAAGAAAGACCATTTTTGGATCTTCCCAGCGGCATTACAGAAATGAGAGTTAAATACTTTGCCAACTGAGAGTGCCCAAAAAGTGACTCAAGATTTCTCATCTGCTGCTCATCTTTACCGTCATAGCTTCCCAGCCTTAGACTGCCAAATCGTTTCTCAGCTTACATTCCCTCCTGGCACACTACTCCATTCCAGTTTCTGCTAACTCTCACGTCCTCCCTCCATTTCAGGTAACAGATCCCACCTCGCAGCTCCCTGAGGATCCTCACCCTATTTTGATCTTTACCTCAAAGCAGAAGAATATTTAGAAATTGTCCTTGCGCACAAGGCCAGACACTGTGACAGAAAGGTAAAAATCATCTCACTGCAAGCCTTTAAACCAAGATCAGATCTTTTTCTAAATGCCACACTCCTACTCAGCCACGGAGGCATTGCAGGATGGTGCTCTGTGGCCTCCAGCAGTGGCACAATACCCTGCGTCACCTTTGGGAACCACCAGCGTTTTAGAAGAGCTGCATATTTCTCAGCTCTGCTTCAGATTTCATTATCTCCCTGTCTACAATAAGGTCTTGAATTCCACCAGCTGAACACCAGCTGGGTGAGGAAATCCCCTTTCCTAATCATTTTGGAGATGGTTTCTTGAGAAAAGGGTTTGTGCCTCATCTCTCCAGGCTTGAAGGTTAAAGGCAAAACCGTAACTCGGACCCAACCCGCCAGCAGTAATACCACAACAGTCCTTCTGCTTTCCCAGAGGACATGAAAGAGGGAAGAGAGGAACATCTGAATGATCACGAACAACTTGGTCTCTAAATGTTTTTAACACCTCTGGCAAGCAGCAGCAGAAGCATCATTCTGAACACAAAAGCAACTACCAGCAACTCAGAATTGCGTCCACACAAAGCAACTCATCCAGCACCTGGGAACTCCGGCCTTGCCACCAATCCCTGAAGACTGAAGTGACTGCAGAAGATTTTTTGCTGTTGCATCCGGCTGGGACTCTGCGAGCTGCTGAAGTGCCAGCTGCAGGGCTCTGCGGGATGCTGCATCGCTAGAATGAAAAATACACCCCAGTGAACTTTATAAATCCTGCCAACATGACACATATTACTATACTTGCAACACACAAAGGACTCTGCCTTCTCCTTTTAGCAGTCAAGCTAATAGTCATTTTATGCTTGCTGTTCCAAGAAGTGGAGAAGTTTCTGGCAGAAAGCTCCATTCTCTTCCTCAGCTGACAGAAGAAGGCTCTCCAGCAGGTTGCAGAAGAAAAAAGAGGTTCTGAACAGCTTCTCTACAACAGGCCACAATTTAATCCAATCTAAAAGTGTCCAAAAGACACCTTAATGTTGCTTCACAAGGACACGGGCATTAATTCTTGCAAACTAAACCACAGGATGAAAGTTTTGATTTCAGAATTAGAAGTGAAACACAAGGTAAGCTTTGTAAAACTTTTTAATGCCAAACCTAATTTGAAAGCCTAATTAGAGATGGCATCTTTCAGTGTCACATGCATCAATGTTACATTGCACACTAACATTTCCAGATGCTCCAACCAGTTTAACTAATAAATATAATATAAATACTGATAGATTAAATACAGCTTTTCCACATCAATTTACTCACCGGTATCGATGCAGGGTAAGGCAGAAGAGTTTGCAAAGGCCTTTCACTGCACCCTCTGGAAGATCTGTAACAATGTATTTCAAAATGCTTCTTCATTGTTTGGTAAGCTCTTAATCTTTAACACAAACATGATTCACTTCACAACTGAAATCAGTCAGCTGCTCACGTCTATGACATTTCTTGCAAGGATCACAGTAAAAGTTCTCTCTCTTATACAATTTACACATATGTATGGGAAAAGCACACATGCTAGTAACCGGAGTTCTGTGCTACCTGCAAAACCTATGCTTAGAATTAACGCTGTGAGGAAGCAGAGACTCCAAACGCTGCCAGCCCCCTCCCTCAAAAAACTACCCCTCAAGTTTCACACAGCCTCTGAAACAAAACATTTTAACATGCTTCTCCACCCTGGTAACCAGAACAGTGCCCCAGAGCTTTTACCTTTCCCAGAAATGCATTTTCCCAGCTCACTGAGGATCTCTCTCCGTTCCTTCACGCTGGCTGTAGTTACTTTTACCGCAAACCGCTTCAGCGTATCAGAAATCTAAAACCACACATAGAGGAAAAAACATCAGCCTGCCTTCAATAGCAACACACAGAACACAAAACCAGGGCAAGCCAAACGTGTCATCTGCTGCCAGAGGATCTCTTAGCGATCAAATGTGGATCATCTGTGGTCTTATCTGCTGGGGAAAGGGTCACTGTATCTCATACACGATGGAATGCAGAAACTTTCTGCTTCAGCCAAAGGATGACTCTTCCCTGTTAACCTGTGTCCCTGTCACAGCACTCATGCTTTGTAAGATGTACTTACCTCTCTGGAAGTAAGAGAGAGTAAGATGTAAGACAAATAGCCTAGAATACAGGACCTTTAAAAGCAAAAAAGAATGCACTCAAAAATGCACAGGTGCTATTCGGTGTACGTTAGCTCCTAAAGCCCACGGACCCCTGAAGGGGGACTTCTAACTGCAGATGACCCAGGGCTGAGTGTAACTGCCCACCCTGAAAAACTGATCTGTGGTTTCAGGCTGTTGATAGTCGTGAAATTCTGTACTCGGGCCCAGCAAAAGAATGAATCGCTTGCATTTACTCTTTCCCAGAATTAAGACACACATCACAGGGATTTTGTAAACCGGACTCACCAGATTACAAAAGGTTGCTCTTCGCTATCAAACTCCTTCCATACCTTATCAGTAACGCCCAAGGTTACACAAGCAAAACAAAAAGATCACATCACATAACTGAATGGTGGGTTTCATGCCTGCCCTACTGCGTGCCCGCCTGCCAGCAGGAAGGGACCAAGACTACTCGCTGAGTTTAACTCCTATAAACAAGTTTCAGTTTTCAAGTAGTACCAAGACAGGGAGACACACTGTCTGAAAAGACCAGAAAGAAGTTTAAATTCTCAGGAACCAGCTCCTTGAACTACTGAAACCATTTCTATGAGCTTCCAAGTTTTGCAAGATATGCAAGATGAAAGACTCCGTGTGGGCTGAACAGGGCTCAGCCAGGACTACACCCACAGGTTTTCTGCATTTACATAAAGCGAAACACAGCTCTCCAAGAAAAGGCTTTTAAAATTCAGCTCTTAAACTGAGCAACTTTGTACCTTCATCATCATCATCTTTAGGAAGGGCAGCAAATAAGCATGCCTTTAGAAACTCCCCCAAACTGTTCCTTCTCTTTTCAGGCAAAACTCCACCAGGTTAGCCACAAGTCTTTTTCTAAGCACAGGAAACCTGACAACTGAGAAATGGCTGTTGCTTTCATCCTCTCAAAAGCCACTTTCAGTGAAGCTTTTATGGTGACAGGCAGGAAGGGGGACCCTGTGCTGCGGCTACCTGGAATTTACAGAGGCCATCCGCACCTCCCCAGCACTGTGACTATTTCACATGCTGAGCTCTCCTCAAGAGCTGGCTGGAAGCAGGGCTGCGCCTCCGAACAGTGAGGTACAGGTCAGCCTGCAGAGGATGACCAACATCATCCTTACCATCAGAACCGCCAGAACCAGCTGCCATTAAAGAGCTCGTCTCCTTTCAACCCTTTCCATTATGTCAGTTTATCAGATGCAAACTCAAACCAAGCTGCGCTTACTCACGCTGCTTAATCACAAGCACAGCGATGTACAGACACAAAAAACATTAAAATTATTCCCAACTGCCTAGAAATTAAAAATATAAATCACGTATAAAGCTACGGGACTTCCCAAACAGCTTAGCCACTTACACAAGCGGCACAAAGCTGACTGCCGGCTCCACACGGGGAGCTGCTGGGGCTGGCTTCGCCCTTTTGCTTTCTCGTTTTATTAGGATGTGCACGTACAGACGTTACAAAGCCAGAGCGTAAGCGCCGCTGCTGCGAAAAAGTACAGAGAACAAACGCAGGATTTGTACTAGTCGGGAGCTGATCCTGGGAAGACCGGGATTTGCCTCGGGAACATCCCAACCCAACGCACCCAACCGGAGAAGGCGGCCCATGGGGGCGCCCCGGGCGCGGGGAGCAGCTGCCCCGCCGGCGGGCCCCGCCGCTCCCGGCAGCCGCGGGGCCGGCGGGGGCGGCCACAGGCCCTGCTGAGGCGCTGCGAGCAGCGGGGCCCGCCCGGCCCGGCAGCCGGGAGGGACGCGGCTTGGCCAGCGGTTTACCGGGAATCACGGCGGGAGCGGGCGAGACCCCCCGGGCCGCAGCCGCCCCCCGCAACCGCTCAGGGAGCGGCGGCTCAGCCCGGCCGCCTCGGCGCCGCGCAGGGCCGGGAGCGGGGCGCACCGCGGGCCGGGGCACGGGCCGGCGCCGCCTCCCTGCGGGCGGCTCCAGCGGGCAGCGCCGCCGCGGCCTTCCCGCCCCGGGCCGGCCGCCACGTCCCCGGCCGGCCGCTGGGCCGGGCCGAGCCCCGCCGCCGGGCCGAGGGAGCGCAGCGGAGCGAGAGCAGGCGCGGCCCCGGGGGGATGGCCCCCCGCCCCGGCACGGCCGCCGGGCCGCCACCGGCGCGCCGCGGGCCCGTCCCGCACTCACCTGCGTGTCGGCCGCCATGGCGCCGCCTGCGACCCCGGAAGCGGTAGCGGCTTCCGGTGCGGGCCGCGCGCGGAGCCGGCCGGGGCGGGCCCGTCTCCATGGCGATGGCGCCGCGGCCTGGCCCGGGCTGCGCCCGCCGCCTCCGCCCGCCCGGGTCCCGGCCGGGCCGCACGGCGCCACCGAGCGCTGAGCACAGGGGAATGGCAGCGGCGGGCGCTGCCCCGCACGGGCCGGCTCGGGGCGCGGCCCCCTCGGCCCTGGCCACAGCAGGCGGGCGGTGGGGAGGGCCCGGGGCGGTGAGCAGCAGCCCCGAGGGACACCCGTTCCCCGGGGGCACACCGAGCCCCACCGGAGCCCCTCGCCCCAAGCGCTCTGCAGACTACACCATCGATGCGGGCACACGTCAAGGTGTACAATAGCTTTTTATTTCTCCCATTGGACCAACTGTGACACAAACAGGACAGACGGTGGCCGCTGTTAGTCGAAGAGACCGAAGCCCATGTCCTCGTCAGACTCCTCCGATTCTTCCTTCACCGCCTCTTTTGCCGGAGCAGCAGCGGCGGCAGCAGCAGGTGCAGCTGCTTCAGCTACCACAGGGATGGCCGCCACAAAAGCAGAGGGGTCTGCCAGGAAGGCCTTCACCTGCAAAAGGGCAGGGAGGGAAAACAAAAAAGGTGAACTCAAAGGAAAGAAACATTCTGAGGGATTAAACCTCTTCTCTGTAATCACAAAGGCAATGCTTGCAGCTTACCAGAAACCAAATACATGCCCCTATTGCTGCTGTGTATGAAGAATGAAAGACATTGCAGCTACATTCAAGTGTAACAACCCCAGGGAGGAAGGAATGCCAGGGAATTTAGCTTTCTCCTGCCATTTGTACACAACATATGGAAGCAAGCGCCCCTTGTCAGGACAGGTCCCTTGCACACAGGCACGTCCGAGTCCATTCAAACTAAAGCATTTCTGTGGAAGTGCCTGGATGCATTTTTAACACTCTGTCTCCAGCAGATGGGACTCAGCCATTACCTTTTCAGCCAGCGGGAAGGTGTAGTCAGTCTCTACCGCAACAGCCAGGACCCGCTTGTACCCGTTGACGATGGAGTGGGGCACAGAAGCGATGGTCGGGTACCCAATTTGCAGACAGACGCTGGCAACATTACGAACACCCTGTGAGGAGAGACGCGTGATTCTGTGTTCTGAGAAATAACCACAGCAGATGATGGCAGTTTCTGCATTGCCAAAATAACGAGGAATAGTGGGCAATGCACACAATTAACACAGCTCCAGTGAAATTACCCAAAGCATCAAGATTTAAATGACCTCAAAGGCTTCCTGAAGTAGCTTCAGATGAAAAAGCCTACAGAAGGTACTCCCTGACAGACTGCTGCTGCAGGGCACCGGGGAGAGCTCCTGGCTCTGCAGGATCTCATGGAAAATACCAGACAGGACACTTCATTCTGGAACAGTGCCAACTGCCACAGCAGTGAGGTGAAGAGGGAGAACATAACGGATCCAGGTTCTGGCACTCACCTCCAGGAAGCGCTTGTGCAAGGTCTCCTCAGTGATGTCTAGCACTTCAGGGTTGTAAATGCTGCCATTGTCAAAGACCTGCTGGATCACCAACCCGAAAGAGAAGGGGGAGATGTTCAGCATGTTCAGCAGGGTGGCTTCACTGGCACCCACTTTGTCTCCAGTCTTGATCAGTTGCACATCGCTCTGAGGAAATAAGAGGAAAAGGGGTGACTACGCGCAAAGACATTCAGGCAGCGAATGCAACGGGAGACATACGCGCATTTCCAATGGCAAGAGATGGAACTGAAGAAACACACAGCACAACAAAAACAAGCTCCAAGTTTGGCTCCACAAGTTGAGACAGCCCTAGACCACACAAGCAGGTACATCTCAGCTGGGAGAAAGGCACCGCCCTTCCCGCATCACCTGCAGGTAGCTCGCCTTCGAGTTGCTCCAGCAGAGCCGACCCACGCAGCTGAGATCTGATGGAAAACTTTTATCCCCCCACACTGCAAGCTGGAGACAAGCCAGACATCCTCCTTCAAGTTCCCAAAGTGGAGCAGTCAGACTGCTGATACAGCATTACAGCACAAATGGGAGCTTTGATCCTTACAGCTCCCTCAACTGCCACAATCAGGGTCCTATAGTCAAGGAAAAGCTTCAACAGCAGCAGCTCACTGCTCACTAACCAGAATTTCAATGGTCCCTCTGGAGATCTTTGTGGTGATGCCCAAGGCCTGGAAAAAGGAGGTCTTCTCAGGTCCGAGACCAGTGTTCTGGGCTGGCACGGTCACATCGCAGGGAGCAATAGCGCCAGCACGGGCAGCAGCTGGCACCTGGAGAAAGGGGAAACGAGAAGCTGGAAGAATGTTCACCTCTCACATCTTATGAGATGGCAGCAACTTGTTCCTGAAGCATTCCTCCAGGAAGGACAGCACCCAGGCACACACAAGAAGAGACAGCTGAACTTAAGCAGTTTGGCTAAGGCTGCAGGAGCCTAGTTCCCAGTCCTTGAGGACTTCTACTCAGCAGGTATCTCCAGTGAAGATTCTGTCAACCCAGAGACACAGCGAGGGTTGATCTCCCCTACCTTGTTAGCCAGCAGCATGTCCCGGATCTCAGTCAGATCCTCCTTGGTGAAGACAAATCCCACATTACCACGGATGTGAGGCAGCAGCCTGAAGGAAAGATGACAGCCTTCAGTTCTGCTTCTCAGACAACATCCCCTCCTCCCTGAGAGATGATCCAGGAGTATATTCAGACAGCGTTACCCACTTTTCTAAGGCAGGGTTATTCTCTAGATGGCCACGAATAGCTTTGCGCATCATCGTATTCTTCCCCATCAGCACAACTGCCTTCCCACGCAGGGACATACGAATTTGCTGCATCTGCTTGGATCCCACATTGTCTGCTCCCACAATAAAACATTTTGGGTAATCATCCAGGAGTTGCTACAGCAAGAAAAACACCGTAACTATACAAAAAAATCTGGATCGGTACACAGAGCAGCATCAAGTTTTAATAAATTTTATTAAAACGTAAAAATTAATCTGTCAGAAGTTTGAGTGCTCAGCTCAGGCTGACGCCGGCTGCACCTTTCACTCAGCTCTCTAGTCAGATCCCTGAACAACTTATCTCTGTAACTGCCACAACGAATCCTCACAGCAGCCCTAAAATGGTCCGATCTGGAACATCCTGATCTCTATAGTCCCTATAACCACGCCGAGAGCCTACCGCACCCCATCTCTTTAAGAAAAGCCACCCCCGCCGGCGCGCCGGGCCGGGCCCCGCTGCCGGCAGCGCCCCACGCGGGCCGGGCCGCGCCGCCACTCACGATGATTTTCATGAAGTAGTTGGACTTCCACGTAGCCCTGTCTTCCCTGGGCATCGCGGCGGTGCTCCAAGGATCGCCCGGCGGGTTTAAAGACGAGATGGGACCTGCCAGGGAGAAGCGCGGCTCAGGCGGGTCGCACCCTTCCCTTCCTTCGCCTCCACCGCCCCCTCCCCGGGGCTCCGCGCTACCCGTCCTAGGCCCAGGACTCCGGGTACGCCCCCACCGCCGCCCGGGCCCGGGCCCCCGGGAGCCACCGCGCCGCTCTCCCACCTCCACAAGGGCTCCGGGAAAGAAAGGCCGCAGGGTGGGCCCACGCCTCTTTATAGTGCCACTCGCGCCCAATCGCAGCGAGCCGCGAGGTTACCTCCGCTCAGCCCATTGGCTGTCCGACGCCTGTCAATCAGGGCGGCCCGCCGTTCTCATTGAGCAGCGCGCCACGCGCCGGCGGAAGGCGCGGGCGGCTCAGGAGGAGGCGGCCGGCGGGGGGTGCGCCCCCTGGCGGGCGGAGGAGCACACACCCCACAACCCCCGAGGGGACCCCGCCACCGCAGGCCCCCCGCAGGGGACCTGTTTTATTTCTGGTTTCTCACAAGCTTAAGGGCTAGAAACAACCACAACACACACGCGGGAATTAACAGTAGAAATTTTATTAGCGTAACTGCAACAATTTTAAATGGGGGGGAAGAAAAAAAAAAAAAAGCTGAGTTAAATTTTTACAAGGGAGAAAAAACATCAAATAACCGTCGACCCAGCGGAGCACCCCCCAGCCCAGCCTGGGCTTGGCGTGCCAGGCCCACCCCAGGGCAGCACTCTGCGGGGGAGCTGCACACAGAGCCAGGGCCTGGGAAATGAAACCCGCCCCAGGAGCCGGGGTGCTGCCACCCACCCTGCTGCCCCAGCTCCTTACACCCCGGCTCCCCACATGCCACCCTCCCGGGCCGCCCACTCTGCTACTCTCAAACTGCATCTGAAATCAAATAACAGGCATTTTGGACATTGGTGGTGGCGGCGGCGGCAGCCACCAAAAGTCATTATTTGGCAGACTAGCATCCATGTAGCACCCCAGCATGTCAGAAACCAGATAAACCCAGGGCACGCTCAACATCTTGCTCAGGAGGCAAGTGTTTAACCATCTCCGTTAAGCACTAACGACAGACGAGCCTCCCCTTCGGTGCCGTGCAGCACCAGCACCCCAGGTTTTCCACGCGTGCCAGAAGCGTCACCTACGCTAAGCCTCAACTAGCAGTGAGGTAGGTCAAAGACTCCCCAGAGACAGGGAAACTGAGGCACATGATTACACAGTTTGCAGGTGTCACACCACAAGCAGTAGTGCCAGAAACACCTTCTTGCCCCCCTCCGGCACTACTGACCCAACAGCTTTTTGTCCTCTTAGCGGGGCCAAAAGCAGCTGACCTTTTCAGCAAGATAAACACATGCAGCTTCAAAACGTCAATTGCAAGTCAAGTAGATTTCAAAGATGAAAAGGCAAACAGGTAAGATTTCTTGCCTCGCAAACTCTCCAAGAGCAGCGCTCAGCCCAGCTGACACAGCTGTAGCTCTCACAACCGCAAACTGAGGTTCATTTGTACAGGGAAAGCAGCTTCAGTGACCCAAGCAGGGCAGCGAAGCACCGCAGCAAGGTCACACGGGACAGTAACCCACAGATTCCAGCCTAAGGTCAGGCTGGTTTCTGACACGGTTGCCCCCAGCCCCCTAATGCAGCTGGCAAGCTGAAAAGCACAACCAGATGTTGATGGCAATGTTGCTGTAGTGCTCTGGAGAAGTAATTCCTAACACCGCTCCCTGGGCTGCTTCAAGCTGCTACCACAGAATGCCATTGGGCATTTCAACGTAGTTTCACCCTCCATAGCACCCTCCAGCCAGAGACCTAAAAGTACTTTAGGAAACATGAACTAAGCCTCAAAATAACCTCACCAATCCAGGCTAAACTGCCCCCATTTTACAGATGGGGAAACTGAGGCACAGTAAAGTTTAGTGACTGGCCCAAAGTTGCACAGCTAGTCAGGAACAGTCTGTCTCTCCCGGTTTCTTCTCCTTAGTCATAAGGTCTTCCACAGGAGAAAAGGAACCCCTTCCCCACTTAGCCCTGCTCTGGTCCTGGAGGAAGGGAATGCCTTCCCCGCTTGGCCTTGCTCTGGGTCCAGGTGGCTGAAGAGGACAAACCAAAGACAAAAGGTCTGAGCTCTTCCCTGCTGCAGCATCATATTAAGACTCACTGTAACATCCTGGAAGCTGGGCTTTGGGAGAACGGCAGGTGATTCAAATACAGCAGTTTACAGGTTACAATAAACCCCCCAAAACCACACTTTCAGGTGACCCAAAGGAGAGGGAGCAAGGAAAAAAAAAAAAAAAAAAAAAAAAAAAAGCTATTCACAGCTCACCTGCCTGTGCTAGGGAGAAAAAAAATAATTAAAAAAAAACACAAAAAAAACCCAAAAACACCAAGTCATATTCTCTTCCCCATAGATTCCAGCCCCTCCCAACCCGCAATAAAAAGAAAATATTGAATGTTAGTTAGGCTTAACAAAGCGTTGAGGTTACAGATGCAGTAAACCAGCACAACTGGCACACTGCCTAGAACAGCACAGCTTGATATAAAAGTTGCTTTCTTAAAATCACTTCAAAACCAATTTCTGTATAAGAGGAATAAAAGTAAATTAGATATGAATTCAAAATCAGTGTAGAAATCTACAGTTCTTATCAAAGACACGATACAGTATTCATTTTGATAGTAAAACTCCAAGTGTGTCACACACACCTGACCCAAGGGACTTGTTATACCAGCAACAGTCAATATAAAAGGTTATTGCTCTAGCATCTCTCAGTAGAACATGTTTAACAAGAGCACAGAAAAGGGAAATACCAAGGGGCTGACAGGTCTCATTAGCAAAAAAGAGGAAGAAGAAAGGATATAGAGTTTGGAATTTTTTTCTGGCTTCTTAAACCCCTCCACTTCTCCCTGCTCTTGTAACGGTTTCAGGCCCTGATACATGGGAGAGTTGCAGGCCAGATAAACACACACACCTCACACTCGCTCATGACAGGGATGGATGAAAAAGGCTGTGCTCTAATCTCTCTGCACCTGCTTTTAAAGAAGGAACGATGCCTCTTCCTCTCTCCCAGGAGCAGCAAGGCAAGGGGAGCAGATGCCCTGAGCAGGCCTGGGTGCTGGCGGAGGTGCCTGGCATAGGACATCACCCACAGGAGCACAAATCAGTGCTGAAGGATGGTCAGGGCTTACTCCAGCTCCTGCTCCAGTGTGTTGAGAAACGGCAGGGAATAACAAACTAGGGGGGAGGAAAAAAAAAAACCCACCCCACACAGTAATACTTTGATTCCTTTAAAAAAAAAAAAAAAAAAGTGGTATCATCTCCTTACAGTGTAATGGAACTGGAGAGACCCTTGTAGGGTCTTGGCTGCCTGTGTTGACACTCTGATCTCAGTAAGTCATATGTGCCACACGGCTCTCGTGAGCGCAGCCAGGGTGGCACTGAGATCACGGGGTGCCCTCGCTTTGCTATTGCTCAGACTGCACACATGCAGACAAAAGCCTGAGAAAGAGGTGTCCAAGCAGAGGGCTGTGCTGTCTGCTAGTGTTAGGACTTGCTCAGGGAGCTCAGGGGTGGGCTCAAATGTACAGGCAGAGACTCCTTCTGCCAGGAGGGGGCTGGGTAAAATCTCCCCGTTGGAGCCCTCGAGCTAAGCTCAGCTGTCAGTCACACACACAGACACACACACCATATTGAGGGATCTCGGCCTCTCTCTACTGAGACACAGCAAGGGCTTTTCCAGTTTAATGGTCCGTCTCATCTCGGGATCTACTGCCTCTCCATAGCAGCAGAAAGCACACCCACCCCACGCCCACCCCACCCTCCTCCCCTGCCTGGTAAGGTTTCTAAATCACAGTAATGTTCAGAGAGACAGAACTGCCAAGGGGGTGGCAGAAAGATGCTTAGCGCCCATCTATGATGCCTCTAACAGAAGAGCTTGAGAAAGCAGTTCTGGCAGTAGGGCTTGTCGTTCTGTTCTTTGAAGGTTCCTTTGTTGAGCTGCTTGAGGCAGAAGGCACAGACAAAGTGTTCGGGGTGAAATTTCTTGCCCATAGCAGTGATGCAGCGTCCTGTGATAGGCTTCTGGCAACCGGAGCAGAGCGAGCCGCGACGCTCGTGGTAATGCACCTCACAGTAGGGCTGCCCATCATGCTCAAAGAAGCTGCCATTGATGAAGGGGGTGAAACATTCCTGCAGGATAAAGCAGAAGGGGACAGAATGTATAACAAGCTGGGGATGCGGGCAGCTCCACAAACCTCCTCTGCTCTGTGGCACAGCCTAGCTGTGCTGGGGGCAGGATGAGCTGCTGCCTTTCAGCATCGTCCTGTTGTCCAAGAGTCAAATTCTGTCCATCAACAAGAGTCTCCAAGGGAAGACTAATAGATGGACAGATACAGCCACAAGCAAGACAATTAATTGTGCTCCTTCCCCCAGCTGGTTTCACTTCTACAAAGAAAATATTATAAATCAGCCACCAGATGTGTACAGCCAGGAGAAAGGAGAACACTCCTTCCCCTGAGAGGGAAACACTGCAGCACCCTTCCTTGTTTTGGTGTGTTTTTTTTTTTTTTAAATCTCACACCAGCATTCCCACAATATCCAGCAGAAGCAGGGACAAACACAGACTTTCATGTAGCAGAATTTTGATGAACAGGCAACTGGTTCTAGCTGAGAAAACGAGGCACAATTAATCTTTACAAATTATCTCTCCAGAATGGCTGCCATTATGCAGGTACACTTTGCACAGGATCGGCCAACCTTAAACATCTCCACACAGGCATCGCTACTTGGAGAAACCGTTTGTTCTACGGTGCTAATGATTCTGAAGAGACAAGGAGGACACACCAGCTACGTGCTTATCAGCATCCAGAGCTCCTCACCCCCTTCCTTCAGTGTCAGGCAGCCGAGGAAGCTACACTTCAGAATCTGCAACAGAAGCACCCACCATCCCCACAAGACTGGAGAGACTCCCCTCCTTTTAAGAGTAGGAAATTGAAGCAGCAGTATGTGGGAAAGAGTCAAGGATGCTGCCAGATTTACCAAATATATCAGCAGCAAGGCCCAGAGAAGCCAGATTTCCAGAACCCTGGTTTTGCTCAGCCCCAACGTCATCCTCTTCCCCAGGGAGGACACAGAGTATCACACATAGCCAGACCCCAACGTGTACACAGGCACGCAGCAAACAGAATGCAGAGCCATGGATAGCTGAACACTTGCAATACTGGGCCAAATGCAGTTGGCCTGCAGCGAGTTCAAGACTTCTCAAATGCTGACAATTTCTTCAATAAACAGTCTCCTCCCCCAGTCAGCAGGACAGCTGAAAAGCCTGCTTTGCTTCAGCAAAAACAGCAAGAGAATCACATCTCATGTCCTGGAAGACATCAGTGTTGGCCCCACTAACACAGGCAGTGTGGCAGCAGGAGGAAAGTAAAGCAGAATTGCTTGATAAAAGTCTCAATCTCTGCACAAAAAGGGACAGCCCTCCCCAGGCCCCACACAGTCAGGACTGCCATCTTCTGTCTCCACTCTCTGCACACCACTGCAGGAACCACAGGCAGTCCCAACAGCACACTGACCGTCTGCTCTGAGCATCACACCAGGAACCAGCAGCATACGATTCTGCTGCTTGTTCTGGTCTCTGCCCTTCTTTCCCACTCCAGGAAACACTGACTCGTTTTGCTCATCTCTTGGGGCCTGTAAGAGTTAATATTTCCCATGCTCTCTGAAAAAGTGCAAAGCATTTAATCTGCAGTATTCCTGTTTATTACGCCTGTTGTACCGAGCCTGCCACTGTTTCACTGACTTGCGTGTTTGTCTGAACAAGGTCAGTCTCATTAGTTTACATTGTCAGACAGAGCATGGGAGAAAGATCCTCAAAATCTGATCACTGAGGCAAGTGCTCAGAAAGGAGCTTAGCTTATAATTATTTAAAGGTCACAGAAAATGTCTCTGTTTATCTGTGAGCTGCTGCAGAAGCCCATAATTGCAGCTGGGAACAGAAAGAGCAAAGCAGCTAGAAAGTTTAACATAAACAGGCAGAGGAACAAGAAGGTGTCTGGCTGCTGACATGTTTTTATCTTGTGGGGCTGGCTGCCCTTCAGTACCCCACAGATGCCTTTTCCTGATAAGGGACCAGAAGCCTGCAGGGTGGAAATGAGAGGGGTCGTACAGCAGCAGCAAAGGACCTTGGGTTTCTTACCCGACAGACAAAGCATTCAGGGTGCCACAGAGTGTTCAAGGCAGAGATGTAATTTTCCAGGATAGCCCGGGCACAGCCTCCACACTTGGGAGCAAACATATCAAAGTAGTCCTTGCGGCAATAGGCTTTGCCATCCTTCTCATGAAATCCTGCCAAAGGAAAAGAGGGGCAAAGAGCATCAGCACCTGATCTTTACCTCTGGCCAGCTAAGCTCTGCAGTGTAACTAGCGTGGGTAGGATCATCCTTTCCTCTGCTAATACACGCAGCAGGCAGCTGCTCCTCACTCTGCTGCCCCTCCTGTCCCATGCACACACGTGCACACTCTTTCTCCCTCCCCAGGGAGGAGATTACTGGTAGCATGCTTCCCCCATAAACAGCTATAGCCCTTGGAACTTCCATCTCCAGTACTTCCCCTGTCACTTCCAGGCTGTCCCCTAATAGCAGCTCTGCCTTACACACTTGTCTGCAGTTCAGGGAGCAGATTGTTCTCCCCTTGCGTAAACCAGCAATACCTTCAGGTCCAAAGAAAGCTCCACACTGGGCACAGAAAAAGTGTTCGGGGTGCCATGTCCTGTCCAAAGCCGTCACCACTTTCTGTTCAGAAGAAGACACAAAGTGTAAGTAACGTAAACGATGGCTTCAGTTTGGAGGCGAGTAAGGGGGGGCTGGGTGGGGGGAAGAACACATTAATGTTGGTGCTGACAAGAGCATGCATTAAAATAGACTGTCCTTCAGAGAGCTGAGGCAATTCTCCCCTGCCTCAGGCTCGTTAAGGCTTTCCCCACTGCTCACGTTTTTTTTTTTTACCCTAAAAGGATCTTAACACACTGCTTCCTCCCTTATACAGGGCCCCGTCCAGCTCTCAGGACTAGCACTGGTGCCTGTTACTACATGCTACCAACAGACAAAAGCCCAGGA
The DNA here is from genome assembly GCF_017639655.2 of Falco naumanni. Lineage (NCBI taxonomy): Eukaryota > Metazoa > Chordata > Aves > Falconiformes > Falconidae > Falco > Falco naumanni. The sequence goes on along the minus strand of NC_054054.1, from coordinate 90,066,003 downwards.
CTCATTACTGGAATGATGGAGCCATGTGGGGTTCTGAAGGAACTTCAGCGAAGGTAAGGAGGACTAACTCCTCTCACTAGTGTAAGAATTTGACTGGGCCAAGTTGTTTCCCTGTCAGAGCCAGGGGAAAGGGAAAATATAAGCCCCCAAACAAAATCTTCCACCCAGAACACATGGGTGGAGTTTTTAAACACCCAGACCTGCAGCGCCTTGCCAGCACCCTTAAACCCACCAAGGAACTCACATCAAGGATCGGCCCGTTGCAGTAGTAGCAGCGAGGAGAGAAGAGGTTGTGATAGTCCTTCTCGCAGTAGGGCTGACCATCCCGCTCAAAGAAGTTACGTGACCCAATCTCCTCCTGGCAGTGGGTGCAGACGAAGTGCTCAGGGTGCCAGGTTTTCCCCATGGCTGTAACTACCTGTTGGGAAGATAAATTATGAAGGACAACTCTATCTCCCTCTCCCTTAGACCACATGACAAGATACCAGCTGGAGGTCAGCAAGAATGACAAGTTCTACTACTTAAGTGAGCCCTGGACTGGGGTAGCATGAAAACTGAATTACCTATCATCTCAGGAGAGGGCAGTCCCTCAAGGGCAGGGTAGAGGTCACTGGAGGAGCTTACAGCGTACCTAGCCAGTGGATAAATAGAGTACTTCAGTTTCTCCAGCATCTCCAGTCTCTTCAGCCTCACGAAACAGCCCTCCCCATTACTCCCAGCTGCAGCCCAAGATTCAGCAATGTGACAGCACCTTCAACTCACCTGCCCAGCAATAGGCTTCTTGCAGGCCCCACAGACACCTTTGGCAACCGTAGCTACACCCAGTTTGTTCAGGTCAGACTGGAGACTTCCCAGCATGGTGTCCAGCTGACTGCCAGGCTTGGAGGCTGTGGATGGAGGGGAGCTGCTCCCGGCTTTCCCCTGCGCCATGAACTGCAGGGAAAAGAAAACAAAGACCGTAAGGTGAGTGTGCTGCGCTCACAAGATAAATGCCTGCTGTTGTTGCCAGTGGCTCTTTTGCAGAGACAGACAGGAGATTGCTAGGAGACAGCTACGCTCTCTGCAGAAGCCAGTGAGAGCCAAGATCAAGCACACACATGTATTCTGCCCATGCAGAGACATGCAGAGACCCTGGGATGTATAACAGCAGAGCTGTGAACTGATGATTTGATTTTCCTCCACTGTGTATACAGCAGCAGTCACCAGCACGTCCCAGGCAGTACAGTGCTCTCTAAGCCTCTGCCAAATATCACCCTTTACCTCATCAGTTCCTGGCCAGCTGACAAAGCAGAGGCACCATCCAGAGGGCCCCTTCCCCTTGACCTCTCTCTGTTCCTATGCTGTTGCTTTCTCTCAGTTGTCACTCTCTGCTCTCTGGCAGAGATTCCTCTCCCCATTCCTCATCTCGTTTCCCCTTCAGTTAGAACTATCTCCTTTCCTCTCCCTCCTTTTGCACCACCTTCTGCAGATCTTTCTGCCATGTCTCCTCGGCCCCCATCAGGTGGCTCTCATCCCACGCCTGAGCTAAGCAAGTGGAAGCAGGAAGAAAATAACTCCCTTCAAGTTGCCTGCTGTTTACCTACAGAGAGGGCAGTGCATCCACAGCAGAGACCTAGCAGACAGGACTGCAACGGAGACTGCCACGTCTATTGTCAGACCGCTGGAAATGCATGGAGGTGGGGGGAAGAGGACTAAAATACTTTTCTCAGAGGCTGTTTCTGAAATACTACCACTGTACACACAGCTTGGAAAGGCTTCACAGAGGAGGGGGAGAAACGTTTTTAGGTTCGTAACCCTGTGTTATGAGAGAACAAAGCATACATTCTCTTTGGCCACACAGCCCCCGTTGCAGACAAACCACAATAATCAAACACAGAGCACTTTAGCTGCCTTCGCACTGCTATAGCTACTGTCAGGTTTAGAGACCCAAAGAAGTCCCTCCCCGAGATGTTGGTATGGAGCTCGTGTTTTCTCTTACTAAGGGGATAGATTAAAACGGACATAAAATCTACACTTCATAACAACCCACCAGCCTGCTGCCAGCACGGCCAGGAGAGCAGGGACACGCTGAAGTGCTTCAGAGCCCTGGCAGAACCTGCCCTTCCAGCCACAGGAGAAGCTCTATTCCCCATCCTGCAGCTGGCTGTACTTGCAGTCGACTAGTTTACTCAATGACAAACCCTGGTTTCTACTTGTTTGCATAAAAATTCTCATGACATCCATAATTTTAGCTTTTTTTACACTCACACATACAGACACTCGTCAGCCTTGCCTTGCATGCAGCATGACTCCCAAGGGAAGCCAAGGCACAGCTTTTCCCTTCCTCTCGCCTCCCAGCCAGCCCATAACGAGCGGCCAGCCTCTCCGAGTCCAGCAGCACAGAGCAGCCTCATCACACCCCCATGTCCCGAGCCTAAAACAAACCCTCTGCCACACAGCAGTTACTTGCTACCAAAGCGTTACGGTGACTGTCTCCAAAGCACATCATTGCAAGGAGACTTCTCACAGAGAGAAACAACAGAGCTTTGCATACCAAGCCAGGCCAGAGTCCCAGGACAAAGCCAGGGCTTCCTGCACAGCACAGCAGCAGGAAAAAGGCTGCACCTGCACCATGTCAAAAGAATTGTATCTTCTCTCACTTTAACCAGGGGCTTGTGGCTACCAGGCAAGGGCAGGCACACATGCCACACATGAACGATAAATACCATCTGGACAGAAAGGAGATGAGATTAATTCAACATGTAGCAACAGAGCACTTCACCCTTGCCTGTAGGGACCACATACTCCTGCAAGCCACAGCTAATGTCAGTACAGGCACGCCCACCTGTGCCCACTACAATTTCTAAAAGTACAAATTCTAAAATCAAGCCTTCTTGAGAGCCCACAGATGAGTCCCTACCTGAAAGAGCTTTGCTCCCACCTCCTGCACACAGTGCCTGCTGTTTACAAGGGACACTCAGCACAGCAGCCACATAAATTCATCATGCAAAGGCTCTTCAAATTCCCACCCTTCACCCATGAGATCTGCCATCACTCAAGTCCAGTGAGGAGCTCTATGAGCAGCAAACCATGCATTACAGGACATGATCTACATTCACGGCACTGGGAGCTTTAGGAGCAGATCCCAGCAGCATCTGCAGCACACTCATCAACCAGAAGAGCACACCATGCTGAGAAAACAGAAAGGAGGTCCTGCCTTCTCAGGGGCAGGGGGGCCCAGGGGTGCATGAGCAGCCATCAGATTGGCACTGTAGATGAGGGGAGAAGCAGAGGTCACCTGAAAAGTACAACAGTTCAAGATGCAGAGGTGTTTCCTTGTTCACTGCTTGAGAGTCGTTACGTACACGTAACATTGCACACCACTGCACTGCTCATATACATTAAGACTTCTCACCATCCTAGGGCTACAGCTCTTCCCTGATTGTAGCAGGGAGATGCAGAACACAGCTCTTGATCATGTCATCTCCCCCCCAAAATCCACTCGCCCTGTGGACAGCTGTCCTTGCTCCTTCCAGTATCAAGACTTTTCCATCTTTTACTCCCCCCACTCCAAGAGTAACTGTGTCAGGGACAGCTACAGCCTGTGTTTCAGAGTCAGCTTCTTCACCTCAGAGGGAAATCGAGTCCCTGCTGCACAAAGTGATCATCAGGACAGACAGGAACCACACACCCCCCAACAGGTTACTGCACAGACATGTACTCTGCAGTGCCAGACAGGCAGCAGCTGGGATTAGATGTTGCCAATGACTCCTCTCTCCTACCTAGCAGTTCAGTACCAGCCTTCACCTGAACATTCTATCTACTGAGCTATCAAGTTGGGAGCAGTAGCTGGACTGAAAAACATGGCTAAAAAAGCAAACCAGAAGAGAGAAGCCTGCCTGCATCTGTGGGAAGAAAGCTTCATCTTCAGTCTGACAGCCAACAGAAACAACTGTCTTGGTGCTAGGGGTCCAGGTCTGGGGAGAACAGGAATGCCTAGGACCTTCAGAAGGAGAGGTGCCCACAACAGAAAGCTCATGATAATCATCATCAGAAGTTTCCCACTGGAAGGGAGGCTGGGGAGGCAAGCTGAAGGAAGAGGAGGAGACTAGACTAGAGGCTGGGGTAGATGGCATATGGGAAGGCTGAGGTGGGATCGGAAGGAAAGGTGCAGGGCCAGAGACATGAGAGGGAGCAGCATTAGCAGGGACTGTCTTTGCAGCTTCTTTGGAAGGCTGGAGCGGGGGAGAGGCTGGAACAGAGACCGTCCTCCTTGGGGGAAGTGGGGATTCTGGAGGAAAAACCACCTAGAAAGACATGGAGGAACAAGAAAGGTGAATAAATCCAAAGAGGAACCCACAAGCACTTCCTGCAACAGGAAGGTTTATTCTTACCAGTACGTTAATCTAAGAGTAAAAAGCAGCCAGAAAGAGAAGGGGAACTAGAAAACATGTTTCCCTGTGTAGCTCAAGGAAGAGCACCATCTTATACCCAGAACTTCCTGCACAGGTACAGCACTGGGGAAAACAAAGCATGCCTCTGACAGGCTTCCCAGTGTGGTTTTAAAAATAAGCCCCATGTGGACATTTGACACGTGGTAGTAGCTGACTGCTCAGACAGACACCAGCACCCTCAGATCCCACTCCGATTCTTAAACACCAAGAACTAGGGACCCACATGCCAGTTCCCTTTTCAGGCCACACAAGGGCGAGCAGAAAGCGTTAGTTCTTCATTTCATGTTGCTTAGGTCACTCAGAAACTTAATCTGCACCTTCACACAATGCTATCTGGGCAGAGGGACATGCTGGAATTTCCCAGCATGTCCCTGCCTTCTACCTTCTCTACTTGCTGTCCACTGTTCTGCTCTTCCCCTGGGGGTCTGGAAGTGTTAACGACCCCCTCTGTCAGCCAGTCACCCTGGTTTTTCCATTCTTCCTGTTCCTGTTTAGTGATGCCCAGTCTGTCCTGCAGCTCTCCAGTCAAGCGACCTTGAGACTCAGTCTTGTGCAATACGCCAGGACCTAGTTTACGCCTTGGAGAGAGGTCACGATACATTGGATGCACATTCGCTGTCTCTTTTGTCCTCTTGATTAAAGATTTAATCTAAATGACAAAGGTAATAATATCAGCAGAGAAGAGCAATGTCAGAGCAAGCCCCAAGATGCAAGAGCACAAACACAAGCCATTAGTGACAACTGCAAACAGGAAGAGTGATGACATTTATTCCACAATGCCAAAACTCCTCTTGGCACAGCCCAGAACAGTGACTCAGTGCAAGGAAAAACCCTGTAAGGATAATCACAGCAGCCAAAAATAACTATCTAGAAAAGGAAGGGAAAGATTAACCACCAGGAAGCCAAGATAGGAGGTGCAGCATGACCACTCCACTGAGCATTAAAGAAACCTCAGCATCGCAAGGACACAGAGCAGCCTCTCTGCATTCGCCCTTTACAGGCATAAGACTCTGGGTCAGAGATGTCTGGTGCACAAAATGTCCTTCCAGCACTGGAAGGAACACTAACAGCTCCAGTAACGGGACCTAAAAAGGTGAGCACAGGAGGGGAGCTGCCATTCCAAGTGAGGAACATCCTCCGGTGGAACGCAACAGTCCTTTTAACTTTTCAGAGGCCCTCTGTGGACTGAGCCTTACCCCAGTTAGGGAACAAAAGTCCATTTCACAGGGAAGTCCCTACAAACTGCCATGCTCCGTGCTGCTAACTGACATGCAGAAGAGACCACAAGATAAAGCAGAGGATTTCAAACCTCTGTGACATGCAGCTGTCAGTAACATTGCTCAGAGCTGCATGCTGTTAGTATGGGTGAGCCAGGCACACTGACACCACACACAAAATGTTAGTATGCTGTCAGAACAGTCTTAGCTAGGACTCATCCTACTCCTCCATTCATTCAGCGCCTGCCTGGCCTGATGCAGAAATCCTCTCAATGGGTGGTTTAGAGATGCATGGCAGGTCCCATTCAGGTTTCCAAATGTTCTCAGGAGATTCCAGAGTGACTGCAGAGCTTCTGAACTGCTCGTTTTCCTGCTGTTCTCTGGCTTTGTTCATGTCAGCAGTACCTGCCTTCCTAGGAATTCTCTCTCTGCCCTGCCTCTTCTTGATCAGATCAGGACAGCCATCTACCTTGGTTTCATGCAGTACTCCAGCTTTTAACTCCTGTCCTTGTTCCACTACAAAGCCCAACTGGTTTTTAGTGTCTGGGAAGACATCCCACCGATCCAGGGCAACAATAGAAGGTTCATACACAGGATTCAAAACACTGTCATTCTTTGCATGTACCTCTGGCACTTGTGCAGGCAGCTCCAGGGCCCACAGCTCATCTAAAGCTGTTTCTGTACTTCTGCCCTGGGAAGGAAAAGCTGAATGGTCCCTGAATGCTCCCTGCTGATCCAGCTCTTTAGGTATCTGCCCCTTCCCCTGACCATTTAAAGCACTGGAAATTGGTACACTTGAGATTCTGGGGTCAGTTCTCTGCTCCTTCTTCTCAGTCTCTTTTGCCAAATCGTACTCCAGGCCTTGTGCCTCTACATTAGCAGATCTACACAGAAGTTCCAAACTGGAAGCCGGCACAGCCTGGGGAACATTTCTAGAAGAGTCAGGCTTCCTGCTCAGCCGACTCAAACTTGCAGAGGTCATCTGCTCCCTATGAGTAGCATAACCAGAAGAGACCCGTGGTGGGGGCACAGGGGCTGTTTGTGGCAAACAGGGCACACATGGAGGAGCAGCAGAATGGCCTGAAGTAGGCAGAACTGCAGTGTTACTGCCTTCCTCAGTGCACAGGACTGCTGAGGGGGCAGATCCTGGCACTGCAGAGCCCCCACTCTGACTTGCAGAAGGGTGTTTGGAACAGGATAGCACTGTGAAACTGTGAGGAGTGTTGCTGGAGTCTGCATTTGCTGAACTGGGAACTGGTTCTAGGGAAGGGTCAGAAATCAGAGACATAGTGGAACTAGTCTGCAAAAAGGAGACAGAAGGAATAAGGAGATAAAAAGACAGAGGTAAGGGGAAGAAAAAAAGCAAAGAATTAAGCATTATAACAATCATGACCTCCAATTCCAAGAGTCACGCTGATCCAATGCCTTACTTCCAAGAGGAAGGAAAACGAGATACCAAAGAGCAGAACCAGTATGACATTGTGCAGCTACTCATATGAGATTATAGGAGATGAAGTTCTACAGCCACTGAGATTATTTTCCTATGCCCTCCTAAGTGACAGCTGATGTGTTCATCTGCAGCCGTGATGGGGCATGCAATGGCCACTGGGAAGCCAGCTACCAACGCAGGAATGTCTAGACTGTGAGTAAAGGTCACGTTACCTCACTCATAGTCAGGAATGTAAATTTTACACTTCAAAGCTGAAAAAAGCAATCAATGAATAGAACAAAGCATGACATTTTCTTCTTGATACACTAATAAAATGCTCCAGTTGACTGAGTTCATGGCAACAAAAACAAAGCTTCAGGGCATTCACAGCAAGAACAGATGACACAGGCTTTGTTGTATTCACATCACTAATCTCACCTTGGACATGACACACTGAAGCTATACAAGTCTGTCAGTCACTCCATGCCCTTGTAAGCATTGCTTAGGTGGCTAGATTAGCCTCTTCCCCTTAAGCCAAAGCCTCCACATTTACACTGTAATAAAATCAATATTCATTTTGATCCAAAATACACTAACAAGAGCAACTGATACAGAGATTTTAGTTCTCCTTGACTTACCCGGTCTTTTGAAAACAAAAGATCATGGGTCCTCTCTTCCCCATTTTCAGTGGTTCCTGGCTAAACTCTAGGAGGCAAACTGGCATTACTCCTTTTTCTTAAAAAAGGAAAATCAGAACAGTGGCTTGGACAAGTTTGCACAGCAGGTCAGCTTAAGACCAATGCTGAGCCCTCTCGTTTTTAAAATCATATCCACAAGGGATTTCCAAAACCAAGAACTATCAAAACCTGCTCTGATTCTTAGTCACATTTTCCAAAGAAGCTTCAAGAAGTTAGATGTTTATGCTCCAAAGTAGCTGGGCACATAACTTCTTAAGCCCATGTATGGCATCTCAGTCTCTACTTACCTTTTAGAGATACTTATCATGAACAAAAGCATAAAATTAACCAGAACGTGCACAAAATCTGCCAGCAGATGGAAGAAATATATACCTTCAGCTGACCTAAGCTGCTACCATCCCAAAGGATCAGGAGCTGGCAAGCAGTCACACATTTGTGAAGTCACAACAGTAGTGCTGCAGGGAGAACATGTTCAAAAAGGAAAGAGCAATAGGGGACCACAATTCTTTACAGATTGCTCCTCCCCTTGACTAGCACAGCAAGACCCACAGTTACAACAGAGAGGAAAAGAACTAGCAAGTACATCCAATAGTAAAAATGAGGGCATTTCCCTATATTGCCCCCCCCTCGTATTTTGCCTAAGCTGGACGCACCTGTAAAAGTAACCTGGTTTTATGATGTGGTTCACACTTAGTTTCCTGACTCCCTAAAATGAAGTCAGACATTTTCAAAGCACGACTAACATTTCATTCAAAAGCAAGTATTTCCGGCATACTAAAAGCATACTAGCTCCAAAATAAGAGCCATGATTAAACACTCAACAGTAACAGAATAGTTAAATACAAACATTTAGCTATGCAGTAAGCAGGTATTGTATTACACAGAAATGGCAGAGGTTGGAAAAACAAGTGCATTAAGTAATTTCAGTGTCCACTGACTGATGAGCTAGATAACCAAAATCAAATGGATTCTGTAAGCAAAAAGAACGAGCAACTCATTAAAGCGAGCAAAAGATGATAAAAGGGTAATGTATCAGTCTGTAATAGCACCTTTTACTCTGGGCTCCACAGAAAATCAAATATCAGTACCTCCACTCCCCCGTCTACTGCAACTTCTAGTAGTACCAACTACCAAACTCCAACTAATTACACATCATAACTTGGTTTTTCTGTCCTATTTTTTGCAACCACACGCAGGTCTGGTACCCGAACCTTTTATGCACCTTCGCAAAGTCTCCACTTCTCTCCCTTATATCCTGCCACCGGCAGAGACTAGAAACACATTTTTACAGACAAGCTAACACCACTATTTGGCACAAATAGAGAAGGTAAGAACAAAAAGGACCGAAGGGAAAATGAAGCAACCTGGGGGACAGGAAAAAGGAAAGTAACCGTTAAAAAAGTTGAAAATGTCAGTGACAATATTAACAAAAGGAAAACGATCACAGAAACCATGTTCTTTGTGCTTCAGGAAGAATGTTTATACACAAATGAGCTCAACGCCTCACAAAAATACTAACGCTATGTTCATAAAGCCCAAATCTCAAGATCTTGCTGCATGTTCACTCTCAGAGCTCAACTAGAAACTAAGCCAGGAAGGTGGACAGTATTACAGAATGCAGGTAGTCTCTGTCATGTAGGTTTTATTGGAGTTGCACAAAGATTCTAAGGCCTTTTCTCAAGATTGCAAAGCATCTGAACACCTGCACTTAAACACATCCGCTCCTTGTATCTTGCAAGGAAAACATGTGCTGGGCAACATCATTCTTGATTGCCAAGAGCTCACCTAGGAGCAAAGGCCATAGCCACAACCACACCCAAACTTGTTTTCTGAGCCCTGATAAAAGCAGCAGGGGCATGAAGCCATAGTGCTCAAGCTCCCCCAGCACGTGGAAGGAGCAAGGCAGGGTACGCCAGCAGTGCAGGTGGGAACTCTTTCCAGCTTCACAACAGTGCAGTTTTTCAGCCAGACTGAACAGACACTTGTGCATATCCTGCACTCTGCTCTAAGACTAATACAGAGAAAAGAAGGCAACACTACGCTCCCAGTATTTGCAATTGACTAAAATACACACTACAGTAAGTCTAGAGAAAACAGTAACTCCTAGATTCTCACAACATGCAGTACATGTGCCAGAAATGGCAGCCTGAATTCAATTCCAGCAAGTGCAAGGCAAGCAAAGTCCCACAGAGCATGCATGCTCACTGCTGGGTTCTGAACTCATGCACTTGGTCAAAACTCCAGGTATTGTAATGAGCTTCATGAAACCCAGCGCACACATCAAAAACGCTCACAGGAATGGTAGAACAGAGAGAACAACAAACAGCAAAGCTGTAATTGAATGGCCTGTCTACCTCTCCTCACAAAACATTCCTCAGCATTAGCTGTCCCACCTAAAGTCATGGTAGGAGGAAGTAAGAGTTCAGCACAGACAAGAAACACCAAGCATCGGAATTTTCCATATGAGGAAAAACCAGAGTTAGGGACTTTCTTAGGATTAGAAAGCAGACTTCATGTATATGTAAGAAAGGCAAACCCAACAGCGATAACAAGGAGAATATATTAGATGTTTGCTTTCTCCACCTCTCAGAACAAATTTAAGTGACTAATTCAGTAAGGCTATAAGCAAAGCAGATGAAAGTAGAAAGTAAGAAAAAAATATTTCTCATTTTGCTACTATTACAGGTAACTAAAGTGTCATGAAAATAAGCTGCATAGTTAATCATCTAATGCAAGAATGATAACAGACCTACGCGAATAAAGAACACATTATCCAAGTACATACGCCAAGTGCTTCACATATCAAGATGACTGTGGGCAAGGTACTCCTGAGCTTACCCTGTAATTGGATTTTTATGTGCTACTTGCAACTGAAATATCAGTTCTCATCCAATTCAACAGTTCGATTTTTAAACAAAATTCTGAATAGTATTTGCCATTTTCTGCCCCCACAAGAAGCTCAGACTTTAATCCCATTTTGAAGTGACTAAGAGATATTGTTTTAAGACGGAACTCTATGAAGTCTCCAGCTGCCTGATGCAAAGGCTTCAGTGCTTACACCACACATGTCTGGAAGATCCTCCTCAGGGAATGCACATCAGGGTAAAAATGCACTCCAAAGAGAAGAGCCTGGTCTCTTTCAGTAAGCAGACTGGTGTCCCATGCTCTTCTACTTTTTGTTATGCTGTAGTACAGCAAAATAATTCACCTCTTCCTGAGCAGTAATTAAGCTCATTATCTTTGGCAAACAGACAAATTGCAGAACCAAAGGAAAAACAGACCCCAGAACCACCTTATCCTCCCAGCAACAAGAATTTATAGCAGTCGAGAACACCTATAGCAGCACTCTGAAAGCACAAATACCACCACAGGAAGTTTCTCAGAGCAAGTCTTGGAGGTGAAGAGGGCATTCTGGAGACCAAACAAGGTCAGCAGATGTGGCTAACAGGCAAGAGTCTGGGGGTGGGGAGGGACAAGACGAAGCACTGTCATAACAGGGTACCTTGAAGTCAGAGAGAGATGCCATCAGCTCATCCAGTTCTCGCGTAGCTGAAGAAGCAGATATACGGGTCTGCTGCTGACTGGCAGTGACTCGCTGGGGGCTGCTCACCTCGCCTTGGCTCACAGTGATTGCAGGGCTGAAAAGGTGGGGGGTGGGGAGGGTGGGAAGAAAAGAAAAAAAGAGTGCATTTAAGCCTGGGAGAGCACTCCTAGACCCAAAGTCCCAGTGCTCCACCAGGCAAGAACACCATGACAAGTTTCATCAGCGCTGCCCACCCTGGCCAGCCCTTCCCCAGACCCAGCTTCCACAACACACAGACCCCTGTCTCTCTGCCAAGTCTAACACAAGTATGTACACACATGCGCGCCATCCATTAATGGACGATGACCAAAAATTCATTTTGTCAGACAGTGGGTATTTGTGATCAGCTATAAATCTGAGTTTGAACAATTCACCTCTCATAATGTAACATGTATTTTTCCATACAGGAGTAGATAAAAAACCACCAGCATCTTCATGTGCCTGCTTGACTTCTGACCCTTTAGACAAAGCCCATCTTCCATCACTCCTGCAGCATCTGCCCCTACACTACAGTCACTATTGCCACAAGAGCCTGTCCCACGCCACCCAAGCCAGCAGCCACCAAAACACTACTCACACTGGACTTGGCACAGAGCTCTCCAGCTCATCCAGCAGGCTCTCCACGCTGGGACGCACATCTTCAATCCCACGTGCACCATTTCGCTTTGGCTTTTCTTTTGTAGGGGGTGCAGCCTTCCCTCCCACAGAGCTGCTGCTGCTCTCTGGGACAACATAGTGCGGTCCAGTCATGCTGGGCAGTGATGGGCTTCTGCTGGCTTCATCTTAAGAAAGAGGAGCAGAAAACAGCCATTCAGACTCCTAGGTCCATACATACATGCTAATCACAGGCAAGAGCAACAATATCACAGGCAAGAGCAACAAATTGTCCAGAAATCTTGTGGAGCATCCATCTTTGAGGCTAATCAGAACTTAAGAGCACAAGGGTCTGAGCAACCTCATCTAACTTTGGAACTTTAGTTAGAGCCAGTTTTGAAGCTGGCCTCTCTTTGAGCAGGTGCTACACCACAGACCTCAACAGATCCCACCTATACTAAATCAATCTTCGATCAGGGGCTGGAAGGGTCTCCCCTCAGTAAGGATGTTGGAAGGAAAAAGCAGATTATCGTTTTGAGAATCACACTATCCACTCATACCAAATATCTTGCTATACCTTACCTGCTGGAAAGCCACTTGTGGGATTATGTTGAACAGCATTCAGTTCCAGAAGAAGTCTGTCCAGTTCTGAGAGGTTGCTGCCCAGAGAGGAGCTAGTCATTGTAGGAGATGGTTCTGCAGACTTCTGCTTGTTTGGGAAACTAAAGATAAAAGGGAAGTGTGAAACTTCGTCTACATACAGCAGAAGGATGGAGAGAAACTTACAATAGGTTCACAAAGTTTACACATGTATTCTTTTCAAGCTGATGCTTTTAGTTCTGGAGGAAAGAAGATGTGTGCTTTGTGAAATGACTACAACACAGCCACTGCTTAGCCACATCTTCAGTTGTCAGTTACAAAGAAACAGAATTGATGGATGGGGCCTCAGATTTTACGACCATGTGCTGCACAGCCCTGTAGCAAAGAGTTAACCATCTGCAGATCCAAGATGCACAGAACAGCAGCAGAACCATTAGCTTGCATACAGGAAAATGACTTGTTTCTGCTGACATCACACCAAGCAGCAGAAACCTCCTCCCTGAAGCAAGGGAATGCATGGCTAACACAGACTGGAGAAAGAGGCAAATTACAAACCTCAAGGTATCAACAAGAAGTCAAAAGCAGCAGGTTATATTGTGGTAGCCTCTTGCAGCACTCAAGGTCTCTTTTTCAAGTCCTCAAACCTTTAATTTGGGGAACTCTAATTAATTTTTAAGTAATTTGAAACTATTTTCTGCTGTGTTAAATAAGCAAGGCTTGAAAGACGTTTACCTGTGCACAAGTGTGTATAAAACACTGCCTGCAATAATTGCTTATCCTATACAGGTGATCCCATTTACTACGTACAACTGCAAACTGTTTCAAAGCAAGACTTAGCACCAATGCAGTGATTTTTATGGTAATTACAGTCTTCCTATCATCAATGGCAAGGCAATTATTTTCTTCTAGTTTTACATATAAAGAAGTAACTTCTAATGCTCTAGACGTTCTTATTTTATCAAGAAGATACTTTCCAAAATGGGAACTTCTGTCTTGTGCATACTATTACTCAGAAAGTTAGTATGTAACAGGCTTTAGGACTCTGACACTGGAACACCTGTGACAATTACACAGTTCCATAAGGGCAGTTATTATCTCTCTCTTCAAACCAACAGAAAAAAAAAAAAAAAAGAAAAAAAAAAGAAAATCCAAAATGCGATCTGAGGAGGGCATACTTCATCCCAACCCAAGCACACAAGTCACAATTCGCACCAGGCCCTTGGTACAGGAGGACTTACAGCTGTAATTACCTCTATTTTGTATAACTGCATGCAGCCATCCGAAAAAATTGCAATTACTGCTTCCATTGGCCCATCTCTGGATATGCCTGCCTCTACCCAGAATTAGTTCTGGTTGAAAGCAGCTTCCTGCTCAGCAGAAAGAGCTAGGCATGGTTAGAACACAACACCAGAGAAACACCAGTCTCCACACGGTAAAAAGGTACCCAGGACAGAGCGCACTGTAGAGGGCCATCACAGATGAAGTTCTGACAGCCTCTTCCTCACTCACCCCCACATCAGCAGAAAGTTCTTGTCTATACTGTACAGGCCGCTACTCCAACCTCTCAGTGTAAAAGCAGCTGTCTTTGTGAGTATAAACTAGTTATTTAACTATCAATCCTCTACTGAGATTAAAAGTTTTAAGAAGTTCTAATTTACTTGAAAATTCATGTCACTGCACATCCCGCTAGGCCTCAGGTAACTGAATCCCCCAGGATAACTGATCCAAAGGCCACCAACCTCCTAAAGAACTTTTGTACTGCTTAACAGGGGGATGGATTTGTCATACTTGTCTCTGGATTGTATCCTTCACAACACAATCCAGATCCTGCTCTGTCTGATAGGTCTTAACCTCTTCTGCAGCTGGAGCAAACCAAAGGGCCAGGTCAATGTTTGAAGCGAGTATGAAAGTTACAGTGGCCTCTTACAAAGAGGTAATCAAAAACTACACAAGGCAACATAACGTACTCAGGGAGCACTGTTTGTTTCCCCTTATAGAAGGCAGCATGAGCAACAGTAGGCTCAAGTTGTGAGCCAGGCTTCTCTCTTAACAGGGACAAGATACCTGTAGACGTGTTCCTCTTCACTGGCACGGGGAGAAGGAGAGCTGAGCCCGTCTCTAGGAACAGAGGCACTGGAGCTTTTGGCACTACAGCTGTATATAGGAGACTGGGACTGAGGCTGTGGAAATGAGATTTGTATTGGAAAGAGAATACAAAGCAAACGTACACTACTGCATTGCAGCCCCACACATGGATAGTGCAGAGCAAAGCCCTGCAGAAGAAGAAAAAAAAAAAAAACCCACACTCTGCTATATAGCCAAACCAGCCTCCCTCAGATGAGCTACACAAGGAAGAACTGTTCTCCACTTGCTTCAGATTTGCCTATGAGTCGCAGATCTGTGCTGGAAACCCCCAGTCTTATTTCCACAGGCTACAAGACAGATGACTAACGCTAGTCTCATCATACTACCATTTTCTTGGAACAATGACAATGGGTTTCAAATTATTTTTTGCTCCAACTAGTTAGTTCTATTAAAAATCCACACCTCTGTCCATTTCCCCACTCTGTTCATAGCCAAATTCATCCTCGCTTCTCGCTGTTCCCTCCTCTCATCTACTTTGCGAGATACTGCACACCAACAAAACAAGCAAGCACCCTCCCCATCCACACACATTCACTTACCTGCTGGTGGATGTATCTGGATACGTTGGGTTGCCACTGGTCTAAGGGGTCAATCACAGTGCCATTCAGGGCCTCATTGGAAGGTGGCGGAGGCACTGGAGGTGGCACAGCGATCTCTTGATATGTGTGGTTTCCAGTTGGATAGGAGTAAGGCGTTTCCTCCGTTAGAAACACTGGTCGTTTGGAGATATGTGAGGTGGTGGATTCCAGGTCTGCCAGTAAGGCATCTGCAGGAAAGCAAGGAAAACAAAAACAAAGTGGTAAAATCCTGGACTACAGCTTTTTCTTTTGTCTCATTCGGGATACCTGTATCAGGTGGTCTTTGGGAAGACTTCATCTATACTAAATGCCCTGAAAAACATTACTGCAGCCCAGGACTGAACAGGTTAATCAAACTTCTCATACAAAGAAAATGCCAAGAGGTAGTAAAGCAGCCAGAAAAACGATGTCAGTCTCAGATTTTTGTCTTAACTGGAAAACCGCCCAACAACAGGGATCCGTTGTCTCACTGCACCCTGCACCAGAGCAATGTAGGAGAAACCTGCCCAGAGATCAACTCGCAACAGGATACTGACACAGACTAATTACAGGCTCCACATCATCACAGAATCATTTACTGTGGCCGCAGGCAGTGCTTTCTGCAGGAAACAAGATCGCAGGAGGGGTTTTCTCCAGAGTCTAAGGTAGTGGAAGAAGCATGAAACTTTCAAATTAGTCCATCAGTGCAGCAGGAGTATGCCTTTCAGTTTTCCTAACAAAAATCCCCCTCAGCACATCACACAAATAGTTAACTAGTTTCCAGAGGCTGCCAGGTAAACGAAATCTCTTCTCCTGGAAACAATTCTCAACTTGCTGGGTGGAGACTGCTCACAAATTCCTGAAGAGAAGAAAAACTTCCATCAGCTAGAAACACCGTCACTCATGCCAGGCAGAGGAACCCACGTCACACAGTTAGCACCTCTCAGAAATCTTAAAGCAGGAAAAATGCTCTTCCTCAGAGACGGAGCATGAAAAGGCATTCCCACATTTCTGGATTCCTCCCTGCAAACTATCCTCTGCCCATCCCCAATCCTCTGCAGTGACTCACAGGCAAAACCTGACGTGCTGGACCTTCTGTCCTGTAAACCCACCCTGCGGAGCCCACTGCAGTCCCTGGTGGGGGAAACTCCAGTGAGCGACTGCAAGTCTGCACTGTACTCACTTTCTAAAGAAAGCCTCACTGGCCGGGTGCCCAGCTTTCCACCGGGGCAGCAAGCTCTAGTGCACACCTCTTTAAGGCTATTAAGAGAGGATCTGGTTCACTAGGGACATCAGCGCTCTCCGCTGTAAGAGCATCAGAACATACCTGGCAGGTCCCTTTGGAGATGTGGAATTCAGCCAGACAACAGTAACACAACTTGGGCAGAATTATGACAGGAGGCTCTCTAAAACCTCCTGGATCTCCCTCCCTTCCACGCAGACCTGACTGTCTTCAGGCAGTTTCAGTTATTGGATCTGTCTCTCTCCTCCCACACACAGCAGGTACCTGATACTCAGGTTTGGGGTGTGAGGGCTCAGCCTGAGTGTAGCCATCCTGCAGTACCCTCCATCTGAGTCACAAGGAGCTGAAGTTACCAGGTGGCACCAAGAATAGCAACTGAGCAACTGCTTGCCCTCATGGCTGCCTACCAGCTCTAGGAGGACAGCTCAAAGCCACTTCCTGAGCAGGCCAGGCCACATCAGCCAATGCACTTAGCAACCCTTCAAGAAAATGTATTAAAGGGTCAAATGGAGGACAGTACTATTGCATTACAAGATGAGGAACGTGCTTTTTATATTCACTCTCTTCCACAAAACAAAGCATCACAAAAGAAAAAAAGCAGTCCTGCCCTCAGAGAACAGAATACAGTCATTAGCAAATTAAAGACTGTGTTAAATTAATTCTATACACCTTCCATTTCATCAGAAAAATGCTCCAAATTGTTTAAGCCACAAGCATCTTCCTAGAGGAGCCAAAATACCCCAGAAGCAGATTCTCCAAAGGGATACAAGCTTTCTGCAGCTGGGGAAAAATTAACTTAATCTTTTTAAGCAAAAGAACAGCTGGTGGATTCCAGGGTGAAAGGCACATACCTCAAGGGAACTGCTGAAGAGCTGCGATTCTTTCAACCAGACAGGTCCTATGACTGGAAGTTTCGTGCACACAACCTCCACGAGAAGTGCTATCCGAGAAGGTGTGGTTTTTGCTTCTCCCCACCAATGACAAAGGCAAATCAAACTCCACCAGGAAGTGAAAATCCCATGAGGGTGTCGGGCTCCTCCAACCCCGCAGACAGGACCCAAACCATTTTACCACCCTCCACCCCCAGCCCTCACTGCAGGACAGGCAGATGTAACCATCTCGCCACAAAATTTGCCTCCTCTGCTCAGCAGTCTGCTGAATGAACCACTGGACAGAACCCCACTGATTTTTATTAACAGCACAGAAGTGAGTTCAGCTAGATTTACTGGTTTATTTTTACAAGTCTGCAAAAGAAGAGGGGTCTGGAAGTAGCAGGAGCACTCTACCCCCAGGTTATGAAGGAGTTAAGGAGGAGACATTACAGTTTAATGATTAACTTCCCCCATACCCTCCCCCTTCCTGACTTGAGCAAACAAGGCAGAGCTGAGGAACGGGAAGCAGAGGGAGGAGAAAGGGCTGGAGAGAAATCACTCGGTTACTCAAACTGCACTTCAACTTTACAACTGATACCGAAGCAGCTGCATGAAGGCACCACCCTACCCGGTGGGGCAGGAAAAGGAGCAAGCCGGGAGCAGGCCAGGCACTCACACACCAGTTTAGGGCGGCAAAGGACCCCTCCTTGTGCTTGCTCACCCCCATGTTCTGCAAAGCCAGGGTCCACCCTTTCTCACGACCCAGTCACTCCCTCCAAGCTCACAGCCAGAGGGAAGGTCTTCCCTATTTGCGTCCATCCCCATGGCAGCTTCCAGCCACACAAACTGTTCTCTGACCCAATCCCACCAGCAACTACAGTTCCCTAAAGTTTTGCCAGACTGGGAAGTTGCACTCCATTCAAAGGGTCCAACAACGGCAGCAGAACTTCCCCGAGCAGTGCAGGGCAAGAGCAGTGGTGCCTGCTCAGTCCACCCCACCTTGTGGGGCTTCACCCTGCGAGAGGGAAGCGGCTGCCAGCTCCCTTGGAGGTCAGCCTGAGGAGTTTTGCAGTCCAGAGACTGACTGGAGACAATTATTCAAAACCTAACCAAAGGGATTAACGTTTTGGTTTCCGTGCAGCACCTCCTCCCAGGAGGTCCCAAAAGCGCTGCGCACTCAGGATTTACGCAACTTTTTAACAGTACCAGAAGACGCTGAGCTAAAAGATGGGGGGAAAGAAGGGATACATCACTCACACTCTTTCACAAAAGGGACCAGGCAGCTGTAGCCTGATGAACTGTTAACAAAGATGCTGTGCTTTGAGAAATGCTGTGCCTCACGTTACAGGATTGAATTCACTACAGTGACCGCTCCCTAAATAGAACATTAAATAAATACTTATATAGAAATATTAAAGGTTCGATTGATTTTTTGGATAATGAAGCATTCCTTCCCAAGACAACTCCTGAGGGACACTGCTGCAGGAGATGTAAATGAACCAGTTAGCCCACCCCAACCCACAGGAAGCAGCTGGCAGGACCATCCTGACACACTGATGCGGATCAGATCACACAAGCACCCACCATCAGAGGGCACCACGACATCCTTACATGGACAGAAAGATGAAACCCGCCAGGGACAGCTAACTTGGCAGGAACTTCACCCCACTTGTTCATCCCCACAAAGTCAGGAACCTGTCCCCGTTTTAGGCACACAGAAACTTTCTGCGGGTGCCACGTGTGCTGCACCTCCCCACGGAGACATGCATCTACTCACCAGCACACACCGCAGCACCTCAGACTATCTGTGGGAACAACCACACACACTGACCACACCAGTTTTACTGCTGCCTCAAATACTCTCTAACATACTATAGACACAGCTCTAGGAAGCAGAAGATCAGAGATTCATTTATCTCTAGAGGACAAATATAACCATTTTGTACCAATAAACTAAAACAGACAGGATTATACTAGATCTTTAAGCCACTGCTCCTCCACAAGACTGATCACCCCTCCTTCCACTCTCACCCTAACAAGAAGCTCCTAACACAACCCACAGACAAAATCTCAACTCACAGACACATGCATGGAGCAGAAACACACACTCACTTCCAAAGGCTCAGTAGGGCTCAAGGTACCTACAGACATGGGTGATGCACACAGAAATTTGTATTTTCCACTCCATTAACAGCATGCTGCTCAGTGGGACGTGGAAGAGTGAGCGATACTTGCTAAAACACCACCAGTCCAGAGAATCCTGCTTATTATCATATGCTGGTGCAGTCACACAGCTAATAAAACCCTAACTCACTGTCCAATGCAGCACGGTGCATCTCAACACATGCATGCCTGGGTACTCTACAGGCTCAGGTAACTTGGCCAAGCTCCTGGTAAAGCTGCATGCCAACATGAGACAGAGGCACAGAATGACAGAGTCCTCCTCCCTCCACTGGGCAACCCAAAAACTACACACTCAATTGAAGTAACATTCAGGCCAGAAAGCTACTCAAACCACATCCTCCCCAGTATGGGAGAACATTTGTGTTTGCCTTCAAGTGGCTTTTCTACACAGATTTTCCTGTGGAGGAGGGGCAGTTAAAGAATGGTACCACATGTGATACCTTTGCTGCTACAGAGCACTCCACAACATCTGAAGGTCCAGCCGCTTTACTTTGCCTCTCTCTCTTCCCTCCCTTTTGCCAAAAAACATTAACTATGACACCCTTTGTTTGGGTTTTGATCTTCAAATCACACACATAGCTCTGCATATACATTAGACACGTACAAGTGGCCCTTAACACCAAGTGCATTGCTTCAAGCTAGTTCCCAGCATCTACCAAAGTTCAGCTAGTCATTTAAACAGGCTGGGACAAGAACACTCAAGCTGACGTCCAACGCATCGAACCACTCAGAAAAAAAGCCCTTTTACCACGAAAATCAGCAAGATGAAAGAGCAGTACAATACCTTAGGGTAAGTCCCATTTACCAGTTCAAGGTACACTGAAAAAGGCAATCATCTCCCAAGTTATATACTGCACATTCCTGCGCTATCTCACCAGCTCACACCTCTGTCAGGCCAAGAAACAGTTCATGCATTCCAGGGGCTCAGACTTAGGCTCCTTCACCATCACTGCATGTCAGCACTCGCTGTCCTGCAAATGCAGTATCCTCCAGCCGAAACGGCCTCGTGTGCAGCTGCAGGGGCACATTCTTCATCCCAGGTTTGTCTGATAAAGAGCAGTAACACCAGCCAAGGCAGCACAATGCAGCTCTGAGGTACAGAACAGGAAAGGATAACACAGGGGCCCCTTTGTACTGATGCACACATCAACCTCCTTTTCTATAAATCTGAGCTGCACTCAGTCCCCTTAAATAGAATGAAGTTATGAATAGGAAAAAAATATAAATATTTACATGTATCTTCCCATGTGTATCAGAACATACTTTGTTCACTCCCCTCTTCTTGTGCCTTCTGTGTATCTCAAAAATGCTCCTGGGATAAGGTGGGACAGTGAAGCAGAACAGATCATGAACTAGTTCTGAAAAAACCTACGTGACAAGGCATCAACAAATTCACATTTGCCAACTGGCATCAAGCAGCTTTTTAATGCTAATTTTTCCTCAAGTAATAAATAGTTTTCCACTACTCATAAGCAGTCTAGGATATTTATTTATTTTTAAGTGAGGCAATTTAGATAAATATAAATTTGCATTCCTCTGTTAAGGAGAAGCTGCCTACTACTATGTCCAGCTTAACTCCAGCCTGTGCTAGAGATACACAACGCAGTGCAAAGGTGATGGCATTAGTGCCAGAAGAGAGAAAACTACCCCAGATTTCCATACGCAGCTCATCTCTCTTAACAACTGAGCTATTAACCCATGCTGACACAGCAAATCAGAAGCATTATCAATATAGTAAGTAGATCAAAAGGATAACTGTCAAATTTTCTTCTCTCTCTCATCTACTGCTGGGGAGGAAATGGAAGCATAACTGCGACAAGATACTTCAAATGCCTCAGATAACAGGCTGTTATTTTCAACAGCTGAAAGCTGCATCTGCACATCTATCGAACCACACATTGCCTGTAGCTCTGCTCCTTGCATGGGACATCTGGAAAATGAGTGATACCGGAGACAGGATTCTTCATCCAGCCACCACACAGAGCCAACACATTCAGTCATAGAGTTCCATCTCCCTCAGCATCCCTACTACCACGTGTCCCTGACAACCCAGACACATCACACTGGGTAATCAGGATGTGATGCCTGAGCACAAACTACAGTATTTCCACTGATGCTGCTGCACAGGTATCTGCATCTCTCCTGTTCTTCCCCACACCCCTGTTTACCCAAATAACTAGAACTGCTACAGGTTTTCCGGGTTTAGGCAGCAGAAGATTCCCAGAAGATTGGCAAATGGAAATAAAAAGCTACGCAGCCGTAAGGGCAGGTCTGAATGAAGACATGAACTTTATGTGATAATCATGTCTCACTCAGCATAAGACAAATTGCAGACCCCTCATTTGGAGAATGACAACCATTCTCCAGCCCTTTTTTAATACCTTAAGAAGCTGAATTCAAATCCTTGATTTTTGCTGTCCTTTAAATGAACAAGGGGAATTGCATCTCCAGAACTGAACCCCGAGCTTGCAGGCTCATCCGAGCAGCCTCTTTGCAAAATCTGTGAATCCAAACTTTAAAAAATCTCATTAGGTTCAATTAAGTCTTCTCGCCCCAACCTCCGGGACTAAATGCAACTCCAGCTCACATACAGGGAGACAGCTCAGGGCGGTAACCCAATCCCTGGCAAGACAGTTTTACATCGTGAGTAACTGCAGAGGAATGGGGAGCTTGGGTATATTTATCCTATTAAATAGCCTTTCAAAAGAAACATTTGCAATGCTCTAGAAAAGCTGAGTCAAAAAGACTTGTTGGAGCCTTGCTATAGGGCTTCTCACTGCCTTGAGTTTGAGTCTGGAAGGGGTGGGGAGCCCCAAAGAGCATCACTGGTGACAGGAATTCCCTTTTTAATAGCAGTTTTGACTTTTCTCAGCAAAATGGAAAAGCATTATCAGAAATAGGAAACCCATGAAAACAGGTGAATGCAGGTATTGGTAAAAGAAATGTAGTAACAGGTTCTTAAGGTGTTATATTCTAATCAATGTTTTTAAATGCAAAAAGATCAGAGACTACAAAAGCAATGGAATACACAGACTACACTCAAAACGAGACCTTAAAAATTCAAAATGCAATTATATGCTCTTAAAACCCTGAAGTTCTCTGGTTCACATATATAGAAAGCATGTAAAATAGCTTGGCTTACTTTCTAAAACATATTGAGGAGACATTTTAAAGTTTTCCAAAATTTAACTGACAGGTTGAGAAGGTGGTTAAATGCAGGGCATGTAACAGCTCTCAGCCCTTCTGTGAAGCAGTGACAGACTGTTATTCAAGATACAGAAAAAAATCAAGGCACAAAAGAGAAGTCATTTGCCAGACCTAACAACTGCTGGAGTACCAGTACAGAGCTGCCACTGGTATTTTTACTTTGCATTGTCTAGACCTGCCTAGAGAAATTTCAGATTACATGGTCAAAAATACGGACAGCAAAACCAGTTAGCTTTCCCCAGTACAGCAGCCCATGCAGCCAGCTCTGACCACTATCAGCAAACGTCTAAAAAATGACAAGACACTGCACTATGAGATGCGGTCTACATGATCAGCTGCAGCAACGATTGTGGCTTCCTGTCCCAACCACTGAGACCCAAGCTGGACACTTGATCCCAGAGCTTGTGGCCAACTTAACTGGTCACAACTAACATGCACTAATACCACTCCAAGCATGGTGCTGTAAAAAAGTGTGCAAACACAGCCTGTTTAAAGCAATTTATGTAACTGTTCATCAGTAACTTACGCACTGCACATTTGGGGATGAAATGCAAATCCTTCAAGTGCTCTGGCTGTGATTTCAGCGGAACTGACACCGCCACATGCTCCCAGAGTAAGGGAACAGCCTAGTGATCCCCCTTTCCCCCAGAACGCAAATACACACTGTTCCTGGAACTTGTCCTCCTGATCACCAGACACTTTCTGACCTAATTCAACTTACTGAGACAATAAAAGTTTGCTAGATTGGTGCTTGGGTTTTCTTGATAAACTTGTTACATGTCTTGGAAGCGTAGCTCCAGCTACTCTATGACTTAAGCAGCTTTTAGAAAATGTTTTGAAGAGACCAATGCCATAATTTAGCCCTTGTCTAGGTAAGTGAATAAAATTTCTGCTTTAAATAGGAAATACCATACTTTCATCTCCAAAACTCAGGCCAAGACACAAACTGTAAAATCCAGCCCCATCCTGCCATTAGTTGAAAAATCTCCCATCCTCCTGTATAATTCCCATAATCAATCCGCATCTCAGATGTGGACCAGAAACACTGCAGCCTGAAAAGCGAGCAATCAGCAAGACAGCACAAATTGAAATGCTCTTAAATTCTGGAGACATCCCCCACCACTACCAGACACTTTCACCTGAGCCTGCACTGACATTTTGGCTTTGCAGCCCCAGAATCTTGATATGGCTCAATCAGTAAGGCTGCATACACTATGTACTGGTGTTACCTCATTTGTGCCACTGAGCTTAAGAGTTAGCTTTTGACAGAGACTACTCCAAACGTAAAACTTTGAAGATGGGTGAGCCAAGTCTGTATGTTACAAAACCCACCAAAAGCCATCATGTGAGGTCAGGCCTTCCATCACATCCCTCTGAGGGGCAAGAGGTCTATTTGTACATGTGCTGGAAAACCATAAAGGTCACTGCAAGATCCTTCCTGGAACCAGCTACACTGCTTCCTTTCAAATTAACACAAGCATTTGACTGAAACTCAGACCTGCCTGCAATGTATTCATCAGCATGGTTGGCACTGTAGCACCCTCACATCACAAGGGGTCAGCTAGTTCCTGTGTAACACAGCAGCAAGGCGTTCAAGGGCACAGAAACACTGTAGGAAACCAGCTAACCAGTTTGCAGCTTGGCACCAGCAGTCCCTGGGAATCACAGTCCCATTCCTTGAGTGAGCATGTTGGATCCACCTCTTGTCATCTTTGATGCAACAAGCTGGGAAATCCTTTGACTGCTGGCTCTGTTCACATCACCGCAGTTGGCAGGAAGGTAACCTAATCTTAGCAGACCCACAGGGCATGGAATCATCAATGCAGCATGCAGGCTGAGAATCACAGCAACTGCCTCAAAGATCTGAGTCAGCACAGTTTCCTGGATAAAACAACACAAATCCACAGTGCTCTCTGCCCTACAGTCCAAGCTGTGTGAAGGAACCACAAAAGATTTTCCTGTAGGACCAGGATTTTTCCACTTTAGCTCCACTAAATTAGACCCCAGCTCAAAATGGCTAATAGATATGAACCACCACCTACGAAGAGAAACGTGCAGTCCTTCTGCCTCCCTCTAACTGCCTTAGAAAAACTCTCATCCCCTTTCCACTACCCTAGAACAGACCATTATATGGCTGAGATAATGGAAGTCAAGTCTCACAAGGCACAAAACTGCTTACATGGTCAGCAAGAAATATTCCTCAATGTGTTACAGGTTTGCTGAGCATCCTCACGCTGGAAATTATTTGTGATTTAAGTACCACCTCCTTTCAGAAGGGATATACTTGATGCTCCAGGCAGAAAATCAGTAAGGTTTCCAGACCAATTAAAAAAAAAAAAAAGTTTAAATATGGGGGGAGGCAGGGTGTCAGCCAAAAAGCTGCTAAACCAAGTGCAGCCTTTTCAAACTCTTCAAATTAACCTTAGCTGTCCACTCCAATGCCATGGCTATTGCATGCAGAAGCTATCAACAGAAAGCCCTGGAAACACAAACTCTTCCTGTCATTGAAGATCTAAGGACAGCATAGAGCAAAGCAAGGCCATACAAATCCTGCTTAAGCTGGCTGTTGTATTCTTCACGTATTGCCTCTGAGAGAAGTACCTGAACTTACTAGCAGCACTGTGATATCTCTAGATCCAGAGTCTACTCCCTCCCAAAGCTGTATCCTCCCATTTATTTCTCATTTCCAGAAAGTGCTGGGGTGGCGATGATGGGGAGGGGGAGGGCTTATTTCCTGTTGCATACAGCATCCTCTTTTTTTATAGCATGTCTTTCTCTACACTTGAAGCGAAAAGAGGCATCTTATATTTATTTCCCTCTGTTTACAGTCCGGAGAAGCAAACAGCTCATGCCAGGAAAAAACACCCAATGCTAAAACCTTCTGCCTTAAACTGAATTTATGTTCCAGCTTACCAAACCAATAAATGTTTTCAGTGTCACAGCTACCAAAAGCTTTTGAGAATGCCAGATCCCCAGCTACACAAGCCCTGAATGCCTCTGTATAACGATTCACAGACAACCCACAGTTGTGTGAGATTGAAAGAGCCAATAACCCCTTGTGTGGTTCCTTTCTATCTAGATTCACTGTACTCTCAAGCAAAGTCCTGAACAACAGGAAACAATTTACTGATGATGGATAAACTCGGTCAAAAAATTCTTCCATTGCTCTATGAACAGTCTTCAGGAAAGTGAGGCAAAGTTTGTAAAGGGTTTTCAAGCTATAGCTCAAGCACATCCTGTGACACAGCGCATGCAAAAGCAGTAGGCTGAGCTAATCTCAACACTTGCGAAATGTTTAAGAGCACAAAGCCAGGTTCTGGTTTACTGGATAAAGAAGTTGGAGATTGCACAAGAAAAGCTTGTGATAATGTCAAATGCTTCACACAGACTTAACCAGCCTTTACTCAGTACTCCAACTCATGAACTCCAGTGGTTCAGACCACCATGATTTAAGTCCTACTGTCCTCAGATGATTGTCCCACCCACAAATTACAGCCCTAATTGCAGAAGTAGAAGCCACTTTCGACCACATTTTTCAGACATAGCAGTCATTAGCTCCACACCCTAAACCTCTACATACTCCATTTTATATTGATATAACAGGCCTGCCTGCACCAACTGCAGGCAGTAAAGTCTGCAGCCACTGCACCTGAATTCCAACAAGGATCATAAATCAGAATCCTCAACCTGAACATTCACACCCCTTCATAGCAGAGAAAAGCATCTACTTTTCAGAAACAGAGAACTGATACGCAGCCCTGAGCAGCCCAACATAATATGACAAGTCCATGTTATATCAGAATAGAACGCAATTCTGACTCTCAGGCCTGTACTAAAAATACTTCAAGTTGGAATTTCTCAGTCTGAATCTGCAGCCTGCTATGAGCTCCACCTGCTACCAAGTCTTTTGTCAGAATCCTCTCCTTTTGGAAGCAAACAGACTGGTGTTCCTAGAGGCAGTTATAGTTAGCCTCATGAAAGATTACAAGGAGCAACAATCTGCACAAATTAGAGAGTCTCCATTTCTCTCCCTGTGTGCCAACTGCCAAACTGGAAACAGCTTTGGTCTCCAAGGAGGTTATGTACAGGCTCTGACGTCCCCTCCTAAAGCGTCTCCTTCTTGTGCAAGATCTATTTCTGATCTCTGCCTGACAGCAAATAGATCTTCAAGCATTTCCAGGAAGTCCCAGACAAAGGCATTAGCAAATGGCCAATATTGACCTAACTCTCTGGGAGGGAGGCAAGTTGGCTCGGACAAAGCAAAGGACATTAGCTCTGTTCAAACACAGCAACACTCAAACTGAACAAGAGTGAACTGAGTTTGGTGGCAGGAACAGATTGGCATGAGTGTGACCATGTTACAGAAGCAACTAAGCAGTTAATACCATCTCAGTACTGACCGGGGCTGGATTTCAGCCAATATCCTGGATGGAAAAAAAGAATAAAAAATAAAAACATTAGCCACGAATGTACTAACCTTTTTAGTCCTCTACTTATCCGTACATGCATGAAATAGTAAATCAACTCTCCTCATGCATGTCTTAAGAATTTTTATTTGCTGCTGGCTTCTCTCAAAGTTTCTAAAAACTGGGATCAATGTTCAAAAATCTCCAACAAGATCTGCTGTCCACTGCCAAAACAAAACCAAAAAAAATCATGAAAACCAAACAAGCAGCCACTGAACTGACCCCCTTGGGGACAATTTCCCAGGGCCAAGGCCTCTGATCAAAATACCAGCTCCCTTGTATTCCTACAGGAAAAGGGGCTCAGCCAAGCCAGCTATCTGAGGAACCAGACCCTTCCTGCTACATCAGCATGTAACTTACTCCACAAGCATTAGGTCAAAACACAGTGCATGCTGCCATTTCACAAACAGCTAACAAATCCAGTACAAAGACGACCTCCATTAAACAAAGCAGAGTCCAAGGATGGGTATAGGAACAGCAGGAAACAAGACACTACAGATTTTAAACCACAGCTATGGTAAAGGGAATAAACCGAAGCTCAGAGCTCAAGACATTGCTAGTCCCTTGGCTGATCAGTCAGACAAACACTCACAGAAATCGTGCCAGTGGGAAATTTCCCCACAGTGCTGGGAAATTTATCATATCCTACAATTTTGCTACAGCGGATGCCACTCCAAGCCCATGCTGTTCTCTCCAAGTCAGGTACATTAGACTGATGCCACATAATACACACCTTGCCAAAAGTCAGTTTGCCCTCCTTGTGCAATGAAAGGGAAGAGACTCCCTCTACCTATTATTCTTCTTCCCTAGAAAGTCATCTGTCTCCTCCAGCAGACTAGCTTTCTTCCTTCAGCACAGAAATACACTCTTCAGAAACCTGAACTGAGCAATTTGTTCTCACGCCTTTCTGGAAAACAGGCAGAGAACAGTAACAATTACTAGGACAGTAGCAAGAGTGAAAACACTGCCATTCTTTCTGTGCCAGATCCTGCTCAGCCCTGGACTACAGAACTTACAGGAAAAACGGCCAAGTGCAGAGGTGTGCGGCCCCCTGCTACTACCAAGCAACCCTATACATGTCCACTGAAATGAGGGTAGACAAGAGCAATTTTTAAGCCCTGGGTGGACTGTATTTGGTTGAGACTTGCCTAACTGTAGGCAGTTGGGTCTGACTTGAACTGAATATTGTCATAAGCAGCAGGGAGGTTACCATACATGCTAATCAGTACTGGACAAGTCTTCTGAGCCGCTTCTAAGCAGTAGTGGCACAAGCAGTGACAAATCAGAACAGTGTGAACACCCAGAAGTTGTTGCCCAGTCTTTGGGCAGCAGCACGCCTTGTTGGCTTGCACTCCACAGCCCTCAGGTAGAAACAACAAGTCTGCAAGTTCGACCACCTAAGAGGACCCCTTACAACAGCTGTAGAGCACTTACAACTTGAGATCATAATTCTGTAACTGCTGATTCCAACTCATCTAGGGAAGGAAAACATGTTACATCAGGATTTACAAGGCAATGGAGCATAGGAGTTCCACTGGACAGTGAGCACCATGGAGTGGAGGATATGGTTTCACAAGATGCAGAAAAGCAAATTAACAGTTCACCACTGCCAAAAATGGAGAGGTTTTACTCTGTCTTCCAGACATGTGCTGCTGCCACTTACTTGTGTTGGCTGACTCTCACAAGACCCCTCTGTGAAACAGTTCAACAGAAATACATCCAGTCAAAAAAAAATGACTGCTTTCTTTTGAGTTAGAAAAAGAGATGAGCACAGCAGTCAACAAGAAGGAAGGGGTATATCCAAACAGCCAGGTAAGGGAGCATAAAAGGGGTCAGGATGAGCGAAAGTAAAGTCATCCCCCCTTTCAGCAGCAGCATGCCACTGCATTGACTCGAACGGCCAGCAGGACCACCACCTCAGATACCCCCCAGAATCTCATCTTTGCCACGCAGATAACCGCAGCCAATAATAACACTGCTAAAGATTGCTACGATCCTATCCACCTGCATATGTAAAAATGGGTTTGGACACAGTCAGAGGCAAAACATTATCAGAGCGTGCACATTCTAAGTTAACTGTTACTTTTTAAAAGGCAGAAAGAGTAAAGCGTGTGGACCCTATAACCAATAAAAGGAAGAGTAAGATTTGCATGGTATGCAAGAATAGACATGAAACTTAAGGGAAGAAAAAAATAGCATCTTTTAAACAGTGGAAATCCTATCCAAGCAGCATAAACAGATCTGAATATAGACCCATCCAGGCAAAGTGCCAGTTACAAAATTTGAGACACACATAAAGATGAAATGAAGAGCAGAAATATTAGTATAAATTCTGAATTCATTAAAAGCATTAGAAGGTCAAAATCTGCCCATGATCTGCAGAATGCCCTGCCTACCAGCAAAAGGAGGATTCCAGCAATAAAGAACAGGGACACTAAAGAGACACTGCAATCGTATCCATACTTTGTACAGTCTTATTGGGGCATTCCTATCCTGAGGGCTCTTAAATGGGATATCAGAATGCAGACTTGCGAGATTTTAGTCCTTGAAGGCAGTATTTTTCGTTAACTCCAGCAGTTTCCCATTCAGTAAGTACAAATGTATCTCCCAAGTGCATAAATGCAAAGAACATACAACAAATGCAAATCTACTCTTAAAAACTAAGGTATCTCAAGTTTTAAATGCCTGTGGCTATAAGGAGAAAAAAAGCCCCAGCAAATCACACCTAGATACTGGGGATGCCAAAAAAAAGGTTAATATATTGAGATATAAATAAAGACAACTTAAAAAGACTTGCTGGCTTGACGTGACAACCCACTCTGAGATGGGTTGTTTCCCTCTTAAAAAAAAATAACTTTTGTCAAATGTGGTATGTGGTTTCACTGGCCTGTTAAAAATCTAATTACTAAGAAAGTACTCTCAAAATGGTGGATTTTTTGTTCTAATAAGTTTTTGTTTCTGCAAGGGTCCTCTGCAACAGAGAGTGGGAGCAGACTTGGAAGCAACACCAAACTCTTTATAAGCCAAAAAGTGTAAGTCATCATCAGCAACTGACTCTACACAAAGCGCTGCCAAAAGCACAATGTAAACTCACAGAGCAGGGTGGGGGGAAATGACCACAAAATATTCAACATTTTTCAGTCATGCGGATCTTAGTACTACTTATAACTATAATAGGTAGAAAGTTTTAAAATGAAGCTTTCAATGTGATGAACATGCTACTAAAACTTCAGATAACCCCAGTACTTACACATCATGGGCAAGTAACATCTCTGAAAAACATGAGTACAAGGGGCCAAGCAGCACATGGTTTAAAAAAAAAATCTAACTAAAGCAGCTTCTTTTTGCTTTAAAAGTAGCTTCTGGGAATGAAAGAATGAAAATGTTTCAGAAATTAATGTAGGAAATGGTCCCCCAGTCTGCTTTGGAAAACATGTGGGTGGTAATTCGATGGAGATTGCTGATGGCTCTACAGCTCTATAGCTCTGCTTTTTTTTTTTTTTTTT
Source organism: Falco naumanni (assembly GCF_017639655.2). Lineage (NCBI taxonomy): Eukaryota > Metazoa > Chordata > Aves > Falconiformes > Falconidae > Falco > Falco naumanni. The sequence continues at coordinate 90,035,269 of NC_054054.1, read as the reverse complement.
CGCGTTGGCAGAAGAATATGGCTCAAGAGTTCTACAATGTTATGACAGAGGCCCACTCCTAGTAAGAAAATTGTTAAAGCCAGACAGAAAACTAACATATTTAGAACTGGAATATATTGTTGCCAACGGATGGAGAAGAGCTGGAGAATGTTTAAGGTTTTCTTATCGCTTCCTACTTGTGAGGCCTGTCATCTGGCATCATAACAGAAGTATTCAGTCACAAGTCTCTTGCTTATTTCACAGAATGACAGAATGGTCAGGGTTGGAAGGGACCTCTGTAGATCACCTAATTCAGCTCCCTGCTAAAGCAGGTTCTCCTAGAGCAGAGGTTGCAGTCACATCAGGCAGGTTTTGAATGTCCCCAGAGAAGGGCACTCCACAGCCTCTCTGGGCAGCCTGTTCCAGTGCTGGGTCACCCTCACGGTAAAGAAGGTCTTCTTCATATTCAGACAGAACTTCTTGTGCTGCAGTTTGTGCCCGTTGCCCCTTGTCCTGTCGCTGGGCACTACTGAAGAGCCTGGCCCCATCCTCTGGACACTGACTCACCCTTAAGGTATTTGTAGACATTGATAAGATCCCCTCTCAGTCTTGTCTTCTCCACAGGTCGGAGTTCACTCAGCCTTTCCTCATCAGGGAGATGCTCCAGTCCCCTCATCATCACCAGCAAGAAAAACAGTGAGGATTTCTTTTTAGCAAGAGCAGTATTAATAAAGCAATTAAACACATGACAGCTTCCTCATCTCAGTGCCCTGCACAGAAGTTTGGTTTGTTGTAAGACAAAAGAAAAAAAAAATATTCTAGCAATCAAAGGCTGATTTACTCACAAGAGAATTCATGACCACAGAAAACTGCAACGGAAAAAAACCTTAAAGACTATAGAGAAAGTAGATTTTTGAGGGGTAAAGATGAGTAAGAGATCACATCTCCAGCACTGACCAAAAACGGAAATGCCAGCAATACTGAAATAGAAGCAGCATGAGAGTAAACTTCCCTTTCATAGGTACATGAAATAAATCCTCCTTCAAATTACTTTCTATAAAAGGGGTTTCAGCATGAACTCTGATTGTTCCTCCACCAATCCTATGATAAAAGTCAACAATCATCTGAAATAACTGGAAAGAATATTTTGCACTAGTCCACAGAATTCAAGGTACCCAGCCCCTACATTTCTGCTTTGCTGAAAATTAAGTTGACTTCTTTGTCTCAACTCATCATATTCTTCCCTGCTATACCCCGAACTAGGGCATAGTGGAAAATTGATTCATTTTCCTATCAAGCACCTAGATGCATATATATTTTATATGGGCACGTACCTACCCATATCACTACCATCTCATTACTGTTGGGTACTTTAACATTAATCTGATCCACTTCAGAACCACACCAGCATTCACAACCCACAGAGAAACAGAAGGACCAGGCTCTTCTACTTAAGCACTGAATGTACAAAGACAACCTCCCACACGCACAGCAGTGCAACTGCCCCCTCACTGAGAACAATATTCTACTCCTATCTCTGTGACAAATCCAAGCCTAACTGCTTAAAGCAGCTGGAAAACAGACTAACTCCAACTCCCCCCCACCCCCCAATAGAAAATAAAAAAAATTGCTGGTTTTGCCAAGCAAGCACTGAATACTCTGCATTCCATTTCATTAAAACAATTACTCAGAAGCCAGCCAAGAATTACATAAAGCTTCCTCCCTGCGCCACCCCCAGCCCCTTCTCTTCAACCCTCCTCCCCTGCAAAGGGCTTCCCAAGACCACACCAGAGTGATACCGCTCCGCTGCGCAGGAAATGGCACAGAGTGCCTCACATCGCACCGGTTATTCCATCCCACATACCACATTTTTCAAATCTAAGCAATACAATCAATCAGAGGACTCCAGCAGATCAGACAGCCTAGGTGGTCTCTGAATTTCACCCCACCGTAAGCACTACCATAGTGATCTGTTTCATGTAGTTTTCTCCCTCACATTTGAAGGTAAAGTAGCATCCAAGAAATTAAGCACTTAACCAACTCTTACAGAAAAGTGAATGATAACCTAATAGATTTTATCTCTAACTCATATGCCCAAGGCTTTTAAGTGTGACCCCAAGGCAGAAGGTGCTGGAGGCGCAAGGTTTAAGCAATTAGGAAATACAGGAACAGCATGCCAGAGCAGTTGTGCTTGTGAGGCACTGCCCAAGGGAACTGCTCAGGACAGCCAAGTAGCGAATCTCAGATTAAGCACCAGCAGGACTGATTGAAAACTACAAGCTTAGAGTTGTAAGAACCCGACTGACAAATTCATTCCAAACTCCACGCAGCCACTCCACAGCTCCCAGCCTGACTGACAGCACAGAGCTCCTCACATTTCACCGCAGAAATAAAAGGCAGCTTCTTCTGGCCAACGCTGCTCACCCACCCACAACACTGAGTTGGCCACTGATAAGAGATTTCATGACGTGGATGAAATGGCATTTCATTCCCTCCCCCAGTGTTCCAGCTCTCTGTGGGGATCCTGTCTAACTGCTGGAGCTGCTCGCAGCCAGGCAGAATAGTTCCAGCTGTGTATCACGCTGCCTAACCAGACCTCTGTAGCCCAAAAGTCTCCCACATAAAACCATAATGAACAAGAGGGAGAGCTGCAAACCAGAAGTACTACTCCTAGGCATCTTACTCTTGTGGACCACCTCTGCCCAAAAGGGGTAATTTGCTAGCAGCAACAAAAAAGCTCTAGTCCCAAGGCAGCTGCCGGTGCTGAGGAATGGGGAGCAGCAGATGCAACTAATGGTCAAACAAGAAGAGCAGCTAAGACCACCAGCCAAGTCATCACCTTACTCCAACTTGTGGGGCATCAGTAACCTCAACTGATGTGCAGTTAGCTTTAGGCTCTTTTGTCTGACCCAGCTGAAATTAGTGGCTCCAACCCAAAATAAATCTTTTCAGAGCCTTGAACTTGTTCAGAACCATGAAAGAGGATAGAACAAGGGAGTATTAAACCCCTAACCCATGGCAAATCATTTACAGCCCTCCTGCCCATGGCCTTTTCTACTTCTGGCTTTTCTTGTCTCCTCCTGCTCTTAGAAAAACCCAGCCTAATCACAGTCCCTGAACCACCACTAACTTCCTTACAGCATGAAGTGAAATTCTCTGTTCACCTTGCTCTTCGGGGATGGAAATAAAGCAAGATCCTATCACGTGTCTAGACAGACACAGGATTAATTCTGTCTGCCAGCTCAATTTTGTGACAAAAACATGGGATTGGTTTATTCCTAGAGACCCCATACAGTTTGATTTATAGCTGAGCCATTTAAAGCACAATTTGCCATGCAGTGTCATTCAGGTTTATTCCCTGGAGTGCCATTTACTTTTTTTGATGTTCTTCACGTAATTTGCAAAATGTCAGAGGTTTAAACACAAGCAATAAACAGTCAAAAAAACCCCAAGAAATTCAAGCTACACTCCACTGCATGCTGCCAGCCAGATATACTCAATAGCTCACCCAGCAAAGCCATCTACACCAAATTTGCATATGATAATATAAGAACACTGAGAAGTAGCATGACAAACTGCATTTAAAGACTTTCAGACTACCTCATCATCATTCAAATAACTTGAACTAAACTTGTTCACAGTGTAGAGACAGTCCAGCACAGGGAAAAAGGAGCCAAGCAATAACAATGCAGGCTGCCTCCCCCTGTGGCCTGCCCTAAGTTCTCTTGGATCCTCAACTTACAGTTGTCTCAAACTGCTTAGATAAATTTCCCATGTAAATTTAGAATAATTACTGTCTGCTACAAGAAAAAGTTTCATTTATATGAGCAGAAAAAGAGCTTACCAGACTCCCAAACAGCCCAAACACATAACCTCAGGGACTCAAATTCCTGTAACTGAAACACTAACATTGAACTTGTTGCACAGCACTCCAGTTGCCATTTCTACTTCATCTACTTCATCAGGATTTAAAAACATACATACACAGAGGAGAAAGCACAAATTTTAACACCAGTCTATCAAAGGAGACTGTCTCCAGGCAGCTGGTTTCTGCTGTTCTGGAACTATTTGCAATGAGAATAAGCACAAATGGGAAAAATAGCTAAGAGTGCTATGAGAAAGTCATCACCCACCTCCTATTTTTACGGAATATCTTTAGCACACGACATTCTTTGAATGACTTCACGACACTCTGTGGTAAAGGGAAACACCAGAGTAAACTACTGTGGGGAACTTGGAAAGGAAAGGAAATCTTTTCTCCCTACTCACAGCCTGTCATAACAGAGGATGAAGAAAGGATGAGCAATCAGAAGGGCAGAAAGGGAACATTAAACAGGACTGAGAAGGGAATAAAAACTTATAAATCTAATTCAAACTTGTCATTGTAAGCTTTTCCAGCAATGGTAATCAGAAAAGCTTGAAAGAGTTACTATTCTGATATATTCAGCTGGAAGCTATTTCAGAAACACAAAGACCTCAACAAACATCAACCATATTTCACAGGTAAGAGCTATTACCCCTATTTCGCAGACAGAGAAACGGTATGCCTTAAGTCAGGGCAAGTTTTTGAGGCTGTGGTTAAATGGTTACCTTATGCTAGATTAAACATAAGCCACAGCTAAAAGAGGTAGCCTCACCTACTTCCCAGTCTGCTGTCCATGTAAAAAAGATACTTTCAGAAGAATCAGCTTGCTGACCCAGCTAACTGCCCAGCAGTTATTGTGGAGAGAAGGATGAGAGATGGGGACAGGGAACATAACACACCTAACAGCAGCCAGCACTTAAATCAGATTAAACCAATTTGAAATCACAGCTTCCACTTTCTCTCCAATTCATTTAACTTTCACCCAAAATGGAAAGGAAATGTGCTGCTCCTTCCTTCTGTGCTGCACTGGATCTAGTTATCTTGCCACACGGTGAGACATTTCAGCTTAATGATCCAGTGGCAAATCATTTGTTCCTATTTGGGGGAAAGGGTTGGTCTTCCAAAAGATCAGAAATCTGAATCAATTCACTCTGGAGTCTGATACTAAGTAAGCAGCAAGTAAGGGACTTGGGGAAGCTGGAACCACCATTTCTGGCTGCCATCTGAAACTGGATGAGATGCAAGGCGAGATTTTACAAACACTGGAACAAGAACAGGACCTGAAGGTCTCCACAGTTCCCTACCTAGCATTTTAAAATATAACAGCCTAGCAGTCATGACAACCTGTACTTCCAGGGTTTCTTACGAAGCCTAAGTTAGTTAGGACTAAAGTGAGCAAGAAACTCCCTAAACGCCATCTTCTTGTCGTAGCTTGGGAAAGCTTCCCACAGACATCTCACTTCCAGGCAGCTGGAGCAGAAGAGCATCTTCATTAACAGCTTCCGCATCAGACAAAAAGGAACACACAAGATCAGTACACAAAGGGAGGGAGGCATAGTCTGAGACACAGAGCAGGAAGCTGGGACCAGAGGTCCTATTCACTTGCGCTGTTTTCCACTAGCACAACACAACTGAATTCAGAATCTGTTCTGGCTATCTCCAAAGCTGCAGTAGATCCCAGATACCACAACTAACACATTAGCCTGATTCAAACAGATTTGCTTTGTAGCCATGAACAGACACCCCCTACCCCTTAGCTGCACAGATTTAGTCTGAGAAATTTATATGTCTGTCTTAGCAGTATATCAGAAAAACAACTCTGATCTAACTAGAAGTGCATTATTATTTCTTGTTCTGCTGTCAGACTTAAGAATTTTATCTGGCATTTCTGCAGTTTCACAACTTGTTTCATGTAATAAATCCACTTCAGGGGAAAAGAGGTGAAGAAAAGTGGGCCCAAAGAAACTGAAGTACCACGATTCCCTGGAAATGAAAGAACAAGTAGAGAGACAGAGGTAAAGATGTATGAGAAGTTACCCATTTCTTTCTCTAGTGGTAGTAGAGATGGTGTCTGAGGATCAGTTTTAACCAGGGGGGCAGCTGAACACTTGGGATAAATTGACCTCTCCCAGCAAGGGACAAAGGAGCTAAAGACAGCACAGAGTCCAGCCTTTCCATGGAAATAGAGCAACAAGAAAAGAAGCCTCTCTCTGCATCGAACACTGCTCGAGGCAGAGGACTCCCTGTCTGAGTTGCTCAGGACAATGAAGTCCCTGTTTTATGAGAGGTCACAACAGCTAAGAAGCTGAAACAAGTCAGAACCCCATTGTGCAGAGTATTAGTTCTGTTTACAGTCTTCTCACCCAGCAGCAGGAATGACTCAGAAACCTGAGCCAGTAGAAAGCCAAGGCACCAGATTACTTTACCAGCATTTCTCCTCAATACCACTTCCTGGGCATAGCTCACCATGAGCAATTTCACTCTAAGCTTTCAGCCAAATAACCCCAAAACCCACTGCATATGACTTCTAAACTTAAAGAACTGAGTCAGGAACAGGCAAGCATCCCCCTCAGATGAGGGACAAACAGCAAACCCCTGCAGAGCACAGCAATCTTCCAAATGTTAGGACAGATGACAGATGGAAACACATGTACCCCCACACTCCCATGAAAAATCAATGGCAAGATTGCTCCCTTTAAAGTCAATCTTGAGAGGATTAAGCTCTGAAGAGTGGGTGGGTTAGAGTTCCTAAAACGAAGGGAAACAACTATTAAAGTAAAATCTTTGTGCCACTGAACCTCTGCACCCAGAATTTTGAAGCCACATTGCTAGGCAAACCTGCTAAAGAAAAATCCTTCTAGAATTAAGCAAGCACACCTAAAGTAAGCAGCTTACAGTCTAGTTTACACACACAGCCAAAACACTGCCATAAATATGTTCTTATTAAACAGAAATAACTTTTGTAAAACATCTTTTACAAGCTCTAGTGAATGCTGTTTTGTTTCTGATTGCAAAATCCAGTTAAAAAAAACCTGAAGCCTTTAAAAGAAAACTAAACCAGAAGAATTTCAAAGCCACCAAAAGCAAGTAAAACCATTTCTGTTCAGAGTTACCAAAGCTTAAAAAGTTTTACAGTAGTGTTTGCTAACAACTCCTTTCAGAAAAAGGCTGTAAAAAACGTTCAAATTGAAAATCAAACAGTATCTGACTAAAAGTAAAGGTCAAGTTTCCTTTCTCCTACTCCTCTCACCATAAAATACATGACACACTATACAAACTAGGTTTCTTCCTTCTGCAACCAGCAGAACCTAATGGATCTGTTCACACATACTTCTTAGACAAGGTAGCACCACAGGCCCAAGAATAATTCAACATCTAATTCAAGATCTCCAATTGTCTAAAGCAAATAGGTGGAGTTGGGTCAACTGTGTGCTGGAAGCACAGCATGTAACAACACGCCGCACTTTGGTAATCCCCTGAAAGGGGTGATAGCCCTGAGTTAGGATTTTCATTCTTTAGGACCAAGTTTTACTCTTTGTGCCAAATTACAACACTGCAGAATGGCAAACTTATTCAGCAAGCTTCCTGTCAAACTCCAAGCACATCCGCAAAATACGCTTCCTTAGCATTGTCTTTGAGGAAGACAATCTGGACAAGTCTGGTCAGCTGCTCGAACTCACCATGTCCTCCCCTCCCTTCCACAATGTACTATTCTAGTTTATACCCGGACCCAGCACTGAGTGTCCTGGGCCACGGAAGCTGCCACAGCAAAATGGGGTGCTCGAGTTCCACCTGCGGAGCTCTGGAACAGTTTCCTATGTGAGCTGTGCATTGTAACACCACTTCTTCAACACTGAGGGGAAAAAAAGGAAGTTTTTTTCAGCTCCAAATGAATCCCCAAAGCAACACAAATCCATTCTCACATACGTTTCATAACCTCTCCAGCCCAAGCAGCATGAAACTGAGATACTACTGAACCTCCATTTTACATTGCACAAGTAGACGCTGATCAACTCCATCAGCTCTGGGAAGAGGGAGAAAAGTTTTGACAAACTCAGGGAGTTAAGAACAGACACACCATGACAGGGCTCTGTGAGGCGTTCCCTCACAGCCAACAAGGTCCATCAGTCACTAGTCATTTCTGCACCACACAGATTCGGAAGCACGGTGTGGAAAGATCTAAACTGATTTTACTTGACATCAACTCTGAACCTGCAAGGCATATGAACTCAGGCTCAATGCTAAACTACTTTTGGGCCAAAACTGGCCCTGGAAGCAGTGCAGTTACATCCACATGGCATTGTGCCTGAACCAACAAGTCCTGCCGGACCAGCCTGACTCTGGACAGAGCCAGCGCAGACGTCTGTATCCATGGCACAGTTAATCCACAACTCAGATAATCCACCCATAGATAATGAGGAAAGAAAAACAACTCTCACTTCAGTTCAAAAGTTTGACTTATTTCAGGGGAGTTGTATCAGCACATCATTGTTCCCCTATGTATGCATCCCAAGGTGCATGGCTTTAGAAAATTAAGTGAGCAATTCTGGGGCTAACAAAGGTTTGTAGAGGGTAAATAGCTGGTGTGCTTTTCTGTGGTGAATTCTGTACATAAAAGAAAAGCTTTGAGAGAGAAAGGATCCCACTGTTTTTGTTCAACTGCTTACTGTTAGATAATCAGATCTTGTCCAGTCTGAAAGACTGCACAAAAATTGAGAAAGAGATGGTATAATTAAGACTTGATGAAATCAAGTTGCTGAGACAAAAAGTTCTGGTTTAAAAATTGTATCACAACTTTAACTTTTGGTTGTGCCAATACATTTAACACTTCAGAAGAACAAAACAGACAGAAATTCAGATCTTTTTGAGAATTTGCAGTTCACCTCTAACTCTCCTACAGAGGAAAAATGTGTTGAAACTGCAGTACCCTACCTGGACAACTGGAAAGTCACACTGCCCCTGTGTAAGTAATGTAGTTCTTGCAGTGGACACCGTACAGCTCCCATGGTTCATTGAAGAGCACGTCGTTGAGACACTAAGCTGGCCCTATACAATGCTATCTGTATGCTCACCTTGAAGGGCCACTCAGCAAGTCACTACACTGACTGGGTGAATCCTGTTCTAACTAGCAATGCATTCCTGAACATGCTAGAAACTTGCACCAAAACTCCAAGCGATAAAACCAGGCTGAGGGATATGAGAAATGGTAAACAGAACTGGCTCCGCTTAAAGAAACAACTGTGAGAAGAAGCTGCAGTAGAAATTCATTCTGTTGGCACCAGCAGCTACTTCACCCAGGCAGGGGTGAGTTTTCACTCCCCAAAAAATCCTTTGTGGTGTACCTTTCACCAGGGAGCCATGCAGCTGGTGGACTCCTTGCCCCTTCAGTTTTATCACTAGCCCAACTCAGAACCTGTTTTCTGAAGGTGTGACCGCCAGCTTTATGCCAGCATTGTAATGTGAGCTTCCAGGTCCAGTAATAAAACTGTAATTTGCCTGGAGTGTCTCCTAACAGAACGTCTGGTTTCTATTAAAGGTAGGATGGAAGTAACGGATTGTGGCCCCTCCCCACTGTCTGTCTGATTTAATCGGTTTCATAAGCGGAACTCAGTCACCCTAATGTCTCCCAGAGCACAAGGGATTTTGGCAGATCCACCCCCCTTCCGGCTCGGTACCAAAGGAACTCAAACTCTCTAGATCTTTCCAGTGAGACCAGCTGCTTGGCATTTCCCCGCTACACGTTTTCAGAAGGTTTCGGCACACCTGGGCAAAGCAAGGGGACGAGGATGAGCTCTGAGCCCGGCGGCACGTCGGGCCGGGGCTGTTGCTCTACCCATCCCTGAGGGCTCCCCACCGATAACTCCACAGCCATGCGAAGTTACAGATCTCGCCCAAGAACAGGCTGGAGAGGCTGCGGCACCGGCAGGGGAGGAGGTGTCTGCCGAGCCCCGGCCACGCTGCACGCTGCTGCCGGGCTAGGGGGCCGAAGGGCACCTTTCCCGGCCGGGGCAGAGCCAGGACGAAGACCGACGGCCCGGCCCGGCCCGGCCCGCGGGCGGAGGGGGGGGGGGGGGGGGGGGGGGGGAGGCGGCCCGCGGGCATCTCAGCCGAGGGGCCTGGGGGCGGGCGGCGGCGCGGCGAGGCGGGAGGGCCTGGAGACGGGCCGACACGTCCCCGGGCGCCGGCAGGCCCGGCCCGAGCCCCAACGGCGCGGAGCCGGCGGCGGCGCCGAGGGGCGCAGCGTGGCCGGGCAGGGGCCGCGGCTCCTCCGGGGGCTGCTCGGGGGCGCGGAGGGGCGGCGTCCCCCGCCGCGGGGAGTACGAGCCGCTCGGAACTCACCCAAGTCGTCCATGGTGCCGCCGTGCCCGGTGCCGCCGCCGCCCGCCCCGCCGCCGTGCCCGCTGCCGCCGCCGCCCGCCTCAGCGCCTCGCAACTTTCCCGGCCCGCCCCCGCGCGGCCCCGCGGCCCGCGCGCGCCCCCGCCGCGCCGCACCCGCCCGCTGCTGCCCCCTGCCGGCGGCAGCGGGAACCGCCGCGCCGGCCCCGGGCAAAGGGGACCCGGCTTCCCGGCCGCCATCCCGAGCTCCGGTGCTGGGGTCGCCGGAGTGGAACGGCGCCCTGGGAATGCCGGGCGGGGGCTGCGGCGCCCCGGAGCCTGGCTGCGGACCCCTGCCCTGCGGGGGCTCCGGCCCCGGGGCAGAGCCCACCCCGCCAAGGCACCGGCCTACGGCTCCGTGCATGGCCGAGACTGCCCGTGCCCGACCCCGAACACAAACCTAAATCCCCGTCCCCTGCAGTGGAGGAGCAGGACGCCCCGGGGGAACGTCCCCCCGAGGGCAGCGATGCATTCCTGCCCCGCCGCGCTGGGGTGCTGCTGCCTGGGAGGAGCCCTGCGCGCTGCAGCTCTGTGCCCCAAAAGCCCTCGAATGCACCGACACTTGTCATCCCCAGGTGATTTACCCAACCCACAGGGAAGCTTGGGCAGGTGACACCTCTCCCAAACGCTTTTCCACAAGCAGTTGCCACCATACAGGAAAGTCGCCAACCACTTCTTTGCTGCGTTTAAAAACCCATAACAGCCCTGCTGGCTTTATCACATGATAGCACATCTTGAACCACTATTTCCCACTTGCCTTTCCTTTCAAACCACTACCAAATCATGCTCCAGCACAGCAAAGTTCTCCTCAGCCTTGCCCAAACCACAGAGCAGCTCCACCCTCATCAGAGCTAGTGTTTACCACTGCGCTCCGGCCAAGTCGACATGGCAGTAAAAACAGTTGCTCAGCCCAAGCGTCCAGCTCCTAATCTGATGAGAGATACACCAAAAACTATCAGTGTGGGAACAGCTCAGGATCCAGGAAACATGACTCTTGTAGCAGTTTTCCTCACAAAATTACTACAGAGCCAGAGAATGTTCTCAAAGCTGAATGGTGCATGTCCTGTTGTCAAGCCAAGATTACAGGATTGCATTTTCATAAAACCAGAGAATATGAGGTCACCTGCTAGCAATCTCTGATGCTTTATTTTTCGCTCTCTAGGCACAAACACACCCAGTTTCCCCAGCTAGCACAGTTCAATAGACATCATTATTTCCTGTGTTAAAACACACTATAATGAGAACTATCACTAGGGGGGCAGGGAAATATCCCCTCTCTAGTCTCAGCCAATGCTTGAGAATAATCGACAGCCTCCAGGAAATTCATTCCAGGTTTTACTTCAAATACAGGACTTCTCAGAAAATGACATCCTTACCTAGATCTAAGTATGATACAAATATAAGCAAAGGCTTTTACCGCATGCTTCACCAGCAGGATCTCACCTGACACCCCTCTCCGCTGGTCCCTGAGCAGAATATAAAACATTGTTTGAAAGGACTGTTACATTTTCTCAAAACCTATCCTTGGCTGTACAACTATGGCTTCAGGATGTGTCCCCCCAGGCGGAGCAACAAAACCACTAGCATTTACTGGCAGCATAGGGGATCTAACATCATCAGGAACACATGCTTTCCTGGGATCTGTATGTTTCTTCTAACAACACAGGACTGGCATCTGTCTTGACTTGAGTTATATTTTAACCTACATATAAATAACGTGACCACTGTGCTCTGTTCATGTTGTAGTCTGGTATGCAATTTTTATCTTCAGCTTCCTGTGTTGTCCTTTGGGAGTCTGGAAGTGACTGCAAATCAAGAAAGCAGTTTCTAGTCTGTCTCAGAACTGAAATTAACATGTCATAGCACCAATTAGGGTTGCACCCACAAGAAATAGGTTGTGTCCATACTGCTCAGTGTAAAAAAACAAAAACAAAACCAAGTCATTGCCACTAAAGCTTTGCCTATGGCTTCAACGCTGCTGTGAAAGGATCAGTGAGGTGGAAAGGCAGGGCTGTCACGAGTGATACTTATCCTCTAGTAATATGGCTTTTAAAACCAACATTACTCCCATTGCACTCCTCATTGCCAGGTGCTGTTCATAACTGAATTCTTCTTCACACACTAGCATTTCTTACTTAAAATTGTCAGTCCTTAACCTTCCCATGATAGCCTAAGGAGTAGGAGCAGATTAAAACCCAGGATGCTAAGACAAATGCTCAGTGGTGTGGGCTCAAGCTAAACTCACCCCAAAGTTCACCCTCTCCTGTCCTTCCTAACACCCTGGAACTCCTGTTTTCTCATCGTCTACCTGCTCTCTGCCTCTGAAACTCTCACTGATTCACAGAAACCTGCTTGCTGCTCTAGCGTCATCCTTATGCAGCTGCCAGGAGAAGCAGCTGCACTTCTCCAGCGATGGCCACCTCCAGCAAACTCCCACCAGAGCAGCGTACCCAGCGCTCGCCCAGAGGCTGCTGACAGGGCTGAGGGGAAAGTGACACTGACAGCACCTACACCCCTCATAACTGGTGCCAGATGGGAAGCACTAGGGAATGAAGGCAGGTGGTAGTGCATCACAGAAATGCACGCAGCTTCCTATTGTATCATGCCCTATAAGTAAGACTATATCTTAGTCATATGACTCAACTTATCCTTATCATTCGCAGAAGGTGTGACAAGAAGTTATTGCCCCCATTTGCAGATAGGAAATAGGGCTGGGAGCTGGAAATCAAGTCAGACAGTGAATCAATATCAACCCAACGTTGGACTTCAGGACTTCCTGGCTCCACACAACCCAAGTGTTCAGGGCATTGCTCAAGGCATCTTTCCCTCTTGTCAAAGCATTATTTACCAGTTACAGACCAGCTCCACAGAAGGGTGGCTTAACCCACTGATCTCCACACACTTGAAAGCCAGAGTATGGATGCATGAAGTGTCTACCTGTCCCCTTCAGGGCTGTAATCTCAGACTGGCTGCCAAACAGATGAGCAACCCAAGCTCATTTTGTAATACCTCCTGTGAAAAGCACCATTATTTACAGCAGACAATCTCTGTCAGAGAACAGGTATGAAGCTACTCTGACTTGTAAGGCATGTTTAGAGCTTACCTATGCACTTTGCAGAGTGACTTGAAACTGCAGAGTAATGACGATGACTTCACTGCAGTGTGTCCTCCGTGCTCTGCCACATGGACATCACGCAGGGGGTGCAGTTCTTTCTTTGGCTTAATGCATAAAACAAAAATTCAGGCAGAGCTTTAGGCTGAAGGCAATGGCAGTAAATCTCAGCATGCAACTTCCCCATTCAAGGCCCAACTTCACACTCGTTTAAAGGATCTATTACAGTAAAATGAATGACTTGGTTTCTGGCGTAAGATGTAGGACATGACTTCACAATGCAGAATGAAAGCACCACACCAGTGTATGTATTATCACAGACAGTTTTGGCAAAAGAGACGAGAACCAATCAAGTGATAAAACCAATACTTATCAACACAGTTTATATGAGCCAAACAATTACGTGAAGTGTATTACTCACTGTAAACTACATATGCCTTTGGTATTTATTAGCATGGCTTATTCTGCCAAAGGGTAATTCCATTCCTGTGCTTCAGATTTTGATTTCAAACTGATATTGCTAGCAATGAAGTACAAATGGGGGGACAAACAAAATCCATGACGTTTCTCTGTCACTCTCTGGTCACTGTTGCGCATGACACCCCAGCAGAGCTGAATGTTACAAACAAGCCTGATAAAGAGAGAACATTAATGTTCACTACTACGTTTTCTATTCTGCCTAGTGGCGGTTTAAAACAGCTGCCTAGCTCAGGGTCTTAACCAGCCATGCAGGAGCATCTGCACAGTGCACATGACCATACAGAGAATATGAGAGTAACCCATCAGCAGTATAAAAGCTACATCTAATTCACACAAAGTGACAGAGGGCAGCTGCTTCCAGCAGAGGTTCAGCCCAGGGAGCTGGTGTGCAATGGTCATTAGTCTCCCTCCACGGAGTCTGCTTAGGTATTAAGACAACAGCTGCAAATTAGAAAGGGATGGGGGTTACTTATATAATAGGATTTTACACTAAACTTAGCAGCTGCTTTTTCCAGAGTCAAGGTCTGTGATTTCTTTGACAGTAAGGATCCTTTTCTTTTTTTTTTTTTAAAGCAAGTAACGCCAATGGATATACATTAACAAATCCACACAAAATGGAGGTTATGTACTGTGCACTGAAAGCTGTTCCCTAATGGGTTTTGGAGCACTTCTGGAGCCAGTCAAGCACAATTCAGACTTTCATTGCCCCCCACTTCGTTCAGAAGGGCCAGCCCTGTCCTCGCTGCCTCAGCTACCTTCTGAGAGGTCACGCGCCTCAAAGGATCCTCTTCAGCAAGAGCTACACGACAAACGCTTCTCCAGCCCACCAGTCCCTGCGCTTCCATTTTCACGGACCGATTATTCCCCCTTCAGCAGCTGTAAAAGAACAAGGTAAGGGCCGAACCCTCCACGTATCAAATCCCGTCTTTGACAGGCAGTGGCGGCGAGGAGAAACCGCTGCACCCACACAGTGACCCCGACTGCACATTACAGCACTACTAAGGTTTCGTTTTTTATTTCTCTTTTTAACCTCTAAAATCAGTCTCCGTAGAGACTGTCAAAAATTGCCAATGCCGACTATATTTCAAGTCGTCATGGCGGGGTATTGGGAAAAGTTTTCAATTAGCAATAATCGCGCCTCGGATTAACCTCATTGGCTACGATACTGCCACTGCGCAAAGCTGACCCCATTCCGCCGCCACCGCCGCCCCTCAGGCCGGGGCCGCCGCCCCGGTCCCGGCGAGTCCCCTCCCCGCCCGCGGTCCCCCCCGCGCTTCCCCCGGCAGCGCTCCCTGCCCGCCGCCGTGCCCCCCGCGCGCCGCCGGAGCGAAGCCCCCCGTTTTTCCCCTCCGTTCAGCGCGCCGGGCCGCCGCGAAGCTTGCTGGGAAGGAATATGCAAAGTAGGCGTGCCGTCAGTGCGGGCAGCCGGTTGCCCACCGGCTCAGCGTACCGTTAGCCCCATCTCGGGGCACCCCAGCCTGCGGGGGGCGGCGCACCACTGCCAGCCCCGAGCAGACCCAGCAGGCGGTGAGCCCTAGGCCAGCCGAATCGTTCCCCACGTATCACACCCAGCACCAGCGACCCAAGCCCGGGAAGCGCCAGCCCCAGCGAACCAAGCAGCCCCGTCGTCCGCGAATCTATCTTTAACCATAGGAAAGCAGCCTCCGGAGAGGCCCTCAAAAATTGCCGATGCCGACTATATTTCAAGTCGTCATGGCGGGGTATTGGGAAAAGTTTTCAATTAGCAATAATCGCGCCTCGGATTAACCTCATCGGCTACGATACTGCCACTGCGCAAAGCTGATAGTTGCCCGCGCCCTGCCGACCCCCCCCGCCGCCGCCCCGCCGCCGCGGTCAGAGCGCGCAGTCGCGCCCCCACGCGCCCCCCCCGGCCCGCGCCGCCGCGCCCCCCGCGCGCCCCCGCCGCGCTACCGGCGGGGCCGGGGCGGGGGATAACGGCGGGGGGAGGCCGGGCAGCGCGGCCGCCGCGCCACGCGGGGGGTGCCGGGAGGGCGCTATGGAAATGAGCGCCAGGGAGGTGCTGCCCCTGGCGGGGGGGGCGGAGCGTACGCGGCGGATCGGGGGCTGCTGGGCCCCGGTGGCAGCACGGCAAAGGCTGCACCCAGCGACTGGAAAACACCTTTAAGATTTTTAAACGGTAACAGCCTGACGGCCGTTTAGACTCACGGAACTGACAAAGGGTCGTGGCCCACGGCCCCGCAGGGTTGGCACCGGGCAAGTGGGATGCGCTGCGCTTCTCCCTCGCGATGGCAAAATTACACAGTGCTATATACAGGCTCGGGCTCATCTGGGCTTTGAAATAACTGTAAGAGGCAAGAAAAATAGATTTAAACCTCCTGCAATGTTTTGAACTAATTAGCAAGAGCTATTTGGAGACTGTATTTGCAAAGCAGTCCAAATTACCAGAAAGAGCCCATTCTGTGTACAATAGGTGAGCACCTAGTAGCCGGCTGCTACCGTGCAGCAGTCTGGACTTCTTCCTATTTATTTGCTCTTCAAAAAAATAAGGCTCCTTTGAGAAAAAAAAAAAAACCAAACCCCTTGTTGCCAGGCAATTTGTACAGCTTATGATGTGATTATTGAGACCAAAACCTGCACTGAGCAGACAGGCGTGATCGGTTCCTGCCAGGGGGCACGGGGCAGGCAGCAGGCAGGTCAGCACAGCCCTGTGGTTAAAAACTAGCTGCGTGGTGTCAGCTCTGGCATGGACCAACAGCACATGCACAGCACCGTGGGCCACACGAGGACTCAAAGGGGTCACCACAAGTAGCCACTCCTGCCTGCTTAGGAAGGAGGATCTGCAGGATCAACTGGGAAACATTGGAAGAAATCCCTCCCACTAAAGGGGCACTGAGGAGTGGAAGCAACTGGTGCAGTTCTGCAGTGATGGGGCTGAGCTGATCCAACAGCTCATTTCGGTGGAGAGGTGGTCCCAGCCCTCCCTGCTCCCTTCTGCCAGCTGTCAGGTTCCACTGAGCCAGCTCCCCAGGCCAGCAGATACCCACCTCCTGCAAAGCCGTAAAGGGCAAGGCAAGCCCTAGGCTGAGCCCAGGAACGTGGTGGTGAACTGTGCAACTGCTATGAGCCCTTTGGTGGCTCAGAATTTAATCCTGAAGTGGCTTAGGGTGTCTGACTGTGCCCTGGCAGAGGTCCAGCCAGATCAAAGAAACAACTGCCCTCTCATTGTTCATCCACACCTCCTCTGAAAGCTGAGCGGAGATCACCTGTCCCATGCCAACCTCTTGGGTCTTGTCCGGCCCCACTAACTGCAGGACGATGGACCAGATTTTCATTATTTGTCCATCCTTGTTGCCACAGGCTCTTTCCACATCTATCACCAAAAACTTTTTTGGATCATCCCATCCATCAACCATGAACATCAGGACTGCCAGACAGGCCCATCTTTCCTGGGGCCAAGAGTGCCAAAAACCAGTAAATCTATCAGCCCAGCATGCTCTCATAGCCTCCAACAATTTACATCTCAGGGAATTCCTGAGCTAGAAGAGATGTCTTTAACAGCCCTCAGGGGATTTTTGCTCCATTATTTGTTTAGTCACATTTTAAGCCTAAAACCTGTTAGTATCAAGCGAAAAGGAAATGCACCTTTTATAAGGACGAGTATTTACAAGGCATTTGTCAAAGCCATTACTTGCCTTTGTATCAAATCAAATCTGAATTTATTGTATGTTTCCTTGAGGGCAGCTATACAGCTCCTGGCATCTTCAGATTAACTTTATCAGGTGTTAGGAACTCGCGGGTTTTTTCCTCTGAAGCATGGGAATTGTAGTCTTCGTGCTTAGGGCTTAATTTCTTCGAGAACTACATTTCCCAGAAAACTCCTCTTCCGGCAGGTCTGCCCTTCCCTGCCGCGGTCCGGCTCGGCAGCATTATGCAAGGTAAGCTTTCAGGCGTTATTCACCGTATCGCTCTTATTTCATTAGATGTGTTCGGTTCGGCTGTTACCCCCCCACACACACCGTCATTATTACAGCAAAAGAGACCCGGATGACGTGGGTGTCCCTCTGGATTTCTGGCCTGTAACCATTTGTAGAAATCTGTTTATCTTCTCCCTTGAACTTGTCTGATCTCTCTGTGGAGCATTTTTGATGCATGTTAAAACCAAACTGTAACCTCAGATTTCGATAGGTACATATGAAGAGTTTCACTTATTATGTGCAGTAGTTGCTATTTTTTTAATCTGAGCAGTTTCATTTCAAAAGCAATTTTGCATTTCACAGGAAATACTCTGTCCTTTCTAAGTTTCTCTTCTACACTGTCCTACTTTGATGCTTCACAGCAGCTCTCAAACATACCTGTTATTTTTGCTGCTGGGCCTACCGTTGCCTTTCCTCCCTTGTGGGCCAACCTATGGTATATCTCCATGTCATTCCCTCAAAACATTTCCTTCTGAGAGATCATTTGATCATAAGGGACAGGAACAGAAAAATTTCATCAGTGAAAGCAATTTAAATACTGTCAAACTGGCTTAACAGCCTTTGGGGAGCATCATGACAGAAGTTAGTCTCAAAGCAAATTACAATTTATTGATAGACTTTGTCCCTTCGTATTAATTCATTTGGAAAGTTAAGCCTCTTCTGAGGGAATGCCCAACACAACTCCTGCTAAACAGTAAAACAAGGCAAAAATCATTGCAAACAGAATCACTGCTTAGATTTATAAAGTAATTCAGACTATGGCAGAAGTCCAATCTTCCCTGTAATTCAACTGACTGTGACACAAAGGCTTGAGGACTGGAGATTAACTGAGACAAATCTACTCTTCGGCACTAGCATCAATCTAGAATGACGATACTTAACAGCTGAACACCCACATTTCAAATCTATTTAAATATTGCTCTATTTACCGTAAGAAATGTTACTTAAGGGGACTGGGGACTTGAGGCAAAGCAATTCAGACACAGCAGGAATTTTAAAACCATCCAGGCAGTGAAGCACAGGCCATCAAAAGTACTTGGGTGCCAGCCTTTTAGACACATAAGATCACCACCTGCATACCTCTGATTTTCTCAGAGCCACCACAGATCTCACAGACACTGCAAGTTTCCTGTAGGCAGCATTTACAAAACTGCCCATGTGCTTTAACCATCTGACAGCTAACAGGCTGCGCAGAGCCCTCCTTCACACCACTGCCTCTTAACACCTGAACAGGATCTGCTCCAGCAGGCTGAGGACTCCCAGGGAGACCCAGTCCCTTAGGTGTCCTCCTATTAATTTGTAATGGTGAGGGAAGAAGTGTGAGTGGGCATGAAGCTGCATGCAGGTGTCCCACACTACCAAGTGAGCTCTAAATACCAGACTATCCGGGGCCTGTTGCAATCACTTTTTAGAGATCACCCCCTTTTACCAGTAATTAAAGTCATTCCTCCTCTCATCTCATACATAGATCTCATACAAACCCCCTTGCTAAGTGAGATGGTGGGAGGAAGAAATAGCAGACAGTTAATTCTCAGTACAGTTTCTTTCAAAATGTTTTGTACTTTATATGCAAAACCCATAGAAAGGCCCACAAAAATAGTGAAATGGAGAAAAGAGAACTGCAGACTACTAGAAAAAACAAACAAAATTAAGGTCCAAACCAATCCACTCCTGTCACAACAGGTCCCATGCACAATTCCAGGCCACTTGTCAGCAAAGCATCCTGCCACCTGCCTCCAACAGGGCATGCCATTCCTCCCTTAAAGCAGGATATCCCTTCCATTCCTACCTGCCAGGCAGCTGTTTCTGGACCCCACACATTTGGGTGATCCCTTCTCTCTAAGTGAGAAGCAAAGCAGTACCCCTCTGCCTCTCCACTGACTATGAGGTGGTGGCACCCACAAAGGAGAATGTGCCAGAGGCATTTAGGCAGTGTCCTAATCATCTGCAGTCCCATTACAAGGCCTGTACTGCACCAGGCCTTTATTTAAAAAAAAAAAAACAACCAACAACCAAACACCACAACAGGAGTAACTCCAGTCAAGGCCTTTGTCCTGATAAAGCAACAATTTCAAGGTTGTTTTTCGTTCCCCACAACACATGCAAAGGATGAGGTAAATAGAAAGGACTGATTTGGAGCAGGCAGAATGTTAAAGAAAGCAGAGCAAGAGTCGCTTCTGAGGAGGAACCAAGCAAACAGTGCCTCTGGGGCAGGGTGCTTGGCCCTCCTGCCATTTATTCTCTACCCTGTTGCATATATCTGGGAAAGACTTTGCATGCTCTGGTCTTTCTGGGCTCTTTACAAGTCCTTTTAGGCAGCGGTGCTACACACTGGGACAGAAGGAAGGAATCCTACAAGTCAGGGGTGCCAACTTTGTCCCTGTACCTTGAGCAGTCCTCAGTGTTGCTGTCTGTCAAAGGACATACAAATGCTGTCTTCAGACTGTGGGCTTTAGTTAACATTTCCAAAATTATTTGTGTTTCTTTACTTAAAACAGAGCAACAAATAATTATTGGCATAATTTTCCAGAGAATCCCAAGAAAATGGGATTAAGGACATGCTCTTTGCTTTCTTTAACGTGCTGTGTGTTCTGTTCTTGGCTTTTAGCTGAACATGTTCTCTGCTAGGAAGTTGTCTGGAGTTTGCAGAGCCATCAGATTCCATCATTGCAGGTCCCAGTCTGTATCCAGAACCTCTCCAAACTTGGCTTTTGTGCCAGCCTGTCTTCCCCCAGATCCTGTGGAAGTAGAAGAGCTGCAGCACTTTGTTTCTAACTCCAAGAGGCTGTTTGTAATGACTGGAGCTGGAATCTCAACTGAATCTGGGATCCCAGATTACCGCTCTGAGGGTGTCGGACTCTATGCCAGGACAGACAGACGGCCCATCCAGCATGCTGAGTTCATCCGTAGTGCCAGTGCCCGGCAGCGGTACTGGGCAAGAAACTTTGTGGGCTGGCCCCAGTTCTCCTCCCATCAGCCGAATACAGCACACCTGGTACTAAGAGACTGGGAAAAGCTGGGGAAGCTGCACTGGCTGGTGACCCAGAATGTGGATGCTCTTCACACCAAAGCTGGGAGCCAGCGCATGACAGAATTGCACGGCTGCACACACAGGTACTCTCTGTTGGCAGAAGGAAAATGGTTAATCCTCTGGTCTCTTGTTCAGGCTGACTGACAAGCAGGTGCAGTGTTGGCTGCTGAGAAAGGAGGCAAAATGTCAGTTCCTGGAGATGGCATGCTCAAAGGTGGTGTTGCACTGTGGTGGAGAAAAAGATCACAGAAAGAATGCTATTCACAGTACAGTATTTAAGAAACATGGAACACCACTCCATTATTTTTTTTTAGAGCATTTTTTGGATCATTTCTCTTGAGCCTGCATCAGTCAGAATTTCCCCATTCCTTGCTACAGCAAATGTCCTCTTCGCTAAGAGGACAAGGGGATCCCAAGGATGCAAGATCACCCAGGGCTAATCAGAGCGGATTAGTGCTAGAAATGCACAGGATGAGTAGACTGGAGAAGGGCCACAGCCTAGCTGTGATCTCCCAAAGTTTACAGAAGAAAAAGCACAGCCTGAACTGTGAGAGAGGATGCACAGTAGGGTTCAAAGCACTTCCTCTATAAGATTCCTACAAAGCAACAATCAGAGGTAGAAAGACAGCTTCTTGACCTGTACGGTTTGGTAAATAAATGTGCATAATGATGACAGACTTCCAGGCCTTCTAAGGAACCAGTTACAGTCTCCAAATCAGCTGACATGAAACTCTCCATTAAGACTTTGCTCTCAATTTCAGGGTTTTCTGCCTGGCCTGTGGTGACCAAATCTTGCGCTCCGAGCTTCAGGAGCACTTTGAAGCTCTAAATCCTACCTGGAAAGCTGAAGCATTTGGTGTGGCTCCAGATGGGGATGTCTTCTTGACGGATGAGCAGGTGTGTAATTTCCAAGTCCCAGCCTGCAGTAAATGTGGGGGAATCCTGAAGCCTGATGTGACATTCTTTGGAGACACAGTGAGCCGGGAAAAAGTGAGTTTTGTGCACGAACGCCTGGCGGAATCAGACTCCATGCTGGTGGCAGGATCCTCTATGCAGGTAAATAGGTCTTCCTGCCATACTGTATTCCTATTTCTGTGCTACTCTGCCTGCAACAATCCTTGGTCCCACAGTTTAGGACTACTAATTGCTTGTGGATAAGAACAGCCTCTCCAGAGCTGCTTTGTATTTTATTTTTACCGTGGTTGGAATCTGACTTCATGGTTAGCCTGGCCTGTTTTGGCTTCCCTGTCACTATTGCCAGTCTAGTTCATGCTGCTATAAATAACTCCATTCAGACCTCTCTCTGCTGCCTCCTCCATCAGTATGCTGTAGGTTCACAATTCCCATAAAGCCAAGACACCTAATACAATTCAGTCCTGCAGAGATCACCACCCAACATTTTTCTGCTTGACTGTTTAGCCTTTGGCAGCTTTCTAGGCCTCGTGGCACACTGAAATACCAGATTTTAGGACCTCTTAATTCCGAATAAAATTTTCAATAAGAGAGCAGAAATATCTCTGCTTGCTGCTTAGGATTGTCCTTTGTATCACCATGTGTTTTCTCCATTAGCTGCTTATCTATAAGGTAAGGTAGTTTAGAAACCCCAGTTGTTTAACCTGTGGAAGTTTTTGTAAT
This sequence comes from Falco naumanni, assembly GCF_017639655.2. Lineage (NCBI taxonomy): Eukaryota > Metazoa > Chordata > Aves > Falconiformes > Falconidae > Falco > Falco naumanni. Next base: position 90,012,836 of record NC_054054.1, on the reverse strand, counting down.
ATAGTTTGTATAAGATAATTTTTTTCCAGGAACAAGTCTGTTACATTAAAAAAAAACTACTCTAATTCCTCCCAGAATGAGATAAAAACAGAGCTGCCTGATTGTGATTCTCTTGGCTTCAGGATACTGGAGACGAATTCCTTAGGCTTGCACTTCTTAAGCTTATAATCCTTTGTACAGGAATGATTGAAATGCCTTAGGTTCATTCTTGTACTACCTAAGCTGGGCCATGTGAGAACCATCAAAGTAGAAGCATTTAAGTACCTATGATAACTGATAAAAACTGCTGCAGAGATTTACTAAAAGACAAGGACATTTCCCTTCAATGTACTATGAAGTTTCAGTTTCTATGAAACTGCAAATCCTTCACTGACAGAGGTTAATAGTTGTTCTTCTCTGTGCACTTCTGAATGAAGACATTTCCTACCTGAATTCAGTGCAGTTGCCTAACACAGCACGTAGGTATGGCCCCTTTTCCAACTCTCAACAGCAACTATTTTAAATTTCCTTACTCCTTTCTGTAGCTCTTCTTTTGCCTAAGCTACCAGTAATTTTGTCTTCTGGTATTCCTGCAGGTATACTCTGGCTACAGGTTTGCTCTCGCTGCCCGGGAGAAGCAGCTGCCAATTGCAATCCTTAACATTGGGCCTACAAGGTTAGATCACTTTGCATCCTTAAAACTCAATTCCCGCTGTGGAGAGCTGCTGCCTTTGATTGTTGTAGATGACACAACAAGCTGAGCTTCTGTAGCTATCAGGAGTAAAATTATTTCTACAAGGTGAGTACCTCCCTGGTCAGTCACCTTACAGGGTAAGAAGATGGGTTCCCATCAAAAGCTGAGGCTGAGATGTGCTGATTAAAAATATGTCCCCACAGTGTGCACTAAAATATGGCTGTAAATTTTCATCTGTTCACATGGGCCATGGTACTGTTTCCCATGATCATAAACAAAAAGCATACTAAGTGCCAACACTCCCAGAAAAATGGGCAAGAGTAGCCAGAAGACTCAGCGGTGTTGAATTCCCATCTGTTTGTCACTCAGAAAACTGTCACCCAGAGTATCATCTGCGGATTCAGAGAACCTGATCAACACGGCCTTCGCAACTGACAATTCAAAAGCTGTGCCTGGTTGAACTGATACAGCTAATCCTAATCAAAACACTCCTGTTTAAAATAATCAACTCCACCTATAAAGCAGCTTCTTTCTTCCCTCCATTCGTGCAGGATTCATCATCTCAGCAGGTGAAAACCTCAATCTAAGATGAGGCAGCTGTGAGATCCAGTGCGTGGCCCCTGATGACACCAGGAGAGGGCAGCAAGCCTCGCACATGTCAACCTGAGCAGTTTGCTCCATTGAAACTGTATCTCCACTTAAACAGGATGATGATGATGAAAAAAGTACTTTTCTGCCTTTGCCATTGTAAACAGTGCCTTTTCATTCACTGGAACAGGATAATCAGACTACCATGTCTGAGAACAAAATACCTTTCTTATAATTGTCCCCAGAGCAGAGTGAGGGACAGGGATTTTGACTGAGTGACTTGAGGCTATAGCACAGGGGGGCGATGTGGAAAACCACAGTATCTGCTTGAGGATTCAGTACCACTAGCTGGCAGCTGTAGAGCATGCTAAGAGGAAAAGGAGGCAAGAGGAATTGCAGTTGTCATTTAAAAAAAAAATGGTTCAAAATAGAAGCTGAACAAGAATACTGCTCTTGTAAGAGATTATTTGAAAGCACAGACTACAAGGCTGACTACTTCCAGCAAGGAGGAGAAGTCAGCATTTCTCTCAACTGTCAGCTGACAAGCTAAACTGCTTACTATCTGAACCCTTTAAAAATTATATATTATTGAGATGCCAGAGGAGTTGCTTCAAGCTAATCTGACCAGCACTGCTTTCATTGTGGGCTGCTACATTTTCCAGAATGCATTTTTGAAGATGTTATTTAATTAATGAATAGCTAAGTAGTGAATTAAAATTGTTTACAAGATTGATACTATTTGCATTTGTAATTTCCTCTCCCTCCTATGATTTATTTAAGTACAGTCTCGATAGCCAGTTTAAATTCATTTTTTCCATTGCAAAAATGCAGGATGCAATTACTGACAGCTGATGAATTAAGAGAGAAATACAATTAAATCTGTACAATAGGTCTCCCTCAGGAGCTAATCTCAAGCTATTAATAGATGTAATTTTCCACACTCCTAACAGGAGATCCATCACTATGAGGTAACCATTTTTTGTTGATCCTTAGGGTAGTGATGTAAGCCATATTAAACCATTTATGGAATAAAAGACAGAATCTTGCCCAGACTAAAACACTTAAATTTTCAACCCGACCTTCTGCATGAATCTACCACTCCCCTTCTGGCTCTGAGGGATATTAATTGTTGGGGTCTTTCAAATGCCCCAGGTCCTACTCTTCACATAACATGTCCTGTATTTATATTTTGACAAGAACTGCAACAAGCAGTTGGAAGCAGGGATGCCAGTCATCTGCTAAAAGGTCAAGTAGCAAAGCAAGGACAACTGACCATATGATGCTAAGTTCTTTTTTCCTTTGCTGTTGATTCAAATCCATGCCAGGCAGGAGCAAAGAAAGCACAGAATCTAAGGGATTCTTAGGCACCCGATTTCTGCAGAAGGTAGAGAAAATAAAGATAATGAACACATTTCAAGATTTGGCTATTATGGGTCAGAGGAGAGATGGCTTCAGTTAGAAGCCAAGCAGGATAAGTTCAGGACCACTACCTGCATTCTGCTCTCATTTAATGGAGATGCCACTTTCCATTGAGTTAGGTATCTGCTATTCAGTAGTGAAGAAAGCTCACAAGTGTCACTCCATCTTTAGCACAGTACAGCGGTCCTGCTAACCACAGCTTTTGTAGAAATCATTGCTAAGGCATAGCAGTCTCCACACACAGCCAGGGAACTTGCACAGAGTGTTTATTTGCATAGGCTTTTCCATGTAGGAAGAGAAGTTTATTACTTCCTTAGCAGAGGAACTACGGCTGGGTTTCTCACTATCCATGTCATCTTCTGCACCACCGTGAAACTTGCATGACATAGGTGTATTAAAAATGAAGGCTGCAGGTTTAGTGCCAGTAGAGCCAGCATTTTGAGGAGGTGTGGGAGCATTACCAAGAAGTCTAAACCAATAAAACATTTCCAGTGAGGACTTGGCATTAGCAACATGACAGGTAACTAAACCTTCCACATCTGTCCCTGCCTTTTCTCCATTTCAGCAGCTGAGCCTGTGGGAAAGGAGTCGGGGTGTCTCTTCAACATCACTAATAAATAAGTCATGTTACCCTGACCCTCTGCTGATTATACTATATACTTTTAAGTCATTAGGAGAATGACTTACAGTAAATTAACATTACAGTAAATTTCCTGTGCATAGTTTATTACTATAGGTTAATAAGCATATATACAAGTATATGAGGCTGAGATGAAGGAGTTCCTTTTTTTTTGGTTCTGCTAAGCTGATCCAGCACTACTAGAATTGACTACTTTTAGAGCAGGATCAGAGCACTTCACCTCTTAACAAGTTCCCCAAGACACCATTGAGAAATAAGTTCACTCAATAGAAAAATGCCAGAGAAAGCCTGAAGTTCCTACACAAAAAGCCAGATCTACATCACTTTGATGCTGACTGACACCTTCCTGTCACTCCTTGGGGACTATCTGTGTGGGAAGATGCAATGCAGAGAGATAACAGCTATCAGAAAATAACTATGTCATTGCAGATAGCTAGCAAAGATCTATCCTAAGAAGTTTGTGTTCTCAGCTTACTGATGTACTTACACGCCTGGAGGGAGTTACAGAAGCCTCCAGGGTTGAGTGCTATAGGATGTGAAGTAGCCATGCTGTGGGAAAACAACAAACCCAGTAAAAGAACTGACCTAGTGTTCAGCTTTATTCTCTCGGCCTATGCAGAATTCACAAGGGAGGAGGCCTTTAAAAGGGGGAGAAATATTGTTCCTAGAAGACTAAACAAAAGGATGGTAATCTTTGTGTTACTAGCTGAAACTAATGGAAAGTGTTACAGAGCTGGAGCAGTGTTCTCTTCCCCCATCACCCGGAAGGAAACGCAATCCTTTCTACCTATCTTGTCTGCTTTAAGCCAGCCTTATCCTCCATATGATTCAATCCTCTTCTGCCTTTTCTGGCTCACTGTTGTTAGATCACCAATATTTTAGATCAGGGCTTGAAATCATAGCTCTGTCCACCTGTGGGTTGGCAAAAGAACACATCAGACACCAGCACAAGGAAATATTTTACCATGAAATTAGCTGAATCAATAGCTTATGCTCTTTCCTTTTTCTTACAGCTGTTCCTACCAGGACAAGCTCCTGAGGTTTGGATAGAGGAGCCGAGTGACTCATAATGGATTTTTCTGCTGCTTCTCTGAAAGTGGGGTTGGAGTTACCCAAAGCAAATAAAAACTTCTTCCTATCTGGCAAATCTTGTCTTTGTTTCTGGGCAAATTCTCAGAGCAAACTTTGTAATTGACTTCTGCAGCCGGAGAAAGATATTTCACATACTGTGCTCCAGTGAGGGCAGTACAGACTGCAGATGGCCTGGAGGACTTGTGCCTGGTGGGTATGGTCTAAGAGCAGCCTCCCACATCTTGTAGTCAGATTGCTCCTACTGACAGACCTGCTTATTCATGACTTCTGGAAAAGGACAAAGACTCTGGACATGGTGAACTTGGGAGCCACAGGAACCCTGGAATGAAGGCAGCTAAATCTGCTTTCTAGAGTGCTTCTTCCCCTGTTGTCCTTGGATGTTGTCCTTTCCCAGTCTTTGCAGCTGCGAGGAGGGGGGGGGGGAGAAATAAAAAAGTATTTCAAACCAGTGCCAACTTACTGGTTTCCTCAGTCTATTCATTCAAAACCTGGGGCTTGGGCAGGACAGATGGAGTCTTCCTCTCACATAACCTGTCTTAGGACAACCCCAGGTAAACAATTGAAAGCAACAGTCCTAGAAGGCTGTCTAGAGTCAATCAGAAAGGAATGAGGAGGGTCTCAGCCAAATGCCTGAAGTCAGAGCTTCTTATCACTATACCCAGCCATTCTCTATGGTGTCTCAGTGTGGGGGTTTTGAGATCTGAATCTGGCCTTAGCAACTGTGGGTTTAGATTACAGACGAGAGAATAGTGGTGAGAGAATAAATTCACAATAGAGGACTTTGCTTCTGCAGTCCTACTGGTCTGGCCATTTTCATCACTGATAGATACTGCAAAAATATCTTTTGGATGCCAGATTCCTCCTGGCTGATGCTTTCTTTCTGTAGGGACAGGAAATTCTGGTAGATGGGCTGTTAAACAGCTTTGATTTGTTTGGCTGGAGCCTTAAAAACAGAAGTGGATGATGCGTTTGGAATACCACCACAAAGGAGCCCATTAATCTTTTTCCTCCTATCTTACTGTTTCTTTGAGCTTTTCTAACTGCAAGGGTCCCCAACAGGGGCTGCACAGCTGAGTGCTCTATCACCTATGTACTCCCAAGTCCTGACAGATACAGGAAACCATGCAGGGGACACAGACAGTAAGAAATTCATACCTGCTCACCCTGACAGGACAATTAGGCAAACAGGTAACAATTACTAAGGCTAAAAATAAAGGAGCAGGGAGGAAAAAGCATTTTGTGTTAGAGGGACTAATGCTATACAGCTGTGACTCTTACACATTACAGGCAAGTGGTTTTGAGTGAATGACCTAAGCGCAACTTGCCCTTGCTGAGACCCAGACCACATATGCAGCTTCAGCATATGCAAATAAGAAATGGTGTGCCTTTTTGCTAATACAAGAGGATTTCTGGGACATTCTGCTATTCCTTTATCAGAATACTCTTGAAAAAAAGAAAAAAAAAGAAAAAAATAAACTCATTGAAAGATTTAGGCACATGCTGCATCCACATTTACAGTGTGATTCCACATCTTCACATTAGCAAGGGCCAAGGAGAAAAAAATCCAACTGAACTCTGTAATTCTAAAGACTGAATATCTGCAACGAGTCAATCTGTGCCCCAGAGTTCATAGTCTGACACAAACTGCTGCTGCTGGGAGAGCAGCAATGCTTGACTTTTCACTCAAGCAGACGACATATGACAAAAATCAGATTATACTCTTCTCTGTTCAGCACTTTGCATGACAGAACTTAACTGGGTTTAACAATTGACTCCTGTGTGCACAGAACTGGCCATGGCTGCAGTGAGCCTCCTCATTTCTGCGCACCTACTTCTACAATAACGAAGCTGTGCCTGCAGGTAAGGAAAGCTAGAGGATCCTCAGGAAACTGAGGCTATCACACAAGTGGGATAAAGGCTGCCCTCTCACTAAAACGACTCCCTTAGTTGCTTGGGGAAAACAGCACTGGAGTGGAGACAAGAAGCAAAGGCTTCTTGATGCATTTTCACAGCTTCACATGAAGGGGAATAATAACCTCCATTTACTGAGTTGCACACAGCCAAAAGGGTTGAAGACAATTCCTAAAGCTCTGCCAGATTTATGGTGATTGGCCCTTTCAGTCAGAGGGAAATCTGGAGCTGTAAAGAGCTGATCAAAGAGGAAGTTGCAGCACTTGCCTGGCAGCAATTGGTTTCTGCTCAGGTGGTGATAAAAAGAGGGACATACAATACTGTATCCAGCAGCAAAACAGTTGAGCTGAGATAGTATTTTAAAAAAAAAAAAAGACCACAGAATGCCAGCCACCTTTTCTTTTCCCCGAGCTCCTTCAGCAATTCACACGGGCAGCCCCCATGGCAAAAACCATTTGGGAGCAGCAAGCAAGGCAGGAGGGGCATTTCAGAAAGGTGCGGGCTGAACCACTCCTCCCACCAGCAGTCTCCAATACCAGAATCCGGTAACGCTGCAGGGCCTTTCCTTATCCAGCTTGTCCTATTACACATAACTCTTTGCTGAAGCAGTCCACTAAATACTCTTAGGCTGTTACCAAACCCACAATACCACTACTTGGCAGTTACAAAAACAAGACAGTGCTTGCACGCGGCATTTAGCAGATGAATCATCTCAACCACTTCATAGGGAAGGAGGTATAGCTACCCATAAAGGACAGGGAAGGCTTTGCCCCCGTTTTATGCCATATACTATTAGGATGCAGAAGAAATGGAGTTGGCAGTAGTTGTCCTAGGGGTCCCTGCAGTAGCATTACTGCTTGGTGTATTGGAGAAGGGAGCAGAAGTTCCTCTTAGCAGCCTTTTACTCACCTCCCATACAGATAGGGTGTGAGGTAAGCATGTGCTAGTCACAGACTAAAAGCACAGGGAATAAATTGCCTACACGTTCACCTCACCCTCACTACCAAGAGACAACAGCAGTTCAAGGAGGTAAGGAAGCATGACAGAGCAATTAAACCAACTGACCATTTAGGTTCTTTCTAAACACAAGTATGCAGTTCAGCTCAATGGGGCACAGACAGCTGAGCATCTAAGCATTTAGTCAGCAAGCCCTCACTCACATCTAGGAAGTCACGTTCAAGACCTTGCATACACCATTGCAAGCCATCACCTGTGCTCCCTCACTTCTAACACTCTCCACCTATATTCACTTCTCTTCACATTATCTTAAAAACACTTCTCCCATCTATTAAGCTGGCATAAATTGCATACTTACCTCTGTACTGCCAAGTAACTGCTGTACAGCCACAGCAGAAACACCGTATTTGTATTGAACCTGCTCTTTTCTCTCTCTAGGTGGCAAAACAGTGTCTGGCTCTGGGAGCAAGTTCTGCCAGGTGTGTCTTACTAGACATGAGCAGTCTAACACAGTCCAGAAAGTCACTCAAAATGTCAGAGAGAATCTTGTGTTCCAGTCCTCAACAACAAGTCACTGGTCTCTCAAAATCACCATGAAAAAAGTATTCTAAGCCTTGTTCAGATCTCCATACCACCCCAGTCTTTCCAAGGACCGCTCTCTACAATAAAATAGGGTAAGAGAGGGTGACCCAAGAGACATATATGGGTCCCCATTCCTCTGCCAACAGCAACAACCTTAGCATCGCACCAGCAGCAGGCCCAGGCACACAGACCCAACACACGGCAAACTTCATGGGACACTCTTTAACAGCTGGTTATTTCACTTGACAGCAGAGTCACTGGCTTTGCAGGATTTCTGCACATCACAGCCTTCTCCATGCCCAGCAGAGTTGGCTATTCCCAAAATACAGCTTGGTGAGCTAGAGATTTTTGGTGCTGTACATGCAGCATCAGTAGTACAGTTCCTCACATTTGGACATGCAGGTGCTGTCCAAGAAGCTGCAGGCCAATGACGCGCTCCTGGACTAGCTAAGGGAGTGGGGAGGGATCATCAACACTCCACAGAGAAAAGCAGGAAAAAGCAGCTCTGCGGCAGCTGGCATACCAAAATCCAGGTATGGATCTGGAAATCATACTGGAAACCAAAAATCAGGCATTCAGCTTGGAGCCAGAGGAGCAAATATCAAATACGGACCTTAATTCCTCTCCTCACTTAAAAGAGTTTTAATACTGACCTCAACAGCAGTAAGTTCGCTCTCTGAAAAGCAAGTCAAAGTATCATTTTTGGGAAGGGTTTGCAATACCCTTCACTGGCTGTATTGTTTTCTATAGCTTGTTTGTGAAACACTGGCAGTAAAAGGTGCTTTCAAAATACTGGACATTAATTACTCAGAGATGTTCCCTCATCTATTCTAACAGACATTTCTGCTCCAAAAGATGCATATTCTTTATGTCTGGGGTTTTTTTTCTGGGGCAGCCAGCCCCAGAGGCAACAGGACAGCCAAGAGGTGCACAGCGGATTCAAAGGAAAGAGGAAAACTTGGGTAGTGTTGCCTAAGGGACAGGGTACTGGGCTTGGAAGGATGAGACCAGAGCAAATTCTCAGTTCTTTGATCAATCCAAAAGTCACACTGTGACATTCAGAAAGCCGCTTTGCCTCTCTGCATCTGTTTCCCACAATGTAATAGACATAATATGGTGGCCCATGCCTTTTTGTAGGGTATTCTGAGGTCTACTGAGAAAAAGCATGAAATAGATGGCAAATAAACAGTATCATTATTCTCCCCGAGATCTTTCCTGAATGATCAGGAGCAAAACTGCTTTAGGAAGGTGAAAGGCAGAGTCAAGTCAGCTGGGGTTTAAAACTACTGTTCCAAATACAGATGATACCTGCAATTCTGTGTGCAGCCCCCTGTTCTCTCCCTTCCCACTAAGTAAGGACACCAAATTACCACATTCTGCAGTTTTTCCTTTCTGCACCACTAACTAGACAGTGGCAGAGAAGAAGTAAAGCTGAGCCTGAGAGAAAGAGCAACAGCACAAGCGTGTAGTAGTGGTCTCCAGGCCCAAATAGCAACTGAAACATGGTCATTACCACAAGCACGGTTGTATGCTCTGCATATCTTGTCTCAGCTGGAGTACTTTCTCTTTCATCTCTGCAATGCCCATATAGTTAGAGTAATTCGGTTCTCCCTGCAGAGACTGAAAAATCTTGGCCTAGAAAACAATAAAGAAGAGGAAGATAAGATGCTGAGACTTCATTTCTGTAATGTAAGCCCACAGAGCCACCATCCCTCCAGCATCTCACACACCAGCTGCAATGGCTGCAGTGTTGTGTTAAGGCTTCAGAGCTCCCGTGCTTGCTGAGCACAGGGATACCTTCTATTTCAGGTACACTGTTTCTGGCCTTGGAACAGAAATATAGACCAGCACAGCAGATCTTCACCTACTCTTTGCATTCCCCATAAGGCAGCAGTAAGTCAGTTCAAGCAATCACTGGCCTGCTCTTACTCTTACCACGTCCCTCAAAGCCCTAAAGAGCAACTTTACACAATCCCTTCAGCCTCCCCACCTGTGCCATTTATTAGGGCCTGCCACTTTACATTATGTGGGAAGATTCCCTATGTATGGGCTTGCTCAGGGGGCTGTTTAAATTTACTGTTAGGTCTTTTGCACGGCCAAAGTAGCATATAAATGAGCAGCATGATCAAGGGACCAAACATCAGTTCAGGCTTGTAAAAGTCTGTATGGAGGCAGACAGATAGTGAATTAATTGGTGCCTTCATCTATCCATTGAATATATCTAAGCAATGCTAGCATGCCCCAGATGCTGGATGCCAGGAGTAGATATACTACTCACCTCAAATCTAAAGAGTGAAGGAGAAGGCAAAGTATAGGGAAAATTTTTACCAACAGTTTCTGAAACGCTTCCGACTGCACCCCAGTTCTCTTCCCTGCTTATGATGATACAGCTCAAAAGTACATTGTTTCTTCTAGACAGCGATGCTATTTTACGTTTTTCTTTACAACAGGATTTATCATTTATGACTCCAAAAGGATTGCAGTAATAGTTACTTAGAACCTTTACTGCTCTACAAACAGTAATTTCAGAATCAAAGCTAGCATGCGAGGACAGAAGACCTCATCTTACACTTCCAGCCCTAGGAATGATTCATCTTTGCCATGTGACAGGAGTGCATCCAGGATCCTCAGGATTTCTGTGGAGGATCCTAAGAGCTCAGGGTTTCCAGAAAATTCATGTACACAAACACCTGAGGAAAACTAAGCAACAAATACTGGTACAAAACCAGGACTCAATCTGCCTTAACATAGAGTATTCAGCTGAGACCCACACTTTTTTTTTTAATAGAACAAAACACAATTCACCATCCTATCTCATTATCATCCTAAATCCTCAAAGATCCAGTGACCTTCACTAGAAAGTCATTGCAAGTACCTTCAAATAAGGTATCAAGCCAGCTTCTTCCTTCTCCATTTCTGGTTTCTTAAAACGCTCTCGCAGACCCTTGGGCCCTGTTCCATGTCTGAGTACAGTTCATACAGGCATTGTTGAGTGTAGGACAAAGACTGCTCCTCAAAGTCCTCTAAGGAAACCAGCTTGCAAAATGAGATACTGAGGGGATACCCATCATCAAACAGATCCCCATTCTGTACCTGAACAAAGATGACAAGGCAGGCTGTACGCTCTCATCTGACTGATGGAGGCAAGAGAGCTGTTTTCTCGTGATGAACCACGGCCTCCCTCCTGCCCTGTCAGCAAACAGGGGCATCAGCAGCCCCCTGCCACAGGAGCTCACCAACACTCTCCTGCAAAGCCTCTGCCAGTAAAACTGCCCCTGTAGCACAACAGCACCAACTCTGTGTGGAAGTTTTGGCGCAGGACCTCATAGAACAAGGAAACTGGGCCAGATACCATCCCTCAGAGGAGCTCCCTACCCTCCCCTGGCTTCCAGGCCAACATTACCTCTCGCCCTAGAGCCCCTAACCAGGATTGGTGCTAGGCAGGGGAAGCCCTCTCCAAGATAAGCACATATGGTCTCTCAGAGCATCGAGCAGCCAGACAAACGGCTTAACCCCCTCACTCAGCCATGCCCCGAGGAATATGCGCCAATAAGAGAGGCAGCTGCACTAGCCATCGCAGGGCCAGCCCGAGGAGGGCACTGCCTGCTCTACACGCTTACCCGAAGGGCAAAGGACGGCAGATAGCCGCTCTGAGGAGAGCCGGGAGTGAGCGGCCGCACCACCTCCCTCACACCGTGGGCGGCTGAAGGGCGGGACGCGACGGAGCTGCTGAGCGGAGCGCACCTGCCGCCGGGCCTCGCGCCCGCGCCACCCGGGCGCGTTCCCCGCTCCCGCTCCCGCCCCCGCCACTTCTAAGGGCCAATCAAAGAGTGCGACAGCGCCGCACGCGCCGCAGTGGGCCACTGGCGGAGAGGGCGGGGCCTCCCCCCCCACGACGCGCGCCCGACTGACTGCCGTCCCCTCAGCGCGGATCCAGCCCGCCATTTCTCCCCGGCGATGCCCGGCGGCCGTCCCATCAGCACGGAGCAGTCCCCTGAGCGCGGAGCCGTCCCCTCAGCAGGGAGCCCGCCCGCCATTTCCCCCCGGCGACGCCCGGCTGCCGTCCCCTCAGCGCGGAGATCGCCCGCTGTTACCCCCACGGCAGCGGCCGCCCGCCGTTCCCTCAGTGCGGAGCAGTCCCCTGAGCGCGGAGCCCACCCGCCCTCCCCTCTGCACGGCGCAAGGAGCAGGCGGGAGCCGGGAGGTCGTTGCAAGGCGTGTATTAGTGACAGGCCGCCGCTGGCCCATTGCCGCCCTGAGGGGCAGTGGAGGAGGACTAGTTGCAGTATTTCTTGGTGTCCAGCCGGCTGTGTTGGGGATTGTAGGGTGCCTTGGCGAAGCACATGGCAGCGGTGCGGTCGCAGTTGCAGACGAACATCGCGCACTCGCTGTTCTTGCCTGGAGGAGAGAGCAGCAGTGGTCAGACTCCGCAGCTCCATCACCAGGCATTGCAGTGATGCAGGCAGGCATGTGTGGTGCCAGGGCATAGCCATTTCACTACTGCCATCGTTTTCAGGGTGTATGTGCTTCTCCCTGCTAACCCTCTGGTCCCAAAGCCGTGTGCTCTGGCCTAGCCACCTCGCTCCTTCCTTCCTTCCCTGCAATTCTGTTTGCCAGCCTATCTGCTATTTACCTCCATTCCAGAGCCCTATAGAAGCTCCACCGTTACGTTACAGATGTCTGCCAGAAGCTGTGTAATGCTTCCTAGTTGGCATGCCGATCTCTTAAATACTGCCATTAAAGTTTGGACTCCCAGGAAAGTACCAAAGGGACTCGGTCCCCTGAAGAGGGAACAGGCTTCCCTATGTATTGCAATACCATGTATCTTCATAAACTTTAAATTGTCTGCTATATGGTGAATATTCACTCCAGTGACTGTGTGAGGTGCCCCGTTTCTAACAGCCACCCTCCCTGGCAGTGACTTGCACTGCACTTTCCTGCCACAGATGCATGGAGTGTAACACGGCCCTGTTCCTTCAGAATAGACACTGGAGTAACATTTGAAGCGGAGTGGTGTGGAAGTGGACGTACTGCTACACGTAATATTTCCATCGGTGCAGCTGTAATGGTACAGCTTTGTGTAGGGGTTATCCCAGAGGAATTTGCATGACTTCAGTTTCTTTGCCTCCGAGTAGCAGTGATCATGTGCTTGACAGCACCTGAGAAACAAGGAGGAAAAGGTCAGAAAATACCAGAAATGCAAACTTGGCTGACCTGTAAGACACATCAATACACTAGTATTGCTTTGACAAGGCACTGAACAACAACAACAAAAGATACACAGTGATAAGAGGTCAGGCATGAAGGACCTCAAAGGGACACAGTTCTGCCAGCTAATCGTCCAGGGGTGTCTGGTACATGTGTAGTTACTGGAGCATCTTCACAGTTGTCTGTTAGGCACAGGGAAAGCAAAAGCCAGCATTTACCCTATGTGCCCTGTCAGTGCCCGGTAATGGATGAGCTAACAGCTGACACAATTCACCGTGTCTTTGCTATCAGACCTGTGTGATCTCTGAACTGCCCAAGCCACTTAGCATTTTGCAGCTCAGCCCTGCACATGCTGATAGTTGTGTGCTGGGCAGTGTGTGCAGAGCTACGTCCTGGCTGCTGGCAAGGCACTGCTGCAAAAAAAAGAATGCTGGAATTAGTGCAGTGTAGCTACCACAGAAGAGAAAACAGTTGTTGGGATTATATTTTATTTTACTAATAAGGAATCAAGGTGTGATACTACACATCCTTTCTTCCTTGGATCGGTCTTTGAGAGAAAGCTTCATTCACAGCAGCCAGAGAGTTTTGTGAGCATTTATAGGCAGGGCCAGCTGAGGAAGCTGGTATGCAGGACCATGAAAGCACAAGCAAGGAAAGAGTTTTGTAAAAGCACAGTTTTATAAACCTGTCAAGCTCATCCACTGGAGTCCCGCTGCCTCCCAAGCCACAGTAGCAGCCGTAGTCAGCAAATTCCAGCACAGGATGGCTGTCCGGCATGGCGCATTTGATCATGCTGCGAAGCTCCCACACCGCCCGGGGTGAGAGAGCAGCGCTGGCTGCACCCACTGAGGAGAGACACAAAGGTTAGTCTTAGGCATGGTGTTACCAGTCGGGGCGGAGGGTGGTTGCCACCTACACACCAGACAGCAGGAAAAGCAGAGCCAGGGACTTCATTCTCAGAGGACTTGACAGACACTGGCGCCAAAGAAAACACAGGGCTCTTTATATGACAAGCTCACCTTGACATGGGTATGAGATAAACAACCCAGTATTTATGTTACTAAATGCAGACTTCTTCCATCAGAGCCTGTGGGTAGCAGTTTGTGACACGACAGGTTGAAGGCCATTGGAGTTAAATCTATGAAAGTCAGGGAGGCAAATATTTGCTCTCTAGATTTTTGCTGTTAAATTCTTTTAATGTTACTGTTAGAAGTCAGCCTGAAAGATCTGGACATCTTTAAGGGCTCTCTACAGAAAAATAATAGCAGTGTGATAGTTATGTTGGAAATTGCTGGCATCAGTATCCTACTGATACTGGTATCCTCTTTGAATGGTATCCCACTTATCATTAATCCTGTATCTCTCCATGGATTCTGCTGGCCTAATTCTGAGAATAAGGTACAGGTTGTCCACTCACCCAAAATTTGGCTTGAGCTGAACTGAAAAAAATTCAAGCTGTTTTTCACTTTGAAACCATAGAGAAGGTGGCAAGAAACAGGAGCCAAGCAACCTGGAAAGCCTCTGTATCTGGCTGCAACAAGCAGTAGTATCTTCTTTTACATGACCTTAAGGGAGTTAAACTGGAAATGAATGGGGCTTACAAGTTTCAACACACACAGCAGGTTTCAGTAGCTTGGAGACAGCAGTTTGTCTTTCTCCAGCACCAACACAGAACGCAGTTAGGCTCTTTGGTTCTTTATGCCAAGGCATGAGGCAAGCTGAGAACCCTGAAAGATCAAAAAATGGGTAAGAAAAAGCTTCCTGGAGTCAGACAGGGATAAGTCAAAAATACTGTACTCATATTTAGACCCCAGAAGCTCTAACATTCTCATGGCTACAGGTTTGGCATTTTTACACACTCAAGATAGACATCCTAGACAGCTCACTTGATAACCCGTCTGCATTTTTTTTTCTAAAGCACCAAACAAGCCTTCAGTGTTTAAGAGCATAGCAAGAGGCAAAGCCCATCTTGTTGCAACAGCCCAATATACCAGAGTGCTTATTCAGGAAACTTCGGGTTCACCACACTTCAGTAAGTTCAAATGTATGTTTCTGTAAGGGGTGATGAGGACATCTTCCCACACACAGGGTTTGAAACTATACCAGGGTGCCCATAGCATCCATAGGATGTTGACTATCCATAGGTTGTGTAGTTAAAGTTAGACATGCTGTTGAACAACCAGAACCATTCTGACTTTTTTTAATCTGTCACAAGCTCTGATTCTCTGGGATTCCCCACTCATAGGTTACCTAAAGCCAAAGAGAGATGCCAAGTTACAGGTTCAAGATTTTTGTGTCCTAATAGAACATTGAACAAACATTAAAGGCTGATGTAAAGGACAGTCTGTACCACAGTTAGTTCACAAAAAAGAATTTTGCCCACAGATCAATCTGCTGACTTTCACTTCAATATCTATTTAAGTGTTCTTTTACTTTTTCCATTGCTACTTTGGCTACCTTTACTCTTTTTAAATTATTGTTTCTCTGTTCTCTTACATTTGAACCTTAAGATTCTGTGGTTCTTTTTTCCTCACTTCTTAATGTCTGATTTATTATTGATGTTGCCAAGAAACCTTCCAATGAACTGGCCTTTTTAAGTCACAAATCAAAAATACTGTCATATCTTGGATTTCATACATTTTAATTTGACAAGGGGGTCACCAAGTGCGGGAAAGTGAGCATGTGAGCACTACAAGACAGCCTCATGAGAAAAATCCCAGCAGGGTAAAGATTTTTCCACCAGTGCTATTTTTGGTTTCCCCCAACCTGTGCTGCATACAAAACAGCTGGTCCTTAGTATGCTTGTGAGGACATCTGAACTTACACCTGGTTCCTAAACTTACAGGATTGAGCCTTAAATTATTTTTAGGAGTTGTTTGTAATTAAGACAAATAATTAGGCACAGGGTTCCACACTGGTAGAATTAATCTTTCTCTTGTAGTGTTGTCTGTTAAGGACTTTTCCTCCCTTCCCATCTCTACATTTTACCTTCTTAGATCTAACCTCCTTGGTCCACCGTAGTCATTGAATATGGAGCACCTGAGTCCAACATGTAAGCACCACACGATCTCCTCCTCTCCTGAACCTACAAATATCTATACAAAACCTCTGTAATGTACAGAAGAGACATAATCTCTCCTAAACCAGATATGCCTCACATTATAAACTGGGCTTCTGCCAAAGTCTGGGAGCAGAACACGGAGTCAGAGCCCTGCCTGGGGCTTTTATCCTAATGGCAGGATGCGACTTCTGCCAGGTCTCAGTTCACCTGAAATCTCTTCCATGTGAACATCTCCCACCCCCAAATGATGACAGAGAAGGACAGTTTTCAAATAATTTATTAGGAATTTAAAACTGAAATCTGGAAAAGGGGTTACAGGTGTGGAGAGAACAAACATTGGAGTGTAATAACTTACTGGCTTAAAAACACAGCTTTATTTCTTTTAAAAAAAATGCCCACCCTGAAACCGGAGCCCCAGCCTCCAGGCAGTGGCAGCACTGGCCAGAGAGTGAATCACAGCCCAGCAGCAGCACAGCTGGCCTTGGATGTCTGGAGGGGGCACGGAAGCAGTTCAGCGCATATACCAAGAGGGAGGAAAGCGCTGTCCGCAGACCCAAATTTGAAGTATATAGAATAAAAATAAACCCAATAAAATGCAGCTCTTCTTTAATTAGGAAATATTTAAAAAAACAGACATACAGACTCTTGTCTCAGTAACAAAAATTATTGCTTTGTGTTTTCAGTACTGATCTGTTAAGTACCCTCTTACCTAGACAGAACTCTCCAAACGCATCGCCCAGGTCAGGACAAGCTCCGGCAGACGGGGGAGAGATGGAAGAGAAAAAGGGCCCTGTGGGTACTGTGGCCCTCCCAGTCCTTTTCTAAACACCCCTCTCCCTTACAGGGGCTCAGTTTGGGGGAAGAGAGGGAATGATTTTTAAAACTTAAGATGAAGCTGTTATTTCCCTGGGAAAAGAGTTTGGCTGCATCTTAATAAAAGGCTTAATCACCCCCCTTAACAAGGTCTTTGGTTCACTGAAATCCAGACCCAAACCTGCCCCGTGTACTCCTGCTGGAGGCCTCCCCTGGCCAAATGCTTGTTAGCAGGGGCCTGGACCGCACCAGGAGAAGCCCCGGCAGGTTCTGGAGAAGGGACCAGATACCCCACACACAGGTCAACGGACAAATTCCCACAGTCTTCAGAACACAGAGTAAAGCAAACGGGAAGCTGCAATTCTATAATTCATATAATCCCTGAGAAGCCCTTAACCCGCCCCCAAATCACCACCCTAATGCTTTTCTCCCCCATTAGTGACTCCCCAACCCAGCGCCCTGCCCTTCAGAAAATGACCACCCAAATTTCCCCCTGGCCCTGGCCGACACCCCTTCCAATACCCTCACCTCCGGAGGAGGATCCCCTTTCCCAGGAAATCTTGACGCAAGCAATAGTGTTTGGAGAGTGAATTCCTTTCAAAGTAACCAAGACAAGCAATGGCGGTAAAGCCCTTTACCTAAAGCCAAACCAGAGGCTGGCACTACGGAGCCCAGTGATGGGAGTCTGTACATCGAGCAACTGGAAGCAGCTTTAACCCGCTCAGCAAAACAGCCGATGGCCGGTACATTTCACCCCCGCCCCCCCCCACCCCCTTTCATCTCATCAGAGGTCTTAAAATCTTACAGTAAAAGGTGTACAAAAAAAGAACGGAGTCCTGTCAGGATTCTGCTGGAGAGTATTGCTCACGCTGCGGCACCAAGTCCAGGACCTGGAGCTGCTCCTTGGAGCCAGGCTGCAGGTGGCAGCCAGGTTCAGCTCGCGATATTTACATATTATACAGGAGGAAAAAGAAAACCCCACGTAAAACTAAACCTAGAAAAAAAAAATCTTTCAGCTGTAAGGATAGTGTTTTTCACTTAGCAAAATATACATTTGTTTTGTTCCATAGCGATGTCCAACGTTTTCGGATCCTTGGAGTTTCACACTTTTCAAAGCCTCACATTTACAAAACAGAAACAATTAAAAACAGTTTCTTTAAAAAAAATAGAAATACATCAGTTCCTCTCAGCCTTTGCTCTTTCTGTGTCTCTTTCTTCCCTTCAGAACTGCATTCTTGTTACATACCGTGCTTTAAAAACACTGACGACAACAACAGAGTTGAAAATATTCAAAACAGTTTCAAAGCCAAATAAAAATACTCCTCAATAAAAACTACCTAACACAATCACAAAGCCAATTCATAAAATATGTCTACTAGCTCGGGAAAGAGCAAACAACAAAAAGAAGGGGTAGCCCCAAAAAAAGATAAAAAAATAAAATAAAAAAATAAAACTAACAGCTAATAAAATAAATAAAAGAAGAATCGGTGGGCTGGGGTCAGGGAGGGGGGAAAGCGTAAACCGTCGGTGGTTAGTAAGAAAGCGAGATGATCTCCTCGGGTTCAGTCCAGTGTGGTCTGGTCAAAGGGAGGGATCAGGGCAGGGCGGCAGGAGCCTGGCAGCCAGCCGGCAGTGTGCAGTTTGATTCAAGAAAAAGGTAACCTTGGCTCATCCCCCGAGGCTCACCAGATCCTCCAGCCGCTCGCTGTCCTCGGTTAGGTCACTGGGGAATCTGTGGGACACAGCAAGGGAGGGAAGGGACAGGATCTGGAACAACCAACAGCTTTTCTCTTGGGATTTTCTTCCAGTGTGATCTGATAGAAATACCTGATACCCAAACCTGCCCCAACACAAACTTGCTTTGCATCTTGCTGCACAGTGACTGAACGTAGCAGAGATGCTTCCATCTTTCATGGCAATGTGCAGGCCTGGGAAACAAGGCCCCACATGCCATGCAGCCTGCCTGCCTGCCTGCAGCTGTGGCACTCCTGGGCCCCGGGAGGCCTGTGGTGAAGTGGGGTCCAGCCGTTTCTCCAGCACTCAGCTTGGTGGAACCCTGCCAGGCTGCCATGGGCTCCTGTCTGGACACTGTTCACTGCACATTTTTGCCTTCCTTTTTGAAAACTGAGGAGTTTTGAATTTTCATTTTAAGCCAGCTAATTTCAGCAACATTTGCAAAGTAAACGGAGACCATTCACCAGTTCCCTCTCAGGCCCATCCGAGGAACAGAAACAAAATTGACCAGACTCAGATTTTCCTTCTGCCCTCCTTCCAGGAGGAAGAGGAAAAACCTCACTCCCCAGAGACAGTGGTCTCAGCAGCAGTGAGAACAACCAGCTGCATGGAGGAGGCTTCCCCAGCCACACAGGTCTTGTCTCTCAGGATCACCACTAGGTTATGATTCCGGCCAGCCCTTCTTCAGAACTTTTCTCTTTCTGTCAGTGCTTCCATATCCTCTCTGAGTCCAGACACTAAGTGACCTCTCCACAGCACTCCCAGCCTGGGGAGTGTAAGGTAGGAACCAACCTGCCATGCCTCTGGCCCAGGCCGGCCACAAGACTCCTCCCACAGGCTGGGTCAGGCCAGCAAGCCTCACAGCACCATCCACGGCTCCTGCCATGAGCCTAAGCACAGAGGCCAGCTGAGAACTTCACTCCTCTCATTACCCATGCCTATTCAAAGCTCTCTTACCTCCTGCCTCCTTGGTCCCCAGCTTCAGTGATACCCATTGGTAAAAGCTGTTGCAATCAAGGGACCCTGCAAAGAAAGAGTTAAAACCCCACTCTTAAACAAAAGAAAAGTGAAGAAGAATTACTACTGCAACAATTTCAGTCATGGCCCAGATGCTAGGAAAGCCAGTTTCAGTTGGAGGCACCAGGACTAAACAGCACATCACCCTGCAGGACCCTGCAACAGGGCCAAGATGGGCTCTTGGAAAGTCTGGGCCAGATCAGGGAAAAGTCTGGAGATCAGGACCTCGCGTAGTGGTCAGGGAGAGCCAGTGGAGACCAGGGAGGTGGACTCCAAGCGAACTGTTGCATTCTGTACCAGCCATCTGTGGTCTGGGGCTCAGCAGTGGCATGGCAAATGCTGCAGCGGGTGGTATTTCTTAACCAGAAAGCAGGCTGTGGGCTGAGAGGGTGTCACCTGCTGCTGCTCACCTCCATCACCACATGGAGATGCAGTCCCTTCCCCTGGCCATAACACTCTCCACCTTCCTGCCCCTGCACAGAACCCGACAGGGAACACTCACCCCTAGGCTGTGGCCAAAGCCGGTGCTCGGGGCTGGACTAGCAGCACTGATGTAACTGCTGACCCCTGAGTCCTGGTTAGCAGCTCCGTAAAGCTCTGCCATCGGCCCGGGGCTGGTGGTGCCCAGAAATCCACCGGTGCGACTGGGAGTGGAACCTACAGGAGGCAGTAAAACTACATAGTGAAGATCCCAAAAATGCAACCCCGTCCCACCCCCCTCCCGAAGCCCCTCGCAAACCTCTGTGACAGGACACCGCGCTGAGGAGGAAAGTGGCAGTTACCTGTCCCTCGCACCACAGCCGCCGCAGCTGCTGCTGCCGCCATTGGTCCATACGCAGTGAGAGGGATTGCTGGAAAAGAAGGAACAGGCATCTCAGGGGCACTGTGGCTACACGGGAAACTCCTCAACAGGAGCTTTCATTTCCCGCTGCAAAATGCCAGGCCCACAGAGACTTATCAGCTTAGTGCATCACACAGGACATCAAAGGGTGACAATAGGGAAGTGCACAGCCCTGCATTTATTAGTATCCTTTTGCACAGCAAATGTCCGGGGAAACTCACTAGCCATGCTCTGCTAAGCCCACCCACTGGAGCAGCTGAGGGCACTATGTGGAAGAGCTGAACCAGAAGTGGGCAATTTCAGATGTATCCTGTCGCTACTTAGCTTGCAAGATGCAGTTAATCTGAAGCTACAGATCCAGATTTTGGCTGTAAATGTGAAGAAACACAGCAGCTCAGGGACAGCAGCTGTCAGCTCAGCATCCCAAGGCTCAGCCCCTCCTCTCTGTCCCTTGGTATTACTCTTGAATAACAGTTTAATAGCCTCTTTCTCCCTGTTCCTCTATTCTGCCCGAGACACGCCACACTCCCCACTCTGAGCTGTGCTTCTGAACTGCTCAAACCCTTGCTGTTCCTGTAGAAGAGCAGGAAACATACACCTAGGGAGCAGGAACTAGAAATGGCTTAATTAAAACAGTAAGTCTTAATTCATATGTAGGAGTTCTAATTCCCAACTCTACTGCCACAGGCATCCAGCCCTCAGGGCAGGAGGCATCTAGCCAGTATGTTTCTCTTTGCCCTTAAAATGACTGGGTCAGCATTTCATGCTTGAATGTGAAATTCACTGTGATTCTGTTTAGAGCACCATAAAAAGAGGTCAGAACAAATCAATCGCGTTAAGGCTGAAACCCAGACTAGCTTATGAGGGAATATTTAGTAGCAGGCACCAGCCTGTTTCAAGCCAACGTCATACGAGGCTTATATCTAGGTTAGCCGCTCATTACAGGCCCTGGGCCAACATGAGCATGTTGCTGCTTTGCATCACCCCCAAAGATGCTGTTCCAGGGAGGAAAAGCTGCTGGCAGCCTCCCTCCTGCCCCATCATTGCTTTAAGTCCCTAATACACAGCTGAATGAATGTGGTTTTACTCAGAAAGGAGGCCAGGTCTTCTCAAAAAGACTCCAGCTCTTTTTCCAGGAAAAACCCTTCTGGCCTTTGCAGTCTATCAACTGAGACACCAGGTTTGTGTTGTGATGATAAAGCACCTGCGTGTTAGCTCCCTGCATGCTGGAGCAATCATCCCTGCTTGTGCCATCCCCTCATCTCAGTTCCACTTGCCAAGCCCATAAAGCGCAGCCCATTTACACGCATGCATCCACTTGAAGGCACAAGGGCCCTCAAGCCCTGCACAGCTCGCTGGGCCTTTGTAGGAACGAAGGGGGCCCTGCCCTTCATGGGACCAACTCCAGCCTATACATGAGAATCGCAGCTCTTGGCCTAGCCAAGAGGCTGCACAGTGACTGTTTAACAGTAGGTAAGCGTAACGGCAAGGGAAGAATGCCACGATCCCCAGCTGGTACTTCAGTGAGACACTCAGGACTGTAAGCTAACATGGCACCCAGCCAGGACAGCAGCATTAATAACTTCTTGTTGTACAGAGCCCTGGTGCACCCCAGCCACCGGTGACAGCCAGGCCTTGGGTGCTTCACTTCTGCTAGGAAAAGGCACAGTGCAGCTGGGGGTGGACCTTGGAGGGAAAAGCACTTTTGCCAAGTCACCAACGTTCCTCTACAAATTTTATGGGTTTTGCAGAAAAACACACGTGTAAACAGCTGGACCTGCATCTCTTTTGCCTGGCAACCAGAAGGCTCAGAGACAGGGGTCAAGTGCTTATGCAGTTGCATACATGGTATTAGGGAAGGGTTTTATTACAAGGGAGCTAGGATTTAGTCTCCCCCTACCTCCCTCTGGGAAATTTGTTCATTGGTGGCTGCCAATCTCAGCATCCTCAGGAATGGAGACTCCCTAAGGATGAAACAGTTCTGTGCCACAGAAACTCCCTTTCAAGCCTGTTCATACCACTAATTCCAGGAGAGCTTCCCAGGAAGCTTTTCTACACCCCCATTGCAGAGAGGTTCAAATCTGAAACAGGTGTGGGCAAGGAAGCGCTGGGGAGGAAGAACACCACAGAAATGAGATGGCACACAGGGAGCGGGGTGCTACACAAATCTGCTTTTCTACAACAGAAACCATAGACAGGACAGAACTGGGGAAAACAGGGCCATGAAAGGGAGAGCAGACAGAAGGAGCATCACCTAGACAGAACAGACTGTGCACAACCCAGGGGCTGAAGATCCAGAGGGTATTCACACCACGAGGACACTGAGCCAGAACTAGTCTCTGGAGAATAGTCCTCTGTCCCCATTTCATTCCACAGTTCCCTATAAAACTGTAGGACTTTGTAGAGTCCCACCACGCTCGCTTCTGCCTGGGAAGCCCATGTGGGAGTAGCTGGGGAGCTGCTACCACCCAGAGCAAGTAATGCATTCCCTGTAGCCCCTCCTGCACAGGGAAATGGGATTAGAGCAACCAGGAGTGCCCCCACACCCTCTCCCTCCTCCCAGCACTCCAAATCTCCTCTTTGCAGCAGCTCAGGTTAAGGTCATTTATAGACCTTTGAGAAGTCACCCTGCTCTCTGCAGTTTTCCATCTCTGGTTTACACCCAGCCTGGAGCGAAGAGCTAAAAATGAGGCAAACAGCAGGAAACACCATCTAAGGATTACATGCCTTCATTTTGTATGACCTGCATTGCCCTTCTCAGAGGCAATACACATGGCTCTGATTGCCTCTCCATCTTTCCAGCCCCAGCTTTGGATGGAGCTCATACAGATGGAAGAGGAAATAAGAAACATTTCCAGTCTAACTGCGCCAGGCTTTGGAGCAGCGACATCACTGGAACAGCCCAAAGCCCCCTTCTCCCCTTCCAGCTTGTGAGTTTAGGAAATGAGTGGGACTGACCTGTGAGCTCAGGGAGGACGGGGGCACTCGGGAGAGGGGTCCGCTCTACACGGAACTCTAAAAACGAAATGCAAGACAGCTTAGGAACTCATCAAACACCCCGAGGGAGACCCCGCAGAGACAGCAGCCGGGGTCTCCTGGGGGAGCAGCCTGCAACCAGACTGCAAGCAAGCCAGTGTCTTCTTTAATTTGTAACTGGTGCTGAAAGGTGCTGGACTCCTGCCTTGGAGACTGAAAGGATCCATTTATCCTTAGAATTAATCTGGCCAAAGCAGGGCAAGTGCAAGCTTCATTGTGCAGCCTCAGGTCTTCCCTGGAGCACTGCTCTGCCACCCATCCAATCTGACCTCTGGGCTGCAATGCCAGTGGGTGCTCAGTATGTGCCACATTCATCTGGGCACAGGTTTACAATGAGGCACTTGAAGCCACTACAACTGAGACCCATAAACTGAATTCATGGAGAGCTTCCAGACAGCTAGGAGGCAACAGCAACTTTCAGCCATCTTCAGCCTGGGCTCTCCTCAGGCAAAGAGGAAACTTCCCACTCCCAGCCCCTAACATCGAGACCTCTTTATAAACCATCACACTGAGGGATGGAGTAAGGAAGGGATGCTCGAAGTTGCCACTTCTCTAGAAAATAGCAAGACAAGTCTTTTCCCTGAGTGTGCTCTGCCTTGTTCCCCTACCTCGCAGACAACAGGAGGGAGAAGAGGCCCCAGAGAACTCTGAGCAGCTGCAGCACAGCAGGTTCCAGCCATTGATCACAGAATCCACCTTCTGAGCACATGGCAGGGTTTGGAGTTTGAAACCACCCAGTTTGCAGGGGATCTGCAGCCCACTGCCCCAGCAGATGCTTTCTGGAGGCTCTGAGTAGTCCAGACGCTGTTCAGAACACAACTGTAGCACTGCAGGCACCTACATTTCAGGTGCCTAGGAGCTCCCCAGCCCATGGAAAGCCATGTTTTAAAATTCTGTGCTATTTTCAGAGCAGTGGCAACTCTGGTAAAGAAAGACAGACACACACAAAGGCAGCGAGACAGGCAGAGCTGCAGGGGCCCTTCTGTGTCACAGCAGCAGCCCTAGGGAGGAGGCTAACCTAAAGGGCGTCAGAGCAGCCTTGGGCTTTTCCTGCCACTGGAGTGTGAGGATAATCCTAATGAAGGACAGGCTGTTCCCACCTATTCCAGGGCTTCTTCCCCTCCCCCTTCCACATCCGTCTCCAATTTAAAGAAAGACCAAACAGGGGAAAGGGTGAAAGGGGCAGATCCTGGGTCATGGATCATGTCAGGGACTCCCGTCACCTAAAGAGAGACCAAAAAAACCGAGCAGGGAGCACCACTCACCAGGGAACTGGTAAGTGTAGCCAGGTGCAATGCCAGTGTAACTTCGACTCGCATAGGTGGCAGCTTGGAAGCCTGGATAACCTGGGGGAAGAGAAAAGGGCTCTGTTACTGCAAGCTCACAGGGTCCATGTCCTCAATGCCTGGCTGCTCACAAGCAGTGTGAGCATTAGTGTTAGAAAGCACAAATAGGGCTAAGAGCAGAAACCCCAGGAAATTGCTGCACAGAATGCACAATGCACACAAGTCTGCAGAAGAGTTTTAGCAGGCCTATTTAATTTTTTTCCTCACTCCAAACATGTAACAACATGGAGATTTCCTTCTCAGAAATTCACAGCTCTGCAGACTAAGGCTTTCTGATGCATCAGCTGGATTTACAAATAGGAGGAGATCAGGGAGGTAGGGGCATTTGAATGGCTGAATAGCTCTGAGTCACTTTTGCACTAGAATGCTGGCAAATGCAGGCAGAGCACTTCTTTCTGGTGCCAGGCAGGAAGCTGTTCCCCGGGAAGCTGACCACCTATACAGAACAAGCCTGTGAAAATGCAGGGCATTGACTCAGAGATGAATATTTGATTTGAGATCTTCCACGACACGAGTACATGGATTTCCCAGTGACTCAGCTTGAGCCTTGCTGCTTTAAAATTCAGATGGCTTAGAAAAGGCAAAACCTAAAACCACAGGCTGGAGACTTACTTTCCTTCAATAAGTCAAGTGAAAGCACTGGGGGAAAAAAATGCCCTTTTTGGGGTTTTGTTCAGTGACTAACTGCTACTTGACAGGCTTAGCAAGGAGAGCCAGGCCAAGTACACCCTGCCCGGCAACACCAGCAATGACCCTAAGCAAACAGTGTGCTCTTGGGTCAGCTCAAGCCTAGCTAGAATGAATGTGGGGAGGAAGAGAAACTAGGAACAGCACCCATGCGGGAAGGATCATGCTTGACTCAGATCCAAGCACAAGGGTTTGCGGACCTGGAAGAGGAGGCTACAAAGGCCTTCCTTCTTTTTTTAATCTTTTATCTGAACACATTTGCCTTAGAATCATTGATAGGCATGAAACCCAGCCTGCTTGTCACCAATTTCTCCTTACAAGACAGTCCCATAGTAAGTGTATAGTTTTCCTTGAAGTATCAGATACTTGCTGTCCCTGAGAGGGAGGGAACAAAGTGAGACAAAGCTTAACCAGAACTTTTAAGGGCATTTTTGCAGTCTTTAAATGGCAGAGAGGATATTCATACAGACCACTGTCAAGTGGAAGCCCAGGGGGCTCTTCAATAAAGCCTGTAGAAGTGTGGGAGGAAGATGCCCAGGCACAGATGAGTCCACACTCAGTTCAGCTACGTAGTTACAACCTATTCCATGAGAGGCATTAAAGAATTACAGTCTATCGGCTCTGGCGCTGCAGGACCATTAACAGAGTCGCAGAGGGCCAGAGCTGCCCAGCACACGGCTACGCCTGGCCAGCTCCGGCCGTTGCTGCGCAGCAGTGACAAGTTTGCAGTTTTTCCAGGTGCCACCAGAGGGCAAGTTGTGATCGCAAACAGGTCCCGATGCCCCCCCCAGTGTCCCCGGCCTTGCATCAGGGAGAGCTGCCCTTGGCCGCCCTGCCGGCTCTTGGAATAAAGCCCCTAAGCTGCTGCTGCCTGGCAGGACCGGGAGCTGGGGAGGAGATCTGTCCTTGGCCTTACCCAGCATGCCGATCCCGAGCATGAAGGCATCCATCCCGTAAGGCATGACTCGGGACCGCCCTCGTGCTGAGCCCGTTGGGGACATCACCTCCTTCGGCTGAGCTTTTTTACACTCCACCTGCCACAAGAAAATAAGGATCAGACTCGGCCGCCACGGGCACAGGGCACTGCCACAGAGCACAGGCAGCACCCAGGCTCGCTGCCTGCTGTGACGGCACTCCCCAGCCCCAGCCACTGCTGGCAGCCCATTCCACCGTCCTTCGCTAGCATTCCTGCCTCTGGCCTGCACACTGCCAGCCTTCCCTCTTGCTCTGCCACCACCACAGGCAATGGGAAGCTCAAACACTGCTTTTCTCCTCCTGGTGCTGCCCTTGACGCTCTGCCTGGCCCTGCACCAGGGCCTCAAAGCCTAAATTTGCTCATTTCTCAATGAAGGTAAAACCGGCCCCCTTGCAGGCCACCAAGAGGTTTCATGTAACTTCAAAACCTCCAGGTACTGCACAATCCCTCATTACAGTTAGCTCTTCTCCTTGAAGAATTGTGCTAGTTCACCTCCATACTGTGAGGTTCTTTCCCAGACTGGCTGCTGTGATTTTAGGGAAAAGACTCAATCCAGTTCCCCATTTCAGAGAAAATGTGTTGGGAGCCAAGTGCCTCACACCACGCCCCTGTGCCACTGCCCCGCTCTATCCCAAACCTCTGTCCCTTCGCCCCCAGGTTCTGACCCAGACACTCACCATTTTGTTGTTGATCTCATGGAAATGGATTTCACACACTTTTTCCACAATGTCTTCACTTTCAAATGTGACAAACCCAAACCCTGAAGAAAAGGCAAAATTCCTTGATCAGGTCAGAGCTCTGCACAGTTTGCACCCGCTACCCACATCCTTTTATTGGCAGAAAGAAGGACGGTACAATCAGCCCTTTCTGAAACAGCTGCCACTCATCTTCCCTCTGCAGCAAATCCTGCTTTTACGCACAAAACCAGGACTGTCCCCTTATAGATTCATTCCCCTTTCCTCCTCATCCTGTACTTCCCACCTTCTCTGAACCCAACTGCTCACAAAACTAAGTTTGGGTGTTTTTTTAAACTTTGCTATTTGCAAGGCAAACCACATGGCTGATAATGCTTGGGAGGATCCCGGCAGACGCTCACACAAAGAGTCGGCGGAGAAATGAACAGCTGCTTGCCAGGACATCACCATCCTCACTAAATGCACCCCACCAGCAGTAACACCCTGCACGTTTCCTCAGCAGTCACTGGTCACAAAGCCTTGTATAAGCAACCAAGTATCAGCAATGCAGTTGTACAGAGCAAGACAGATACACACAAGCAAAGTGATTTGCCAAGTTTCACCAAACTAAGGTTAGTAACTGGGGTAAGACAGGATAGCATGTTCCTGGCCCCTGGCCCACGCTCACACCTCCTTTCCCTCACCAACTCCTTTGCTGACAGTTTCAGCAAAGACTCGGGTGGGCAGACTAAACTCTCAGCTGACTGCAGCCATTTCTGGAAAACTGAGGCAGGTGGGAGGATGTCTTTAAGCTTGCCTTACAAGCAAGCTGGGATTAAGCAGAGCTTTCCGTTTTCCAGAACTGGCCAGTTCCATGGTGCTTTAAAATTAACTTTTAAAAACAGATGGGCACCTGTTGCCCAGAACCCCACTTTTTCTACATATTGCCAGAAAAGTCTCTTCATAAACTCCTCCATCTGTCTATGCCCAGGTAGTTCCACATCATTCACCTCAACACCAATGAGCAGAGGAGCTTGGGAATTCAAGAGCAAAACCCTGATGCTGAAACCAGTTCTGAGCCCCATCAGACCCGCACCAGGCCTGCTGTACCCTAGGCAGAGCCCCTTACTGCCAACACAGTGGCTGGCTGCTCTCCCTGCTCCTTCCGAAATGCCCAACAACAATTTTAACTGTACTACCGACTGGGAGGCACACATGGAGGAACAAGGGTTAACACTTTTTCCCTTTTAAGATGAAACTGGAACAACATCCAAGGCCAGGCAATCAGAGTAGATTTAATGGCTTTAGAAAAAAGCAAAAACCTGAAGGGCACACAGTGCAGCAAGAGCAGAAGGGAGCATTCCCTTGCTGATCCGAGAGCAGAAGTGCTTGGAAGTGCTTCAAACAACACACAGGCATGAGACTGGCCCAGCACAGGGCTGTCACTGGCCCTGATTGGGAAGATGCTGAAGCTGAGTTTGCAGGTTAAGTTGTTGCCAATAAATCTCCGAGTTGGTGCAATGCTAGTGTCGCACTCTGCCACGCCACCGGGTAGGCAGTGTGAAGACTCACCAGGAAAGTGAGAAGCAGGGACACCCATGGGTGGGCTGGGTCTGGATAGCACAAATATTACAGCCTTGCTCTCATCCTGTAACCAGACTCCACTAGCAAGACTCGGGAAAGAAAAGGTGACCTGGGAGCACAAGCAGGCTCTGGGCCGAGGAAGGGGCGAGAAGCAGCACTCTTCAGGCTCTCGTGTCAGCTTTCCTGGAGCTCAGATTACTCGGGACAAGGTAAGACACACACTGCGGGCTGGAGCCACAGAGGTAAGCGGGCAGGGGAGGGGGCCATCTCCTCTCACATATCTGCAACTCGGCCAGTTTACAGCACAGGAAACGCACTGGACAAAAGCTCTCTGTGCTGCGGCAGGACACTGGTAAAGGATGCATATGCAAAAGAATGGGGCGACTGGAGGCAAGATAAAGAGCAGCTGCGACCCGCATCCCCTGCTGCTGGGATACTAACCCCTCCCTAGGCAGGGCATGAGGCAAACCCTCCACAGTTCCC
Source organism: Falco naumanni (assembly GCF_017639655.2). Classification (NCBI taxonomy): domain Eukaryota; kingdom Metazoa; phylum Chordata; class Aves; order Falconiformes; family Falconidae; genus Falco; species Falco naumanni. The sequence goes on along the minus strand of NC_054054.1, from coordinate 89,983,514 downwards.
TCTCCTATAGCCAGAAGATCACTCTCACCTCGGTGTCGGTTGGTCGTCTTGTCAAACATCAGCATTGCATCGTCCACCTGCAAAGAGAAGAGCTCCGATCAGATTATTGCTGTTGCCATGAGCATCCTCTGACGCATTTCTGCAGAGGCCTCCCCAAAGCCAAGGGGATCAAGATAAGACCTCCTATCTCCAAGGAGGAAACAGGGTGCACGCGCACGGACACAGACACACATCACCCACCACACCAGGCACTACCCCAAACCACAACCAGCATGGTTTCCCCACCAGCCCGGGGCTGGTGCAGCCAAGCTAAGCCCCCTCGGCCCAGCCCCTGGCAGCAAGCGACCCTGATTGTTTGCCTGTGGCTCCAGCCGGGGGGCAAGGAGCAAGGAAGGCATTGTTCCCAAATCCCGGCCTCAAAGGAGAGGAGAATTAAAGGGGGGGAAGAGAAGCAAAGCTGTAGAAGAGGGGCCTCCCAGCGACAGGGGAAGCGGAGGCCTCAGACAACAGAGCCTGCCTGGGAAAGCTGGGAAGCGCCCCCGCCCCCACCCCAGAGGAGCCTTTCCTCTAAGTGAGGTTTCCCACTGCTGGAGGCTGTAATTAGAGCAAATTTACTGCAAGGCCTGAGCAGGGCTGCCTTCCCGGGGGGGAGGGGCGGCTGGATCCCATCCCCCAGCCGGCCTGGGGCTGCTCTCCTCCCCGGCGAGCTCATCACCGCCTGGTGCCACTTTTCCCCCCATCTTCCCGCTGGGTCTTGCCTTGCAGAGGCGCATCTGCACCGCTACACACGTCAGGCCAAGCAGGGTTAAAAAATACACTTCAATCCCCTCCGTGTAAGCCCCAGTGTAAACCTGTCCCACTGACCCATCCCTCCTCTCTAATACCACTGCCTTAATCCGATTATGAAACTGGACGTGCAAGAAGTGCTCAGGGGAGGCGGGAGCAGTCTCTGGCCAGCAGCTGCCCCGGCCTTCCTCCTCCGCCTCCATGCAAGACAGCTGCCCCCCAGCAGTGAGCCCTACACGCCCCCAACTCCACAGGGCTCCAACGTCCCTTGCCTCGTCCCTGGAAAGCATCTGCATTGCTGCCTTCTCCAGAACAGCTTACCGCTGAGGGCAAGCGCTGTCCATACCCTGGTGCAGGCAGCCACTGGCTTTGCTTGTGGAGAGCCCACAGCCCCAGTCAGGGAAGGGAGAGGGCTCCTAGCCTCAGCCCCCCAGGACAACACGGCACAGCTGGCTCCACCTCAGTGCCACGAGGATGGAAGGAGCCCTTGCTAATGCTTCCACTGCCATCAAGAGCAATCATCTTTGATGCCCTCAGGCTTGTCCAACACGTCCACCCCTCAAAGATCTAGCTGAAAACAGACAGCCTGGCTCCTGGTCATCTTGCACTTCTCCCGTTCCGGCTCAGCCTCCCTCGGCCAAGTCAACAAACACCTGAAAATCATGCCAGGCATCTAGCTGGAGCCACGGGGAACATAAGACTTCACACAGACCTGAAGCAACTCCTCAGCAGCTTCCCAAGACACAGCCAGGGAGCTGGGGGCTGATGGCAGCTCATCATGCTGCCATTCCCTATTGACACTCGCTCCCGTCTCTGCACCATTTCCCTTCACGGTGCCAACACAACTGTGATGTACTGAGGGGAAAATTGACACGGCTCAAAAATATTTCAAGAGGGTTTACTATCTGGCTTGATTCAATTTTTTAAGCTAGATCCTCCATCCAGTTCACAAAAAGGCTGGGCACATAGCTGTCCTCCTTCCCAGTAAACACTGAGAGAAAGCTGTGTCAACCGCACTCTGTGGCAGTGCCACTCCTGAAGACTTCAACTCAGGTAGCCGGAGCTCACAAACCCACCACGATGAGAGATGGGCATGAGAAAGAAAAACCCAGCAGGAACAAGCACAACCCAGCTGCTGAGTTACTCTATCTGACCCGACACAGCAACAAGCTCTTCTTTGCAGAGCCTGGAAAGTGGGAGCAGCTGCAAGTGGCAGAGCCCAGCACTCATCCACACACAAAACCACCTCACAGCAACATCCCAGGCAATAGCTGGGCACTCCTGCAGTGCTCAAGCACTCAGAGCCAGATGTGCAACCTCTTCATCCCAAACCATACTCCAGGCACCGAGAGCTGCAGCCTTCCTCCATCTCAGCTTTTCTCTAAGTTTCTCGTGGTTCTTTGTGATCAGTACCCCACAACATACTCATCTTGCAAAAACGTATTTACAGTAACATGCATATGCTATTTGAAAGCTGTTTCCTGCCATGAACTGAATCTAACAGACAGATAGCTAAGTGCATATATACATAATATGTGAAATAGTCTCACTCCACTCAGCTCTAGGGCCTCAACTGTGTATGGCTACAGCTGGTGGGTTTTATTGCCAACAAAACCTACACATGAGCATCTTCTCGTCTTCTTCCAAGGCAACAGGTGAGATGAGCTGGGTGCTCTCAGGCAGCACTCAGCCAGTGCTGTGGGATGAAGCAGGGCCCTGCAGGCCGCAGGGGTGCAGAGGTGGTGCTGGAGCCATGTGAAGGCCAGCGGGGCAGGCTGCAGGGGACCAGGAGAAAGGCCTCACCTGTGTCCACAGGGAACGGCCATTCCCAGCACCCTGCCTGAGGGGTCTGGCCTCACCAGACACCACCCAGCTCTCGCCACCACCCCTGCAGCTAGGTGAGGGGCTGGGCCCGGCTGCCTCAGCTCGCAGGGCTCCCTGCAGCCCGGCAGCACCGGCCACCAGGGCTGACCCCCGCACGAAGCGCTGCAGGGATGGAGGTACCATGGCCGGCTCCTACCAAAGCCCAGCCCCGGGCCGGGACAAACCGGGCCTGCAGCGGCTCCATAGCCGCAGTCAGGTGTGAGTGGCAGCCCCCGGCGGGCAGCTATTGTGGCGGCGAACCGACACCCCCCCGCCGCCGCGCCGGGCCCTTCCCGGCTGGGCCGCGCCGGGCCCCAACAAAGGCGGCCGCCGGCGGGGCCGTCGCCACGGCAACGCGGCCGCCAATAGCAGCTGCCGCCCGGATTAGCGCCGCGCACAAAGCCGCCCCGCTGCGCCCGGCCCGCGCCCGCCCCGCCAGCGGCGGCGCCCTCACACGCACCGCGGCCCGCCGTGGTCTGAGGGAGGGCGCGAGCCGGGGCCCGCCACCGCCGCACGCAAGGGGTCGGCACCGCCAGGAGCGAGGTCTCACAGCGAGACCCCTCCTGCACCGGCAGTGCCCCCCTCTGCTTCAGGCGGGACAGAGTTGCCGCCATCTTCCCGCGCCCCCCTGAGGGAGGCAGCGGGCATGGGCAGGGGAGCGCTGTGAGGGGACGCGGGGCCAGCGGGGTGGGTGTCAGGGTCGGAGGAGCAGGGATGTTTGGGAACGGGGTTAAGAAGGGGGTCTGGGTTCTCCAGCAGCACAGCAATGGAGGTACCATCTCCCACCAGACCCCGGTGGCTGGCAGAGACAAAACAGGCAAGCTACCTGAGAACTGGATGTAAAACTGTGGAAAACAGCATTTTAAAGAGTTTCAGAAGCACCCCTAAAGTTCATCTTTAACAAGGTGTGGAAATATCCATGATCAACTGTACTTTTAACACTGGCTTTTTCTCTTGGTGAATTGTTTTTCCCCTCCATTTCCCCACCGCCGCCGCCCCCCCAAATAATTTGCTTCAATTCTTCAAACAGTCAAAGAAGCAGATCACTTTACTAGAAAACTGTTTAGCTAGCGGCAAAGGCGCGCTCTCTCTCAGGGAACAATTTAACTTGCTGGTCTAAGCTTCAGTTATCCAACATCTGAGGTTAGAAGTTAGAAGTTCAAGGTTTGTTAATTTTGAGGGATGATGTCTCTCCCTATGTTTAGCCATGAGGGTCAAAAACCATCAAGGAAAAATGATAGGGTCCCACAAGCAGTGGCTTTTGCTCGCTAGGTGTATCCTTCCCAAGGAACCCTACCACAGGAGACTGGCTGTTTTGGGGCAGGTACCGCACCCCTGAGTCTTAAACCCAAGCTGTCCAACATCACCTCCTCGCAATTCTGTCTCCCGTGGCTCTCTCTAGCTTCGGAAAACCAAATGGCAGTGGACGAAAGATAAAGGCTTTGGCTCAGTGGAGGTAACACGTTCAGAAAGTGAAAAAAGATTTGCCCCTGGGGAGGAAGCTCTTCTAATCCTCCATGGATTTGCCACTGCTGAGACCTGCTGCACGACCTACAAGCAGCACCTTCATGAGAGGAGGAGGCAGGCCCTTCTCAAACCAGCACCTGGTTTTGATGAGAGCAGTGTGGTGGTGACAGGAAGGAAAAGTTGACAGTCACAGGTTTTAGAGAGAGACTCCACCAAAGCAACCCTCAGCCTAGCCAAAATATTCAGGTGCACTGATATGAGGCATTTAATACCAAAATAGAATACAGCATGATCTGCCTGGCCTTGGCCAAGACGCCTGATTTTTCCCATGGCTTAGTCCCACTCTACTATCTTTCAGTCTTTCTGAGACAGTCACAGGTGTATGCAAAAGAGGAAGCCAATGACAGCTTCATGCAGATTTAAAAAAAATAGTAATTCCAACACAAGATTGATAAAAAATGTTGGATGTACTTCCACATGTGCAGATCTTGAAGAAAGTTGTAAATATTCAAGCAAAGGCTTTGCAGAGATAGGCATCTTCCACCTGAACAGCAACTAAAGATGGCTGGGCTGGTCCTAGAAGGAACCATGGCAACATATTTGTAGAAAAATCAGAAGAATAAAAACTGCTGAGACAGCTTCAACATGGGAAATATAAAGCAAATGACCTAGATACTGCTCAACCATCCTGTCAAGAGAGGACATTAGCAACCCTACAAGGTTCTTCCAGCTGCTCTAACAGGACAGGTCGATTCTGGGGATGAGGATGCACCAACCCAGAGCCCAGCTCCAAGGAGCAGGCATGCTGTGCCTGTCCAGTGCCAGGAAGACCCTTCTCTACTCGGCTCTGCAGACCTGTTCTCAAAACTCTGGGAATGAGACTCGGCCAAGGGACAGAGCCCACTCTGTGCCACAGGTGAGCAGGACAGCCTGTCTGGGTGTTCCTGCCCGCTCTTGTGCTGTGCCGCGGGCACCTGGTAAATATCAAATGAACCACTAAAGACCTGAATGACCATTACCACTAGAGCATTTTTGGCTATCTGCCTACCAGATGCGGAGCACAGAGAACCCTTTGTTCCAGAGGCATTGTTACCACAAGCCAAACTGCCTACTGCCGCAAGAGAGGTGATCAGATTCCCCTTCTCCTCCCCTCCCCATCTGTTCATTGCAACCATGTTACGCATGAGAATTTGCATAAATTGCCCTCTGATCTGTGGAAGAAAATCCAAAATCCAGTTTGGAAATCCACAGCAGGTTGACAAGTAGCTCTGATCCCTGAAATTTCCAGAGAGCAGCAGATTAAGGATTAATTAATTAACATTCTCCTGATCCAAAGTGAGGGAAACCATGCGCACTGTAAGCATAGGAACAAGTCTTCCTTTAAAGAAATTCCCCATCAGTATCTAAAGGTTCTCCAATTAGTCAGCAGGGAAAACTCATTTCATATACCCAAGTCAACCACACCATTTTTCTGGCAGGTGTACATGAATATGCATTTGTGACAGACATGCAAACCCTCATCAAATCCAGCACCTCTGATACAGTGGTTTTCTCTTGGTCAGGACAGTACTAGAGTCATTGCCTGAGTGAGATCTCAAAACCTGTCTCAAGCAAATGGTCCAGAATTTGGACAGAGTATATTAGATGGCAGCCTAAAGGTCAGAATCGTCCTCAGACCTCAGCAGATCTTTTTTCTTGTTAGCTTCCAGGATATTTTTAGAGAGCAGATCTCTGGGCACAACTGCTTCACAGAGAGGCTGAGCTTTCATGACCGACTCATCCACATATCACCTGCAGGCCCCGGGGGAGATGCAGGCTGGTTTTGAGCACTTTTCAATCACCCTCGGAGCCACAACTGATTAGTGAGTCATGCAAAGATGTCACTGTGAATATATTTCTTGCACTGCTGCTTCACGAAATGCAAAAGCACACAAGAAAACTGTGAGTGCAAACACCTGAATTGGGTCCAGGCCCCCATTTCTTCCAGTACCTCTGCATTTCTAGTTCCTGGAATGATCAACTTCTCTCCCAGTGACAGACAAAAGACTGGCTGCACCAAGTTAGAGCAAAGCTCTACCTTGCCCAGCACCTCACAAGATACCAACCAATAACAGACACCTTTGGAAGAGCACAAAGACAAGGCAAGGGTATTGCAACAGACCCCAGAATACTCCATCATATTCTAAGCCATTTGTGATCTGGGGATTTCCTGAACTTAAAGGGGTGTCTGTGTATTTAAAAAGACCTTCCATAAATACATCCAATCATTTTGGAGTCTATGCAAATTTTAGCAACAACATCCTGGGGCAAAGATTTCACAGCTTAGTTAAGCTCCATGACAAAAAGACCTTATTTGTGCTGAGCCTCCTATCTTGCAATTTGACTTTCTCTACCACTAAACTTCAGACTAGCCCTTGAAAAAGAAAGATGATCTGAGTTTTTTTCAGTTACAGTTTGAAACAAATAACCTTGCTCACAAGATCAGACCCGGTGGTCCAAAGAAATCACTCTGATGGACAAATCTTTTTCCCTCAAAAAAATAATACAGAACATTATGTTCCCACAGGTTGAAGTAGAAAAGGAGGAAGCTGGGACCTGAGCTCCTCTGAGGCATCCTCATACATGTTGAACTAGACAGAGGACTAGCTATGCCTGAGGTGGTAGGTGCAAGATACCTTCTCTGTTTTGGGTTTCAGTGAGGGTGGCAGCCTGAATCTAGACAGGCTGTTGAAATACTTCCTTGTGCAGTCTATAAAGATGTCCAACATCATCCAACTTAAGCCAAGACACTTGGCTACACATACTGTGAACACAAGTCTTTCCAGGACTTCTGTCCTACAGTTGAAAAAATAATCTCCTTTAGAAAGCATGTCCATGGCCCTAGCTTGCATCTCAGAGAGATTCAAGTTCTGGAGCCAGAAGTGTTTCCTAGAAATCCCACTATGTTCAAAGCCCCAGCAGCTGCACCTGACAAACCATAGTCAGCTTGAGAGCACTTCTCAGTCTCTCTCACTGTACTAAAAAAAACCCTTTGTATTTTCTTCCCCAGGAAAACAGCAGCCCATATTTTTCATTCACAGTTTTGGAAGAGAAAAAAAAAAGGTTATCCTTCTTTGAAGCAGAGAAACTCACACTGTATTTGGGATCCTCTTTGAAGCTTCACCCTTTGTGCCTGTTAAAACCAAGCATTTTGATATGAAGAACTGGGGCGCAAGCCTCCCCCTTTCTTCCTTTATCCCTAAGTAATACTCATGGATTTCCTCCTCACACATTTTCATTTTTATTTTGACACTTCCATTTTACAAAACTTAGAGAAGGTTTTGGACACAGCAAGGAAAGAAAAGAAAACAAAACAAAAATAGGAGAGTAAGTGAAAATACCAAAATGGAAAAATCAGACTTGGGAATTTTGTTTTATGAAATGGGAAACTATTTTATCTCCAGCTCAACCAAACTTTCATTTTTTTCCTGCTAATGGACACATGAGGTGTGTTGCTTCTGACCCGTGATGCACTGATGCCAGTGACCTTGGTAGACTTGCGAACTGCAGTTCACGGATTTGGACCGGAGGAACATTATGATAATCTAATTTGACCTCATCTGTACTGCAGGCCATAGCACTTCCTCTCGTAATTCCTACAGCATGTGCATGTTTTCTGTCTGTGCTAAAATGTATTTTTCAAAAAGCATCTATCCTAATTTAAAGGCCTTAAGTGGTGGCCAATCTAACACACACTTAGGCTTGGGGCCTGAGGGTTACCTAAAAGATAACCTTCACACAAAACCCATTCAGCAGGCTATATTCTCTTGTCCTCAGCCAGAGGATGATCTGTCTCTTCCTGAAGCCAAGACCCAAACTGAGCTTCCCACTGGATTCTCAAAAATTGACTAAAAATCACTCCTGGGAACCTAGTACCTTGATCTTGAGGAATCAACACAGGATGACTTGGTGCTCCCTGCTCTTTCCTCTCTAGATCCTAAGTGTTCCCATGCCTCCATGCACAGGGAAGAGGAAAGATTTTTCTCCTGCCAGATCCTAGAAAAATGTGGGCCACTTGGAAGAAGGAGGAAATAGACAAAGCTATTTCCTCAGGGTAAGTCCTCCGAGGCAATGCTTTAAAGGGGCATCCTTAACAATTCCTTTTCACACAGTCCAAATCCAATTCCAGAAATAGTACTGACCCAAATGACTTAGAAAATATTTTTTTCAGATAGACTTTCCAAGATAAGGGTAACACGACTGAAGTTTCCGCACCTCTCACTTAAAGATGCTATAAATTGAGGAGATGAAGACCACAGAGTCAGGTGCCAAGGGCACCTCTAAAGAAGAGATCCTAGGAGACCTCTGAAAGCTAGGAGGCCCCAGAGTATCATAAACAAATACTAGAAGAGCCTGTGTATCAAAATCATGTTCTCCATGAGTCACATCTGAAACTGAAGGCAACAGGCTTCTCTCAGCTGTACAAACCACAGAGCGGCACATTCAGAGCTCAGAACTCCGGAGCTGATGGCCACGGAGGCTTTCCTCTGAAACACACTTTCCCACTGATCTGCACATCAGCCATATGGAGCTACCAACCGGAGAGAATTTCTCAGGAAACAGTGCTCCTGGCCTTCAGTGAATTATTTGAGGCTTAAACTAGAAGATGGTCACAGGCCAGTAGCAACGCTTTATACAAGAGCTCTGAGGAGGCTCTCCTCAGCTGAAGGGGCCAGATGAGTCAGACAACTGCCTCAAAAATGGAGACTCAATCTGACCAGCCTTGACCTCGGCCCATGAAAACTCCCCAGAGCCAGGAGGCTGACTGCATCAGCTTCACGCAGGTTTTTGAGCACCAGGTGTAGTCCAGGATGCTGGTTCTTCAGAAATGAGTTGCACCAAGCAATGCAGAACTCTCCCTTCTGCCCAGTCCCAAGAAAACAATCTGACACAACCAGTTCTTGCCAGTCTCCTGACGTCAGGACACCTTTCAGCACATGACCATTAAACAAGAGCAACATAACAGCGTAACACCCCAAAAGAACTGGACAGTACTTCTCAAGCTAGAGCAACTGTAACCGCTTGTAAACACAGTGCTACATGACGTGCTTCTGCTTCAAATTAACAGACGTACAGTTAAGGTTAAAAGGGGATTACACCCAAAACATTTTGTTTTCTGATCAAAACACATCCATCAGCAGTACAGGAGCACATGGCAAGTCAAACAACCTTCAGACTACACAGACACGTGGACAGCACCACCTTTAGTGGTGACACCCTCAGTGACACCATGTAAAAGCTCTTGGGGACACAACAGAATTTGCTTATTTCCAATAGAAAATAAAACCACACAGAGCTAATGACTAGCAAACATGGGGGTATCTGACTGCTTTTGCTACTGCCACTTTCTCTTAGGACTGAGCAGAAATACAAAGGAGTTCCACTTCACAGTCACTACAGCACACCAGGACATGCAGATTTGACTTCAGAAGCTGAACAAAGGCACTGAGCAAACACTCGTTCCAAACTTTCTGCCCAAAAGTTCCAACGATATAGCAAAGGTGGCTACAAAACTCCCTTTCACCAATTAATGTGCCTTAGCATAACATCACCCTTTTGCAGGATCTTTCTGAAGAAAATTAATACCAAAGCCATCCCTCATGCTCTACAGTTTTCATGGTACTTTCCTTCACATCCATGATGCTATCAGCAAGGTCCTGTCCCAATTACTGCCCACCAGACTGTGTTCTGCTCCCCTAGCCCAGCAGGAACAGAATCCAACAGCTACAGAATCCAACACTTCCTGCCCCAAACAGCAAACCTATGCACACCACCACCAAACAACAGTGACACAGTCACAGAGCCCTGCCCCCAGAGGTGACCACATTCAGCATCTGGGTACAATGATCCCCTTCAGTTCCTGATCCCATTAAAAATCTTGGGATCCTTCAATCCAGTACTAGTGAGATTACTCCTGGAGATGCTCACAACCTCCTGATGCAGCTGAAGGGCCAAGATCGAGCCCCCTTCTATCCTCCGATTCGGTCCCAGCTCATAGTTTGTACACCTGGCTGGCATGGACCATGCCACAAGTGACTTCCATCCACAGAAGCCCACCCTTCCCTGAGCCACCAGCTGGCACGGAAGAGCCAGGCCAACACAAGGGAGAGTCATAGTGCCAAATTTTCTTCAAATATCCAAAACTAACATCACTACTTGCACAAGACTCAGCAGGAGAAGTTTCAGGACCAAAAGGCTAATTCTTAATAAAGGATTACCAAAATATCAATCACAAGGCTTTGTGTTAGAAACAGGCCAACATCATAGGTTTGATGCTGCAGCCACTCTGTTAAAAGTGTCTACAAACATTTGAACAAAACGCAAATCTACAGGCCACAAGAGGCCTCTGGATAGGAAAAACACAGAAAACCACTTCCCTTAGCCCAGGTCCTATTGACTCCAGGAACAAGCACAAATTCTTTCAAATAATCACAGGGCAGGAGTCACTGGCTGTAGCCCCTACAAAGACATTACAGCCACCTAGCATCTGTAACTGACCTTCAATCTGCTTAACCCTCTGCAAAAGACTCACAAGCTCCTAACCCCGCCTCCACAGAAGTTCAGAAAACTCCGTTTTGCCCCAGAAGCAACAGCTTTGATCCAACACCACTCAGGAGACTTACCTTCCCAAACTGTTCGAAATACTGTTTCACATCCTCCACAGTAGTGTTCACGGACAGACCACCCACAAATATCTTCTTCGTTCGGGTCACCATCTGGAAAGGGGAAGGACAGGAATTCACCGAATAAACCCAGAGCAAGACGAGAATGAGATTCAAAAGGCCAGTAAGTCCCCTCCGCTGCCAGGAAGCGCCTGCCTCTTTGCTGCAGCTGAGCCTCCACCCTCTTGAAGCTCCCTGGCCAAACACGCCTGGCAGATCTGTTCCACACCAGACCCCAGTTCATGCTCTCGCTCTCCCACCACCCCATCACACTGACCAGTGCCCAGCCACTGCCTCCTCATCAGACAGCACATTACCAGCCTCTGCCCTCGCTAACCTGCTGCCACTCCCTTGGCACCTTGACACCACCCCGAAGACGTGGGGCACGACTGCACCCTCCCCAGCCCTCCAGCAGGCCTGCCACTTCTCGCAGCCAGCCTCCTGAAGGTTCTCCCAGAGACCCCTGCTCTGCTTCCCAGAGCGGAAAGACGGGCAGGAGGCCTGCCAGCGCAGGAAGGCTCCCAAGGCTTCGCTCTCCTAGCTCACAAATCACACAGCACCCAGTCTTACACGGAATAAGCCTTATTTCACCCCCATTCCCCAGTCACTTAAAGGAAGTCCAGTCAAGTCCCAGTTAAATCTTTTCTGCCCTTGCAAGAAGGTAAAGAGAAGATCCCTCTGCCCCATGTCACTCATGCATGGGGCTTTGTGTAGGAAGAAAACTAACTGCCCTGAGAGGGGCCATTGCTACCAGGCTGAGGCACACCGACATCCTTTGAATCGGCTCTCCAGCTGCATCCTCCCCTTGGCTGCTTGGCTACACCCCTGCTCTCAGAGGAACACATGGTCCTAATTACCCCAAGGAGCATAGGGCTAATCCGCAGCAATTCCCTGGCTTGGAGAGCAGCCCGTTCTAACACTAAAGCACCTTCTGTCACCAAACTGCTTAATGGAATTAACCCAATTCCTACCATGTGCTTCCTGGCTCCAGTTACTCAGGATACCTGCTCACCAATTGTTCTCAGTGCCTGATCCCCCTTACTTCCCTCCCAGCACCAGTCTCCTCTTCCCTCTCTGCTTCTTGACACTGCTTCTCCCCAGCTCTTTCTCCCATGACAGCACTTGCAAGAGAGACTCTAAACTTTACAGCTCCCATCCAAAAGCAAAGTTAAAGGGAGACCCAAAGTCTAAAGGCAGTCTCCAGCCTGCTGCAGGTTCCTCAGTTAAAAGTTTCTAGCTGCACACCCGGAAAAAATTCCTGCAACCGTGCACTTCAGTGCCAGAGCCTCTTGTAGATAAGGTCCAACACCAAACTCCTTCTGCCTTTTCCAGTGCTGAAGCACACAAGAATTTCACAAAATGAAATCCCTCTCCCTCTCCCCCTCCCTGCCATACACCTATTCGTACACATGCATGTGCATCCGCACAACCCTCTTCCACCTACGTAACACTGCAGCATGGGAGCTATTCTGTATCAGCTAAGGCCTGAAACTTCCAGCCACTGGCTGCAGCCACAGAAGGATGAAGTTGAGCCTGGGCATCGTTTATTTCACCAGCTCCAGTGAGCACATCCTTAAGTACAACAGAGGGATCTCCCAGTTCCTCCAGCGCCACACCGCAAGCCTGACAGGAGTGTGCCGCAGCATAGTGCATCAAGCTGGTGGTGGAGCATAACGGCCCCCGCTCCAGCTGAGTCCTGAGCAAACCCCAGGAAGCGACTCCATTACGTGCACTAGCAACCTTGCACAGAGCGACAAGATTCACCACCATGAATTTCACCCTTTGGGGTGGCAAGGGCTGCCCGCAGTGCTTACCTTGGGCTGTGCTCGGCGGGGGAACGCTACCTTCGGGTCAATCTGAAAGAGACGTGGGGAAGAACAGGTGAACACGCTTTTGCTGCCTATTGACAGGCGCAGGGTTTCCTCCATGCACATGGCTGTGTCTGCCCACGTGGCACCTTGCTAAAAACCCAAAGAATCTACCTGAGGTGCATAAAATGAAGCTGACTGCAGACATCTTTCCCTCTCAGTAAGGTGTAATCCAGGGAGACTACAAGTCCCAGCATGCAGTGGTCCGGCTCTGGCTGAACGCTGGCCAGATGCACTAGAGAGCCCATCACATGCTGGGATTAACAGGCTGGGCTGCACCCTCCCACTCGGCCTGCCCTTGGGTGCTCTGCATCACCGGCCCAATATTAAAAGTGCTTTCTTTTGCCTTTGGGCTCTCCCCCTTCACTCTACCTACAAGTACAGAGCTCACCTGGCTAGTAACAGGACAAAAAAGAGGCAGCGCACAAAAAGCCAAACATTTCATCCCACAAAACACAGGGTGAAGAAATAAAAGAGCAGACAGGACAGCACAAATTAAACCGAGGAGTCCAAAGCCCCCCAGGCTGCGAAGGCCATGGCTGCAGGGCAGCGTGCTGCCCCTCTCCCCAGGCTGCGCTGCACACAATGACGCGATGCCTCCCATCCACAGGCTGAGCCCTCCATTGTGCCTGTTCAGCTTCTCTATAAACCTGCTGCCGGCCGGAGCTGCCAGTCCCCGTGCTGCCATCCAGGTGCCGCACATTCTGCTGGGCTCAGCATGGATGAGCGCGTGCTTGCATTGGCCTCACACTACCACCACCACCACAAAAGCCGGGACAACACTAATGCAGCTGCAAGCCAAACACCCATGAAGCCTCCTCTCCTCCTCAGCCACCACCTCTTTCTTTTTAGCCTATTTTTACAGCAACTCCTGCAAAGTTACATCACATCGGGGATGATCCAGACCTACAAATCAGCTTACAAAGACCTGTGGTTAAAGGCAGGTCTGGCTCATCCCCACACTCGGGCAGGCTGCAGCTGGGAGGGCAGCCTGGAGCGTCGTCCCATCAGCCCGGCAGCTGAAACAGCCCAAAAGGAAGCTGTGTTTCTCCAGCTCCTCTCACGGCTTTGTTCAGCTTTCCAGCCTGGCCACTGTCCCGCATCCTTTCACTTGTCACACAGCCCCAGAGCTTGGCCTCCCTGCGCCCTTCCACCAGCTTCTCTCTCTGCCTTCCCCACCTCCATCCTGACTCACAGCCTACAACATAAATAAACTCAGCACGTAAGTAAACAGAGGCAAAAGTGAAGAGCACAAATAAACTCAAAAATAAACCTCCTTCCCCAAGCTCCAAACGCCAGCAGATTAGCATACCCTCCAGTGCCTCCCTGGGGCATCTGAACTGTCCCTCCCCTCCCCACGCACCCACCCACCCACCCACCGCTTCCTGGCTAGTGCAGACACCCACAGTGAATTCTGAGGACAGGGGACGGCAGGAGACCAGGAGGTTGATGGCAGATAATAAGCAAAAACAATAATCTACTGTCTTTTACTTCTCAGCCAGTGTCATTCAACTCCTGCCAAGAAGATGCTTTCATACTCGGCAATGCTAAGCTCAGCCTCATTTTCTCATTAGCCTGAGTGTGATCAACTGGGCAGAGATAACGTGTCCTCCTGGCTGGAGGGAGCAGGCAGTCATTTCACAAATTCTTCTGCACAACCAGCTATTGTTGCAGGTAGAGGGAGGCCAGGGCAACCGACTGCAGGGGCAGCCCTGGGAACACAAGGAGGGGAGAAAGTTCAGTGCCGGACTCCAGTTGCTCGAACTGGACTGCTTCTCGGTGGCTGGAGTCCTAATTAATGCAAAAGCACTGGTACCTTATTCCTGCATTTCTGGTGTTAAAACAAACAGCTCTGGAGAAGTTGTGTTTCAGTGTCACCTGCTGACGTAATGGATCCTTTTTACAAACCCAGATAGAAATCTGCTAAGGGTAAGAGCATTCAGAGCTGCTCATATTGTATCCAAAAAACAAACCCCCAAGATCAGGCTGCGGTGAGTGGAAGTCACTTGAGCTCAGACCGCTTCCACTTCACCCAGTACAGCTTGGGGGACAGGAGTCCCACCAATGTCACAGGTGTACCAGCGGGCCGGCTGGGCTCCTCATTAACGTTCTTTAGGCCACCTACAGCACCATTTAATAGCTCAAGTCACGTAACTCCTGCATTAACCCGGCTGGCATCAGTGCCCCAAAGCAGGGGGAGGACAGGGAAGGGCCCGTGAGACCTCAAAACTGGATTTGTTCGTTCATCGCACCTCCACGGCTACCTCCGCTCCGCTGGTCTGCACTGCCCAAAAGGTGCCGATCGCTCCCTCCGCCACAAAAGACAAACCCAGCAAAAACTGAGTAATGGCAACAAAGAGACAAGAGGGCGACCCAGCACTGCCAAGCCTGCTCTTCCCAGAGCACGTTAAGAAGAAGCTCAAGGCAGTGGCCAGCTGCAGCTTTACAGTCACACAAATCTTTCACCTTGAGCCTGCGAAGCCAATCTCATATCAAGCATTTTCATAAATAACCCCATAGGCTGCTACTATCTAGCTTACAAACAAAGAGGAGCCTGAAAAGCACAAAGGTTTCCCCAGAGAATCGGGCCAACAGCCCTTGTTAGGGTAGGAAGAATCGGAAAACAATGAAGCAACAAGTTGGGCAGACACTGCCTATCAAGTGCTGCTTGCCAGGAGACACCGAGCCTTGACAGAAGGCTGTCCTGACACCAGGCCTTTTCCTGCAAGTTTCATAAAACCCTAAATTTGGATTCAGATGAGTTTATGTCATTTAACCCATGACTTGCAGCAGAGCCTTTCAGCTCCAGCAGGGAGAAGCCATACGGAGCCTCCATGCCGTACCACAAGACGAACCCATCACCAGGCAAAACACCAAATACATCCGACCCGGCTGAAAACTGCGCCAAATAAAAAGTAAGAAGGAAAGGAGGAGAGGATCAAAGTTCCTAACAAAGGAAGGGCCCTGGCAAAACTGCCCCCATTCTCCCTGCCGCACCGGCAGGGTGAGCGGAGCAGATGCAGCTGGGAATTTCAATGGCTGGCCGGTCCCCACGCGCCCTGCACCACGAGGCCCTTCTGTTCTCCTGCAGCGCCTGCCTGGCTGCCCCTGCCCAGCCCTGCCCAGCCCTCCCCGCCCTCGCGGGCTGCATGGTGGGCTGCAGAGTGGCTTCACACAGGCAGCAGCGGCAGTTCGGGGAGAAGAATGAAGACTGTGGGGTTTGGCTCTCCCCTAGCCCAAAACGCTTTCAGGACCGGTGCTACAACAGACATCCATCACTTGCCTTTCCAAGAGGGGCCTATGCCAGCCCACAGACTCATGACGGGACTAGCTGAGCAGACACCATGTTTACACAGGCTAGTAAAAAAAAAAAAAAAAAAGAATGAGAAAAAAAGAAAGCCCTGGGCCCTCCTCAGAAGACTTTGCCGTAACCCTCCCCCAGAGCAAAACTCACTTTACATCACTCCTGAAAGGAGGAGGGCTGCAAGTCCTGGGGACCCAGCCCTGGCCAGGAAGGCTGGGGTAGGTTTAACCGGGAGCTCCCGTGGGGAGGAAGGACCTGTGCACATCAAAGGGAGCGACCCAGGCAGTTAAACAGGAACAGACATAAATCTCGCTGCAACTCACACCGTAAACCCTAAGAAAGGGGGTCTCACTCTCCCGCCCTCTCCCTTCTGCCAAGATAAAGGCTAGGACGCCTGAGCCACGCGCTGAAAGAAATAAAGTTGCATGTTTGGACTCCTCAGCAGCCCGTGCCCGGAGCCAGAACATCCCCCCTCCTCACAGTGCCACCCCCTCGCAGCCCCTGCCGCTCCCCCATCTCTACCCTCACCTTCACCCCAGGGCAGCACTACGGAAAAGGAATTCAGGGAAAGGCAAGTCACTAAAACTGAAGAGAAGGGACCTCCCACTCAGACATCTCACCCCCACCCCCCGAAACAGCCTGCACATCTCCCGAGTACCACAGATTTGCAAGGCAGGACCAGGCATGATACGCCACCAACCCAGGGAGCCACGGAAACATTTCTGCTAGCCCAGCCAAGGCCTCTAATCAGCCCCCACTCACAGAGCACGGGCCGGAGCTGCAGCCGCTCTGAGAGGCTGGTGGTGGCCCACATGGGCGGGCGCTGGCCACACTCAGAGACAATAAAGTCTTGAACCTCCATGACCGTTACAAAAAACTTCGCCCGGGGAAACCACGGGAGAGTCTCTTGGGTGCGAAGCACGAAGGGTCTCAGCCAAGGGGAGGGTGCAGGCCACCGTGGCCAAGGGAAGCAGGGCCTGGGTGCCAGGAATGGCACCCCTGGGGAGGGAGCAGCACTCAGCAGCGCTCGGGGGGAAGGGGCGGCTCCCCTCTCCCCAAATGCAGCCACAGCCGTTTCCCGGTGCGAATCCTGGCCCCAAAATACCCTCAGGTGTCCTAGCTCCGAGAAGGCCACGGTCACTCCTCAGAGGCACCTTACGACCGATGGGCAGGACGAAAATTCATCACCAGGACCCGCAGAGCCATGCCCCAGGCCGACGGCGAGCCCGGTGCGCGGGTGGCTGCTGGGCTACCAGCCGGTGAGCGGGACGGAGAAGGGGCCCATCGATCCGCATCGGGAATCGATAGTTTACAACCTCTAACGGGGAATCAAACACCGCCATCGACGGCCGCTCCGAGCACAGCCGCTCCGCCGGCCAACGCACCCCTGAGATGAGAGAAGTCATCTCACCGTCTTGGAGTCCAGTTCATGTCTGGATTGGGCCAGGACCTTGTCGACGCCAGCCTGGTCCATGAACGTGACGAACCCGAAGCCCCTGAGCCCCGCAGCCCGGGCAGGAGAGGGGATGCGGAGAGAAGAGAGAAAGTTGGTTAAAGTGGCGGCCGGGCCGCGGCGGGGGCGAAGGGAGGCGCGGGCCCGGCCTCTCACCTGGATCTCTTTGTCAGCGGGTCCCGCATCACCAGACACTCCTTCACCTCGCCGAACTGGCTGAAGTACTCCCGCAAGCCCTCTGCAAGCACAGCGCCCACCGTGGGTATCCCAGCCCGGCCCGGCCCCGCCGCCGCCGCCCCCGCCGGGCTCGGCCCCGGCCCCGGCCCCGCCACCCCCGGCCCCGGCGGCAGGTGCGGGGCCGCCGCGGCGCTCACCTTGCGTGGTCTGCCAGCTCAGTCCCCCGATGAACATCTTGCTGCGGGAGGAAGGAGAGGCGCGGTGAGCGGGGCCGTGCCGGGGGGCCGCGGCGCCCCGCGGGGGGTGGCGGCGGCGGCGGCGGGGCCGGGCGGGGAGGGGAGGGCGCGGATCGGCCATGTTGGCAGCGGCACCGCCGCCGCCGCCGCCGCGCTTGCCCGGGCCGGGCGGCCGGGGCCGGGGGGGGGGAGGGAGCGGCAGCGGCCGGGGGGAGCGGGGGGCGGGGGGGGGGGGGGGGGCGGGGGGCGGCCGCCGCCGGCTGCCGTGGCGGTACCAGGGGTCGTGCGGGGAGTCCGGGGAGGCGAGGCCAGGCTGGCTGCCGTCTGTCTCCATTCGGACCTCTTCTCCCTGCGAGGAGCGGCGCCGCACTCCCGGGGCAGATGAGCGCTGGAAAAGGGGCCGGACGGACAGGCCATGCTGCCCCCTCCCCCGACCCCTCTCCGCCGGGCGGGGAGGGAGAGAGGGAGGAGGGCCCGGCGGGCACAACCTGCCCGGCTCCTCCCACCCCCGCCGGCCCGCCGGCCGCCCTGCGCATAAAACCCGCCGGCAGCGCCGGGGCCGAGCGCCGGGAGCCGCGCCCGCACCGCGCCGGGGGAGCGCGCCCGGCCCCGGGCACGGCGGGAGCGGCCCGGCAGCCCCGCGGCCGCTTTGTCCCCGGCCGCGCCGCCCGCACCTGCCCCGGGGCGGCGGACAAAGGGCGGCGGAGCCGGGCCCGGCCCGCCGCGCTCGAGCTCGCCGCGGCGGACCCCGGAGGCCCCCCGGTGCTTCGCCGGCACCGGGCGGGTTAACGCCGGCTCGGGACCGGCCCCCGCCGCCGCCCTCCCCTCCAAAGGGCGCTTCCAGGGCAGGACCGGGGCTGCCCGCCTCGGCCCCGTGCCCCCCAGCCCGGGCAGCGGGGAGCCCCGGCGCCCCCCGCAACCCGCCGGGACCTGGTGAGGGCCACCCCGCACGGGAGCCCCGGGCCGGCGGGCCCCGGTAAAGCCGCCGCCGGGCCGGAGCCCCCGCGGCCCCGGGTACGCGGGCGGCCGGGCTGGCCCCCAAGCCCCCGCGCGGGTTCTGGCTCGCTCGGGCTGACAGACTGAGCCGTGCCAGGCTCCAGCCTCCCTCCGCTGCCACACGAGTTCATCCACACGCGGGTGGCTCCCAGCGCAGGTCTGTGTGCTCTGCTCTGGGGCAGCCCGGCCTGGGCGGCCGGAGGAGCTCCGCGACGAACACACGAAACGCCTGTAAAGCTGGAGGCAGGGGAGAGCTGCAGCCTCTCCCGAGCGCGCCCTGTGTTGCCCTGGGACCAGGGACTTGTCTTCATCTGTGGCGTATTGGAACGGAGTCATGCACCAAACCTCCGGTGCCAGCTGCCATGCCCCCTCGTTGCAAGAGGGTACAGCAGGGTCCCAGGCACGTGCTGCCCAACGCTCCCCATGTGCTTCTCTAGCTCTGCTTTTTCCAGCGCCAGTCTCCCCTGTACCCTCTTACTGCCTAGAGCCAAGCACTGACAGCTCAGGTCCGTGCCATCCTCACTGGACCCTTCTTCCCTTTCTCCTGTGGCTGCCTTTCTGTGTGCCGATATGCCTGGTCTCTCCTGGAGAGGAACCAGGACACCTTTGTTCTAGCAATACTTTGCAACAGTACCTTTGATGCCATGGCCTCATCCTGGGGCCTGCGGCTGCAACTCTGAGTTAAATTCATCCTCTGCCTGTTAGCTCTGCCAAACCACCATTCACCCACTCAGTTTCCTGAGCTGGGTCAGTGACACTGCCCTGTCTCCTGGCTCTGTACCTGGGCACGGCGACACAACACCAGAGATGCAGTAGCCACCCCTGGGAACTGAGCTATGCAGCATCCCAGCTGCGGCTGCAGAGCAGCCTGAGCTCCCACTGCCACCATTCCAGGCTGAGCTGCTTCTCCAGAATAACCCACTCATCATTCCACAGGACTGAAGTCACCACTTTGGGTGGAGGTGCCCCAAGAGGCAGCTGGGCCGGTGCAGGAGGGAAATATAAATAACAACGTGCAGAGGTGGTACTGCAGCAGGCAGGGAAGGGCTGCGTGGCCAGCGGAAGCGGTGGTGCTGAGGCGGCATCCCGGCCCTCTCCTCTGGCGTGTCCTGAGATACCTGGACGAGGGCTGGGCTGTCAGAAAGCCACCGGTGCTGCCTGCCATGCTGCCCAAACTCACTGCTGCAGTGCTGCCTGCTTGCACCTGCTCCCTCCGATTTGGGTGGCAAATACTCCAAAGGGGGGACTTTTCAAGTCACCTGGCACAGGTTTTATGCTCCATAACTGCCCACTGTAGGCATAGTGCTAATGCTAATCAAAAACACAAGAAAAAAAGAAACAAGCTCAGTGTTGGACACACTAAGGGATGACATCTCTTGGTTTACCTCTAGTGTGTTGCTGTAATTTTAAGTGTGTGTTACTTATAAGACAAAGCAGAGCACTGTGAGGGACACAGTGTTAAAATGCTTCGTTGTTAGGTTTGGAGGTTTTTTTCATTATGCTTATTATTTTATTCTCTTTTTCTCCACCCAAAAGAACATTGGAGAAAGGAGAACAGGATCAATGCAAGTTAACATCTGCAAACATCAGAGGGGGAAAAAAGTGAGCCTTCAGGAGGATTGGGATGGAGGATGTGGTTGGACTTGCATCACTGAGAATGACACTGTACCATGTAACTTATTCCAAGGCCCTTTCCAAAACATACACACAATATTTTGTAGTTCCACCTTAGGACCCCAAAGTGCTTTGTAAATACCAATCCATTTATCTCTGTAATGCATAAGACAGCGGGTCTTGAAAAATATGTTGATTAGTGACAGTAGGAAGCTTTCCTCATGGAGAAGTAAATATATAAAACATTCCAGACCTTATGATTGGAAAGATGATCTGCCGAATATAAAATAATGCAGCATTGTATTCCAGGGGCTGCAGACAGACAGCTGTAGTGCCTCTGTGGCTGCTGCTGAGAGGTTGCCAAACACCAGTGAGATTAACAAAACTGCTCAGTTTTCTTGCTGCTATTCAGCGTCTCGTGTGTGGTAGAGTGACACTATCAAAATCATGTCCACTTCCTGCTGAGGAGGATGATTGGCAAAGCTCTGCCCAGCACCAGTGGCAGACACTGGAGTTATTCATGGCGAGAGGGAGGTTCCAAAAAGTAGAGGTTAGGGGAGGGGCAGGGCAGCAGCCGCCTCTTTTCCTCCCTCATCATGTAAGGCTTAAGGAGAGATTGTGTCTTGGAGACCTGTCTCTCGCCAGGAGCTTTTAGCAGTCAGGTACTAAGAGAAGTTTTGCTTTTCACTTAGTTTGGACAGCTGATAAACAAACTTGAACTGGAATTCAAATAATTTTTGTAATATTTGTGTTACGATGCTGAACATGCAAACCTGGAAGATATTAACTGCAGCTCCACAGGCAGCCTGGGGGCAATGCCAGTCTCTGGCAGCAGCTTCTGCTCAGCGCTCACGCCTGCTTTGGAGGGGATGCTGACCCTCTGGGAAGGCTGATGGCACAACTCCCCGCGAGCCCGTGCACGGGGCAGTCAGGGGTGTCTGTCTCAAAGGGAACCCGCTGCCCAGCCACCACTTGCCTGGTGGGAGCTGGCTTGGGGCAAGAGTCAGGCATGTCAGGGGAGAAGAGCTATTTAGAGAAATTTAATAATTTAGACCCTGCTCAGGTGGGGAGGCAGGGGGTACAGTCAGCAACAGGGAGAGAGGAATGGCTGCAAAGGCACCAGGGATTTCTTTGCTTCATGTAAGAAACCTCACAGAGAAAAGTTCGTGATGGGAAAACAGGCTACATGGTGCACAGCATCGAGAACAGGGTGGGAAAGAATAGAGGATAGGAACAGGGCTGCATGCAAGAGAGGAAAAGAAAAGAGAAATATAGGTGTGGGTGCATAAAGGACAGGAGGAGGGGGAATATGAAGAGTAAATAAAGACAACGGGGTAACTGGAAGAAAGAAGTGAGGGAGGGGAGAGGAGACCACCCCAATTACTAAAACAGCAAGAGGGATTGGAGCCTTGGGGTGGGTGGAAAAGGGAAAGAGGTTTGCACAGAATGGAAAATAAAAGTAAAACATTGAGAGAACTTGTAGCATAGTGAATAGAGATTCAGCATAAAAGAGCAAAAAAGGAGAGGTCTCTGAAGGACAGTAAGAGATTGCAGGCTTCCACTCGCTGTCCGGGAAATGATGGCTAAGGGAAAAATCAGAGAGCCCTTCCTGCCGTTCTGCCTCCCTACAAGCTCTAAAAACTACTACGTGGTGTCTAGTCTCCATGATCCTATCTAAATCAGCCCAGCAAGCGAGGGAGAAAACACTGACTGCTCAGCTCTAACACTGGAGCTGCTCCACACAGCGAGAGCGCCCAGCACCGCACCAGCCTGTCCCCTGTGCACGTGCCACTTCTCTGCAGCAGCCTGCAAAGGGTCCCCCTCTCCAGAGAGGAGCTGAAAACATTTTCACTTTCCATTATTTTTTTTTTCCTTAACACAACACTCCAAAGATTGTGTATAAAGCGACAGAAAGCAACAACAGATTTGAAAAATGAGACCTCTTGCCTCAAAGGTGCCCTGATCTCCACCTTCCCCCTAACCTCTTGGTTGCCACTTGTCACAGAGCTCCATCAGTCACTGCTTTCTGCTCCATCCTTGCTCCTGCACAACCTCTCCCCAGCCCTCACTCCAGCAACCTGTGTACAGGGGACCTTTCCCAGAGCACCCACCGTTAAGAGGCTCTTTCCCAGCCTAGAAGCAGAGTGTTGCCTCCTGCTTTTCCCCTCCTCACCTGGAAGTTCAGAGCTTCCCATGGGGCCATAGAGGGACACATTTCCCCACTGTTAGAGGCGGGAGATGAGGATGGATGCCACAGAAATCCACCAGATGTGCTAGACTGTTTTAAAGGAGATATTGATTAAACTGTTCCTCGCGCTCATTGAGGATAAGGCAACTGGCTCAGTTGGCACAGATGATGTTAGGAGAAACTCAGCAACTGTGAAGATGGCTAAAGATGGGAGAGGTCTGCCAGGAAGGCCAAGGAATCCCCATCCATAAAGATTTTTAAGAACAAATGAAGCAAATGTCAGTTTGGTGATCAGGTTCTATTTTGTCCTTGTCTGCTACAGAGGTGACCTCTTGGCACCACTTTCAGTCTTCAGTTGTTCTACGGTTTCTCCATCCCATGAGGTGAAGGAACAGAAAGGGTTTGGAGTAAAGGAGGCAAAAGTGAGGGCTTGTCTAACGGAAGGAGGAGTTCCGGGTGCGTTCCAATGCATAGGTGGAGGCTAGAGAAGAGAGGAATAACACAGAGAAATTTAAAGGCTGTGGTCCACAGGCACATGTCAGGGGAAGGAACAGTGCATGGGGCCAGGCTGCCCCAAACACTGCCAGGACTGGAGAAAAGGCCTGGGACTGAGCTGGGTGAATGGGGGTAACAGAAAAAGGTCTGGGTCAGGTTTGAGAGCATCAGCCAGTGCAGTAGCTGCCAGATACCTTAGGCAAAATAGGTTTCTGTATTAACATTTTTTTAAAGAATTAAGTTCCATATTAAAAATAAAATCCTGTGTCCCAGTAGGGAAAAAAGAAAAAACGAATAAATAACAAACCCCCCCCAAACACCATCACAGCAGACACAGCTTTTCCAGTGTCTCCCTGCAGTGACACTGCTGGGCGCCTTGCAGCCCAGTCTGCTGAGCCCCCAGTAACCAGCTTCTCGGGCAGGGACCAGTGATGCTGCACTATCGGTTGATCTGCACATCCTCTGCAGGTCTGACGCATGTGTGAATTATTAATCCCGGGCTGAAGTCAGCACCATGTCAAGGACCTCTAAAATGCACCTTAAAGACAGCTGAGTCCAAGGGAACAGAGGAGCAAGGGGAGAACAGGGCTCAGGGGAAGGAGCACTGGATCCTCCGCTGGGATGCTTGCAGGAGGCAGAAAATCTGGGTACTGGCACTGTCCCAGAGCAGCACCAGAAGGAAGATGCACTTACAGGAGCAAACAGAGAACTTTTGGCTCAACACACGAACAGGAGCTGAGCAAGCAGAAGCTGTTTCTTCATCCCCTCTCTTTCAGGACACAATCGATTTCCTACCTCTGCTATAACACTCACACCGGCTTTTAACTCTCCCATTTCTTCAAGACTTATTTTCTAATCTAAGCTGATGGGACCTTTGCTCCACAAATCCCAACAGCACTTCTCAGAAGACAACTTTATAGCACTCTGGTACTATGGTGGCGTAAAGTAATTGGGACTACACTGTTAAACCTAACAGCACAAAACTGAGAAGGTTTACAGATTATTTTAAGAAATGAACAGAAAAGAGCATCTTTAAAATCCAGGGTGCATGCTAGAGCTCCTGAGAAGGGAAAGGTTCAGACCAAGGCAAGTGTACAGGACAGAAATACACGCTGTAAATCTCCTTAAGCAGCTCAGCCTGTCCTGGTTCCTCAAGGTTTTGCCAAGGTATTTTGTTTGTACTTGTCACATGACTTACATCAGGCATCACATCTTAATCAAGACAGACACCAGTGTCTTCCCAGGCAAAGCTCCCATCCTCAGACTGCAGGAGCAGCTTAGCTGCTTCATACACGTAACACCTGCCTGCGCCTCCTCCCTGCTGAACGCGGAAGGGAGGCCAGAGAGGCTGCGAGGGTCCAGGTGCGCTGTAGTCATCCCCGGTCATTCTTCTGTTAGCTGTAGAAGAATAACCTGTGGCAAGGCACAAACTCGCCCGGTGGGTGTTGTACTTAAACAACTCCTGGTTTTCTACAGCAGCGCACCCCACCCGGAACAGATGCTCTGGGGCCAGGAGTGGTATCTCCAGAGAGGGAGGGTTTCCCCCACCCCAGGGCACAGCATCTTCACTCAGGCTTACAGGTTCCCGATCCTTCCAGGCTAGGGAACGTGAAACTAGTTGGCTGTTACTAAATACTCCAGTTGCAGCAACCTACATCAGCTTTTAAATGTCTTGGGTTTAGAACTGGAAAAGGCTCAAAATCTGTTCTTTGGTCCCAAGACACAGTGATTCCCCCTGCCCACAGACCCAGTGAGCTGGCCTCTAACCGAAGACAAGCTGATTCTGCACTGCTCAGTCTAGTGGGAAATACTTTGCTCCTGCTGCTACTTGTCCATTCTTGCCCATCTTTTGCTCACTTTTCACAGCCTTTAAGCATTTATCTTTTCACGCCTTTGCCTGCTCTGGATTTCCCTCAAGGCTGATTTTGCTACACTAGGGTCCTTATGCCATTTTCTACACACACACACCCTCCCCCCCCCCTTTTTTTTTCTTCTTTTTTTTTAATTTTATATTTTTTGGGCCCAGGCAGGACTTTCTCCACCCACCTCATGCCCATGCAATTCCACGAGCTGAAGTAAACTGAGTCACTGACCCTTTTCCCACTGGGAGCAAAAAGTGATTCACAAACTATTCCTCAGAGCTCCCAGCTGGCCAGTGGCCAAGCCACCACAACAGCTAAGGATTAGCTCCCTCCAAAGTAGCTGTCCAAGACATTATTCAGTGCAAAGCTGGGATGCAAGCAACATGGAGATACTCTGTCAAAAGCAGGGCAATGCGGAGGAGCAGAAGGAAACCTCTCTCACAGTGGAGGCACACAATATATACTGGAAGCATCCTTTTTCCTAAAAGTAGGAATGAAACAGTAACATCTACAATTCAAAGTTTCTGTTGGATACATGTATCAAAATGGGGAATAGTAGCATTAAAAAACAAAACAAAAAATACTTAAGCTTCCTACACAAATTTAATCTAGACGTTTTTACGATTTTAGTTCGATCTACCTGCCACATTCCCGATCGATCAGTGAGCAGATTCTCCTCTCCTGTTCACAGAAATTACCAGTGCAGCTCTGGAGAAACAAGAAGAGAGGAATCTAATGAGTTACACTGGAAATAGTGGGATCATACTCAGGCTTGTGACACCCTGACTCACTGGGCTTGTAATCTGATTATACGGGTGGTTTTGGAAGCCCTGTGCAGTATGTCCTGCCCTGCTCCAGCATTTTCCCTCTGGGGAGCACCAAGTTTGCTGCTTCACAGACACCCTTGGGGTTTGGAAACTGCCCGCTTGTGACAGATGGAAACAGTGAGGAATCTTCCAAAATTCCCCATCAATTTTGAGCGTTCGAGTCAAAAAGCTGGAGATGCAGTAAGTGTTCCCCTTCCCAAACAAGGCCTGGGCATGCAGTGTTTTCTGCAAAACAAGCATGCGGTATCTCAAGATGTGCGCCAGGATCTGTGTTTCTTTATTCACAGTGGTGTAGGTGACTAGGTTGAAAGCATACTGCTCAGATAATCTATACCTTCTTTATGTTTTTAGCCTCAACAGCACCCTGACCTCTATTCACTGGCACTCTGCTAGACACCAGCAGAAAAGCTACAAGCGTCTTCCAATCTCAAAAAGTTATCATGTTCCTGTGACAAAATATATTTAAAACAAATAAAATTTTGGAAAGTGAACCTAAAAGAGCCTCTTTGGTGCCTTAAGAAACCTGGGGATAGAAGAGACATTTGCTGGGAGAGCAGCTCTGGAGCCAAGCAAGTTTTTGAAGTAGGAAAGCTCCTCTCACACACTCCTGCTAGTCAGACAAAATGTGCTCAAGTTCGTTGGTCCTTCTCGAGCCTTGAAAGTGATGCAGTGCCTGGTAAATTCATTCCCAGATGCTTGGGGAACAAGGGATTGTGGGAGACAGTGTAAGATGGGGAGGGATTTACTGCAGAATAGAGAAAAAGCAAATCAATGAAAATTTATTCAGCCTTACTTCCCTTTTGCATTTTTTTCTAGTGAAGCTGCAGTAGGAGAAATTTTGGGATTTTATGCTTGTGTTGCTTTAAGGACAGGAATGCTGGAAACAAAGGTATTTGATACCTTTGCTGCTAATTACAGTGCAAGCTCCCAGTGTCCTGACAATGCCCTTGTCCCTGACCTGGAGGGGCCTCACTGTCTCAGGGTCAGCTGTAATTTAGTTTTAGGTCAAACCTGGGACTCTCCTGCCAAACTAACTGCACTTTGTTTTGAAGTAGAAACCATTTACTAGCAAGTCTGAGACCATCAAACTCATTTCACTAACAAGAAACAGGAACAAAGTGCAGAGCCCCAGAGACGAAGGTCAGTGTTCGACACAAGGAGAGCTCAGCTGTGCCACGAAGGAACGGGCTGTTCTGCCCACATGAGCTCCGATCTTCTGTTCCCTTCAATTAAGCATGTTTATTACAAAAAAAACCCCAAACAAACCCAAAAAACCCCCAACAAAACCCTAGGAACCAACTAAGCCATGCCAGTCCCCAGACAAGCACAATGGCACTGTCAGCCCCTCACCTTAAGAGAGTTTATAACACAGTTTGCTGCATTTCATGGGAGGCTCAAGAAAGAGGACTGAGTTTTTTAGTAAAGCTCATGAGTTGTCAGTGCTGCTCCTACCTCTCCTCACAGATTGGTTGGGTGATTTGAGCCAAGAAAACTCTGGTTTTCTACTTGAAAACTTAGGTTTTTCTTCCCTACCTAAAAAAAAAAAAAAAAAAAAAAAAAAAAAAAAAAGCAGCTTTGAGATCTTCAGAGAGAACATGCTGCAGAAAAAAAACCAAAAGCTGTAAAAGGAAATACTTTTTAACTTTCTCCGAACAATCAGCATCCTGTAACTCACAAGGAATGAAGTATTTTTTCAAACCAACAGGTTTTGATCCGATCTTCTTCCCCCTCACCATATTCATGGACAGAGATTATACTGTCACAATACCACATAGCATTACCTGAAATTAACTTGACACTTAAAGAACCATTCTTTACAATTTGTGGGTTAGTCTGCAAGCCCAGTGCATTTCACATATTTTCATAGTCCCTGCTCTTTTGCGTTTATGTAGACGTAGGACTGGGCTTGCTAAGGAGAAACCCATCCAGAGCACAAACGTTTTTTTAACTCTGCACATCACTACAACAGACAGGCCAACTTCTACCTACAGGAAAAAAAGCTGGGTGAAAAAATCATGCCGATTTACTAAACAGCAAAAGTCTTTTGACCGCAAAGGAGGTTTCCGTGTCTAAATCTATGAACACACAAATGAGACTGACAAGTACAGACTCAAACACACTCCCAGGGAACAGTAAAACATATTCAGCTCTAGATGCTGGCCATAGCTGGCGCTGGTGATCAGATGCAAGAGACCACAGCTATAGCAAGAAACAGGACTGCTAAGGGATGTTCAAATCTTTCTTTCGTAAAAGTTGACTAGAAGACTGCAACACACCCCGATGTGCGTTAACACTTGTTCGCTGCCATGCTTGACAGCTGCAAGGCAGTGTGGTAGAAAAAATTACCAGCCCTAGAGACTTTCAGATGAGTTCAAAATGGAATACCCCTGTTGTCAGACACCACAGGTTCCTAACTACATATAAACCCAAATCGCTCCACTCATCATTGGCGCCTCTGCAAGTATCAAACCAGCTTCCAAGAGCTCATCTTAATTGCCAGAGCTCTTTGTGGGACAGGTCCCAGCTACCCAAGAGCTGGCTACCTCCTTCGTGACTCCCTGAGAAAGCCACGTGTTTCAGGAGCAACTCAACTGCCATGTACCAGAACAAGGCTCTGGAGCAGAGCAGATAGCTTCCTTGGCAGGTGGCCCGCATTGCTGGAGCTTGCTCCCAGGAGAGATCAGAGGGAATAAAAACCTCATTGCCATCAGAGCAAAGCACTCAACCTGCTTCTACCAGAGATTTCGCACAAGAGGAGGAGGGGAAGAAATAAAAAAAAAAAAGAAAAATCAAAAAGCGTCTCTACAAATAGGAGGCTGCAGGAACAGAGAAAAGATAACCCAGTTAATGTCATACACACAGCCTTGCTAACAGCCCAGGTAACACTGGTCGGTAAAGGACAGGCAGAAGCTCTGAGCAGAGCCTGTTTTACACCTGGAAGGTTACCTGACTAACATCTGGACAGTGAATTGCCTCCCTACATAAAATCATCCAAAACCCAGATCTGCAGCTGCAAAGCTTTCAAGTGAGGTTTTTAAATTTGAAAGTTGAATAGCATGAAATATATTCTATCCCCCAGATGACCTTATTCAAGCCTCTTTTTTTATTATTTTCAAAGCGCAGCAGAGGACAGAAGCTACCCTCAGGTTTCTAGGTAGCACAATTCATACCCTGAAGCAGATGAAAGTGCAAACTACTTGGACTCGCTTAGACTTTGTGTGTTTTGGACTCCCCTGCTACTTCAGGTGTCACCACATCTGCGTAACCCCCACAGCAAAGAGAAAAAGAGAGGGTTTTCACTGGTTTCAAGGAAGGCTGAGCTCTGCCCATAGACAAGGTAATTTTCTGTCTACACACAAAGGACTCTGCACAGATAAACTGTTTTCCCAAGGGCACAGCAGAGGCCCTTCAGAGAGAGCTCCCAAGGCTGGAGCTCCTGTGCTGCAGGACATGGCGCAGGCTCACCCCCCAGCCCAGCAGGCTCCTGGGGACAGGGCCACAATGACCATGGACTGCCCAGTTAACCCTACGGAGGTCATCTCCTGCCCTCCACTCTGCTGTCAGGGAGGTAGGGCTCTGCAAGGTGGAGCGTGGAGCTCTGGGCAGGGCTGCGCGGGCAGCAGCCCAGCCTGGGAACTCAGGAGCAGCAAGGAAGGAGAGGATGCTGGAGTGGAAGTGATTTGAATTAGAACAAACTGGCTGCTGAATAGAAGCTTTTATTCCAGCATGGAGAAGGCTTTGTTAGTCAAGCACATGTGATGCACAAAAGCCTCCACTTGAATTCATTGAGTTTTAATTGGTTCTCAGGTGGGGGAGGAGATGGGTGTTAGGAATTAGGGATTCCTTAAAGAGGCAATATCATTAAATCTTAACGCCTCTTCCCTCTCACCCCCAGCTTCGGCTTAGGAATCTGGCCTCATTCAATTGGCTTATGTTAGAGAATCAGAAAAACTGAGGGAGAGAAAGGGTGGGAGGGGGAGTCACTAATAAAGCCTAAAGGGAGATCAATGAACAAGGAGGGTGAGGGGCAGGAGGAAGACTGAAAAAAGAAAGAGGCTGGTTGGGAGAGGAGGGAGGTCACACACAGGCAGGGAAAGCAGGAGAACCTCAAAGGGACGAGGGAAAGAGAATGATGCCATTTGAGTCAGGGCTTTCTTTTCTCCCTGCATTCCTTCTTTTATTGAACACTTAAAACTTCCCTTGGAGATCCTCTAGCTTGGCTCTGTGAGCCTGTGCTCCAAAATAACAGTTGATCACCACAAGGAAGGAAGCAAATCCTGGGATGGGCACGGGAAACATGCGCATGGGGAACGACAGCAGTGAGAGAAACCTGCTTGGAAGGACCTCGCAAGAGCTGCTGCTTGTTTTGCCAGACACAGCACGTTTCAGACAGAAGTTCTGTTACCAAGAGCCTGCCGCAGACATAGCTGAATCAAGGTCCTTGTGAGTGAAAGAAAGGGAGTAATCGGGAGCTAAGAAGATTTCACAGTTGGCGTTGTAGGAGGTACAGCACGCTGCCCAGCTTACAAAAGGGACCCTGGGTACCTGCAAGCCAGACCCTGAGAGACAACTGCTACCCGGTGATGGGGGGACACACGTCTCACAAATGTACAATGATTTCCCTCAGCCCGATACATCGTAGAAGAATGAATTAACATTGTTTTACTTATTACATTTGAAATTTAGATAGGTAAGTGAACGACATACCAAACACTGCCAGCAAACACCAACTCGAACACATTTTCTTTTAGAGTTCCCAACAGAAGAATGCTGCTTCTATATTTAAGCCAGACAGTTTATCCTGTATAAAGCCATACACAGCAGATATTATTTGCAGGAAGCACTGCCTACTGTTTTACATTTCTTCATTACAAAATTAGACTGCACAATCTCTGCTTGTAGACACCATAGCATTAATCTACCCTAAAACCGGGGCACTGCAGCCGATTACTATGGACTCAAACGAAAGGTCTCTGGCTTCTGTTTGAGGATCGTGTGGGATGTTGAAAGCAGCATTCCCATGGTGGCTCCTCTCTAAGAGACTGTCTGATCATTTACTATGGTGTGAAATCTGAAGGAAACACAAGATCCTCCACTGACACAACTGTGGTACGGGTAGCTCTCACATACATGTGGGTTATTCATCTATTTCAGAGCACTGAGAAAAAAAAAAAAAAGACAGATCAGTGAATTCACCCATCAAACGTCTCACAGGATCCAGTTTTCCAAACCCCCTTCCTGAAATACAAACCTAAGTATCATTTAGAAGTGACACAGAGCCTGAAGTCTCATTTGGTTCTTAACTCCAACCAAAAGCAGACGTGGTCTCCACCTGGCAAACACATTTGAGAGCAGTGGGCTGTGACAGCGCCTGGCATCAGCTACACAGAAAGCGTTTAACCACACATGGAGAAGAGCTAACGCTACTTGCCTTGATTTTTAATACTGCAAAGTCTACACTCTGACTCTGCCAAGCTCCCTGTTGTCACTGTTTGACCAGTGACATCCCATGTAAGCCCTGCCCCTGTTACAGGAGCAGCAGGGCTTTCCTCCAACAAGGGAGTCTCCCCTGGAAGGCTCATGTAGGAAAACACAAACACAAAGCCCCACAAATCATATTAGAGATTTATTCCCCTGCCCCTTCTAAGCAATGTTTCTTGTGTGCCTCAGTTTGCCTCTTCTCATAGCGCAGCTGCATTACAGGTAGCATACATACAATCTCATTTTCCATCTTACAAATTTTAATTAATCCATGGACGTAATTTCAAATAGTATCAGACTCACTGGAAGCAACCAGCTGCTCTTCATCATCAT
This sequence comes from Falco naumanni, assembly GCF_017639655.2. NCBI lineage: Eukaryota > Metazoa > Chordata > Aves > Falconiformes > Falconidae > Falco > Falco naumanni. Next base: position 89,951,863 of record NC_054054.1, on the reverse strand, counting down.
CCATTCAACATTTGTGAGTCCATCTTATTGTGCACAATTCTAAACGTGCTGGAAAGCCACATCACTCTGCGGAGGACTAAGCAATTGCACTGTTTCCTATAACCCTGCATTCAACATTAGAGACAGAGCAACTCCTCTGACTGTCTCCCAAGTAATAAATTGTAGGAAAAGGCAGTCATGGTAAGGATGGGCAAGGTCATGCCTCCAAGACTGTTCCCTGTATTTATCCTAGACTTGTTGACCTGGATGCGTTTGCCCTCCTCCCAGCTGTTTTTCAGTAACAGCCTTTCCTGTAATTGTTTCCTTCTCTTTCAGATATCTTCAGTTTATCTTTATACTTCAGTGCTGGAGTATTGGTTTTCCTGATACTACCTTGTTTCTCAACAGTCCTCTATTTTGTAGCTTCCAGACCAAATGCCATTTGTGCCTTTGGAAAGAAAATTAATTAAAAAAAAAATAAAAAAAATCTCTCAGTATGCTCAAATATCTCCTATGGCTTTCTGTAGATGCCTTTGGTAGTTGGGATCTTCCTGCAACGTTTTTGCTAGCAAGTACTGTTTCCACAGCCTTTTGGTATGCGACAGCAGGCACTTCTGAACTGCTTCACTACACAAGCCACAGATTTGTCTGTCACAAACAGTGTCAGTTATCACAGCATCAAATTTGCTGTGTGCAGCAGGTCTCTTTAAGACTGCCATGAATTGAAAATTGTTTTGCTACCTCTTCTCAATGCCTGACGGAACAGGTATCTCGGCAATCAGCAGTGGCTTTGGGGCAAAGTGTGACTGACACATCTGTATCAGCTATCCAGTTAATTTTATTCCTGGCCTGTTTCATTACATTAAATCTCAAGATGCTCACCATATTTCCTCCTTTCCAAGCAGGAGAGATAGCAAAACCATCCTTTTGGTTCCAGATGAAATTTAGCTACAGCTGCTCCACCAGTTAAGATTGGCTTCACCTCACAGGTCCTCCTGTAACCAGGAGATGGCCTCCTTCTTTGCAAGTACTAACATCACACAAATGAAGACAATCTTAAGCAAAATTCAGCCCTAAATCACTGTCAGTTTCAACAGGACCACAACAGGTATGTCCTGTGCCAAGCTACTGGTCAGGCACAAGCTTTTACTTTCTATTATCCTCTGGGAAGTGGCAGATTTATGCAGTTGCTGACTGTTTCAAGAATTGTAACATGAAGACCACCTACAGCCCAGGTCTTTACAAAGCTGGTCAGAACGCTAGGACAGGAACATGCTCTGCCCTCTTCGGAAATCACCGATTTCTGCTCCAGCGGACAAGCCCTTGCAACTACTTTGGGAGCACCCACCCTTTGCTCTGACAACCGCCACATCACCATCCTGTGCTTAGCCCAAGGGTTTCCTGCAGCTTGCCTGGCAGCAAGGCAGCTCGCAGCTTTCCCATGCTGCTTCTTCTGAAGTTGCAGCCCCTCGCCAGGCTCCTCTCCCAGCCCATGCCAGGGCTGTAGTTGCTGTAGGACCAGACATCAGAGCATTCACAGCTCCTCTGGGCACAAAGGCCACATCCAAGTTTGTGCAGGAGGAGGACAGAGCTGCGCTAGAGCCAGGCACTACGCATTACGGAGACAGAATGAGGCTAGGATGACTAATGAGAGAAGCCAGCGCTGCAGAAGCTTTCCAGCCCAGTGCCCTCACAGGTTTCTGTGCAAGATGGTAATACTTTGCACATCTATTGGTGTAATACTGCACACTTACTGTTCCTTAAATTTGCACAAACCCACACCTTCATGGCCCCACTAGCCAGTGGGCCTTACTCAGAAAGATCTTTACAAATGCACATCACTACTGATAAATAACACAACATACTGCCGGGAACTGCTCTGCTACTTCGGTACGTTTGCCCATCGTACCTAAACACGTTATGTCTCTGAGTGATACCAGTGCCCCATCTCCTGTGTTTTGATGAGGACTACTGCAGCTTTAAGAAGGTAATTTCCACTGTCCTGACAGTGTAATTAGCCTGCTAAAGAAAGGGCAGAGGCTGGAAATTGGATTGAGCAAACCAGGCTTTAGCTGCAGGATGAAGGCAGAGCCCCAGGATTGTTATGTTAATCACCTGAACTCAGCAGTCCTTGCCCTTCAAACCAGTACAAACCCAGTACAAACCCAGGTCCCCTCTGCAGAGCAAACCCAGCTTCACTCCGGCTCCAGCTGTCCTGGGACATCGCTCTGGGCCACCCCTGCAAACAGAGCTAGGGCCACTTGGCACCAGGAGGGGGTCCCCTGCCTGGCCACAGCCTCAGCCCTTGGTCATACAGCTCCTGTGATCCAGAGCGCCGGGCCACAGCTGCCAGCAGGGCAAAGACTAAATGGGGGTCATGGGTGACACTGTGAGCTGATGGGCCAGGGCTGCTTTACACCAGCTGAGGATCCAGCCCCGACCGTGCTGAGTCAATAAGCACGTCTGAAAGCACAGATTGCTTACTGCTATTTCACAGACGAAAAATAGCATTAAGAACAATAGGCCAGATTCGTATCCGGCATAATAATGGCTGTAAGCAGCGGAGCTGCAGGCACATTCTGTCGGGTGCCAGCCCCTCTGCAGCGACAGCACGAGCCCCCTACGTCCCTGGGCCACTGGCTCATGCTCAAGTCCCATGTCTTCAGTACCAGAGCTTGCCCAAGTTAATCCCAGGGGCAAGTCCTAGGGGTACAGCCCCCCCCGGCCTGCCCTTGCACTCTGCTCAGGAGTGCAGCCCTGCTCCGCACCAGAGCTGTCACCTGCACCAGGCACCAGTATCACCTCTAGCAGCAGCTGGTGCAATGCCACCGAAACAAGAGGCGCTGCAGAAGTCACTGGCAGTGGTGAGCTTGGCCCAAGGTGCCCTGTTTGCTGAAGGGACACGTCTGTGGCGCAGCCAGCAAGAGCTGGCCACAAATCGCTCCCAGTCACAGCCGGCTGCCTGCTGCCTCCTGTTTTGTCCTCGCCACCTCTACCCTCCAAGGGGAACAAGGCTGGGGTTTACCTCACTGTGCTTTACTAGCTTGTATCCCCTGGAAACGTGCCTTTTTGTCCCCTCTCTGCTCAGAAACTTCAGGCTAGCAGCCCTCACCACCACCACCCACCTTCTTTTTAAGGCAGCGACCCAGGCTGGCCATTGTCCCCTCCTTGCTGCCCCTATTTTCTTAGGGTGAGCTCGCGCCTCTCCCCCACATTGGGCCAGCTGGGGCTCTGCATTACCTCCCTTGTTCTTTGGCACATTTTTTCACTGCGCCCCTGTGCTGCCGGGGAGGGGGAGGGAGAGGAGGAGGATGGGAGGGCAGCGTCTGGCTCTGCATCCAGCACGCCGGATGGCAAGGTTTTGGAGAGGCCTGGCTTAGTGAAGTTATTCAAGCCAACGGCAGCCTGGCAACCGGGCGGCCACAATGGGAGCGCAGGAGGAGGAATGTTTCCACATGCCTGATCAATGGGAGCAAGGGAGACAGCAAAGCAAACAGAAGCTGGGAAAGAGACACAAAGAGAAAGCAGCCTTTTCTCTGCTCAGTTCCTTTCATTTGTCACAGCTCTTTGTGCAGCTGATGACAACGGAGGCCCTTCGGAGGCTAGTTTTAGGGAGTTTAGTTTTTCTAATTAAATAAAACACCGTGTCCTTTTTCTTCACTTGTCACCTTCCCGCTCACCAAAAAAACCTAAGAGCAGCCCCATCTGCACTCGAGCCTCCTGCTCTGCACATCTCCCAGGAGCCACAAGCACCTCTTTCTCCCTGGGAAGGTGGAAAGACACAACCACCCTCTTGCTTGCTCAAAAGCAGCTCCCGGGCTGGACACGGTGCCCTGCCTGAGGACTGGCAGGGCCCTGCCCGGGGGGCCGGCAGGGCTGAGCAACACATGCCACCCGTGCCCCCCCCCCCCGGCTCCTCATTACAGCAATGAAGAGCCCAGCGAAGGACAACTTTTCTGGAGGTGGCGTGCTCCCCGCAGCAGCTGCTGACGAGACTAACGGGCAACTTTCTATGGGAACGAGGAGGCAATGTTCAAAATAGGGTTAGAGGAGAGTTGCCTTGGAAACTTGGACCGTTTCTGTTGAGGGGCTACGATTTCCCTTGATAGGTCGCAGACAGGATTTACCTGGGAGCCGACTGTGGGACAGAAACTCCTGCAATCTGCAAAGTGGTTCCCCAGAGGGGGGGGATGCAGGCGAAGGAGGGGTTTCAGGACAGAAGCACCAGCTTGCTGGTGCTAGGCTGCATGGTGACAAACAGCGCCGAATCCAGCCCCGTTGCGTAATCAGTGGTGGGAGCCCAAAGTTGTTTCCTCTAATTACTATGCAAGAGCTCACAGCAACAGGCCTCCTCTGTGCAGGAGTTTACAGGAAAGGTCCTCCCTGGCTCTAAGGCAACACCAAGCAAACACACAAAAAAAGACAGTTTGGGGATAAGATTTCCTGCACTGAGGCCAGAGAAGAGATTAATCTTTTACTTAAAAAAAAAAAAAAAATCTACCTGGATGTACATAAGCTTAAAGAACAGAAAAACTTTCTGGCTGCTGAGGAACAGGAGGGAGGACACCTGCCTCCTCCACACCTAACATCAGGCTCCAAAACACAGGCTCCCCGGCTTGCGAGCAACTCCATCCCCAAGCAGCAGCCAGGGCTGCAGAAGTTCATCTCCAGCCCCGTGGGCATCATGAGTGCAGAAAGATTGGTGATCTTGTATTCGACTTAGGAGGAGGGAACCTCTAGTTACAAACATGGCAATGTTTGGGATCTTACCAGTCTTTTGTTGAGTTCAGGATGCAACCAAACCATGAACGAGATCTCCAGCAACATAAGTCAGTGAATAGCAGCATGAGCTCAAGGAAATAGAACAGAACTTGGTCCTAAGCACAGAATCAGCACTGGCACAACGGCACAGGAAAATTCCTGCCCACTTGCAAGAGCCAAAGACAGAAATGGCTAAATACAGGCTCCTCAGTCCTCATGGCTAGGTGTTCCAGGCTCTCCAGGCAGACAGCAAGTTCTTCTGCCAATATGTGTTTCTATTCTCAGTACTGTCACTGAGCTCAGGGATAAACCTCTTGGCTCCTCAGTAGTCCTATTTCTCAGTCAATCAGTGGGGCTAATATTGGACCAGACATTTTGGCAGTCAGGCTCTGAAGCGATAAGGACGTGTAGTCTTACCAGCTTCTGATGTCACCCCACCTGAATTGCACTTCACACCCTGTACCTCCACCCAGCCCTCTGAGGGTTCAGGCACACCCCTGTTGCCTGGTCAGGTTAAGGAGGATCCCATGAGCCATTTTGCATGAAAACTAAATTCCAGCAGTGTTGGGGTTCCCTCTACTCTGGAGGCATCAAGGGGGTGACACACTGCCTCAGTTTCACTGTTTCCCCCCACCTCCCAACAGTGTCACTTGTGACGTTTTGCTGGGTAATTATGTTTGTGAGGTGTTCATTTAAGAATGTAAGTGCCTCTAAATAAATAATAATAATAATAATAATTACCATTACTAAAGAAGTACCATAGCCCAAGTCTCCTTAACACCAAGTTGTTTGCTGCCATATAATCAGCAAACTTACTTTTGGAAGCGTCTCCATTTCCATATCGAGTATATCACTGCCATTGCACAGTCCTACTTGGCTCTTCCACTGCCCCCAGACATGTGCTAAGCACAGACTACAGCTGAATGAAGATCAAGAACCTCACCTGCCCAGCTTCAGAGAAAAAACTCACTCCACAGGCATTACCTACTGCTTCAAAATTATTCCAGTGCTCCTTGAGCCTTCTTGTAAGGAACGAGAAATCCACCTTCACTCCAGCTCAAAGGATTGCTTTCATTAGGGCCTCTATAGATTTGTGATGGCAAGTATTTGACCTGCTTCAAAAATATTCATGAAACTCTCACATGTATTCAGTAAAGGCAGACAGGCAGAGAAGCAAAATCCTCAGCTCATGTTCTCCTGGGGTCTCAGGGTGCTGATGGCAATACACATCCTAATTACAATATATCCCACATTGAGAATGAGGCCCTGTCAGGTCTGGTGATGCTTTCTTTGAGTCAAAGAAACAATCTGGAAGCAATTGTGATTACTTCTCAGTAGATCAGAAAAAAGTCTAACCACGTGCAACTATCTTGAAGTAACTGCCCTTTTCCCTGGCCTCTGTGAGAAACTTCCAAGAGAGGCCACGGGGAATGCTTGAGCCATACAAAAATATTTAGGCACTTCCATAGCTTGGGCTGTGTGGAACAGCAAACCGTGCTGCTGCTATACAGGAAAAAAAACACATTTAAAAAAATCTCAGGTACAAAGACTGCCAAGACAGTCCATTATGACATTCACTAAGCTCTGAAAGAAAAAGATTGCTCCTCTTTACAAACAGTGCGTTTGAAGTGTCACAGCACAACACGCATGGGAACAAGCAGGAAAAGCAGCATTCACTCACCACAACAAGCACCACAGAATGCTAACCAGTTACCGCAGACTTCCAGAAACGTGGCAGAGCAGCGCAAAATGCAATGCAAGTGGTCCCTTATGAGAAAGCAAAGCGTACTCCCTTTTAACATGATCACTGCAAGGCAAAGCAGTTCTCACATAGCTAGTGCTCTTCTTTCACTCTTGCACCTGCTGTGAAGACACCATCATGATAAGTAGCAGCACTCTATAGCTCCCTGGTCTGCCTCTCTCAACAAGACCCTTCTGTGCTGCCTATGGATTCATCTCAAGATAACATTCTTCAGTAGAAGGACAACCTGCTGATGGACACATGCAATTAGTAGCCTGTTGACAAGTGCCCTTTCAGCCTGTCTGTGGCCCCTTTTACTCAGGTAAAGCTGGCACAGTGATCCAGCCACCCGTCCTTTGTTACAGCTCTATAAAGTAGAGGAAATAATTCAAAAAGTCTTAAAGGGAACCGCAGGGTGGGAAGAGAAAATGTGATATGTATTCCATAACTGAGGGAGAAACAGCATTTTATCACTGTTGAAACTGCTCCCGCTACTGAATCAGTAAGTGCTTGAGCTTTTGATTCTCCTTAGCACAGGTAATACCACAACGAGGCAAAGAGCTACCACCTGCAAATACATGAACAAGTAAATCTCGGGGGGGAGAAGGGTAGGGTGGAAAGAGTGTTTCTTTCGGAAATACTGCATTAATCCCAACTGAAAGGGGAATATGTCCTCCAATATCCTTCCTTTCAGTCTTCTGATAACGTGACCCTGATGCAGACAGTGCGCAGATGATGCAGACAGCACACGTAAGGCAGGTGGGATGGCAGTACTGCCCCCCCCGACCTGCTGGTGTCCTGCAAGGTATAGAGGACGCACCGCACCCAGCGACCAGATCTCCAAGCAGCCTAATTATGCAACCTTGCCATTAGGGTCAACCCCCAGGGCGAGAGGAAAGGAAATCCTTTCAGGCATATCACGTCAGAGCTTCTTGAAATCCTTCCCACTTACTCATCTCAGTCTCACTGGCACATGTGGGCCACAGTCTTGTATAGTTGTTTTCTGAACAAAACTAAAAGCAAAGTGACCCCAACTCATTTTGGTATGGATCAGACCAAACAACTTCATGTGGTTACAGGACAGACTGCAAATACTTACTACAACACCCTCTTCCACCCACTGCCATAGATCCCTAATGAAAAATCAGAGAAACCCATCCCCTTGGGTACAGTCTGCTTACGGCCACAGCACATGCGGGTGCCAGAGGCAGAACACAGGGCAGATCCAGCCCCGTTTCCCTCACCACCGGAGGCCCTGACCTTGACCATCCACTTGGCAGAGGATATATGCAGTGTTCAGAGATTGCTCCCCCCAGTGTTCAGGCTTTTCCCTTTGCTCACAAACATGTTACACAAAACGCAGCCCACACTTACCACAGGTAGTACATAATTGTGAAAAACAACCACGCTTTCTACAAAAAGCTACCAGTCTCCCCTTAGTCTACCACAGCCCACTCGGACATTCCTACAAAACCAGCGAAAGCAGCTTTTAACCTTTCCTCATTTGCAGACCCTTATAGGTTTTTCACTAGAAATACAGAGCTAAATATAGTGAGCTTCAGCCTACTGAAAATACACCACGTTTCTCTTGTCAAAGCATGTAGTAAGAGCCCTTACAAGCTAGGGAAGCAGAGCCAGCAGTTAAGCTGGGTCAACTAGGATAACAAGAAAGAATTACAATTCATTGTCTTTACCTAGGGAAGAAATGTTCTTTTGCTTCGGTGAAAAAAAGCTGTGAATTCCAGAGAGCCCAGGCACGCTGACTTCTATGGCCCATCCCTCATTTTGCAGCGATCAGCCAGGCTGTGTAGTACAAGGGAGAAATCTCTTCTAGCTTACTATCTGACTTAGCGTGGAGGAACCAAAGAGCAGACATGTAAGTGCTACCCATAACCTCCACTGAAATTAAAAAGCCATTCACACAAAGCCATCAGTAACCTCCTATACCCTGCCAAGGTCTGTGATCAGGCACAAAAGTGCTCTCCTAATAGCTCTGCGAATTCCCTTTTAGAAAGGCTGTGACAGCTGATCTCTGTTACACCACATAGCACCTGATGAGCAGCAACTGGGAAGGGGATGCTTACAGGTGGCCACAGCCATGGGCTTCTCAACACTGGGGGCCTGTCAGTGGCAAAGCTCGGCACAAATTTGGGGGAAAGTGGATTTCATCACCCTGAAATTCTGTCAGTACAGCAGGTCGGCTCTCTTCTGCATCATCACCCTGTCCTGCTGGTAACAGATAGTTGGCTCGAACTCCAGGAGCAGCAAAAGCTACTGTCTCATTTCCTCTGTCATCTGTATTGTCTTAGCATTAAAGCTGGAATCCACAGAGTTAAACCCACCCACTACTGCAATTCCAGAAGTGTATGCATCCTTTTATCATATTAAAACTGCCATGCTAATGGTGCCCAGCAGCAAGTCCTCCATCCTGCCTGTTAGCCATTTGAAAAGAGCTCTTAGTGATTCTCTGTCATGCTAGAAGAGTTTGTCAGCTTGTCTTACACCCAGATGTGGGGATACTGGTGTATCCAAAAGGCATCTCACAACAACCATCACAAAAACAACCACAGGCAGGGCTGAGCACTGCAACTGGCCACAGGATGCCTGTCTACAGCTCTGAGGGAGCTAATTTGAACCAGGCTGAGCCGTATGGACTCCATAATTAAGAAAGAATGTACCTGAAGCCAGCATATTAAGGGGTGAGAATGCATTTCAGGTCTAGAGAATTAAACCATTGTAATCAGAGAAGAAGGGAAAAAAAAAACCCTGAAGTAAAATCCTTGCATAGACCTTGACTATTCCCTTAGCAGGACAAACCTGATGACTAGTTGTTGTTTACAACGATAAGGTCAGAGGAAAGGCCATTTCCTCTCAACAATTGTCAGAAAGGATTAAAACCTGCATTCAGGCTTGCTTTGAACTAGCAGGTACTCCATTCCCCGATGGTATCAGGATCCATTCAGCAAGGTCTCAAGCAGCCTCCAGGGCATGTCTCCATAATGCCCCTATTGTGGAAATATGCAGGACTGCTTCCTGCATTCACTCTATCTTTATGAAGCTTCACCCTTGTGGTCTGATACCCAGGTCAGGAAGCAATCCTGCAATCACTGTTTAATTAGTCATTTCCAAAGTCTGCCTCAGTTGAGAGTTGCTGCTGCTTGTCAGCTTCTGAAGAGGGAGGTTGGGAATCAGAAACATCACTACCAGATTGAGAAAGAAAAGTTGCTTGCAGGGTTTGCGGCACATTTGTACCGCCGCTCAACATGCCACATTCTCCGTTTCTACTTTTTTTTTTTTCCCCTAAATAGAAGGATTTGAGCGGATGAAGGGGCCATTGCACCTTCTGCAAGTCAAGACAAAAGCTGATTTATAACAAAAGTGGGTTTATTTTTCTTGATTTGTTGTTATGAGCTGGGCTTTGGTTGGCTTGGGTTTTGTTTTGGTTGTTGGGTTTTTTTCCTTGAGAAATAGCATCTTTGATACAAAGCACATACTTCAAGAGAGGTCTGTTCCAGGAATTCCACTTGCATACTTTCCTTTGTGGAAGTCAGTACTGAGCCTGAGAGGTTGGATGCATGCAGCTTCAGCTTTTCCAAATGAGCTCACTGGAAGAGGTACTTCTTACAAATACAGGCACCAATTTGAAAAGAATGAAAGTTACGTAGTGTTAAAATATTTGTCTAGATAATGAGTGTTTGCATGTGTAGGAATGCTAAAGGAAAAATGTTTGGTGAAACCCAACTGTTTTGGAAAATATGGTTATTTTTCTGTTCAACAAAATGAGGTATTTCAATAATGTCAAAAAGGCCTATTTTGGCATTTTCAGTGTATTGGATGTTATTAGGAAGAGCTTTTCAAAACAAAAATAAATATATAAAGTTACATAAAACTATAAAAAATAACTTTTTTCAGTTTTAAGACACTGAAATCAGAGGAACTGCTCTGATCAAAACAAAATGTTTTTAGAGTTTTGTTTGGTAAGAAAGTTTGATTTAAAATATGATTCATTCTGAAATGGAAAAGGTTTTGAAATCTCAATGCTTCCCAGTAAAATGAGAACTTCTGTCTGTCTCTAGTTGCAGTTTCCTTTGCTGTAATGAAATAATTGGAAAAGTGGTGTATGTGATAATTTCCTTGTGACAGCAGGACAACCCTGTTTTTCATAAATGTGTGTGAAGCAGAAAAAAAAATCAGAAGAAGAAAACCTCTAACAGATCAGTAATCCCACTGAGAAATTTGCAACAATTTCAAGAGACAATACTGGAATTCACGGAACATCAATACGAGGGAAGCTGACTCCAATGGGGCATAGAACTGGTGAGAGACTTATAACATGAATTATTTTATCTATCATATGAGAAGTTCCTGCTCTATCCCTGGATCTAGCATGTATTTTCTTATAACCTTGTTCAAATCATATCTTGTAACATGTTGGATCAGTCTCTGTACTGGTCTAATGCACATTGCTTCCAGCAGCTTGGAGTGCAGGCAGAAAAAATATGTGTTTGCTACAAAAAATTGTGCAAGTGTGACCTCAGAAGGTTTGCGGTTTTTTTCCTCTTTCTCCCACTAAGGCTATACTAACTCTGGCAACAGCCGAATGCAGAAGACATGGGGATGACACGTCACATGAGCATCCTTTCTCCTCTGCCACTTCTCCATGCTCCTTTCCTCAGATTTCCTGGCAGCTTCTTATTCTGCACAATGTATCTGGGATCACCCTATGCAGTCTTCTGTTGCTGATCTTCCTCTTAAGCTGAGGTTTCTTGCAAAGTGCCAAAACACAGTAAGAAACGTTCTTTTTAAGACCCACACTGATGAGAGAAGGATGCACAAGAGAGCTGTGAAGAGAGCTCAAGAACACCTGTGAGGTTATCATCTCCATCCCCTCACCTGGGGGAACAAAAGCTCAGCATCCAGCATTACCATAGCACCAATAGCCATCAATAAATTGCTCTCATAAGAAAAGAACAGATGTGACAAAGATTGTTCCAGGGTCTATAGCAGACCACAGCCAAAGCAGAAGAGTCTAAATGTGCTGGGCTGGGATAGCAAGGGAAGTCACAACTGGGTTCCATCTAGGGGGAATTATTCTTACACTCAATTCATCAATTTATGGGCAAGCGATTCCACAGGCAACGCTGACTTGATTAAACAGAGCCATAATGACAGTGAGTGTAGGGAAGCATCCAGCCAAGTATGCAAACTAGCCTTCTCAGCCTAGAATAAAAGCTTTCTAACCAATAATTTCATGCTTTTATCTATACGATCATTAATACAGATACCAAACAATGCCAGCTCGACGTGGTGTCAAAGGCTCTGACAACCTCTAATTGATAATAAATAATTCAATTTCTGTCCCAATCCAAAACTGCTGAATCTTGGGACATGTTCCAAATAAATGATTAAAAAGGACTTTGAATGTAATTATATCTAACACAATTGGGGATATTGCCCAGATGAAATTTACAGCAACTATTCAGAGCTACAAAATTTCAATGACACTGGCAACTCTTTATGCCTACTAGAAAATGAAATGTTCTTTACTCCGGCAATGGTACAGACTGCATTTTTTAATCGACAGCTGTATGCCAGTGGCTCACCAAGGCCAACCACGCTTCCCACAGAGGTGTAGCCTCTCCCAAAAGAAAGGAAAATCCAGGAAAAGGTTTTGCCATGGTGAGACCTTTATTGTTCTTTACATGCAGAACTGCATCTTCTTTCTGATAGGGTTGATTCTTCCCCTACTCCAAAAACTGCCTATAATTAACAAAAGTTTCTTAAGAAATTAAGACCCATAGTTCCTGGAAGGAAACTAGGGCAATGTGTTTCAGCAAGGAAAGTGACTATCAGCACAATCCTGAAGTGATGAATGCAGCTTCTCAGAGGCACACCGATTGTTCCCAGTAACACCCAATCTCCAAAGCCAGAAGGAATTCTGAGCACTTATTAGCAAAAACACACGACACGTATTTACAAGAGCATCCTTATACAAGATTTGACTCCTATTTTTCTCTCACTTGCATAAAACCTTGCTGAAATCTTAGTTTCAGCATCTGTAAAACAGGCATGATGACATTCACTTTGATTTCTTTGGATGCAAATTATTTTGAATACCAATGTGTTTTTTTTCTTGGGAGAACAGTGTATGTAACTGACCCGAAGGAATGGTGACTCTTAAGAACATGTTAGGTCTGCAGCAGTTACCTTACTGAGCTCACATGGAAACATTAGAAATGCACTTGCTTTCTTGAACCGGTCCTGTTTCTTTATTTCCAGTTCCTTCTGGAAAATTCAGCATCGGCATCACTGGAATGCCGACGCTTACAGGCAGGGCAGCAACAGCACCAGTGTGAAGATGTGCAAGGAGATGTGTATTGTCTATCTAGAACTCCAGTCACTCCCTGAACCTACTCAGGCATAGTTCTCAGTCTTTACAATACAAGTTGCTATTCATGAATGCAAAGTAACAGAAGAAAACAACAGGTCTGCACTGTTCACAACATGCTGTTCTGGACTTTGGTGCTCATCTGTGTTTATCTGGTAGAGTGGCCAGACACAGCAGCCAGCCTGAAGCAGAGATCACCTGCAATGTCTGCAGGGTCATGAGAACCATCCAAGAAAATAACATAGCTCCATAATGTGGTGGAGTTCTCAACTGCCATGATCAGGTGAGCCAGGCTTATTTCTTCAAGAAAACAAACACAAGGGAGAGAGGGGGCAGACAAGCACTCAGAAGTGTGTCTAGTCCTGCACTGAAGGCACTGCTGTGCTCTGAACAATGCCCAGGTGGGCAGCTTCTATTAGTAGTCACATGACAGAAAAAGACATTTATACCATTAATTGGAACAGCCAGTTACATCAAATAGGAGACAAATTAATGGATTTAACAGATCTCATACCTGCAGTCTGAGATCAGTAGACCACTTAAATACATGCTTAGCTTGAAGAAAGGATGTAGTCCTATTGGAATCTGCAGTTTATTAGACCCTATGGGACCAGCTCATGTGCTGAGGTCAGAGATGGAACCTCAGCTCCTGCTGGATATTCACTCTGCCTACCTACAGAAGAAAATTCCCTTCTAGGTGAGAAATCAAGTGTCTCTCTATTGTACATCATCTTATACTAGATACTTTCTCTGAAGTATCTACTACCAATCCCTGTAACAAAGAAAACGTTGTATAAACCTACACTCCAATGTAGCAGTGACAAGCTAATAAGAATGATGAAACTTCGCTAGCTTCCTTCAAAAAGGACGAAAACTTATAAACTATTATTAAAACCTAATATTTGAAATTACTGGATTTTCTTTCACAGCAATATTCACTGTAAATTAGAAGTTATATAAAGTAATTTATATAAAAGTAAGTATATATATACACACACATAAGTTATATAAAAGGGAGAGCAGCTAACAGAAAAATTAAATATCAGAAAAGATAAGGATGCTTTCCTTATGCAATTTCAGTTGCACGCATGAGCTAGCCCAAGATCTCATATGTCTTCCGAGCCTTGGTAACATTGACATTATTTTTCTAGAAACCCAGGATAATGGAATAGTGGAACCCAGGCAGAAAAATACTGTAATGTCAGAAATCACTCTGGAAGTTGATGACAGAACTGAATTGAGCTCCGTGACCGTGTAACATTTCCACCACCAGGTCACAGGTACAGAGTGTTTGTTCACAAAGCAACTTAACAATCATTAACACTTTGTGGTTAAGTCATGTATCTATAGGCAATGTTTTTCTAACACTATTATGCAAAGTTCATTAAACGGGTAATGGTAAATTTGGTACAACAAACCAAATATATCAAGCTGTAGGGCTACAGCTTGATATATCCTCACTAGATAAAGAGTTTACAGCAGTTCATTCAGAAATTCCACATGGCAGAGTCCTTTTTGAAAGAGGAGAAGCCAGTGGCAATAACAGAGGATTCAAGTTAATATCCTGATTTCTCACTGCACATCTGCAGGTTGGAAAGGGCATGGGATGTTAGAACAGCTGTATGCTTTACCTCTAAAAACCAGTCAACACATCCCTGTTAGCAGCCCTGCTGCTGAACAGAAGGGGCAACACTGGAAGACTTGATCTAACATCTCTAACATTAAAAAGAATTTCTCTACTAAAATGCCCCTAAAAACAAAACAAGAAGGAAAAGCATTTCAGATCTCCAAGAAGGGTCAGAAATGGGGTAAGACAGAAGCAGAAATGCACAAGACGTATTTAAAAGATGTCATCACCTCTTTAAAATGTTTTGTCTTGTCAGCTGTAAACATCCATAGTTGCTCCATTTGCACTGGTACGGAAGATGGGAAAAGGCTGAGCTTGTAGCACCAGCCGTACTCTACTCTGAGGACTGAGTAGCTGGCTCCAGCCTTCCTGAACAGACACAGGGTGAGCGCTGCTGAGGTGAACTCAGTTTAATAGGTTGCTACTTACAGGCTTAGACTGATTTACAGGTGTTTGCCCTGAAATATGACCATCCATGTCATCACTGCTAATCCTCTCCCATCTCTGAAATCCTCCCACTTCAACAGATTTTTGCTCTATTTTTGGAGGAGAAAACCACATACGTACCAAAAAGCAACAGTGCTCTCTAAATCTCCTCCCACAGGAAGGGCAGCCTGACTATCACACACCCGACAAGT
Organism: Falco naumanni; assembly: GCF_017639655.2. NCBI lineage: Eukaryota > Metazoa > Chordata > Aves > Falconiformes > Falconidae > Falco > Falco naumanni. Next base: position 89,936,729 of record NC_054054.1, on the reverse strand, counting down.
TGTCTAGTACAGCACAACACCAAACCCTTGGTTGCCTCTGTCACAGCGGGTGTCAGCCACCTGCATGTGACAGTAATAACAGGGATGTCACAGGGAGAGTGCACACAGACCTTGCATCCTCCTCCCTTGCAGCCTGGTAGAAAATCTCCTGTTGGCAACGCAACGCCTAGGAAGCATAGCTGGGCTGCTCCCACTGTGTCCAGGGGAGCAGTATTTTCCATCTTTCTCTGCTGAAGACTCCTCTTTTGTTTGCTCTCTCAGGCTTGTGACCTCCTTTCTGCAACTGAGTTCGCACCCACCTTGCAACCCAGTTCTGACTCCCAACATACTGCTGGAGGCCCTGCCTGACGGATCCAATGGCCAGAGCACTGTGACACTGTACCTGGTGAATCAGTTTCTATTCCCTGCGCATACTGCTCCAGCGCTGTGGTAATGATTTGCAGACACGCATGAGAACAAGGTTCACAGTCTAGGTATACTAAACAAAAAAAAAAAAAATCTTGGGATTGAAAGCAAATTTACAAAAGTAGATAACCTTTTTTCCTTAAGTAATATATCATATTGATACTGACTGCGTTGCATTCATCTGTCTCTTACCTTAGAGACTGCTGAGTACAGCTTCTAGAAATCTACCACTTGCAGCAAAATACAGCTTCTAGGACTCAAGGCCATGCCAAGTCTCACATACTGAGCATAAGACCCAGTATTCTGGCTGCTATGCTTTGCTCCATACCCACAGAACCTGCATTTTAGCTATTTTGAAGCATAGCAATGCTCACTCTCTGTCGCTTTGGGATTTTCACACGGCAGATACGTTGGCTTGGCAGGTCACAGCGAGCTTCATAGCTTTGCAGGTACCTGGACGTGCTGTGGGAGAGGTGCATTAACCACAACCAGGAGAACTGCTCCTAGAAGGAATAGTTTGGTGTTGTGGGTCCTTTCCCATCACATGGCCCAACATATCTACTAGCGGGAGACACACAAACCTATCACAGGGTCTGAACAATGACTCCAGACCCCAGGATCTCATTCAACTCAGTGTATTCCATAACTTAGAGAATCAGATACACAGGCACAGGTCTCCCATTTTTTAACCCTAAAAGAAGTCCAGAAAACTCCTAGAAATATTCACAGACTTTCCAAGCAGCCAAGTGAAAAACAAACATGAAACCAAACTATGTATGTCAGAAATAAAAATGGATGAAAGTCCACAGGGATTGAGAGTTTCATATTCAAAACAGCAGAGAAAATTAATCTCTGTGCTGCTGTAAATAAGTCACATTGGAACTCACGACACTGCAGGAACAATCCCACCCAGGACTCCCTACTTCTTTTCAGTGCTACAGAACCAATACCTCCAGTAAAAGCTGACAGTAACTCTAAGTGCTGATGGTGCAGGGATCCCATTCCCTGCAGCATAGAGTACAAGGGACTCCTCACACGCGTCAGGTTTCATCTCCACCTCTCCTATTCTTGGCCTTAAAAGAACAATATTTTGAGGTGTCCGAGTGCATGCCTACATACTGCAGACTGCCCTTCAGCTTCTGTGGATGCTGCCGCTCTCCAAAAGTCTTCCTTGGGACAGACAGCTACATATGTATTTTTACCCTGTTCAGTTTCCCCAGTGGCTTCCTCTTTCTATCCCCTCCCAGCTTTTTCTGATACATCCTGCTTCTGTTGTTCCCCTGCTATGTGAGCAGTTCTGTCTATTCTTGCTTCTTTTTGCTCTAGCTCTGCACAGCGGTTACTTGTTAGCTACTCAGAATCCAAATAATTTAGGTCAAAAAGCCCAGTGAATCTGATGTGGTTTGTTTCACATAAAAAGAGTGAAATCGAACACCACCTTATTCTTCTCAACTGAAATGCTGCATCCCTATTAATTCAGGTGTATAAATAACACTCTCTAATGCTGCATCAAGGGCTCTGCTGTGTGATTAAACCTGCCTCCCTGACCTGTAATTAGAAACTTTGCCTCTGAAAGGCAGTTTGCAGAGAGAAAAGGAGAAAGAGAGAGAGAAGGAACCAGCTCTCAGACCCAACAATTTTGTTCTTAATAAATTATTCAAAGTTTTTGAAAGTTGAGCTGGATTTCCATCTGCTAGTATTAGAGACCCAAAGGGAAGAAGAATTAAAGGATTCTCACAGCAGAACACAACAGTACAGAGCATCAGGCTGGAAACAAGAAGCCAGCTGATAAGTTCACTGTGTCCTCTGCCTGTCCCTGCCCTGTTCAGCTGCTGCCTTTGCACGCCTGAACTTCCAACAGGTCTTAGAGCAATGCAGAGTGATCCTGCACCAGCATCCCACTGAGCTGGAGTCATGTGTTTGGGATATAACACTAGAAGAAAAACTCCAGATTCCGTGAATGCTTTACAAATGTCAGCAGAATCAGACAATGAAGACGCAAAATAGTGATGGTATGATTACAGATACAATATAGAGACCAGGTTGCATGGTCCCACACAAGTAATATATAACCTTTTCAAGACAGGTAATTTAAAGATGAATTTGTTAATTATTAAACTGATCTTTTGCTCCAGGGGCAGTTAGACAGTACAGACCATTGTACTATTAATGACTGTACTGTAGTCACTGCTAGTTACCACCCCTAGGGTACACCTGATGTTACAAGGTGAGCTTCTCACTTGGAAGTGCAGAAACAGTGTCTTTTTCTCCTGGAGTCATAGTAAGAAAAACTACTACTCCTTCAGCCAAATGTAGATTCATTTTAACAAAAAAACCAAACCAAACATTCCAACTTCTACAATGGATGTCCATAATATTTCCTCTTCCCATAAACTGGGGATAGAACAAGCTTTAGAGCACTGGATAACTTGAGAACTGTTCCCAGAATGAGAGGTCTCTGGCCTTGGGTATTTGGCAGCTGTTTCCAGAGTTCTGCTTGATTTCAGATCAGAGAGATTTTGTGATGAACTCCTCCTCTAGTTACACCTATAATCTTTGTGTTGAGGGTGTGACTGACATCATAGTTTCAGTCCTTTATGTTTTCAGGCTCAAGTTTGCAAGGTCTCACACCAGGGGAATCAGGAGTCTGATAATTTTCTGCATAATTGTCCTTTTCTAGGAACTTCACAAGGTTCATCCAGGGTTTCAGGGAAGCCTTATGAATTGAGACATCAGGTTTAAGGGGACTTTTATGACAGAGGAGAAATCTAACATTTACATCTCACAGACTCTTTGGTCAAAATACCAGACCCCAGTGAATTCTCCAATGCTTTATATCTTCTGTGGGTTTTTGACATGCACAATTTTAACACAAAGAACAGGTTAAATCTACCAAAATATTAAATTGTCACTGGTGGAAATGTCTTCGTTCCAGGCTGCCTAGGATTGTAAAAGTATGAGGTGCAGAGCCATTGGAGACCACAACCCTGCTACAAGGGTGTGGACTCCATGAAACAAAGGAGTCCTTCAAATTCGGTAACAACAACTTTAAGTAATCTTTTGTGTTTGTAATGTGGTAGAGTCCAAGTTTATCACAGAGCTGCCAGAACATAAATCTGATACAAACTACTTTGGATTAGATAGCGCTGCAGAAAGAGCTTTACTGGGGTATTGTGACAAGTTTTATGAACTTCTTAAAGAAACAGAACTCTGAAATACTAGCAGTGTTATGAAGTTATTGCTTTGTGGGCTTGAACACTTAGCACTAAGGAGGAAAGAAGAAAAAAGGTAACAAATTCAGAAAATAGAGCAGTACTTGAAACCTGTATTAAGACCCATTTGGTTTTCCATCAGAGTTTTAAGTCAATTGTACTTAAAGCCAAGTCCTGTGAATCCAGCATGCTCTGCCTTCTTCAAATGCAAGCATGGACTCTCCCCACCCCATTTTTACGAGCCCTCAGAATGAGTCCAGTATCACTCCACTAGTCTTTCCTCTGAGGGTCTCTCTCATCTTTTAACATTGGTAAGCAAAAAGAGGTAAAAAGAACTAGGAATTTGCTATACATCAACTTCCAGAGGTCACCTGCCTCTGCATGGTGCTTTCATGCACAAGGACTGCCCAGTAGCCCCTGAGATGCACCACCTCCACGCCAGCATGGAGAGAAGCAGCCAGGCAGGCAGTTTCAACTGTTCTGCAGGGACCAAGTTCACAGTGTGGCTCTGCTCTGAGCTCTGTCCAGCCCTGGGCTCCACTCAAGCCTGCCTGAGTTACTAACCAGTTTCTCTGGTTTTCAGCAAGTCATACATCGGCCAGAACCAGCCCACACGGTTTGAAACAACCTTTCCCATTTGCTGCCTTGGCTCCCCTTGCTCTTAGCAGCTCTGTCAGCCCAGCTGCTCGGTGCAAGATGGCTGGCCAGCCCTCAATTTCTCATTTCTTGAGGGTAGTTCACTATCTACAGCCATTCCTTTGAAGATTTTGCTTTCTTATACAAGGATTTACTCCATAAGCCGCATTCCCCTCTTGCACAAATGCCTCCTTTCCAAACATCTCAGCTCCCCCTCCAACGCCTGGGGCATGCATATGCCCCAGGTTGTGCGTAGGTTGCTGTGATCCCAACATTTTCCTCAGGAATCCCTCATTCTCTCCTACAATAGCATCTTAATGCCCCGTCTAACTTTTCCCTGAGTAAATGGGCCCTCTAAATGTCCTTATCAGGGTTTCTGTGCACACATCTACACTGCTGCTGTAGTGGGGTACCCTCAAACTACCTCATATTGGGGTTGCTGTGCATCCCCCACCCTTTTTCCTTCTAACTTCGGATCTCCATTCTCCTCCAGCTCTGCAGAGGTTGCGTACAAGCCCTGTATTTATCTGGTGACAGATCTTCCAGTGTGCCAACATGATCGCTTTTCTAGACTGATAGAGATGAGATAAAAACATTGGTATGCGAGTGCCACCACCTAGTTGCTTCACCTACAAATGGAGTGGTACGTAAATTACTGCTCCCCTATTTTCCCCTTTTTGATTTTCTAGTACTTTCGCACATCAGTGGTGTCCTCTCTCCAGTAATAACAGAAAGTCTCTGAAATGTTTGCTGTTGATCAGATGAAGCATTTAGAAGTTGTCCTGTGTTCCACGAAGTCAGAGACAAATGATGCCCAGATGAACAGGCAACCTCACAAGTTTAGCCTTAAACATTATGAAATCAAAGAGAACCTTCCATGGTTCCAACTCTGAATTGAATGAACCAGTGGGACAACCCTCAGTTGGTCTTGGGAAAAAGAGGGTTTCTGTGAGGTTTTCTTGGTGACATCCCAAATGACTTCCAAATCTCAGAATAAAAGGAAAGGTGGATCTGATGGTTTGCGTTATTCCCAACCTCCAAACTGAAATATGGTACCACACTGAAAAAATACTCAACACTCCTCCCCGCAAACACCAAAACCAGGAGGAATTGTTCTACTATTCTGTTCTATTAAATTCCAGTGACACTGACAAACACCCTCCCTGTTCCTCACTACAAATATTTTTCTTGCTTTAAGAATGCAGCGAGAGTCCTGAAAAAGGAGCTGGGTTTCTGTGCATCAGCTGAGTCAGAAGGTGCCATTTCTACATAACAGCTTTACAAATATGATTACACCCTGAAGCACAATGCTGTGCTCCATGGGACATATCTGACCCACACACTGCCTTTTCAACTCTGCTTTTTCTGAATCATGTACATTATGAGTGAATAGGAAGAAAACATGTAAACAAGAACAGTAAAGGTTGTTGCAAGTTCATTAATTCTGATCACTTAATAAGCTGTAAATTGAAGTGCATGAATTCCATTCTCTTGAACACCAGGATAAATTTGAAGAATCTCTATTGACTTAATTTACACTGATATGCATTAGAATAGTTTCTGGCACAGTCAGGATCAAAATAATTATTATAGCAACATTCAAGACCAGAAGGCACCTAGTTCCCATCTAGATAATTGAAGGGCAGATTTTAAAAAAGTAAAGAATTTACCGATTAAAAAAAAAATAAAATCTTAATTCTTTTTTAAAGGTGATGCAGAGGCACGGCCATGGGGCCCACGCAATTCAGGGCTGCAGGACTGGCTTTAAGAAGCAGGGTGATACTTTGCACCTAACTAAAGAGAACACAGTGCTGTGCAAAAGGGCAACTACTGTTCTTCATATCTGCTTCTCAGAGAAGAAAAAGATGAACTTACACAAGGAGGCAGAACTATTTGAATAACTTTGTCCAGGCAATATTCAGAGTGGTACTGATATGTTTTGGAGCTCTTTGCTTACAAGTCCCCTCAGAGGTCATGAGGAATCCAGGAGGATATCTTTCAAAGACAAGCATTGCTTCTGAATTCCTTACTCTGGGGTTAGGATGCTGTCCACAAAATCTTACACTAGCTTTCTTGGAATATAAAACACTTGTCCCCTTCCAGGGGCTAAAAAGAAACCCTAGGATCTTAAGGAACACCTTAATTTTCTCAAAAAATGACACAGAAAGGCATCACAATGGGAGAAGGAACCTCAGAAGTCTCAAAAAAATTTAAAAATAAATCACTGGAGCTGCTCAACTGCAATACCACGAAGTTGCCTCTGTCTGCTGCTGCTGGTGGTTTGTCTGCAAGGAAGTCCCAAGAAAGTAGATCTAAAGCGATGCCCTTGAAACATGGAGCTATGTGACTGCCCGAAAATGATCCAGCGAAATGTCTACAGAGCTCCTCCTGCCGGCTGTTTTCTTGGCGGTCCGAGCTCTTCCCAATAGACTCGATTTTAGGTTTGTCTTTTCAGGAAGTTGGAAATGAAGGGAGGCAAAGCTAACACCACATCTTCCTTATTTGTCATAGCAATAAATCAGCATGATGCCACAATGTCTCTCGTATCGCTGCCCATTTACTCTCTGACTTCCCAGACAGATGGAGATGCTGCGTCTAAAAGGCTGCAGTCAATGCCAGGAGCAGGGTAATGCAGCAGTTGCAGAGGAGCTTGGGGAGCAGGAGGAGCAAAGGCAAGCCAGGCTGACAGCAAGGCCAGCAGAGACAGGACCTCAGTATAAAGGGGCACAGTGCCACAGTGACCAAGCAAGAAGAGCAGAACAGGTCTGGTGACAGTAACCACATTTAGCCAGGAGCCCAATGACTGTCAAACAAACCCATAGGGATGAGCCAGGTCTGAGGCCAAGCCAGAAAGTCAAAGTCAGGATCAGCAAGGTCCACAGCGAAGCACAGACACCCCTACAGCCTACCCCAGAGGAGGACCAAGGACAAGGGCAGCTCTGTGCCATGGCTCCCAAGCGAAGTGGGAGGCCCCATCAGGTTCCTCCCCAGCTCTCTGGCACACAGCTCTTTTCACAGCACTCTGATCCCAGGCTACACTCCACCATTCAAGGGCAGACCTTGAACACGAGCAGCCAAACCTGCAGGAGAGGGGGTAGAAGTTGTAAAGTTAGCTGGTGCACCCAGGGCCCTGACAACACACTGCCTCACATAGTCAGTGAAGAACGTAAAAATTATTTACGTGCTGACAAAAGAACCTGGGTATAAACATGCCACAGGGGTTGGCAGTGTGAAAAATTGACAATCTGTACTTCAGCTGTTGCAGGGTCTGGTCAGGAATGACCTTTGCAGGGCACTGTATGTGTGCTTCTGTTTTGCCAGTCTGTTGGGAAACACTTCTTTCTAAGCCAAAGTAAATTAAAACTGCCACTGGGATGTAATGACAAAGCCCCTCCAAGTTTTTCACCTATAACCTAAACCAGAAAAAAATGCAATGTAGACTAATCCTGGCTTCCTGTTAAAAAATCCATCCATACCACATACTCCTCTGTGACATTTCAACTGCTCAGTTCTTTGGTCAAGCTATGTCCCAAAAGAAGAAAACAGATGAGACATACTGGCATCCCATTTCCTAGCTCCTCACTGGTGATGTTTGCCATAAGCCTGCATTGCTAAATCTCACAGGCAAGTGTGCCAGTCTACACTCCCAGCCCTGCCTGCATGAGGAGGTAAAACATCCTGAGGCAACAAAGCTCAAGTGGCAGGCAAGAACTATCTTCAAAAAAAGAGCTCGTCAAATCAACAGGGTGACTGTGATTATCTTACTAAGTTACAACAGGAAAATTCAGACAGACACAGAGGGGAAGGGAAACAATGTGAGGTGAGCATTCCAATAGTGTTCCCAGCTGGACTGTCACCGATAGATACACTACTTAGATAAATCTAGTCTGCCCAGCAAAGGCTGTGTGGCTACCAGCAGAGAGCAATGGTCTACTGGAAAAAGAATTTCTTTTATCAATATTGATAAAAACAACCATCCCCAGATTATGTAAACTATTTTGGAAGAGTCACATTAACAAAAAGGACCCATAATTTTGCTGAGATAGCCAGGGATATATTTTGTGTCCTTCTGTATACAGTACCAAATGTATACAGGACTGTTACTAAATGTGGTTCCTCTGCCAAGAAATTGTATTCCCCGTACTTTATATTTCCAGTGTGAAAACTTTAATGAAACGTTTTAAACCAAAGCCGTTTCCTTGGAGCTGCCTCTGACCTTCTTTTCCTCCTCTCAGCTGAATCTCCCTGCCAGGATGAATTCGGACCTAATGTCTGCTCCTCCCACCAGGCTTTTGGATATGTGACAATACTGTAGTCACTGGGAGCTGTGCCTGCTGATATTCATTGTCTTGTATCCAGTTTGGGAAGGGCTTTTAAGGAGAAGCCCAGGATGAAACGTATGAAGATTCCAATGATTTACAGGAATGGTCAACCATGTAGCTAGTTTCTGCACACATCTATCAGCAACTTGTGAGCCCTGAGCAATTAATTCACAAGCCTCCAGCGTAGGAATGGTTCAAGGCTCAAAAGGAGGTTTTTGAAAGTTAAAAGAAAAGAAATTGAAACAAGGGACCAATCTCAAACTACTACAACCCTGTGCACCAGCTAGAGCTGTGGTAGGATACTGGGGGAAGTACAGAGGGACTGCCTATCAACCTGCCATGCAGAAATTGTTACATTCCCTAAAACAGTTCTGACAGGCACAGAAAGGGGATACACACTGACCAGAATGGAGCTGCTGGTTGTGCTGTGTAACGCATCTGTTCTATCGGTTCGGTGACAGGCACAGCACGGATGTGCAGTCTGATCACAGCCACTGCCAACTACAGCCAAGCAACTACATCACAACACTGGGGTCCCAGTGCAGTGACAGGAGATAATGTATGGTCCAAGAAAGGCGCTGCTCATAATGGAGATGCTGAGTAGGGTGCATTGCCAAGGTAAAACAGGAGTGGGTCTGTGGGACAAGGGGGATATAGAGCATCAGCAAGTTGCAGCAAGCTGTGGCTGGTGCAAGGGCCTGGATAATCCAATGATGAAGCTCACAGTATGGTAATATATTACCAGAAGGAAAGCAAGTTATATGTCTCATTTACAATCAGTCATAATCTGTGGGGACATTATATGCCCATACCCCATGATGTCGTCTGTGTCTCACTTTGTATGATGTCATCTATACTGCCTGCCCTATATAGTTTAAGTACATGAACAAACATACACCTTGGTAGAAAGTAAAACTGCTTTCTCTGTTAACACCTCCTGTACTCACACTGCAAACAGAGTGCAAAAACCTTTGCAGATATCTATCCAATTCCCACATTAAATCAGTACTTTACTTGATAAACGCTTTCATTTAAAGACCAACTACCTGCTAGGCATTCACAACTATGCTTGAGGCCTTTGTCTACAAACTCTTAACTTTTCTTCTTCAGCCCCCTGTCCCCCCTTTCCATCAGTGTTCTGCAATTTGCCAGCCTCCTTTATGTCTCAGTTATGTCTGCACAATGTGAGGCAGGCAGACCCATGTGCCCACAAACAGAAAAGCTCCTCCAGCTCACAATAACTCAGCAGGCTTCTGTGATTTTCACAGACTGCATTACTGTGTGCCCATGTCTGCTGTCAAATTACTGCCTGGACACAGGCTCCATGGCTAACCTCAGTCTTACCCCAAACATGAAACTGTCCCCAAGCCCTCAGAAACATTCATCTTCTCTTGCAGCAGTTCTTATACGAAGTGGTGTAAACCTGGCTGATGCTTCTAGGAAACAAAGAGCACGCTTACCCCTTCGAAGACATGTTATGATTTTATGTCCTCTTTCTGCAACCTACCGAGAGTGGCTGTGCTCCTTATCACGCATGTAAAACATGTCAAAACAGACATGAAGGGCAGACAGTCCTCCTGAGGTTTCTAAAGGAAAGCAGAGATAAAAGCCATAAAAACCAATCCTTCACACATAGCAGAGGTTGAAAAATAAAATCTAAACCTAAGTTCATTTTCCTTTTTAGTACACCTTCTGGCAGTCCCAGGACTGTTCTAACCTCCAGTTGCTTGTCATAGCTGTAACAGCACAGCAGTGAGGAAAAACTGTGAGCACAGTTACCCCAACCTTAGCTGCCTTCCCCTTAAAGTCCCCACCCTGCCCCACTCTATCTGATGCTGTGAAAAGACCATATAATAATGGGAAGCTGCTCCTGGAGCTCCTACAAGGGAAACAGTTCTTTCCATGTTTTGCCTTTTTAAGTATCTGTACATAGGAAAGATGGCACACACAGACCACACAAAACCCTGTAATCGAGGCAAGATTTTCTTAAGTCATAGATGTTATTGACTGTAATTGCTGTTGTCTGTTTCGACCTTCTCCTCGAGGTGTCTCCACCTCCCATTACAATCTCACAGTGAAAGAAGTTCCCTGGTGGTCTGCAAAGAAGTGAAAGAACAAACTCAAGACAGAAGTGACATTGTTTATATAACATAAAATTCATTCCAAATCAACAATTCAGACAAAGTAACATTGTTGCATAAAAAGTAGACCAAAAGATATTACATTGACAGACAGTGCTACTAACAGCAACATTTTGCATATATAAAGCATTCTGTATTCCAAAGCCTAAAAATGTTTTTAGAAAAAGATCCTACTTTCTTCAGTATTTTACAGAAAAAGTGAGGCATGGGGTGTAAGTCACTCATAGGGCTTTGTCAAATTAAATGACAATCTACCACCAGAACGAAGAATAGAATCTAGGCTTTCTAACCCCTGTTACTCAGTTATGTGCATTACTTTAAAGCAGCCCTTGTATTTACACATTTTAGTGTAGGCTGTGTAAAAAGGAGCACTAAAGCAGAAAGAAACATGTGTTCTACATCTTAAAACAAGATTTTCCTTTTGGAATGGCAATAAGGATACCCTGCAGCCTTAGGTTTTCTATGCAGCCATAAAGCCTTCGTCCTCTTGACTGTGCTGGTAGACAGGATAACCCCCAATCCATATTCTATGCCCAGCGCATGCTGGAGGAGGTGAAGATAACAAAGCCTGTGACAGAACTCCATCAGGGAAGTCCTTTTGGGCCCCATTTCCATCAGCTCATAAAAGGAACAGCCTGGACCCACATGCTGGGCTCTGCTACGGCTGCTCCAGGCTGTAGCTCTTCATTTGCAAAAGAAATGACCCATTCATTTCTCTCTGACCTCTGCAGGCACTTCAGACTGCTGACCTCATCTGCCGATGGCCCCCACCGCTGCTGTGAGCTTCCTCAAACAGGTGCTCCTGGACCGAAAACTCTGCCTTCCCAGGCAAACTGAACTAACACAGCTCCAAGAATCCTGTATCAGGGCTCCCAGGGGACTGCTTGTGCACAGGCTGGGAATGTTCAGCCCTCAAAGCATTTATTTCCTATGCAGAGGCCATATGAAAAGGAGGCACAGATGAGAGGATATAAATTTAACTGAGTCAACTGGAGTTAGAAAAATGTACTTGCCTGCATGTGCACATGCACTTGACAACACAGATCTCTTCCCTGCAACTACTGGCAGCTGCAAAGTGTGGCTGCACCTCATGTGAGCTTGTGGTTGTACAAACAGGTCCTGCGGTTCCTGTAGAGAACCAAGTGGCTTGTGATCAGGGTGTTCCCATCTCCGCAGTAGATGTCAATGGATGGAAGGTGACAACGCTACTTCAGCAGGGGAGTCCGCATTGCTTACACTGCATTCCAGGAAAAAGACATCTCTTCAGACACACTTATCGCCCACATATACCTTGGCATTCGCAGCCTTATTACCAAGAGTATCACAATCCATATTTTTTGCTCTTAACAGCCTCATTCTAGAGAGAAGATTACACCATTTCACAGCTAAGGTCACAAAGGCATTCAGTGGCTGAACTGGGAATTCAGTGCTGGTTTTAAGTCCAAGTTCAGAGCTCTGCTCACTGGACTAATCTCTAGACAATAACATTTTTCTACTTGGCAGAGAGGTGGGAGCTTTCAGGTCTGGAATACTGAGGTCTTCAGATGGAGTCACAGATATACACAGCACAAACTAACATAATTCTTCCATAAAAGTGGCATAAAACCAAAGCAGACTAGGTCAGTTCTTCCATTGGTCTCCAAAGAACACCCAATTATCAGAACTAACATAACCATCTTTAGTAAGTAAGCTGTTTTGGAAGCTGAACTGTTTGTTCCAAGTGCCACACAGACACCAGCTCTGGCACTGGCAGGAGAGGCCTGTGAATCAGAGCCCAAAATCTGATGCAAGAGAAACTTGGGCCATCTCAAGCTGCTTTCCCCAGCAGAGAACAACCCTATTAGTTTGAGAAAGTCCCCTGCCTGCTTTCTCTCTGAGTAATTAAGAGTGAAATCCTCCTCTCAGTGACCCCAATGCTCTCAGCCTAGGCTGATTTACACATGAAAGGAACCCTCTGAGGGGCTTTCTCCCTTTCACATTCACAACCAGGCAGGACCTATAAATAAAACCTTTCTGAAAACAGGAGCTTTCAAAAAGGTCTGTGTATGTGCACAAATGTATATGAGGGAAAGGGAATGGATGTGTGCACTTGAGAATGCGTGTGTGTTTGCATGCAGATGTGAAGAGTGGGTGAGAAGAATGTGCCTTCATACACCAGCCTGCATGCAAACAAGTGTACTCAGAAAAGCATCTACATGGATGCGTGAGTATGCACAGGTAGTGGGAGCACTTACAGGAAGCAAGAAGGCACGTCCAGGCTGGCTTCCAGCTAGCACAGTTCCAGGGGATATTCACTCAAGCCAGCTGAGTCACTCTAGAGTTACACACGAAAAAAAAAAAAAGCATATTTAGACCCAGTTGTGCATACAAAACTATGCCTGTGATGCACTTTCCCTCTACAAAGCAGTAAAGAACTTGCAGAACAAAACACTAGTGTTTTACAATGCTTCAGATACAACATGGGATGGGACATAACAGAGAATCAGGTCTCATGGCATGTGTTCCTATGGCTTTGACAGGTGGTGAGATTCTTCAAAGGCTGCATCTTCTCAGCTGACCAGGAGAGAGAGAGAGAACAGTGTTGCGTTTTCCAGGGATGTCATTGTTCAAAAGTATTTTTTAGTTTGTTAGAACACAATGCCCCTCAAAGTTTGAAAAATAAACAATGGGACTGATGCCATGAAAAAGAAGGTCAGAAAATCAAATCAACTGTGACTGCCTTTACAGTAGCTTATAAATACAAAACTGCCTATAATCTGTTACTCTCCCTCCCCGGCTGTCCTGTTCACCCATGTGCCTAGGCAGTCAGGATGTTTCCCATTCCATGAGGCCTAAGAAGGACCCTACACAGCTTCCAGGAAACTGGCGGTTAGTGTGACCCTGCCCTAATACAAAACAGGTGACACAGAGTTTTGAGCCAAGCCAGGACAGACTACAGGGTTTCATAAACCAGGTACTGGTCTGTCTTTGCCCCAGTAAGAGGAGGCTTTTTAAGATCTGGCTACAATATGATAATTTGAGAACTGCAAACTACTTCACTACTCCTGACCAGCTGAATCATTGGCTTACTGAAACAAACCATGCCCCTACTCTGTCCCAGTGCCAGGATGCTGGGCTATATATTCACTAGCACCACTGGAGCTGCACCACTACCTGGTGGGAGGCTCCAGGGTGTGAGGCTGCAGGGGTGCTGCAGCCGGCACTGTTCTGACTTCATCACTGCTAATTGCAGCTCTTAGATCTCTCCCTATCCAACTCTTACACAAATATTTACAAGAAGCTGGCAGAAAAAAGCACAAAGCAGGAAACATAAGGAGGGCAAAGCCTCACAGAAGTGCATAGAGCACAAAATGTCTTTTCTGTGAGTTCAAAAAACTCTTCCCAGCTCCTTGCACGAAGCAGGAGAGTGTGAACAGGGATGCAGAGTTCCCCTCCTACTGAGCCGGCAGCTAAAGCCCTCCCCCAGTTCCCAGGGTCTTCAAATGAAGATTTGCATAGTACTTCCAGATCATTCCCGAGAGAAGGGACAATGGCACTCTCAACGCCCTCTTCCCCCCTCCCAAAGCTGATAAAGCCCTGGTGAAAAGGGGAACAAAGGATTTACAGATGTCGGAATATTGATTTCTGCAGTTCCAGGACTACAGAGAGAAGATGAAGAACCCTCCCGAAACTGTGAAGTTTGAGACACAGACACTATCTCTGCAGTGTGAACTCTGTTTGTTAAGACAGTATCTGACGGAGGAAACATTGCTATTCAAGAGAGATGAGCAGGTCCCTGAAAACTTGAAAATGCACAGAGATGAGATTACAGTCTGAAATCCAAATGAGTCCATTTGTTGTTCCCAAACCTCCTAAACGGAGAGGCGCTTCCAGTGAAAGCAGTTTGCCACCAGGCGGGCCAGCCCGGCATTGCTCTGAGAGGCTTCGGACCCAGCTGACCGTATTAAAGGCTTTTATAAATCACACCTCACCAGTGATTCATGCTGTTATCCATGTCCTCTTCTGCTATCCACCCCTGCAGCTAGGAAAAGTAAGAAAAATAAAGGTGAAAGATGAGTCTTTAGAAAGCGTCCTTTGAGTCTGAGTTATAGTGGAACCTCCCTATCTCAACACTCACTGAATTTTAGGCAGTTACCTGAAAGCTAAAGCCTCTTGCCTTCACAATTGTTTCTGTGGTTAGTACATACAAATCCAAGCTTTCTTTTTCAGCAGAGCAAGTCAACTCCACCTCTAGTGAGCACCATCTCACTGCAATTGTTCAAATTTTGCTAAACTGAAAAGCAATACGATCCAAAATGTTACATGTCACTGCTGCATACCCAACAGGAGACATTTACTGGGTAGCCAAGTCAGATTACAGGATTTCTGGCCTGACCTCCACCTGTCCCACCACCACACAAGTGACTGACTACCTGCACTTCATTTTTTCCTTTTTTTTACCCCCTTTTTCAGAGCTAACTTTGTAACATCTTTGCACTCCAGAAGACTCCCAGGATGCTAGATCTTTTGGAAAAATCTACATGTTGAAACTTCCTCAAAATGTTGAATTTAGAACTGGATATTAAAGGATGATAAGCTAGCTTCTAAATCAAGCTATAGGCCCTTAAATAGGTCAGCTTTGGAATTCAAATGAACTCCTTTCTGTGAGGCAGCAGCGCTTACCAGTGAGTACAAGAGGGGGTTTTCACACCACAGGTCAATAATCCAGACTGAGCTACTGAGCCAGTAGCAGAGATAACTGTTCATTCACCGGTATTTTCCCACACCTTTGTAAAAACACATGCTGTCAGGATGACTGCAATTATCACAGTGATAACTATTACATAGTGCACAGTTAAACATATTTTATACAACTATATCAAAACATTCTTCACAATACTTTAACAAAAATAATCTAGGTTTCTTCAAATACCTACCTGTCTTCCCTCAGCTAGAAGAAATTTTTCACATGGAATCTTTTGTCTTCCAGCAGTCTCTCTCAATTTACACCACATTTGAAGATGACGTGAGTCAGACCCATTAGACTCCTGACACACCTAATATGAAAATTAATTGAAACGGCTGGGATGATAAAGGCTAAGAAAGTCCCATTTTAAATCACTGCAACTCAGACTGCAGTGAAACCGCCACCATACTCAGGTTCAGGACAGAAGTGAACTCCATTTTTAGTTCTCTCCATGAACCCCTTGGAGGTCCATAGGTAGAAGTGCTCACAAGGTACTTTTTAACATGGGGCAGCTGCACTAAGAGTTGCCACTACTACATACTGCTCTCTGTGAGCATTTCCTTCTCAGAAGAGCATTTTCAAGACTGTCAGAGGAGTGAAGGTGCAAGGCAGAACTAGGGAGGCAGCACACCTCGGCTGCTCTCACCTCCTGCTGGACACTTGCATGTTGCTGTTTGAGGCTACTGCAGCAGCACAACTCATGTCCTTTTCATTTTAGAGTACCATTCCTCATCCTAGACAGAGGTTTGCTTCTTGTTTTGTGGATCCTTTTTTGTTTTCTCTCATTTGTAAACATTAGTGTCTGTTGCTTACTTAGAGCTCTTTTTGCTACAAATGAGTAGTTTTGTTTATGTAGCTCCTGCTATAAAAACACCACCATAATTTGCTTTAGGATACAGAACTTAATCTTGGTTTCATCAATTAAAGATTATACAAATTAATTCTTGCATCTTCTGTTCCCAAGAAAAGTCACACGCAAATTCCTTTTAAAAACTCTGATATTACACATCTTGTAAGCACAAATCCCAGGGATGCAGGTGGAGAAAGGCCAGATCTACCTGCAATGTGGACAAGAACTTCATGACATAACATTCCCAACCTCATTCAGCAAAGCAGCTGTGCGCACACATGGTGAGCTGCAGTGATTTCAGGTCTGTACTGTAGAAAATGCATCATGTTGGTGAAGACTGAGTAACACTCCTGTAGGTACACACAAAGCCACCAGGGAGTAACTTATCCTTTCAGTATGTAAGCAAGACTTAAAATGAAATGAAGTAACATGAAAGAAAATTACTGGAAGAGGTAATTGTGATTTTTTTAAAATAAAGATAATAACAAAGAAACCAATGTACTTATTATCAGTTTACACTGCAAAAATGCAATAAACAAACAACTGAGCAATATCTTTATGCCAAGGTACATTTCACAACAGCCTTCCGAGATCCTGGCCATCTTACCATTCCCATAAACTACACAGTAAATTTGGACATGAGCCCTATTCCAAGTGAAAAAGAGAAAAGAAATCACACTCCCCAGCAGCAACCACCACTTCCTACCATCTAACAATGCTGTAACAGCAACGCAGCCACGCTACGTGCTTTGGTCTTGCCAACAGAAAAGTGACGGGTTTCAGGGGACCAAGGTGAAATGTGAGTCTGCACTACCCCTGGCCAGAGCAGCACTGTGCAGTAACAACCCCGAACCAGGACAGAGCTCTTGCACTTTACTTAAGCTCATCTTCATCTTTCACAGATGCCTGCTTTGAATGACAGAGGAACCTGCTCCTTCTCCTTCCACAAACATTTATACCTTGTTAGAAGAAAAATACAATTTCTTCATACCACTCCCTCACAGACAGACCTTAACACCATCCCACCCTGAAAGCCTGTTTCTCTGCTTTCCACTTGGCCTGTTTCAGTCTCCGCATCCACTACAAGAGTCCTCTCATTTTACTGTGAGGTTTTAAGTGTTTGAAAATGTACTCTCCATCTACGTGGTTTCTACCAAAGGTCAAACAGCCAACCATCAGGCTGCAATAAAGAACTGCAATAAAGTAAGATTTAGCTATTTGCAAATTAATTATGATTTTTTTTTTTCCTGCAGATCTTTTGTGTTTATTCAAGTGATATTACTATTTCAGCAGAATCATCCCAGGAACCCACGTAATTAAAAACACATCAGTGGTTACAAAACTGCATTTCATTAGCATCTTTTTTACTGTCATGATTGAAGCAGCTTTTATATTGCAGTAATGGGATTGGTCCCTCATGTGGAAAAAAAAAAAAAAAAAAAGGTCTCAGTAACAAATACAACAGACCTTCCCTGCTGTTGCATAAAAGAAACTCAAATACAGCTGTGCAATTGCTTTACCACCAGGAAAGTCTACATAGGATGGCAGGCCAGTCTCCTAGGCCACCTACGCTGAATGTGCAATCTCTGAAACCCACAGCCATGCATGCTGGGGGTACCACTCCCCAGGCCTGTACATGATGGCACATAGCAACACGCTTCCTTCCGCTCTGGAGAGCTGTGCAGTCACGGCTCCCACCCAGTGTCGCCCTCCTACACCTGTTAGAAGCCACCACAAATCACCTAGCTGCCACAGCCACCCCCCTGCCTCCGTGCCCCTCTGCAGGCCCCTCAGGAGCCCCAGGCTCCTCCGCTCCTGCTCCCCTCACGGCTGCCGCAGCTCGAGCGCTTCAGTCCCCTCACGCCTGGGACGACCCCAGCGCTCTCCCACACACCCCCTGTCCCCACAGCTCCGGCGCCGCTCACAGGGCAGCCTCCCCCGTCCTTTCGCCACCCGCACGCCGCCACCACCCCTCAGCACCAAATTGGTGCCGCCTCCCCCCCGCGAACGACACGCCGCGACGCTGACGTCACAGCCAGCGCCTCCCGCCCGCCCCAAGGCCGGCGCATGCGCGGAGGGCGCCCCCGCCCGCGGCCGCGCAGGGGCGGGGCCGGGAGCGCAGCGCGCATGCCCGGTGCCCCCTGCCGGCCTGACCCCGCTTCCGGCTCCGCTGGGCGCCCGCGGACGCGATGGCGGCGCTCGGAAGGCTCTCCCGGCTGCTGCTCGGCGCCGCCGCACCGCGCTCCCTGCCGGGGCGGAGCATGTCGGCCGCGGCCCATGAGGCCGGCGGAGGTAACGGGGCTCTTCGGGGCGAGGACGTAGCCGGGACTTGCGGCTGGTACGCCGCTGCCCTTGACAGCCGCTGCCCTTGGCGGCGGGCGCGGCGAAGCCGGT
The DNA here is from genome assembly GCF_017639655.2 of Falco naumanni. Lineage (NCBI taxonomy): Eukaryota > Metazoa > Chordata > Aves > Falconiformes > Falconidae > Falco > Falco naumanni. The sequence goes on along the minus strand of NC_054054.1, from coordinate 89,918,043 downwards.
GCCGGCGGTGTGAGCCCTGGAGGGGGCGACCTCCCCGGGAGAGCTGCGGCTGCAGCCGTCAGGCCCGGATCCCCGCGGGAGGGGAGCGCCCTCTCTCCCTGGTAAAAACAGGGAGGGGAGACCCCGGCTCGAGGGGGGGGACATGGAGCGTGCGTTAATTCCTCGTTAATGTGTTAATTGCGCTTGACAAGCTCTCGGGTCACTAACGGAAAGGCTTGTTGCTGTTTTATTTCATGTAATGCTCTCCCTAGCTCGCCTGTGGAAGCTGTTGACCTTCGTCGTGGCCCTGCCCGGTGTTGGTGTTTGCATGCTGAACTGCTACCTGAAAGCACAGCAGGAGCACGAGAGACCCGAGTTTGTTCCTTATGCTCATCTCCGGATCAGGACCAAGGTACCTTTGCTTGACCTCTCCAAGGGCTGCCTTTTCCCTGGCCCCACCATGACCGCAGGCCTTCATCTGAGATTACAACAGCATCTCTTGCTTTCTTGTCACCTACATGAGGTGCTGCATACGTAGCCACGATCTTAACTGCTGGCTTTGTTTCTGAGGCAGCAAGAGTTTCTTGCAGCTCAGAGGAAATACCCATGGTATTCACACGCCTTCCCACCCCCAAGTCATCCTGCTAATGTCTTGCTGAAAACCATTTCAGTCCTAGAGCTGTACTTACCTTAAATTAATACAGATTCAAAAGCTGACAGAGGAGATCCCAAAAATCTTAAAACTGGAGTCCTCATAGCATAGTTGATGTCTAAGCAAGAACACGAAGATCTTCTTGTCTATAGACAGTGGCTCCCACCTAAGGGACACTTGTTTTCCAACTCTTGTCCAGGAACAGATGCAAACTTGCTTAATTCATCAGCCCGTCAAGCAGTGTGATGTTTGAGTCCATATTGCTGTTGATTTTCTGAGATGGTTCATTTAGCTGCCGCTGGCTTATTTTCTTTCTTCTTTCAACAGCCTTTCCCCTGGGGTGATGGGAACAAAACTCTGTTCCACAACCCTCATGTTAATGCTCTCCCAACCGGTTATGAAGATGACCACTAAGATCCTGACCACAGCCAGAAATTTAGCTCTTCCCATCGTGGACCAGAATGTTGCGTGGGAACCATCATTTAGACTCTGCATTCCTTCTACAATGAAACTGAATGGTGGTGTGGCCTCTGTCTGTACCAGTGTAGAGGTCCTTTAAATAAACAACTCTGAACTTGAATTTAGGATTTGACTTTTTTGTTAGTCTGAATCATTAGAAGTTCTTTAGTTCAGTGTTTGCTTAAAACATTGACACCTCCCACAGGATACAGTGCAGGAGTGAAGGGGTTTGACTGCCTGAATCTGGTAACGTTAACAACAGGAATGCACTCTAACTGATCACTGTAAAGACACAGGTCACAGGCAGATGAACAGGTTCCAGGCTAATACTGTATATATTGAAGCATGTTCTCCATAATCAGCTATTGCAATATTTGTTAAGTCATGAATGCAATTTTCTATTAACCCCTAATTAGCTACTCTCTGTCTGGTGTCATTACCAAGGGGCTGTCGTGCAGACAAGCGAGCTATTATGTTTGAGAATTGCACCTTTTTTTGTTGTTTGTTTTTTGAAAAAGTAAAACCTCTTAAGTTATCCTTCAGGTAGCTCTTAAAAGCTAAGAAAGTGAAGCTCACTTTCTTTCCCCCCCCTCACTGTAATTTTAGGAGAATTAGGCAGTTGACTTCTCTTTTGTCCCCAGGCCATATTTTTTACTTTCACCTGTGTTGGTGTAATGAGAGGGGACAGCTTTTCCCCATTCCTGTATAAGGATCAACGGAAACCTCCTCCCCTGCCACAATGCTCACAGGGCCACTGGATGGGATGGATCCTGATCCCTTCCTTCTATTCCAAACACCCTTTTCTAGTCGCTGCAAGCAGTTCTACAGTTTACAAGCCAGCACAAATAACTTTTGATTACTTTCCTAGGTGTAAACTACACACAGTTCAGGAGCAGCTTGGTGAGCAGGTTTGATTCACAAGCCTCAGCCAGGGACTCCAACATTATCACCTGTCAAGCTTCAACCCAATGTTTCCCTCATTCAACACACACTTTAACTACACCAAGCAAGAAATAGTAATAGTGGCCAGCCTGGAGCTTTGTGTTAGTGTGGAAAAGGATAGCCAGGGCTGCACTGCAGTTGTATTGCAGGAACACATAATGCTAAAGGACAGAATTCAAGTTCAGGATTGTTTTAGAACCTCAGAAAAGGCTGAAGAAGTAGCCTCTGTGTTAAAAGTGTCCTCTTCAGCTTCTCTTACAGGCCACCTTGGTCCTTCCTAGAGGTCACAATCAGATTCTACTGGACAGTTACCTACTTGAACAGAATATAACTTGGTTATATTTATTTTAGCTAAGTTACTGCAGGTCCAATAGAAGTGATTTTATACCATCTCTGTTGCTGATACAAAACAATGCTTTAGCCCCTCAGCATTCAGGATCATACGAAACAACCTTCTTTCACCAGAATTCAGCAGCATAGAGAGAAGACAAAGTGAATCAACCTTCATAGAATTTTTAAACACTTTCAAGTGTTATATAAATAAGCAAGAGAAATCAGTCACAAAGCAACTACTATTTCAGCCTGCTCTAATAAACATTCTCACTATAGAGTACATTAATTAGGAAGTTAGTTCAAACAGCTTTTCACGCTGTTAGATGCTGAACCACCACCATAATTCACTGAAAAGGAGGCAATAGTTACCACAAGATCCAGTCTTTTTTTTGTGTGTGTGTGTGGCTGTTTTTATAAGCAGATTCCTGACTTCCTAGAAAGCAGCTTAACAAAGGTCTTATCCAGGCTGTGTCTAGTCGTATGCCTGGTGATGTTGTTTAGTCCAAAAGCTCATATTAGTGACCCCACCCATACAGCTGAGGTCAAGAGGAGTTTTCAGTTTTTCCTTTGCTTGGACCCATGAACTCCAGGCCTTCAATGGGTATATCCTTTTCCTTGATCGCTTTCTGAAAAAAAGAACAACAAATCCAAAACATTAAACTTGAGACATCTTTATAGTGCTAAGCAATATAGTCTTTGTTACAAAACATGATCCAGAAAAAATAGTCTTAAGACTGGTTTGGATAAAGCTTCAGTACTAGAGACGCTCAAGTAGGCACTGAGAACTCATGCCAAACTACAATTTGGATCCCATCACATAAACGTGTTACAGCCTCTAAACCAGCAGGCTTAATTAACAAGTTACATTAACGAGAAAAATACACCTGTAAAATATTATATGCCATGACTGACAGAAACTGAAGGCAAGAGAAAGTCCAGAGCAGTGCAGTGGGGTGCGCAGCTGGGGGCAGCAGCTAGTCTTGGGGCTGCCAGGAGCATCGTAAGCAGAACATGTCCAGCGGAATAACACTTGGGGTGGAAAGTGAACAGCTAGAACACAGAGCAGCGTGGGGGTACTTGTGCACCACATCTGTGCCGACAAACAGGGCAGGGGGCATGGAGGCAGGCAGGGGGGAGAGCAGGGAGGGAAGCAGAGGAGCAAGCAGGGAGGCAGGGGGTCGGGCAGGGGGGCAAGGGTGCAGGCAGGGGAGCAGGCAGGCTCCAGCGCCGCACGCACCTGCACGCAGAGCTGGTACCGCTTGAAGAGCTGCCCGCAAGGGTCCCCGGCGCTCTCGCCCTTGAGGAACTTCTCGGCGAACCAGCGGTTGAAGCACTGGTCGTATTCGCGCTTCAGCTCGGTGCAAGCCTCGCCCACGCTGTTCATCGCGGCGGCCAAGCGCCCGCCCGCGCCCTGTCACCGCGCCGGGCCGGCCGCGCCGCCGCTCTGACGTACTTCCGGCGCGGTGAAGTGACGTCGCAGGGCGCCGCCGGTAGCGCGCGATGCTGGGCCGCTGGCTCCGCTCGGTCTCGGGCGCCGCCCGGGCCTGGGTCCGGGCCCCTCCCGCCCGGGCCCTGCAGGTCCCGCCGCGCCCGGCCTGGCAGCCCGGCGAGCAGCGGCCGCCCCCGCAGGTAGGGCAGCGCCCGGGGCAGAACGCGGGGGGCGAGGGGTGGCTGCAGGCCCCTGCCGGTCCGCCACCCCTCCCGCCGGTCGCACACACCCTCCCGCCGGCCGCTGCCCCGCGCTGGGGTCCGCAGCGAGCGGCAGCTCCGGCTGGCCCTTCGCCATGTGCGGGGCTGGGAGGGGAGAAAGTACGAGCTGGAGTAAAGTTAACGGTCCGCGAAAGTACTGGATATCGGCGTGTCCCAGCGGATGGAAACTCGGGGGTTTGCCACCTAACAAGTTTTCAGGGGAAAAATAAAGAAAGTAGTAGTACATTGGACTTGCTCACCTTTGCTTTTTTTTGTCCATGTTTGTTCTTTGTACAGCAAAAAGTGATGCTGGAAGTGCTGGATCATTTGGAACACCTGGCCTTGGTTGATTTCCGTGATTCGGAGGGTGTGGAGCGGCTGCAGAAAGCAATCCAGTTTGCTGATCAGCTTCAGGAAGTAAACACGGATGGCGTAGAGCCGATGGATACAGTCTTGGAGGACAGGTAATGAATGACAGCAGCCTCCTTTTAACTGTTAATGTATCAAACTATTTGCTTTTATAACTTTCTCTTTCCCCAGGGTGTCACCCTGGTTATGTGTTTGGTTCCTTTGTTTACGGAAAAGTCTTACCATGACATTGCGTGAAAGGAAGATGCCATTGGCATCCATGCGCTTTCTGTTTCTGTGTGAAGCGCAGCAAAGATGAATTCCCGGTTCCTCTCTGTGTCTTACTTATCAGGAATGAACTGCACACACTGCTCCCCAAATACATCAGTGGCATTCTTAGTCACTTTGAGATGTTCCAATACTTGTCTTACTGCTTACGTAAGACCAAAACTACATTTAGAGATAAGCCAGAATTCCTACTTCGTATTCATAGAATAGCTTAAAGACAGGCTAGTAATCTTTGGTTTTAGGTGTCTGTATCTCAGAGAAGATGACGTCACAGAAGGCAACTGCACGAAAGAGCTGCTGAAAAACGCCAGAGAGAAAGTAGAGGAATATTTTGTAGCCCCACCAGGTATTGTCTTGCTTACAAAAACCTCTTAATCTTGTTTGAATTAACCTGAGGAATATAACCCACCATAGCTGCATTTACTTTCAGAAATACTAGTTCGTAATAAGTACTAAAATAAATAACTCTAGCCATCTGTATAAAACAGTTTGCAATCTATTGGTCCAAAAGCAGTGTAGAAGCTAATTTTACTCTAAAGTTACTATATGTCGAGCAGTTATTTACAGGAAGTGAGATGGACCTTACTTTCGTTACTTCCTCAGGAATTGTAAGCTGCTTGTACATAGAACAAACTGGAAAAGCACTTTAGTGCTAAGGTATACTACCTAGAAGGTGACTTACAGATGGTCTCACACAACTTTGTTCTTGTTTTCTGTCAGGTAACATCCCTTTACCAAAGCTAGAAGAGCGAGATACTTTTCTGCAGGGCTCTTAGCAAAAGCCCGGAACCTAAACACCGTTTGAGTATTTTATTTGGGTAAACAAAGTTTTGCACAGTCACAGCTGAAGTATCCTGGTACGTATTTTCATCAAAAGAAGAGCACTTGCAAGACAATTTACAGAAGAAGGAAGGTGTAAAAAGTTTGGCAGCACTACTGGAATATTCAATGTTTATGAAGCTGGAAGGCAGCATGACAAATGACCTTAGTGCTTTTATTTAGCAAAGTGAATTTGATCTTATTCTTTAATATACTGAAAGGCTTAAAGACTTCAAAGAGCATTAAAAAGTAATGATTTAAAAATCCAGAACAATATATTTTTCCTCAACAAGTTTGCCGGCAAAATTAGAGGTTGGAAGGCTGTATTGGTATGGAGGAGTTGTTGACAACATTGCTGAGTATCTCTGTGACGTATGGACAGAAATCAGATTTTCATTATGGAAGAAAAGGCACTTTGAAAAGATGACTCAGTAAAATATTTTGCTTCTACTGGGTATTTCCATTTCACCTCTGGTGTTCCATGTCTCTCTGGGTTACCTTCCATTTCCCACTTCGTGTTTTTAGTCTTATAAATTAAATACCTGGAGTTGTACAGAATTTGAGAAAGTACCTTTCAAGCATAGAAACGGCTGCTTTAAAATAAAAAAATCTTTGCAGTAAGTATTTTTGTCCACCAGCTGTGTGTCTGTAGTGGCACCAGCAATTATTTTTTAATTAAACCATTTTGCCATTTCAAAGAAAGTACTGCAGTTGTTTTAAAACATCTTGTATGGCTAAGCTTGTAAATAAAGAATGTAATTGTTTTTTAACTTGGCATTTTTGTTCTGTTGGCACAGTGAATTGCTCGTTTGAGAAATCCCCACTTGTTCTGTCCATTTTGGCAGCCTCTAACCATCAGCAAGAATGGGGACGATGTTATTTACGTAGAAAAAGGAAGAGGAATTTGAGAGTGAACTGCATGGCTGCAGGAGCTTCCAACCCAATACATCATCAAGTAACTATTTAAAAGCAACAACTAAACCAACAATTTGGACAAAGATGATTCCACATTCCCAGTGCAGCACAGGATAATCTTAATACTGCCAGTTTGCTGCTACTCCCTTACCCACGCAACCCAGTGAGAGAACAGACTGCCTGATGCTCATTCCCTGCAGCCCAAACTGCATTTAAATTGGAAAATAGACATTTCCTTAATGAAGGGGTTTTTGCAACCTCGCTGCTAATAAGGGTATTATAGCCCTGACTCAGATACCTGCAACCACCAAAACAGAAACTCTGGCAAAGGACAGATGAGCTGCCTATGGGGCAAAATACGTTAGTGCCTCAGCCTGCCCTCAGCGTGTCTAATGCAGTGGGTGCTGTGCCCCGCAGAATGGTTCAAAGCCACCAGGCCTCAGCTGCACCCTGAGGTGGGGATGAGATGCCCTTCATGGGGCTGGTTCACCTGCTTTCACTGCAGGACCTTGATGCATAAGTGGGTCTAGATCTGGGTCAGATCTTCACAGTGTTCTGCCACAATGGAATTTATAAACCCTGGCAAGTGAATAAATACAGTTAAGGACTCATGTAATAAAATTGCTACCTGTTAAGTTCCTGGTAACTACAGTAGGCAAACATAATATGTATTTTGAAATAACTAATCTTTTCTCAGTGGTTAATAGATATGGCAAAAAGAAAAAAATAAAAACCAACAAAAGGAGGTCGGATTCTGAGATGATTAAATGTATCTAGTTTCCCTGGAGACTGTGGAGATAACTTGACTTACAGGTGCTAAGGTTTTTCCACTACTATGTAGATCTGTAACATATAAAATTGGATTAGAAGCCCTAACATATAGATTCCAGGTTTACAAAGAAAATTTCAAGGTGGTTATTTTTTCAGTTTTATGGAACAAAGTAAATGAAAGTTGGTTTGTTGCTAAGAAGGATTATTTCATGTTTTGATAGTAACTAGGAGCTCCAGGAAGAATCTCTTAGATGTAGTGATATGGTATGCCACACAGAGCAAAAAAAGGCCTCAGCTGAAAAGTGCTTACAATTTAATCTCCATCCGCAAAAGGAATTTCATGGTACGTCTTATCCATTACCCAATTTTTTTGGCACCTCCCCTACTCCAGCTATCATCTCTTATGTGTATTTATTTGTTCTGCCTTCCCCTGCAGCTCTGTCCTGGGGGAAACTATACTTTTATATTCTTGATTAACAAGTAAGGCCCTAATGTTTCTCTTTAAAGCCATGTATCTCAGGCTTTAATGTTTCTCATTAACAACGTGTATCTCACCCACACTGACATTTCCTGCAGTCGTCATCACATCTGTTTCTTCAGCTAACCATTTCTTAATAAATGCATAGAAATTTGCCTGCAGCTACCAAACACAGCCACCTCCTCAGAGATTCGTGGGTGTTTCTGAAGTTCATTGCAAGCACTGGGAAGATTGCTAAATTGTTCACTTCTGTCAGCACAAACCTGTCTAGTACTCAAAGAACCATTGCTAGCGCTGCAGATACTAAACACAGTTCTGTAAATTAATTGCTTACTGTGGCCCCGAGACTATTAGAAGCTTCTTCAAGTTTCTAGCACACAAGGTCTCTTATGCCCTTTCATCTGCTGCATTAAACCCGATAAATTCCCTTAATTTCACAACTTTCAGATCTCTCACTAACACATGCTCCTGATGGCAAGACAGAAAGCAAAGCTGTGAATTCCATCTCTTCTAACTGGAATGCTAAAAACCTGGGAGCTAAAGTCCAAAGTTATTTCTGAGATATTCCAGAGTGACAAAAGTACTATATTATCCAGTTTTAATAATTTGGGGCTGGTATATTCTTCTGGGGTTGCCTCAGAACTTGCAAAAGCAAAAGGTTCCGTGCTGTTCTGCTGCTTTTGCTATGAATGACACTGAGCAGGTAACTATACTGTACATACATGGAAAATATTTGTATTTCAGGTGAGATGGATGACTGCTCTCGAGTTTTTTATTTCTACAAGGAAATGACTGTCCCACCAAGCAGTATTTGAAAACTTCTTTTAAGTCATCCTTTACTGTTTGCTATAGACATGGTTCAGAGTCCTGTGATTAACAGATCACCAGCTATGGAAAATTCAACAAGAATTTTCTAGCTGCTGACAAAATTATAAGCAGAATGTGCCCCAGGGGGAGTGAAACAAACAAAAGAGAGCACTGGGGATCTCCCAAACCATCTTGCTTAATTAAAAAAAAAAAAAAAATAAACAAACCAAAAAAACCCAACAACCAATACCCCTAAACAAACAAAATAAAAAGGTAAAAAATAAAAAAAGGTGAGTTGCAGAACTAGTGAGGTCTGGAAAAGATGCCTTAAATGACACTTAAGAAGTCTGATGGATTCAGTTCACTAAAGGGACAACATTTAGGGCTGACTTGATAATACTTGGTAAACATAGATAAAAGATATCTATTAGAGGTCGCTCTAATCTGAAAGACAAACTGAAAACAGACATGTGTATAGGAAAGATGGGCTTTCCCTGTAGTAAAGGGCATCTTACGGAAAAAACGACCCCAGTTCATGGAGAAACAAGGGCCTGCTGCAGAGATCACCAGGTAAAATTCGGTGTCTCTGTGATAAGGGTTGGGGTGAGGTATAGAATTGTCTTCGGGCCCCATGTATCATCTACAGAAAGGTACAGAAACAGGTGGACACACCAAAACGCACCAGAAGACCAAGTGTACTGGAAGGAACATGGGATTTTTGCCTGGGATCACTATAGATGATGGCAGACGAGTAGCACGGAGGCAAGGGCCCACGTTAACAGCCCAGCAGCACAGGCCGCATCGGACGCGCAGGGTGTGCTCCACCGCACCGCACCGCGCCCACGAGGCCGCCCGTCGCCATGGGAACGGACGCGGGCGCGAAGCATGCCGGTCTGAAAGAAAACGCAAGGGTAAAACCCTAAGAGAGTTGCCGGACCGTGGCCAATGAACGCCCGGCGCGGCCAGCGGCGTCGGCCAATGGCTGGCGGCCGGTGCGGAGGGGGCGGGGCTGGGGCGCTCGGAGGCGGGCGCGGCGCGCACTGACTAGACTCCGCTTGGTACAGGGCCGGTCCCACAGCACCCGCCGAACGGTGAGGGGACGGCGGGGTGTGGAGGGTGAGGGCGGCGGCGACTCCCGAGCACGACCGGAGCTAAGGGCTGGGCGGGCCGTCATGCCTCAGCCATCCCGGTGTCCGGGCACCCTGCGGCGCCCGGTGCGGTGCGTGTGCCGGCAGCTCCACCGCGTCCTGGAGGACTGCAGCCGGGAGCCTTCCGCGCGGGGCCCGGTTTCTTGGCGGGGGGCGCCGGACTTCGGTCGCCGCCCCGGCGCTGGGAGATGGCCGTGGGGGCCAGGCGGGCGGCGGGGCCTGCGGGCGCCCTGGCGGGGCTGCAGCGCGGTGCGGGCGGCACCGCGCCTCTGGCCCCGGGCGGGCTGTGCCGGGGCCTCCGAGCCAGCCGGCAGCGGTGCCCCACGGCCGCGGGTGCTGCCGGCGGGCGGCCGCGCCTGCAGCTCGGGGCTCCCCTCTGCTTCGCTCCCTGCAGGCAACCATGAGCGATCGGAAGGCGGTGATCAAGAATGCGGACATGTCCGAAGAGATGCAGCAGGACTCCGTGGAGTGTGCTACTCAGGCCTTAGAGAAGTACAACATCGAGAAGGACATTGCGGCTCACATAAAGAAGGTAAATCTTTGCTCATAATGTCCTCCTGAAATCTATGCACATGAAAAATGAAGCAGGGAGAATGCTGCTGGGCGAGTAGCTCTAGAGAAACAAGTTCTAGAGGCACTAGCTACTCAAGTTGGATTTTGTCTGTAGGCTGGTGTCCTTATGTTCTTTCCCCCACCCTTTAAGCGGGCTTTTCCAGGTCCTTCAGTTGTTTTTCTTGCAGCACCTTCTCCTTTAGCCTTTTCTGCCCCTGTCCCGTTGTCCAGGTGAACAGAGAGCAGCAGCTGACTGTCTCTGGGACTGTTGAGCTGGTACAAAACACAGGGGCTCTATGAAGACTATGTGACAAGTGGCAGGTTGCTGATCTTGTCCTAAGTGGCTTTCCCCCGCCCCACCTGTAAGGCCAACTGTCCCTGCTAACACAGAACAGAAAGTTCATAGCTTCCAGGCTCTCAGATTTTCTCTCGACTTCTAGCGGTAGGCTGGTTGAGCTGCAAGTAGGTAGTTGAAGGGTTTGGTTGAGCAGAACACAAACTCTTGCATGCTCTCACAAAAAGTCTCCAGCTGACTGCTGTTTGATACTGTATGTAATCACCGACTGCACCATTTTACTCCTAGTAGACTTGTACACGTGTGTTTACTTGGAAGTCATAGCAGGCTTCTGCCTACAGCGTGTAGGAAGAATGTGGTCTCATGACCTAGTACCAAAGATGTGGCAGAGAATTTTCCATCAAGAGTCCTCTCAATGTCCTTGTTTAAAACCGCTAATGAACCCAATATAATGGCTTCATCTGTAGAGATTTGGAACAAGCAGTGAAGTTCATAAAAGTTTCTGTTTGAGATCATGGTGTCACTTTTGGGGAAACATATGTTTTAAGCTTATTCCTCCTCAGCTCGGAAGCACTTTTTTTTTTTTTTTGGTCTGACTAAGCAGCAGATGAGTTATACAGTGACAGATGATCCTTGCTCTTACGAGCATATGCTGCTCCTTAATTACCTTCTTCCAAAAATGATACTTGTTAACAAGTGACATATCACTGGGAAAAAAACCTTGTAGACAATATTAGTACAATTCTCAAGAAAATACTGAGTTTCTAGTTCTCTTTTCTGTAGGAATTTGACAAGAAATACAATCCCACTTGGCACTGCATTGTGGGAAGGAACTTCGGCAGCTATGTGACTCATGAGACCAAGCACTTCATCTACTTCTACCTCGGCCAAGTTGCTATTCTTCTTTTCAAGTCTGGTTAGAACCATGAACTGTTACTGAAACTTGCACCTGGTTACAGGACTGCACACTAACTCCAAGCAGCCTCCTACCCTCAGCCTTCCTGAGGAAACAGACCTTGATCTTCAGGCCTTTTGTTGTATTGTTAACGGTCAGGGATTTTGCTGTAGCAGCTGGTATTTTAATTTTGGTTATAAAAAAAGGTTAAAATGTCTTCCTTGTATTTATTTTCTTTCAAAAGATTGCTTCTTTGCTAATAAAACTTTGGATCCTTTGTTTACTCTCCCTTTCTGCTTTCTAAGTGCTTGCATTACCCTCTTTATTCCACTGTGAATGAAGGAGGAACATCCCCACCACCTCCATTCCACCCCTGCACCACAACAGCAGCTGAAGCCTGAGCTAATCTATGAGTACATCATAGAGACTGAGAACTGTAACTGAGACCAGCAGCTTTCCTTGAGAGAAAAGAATGTTTTTCAGTTCTTGATAAGCATATTTTCAGTAGGTACACAATCTCTAGTGCAAACTCTGGAGTTTAGATACATGGTGTTGCTTTTCTGATTTCAAGTGAATTGGTAAGCTAAAAGCAATAGTCTTTTCATCTCTCGATTTTTCAGGAGAGAGAAACTTTCTTACTAGTTCACTTCACAGCTGTCACTTTGGGATGTAAGTTTACCTTCTCTAGATTTTTTTTTCCCACTCTATCCCTGTATACTGCTACAGAAGCATCTGTTCTTCAACAGTTTAAAGAACAGAAGGAAACGCACAGTATTTTTCCTTAGACATTATCCATCTAGTACTGACATTTCATATGGAGGTGAAAACATCTCACTCCAGAATATTTTTATATGGTCATTCTTCAGAAAAAGATTCCTTTCTTAAAAAGAAAATCTTACAAAGCTTAAAATATTTACTTAAGTGGAAAAGGTTGATGCAGAGCTGGTTTATTTCACAAGCCTTCCATTTGCCTTTGAAAGAAATAAAGGAATCAAGGGAAAAATCCCCTTAAGTCCACATGACAGCTTTATAAAGATTTAAAAATCCAAGTTACTTCTCACTGGTATGATATCCTCCTTGAAGCTTAGTCAAAAAAAGGAGGCATCTTATTTAAAGACTAGTCAGTCTACTTCTGTAACTATACCACGGGTAAAGGAAGTTGCTTTGTTTGTAATGATTGCTCAGTTTTGGCCGCATGCTTTACATTGCACTTGAAGAGAAATGCAAGTGTAAGAAACACCACACGAATCACTTCAGCCAGAGGTTTCTTGGGGCGGGGGCAGGGCAAGGCAGCTGATGTTCCTCTGGGTCTGACCTTCTGGGTCTGTTGCACAAGTTCTTAAAACTCCTCTTCAGTCTTGATAGTGTTAAAATGCCACAGCTTTCATATTCCTCAGGAAAATTCCACTTCCTTTGTTTTGCTACACAGTAGACTCACAGTTTGAAACCTGAGTGAATGGCAACAATGCCAGAGTTTAAATTCTGATAATCCACTTTTAAAAAGCCTGCATCTTCTATCATTGCCTTCAGCTCCTCCTGAAAAGTAATAGTTCCATAATTAGAACAACCCGAAGGCTTATAAGCCAGCTGCCTGTGAGATTATGCTGGAACCCTGTTTTGTGTGAGCAAATTCAGAGAAATACTGTCTTACCTGAGGTGGGAAACGACGGATGCTCTCCACAAGATATTGGTAAGATTTCCAGTCACCAGCAATAACCTCACCCAGAACAGGGATAACCTGGAAACTGTACAGATCGTAGAGCCTGCACAGACAGACAGCAAAGGCAGATTAATACCAACAAGTTGAAAACGGACCCTCTCCAACACAAATTGATCCCTGTACCACTACTCTGTGGAGTCTGTATCTGATTTTACAAGTGCACAATGAGGTGGCCTCAAAGTGTCTCCGTCTCTCATTCTGGCCTTGTGATATGGCCATAATGTCACCATGTTCCTACCTGGAAAGAAGAGGGCTGCTGACATGACTAAACTCAAGGCAGAGAAACCTTCCTCCTGGTTTCAGCACACGATAGGCCTCCTGAAGTGCCTGAGACAAAGCAGATATGGTAAGTTTGTTCCTGTAGACCAGCATCTGCCTATTATGCCATGTGATGGCAACTCAGTGGTAAACCAAGGGGAGGGAGTAAAGAGAATCCTGACTAGCAATCTCCAATATTTACTCGTGAAGCACCCCAAGACAGGTATAACCCACCCCCCCACCCCGAAACAAACAACAAAACCAAACCACAAACACTCTTGCTGTTACATAAATAGATTTACACCAGGCTTTGTGTTGAAACTATGATGTCATGTTTGCAATTTTTCTTCTTTTTCCCTGCTCTCAGTTGATGAATGTTTGCCAGCAAAGTGCTCGTAATTACAGACCAAACCTAAAAGGGAGAGGGTGACTCAGCTACAAGAAGCTGAAAATGAAAGAGGGCATGATAGATTTTGGTTTTTTAATCAAAAGAAAAGATTTTACTCAACTGCGAGGCACACCCAAAGGATCAAAGAAGTGATACTGGATTTTGGATGAGTAATGTGTGAGAATGGGGGGAAGGAAAGGAAAGAAGAAAACCTTTGCCTACTTTGAGAATTCCATCCTATATCCAAAATAAAACACCTAAGAAGAACAAAGACAAAAGTCTATTTACAACTGTATGTTCTTTTATACAAGAGCACAGGAGAGTGGTACTCAAGAACCTCTGCAGGTTATACATCTGCTTGGTTTCAACTGTCATGTTTCTAAGGGATAAAATACAAACAGCACACATACATGATGGGAGCTTTGCAAAAGAACTCGAAGCTTGGATGTGTTTTGTACCAGTCTCCAGGGAGCTATGCTACCAGACCGCTTTATCCATAAAGGCAAGATGCCTGTGCTTTGGAAGGGTGCAGGTGAAGCACTGTGCATACAGTTCAAGGTGGTTTGGATCCAAATGCTACACCTTCCACAGAAGAATCATTGCCCAGGTTGTAACACACTCCTCCAAAACACAAGACAACTAGTCCAGCTAGGCAGGTGATCTAACCTACCGTCACCCCCACGACAGCTAGTCATTCTCAAAGGATGTATATTGTTTAGAACAAAGGGTACTACCTACCCTAATTAAAATCATACTTGTTCTTCATGGGAAACTCTACTACCAGCCAGTGTAAAGACACTGAGCAGAAGTGGGCTGAACAGGTTAGGTCAATGGCAGTGGTGGCAGCAGCCAGCTGCTTCCCCCTCTGTGCCCTGGAAGCTCAGCTGGTTCAGGCAGGGAAACCGAATGGGGCAGAAAGTGCAGGACACACTGCGGGTGGGATATAGATCAAATGCTTCAGGAAGATTTGAAACATGCAGACTGACTGCACTGTGCATGTGTAGATCCAGCCATATCATAGGTTAGGAGGAAGTGGTAAATGACTGTAGCATTCAGCCCTTTTTGCCTTAAGAAGAGACTGTGTGGCTTGCCAAGCTGGAAGGATTGGGTGTAACTAGTATAAATCTAACTTTTTATTACACAGGTGGGGCATTTAATAGCATTCTTCATTCAAACAAGTTGCACACTACATGCCACTTAATTTAAACATTTCACTAGACAACAATGTTCCTTTATCCAAAGGAGTTCCTCCTTTGCCTCCTCTGCTAGCATAAAAAACCCACAGATGAATCATAAGGACCCCACATCAGGATATACTACAGCAACTTACCAAATCAATACGAGTTACATTTCGGATTCCAAAAGCAATTGTGTAAACATCAAACTTATCATCATCAAAGGGCAACTCTTCAGCATTCCCAAGTACCCAGGACAAGCCTGTAGTAAAAGCCAAGGACACAGTATTGAACTCAAGACTCCTCCAGGAAGACTAGAACTTATCTATTCCAGAAGGAAATTATTATTAAACCCCCTGGTATTTAAAACTAATACTTCTATTTCACAGTTTTGTTGGAGGAAAGACACCTTAGTCTATACTCACAGACTCAAACCTTTCAAGGCTCTATACTACCCAGCCATCTTTTCAAGCCAAAATTCTGCAGATCAGCCAAAACATTCTTATGCATATTGTGCTCACAGTGCCTTAGTCCGCCAAAAAGATTTCTCTCAAATCTTGCATTGTAGTGGAAAGAAACTGGCTGCTGTTTGTAGCAAACTTGCAAAAAGAGAATGTGTGCTCAAAGAATAACTATAAACCATGATTAATGTCTTGCCATGCAACAATGGCCAAACCACCTAAAACATTTTGCTAAAAAGCTTCCATAGACTGAGAAACATGATAAGCCACACTCCCTCCATTCAGCACTATCAGTACGTGACCTTGCTGCAGCTGTGGCAAGGCCGTATCTGTCTGTGGAGTATGGACGTCCAGGTTATTGGTACCAAAAAATAAAACTGCTCAATTTAGAATTAATAGTTCTTAAAGTCACTGGTTTTGGTGACTCAAATGCAAAACAAGAAAACCTAACAAAAAACCCCCCACAGAAGTCTTCTGCAACAGAGATCAGTTTCAAAGGCAGTATGCTAGAAAGCAATGTGGAGGAGAGCAAAGCACAACAGAAAACAACAGTTGTTCCCAGGCAACATTCAAATTTAATTTTTAAAATATACATATTTATAGTTGTAGAAAGTATTGTATGAAAAGAAGCATGCAACATTATTAAAGCAGTTATTATCAGTGTTATTTAAATCTAGACAGTCTGAAAAGACACCTGAGAAGTGAGTGTCAAGAAAAGGTTTTGAGCAACTGAAAAACTGTTCTTCAGAATACACTGCAGTAAAATCACAGGCTAGGAGTTTGTAAGGAGATGCATAAAAGGGGCTGTCAGTCTGCAGTACTGTGAGGAACTCGGGCACGTGCAGTGCAGCCGCTGCTCCTGCTGGCCAAAATGCACAATCAGCACGTTTCTTTTTACCATGCGCAGCCCCCATTGTCGGTGAATGTATATAGGAATATACTGAAAGGAAACTCTGCCCCTTACAATTTTAAGAAAAACAAATTTTAGACCTCAGACAAGCAAGCTCAGAAACGAGGTTATTACAACAGGGAGGAATCGCATGAAAAGTGATTATGAAATTTGCTGAACAAGGGAGCGAAAAAGAGTAAGTCGTCAGAATTATGGCACAGTGGGGCATAAGGCAACCCAGGCAACAAGACAACAGCTGGGCCTCTAAAGCTTTGATGTACAGAGGAAGAAATCTAAAAAACTTAAAAGACTCATTTTGAGAATTTGGTAATTCACAAAAATACCTTAAAAGTGCAGCCAATTAAACAAAATGCTTTATTTATAGTAGGTGGGAGGCAGCATCAAGCTTTATTTCAGGTCCTAAGCTACAGTCATAAAGCTTTTATACTTACAATGTTGGTACAGTTCAGGTGTTCCCAAACTGCAATGCGTAAGAGCAGCTCTGAACAGGCTTGCAAGCTGCTCAGTGTGATGCATGCAGTCTGCCAGAGCTGGAAGAACTAACGCTTTCACAATGTTGTTCTTTAAAGAAAAGGGAGAGGCAGGCAGGCAATGCCTGAGGTAACCCACCAGCAGGAAGTAAGAGCAGCTGAGAGAACCTATGCCAGCAGTTTATTTTTCAGCCCCTTTGTCCTACTGAGCTGTTTTGTATGTCCTTCATCCCACACAATTTGTAGGCTGAAGCCCTGATGGGGGTGTGGGAGCAGGGCACAGTGAAAGGACATGCAGGGTATCTTGTAATCCACACTGCCCAGGGCATAACTAACGTATAATAACTCAGGCAAACAAAGTTTGGAAACCTCCTGGTATACTTTACATTGCTAAAATATTTGCAAAATATCCATAAATGAAGAGAGGATAAGCAACTGTCATACAAATGCTGAGCCACAAGCAGGACTTCTTTCTCTATGTCTTACTTCTTAAAATCAGGCTTTTCAATCAGGATAGGCGTGGTCCCCAACAAATTCTAGATATCAGGAATTAATCCATTGACCTGCAAACTAATATTTAATACAATTCAGTTTCTCTGAGCATTATTAGCATATGCTCTAACTGTGGAAAGTTTCATAGGTTCACAGTATCACGCAGTTACTGCATTTTTAATTTGCTGCCTTGATTCGTAAAACACCTATTGTGAGATCTTTAGTGTAATCATTCTAGGGCTAAGCTCTTTTGCATTATCTGCTTTAGTAAAATCATATTTGGAAGCACAGATATAAACAGCAGGTTTAGATTATTTAACCAGTTTTGAAGGACAGACGGGTATCAGACCTCATGGACACTTCCAGAGGATCATTGTACACCTGAACAACGTACTACATACATACTCACTGGAAAAGGCACTCAACATTGGCAAATAAGCAGACACAGCTACAGCATACACCATGGCTATGTAATATATTGTAATCCTGAAGTGGTGATTACCTGTGGGTATCACATGTCAACTTCTTGCTATCAGGCATGCTACTGAAATGGTACTGTGCATGACTCACCTTCAGAGTAGCCAAGATGCTGTGCTTTCTGCTTCCCAACTTTTAACATTTCTTTGTTAATGTCACAGACCACCACTTGGGAATCCCCAAGCGGCTTAAATTTGCCTTCCTGGTAACTCTCAGAAATTTCCTGCCATGATAAATTCTGATGGTGCTTAAGCTTCTGCTGGAGCTGGCGTTCTTGTGCAGAGCGAACATAATTAATAAAACGAAAGGCAATGTCACCTGCATTTGTTTGAAAAGAGAGACACATGCTTTGTAATGTTTACTGACTCCAGGAAATCAGAACAGAAGGCTCTGGACATCGAACAGAGATGATTTTTATATATATATATATATATATATATATATATATATATATATATAAACTCACACACACACAGTACAGAGACAGAGTGCGTGTAATAAAGGGAACATGGTAAAAGCAAAGAGTCCACGACTCCCTACAAATGGAAACAGTTTTCCAATACATATCATGGTAGTACCATAACACTTTGAGAGCCCTGAAGCAAAATATTACAAAACACAAAGAAGTTAGTTCTCAATGCTTCTCTGTGAAAATCAAGTAGTTGTTTCACTAGTTTTAAAGACAGGGAACTGGGGAGGTGGGGGGGATGGGCGTGGGGAAATAACCCAAACAAACAAAAGCTAGGCAGCTTAATTCTGAGTAGACTCAAACAGTTCAAAACCAGTGTGGCACTGTCATGTGGAACTCACCAAAATTATTTACCTGTTCCTCCAGCAACATCAAGAAGAAGTGTTCCTGGGGAAGGGTTCATTTTATGCATCAGAATATCCTTCCATACTCGATGAATCCCTAGAGTCATTGAATCATTCATTATATCATATTTCTTGGCCACACTGTCAAAGACCTGGTTAACTGCAAAGAAAGGACATAAGAATGAAATGTAATTTACTTTAAAATGCTGCTGTAGAAGTAAAATGTGTTCTTTATTGCCTCGTAGAGGTCTATCACCAGGTGGAACCGAAAAATACCATCTGAAAACTTAACTAAGGAGTAATCCTGACAAAAGGCTCTTGGGAGAAATACAGCCTCTTCCCGTTAACCCTTCCGGACCCGAGGGGAAGAATCGAGCTGGTATAACACCGACACTATTTGCCGAGATACCCGGTAACGTCTCAAGCGAAGGGCCCAGCTCTAAGCACGTCCTCAGCACCCCTTCACCCCCACCGCCGATGCGCGCCGGCTGCCCGGGAGCCCCGTTAGCTCCCAGCCCGCCCTGCCCCGCAGCTCCACAGCGGACCCCGCCGCCGCCCTCACTTTTCTCCCTCCTCTCCGCCTCCGTCACGGTCTGGAAGCCGAAGTGCATCTCCGGGCCGGTGGCGAGGCCCCGCACGGAGCCGCAGAGCACCCGCAGAGCCCCGTCGCACCGCGCCAGCAGCGCCCGGCACGGGCACAGCCCCGCCGCCGCCATCTTGCAAGGGCACGACCTCGGCTGCCCGCACGCCGCCGCACCGGCGGGGCCCCGGTGCGCGACCCGGCCCTGAGAAACGCGGCGTTCAGGGCCCGCTCCCTCTGCGGGGCGGGCTTATCGCGAGGCCCTACCGGCCCCGGTGCCAGCGGCCTTGGCGCAGCCTCGGGCAGGGGCAGGCTCCGGCCCGAAACAGTCGCCAAACATCGCAGCGCCACTGGCTGTGGGACCCATCCTGGGTACCTGAGGTGACACCTGACTGGGGAAGCGGGGGGAGCACTAACCCCAAACCCACTCAACAACAACCCAACACACTCCACGCAGCATATTGGAGTAATTTTGCAAATAATTTTCCCTAACCTCTTTACTAACCCCAAAAAAAACCAAACCCCAACACACTCCACACAATGTATTTGAATAGTTTTGAAAATAATTTCTGTTAATCTCTTTAGATTTTTAATTTTGCAGTTTCCTGACTAAATTAAAAGTTCTTATGTGGGGAGCAGGAGGAAGGGTTGGCTTGTGTGTTCTGATGGACTGGGGGGAGGAGTCAAAGGTTGCCTCCGATTCCCATTAGGAACATTAGTACAAATTAGGGAGCCTTTTCTGCTATTTTTTTGCAAAAGCTGCCCTGTTTATCACACTATTTGAATCATCCAGAAACTCTGTCAGCTTTGTAGATATAAAGAAGCTACTTAATCATTTGTTACGAGAGATTACATCATGCTGTTAAGAAACCAGACTAGAAACTGCCTTTCCCGAGTAGGAGCTTGTCTCCCTTACCAAGATCTTCCTTCCCTGTTGAGACTGACTAGCGCCATCACCAGACCTTACCGTGATTTTCTCTTATCTGCAATATTAAGCAAAACTTAAGATGTTGAAATTTTGACACATACACATCCCCCCCAGTCTTTGCAGTAGGATACCTTGCAAAGCATCACATATGCTTTTGGTTTATCTTGTCTGCCTCAGCTGTAGGGAAAGATGACTTTGCCTACCAGAGACGTGACTGCAAGGGCCTCTCTCATGCTGCAGTCACAGGCCACTGTACAGATACCAGCAATCAGTCACGTTCAGACAGCTCAGCCACAAGCAAAGAAAGGGTAACGTCGAGCAGAGGTTGTGTACCGCCTCTAGGCAAGTGACCCAGGCATGGGCAAGCAGGGTGCTGCACCCTGTCGTGGGCTCGCCCCGGCGGGGGCTCTGGGGTTCCTGGGGCCGCCCCAGAGGCCTCCTCGCTCCCGCCGAGCCCAGGCCTCGGCCTCCATCAGCGCGACCGCCCGTCGCTATGGGAACGGGTGCCGGCGCGAAGCATGCCGGTCTGAAAGAAACTGCTGCGGTAAAATGCTACGAGAGCGCCGGATCCTGGCCAATGAGCGCTTGGAGGGGTGGTGGCTGTGGCCAATGGCTGGCGGCCAGTACGGAGAGGGTGGGGCTGGGGGCGCTCGGAGGCGACGGCGGCGCGCGCGGGTCGGTTAAACCGACGCGGCGGCGGAGCGAGTGTTGTGTTTGCTTTTATCTGCGTCCCGCCCGCCCCGCTCCGCACAGCGCCGGTCCCGCGGCACCCGCCGAGCGGTGAGGGGGGCGGCGTGAGGGCCAAGCACGCTGGGGTGGCGCAGCGCCCGAGAGGGGCTGGGTCCTGCCCGGGTACTGGGGAGGTTGAGGTGGGACGGCCGGTGTCTGGGCTCCCCCGCGGCAGGGCCTTGCCCCGCGTCCCGGCGGGCTGCAGGCGGGAGCCTTTTCCGTGGGGGGCTCCGGGATTCGCTCGCCTCCCTGGGACAGGGAGAGGCTGTCGAGGCTGGGCTCGGGGGTGGCTGCGCCCCCTCTCGGGGCTGCCGGGTCGGGCGGTGGGGCCTGCGGGCGCCCCAGCGGGGCTGCAGCGCGGTACGGGCGGCCCGGCCCGGGCGGTACCGCGCCTCTGGCCCCGGGCGGGCTGTGCCGGGGCCTCCGAGCCAGCCGGCAGCGGTGCCCCACGGCCGCGGGTGCTGCCGGCGGGCGGCCGCGCCTGCAGCTCGGGGCTCCCCTCTGCTTCGTTCCCTGCAGGCAACCATGAGCGATCGGAAGGCGGTGATCAAGAATGCGGACATGTCCGAAGAGATGCAGCAGGACGCCGTGGAGTGTGCTACTCAGGCCTTAGAGAAGTACAACATCGAGAAGGACATTGCGGCTCACATAAAGAAGGTAAATCTTTGCTCATAATGTCCTCCTGAAATCTATGCACATGAAAAATGAAGCAGGGAGAATGCTGCTGGGCGAGTAGCTCTAGAGAAACAAGTTCTAGAGGCACTAGCTTCTCAAGTTGGATTTTGTCTGTAGGCTGGTGTCCTTATGTTCTTTCCCCCACCCTTTAAGCGGGCTTTTCCAGGTCCTTCAGTTGTTTTTCTTGCAGCACCTTCTCCTTTAGCCTTTTCTGCCCCTGTCCCGTTGTCCAGGTGAACAGAGAGCAGCAGCTGACTGTCCCTGGGACTGTTGAGCTGGTACAAAACACAGGGGCTCTGTTGAGCTCTCTCTGAGAGAAAGCCTGTTTCATAGTCCTTGGTTTCAGTTTTATTGTATTTAATCTTAAGGATCTATTCACTGTTCTGTCCAGCTGGGTCAGAAATTGCATGGAAAAGTACTTTTCTGCAAGCCTGCTGTAATCACACCTCTCCTTATGTAGTGATGTAAGCAAAAAAGAAAACCACAAAAAAAAATCTGGTAGCACAGATTATCTGTTGTTTGTGATGTCTGTGTTGTTCTTTATGTAGGATTAACAATACTGAACATAGGAAAGATCTAGTTCTGGTTATATTTCCTGCCTCGTCAACTCTGGAGAATAGAGAAATCAAAGAGTGTCAATGTAAGTTAAACAGATCTGAGTGGAAGAGCTGTTTAAAAAGTAATACAACTAAGCAGAATGATTGCTTCCACTTCGGAAATACTGATTTGCTATGTTAAAGAAGCTTTTCCACCCTAGGTATCTCATAGCAGAGTCTCAGGCTTAAGGTCCAGTAAGGTGATTTGAGTGGTACAGCAGTAGAAACAGCTCAAGCCTGGGTGCCTCTGCAGAGGGACTCTGAACAACAAAATTCCTGGGTGGTTATACCTTTACAGTCTGAGTTTCCCACCCCTCATTTGACAGTTTGGACCAATAGTAAGTAGTATTAGGGTCTGGGGTCTTGTTCTTCATTGGGTCTCTTAATTGTCTTTGAGTGATCTGGGTTTTTTCCTCTTATCTCTGAGATGGTGGTTTCTGCTGGCACTAGTAGCTTCCTTATCTTCCATCTTGACCTGGCTCTTGAGGCCCTCTTTCATGGAAATAAGTTAAAAGTTCAACCGATCTGGGTGCAAGTTCATAGCCTGTGGCCTAAGGCTTTAGCAAATTTAGCAGCTAATGCTAAGCAGTTAACTCTAGGCAGTTTCAATCCAATATTCCCTAACAGCATCTTCCCTTTGTTTTTATTAAGCATTCCTGCTAATATGTTGAACAGAGTTCTTAAAGTGTTCTGAGGTGAGGTAACGTTCTCCGTAATTCTATGTACAATATGTTTTTAAGTAATAGGCATGACAAGGTTAAGCTTAACCACTACTAGGTGCAGTATGCAATTACAAATTCCTGTTGTGGTTGGTAACTGTCCCAGGAGGGTTCCCTGCCAGTGATACTCTCCATCCTTTTTCACTCTTTTGAGTATGTGATGATGTATTTCTTTTGCATAAAGGTGGCCAGTAATTACAGCTTTTTGTTCATTATTCTGTATATGTTTTAGTAATTGATAGATATCATCATGTTGTAATAATCTCTTTACAAATGTAAGATTGGCTCTCATGAGGGTGGTTGATAAATCTTGAGTTAATACGTCATTTGATTGTAACACTCAGTAAGACATAATGGGAGCTGAATAATTGAAATCGCACCCCATAATTGTAGTGAAGTTACAGACACATATTTGAGTGACTTCTGGCATCTATGGTAATACCATCTGCTAATACAAAATCACAAAGGGTTCTCATAAAAGCACATCCATTTCCTGTATATACAAGTACTGTTTCATGGGTTTCGTTGGGATGTACCTCAAAATGGCAAACATACTCTTCAGCATCAAGGCAAATGTCTAGCTCTGATGGTGTTTACTCCCACAGATAAACCCTTGCTGTTCCTGTACAACGCATGCATTAACATCTACGGTTTGCTATTTGTTTGCATTTTATTGGGTCCACACTCTGTTCTAATGGATAGCGTATAGTTCCATTGTAATTTAATCCTTATGCAATGCTTGGGTATATGGTGTATACCAATGCATTATATATTGTTAAGACAAAGGCTGTGACTGTATTGTTTAATGAGTGAAACTTGCCTTGTACTACCAGGATTGAAATTCTCTTTTGAACTCAGTTGCATTGTCCCAAACTACTTTTCGAACCTCTGTGGGTAAGGTGCCGTCTTTACCTTCCTTTACAATTGCTGCTGCTATACACTGCATCCACAGTTGAGCTTGGATGTAGCCCAGAGCTACTGGAAAGATTGCCCTGGACTGTTCCAAGCGCTTCTACAATCAGCTGGTGGTCTCTTTCATTGATTTTCTCCCACTGAGGCAATATATCAGATAGCATTAGGCGCTAGTCAATGACTCCTAGTAGAGAGGATCACAGTGGGTGTCCTAACTTGCTTAAATCACTTGTCATCCTTTATTTAGGAGTACTTCAGCATCTATACCACTTAAGATTCCCAGTCTTGTCCCTATGATACTAGTTGCATCCCGTTTTCTTCACTTTGAAGGCATAAGGATTCTCCCATGTAACCATGCTGCCCACCCTGTGTAGGATGTATCTAAGAATGGTGAACAGATTGGTTTGATTTATTTTTTTTATTATGATTAATTTGCATCGATAGTCCTGCTCATCTAAGGGTCCATGAGGGAGTAAATACCACTTGTTGCTGTCCTATGTATTTGATTGCATATGGTTCAATTTCAGGTAACTGATTGTGGACTTGAGGTAGGGGTTTACGGTGGTGGGCAGAGAAACAGTAGTTTGTACTGGGTCAACTCTTTCAGAAGTAACAGTATCTTGTACACAAGTAACTTGTATCCTGTTGATTCTTAACCTAGGATCCAGCATCACACAACAACTGGTATTAAGCATTTTTTTTTTAAGCAGCAACTGGTATTATTGAGACAATTAGACCTGTCTCTACTGTTCACCTCTATTGAGGCTGAATTATAAACCTTATCTGATTCACGATAGAAAGTGAGATCCATCCTTTCAGGTGTTTTAGGAATTGGGAACCTTGTTCCTCTATAATCTAGGAAAACTATCTTCTTCTTGGATTTGTTAACTTTTCACTAATCTGGATCATCCATCATTTTTATACTTGGCCGTGCTGTAGCAGTAACCAGAATCAGTAATATCAAGAGTAGTGAGATGCCCCACATAATTCTTAGTTGATTTGAGAGTTTTTCCAGGAGTTAGTTGTTCATCAGCTGGTTGGCTATTTACCACCTGTTTGATGTGAGAATGGTGTGCCAGTTTTCTTTTCCTAAACTTTTAACAGCAAAATAGGAACTTAGTGAGATGGTATATGGTCCTTCCCACTTAAGTTCTAATCTGGATTTTTCATGAGAACACCTTAATTAAAACTTATCTCTGGGTTATATACCACATACCTGTATTTCCAGAGGTGTGGACTGATACAATTGAGCATGCTTTCTGTTACTTTCATATACCTGCAGAAAGGGTTTGACGTATTGGGTCAACCGTTTATCTCTGTCCAGTAGGCTGGTCTTAGTTGGGTTGTAAGTTCCTGGTATAGCTCGGTGTCTCCCAAAAATAATTTCTGCTGGTGTTAGTGCTATGGGTTGTCATGGAGCATTCAGTACATCCCATAGAGCTAAGTTCAGTGCTTCTGGCCATTTTAAACCAGTGTGTGTACATATTTTTGCTCGTTTCTCTTTTAATATTCTGTTCGTTCTTTCATTGTCCCAAAGACTTATGGATTATGGGGATTATGCAGGTTTCTTTCTATTCCTAATGATTATGCAGTTGGTCAGTTATGTTGCTGTGAAATGCCCACCTGTGTCTGACTTGATTCTGGAACCCCATACCTGGGTATAACTTTTAGCAAGGCTTTTATCTCCCATCCTGTATTTGCCTTTCTTGTTGGGAAGACCTCTACCCAGCCTGACAGCTGACTTACTATCACTAGCAAGCGCTTGTACCCATTGACAAGTATCATATCTGCATAATCTATTTGTAGCCTTTGAAAAGGGATGTAGGCCCACGGTCATCTCCCT
Source organism: Falco naumanni (assembly GCF_017639655.2). Taxonomy (NCBI): domain Eukaryota; kingdom Metazoa; phylum Chordata; class Aves; order Falconiformes; family Falconidae; genus Falco; species Falco naumanni. The sequence goes on along the minus strand of NC_054054.1, from coordinate 89,892,527 downwards.
AACTGAGCTTGGGGTCCTACTTGCAACTTTTGGCAGGTCGGGCAGCTGTTGGTTATTCTTTCTGCAGCAGTGTACATTCCTGGTGCTGCCATAATTTTTGTACTTGATTAGCTACTGCCTCTGCTCCCCTGTGAGCTTTATTGTGAAACCACCTAGCCACAGTAATAACATATTTTTTCACAGAATTGGTTTTCCTCCAACTGTCCATATTCCATTGTAATTTTGTATTCTTCCCAATTTTCCCATTGTTCCTTCTCTTCTGCTGAGCAGTCCTTTTCATATGTGTGGTTTTGGGTCTGAATTTGGCTGTTTGCTCTGGTTTATCATTGCAATTGCAACGATATATTCTCTCAGAGGTTGTTGGGCTGCAGCCTTTGCAGCAGTGTCAGCTAGAACGTTTCCTTTACTGATTTCTATAGTGTCCCTACTATAAGCTAGGCAGTGTATTACAGCGATTTCTTTAGGTAGTTGGATTTATTCCAGCAAACTGCTCATATTTTCTTTCCTGATTGTGAGGAGTCCTTGTTCTCTCTGTAACATCCCAGTTGCATGATGTAATCCAGAGACATATCAACAGTCAGTGTAGATGTTAACTTGCTTTCCTTTTCCCAGGTGGGCTGTACAAGACAAAGCTACCAGCTGTGCTACTTGTGCACTCACCTGTGTGGAAACCTGTTTACTTTATCACTCATTTCTGGCTGACTACAGCACACCCAGTTAGTAGTTTTCCATGCAGGTAGTAGGATGAACTGTATACAGACAGAACTAAAACTGGGTTTTGCAGAGGAACACTGGTTAAAACTGGTTTGCAGTTCACTTGAAGTGTGCATCAGCTGCTCACATTGGTGATGTTCTTCTCCATCATCTGGCAAAGATAGGGTTGCTGATTCAAAGTATTGCATCTTTTCAAGGCTACGTTCCCTGATTAGGAGGATCAGTTTGTATCTGTGTGCTCGATGTGGCAATGATGCTTGGATTGCATATTGTTTTATCAGTATTCCTACCTCCTGTGGACATAAAACTGTTACAAGGTGTCCCAGAATGAAGAGATGGCTTTTTTTCTACTATTGTTGCTGCTGCTGTTGGAGATTTTATGCAGGCTGGTGCCCCTGCTGCAGCTGAATCTAGTTGAGCAGAGTAATATGCAACTGGTTGTTGGTGGTGCCCTAATCTTTGTGTTACCACTCTTCTGGCTGTCCTCTTGGACTCACGTATTTACACACTGAAAGGTTTTGTATAATTTGGGAGCCTGAGAGCAGGCACTGATGCCAAAGCTCCTTTTATGTTTTTAAAACCTTGTTCTCTCTCTCAGCCCCATGCAATGGGTTCTGCCTCTTCATTCCTCATTGCCTCCGTTTTTGTTATTTCTCCCAATCCAGGAATCCATGGTCTGCAAAATCCCACAGTTCCAAGGAATCCTCGTAATTGTTTCTTTGTTACTGTATGGGGGGTGGGTGGGTGGGTTCTGTTACAGCATTTACTCTTTCTAGGTCTCGTAGCCATTGCCCTTCTCTGAAAACAAATCCTAAATATTTTACTTCCTTTCAATACAGCTGGAATTTAGACAGAGATGCGTAGTGACCCTTTTCTGCTAAAGCACTACACAAATGTGTCTATTATACAGGCATTTTCGTCTCTACATGCTATCGCTAAATCATCTACATATTGTATGAGAGCTGATTCACTTGGCACTTCTACATCTTTTAAATTACTAATATCTGAGAGAAAACTGTAGGACATCTTGTGAACCCTTGGGGAAGGCGCATCCATGTCAGTTGTTGTCCTTTCCATGTAAAGTCAAATAAGGGCCAACTACTTCCATAAAGTGGTATACTATAGGAAGCAGCAGTTAAATCAGTTATGGTAAAATATTTTGCCCAATGTGATATTTGCAAAGGTACTGTAGAAGGATCAGGTACGACTGGGTGAGGAGTCGCCACATGTTGATTGCCTGAAAATCTTGTACAAAACAGTTTTTTGGATCTCGGCCTTCACCCGACCTGTTCTTTTTTACAGGGAATATGGGAGCATTATATGGTGAAATACATACTTTTAAAATCCATTGGGGCAGGTATTGGTTTATCTGTTTTTGTATGCTCTTCCTTGTCTTATTGGTGGAGCTCCTCCCTTTGTATTTATGACTACAGGTTGAGCTGAGATTAGCAATCCAACATCAGTGCCAGTTTTGCTCCATATCTTCATGGGCACAGATTTTAGCACTTCTGGTACTTTTATTTCAGGCTTTGGGCTTTTGGTAACAACACTCATTCCCATAATTTAGATCCATTCCTTCAGGTGATAAGTGTAATTCTACATATAGGGCTTGTAAAAGATCTCTTCCTAGCAAACGGGCCGAAGATTCTTCTGCTAATACAAGTCTTCCCCATACACTTTTGTTTCCTATTGTTATAGGGGCTTGGTTAAACTCTTTGCTCCTCCACCTGTGACCCTCTGTATTAGAACCTTATCTTCAGTTTCAGATCCTTTTGGGGTAAAACTTCAAAGAGAGAGCACAGCTACTCTGCCTACTAAAAATTCAACTTCTTGGCCTTCTACTTTACCTGCTATAGGTGGTCTAATTGAGTTTCCCACATAGCAGAAATACCTAGTCCTTCTAATTCCCCAAGTGTTTCAGGTTTCCCCACCTCCTGTCATTGTGAGTTGTTATTTTCTTAGGCTAACTCTTCGTGTTGGAGTTGCCTTATCTAGTCAGATCTTGTAGTCGAAGGGGACATTCCTGCTGTACATGCCCTAAGTTCCCACAGTAATAACACTCTTTCCCTTCACTTCCCCCTATGCTTCTTCCTGTGTTTCCCAGCCTCAGCCCAAATCCTGGGCTTGGCCTTTGTCTTTCTGATCCTCTGCCTTTCACTTGCAAGTTTCTTGCTAAAGCAGCTGCCAGTAAATTTGCTTCTTGTTCTTTTGCTCTTTCACTTGCTCAGGTTTCTGTTTTTCCTCTCACCCATCATACACAAATACTACCACACTTAACTTTTCTGTAGTTTCCCCTTGCCAGCCTGGCATATGTTGTTTGAAATATTTCCATATCTTGGGGGCTGCTTGATCCATAAAAACACTGATTGCTAGTGTGTTGTTAAAATTCTGTGTGTTTATTCCCCCATACTTTAACGAAGTCTTGTTGAAGCTATCACTGGGGTGTTTGTCTAGGTGCTGTCTGCATTCTTGCACTTGTATAATTTACTCCTAACTTGCCACATGCCCTAATGGCTTCTGCTAAATTCTGGAGTGCCATTTGGCATGCAGTTCTATCTCCTGCATTATTATAATCCCAATTTGGATTACTTGCTAGCCAGGGATTTCTTTGTCCTCCAGCTTGTTGTGCTAGTTCTGCATCCTTATTAATTATTTTTTCTCATTCATCTGGCTGGAACATTTCTCTCAGAAGTATCTAGGTGTCCCCCCAATTTGAGTTACAGCCAGTGCATTTATTAGAAAAGTTTGGTGCATCTCGTGGCATCTTCCCTTAGTCTTGATATTTTGCTTCCCTGTAATGCTAAATCACTGGGGTTCCAGGGCTCATTAGTAAACACATGTAGCACTGGGGGAGGGGGTTTGCCTCCACCCACCCCTCCTTGCTGTAATGTGTTGGTATTAGGCAAAATGTTAGAAATCATAGGAGAGAGTCTGGCAGCTGGTAGAGGTAGGCGGTGAAGAGAGAGCAAGTGAGATACATTGTCCCACTCCATATGCCAACCAGACTCTTCTGGGGTGTTGGCATCCACTAATGCAAGTGTTACCTTTGACAGTGTCTCCCTCCTCCCATACCGTAGGGCTGGATTTTCTGCTCCCAAGCCTGATGATCCCACACATAACAGCAATCCATTTGTGCTGGAGACCTGTCTCCAGGCAATACCACAAAAAGGCTAATTAATGCTGGTTAAAGTCCCCTGCCATGGCCACCATTGTGCTGGACTACCATCTCTTGTTGCGAATGGCTAATCTTCCTGACATAGTGTAACTATGTGCTTTTTGACAAGCTGGCTGTGCTGTTAATCTTTCCAGTTTTCCAGTACCTTGGCTAAGGGTGCCCCCTCTATGCTGGGTGTGTTTGTGTGTTCCATTGATTCCCTGTTAGTAACAGGGAATCAAACCCACTTCTATATGTGCGTTACGCTGATTGTGCTGCACACCCATAAGCAAGCTGTAGCAGGGGAGGGACTTGAACCCACCCTGATACTGAGAGGGACTCGAACCCACTACAGAATCTAAACGCTTATCCTTCAGTGCCTCCTGCTCCAAAGATCCTGGGTGAACTCACCCACTGCCAGCAGCTGGATGTTTGGAAAAGAGAGGATCCAATGATGGTGGTGGCCTAGGGTCCCATCTGGGTCACCAAACGGAAGTTTCTCTGCCCTAGGTATTCCATAGCAGAGTTGTGGGCTTGAAGTCTGATAAGGTAATTTGGGTGGTACAGTGGAAGAAACAGCTCAAGCTGGGTGCCTTTGGAGAGGGACCCCAAGTAAAAGAAATTCCTGGGTGGTTATACCTTTACAGTCTGAGTTTCCCACCCCTCATTTGACAGTTTGGACCAAAAGTAAGTAGTATTAGGGTCTGGGGTCTTGTTCTTCATTGGGTCTCTTAATTGTCTTTGAGTGATCTGGGTTTTTTCCTCTTATCTCTGAGATGGTGGTTTCTGCTGGCACTAGTAGCTTCCTTATCTTCCATCTTGACCTGGCTCTTGAGGCCCTCTTTCATGGAAATAAGTTAAAAGTTCAACCGATCTGGGTGCAAGTTCATAGCCTGTGGCCTAAGGCTTTAGCAAATTTAGCTACCGATGCTAAGCAGTTAACTCTAGACAGGTAATTTCATTCCAGTATTCTTTAATGTGGATACCTGCTTAGAAGAATTCTTAATTTCTAGTGATCTATTTTGCAGGAGTTTGACAAGAAATACAATCCCACTTGGCACTGCATCGTGGGAAGGAACTTTGGCAGCTACGTGACACATGAAACCAAGCACTTCATCTACTTCTACCTCGGCCAAGTCGCTATTCTTCTTTTCAAGTCTGGTTAGAACCACAGACCCTCACTGAAACCTGTATCCAGTTACAGGACTGTGCGCTGACTCCTCTGACTAGTTACTGCAGCCTTCCTGAGGACACAGACCTTGATCTTCAAGGGCGATGGCAGGGATTATGCTATAGCAGATGATGTTACATTGTGGATATAAAAAGGAAAAATACCAAAACCGTCTGCCTTGTATTTATTTTTTTTTTCCATGAGGCTGCTGCTTTGTTAGTAGGGCAGCTTTATAGCCACCTACAGTCTTGCCTGGTTACTGCTTGTGCTGCGTAGGTACTGACACTTCCTTCTGCTCCACATGCTTTTATTCTTCTGCGTCGGTATTTTTGGTTTTTTTTGTGTGTGTGTGTGTGGAGGGTTTTTTTTAGGTTTTGTTTTTTTTTTTTGTGGGTTTTTTTTCCTGTTTTTTCGCTCTAGCCCCTCCTGGGTTGCCCTGTGCCGGGCGCTGCCCGTGCCCGCTCCGCGAGCCCCCGGTGCTGCCTCCCTGTGCAGGCCTGGCCGCGGGGGGGCGCTGCCGGGGGCGGGGCCAGCCCGGGCACTCGGTGCTGCCCGACGGTGCCGCCGGGGGGCGGCTTCATCCGGGTCTCGGCAGCTGCTGTGGTCGGTGTGGCGGCGCCGTTATGGGGCAACGGTGCTCGGCCTCCGCCGTGGCCGAGAGCCGCGTGCGGCGCGGCCGGCAGCGAAGGGTAGCAGCCGCTCTCCGCCTGGCCCGGCCCCCCCCGCCGGCGAGCGTGAGCCCGAAGGAGGTAAGAGCCGGGGAGGGAGGGGCGAGGGCCCGGGCTCTTCCACGGGCCCGCCCGCTGCTGAGGCGGTCGCGGCGCGCGCGGGTCGGTTAAGCTGACGCCGAGGGGGAGCGCGCGGCTGCCTCGCTGATCACGGTGAGGGGAGCGGCAGGGAGGTGGCGGCGGGGCCTGCGGGCGGCAGCGCGGTGCGGGCGGCCCGGCCCGGGCGGTACCGCGCCTCTGGCCCCGGGCGCGGGCGGGCTGTGCCGGGGCCTCCGAGCCAGCCGGCAGCGGTGCCCCACGGCCGCGGGTGCTGCCGGCGGGCGGCCGCGCCTGCAGCTCGGGGCTCCCCTCTGCTTCGCTCCCTGCAGGCAACCATGAGCGATCGGAAGGCGGTGATCAAGAATGCGGACATGTCCGAAGAGAGCCGTGGAGTGTGCCATTCATTCTCTGCAGGAATGCAGTGTGGAGCATGACACTGCAGCTCACATAAAAGGATAAGTGTTTTGCTCACATTGTCGTCCCTACTGAATGCTATATGAACTTCCAAAACCAAGCAGAAATGTTGGTGGGTAAGTAGTTCTAGAGAAGCAAGCTCTGTGGTCATTAGATAATCCAGTCAGGCTTCTTCTGTAGACTGCTGTCCTGTACCTCTCCAGTCCCTTTTTATGTGCTTTTGCAGTTCTTCCCCTTCTTTTTCACAATTCATTCTATGTAAGTTCTTTGCTCTCTAAAACCAGCACTTGATTATGTAGAATTCCTAGTGGCCTCTTCTGCAGGAGCTTGACATGCTATATAATCCTGCCTGTCTCTGCAGTTGGGAAGGAATTTTTGCAGCTGTGTGACTCAAGAGACCTGTCACTCCATCCTCTTCTGCCTGGGTCCTGTTACTATTCTTCTGGAGGGTGCTTAGAGCCATGAACTGTTGCTCAAACTCCCATCTTGTTACTCAGTTGTGTGGTAATGGCACGAAGCCTGGTGCCATCAGCCTTCCCGAGGAAGCAGACTTCAGTCTTCAAGGGCAGTGGCAGGGCGTTTGCTGGCATGGTTGATGTTTTTATTGTAGTTAGGGGTAAAACAGCAGAAAAAACCACACCCCAGAAATTGCCAAAACCACCACCACTTCCTTGTATTTATTTTCTTTCCACAGCCAGCTTCTTTGCTAATGTGTTGTGTTCTGTCTTTAAAAATTTTATGGCTATCTGTCCTGTTTTTCTAGCATTGCTTGTGCTGTTTCATACTTCCCTGCAAATGTGGATGACTAACTTTCTAACAAAGTTTCTTTTCTCAAATCCAAAGCATCTAAACATGGTGGTAACCATCTTCATAATTTGGTCAGTAATTCTAAAAATCATAGACCTAAACAGGGAACAAGCAGGTGTTAAAATGAGGCCTTTCATTATTTAATTTAGGCTTCTCCTAAAATATTATTTGTTAGCTCTGCCCTTTTGCACTTCAGCCCTACTTGTAAGAAACCTGGGAGGCGCTCTCCCGGCTTCCAGCTCTCATCCCTGAAATAATGGCAAAGAGATTAGCAGATGCGCTCAAGATATTTCAGTGTTATTTTAAGGATTCATTAAAATGCCTTTAGAATCTGTTGCCTTGTGTTTTTTATCCCCTTATTGCTTTGAAGGAGAAGTTTAAAGGTATCACGGAAACTGAGTTCCTTTTTTACTTTCACAGTTGTTTGCCCCGGATTGGTGGAAATACTGGTTCTTTACATCCTCTGAGGCCATTGTGTTCACAAGCTTATTCCCCTAGCACTGTCAACTTGTACCGGCTTAGGAACTGACAGTGGTTAGTTCCTTCAGTTCCACACCGCTGTTACTCTTCTGAGACGGTTCTTTTTGTTTGGGTGGGTTTTGGGGTTTTTTTGAGTGTGTATGTCGCTCTGGCCCCTCCTGCGTTGCTGGAGGTGCGGCCCCGCAGCCTGAGCCGCCGCGGCGAGCAGAGGCCGAGCCCTGCGCCGGGCGCTGCCGGTGGCCGTTCCGCGGGGCCCCGGTGCCGCTGCCGCCTCCGTGAGCGGGTCTGGCCGCGGGGGGGCGCTGCTGGGGGCGGGGGTGGGGCCCCGCAGCTCCCGGCGTGCTCTGCGGCGGCCCAGGACTACGCGTCCCGTCGTGCCCACGGGCCCGCCCGGCGCCGGCTCCATCCGGGTCCCGGCTACTGCTGCGGGCGGCTCGGCGCCATTACGGGGCAGCGGCGGCCGAGCCGGGGCCGGGGCGGCGCCGAGGAGCCGGTGGGTGCCTGGGTGGCGCCGACCACTCGGGCGGCAGGCAGCGCCGGGCCCCGCGGGGCTCCGTGAGCAGCTCTTTCCCTCGTCGCCCGGAGCCCCCGCAGGCCCGGCCCGGCCTCCCGCGGCCCTCTCCGGTTCGAGCAGAGCAGCGAGAAGATGTCGCCATGAAGGAGGCCGAGTCCGCGCTGCGCCGCCCCCGCCGGTCGCCCCCGCGGGCCATGAGCCTGGGCCCCCGCCGGCTCCGCCAGCGCCCGTCGTGCCCCCCCGCTCAGGGCCGCCCCTCGTCCGCCGGGGCGCCCGTTGATGCTGCAGAGCCCGCCCGGCGCGACCCCCGCCTCAGCCTCCGCCATGGACAAGAGCAGCCCCTGCGGCTCCGGTGCGCCTGGCTCCTCGGCCGGCAGCAAAGGGCAGCAGCCGCGATCCGCTTCGGCCGGGCCCGCCGCGGGGGAGTCTAAGCCCAAAGGCGGTAAGAGCCGGGGCGGGGGCGGGACCCCCGGGGGCTTCGGGCCGTTGGCGACCGCTCCCCGGGCCTGGCCTGGGGCCGTGGGCCCTGGTGGCCAAGCAGAGCGCGCCGCCGCCGGGTGCTGGTGGCCCAGCTGGGCTTAGTGGGCTCCATGCCGGGGCCTGGTCCTGCTTGCTGTTCCCATCCTCTCCCAGCTGTTTCCATCCTCTCCCGGCCTCGAGCTGCGGTCGCTGCTCCCCGCTTTACTTAAGCCTTGATCTCCATTAGTACCGGCCTAATCAGCTTGAGAGCTAAAGCTCTGCTCCTACAGTAAGAACATACATTTGCCAGTGCCTGTTAAAAGAGAACCCTGAGCTTTATCCCGAACTCAGGAACATACTTTTTTACATCTCCCTGAGAAGGCCTGGCTCCAATGCGCCGTATTCCCCTTGCTGGCTGTGTTTCGATAACCTGCTTTGGAGGAGCTCAGGGTTAGTTACGTATTGTTTGCTCATCTGGCATTTAAACCACAGAGTTACTTCTGTCACTGCAAACAGCTGGTGCTGCTGACGTAGCAGTTCGTGTGGAGCCGTGGTGGCTCCTGTCAGCTGTCTTTTCAAGGTAAGACCTAAGCCGCCTCCAGTTCTCCAGACCTGTTTGGGAGCAGAGTGATCCTGGCAGCCTTACAATTTTTTTCCTAAAACCTAGAAATAGGGCAGTAGTGATTAAAATTAGTGTGTTTAGTCCCAGAAGTATGTGTGAGAGCATCAACAGGTTACTACAGCACCATCGCTGTACTAATTTCCTTCCTCCTCAGTGGTTTGTTTCAACTGTATGACTCCAGGTCTCTGAGAAAGCAGCAGTGTATTCCAGAGGGTTAACAAAATGAGTATCTTGAAGGTGTTGACTTTTTGGGGGCTTATAAATGCACTCAGATCCCAGGTAAGCAGGTATTACCTGCTGTTCACCAGTATTAACTAATCTGCCACAGGATAGACTGAATTGGGTGACATGGGAGGTGGCTTACCCACAGCTCCCCAGGCTGTGGTGTGATTGTGCGATTATAGTGGAATTTTGACTTCAGGTTCAAACCTAGTAAAGTCTGTCTAGGAAGAATTCTTTAGGCAGTCATTTCTGAAAGAACTCCAAACTGATTTGCAAAGCTGTTTGCATCAGCAGCAGGATTTGATGTGAGAGTCTTATTATCCCTAGCTACTGTTGTTATTTTTCAATCTCTCATTTCGTTTTTCCTCCCCTCTAATGAAGGGACCAATGGAAACAGGGGATATCACATGTTAGGTATGCAACAGGAGTTTTAGAAGATGATCTTTGGCTTCTGATGGAATAACGAAGTATGTAAACTTCACTGCATGTATTGTGAGAGGCAACCTGCAAGGCTGATGGACACAAGGTTTTCGTGTTGCGGGGGACTGGTTTCTGTCCCTGTCTTGCCAAGAGATACCTTAATCGCTACATCTCCTTTTTCAGTGGTATGTGATGCTGTATGGAGGATTGTTCACAGAACACAAACAACCTTCAGTAAGGCGTGAAGATGGTCTGTCTTTGGCTGATATGCCTTCATGTAGAAGAAACAGTATCTGTAGTGAGAAAGGAAGTAAAAGGCCTGTTGTTCCAGCCCAGAATAAAAGCATTAAGTGATTTTTGTGGAATCCCACCTTTTACAGACTTTAAACAACGTTGCTAGTAGAAGAGGAACAGTGAGGAGAGAAATCCTGATGTACCGTATTCTTCTACTCCATTAAAACAGACTAACTTTTATTAAAAAACAAACACACTTTTTTTTGAGGCAGCGGAGACCAGAGGGATATGGAATGAGTTACCTCCTTTACACTGTATCGAAGAGGCCTGGCAAAATTAGAATCTCTTTTATTAGGAGCAGATTGTATTTGGGAATACTTTAACTGGAGGGTACTGAAAACTAAAATGAGAACATTCCCTTGGTTGGATTAGGGCACCCAACCTAGGATGAACATGCAGGATGCAGTTGTGTTAAGTTGTGGCTATATTTTGGTAACTGTTGCATGCAAGACACTGGCTTGTCACTATATGGATTTTTTTTCTCGAGTTCCTTATTCTACAGGTAGCTGATGTGGTCTGCCCCATTTCTCCTATTTCAGGAAAGGTTTAGGATGTATTCTGAAAATTTTCTGTCTCCTTTGAAACGGCAAGTATTCTTATGGACCACAGACCTTCCCCAGAATGCTGACCTTCAGTTACATACGTGACTTTTGCGTTGATGGTCACTGATTTTAAGTCCAGTCGATCTCTTGCCATTTAGATGCTTTCCAGAGTTACCTGCTGTAATCAAGTTCAGCTGAGGAAGTGGCCATTCATGAAACCTTGTGGTAGCTTCGTCTTCTATTTCTCTTGCAGCACAGCTTGAAGTGGGCTAAGTGGAATACTGTAAACTCTTGTACTTGTTGAAGTTAGACTCCAGCTATCTTTCAAACTTGGCCTTAGAAACTAAATCAGACTTGGAAGTTTTCAACAGAAAAGTTTCTTTGGGTTGTATTAGTGCACCAGGAGTCACATCCCATTAGGATGGGATGAAGAGCTAAGGGAAGATAGACTTGATGGGTTTCTCTGCAGTCCTTAAGACCTGATGAACAACATTAGTCACTCAAATGTTCCTGGGTCTTGTTATTACAGTGTGAGCCTGCTTAACTGGGGTGTGTGACTGCTCAGTCACCTCTTGCTCACTGGGATGTTTGCCTTAGCAGCAGCAGTAGCTTCAGTGTGTTTTCATGAAATCACCCTGCGGCCTAAGTGTGTTCCACCACCCAAATGCCTTATGCAATATGGTTGGCTTCAACACAACTCTGCTGAAAAGAGAGGTGAACAAAGATGGAAGGAACATGCAGTCCTCCCCGCAGTAGCAAACCAGTACTGCAGCTCCAGGACCAAAGTGGTCACCTAGAGCTGCTGAACTCGATCTCCTCTCTGGATCTTTGGAGATAGAGGTCCTCAAACAGAACATGGCATCCAGCAGGAGAAACCGCAGATGTCAGGGCTTGCTCTGGAAGGCAAGAACAGCTTTGTTGCTAGTTTTATAAAATTATATAGATAATATTTTTTATAAGTCTGCATTCTCTTGCAGTATGGATGGGTAGATGTATTTATTACAGGTTAGATCTTGTAAGAACAACAAAAGGACTGAGGAGCTGAGTGAAGACTAAGTACCTCACCAGCACTGTTGCTGTTGCTCATTCCTAATTTGCCATGAAAAGAAGGAAAAATAGAACACACGCCCCCAAATCCAAACCTGCACTACTTAAAACTGGCATCTAATAAGAGGGTTTGGCAGTGAGAATCTTCCGCTTTTCTCCCAGCATGATTGCAGGTAGCCCTGTCCTGCCCTGCTCTTCATGGGAATGCAAGGAGGAATGATACAAAGCAGAGAGCTCCCTGACATGTGGTATGCTGGACAGGTTGGAAGGAAGAGCATTGCTTAGATTTGGGGTGGGGGAAAAGTGTTCCCGTTTATGAATGCATATTCCAAGTTCTTGGTTGTCTGTTGACTGATTTAATTACTACTCTGATGGACCAGAATCCTCATGAGGGTAATTATTTGGAGGGTGGGAGGGGGAGCTTGCAATCCGTAAAATCAGGTTCGAAGCATTTTTAGACTGTCGTGTAAGGTCCTTCCTAGAAAAGGCACAGGTGGAGAGAACTTCCCTATAGAATGTACAAGTCAGTATAGTGCCTCCCAAAGGCTTTAGGAGTTGGTTTGAAAGGACCTGTAGTATGACAGGAATGTGTGTAAACCGGCTGACTGACACATTTGATGGTGACTAACTTGATTAAAACTATAAGTGGTAGGAAATTCTTCTGTCAGCTGTAGGTGCGAGCTGTTCCTCATTCCTGGGCCTTGTAAAGACCCACTTCAGACTGAACTTCTCCTTATGAGTTGTTTCTTTTCCCCAGTTGATGATTGCAGAGAAACTGCATTGATTGATGATATTGATACTGACACAATAGGCATGTACCCCTCTAGCACACTCACTGAAATTGTAGATTTAAGAGGGTGGTTGAGCTCTAAACTGACAAGCTCTGCTTCTGAATAACTGAAGTAGTAGTCCAGACCTCTTCAAAATGACTGACTTTTTTTACCAGAGACTCAGTGGTGTTGATTATAGCCTCTTTTCTATAAACACTCTCCAAAAAGGTCTAGCTAAATAATCATTCAGCCAGACCTGGTCACACCCTCAGTACTTGGCAGCTTCTGGTGTGTTTTTTTTCTGATAACACTCAACTCATGTCTTTTTAGGCTGACATGCATTACAGCACTGCAAGCTATGCAAATATGTGTTTTAGTTACACATCTGTGATTCCTATAGATGTTGGTTTAATTCAGAATTAAAGGATCAGCCTTTTCAATAGCAGAGTAAACGACCAGTTCTGGTGATGAAGTTTGTCTGCAGAATAGCTCTGTCACATCATGTGGAAGTAACAATAGTGTCCTTTTACTTTTATAGCTGTAGTTGCAGGCAGAGACTGAAGTCTGCCATGGGCAAGAAGCAGCAGACCACCATGAAAAGCAGTCAAGTCACTTTTGTTACTGAACTTACTCTTAAGAAGCCATATCCTCAGTAATGTACTATAGCACACAGATCTTCCAGTCTGCTGCCCCCCTGTTTTTGGGTGGAGGTGGAAGGGAAAACTAAAAATAACAAAACCATGAGAGTTTGTGTGAATGATCCCGTTCCAGCTGTTTTAAATGCTCGAGTCGATTGGAAGTGGTGCCAGGGAAGGGGAAGACTGGAGGCACTGGTAACATATGAGAAACATGATCCTGAATCACAGTGGTGCATTTGCCTACCACGTAAGATGTATATTAAGGGGTGGGGAGCGCTACAAAGTGGGAAAAGGGAAACCAGTAGGCTTTTATAAAATGGATCTAGGTATTGTATGAGGCGCTGCTGTTTGTGTAATGCTTACTGAGTATCCAGAGTGACTTTGGGCCTGGCTGGTGTGGGTAGACATCTTGCTGGGCCTGTAGAGTTCTGCGTCCAAGCTTATCAATATACTACTTCTACAAATAAAAGCTAGGACAACTGGTGGAAACACTAGGTTAAGTGACAGGTAAGCAGTCCATTGTGTCCTTGGGGCAATCTTGTGTTAAGACTATTAGAAATACCCTCATAGTATTAACTTTTTGTTCTAGCAGTGTAACAAAGCAGCTCTTCAGACACAGGAAACCCCTCTCAAGAGCCTGACTGATTTTTCTGCTCTTGCGAGTTTTATTCCTGCAGTTTTGTGCTTTGTGCTTCAACACTGTGTCCTGTGTTAGGGTCGGTCGTGTGCCCAGCGTTCTTTTGGGCAAACAATTCTTGTTGGATAGGTTGGTGGACTTAGTACTTAGGTATTAGGTACATGCCCTGCAAGGCCAAAGCATTGGGTTCTGCTTCAAGATCGATTGGTATTTGTTGGCCTTGTGGAAAAAAAAAAAAAAAAAAAGGGTATTTTTAAGACAGGATTAGTTCTGTTGGGGTCTTTTGAGCACAGGCAGCAGAACTGAGTGAAAACAGGCAATGGGGTCTTGCAAAGTGGGGGACTTAAGGCAAGTGCAGGCAGCAGTATATTTGTATAAGGGAACAAGATATGATAAATCGTGTCTTTTCAGAAAATGGAAGGGAAGAATGAACTAGTCATTGCCAACGTCTGTAATAGGTCATGAAGGTGTGGTGTTGGCGTTTATCACTTACTGTACCAGGCAACACGCTAACATCTGGTGATGGCAACTCCCAATCTGGCTAAAGAAAATTCGACCTTTCTAATACAAGATAAAGCACAGCAAATACATCCTTCTCAGACTCTTTGACCAGTTCTTTGGGCAGTGGTAGAAACAAAATGGTCTGGGTTGTTGGGGGTTTTAATGTCTTGGTAAACACCAGCCTTTTAACCAGCGCCCAAGGCAGTGGCCGAGGTGAGCATGTCTCTTGAGGCAAAGCTAGCGGAGGTGCAATAAATGTGGACGACGGTGAGGCTGCCGATCTAATTCATGTTTCTTCTTCTTTCAGATGGAAAGAATGCGAGTGGATCCAAACAGCGTTACAATCGTAAAAAAGAAACTTCATATTCAAAAAATGAGAACTTTTCCAGTCAGTCCCGTCGCTCCAATTCACAGAAAAGCAAAGCTTTTAATAAGATGCCCCCTCAAAGGGGAGGTAGCGGCGGAAGTGGCAAACTTTTTAGCTCTTGTAATGGTGGAAGACGAGATGAGGTGAGAATTTTAATGCCGTGCCTCCGAGGCCTTCTTTCTTGGGACGAGAGGATCACTCTGACCTGCCTAGATAGGTCTTCAGTGTTCAGCTGCTGGGCTGGGAAGGGAGGAAGCATCGTTGAGATGCCAGAGTGAGTGCGAGCAGAACAACTTGGCAACAACAGAAGAGGAGCGCTCTCTGCTCTTGAGAGACTTGCAATAAAAAATACCTTCTGAGGAGTGGCTACCTAGATAGGCTGTGTACATATCTCATGAAACAGAGGTCCTTCATGAAAATACCTAGTGATAAAATTTCTAGCTTTTAAGTCTGAGGTGATTAGAATCATTTAGCTTGGAAAAGACCTTTGAAATCATCAAGCCCAACTGTAAATCTAGCAGTGCCAAGTCCAGCACTAAACCGTGTCCCCAGGTACCACATCTACTGTCTTCTAAACACCTCCAGGGATGGTGACTCCAGCACCTCCCTGGGCAGCCTGTTCCAATGCTTAACAATCCTTTCAGTGAAGAAATTTTTCATAATATCCGATCTTGACCTCCCCTGGCACAACTTTAGGCCATTTCCTCTTGTCCTGTTGCTTGTTGCTAGGGAGAAGAGACCGACACCTCATTACAGCCTCCTTTCAGGTTGTAGAGAGTGATAACGTGCCCCCCGAGCCTCCTTTTCTCCAGGCTGAACAACCCCAGTTCCCTCAGCTGCCCCTCATAAGGGTTTGTGCTCCAGACTCTTGGCCAGCTTCATTGCCCTTCTCTGGACACGCTCCAGCACCTCAGTGTCTTGTAGTGAGGGGCCCAAAATTGAACACAGTATTTGACGAGTGGCATCACCAGTGCCAAGTACAGAGGGATGGTCACCTCCCTTGTCCTGCTGGCCACACTTTGGATACAAGCCAGGATGTGGGTGGCCACCTGGGCATGCTGTTGGCTCACGCAGCCAGCTGTCAGCCAGCAGCCCCAGGTCCTTTTCATCCAGGCGGCTTTCCAGCTGCTCTTCTCCGAGCCTGTAGCATTGCATGGGGTTGTTGTGACTCAAGTGTGGGACCTGGCACTTTTCCTTGTTGAACCTCGTACAGTTGGCTTCAGCCCATTGATCCAGCCTGTCCAGATCCCTCTGTAGAGCCTACCTACCCTGAAGCAGTTCAGCACTCCAGCCCATCTTGGTGTCTGCAAAGTTACTAAGGATGGACTTCATTGTGTGAAAACTAAGCAAAACAAGTACAACCTGTGCAAATAGTAATCAGACTTATATTACTGGCCATCTAAAAGAGTATCGTCAGGATCTGAACAACTTTCTTCTGTTGTTAACCTTGACTGCTAGGTTTTTCTAGCTTTTACTTGTCCTTACGTAGGTTGTGTTTATGCTCCTCCTTGCGATCAGTGTGGGGTAAGACCACTCAGTTCTAACTTCCAAGTTCTCATGCACTTCTAATGCTGCACTGCTTGATTTGCAGAACTGGAATGGGAGAAGGTGAGTGAGTGGATGCTTCATGTTCTGTATATAATTACTGATGGGGCCTGGCTATCAACTTGTACTGATGCTTTTGCAGGAAATTCTAGCAAGTTCTAACAAATGTTGTTGTCTCTTAGGTAGCAGAGGCTCAGCGGGCAGAGTTCAGCCCTGCCCAATTCTCTGGTCCCAAGAAGATTAACCTGAACCACTTACTGAACTTCACTTTTGAACCCCGTGGCCAAGCAGGCCATTTTGATGGGAATGGACATGGCAACTGGGGGAAAAGGAACAAGTGGGGACATAAGCCTTTCAACAAGGAGCTCTTTCTACAGGCCAAGTGAGTGGAAGATCAGCAGGGCTCTTAAACGTCTAAAGAGGCAGCTATAAGGGATGATCAGCCAGGGAATTGTGTTTGACCTTGACAACTTGTATTGACTTTTCCAGGGTGAACTTACCTCTGCGTAGTGTTTTTAGTGGTAATGACTACACTTGAATAAAAATAGATCAAGTTGTTGCCTTTACCTATTTACAAGGTATCTGATGGAGTGAGTCCTTTAGATACAAACAAATTAGTCTTCTGCTCTAATTTTTTAGCATCAGTTTTAGAATGTGACACTCCATTTGGGAAGACGTAGGTAGTTCCCTTATGGAAGACAGTAGTTTTTTACAAAAAATAGTGTGTTGAGATGGTAGGTGTAGCAGTTGCTGGATGAAAGCTAATCTGAATTTATAAGTCCTAGAAGCAATTACTTGTATGGTTGTTAGTTGTTAAACTGCTGATTATTTCACAGGCCCCTAGTATGTAGTATAACCCAAAGGATGATCAGCATAGTAATCCAGCAGCAGAATTACTTTTGACTGGAAATAATGGTCACTTTCACCGGAATTTGAAGTGTGTTCAAGACTTCCTGTATCAGATCATGTTAAAGATAATAACTATTTTCAGCATTGATACTTCTGATTTTTCCCTATTGTTTTGTGGCTTATTGTAGTGAAGCCTATTTGCAGGAGCCCCGGTAGTTCTAGTTTTTGTGACCATTTTTTTTCCTACTTGTGGATTCCCTGTTTTTTAATAGATCCCCGATGGAGCTGGCTGTTTCTTACATGTTTCTGGAAGACCACTCTGCCTGGCTCATTCTGTAGTTAGTATGTGATGTTGTGTCTAAGTCAAATTAGACACACCTGTGTTCTGGAAATCTGGTTGTGAATTGAACTCTTTCAGGTTTTGTTGGTAAAAGTTACTGACAGCGTCTAGCAGTTTTCTGCTGGACAAAGAAGAAGCTCAGAGAATCCTATAGGATAGTTCTCAAAGAATTTTTAGAAGCAACTGAGTGGATCATCTGTCTCTTTGCCTTTCCCCAGCTGCCAGTTTGTTGTCTCTGAAGAACAGGACTACACAGTCCACTTTGCTGATCCAGATACCTTGGTCAACTGGGACTTTGTGGAGCAAGTGGTCAGTTGTGATGGGCTAGATTTTTTTTTTTTCTTCTTCTTACTAAGAAGCTCAACCTGTCTTTAACTGCCTCTTTATCTCTGTGATGTTACATAAAACTCAGCTGTTTTTGAGTTGAGGCCTCTTCTGTCACTCCCACAATACTGGGAAAGATCTGTCATGGAATATATTATGAAATACTTTCATGACAGGAAAAGAGAAGTGCTAAAATCTATTAGGAAAATTAGCAGCTTCTTCTTGCTTTCGCAGATGGGAGCTCATCAAAAATAGTATCTGACATTCTGTAGACAGAGTCCTTGTGATCGAGATATTAACAGAACACTTGGGCATGAGTCCATGGAAGAGGACTAGAGTGTAGAATTCTGAAGAATTATTCTGTGCATAGGTGGCCTGTCTTGCCTAGCAACAAAATTGAAAATCTCTTGAGAATTGTGGTCAGAACTTTGGGTTGCCTCAAGTAGAAACTTATTGTCTGCCAAGACTTGCCTTGGTATATGGTGTAGGTGGAGAGGAGGAGGTAGGCTTACTGTTACCTGACGCTGCAAGAGAGGTGAAAAATCTGGGTGCTTGGTTGGCAGTTATGTCTCTGCAACGCACAGATGCTAACAAAGTGTCTGACTAAACTAGCGTGTTCATGGAAATAGGTAAGTTCAGTCTTGCAGTTAAATAGGGCTGCCCAAGTCTGCTTGGGTAAATGAGGCGACAGAGCTGATGTGCTGTCTTCTCAGTGTCTGAATTCGGATGATGAAGGTGCTGCTAACTCTTAGAGATGATGAATATATGAGGGGAAACGTGTGAAGAGTCACTTTTCTAATGTCATCAGGGTAGAAATACCAGATGGGTGGCTTTGAAGGTTATTTTGTGTGCAGCCTGAAGGTGTTACTTAGTATGCAGTGTACTTAGTTTCTTGGTAAATAAGCAGAACCGTAACAGCTGGAAGATTAATATGTTAGAGTAGATCTTACAGGTGGCTGCTTCTGTAGCACAGGAACTGATTTCCAGGTCTAAAACCTGTGCTGTTCTTCTCATGTGCCATTTCAGCGAATTTGTAGCCATGAAGTACCCTCTTGCCCAATATGTCTGTACCCACCGACCGCAGCAAAGATCACCCGCTGTGGGCATATCTTTTGTTGGGCGTGTATCCTTCACTATCTCTCCTTGAGTGAAAAGACCTGGAGTAAATGTCCCATTTGTTATGGCTCTGTTCACAAGAAGGATCTCAAGAGGTGAGACTTGATATTTATTAAATTATATATCTTTTTGAAATTATTTTTTTTTACGCTACTAACCTTGTTACATTACAGTGTTGTTGCAATGGAAACACGTCAGTATGCAATTGGTGATACCATTACGATGCAACTTATGAGAAGAGAGAAAGGTGTTCTGATAGCGCTGCCCAAATCTCAGTGGATGAATGTGGTGCAGCCTGTTTACATCAGAGGTGAGTGTATTTGGGTACTGGTGGTTGGCATCGTGCTCCTAACCACGACTAGGACTGGTGTAGAGGGGGTTTACCATGGCAATGCCATGCTGTCATCTTAAAATAAACCAAACTACAAAACATGGAGTTTAGCAGCTGAAAATGACCGGAGATTAATAATAGGCTTTCTACCCACACTTTGTTTTTTCTAAGGCTTTAACTTGCATGCTGTTTCCCTTCGTGTTACTGCACTGCAGACTCCTGCCTTCTCAGTCATTAGCATTAGTTTGATGTGTGTTTTGTATCATAACGGTCATTGGTGTGACTCTTGCTGCTTTTGTTGGCCTCTTGGTGTCCATAACTTTTTTTTCCTCCTGGCTCCTCATTATACAACTTAGCAAAAATAACTGTCTCCGTGTCTAAACTATTTCAGGGATGTAATCTTCAACAAGGTTTTAATCATCTTCGCTTATCAGCTAAAATCTGTGAATGATATCTGAAAATAATCAAAATTACTGCAAACCTATTCCAAACATCTGTTGCCTCACTTCTTCAGTTTTCTCCAGTCAAGTAATGTGACTAACCCATCATCATCTTATCTGTTAGTATCACAAAAAAATTTGTGACTCAAGAAATAATTTTACTTAACATTGCTGTTTAGTAGGCTGTCTTGGCTCACTTCATTTTGCAGTTGCATTTGTGAAATGCTGCGTGCATTTAAGCTCTCTGTAAAAAAGTCTCCTAACGCATGATGGGTATCCAGCATGCAGGGTGTGTGCTTACATGTTTCTCAGTATTTGAAAGAAAAGGACTTTAAATCCTTTCATAAAACAAACAAATATACAATTTGAGATCATTCTAAACCCAGGGTATTCTGCATTAACTTGGTGTTCTGTAGACATGGTTGGACCCTTGGGGAGCAGGAAATACAGGTACTGTACTAGTATGTGATGCTGTAGTTGCTGTTCATAGTTAAGATAAGGTCTCTAGTAACAGAGACTACCACCTTTTGCTAAACTTGCAATGCTTCAGCTTACTGTTTCTGTTGTGCTTCTTGTAAAAATCCAATAATAATGTTTTGTATAGATTTTTAATACATACGGGCTTATGGACTAGTCTGAGCCAAAACAGAGGTCGCTTTTGCAGAACTTTCCGGTTGCAGTATTTTTTAGTATGTAGAGAAGAAGAAGAAGCTGCAGACTGCGTTGTTTCAGGAAGTTTTCACCACTCAAGGCTTCTCAAAGGTGATGCTTCCACAGCATAGAAATTTAGGCTTGATTTTTTTTTAAAAAAAAATATATATTTTTTTTAGTATGTAGCAACTGTGGGTGGTAAAGTGGCAGGTTGAAAGTGGCAGATAAACTGCTGTGTGGGGTACAGGTACATGTGTGCAGCGGAGCAGGTATGTGGTACCAGCTTGTGTCATTGGTGATACACTGGTAATACCCAGAGTCTGTATCAAATTCTTGCTAAGTATTGTCTGCCCTGAGGTGGATTAACTTAGAAAATTGAGCAGTAACAAAACTTCAGAAGAAACAACAGTCCACACTGGTGCCTCTGCATGTGGATATTAATGATTTGGTGCTCCTCCTGTTCAGATGACCAGCACAGTCAGTATTCAAAGCTGCTTCTGGCATCCAGGGAGCAGGTCTTGCAGCTGGTGATTCTGGAGGAGAAAGCAGCATTACTAAAACAGTATGAGGAAGAAAAACACACCCCAGAGGCTTGCTTTATTGAGGCGGCTATCCAGGAACTGAAGGTGAGAACCTCTTTGGAGGCTTTTAGTAACTTTATTTTTAAGAGTATGCTGAGTGCTAAGCATCTATGTTCTGCTGCATAAGTGGTTGTGTGTGATTATTCTGGTCTCCATGATGTATGTACTGGCCAAGGGGTGATGTTTGCCACTAGAATAGTGTTAAAAATCTTGGACGAGACCGTAGCCTGGTGGACATGAGGTATCTGGTGTGATATTCAGGATAACAGAATAGAATAGAATAGAATGCTTTTTACTGAATGGTATTCTTTCCATAAACATAACAGAGTTTGCTTTCAGAGGAAGATGTGTTTCCCTGTCGGGTCCAGCAAGTTTTGGGATAACTTGTGTCAGGCAGACATGAGCAAACCTGTAGAATAATCCTTCTCAGAGCCTTTAGGCATCCTACAATGGGTGTGCTTTCCAGTAATAGGAAGGAGAGGACCTCTCTTCAAGAATCACTCTTTGTCACAGATGAATTAGAGATATATGAAAACCTGAAGTATAGAACAAAGCTAAAAATAACTGTGGTGATAGTCTCCTGGCTTAAATAGCAAATTGAAACGTATTATCTTTGGATGACTTGTAGGAGCGAGAAACAGCACTCTCTGCTGATCAGGATAAAAACAATGGCATTGCTGGAATCAGTGCAGCTGTGGAAGAATTGGTCCTAGAAAGCTCCAAGGCTGTGGAGCCTGCGATTTCCCAAGAGAAAAAGGTGGGTGACAACTGTGCTCTGGCAAATCTTGTTAATACTTAATTCTGCCACTTTACACTGCAATGTATGGTTGAACTGGTGCCAAAGATTTTTACAGAGGTGACTACCTTTTGAAGGAGGTGATGTGGTAGTAACTGTATGCTCTCTGCTGTGATAGTGTGGTGTGGAGTATCTCTCTGCGTTTGATGAGGAGCTTGTGGAGCCTTGCTCTGATCTGTCGAGTTCCTTTTCACCTCCTGTGGAAGCAGAAGAGGCAGTGCTGGATGAAGAGGAAGTACCTGAGGTGGACACTGTAGGGGAACCAGATGTGAACACTACAGAAGAACCAAAACCAGCTGAAACAAGCTACCAAGAATCTAAAAATGCAATTAGCAGTGGACATCTTAGCAACTCTCCTTTTTACTATTTCTATCAAGGTCAGTGCAATGAAATCCTGGAATTATGGGGGCAGAGATGCCTCCTTTGGGATCCTTCTTGTGCAAGATGTTTGTCACTTCATTAGATGCAGCTAACCCCTGTGAGATGAAAGTCCCACAAGAAAGGAGATTTAATTTTCTTACTGGAGAATGTACTGAGGTGGGGAGAAGGGTATTAAAAATTAACAGGCAAAGAAGAATTGATGATATCTTATCTTATAGCGGAGGATGGACAGTGTATGTATCTTCACCCTGTGAATGTTCGATGTCTTGTTCGTGAGTACGGCAGCTTGGAGAAGAGTCCAGAGAAGATAACTGCAGCTGTAGTGGAGATAACTGGTTACTCAATGACAGAGGTAGTTATTTTATCTTCTTTTTAATTGAGGGCCCTTGTTTTAGCAGATTGATCATTGTAGCTGACAGATGAGACTTGTTTCTCTTCAGTAATAAATAATATCTATGAATGGGTAGGCATGCTAATCTGTGAAGGGCATCTGTGTAAGGTGCAATATCTTATATTGCTTTTGATGAGAAGGCTGCAGTCTAGGGTTTTTTTTCTGGAAGGTAGGAAGTTCTAGGAGTAAGAGAATTGCAAGCTTAAGATTGGTTTGTTGTTAAAGCTGTCTTAAAAAAAAAGTAAATTAATTTCTCCTGTAAGACAGTAGCCTGAACTAGACAGATTATCATCTTTCTTAGCCTGAAGAAGTGTTCTGCCTCTGTCCTGAACAAACAGTTGTTTCTGAGTGTCAAGGATAGAGGTGGGATGTTACGAAAATAGAGAGAATGGAAAAAAGCTTCAGTGTTTGAGATAGAGGGAGTGGAAGTGCTTAAGGCACTGAAGTTCTGGAAGAGGGGATGGGTCTTGAATTCTCTTATGTCAGATGAAGACAACTGTAAGTATTGGCATGTGCAGTAAAAACTATACGTTAATTCTTAATTCATTTTAAGAAAGGATATGCTCAAGTAAGAATGGATCTAGAGGTAGTAGGGAATTGTCTACAAGTTTTTTGGCTCTGCAAGGAAAAACAAAACTTGGCTTGTTTCAGTCTAGAAAATTTAAGTGTAAAAGGCAAATTTAGTCCAGTGCAAGAATAATTGTGTCGGAAGACTGGTACTGTAGAATTTTATTACAGGGATGTGAAAAGGGAGGTATAGCAAGAAAATCAGTAAGCAAGATGGAATAACTGCACCAAATCTGATTATGATGTAGCTGGTGGAGGTCTTGGAGCATTTGGTTCTGACCCAAGGCACCCTTCACGTGTTTGTAGTTCATAAAGTGATTATTGTGTCACTGCTGCTGTCTTTTTCCATTTGATTTGCTGAATGGTGGGCATTCTATCTCCATAAGCTATTCATCACTATGGCAGCCTCTAAACCTTGTTGTGAAGATATATCTGCTCTTTTTTTTATCAGGATATAAGACAGCGTCATCGCTACCTCTGTCACTTGCCCCTCACCTGTGAGTTCAGCATTTGTGAACTGGCTTTGAAGCCACCTGTCATCTCTAAGGAGACTTTAGACTTGTTTTCAGGTTGGTGCTACCTTTCTAGTAAGCTCTGTTGTGTATCCATGAGGGTGAGGGGGAAGTCGTTCTTATCCTTATGGCAGAAAAAGGACCATACGTAGTAGCTTTACTCCTCTTGCACCAATTGTCTAATGACTACCAGACAGAACGACCCCAATTCACTGTTTTATAGACAACAGTTATACAAAGGATAAAAAAGCCTGACATCTTGGAAGAGCGTATGTTGTTTGTAAGTGTATTTTGTGACTGATGTATTACAACTGAATACATTGTTCTCAAAAGTGGAGAAAACATTGCCAAATTATTGGTATTTTTTGATAATCCAATGCTATGCGTTGCTCCTAGATGACCTTGAAAAGAGGCGGCGTCTACGGCAGAAGAAAGCTCGTGATGAACGACGACGTGAACGCAGAATTGAGATAGAAGAAAACAAGAAACAGGGCAAATGTAAGTCAGGATTGAGCATAGCTGTTGGATTTCCAGTCATCTTTAGTTGCTGAGCTGATTTCTTGAGCTATAGGGTGAAGTCTAAGGCCTTTAGTTTGTAGCATTACTTAGAATAAGATTACAAGGTATTAGAAACAGCGTCTGTAGAGTGAAAAATATAAGCTGTTTCAGTCAGGATGTTAAGTGTTGTTATGCAATTGCTGCATACTTGCACATCATGGGAGAGACAGAGGGCATTCGAGGGCGCAGATATCTCCATGGTTCATATAGCTCTCAGGATTCTTAGTTTCTGTTTTTATAGTAATCATGATATGGAGTGAAAAGTGAAGAAGGAAAAAAAATACGCCTAGGAACTGCTTCCATCCAGCAGCAGGGCTTGTACTGGTCTCTAAAATAGAGGGTGGAAAGCAAATTGAGTTGGCACCTCCTAGACTCCTGAAACAAATTGCATATTGCCAGTCCTCCCCCACGTTGAATAGTGCTTTAATTTAAAACCTCTTTCTAGATCCAGAGGTCCATATTGCTTTAGAGAATCTGCAGCAGTTCCCTGCTTTTACCTCTTGCCCTGGAGAAACTACCAGCATTGATCATCAGAGCTTCTGTCTGTCTCCTCTTGGCAGAAGCCCTGTGTTTCAGACAGGTGAGCATCTGGAAAAACACATTGCACCTAGCTCTTGATCGTTCTGGGATCTACAGCTCGGGTCATCACGATAAACTTTCTTAATACTGATCCTAGATTGCTTGTGAGATCATACACAAAAGGCTGACGCGGCTAAGAAACATTCTGGTCCTTTGTCTGCTTTTTACTACCTCTACTTCAGTGACAGTGAGATCTGCATTGTAGTTACCTCATGTTTTAAATTTTTTGCTGTGGCAGAAGAAAAGGAAGGAAAAAAATCCCCCCAAAGGGAATGTATGCCAGGAAAACACTATTGGCATTTTTTTCTACCCTTCCCCACTATGTTATAGTAAAACACAGTTGATGAGCACTCAGGTTGTTGTCCAGTGATGTTTTACCAAATGTTTTGTCTTGCAGTTCATAAAAAATCTTAAATAGAAACTGTTCCTAAATATTTTTTTGGGGGGAGGAAGGATGGGACAGGACCAAAACCACCAAAAAACCAAAGAAAAACCAAAAAAAACCCCACCAAAACAAAAAACCTACAAAACACCCCAGAATAAGTAAAAAACCCCCCCAAAACAACAAAAAACCCAACAACCAAACTTAAATTACCCTTAAATAAAACGACTGAGGAAATTTGAATTCCCACTGTGTGACTGATAGATGGAACTGATGAGATAAAAATGGTTAATTACATAAGATAATAAAAGTTCATTTCTGTTTCATCCTGATAAGCAGCATAATGAGTGCCTTTGCCAAAGGCTTTAATTATCTGCTGCTTTCTCTGTAGACTCTATTCCAACTCCACTGTCACCTGCTGCCAGCCAGGTCAGCCCATTGCTCTGTGGGAGTTTAGAAGAAGAGTCTCCCTTCCCTTCCTTTGCCCAGGTAAGCCATGTAACAGTCTAAATCTTGTTGGAATTG
The DNA here is from genome assembly GCF_017639655.2 of Falco naumanni. Classification (NCBI taxonomy): domain Eukaryota; kingdom Metazoa; phylum Chordata; class Aves; order Falconiformes; family Falconidae; genus Falco; species Falco naumanni. The sequence continues at coordinate 89,867,119 of NC_054054.1, read as the reverse complement.
CTTGTGTCTTCGTTAGGGATTGGTCTGAGAACAAAACTGCTTCCCCCACAAAACCAACATGGGATAAATTTTATGGAGACGGCATAGGGTTTGAGTGCTTGAAGAGGTTCCTAGATTTTCTTGCCCCTTGGGGGGGATATGCAGGATTGGTCTAGTACATGGGATTTAATTGTCTCTTACAACTTTTTTGATAGATGTTGAGAGTTGGAAAGGCAAAACCAGAAACATGGCCCAAACCTGCTCCAAAGACAAGAGGTAAGAAAATTTGGCATTACTACTTCAGGTTCTTTACCATACAAGAAAACTTGTAACTTCACAAGAAACATCTGGAGTGTGGAGGGGCATTTGCACTGTAAAAGTTGTATACAACCTGCCTCTCAAGGCCCTTTCCTTCTTTCAGATGAGAACACTCTGGCTCTCCCTGTGCCAGTGGATAGCGATGGAGAAAGTGACAGCTCTGACCGCATACCTGTGCCCAGCTTCCAGAATTCCTTCAGTCAAGCTATTGAGGCAGCCCTCCTGAAACTGGACAAACCATCCACAGCTGATCATTTATCAGGTAAAAGGCAGAGGGGGAAGGCATGAAAAGTTTCTGAAGTGAAAAAAAATTGAGTATTTCCCCTTCTTCCTCTCAAAGAAGTGAGAGCAACGATTTTGGGGACCAAAAATTGGCTGCAGAATAGTTCTGAAAATTGTCAGGTTGTGGTTTCTGAACAGCTTGACTAGGGCTTCTGTTAGCTTAAAGCAGCTCTTTTAGTGGGAGCTGAGAAGATCTCCAACTAGCAAAGAATTCTGTTAGGACAAAGATGGCTTTCCACAATCATGTTTGCCCCATCTCTACTGGAACTTAATTTAAGCTTTATCTCAAGGAAGTTCAGGTTGTCCACTTTTGAACTAAAAATACCTGAGCTGCTGAACTACCAATTAAGTTTGACCAAAATATCAAGGTAACTGGTAGCTGAAACTTCAAATGAGGGAATCTGAAACAAATTGAGATGAACTTAAACCTCCAAGCCTGGTGCTGGCTGATAAAACTCATTTATAATGCTCAGTTCTGACTTTCAGCTTTGGCTTCTGTTTGGAGATGGCACTGAATGATGGAAAGAGTTGCATGGGAGGGACTGGGAGTTTCAGTGAAATTGAGTACCAGCTCCAGTTATAGTGGGGTTTTGACCTGGATGAAAGGGATACTTGTATGAAAGGCAGACTGCTGCACGCCTGCAGTCCTAGGATCTGCTGTTGCAAGAGCAACTTTAGAATCAGTTAGGCATGTTTGTAGGTGTGCTTTAGGTGTGATGCAGTGTCCCTTTGTTTGTCTCCAGTAATTTTCTAGTTGAAATTAAACTGCCTGGTGCTCAGTGAGTTGGTAAGAAGGACCTGTAGAAGTCATTTAGGCTAGGGAAGACCATTTATTGTTTCTGTGTGATGTTCCTGTTCCATGAGAAGAATGACAGTATCATTTTAATTCTTCACAGAGGAAAAGGGAGGCAAGAAAAGAAAGAAACAGAAGCAGAAGCTATTGTTCAGCACCTCTGTTGTTCACACAAAGTGATTCTGCTATTCAAGAGAAGTTTTCTCTCCTGGTTTTCTTTTTGTTTTGCTTTGTTTTGCTGCTATAGTTTAAGTACTTAAATTTGAACAGACTAAACTTGTGTTTCCAGGGCTTCTAGGGGGTTCAGGAGGAAGGCATGACAGTGTATGCTGAAGTAAGATCTTTTGATTCCAACTGCTTAATCAGTTTATACTGAAACAAAGTTTTGAAAGAAACAACCCAGAGGCAAATCAGCCAAAGCTTCTGGTCAGTGCCAAGTCAAGTTCTTCTGGCCTAATAAGCAGAATGAAAGTCTTTACAGCTGTGTGGCACTGCCAGAATACTGCAATATTACCTAAGTGAAGAGGCAGAGAGCCTTTGTTTCCCTAGAAGTATTTGTGGGCAGAAGTCCATCTGACTGTGCTGTTTCAGTAAAGCTGTCAAACTGCTCTCTTGAGAAACTGGTTTCTGCTGCATTGGAAATGGGCAAAAGAGCTTACTGACTTTAGGGTGTTGGCTGCTCTATCTGTTCTTTTTCTAAAGAGCAAGAATTCTTCCTGTTCTCCTGGCTTGGAAAGATTTAAAGCTGAAGTGAGCGTAAAGCAGAACTTGGCTACTTGGTTTTGAAGTGACTCTTGAAGAATTTGTGTATTTCAAGATGTGTACTGGCACTAGTGGTAGAAGGAACCTCCTGACTTCCCTCAGTTGTTCAATTCTGTTTTAATGTGGGTGTGAGTGAGGCTGCTATTTTTTTTTGGTTGTGTTTTTTTTTTTTTTGCCAACCATGGGCTACACATTCTTTGTAACCTGATCATATAGAATAAACACTCCACCCTAGGGCTCTTGGCTACAACTACCTGAATAGTATTTGATACTGGCTGGTCTTGAATTGGAGGAACAACTGATAGCTGGAGTCAGTAGATAGCTTTTATCCCCCAGCAAGCACTGGGGTCTCCTGTACTGGGATAAAGGCCTGTATCTGCTTGGTCCTGGGATGCAAGTTGATCTGCACTAAGCACCTCGGGCTATAAACATGCCTCTTCTGGACCCCTCCCTGCCCTTCCTGTGGGTGGTCACATTCTGCACTGCTTGTGGTTTGATTTGAGCTAATCAATGAGTTAAGTGGTGTGGATTTTGTTGAATAAAATGACCTATAGGTGTGATGTTCCAGTCAAGGCCAACAGTTGCAATAAATCATATGCACACACACTTACAGTACATACTGCACACTTCCTGACCTGTAACTGTACTGTCATATCAGCGTGGAGCACAAGAACGCTTAGCTGCACAAACTCAAATCTTAACCTTCCTACTGACAGAATTCATTCCAGGGAGCTGGTATAAAGTACCACCAAACTTACAGTGCGAGACCGACAGTGTCCTCTGTTGGTTTTGGCCTCACTTGCACCGGTGGTCTGCATGCATTTGCACTGGCTTTTAAGTCTATGTGCTCTGTCCCTCTGAGATGCTTCCTTGGTCAGATCAGTCACAGTATGTTTGAGACTCCTGGAGTCAGATACTCTACCACCACTGCTAAAGTCATTAGTTGCATCCCTGTTTAAAAAGTTTATGTCAATACAGTGATGCTTGATTTCAAAGGAGTAGGTTCCACGTTATACCACTGCTTCCTCGAGGCAGTGAAGCATGTGCACATGGGAAGCTAGTACCAAGGAGTGTACTTCACAAAACTCTGTATGTGGCTGTAAACCAGGAAGAAGGGGAGAGGGCAGAGGTAAGGATACTTCCAACTGCTACAGGACGATAGAGGAAGCATCTGCAAAGCATTCTTTGAAAGCAGCCTGACTTCACGCTTGGTCGCAATTAACTACATTTGATGGGAAGACAGTACAGCTTGTCAAGAGACTGCAAAGAAACTAAGACAAGGTGCCTGAAAGTGTTAACACATCTTGCTGTTAATGCTTTACATGTACATCGGGAAAAGTATTGGTGAGGGCAGAGAAAGCAATTAAGAAAGTTTCAAGTATGCAGTTAACTGTGTTCACAGTACTATTTTTTCCTGTTTGTAATAGTCGTTTTAAGCCATGGAACAGGAGAGTAACTACTTAGTGTCTAACCAGTATCTGTTGTGTTCTATTATCTCTACACATTTATAGTCAACTTTGCATTGGGAAGAGAGACAGAATAGCTGGAGCTGGTGTAACTCACCTCCACATCTCACAGGCACTAGAACAAGGGAAGTGATGCTGGCAAGGAAGGCTGTCCCATCTGCAGGGGCAGTCTCCACAGGACAGCATCTTCAAGTTGTATCTTGTTTTCCTATGGATTCAAGAGATAATACCAGCAGCGCTACTTTCCTGTAACCGATTGGTGTAAACTCAATAAATATCTAAGCAGTACTTGTACCTATGAGTTTTATAACGGGTCTGATGGAGTTGAGCCTTACCTTGCATTCCCTGTAATCTCTGCTCTGATGCACACAACTGGTGCTTTTGTGACTCAAAGCAATGGATAGCCCTATGGATGACAGGTACACTTGGAGATAAGGTAAAAACCAGCAATATGTTAATGCTTTTTCTGTACTGAAGGAGAGTAAATGACATTCCTTGTCTATGCCCACTGCCTAAAGCTCACTTGTACCTCAGCATGAAGACGACATTGAGCTGCTACACTTCTTAGGAGTGCAGGTGGTTTTGACTCTTGGAGTAAACCAGGCAAGTAAGCTACTTAAGTAAAAACTTTTTTTTAAAAAAAATTTATTTTAGAACACTTGGAATGGGGGAATGAAGTGTAAATTTGAATGGGTGCTTTTTCTGTCCCCTGCTTTGCTTAACACTGAAGGTAACTGGCAACATCTTGATTTCACAAGTACAGGACAGAGGTGAACATTAAAGATAACGTTTAGTCTGTCTCTATGCCATCATCTTCCTCATCTCCACTTTGAGACTGCTCTTCTGTAAGGGAACAGCTCAACAAGGACTTCTGTATACACCGTCTTTCCTCTGCAATAGAGTGAGCAACAGAGGGTCATTTCTTGATCACATATGCCGGAATAGCCTCAACTTCCAAAGAAAGGAACATTTATCAGTTCAAGAATTGAGAAGTAGCCCAGCATATCTTACAAAACCCCTGGGAACTGAGGCAGCATTTTGGGAAAGCAGCTGGAGGAACTCACCTTCATTTGTACAGTTCTGCAACAACATCAGCAGCTGTCTTCTATTATACTGAATCAGAAATTTCTGACATGTTCTTATGGTACCTGTAGGAGTCACAAGAACAATATGTAACTATCTACAAAACCAGGTGTTTAAGAGCTACTAGTATATTTTCTGAAGATCACTGTATCAAGTGACAAATGCCCCAGGTAACAACTTTATCAATGCAAGTGCTGAAAAGGGGCTGTAGACTTCCTTTCCCTACTGTTAAGTGGTGGAATAATAATTTCTAACGTGTACTGCCTGTTATTTGCCCCAAGTGGTTAATTTTCAGGATATAGACAATACTATACTTTGAATATACATTTTTTAAAAGAAAATGAAGTGATGGGGTACTTGCTGTTCTGGTTTTGTGTTAAATGTAACGATTCAAGCAGAATTAATGAGGATTTCAACCAAGAACCGCTGCTGCCTGTTTCTTGCTTAGATCAGCCAGATGCTGTGCACACACGAGCTGTGCCCATGGCACCCACAGCAGCAAGAGGGGCTTCTCGAGCCTGGGAGGTGCGATGGGGCTCTGCCGCCTCCCGCCTGGCACCGGAGACCCTCGGGGGCGGCTGACCTCCGACGTGCAGGGTGTGCAGGGCGCAGGGGTAGCGCTGGCCCCGGCTCTCCAGCTGCCTCACGAAGGGGAGCGCGGAGCAGAGCAGCCTGTAGAAGTCCTTGCGGCAGCGCAGCAGCACCGTCCCGGTGTAGGCGTTCACGTACTTCACTGCGGGGGCAGAGGCGCAGCGGTGAGCCCGGCCCCTCCCGCAGGAGCCCCCTCACCGCCCCGCGGACCCGGGGGCGGCGCGTCCCGCCGGCACCTGTGAAGGAGATGGAGCAGCAGGCCAGGCCGTAGTCCCCGTGCACCCGCCCGATGGCGTCCCTCACGGCGAGGCCGACGGCGCGGTCCTCGATGCACTGCCGGCACCGCGGGTCCTCCGAGACCACCTCGCACAGCACATACCTGCAGCAGACCGCGGCCTCAGCGGGGCGGGAGCGCCGATTGACCCGCACCCGCGCCTCCTCCCTTACCTGTTCTTGAAGCGAACCATGGCGGCGACAGCGCCCGATCCGGACGGACGTTGCGCGTAGCCAATGGGCCACGGGACTCCGCGCACTGCAGCCAATCGCCGTCGTGCGGGGGCGGGGACGGAGGAGCCCCTACCGCCGGCGCGGTCCCAACTTCCTTCGTCGGCTGCCTGCGCCGTGTGCGCATGCGCGCTGCTTCCCGCCTCCTCCGCGCGGGGGCGCGCGCGGCTGGGCGGGCTGGCCTGAGGGGGCGGCTGGCGCTCGGCTCCCCCGGGCGCACCGGGGGGTAATTCACCTGGCTTTAGTCCTTTTCGCTGCGTTGCTTCAATCCACCTTGGCTAAGCCCGCTCTGTCTAGTGCCAAAACGTCTAAATGAGAGAAGCGGGACGTTCCCGCGCTCACACCCCGGCTTCGTCTGGCTGGAGCCGCGGGAAGGCCCCGGGGAGGTCGGTAAAGACAGGCCTGGCGCGACAGTCGCCCTCTGGTTGTGGCAGGTGGTGGGGCTGAGAGCTTCAGGAGGGCGTCCAGTGCTACCCCTGTGCTCCTGGAAGGGCTCTCTGCCTTCCCTACCTCACAAAACTACTACGGTATTCATAGCTTCTCACGCTCTGGGTATGAGGTGTTTTGGATATGTACTAACTGTCTAACAAGAGAAAACACCTGAGAAAATTGTGGAACAGAGCTGCTACTTATAGTTATTTCAGTGGTGCTTTTCAAAGCTGTGATCTCTGATAGATGATCTGAGGAAACAGTGCTCTTGGAAAAGGTCTGGTAGGAGAAGAAACTGGGGAGAGGGGAATGGGGAGGGTAAAAGAAAAGATACAAAGTAGTCACCTGAGTCTGGAGTGGGAGAAAGAATCCATTAGGGCAGCCTATAATTCATAGAAGAAATGCTTTCACCAGGGTTTCTGGGTCCAAATCACACGGGAGTGCCAAGCACTATAAATTAAGCAGTAACTCATTGCTAATTCAGAGTGGAAACATCTTCTTTAATGACCTTAATTCTAGACAACGAAAAGAGTGATAAACCCCATGGAAATCCTGTTCTGGGTGATAAACTTCTGCCCTCTGAAAGAGATGCCCGTTCTGCTGTACTCTCCCTTTCTCTGTTAACTCATCTCTCCTTCACCTGTGATCACATTTTTGAGTTGTGGTTTTCTGGGAACTGCAGAATATGAGTTGCCTGGGGAGAAAAAAACCCCATAAAGTTCAGTATGGACTTTCCAAAATACCTTTTCTTTGGGGCCATGATCAAAGGGACTGGGAGAAGTTTGTCAGTTTCTGAAGCTAATGCAGATAGAAGCATTTTCTGGATGAGAGAGACTGCATTGCATTGATCTTTGCCATATTGCTTTGTGGTTTAGTATCTGAACTAGGATCTAGCTGTCATCTGTTCCACTTGTCAATACAATGAGCTCCTAGGTGATAGGCTATTCTCATATTTTTGAATGTTATCAAAGTCCATGAAGATTCCCATGTATTTTCCCTATGGAGTGAGGCCCTGGCTTAGCCCTCCAGCATGCCTGCCAAGGTATATTTGCCTGCTGCCCCTGTCTTTCTGGTTGCATCCACCATCCTGCCTTCTGACGGGGCTCAGGTTGCCCTGTGCTGCTTGGGTTGCTTTCATTCATGCCCTCCCACATTTCCCTCATTTTGCAGAGGCATGGCTGGTCTCTGACAAGCAGACCATGTGAGTGCACTCTGCCCTGTAATCCAATAGGACGTGTGCACTGTGCATGCTGCAGTCTGGGCCCTATGTATAGCAAAGGCCTCTGGTTTCGGTCCAGAACGCTGATTAGGAGAGACACGGTGCAAAGAGAGAGCAGTGCTGTGAGAGAGGCCTGTCCTGCTTTATTTCACGTAGGATATTGCCTTTAGTTCCCTGTTGGTTTGGAGGATACACAGAGCTGATCTGAGCCACCACAGCTCCCTGTACAGTCACTGCCTGTGTTAGCACGAGCTATGTGAGTCCAGTCAGGCATCGTGATGTGCTGAGCTGACAGCACAGGACTAAAAGGTTACAACGTCTTCACATTTGTCTTCCCACCTCCTCGCTCCCATTCTCTGCAAGCTTCGCTGTATTGATTCCAGCATCTGTGATTCAAGAAACTGTCGCTTGCAAGCGATGGTGAGTTATACAGTCAAGGTGGGAAAGAACGGTCTCCTAAGAAAAGACGAGAGAGAAAAAGTCAGAAAATGCCATTTAAATTGAAGAGTGGGTCAAGAGACCTGCCAAGAGAGGGGATGGATGTCTCTCCTGCAGACTTGGAGAGGCAATGTGGTCTCAGGATAGCTTACCAAATAGAAGTTATGGAAGATAGAGTATGTGAGGACAGGGGTAAATAACACGCACTGTCCACGCACATCAGAGACAATTTGTAAAGCAGTTTGAGAACTTTGGATAGAAGATTCTTGATCAGCATAAGTGTTTGTCAATGATTGTCTAATAAAGTGGCGATGCTAGGGAGGTGCAGGATGAATATGGAGGTCTCATTTTCCCAGCTCGTGTTTCTTACATGTGGTAGTATGCATGTGGAGGGGTTATTCCCAATCCATCCAGGTTGGGTTTATTACCATTTTAGTTCATGATTTGACATTTTACTACAGGCTTGAAGATCTAGACCCTCATTTGGGATTTATACAGTATTTGTAATCCCCAGATTGCTGATTAGATTGCATTTGCATTGCATAGAATTAATGTGCTAATAAGTTGCAATAGACATCATGATTAATGCATATGTTTTATTGTATGCAGCCACCTCTTAAAGTTTGTATGTATTTGCTATGATTAAAATTACCAGCAAATGTGTTCACTGAAAAAACACATATCAGTTAGTGAATCCTTGCGCTCTTTTTAGGTAGGATGTTTGCATTTTATAGATGAGGAAACTGAGGTACGGGGTGATTAAACTGTTTGTTCATAGTAAATAGCTGTCAGTCTGGAGATACAGAGCAAGGACATAATGTGAGTAGAAGGAACCAGCATATTAGAGTGTATTGTGTTGGAGTATAGGTCTTGTATGTTGCTCATCCACAAAGGTAGCCCAGTGATTGCATTCTGGAGTAAAATTAGGATGCACTGGATTCATCTAGGCTCACTCCATCCCAGTGATACTATAATTTGTTCTTCCTTGCACAGCCAAACCCATGATTTTTGCTTCAACCTGGAAGCGTGGAACTGAATTTTCCATCAGGTGGAGTATCAGAGTTGGGGGTGACAACTAAATTTTGTTCCACTGTATGCACATTGCATCCCCAGATAACCCTGCTATCAAAAATACAAAACAATCTGGCTAAAATTAAAACTGCATCTTAAATCCTCTGTCTGATGTTGCCTGAAGCTTTTTGTTCACTTTATCTTCACAAGGTCACTGAGACAGAAGAGTGCATTCTCTAAGCACATTGGCCTGGAGGCTTTCGTGCAGATGCTTTCATTTAACATTTGGGGCATTCTCTTTCTCCCTTTGGTCCCTTCCTTTTTTACTCCCCCATTTTCTATCTCTCTCTACTCTCCCCCCTTTCAAGCTCAGGATCCTTCAGATCAATACTTGTAGGAATAAAAGCTATTCTTTTTTATCGCCTTAACATGTAATTGCTAATCATAAGCTTTCTGGGCACCCAAGCTGTCATGGGCCAGAGACTGCTGGTCTGTCAGCCAGAGCTGCCACGCATGCTGCCTGCAGCACTGCTCTCATCTTTGCCGTCATCCTGCCACATGCAATATTTGTCTTTCAAAACCGTATGTTTGAAGCAAATTCTGGTTTGGCCTCTTTCAGTGGCTTGCAGTGTGATCTTGGACTACTCAAAATCAAAGTAGTAAATTCATGTTTCTTCATTTTTATTTTTATTTTTTATAGTGAAGAACAGGAAATTTCCATTCAGTTCAGTAGTGACTGTGTGCTCTGAGAGACATCCAAGTGTTGTAAGGTGAGCTTCCATTAAGATATTGAAAATTGGAAGCCGCTTTGGGAGACTGAAGCCAAATTTTAAGATCTGATAAAGGGTGTAACTGTCTATGAGTTTGGCATGTGCTGTCTAGAATGAACACATAGTCAGGATTCTTTTCCTGTGCAGCAAAAACCAGCGTGAGAGAAGAGCAGTACAAAAAAGGTGTTGTGCCAAGTGAGAAGCTGGCCCTAAACTTCCAAGCTTCGTTTTCTCCAGCTCTGCAATGGGAATAATTGCAAATACTTTACTCATAGATACACGTTAAAAATTAGTAAAACATACATTTAATCTGGTTAATTATAAAATATAGTAAAACTACTTTTGTATATGAGAGGCAGCACACTTTTCATTTGCAGCAGCAAACAGCTGTTTCCAAACTAGTTAAAGAAAAAACTAGAATACTAGTTCAGGATTCTCTTTTCTCTTTCCTTTCTGTGTTATGGAACAGTAGACCACATCAGTTACTGTGTAATCTGCTGTGTAAAACCCCCACATTTAATACCTCCTTAACGGGGATGTTAAGATGGATTAATTATTCTTTGTTCTGGTCTCTGAAGATAAAGGGTAATTACTATTAATTATGTGTAACTGAAAAATTGTTCTCTCAAAGAATCCAATAGCATTAGCAGGATTTAAACTTCTTGCTACCTATAGAGAGGCATACAACATTCCATAATGTTATGGCAAAGACTGCCATAAACTTAATGTCCTCAGCGATTCTTAGTCGCTTTCCAGCCCGTGCTTGATATCGGTATTTTCAGATCTCAGAGCGTGCTAGTGAGACTGGACTCAGTGTTTTGTTCTGTCCTGTATGACACTTAAACAAAAGCCATGATTTATAAGGCTGGTTGTCATTGATGCTGCTGCAAGAATTCTACTCAGCAAATTTCCAGAAACCTGTGGAACAACCACAGGTAAACCAAAGAGAAAGTATTAGAAACAAATGAATAACAATAATGACAACAACAAAACAAACCCTTGAGTTTGCCTATCTGGGAAGGAAGCTTTCAAAAAAAAAAGAAAAATCAACCCATGACACCTTAGTAACCAGTACCTCACCTGCGGGTACCAAGCACAGACAGTAGGGGTGTCTGACTAAGAGTGGAGACTATGCTGAGATACTCGAATTAGGATGAAAAAGAAAAAAAATCAGAATCTTTACAAGGACAGAGTGCTTTGAATTATATAAGATTAATAGATTGGTTAGCCTGAGTCCTGAAATTCCTAACTGCCCCACTGATTTCTGTTGTTCATTAAAAATCCTCAAAATATTTAGGTACATAACTTCCTTTGATTTCAGTGGGAGTTGGGCACCATCGTATGTACAAAAGTCTAGCCTTTAAGCTCTCTAGGCCTCGGTTTCACATTGGCAAAATGAGGATGATAACATCAAGGACTGCTGCAGATAAATTATTATTATGCACATAAATAATGTAATAATCAAGATAATAGAAGCTCTTGCAGCATAAACACAGCCTACCCTGAACCTCCTTCTTCATATATGAGTTGGTGTAGAGGCTACTCCAAAACAAAAACATGTCTAGTGTTGCATGTCTTGCAGATCTTTGCGCTCTACTTTTTCTTTCCCCTGAATTCCCGTGGGCAGGTTAAGCCAGAGTCCTATTTTACAGTAAGATGTATCTGCTTATTTTGCCATATACTGAACAATCCTTTCTCTATGTGGCTTTACGTTTAACTCCAGCAGCCTAGAGCAGCACAGGATCAGAGAGCTTCCGCAGAGCACTTGTCTCCCCAGCAAGGGAGGCAATGAAAAACATTTTCCAGTGCATCCATCACTCAGCAGCTGTGGCACTGAGGCGAGAGGACAGGCATCCTGGAGCAACCTTATATAATCTGTGCCTGCTGTCTGGCTCCGGCAAGCAGATACACGTGCAGAGGAGGAGGGGGGCTGAAGTGGAGCTTCTTAGTGGGGTATGGTGGGGGCTCCCCTTGGCAGCTGCAGGGTCTCAGCTTGTACTGGTGTCAGCTTGGTGCGAAGAGTATGTCAGTCACTGACTAGTTGGGGCGCACAGGTCTCGGCTCTTTGCCTGACCCACTCTGACAGAGACCTCCCCTCTCGCCTGTACTTGCCTAGATCCAGTTTTAGCTGCAGCATCCAACTTCCCAGCACAGTAAGTGAAAGCCCCTCAAAAGCAGAGCATGGTGCAGTGTGTGAGTGCAGATTCGGGTGGGGAGAATCAACAGCGACTCTCTTTCTGCTGTGCTGACTGGGGGTGCTCACAAAGACCAGCAAATGCAAACAGATTTCCAGAGGCAATGGTTGTTATGGATTGAAGAAGACAAAAGCACTGGAAGCATCTGACCTATTTTGGGAAGCTTGCTGGGGCTTTTTGCTTTTATTTTGAAAATTTTATTTTTTTTTCCAAAGATATGTTTGCACCTGAGTCAAAGAGACTGTTAATATTTGTCGCTTTTCCTAACTACGTGCACTCCAAAGACAGAAGTAAACTAAAAAATACCTTGCTGCATTTGGTAGGCTGATTCCACCAGTTGCCCTGAGGACATGGGGGTTTGAGCTGCACTTGAGATGACTTCTGCCTGCTGCTGGTTGGTCCCAAGCTAAAGCTCCTGGTGATCCATGTAGCAACCTTGCAGTGCTTGGTGGCATCTGCCACACTGACATGACTGGGGGGCAGTTGACCTAAGGTATATCCCTCAGGCCACCTCAGTATAAATCTGTAGTGCTCGTGCTGGAACTCAAGCAGTTGTTGCGATGTGACCTTCTCTGTCCCTGTTTCATACCTGTGATGCTTAAAAGATCATGTTTATCCTGCTGTAACATTAGTGACTTAATTAGAGCTGAATTTGGTCTTACTGCCTCTGAACATGAGCAGCTTCCATCAAGTCATCTAAAGGATCAGATCTGGTTTCTTCCTTCTCTCAGTATTGGTAGCATCTGGTTTCATTTTCCATCTTTCCTAAGGGAGCTCACTTTTCCCCACTTTTCAGCGTATGTCTGTTGTATGTCAGCACTCCCAGACTGCCTGTGTCTCTGTGCCAAACAAAGTACCACTCTTCCAGCCAGCAAAGTACTAGATGGTGTAGAGACAGAATGTGAGACGCAACAAGAATTGGTGTTATGGACTGTACATAGCTTAAAACTAGTACCTTCTGACGGATCAGGAAACTAGGCTGGGGTCAGTTAAGTGTGGGGCTTTTTTTCCTCTGTGTAGAATGAGTAGAGGTAGATTTTCATCTTGTAGTGTACAGGAGCCAATGTTTATGCACAGCATGGCTCCTCTTTGTTGATACTGTAATGGGTACCTAAGGGACATCTCAGGGTAAATAATAGGGTGGGGCACTGCTGATGAAATAGCAGGACTATCAGGGGACATGGTACTCCCAGCATCATAACTTAATGTCCAGCACTGTCTGCATGACATCCTCATTTATTTCTAAATAAGCTGACATGGGAAATTTCCTATATGTGATGGTTTGTCTCTGGGAGATGGATTGATTCTTTTGACTTATTCCACCTCTTCTCCTTCTCTCTCCCTACCCAGTCACTTGGCCAAAACAAAACTCCCACAGCTTTGTTTGTGGCACACAGAGGGACAGCTATTTAAGCATTAATTATGAAGTTCTTTTTTTGTAAGATGTAGGATTTTAAAGAAGCGTAAGATGATGATTTTGAGTGTTTATTAGGTTCCCCTAAAACATACATTCAACTTCAGCTCCTAACAATTTTCTGCATATTGCTACATAGATAAACCTATTGCTTGGAAAAGCATATATATTCTCCATTATTTCTCTATAGTATGTTACCCAGTATTGTAAGATCAACATCTGTGAGTCAGACCACAGACATTAACAAAATAGTTTTAAAATAATTTTATTTAATTAATTTACTTAAATTACACATACTGAGCTTTTATTTTTGGGACTTGCAGGGTGCAGGTGTTTCTCTGTAAGCGTGGGGGCACGCAACTCCATTAGTCTTTTAATAGTCTCCTAGTGTCACAGACTGATGGTGTCACCTTGTATTGAAGCTCATTTTTCATCAAAACCGCAGCAGTTTATACATGGATACAGAGTTCCAGCTCCCGTGCACACTCCCTCCTAGTCTATGCCGTATTCTCCAGCAGAAAGACACCACAGTGACAAACACAGAAAACAAGGGCACATACGAAATCTCAAGTTAGTTCTTTAAGTGTCTTTCACACATAATAGTTTTATAGAGGAGGTGGTGTTTAGAGGGCAGGGTGTAACTTTAGATTTAAGTAATGGACTTAAGGACTTCATATCCAAGCAGGCTGTCTTTCTGGCTGTCAGTGCTGTGTAACCATGTCACCGATATCCAGTCTGATGTTTTCTTTATTATTATTCATAAGCTCCCATGCCGAACCGCAATCAAACTCTTCAGGCTGTGCCATCTTGGGGATTATCACACTTGCAGGGTGGTTAAAGTCACTTCGCCTCGAGTCTTCTGCCTCTGAAAAGTGCCCAAGGCTAATCACTGTGAAATGTGACGCCTGTCATGTCTTCTTGTTCAAGTATGTGCGGCAGGCCTGTCATTCACTAAAAGCCTTAACATCTGTTATTACATGGTAATCCTCATGCATCAGGCTTCCAAATAAGAAACTGGTGGAGCCCAGCAAGGTATGGTTCAGCTTTAGTTTGCATAATTCCCAGAATGCAAGGCAACTTGTTCTCCCTTCTGAAATCATTAATAAGCAATAAGAATATTATATAAGCTGGCATCTTTTTTTAAACCATGATAATTTCAAATGCTATTATAATTAGGACGAAGATGAGAGTTTGAGCTGGGGGAGGGAACAGACAAAGGATTCAGCTGCTCTCCACCATGACGTTAGAAGGTGGCTTTGTCTGTTGTATGCTAGTTTGGACAATAATGGATATGCTTTAGGCACATGAAGAGGCAAATAGACAATTTATTTAATTAATGCTTTTCATCCTGAAATGTTATCTCTTGCCGTAACTAGGATCACAGCTTTTCAGTGCAGTTACGTTCTGACTAACTGACCTGTAGAAAAAGCCTGAAAAGCCGTATATGTTTGTGTGGTATCCTGATGACTATCAACTCCATAGTGGGTCAGATAAAGCAGACAAAAAATGGTCTGTTGCTGAGAATATCTTTAAGTCAGTGGCTGCTAGCTGATTGTGACCACAGTGCTATCACACTGCAAGAGACATGGCCTCCTGGGTACCAGGTCCCAAGCCATGACAGATCAGATGTGATATTTTCATGAAGAAAAGTTTACTGTCTGGATCGAGCAGGCAGGATTTGCTGTATAAGGAAAACCAGGTGAAAGTACATTTTATAGATGTAACTAATAGGGCTGCTTTCTTTGGAATAGGGAAGATTTAAAAAGTCACTTGTCAAAATCATTTTCCCTCTAAGGCTGCAGCAGCCCTCAGATCTGAGCATGTTCCTGATGTTCCCCCTCACTCACATGCACAAACACGGGGAGGCGGGCAGGAGGAGGCAGCTGCACTGACACACTATGGGGTTTGCAAGAACACGATGGCAATTTAGCAGAACGATTAAAAGATTGCAAACATTTATTAATAGCTTTACTGCTGCAGCAGCTCTGCCGGAGAAGCCTTGCTTCCTTAGGGATGCTCTTACCTCCTGCCTGTTCCCTTCCAGAGCTTTAGAGATTGAAAAGTCAGGTTTGGACTCAGTTTCAGTTTAAAGCCACAGTTATGCACCAGGCCACTTTATCCCACTACCCAGGAGAGGGGATGGGGAGAACTTGAGTCTGAGAAAGAAAGAAGAGAGAGGTGTGCAGAGCAAAAAGGGATTTTTTTCTTTTCAGCCAGTGCTTGGCTTTTCTTCCCTGTGCTCCTCTCCTTTCTCTCATTGTGTCCTTTTACCCACTCCTTCTCTCTCGGGACAGAGCAACTTTTTTTTCAGTGCATTGGCACTAGATTCAGATGTGTGTCTACAGTGTCCTTTTGACAGTGTATAACAAAATCTGTGGAAGTCAGGTATAAAAGCAGTATTGGAGAGGATCTGCTGAAAGTTCTGCAGAGCAATCTAATTTCCTAACATGAGCACAATCAGTTCTTTTGCAATTCTCATGACTGTGTCATCGTCTTTTCAGATTTTTTTTTACCTTTAATGTTGGGGAAAGGGAAGAGGTGAATGTTCAATACCAATGCAAAAAAAGAAAAAAAGAAAAATGGGCAAAAAAAGAAAGGGCAATTGGCTGAACAAGAAA
Source organism: Falco naumanni (assembly GCF_017639655.2). Lineage (NCBI taxonomy): Eukaryota > Metazoa > Chordata > Aves > Falconiformes > Falconidae > Falco > Falco naumanni. Next base: position 89,851,247 of record NC_054054.1, on the reverse strand, counting down.
TCACCTTATACTTCATGGCTGAGCCTGCTGAGCAGCAGTAAGCACTGTAAATGAGATGGGCAATTCTGATGTTTGAGTGCGCAGTATCTGAGACATTTTTATCCCACAGACCAGATGATGGTGACTGACTGATGTAAGTTTGCAACAGCAGGATATTTATCCTACGCCTATGGTGACCTCCTCCATATTCCTATCCACAGTGGAATAATCAATTTATTTCATGTTTTTTTTTTAAACTGGGTCCTAAAAGAAACTGAAATGTCTGGACAGCCTGAAAGGAATAATTTTTTTCTGCTAAGCAACGATGACATCAGATATGAATGCTTGTGTCTCTGTCATCTAAAATCCTGCTTGTAACTGGGTAAGATGACTGCACCTCAACCATGGCTTTTGCCGTACAGCATGGCCAAGCAACTGGGCGTGCCATTGGACATCAGTAGCTGTCTACCTGTGCTTGACTTTTTAATTCCATTAGGAGAATTTTTCTTCTTTCATACACACAATTTAATCATGCTACTTGGCAATTTAAGAAAATCTCATTACATAATTAGCTACACCTGTGCTTAATGCAGTAGAATAGACAGAAGGGAAAGTGAAGTGGATCCAGTGGATCAGAAAGGAGAAAAATATGATGGTGGAAGGAGGCAGGAAAGAAAATAGAGTTAAATTATGAGTCCTGCATTATTCTCACCTGAAACTGCTTCTAGTTGATTTGGTTCTTTTTGAACGGTTTTCCCTATTCCTTGAAGTTTTCAGTTAAAATGTTTCCTTTGTCAGTTGTCAAGTGCACTGTCCAATTTGAAACTTCAGTAGCATGAACATTTAGCTGTTGCAAGGGGATGTTGCTTATGAAGAATATCTGATTATCTCTGTTCGCTTTGTATACCGTGCCTTTCATGGGATGACCTGGGAGACTACACAACCTGAGAGATAAGTGTAAGCCTCACAGAAAACTTCTTCCCTTGGGATGTTTAAGGGAAGTCTGTATAAATTTCTGGAATTTGGCAGGGAGCCTCTGGGGCCTTAAAAAAGCCTGCTTTTCTAGGGAATGAGTATAATACTTTGAATAATCCTAGTCTAAAAGACAGAGAACCCACCTGCAATTGTAGTTGATACCACAGATGCATTTGAGCTAATTGCTTCTTCACTTTTTGTCTTTAGGAGCTGGAATTTCCAGTGCTGAAGAGTCGCCAGAGAATGATATAGATGAGGATGAGACAGACCTGGACATTGGAGAGGTACCTGGCCTCAGGTGAGAAAGGATATAGATAGGATCTTGCAAACACCAGTTTAACAGAAGGAATTACTTTCAGAGATACTTTCTCTCATTTCTTGTTTGACAATTGCAAATGGCAGGCCTTTCCAGGCAGTAGCAGTTATATAGCTTCAACTGCTCTGTTAAAGTTCTTATCTTTTCCTAGCAGTAGCTATTTCATTTGCATTGGTTTCCAAATCTTTAATTTCCAAGTTCCCTGTGTGTGATAACGAGAGGATGCCTTATGGTCTTGGGACAATTAGGACACCTGTTAGTGGAATTGTTTTGTTGGGTTTTTTTCAATTTCTTGAAAGGCTGTTTTGGAATTTGGCTGTGTTGTCCTTTACAAGTATTTAAAGCATGAAATTGTATTTTGTCGGTATTTCCCCTGTTCCTTAAGAACCTCGCTAAGGCTCTTTCCCTCCGTATACCTAATTTTCTTTTTATTAACTATTTTCTTGCTCATTAATAAAAACATATATTGTACTTCTTCAGTATGGGAACCACCATCTTCACTGTTGTGGGGTAGTCACTGTAGCCTTTGCCATTGGCATTCCCTCCCATTGTTAGGATGCTCCCTGTGGGTATGTTGGCTATCTCCTGAAGTAATTGGAATTGTATCTTTGCAAATGAGAAAAGAATTTGCATTCATATGTATTGAGATATCTTTCTATGTCCTGTATTTTATACTGGCTACTATATCTGCATCCAAGTGGAAAGTAACAGTACCACAGCTATGGTTAAAATAACCTGCGTTGAGATTCAAATATAGCAAAGGACCAAAATGTTAAGTTTCTGAAATAATACATTATTAGTGAAACTAAAAAATCCTAGACTGCTAAGAAATTAATGAAATTACAGGAGTTCACCTATTCTGTCCTTCTCCCATCATTAAAGGAAGGTAGGGGTTGGATATTATTACTAAGGGGTTTGACCTTTGCTGTTTGCTTTCCTAGGTGTCATACAGCACAGGAGCTAGGGACAGCACTCAGGTACAGCCCAGATACATCCTTAAGACACAATTAGTCTGCAGCTGTACAGCCTTTGTAAAGCTTGGATTCCACAGAGAGGCTAAGGAATATAGCTATCAAAAGCCGTGTGGCTAGATCTTTTCTAATGTCAAAATTTAGAGATGAGAGAAAAGATGGTGATGAACCTGTCCCTTCTGCACAGTGAAAAGTAAGGAGGTGAGGATCTTCTGTGCCCTCGCTGATATGGGAACATTGCAAGAGAAAATCGATACTCTTCTTTGTATCCTTGTTAGGAGACAGAGAAAAGGTAATAATGAGGAAAGGGAGGAGGGGTTAGATGTGGTATCAGAAAGTAGAATTATCTTTCTGTGGGTGCCAGGTACCAGTAAATAACTTTTTAAGTGCCGAGAAGAAGGTAGAAAGCACAACAAGTCTTTTCAAGGCTTAGATTCTTCTATGGAGTAAGTCCCTTCTGTGCAGAAAAAAAAATATCATCAAAGATAAAATATTCCCAGACAACATGAATATAGAAATGATGAGACTGCACATGGTGAACTTACAAAATTCTGAAGTAGGTTGGGTTTAAAACTCTATCAGAACAAAGTCATTAACTTTTAACAGAATGTACTTTGTTGATTTGATGATGAATTGAGAACTGGAGAGGCAGTTTGTGTAAAGCTGCATCATCCTCTGCTTCCGTTGAGACAACACTGTAGCACCTCTGTAGCAAAAAAATCTGCCAGGCTTTGTCATCATTTTGCATCACAGCATGACCTGAAAGCAAACATACCCTCTGCCGTCACACAGTACAGTGCCTGGGGATCACTTGCAGGACTACAGTGGCCATATAGCTGGGAGGTATTGCTCTTGTCAGCACTACTGAACACTAATAAACTGAGGGAACTGAAATATATTGCTCTCTTTATTCTGTGTGTGTGTATCTGCACCAGCCTTACCAGTTTTCAGTTCCAATAACAGCTATGTGTGACTTTTATTTTTCAAGATTCTACTTGCAAAGGTTTGGCTTCAGCTGAACTGTAAGATATTCTTGAGAGAGGCAACTCTTCCATTGTCCAGAGCTTGCTTTCTCACGCAATACCTGAGTGACCCACAGGTCACAGCCTTAAAACTTAGTTTATGGAAAACATACCAGAATCACTTTGATTGCATTATCTTAAACTCCATTTGAAAGAAAAGTAGCACTAGGAGATTTCTTCACTTCCTATCTCCAAATCTTGCACTTTTTTATGACAGTAGTACTGGCTTCTACACCCTGCTTGTGTTCTCCTTTGGCATTGACTTTTTATTTACCTCCCTACCTGATATCCTTTTCCTTCCTTTTAACACACTATTGGTTTAAATTATTTGCTCTGCCATAAGTACTCACTCCCAACTCACCCAAACTCTGTTAATCACAGCAAATTGGTATGTTTATCTTTGCTAGGACTTGTGCTTTACTTACATAGAAGTTTATTCTAAAGTTCATGAGACATCTGTCTGTGCTGTTGTAGGTTTGAGAAGGGACGTGCTTCAGGAGGGCTTCATTTGCCTCTGAATATAAAGCATACATGAACAAACAAAATAATTGCTAGAATTCTGGGCACCTGATGTCCCATGCAAGTTCAGGAAATCGTACTGGGGAACATTCTGCTTTCTTGCAACAGGACTAGAAGAGACACAGCTGTCTACCAGCTCCATGTATTATCTTGTTTAGAAAAGAATGTGAGTCCTGTGTGAATTTCTTTCAGAATGGAATAAGCATATCTAAGTCTGACTTTTCTTGTTAGAATTCTCATGGCCTTTCCTCATAGGAAGTACAGAGGTGTGCCTAGTAGCATACCTCACTTGGAGGTAAGGGTTTGTCAGCTCACCTGCTTGCTGCTGTGTCCATTTACTGAACAATGTCACCAAATCTTGGTAAGGAGAAGTTCTTTGTAAGTAGAATGAGAGGTTCACTTTCAGAGATCTGCTCAATCATGTCCATAACAAACCAATTTATGGGTTAGAAGCTCCAGCTGAAAAACAGGGTGGCATGGATAATGGTATGGACAGAGGGGGCTGAAGTGTCAGTTTCTAAGTGCTCTTGATGGATTTTACATTATTCTTATTCACAATGTGATGTGGCTTTCAGGTGCTTATGAGTAATGAGTAGAGTTAGTTTGTTTAGTGTCCCTGTCCCCCAAGGCCACTGCCCTTTGAGAGAGAACAGTGTGTACCACTGCTTTTGGCAGCCACGCTCCCAACCTGACGCAGTCGGTTTGGGGGGGCCAGGGAGCCGGCAGAGATGACTCATTCCGCCTCAGTGGCTCATTGAGGAGCTGCAGGGAGAAGCTATTTATAACCAGACCTTTCAGGTTCAGTGCAGCAGCATCTTCAGCAGGAGGAAGGGGACAGGAATGGGGATGGCACATCAAACTTCTCAGATACAGATCAAGCCCCACCCCAATATTGTCCCTAGAGCCACATAGCCACCAGCTGACTTCATCTAACCTTTTTTCCCAAGCTTGGCTGTCTGGGTGCTCTGGTCCTGGTGTAAGGTTCTGGTGGTAACTCATCAGCTCCTCAAAAAGCATGGAGACAACTGTGAATATTGTCAGTGTGAACAAAACATGAACTCTTTCTACTGTAGCTGCTAAGCTGTTTCTTGTTGATTCTTTCTGACCCGTGTCCATAGCATTATGACCTTATATTTTCTTTGTCCATGTTTATCCCTGGCTTGCCATTAAGATGAGCTCTTTTCATGGTGTTTTCAAACAGTTATGCTGCCAGAAAATACCATTTAAACCTCCTGATGTTTCTCTTATACACAAGCTAACACTATAATTTTTATAAACTGTAGTTGGTTTTCTGATTTTGCTGTGGACTCATTTCATCTTTAGGTGCTTCTGTGACTCCATATGTGAAACAGAGATAATGATACCCCCTGGGTTAAGCACAGTGTGATCTGTAGCAATGAGGAACCACTTAAGTCATAGTATTATTTCCAGAGAGAGTCACAAAACAATAGGAAAGCATAGTACACAACAGCAGAGGACAGCATGTGTTAAATAAAATATTTACTACGAACACATACGTCTTTGTATCTAGGTAACTGTGGCCTTTATCTTGAAGCATATTAGCATATGTTAGAATTATTGAATTGTATGCTAAACTAAACTTCTTCAAGTTGTCTGTTCAGTTAACTGGCTTTTAAATTCAAAGCCACACAGCACCAGGGATCCTGTTGCATGAGTGCTTAACCTTGTTCGTGTTCTACCTCTGCCCTATTCTTAAACCAATCTGCGTGTCTGGAACTGGGCTGCAGTTAGATGACTTCTCAACTCCATCACTTTGTTGCCTCTTCCCATAGCTTAAATACTGCGTATCTGGCTCTTCATCTTCTCTCTACTTCTTTCTTCCTATCCTTTCTTTCCTAAGTAGACAATTGGCTCCACAATATACAAGTGGTGTACAGTTTGATGAGTATAAAGTCTCAGCACATAGCTAAGGCCATTTGGTAGGTCTGTAGGCTTCTTTGGTGGTCTTCGTTTTGGCTGTCCTGCATCACTGTGCTATGGACCCAGAGGTTTACTGGCCTTTTCTAAAGTGGGTTGTATTTATTATCTTCATACAGAAGCTGTACTATAAATAATTCTTGTCTTCAGTTTTGGCAACCAACTAAAGGGGAAGCCTACCCTGAATAAACCAAACAATGCTGCGATGGTAATTTCTTTCTCAAAGCTGTTATAAAACGGCAGAGATTTATGACTGTGAGACATACCTTGTATGCTTCAGCTCGTAATCTGGGCTGGAGGTGGCCTCTGCACAGGAGCCCCAACTCTCCCTAGCTGCCACATTATTTTCCTGAATCTTAGTTTCATTTTGGAAAAAGTAGACCTCTGGCTCTTGTGGTTGCAAATAAGCCTCTGAAACATCCACAAAACTTAGCCGGTACAGGGATATTTGTATTGGTATTGAGAGAAAGAGACCATATTTCAGAGACGTGGAGTGTCATGTTTATTTTTTTTTGAGTAGTAAACTAAAACGTGCAGTGATTACAATGTTAACTTTGCTCCTTGTCTTTTTCTTCAGCAAATGTTACAGGGTAGATAAAAGGTTCATGGGGCTGTTGGTTAATCTTTTCAGCAGCTGCCTTGTCTTTCCTTTGACACCTTAGGCATCCATGAGTACAGTGTATGTAGTGCAGCTGGCTCCCCTGCATTCTCACCACCTCCCCTTCGCCTGAGGCTTGTGACATTCTTGAGCAGACCCCTGGAAGGGCATCCCAAGGATGGGCTCTATGGCCAAAGAACTCACAAGGATGTGTCCAGGTTTGCCTTTGTGAACCTAGAACTGAGAGGGCCAGGAGAGGGAACCAAGAGTGTGCATACATGTCAGAGACTGAAAGGATTTACCTCCCTGTGTTTCCAATTGCTTGTTTTCTATGTGGGGAAAATCCTTTTTGACAGCCCAGGCGGTGAGCTTCTAATTCCTGTCTCCGGCTCATTTTTCACTTCAATCCCTCAGTGAACGGATTTTAATGCTTGATGGATTCAAACAAAATTATTTCTGTTCCTGTGGCTTTGCAAAAGCCTCTAGGGTGTGTGTGTGTGCGCGCAGGGGAGGAGGGATGGGGCTTGTTTTTATTACACTCCAGTAAGCCTCCTCTCTAAGGGAAAAGTATTTCATTCCTTCATTTAGGGCTTTCTTGCTGATGATTCCTCCCATGCTGTCCTCCTGGCCCTTGGGTCGCAGGAGGACCCATAAAAGATTTGCTGTTCTGAGGGGTTCAGGATGCAATGTTCTGGATCAGTGTTTCTGCTGCAAGTGGGGATTCAAATAATATGACCAGAGTGTGCTTACAGGAATAGTACTGGATTGGGGGGAATAATTGTGGGAAAACTTTCATATTCCCCAGCTCTAGCTGGGAGTGAGACAACACCACAGGCTGAGATGGAGTTAGCAACTGAAGCGTTGTCTGGGTAATCAGCAGACTTTAGCATTGACATCTTGTTTGAACATGTGTACAATTCACCATACTGCTGTTGTAATGGACAAATACTGCTTTTTATTACAATTTCCAGCCTCGCCTGCCAGCAGAAATCAGGGTAGAAAACTGTGCAGGGGCTCTGCTTGCATAACATTCAGTAATTGGTCAGAATTTCAGCTGCTCAGCCACCATGTGTTTCTGCTGGGCTTCTTCCACAGGATTCCTGTGTCTGGGAGGCTGAACTCTTTAAATGTTAAATATCTTACCCTTCTATCCAAGCCAAATCATCATCATAATAAAAATTAACAAAGAACAATTTCTATGATACATGGCTTTAATAAATACTTATAGCCAGCATGCTAAGGATCCTCATTATTCTCTGAAGGATTTAGAGTGTAGCATGAAGTTGACAATGTCTCTCAACGTATAAAACTGCTGTTGTTAGGGTGTGCTAAGCCCACTTGGTAATACCGTATCTAGATTAAGTTGTTTCAATTTATTATAGCTGCTACCAAGCTGTCACTTGCTCAGGCAAGGAAAAATTCTTGTTCCTGTCATTGAAAATGTATTGTGTGTTCCTCTTCAGCACATGCTCGTCTTCTAGGACAACCTCCTATGTCCACAGCCTCCTGTAAATATTTGTTTAAAGCTATTGATTATCATCATAAATGTGTATTGTGTCATGCTTATAAAGCTGGTGCATCCAGGGACTATAAGGTGTAGCTCGTGAGTTTGTTTCATGTTATCTATCTCTTTATATTATCTCAAACCCCTAGTTCCCCTAACTTCAGCTTTCTTCAGTATAAGTATTCTAATTGTAATTTTTTGTTTTGTTAAATACATTGTCTACAGGTGTGAAGCCCAGTTTTATTAGCATGGCTTTCTAATAGTTGCATCAGAGACTATTAGCTTGCATTATAAATACTCAAAATTATACATAAAGCATACATTGAAGTTTTAGTTGTAAGTACAGTAATAGCATTTCAGGAATTGTTTGCTTTATCCAGTTAATATAGTCTTGCTTGTAATTGTATATTTATTTCAACCTTGTCAGTGATGCCCAAGCTTTTGAGCCAGGGACAGTAAATTGAAGTGTTAATGAACTTTGGAACTTCATTAATAAAATCATGCTAAGTCTTTTAGGTAGAAGAGGACACTAATTTATGAACCAGTAGATACTGACTAGCCTGAAAGCTTCAGCTAATTGTTACTGCAATATTATAGGCAAGTCTCCTTTTACATATCTTTAGATTGTAAAAAATAAATCTAATTGCCATTTTCCGAAGGATCAATAAGAAATTGAATTAAATGTGAATAAAAAAGGAGTTCTTAAATTTCTATCTTGTCTTTCTTCTGGAAAATGTGGAGGTTCTACTGCAGAAGTAACCGATTCATTAACCTTGTGCTTTGTCACTACGGAAAGGAAGTAGACAAATATTTGGAAAATGTGGTTTTTAAATACTCTTCTGTTTCAGTCAATGTTCTGTATTGCTTGTGTGATATTAATAATGTTTATTAATATTTTGGTTGAACATTTTCCTAAGTCACCAGTGTTCCTTTTGCCAAAGGCGTGAGTTGTGAATCCAGCTGGATACACATTGGATTTACTTGCTGCAGATCAAATTATCTAATATTAAATACATATTAGCATCTGACTGCATGACTTTAATCACCAACATTTGCCAGTAACTGATAACTTCTTTTAATACTGCTTCCCACCACATTGTTGGACTGAGGATAATGGGGACGAGAAATTACCTGTAGTGACAGAATAGAGTGTCAGTACCACTGAGAAAGTACTGTGTTGGATTTTTTCTTTCACTTCTTGTCTTTTTTACTTGGTTGAAGACTCTGAGACCAATAAGCCTTTCCTGCATTGGAAAGTGTTAGAAATACAGTTGGTGTCTTTCAGCTGGAAAATCAGTATCCAGCTTTTCTTTGCATTTCATGTTGTACCAACCTTCCTACATGTGCTGCCATTTGCTCAAGTCTAGAGCTTGCTGTGCCTTTGGCACAGTAAACAATATTCCTAGCCACTACCCTTAAATGTTTTTCAGTCTCCTATTTACTCATATATCTAGTCTCTATAATCCTTTAATGGTGACAGGCTTATCAGTGTAATCTCTGAATTTTACCTGGATATCGCTTGCTTTCTCTGTTGAGTTTTTTTTATTGCACATAAGACTGCTTCTAGTATCATACTCACTTCTATGCCACTGTCTAATTTAATAAATATTTCATTTCCATTCAAGCTGATAGCATATTAATTTATCACTGCAACACTGAGCTTTCCTCCTATGAACAGTTTACCTGTGGTAGCAATACAATGATCTTGTCTGTGTTGTGCAAGCTCTGCTGCTCCTTGCAAAATTTGCGAAGCTGATCCATGACATTTCTTGCATCTTCTCCCATATGCCAAATATTTTCTCAGTCCATCCTGGTTGTCATAGTGCATGTGTGATTCTACATGATTTTATCTTTGAACTTAATATGCTTATCTCTCTCAGATCTCTTGCATGGTGCATTTTGTGTTTCATTGTTTTTAGACTTGCACTTAATTCTGTACTGGGTAGTTACCATAGGTTGGTTCTTTGGCCATCTATCAGTCTTGAAGATTTTGAGGGAAAACCAATTCCCTGATAAGAGGGCAGGCCATAAACTTAATTTTCAGCAAAAATCTCAGGAGAGACACCCTTTAGTAATCTTTGAAAGGGTAAGAATCAGCCAGCAACATGCATTTCTTCAGTTCCACTTTCCCTTTTTATATTTGCTAAAAAAAATATCTTTACATTTCATTTTTTGTGTGAAGTGCAATATCTTATAATGTACATGGATTTCTAAGGGGGTTTCACTGCCAGAATTGACTGGAACCTCTTAATCATTTCAAATGCTTCAAAATTGATGATTAAGAAAAATAAAGCTTCTGATTATCTTCCTTTTTACTGGCATACGTGGCTTTTAGATAAATATGGATTTCTAGCACATACACATGCAATTTAATATTTTTCCAACTGCCTTCTGTATTTCCAGACTTTCAGCTCTTGTGGACATCTTGGTAGCTTCTTCTTTTCCATTCAAGTTATACTCCTTGGCATCTTTTTACTCCTGATACCATATGGCATTTCTTAATCCCTCTGCACCCAAACTGCTATAAAAGTTACTCTTTATTAATGACACATTTCCAGCTGTGTCTACTTAACAGAATGAAGGCTTTTGCCATGTCCCTGTTCCTGAGCCTGGACAACTGAATCACTTACAGTTTCAGTTGTCAGGGCCATGACATGGGAGGGAACATGCTTCAGGCACGATCCCTGCAGTACAAGGCATGATATGGGAGTGGTACATTGGCAGAGGGGGTCTGTCCCCAGGTTTTTCCAAAAGGAGACTACCTCATAAGTAAGAAGTATATTCAAGGTGCAGCCAATACTGTTTGCCTGATTACAGTGTATTACAAAATTATATTTCTGTAGTTTCCTTCTGTTGTATCAGAGTAATTGTTCCCCTGAGACTCACAGGAAAAGGGCCTGGGCTCTTAAAGGAAATGCCCTTTAGGGCACTTCCTTGAAGGGATTTTTTTTTTGGAAAAAAAGAATATATTTCCAGAAAATAAATCTAATAAACCCCAGTTTGTTATGTAGCATTGAGCCCTGTGAGGTTTTGTGCTAATTTCTCTTGGCCAGTGCACAGGTGTAAGGAGCTGATGTTGCCACTGAATGACAAATGTACTGAGTGCGAATTCTGTTCTCACATGCTCTTGCCAGGAAAGCCAGTACAGCCGCAGGGGTGTAAATGAGCAGATGCTTTTCCCCTCTTGTAGGGACATCTGCCGTCAGAGGGCACATTGCTGAGTGAGAGAAGCTCTAGGCTGCACCCCTATTTTCTTGTCTTTTGATGCTGTGGGTTGCAATCTCTGCATGAGTTGCTGTTGCTGCTATTTTTATATTATTGTTGTTATTACTATTATCTGACGCTGCAGATCTGTTCACCTCCCTCAAAGATGCTGTTTCTGCTGGAGCCTTTTCTGCCTTTGATCACAGCCAAGAAGATGGCTTTGACATTGTGTGTATTCCCCTAGCCCACTGCAAAGTCCTAATCCTTCTAATAGCTGGAGGTTTTCGGTTTAAGTCTTTTATTAATATTCCATCTTAATTGTAAAGCACTTCAGTGATATCCAGAAGCCTGTCTTACATAACAGCCTTATCCACAGTCAAGTCCTTCAGAGCTGGAGCATCAGGAAAAACCTCTGTTTGATCTGACTAGTCTGTCATTAGTCTTCATGCCTTTAATGCACAAACCCATCAGAAATTAACAATGTTTCAAACGTCTAAGCTCAGTCAATGTGTGTTTAAAAATATTTGATATTATTAGAAAGAGTATGACTTGCTGTCATGTATAGATTTAAGTGATGCAGTTAGCAAAGTTTGCAGCTCTAAATCATCTGGAAAGTGAAAGAAGGTATGGGAAATGGAGATCATTAAGACATTTCATAAAGTGCTAGTGTTGGTAAGATCCTGCTATGCATTAGGTTGTCCTCAACTGGATAAATAGATGAAAGCACCTAGAAACTACTTGTTTCTTCACTATGGATGTCCCAGAAAGTCACTGAAAAGGAAGAAAGGAGAGGTGTCTTTGCTAATCAACAATAAGTCATTTTGAAATGTGATTCTTAAGATTTTAATCAATTGCAGATGATCATCCCCTTTCCTCTTATACTGCTTCAGTTATTTCAGGCAATTGACAGCTTTTCCCAATGTTTATGTATTTTAGTAAAGCCTAGGAGTGAGCCTTAAAACTAACAAACTGGCATGTTTGGAATATGAACCTTCATGTTTACTTGTCTTAAGGAGATTTTCTTCAGGAGATTGGTCCAGCAAACACATATTGTTCAGACTGAACAAAGCCCAGAGAGTAGGCAGAGCACCTTCCTAGTAAACTAATGCAGGAAACACAGTTTTAATAGAGTTTGATATTATTAATAAGCAGATAAAGGAGAGATGGGAACTTGAGCTTCAGACAGCAAATATGAACGCCTCCTTAAATCCCACTTCAAAAAACAAAGAGCATACCAACATGTGTTTGCAGTTTGTGTTTAGAAATCACCTCCAGAAGCAGTTACTGTTTTCTCCAACTTCCATGCATGCCGCATTAAATGATTTTTAGAAGCCCACAACACTTTCTACTTTGTTTCTGAACAGAAATACTTAAATCCAAAGACCTGAGAACACCTTTGGAAAGCAGGTATTACTGGCTGCGCTTCACATGGGAAGACACTAAGGCATAGTGCAGTAAAGCTCAAATCCCTCTAGATACCCCTCACTGTGGGGGAATATGTCAGAATTTAGCATTCAGAATTTCAAACAAAATCACAGGCAGGCAGAGTGGTCATTAGCTCTCATTTTGATACCCAGCTCCCCGCTTATATACCAGTGCATGCTACCTGCCTGAAAACTGCAAAGCTGGTTTTTGCCACTGCATGAGAGAAAACTCATTCTGTATGAGTTAATTTCATCCTTTAATAGCTAAGAAATAGAAATGCTTCTCTAGATGTTTAACAAGATTGGTTGGAAATTACTAAAATCCTACATTATTCAATATAAATTGATAATTGCACTAATGAATGTTTTTAGATCATCTACCAAAATGAACCCCTTTGAAATGAGGCATAAAAAGCATTTTGTTATTAGTAGAATTGTCAGACTACTTTGTCTGAAATTGATGGGTAATGTAGCCAGAATGTAACTACCTAAGCTATAATTTGTTCAGGACATCAGGTCTTATATTAAATTCTTGCCCCACCCCCACAAAAAAACCACAAAAAACCAAACAGAAAACAAAACAAAACCAAAACATCCAAGATTAGGAATCCTCAGTGCCTTTGTTTAGTTTCTTGTGCCAGTGACACTGGTAGCAGCATCTTGCCCCCTCTCCTGCTGCTAGCCTGCCAACTCAGCAGGGAGAGGGGGTATGCTTGCACAGAAGTTTTGAGCAGCTCAGCTACTAAACCAAGGTGTCCTTCCTCCACTGGCCACATGTTCCTGACCGTCTTCTCGTGTCAGTACTAGGGCTGTAATTTTTCACCTGAAGGGAACTACTGGCTGCTAATAGAAACCTGACCATATTTTGCAACTCATACAGCTTCCTTTCTGGTTACAAGGCAGATGTGCCGACCCCTGTCTCTCCCTGGAGCTATCTTCTACCAGAACTGAGCTGGTTATATACCAGTATCAGTGTTCATTAAATAAAATATTTGAGAGAGAGAAGCTCTATGGAGAGAAAACAGCTGCCCTGGAGATACTGAGTGATTAACTCTAGCTGATCCCAAATGAATTTCAGCTCACTGTAGTTATTTCATACTGTTGCCTGTTTGTTGTATAACTGAGTTTATGTTGTATAACTGAGTTGTTTCATGATGGTAGCTCATATTTTAGTTGATGGTAGTGAAAGGGTCTAAGGATGAAAAGCAGCAGCTACTTTTATTCTTATTTTCCAGGTGCATCAATACTGGCAGGAAAAAATACGAGGACTGATGTATCACAATCTTGAAACACCTTAATACCCATCCCATTGGAAAGTAACCCTCTCCCAAAATAAATACAAGTGCTTTTCTTTGCCAGGAGACTGGCCAGAGATCAGGCTGCCAGGCAATGATCAAGCAATAGCAATTTATTCAGCCTTGTCCCCAAACTACTTCCAGCTCAGACCACAAGCATCTGGCCTTCAGTGCTGCTCTCTTTCCCTCCCATTCCCTAAACTAATTTTTAGGCAGTTGATAAATAACCCTTTAAAAAAAAAAAAAAAAAAGAAACAAAAACCACACACAACAAAAAACTGGCAAAGATTAAATGTTTCTAGTCAGAAAAAAAAAATAGGCTTTTTACCTGATAACCAGGGATCCTCTTTAATGCAGCTGAAGAGTCCACCTGTCTCTCCGACTCTGAAAACCAGCCATAATCCTGTGATCCAGATCGTATTTCAGAAAGAGATCACTCCATTACATACATAGTTTATTGTGACTGTAGAAGATCTGCATGAAATGGTTTGCTCTTATCTAGGGAGCTCTGGTCATCTGAAATTAGAAAATTATGATTTAATTTTTTCCTTCCTATATTAATTGCTGCTTTCAATGTAAGCCAAAGACAAGCTAACCAACTGAGCATTCCTTTGCTATTTACTGTTCGGCATATCATCATTTTAAGCTTTGAGACTGTATCAGAGAGAGGGACCACGGTCACTGTTAAAACCATGTCACTTTTGCTTCAGTGATTTTCAGAGTTGGTTTTTTTTTTGCTTAGAACTTCTACTCCGGTCTCCACTTTAATGTGCTCCCTGCCTGACTTGTGGCTCACCTCCACTTGCACAGCAGTGACTACTACATAAATGCAACTGTGAGGTTGATTGTAGTTTGGCAACAGAAATGTCTGATATGAAAGAGGTGACATTGCCAGCTGTGGGCACTAAAACGGCAAAGCTGAGCCAGCTATATCAGCTTAATTAATTGCATGCCTCGCTGTGTGAACTGGAAGACTGAGACTCAGAAAGGGTGTGTGGGAAGAAGGTAGGGTGAGGAGCAATTTCAGGAACATTATTTACTTTTGTTACACACCTGGAGTAGGGAAGGTTGAGTCTCTTCTCAGGAGTCTGGCTAAAGTTAGGCCACACATGCTAGCTCAGGGAGCTCAGCCGTATCTGTCCTATTGAGCAGCAGAGTTTCCATTGCATCTTCTTTCATGTTATTTGGTTTAACAAGCTAAGAAAGGGTTGATGCATCACCTCTGTGTGAAGTGTGATCTTCTGCTCTGACTGGCCTCTCATGTACCAACAACATGGAGCTGTAGATTCAAGATGAAGTCTGTGCCCTCACAGAGCATTGTAGTGAAAAGGTTTTCCCACTGCTAGTTCGGTAGACACAGCCTGGGCCTCTGGCAAGCCCTGTGTATTTACATTATAATATATAGGGAGCTTCCCCTTTGTCCCTATCCATTTCTTCTCCCCCTTATCTCTCTGTCATCTTGCTCTCCTCCAACTATATTTCTCCTGTAGCTCATCCGTTCCTCTTGTGGACTTACTTTTGTCCCATGGCCCTTCATCCTCTCCCATTCCTGTAGGCTTATTACTGGGTCACGCTGCAACCCTTTCCCACTTTGACACTATATGGCTATAGCAAACAGTGACTTCCAATCCATCTGCCAGTCTTGTCCTGACAAATACAAAGGGAAGTTCTCTGCAATCAGGATGCAAGTAAGGAGGGTGGATTTGAGCACGGGGATTACAGCTGGAACAATAATGCCTTTGTAATGCTGTTGGGATTATTCCTTTCCTGTGGAGTAAAACTTGAAGAGCAATACCAAGTCTTCAAGCAAACAGAATCTCCAGCTGTCAGTGCTTTTGCTTCCTCTGGAGGCAGACACATGCCTGTCCAAATACAATATGCTGGAAGACCGATACTTGGCATCCTTATGACTATCTGAACATGACATGTTTCTGAAACCCTTTAAAAGAGACAGAGAGATAGTAAAGGAAAAGGAAAGGCCATAAATGAAGTGTAGGCGTTCATCTGTTATAGGACAGATTCCTGATTAGTATCCTGATTCTCAGCCCAGCCCAGCTTCGATTTTACTGTGCTTTGGCAAATTGTTTGTATGATATCATACTTATCCTAGACAATTATGTTCTTGCAAATGCAGGTGAGAGAAATAATAGAGACTAAGAAACCAGTACCAAGAGAACTGCTGCAAAACATCACAGACATTTGTACCTTCCTCAACAGCTTGCTGGAGTCTTTTTTTTCCTTATGGGCAGTGCTCACTCATTTTACTCTCACTCCTTTTCTAGGCTGTGGTCTTTAACTGAAGTACATTCTTCTGAGTTCAGGGCAGGCAATTCAGCCCCTGTCTGTTTGAACAGCATTCTCAATTTTTTCAAAAATTTTCTCCACACAAATGAAGAGAAATAATTGACCAAACCCTTCCCCCCAAAATGCTCTTGCATTTGTTCATGTGCATGTTTTTTGGCAGCCCTTTTAAGGAAAAATAGGATTTTACACTTGCAGGCAGTGTGGTACTTGTCATTGCACACTGGAATAGGATCCACTTTCCCCTGCTGCCCCCAGACTACTCACTTGCTGCAGAATCCCCCTGGTTCAGGGAGGGAAGTGCAGCTCCCCTCTGGCTTGGCCTCTGACTGAATCACATGGATAATTTTGACTTAGCTCCATCTCCAGAAGCAGCGAGCATGCATGTTATATAATATAATTGTCGTGTCTTGAGGATTCAGGCCTGTCCTCTTTTGTGCTGCCAGATGGAAGAGGAGCTACGCTCTCTCTGGAGAGATGTCCCTGCACATCTCGCCACTCAGCCGTGCTGGAATTATGTGCCTCTCTCTGCAGCCGGGCTCTGTTGTTCCCTGGCATTTTGCTCCAGAATAGCTAGCTCTTTAGTATGCAGTGGATGCTACACAGCCACTGCGATCCCAGGATTAATTTGTCTAGAAAAGGAGATACATGAAGAACCTCTAAAATGCATTTGTGAGGAGGATGTACTCCAGATTCTCTGAACACCCAGGGTTTGTTCCCAGCTGAAACCCAAACACAGGTGTTGTGGACAGCCAGTTTCTGTCTGACAGAACAGATTTCTGGTTTGTGCTCTCACTCTGTCCCATGTCATAGTTTTTTCAGCTGCTGTTGCTGCTGTTTTCTTGCTGGGTTCTGTAACATAGCCCCTGCCTGCATGGTTATTGTCTGTTAGTCAAGCAGTTTCATGCCCTGATCCCTGAAGTGCTCTCCAAAGTGATGAATCACACCTGTACTAATGAGTCCCTTCTCACTAATGAGGCATCTGCTCCAAATACTGCGGTGCACAGTTGACTGAGGCAAGGAGCTACAACCCACCTGTAGATAGCAGTGTCACTACAGTCTTCAGGAATAGCTCAAAGACCCCCAGGAGGGTGAGGCCAGTGTTAGTCAGGCTAGACAGGAACCTTATCTGTGTGAACTTCCTCACAGCAATACCTTGTCCGCACCAGCTGCAATTCCAGAAATGGCAGCGTCTCTAAAAGCAGTGTTACATTCTGACAGAATTAACTTTCCCAGGATAGAAAAGTATTGAGAAATGTTTATTTCAGCCTCCTTCTACCTCTGAGCTTCCTGGCAGAAGGACTCCTATAGCAGCCATGGCTTCAGCAATGCAGCTGCAGTAGGGAAAGCCAGGGCTCATGTTCATCTAGCCATGAGTAGTGGTTCTGCACTGCTGATATCCAACAGAAACAGCCTGTTCTGACAAAACCCAGCAACAACAAAACCAAAACACCCCAGCACCAAAAAGGTACCTTGGCTGTAATTGGGAACCAAGATAACCCTGCAGGTATGAATGGAAAATTGTTGCTCGATAAGTGTCTCCACCACAAACCCCTTCAACAGCCCATTTAGCCGCCATGAAAGCTGCTGCCAAGCATCCAGAGCAGGAGAGGGGCAGAGGGACCAGTCTTTTCTGTCATCCTGAGGATGGACAGAGGGCACCTTGTGCAGGAATCGCGCACAAATGCTGCACATCTGGTGCTGATAGCACAGCTGAGGGGACAGAGCACACTGACCCAGGGCCACAGCATAACTCTTTCTGTGGCAGCTTTGCCCCAGCCAGCACCTGTGACTGTAGTAGTGGAGGCACAGTAGCACAGGCTGCTATAGGACCACAGGCTGTAGAGAAGTTGCACTTGGGTTGTTGCAGACAAGACTGTGTCATCACATAGTAACTGCTGTGCATGTGCCAGCAAGAGCAGAGCTAGCATGAGTAAGCTTATTATGCGATAATCACACCTTCATCTTTCTGGGTACATAAACTGCTGAGGTATCCAAGTCTGGCAGTGAGGCACAATCACTGTCTGAAGATGAGCAAGAAGGAGCCGGGTCCTTGCCTCATTGGAAACATATGTCTGATTTGACACCATTATCTTTTACTGTTTTTAAACAGAACATCATTATTGGAACCACCTGTTGCCACTTAATTACCTGTGTTTGATTACAAAGACGTTAAAGTAATCACCTTTTTAGGTACAAACTTTCATTTTTATATCCTTTGATGATGTGCCCTGACAAAGCCTCTACGTCCATTTCAAAGGCTGGATCAAAACTTCCCCTGTGGGCGATGTCAGGCAGCAGCTGAGCACCCAGCCTCCTCTCGTGAACTTTGGGAAATCTGGAATTTGGATCAAGACTTTGAATCCTCTCAGTTATAACGATAAGACCTGTAGGTGCTGACCTATAGAGCCAGTATCCCCCCAACCCCGTTTGGGTAAGCTGAGCGCCCAGGCAACGCTCAGGGCGGGCCCCGGGCCCCGCAGCGTCCTGGCTCCCGGTGCTGGCGCGGTGGCACCTTCCGAGGGGCATGCGTGGGCGCAGGCGGGTTCCCCCGCGGGGCAGGGGTGCACCCTGTCCCGGCTCTGCCCTCGGGGCCGCTAAGCCCCTTCCCTGGGAGATGCGGGAGCCTCGGGGGTCAGGCCTGCCCCCCGGGACGCCGCCCCCGCCCTCCCCGTCGGCACCGCCGCCGGGGGCGATGCTCTGGGCCGCCGCCGCGCCGGGGGGCTGCGGCCCTGCGGTCCCCCCCTTCCCGCTGGGCCCGGGGCCGCCGGGCCCTGCCCGCCCGCCGCGCTGCGGGAGCGCCGCCCGCAGCCGCCCGCACCCCCTCGGCGCCGCCGCGTCGCCTGCCGGCGCGCCCCGGCCTGAGCCGGCCCCCGGCGGGGGGAGGCCCCGGCTCACCTGGAGAGGAGGCGGGGGGAGCCCCAGCGGGGGGACGGTGCCCGCCAGCCCCCGCCGGAGCGCCCCTTCCGCGGCCTTTGTCTGCGTTGTCACATGGGCTGCGGTGCGGGATTTAAGCGGGTCTCCGCAGGACATGCCGTGAGCGGCGCGCCGCAGCCCTGCCCGCAGCGGCAGCGCTCCGCCCGGCCGGGGATGCGGCTCTAGCGGCCCCGCGATGAGCGGCTCCTCCATGGCGAAGAGCGAGTCCCGCACTTCGCTGCTGAAGGCGGCGGGGAGCGGGAGGGCGGCGGGCGCCCAGCCCCGCGGCAGCCGTGCCCGCGACGGCAGAGGACAAGGCGGGCAGGCGGGGAGGGAGCCGAGCGAGGAGCCGCTCCCCGGGGAGCCCAGTGCCCGCAGGCCGCTCTGCCACCCGGGCGCCCGGGAGGACGGAGCGAGGGGCGCGGGGAAGCTGTCACATGGACGGGGGGAGAGCCAGCCGGAGCCGGCGGAAGGAGGTCCAAGGAGAGGCAGCGGCAAGGAACCGGTGCGGACATCCAAGCACTACCACCACCTCCCGCCGCACGCCAGCCACGGTCACCCCCAGGACCAGCATCAGCTCTCAGATAGGGATGGGGAGGAGGCAGAGGAGGACTTTTTCTTCAGTCACAGGCAGAGGTCCAGCAGAGAGTCCCTAAAGCTCTCGGAAGGCACTTCACCTCTGTCCAAATCCAGCAGCAAGTACTCCACCAAGTCCAGCGGCAGCGATCGGTCGGTAGAAGCGGACCCCCTTTTCCACCAGCTGCACCCCATGCTCAGCTCGGTCTTTGGCCAGGTAAGGGGCAGAGCGCCTCTCGCCAGCTCCCTCCCTCCCTCCCTGCCTGCGCTCCGCGCTCTCCCCTCCTGCCCGTGCACGGACCTTCGGCTCGCCGTTGCGGAGCCCCCGCGCCCTCGGGCGCAGCCCGCGGCTGTAAATGCACTGCTTCCTGGCCGCCCCTGCCGAACTTCTCCCGGCGGTGAGGCACCGCCGGGGCGCTGCGGGGCCGGCACCGGGCAGGGCTCCGCGCGGGGAGGGGGCGCGGGTCGGAGCCGCCCGCAGCCCCCGGCCGATCGCCCCGCCGGGCGCTGCGGAGGGCGCTCTTGGTGGTGCTGGCGGGGGAAGAAGTGCCGGTGCTTCCCTTGTCGCCGGGGGAAGTTGTGGCTCTCCCTGCTGAGGGTGAGAGTCAGAGAAGCGGATTTTTAAAATGTATTTACTTATTAGATTCCATCTCTCTGGCTCCCCGCCTTGCTTTGCTGTATTTGTTTACATCTCCTTATGGTACATTTCTGTGCAATCAGCATATGAATCATTTCTGATGGCAGAAGCTGTCAGGAGAAGGTAGTGGGGAGGACGGAAAAAAAAAAAAAAATCCTGACCCAATTCCGAAGCCTTCCCAGTCACTATGTTAGGATGGAACAGATGCTTTTGGTGTTTGCAAGCTCTTTTGGTACAAAGCTGTCGCTTTTAGCTGCTTCTGGTAGTGAAATTACCCAACAGGGCTACTCTCTAAAAATGAAAAGGCAGAGAGAGACTGGCTCGGAATTTTCTTTTAGAGCCATTTAGGGATGTTACTGGGAGCTGTAATCTCCAGGAAGATTAATGTAACTGCAATCGCCCAGAAGCACGATTATAGGTATAAGCCAGTAGCCTAGGCAGCTAAGTTCTAGCCCTGGAACTGATCGATTAAACCAGAATTAGGATTTGTGGGGGTTGTTGTCATCGGGTCTTTTTTTTTGTTTGTTTTGAAGTGGGTTTGGGAGGTATCGTGGGGCGCCCATCCAAATTAAGATTATGAGGGGAATTAGAAGAATTTTTGTAACTGGGTGGAAGGAGGTCATACATCTGTATCTGTTTAATCTGGTGTTAGGAAGCATTGTCTACTTCTGTTCATCTTGACTTCTTCAGAGAAAAATCAAAGCACATCTGTTCTCCTTGACAATTTTGCATCCTTACTGACAGTCTGCTATTTATGAATGTTACAGTTGTGTTTAACTCGGAATGAATATCACCCTCCCTGTGCCACTGGTGTACCAGAAGTCTAGATTAAAATTTTTGTAGTAGCGATAAGGAAGGGCCTGGTGAGCGGCTTGGTGCTCAGCCAGGTTACAAAAAGCAGTATTCCAGCACCAGGCTTTGAAATCCATGGGCTCAGCTCTGACCTGTGCTGTACCTGTAGTTCTGAGGAAAGTGAAGATGTATCTGAGAACAGATTTTAAGTCTATGGAGCTGTATATCCCAAAGTGTCAGAAATACAAACAAATCCATGCCAGGCACAGAAACCTCTCTAGTTTTGAACTCGATCCTTACCTGAATGGCATCTTTATTTTACCTGCTCTGCTGCTTGCATTCCAGTGTCAGAAGACATTTCTGAAAGCCATAAACTTTGCAAAATTTAATTGCAGTGTTGAACAGTGCCTCTTACAAAAAGGAGACAGATACAATTCTAGTTTTCATCTTTTTGCTGGGTACATTGCACCAAGGCTTATAAATAAACACCAAAATCTTTCTTTTACAGCATAATATTATTTATTCCCATTTCTCTTTGTATTTATCTCTCACTTGCTTTGTTTGAAGTAACTATGAGAGAATGACCCATCTAGTGGAAATTGAGGACTGGCTTTTAGGAGTGAGCTGTAGTAGGGGTGCACAGGGAGTTTGTGGATACAAGAAGGGGAGCTATAATGTAGGATACACAAAGAACTGGTTATAGGAAGAGATATGTAAAGATTTTTTGTAGTGATATCAAAATCCTGGGGCAAATAAAGGCCCAAAGGTAAGAACTGTGGATATTCTGTCATGGAACAGAATGATGGAAATTTTGTTTCTGTGAGTAAAGAAACAAATGCTAAGCACTTTGTAAAAATGTGAGTGAGTTTTTGAAGCAGGCAAGGACTTAAACCTGCAGGAACCCAAGTTGCAGCCTGGCCTGAGGCAGGCTCATAGGCACAGAAGTGTCCAGGATTGCAGTATAAGACTGCAGGTGCTGTAACACCAGTCTGTTCCACATTGTAATTAGAAGAAAGCAACTGCTCAGCAGACAATTTAATACAAGAACTTCTCTCCAGCCCACACAGCCTGCTGTGAAACAGTTAAAACAGTAATCTTGCAGTACATAGAAGGAGAGGAGCACAGTGATGCATATCTGCAGCAGCAGAGCACTGTGGTCCGACAGCACCTTGTATCTTGTCCCAGCTCTACAGATGTGGAACACCATCACCCTGTTGTTCCTCTGTGGTACAGTGATGTGGGCACAGATACTACAGTGGTACAATCAGATTACGCAGAAAAGATTGCAGGGATGACTTCACAGAGAATGTCATTATTGCAGTAACAGCAAAAAGGAGCAGCCCAGAACTACAGAGTTGTGTCTGAGGGAGACAGATTTGTAGCTGTGCAGAAAGAAAGACGGAGTGAAGGCAGAAGTGCTGTGTTTATATAACCAGCACAGCAATATAGTGCACTGTGGGTGTGTACTCAGGGAGAATGCTAAGATACTGCCAGGATACAGGATGCAGTGATATTTTATTAATTAGGCTTATGCTATATTGGTGCAGTGATGTTCTGACATAATAAAGCAATAATACTCTTTCAGGGCATTTTACCAATTGAGTGGTACATGAATTAACAAGTGTAGGGTAGTGTGATAATGTATTAGTATAAGCCAGGATGTCATCTTAGTCTAATGACACGTTTGCACACTGGATCAGTAAGGCAGTTGCAGAAAAGCACTCTGCTGTGGAGTTTATACCAGGTTAGCATGCAGTGCCGCACAGCACTGAGTGCCTGGAGAACACAGCACTGACAATGCGGTGGTGTGGTAACGCAATCCTGTGGCGGAACAGAGATGTGATACTGGTGCCATGCAGTGGGAGTTTGGCAGTGCACGGGTGAGATAATTGTGTAGTGTTGTAGCCTGACAGAAGAGTTTAGCAGTCTAATGATGTAGTAATACAATATTCCAGACAGGAGCTATTCTATACAGCAGTGATTGCTTCTGGTGTGATATTAGTAAAGGACTGTGCTGACCTGACAGCACCATCCCATTGTACCAGAAGGTAGTGAGCGAGGTGTTACCACCATGCCGCAGTTCTGGAAGCACGGCTGTGAGTTAGCACAAGGGCAATGGCACAGACTTACCTGGTGCCAGAAGTGCAGGGTGAGTAAGGGCTGGCTGTATGATGGGTGTGATAGTGGGACAGCAGTGTTTTAAAGTGGCCCTGCAGTGGCAGTAGCTCAGTGCAGTGGGAGAGCAGTGCAGTGACTCACGGGTGTAGTTGGCAAGGGACGCATGTGTGATAATGCAGCAAAGTGGGGAAGTGGTGAGAAAAGGGAGCATGAGCAGGATGTTTCATATAATTTTTGTCTGGTAGAAGTATAGTGTTGGAGTGGCCAAGTGGTAAAGGAGTGTCATGGAGCAAAAAGGAGCATACTGTCACCGCTGCAGAGCAGAATAGCATGTTGGTGGTCCTGTAGTGCCTATAGTGTGGCTAACAGGATACAGTTTAGCAACAGTGCACTATTGAGCACTTGCACATCTGTAACAGCAGAGGAGCCGTGACCTCTCGGCAGCCGGGATGGTGGGGAGATGGCAGCCTGGCAGCAGGACACAGTTTATTAACGTGACAACAGTAGCAACAGCAGCGCAGAGACTGGGACAGCAGTGCGGTGGCAGCAGGGACCGCGATGCAACAGTTTTGTGGCAGCAGATTCCCGGGGCAGAGGTGATGCGGCAGCAGCAACTTGGCACCGGACTCACGGCACAGTGCTGTACGGGTACCGCGGCACAGAAACCTGCCGGTTCTTGTCACTTCATTCCTCCTGTGTCTCAGCATTGGCCTGGCCGGCACCTTTAAGAAGAGCTTTTTCTGGGCCTTTTCTATGCAATATTAATTTGCAAGTGATCCTGCCATGTGAGACCTGACCGTTTTCAGAGCCATTTAGCTTTCACACCCTGCCTGCCTGTTAAATTTTTCAGTGAAGTGATTCCCCAACAGTTTTCTGTCAATTGCCTCTGGTAGCATGGGGATCAGAGGGGTCAAACTATGCCATAGGGATTCATTAAATATTTACAGGCTTCTGCTGTTAGCACAGTGGCCAAAGGGGCTTTTGTATTTCTGTTTGTACAGGGAGTTAAAAGCCTCTCCTATCTGCACCATCTCCCATTCTTGCTTTAATGTCAGCATCCACATTACCATTAAAATAGGGAAGGAATCTTTCTGCATTTCTTGTATCCTTTGCCTTTTCTGGTCCTGCTCCATCTTCCTTTACCCATGGCCTTTAGTTTTTCTTAACAGGTCTTAATGGACATTACAGCAAACCAGGATGACAGAAGAAGCCCTGTTTGGGGCAGGATGTGTGCCCTGGGCTGTCTTGTGTGGGAAGAAGATGTTTAAGAACACTCTTCTCTAAACCAGGTGGGAGTGGGTAGGGAAAAAGTGCCTTGTCCAGCCTTTCACCCGTCTGGTTTCCTCATCTGCAGGATGACCTTGTTCTCTTCAATGGCTTCAGCTGATTCTAATGGATTTTTGCCCAAGAGCAGCTGCTGCATCAGGACCCCGCTTGGAGCTCTGCCAGTGAAAAGCCAGGGAGTCCTGGCCAGCCCAGCAGAGAGAGAGTGGCTCAGTAATGGAAGTTTTCAGTTGCCTCCGTGTATTAGTGAGGGAGGCTGCAGCATGCTGGGCCGTGCTGGAGTGGTGATGCCAGCGATGGAAATTTTTGGGTGTCATGCTGTGGAATGGCAAAGGTGAAGGTGACAGGCCAAGGTTTACAGGCATGCTGTGTTGTACCATGCTGTAAGGCAGGTGAAGCAGTGGCATGTTAGGGCTTGTGGCAAACCGAGGACAGTCTAACACCTGCTCATGTACAATGTTAAATCAGCACAGTAATTTGGGGTGAACAGACTTCTGGCTCAGAATGACCTCAACCGCCGTAGTGATGCTGATCCCATGGTGCAGTCTCCGCTTGCCGGTACGGAGCCTGGGTGCACAGGTTAGGAGGCCAAGAAACACCACATCCTCCCTCCCCGACTTTTCCTTTTTTCACAGCACCTCGGAAGGCTCGTTCCGACCCCGAAAGGGCGCTCGGGGTGTGCGGGGAGGGAAGGGTGTCCCGGGGTCGCCGTGCAGCCGGCGGTCCGCCCCGAGCTGCGCGTGCCGGGGCTCCCCGGGCCCGCCGGGGCTCCTCGGGCCCGCCGCGGCGGGGGCCGCTCCCGCAGCGCTGCCGGGCTGGCGGGACAGCACCGCCCCCGGCCGGTGCCCCGGCCAGGCGCGCTCGGCGGCCACAGGGCGCCCCCTTCTGCGGGCGGCGCTGCGCGGCCCGGCTGGCTCCTGCCCCGGGGCCCCTGCCCGGGCCGGCGGGCCCGCCTCGGCTCTGACCCGGCGCTCCTCGGGCCTGCCCGTGCCGCCGGGGCTAGGCCTCTGCTCGGTGCCCGGGCCGCCCGGTGATGTGTCAGGCCCGGGGGAGTCGTGGCTGCCGTGATGCAGGCGAGAGCCGGTGCGGGCATCCTGCTGGTCGCCAGGCGCGTGTTTGCAGGGGTGGGTACGGGGACTTTCGTGGGGCTGGTACTGCCTCTGTGCTTCCATCCCTGCATGTGTTGCCACAGACCATGTGCGTGCGTGTAGCCTGACATAAAGAGCCTTCGTATACATGTCTTATCTGTATACACACAGCCTGTACGTGTGCAGCCTCTGCTGAATCTTCTGTGTGGCTATGCAACCACCACTGTACACGCATATACATTCCTGTGCTTAAAATGATCAGTGAATGCGTACATCCCTGCCTGCTGACACCCGCTATACCTTCCAATGTGTGTCTCGTGTTTTCCATATGTATTGGATGCCGACACAGAAGAACATTGTTTCACTTGAGCACAGCCACTCAGCTGCCCCCTTGCTCAGCTTGGAGAAAAATTTATCACATTTATTACTTGTAAAGAGCTTGAGGGATGTGAGCCAGACGTACAGAATCACTGAGGGGCAATGGATAAGCTTCCTGCCTGCAGTGGGTCTGCCAGCAAACATTAATCTTTGTCAGTGATTTACTTTTTAAACAAATCTGTTTTAAAAGGATATAGAAAGACATCAAAATAAAACCAAGCTAAAAGAACATTCATTAAATATTCCGTTCATGAAATATACAGCAGCATGATCTAATGCCCCGAAATACACAAACCTTCTGGTTCGATTCAGCTTATCTTTTGAGAGAAGAAAATCTTTCAATAATAAATTAATCATTATTTAAATTAGTCCACTGTGCCTTCCATCAACCTATGCCACCTTGATTTTTGTTTCATGCAGTACTGGGTTTGAACAAAGTGTCACAGAAGAGTTTAGCTTTAGATGTAGTGGCTGGGCTGCAGGTTTGTCAGCTGAATTAGCTGTGGTTCTTTGTAGCATCCCAGCTTCAGTAACTGTTTTTCCCTGATGAGTCCATGAGTGATATTGATTTCCAATAACAAGCAGCTTTATGGTATGCATCCAGTTAAAGACGCCTAGCTAACTCTGGGCTCCCTTTCAATAATCCTGTGACATTCCTGTGACCTTAGAGAGCAACAGCAGTGCCCATGAACTTGAGTAATCCTCCAATTTCAATCAAATGCCCCACTTAGAAATAGAGACAAACAGCTGTTGTAGCTTGTATGGTCATATTTAGTTTTTTAGTAGCTTTCTGCACCAGCACAAGACCATAAACTCAATACTATCTGTGAATGAAGTAATTAGCAATATTCTAATATTTCTTCCAACCATTCCTCTCCTGGAGTGCTTTGCACCTTGCAACCATCTTTGGAAAGAATATACAGCATTGCTTCATCCCACACAGATGAAATACATTCTCCGCTCTTGGAAGGAAACAGGCAACCGTGTAATGTTGTGAAGCATCATGTCACAATAGTTGAAGGCAGGAAGTAGAAAACCACCAGCAACCCCACTGCGTTCTGCCGAAATAATGCAGAAAGGGTTTAGGCAGTTTGTGACCAGCTGTGCTGAGATATAGCCAGAGGTCTCATACTGGGATATGCAGTTCTAAAGGTGCTGTCAGATCCTTACTGAAAATAGAAGTGAGGCAGACCTCGGTTTTATGGTGGCATATCTCATGTAATGCTACATGGTTGGTTTGGAGTATTTGATTAGTATTGGTTTCCAGGCCTTTGCTCATCTAATAATCAGCCATGCCTTCTATTAGCACCTCCGTGTGCCAGCCAAATACTGAACCCCTGTCCCTTTTATTTTGAAAGCAGTGAGGGAGTCAGGGCAGAATTAGATGCTTTTGCAGTGGTTCCAGACGGACAGAGTGTGATTCATAGTTCTCATGTTCCTGAGCAGAGAGAAGGGACCATGTAAGGTTTGTTTTAAACAATCTTTGTACTGCATATACATGGCAAATTGTCACAGCAGCTTCTGAGCTGTCAAGCTTGTACTTGTCTTTTTGTAGCCCATTGATGATCTTGAAAGCAGAAAATACCCACAACACATTGTGCGCTGGCCAATACATCTCCTGCACAGGGACTTGGAAGTTGGGCTAGTGCAAAATATGTGGACCAGATCTGCATGGAAGGTGTCAGAAGATGGCACGTTCCCATCTCTTTTCATCTAACGCAGAATAAAGCTAGCTAATTAGGCAAAGCTGTTCTAAACAGAAGTTGACAGTCCAGGCTTTGTTACCTTGAGAGGGATGGAAAATATCCTTGGTCTTTTTAATAACCTTTCTGTTGTTTGTGATTGAATATGATCCAATTGCTCTAATGGAGGAGAATATTATGCACAGCATGAGTCAGCAACACTTTCTTCCAGGAACAGTTGACAGCAAAGGAAGTTCCCAAACTCTCTGCAGAAATTTTCCTCCCCCTAGATGAGGGACTGGACTGCATCCACCAGTACCTGCTGGTGCCTCCCCTTGAGATGGACTTGCACTTGTCTGACTGGAATATGGAACCATCCAAGGTTCATTCGAGGTTAGAAGACACAACTCAATGTGCAGCAAAAGCACTTGGGAGCTGGATGCAGGAAAGGGAAGCCAGTCGCAGAAGTTTGGTGTGCCAGTGCATGTTCCAGCAATTGGTAGCTTTGAAATGAGGTCCTCGACAGCACTGGCCAGAGGAGGATGTTAACAATTCCAAATGCTTAGGCTCATATGAGGTCATCCAGTAAAAAAGACTGGGTTGTTTCTTGTAAAATACAGATGTATAGCCACCAGCTAAAGGGTGTTTGGGAACAGATTTGAAAGCTACTAATCAATATGTGCATGCTCCACTCTGTGACAGGAAAAAATAGACCAAAAATTCTTGCCCTGTTAGGATAAATTAAATAAGGTGGAATATTTTAAAATACTAAATCTTCAAAACATGCAATGGGCTCTTAAGTAGAACTGTGGACTTCAGTGAAAAGATGCTAGGAATGAGTTTTCCCTGCTTTCCTATATACTCACCTTAGAGATTTAACCCCCTACCTACTGATATTTTCCTATTGCAGTGTTTGTATTAAGTACAACCATCTGATAAAATGTTCCAGCAAATAAAAAAACATGCACTGAAACTGTCCTGGCATCTGAACAGCCTCCTTGTGCAAATCCATACATCCATACTGGAAATTTTTGCCAAGCAAAGCTACAGTCTCATAAGCAATCCCAAGTTTTGGATTGACTTTTGTTCTTTCTGTTGTGGCTGTTAGATATTTGTTGCCCCACTGGATAAAGTTTCTGGCAGCTACCAAGTGATTAGCTATGGTGGGATCCAACATTTTCCTATGAAATGAGCATTTCTGCCAAAGGTGCCAGCCCAAAGTGCAGCACTGCTGCTTTTTAAATGATCCAGACATATTAAACAACCTAAACCACTCCCTGTTCAATGCCAAGTTGCCCAGCCCCCTCCCTGCTCTGTGCTCAGGTCAGTGAATGTGCCAAATGCTTCCTTCCAGTGAGCTGAGACCTTGGTCTGTGCCAAACTGCATCCACTGAGGTCTCTGCTCTTCACCTTGGACCTCAGAGGAGAAGAAGAGATGTGGGCACATAGGCAAGACTTGCATTTCACAAAGTTCCTACCGATTTTTAGAAAGTTTACAACAGAGCCCCAGGCCTTAAAAGAACAGTGTGATTGCCACAAAGAACAGTGTGGGAAAACCAGTATACATGCATGTGCAGCCCTCCCACACGCATACTGACTACCCCAGATATAGGCATACCCACAGATCAGCACCTACACACAAATGTTTTTGACACACTTATTCTCAGCATCCTGTTCTCTTACAGCAGCCTCAGTTGGAGGAAGGGAGAAAATATGTTTCTTCTAACCTAATCTTCTAATGACCTTTCTGCCAACTCCACTTCCCTGCCTGTGTCTAAGCTGCCCATGGAAGTGATGGGAAACAAGATCACAATGTAGAGAGTGATTTTCCTCCTCAAGAGGTCATTGGGGTCTGTCTGCTAGATTGTGATGTGCTGCCCAATTGCTCTGAAGAGATTCAGGGTAAATAAGCAGATAAGAAAATTGTTTACAATTGTGTCTCTTGGGCCCCTTGCAGCTTTGCCAAAGTTCTTGCAGAGTCAAAGGACTGTGACTGTGTTGCAAACCTGGTGCAAATGGGCTTCCATTGCCTTTTCCCTTCCTGGACTGCAAACTCCCTGCAAAGCCTGGCAGCAGGTCTCAGCCCTCTCACTCTGCCCTGCACATTTCCTACAGCTGCCTGCAACTGCAGGGAAGAAAAGCGGGAGAGCAGGCAAACTCAGCAGCATGCCATGCTGGCTGGCTCTGAATGCTCTGGTACAAGCTAATATTTAGAGGGTGACCATCTCAACTTTTGTTGAGAGTCTTTTAGAGCTCTGTAAGACATACTCAACAGCTGTCTTCCAAAGCTGTCCTGTAGCAGTCTGGGGCTGTGATGGGTTCTGGCAGGAGATGCCTGACTCCCTTGCTCCTCTCCCTCTTGCCGAGAGGATGCAGGAGACAAGCACTTCTCAATTGCAGGGCATTCCTGGCCTCTACGCTGCCTGTCAGGGGGGAGATTCATTAGCATCAGGGAGGCTCTCTGCTCTGGAATTGGAGTAATTCATCTCAGGAAGGAGCCCAGGCGCCTTGCTAGCTGTGTGGCAGCTTCTGCTCAAGGGAGACAAGCACTTTGTCAATAAACAAGGAGCCTGGGGAATGGCTCCAGCTGACAGAGGACATTATTAACAACCAGCGCTTTGGCCGAGGGTAGATCAGCCTCCCACTATCTGCTTTAAGAGGGGAAGGAGAAACAGAGCTAAAGATGGCAGCCTTGAGAGGAGCTGGAGTTTTGGCATCCTCCTGCAAAGTCCCCTGCTGTGAGGCCTAGGGCTGACACAGCCCTCACAGAGTGACTGTATATTTTCCCAGTGTCAAGGGTCTTCAGCTTGTGACAGGCTCAGCTCAGGAACAGTTTTGCTTCCCAGCCCACCATGCGTGGGCTCACCTACGAAGGTCTTCCAGACCAGAGCTTCCTCATTCCCTCTGTCTCTCTCTCAGTTTGCCCTGGGTACAAGGGGTGTCTTCCAGTATCTGCTACTGCAGCTTCTTGCTTTAGAGGGCCTGTGGATTTTTGTGCAGCTCCTTCCCTTGCCATGCAGTGAAGAAAGCATTGAGGCAATTTAAGAGAAGGCTGTTCCACTGCTTTCACTTTTGGGAACCTAGTATTAGTACAAGGAAGAGCAAGAAACACCATCCCACATGGCCATATACTTCTAGCTGTGACTGGAACTGGAGAAGCTGTTGACTCTTGTCATGGCTGGACTCCTAAACTCATCTCCTCAGGTGGAAGAAGCCTCTAAGATAAAACAATTGTTGATTCACTTTATAGTCATACTCCATTTGCCACAGCACCATCAGGGTGGAAGAAGAGAAATCTCAGCTTTGTTGTGACACTGATAGTTCATCCCTCTCTGTCTTACAGCCCTAGAGCTGCCAGGAGAGTGAGTCCTTGGCTCTTGCGTAAAAAAGCATGTGGTGCAAGTACTCAGCCCATGGGTTAGGTCTTTGTAGACCCTTTTGTTTGGAACCACACCCACAAAGTTAGTTGTGAAATCTTTCAGCTGAACACCTGAGTGTCCAACCAGCTTTCTGCATAGACAGACAGGGTGTATCATCAGTGTCATCTTGGTCTTCACAGTTCTTGAAGGAGGTAGCTTTTCATGCCATGGCTTCTTATCACTGTGGAGCTGCAGCTGTGATGGCTTGATAGCTAAAGGTGCTTTCACTATGCTGTTCAGATCCTGTTGCCTGGGTGTAATGGTGAGAGTTTTATGCAATTTAAATCTCTTTTCAGACTGAATGCTCTTATGCTTAACCTGAGATCAGAGGAAAATATATTGGGCACTCATGCCTTTCCTTTCAGCGATTATTTTGTTACCACAACAGGCCTAAAGTCCAAAGTTCAGAGCTGGCTGGAGGTTTAGAGGCCTCTTATTTATTCCAGGATTTGGGTGCTTAGAAATGGAACAGATGGATCTGACGTTCAAATTCTTTGCTTCCCATTATCTAGCTTGGGACTATTCAGATTTAAAATTCAGGCGTGAGCTCATCTTTGGCAGAGTTGTGCAGGTAAACCACCAGTTGATTTCTACTTGCAGAAAGCTGGAAAAACTTTACAGCAAGACTGGCTCAAGGTCTCTCCCTTGTGGTTAAAAATTACTATCCTGGGGCTGAGAGTGTTGTAGGGTCTCTGGACTGCTGCCTCCAGGCTTGTTTCCACCGTGGCAGGAAAAGAATGAGGGAGTTTCTAGGTCTGCTGGTATTTAAAAGCTGAAACAGGTTCCATCCAGATAAATGGTCCATTTCTGCTCTGAAACGAGCTCTGGACTCTGCTCCAAGCCCATAAGTGGATTGCCTTCTGGCCAGCCTAGCTCTCTGGTGATTGAAAAGCTGAGAGGAGTTAGAAGGGGGGTGGTTAGGGATGCGATGTTCAGAGGCTGTGTGGACCCAAACTAGCTGGATTCACTGAACTCATCACTGAAATCACGGTGCCTGTCTGTTTTAATTCTCCCCGAATCAGCCCTCTCCCATGAGTTAAACAATCTTGCCTGCAGATTGAGGGGGGTGGGAGGGATTTGAACATTAATCTGATGTAGATTATACATCCGCCTCCCTCTCTCTCCCCTTCTCACTCTCTCTCTCCCTCTCTCCCTCTCTTTCTGTCTGTTTCTCTCCCCTCCCTCTCCTTCCTGCTCCATCTCTTCAAGAAAGTGAACATAAAGTAAAAACACGGAGAGAGAGAGGCAGAGAGAGAAAAAGCTCCCTGAAGAGGGAAGCCCCAGCAGCCAGTAGCTGTTTGGATTTGCCTGGTGCTGCCTTTCTTGCTTTGCTCCCAAGGAATACCTTTAATGGGATCAATTGCTTCAGTTCCTTTATAACCAAGTCCACCGGAAAGGCAGACTCAACATATTATGGGCAACTGTGTGAAGTCTCCACTGAGAAACCTCTCAAAAAAGGTATGTTCCCTGAATCAAAGTACGTTGTGCGTTTCCAGCCCTGCTTCTTGGGATGGGTGACGTTGTGGGCAGATGGGAATGGGAGGTGGGAGAAACACAGAGATGTGTATGAAGGGTTCAGCTCTCTTCACCAGACTTTTTTTGCAAGAGCTGCTCATGCAAGTGCAGCCCTTAGAGCCTCGGATGCTGAGAGCCATAACGTGTGTGTAAATAAATGTGCGCATATGCATGTACAGGAGTAGGCTTGTGTCCTGCTCCATGTGTGTGCGTATAGCTGTCCTCTGGATACGTGCAAGCTTGTGTTTGTCGATGTGCAGTACACTGGCACACGTCTTCTGTATGAGCATCTTAATGTATGTGTATATGTGTGAGTTTGTGTGTGTGTGCATGTGCTTCAGTTGAGAGGTATCTGCATGAGTCTAGTTATGTGTCATTTCTGTAGTGACATATATTCACATACGTGTGAATGCATGTGTGTCTGTACGTATTCCTGTTGGTGTGTAAGAACATGCACACCTAACAAGTTCATCCAAAGTGTGTGTGCGTCCTTAGCTCTTTGTGTCTCTGTGTATGCATCCTGAGGTGCGTGAGCAGGTGTGCAATGATTGTTGTATACCTGCTTGTGTGGCGCTGTGTGTATACCTGATAGTGGATGTCCTCACAGAAGTCTGTATGTAGACATGTGTGTGTTTTTGTGTATATCCATTCTTGTGTATACACATATCTGGTTTTGTTGGTATCTGTTTGAGTACAGAAGCATGTTATCCTCTGTGATCTGTTTGTCCACGTCTCTTTGAGTGGATACTCTGGGCCCTGGCTATGTGTTTGTGCATCATGTTGCATGTCAGCATGGCCCATGTGTCTACATGCTTGGGCCCAGCTGGACTTCATCTGGGAGCTGCCATGTGTATCTGTTAGGCTTCAACACACGATCTGCTCTGTGCTGAGGTTTTACAGTGATCCCAGGATGATTTAGATTCAGGAACCATTCTGCTATTAGGGACTAGATTGAAATGGGAATGACGTGCCCCAGAAATATTTGACTTGAGTTTGACTGAGAAGGGTCTTGCAGCACTGTGTACCTGTCAGCCGCATGGTTCTCACTTAGCATTGCTGCAAATCTAATAACTCAGCAAAAAGCTATGCAATTCATTCCTCGTAAATGAAAAAGTTATGCTAAGCATCTGAAGTATTGCAGTGAGGAGATACCCCTGTGGAGACTTTGCTGACAATGAAATGCTACTGCCATCAGGATGCTCCACTCAGGAGACCTTGCCACCCAAGAAAGCCGCTCTGAGAAGGAGCTGCTGGGGACAGGACCTCCCTAGCAGGGAGCTTCTTCTGGCCGGAGATATGTCTCTTCTGTGTAGAAACAGTTTGCTTGTTAACTCGGCTACTGTAAACAAAGCCCGTAATGTCATAGTGCTGCTGCAGGGGAGCTGGGATACACAAGGAGGGAATTCATCACCAAGCAGCTAGGCAATGCTCAGACCAGTCCCTAGGTCAGGATGACCTTCGGGGAGAGGCAGAAGTAATTGAGGTTCACCCAAATGTTGCATATACGGAAAATCAACTTGGTTGCTTGTAGGTTGCCTCCAACTTGCAATAAGATGAGTTGGCTGCAGCTGTGCTCAAAACGATCAAGGCAATTGCAATTAAAGTCTGAGGTGTGGCCAGGCTGCTTGAATCAAAATGGATTCAGGAACTGATAAGCTCTGTGTCGTCAGTCTTTTAGGTAATTTATGCGTTCATTCCTAAAAGCTGCTTCGAATAACACACTTTGTGCCTAGTTAGAAGGCCTGGGATGGCAGGACTAAAGAGAGAAAGTTGTGAAGCTGAATTAGAATATTTCTCAGACATCACTCCAGCCAGTCATGAATTAAGGCCTCAGGCACTCACCCTGACAGGTCCTGGGGCTCTGCTGTTCTTTTGATCATGACACACATGATTATAGTGGACACTTTGCAGATCAGTCTTAACACTGCACAAATTCACTTGGCTGTTTTATGATCCCCGTCTTTTTTCTCAGATTTTACCTTGGGCAAACTAATTTTCTTGAAATGGTAAAGAGGAGGGATTGTAGACAATGTGTGTGAGAGCTGCTCTTGGATGACACACTGATCTCTTGAATACATGATTTCAACCCCAAATTTGGGAGTCACTCCCAGGCACTAGTTGTCTTGGTCTGGGACTGGCTGACACGGGGATGCCTTGCCTGTTCAGGTGGCAATGCTCAGGCTTTTTCTCCACAATGTCTGCTGTTGGCAGCTTCGCTTTCCCACTGTCACAGTGTCCTCCCAGTAATCACAGTGTCCAGCCTGGCTGGCTTTCCCTCTGAGAGGCACTGCAGTCAGAATGAAGAGGTTCCTCTGGGCTTGCTGCCCTGCAAAGTCCCTCTGACACACAGGCAGGAAAATGAAGTGAATCCTCTTGTGCTTCTGCTGTGCAGAAAAGAAAAAGTTTTGGCATCCAGGTCCCTTGCTTTGCCACCCTTCACCATCACTATGGCCATTCTAAATCAGTCTGGTCTCTCTTCCCTCTCCAAGGTCAGCTGGTCTGACGAAGCCAAGGGCTGGACTCAGGAAGGGTAGTGGTTCTTTGCTTGGGGAAGAGGCAGGGAAAGCCTGAGGCTCCCCAGTCCTCTCCTTGCATTTTCCTTGTTGTGCACACTGCTGCTTTCCCTGTAACAGGCAGCTGACATTGCTATACCTCTATTTGCTATACCTCCTTGTGCCCGTATCACAGCTCCCTTCCTGGCTCTGCTGGGATGTAGGAGGAGCGTGGTGGAGGGAACTTGTGGGGATACTTGCAGGAGAAACGGGGTGTGGGGGGGTGTGCTGCTGGCAGAAGGAACAGAATGCCATAAATCCTGCCTGCAATGGGAGAGCAGGGCAGGAATCCCCTATTGGGGTCTCGCTAAGCCATGTGCCGTGTTGTCCAGGCACTGCGGCAAGTTGACTGGTCAAGATCTTTGGTGGCTCTTGGCAACAGTTTCATCAAACTGGCAATCTCTGTCTGCACAGGAAAATAACAGGATGACCATTCTGTAGTACTGCTGTGGCTTGGTAATAAGTTCTGTCGACTGAAGGGGTCAGCAAACAAGGATTAGGAGCTGTGGGGCCTTTGATCTTTCACATAGCTTCACTGGAATTAAACACAGAACCAATGTGGGCTATTTTAAGTGATTCATATTATTTGGTATATTAAACTGAAAAATGTGCCAGGAAATAAAGCTGATAATTTTGAAAATACATTGCACTGATATCACAAAGCTGTGCAGTTCAGCACAGATGCCTTGACATTTAGCTGAGCTAGTAATATGCCATTTGTGGACGGATGCTCATCTTTCAGGTTTTTAAGGACAAGTGTCCTGTGTCAAATTTAATCAGAGACAGATTCCTTGCTCATCCATGACTGCAATGAAAATGCTTTTGTGCGTCATCATTTTCTTTCTCCATGGCTTGCTTTTTCAGTTGTTTTTGTTTTGATGCTTGATATTCACATGACATTATACATGAGCAGATTGGTGTAAGGCTGTGTACAAAAGGCGAACTACAAACCATGTGTGCAATATAATAGCACATGGCAGGTATAGAAAATAGATTCAATAGACTCGGACAACTGTAAATGGGGCGTGTGTGTGTATCTGGTCTTTTAGCCTGAAAAAGCACCTCAGGCTTTAAGAAAAGGGTTAATAGAGACAATGGCAATTGACAGAGCTTCTCTGATCACCCTTGGGAACACCAGCTGTAAAAGTAGACTCATTCCTGAAGAGGACTCTGATGTATGATTAATGTTTATTCTATAAAACCAAGGGTCCTGTGGGTTGTGCTGGCTTTTTATAGCTGCATGGGAATATCAGGATAAGAGTTTTCTTGCAGAGCCAGGGAAATGCATTTCTATAAAAGGAAAGCAGTGCCTCCTTATAAAATCCAGTGCTGGATTCTGTTCTGGAGCCCGAGCTTAGCAGGACGTGTGCACTTAGGAAAATGTGCAAATGCAAACAGACAAAAATGTTGTGCCTGTGCCTGATCTCCGCTTTGGGACTGTCAGTGATTAGAAGAGGCCAGTGCAGTAACTGCCTGAGACCCTGAGGATGTAACTAATTAGAAGTGGCACAGAGAGTGTGAGCCTGCAGTTGGCAGAGCCACCTGATGCTGTAAACAGCCTTCTAAGAACATTATAAAGTGTGTGATGCTGTGTTGCTGAAATGTAACGTGGAGCCTAGTGCAGTGTCTTTGTGCAGGCTCTGCCTGGCCTCCTGGGGATGCCCTGGCCAATGTGGCTCTGCTAGCAGCTTCACCCTGGGCACAAGCTGGCACACGTACTGTTAGGTGACGTGTGCTCGTCCTTTGCAGCTCATTCAAGGGATTGTTAACTCTGGGGCTGATAGTGGGAGCGTGGTCCTCTGGGCTGTGACTGGGTAGATGTGAGCAGTGCTGAGAGTTTGATGTCATTTCAAAGTTTAATTCTCCTGGTTGGTTGTACTTCTATCAGCTTTTGAAAAGAACTCCTGGACTTACTGCTTCTGTACAAATCCTAATAGACCAGTGGGGGGGACGCAGTGTGGACCAGATGAAGGAAATTTAGCAATAATGTCTCTGCGAGGTGGTTCAGTAAAACTTCAGAGGAACGGCTGGGTGAGATGGGGAGGTAACATCCTCTGTTGTATTGTTTGCTTGCTGCTGGTTGGCTGGGAAGATCCGCCATGAGGAGAAGACGTGCTATAAGGCTGTCCAGACGAGTGAAGAGGGGCCGTCGTCTTGCGAGTACCAGGGTCCGCTCATGATGCTGGCCCAGAACTGCGCCGTCATGCACAACCTGCTGGGGCCAGCATGCATCTTCCTGAGGAAGGGCTTCGCAGAAAACAGGCAGCCTGTACGTAAGTTACACCCAGCCGGGCAAGACACGCACAAAACCACACGGATGTGAGATGGGGATGCAGAGCTGTTCGCATGCTCCATCTGCGTGGAGCTCTGTAACCCCCAGCCCTGGGTCTTGAGCATCCCAGCTTCAGCTCCAAATGCAAATACAATCACAGGCAAATGTCTAACCTGGAGGATGTGCAGAGATATCCCTGTGCCTAAAGAACAAGAAAAGAGGATTCTAAAAATGCAGCTATGGAAGATAGATCCAAACCTACACTCAAGTAGGCATAATCATATGGACTCAGGAGAAGGACTTAGGACTTCAGGTTTTACTAAATCATACGGACTCAGGAGGAGTCCAGTGTTCAAAGCTATTATTCCAGCAAGACATCCACATCTGATTCCCAGAGGCTCAGATTAGCATTTAAGGCCTAAATTGCCACTTAAATGCAAATCATGGCATCCATATCGGGAACAAGCTGTCCCACAGAGATGCCCATGTTTGCTGCTGTTCCTGTCAGCTCACAGTGAGCACACTAGTACCAGCAGAAATAAGCATGGATCTACCTCCTCACAGATACCCAAACACAATCCCTCATAGACTATCATACCCAGCCTGACACCACAGCAATCCCAGCCAAATAAACCAAAGAGCATCAGTCTGTCCTCATATTTGCAAATAGTGTCAGACTACCAAATGCTATTACCCATACATACACAGAGATAAATAGCAAAAACACATCTATCCATTTAGTCACACCTATTTGTAACTATGTGTTCATATGCATGTAATGCATGCATTTATATACAAACAATAAAAATATGTGGTTTTATGTAAATTCAAATATATACACCTGGGCATGTTAAATATACATAAATATGCACCCCAGTGTTGTATCTTTACAAGAAGTAAAACATGTTTCTGCATATAGACATTTGATTCCTACAATAACATGAAATTAAAGACATCAGAAACATATGCTTAACACAATTTTTATGGGTACGTATGAGTGAACATGTGCATTGTCAGATATTGACCCAGTGCATTCGATAGTCTTGTGGTGAGACAAAGCTCACCCCAATTACCTGAGAGTCAGAGCTTTCTTGGCTTTGTAAGAAATCTCTTACTCATACGTTGATACAGCTATTTCTATTTCTGAAACCTCTTCTTCAACCAACAAACAAACAAAAAAAGTCATTATTTGTCCTTATTGATCAAAGGCATTTGTTCTTCCTAGCCTTCAACCACTAAGTGATCACACATTCCTTGCGCCAGTTCACTAAAACATAAAACGTAATATTCTCACACAAGCACACTTGCTGGCATGGACAGAGCCACCTGTCCTAGGAGACAGGTCCAGCTCCCTAGTGGAAGGCTGGAAGGCTCACAGCTGGACAGGTATCCATCCTGCTTAGGCCATGGAAATGCACAGTACCCTATGAAGTCTCCAAAATAGGATTAGTGATGTCTGTAACTACTCTGATGTAGAATAAATGCATCTGATAAACAGCTTTACTTTTACTGACTTGATACCAACAGGATTTATTGTGCATAGAAAAGAAATAAATGAGGTTAAGACCATTATGTATAATGGACTCTCTGAGGGTCACCTCTGCTCATATCTAGGACCTAAGCTCTCTGAACCATTTTATTCCTCTCTCCATATGTTCTCCAAAAGCTTTAGAGTGATTCGGCCCATGTTTTCCCAAGCCATTTTCCTCCTTTATCATTTTAGGGGATCTTCTTTCAAATTTAAAACAGCAAACCTCTTCATGATGTTAGTTATTGCTTGAGTCAGATTTTTGGAGGGACATAAACCCTCCCCCTCCTTTTGCATTCGCAATCTGTGGTGCTCTGATGGTAGAATCTGCATGTGCAAAGATATGCTCGGAGCCCTGCAAACACAAATGCCTTGGTGTGCAAAATTAGAGCCAGTGCTGAAGCCCCCACTTCTGACACGTATCAGTCATGTCCATTGCAATGTGCTCTTCAGCGAGTGAGGAGGAGGACGGTCTTGTGAGGACTGTGCTGGAGGAAGGCCTGGGTCCTGCCCCAGCCACTCCCACAAGACAGCAGTTACCATAGGTGAGTCACGGCACCCTTTGTCCCGTGGTGATGGTAATCATACCCCTGCATCTGCTGCTGCGCCAAGCCAACCATCAGCATCCAGCGGTTTCTCCAGGGATTAATGTTTGTAAACTCTGGAATAAGGTGCACAAGGTGTTGGTACTGATCATGGGTGGGTTTCATCTGCTATTTTATCTATGGCAGGAGGGCAATAATGCCTCCTGCATCTGGTCTAAGGAGTTTGAATTGTTTTATTACTTGGTGTTGATGAAAGCAGAACAAATGGGATGACATGTTTGAAAATACCAGGTCTGTGAAGGATGAAACGGCAGAGCCAGTGTGCTCTGACAGTTCCATCCAGCACAGAGATGCCTCTGGGAAGGTTATGAGTGGCAAGCTGGTCATTTCTCTGGCACAGCCCACTTCTGCACAGACGTAAACCAGTGTGTGTCCTAGTTTGCTATGCACTTTGCGCAGCTGCCATGAGAGTTTCCAGAAGAGCCTGTGGTTAAATAGCAAAGGATCATCCTTCTCAAAATGATCAAGGGCATCGTCTCCAGGGGTGTGTGGTGAGGCTGGAGGACACCTGGAAGGCAAGGAGAAACTCCCCATGGTTGAGGGGAAAAGCCGAGAGTGAGACAACAAAAGAGATCGCATTTCTGTGTTTCCAAATTCTCAGATGTTTTGGATTTGCCTGGGAGCCATGAGAGGAATTAGAAAGGGCATTTAAACCAGAAAGCAGTGCATTTCCATGCTCGTCTCTTCTTCCTGGTGCAGTGTTGGAATTTTCCTATACTCTTTTATATCCTCCCCCTTCTTCCAAGAAATTCAATTTGGATGTTTGAAGTTGCAGTGTTTCCTGAACATGGTGAATCCTTGTCCTGTTTTGTTTGTAGATAACCTTGATGATGTATATGTTGTGTGTCTGCCTTCATGCCTGGTTTTAAAAATGCTTGTATATGGAGTTAAGCCTGGGGGGAAGGGGGAAGTTTCTGCCTTTTTGTGGGGACTGATTGTAGGACGTGGCACCGGGATGTTGGCTGTAAGAGAGCTCATGGCTGTCGCTGTTCTGCCAGAAGGACGGGGATCAAGCAGTGATCCAAGAGATGACAGTACGGACCTGCTGGTTACAGGGATTGCTCCCAGCTGTTTTGATCTGTCTATGTCAGTGGGAGCTGCAGTAGGAAATGCAATCAGAGCTCTAGAGGAGATCATAACTGCTGCAGGGACAGTCTCTGCTGCAGGACTTGGTGCTGGGGAAAGATGTAGGAGTTTTCATGAAGGTACTCATAGCACCATCAGGTGGGGAGGCCACACGTACTGCTGGGCTGGCCCAGGTCTCTTCTGTTTTGGGGGAGCACTTGTCATCCCCCTGTCTGGCAGCTGAGAGGGAGAGGGGCTTCCACAGAAAAGCATGCAGGCTAACACCCCTCCCATTGGGGAGGAAAGCTGGGAAACCTTGGTAGGTAGATGGTATTAAACATGTCATCACCTTCTTGGTTCTTCTCTCACTTTCTGGCTTGTCCCAGAACTGTTTACGCCAACAAGTGCTATTCTGAAACTATGTTTTTGGCAAACAAATGGCTTTAACATAGTATGTTCTCTTTTTGCAGGATAGAGAACTGCGTCCAGAAGAAATTGAAGGTAAAATTTGTTGCTTCTTCTCTGTCACCTTCCTCTCTACCTAGCGAAAACCTACTGGCTGGCTCTTCCAGGTTGGCCCCCATGGGGTAAAAGAATTTGGGGCAAATCAAAGAAGATGGTTAGTGGACTAATTCCTGGAAACCCCAGCAAAAGAAATAATATGTAAAACTACAAAAATGATGACTGTGAAGGAATTTGCATCCATTCCAGCTTCTTCCGGGTGGGAGGATAAGTAAAGTAATGGGATATTGGCTGTCAAGGAACTGCTGTCCACCCCAGCTCCCACAGAAAGTGCTGTAGAGCGTGATACAATAGTATGGCTCCAGGGAAGCTGTTTTACCTGCTAATCCCTACAGTGAGGGTTACATAATATAGTGCAGGGGTAAAAGTTGGAAAACTTTACTAGTTTCAGTTTCTTTAGGGAGTGCAGTTTAGCAATGATCAGTTTGTGACACTTGTAGACCAAGTAGGCTTTCCTGTAAGGCACGGGTCAGCAGTGCTGCTGATAGATGAGCTTAACATTGCTGCAGTCATTGCCTCTTTGCAGGGAGATCTGCTGGGAAAATACAGAGTATTTTAGAAAGTCTGCCCTCATAAAGTGCTGCTGATTCTGGGGAGGTTTCTTGGAAAAGGTATTTCAAGCTGTCACTGACAATATTGTTCTTTTTTGATTCACTCCCACAGAATTAAGAGAAGCCTTTAAGGAGTTTGATAAAGACAAGGATGGGTTTATTAACTGCAGGGACCTGGGGAACTGCATGCGAACCATGGGCTACATGCCTACTGAGATGGAGCTAATAGAGCTCTCCCAGCAGATCAACATGAACTGTGAGTAATATCCACCTAGCTGTACCTCCCCGTTGCTGCTGTGCCCTGCGTCATTGCCTCAGGCTCTCTCAGTCTCCTGCTGTATCTTTTCCTTTGAATTCCGCCCCCCCCCCTTCATTTGGTTTTCATTTTCATTCCTTATCATCTCTCCTGTTTGTTTGTGGTCCCTAGAAGTTGATGCCTTTGTTTCTTGCTTATCAAAAAGACTGTGTGTACTGTGCTGTATGGGAACAGCGAGTGGAAGGGTTGTCCTTCATGCTTACGCTGTCAGGTATAAATCTGCCCTTGATAGCAGCAATTAGACATCAATGTGTTGTTATATTGAAGCTGTTGTCAGATGGTGTCAGACTGAAGAAGGAGCCTGGGAAGATGCTTTGGTCAGTTGGGTGATGGATGGGCTGTTCACTCTGTGGTGGTTGTGGATCTGCTGTGTGCCTGGGGATGGGCTGTGAGTAGGCTGTGCTGGCAGTGTCAGATGGGGGCATCTGCTGGAGTCATGGAAAGATGTGACAAACATGTCCAATTCACTGTAACTGTGTTTGTGCCCCTTGTCTTTCATTTCTTGTCACCTCTTGTCTGTGGCAATACAGGGTATTACCCTCAGCCAGATGGGGAAAAAGATATTTAGTGCATGTTATTTCTGACACATGATGATGTAAAAACGACAAGTTACATGGTCAAGGGAAGGAAAACAGTTGTGACATACACACTCTACCACACAAAAAGCAGCTGATAACCCTGGCACGCAAGTGCTTAGAATATGAGAGTGTTACTGCCAGCTTTCAGATAGGGGACAAACAAGAAAAAGGACTAATATGATGAATAAGCAGTTGGGCATACTTCAGCCACTGCTAATGGAGCAACATCACTACTGCTGCAGGGCACTGCCCAGGACATGCAGGAAAAACACATATGCTGTGCCCTTGCTATAACCTTTGGCACAGGCACAGCAGAGGGTTGCTGCACTAGAATGATCAAGCCTCTAATACCCGTACATGATGTAATACCAGTGCATGATGCTGTAAAGATGGGACAGTCCATGGAAGCCTAGAATGGAATAGCTTGGGCTCATTCCGCCTAGCCAACAAACCAGAAAATACAAAGACAGTGTAAAACTACCACTGCTTTTCCTTCCACTGCCCCGCACCTTCTGTGCTTTGCTTCCTGGAGAATCAAGGGCACACAGAAGTGCAAAGTGAGTGTGGCTAACTTGGCTACCGTATGGAGTTCTTACACATAACCTTTCATCTTGTCCCAAGTGGGTGGCCATGTGGATTTTGAAGATTTTGTTGAGCTGATGGGACCAAAGCTGCTAGCAGAAACTGCAGACATGATTGGTGTAAAAGAGCTCCGTGATGCCTTCAGAGAGGTGAGTGCTTCCTGCCACGTGCCCCCAGAAAGGTGAGCAACAGGAGACAGGAGAGAGAGAAGACCCACTGAGGAAGAGGAGAGGAGGAGGAGGAGAGAGCAGTGCAGTGGAAGACAGAGAAAGAGCCAAGCCA
This sequence comes from Falco naumanni, assembly GCF_017639655.2. Taxonomy (NCBI): domain Eukaryota; kingdom Metazoa; phylum Chordata; class Aves; order Falconiformes; family Falconidae; genus Falco; species Falco naumanni. The sequence goes on along the minus strand of NC_054054.1, from coordinate 89,807,943 downwards.
GGCATGAAACAAGGGAGGAGCGGAAAAAGTCACTAAGATAAGGGAACCTTTGAGGAAAGGAAGAGGAAAGCTGGTACAGACACAGCAGTTATGAGGGGTTTCTGAAAGAAAGAGGAAAGACAGACTGGATTCAAAATGCACCCAAAGGAGGAAAAGGAGAGACACAAGAAAATGCAGGAAAAACAGGGCACTCAGGAGCAGAACCATACAAAATCCAACCTAGAGCAAGATCCATTTCCATTAACTGTATTTCCCCTGCTGGTATTTTCCATGTGCTTGCAGTTTGATACCAATGGTGATGGCGAGATCAGCACCAGTGAGCTGCGAGAAGCCATGAAGAAGCTTCTAGGGCAGCAGGTGGGCCATCGGGATATTGAAGAGATCATCCGGGACGTGGATCTGAATGGAGATGGGCGTGTTGATTTTGAAGGTGAGAAGGGATGGACACTCCCTGTCCATATGCTGAGGCGTGAGTCAGAGTTTCAGCTCAGAGGCAGAAGGAGAGGGGAAGATTTGCATGCTCAGGGCCCAGGTATCTGAAGCATGGAGAAAAAATCAAACAAAATTTTTTTTTCCTAGTCAGCTGAGGAAAATGGAGAACATTGGTCCACACAGGGCATTCCTCTGCTGAAGTGTTCATTTGTGTATCGTCTCTTGCTACACCTCAGTTTCAATTGGGTCTCCATAATTCTAGCATGATAAGACACATGCCCTGTCACAGAGACGCAGATTCTGGTGCACACATGGTGTGTCAGCCTTCTTTTTATGGGGCATTTTCCTTTCTGTTAAATCTGTTGCAAGAGCTGTGAGGAAGCTGAATTGGTTTGGAGAAAGCATTGCACTTTCCATTTCCTCTGGCTCACCCTGGTATCTGGGTTTGTAGAGAATTTGTTTCTGTGCCTTTATGCCAGAAGATGGTCATGTGCTAGATGTACTCACTAGGACTGCAGATATCTGATGTGGTGTGGTGTTAAATCCTAGTGATATTTCATTTCTTCTCCCACTTTTCATGACAGAAGGACTTGGAAAAATATGAGTAGTTAGGCTACTATCCTAGCCATTACCCACAGCAGGAGCAACATCAATAGAGCTCAGGGTTTCTGGCAAGAGAAGTAGTTGCTATCAGACAGGTAAGCGAATATACAACCTGGAAGGCGTGAGAGCATGGCAGGCTGCTTGTTTTCCTAGTGCAAGTCCAGATGTCCATTTGCTGTAAGGGTGAAGCACAGGAACTACAGAACTGAAATAAGACTGACGTAATTTTTTTGGCTCAGAAGCATTCCTGGGTCTCCTGCATGACAAGGAGCCTCAGTCCTCAGTATTACTGAAGCTTCTGAGGGCTTTGAAAATGCTAGAAACTAGAAGCATCTCTCTAGAAAGTATCTGGTAGCTGCAGTTGTTCTAATGCACTGGCTGATTACACGACAGTAGCTCTCCTTGTTTCCAGCTAAATTATACTAGACAGCTAAAATACATGAAATGCTATCCTAGTATCATTTTCTCTGTGAGTTAGTGCTTTAGTTGTCAAAGGACAGCTCCATCAATGGAAAAGGAGAAGTCAAGGGGGTAATTTCCACTGCCCTCCACTTTGCAGAGTTATTAGTTCCTCAGCAATTCAAGTGCAGAATGAAAACACATTTATATTTGATGGCATTTACACTCAATTTCAACAATTGTAATTGACTTCACAAGCTGCAGGGTGGTGAGGAAATATCCCTACAGTTAACCTGTATCTTTAAAAACAAATCCATCAAAAGTAAACTTTTCTCTACAAAAATGCTGGCACCTACCAAAACACTAGTGCTTTTCCACACTAGTATCTCTGTGAGGTGGCAAGCTGACTAAGAAATCATACTGTGTTCCCAAGACTACACATCAAGGTTCCCTGAAGTTACAGTGAAGGGAGACAACACTTGCCGTAGCGTCTCACAAGGAGCTGATTGTGCAAACAAGACTGAAGGTGGCTGGGAAGGAGTCCGAGGCAATGAACTGTCCTGCTAGTGGGATCGTATCACCATGTCTAATGCAAGGATTAAAGCCCGTTCTGTGTGAGCTCTCCGGGGCCATCACAGAGCAGCACAGACCTGCTGGCAGCATGTGGACTCTTGGTTGCACCCTGGCTGCAATGCTGTCTCCAGGGAATGAGAGCCAGGTTAGGGACCATGGATGCCTTCTGCTTCAGGGCTGTCTTTTCTTGTTGGTTGCAGAGTTTGTTCGCATGATGTCCCGTTGAAGAATATTCTCAGCTAAAGAGGAACCAGCACCTTAGAGAGGGCAAAAGAGGACCTAGATGGAGCATCTAGCCCCGATGTTCCCACATGAAGGTTTATCGGCTGGCTGCAATTGGGACATTGCAAGATGACCTGCTGCTCCTCCCTCATGGTGGTCCCCATGCCCCTCCACCCTTTCACACTGTGAAAGACTTGCAACTTCCTACAACTGGAACCATTCCTTGGAGATGATTGCAGGAAACTGCAGAGCCAGGACTTGCCATGATGCTTTCATGGGATATTGCAACTTTAGACTCCTCCTCCCCAGCTTTATTCTCCCACCAGCTGCTGCAAAGCAAGAGCAGTAGAAATCCTCTTGGCTTGGTGGATGAGAGCAAAGCCAAGGACTGGTGGCAGCCTCAGGGCGTGCTCTGCACTTCTTGGTTTCCCTTGGTGAACCGTGTCTGTGTTTGCTGTCTGTGTGTGTGTGTCTATCTGTGTGGAGTTATTTATGCTTCCCCGGCACATATTCGCATCTCCTGTGGTTATGTTTACCAAGAGTAAATTCAAATACATGTCTTGTCGGGGGAAAGCGATAAATATGCACGCTGAAATGATGTGGAGCCTGGATGTCCCTGTGAGAGGTTGTGGCTGGGGTGGGGGAGAAGGGCTTCAGCAGATGCATACCCTGGCATCTGCACTGGGGTCCAGAGGTGAGTCCTTGACATGGAAGGGGAGTCACTGCCAGCCACTAAGACTGCAGCAGGGCTCTACCCTCTCTCTTGCTCTCCCATGGCTGAGGGGCCTGGAGGTGCCTCATGGTGAGGGCAGTGTGGAGGGTCCCCACTCCTGCGTGCCCCGTGCTTGCAAGGGAGCAGGTGAGGGCCCTTTCAGCATCACAGCAAGGAGCAATAGGAGAAAGGGCACAGAGGGGAGCTGGGTGGGAGTGGGATAGGCAGCAGTAGCCAACCTGCCCCCTCTGCCTTTCAGACCATTTCAAACACAGCTGTGTGCATATGCACAGTGGGTGCTGTGCTGCGGGAGCTGAGCTGTAACACCACTGGTGCTAGGGATTGTCTGGGAGCCTCCTTGTGTGGCAGTGCCTTGCTCTGCAGCTTGTTCACACTCAAAGATGATGCATGTGTCTGCAGTGGTGTCACAACAGCAGCCTCCAGGCCCTACCAGCTGCTTCCAGACACATCAGATGCTCAACATCCTTCCCCTTTCCCCGAGGTGCTCCTAACCTCCTGCTCCCTTACCCTACCCTGCCAGACCTACAGCTGTCCCCTTTCTCTATGCAGAGGCTTAGTCACAAGTTGCCACGACTGATTTCTGCTTGGCTTCAAAGGACATCATCATTACTCTGTGTTTATCGGTGTGACTGGAAGCTGTTTTCAACCCTTACTCCAGCTGGGAAGTTAAGGACCAATATCTTCCCATTTCCTCCATCTCAAATCTTTCACTTCCTGGGTTCCCTTTCAAATTCTTAGGGTCCACAAGTCTGTGTCCCAAAGGAGGATTTTCTCTGCTTTCCTGTTGCTGTGCCAACCAGCTTAGCTGCAGTGATGGCTGATATCCCAGCAATGGAAAAACTGTTTCTCCTTATATTTGTGTGTGTGTGTACTCATGTTTGCACAGGTGTGTGCAGTGGGAGAGGTTTGTGCATGTGCGTGTAAAAGCAGAGTGCAGATAGGTCCCCGGGAGTGCAGCAGTAGGAGTTTGTTTGCAAGTGGGTGTATGCAAACTGTGCGTGTGTATCTATGGAGCTGGTCCAGTCCTAGAAATGTGTATGTGAGCCATGAAATAGGAAAATGGATATTTACAGATCTCCATATTTCTGGTACAGCAGCTGTATTGTGCTTAGGAGATGAGGGTGATAAACTGAACAGAGTCCAGAGTCCTGGTAGGTTATATATGTACTTAGGATAATAGTGAGGAGGGAGAGACCTGTGCAGGCTTGTGTCTGCCTTAGGGAGTGCTGATACACAAATGTGCTTCACTTACAGTGGAGCCTGTTAAGGAAGAAGCTTGCTTGTGTTTGCAGAGTAAGAGGACAGCTGCACTGCTTGCCTGTGTGCAGCAGAGCGACTGTGCCTGCCTGTGGGGACCTGTGACAAGCCCGACGGACAGTCAATGGCAGCAAGCATGGTGGCTGCTTCTGCCTGCTCCCTCCCAGGTCCTGCACCAAGCAGACGCATGTTTAGCCTGCAGTGGCAGATGGCAGGACACGGTCTTAATTTCTTTAAAACTGTAAACCCATTCCTAGAGGCTGCACTGATCCACAGTGCAGCATCATGGTGGCTGGCGATGTTCTCTGCAAACTGCTGCCATTTTCACTTAGGCAGGTCCCTGTGTTTGTATCATGGCAGAGCTGTGTTTGTCTTCCCAAGCAAGCTGGGACACTGGTGCTAGGGGAAGGGTGGCTGCAGGACATCACTGTGTCATTGCAGAGACAGTCCTGAGCCACAGCTACTTCTGAGGAAAGTGGGGTCTCTGCCAAATCATCTGTAGCTCTTTTCTGCCAGGTGTCACCATGATACAGTGGATGGGTCAGGCAAGGCATGTCTCCAAAGCATTCATTTTTTTCCCTCTTCCAGCAGAAGCTCTTGCTGCAAGCCTGGTTTTACTTGCACAACAAACCCCAAATAATCCCAGGGAGTTTTACTATTTTCTTGTGCAGACAGGGTCAGAGATTAAAGCTCCAATCTAAATAATCTAATTCCAGAGATAATCCTTTTGCTGTCATCTCCAATCCAGTACCAGGGAGGCTTCCAAATAGCTCCTCATGGCAGGGCAGAGCTGGTCCCCTCTGGGCACCTGAGCCCCATAGCCCCTTGTGGTTCGGGAGCTGGCTCAAGCAGTGGGGCTGGCTCACGCTGACTTCTTAGATATCTCATTAGCCATGAGGTCTGCTTCTGACCTGCACAACTCCATTGCTCTTTTTTTGACACTCGAAATCCTGATCCCTTTTTCCTGCAGGAAACAGCTAATACCCAAAACGTGCCCCACACCACTTGTGAATGATCAGGGCTGTAGGTGGACCAGGCAGGACTGACTAAAGACTGAGAGTCATTTTGGCACAGCTGCCAGGGGACAGGGAGAGATCAAGAGACTGAGAAGAGAATGCTGAGCCTTTCACTTGTAGGTTACTGGTGTAAATCCAGCCTGCATCAAGGGACTGATGGCTCAGTGGATTAGTAACAGGATACAGAGCCTTTGACATCTGGGGTGCAAGCTGGCATCGTGTTGCTGGTGACCGTATATAACAATTCAGGGCCGGCAGTGTAGGCCACTGTGCACTCAGGCCATCACAGCATGTCCACCACCCTCTGCCAGCAGCCATGGCCAGACTGTAAGCCACAGTGAGAGCTCCTCCTTGCACCCGGATGAGCACAGCCACTATCTCTCCTCACTCACTGCTGCTCAGTTAGCTCCTCTTGCTTCATGATGAGCTGCTGATTCTTGGGAAATAATCAGCCAGGCTAGTTATTGGAAGATGCTGTGACTGGGGAGGCAGAGGAGGTATTGCAGTGCTCAGTGCCTTGCCTTCTAAAAAGGCTGAGTCCTCAGATGGAGGGGAAAGAGAGGGGTTTTCCCCTCTGTTCAAGGAGGGGAACTCTTTAGGGAAACTCTTCTCTTTTCAGGGAAGAGTTGCTGATATTTCACTGTGAGATGCGCAGGTGCCCTGGGACCCCTCGACAGGGGCCCCAGGCTTGGCACAGCCACAAAAGCCCCTGGTGACACTCCCAAGGCAGAGGATGAGCTGGGTTTGCTCCCAGCTGCCCTTGTACACATCTGGAGCCAAAGAGGCCCTTTCAGCTGAGGGGCCTGTCCTGGTCCTACCTAAATGTTAGCTAGTAAATACCTTCATGCCTTAATTCTTGCTCATGGGCACATTTGGTCTGGGCAGAGCAGTTTGATGCTGGGTTTGTAATGAAGCCCCAGTTACTGGTTACGTGGCCCCTGTGCCCACCAAGGCAGCAAAGGTCCCACCATGAGTCTTGTGCTCCCCAGCTCACTGAGAAGCACAACAGGGGTTCAGCCAGGCTCTGCCCAGCCAGCACTTGGGCCATTCTGTGTGTGAGACCTGTGAAAGCCCTGCTGACTCAGGGGCCAACAAGGCCAGCTGCCTCAGGCTACTTGGGCCACACAGGGGGCTGCGTGTGGCTCTTGGTGGGCCACCTTTGCTGCCCTGGCGGGTCTCAGGACTGGAAATACAAGGATTTACACACATGGACATCCATGTTTGTAACCTCAGCCCTGGCCACCTCAGACTCCTGATGATTCATACCATCCCTCTCCCCACTTCACTTTTGCAACTCATGGCAGTAACCTGGTGACACAGAGTGTATACGTGCTTTGAAGTTGTGCTCCTGACCCAAGCGCATCGAAGTCTAAGTTGAGAAATCTTAAGAGATTAGGGAAGATCGTCTGTAATTAGTACAAATGAGCTCTAATGAGACCTCCCTCAACCTCGCCAACTGGACAGCATTGTCCTGGCCATGGCTGCTTGCAGCATTCCTTTACTAACCAAACCTGTGGGATGCCCAACAGGTCACAAACACAGCAGGGATACAGGAGATTAGTCTGGATTTGATCAGATGCTGCCAGGGCTGTGGTCTGGTCTGTAACGCTGAGACGATTTGCCAGGAACCGGCATGAGGTGGCTTAATCTGGAGAAGTGCTAAGTGTGTGCGTTTTACACTACTTTTTGCTTTCCTAAGCCGCTGTAGTTTCAGGAACCCTTTCCCAGCAGCAATGCTGGTACGGGAGCACAGCAGTGCCACGTCTGCTGATGTGACAGCAGCAGGAAGACGCTGTGGGGCCCACTCCACTCCTGGGCAGAGCAGGTTAGGCAGCAGAGGGTGGGTGGGTGGTTGCCCCCCTCCCCAATTAAATTCACTTCTCCAAGGCTTTGTCCTGTTAAAGAGTCCTCGTAGGTGCATTACAAAAGCAACAAACCCATTTAATTCTCAGTCTGCAGCACCAAGTTTTTATTCCTAAAAGCAAACGTTTTGTGGAAGACTCAGATTAATAAAAAGTCACTGGGACTTGGGAGCAGCTGCTGCTAACGCAGCTGGTGGCTGGAGTGCAGGCACCAGGCCTGGCTGGTGTCGGAAGCTTTGAGAAACACTGAGACCAGACAGGAGGGCAAACATGGAGGCAAACATTAAGTTATTTGCTCCCCCACCGTTCAGTGAATTTCACCCAGTCTCCACTTGTCAGGTCTCACTCCGGCCCACCCAGGAACTCGCCAAGGTCCTCCAGAAAAACACCCAGGACCTTACATTATCCTGTAAAATGCAACACGGGGAGAAACATCACCGGCAATATAACGGTTAGCTCCCCCCTCCTCGTCTACCGGCTGTTCTACTATTCAGGCAGACACGCCACCCAGCTGTTTCACCACTGCGGTAGCTGCCCCTTCCAGCACCCCGTGGCGTGGGGAGCGGGGGAGGCAGCGTCTTTTGCTGAGGCACCGGCTCGGTGTCGGGCGTTGCTGTTCAGCGTACGCGAAACTACCAGGATGTAACACGGAGCCGCCCCCGACGGCGGCATAGCTCCCGCTGCCCCAGCTCCGCTCCCAGCCGCTTCCCCGAGCGCCGGGGCCGGGGCCGTGCCGGGCCGCCCCGCTCCCGTTCGCTGCCCGCGGGGTCCTGCCGCAGCGCCGCGCGTTGCCTCGGCAACCCACCGGCACCCCACTTCCCGCCGCCGCCCCACAGTGCCTTGCGTTCCGGCCGCGCTGGAGCTTCGCTATTGGAGGGGCGGAGGGGGAGGGGCTTTCCCCTCAGGCGTCCGGCGCTGAGGGGAGCCCGCCGGGCTGTATCCTCGCTGCGGAGGCGCCGCTGGGGAACCTTGGTCCCTCCCTGACGCTCCTTCCTGGGGGTGCCGGTCCTGCCCTCGCTCCCCTCCCCGAGCGAGCGGTGCTGGCCCTGGGCACTCCCGGCTGGCGGCCACCGGCTCCCCGCTCCGGGCCGGCCCGCTCCGCTCCCGCCGGACACGCCTCCCGCCGCAGCGCGCCCCCGTCCCCTCGCCTCTCAACCAAGCCTGCTCGCCCGCTCCCGCCGCCCATTGGCCCGGCGCGTTATGAATATGCAGATAGGGGCTCGCAGCTGCCTAATGGCAGACGGGCAGAAAATTAATATTTGCATCGTAGCGCGCGGATTGGCCGGCGCGCTCTCCGCCCCGGCAGCGGGGTAGGCTGCCCCCTGGCGGCGGCAGGAAGGGGCGGGCGCGGCGCCGGGAGCCCGACATGGTGGGCGCCGGGGCGCGCGGGGCGCCGCTGCTGCCGCCCTTGCTACTGCTGCTGCCGCTGCTGCGGGGCGCGGCGGGCGGCCTCGCCGACAGCGTCATCTGGGCCGTCAATGCGGGCGGCGATGCCCATGTGGACGTGAACGGCATCCACTTCCGCAAGGACCCGCTCGAGGGCCGCGTGGGCCGAGGTGAGGGCGGCGGAGGAGCGCCGGTGGCCCGCCGGGGTTGTCGGGGGGGGGGGGGAGCTGCCCTGCGGGCCCGCTTGGCGCCGCTCCACCGGCGGCGCCGCCCGCCCGTGGCGGCGGGGGTCCGAGACCCGCGTCCCCCTGGCACCGTCCCGCCTGCCCCGGCCCCGCCGCGGAGAGTCGGCGGGTCTCCCCGCAGGGCTACGGCGGCCCGGGCAGGCCCGCAGGCGGGGTCTCCTCTCCCCGGGCCCGGCGCCGCGGAGCGGGCGGGAGGGGGACAGCGAGGGCCCGCGGGGAGCCCCCGCCCGGCACTTGTCACCCGCCGGGAGCGCGGCCCCCCCCGGTGCCCCCGCCGGGCCCGGCCTTGGGCTGTGCCCCCCGCCTCCCCCGGCGGCGGCGCGGGCCCGGGCCCCGGTGGCGGCAGGACCAGCCCCGGGCCGATTAGTCCGGCCTCGGGCTACGGGGTTGTGTAACGCCGGAGGGGAAGCCGCTGCACGCGGGCTGGCGTGGAATTTCGGCTGGAAAGGCGACGGGAGCGGTCAGGCTGCCAAACTGGCCGCCTGCAGCCGCCTGGCTCCCTTTTTCCCATTTTCCGCTGGAAGCCCCCGGTTTCCCCTGCAAGACCTGCCAGGCTGGAGCCCAGCCCGCAGCGCGCCCGGACGGCGCTTTGCCCGCAGCCGCAGCGCTGGCGGTGCGGGCTGGTGCCGGCAGCCTGGTCCCAGTGGGGCCGGGAGCAAGGTGCCACTTGCCTCTCTGTTCCCTGTGCCAGTCCTGGCAGGGTGATCAGGAGCAGGGCAGGGACAGAAGCAGCAGAGGCAGATGGGACATGATCAGCTGCTTGAACTACTGGATCAGTAAAATCTGTCTACCAGTAAGGACAGGAGGCAGAGCTAATGCTGCACCTACACTTGGGTTGCCTTTTCCTACTTGCCCTGAAACTGCTCCGGCTGTGTGAAGTTTGCATGTTTCTGGAAACTGGTATGCCAAAACTTAGTTGATTGACAAATATATTGAACAGTTAGCTGTGCTGAGCTGCTCCTGCTGTCAGTCACAGGTGAGTGGTAGAGTGCAGAGAAAGATGAGTCATCTGTTGACTTTTAAGTTAGCCTTCACTGTTTCCATGTAGGATGGTGAGGATTGTCCTGATTGCCATTGCTTAGACTGCTTGAGTGCCATCCCAAATGGAGAGCTGGTTGGGCACAATGGAGGTCACATTTAAATACTACTATGATTCATTAAGAGTTTTTCATCCCAGTGGAAGCTGGTGCCCCAGTCATGCAAGGTGCCCTGATCCCTGTAGGTCAGCTTCACTTCACAGACCTCTCACATGTGCACCTTGAACGTTCTTGTGGACTTGAACGGTTTATTTTTGAGTTGAGGAGAAAAAGAGTCTGTTTGAAGCACACTGTGACATGCTTTTCCTTTGGGGAAAGCCTGTGGTGTCTCCTGAACCAGCAGGCTGTTCAAGTAATCTTGCTTCAGCCAGCGGTGCCAGGCACAGCAAAGGAGACTTTACCCCTTTGAGCTCTCAGCTGCTTTTCCCTCAATGGCTTTTTATTGCACCATTGTTCGGTTTACTCTGGGTTCCTCTCTGTGTTGATAGGCATGTAATGGCTACAGCAGAAATATGTGGCCGACTGGGAGGAAACTACCAAGGGATAGCTGTTTCTGGGCTGTACTGCCTCTGGGCAAATTAAAACCTTCCCCCCTCCCCCCAAGCCTCAGTTCAGATGCTGTGCCTTAAAGGACAAAACGTGCTGATGGCAATTACAGAATAGCCAGGCACCAGACATACTTGAGTTGCAGCTTAATGTGCACTGCTTGGTGAGCTACCTCTCGGTGTGCCCAGTACGCTTTAAAATCAAGCTCACTTCCACAGCTATGTCAGCAGACCTCTGATACACAGGTGACCAGTCTGCCTCTCCAGTTACCTTCTTGGCTATTAAAGGACTTTCTTTCTGTGCAGGCTTTCCTCTAATAGGAGCTGACTTCTGTGGATTCCTTGGTTCACTATCACTGTAATCCATAGCTGGCCAGAAATATCTCTGTGGGAGGACAAGTTAAACTTTTCACCCTCTGTCTTTCTGGTGATTAGTCTTCAGCCTTTGCGCCTTGGTTCAAGTGGTAAAGAGAAGCAGAAGATTGCCAGAGTAGCTCAGTGTGAAACAGGAGACTTAAGAGCTGGCATTAATTTCCTCTTGCTCGTTTGCATTGGCTCTGTCTTTGGCAACGTGTGCTGGGTTAGTAGTTCTTGCTTTGTCTTGGCCAGTACAGTGTCTGTTCCCATGGAAATGAGGATGGAAGTGGCAAGTGTCAGCGGAGAACTTTGTCTGGATCAGCTTCTCCTGCCTGAAGTGTCAGTGGGCAGGTGATGTCCACAGTCTTCTCTCCTGCCCCTGCTTTGCTGGGCAATTATTTGATTCGGAGCTCTTGAGGCATGCATCAGTTTGCATTTGTACAGTAACCCTGACACAATAAAACATCAAGCTGGGTTCAAGTCTTGGCAAATGTTATGATTTCTCTTATTTTCTCAGTTATTGTCCCATTTGGGAATGTTGTTTGGGCCCTTCTTGTGGGGCTGTTTGAATACCTACAGACAGCACCCATTTCAGCTGGGTGGCTGCGAGAACAGCAGCTGATGGAGCTGCTGGTGCTCCTGAAATCCTTGTGGATCTTTCTTACTTCCTTCTTCCTGTTTTCAAGGTGGCATGTATTGCATGGCTGTGGTGAGAAGAAAGGGTTTTTAAAGATGTCTAATGCTTTTCACCATTCTGTCATTCCCCAGGTTTTCACTTGAGGAGGATGAGTTTCTTAAAACCTGATGCCATTGACTGCTAACTTCACATCTCTTGAACGAATGAGTCCTGCACTGACTGTTTTGTTTTTGTACTCAGACTCCGTAATTTGAAAATGTTTTAAAAAATATTCTTGGTGGTTTTCCTTTTTGAAGCAGGAGTCAATGGCCCAGTCCTTTGGCTCTGTGCCCTGTTTGTGAAACAGTCTTCTTTCTGAAGTGGTGCGAGTGAGTTTACTGTGTCTTAGACTGCCGCAGGCCCAGACCTGTTTTTCTGCAGGGCCTGGATTCTGGAGCTTTGGCTACCTCTGCTTCTTGCTCCAGTAATGCTGCCTCCTCGTCGGAGCAAGGAGAGAAAACAGGTCTGAAGGGCATAAGAGCTAATGGCACCTGAAGAGTATATGAAGTGTCTCTTCCATGTGCCTCAGTAACTAACCCTTCCTCTCACTGTTTTTTGCTTGAAACCCAGCTTCTGACTATGGCATGAAGCTGCCAATCTTGCGGTCCAATGCGGAAGATCAGATTCTGTACCAGACTGAGCGTTACAATGAGGAAACCTTTGGCTATGAAGTTCCCATCAAAGAGGAGGGTGACTATGTGCTGGTGTTGAAGTTTGCAGAGGTTTATTTTGCACAGTCTCAACAGAAGGTAAGCAACAGCTCCTTGCTTGTCTCTTTGATGTGAGTTCCTGGCTAAGACTCTGTGTGCCCAGGTTGCCTCTGCTGCTTTGCATGCTGGAGAAGGGAGTGAAGTAAGATACTAATGGTTAACTTTAGTTGCTAGAGCTCTCATGGGCTCTGAAACTTTGAGCTCAAAGGGAGCACATTCCAGATATACAGTTGGCCTGGAAAATCACACTACAGAGTATTCAAACAAACCTGTGCAACTAAACATAACTAGCACTAGATCTTTACAATCTGTTTAGGCTGTGCTGGCTTTGAGGAGAAGTTTTTTTGCCATTTTCCTGAACGCTTGTTCCTGACCTGACAGCATGCTTGTGCTGGAGGAAGTATTGCACAGACTGAATCAGGGAAGTGGTCTGGGTTAAATAACCTACTCGAAACAATTTTTACAAATGTAGTAAGACTTGAAACTGGTTCAAACTGATTCTGAAAACACAGAGTTAAATTCAATCCTATTTATTGGTCTTGAGAAAAGAATAATCCTTGTCCATTTTTTAAATTCCTCATGTATAAATGTGGAAGCAGAAGCACAAAGAACTCAAAGATCTATGATAAATGGGGAGAGAAGTGGTGTGTGTTTTAGCCTGGCTTTCCCCTGACTTCATCAGCTTCTTTAGAGCCCTGCTTCTTACACACTGTGCTGCCTTCCTGCAAGAGAATTCTTTGCAGGAACAGAACTGATGGGCTGGATGCAAAAAGCAGCCTCAGATTAAACTGAAGGGCTGAGGTATCTTTGGTTCCTCTTCCTTCATGTGGTTCTGCTGGGATTCCCCAGGTGCTGAGAGAAGTTTGAGTCATTACAGCCCTGAGGAGGACTTTCGCTCGGCATTCACAGATGTGGTTAGCAGTTTTACATTTTACCTCCTTCAAACCCTGTGGCCTTCACCAGCTTGTTTCCTCAGTTCTGCTGCAGGCTGTTAGTTAGAAATGGCTTAACTCCCTAGGGTGTGGTGTGCTGCAGCCACCCTGGGGTGGTGTGAGCAGGTCCTCAGCCAGCAGGTGGAAAGAAGCTTGTGAAAGAAAAGCGTGAATAAACCAAAATAAAATTGTGCTGTCCTCAGTTCTGAACTGCAGGCGTAGGGGTTATTTTAAAAGAAGACGGCAGATTTCAGGGTATTTGAAAATAATGCTCATGCTTCAGGTATTTACCTGGCTGCTTTTGGGCTCTGAATCCTTCCCAAGGGAGTGGAGCATGTGTGGTGGGACAGTGCATGCTGCAGTGCTTTCTGGTTCTGGGTGCATAACAAGCAGAGACCTTTCCTGTTCCCTTCCTGTTTCAAGCATCACGTGTCTGAATCTGTGCTGACACTCTGTCACTTCTTCCACCCTGAAGGTATTTGATGTTCGCTTAAACGGCCACGTGGTGGTGAAGGACTTGGACATCTTTGACAGAGTTGGACACAGCACAGCTCACGATGAGATCATTCCCATGAGTATCAAAAAGGGGAAACTGAGTGTCCAGGGAGAGGTTTCCACGTTCACAGGGAAGCTCCACATTGAGTTTGTAAAGGTAATAAGCTTTTCTGGGCAGAGCCCTGATTTTTTTCTCCTTCTGCCCCAGCCACATGATGCAGCTGACTTCCTTCTTTGCTTTCTCTAGGGCTACTATGACAATCCGAAAATCTGTGCCCTATACATCCTGCAAGGAACAGTGGAAGGTAAGCACAGTTTTTGAGCCAAAAGGCTCTTCCCCCTTGGAGAGCAGCCTGCTGCTTCTCAGACCATGAGATCATAGGTTTTTCTGACCCACCTCTGCCAAAACTGTTTCTCTGTCAGCAAGTTCCCACAGAGTGCACTTGCAGAGTGAAATAAGTGTGTAGTGTCTTTCTACTCCTCCAAGTGCACAAAGCTGTGTCATTTTTGGAATAAGGAAAATCAGTTTGGTTTGGAACTTCCTGCATGTGGGATAGAGAAGAAGGGAACACTGGTCAGCCTTAGCTTATAGCTACAGATAAATTCCCTCTGGTCTTGGAAGTCAGCAGCAGTCCTGCAGTCAAGTAATTTATGAAGATCTTCAGCTAGTAGTTAAGTGTTTCTTACCTTGAGCTTTGTTTTGCCTCCTCAGCTAGAGGACAAGGCAGTGTTTTTTGCCCAGATACCAGTTCCTCTGGATAGCAGCGGGTTGTGCTAGTAAACTTCTTGCACTTTCATCACCCTTTTTTTAAGTCTGTGCTGGAGTTGGAGCCCCTCTAGATCCCGAACAGGAGAGGTTTAAGACCCCTGAGCAAAGCATTTGTTTGCTTTACTATTGGTCAGGGATTGCCAAGTTTTGCTGAAGATTTGGTGGGTAACCTTGTGGCTAGGTGTCACCTTGCTGTGTGTGGGACTTGCAATTCAGACTCCAGGCTCATAGGACTGGATTAGAGTGGCGTTGGGGGTGCAGTGATGTGAGGTAGGACCTTGTGTGGAAAGGGCTGTTCCCATTGCTGTTTGGACCTGTGTTTGCTGGTCCCACAAGCAGCAGGTGCTTATTCATGACTAGGTCTCACTGAGCAGCTGCGGTATCTGACTGTGTATGCTGTAAATGTGCTTTTGTGCTTTGTTCTGGTTTTGGCTGGGATAGAGTTAATTTTCTTCTTAGAAAGAGTGTTGTTAAACTGTGACATGCTGTAACTTCTCCTGTGTGACATGAGATGGGGTGGAAGGATTTTGTTTTCTTTGCAGACTGGGTCGTCTTTAGATGCTTTTGCATCACAGAGGAAAGAAATAGTGGTGTGAGCCTCTGAGGAAGTATGCTTCTGTTTCCTGGGGTGCTCTGGCTGTGGTGTTGATGTGGTATCAGATTCCCTGTCGCCTGTTTTCATGCTGGCTCAGGGAGACGGGAAGGGAGCGACTCGGTGATTTCCCAGGTTACATTCTGCCTCCTTGCAATCTTTTGTCTTGTTCAACAGATGTTCCAAAGCTGCAGCCGCACCCAGGTCTGGAGAAAAAAGAGGAAGATGATGATGAAGATGATTATGATGATGGCTCTAGTGTTAAAAAACAGGCAAATAAGAACCGGGTTCAGTCAGGCCCACGCACACCAAACCCCTATGCCTCGGACAACAGCAGCCTCATGTTTCCTATATTGGTGGCCTTTGGTGTCTTCATTCCTACCCTCTTCTGCCTCTGCCGATTGTGAGAGCAAGCCCCACAGAGCATCAGCCAAGGGGCTGGGAGGGAAGGAGTTGGACCAAACACGGTTGCTTTCAATTTCTCCATATTGTTCATAATTTAAGGAAAGAAGAAGGAAAAAAAAAAAAGGTTCATTTGGAATGAATAGCAGGTCCAGGTAAGAGGGAGCTTACCTTCCCGCTGCCAGCACACAGCGAGGCCCTCGCCTTCCCCTTTGCACCATGTGCAGCCTCCGATCTTCCCTGGGGCATCCAAGAGTAAACTGAGTCCTGGCTGTCTGTGTATTGGGCTGTTGAAAGCTGATGCTACCAGTCCTGGGCCAAGTCCCACACCGAGAGAAAGCCATGTGCTGCAAGATCTCTGCCTTTGTGGGGTGGAATACGGTTCCTTAAGCAGGGAAGCAGCTCTTAAAACCAGACCTGGGTACACGTTTTGTCTGGGAGTGTGGAAGCGTTAGGGTGTTGTTGGGTGACTAATGGCTATGGAGGACGGAACCTGGCTCAGCATCTCCCTGAACATGTGCAACCCAATGTATGGTACTTGCCTGCATAAAGATACCAAGACTCCAGCTCAGCCTCTGTGGAGACATTCCCCTCCTAAGACTGCAAGCTGCGCCAGGAGCAGAGGGATTTATCTGGCCTGATTTGCTGTACCAGTTGGGAGAGACTGTCCTAGTTTGGCAACTGTAATGTTAGATCCGTCACAGAGGGATTCTGCTGTAGCCCGCGAAAGGATGACGTTGTTAGCGTCTGATCAGATGCACTTGTTTTCTGTATTGATTATGGCTTTTGTTTCCTTTAATATCCTTTTCTTCTCAAAGGTTTCATTTTAAGCCCAGTTCCTTGTTTTGCCCTTTCTAGCAAGTGACCTGTCCTTTGGAAGAAGCTGAGAATCAGGTGACCTACAGAGGGGGTTCTGGACTTGTTCCTTGACCTTCCTGATGGTTAGCTCCCTGCCCCGTGACTGTGATTGCGAACAGCTGGTGCTGTAGGACAGAGAGGAACAACCTTATGGATGCTCCCCGTGAGCTCTCATTCCCTGTTGTAAGGACCAGGCCTACCTGCAGAGGTGAGAAGCACAGTGAGTTGGTTAGTGTTCATTTAGCTTGGCCTTTTGCATATAAAGGCATTGTAGCGAAGGGGCAGATGTCCAGCATTTCAGTACTGTAGAGCCAAGGTGGTTTGTTGCCTTTCAGAGAGATGGAAGTGAACAGAACACTGGAGACAAGGTCACCCTCTTCCCCCAGGGATGTTTCTGCAAGAGGCTTCTGTTTCCACATGCAGAGCCTGCGCCTGCCTGACAAAGGCCAAGCAGAGCGAAAGCCCTTGCTGCGCCTGCTGATCCAGAGCTGCAGGCCCTGAGGAGCTGCCTTCCCGCGGTCTGGGCCTCTGACCTGCTGAGCATTTCTGGCTGGTGAGGGGGAGATGTTCTGTGTGCTGGAGCAGGATCTGTCCCAGGCAGGACTGCATCCTTGTTGGTCAGTTGTGATGCTGGTGTGCTCTGTGCTCACAGAACACTTTACCTCATGCTATCTCTGTTGTTCTCAGAAGCGTTCTCCCTTTATCGAGAGCAGGGGCACTGAGCCACCTTGCTGCTGCTCCTCCTTGGGCCTGAGTTTTCCTAGTGGTTATTCTTGGGTTTGATCCCCTACAGTGACTCAGTCTTTGTTTGAGCTGAGAAGGGTCAGCAGAATTCCCTAGTTTCTGGAAAGGAAACAAGAAGAGCAGCCTCTCTGCTGTGCCAGGCCCGAGCAGCTGAAGGCTCTGCTTCCTCCTAACCTGCAAGCTGTGATATGAGCTGTCAGCTCACGGGCTCCAGAACAGGATCTGGGGGAGGTGTCAAAGCACTGCTTTCTGCAGCAGCAACACTGTACCTTGCCTGATCACATACATTACTGCTATAGGCTTGACCCTAAATCTATGTCTGTGAGCTAAAAAGCAAGCAGTAGGACCTTAATTACCTTCTGTCCAGTTGCACAAGTGGTTACAGCCAGTTTGGGAGAAGCCAGAGAGTCCCTGCTACAGCTGAAGGAGAAGACAGGCTTTAGAGAGCAGATCTTAAGAACGAACCTGAGGATGAAAAGGCAGTAAGCTTGAAGTTGTCTGCTTTGTCTTCTACCTGCTGTTAAAATCCTAGTATTTATAAAATTCTTATAATATATGAGCGCTGTTTCATTTGGTGACAGTGCCTGCAGATTCTCCAGCATTTTTGGGATTGCTCGAACTGGAGCACAGAGACATTTAGATCTTTATCAGTTTTGAGAAGCATAAACTGCGCTGATTTGTTAAGCAAAGAACCTGGGCTTGAAAGCAAGCTTCTCTGTAAGGAGCTGTTCTCCTCCAGGCCCTTTAGGTTGTATTTTATTTGAGCATCCTTGAAGCAAGAAATCACTCAGCTTCTAGTGGCTTACCCAGTGATCACCTTGCCTAGCATGAGAAAAGGGGCATGCATTTAGGTGTGCAAAAGTTGGAGACAAGTCTTCTAGGATAGTTTATTCCTGCCTCTCCTGTCAGCCAGGACACCCATTTGGTGCCATCAGCCGCCCAAAGGCAAAGCTGCACAGTGTGATCTGTTGTGTACCTGTTGCTCCGTTCAAATGAATTTGTCTTATTTGAGTAAGAATAGGGAGAAGGAATAGTTCATCCTTCATGGCTTCAATTTAGTTGTTTTGGCTGGTTTTTTGCATCTTTGTTACTAAAAAGCTTGTGTCTGGGTTGTTGGGAGGTTCCTGACCCTGTTATGGTGCTATGAGCAGTTTTCCTTGTTGGTCCATCCCCTCTGGACAGGTTTGCCTCAGAAGGAGCCTTCGTACAAAGGATGTGGGAAGATGGGAGGATGGTAGGAGATAACAAGTCGGCACCTCACTGGGAATGACGCAGTCAGGCTG
Organism: Falco naumanni; assembly: GCF_017639655.2. NCBI lineage: Eukaryota > Metazoa > Chordata > Aves > Falconiformes > Falconidae > Falco > Falco naumanni. The sequence goes on along the minus strand of NC_054054.1, from coordinate 89,789,815 downwards.
GTTCCATCTCTGCAAGGGGAGACAGATGAGTATGCTGAGGAACCTGGTCCTGACCAGGGAAAGAAAAAGTTTGGGTTAGCTATAGCTTTCCAGTACGGGTGTTTGAGGGACTATCCAAGGCATTGTTTAACTGAGACTGGTCAGAGATGAGCCTGTTTGTGCTTTGTTGCCTCCCGCCAGCAGCAGGCAGGTGAAGTGTGTCCCCCTGTGCAGCAGTGTGGGGGAGCTGGGTCAGAACAGACCCTGGCTTCATTTGTGGAGCAGTTACGCGGAAAGGGGCATATAAGGCAATTTCAATAAAGCTTCCACTTCATAAAGGGAAGATGACACCATCAGTCATGTTTTGGGCCTGGATCCAGCCTCATTATAGTGGTTCCAAAGCCTGTTTTAATTACCCCCCTATCAGCCCCTCCTTTTGTACTTTTAAGCCAGGCCATTTTCCCCTTGTGTGTATGTGTGACTAAAACAACAGCTCTGACCTTTCTGAGTATCCCAGGTGGCAGAGAACAGAAAGCCAAATGAATTCCCTTCTCTTTTTGGTGCCTTTGTCTCAGGCTTTGAATAAAAGTCTATTTGAAGAAGCATCTATTTTTTATTTTTTTTTAAGGAGCTTCTGTGTAGTTTTTTTCTTTGTCCCCAAGGGACAGGCATTCCCTGCCCTTGTGATCAGCTGGGGACTATCTCAGTCTCCCTGGATGCCAGCTCTGGAGGTCACAGCTGAAGCAGAGAACTGTGAGCGAGTATCTTTGGTTCCAGCCCTTGAGGTCAATGGATAAAAAGCCTAGCGGGGGATATAACAACTGGAAGAGGTCCTTCAGGTCTGTTCTCCCCCAGAAATCTCCCAAAGGCAGGATGGAGAGCTTCCAGACAGTCTGGTGCCTGCATGTCTGTGCAGTTCAGAGCTGGGTGAGTCATGGCTAGGTCCTCGTAGCTGTATGGTGCTTACAGCTTCTGGGTGCAGCGTGGCTTGGGGGGTCCTGACCCCCAAACTCACTTGCTGAGGGCTTGCCCTGCACTGTTTGAGTGAGAACAGGGAGCAGAGACCCGTGCTTTGTCCCTTGGCCTTCCTTTAAGATGACATGGGATTGCAACAGCCAGTGAAATGTCTCGATATGGGAAGTTTGGGCTGAACAGGCCTGTCTGATGGAAAACAGCAGGAGGAGGGAGAGGACCAGCAGAGCAGCTTCAGCCCTTGATGTGAGACAGATTCCAAGCAGCTGCTAAGTACCAAGTGTTTCAGGCTCTGTTTGGTGCTCAGATGTGGGAGAGATCCGTCTGCTTCTTGCACTTATGTGACAGGGAGGGAAATATCCTTACTGACAATCCAAGGGAAACAGGAACTGGGCCAGCACTGAGCTAATTTACCTACTGGCGCTTCTGGATCCCCACAACAAATGCCAAAGTCTAATATAATTTGAGGATGCTTTTCTTAATGTTCTGCCTGGTTCCACCAGTCTGTCTTCACTGGCTAGTCCCAAATAGGCTCAGACAAGTATTCTCAACGGCACAAACACAACAGTAGGCTGGAGCTGTGAAGGCTCAGATATGTGACTATACAAACAGGCCTCCTGTGCTGCACCCCTGCTTCACACGCTGCCCAGCAGGTCTGGGGCACGTGTGTTTCACCTTGGATCCAAACGGACATGTCCCAGGAGTACAGTAGCAACTGCATTGAAATGGTGCTGGGCTGGACAGGAGCAGTGAAAGCAGGTCCATGTCTTCCGGGACTCTGGCTTGCTCAGAGTTTATTGCTGTATATTAAATACTATTTTTGGAGATTGGGGGAGGGGGAGGGATATGGTGATGCTGTCCCTAGTCTGGTGGGATGCTACTGCAGGTTGCTGATAGGTTTTGATTTTTTTTCCCCAAGAAGTGCTTTATTTAAAAGAAAAAAAAGGGGAAAAAATATTCAACAAAACAGAAGTGCTTTCCTCCCTCCTAGAAACAGTGCTGGCTATTTAGAAAATGTGAATAATCTTTTGCAAACATCAAAGGTCTCTGCTAAAGAGTTTGTGTGATGGAGATTTCAAGGCAAGGGGCAAAGTACAGCTTAAACCAGTTTAACTGGGGAGAGTGTGAATCTAGGAAGCGCAGGATCTCTGCCCTCGAGTTGCCCCTAGTCACGCTAGTGGGGATGTGCTTGCCTGTGCTGTCACGGCTGTTCTGTCACACTACAACAGTTCCTGAGCTAGGGCACAGGAGTGAAGCAGTGTCTGGAAACTTGCTGGCAAGTGGAGGCTTTGTGTGTTCAGGGCTTTCCCACTCAAGAAGCAGCCAGGCTGGTAAAGCAGCTCTGGAGACTGTGAGAGCACAGGCAGGATTTGTGCTTTATGCCAGGAGGCAGTAGCTAGGACTGCAGGATGGTGGGCAGGTGACAGTAATCTTTGGGTCCCATCGTCGTAGCAGCTTCTAGCGTTGGCAGATGGTCCCACCGCTCCATAGTGCCCAGCTGTGTGGGCTGGGATGCATGGAAGTGACCCATGCCGTCAGCATTAAGGACACGTCACAAACTACTTGAAGCTGCAGGTCTAAGTTGTTCGTAAAGTCTAAAGCAGTGTGGGGAGAGATCTCCATCTGTCCTTGTCACCAGTACAAAGGGTTTTTAAGGAGGATTTTTATTTTGCTGTCCATTGCTTTGTGTTATAACAACTTGCAGTGACATATTTTTTTTTTTTAGTTTGTTTTGCAGCAAGCTTGGGCCCTGGGTGAAAAGCACAGATGTCTATTTCTGATTGCATTGGCTTTGCAGGGACTAGTTTGGGGGAAGAGATGGGTGTGGGGGTGGGTTATTTTATTTTTGGTACATGGTAGCGGTTTTATTTTTTAATTTCCCCAGGATGTTTGGTTGAGGGAATGTTCTGAAATCTACTGTCTGGCAGTTTAACCAGCAGTGTGTTAAAGGAAAATAAACAAAATTATATTGTCACTTGCATGAGGTGGTCCCTCTTTTCTAGTGGTGGGGGCAGAGGAGCCCCCTCTGTTTTACAGCTTGAGGTGCGGGAGGCCGAGGCTGCCTGCACTGCGGAGGGGACTGCAGGCTGCTGCTGAGATGCAGTTTAACATCCCACCACTGCTGCAGCCCAGAGCCTCTCTCCGCCACCACCTGCCGCTGGTACAGCTCCAGTATTCTCTTGCCAGTTGTTTTGGGCAATTAAGTGCAAGTTGAACGGTACAACATCCTCTTAAAAGCGCTGATGTGGCCCTTGTTGCTTCCTGCTGAGATCAGAAACACCAGAGATCTAATCTTACCTTCTGGGGTTTTGCAAGCTGCCCCAATTGCATTGGAGGCAGTCAGAAGGGGCTGTAGCTGGCGTGGTGAGAAAGTGGCACCTTCCTACTCGAAGTGCCTGCTCTCGGGGGACAGGGGACCCTGGCCCCATGCAGGGCACCCGCTCTTCCAGTCAGCCTGGGTCTTTGGTCCATCCTTCCTATGGCACAGGGTGGAGGGACCAAACCCAATACAGCGAGGAGGATTTGGGAGAACTGGCATGGGCAGGCTTGTCTGAAATAGCATTTGGTTGGCAGTCGCAGGTGCGTGCTGCTTGCAAGCAGCAGCAAACATCACTAATCACTGCTCTAAATCTGTTTCCAGTCATCTCGAGTGTGTTGAGTGTTGGCTGGAGTCTGAAACGAGGATGCTTATTGTGTTTCTTATTCTTGCCGCAGTTTCCTGAAGGGCTGCAGGTGACTCTCAGCAGCTCTTAAGTACCTGCCGCAGGCTGGTGGGCTGCCCTCTTTTGGGAAGAAATGCATCCTTTCCTCCTGTGGTGGTCCTGTGAGCCCGCTCCAGGTGGGACCATCCTCGGCTGCCACCTGCCAGTGTCCTTCTGCCACTGCTCCCGGGGTGGGGGTACCCGTGGCACGGCGGGGGGGCTGGCTGGGCACAGGCACTCCCTGAGCAACCCTCCTCGGGCATGCGCCCTGTCACTGCCCCTGTGCGGACCTGGGTGCCAGCTCCCTGGGGACAGCGGCTGGGGTGTCCCTGGGCTGGGGCGTCCCTGGGCTGGGGCAACAGCGGGGTGCATGCCCCGTGGCATCCCTTTGCTAGCAGCGTGCCAGATACCGGCTGCTTCCCGGGAAGTGCTTGCCACCATTCCCCAAAAGGACCGGGGCTCTCGAGAACACGTGCTCTCTGTAATTATGTGCGCGCTGCGGGATTCAGGCAGGGATTTAATTAACGAGGGGGGGGACTTAATTAACGGGGAGGCCGGTGCCCCGGCTGTGCGGGCAGGGTGATCTCCCGGCCCCCTGCCTGGTGGCGGGCGGCAGGACGGGTGTCGGGCCGTGGTTTTTGTTTGGTTTCCGCCGCCGGGCTTTTCCGCCCGGCCTACCCCGCGGCCCCGGGCCGACGACACCCGCGAGGGGGAACCCCTCCGGCCGCGTACGCGGCGGGCCCTGCTTAGCTTCGGGGCCCCGCTCGTTGCTAGGCAGCGCCCGCGACCTCTGACCCGCCGCGGCGCCGCCCCTCGCTCCCATAGCTACCGAGGGAGGCGGCGGCCATCTTGGCGGCGGCGGGGCGATGAGCGGCTCGAAGGCGAGGGCGGCGGCGGCGGGCCCGGAGAAGAAGCCGCCGCCGGGGACCGGGGGGCCGCTCAGCCGCCTACGGGGCCGGCGCGGCTCGGGCGACGCGTCGCCGCGGCCGCCGTGGACCGAGTCCGAGTTGCTGGCGCTGGAGACCGTCCGGCCCGAGCACGTCCTGGGGCTGTGCCGGGTGACGGAGAGTGAGTGCGGGGCCGGGGCCGGCATCCCTGCGCCGCTCCGGTGGCCCCTTCGGCCGGGCGGCGGGGGCGGCGCAGGTCGTGCTGTGCCCCGGGGGGGCGGCGGGGCGCTCCCGCCTTCGGTTGCCTTGCCGCTTCCGCAGGGTCGGGGCTCGGGTGTTCTGTGTCGCTCTGGGGTGCTGGTCGCTGCTTGCCTGTGCCGACCCCTTCCCCTTCGCTTCCTCGCTCTGCCGCTGGCGCTTGGCGTGCCTGCCTTTGTGTCTTCTAGTCTCAGTTTTGTCCTGCTTCCATGAAGCTTCTGCAAAACAACTTGCAGTGTGTGTCTGAACGGGCTGGGGCTAACAACAACAAAAAATTCCTTTGGTAACTGCTCAGAGATCTTTTGAAATACCGCTGTATGTTTTCTCTCTCTTCTAGATTATTTATGCAAACCTGAGGACAACATTTACAACATTGACTTCACCAGGTTTAAGATCCGGGACCTTGAAACTGGAACAGTGCTGTTTGAAATCGCAAAGCCATCTGTTTCAGGTATGTCCTGCTAACATCGCAGGGAGGCTGGAGAGACTCATAGAGCTGAGGACTTGCGATGCAGGACTCATGCAAACCAAGCAGAAAGGTCCTTCAATCTGTCCTGGTGACTAAATTCCTCTCCTTTAAGCACAGGACGGAGTTTGTCTCTGCTGAGAAACTTGTTGCAAAAATGTGAAGTGATTATCGTGAGGCGGGGGAGTGCTATCAATTGCAAATCTTCCCTTCTTGGCTGGTTACGGTACAAAGTTTCTTTCATGTGTTTTAGCAGTTGTGAAGGGGGATATCCTGTGAGGTTGAGGGTGGTTTCAGCTCCCAAGCCACCAAGGCTGCACCAGCTGTCATAGCGGATCTTTTATTTCTTATTTAGTGCTAGTCTCAGACCAGTTATTAAACGCTTTTATGTTCAGTGCCTAAGTAATAGCCAGCTTGTTCTGGTACATGCACTAGCCAGTATTACCTCACATGTTTGCTATTAGTGGAATAACTCTGAGCTGGTGTGTTTTCTAGAGCAAGATGAAGAGGATGAAGATGACAACAGTGAACTGGACGCTAGCGCAGGCCGCTTTGTTCGTTACCAGTTCACCCCAGCGTTTCTCCGTCTTCGGACTGTTGGTGCAACGTGAGTATGAGTTCACGGAAAGAAGGGAGATACCAGATGTTTGCAAAGTGTCACTTGACAGTTTATAGCAAAACTGAGTCAGAAACTACAGAGAACCCATCTTGCGCTACAGATGTCAGAGTCCCTCTTTCTGAAATGATCTGTTGGATACTTGTGTAGCCTCTGGTCCAAGGCTCTGTTCTTCCCAGTAGGAAGAGAGATATGTCATTTTAGCTGTTTTTTCTTACTTTCTGCATGCAGAGTGGAATTCACAGTGGGAGAAAAGCCAGTGTCAAACTTTCGAATGATTGAGAGACATTACTTCCGAGATCGCTTGCTGAAGAACTTTGACTTTGATTTTGGCTTCTGCATTCCCAGCAGCAGGAACACATGTGAACACATTTATGAATTCCCTCAGCTCTCAGAAGACCTTAGTAAGTATCTCTTTCCCCACACTGACTTGTGTTTTGTTTGTGTGTGCATATGCTCGTTTTCTCCCTCTCTCTACTTGTGAAAGAAGTTATGACTGGGACGGCAGGGGACAGGAATAAATAGATAAAGACTCCTAGTTTAAGATGTGTGTAATCTTGACTGAATTACGGATTTGTGCTGCAAAGTCTTCTCCTTTGAAAATGAAAGAGTAAGACAACCTGTGTTGTCCAAGTCACAGATTGTAAGAACTGATCAGTCGCAGAGCTGACATGCCTGATGCCTAACAGGGTAGCCCAGAATATAACAAAACCCTGAAAAAGGGTTCTTTTGGTAGCCACGCATCTGCTTTCAGCACTAGCTTGTTAGGGCTTGAGCCTCCTGCTTTGGAACAGAACTGGCTCTTGTCAGAGAGGTGTGTTTTCGAGCCTACCAAGATCTCTGCAAATATAGGTTGCACAGGGTATGTTTGACCTCAGGGGGTGGATGGAGCAGGAGCACGTGGGCCCTTCTGTGGCTGCCTAGGTGCGGGAGGAGGTGCAGAGTTTGTGCCCTGCCTTGTGTACGTGTGGAGAGTGCCACTGCTTTTTCATTTGTGGTTTTGCTGCCCCTCTGCTTATAGGCGTAAGTGCTGCTCTGCTCCAGTGGTGGCTCTGACAGTTTCTAAGTTGCCTTGTGTGAGATTTCTTGATCCCCCTTTGTTTGCTTTTGACAGCACGGGTCCTGTGAATAGGAAGAATAGGAAGGGGTAGGCCAGAGTTTTTGAAGCATGCACAGTGGAGCCGTTTGCATCTCTTACTTGGGCAGGGCAGAACATCAGCCTGGTAAATCCAGAAGAGTGGCAGGGTCCTTTTCGCTCTTGACTTTGTGCTGTCCAGCGGAGTCTGGCAGGCTTTTGAATGTAATTGAGCTTTCTCTTTCACAGTCCGTCTGATGGTTGAAAATCCATATGAGACCCGCTCAGACAGCTTTTACTTTGTGGACAACAAGTTGATTATGCACAACAAGGCCGACTATGCTTATAATGGAGGACAGTAATCATTCTGTGTCCGCTGGATGCTGTGATGCTGTTAACCGTTCCAGATGTCCAGGAGTGGACTGGAGTTGCTGTCTCGTGCAACAAGGCTTCTTGCTGAACCCTTTTTCCTTGCACGAGGCTGAAAACACGAAGCAAAGACGACAGCTCATGAAAGTAAAGGATCTCCCTGCAATACTTCTCTATCGGACACTCAACATATCCAGCCTCTCATTCTTTATTTCTGGTTACCTTCTGGTAGCTTGGTTAGGCCATGGATCAGAGGCACTGTTAGAAAATTCTTGTTATTACAGTCTTTAGAATTAGGTTGCACCTTTAGTGCTTCTGATGTTTCACCTACTGGGTGACTACCCTCTTTCAAGAGGTCAGATTGTTTGGGTAAGCTGTTTCTTAGCAGGAAAATGTTAGTCCTTCAAGAAGCCGGTGATGCCTGAAGAGCAGATCTCTGGTTCAGTTGGATAGATCATCTCTTTAGTGCACAGCGGTTTTGTTTGTAGCATGGCTGACATTGCTTTTTAGGGTGCATCCCAATAGTCTCCAGTGGGAAAGATAAAATAAGAGACTAATTCAGCTTCTAAGCAGTGCAGGAATCTTCTTTCTGCCTCTGGGGGCCTGAGATGCCCCTGAGAACAGTTTAATCTGTGTCTTGCCAGAGATTTCGCTGGAAATATGAGGGGGGGCGGGGGGAAGGGGCCTTACCCAGGTCATTCTGATAGTATTTCTGTTTGAGCTCTTGTGAGCAAATTGCAGCATTTTGGAGCTCAGGGGTCAACCTTAGAGCTGAAGTTAATCTCACTATATTTACCATTTCTCCTGCTTCCTTTTGTGTAGGAATTTTGGCTTTGCTACAGAATGTATTGCTTTTTAGATCGACAGCATATTGTCAGCTGGGGTGAAGGGGAGGTGTCAGTTGAGTGGGGCTTAGGGGGAAAAGGGGGAATGTGGAAAATCACTTGAAAAACGTGTAGGAAGCAGAGCTTCCTAGGCTTCAGTCTCTCTATACTTCTAAACCTGCATGGTCTGTCAGAGGTGCTGGAAGGAGAGATGGTGGTGTTACCAGGTCATTTGCTTTGTTTCAGTTGAGGTATTAGTAGCTAAAAGCTTCCTGGGTCAGATCACTCAGTGTTACAGAATGGGATTCTTACAGTGAGAATATGCGTGATTCTCTTTTTAATTGTTTGAGTTCCCATCACTGCTCAGCCTATCTAGCTGCTTGTTTATGGTTTAGGAAGTTGTTCTGCCAAAGTAGTTAATGTCAGACCAGAGGGTGTATTTATTTCACAGCTGCATTTGGGATCTGGTGATAGGAAATAACATCATGCAGTGGGAAGAGGAGACCCACGTCTTCTCAGCGGTCATGCTGGGGCCCAGCTCCTGATTGTGCAAAATCTCAGCTAGCAAAACCATTTTCTGTCTATTTTGCTGGCTCTCAAGACTGGCATTTTTCCTGTCCACTCGCTGGGCTGGTCAGTTAGGTCTCCTGTATGTGGGAGTTGAGTTGTGTCTAGACTAGAGGCATTTGCTAGTATTAGTTACATTTGTTCCTTGAGACAGTTGAAATGTAACTCCTTGGTGGATACAGTTGGTTACCTATTGTGTTAAGTAAGATTCAGGGTAGTTCGTGTTTTAGCAGGATTAAGTGGGGTGGACATTACAGCCTGGAGCCTGTTAATGCATAGACAGCAATAGGAAACCACTGCCCTTACCTCACAGATTAATGGTATTAATTTTGGCATAGAAGATCAGCTGGCAAGAAGATCAGGGTAAGCAGTGAGATTATGTGGGGTGGCAGCCATGGAAGAATCTCCAGCTCTTGGGAAGATGTTTAATTATGATTAACCACAACAAATGACCTGTTCTGGGTGGAGCATTAATCATGAGCAACCACAACAAATGTCTTGGGAATGTGGAGGGGCAAGGTCTGCATGGTTGAAAGCTGAACAGTCCTGCTACCATCAGTCCCCTCCAGCATCTCCAAAGGCACTTAGGCAATCTCATTTAGTTCTTTCAGAATTAGTTAGAGCCGCTTGTGAAGCGGAGCTTGAGATGCCTCTTGTGGTGATTGTCTTCAGAAGGCCTCGTGTCCTGCCACTGAGGTGGGAAACGTTTGTTTTGCTGGAAGTTACTTGTGACAAGGCAGAACTGCTCAGAAGTATATTTTTCTCCTTAAGTGTTCTGAGATGCTCAGGATAGTACCTGAGGAGCCTGCTAGTTACTCCCTGGGAAATTTTAGCATATTGAGCTGAATTTGTGTGTAGAGTAAATCCAGGTGCCTTTAAATGTTACTTTTATCACATTTTCTGTATGAAGCAACCTCCTGCTTTTCTTACAAGTGTGATGATTCCCATCTGCTTTCTATGTCACTGCATAAAGATTCTTAAAAGGAAAATGGACTGTTGCCAGAGCAAGCAGCAGAAGTTACTGTACAGGCAAATACCAACTTGTGCAAGCCACTTTGAGTAGTTGGCGTGCAGCTCTGCACGCTTGGGGTGTTTGTAGGGGTGTGGGTGCCATCTAGCAGCTGCTTTGCAGAATGCGACTGACAGCAGGAAAGCACACTGCCAAATGTAAATGAGGTATTTTATGCTTATAGGAAAGTAGATTCCTGTTTTTAGTCATTACTTCTGCCGGTAGTGATGAGAAAAAAGCATTGAAGCAGTTGCTTTCGCATTGGTGTATGTATCAGCTATTCAGCAATAAGAGAAGAAAAAACTGGGGGAAGATCAGAAGACTTGCAGGTAGTGGTAGCACCCTTCAGTTCCTAGCTGAATGTTTGCTTTGCCAAATTAGAAGGTCTTTGCCCAAAAAAACATGCTGCAGAAAAAAAGTCCCTACAAGAGGGCAGCCCAGCACTGAAAAAGTTGATTGTAATCCAAAAAGTCAGGGATCTCCAAACTCCTGTTCCCACTTTTGCCGCTTCCCTAAGATTCGTTTTCTCTTAGATGCTTTCTATAAAGTGTCTTCTCTTTGTGACAGGGATGATGTCTTTGGTAAACGTGTTTTAACAGAGCATCTTCCTTTTGGATTGTGTGCTCCAGTGCTTTAATGATGGGTCAAAGCAGCTCATGACAGTGAGCTAGGAAGAAATTCTACTGGGATCGCACCCTTATCAGGTGGATGGTCTGTCCTAGCCAGGTGCTGGAAGCAAGGGAGATGCTTTCAGTGTCAGCTGAGGTTTGAGCAAGGGAAAAGGTATCTGTGCAGACAGCTGCTCTCGGGTTGTTGGCTGAGTTGGAAGGAAAAAAGAGTTGGGATCATACTGTGTTCTGCTCTAACAAAAAAAGGGACCAAACCCACAAACTCATGCTAAATCTTTCCAGTATTTGTCCTCTTAGTACCAGGACCTCTTTTTCTACATCTTTTTTGAGGCAAGTGCTTTGGATCCATGCAAGCAAGCTTCCTGGACAGCTGTTTTCACAATTGACTGAGGAATACATATTGCACCTTGTGAAGGATGGTTGTCTCTCATTGTATGGACTCGGTACTGCTGTCCTTGTCCTCCATTTTTGGTAGGAAGTGTCTTCCTTTGTGTGTTTTCCTTAAATTTTCGATGTCTCTTGCTGCAGAGAAGCAGCAGCCTTCTCTCTGGTGCTTGAGGATGTTTACTCCGCTTCTCCGAGGGTTCAGGAAGAACATTCAGAAGTCAGAAATGAATGAAGAAGGTGGTGGTGGTGAAGCAGTGAGGTCCAAACGTGGTTATTACTTCTCAGCTCTGTTTCATTACATCCTCTTCAGCTGTTTCCCAGTGTTTGTCTTCTGCCCTGCTCTCTTGTCACACCGAGCTACTGAGCTACTGGTGCTGCCCCGGAGCGCGGCCGGCACCAGGTGCAGTCCTGGGACCCCAGCGCTGCTGTCTCCCTGGGACTCAGTGAGGAGGCCGGGGCTCGGGGACAGCTGCCTGGTGGAGTCATCACCTCTTCCCCTGCAGCCAAGGACTAAACGCACACCAGCAGTCTCCGTGAACCGGGATCTCCGTGCCCTTACAGGACGCGTATTTGTTTCTCACAGCGTGGCCTTTGGGCTGGCCGCCTCGGGCGTGCTGTCCCCTGCGGGCACCCCGTGGGTGCCGTGCTCCCCCCGCGGGCGGCGGCGCGGTGCCCGGCTGTCGCGGTGTCTGTACGGACGTTCCTTTGTCACCAGCAATAGCAATAAACCCACCTCCCGTTTTCGCACGGGCGGGGCCCGCTCTGTGGGGGTGGGCGGGGCCGGGGCTGGGCGGGAGGGTGGGCCGCGCGCGTGCGCGGTTCCTCACTCCCCTGAGGCGACAGCGGGCGGCATGGCGGCGGCGTTGCTGGCCCGCGGTGGCGGGGCACCCAGAGGTGAGGGCGCCGGGCTCGTCCGGGCTCCGCCGCGGCTGCTCGGTGGGCTGCGTGGCTGCCGGGGGGTGGGAAGGGGCCGCGGCCGGCGCGGGAGGCGGTGCCCCGGTGCCCTTCAGGGCCTGAGGCGGGTTCCCTCAGCCGCGGCGGGCGCGGTGCCGCCCTTCAGCCGAGCCCTGCCCTGCTGCTGGAGGAAAAGCGTGCCCCCGGGGGGGCCCAGCCGCGGTATGTCCGTCTTGCCCGGGGCCTGGCCCTCCTGGGTCTCTTCTAACGCCCTGCCCCGGGCGTGGAGGGAAAGAACGGCCCTTCGTTCCTTTCAGCACTGGCCTTTGGGTGCCTCCGCCGGCTGCACACCGTGTACCAGACCGCGGAGCTGCCCGAAACCCACCAGATGCTGCGTCAGACGTGCCGGGACTTCGCCGAGAAGGAGCTGATGCCGCTGGCCGCCCAGCTGGATAAGGAGCACCGCTTCCCGGCCGAGCAGGTGTGCGCTGCTCCGCCGCGGGCAGGGCCTGAGCAAAGTGTAGAAAATTGCAGCTTAAACTGGCTTGTGGGAGGATTCTTAGGGTGTGGAGCTTGTAGTGCCACAGGACATTTTGAGCCTTTTACCTTGTGTTTCTCTGCATCTGGGTTTTAATACCGTGGCATTCGTAGTTCTGTTACTGCTTTACCTGTGGGCAATAATACAACAGACTTATAAAATCAATTACATACTTTTATAGACTGCACATAACCATAAAAATGGTTTATGGTGTGGAAGTGTCAATGACCCGTGTGCATTTGAGACAGTGAACAGAAATGATCAGGAGATAGATGCATGTTGGTCATTGTCTGGGGCTGTGAAGAAATAGAGATCCCAGTCAAACCTGTAATTTTTCTCATGGCAAGTGGTACATTCTGTGCCGTGTTGAGCAGATTAACTCACCTGTTAATTGCAATTAAATACTAAGCTCCATAAAATAATACATACTGTTACGTTATCCAAAAGGCTCCAAGCAAGCAGTCAGAAGCATATAAGTTTTGTTATACAACCCTCTTTCTGTTAAGGAGTAAGGAAGAAAATACTTTCCTCTTTACTTAACTGTTCTTATCTGAGAATTTTACATTTGATGCAGAGTTGAAGAAAATTCAAAATGTAAACAGGTTTTATTAAGGTAAAACAATATACATAGAACTAGTTATTGTCTTTTGTTCATCTTCTGGATTTGATGTGAAGGAGTAGTGTTTTGGGTGCCCATACAGAGGGAAGATGATTAAAAATTCTTGTTTTCTCTTGAAGCAAGCAGAGGCTGGTAACATACTTACTGCTGCAACACCAAAAGCTTGACATTTTAACAGAGAAAAGCTGCTTTTTTTTCCCGGTTTTTCTCCTTTATGGTGCCAAATGTTAACAAGAGACCTAGAATGAGACACTTGGTGCTCTGAAGGCCTTAGAGTTAAGAAGCCAGGGGTCCAGCTGAGGAACATGGGGTGAAATAATTTAGAATGTAGCCAATAATTAAATTCTCTGGGAAGCAAGACCTGGTTTTATGGGAGTGAAAAAGTCACCTTCTTGCAAACTGTTCTGTGGGTCATTCATTCTGTAAAATTCTTTCCTTCTGCAGTCGTAGGCTGATGCTCAGCAGACTCAAAGGTAAAGTTCTAATGATTTTTATCAGCTAGATTTCCCATTGAGAGTTTCCTATTGACAGGAGACATGCAAGGGGAAGAGCTTTGGTGGGAGGCTGAGGAAATGCTGGTGGGGTTGTACCTCCCTATTTTACCTTCAGAAGCCTCCCTGCTTCTCAGTACTGAAGAGGACTCTTTAAGTAAGCAAGAGCCTCATCTTAGGCAGCAGTGACTGTGTACAGCTCTTGTTGAAGTCATCGGGACCTGGGGACACTTACCAGTTTATACAGTCAGATTCGCATTTCACCAGGAGTTGTGCACATCTTTTCCTCTGTGTGTAGCCCTGCTATGACTTGTCTTTATCTCCATGTGTCTGTGTGTATTTGCTGGGACACTGGTGGTACAGAGGATCTTACTTCTCTGTTCACTACGTGCAGGTGAAGAAAATGGGTGGCTTAGGGCTGCTGGCTATGGATGTCCCCGAGGAGTACAAAGGAGCAGGCCTCGACTATCTGGCCTATTCCATTGCCGTGGAGGAGATCAGCAGAGGCTGTGCATCCACGGGCGTCATTGTCAGTGTCAATAATGTAAGTGTCTCAGGTTGTGTGTGAGTGATAGGCGCGGAACCGAGGCTGGCATCAGGGGGGTTATTGGAGAGGGTTGTTTGGGAGAAATGGGGCCTGTTCCTGCGGTGGGTTCTGGTGTGTTGGAGAGCACTTAAGACATTAGGGAGTTACTGGATTTCTTGTATCTTCAAGAGACGCTAACTCAATTCTCAATTCTTAAAGTCTCTGTATTTAGGGCCAATACTCAAGTTTGGCTCCGAAGAGCAGAAGCACAAATGGATCACTCCCTTCACTGATGGAGAGAAAATTGGATGTTTTGCCCTTAGTGAACCAGGTGATGTGACTGTTACCATTCCTGTTGAAAGAACATAGGGTAGCTTCTTTCCTTAGTCAGGTTTAGGATGGACTTTAGGTCTGTGAAATTGTAACAGTTTGTATAAAGGTTATTTGTAGCAATTCTGTGTAAATTAAGTCTTAGTGCCCAAGGTATTAACTGCCATCCCCATGGTCCATGCTGAAAATTTTCATCCCCTCTGTGAGCAGAGCTCTGGAGATAGACACATCTTAAGACACATACATGGGCCCTTCTCTTCCTATTTGGGCCCTGGGGAGAGACAGTGGCAATGCTGCCACCACAGTTACAAGAGGTGCTCTAGGCTGATGGAGGGGCTGTGGGTAGGGGTGAGTTGGTGCCCCAGGCTGTCACTGATTGCCTGAGTTTTGTTTGCTGGTGCCTTGCTCAGGAAATGGCAGCGATGCGGGTGCGGCATCCACGGTGGCACGCCTGGATGGTGATGAGTGGGTTCTGAATGGCACCAAGGCCTGGATCACCAACGCCTGGGATGCCTCGGCCACTGTGGTGTTTGCTACTACAGATAAATCCCTGAAGCACAAGGTGTGTTCATTTGGTCAGTCAGGGAAAAGGGGTGGGAGTAAAGGAGTTGTGCAGGAGAGGCACTTCAAAAAGGCTCTGGGGACACTATTTAGAGCCATGTTGGGCATCGAGCAGAGCAGAGGAAGGGCTGATGTGTGCTGGCTTTGTTCTCTCAGCTCTCCCTTTCCTTCTGGTTACCTAGACATGTGGCTTCCATGAAAAATGTTTGGAGGAAGCCTGTTGACAGCTAGGTAAGCGGGAAGTTGGCACTGTTCCTAAGAGTCTTGGTCTTGTTGCAGGGCATTAGTGCATTTGTGGTTCCCATGCCAACTGCTGGGCTGTCACTGGGAAAGAAGGAGGACAAGCTGGGAATCCGAGCCTCTTCAACTGCCAACCTGATATTTGAGGACTGTCGGATACCCAAGGCCAACCTACTGGGGCAGCTGGGAATGGGCTTCAAAATTGCCATGGTAAGAGATGGATTGGGGTGCAGCTGTGGTTGTGTGAAGCTGTAGTTCCCAAGCTTAGCATTTCCAGACTTAGGATCACTTTGGTGAGAGCCGCGAGTGTAAGCTGTTCTGTGTAACATTAAGCAGTTGACCCCTCTTGCCAGCGTGGGAGAAATCATTTGTAGACCTTGGTAAATCACTAACTTACCATAGATCCTTGACAGCACTTTTATTGTAAACTCGATGTGGCACAGTTCTCAGTTGAAATAATGCTGATGCTGCTGAAGTGGTTTGTCAGCAGGGGTGGCATAATTTTTATTTTTCTCCTTTCCCAACCCTCTATTCCTCCAGTGAAAAACATGGCATTTTCCCTAAATACTGTGGCAGAGGAAGGCTGTCCTGGAGGTCCAGGACAGCCTCTGGATAGCATCTACAGGTGGATGAAATCTGAGTTACAGTATGTGTGTGACTTGTGAGGAGGAACCAGGCAGCTGCAGAACAGCAGGTTTCCTGCAGTGATGCACTGTCCCTCGGAAGTGTTGGTGGCTCTCTGTAGGGGCAGAACCCCGTTTGTTAGCCTGACTTTTTGAAAAAGGCTGAGCTCCCTGGAGAACAGCCCCTTCCATTATGTCCGAAACTAAAAGAACCTGTCAGTCACCAACCACTTTTTTAAGACACTGAGCCCAGGGCTGAGGAGATGAAGCCTTCTTGCACTGCTGTTAATTCTTCCTGTGCATAGTGAGGTAGGGAAGCAGTTAACTTAATGGGTAGGTGTTTGAGGCAAGTCAGGTTATCGACTCAATTCACTAGTCCCTTTGAAAAATGCTTCAGTGTGTTTAGTAATGATGAGGGCAAAAAGTAAAACTGACCAGATTGCCTTTTTTTTTTTTTATTCTATTACAGTAAAATCAGCTGCACAGTGAGCCAGGGGTCTACCTGAAGGGTTCTCTTCAGACCCTTCCAGAGCAGATGTTCCTCATTGTGTTGTTTCCCTTATTTTTCACCCCATCTTCCACCCTACCCCCACCTTCCCCAGTTAGTAAAAAGCAATACGTCTGCTTTCTGCTTTCCTTCTTTTACCCCTGGGTTCTCTCTGCAGTGCCCAGTACATTTTATATCTCTCTATTCCTCCATAACTGGGAATATTCTGAATCAAGGTGGTATCTCATCAGAGGATACTAAGGCTCCAGCAGCTTTCCAGGATCAGAAGTGTGAGCGTACTATATTTGATCAAGTATGATTTGACTTAATATAGGTATTTTTTGTCTTTCTCAGCAAACTCTGGATGCAGGAAGGATTGGTATCGCCTCACAGGCTCTTGGAATAGCACAGGCAGCTCTGGACTGTGCTGTGAATTATGCTGAAAAGAGAATGGCCTTTGGGTCACCCATCGCAAAGCTACAGGCAGTGCAGGTACACACTAGGTGGATGGGTCACTTCCAAACATTGCTGGGGCTGCTGGAAGGTTCATGTGGACTCTCGGGCATAGCTTCAGGCATGCAGTGCACTCTGCCCTGTCTGTGATAAACAGCGTAGTGACTTCTGTTTTCCAACACCATTAAAACTGATTGTTGGGATGGAGGCGCTCCTTTTCTAGCAATACGGGCCTCAGGGGTGGGAGATTTCTGTTGTATGTTCTTGTGCAGGCAGAGGCTGTCACCTGGAACAAAGGCAATGTTTGTCATTGCAGTTTAAGCTAGCAGATATGGCTGTGGCCTTGGAGGCTGCGCGCTTGCTGACCTGGAGAGCCGCGATGCTGAAAGACAATGGAAAGCCCTTCACAAAGGTATTTCCAACCTTGCATTTGTCTAGCCGTGATAGTGTGGGGCACAGACTCAAGGCAAGAAAGCAAGAAACCCACACTGTACAGCATCACCATGTGCAGCGCTCGCCCAGCCAGTGCTTTCTGTGTCTACCCCACCAGCAGATCCTGGGCTCTGCTGTCTGTCCTTGGGCAGCCTGCTGTGCTCAGTCCTGGTTTTAGCCAGTGGGAGAGGGGTGGCTGCTCTCAGCTGGCACCAATGCTCAGGTCTGTCTCTCTGCACAGCTGGTCTGTGAGCATTCAAGCTCCTCATGCAAGTGAGATGTTCCTTTTTGTGACAGCTGCACCCTCAATGATGTTTTCCTTCCCCACAGGAAGCAGCAATGGCCAAACTGGCTGCATCAGAAGCTGCAACGGCCATAGCTCATCAGGTAAGTAGTTCAGCTGACATCTCTGCAATACAGCATGCTGAAAGGGAGTTGGTGGTGTTGCACAGTAAGTGCTTGGGGAAGGTGGGATGGAGTTTGCTATATTTTTTTATTTTTTTAAACAAACCAACCAACCCACCCATATGGCTGAAGCTGCTTAGCATGGCCATCTTCCTGGATTGTGGGAGTGAGCAGGGATTTATGCTGCCCTGTGGCAGCTACTAAAGTCTTCTTGTGTCTACTACTGTCCAGAGCAGTGGCAACGTTTTGCGTGGGATCAGCAATGTGGGAGACAGCATGGGTGCACCAGACAGGACTAAGTTTGCAACAGTGAGCAAATGGAGCAGGACCTCTGGTGTCTTTAGCTAAACATGGTTCACTAACAAATGCCTCTGAAGCAATTCCTTTTCTGTCTGGGACATCAGTATTGCTCTTGCCCAGCTCAAATCCTGTTTATTCCTCTGACTGCAAAGGAGCTGTAGTCATTCAATGTGTCTCCCTCCCAGTTCTGCTTGTAGTGGGCTTTAGCACCTTTTAACGGTGGCTGTGTTCTGTAGAAAACAAATTCCTTGACCCTGCTTCCATTCTAACCTGCTGCCTTTATTTCAGGCCATCCAGATCTTGGGCGGGATGGGCTATGTGACAGAGATGCCAGCAGAACGCCATTACCGTGACGCTCGTATCACTGAGATCTATGAGGGGACCAGTGAGATCCAAAGACTGGTGATAGCAGGCCAGTTGCTGAAGGCCTACCGTAGCTGAAGAAGCCATCTAGAGCAAGACACTCCCCCAAAGTGCCTTGTAATGGTGCACAACAGTGACTGAGTCGCGGCCCTCTTGAATGAGGCTAATGATGGAAGTTTTCCTCACCAATGAGTAACTGACCCTCTTGTTAAAATGTGCTGATTCTTCTTTGGACAAAGTATGGTGCACGAAGGCCATATGTAGGTTTGTAAGCAATGGCTCTGAGTGGAGGAGGGAGGAGGCAACCTGTTTTTGTAGGGGAGCACAGGTCTTTTCCTAAACTGGAGCGTTGGTAGTGGCAAAATGACTGTTCAGTAACGTCAGCAGCTCTCCTTGCACACTTCCCAGCCACTGGCTGTTCTGCAAAAATTTGTCACTACATGGTACTGGATAAATAACTAGTGCCAAAGTCAGAGGCACTGAGATGTGACCCCTGTGCCCTATTCCAGGCTGCAGGCTATACTGCCTCTTCTGAGCAGATGTTAATGAATTTCAGGTGTGGGATGCAGCTAGGTGTGAGCTCCTACCTGGATCCAGGCTGTGCTGAGGTAATCCTGGCAGCAGTGCACTTCTCCCCACTTCCAACAGGAAAGGAGCCAGACAGGAGGACACAGGTACTACCTACACACCAAGGGCTCTGCGGACAGGCTGTGGTCGCTCCCTGTGTACATGTAAAAACACAGGTTAAAAAATCTGCCTGGATCTCAGCCAGCAGAGCCCAGCAGCCTGCGCACTTGGCCGCTTAGGGACATAGATGTAAAAGCAAAGGACAGAAAAGCTGCAGTGCCTGAGACTGGGTTTTTTTTAAAAAAGAAACCCCAAACCCACCAAAATAACTCTGCTCCCAAAGCTGCTTTTACTACACCAGCAACTACCCACCAGGAAAGCAAGTGCACGAAGCGGCAGTAACAACCACTTCAATCTCTATACCTTTTAGGCAGCAAGGAGGAAATGAACAGATGACACAGAAAACCTTACCGGGAAGCTTTAGCAGTAGCACATATCCTCAATCGGTTATTTTTGGCAAGAAATTAACTTTTAGAAGATTCCACAGCCAAAAAAAAAGCTCTAAACTCAGGAAAAGAGGGAGAGGATTAAGGCTAGAGCTTGTATGGTCCACCTCCTTGTCCAAGCAATGAGTACACTAGAGGTAAATGGTTCTTTTTCTGTGGTGTCTTTTTTTAGATTTATGTGGAGAAAGAAAAACATCAGGATTCTTATATTCTCTATAAGAGAGCAGAGAAGACAAATAAACCCTGATTTTAAAGGACCACCAGTCCCCACTTTCCTTTTTTATGCAAATGTGAATTAATTTAGAATATTTTCTTCCAGTCGCAAGACCCAGGAGCATAAGCCACCAGTGCCTGCATGCACCAGCCAGACATTGCGGTGAGGTGCAGCGGGTGTAGACATACCAGCAACAGAAATAATCCCTTTGCAGGTCGCTAGAGGGCAAGTGCACACTGGGGCAAAGTCTTCAAGTTTTGAGCTTCTTGCTGCTCTCAAAAACCTAAGGATTAACAGAAACAGAGCCACACAGTGCATTCAACAGGAGTACTCCTACTGGAAAACAATTCTAATAACTGTGAATATATTGTAAATTATGGAGGGCTTCTAGGAGAGAGACACCTTTCCAGCTTTATCTCAGTCCATATCACTGCTTTGATGATTGATGAAGGCTCATTTCCGTGTAGGAGGAAGGGGTATTATCTTACACTTCTCCTGCAGTAACCCAGCGAGATCAGGAGCTGTTAGGGCTGCTTGCTGCGAGGAAGTGAGGACTTCAGGAATGCAGTGTTACTGTTCCATGTTCATCTTCACTGACCTCCTGGGCTGAGCTCCAGCTCAACCCGCAGTGACCCAGCACAGTCAGTCAAACTTGGGCCATGCCTGCTGCACTCCTTCCCCTCTCTGCATCTAGCTGCTTTACCGTGTCATCAGCACTTTCAGACTGCTTCTCTTCCACATCATGCCTTTCATTTACCAACTCGAAATGACTGCAGCTTCTCCTCTTCTCCAGGGCAGAGTGAAATTGCCCCTGTACATGCAGCATGGCTGACCTAAGGGGGAGAATAGTGATTAACACCGCAGCAGACAAAGAAAACACCTGAAGAACCTACAAACTAGATGTACCAAATCCCTTGTGGACCTTCTGCAGAGAATATGTGGGGCCGGAGGGGTGCAGCATCAAGTAATTGACTGGTTTTGGAGGAGCCCTGCTGCTGCACCCAACTGGAACCTGCTTTTAGGAATGCCTGGATCACCCACCATGTGTCTTGTTAACAACCTGCTTACTAACCAGGTCAGCTGCTGCATTGATGTCGGAGCCAACAACTGCATACTTGATGCTAACTTGTTGCTAACTTGCTGAGCACGGCACCTCTGCCACAGTTCGCATCAAATTGCACTGTGCATCATCAAATTACAAGAAAGGTGGAGCCAGTCCAAAAAAAAAAATCACTGGTCAAGGTACAGCATGCCAGTCAGGTTCCTGAGCCTAGGAACATCTAAAGATAGACTATTAGAGTTTCCTTTTGTTATTACCTAAAAACATGCTTTAAAGGGTGCAAAGGCTCTAAACAATAGCTTTCCGATACTTTCCCTGCCGCCACCGGTCCAGAGGGATCAGTAACCTGTCACAGCACTGTTCACAGCTGTGCTTTGCGGTAAACAGCATGGTTATGCACAAAGCCTGCCCCAGAGCTCCAAGAACAAAGAGCTGGCTTTTCTCAGAACAAGATACTAAGAGCTTATTCCTTGCTGCTGCTGGCTGAGAGAATTTTGGCTGTAACGCACGTGCGACTGCTCCTCGGGGCTGTTACAGAAAAGAACTGCTGAAAGTACAAAACACAAACAAGTTTTGCAGCATTAAATAGGGAGCTCTTCCTGAAAGCCACCCCCAGACAGCACTAACCTGGCTAGGTGTGGGCAGGGCTGGGCTGTCCTTGGAGAAAAGAGGCTAGTTACAGGTGAACCAGCAAGTTTCATCAATTTACAAACTCAGCCAGCACTGCAAAGCTGGGGCAGTGAGATGGGAAAACGAGGTCATACATACATTAGAGACGGGTAGGGATGCTGCAGCTACACTTTTCAAGGACATTGGGGTTTTTGCCTCACCATGCTTTCAGTGCACGAAACCAGTTACAAGACAGACTAATGGGACTGAAGCAGGGGCAGCTCTAACTTGAGTCCTTTCTTAAGAAACACAGCAATGAGGAGTTACTCCCCCCTGCCTTCGATTTGATGTATTGTATTTCCAACGTAAAGCTCACAGTCTCTTCATACGAGTTCCCAATAGACTAACGGAAGAGATGAGCTGTTCTGGGCTGAGGTGAGAAATATGTAGTTCTTCCTGGGGAGCACAGATCTGAATCATTCTTCTTGGCTGCCTGGAAGCTGGATCCCCTTCTGAAGCATCTGCTTTGCTCAGAGCACAGCCAGACAGGGCTCATCTCTCGAGTTCAAACAATTTTGAAGAAAACAAACCAAAAAACCCAACCACAACCCAGAAGCACCATCTCAGCCTTCCAAGTTCAAGCAGTGTATAAACTACTTACAGAACTCAGCTGAAATTGCTGTAGTGTTGCTTTCACATCTGAACACTCCTCTAGTAGTCTTTTTTGAAAGTGTTATCTGTAAGAAAAATAGGACAAATTATTTTGATTTTAAATTAAAATTTTGTTTTGCCCCCATTGTACACACAATCTGGCAATGGCCACACATTCAGGTTATGTTTGGGATCTTGGAAAGTGTCAAAAATAGCAAATTTGAAAGACATCCTTAAGTAAAACTCAATGTACCTAGAAGACTAACAGGAAGAGGCAATGGCATAGAGATAAGAAAACATGACAGTGTTGTATCTTGAATGCAAAATGCAGTTTGCCGCTGTTTAGCTAAAAATCAATTTCAAATTCCACTCACTCACTACTTTTAACACGTGGGAGCCTTCCTTCCACTTTCCCCTTCAAGGGGGTTCAATGGTGAGCTGGGGAAGTCACCCCAACCATATGCATATATTTCCTGATTGCCTCAGTGACTTCCCCATCTCACAGAACATCACATACTGCCACACTCAAGACAGGAAACATTCATCTCGGCAAAAGGCTTCTGAATGTCACACGACCGCAGCGCTGGCACCCTGGTGTGCTCCTGAGCCCCTGCAAGCAGCGCAGTACAGCCTCGAAGGCTGGGCATGGATTTGAAAACTTCCCAGGCTGCTCCCAACAGGCCAATACAGACACAGAGTGACCAGCTTGCATTTCTAATACACTTACCCATACTATACCCATAATACCCATACTGGCTGGCCAGACAACCCCAAGTCATTGCTGAACTCATGTTTGCAAGATCATGACCTTACAGAAATTGCAAAATACAAACAGTAAAATGGCTAAGCTGACTAATCCCAAAGATGCAGCAGAAACTTAACTCCGGAACTGCTGACAGGTTTGTACATTACAATTCTGTATTTTATAAAGCTATAAACACAGTCTAGTCTCTTTACTTTTTTTCCAGAATCCTTTTACTTTCCTACAAGAAAGCTTCTATTAGTCAAACAATTACTAAAATATTTTTTTCCAACAACTTTCCAGAAGATAGGACAGGTGGTTTGGTGATCTCACTGCAGGACTTTGTGTTCAACAAAACGTTAATCCAAGAAGGCACAAACAACTGTACCAGACCCAAGAGGGACAGGGAACTCTAGGCCCTGCTTGGCTTCCAGAAATCCAAAGCCGCTCATACAGTTTCATCCTCAAGCTGAGAAAACACATAGTCGGCCAGACCCAAGAAACATGGACAGAAGGTGGATCTGCGCAGGGAGGGCCCAGCGGCTGAGTAGCATGGTAGGAATCCCTTTCTAATCCCCCCAGTGCTGAGGCGTTCTAGATGGAAGGAGGGCTGTGGGACAAAGCCTTACAGCTCTAACTTACTCAGAACCCCTAGGGCAATGCTTTTCCCTCTGTGCATGTAATAGCTTCAGTTAACCTCTGCAAAGTACCAAAATCCTTTTCCTGTCAGTGGTGGCTGCTGTTCCACACCGAAGGGGCTGCAAACACCTTTTCAGTCCAGTTTTTGCTCACCTGGCAGGTAGGTGCAAGCTTCTGCTGGGGGAGCTGGGCAGTCAGCTCAGCGCAGCAGACACCACCTGTGGGTTCAGAAGCAAAGTGTTGCAGTTACAGCTTAGTCTTCTCTTGGTGCAGGTCAGAAGGCTGCAGCGTGCAGGAGCACAATATAGCTCAAAAAGGAAGGCCAGGATTTTTTTCTGGAAAGCTAAATTACTTCTCAGTAAGCATTTCTCAGTTAGCATTTCTGGAACTTTTTCCAGAACGCTTTTCAAGTCTAGAAAATCATTCATATCCATGCTTTCCTGGCAGGGACTAAAAAATGCCACCTCAAAACAGAAAGACCTTTTGTTGTAATTGCAAAGGCAGGAGGGAACTGCTGTGAAGCTGAATGCACCTGACGTACGTTATCATCAGGCAGGTGGATAGGCCTGGGACCATCAAGCAGTAACTAACTGGATTTTTAACATGTTATTCCACTGCTTGGAACCTCTGGGGGAAAAAAGCCCCAACCAACCACCCACCAAAAAACTGTCTTTTTTCTCTCTCTGAATACCCTCCTCAGTATTTTATTCACTGAAGTCTGAGGTGTGTAACTGAAAACCGATGCCTGTCTTTTGTCCCAAGCTGACTGCAAGTCTGAGACCTAACACCCGCTATGAACACAAAAAGCGGATTTTTAATTAAAAACTATTTAGTTCATTTAAAAAATGGCAGTTGCCTGACAATGAGCATTGCAGGCACGTGCTAGAGGAAATGCTTTCAAGTGAAAGAGATGAACTGGGGGTGGTGGCAGGGGGATGATACCAAAAAATCAAGTCACAGCATCCCCCTGCCACACCCACCCAGCCACACTTGCTTAATCTTAGAGCCCCCCAGACCCCTGTGCTGCTGCTTACCGCTTCTTCAGAGGTTCCACCCCTTGGAGATCTGTTACAGCAAGTTCCAAGGCTGTCGGCCTGTCAGCCCCTCTGCCCGCAAGCAGTGCCGGACGTGCCTGAGAACAGAAGATGACGTTAATTAATGACAGTACACACTGTGCTGGACAAAATTTTCTGCCATGCTAAATATGCTCTTTTTGTAACATCTGACAGAGCAGAAAGGATCAGGTATTTCACCAAAGTTTCCTTACCTGTTGTAACAGAACCGTACCCCAAAGTAATGTTACTGTTCAGTCCGATTCATTCTGAAACATTCCTGTTTTCCTTCGAGTTAACTAACAGTTACCAGCATCTATCAAACCACCAAGAGCTACAAGCTTTTGGGAGAGCTCCCCACACCCAATCTGACAGAGTATTTTAAAGGAAAAATGTTCTAGTTACCTCAGGGAAGCCTTTCAGTCAACAAAATAACAGAACTGGAACCGCTGGTTCAAAAAAAAATAATAAATCCACATTTTAACAGGCTACAGGTACAAAGCAGTCAACACACAAGCTCCAACCAGTCACAACAGTAAAGGACAGTTTTCTTTTTTCCTTTTTTTTTTTTTTTTCTTTAAGGGGCAGGGGCATGGAAAAAATACAGCATACTAATGCAACAAAATGCAAAAAATACAAAAAAATAGAAAATAGAAAAAAATGTATTTACAAGTGATACATTACTATGATCAGAAAGCACAAAGACAATTGCTGCTATAATACATGCACTGGGTCAAGAAGGAACTACTAAAAACCTGCAAGGGAGCTGTTTGTAGAAACATAAAAGAAAAAAAAAGAAAAAAAAAAAAAAGAAGACACCCCCCACCCCCCTCCCCCCTCAAACAAACAGGTTTGGGTTTGAACTTTTTTCTTCCCTAGTTTGCTACATTGATCAAAATCAAATATCCCCTAAAGTCCATGAGTACAATCGGTACAAATACTACACTTGGTTTGAAACTGCAGGTTCAGTTGTAGGAGGGGGGGGAAAAAAACAGCAGCTCATTGTAGATCCATATACAAGAAAGCCATAGTAAACTGCTCTACATGCTAAAAATTACAGCAAGCCCCTGTCTGCTACATAGCATGATTTTAGCAGGTTTTCCTTTTTATTTATTCATATATATATCTATATGTGTGTATATATATATGTATAAAAATCGTGCCCTTTTTCACTGCAACATGACATCTGGGTGGAAATGTAACTTGTTACAACAAATTTTTATATGTATACTGCAAGAAGTCACTCAATGTCTGTGGATTTAATAAGTAACCTCACACCACAGGAAATATTTAATAAATCAAAAAAAACCCAATATTGTGACAGAAGACCTTCTGTCTCAGTTCTTTTCGAAACCGAAGTCCAGCAGGAAACTGGTCCCAATGTCCATGAGAGGTTCTCTGAAGAAGCTTCAGTTTGCTTAACTGTTTTTTCTTTTAGTGTTCACAAGCTTTTGAACGACTTCAAGCCGTTTTCAGTTTCAAGTCTGTCTCTTCCTCTCTCAAAGGTAATAGTCTGGTACTAATCCATCTGAGTGAGGAAAAGAGGAAAGTGGCTGCAGTTGCACAAAGGGTCCCCAGTTCCACATCTGCAGGGAGATACGGAGTCACACACAGCTCCGGGATCTTAGCTTTCTTTTCTTTTCCTCCTTTTAATACGAAGTCCTTTCGTACAAGTCCCATAATTGGTACCTTCCCAAGTACCAGCCAGTCCAGCTTTAGGAGACGACCAAGCCACAAGTTAAAGTGAAAAGGACCAAGGCAGAAGTTCAGGTCACTTTCTATCTGGTCCATCATACTTCCAGGAAACGGGAGCTGCTGGACTTGGAGTGGAAAGGCTCAGACCACATGCGACGTAGATCGCCCTAAGGCAGGAAAACAGTAGAAGGACCATGCCCTCAGAAACTTTAAAGTTCATTTAGAATTCAAATTTTAAAATGCATATCTACTTGGAAGCATGTCTTTAAAACTAAAACTTTAAATCTACTTTAAAACTAAAGTAGATTTAAAACTAAAATCTACTCTTCGCCTGTTTTGCAAATTACAATAATCCCAGTAAAAAATAAATCCTTTCCCTGTCAGGCCAGGCCATCTTATTTTGGTGGCAGATCTACCCAAAAGAGGTTTCTCACGGAAGAAAATATTCACGCAGGTGGAAAACTCTAGTCTTTCCACTCTGCAGAGCGTTAGATGTGCGTTTCAACAACAGCCCTGTAACAGGAAAGGCGAAATTTTAAAATTACGGTTCAGAACAGGTGACTGGGAAGAGGTAAACAAGGATCTGCCTCTCCAATCTCTGTTCAACCTTTGTGCACGCATTTTTTCATGTCCAGCTGGGCAAGGACAAATTCACTGATTTAATTAAAACAGCGTTTAATACTCCAGAATTTAGTTAGCTTATAATTTTTGTTAATTTATGTACATAAATTATCTTCTATTTCAGCAGGTCATTTCTCAGTTCCTCAGTCCTCCAGACTGAAGACTCACCCCAGCAGCAGCAGTACCTTAGCTCTGGGCCAGGGCTGTTAAGGACATGCATCATCCTCATGAGAACTGCTGCCCGGTGCAAGAACACTGAACCTGCTTCCAGCTGACCCCAGAGCTTCCTGCTGTGAGCACGTAATCCTGTCTTACCTTTAAATAGGCCATGGTGAGGAGCGGCAATAAAGTAAAAGGTACCAAATAGAGTAGGGCGGGCTGGGCTGCCCGGTGAATACGAGAAGCTACTGTTGCAGTTAATAGACCTGTAAGGAAAAAAACTGACTATAAATATCTTTAGATTGCATATAGATGTTCTCATCATTCCATCCACACGTGGCTCCCTTCCCCACCATTTTAAGAGACGAGCTGTGGAAAAGTTACTTACCTGTGTTTCGCTTTTCCCAAATACAATTGAAACAAACCAAACAGTGAGAAATTATTCTATTTTAATATTGGGCTGTGTTGAGCCACTTGCTCCAGTTTTGAATTTCAAAGACTAAGCTAAGAATAACTCAAACAAAATGCACAAAAGGTGAAGGGGAGGGAGCTGAACGCACCACAGTGATGTGCTGCTCCAGTGCTGGTACCTCCTGAGACTGTCAGCCCGAGGCCCCTAGCGTGAGAAACGGGGCGCCAAGAGGAAGGAAGCATTGTACCCACCGGGAATGGTTTTCCTGGGTATGTGTCAAAAGAGAACATAGGGGGAAAGATGGGGGGCGCGGAGGAGGAAGGCTGCCGGTAGGAAATTATCTTTCCTTTTCATCCTCAGAAGGACTGCGAGAGGTCAGGGTATGCACACACATGTCCTGACCTTAGGGAAAAATCTATTTTATGTTAGGAAGGAGAGTGATGGCTACATCAAATTATAAACAGCATTCCAGTTGTGACTATTTACCATTTTCTGTATGTATTAGAATGTCACAGGATCATAAGCATTAGCAGTAGAATGCAAAAATGCAGGAATTATCTAGATGAATTACCTAGATGTATTTTTGCACAGCACAATCCATCTAGAAACTCCCGTATTTTTCCCATAACCCAGGCATGAGCTAGGACACCTACGCTAGTAATGCAAAGTATAAAAAGTTGCTAATAAAAATACACCGATATCTTTTCCATCCTCTAAATAAAACATAACATCTTAAAAAGCAGACTGTAGAAGGGTTTTTCTCCCTAGACCATGCCACCAAAACCCAAAGAGAAGATTAAAACAGGAACCAAGTGTTCTCTCAAAGCCTCTTTACGCCTGCTTCCATCATCTTTTAAACCTACTACAATAATCCAACTTCTGCTTGCTATGCAGCTATCCATATTAAACTAATTACTCACCTACAAAATATCCAATAAGTGTGCAGTGAAAGTAAGAGACCTTCTGCATACGTCCAGAGATGTTCCCTGGCCCGGGGGCACCACAGGAATCACTGTTGGCTTGCTTTTTGTAGTTATCGTAACGTAGAACGAAGCAGAGCAGAAGACCTGGCATCACAATATCTCCAATCCCCAGCATAGAGAAGTGGCTGCCTGTGGAACTAGAGAGCAACCAAAAATGGGTTCATGCCCAAAACACAAGGTGACAAGCTCTAGACTCCTCCACTTTGGTTTTGCGCTTTGTTTTGCACATCCCTTCTTTCTACTGGCAAACTCTTACATAGTAGAAGCTAAATGCTGGCTACTGAGGATTTGCTCCTCGGTGATTTCACCACCACCTCAGCACAGCTGTAAATGTAACCATTTTGACATAATGACATGTTGCTCTAAACCAGTTTATTTCTACCAGTAGTGTTTAAGCTGCTTTTGCTCTTAACTCAACTCAGTGAAACAGATCCATCGACTCAGTATTTCAGCCATGTCTCCTCTAAGCATTGATGGGAGGTACCAGTTGACCGTTTTATTGAACTGTTTGATTAACATCGATAGACACTGCACCCTCATTCTCATGTGCACAGATCGCCTCTAATACAAGGCAATAAGTCAACTTATGGACTTCTCAGATCTTTGGCCTCAGACAAAACACACAGAAAACTATAGTCTCACCAGATTCCCAAAAAGAGCCAGCTGTTAAGTAGACCAAGAACTAAAATTGCCCATTATCTTAAAACTGAGATACGTGTCAAGAAAATGAAGTCAAATTAAGTTATCACAAAGTTGACAGAATGAATAATTTTGGTTTTATCATTGCGGACAATCAACTCCTAACCCCTGTAATTTCAGCATCCCAACATCTAAAGAAACAAGAAGAGAGTAAATACACCAACATGAACTGCTGCATAACTGCTGACGCACTGAAGCTTACTGTCCCATCAGGCCTATGCAGATCTGGTTAAAAGTCTGAGACATCAAGGAACCCCCACAGCAGAGGTGTGAAATAATCTCCAACATGACACTCACCCGGTAAGCCACCCTTGCTTAGATCAGTTTCTAACTCCCTTCCCCATCGCTTGCAATTACACAGTAATCAAGACTACTGTGACGGCACAAACCTCAGGTCTTTTGCTTTTAAGCATTAGGTCATAAATCCTACAATAGCAGTCATTAAACTGTAGAACTCACACATATGTCGAAAAGCAAATCCTGTTCTGAATGGGCCACCTGTTAACCTAATTAGGATTATTTCTGCACGCCGTGAGTCAGCAAAGAGTCCAACCCTCACTACTCATTATGTACCTTTTTATCAGGAAAAGGGAGTGACTAACGAGGGAACTAAGTTGGTATTTTCCAGTATAATTAGCGGTACTACCAAGTACAGGAAGGGAAGGTTTTTCTTATATAGTACAGTAGAAGAACTGCTGATTTTACCTTGGAAATACAAGTTTACCAGGCAGCGACAGACGGGGAACATCTCTACCCACATTTGGTCCCAGGTGAAGTTTCCGGGATAAAACATCAAGGGGGTTATCTGCTGGTTGTGTGGCCACTTTCACCATAACATTGCTGTTAAAGATGTAGGCAGAAAAAAAGACCTGTGGAGCAAGGAAACCATCAGAAATTACAGACTGCAATTATATACTCAAATCTGCGTGTGTTTTTGCTTTGCTTATTCAAGAAAAGAAAGGATATTGTCTAAAATTTCCATATACGTGTGTTGTATATATATGGTGATAAAAAGCAAAATGCATTTCAAAAATTCAGATAAAGTTTTTTACATTATTAATCCTCAAGAATAACTGGAATATACTTTCTGATACCAAGATATCGATCGGTATCTTGAGATCCTTTGGGAAAGGATCTGTCTGGACCACAATAGGTGGTCTAGGACTACAAAGACAGGTAACAGGATACTGAAAATACGAGAAAGCTTGAAAGCAGAGAAGAGGTGAGTGAGTGCTCACTCGTAAATGGAATGATGCAACACTTGTTTCAAACAGGCTCTTACGCTACAGCTCATCACACTGGGAAACAGACTGGCTGTCAGAAAGCACTTCCCTGGATCAGTGCTCACTGTCACACAAAAGTAAAACAAAATCCTTTCAGTATTACAAAATATATTCTGTCAGGTTTCTTGTAAAAGTGCAGGAAGATTTTATGCCAACCTCAGTGACTATAAATCAGTCTGCATTCCTATCTTGTGGATTTTGCTGCTCATCAGATGTTGGCATGTGCGTACTGTGCAAGCATGGATAAGGCTTTGTGTTTACTTGGAAATGCTTGTTCTGATCCTCAGCCAGGCTTTCAAAATCTGAGGTCCAATTTCTTTTTTTAAATAATATGCCAAAGTTGAAATATTCTAATCATGTTTCTGCTTTTGTCAACTCATTAGCAAGGAAATCATTCGGTATCCTGCTGCAGACTTTAATGCCTCAGAATGAAGCAATGAAGCTGATCTTCTGGCTTTGCCAGATTTCAGCAACTTCATACTAGTACAATTCATGTAAAAATGGCCCAAGGCCAATTACAGATCCAAAGGATAAAAACAGTTTTAGCAAAACCAAACAAAACACTTACCCAAAATACATCATAAATTAATAACCCAGAGAGTAGCAAGCAGGAAACCTTCAGGCTCGGCAGCCGAACAAAGGCTATCATTGCAACACACAGGCCCATAGCCAGAGCTACAAAATGCAAGCACACAATTAGTTCATTAAAAATAGCAAAACAAACAGAAAACCCACCAACCCCAAGCCAATACCTCCCCCACAAAAAACACTCCAAAGGAGCCCCTGTTCACACCTGTGCAGCACATGCACTAGATTACTCTCTATTGTTTCCAGATAGTGAAATTCTTCTTATCAGAGTAAATAAAAATCAAAACACATTTGGTAGCCAACTACAAACATGTCCCCATGGAAGCAGAAATCCCTCTGCAGGCACAACTGCCCATTCCACTCAACTTCCACCAGCCGCCACAAAGAAATGCTTTCATGTCTTGTGCCCTAGACTCTCTCTCTCCCCCCCGTAAAACACTGACTACCCAGTTAAAAACAGAAGCAACAAAACCACCTTGAACTCTTCGTACCCCAAACACAAACCTCTACTTTTACACTATTAGGAGGTTTTTCTAGTAAATGTATAAAATAAATAAAATCCTTGACTCTTAATTATGAAGTAGCATGGTTATGTGACATGTTAGAACAAGATACGACAAAAGCCTACTCAAACCTATCTTCTGTTTGGGCAAGATTGTGTAAGACTGCCCGAACACTAACTATGAAATATTCGCATTTAGATCTACAGGGATTTCCCAATGACAAAACTCGATGTGAAGGCCTACCTACCAACGGGGAAAAAAACATGGGCAAGTCTTTTCCTAACCCCTCTCTCAAGGATGAGTTTTCAGCCAAATCAACAGGCTGAACAACATGCTGCAGCTCAGATGTTAGTTTTGTTCCAAGGGGAATTTTGTCAGGGTAGAAAACTAGAAACATTACACAAAAAAAATAATTCCCAGTTTTCACATTTGTGCGATTTCCTGCTTCTTTAAGCCTAGCCTTACCTACCGAAGGTACTCAACTGACAATTGAATATTTTTCAACTGGTTACAAGCAAATCCCTAAAGAGATACTTAAAATACAAAAATTAAAACTTAAAAAGCAAATCAACTTTCATCTATTTACAAGGAATGGAGCCCTGTTAGGACCAGATTACACTCAACTGTGCAGACATTTGTAAACAAAATGTATTTATTTGTCTAACATGACACAGAATGTGTAAAGAGGTGCGAACCTATTCTGACCAAATGAAACCACAGAGAAAAACTGATCCATTACGTACGTGCCCACCAACACAACGACTTGACTCTGCCAAAATGTACAAGCTAACCTTTGGAGTCTGATGCTATAATTATGTAACTGTGAAACTACCTTATGCTTGTATTTCACCTGAAAGATGTGGAGTTCTTCCATCAAAACACTGAGGACATGTCCATACGGATTCAAGGGAAAAAAGTGCCACCAAACGCCTGCTGGCGTGGCTGCCCGCAGTGCCCAGAGGCTGCAGCCCAGCGGGGACTTTGCCAAACCCACCTTCTCTTTTCAGAACTGACAAGCTTAGCACAACACCAAGTGTCAGCGCTGCCGATTTTAACAAAGTAATGGGATTACTCAGATAAAAATGTACCCTAAATCATGCTGCATAACTGTAGCTACAAAATGTAAGCAAATTATTGAGGTTTTGAGAATTTGACACAGCAAAGCAGCGAGAACGAGATCTGTGCTCAGTAATTCAATATAGCCTTCAGTTACAGACTTCCTCTGGCAAAAGAGCAAATACAAGGGAACAGTCTGTCTTAAATCAGAAAGGCTTCTCTAAAGCCAATGTTAATAATAGCTCAAGCAAGCCTATATTTAGGAGAGGATTTCCAGGTTATAATTAACTAGAAGTGGAAATATTTTAACCAGCGTGAAGTGTTTTCTATTGTACGCACACCCCATTTCTCCATCACAGAAATGAATGCAGGCACACGTGCAAGACTCTTTCATCAAACTAAGCCAATACTGGGTAGAAAAGCAGATGGAAAAAAGTCCTTTAGATGACAGTGAAATGCACATGCTCATAATTATGCGGTTTTGCAACTGCTTTAAGAAATATTGGTGGATTTAAAAAAACAGAAGAGAAGCAAGAATGCCCGAGAGCAAGTACAAGTAATATAGGCCAAAGTGCAGTCAAACCACCAACAGGCTTCTCTAAACAGAAGCCAGCTTTCTTTTCGAATGAAAAAGTCCAGAAATCATATGAGAAACAAAGTCATCCATATCCAAGCTCACGGATGGTGATGGCAAACTATGTAAAATAGATCTCCATTGGAATATGCTCCAGATTGGGGGGGGGGGGGGGGGGGGGGTTACGACACACGAAAAAGGGATACCGTGAGAGTGAGGAAAAGAGGGAGCATGCAAAAAAAGAGCGTGCACATGAGAGTGTGAAGGGGAGAGAGAGGAGAGAGAAAAGCCACACAAATAGTACCTCTGGGTTGGAAGTGCTGGGCAATGGATTAATGAAGCTGAGTAAGAAAGAGCTCACTGAAAGGGTTAACCTTCAATTAACACAAAGAATTAACTTTGGAGTCCCTGCAAGCACACTCATGGAATAAGGACGTTCTGAGGATTAACAATACTCTTGCATACGTGATTTGACTCTCTGGATACAGCGTATTTTTCAGCTTTACGGCACTACTGCACCCAGAACAGAGGAAACCACCAAGATGCTGGTGGTGTGGTGACTGCTTTACAAAGAGTTATGCAAGCCAGCAAGGCTTAAACTTCCCCCACGGGCCACCACCTGACCTCTGAAAGAAACAGGTACAGAATTTCTGATCTAATAGTGTTCCTCAAACTCTCAAAGTGTATTTTAAAGAGTGCGAATAAGAACACGTCATGCAGCAGCCCTCTACCCACCTGCTGCAGCAGTGAAGGTCTGCAGCAGTTCCTGGGGTATCCATGACCCTTCAAGTTCACTTTGTAGCTACGACAGACCCTGCATACATCTGTTGTTCCCCTTGTACATCTCCAGCTATGTCCACTATTTAGGAAAGCTTTTAACCAGGTTTTACCAGGGGACAAGGACCATCCTTGATGATTCTGTCATCAAAGAATCTGCTCAGAAATCAGCATTTCAAGACTTATAAATGTAATTCATCACAGGCCAGAACAACCCCCTGGAGATAATACCTGCTCGTTCTACCCAGTGAGGTGTCTCCGGCTTTAGGAACAGTTCAACCAACTGTACCATGCAGATGAGGGAACTGTGGTATTTGAGCAATGAAGACTGTTCTGGCAGGAACTGCCATACCTCGGTTTTGTAAGGACTGGAAATTACCATGAAGTATTTCCCCACCATTTTACTCGGCTCTAAAGTAGAAATACTCTCTCATAAAGAGAGAAACAACTGCACAACCACAAACCACACACACAAAAAATGAAATGTGCTGTTAAGAAGAAACACCTGCCCCACTTCTCCCTCTCATTGCCCGGCCCAGGCAACGTGAAACACGTTCAAAACATCTGTTTCATTTTCTGCCGACAGTGAAACAGAAGATCATCCCCGTGAAAGCGGGGAGGAGGAGTTAGATCACAGCACACCCAGCAGCTGGCAAGCGCTGGCTTAAAGCAAGTGCTCCACTTGCATATATTACCGAGCTGTGCTTATTGCCCACATTGCCCTCCAAACAAGATTAACTGGGGTCCCGAGCTTTCAGTTGCAGAGAAGCAAAGGGTAACGGCAGAGATGATGTGATCCCACTTGCAGCAGTATAGTATGAGGACTAAAACTGCAGCACATTTCCCTGATGAAGGCCAATAAATGCTGCTCCCTGTTCAATGTCACTGACAAACATTGATTTAACTGGATTTGAACAAATGATCGGAGGCTTACCTATACAGTTCAAGCTCCCTTAGTATAAACTACATAAAATAATCCAAAGCTAGACAGTATCAACACAATTCAGTAAACCATAAAAAGCCACCAAGAGAAATAAAATCCAAACGTCACTCTGCACCAGCAGTTCCTTACTCTGCAGATTAATTGCCTCAAAGCTCACTATTCCAGACTGAAGTGCTCACAAAACCAGCTATTTTGAAGTAAATGCTTCTGTCAATATCTCAGTGTGGACAAGTCTTCAGATTTCACCAAAATCCACACCTGATGCTCCATTTAGCTTTGTAGCTACTGCAGATCAAAAATCACCCCTGATTACATGGTGGGCTACTCTGTTCAACACAAAACGAACTTCATCTGCATTTCTTCATTTAGTATCCTTTAAAAGGTATTCCCTAACATACAGCAGGTGGAAGTTGTAAAGCAGCAAAAAGCATGAGAAAGAAATAATGAAGGTGCCATGAGAGGATTCAGTGCTAAGGACTTGCTGCTGCTCCCATCTCGTTTAGGAGGAGCGGGAAAGCTGCTGGGATATACGTTTTCTATTGCAACAAACAGTTTCAAGGGCAGTAATGTTGGCCCAGCTATTCTTCCTCAATCACAACTTCAAGGTGCCATTTCACGACAAGTCCTAAGCCACTTCAGTTGCCTGACGCTGCTAAGAAGCAGAGCTCCTGCTCCTGGCTACCCCTTCCTCACTTTGCTATCACATCCACTCCCCCCCTCTCAGATCCCATCATGCTGCCACTTGCCTTTTGCCAAAATTTAGCACATACCTGACTGCAAAATAATCCAATTCATCTCACTGCAGCAGCAGAAAAACAGCCTGGCAAAAAAGAAAGAGTATGCTGCCATTCTAGTGAGCTGAATCAGTTTACCATGTGATTAAATGAGTGCCAGAGCTAGCACAAGAGATTTGGAAGGCGGGAGGGGAGGAGGAAACCTCCTTTTTGGAACAGTAAGCTGTGAATTCAGTTCAACCAGCATGAAAAAAAAAATCACACCTTCAAGCCAACTGGATGCCTGCCAGCTTCACCCATCTCACCATCCATGGCAAGCATCAAAGAGATCAAAGAAAACCAGCTACTGTGAACTGTCTCACGACAAATTATTTGATCATCTGAACCAATGAACAATAAGATGCACAGCAAAAATTAACCAGATCATTAAGATCAAGTTATGATTCATAAACTACCACTGTCTCAACACATCTTTAACTAAAACCGGCGATTCACCCTATACCACACAGGTGCAGAATCTCTCTCATGAGTGTTCTGGCACTTCCTTGGAAACTTTCACAAACCAGAAAAACAGGTGTCCCAAATGCTACCCTGGCATGTTCCTGACAGCTGCTGTTTCCAGGGAGTCTACCACACAGTATTACAATTCAGCAAGCCATTAATATTAGCAAATTTCACCAATCATCACCAGGTGACTGCATGTGTCACAACAGGCTCAAACCAGTAGTAAAATCCCTTAATTCACATACTCACCATCCATAAGGAGCCAGTGGCCAGTTAGGACCCAGATAAGGACAAGCATCACAGACAGAGAAAATGAGAGCAACTCAGCAGCAGTGAAACGCCCACAGCAGCCAAAGGAAATCCTAGGAACAACACACAAACATTAGCTAGAAGACTTTATGTTTCCATTTAAAGAACAGAAAATGGACGCTGCTGGAACAAGGCTCAACTGCTGATGAAAGATGCCAAGAACAACTGAAGGGAGGTTCCTTTGCCACAAATAGGTACCAAAACAGCAACAAAATAAAACCTTTCCTCGCATTCAAATAATGTGCAAAGTCTGAACTACAGAGATGGAAAAAACGCTGTAAATTCTGGCACCTCTCTTGAAATTGTTACAATGAATGCTATTTCCTAGTACCATCTAAGATGGCGCTTCTTGCAACATGAACTCCAGTCAAAAGGTTAAAAAAAAAATAAAAAAAACCCGCCAATCATTTCAAAACATGAGATTAACAACTGTCATTTTCACTGGTGTAACTACAGTCACTGAAAGAGCCAGGATTAAAATCCATAGTCCAACGTTAACAAACATTGAAATCTAATACCAAATCCCAAACTGAAATCTCACCCAAAATAAGCCAAGCTTCTTAAAAAACACTGTTAGGAAATCTAGTCCCCTGCAATGGTACTGCACTTCCCAGGCTGGCAAGCACACATGACTTGCAGAAATCGTGCTTCCTAGTTTCAAAGTGGAAACATGGTGTTGGCACAATAAATATGCACAAACATCAGCCCTAAAGCCTTGAGGTTAATGCTCGTAACCAAAGACTCTGTTAAAGAATTCTCATGAAAATAAATAAATACAACATACAAGGAGAGGAGCAAAAGATTTCTCAAGTCCTTACTTGTTTTGAGGTGAACAAGGCCGTGTTAAGTACTGGCACATCGGGAGCAGAAGGAAAGCGAAAGCTATTGTTGCAAGGACTAGAAAACGAAGAAAAGGTAGTATTAGTACATTCAGACCTAATTTCTACAGTACACAAACAAGCTTCTCCAATTTGAAAAAGCTTTTGCAACAATGTCCTTTTATCATACGCTGCAGTATTATTAAAGCACAAGCAGCTAAAGGCTCTAAGGTTTTCTGTAGGACTTCTATTAGTATGCTTTCAAACTTCAATCAGAATAAAAGCTCTCAAAGGAATGTAACGCCCATCCCCAAACCTTTAAAAAAAGAAGTATTAAAGCTATTCATGATCATGTCAGCAAAAAAAACCCCAACAGTTTTCAAATATTGAGTCAAAACCAAAAAAGAACAAACTTACTACAAACTGGTTGTGAGATTCTTTTTAAATTCTTCAACACGTGACACAGGCTAAGCATAATAAAGGTTTTTTTTCCACTCTTCAACTCCGTCAACTTCCCCCACACTGGTCTCACTTAAAACCCTTTATTCATTACTGAACCATATTACAACTTAAAATAAATTATATCTATTAGCTGGCAACTTCACTTTTTTAAAATACTAAGTGCTTTAAGTTTTTGAAAACAGGACATTAAAAATATGTAAATATCCAAACAGGCTATTTCCATAAGCATCTTCCTTTTTAAGAAGCATACTTAACCCACCCACACATTTGTAGAAACATTTAGTAACTGCTGGTATTTATAATTATTTTTCCTTCCAGGTTTTTTTTTGTTGTTGTTTTTGGTTTTTGTTGTTTTTTTTTTTAATAGTACTGAATTTGTACTAAGGAGTGTTTCAAAGGCTGAAGAGTGAGGGCATGGAGGCACAGATACATCAGCAGCATGCATCCAAACCTGTTGTAGCAAGAACAGACTGAAATGAAATTAGAAGAGCCACTCAACACTTTCTGTATGCTGCAAATCAACTCTTTGTCCCGTCCTTTACTCTTGCTTAAAAAGTTGGGGTGGATGCTGTTGGTTTTTGAAAGGGATTTTTTTTTTTTTCCTCTGCTCAAATGAAGATGATGGGAAGGAATCAAACATTCTCTTTAGTACACAGCTTAAGCCAACTGGAGAAAAGAAATTGGTTTGGTCAAACCACAGCTTTCTACTCCATTTTACCTCTTCTGGGGGAGGAAGATGGAAGACTGAAAAAACAAACCAAAACCCACAAACGAACCACAAGAAAACCTCCACTCCCCATCAAATAATTTGAAAAGAAAAATTTAAAAAGTGTCTGCATGCAAACAGGACCATGAAAATTCACAGTTCTATCAATATTTCACAGAGGAGGAAAAGAGCAGAATGGATAGGGAAAGAATGAAGAGTGCACGCTAAACCAGGAACCATTTCAGAGGTGCCTGGCAAAGAATGCTACACAGCAAAACCTGTGCCACTGCTGCCCCAAGCCCTGCCTGCCTCGCTGCCTGCCTGCCCTGCGCCCTGCTCTGCCTCCACCACAGCGGGATTGACCTGTCCTCACCCCAGGCTGACCTTCTTTGCCCTTGGAATCTCTCCTTCCCCTTCCTCCCCTCCACCTCTTCTTAGCAAGGAACCCTGTGCCTCCCACCCTGCTATCCCCAACGAGCCACCCCAGAGCTGGGCTCATTCAGAGTGTAAGAATGAAGATGTGACCACACTAACACACGGTGCCCTCGAGTGCCCACTCAGTCTCATTCCTGACTGTCCAGGCTTCCAGCCCTAAGTTTCCTCGTCCCCCTGGCCTCAGTACCTATTCTGGCAATCCCTTGGCTTAACCCTGTCTGCAGGCAACACGCCAGCTCTTCAGCTCTGCCCTCAGCTTAGCAGCTGGCCCCGGCCTTGGGCTGTTCGAGGCACCCACCCTTGCTCCTGGCTCCTCCCTGAAAGGCAAATCTTTGCTGGAGGAAGATTTAAGAAACCAGACATCAGCTATAATTGAGAAGCCCCCCAAATCAGCCTCTAAAATCTACAAAAAAGATGATGTAAAATAGCACTACTTGAGCTTCAGGGGACAGAAAGACAAGTCCCACAGGTTGCCAACGCCAGCAGGGTCCACAACCTGCTGTACAGCCTCTTAACGAAGCTTTGCATTTTAGAGGTTCTGGGGCCAAAGAGCCCTCTAATGCAAGACCAAGGAAAAGCACAAACCTATCGTAAAACAAAGTTCAGGAATAACAATACCCAAGTGCACTGATCAACCCAGACTCAATCCTCTTAAACCTGCAACAAGGCCCAGCTCACACAGTATCGTCTAATTACGCACCAAAAATATTACAAATAAAGTTACAAATGTCAAGGCCATTCTGGAAAGAAACTGACCAATAAGCTTGACAAATTAATATTTGTCTTTTGTCATAAATCTTCCCTTGTAACATCTTATATGGGTATATATATCCTTAATACCTAGCATACAGTACAATTTATCTGACATAATTTATTCTGAATAGGAAAGAACACGTGTCGTAGGTCAAAGCTATAAAAGCAGCATTCAGCAGACCCCTCTGCACGACTATGCCTCCAGAATTAGAGATAGGAGCAGAGATTTAGATCTCACCCATCAACATCAATCCTGTTTAAGAGGCTGCAGAGGATGCACAGCTCAGGAGTTAAATCACAAGGGAAAAGCCTACCTTGCATATACATGAAGTAGGAGAGGATGAGAGGTACTTAGGGGTTTAAAAATCTTCACAGACTCAGTATGTGGATTGAGGCATACAATTTTTAAAAGCTGCTGCTTATTTAGAATGACAGAAGAACCTTGCTACACTGAATAGCAGCTGGTCTCTTGAAGGACTGCAAAAAGATCAAAAGGCCAAAACTTCCCAAAGAAATCAAAGGCCTGGTATTTATTTAAATGAAAAAATGTAAATAATAATAACCAGGATGACAGGACATGCAATTTATTTGGGACAACAGCTTCATTTTTGTTCTAAATTCAAGCCGTGCGAAAGAATAATACTCAAAATGCTAGTGAGACTAGAAGTACTCTTGAAACAAAGAAAAACTGCATAAAAGCAAAACCCAAAATCAAACTAAGAAAAGGAGTCTCTGGATAGGATCTCCAGAGTTATGCTAGGATCCTATAAAGTACCTGAATTACGAAATATCACACACAGTTCTGAGCACTGATTTATAAACAAGTGAACTTTACATGAAACAGTATGTCCAGCATCTTTCAAAACTCTGGCAGTTTGTAGTTCAGTAGGTTCAGCAAATCTCTAAGTGGAAAATACTTCTCAAATAATACCTGTCACTTTTATTGATACTACAGAGACATGAAAATACAACTGTGAAATATGATGATTTGTAAAAAATATAGCATGACAAGTATTATCATTGTTATCAACAATATTTAATTGTATCCACGCTTTCTGTACTATTCCAATTCTTGCGAAGAGAAGAAAACTTAGTCACCTGCTGTGCATATTGTAAAGACGACTTGAACTGAATCAAAGAAGAAGAACATAACTAGCAGAGACACAGACGCTCCGATTGGCAGGAACAATGCCTGGGTAGAATCAATGGTCTGAATACCTGCAGAAGAAAGAAAGTGACAGTTTAGCTTGGGCTGCTTCTTACCACACACATACTGACAGTCTGTCCTCACCAACACAACTAAGGACTGACAACACATTCCATTTCAGTGCGCATGCAATAGGCGTTTATTACTCCAAGGCCTTGGTGCACGATCACAACCAAGCACAGCAGTCTGTGCAGAAACACTCCAGCTAAACTGCACGGTCGCAGTGGCTGGTGTGTACAGCAACAGCCATGCTTTGCAGGATCCAAGAAACAAAAGCTGAAAGAAAATGTTGGAATTTTTCCTTGCGCCATAGATAGAATGAATAACAAGTTACAAACACTAACATTATTTAGGAATTAGGAAACATATAACTATTATATATTTGCTTCATTTTACACTAAGCAACATAGACTGTTGAACAGAGCATAAGGAAGTTTTATTTAACCTCTCAGCACCAGGCGAAGGGCCTGACTGACAGCAGAGCTGCTGACAGCATTAGGCTGACCGTGCTCACACAAAGGGTGCCACAGCTTCACATTCCACCTGGGTGAAGGCCACCATGCCCTTAAACTGCATCACTGATCGCAAGCGCCAGATAACATCAAGTCTAACAATAAAGGGTAGTTTTCAAAAAACACCCCCAAGTCATTTACCTGTTGATGAAACTACCAACTCAGTTCAGTGTGCGCTACAATCATAGTCTTTTATGCTGAAACCCAACAAAACTTCAGGCTCACATTTTATAGCTGGAAGCAATTTTAAACAGCGCAGGGATAATCAGAATATAATATTTCTGTATTTCCTCCACCTCAGCCATGCAGCATGACTACTAGGGATATTAATAATAGAACAGGACATTTTTTACTATATTTTACCACAAGTTTTTAGAATTACTAACAAAATTGAAAAGATCAGGCTTTGAAAAGCCCACCTATCCCACCCATTCCAATACTTAACCAATCTCTGTAGCTGGGGACAGCGAAGGGGGGAAGAATTAGTAATGCAATTAAAAATACAAGACATACTTCAAAAGCATTAAAACAACAGATAGCATCTGGAGTAGTCACTTGATAAATATTCAAAATGTCTCTAATGAAAAATGAATACAAGTCTCAGATCTAGATGAGATCCAAAACCAGCTTAACACCACTGTGGTATCCCAAAATAATTAGACACCACTGTAAGAAGCAGGGTCTTACCAGTTCCAGGATTTTAAGGATAGGCTTCTAGGTTATCAAGCAGAATATCTGTGAATATGCACATACACACGTGTACAGAGACATACAAGTAAATATACACACACCTTGTTTCTGTGTGTGTGTTACAATGTGTCTATTTTATTTTTTTTCTGTGGAAGAGTGGCAAGTCGTCTAAGTAACAAGTTAACTGCACAGCTCATAGTTACCAGTGTCTCTGGGTATAAAACTTCAAACACATCTGAAATACACTCACTACAACTTAGTATCTGTGTCGTAAGTATTTAAAAATTTCCATAAAAGAAAAGCCAAACAATGAGCACAGAGGCCATGACACTTGCACTGTTATGGCCATTTGTTAGTTCAGGTCACAGATCTATTATTCTTACACATAAGTACCAAAATAAATTTTAAAAATAAAAAGCAGAATTCAGTCACTTGGGATTTCTGTGTTACTGAGGTCTGGTACAACAAGGTAAAGTACATCACAGATAGTTCAGTGATGACAGTGCAAAGACACAGAAATTCCTGTGTTCTAATCTGCAACTTGGATCTAGCGCCTCTTGCTTAGAGCAAGAGCATTTATTCACATGCCCTTCAACTTCCCAAGGGAAAAAACAAACAAAACCCCAGAAATGACGTACCACAAACCACCTTGGCATACAGGAACTGGTGCCTGCAGTGTTAAATGTCAGGGTTCTTCATCTCATTTCTGATCATTTTGACAGCTAATCCCCTTAATGTGCTTATTCCCCAGCCCCAGACTGTCTTCTCTTGCTTCCCAGATGCCAAAAGCCTCAACTGTTCACTGCTGAATCACCAAGCACAGCAACCTCTTTGCTCTCTGTTGTCAACAGAAGCAGTGCTCTGACAACTATGCAAATTCCAAGAGTCTATATTTAAAAAACACACAAAGGCAGAAAAAAGCAAGAGACTAGTATGTTATTTAATTTATATATTTTCAGCTATTATTTCTCACTTTGAACAAAGCAACCTCAGCACTCAGGATTTCATGCACAGGGCTGCTCACACATCTCATTCCTGCCTTCTAAACTTGCGGAAACTATTAGTTCAAGAGTCTGTTCCCTGAATACGGCCATATAAATTGCTCTAAGTTAAACTCAGGTGTGAATTTACAGCACATTGTATTCAACACATTCCACTAACTGTTCACATACATATTTTTACCTGCAAAACACTGCATCTCAAACAGCCAAGCTGCCTGGAATCTATTTATAGATTACAGAGGGGACAATCACCACGTAGGAGCTGGCATGTTAATTCCCACTCTGAATAGATTGTGTGTAGACACATATTTTGTGGTTCATTATAAATGAGTTGCCCAAAGCCATGTGAACTCTATACTTCAGAGTCTCTATTGATAAATCTGAATCATCCTTACAGACTTGTCAGCATACCGGGAGACCTCTCATTGCTTACAGACTGGCTAATGTGTCATAGTGATACACTCCAGACGACAAGAAAGTACACTCCCTTCTCGTAATTGTGTGGTGGTTTTTTTAAAAGTAAAGCTGTTTCCATTTCCAGTTAAACCTGAAAAATTGTGCAGCATGCAATTTTCATGCATTATGGAAATGTTACGTTGATGTTTTAAATCTAGCTTTCATGGGCATGAACTAGATCGCAGTATCAGTGCAGGGGAAGACGGTAAGTGCCCAGGCAGAACAGTTCCACTGTACCAGGTGGATCTACAACACACACAGCTGAAACACAGGGACAGATGAAGCAGATGCAGCACACTGAAGTGA
The DNA here is from genome assembly GCF_017639655.2 of Falco naumanni. Lineage (NCBI taxonomy): Eukaryota > Metazoa > Chordata > Aves > Falconiformes > Falconidae > Falco > Falco naumanni. The sequence continues at coordinate 89,746,587 of NC_054054.1, read as the reverse complement.
CGAAAGTAAGATAAGGAATAAAGCTAACCCTTACTGTTATTGGTGCTGTTGCCACTAAAAGACCCAGCTGCGCTGCTATTGTCTTTCTCTTTGTCTTGATTCTCAAAGTCCATGTTAAGAGACCTGCGGGAAACAAAGCAAACTTAACAGACAAGTTTTGAACTCCTAATTAGGCTCATCAGCTACAGTCTCATTATGATTCTATCACAGCACCCTCTCCCAGAGAGGGGCCTTTAATACTGGTTATTAGAAAAAACACCATACATACTGGAACAGCTTTAAAAAAAAAAAAAAAAAGCTTCAGTTAGAGATGAGGCACCAAATCACACCAGGCCTAACAGTGAGAATGAACGAACGGCAACGAAGATGTTTATCTGCATTACTGGAAGTGTAGTACATGGTGGAAATGCAAGAAATGTTTCAATTCTCTGACAAATCTGAACTCTCTCCAAGTTCTCATTTTGATCCTTTTAATTCAAATTTAACTATTGGGTTTCATTTTCAAGACAATGTTATTTCCTTCCTCTAGATCTTGTCATAAAAGATGACCAAAACTAACTTCTAAGTACTTGCTGAATGTAAGGTCTGTCTTCATTGAAAATGTTTCAGCAAAGCCTAGAAAGTAACAAGATATATATTTTGCACACACACAGAACAGATGAGTAGAGGAAGCTCTGAATAAATAGTACAAAGTGATACAATGTAGTTAATCCACAGGAGCTGCCAATATTCCCCTATGTACTCAGCTCAGCTGTAATTGATTCATCTTACCATTTTGATACACACCCTTTAAAAATGTTCCAACACAGTATTCTACCCCTTTTGCCACAATCCTTCACTTTGATCTAACTTCTACATTATAGTCTAACAAATTTTGGCAAAACTTTCTGAAAGTTTCACTTCAGGTCTGTTTTGGCCAGTAATTATTTCTAATGTCAAATTCTGCATCATTTTTAATAAAAATATGAACAATCAAGTTTACCATGACAGTTTCTCATTCTGATACATGCATGTTATCCATGATTTAGCTGCATATTTATCCAAGTAAGCTATAGAGAGCCACCAGAAGCACTGTTCAGCTCCTACTGTACAGCTCCTGTCTTAAGTCTGCAGCAGCATCTGAGTATTTCAACAAAACTTCCAGGTCAACAGGCATTAAATTCCTTTTCAAGTCTAGCTGTGAGTAATTGTGCTATGCAAAGTAAACAAATTCTAATAATTTATCAGACAAGTAAAAAATACACCACAGTCTTCTATACAATTCTATAGGTATCAAAGTTATTTCATTTTAGTGTATAGGACCTACACCGATGCACAGGTGAGCAATTTTGTGCTGCAGTTATACAACCTGAAATCAAACACAGAGGGTTTCTAGGATCAAGATCGGTGTGGTGTATTCAAGAAAGAAGGGCTGAGCCGTTTCACTGTATAAAACAAAACCAAGAAAAAGGCTCTTACAGTATAAAGCTGGTTTGTTTTTCCTGCTTCTCTTACACATGTGCTCCCAAATAGTGGTATGAAATTAAAGCAGCTTTTGGGCTCAGGCAAAGTATGAGGCAGCTTCACCCTCCGATACACAGTATTTCTACACAGATTATGGATTATCAACTGAAAAGTTATCAAAAATACAAGGAGACAATGGATAAAGTCTAAGAAATTCTAATTAATCTGTTCTGCTTAGCTTGTTCTTCTAAACATCTCTCTGCTCTGCTTCTTGTTTCGGGTACCTTTATCCTTCATTCACACTTCCTTTTTCCCCATTAATGCATTGCAGCCTCATAATTTTCCTCTCAAGGTATAAAAATCCCGGGAGGAGGCTGACAACCCTCCAGGACTTGATCCAAGATTCAGCCAAACAAGAGAATTCTTTTGTCAGTGCAGTGTTTCACTCCCCTCTGAATTAGCGTCGTTTAACAAGAACTTCACACCACCATTCTCCCAGTGACATCAGGCAACTCATGATCTAAGGCATTGCTATCAGCAAAGAAAACTGGAAATAAACTATTAGATCTAGTGCTCATAAACAACTTCAGCCCCTCTCCTTTCATTGCGATAGTGTCAGTAATTATTACATTATTACCTATAAACATCTTACATACATAAACATCCCTACCTCAGAAGTAAGCATAAATTAGGAAATTACTTTCACTTAGCAACACAGCTGCTGATCCAAGACAACTTCTGAATAATCTCCAACCATTTTATGATTTGGCTCTTCCCTCTGCTACAAATTATCACTAACATAAAAAAAAAAAAAAAAAAAGAAAAAAGATAAGTGATCACTACAACATCCTCCAAGAAACTTAAAAATTATATTGTAAACCAAGATATACTCAAAACGACTGGATCATGACGAAATCGCAAACTGAGAAATGTTTGCTGTTTTGTTCCAAGTTTCTGCTGGGCTTCCAAAGGCAACGTTCAGCCAGTATCTCCCAGCACGCAATAAACTCCACAGTTGTTTCTTCTGTGGGTCCTCACAGTTCAAGTCAGTAGGATTTCTAGCACAATGTTTCAAAGCAAGCACAGCTCAGCCTCCCACAGGGAACCACTCAGTTGGGTTACACTAAGGCCAAAGGAATGAGTAAGCTGCTGGCACATTACTACCATGAAAGTTCAGACTCAACTATGGATCCCTTCCACTGCAGTAATGCTTCAGGGAAACCCTGCAGGAGAATATTCTTATGAAACAATGCAGGAAATATGAAAGCAAATGCGTTATATATAGAGCAGCTTGCAGATGCAATAGCTTGAGAAATTCCTTCCCCTACTTAGTGAGGACAGTCACCCATCTTAACAGCTCTGGGACTATGAGAATTGTGGGTTGCCACAGAATTGCCAGATTCCAATTGCTCTAAATAAAAAATTACAATCAGAATCAGTCATTGACCTGAGACTGTTTAATTCAATCAAATCTCCATGCATATGCTAGAGAGAGCGCCTAAAATACGCTGTGTGCTCCAACTTTGCTACAGTCGCTTATAAAATGTTCCTGTGAGATTAATGGACAAGTTCCAGTGCAGGATCTGGAGCTGAAGTAAGAACCAGGGAAACAACAGCAGAAAGTGCAAGTAAAATGTTTCCACTGCCTTTATGGAGTACGAGTGCCTGAGTCCCACCTCACGATAAGAACATCTTGCCTTCAGCAGGTATTTTACGTGCACCCACTTGCACGTGCACACGCAGACCACATTCGCAGCATGTGCTGAGGAGGTTTGCCCAAAGCCCCGGTTCCACCCTGCCAGTGCTGCAGCTGTAGATGTGTATGAACTCCAGGCACAGCCTTCCTCTTTTATTATTGTGAAATAGGTGTCCTGATTTCTGTACATGTCAAGTCATAAAGCCAACCACGAGCACACCATCTGAACTACTTTCTATTTACAGGCATACTTTAGGTACCCAAAGCCTAGAGACAGAAGACATGAGTTTCATCCCATGCTTCTTGGTTTGGTCTAAAAGCAGATACTTGAACGGGTAGGTTCTGGGTTAAATCTGGCTTTACATAAGCTGAGAGACCATGTCTGGGTATGTGATAGGATAGAAGAAGATATAGCTGTTACCTGCCTGCAAAGTAACCCCAAGATTTAAATCACAGAGAAGCACTCTGACAAGAATAGGTGGCTGCCTAGCAAAAACCTACAGGAAACAACCTGTTTCAAGCTAAGCTCACCTCTTTAAAAACATGTAACTACCACACACCCTTGTATGCTCCATTTTACAGCCTCTAACGGTTTAAAGGATTATACTTGCCCCTTTGGCAGTCAAGAATAAAATATATCATGTTCAAGGACTGAGAGACAGTCAATATATATGGCAGAGATGTTCAGAAGGACTCGAAGCTAAAACTCCTAACCCAGCACAAACGTAGGAAGAAAATGCTCATTCATCCACAGTACGAGAAGTGGGAACTCAACTCTATACACTTCTTCCTGGATGCTGGCTTTACCCATGATCCATTAGACATTCTTCTGAGTATCTTAAAGAGTTTGGGGGTTTTCACTTTATCCTGATTTTGGATAAATGCTGCTGGTATGAATAAGGACAGTGGACCAAGGCTTTCCTTTGTTCCTCTGAAACCTCTTGCATTAGATTACATCTACCACACATGTGGATTTTATCCTAATGACTCACCCACCCAATTCTTTCTGATCCTATTACTGCACTTCTGTTTAAGTCACTTGCCAGCAATACCACAGTAACTCAATTTGCTTTTTTCAGATGGAAAATCAGAAACCAAACCCACTTTTTGCAACACGAAGGTTAACTGAGAAGTGCTATTTTCTTTTTGTCTTATGACAGCTCCATTTGAGATTAAGCACTCAAATCAAGATGAAGACATCATTGTTGCCATTTGAGAAGGAGCACACTAAGCTTTCATCTCTCTGGCAAGTCACTCTTGTAAGAAAATCCACCCACTTTGCCAGATGTTTTGGGTTTTTTTTATTACTACAGGAATTTCCTGATGAGTATCATTTTGCAGCTTAACTACCACACTTGAATTTCTTAAATAACTTAATCGTATCTCAGACCCCTTTGTTAACACCACTGTACAGTTTTCTGTAAAAAACTGCTCTTGACCTCACTTGCTGACCAAACAGAAGAGGAATCTGTCCAAGTCACCATCGTAACTGTGGGTTTAAGCTCAGACATCTGCTAAAGAAACTACATATAGCTGTATGGCCCTACTATATAACTATACACAACTATGGGACCCTACCTTGGTCTCTAATAGCTTGCACCTTGGGGGCTTCAGGATACGTCAAAAGTAGTGGACTAGAACAGGACATTTCCTCAATTGATTTGTATCCATCACCATTCCCCTACTTCATCCCATAAATTAGGTTGTACTCAAGTTTTCAGTCCTTGTTACATGAGCAGGGTTGGGTGTAAAATGTAGGACAAGCACGTGTATATAGGAGTAGGATGGCAAACAGCAAGGGAAACTTTTTAAGAGCAAGGAGCTCTGAGATAAGGGCAGGCAATTTAAGTCCAAGCACTCCTGCTGTTTTATATTGCATTATGTTCTCACAGTTGAATTTCAATAAATGCTATGGCTTCCTGCAGCCAGATGTATAGCTCATTTTTACACAACTGCATAAATTCAGATAGTTAAAAATTTAATTAGTCCCTCAACTATATGCTAGACTGACTCAAAACTTGGAAGAAAAAACTAAACTAATACAACCTTTTATTTCTTATTTCCATCATCTCTGGGTTTTGTTTTCCTAAAGCCTTCTATTTTAATTCCATCAGCAGCACTATTATCTAATACTTGTTAGCAACAACAGACAGCTCTTATCAAAAATTGGCTCTTTCATTATATGATCTTACTAACTTATGATGGCGATTTAAAACCTCTTACCCTGACAGCTGCAACTTAGATCATATGTATGACAGTGGCTATCACCTATTTCAGGAATATCCATAGCACTTCAGAAACTTCACAGTGAATGTATGGCCTTTTAATCGTAGACTTGTTAAATAAAGCAATGTTCTTCAAGAAACAGAAAGAAAAACATGCTGTACTATAAGTTTGAAAAAAAGAATACTTTCGTGCTGCGGTGGGGTTTTTTTTAATATGTCGGTATGAACTTCATTCCTTAGGTAGCATTACATTAAAACAAACTGTATAATACAAGATGCAAATCTAAAGGGAGAACTATGTTTTCTCTAAACCATATTCAAGTCTCCCAAAATGTGGCGAATCTCTTTTCTGAAGATTCAAACTTCCCCTGCAGCAGTTCTCAGAGACTTTGCTGGAATTCAACACCGACGGTGTGTTTCCCACTTCTCTATTAAGCTGTTACTCACACTCAAGTAAATACACTGGATCTTGGGAACGTCTGTTTTACAAGACTTGTTTGCAATCACAATAAGGACATGCTGAATCGACCAACACTGAAACATTATATATCAAATTCTACTCTTGGTAACATTACATTCCTATCTCTCTCAACAATCCTTTTATATCCTCCAAAATAAAATCTTACAGAGCTGTCTTCAAGGACTAATTTCTAAGTTCTTGTACATGCCTGTAACTTTACATATAATTATGTCTCTCAGAAACCCCAACTAGCTACTTTTTCTTCCTTTTCCATTTCCTTTTCAGAAGCAAGAGATATTTCATTTACCTTAGCCACCAGTCTGACAAAGATACAATGAAACAAAAGGCATAAACTCTATTCGGAATAGTCACTTGCCATTATTTCCAGTTGAAAAAGAAAAATTCTGCTGAATCTCAAAGAAAAATCTTACCTGAAACTGCCGTAGACTATGAGGAGAATAGAAATCAGGAAGGTAGACACTTGACTGGAATCCACAAGGGAATATGCCCTGGAATTAGGAAAAAGAAGGCAGGTGTGTCATCGTGAGCGTCCATTTCTTCAGTGCCATTTGCTAATTATTTTTCTTATTATAATACAAATAGAGAACTGGATGACAAATCTTTATGGCAGCTCTCTAAAGTTCTTGTACCATCTAGGAATATAAAACCTGTAGCTTGTAAATTAACTTTCTATATTCAAGTCTGCAGCATGTAAAATCTGTACAACAACCAAAGGACAATTAAAAAGCTTTGTGGTAGTTTATTCTGAACTCACCACATTCAGATTTATTTTTTTCCCCTCAGACACGTTAAAATTGCTTCAATTGCAACTAATGCAACCTTACATGTAAATAACACTGACCTGTTCTCTGTAAGACGTCTTATGTCTTAACTGATAACAGTTAAATTGCAATATGACAGTCAAGGTCTATTTAGTCCAGGAAAAAACACCAAACCAAAAAACCCCAGACCTCACAACAAGCTGCAGTACGCATTTATTGAACCACACACAATTACGTTCCTATTACATCTTGCAGACCACTTGATGCAGGATTCCCAATAGAAATTTCAACAGGAGGCTTAAACCCCAGCTTTGTTTAGATCAGTTTCCTGATACAACATACCTTTGTGTTTAAAGCACAGAAATACAAGTATTTGCTGATTTTTTTTTTCCCTATCCTTGACAGACCAAACCCCACTCTGTAGCTCGCACTGAAACTTCTTTTGATCTGGACAGGGGGACAGAAGGCAACCTCAGCAAGTTCCCAGCTGACAGCTGGCTAGGGAGAGCGGGGCTGAGATGCTAGAGGGTGGAAAAACCTTGAAAGGGGACCTTGAGGAAGGAACCAACAAGAAGATGACAGCTTGCAAGTCAGGAGAAAGGGTCACTCCCTCTGCTTAGCGCTCGTGAAGTTGTATTTCAAGGACTGCCTGCATTTTTGGGGGCCCCAAAAGAGAAGAACGTTGGCCCACTGGAGGAAGGCAAGCAGAGGGCCACCATGCTGGCTGGGGTACAACAGACAAGGGGAGGCTCTGGGAGTCATGCTGCAACTCCCAACAGCTTTTCCACAACCTGTGTTGAAGTAACAGAAAAGAGTAATGCCCAACATCAGCTGCATTAGTCTTACCCTACAAAAAAGGTAACTAAACGTTTCTGAGAACCAACCAAAAAGCCTAATTTTGGCAAGATTATGAATATGGAATAAAGATAAATGAATTATATGATAGTTCCAAATTAAATATCACTAAGCAAATAAAAACTAAAGATACAAGACAGTTAAAAGAATCACTCATCCCCTTCCCAATTTAAAAGCAATTTAGAGAAAATTACCAAACCACTAGACACACATTTTAAAACACTTTTTTTAATATATAAACACAAATATGAACTTTCTATTATAGACATTCAATATTAAACGTCACTGAAAAACAGACTGTCTCTTTTAGATGGGATTATATACTTGTGGAATAAGCTTTTAAGAAATAAGAAACTACTCTGATTAATCTCCATAAATAACTTCAACATAACCCCACTTTCACTAAAAGTGAAAAGCAGATGACTTATCTGCTCATAAAGTTGGCCAACATATCAAGATGATCTTAAGCTTTACATATTTTTATTTCAGTCATGTTTGACCTTTAGTTTCCAGGCTGGGGAACAGAGGTCTTAAAAGCATCCATGAAGATCAATATACTGAATTGCAAATACAGCAATATGTAACTAAGCACTTACAATCACTGTCTATATAAATAAACGTTCAGGTTATAGACAACATGGTTCATAGCACACACCAACAAGAAACAGCTTAAGGATGAGCATACTAGTGTTTTATGTCCTGTTACTAGCTTAAATTTTCGAGAGAAGCATTCCCTCACCCAACCTTGAGTGAAGGGAAACTTCATATCCTGTGCAGACCTGAGAGTGTCAGCGGAATTCATCTACGAAAAGAATACTCATGAACTCCAAATTTAGAAGAAAAGCAAAATGATTGAATGGAATTTCAACTGGGTTTAAACACATTCAGGGTTATGCACTAAACTTTATTAAATGATGTTTACAAAATTATATCTGCATAAATTGGCAAATACTTTTGAGATGAACCATGTTTTCTATATAATTAATCTTTCAGTGGCAACTTTGGAAGCTATGACAATTAAAATGCCATTTCATCATAAATACTAAACATTAGTCAAAACAAGGGCATAAATGTTAGAAAGATCTAAAAAACAGATAAAATAAGGATGATACGTGGATCAGCCCTGTGCATAATCCATTAAGTTTTGTATTAAGAACCGAGGGCCCTTTGGTACAACAAAAGAAATTGAATCCATGCACACCTATTCCAAACAACGATCTAATATTCCCTGACCCTACTGATAGGCCGCTGCAACAATTAAGTCCGCTGTCCACTGATTCTATGCAAGGGAAAAACAAGAATTCATCTTGCACAAGGTAAGTGCAACGGTATAATTAGAAACTTCTCACAGACCAGCGATGTTTTGTGACTTCTCCGCATAGGGATTTTATAACAGGACATCCTAAAAGCTCGATGTTGGTATCATGATTATGGTCTGGTAAAACTCATGTTCACTGTTATTCCAGCAAACAGGGCCAGGGAGACAACAGTCCCACTTTCCTTCTTCCCAAGGCAGTTGGAAAAAGAGCAACGCAAAACACACACAGTATGACAAGTCTAAGTAACCACACGGCAGGAATCAAGAGAGCAGCTTGGGCACGTCCAGATTCTATCCCAAGTTTCCAACACAAGTAGCCCACAAGCAAACTTCTCACTGTAGTAAAACCCTGCATCTTTTTAACATCTGATTTCCCTACATTATGTAAGGTATTGCACAAAACCTGAAAACAGAACTGCTTCCTAAAATCCTAACTATTGGACAGTTCATTAAGAGATTAAAATCCCTTGAATCCCAAATAAACACCTTCCAATGCATTTATCTAAACCTAAAGATAATAAGCAAGTGACAGCATCCCATAAAGAATAAAGTAGTAAGAATACTTCAAAGTTTTAGTATTAATCAAAATGCCAAGCAGTGATCTGCAAACCCATTTGTATTTTTAACTGAAATTTAAATGATCTTCTACAAGTCCAACAGAGTCCATATGCATACAACTGGATCCTCCTAGAAACCTATTTCAAGCATGCAAGCTTGCATACTCCCACAGCCAAACATGGCATCAATGCTACGTTCTTCTCAAATGGGATCAACCAAAACCAAAACAAAAACCCACACTAATGAAATTTTTCAGAAGTTGCAGTGGACTTTCTGCGGCCACATTTAACCAGCCTGCCTTCCACTGCACACATAAAACCAAAACCATCTTCCTTCTACAAGGTACTTTTGTAAAATCAAGTTTTACATCTCAGAACGAGTAGTGGAAACTTATGCACAGAAAATGCCTGTAACAAGCCCATGGGTAGGTGTCCTTTGACTTAAATACCGATTTTGGAAGCAATTCTTAGAACTTACTACATGACAGCTCACGAAGAAAAGATGGTTATCCTTCATTCTCATTCTGAAAATTAATACTGGATAAGGCCATGCTAAAGACTGCTGTCTTTTGAAGGACTCCAGTGCAGTTAACTTCTGTGCTATGTTACAGGAACAGCTACCAACCCATTTCTAAACTCTAATACATATGCAGAACGCTGCTCAAAATACAAAGACACCATTGGTTTCCGCAGGGAAGGGCATCTTTCAGGATTCTTACACTACCACACCTGAAATTCAACATCCATGTAAGGAAGTTGGTTTAGGAGTTATTTATTTAATCAGGCTCTCAATCAGATTCTTAACTCAGTCAAGTAACAAATAACTAAAAGCAATTATTAGAGCCAAGTATTTTATAAAACCACACACGCCACTGGCTTACTTTCCTCTGCAGGCTCCCCTTCTCAGCCAGCTAGTGTGAAGCAACTTCCCAAACACCTCTGCAGCTTGAGATCTCACTCTGAACCTGCATGTTTACACGGCTGAGATCAATTTTAGCAAATTCTCTGCCATTAGGCATCTATTCCTAGCAGCTTCACGGGCAAGTGCTTACAACACTGAGCCTGCTAAGGCATGCCAAGACAGAGACACAGCCAGCACTGTTCTATAACATATTCTGTGTGTCAGCCCTACAGCTATACAGTGAAAGTATTGTCCAGACAACAATCCAAGCAGCGAGCTCTCCAGCCTGGCACAGACTGCTCCATAGACCTTTACCTACAGAACAATTCCAGGGATGCCCCCAGCCACTGTGACACACCATCACTTCCACGCGTCCCAAACAGTAACCATGCAAAACAGGCCACACCAGTTACAGCTGGCGTTCCAAGCAGCACTCTCCCTTCTTCTGGGAAAAAAATGAATAACTTCTGTATTCCCAAGGGAACAGAGACCCACTTCATTCCCAGCGAGAGAAGATAGTAACCAGCTAATAAAAGTTGCAACAACAGCAATAGCGTTGCGTTAGACACTCGCAAGCTCTCTTTTCTCTGTATCAGTAGCTGCAGGTCAAACTCTTTTCCCCTGTCAACACAGGTCCAAGCTCACCCGTCTGTGAACATTAACCCCATGGGGTCTCTGCCATCTGCCAGCTTAGGAACTTCTCATAAAACCCTCTTTTAGCCCTACTGCTTTCCTATTATGTGCTTACTTTTCCATTTCTCTGATTTTGTCATTTCTTTTGCACTTCCACTCAAGAAAATCACCCAGCCAATGCCAAGCGCTGGTTTTCACGTTTCAGCTCTTCCTTATCACTGAAAGGTAAGCAGCTTCTTGGGAAGAGTCTCAGCAGTTCTTCCAAACCAGCAGGAGTCCACAGGCAAAGCCTGGCACTTCTTTTTGCCCTCCATGTTGAGCAGTAAGTATCTGCAACTCACTCTGTTCAACGAAGACCCAGAGAAAGGCAGAACTAGGCATGAAACACGTCTCCTGATGACAGTGCCGAGCGCTACGCTCTGCATAACCTACTTGCCATGGGCCAGTCTGAAATGACCACAAGCCAACACTGACATTACAAAAGCAACTGTTCACCTTTTGCCAGTCACCTATTCTTTTTCTTGATCTCATGCCAGCACCATTTGCAAAACCGCATGGAAAACTAAATCAGGGGACTTGTCTGCTTGAAAAAAAGGGCAAATGAATGGGAAGGTTTCTCAAGCGATTCACATTCCTGATCTGGCTTGTTTCTGGATGTAAAATCAAAGAGGAAAGTCTTTTCAGTGGCAGCATTGGCTTAAGTACCCCAAAACTATCGCCTAAGACATCAGGGAATTTTTATGTAACTGAACAGAAACCTCTTGCTGTTTGCACAAGATGCCTACTAAATGTATGATCAAAGAAACTCAGCCCCTCAACATTTCAGTAGCAAATACCACTCCCCTGACTCCCAGGTACAAGAGAAATTATTGTGAAGAATTCTGCCGAGGGGGGAATGAGAAGCCCGTGCACTGAAGTTTCCATAGCAATGCATACTGAAGGCCTTGGACATGAATCATTCTCATACAAAAGCTGTTCTAACAGTGGCAAGATAAACTTTCCCTGCATTTACTGCACATATACAAGGAGGAAAACAATAGAGCAACAAATAAATCACATCAAACTTGGAAAGTGCAGTAGATGAACGAACTTTACTGAAGTCCACATGAAGACAGAAAACTGCACTTCACTTATTTTTCTTTATCAGTGACCATAATATCCAAGTGCTTTTAAGATTAAGGAAAACAAAACTGTAGGAGGAAGGTAAGCATGCAACATTGGCTACAGTAAGAAGGAATTAAATGAAGTAAAAGCTCTTCTATTTTAACGGAACCAAGTCTACAACTTGCAGACATCTACCACAGAATCACAGAAATTCACACTGACAGGAACGCAAGGAGATAATTCATTGAATTATAATTTGATCTTACTTTGGGGAAAGACAATCCATCAGTCATGACAGATGTTTACCTCATCTGTTGTTTACAACACTCACTGGTGAAACTGTAAGACTTTTCGTGACATCTAATGTAAGTCTTTCTGACTACAGTTTTAGTCCATACTTTTTCTGCTATACAAAAAGAGTCCTTCAAAACTCATGGGGACCTTCTCATACCAGACACAGCTGTAGTAAACTGCATCTCTATGTGAATTCACTTGCATCTTTCAGTTTCTGAAAGCTGTGGCTGCTTGAGAAGTAACCACACAAAACTTCAAATACTCTTCAGCCCACATTAAAAGCCATGACTATTCAATCAATATGGTGGTACTCCACCTACACTTCAAACATCACTTATCATTATCAGATGTTCCCTGTCCCCTCACAAGGTAAGTTAAATAATCCATGCCCACCAAAACATGCATCACACTTTCCCTGTTTCCACTCTCTTCAAAAGAAAACTCCTCGTAGGTAGGTACTGGCATTGGAAGGGTGACAACAAAGCATCTCCTTCCCTGCCCTATTACTCATAATTCATTTTCAGAACTTGCTGAATGAAATGCATTCAGTTTGAAGGTCCCATCTCAGCAGACAGTCAATTCTTTCAAAGGGAAACACACAAAAAAACCCCAAACCCAAATCAACTTCTGCTGGAAATCTAGTGTTAAATGTCAAAATCAAAGATGGAGAAAGTTCCCAGGTCCTCCAAGTGTTTAATAGATTTCAAAAGCTTTTTAGCTTGTTTATTACATCAGTGATTGCTATAGCAATAGAAAAACAGAAAGTCAAGAAATGCTAGCTGGTAAATTCAAGGCAAGTTGAATAATAGTTTGCAGCTCACTTCCTCTGCCCCATCCCTGGGTTTTGGAGCTATCAACTGTAGGCAGAAGTCAATGTTCACCTTCACACTGCTGCAATGACCCTATGCACTTGATTTTCTTCTGATCATCCAAGAGTGTGCCACTCACAAGGAAAATGCTTTTCTGAATTTCCTACATTTTCCCAAATGCTCTACAATTTTATTCCTTAAAAGAAGTGAAAAGAAGGGTGAGACAGGACAATTTATTGCTAAGAGCAATTCACTTTTGACACTACAGTGCAAGGTATTTGTGAGTGATCACTCTAGCATCATTTGTTAAGATGAGCAAATCAAACTCAAGGACTCCAGAGCACAACCCTAGGGCACATGAAAGAAAAGTACTACCACGTACATGAAGATCAATTACAGTTAATTGCTCAAGTATTCATTTGGGGGGGGGGCAGACTCACTCCGTAGGTAAAACCAATACTACTTTTTTCCTTTACTGGATTCCTGGTCAAGGGTATAACTAAAAAGCCTCTTTCAACTGCCTTACATGTGCAAGATATATACATATTTAAGAGCCTCCATTAGGCTTGCTGCCAAACCAAAGTAAAATCTGAGTGCAACTATTAAAGGTATAATTTTAAGCTTGAAGTCATGGCACCCACAGCTGTAAACATATCTCAACACTATTCCATTCTTTAGTGTGATTCATAGGAAAAACAAGCGAATTGCTATGGTTTCACTTACATTAAAGGAATAGCTTGTTTTCTAAAGTAAGTTTACAATTTCATCTCATTGTCATGTGCAGAAAAGGTCTGCTAAGTTCACGTAATTTATGGAAACATGGGTCATATCAGAAAAAAAAACAAACTTAAAGCAAGTCTGAAGTGTGTGTGTGGGAAGAGTAATTTGAGATGTCCCACTAAAACCAGATTTTCCTATGCAGACTCAGGGCTCAGGCAGGCATTTCAACGTTGTAACTAGAGAATAATTCTGCTGTTTATCAGACAGAGGTCTTACAACATTTTCACACTATTAGATACCACACATATGTATTTCTACATATCTGATTTTAAAACCCAGTTCCCTCTTCCACCCTTTCCAAGAAAGCTGCTTTCCTAAAACTCCCCCCCAAAATCAAATTCTAAGCTCCCAACTAAACCGCTAAGAGAACACACTCCTCTGAGCTCACTTTGAGATGAAACTAAAGTGTATGTCCAGTAAAGCAGCAAGAGACACAACCTTGAAAAAAAAAAAAACCCAACCAACCTACCAACAAAAAACCTACCACAAACATCCACCCCAATACATTTTCTGTTAAAAACATCATCTGAGCTACTCTTTTGGCTTTGTTCTGTTTGCCTGCAGAACAAAGAATTCCATGTTTCACCATGTGTAAGAATTACAGTAACTGGAAGGTTTCCAGCTTTCACATTCAGCTTGGAGCACTCACTTCCTTGCAGGAACGGGAGGACAACTTCCAGTCACTGCATGGAAGCCTAAGAATACCTTACTCATTCAAAGGAGCGTTATTTTCAACCAACAAAGAACAATGTCCTTGTACCTCAAAAGCGTTCTCAGCTCCTGACTTCCCCATCACTCTGGTGGAACCACACGAAACAGGACACTTGGGAGCAAAATTTGCAATCAGTGGTTAATGGAGAAATACTACATCTTCAAATAAGTTGTACTGGACAACACACATACCTGTTTGAGTATTAAGCAGCCAGGACCAAAACTATATTGAATGTCTTTGACATTGCTGCAACAGAAATACAGGTTTTATTTCAGACTCTCTATAGACTGAATGGGAGCCTGGATCAATATTTTTCACCTCTTACCTACACCAAAAATAAATTTACTTCTTTGAGGTTCATTGTTTTATTGAGGAGAGCTGGTTGGTTGATTTGGGTTGGGGTTTCTGCTCTAAAACAGACAAACAACAAAAAAAAAGACCTGGGAACCTTCCTGTCTGTCTGTCTTTCTCAAAGGAAAAAAAACCAAAACCAAAATGTCATAAAAAGCGGGGCAAGGTTTTACTGCCAAATTTATGTCACCACCAGCCAAGGAATCCTCTCC
The DNA here is from genome assembly GCF_017639655.2 of Falco naumanni. Classification (NCBI taxonomy): domain Eukaryota; kingdom Metazoa; phylum Chordata; class Aves; order Falconiformes; family Falconidae; genus Falco; species Falco naumanni. The sequence continues at coordinate 89,731,455 of NC_054054.1, read as the reverse complement.
AGAAGTAAATTTTGAAACTGCATCACAAGCATACACAACTGCAAACATTTTTTGAAAATGTGAACAAATCATCTATACAATGTCTACAATAATGGGTCTCCATGGAAGAAAAGTTAGCAGGCATCATTTCAGTGAGATAAACTGAAAAAGAATATATGGAAAAACACATCTGATATTAAAACACAGAGCTTGTTAGTAGCGAATGTTTTATTCAATTTTGTATTTTAATTGTGCCATGTTTATTTTAATTGAGCTGTTTCAGATCAGCTAACTTGTTCCAGAACACTGGCATCTTACTACAGACCAGGCCCAGCAAACTGCTGAGCCAAGGCACAGCCCTGGTTTCACTTTTTAAAACATCTATTACTTTCATCCCCTCTTGACAATTAAATCTAAAAGGACTCCAGCTTAAGACAGGATTTGCCTATGTTAGTTTGAAAGTCAGAAGTCTGAGGCAAGAAAGACTAACAGGCCAGCCCTACGCTGTACATTTTAGCCACCTTAAGTTAGCTCACCTCTGACTTCAGCAGCATTAATAGAGCTCTGCCAACAAAACCTCCTTTTTCAAGTATTTGTCATTACAATTAGCTCGGGTTTTGCTAGTAAAACTTATTTTATTCATGGGCAGGAAAAGAAGAAAGAGGTGGGAAAATTACCCCAGCAAACTGACCTGGCAAATTACCCCTTCTGTGAAGTGAGTTCTTGTTCAGGCCAGCAGTCACACAATTACTAGGTATGATGCAAAGATGAAAGGAGTCAACATGTGGCCAGGGACAAGGTGGGACTAAAACACTTTCCGCGGCTGCTTATAGTTCGGTCTGATTAAGCACAGTGCAATACGCACACCTGTAATCCACGCTTTACTGGAGCCAATGTAAATTAAACAAAACCAATCTCCCTGTTTCACTCTAACCAACCTACACAGAAGTTAAGTTAGTTTTCAAAACAGACCACAGGTATGGTAGTTGCTGCAATCTATGCCAACATTTTATAATATTTTGTGCTATTTCAGTCCTTTCAGATTTGTTTTCATTAGTAAATTCTGTGGTTGCAGCATGCAGTAGTATGAGTCTCTTGGAAACTATAATGAAGTTATTTGTCCTCACAAGCCCCTTGAGCACCCATACAGTTTTACAGCCCCCAGCTCTCCAGATACCTTTTGACAGCTGCACGGTCCTACCACAGTACAACACCTTGAGACACCGATCATCCATTAACGAGACTGTCAGGTAAACCCCGGCATCATTAACATATAAGGGCACTCAGTGAGCTACAAGAAGTAGCCATACTGCATTTGCTAGGGCCAAACTATTAATTACTATGTTAAAAAACACGTTTCATGAGAATGAGATAAGACTCATTTGCTGAACTAAGTAAAGCAACGGTCCTGTCTGTAACTGTCTTCATAGTTCATCAACTTATAGATGACTTCAGTGTACTGCAGAGGGTAGATTCAAATTTTGCTGGAGTACCATATAAATTGCAAAACAAAACCATGAATATAAGGGTTCTGTGTAAGAATTAAGACCAGCAGGTATCAGAACAAGATGTAAATATGTAACTATGAAAATGTACATAATTATATGTATGAGACATCTGACAAAGCAAAAAGGTTGCGGCTTAGCCACAAGAACGAACTGACCACACAGGAAGACTTCCCTCATCTGGAAAACTGCTTCCACTCTCCACAAATAATCAAAAGGAGAACTGGAAGGAGGGATAAGAGAGGAGGGCAAATCAAGATCTGTTGTTACGCACAATCCTTTCTTGCCAGAGCCACAAGCATATTTCTTTATGTAAATATTCAGATTCCACCAGACCAGCGAACTCTGCAAAGGTCAGTCCAATATTTAGCCTACCCCAAAGCTTTGCTGAAACAGCTCTTCTATCTAAATTACCACTTTCAACTGCATGAGTTTTCCAAAAATAGCCCTTTTAACATCAGAAAAATGTAAATGCAAATCAAGGGTGTGGTTACTGTAATTTAAGTCTACAGAGTACCACTGTGCACGCTGCCTACAGCTTCATGCTAGACAGCCTCATCATGATCCAAACAACATTGTGCTTTCAGGAAGGGCCGTTTGGAAATGTCAGCGGTTATCCCTGCTACAGGATTTTTTTCTGCAATTTTGACAGCGAAGACCTTTTTGGGTTATAAAGCTACCAATTTATATCCCAGTCATACATACAACCCCGTGCTTTCAATCACTTGGTAGTATTGCATTAGGCAAAAGATTGCTTAGTGCTATGTTTCATTTTATTCTAGTTACAGGAAGAAGATAAAAACTTCCCCGAAGCCTTCACCTTAGGCTCCTATCTACGTTTTCATCTCTAAACCTTTTTCTACTTAACAGAAAAACTCACTAACAATTACTATAATCACCTAAAACACAAGGATGCTGCCTACTTCCAGTCTACAGTAAAATACATTTACTGCTTGAAGAACGAGCACAAGTCTCTTCTGCACAGGAATCCCCCGTTCAGTAACAAAGCCCTGCCCAAGCTATATAGTGAGAAGTCTACAAGCTAACGGTTACTGCTGCCAGCCACAGTACAACCAGAGCAGCCTGACGTGGGCTTGGCGTGGGTATTTCGCTCTTACAGGAGCAGGAAGACCTGTTCTGAGCAGGGTTAGAAGCCACTGCAGGGAAAATGCTGACAAGCAGTTTTTTATCATGACTCAACACTTAACACTGTTACTACAGCACAAGTTATTACTTTCAGCCAACAGCACCTCAGAGGATCCTAAGCCATAACTAAAAGTTGTCATAGCTGATAAAATTTGGGAGTTTTCAGGTGAGCAAATATGTCATCTCTGTCTCACAATTAAGAGATTCATATTTACTTCACAAGCTATTGCCAAACAATTAATGTACCACCTCTGACAATAACATGTCCTGCAAAACTGTCTAACACACATGCAAAAAAAAAAAAGTTTTCACTGTAAGGAAAAAACTCCAACAAACCAACCAACCTCAAACCCAACCTTCCCTCCTACATATTCCCAAAGCAAGCTAATTAAATTGGTCATTCTGGACTAGCCTTACTTTTGAGTACTTTGAAAATGACACTCAGACTTTTAAGTTTTTCTGGATTTAGAAAAGCGGGGGCTAGTAAGACTTCAGCTCTACACTTGTTCATCTTAACAACAACAAAAAGCATCTCGTGTCAGTAGCAGACTGAAAGCTCTACAATATAGCATCAGATTGCTTTCGCAGACATGCACACAGAAGTCAAACACCTAAGCTGAATCAATCTATTCTCCAAACATACAAGTATGGTCAAAAGGCGTATTGAAAGTATAAGTAGGCAGTATCATCGTTATTCCTGATAATACAAGAAAAAAGCGCTAGTGAGGGAAAATTGAACTTCAGGTGGGTCAAAGAACTACCAGCAGTTGAACCCAGAAAATCTAAGGTATGTTGAATTGCTTCACTGAAGCAAAAGCACTGACTGAAAATAACATGCCTTCCACTTCCCAATGTAAGTGAAAAGCAAGGAGTTTAAAACATTAGAAAAAACCCAAAACAATCCTTACATGTAGTTAGAATGAAAAGCTTTAAGTAAAAACTCACACCAGGTTTTCTGCAATATTATAATATTTCATGGTTCCAGTACTTCACACATAGAGGAATAATGCACTGCTGTTCACAAACCACAAGTATAATTCTAACAAAAATAAACATCAAAACAGCAACATATTTCGCTTTTTGAAAAGCAAATGCAAGGCAACTTCTTTACAAAGAATAAACTCCTTTATACAGGCAAAAAATTTCAAGCATCATTAGGATCTACATTACCAATATGTCAAACAGCAGCTTTCTGCTGCTGAATGAATCCCACCCAGACAGAACGCACAAAGCCATATTTGAACACACAATGATTCTCATGATTAGTTCAGTTACAAATGCGGTGGTAGAGGGGGGAAATGAAGCTTAAAACTGGGATTTCGCTCCTGTTTTGCTGCAAGTCATTGACTCCCTATTAACTCAAGTTAAAATTCTCACACCCACAAGCACAGAACACACTCCACCACAGTTCCTTAATCAAAGGGAAAGAATGGCTATTTTATTTAGCACAGAAAAGAAAACATAAAGAAGTGAATCAGAGAGCTACATGTGTTTATTACAGGAAGAAAATGTCTGTGTTTAAAGCACCAGAATGACACACTACAAAGAAATACAATAAATGCAGCATGTTTCCAAAGTACTTGTGCCAAAGGCTCCATGACTCAGGGTAGCATGAAGCTAGGAAACAGAACTTCAGCTTTAATTGTTAGTATGGCACTAAATGCATATAAACAGACTCTAATGCAATTAACTTGTTAAAACTGCGTATGATTTAGTACAGAAGTCAATTAAGGCTTTACATTATGAGCATTATGACTTTCCCATACTACTGAGCCTAGTAATGCTAGTACTTTGGATAGACACTTCTGTAGTCACATTTTTCCTGGTGTTCTCTCCTCTTCATTTCTCTTCTTTTTAATCCTATTTTGTAAGAGCCTACAATAAATACAGTACAGGAAGGGGAGAGGACCGCTGAAGGGGAAGGCAGGCACTGGTATGGAAGTGCGAGTTTAGCTTTAGTGTGAGCAGAATTACCAGCCTGTCACTGGAACAACTGCAGAAAAGAGTTTCTAAGATGGCTAGGAGAGATAAGAACTCAGTTTACTTAACCTAGAAAAATACATGGTAAGAGGAGAAGCTGGCGCACATGCAAAAGGGAACACCAAGTGGGGGAACTCAGAGGTTAAAACGACCTAAAATTGTGTTACTACAATAGGGGAATTCACATTCCTTCCCAACACCAAATGGAAAACTGATCCAGTTGAACCATTTTTTCCCCCTCAAATCCAAGCTCATCTTCAGCTTAACATCTCCATAGTCACACGGACATTAGTGACAGCACAAGAAACAGCAGTTCTTTCACTTTCATGCATTTTGCTTTTGGCAGGGAGCCGGGGGAGCTGGTGGGGTAACACACCAAAACCCAAACACCACAAAAACCAAACAGACCCATTCCAAACGTATCATCCAGTATGCTCTTTTCAGTCCTGAGAAACAAGAAAAAGGAGAACATGTCCTACTGCTTTTGTACTCACTTATTCGAAACAGTAGAGATATAATGAAACGATAATGTTCACACAGATTATCAGAGGCATCTCAACACACTGAGCCTCTGAACATTGCCACGCTTATTACCAGCAAATTTTCGTAACAGCAGCTGTCACGTTCAATATTGCACCACATAAACCTTTTAGACAAATGGAAGTATATGTGGCTTCATGTACAGGACCAAGTGAAATTTATATTTGACCAGTACCAGATTACATCCACTTGAAAATTTAGCTAGTTTTATCAAAGAGATATTGTCATTTCATTATGTACCATTATCCTTCTGCAAACACAGAACTGAAATGTACACACCAAATCCAGTGTCAGACAGCACAGAGGGTGAGCCTGTACTATTTCTGCAAGCCCAGGGGTAACTAGGTGTAAAAGCTACTAGAAATCCAAACAAAACCAACAAGAATATTTTTACGGGACAAAATGCTTACCTTTGAAAAAGGGAGCTTCTACTTAAAGGCATCAAGATAACATTACATTACACAGGGCAGTAAGTTCCTTTTCACAGGTCATCCATTAATTTGCCATGGTCAACCTAAATATACAACTGACACTGAAGCAAAAGGGTCCAAAACAATAACTTCTGTTCACATCTCCCTCTTTGTGTAACATTCGTTTTATTTCATTAATTCAAGCTGTACTCATTTAATGGGTGTTGTACACTAGACAAACTGGAACACATCACAGCAGTGATCCCCTTCCAAAAAAATGTTTTAACTTAGGTATTCATTAAATGTTACCACAGAGTCAGATTAAATCTGCAACAACAAAACTAACCCAGACAGAAGTCCAATCCAGCACGGTCAGGGAGCAGCCACCTCAGATGTAGGTGTTACTAAAAATCATGACACTTCCAACCACATGGATAGAAATGAAAACTCCTGAATACAAGTCAGGTTAACTTCTATTTTCCCATCTTTAACAGAATTGCTTTGAAAAGTGCAAACTGACACTTCTGTATGAATCCTGAAGCCCACTGAAACAATAGCCTCTAATTTTTACAATAATTTCTCTAAGGATCAGGGAACTAATACCTTGATACTTTTTGGAAAAATACAGAACCGCTGGGCTTGACAGGGATGCCCACGTACCAGCAGGTTCAGAATGACTTAATATATGCCTGGCATCTGGGAGCTACTATAAAACAAACACTATGTGGTTTTGCAGCAGCAGCAGCATGTCTTCTACACCAGAGGACTCAGCTTTCCAGGAAATTTTACATCCTGGAAGCCTAAATGCTCACCCTTCCGCATCTATTTCAATTCACATTTTCATGTAATATATGTAGTAAGTAACAAAATACAAATTAAAGTGTGCGACCAGATTTAAGCACTTCAAATAAACAGAACAGACTTTTCAACTCAGCAACAATCTCATGCTATCATAACGCATACGAGTAAAATCAACTTGTGGAGAGGAGTGATCTCTTACTAGACCAGCTAATACGCAACTGGAGAGACAAACTCCTCAATATATAAACACAGGAGTTTTGAAACACCTACATATCAGTTAGTTTTAAAAAAAACTTCTCACCACAAATATATTTACCATAATATCAACAATATTAGAAAACTGGTATAGTAACTAAAATTTGAAAATACTCAGTTTTCCTGCTTGAAATTAAAAAAAAACACCAACAGTGTAGGGCTAAAGATACCCAAAATGTATTAAGAAAATGAAAACGGAATGTCACAGTTCTCTATGCAGCACCTGGGAATTGGTAAGGGGAAAAATACTCCTCGGCTGCAAGTGCAATTTTTTAGCAATCAATACTGCTGAAGTTTGGAATTTCAAAATATTAGCATATTTGCATAAGACTTCTGTTCTAGCCATTCAAGTTTCAGTCCAGGCAGCAAGGACACATTTTTAAAGCAGTATTCTCTATAATCAAGGGTGTAAGACAGCTCATATAAAACAGAAGTCTAGTTCTCTACAAACTTATTTCATTTTAAAACATTTAATTCATTTAGCTTTCACAACTTTCTTCAAGATTTTTCCCATACACATAAAATGTATATGGGAATGCCTTTAAACCATTAAGTACACCAAGTTTTCTTCCCCAAATCCTATACTGTACCTGTAACATTTTCATATTTTCTGAATCCAAAAGATTGTTTAACACCGATAGGTTGATTAGTAGAAAATTGTTTTCTATCTCAATCAAAAAACTACTTACACCACCACCACCACCCCGAATGCAAACACCTGGAGTCTTAGGAACATTACAAATCTGTTTCTTATGTCCCCCATAACCATCCCTTCTTTGACAACATGGCACCTCTGCTCGGTCTCATCCTTGTTCCAGATTCCCATCTCTCAAAGCCATCTACAAAAATACTACAGAGGTAAATCCTCCCAATATCCTTCTGTAATCCTCAGAGTTACTTTAAGCAACAGACCAGTCTGAAAATACCAAAGTCCCCTGGGAAGCCAGAGATTACATGCTGTTGTGCTGCATTTATATTTCTGCTGATACTTTTTGCTCAGGAACAAAATGCCTTCCTGGAAAAGGTTTTGTAGTGAACTTCCAGATATATAACTTTCCTAAAAATAACCAAGTTCACCCTTGGAACACTGTTTCAGTCCCAGAGCACCCTACGGGCAAAAAAGCACTCACATCAGAACTAGAAGAAAAACTCAACTCCAACAAAAGTTCAACTCAGAAAAACACAGTAGCAAGATGACAAAGCTGACTCAAACATGTTAGCATTTTTAGTTGATTGTTAGTTTAAGTATTATGCATAAGCCATCTACTAAATTTAGACATAATTCATATTCAGTTTGTCACTTTGCTTTGATTTCTGTAACTAAAAACTATGCTATTTTGAGTCCACAATAATATTTAAATGCTATTTTACTTTGACAGCATTATTCAGACGTTAACGTACAGTGATGAACAATAATTTAAATGATAATTTTAAAAGATTGCTTAATCATCCTTAGTATTTTCTTTGAAAATTACTTTTGCATAAGAAGTAGTAAAACACACTGAGGATGTAGCTACCATAAATTTTAAGCTGTTTTTAAAACACTATTTCGTTACTGCTTGGTGTTTGGGGAACTTTTAAAGTTCAGATTTAATGCATAAGCAACTGCATCTTGTGTTTTTGAAATACAAAAAGATAAAATTATCTTAATCAATGTGTAAGCAATTAACTTTGATCAGCCATGCATAAAGTTGCAAACCAAATACTACAATCAAAGATCTGAAAGTAAATTACATACATTTCATTCACAAACATCAATTCCAAAAGTTTACAGAAACAAAGACACAGAAAGCAGAAGAAATGTACTGCTGCTTCCAGACATTTGAAAAGGAATTTAAATATTTGAAGTTTATAAGCAACATCTAGCTGGAACAAACTCATGCTCTGCGTGTTAAATTCTTAAGAAAAAAAATATAAATCAGCTGGCCTCAAATTCATCCCAAGCTAGGAAAAAAAAACCCACAACACTGGAAAGTATGATTTCAGTCTAAAGTACTAATACCTACTATAACGTCATTTAACTGTCACTTTTGCATAGCTGCTGGTGTCTGAAAATATCGAAAGCATCTGGATGAGAAACAGGAATGAGCTTTGGAATCTCTCTCTCAAATATTATTTGTCCCCAGATTCCAAGAGTGAAAATCCATGTGACTGCTTGAGACTTACATCAGAGATCCCAGATCATCCAGACCAGATTTTTGCCCAGCCCAACAAACAGTGGCTGGAACGACTGTTACAAGGATGGACTGAAGCATGGCTAGAGGAGCTTCTCCAAGTGAACAAGCCACAGCTCAAGTCCCACGTCACTGTATTGGAAAGAAGCACATGCACACACACACGCAGATTTTCCCTTTTGGCTTCTCTGTCTCCCACTCTGGAAATGCACAGAGACTGATGACAAGGCGCACACTGCTCTAGCAGTTTGTAGGAAGCAAAGCACAAGATTAAGCAGTTTCAAATCAAAACAGTATGAAGTTTAAGACATTTTTTCTGCCTGTTTCACTTCCTATATTTCAGTTTTAGACAGTTCTAAACCCAGTTATCTGAAATGCAAGGAAAAGCAAATAATTATATAAAAGGAACAAAGCTGGGTGGCATCTTGATGCGAGAAAGTGACAAAAAAGCGACAGACGTGATTTCTGGATGAAAAACTGAAGAGAACTTTTCTTTATTCAGGATTTAACACTGTCCAAATGTTTTCCTCTAATCTCTCCAGAAATTACTGTAACAGTACAACTCTTGGAAAACACATTTTCAACCCGGAACTAGTTCTAAAAAACACATGCAGAACCATGCTCACAGGACATCTTACGGCAAGGGCTCACTTTTATTTGTGATACTGCAGGAGATGCTTCGGAGATTGCATTTGTGCAAGTCCAAGTGAAGTTTTCAGGCAGCAACTAGTAATTGCTGACACCTCAGCAAATAAATAGGAACACTCCCCCCTTTTTTTTGCATCTGTCACGCCCTCTATAAATCTGTTTGAGACGTCCAGTCAAATGGTGTTGTAGCAAATGGACACAGAGGTTATTCGAGTCCTCCTACCCAGGGCACCTGAGGCACTACAGGCTCGCTGTGCAGTCAGTGCAGAGGCACGCTCCTACCGAGGGTTTGCAGTGGTGCTCTGGTCTCTCCATGCAGTTCAGGTATTTATGTAGTCCTACATTTGGAGTTTAAAATTAAGATTATGTGAATAATCACCCCATAATTTCTGAAGCATACATGAGTAAGAATTCAATTAATCTATGTAATTTCTTTAATAGTTGGCATTTTCTTTTTCTGTTGAATAACTTACTGTGAAGCCAAGAAACATGGATTGGCGCTAGTATGATTTCAGAAAACTACACATAAAACATGTATACAATCCAAAACAGTTTTCACAGTTTAGCTCATGATGAAGCCAGTCTTCATTCTTTTCTCTTTCAACAGCTCTCACTTATTATGTTCACCTAAGCAACCTCGTGGAAAACCACAGACATTACACTAAATATTATGAACTCTATGGAAGACAAATGCTGGATTTGACCAGGAATGTGTTGACAAAAGAGTTTGCTCTAGGCTTCTTTCATGTTTTAGAAAGCCAATTTGCTTATCAACTCCTTTTAGGGGGAGAATGACATAGATTCCAGAGACGTAATCATCTATATGAAATCGTTTCACAAAAGAGAAAGTATGGACCACAACACCCGCTCTCCTGGGAATGAAGGAGAATAGCTCCTAGAATCACATAGCTCCTTGACAAAGGAGAAAAGCACCTTTTATGAAGAAGAAAGACTAGAAAAGTACTTTCTCTTTTAGCATTAGGCATCTCATTTTCTCCTGCAGTAGGTGTGCAATGGCAGCACCACCCAGTAACAGACACAGTACAGCATGAACTACCACAATGGAGGTATCTTTCACCCTATGTCATCCACAGTATTGATGAATTTAATCTTTTAGTATTAAACAGTAATTATTAACAACTTTTTCTGAAGACAGGAAAGAGTATACAAATTATCCACCACAATTCAGACAAGATGGAATTGAATACACGTTATTTCTAACAGGAAGAAAAGAAGCAGAAGTAGCCTCTCTGACTTGCAATATGCAATGTACCACAGAACTATCATTACTTTTTGAGTCTCCACTATCAGACATGGACAACAATGACACTAGCGTCAGTTTTCTTCAGTGTTGATATTTCCCAGGTGTTTTAACACATACCTTAATTAGGTCTCCTAATTTCTCTTTGAGCTCTAACCAACACTAAAATAAGTCTTCTGCATTTATTACCTACTTCCCAGATTCTGCAGTGGCTTCCCATTCATTTCACAATTACAAAGGTTTCGGTTTCCTTTTGGTTTCCAAGACCTGCCTACAAAACTCTGCTAAGCATGAAACTACCAGTCAGGAGTTGTTTAGGGAACTCCTGGCCTTCCCAGCTTCAGGCCCTCAGTACTGAACAGAGGGGTCTCTCTGAATGTGCTTCTCTCTAGCAGAACACAAATCTAGTTTGGGGAACAATGTTTCTCCTAACCACATCCCTCCATCTGCACCAGACAAAACGAGGATCTTCAAAATATGCGGCTCTTCCCTTCTACCTTCAGTAGATAGATACCATGAATGAGAAGGTTATGTATTTCCATTTGTAAACTGTGAGCTACCTTAGCAATAGCTTCTATAAATTTGTAAGACAGATAAATTGTGAGCATAAGCAGGCTGTATTCTTTCCCTGCCCATCTTTCTGTGCAATTCTGTCAGTATCTTAATTAGCAGCATGAATTATCTGCCATGGTAATGGGGAAATAATCAAAGCACAAAATTATTTCCCTGAAAGTTCAAATGGAAGACATTGGCTAGAGATACACCACCCAAGATGTTACTAGCAGAAGACAAAGAAAGATGTAAGCATCTCTACCACGTCCAAGCCCAGACCATTGTACAAGTGAAAAATTCCTGTACAAAACACAATACAGCTGTATGAATGCTGTGATCCTCCTCACGGTGAGCTATGAAAAACGTAAGCAACTGAGCCTGGAAATGTCCTAGCACATCCATGACAGCCACCTAACTTAATGTTCAAACAACTGTCACAGGCAAACTGTAGCAAAACAGTAGTGTCTGTAGTATGGGATTACAGACTTTCAATGCCACAGCACAAGGCCATTCAATAGAAATTTTTTTTTCAAGAAGTTAAACAACTATGAATTCTTAAAACAAACAAGCAAACAAAACCAGGCCAAGTGAATGCCACAACGTAGAGAAGCTCTTCCTGAAGTCTGTGTGTACAGGTTATTTAATTTAATAAATTTAAGTTTAGTGCTTAAAACTTAAACTTAAGTTTACCGCTTCCACAGTCAATCATTCTTTCTCCAGAACAGTCTGGAATAGTCAAGTGACACTACAAAAGGCAGCTCAAGTTTTAATCACAAAAATCAAGACTGGCATCTGAAAACAGAGGCTATTCTAGAACAGAAATATTTAGCTTTGTAATTAGCAAATAGACCAAACAATCTGAAGCATCAGAATAAACAAATAAGCCAGAAAAAGCATCACAGAATTGCCCAGAGCTAACTGTCCTTACAGACAAGTCCAATAACTAGTTACATTAAATTTCTTTCTAAGGAAGGTCCTTTAAAAGGTAATATTTGGGGTGGGGGTGGGGGTGTTTTGCTAATACTAATGATCTGTAACACTGCTCTTATAGTCTAAGAGACAAGCACTTTACAGTAATGAGTCCCAGAAGTGATATTACAGAAATATTTTCAACTCCAGCATATGCAATGCAAAGCTGCTATTCAGACAAAATGCCAGACTAATGGCTACACCCCAAATGGAACAGAAGACCTAGATTCAGGAGCACACAACAGCTCACAACTCCCATTTCAACTATAGAGATGTAATATGTTTTAGTGTGAAAATTACACTTGGTACAGAACACAATGGCTTGTTATTAAGCTAAGCAGGTAACTGATTACCTTGCCATTAAACTCTGCTGGGATCAGGGACTTCCAATTCTCTCTTAATGTCATGAGAACAACACCACAGATCTTAAATCTGACCAAAACAGTTACATAAAGGGTTTCTCAGCTGCTCTCTTCATATTTTCGACTTAAGATTGAGTTTTTCTAACTTTCCAGCAGGGAAAAAGCATAGCTTGGCTAGGCAGCAAGGAGGTTTTCTAGCTGAGCTAAAACAGAGCAGCACCTTAACAATAACTGGGAACCCCACCGCGACTCACATGGCAGCAGGAATACAACATGTTCCTTGAACCTCACCCAGCACACCTTCACAGTCATGTGATCTTTCCTCTAGGGAAGAGAGGACCCCAACACAGGTTAGTCACTTTGCTAACTGCAAAAATCAAAAGCAAGTTCTGGTATGTCTCTGGTACATTTATACCATAATAAAAAGATTTGAAAAAAATTAGTTTTGTGATTAAAATCACAAATAGTATTACAGAGTTGTGCAGTACTTTTATTACCATTCGGTCATACGTTCCCCACTTGTCTTGTATCAGAAGCTGGGGTCATGGCGTACCTTTAAGTTTAGTAACACAAGATTTTATTTTTTTTTTTAAAAGGGGGTTGGGGGTTGGAGGGAAGCTTAGTTACAAACATGCTAAAAATCTAATTTAGCAGCCCCACCACCATGAAAACATCCACTTGGCACTGATTTTGAAAAAATATCTCAACATATTACATACCCAAGACATTTTTAGTTACAAAATATCTACTATTCAAAGCAAACTTTGTTTCCAAAAATAAAAGCACTATGAATTTCTATTAGTTGGGCACTTCATAGAGTCACTGTCCTGAGGTGCCAACAACCTTAAGAAAATCTAAATACTTGCTTTCTTTTTTTTTTTTTTTACAATGTTGTTGAATAGCTTGCAGAGAAAAAATATGGGACATCATTTCCCTGACAAGGCACCACACTTTCTAAGAATCATGAATTCACATCATTCCTACAACTATTTTTAAACTATTTCCTCTGTTCCTCTCTCTTGCACAAACTGCCAGCAAAAGAATTAATACACCAAAGAAATGGAGGGTACATTGGCTCTCTTCAGATGATTGGGGGCATTATTCAGTGTCTGAAGGGGTCAGGAGATTCTGTTATCTCACTTCAGCAAACAGGTCTAAGTTTTCAAAGACTATGGCACTGCAGCCTTTCCAAATTAAGCATATAGATCCTATTAATAAATTGCCATGGAGTTCTGCAATCCTGTTCATCCAAAGCTATCCATTTCCTATGCAGTACCAAGATACAGGATATTCAACAGCAAGTTTCCTAATAGCATGGGAAAATTCCATTACAAAAAACTTCCAATAGTTGAACATAAACAGTATATTCAAGTCTACTATTAGTAACAACAGATAACAAATTTTCACACTACCATAACTGAAGGAAGCTATATTAGTGTCTTCCAGAACTGAAGCAGTAAGTTACTTGAACAAGGTTCCAGACAACTGAGTCTTTAACATAAGAAAACACAGCCTGTTAGTAACACAATTCAGCCTCGTCCCAGGTATCGTCAGTGATCCAAGTCCAGAAATGGCATTTTTCTGAATAACATTGTTCATGATAAATACTCTATATGACTAATAGCTCAACTTCACCTTCCTCCTCTGGTTCCTCTTAAAGCAATATTACCCGAGTATCAGGTATGTGCTGGAGATCCAGGACTAAGTTCATCTGATGTGCAACCGAGCCAAGGCACATCATCCCAGCCATCTTCATCAACATTAATCATATGCAGAATATTATGGTTGTCATGGTGCCAGCAAGTAGTTAAAAAAGGGCAATGACAAAAGAAAACAGATTCATTATGTGGCAGAGAGGACTCTTAGGATATGCAGCGAAATTCCTGATACCTGTTAGCCTGCAATAAGGATTTCTGCAAAAGAAACCCCAGCATGAAGAGCAGAGCCCCACAGCAACGCTGCTGTGCTGAGATTGTCCTTCAGCCCACTGAGGCAAGCGCAGACTTTGCATGGCCATAGTGGTCAGATGCCTGCCAAGGTGCCTTAATTGTGTGAACCAAAGTGACTGCTCAGTTTATTACACCAAGAGCTGACCAGGCAGCCTTCAGATGGAAAGCACAAATAATCCAGCAGTAGAGACAGGACAAGCTGTATTGCCTCTGAGGACCTAATAAACGACTTCACTTTGAAAACCTTGTTGTAAAGCACCGTAAGACAAATATGTTATCATTCTGCAGCTTTGCTTGGAAAGGAAACAACACACTGAGCAAAAACTATACTTAAATACTTAAAACAATAAATCTTAACAAACCTGTAATCTGACTTCTTATGGGATGCAAAGAGGCAGGTAACAGACTAAAGTAGAAAAGTTCAGCTCAAAGTAAGTGTCTCCATCTGAAGCAACACAGAGAAGAACACACACAAAAAGTACAGCAGGTTTCCTAACAAGCACACAAAGGAACCCTACTGGTCAATGCTATATCTGATCTCATCCAGGAGCAAAAACCAGAAAATAAAGTTGATCCTCTTCTATGTATACAGTTTCACTCAAGACGCATACATTATACTGGAGAGTCCATCCTGAGTGGCCTAACTCGCTCTCAAAGTATGACCTAAAAACACACTGTGCATATTTCTGCCTAACTACTTTGCCTTGCGGCCAGCTCCATCCTCTTATCACCAGGCTCTCACTCTGGCCCTGCTCCTCATCTTGCATGGGCATCCTGAGGTTCTAACCAAAGCTTCCCTCCAGGAGAGCAAACTGCCCCAGACCACTATAAAGTCTGCCCAGTTCTGGACCTTGTAACTGTCAACACATCTAGATCCAACACCACAGATACTCTTCCACTAACCTTGTTCTAACTGTCTGGAGTATAATACTCACGGGAGTCAAGGCCTAATAAAAGAGCGGTTTATCCCTCACATTCATAATGTTTCTTGCTGTAAGTGATAGAGCTGATCATGCAGAGCAGAACTCCGATAACAGAACGTGCTGAAAATTGCACTTCTTCGGTAAGTCACTGCCTCCTCATGAAGGAAATACGGTGAAGCTCCACGGTGGTTCAGAGACCAAGAAAGTGCAAGAATATTTGTGCTAGAACCATACAACCAGTTTACCTGTGAGATACCAGCATTTTGGCAATAACTGTTACAGAAAAGCTTAACATGTACATATGCAGGTTCTACCGGGAAGAATTAATTAAATTAAATCCTAGAACAGGTCCCAGGAAGATACCCTAGCAGAGCCCCCAATAGTCTCTGTCTTTTCCAACAACTAGGTATCATCACTTTGTAGTTTACATATTCAAAAACACAGCTGGTCAAACCGATGAAGGAACAGTCACTGAAGACTTAACGTACAAAAACACTATGAAGTCCTCTCAAGTAGGGAGGATATTGATCTGAATGCTGCACTGCTTCCTAAACAAAATGAATACCAGTATAAAAAAATGTGTTTTTTTTATTTTGAGGTTTAACTTCTATAGAAATTCCTGTACTTCAGTTACAAATATGCAGAATACCTTGATTCTCTAATATTTTTTGAAAGACATAAAAATATAGAAAGCGCTCTAATCATTAAAAAGGCTGCTTGTGTTTTATCCCTGAAGTCAGAAAAGAGGATGTTATCTCATCTGTATTGACTCTACTGCTGACTTAAAAAGCCAAAACAAAACCACACCTCATACCTCTGACACTTAGGCCAATATTTTATTGATTATGTGCTTTGAAATCCAAATTCTTTTTAGCAATGTATTCAGAAGTCAGATCAAAAAATAAAACTAACGACTAACAGTTTAATGAAAAGTGTTTAACAATCAGGCCTTATAATCAACAAGCCTAAACCAACGTGAAGTTGATCAATACGACCTTGTCATACACAAAGAGCAACTCTGAGTGCTATTGATGAGTTGCCTTACCCACGCAGTACAGGACTATGATATATACTTTTTCATGGCACGCCTGAGTAGAATCAAACACTATTTTCATAAAAATTCCATAAAAGAGTAAGTTAACGCCATCAGCACCAAATTATGACTCTTCAGTGACAGCACCAAACTATGACTCTTCAGTGACAATGTTGAAATTCCTGTATGAGTCAAAGCTACAGAGTAGCCAGTCTGTCTAGCCAGATTGAACCAGCTTTCATCCTGCTGGGTCTGTATCAAGACAAATTAATGTTGTCAGGTGATGGCTGATGAGATCCTGAAGCAAATGTGAGTATTCAGAACCGCACAAAGTGAAGAGAGGGGATTCAGCGGGCATGAAAATACAAAATACAGCCTAGCAAAACAGGCACCCTGGTTTTGCTACCTCCAATTAAGAGAGAGGCAGGCTCAGGAAAAGGTCTGGACAGTAACGAATGCGACCACTTCACAAATAAACACACCCACATACACAAAACAAGTTGTCTTGTGATAGACTGGACAGGGCCTGATCCCTGCCTTAACCACCTGCATGCAAGAGAAGGCAGGGTGCATTAATACCCTTGAGTGTCAGGCTTAAGGTAGCAGTTTCAGTTAGAGGTGCAAAAAACAGGAACAGAAGAACAGACAAAGGCTGTTTTCAACAAATTCTAGCCCAAATATCCAAAATCTTTGCTTGTGACAACAAAAAGTAGGAACGTTCTTTAGACAGGGTGCTTTGGGAATCTTACAAAACTTCTTCCAGCAAAGCACCCTGCAGAGAAGTATTTGTGTTTCATGGCAGACTTTTTTCACCTTTTGATTTGTAGCTCTTTCTTATGTTCCATCTGCAAAAACACAAAAAAATACAGAGAAAGATAACTAGCTAGAAAACTAACACTGGGGTTCTTGTAAGGCATTTAAGTATGATAAAGAGGTTCTTTCTGTTCTGTACCATCTGTAACTGCTTACAGTTGCATCTGCTTTAGAAGTAGTCAAGTTAGCAGAAAAAAACAGTAAAAAAAAAAATCCAGCTCTTCACTATTTAACTTTAAAGTTTCCCTTTTTGAGAGGGAAAAAAGAAAGCTCTTTAAACTATTTTCAACATAAAGCTTAATTAGATTCTACTCTTCATCTTCAAAACCCTGCAGAGATCATAATATTCCCCACGAGAGCTTTCAGCCCTTCATGATAACTTCTCAGAGAGCTATTCAAGGGAAGGTATAGGATCAGCCACCTCAAGAAAAGAGTTCACAGAGCAGATAATCTTTCCTCCAGCAAAACAGACCATCAATCTGAACTTCTAAGAAGGACCAGAATGACCTTGCACCATCAAACCTAGAAAGCAAGACACAGACGTACCTAATCACACCAGCCTGCAATACAGGCTACAGAAATCCATACAATCCAGGTCTGTTTGCCTCCTGCTATTTCACCAACCTCACCTTTAGCTAACAGTCACCTGGAAAATGGACTTCCCACTGACTAAGTAAGTCAAAGTCATGCTACAACTATTTTATCTTGCCAAATGGGTCTACCACAGATGATAGTGAGATAATTCACAACTGTAGCCTTGAAAGGGGTAAATCTATGCCAGTAAAAAGTCCTTTGTATAACAACGTACCATTGAGCTTTGGTCTCATACATCCAACATATCTGTACCAACAGCTGGTTGATCCTAACTGCAATAATTATTCAGAATTCATTGTTCAATTCCTACCCGCTACAAAAGGCTCCAAATAAACTGAAATCGGAGCTAGCTATCCAACAGAAGAAGGGATGGCAGACTGCTAAGTGCCACAGACACCAGAACTAACACTGCAGCAGAGCACCGTAACTCAGCTGCTGCATTCACCTCTGTCCAGCTAATCGCATTACCGCAGAGCTCAAACATTTTGCAATGCTAGTTCTTGCCCAAGCTACGCTATCGCAAGGGGAGTAAACTGAACTTATTAATCCAAGCATCCACGGAAATTAAAATAAATCCCGAGGATATACACTCACCACTAGCTTAAACTGCGTGGAGAAACCCCCCACAAAATTATGTGTGCACTACTGCTGTAAAGACAGGTGCATCAAATTTACATGCAGAGACCACTTGGTCTTTTTGTACCACCTGAAACTAGGCTGCACCATGAATCCACCTGTACAGTGCTTTTGCTGTTCTAGTGTGAAGTTGCTATTTGCAGTACTACCGACAGGAGAAAATGGTGTAAGCAATGAGTTCCCAAACTTCTGTGATTCGGTGGAACATTATAAATTTTTAACATTTCTACTGATCTCTGTAAACTTCTGACAAAATTATAAAGTTATTTAAAATTATTTATCACTGGAAATTTACTAGAAATTATCTTCTGGCTATTTATCAGATGAACAAAAGGAATTTTTAAAAGATACCTCCGTTCAAAAACAGCAGAGTCTATGGGAATGAAGAAGTAAATTTGGGCTTTTGAGACAGAAAGCAGCAAGCAGAAAAGCACTGGCCAGGTAGAACTAATCAGTAATACCAGAGGACTGGGGGGTGCCCAGCTTTAAAAGCCACTTCAGGCTGCACAGCACATTTTTTCCCTTTAGCAGCTAGACTGAAGAATAATCTACATTCAAGCCTATCCCTGCAGGTAAGCTTGCCAACTCATGCCTGAAGTTAAAGATTGTGTGTGTGAACAGAGGGTGGAACCCCCTGGGTCTCCTCCTGCTTCCCTCACACCACCTCTTGCTGGAGACGCCTGCACAAATGCAACTAAGGCGTAAAAACGGAAAAGAAACATTTCACAGCCTTCAGCTACATACCCATGCTGCACGGGAAAATACTTTCTTGGGTCAAAAGCCTATGAGCGAGCTACAGGAACATCCAAACCTGACAGACACAGAAGAAAACATTGTTTTCAAAAGGAAGGAGAGAAGAAATGAGAGTCAAACACTATCATTTTCCGTTCAGATACCACTGGTGAGGGAAAATGCTACGATATATAAACTGTCAGATATGAGTATATCTCTCCAACTTCTATGTGGGCAACTTCAGTTATAAGGGGGACATCTTAAGCACAAAATTAAGCAATAGAGAATAATTTCTTTAGCGTGGTCTCCTCTACTTCAGGACAATGGCTGTGATAATTTTGAAGAACCTCTGTTCTGACATCCTGAAAAAAAGAGCCACTCCATCCTTAAACCCTGTCCCCACAAAAGCAAAGTATAAGTATAGTCTCATTTAATACATTTATTATTTTGAATCCTTGTTGTCACAGGATATTAAAAATGTTCTTGTTTAATTGATTAGTTATCGGTTAGAAAGTATCTTTCCAAAAAGCCAGCAGAACATGCTGACTTTCTGACAGCCCTGTCTATACCATGCCACTTGGTGTGGCATACAAATATGGACGCTATCCAAGGGAATTTGGGACCTCAAGCTTAGACCAGGCCCTAAAAAAAATACTCAACAGAATCTAATAATGAAGATGACAGCACAACAGTTACACAATTAATCAGTTCCAGGATAATGTCATCATGGTGGTTCTGGTGAACAAAGAGACACTTAATGTATTATCATGAGAGCAGAGTTTCTGTAAGGATGGCACTTAAGAGGAGAACCCTGGTCTGGCAGATCAGAGTATTTCAAGCACAGACACCACTTGTAAAAGATGTAGGAGAAAAGATCAACATCAGCATCCTTGAAAGAATTAAGAGACAGAGAAAGGGGATCAGCAAGTGTTGCAATGACACATATGCCCCATTAATCTTATTAAATCATCACCTTTCAAAGTCAGTTTGATTGCCTGGATCCAGTTCAGCTAGCACACTAGCTTGTGTTTCACTCCACTTCTCTCAACCCACATAACTGGCTGAATCATTTCAAATTTTAATCTTAGTCAGTTACACTAAAGCAATGTAGCACCGAAAAGAAAATGTCCACAAAGATCTTTTTCTACCAATTCCAGCCTTGGTTCTTCCTGGAACCTTTAACCAGACATCACAAAAATTAAATCAGACTGTTTGACCAAATGGCATGTGTCAATTATTTGCTTTTAGAGTATATTATCATGCTTAGAGTCACCATCAAAATGTCAAAGGGCAATAAAGATGGTGGCACTTAATGCCAGAGATGTTGATACATCACATCACCAAAATAACAAATTAAAATAGATGAGATACTAAAAAAGAGCAGATTCCATTCTGCTCTTCCAAATTCTAGGAAATCAAAATCACTGCATTTTAAAAATCATGATATGTATCCCAAAGTACTTCTTGTAGGAAGGTTTCATAAGTATAATGGGTTTGGCCTTCTACTTCAGTGACAAGTGATTATTGACAGAAATTTCAGCAACTGTATTGCGTATTTAAAAAACTGTAGTACCCCTCAAAACACAACCAACCTCAGAAGAACTTAATATGCTCATTTAATTTGGCCTGTCCAGTGGTCCCTACACAATTCCTCAAATTCCAACAGCATCGGATTGCTTAAATCATGCCATAATCCCAAAGTGCCCAAAACAAGCAATTACTTCATTGGATCACACCCTTCCACAGAAGAAAGAGATGCTCTCAGGTTGATCAAACCCGATACAAACCACAAGGAAAGGCAGCGATAATCGTAGACACACATCCCTAACAGCTCACTTACTTAGGACATGGGAAATCACATCCAGGTTGTCTTCTGTTTGTGCGAATTCAACCTTTCATCTCTAGAAAAGCAGCCTGAAGTACCCCACAGATCACAGCCCCTTCAGTCTTCCAAACTAATTTTTCAACAAGGCAGGCAGCAGATTCCAGGTCCCCACTAATCCCAAATTAGTATGTTGATCATTAAGGCAGAAAGGCATGCCTGCCTCCTGGCCTAGCAAATATTTACAGTATTCTATATGAAGTGAAACCAATTAAAACAGACACACAAAGCTCGGCCTCCAAGTAACACATAGTTTGGTGATGAGAGCACTCCCCTGGAAGGTGAGAGATGCAAGGTCAGAAACCCTGGGGGATGGAACTGATCTCCTAGATCCTACCCAAGTTCTCTAATCACTGAATAAAAAGCAAGGAACCATTAACTTCTGCTGCCATAATATCCTGAAAAGGCTAAAGGCAGAACTGAAAAAAATCTTAATTAGAAGAGGTACAGCACACCAGCACCAAGAAAACAGCAATTTATATTCTTCACTTCAAATTTTTTAAAAAGAGTTATCAACATATTAGTAAACACAGTTTTTGCATTGAAGCGCGAAATTTTTTCCTTTTGCCAGAGTCATTATATATATGTACATTCAAGTAACTGTAAACTTCAACTAATCCCATGCTCTTTGCCTTATTTGTCTTTCAGTCCAGTGCTGTAGACAGAGTCCCTGCCTAATGACACACAGTCTGAGACACAAAAAGTCTGAGCAAAAGCTAGAGGGAGGATAACAAATAAGTCAAGCGAGACTGGTACTGAAAGACAAGCATATTAACTATAAACCTGATATTCTCAATTTTGCTGAGATTTAAATCATTTTTCTGATGCCAGATACTCGTGCATATTGATACAACGACATCCCTGTCCTCAGGAGGCTTCTAACAATCGTTAAAATGGAATGTGGCCGGTAATTTCAGTTCCTGAAAAATCTAAGATTAAAGGCCGAACTCCGTGTTTGTATGCCAAGCTTTCACGACAGATTTTAGACAGTGCGCACAAGAATTTTACCTATATGCTTTGCAACCTGTCACCCAAAAAGTGCAATACTTTAAAAGTTGAGGTGAATGATTTGTTTTAGTTCTGTTGCAAACTGCCTCACATCCTCAAAACTCCTTAATTAGTCAGTTAAGGTCCCTCAACCTGAACTGAGCAAGCAAGTGAAAAATCTTTAATGCAAAGAATTATTTTACTAGTACTTGACAAGTTCTGACAACGAGCTATAGCTCCCCTTACTCCCTGCCCTCCCACATACACATCTAATCCAGCCAAATAAGACTTAAAAGCACTACCTCAGTCTTCTGGAAGAGATTGTATTTTAATTCATGGCAGCAGCAGGTTAAATGCTTCAATGCAATGAAAGCAAATTGTCAGACCTCTGAATCTAGAAAGACTTTTAACACGAACTGATTTGAATTCTCTCAGGCGCAAAGACGGCACTGTACATTTACACTTATTCCAAACCCCAGTAGCTTTATTGATTATTCTGACACATCATTAGACTTAATTTCCACGCCCTTTGCATTACATAGAAAAGTTTCTAAATATATCACCATTTCACTCATCAAACATTTGATGGCTAATACCACCGATTAAAACATTTAAGAGGGAGTTGAGTTGTTTGTAAGATTAGTGACTCAATACAGTGGCTTCTATTTTGTTCCTAGCTTACCCTCCCAGCATATCTCCTAATCACCACCCTGACAGGACACGCACACATCGCAATTCGTATTACTCTTATACAACCCTCTGGGAAAGAAAAAATTAAAAATACATTTGGTTTTGGGTAGAAATCTCCTTCTCTCTTCACATATGAAGGAAGCTGTGAAAATCTTTTGTGCATTCAAAGGGCAAGAAAAGAACAAAGCAATCTCTATTGCCAGACTGGGCAACAGTAAAAAGGGAGGGGGTATTACATCAGGCCTTGAAAAACACTGAACACCTACTAACTGAAGATAAAAAGATATGCATGCTGCTGTGCTCTCCAAATAGGATCCAGCGCAAAAATCTCACCACAAGGTGCTGGAAGTTAAGGAAAGGCCAAGTATTTCACAAAGTAATGACCGAGGTCCTACCGCTTCCATACTCATCTGTTGTAATACTCCCAACAGCTTGGTGTCTGAAGATAAAATCCTTGGCATTTATTAACCTCTTACTCACATACGTACACATTGGTGATGGTCAAACAGCTCTTCCTGTGTTTACTCCCTCTTCTGTTGTAGCAGAAACTTCTGCCACTACCCAGTCCCATTTCCTTGCTGGAATAGACAGGAAGCAAAGGGAAAATGGGTATTCCACAACCTCTTTCCTCCCCCAATCCATCCCACTTGCAGGATATTAACTTCCGCTCTGTTTTAATCTAGAAAGTCACAAGCAACCTTGCGAGGCAGCAGTTGTGCTCCTCTGGCTTGCAGATTTGAGTAAAAGCAGGATCATACATAGCTCTCATAATTTTCTTCAGTTATTGCAGGTACTGGACAAAGAAAGTTTCTCTACTCACTACTGACATGGATTTTATTGAAACGCCTTTTTTTACAAAAAAAGCCTATCCTTTGAGACAGTATTTCCATCTGGCACCTATCCCACATTTCACATTAAAGTTAGTTTTTCCAGGATGACAGTATTCAGTTTCACCAGCAAAATTCTCAGTAGATCCTCCTTTCAAGGATAACACACCTGTATCTGAAATACTAGGTCAGCAAGACTGTTTAAGACATTTAAAAAGTGCTAAATAAAAGTACAGATGGTATTAAGTGTGGGCATTACTGAAGAAAAAATAAAAGAGGTTGTTGCAAGAAAGAACTCACAAGAATAGTGACAAAAGACAACTTATGCATTTAAAATTATGAAAGGGATGGGGAAAAGCCTAAGTGCCTCCTTCTTAGATCTTAATACAAGAAAGTGTAATCTATTTCATTTGGTAGTGAAAATTATACCACTACCTTAAAATCTCAGATTTATATTTACAAAACAATAAATATAGCAAAATGAGAACTAGTTCTCATCTCTTCAAAACAACATAATTAACAGAGATGTCAATCACTGAGAAAAAGCCCTATTTTGCGTGTTTGACAATGCTAATGTCCAGCAATCACAGCTTGCAAGTACATTTTTTCAAGGTATTTCTAACACTGAGACAATTTCTAACAACCTCTGACAATTAAAAAAAAAAATTAAACTCAAAATAAACCTTTACCTTACTTTATAAAGCTACAGTGACTCTACAATTCATGTTGATAGTTACGCACGAAAAGAGGCGTGATCAAGCCTTACACTCCCAGGCAAAAGGGAAGTACTACTGCAGCCAGGAACCAGTTTACATCTGTACCAAGATAGGTACATGAAAGGATTCTTCTTAATGTCAAGTTATGTATTTTCAGATGTGAAATAAGTTATCTGCACAGCTACACCGAGGAACACGGAAAGCACTCGTTCCGAGAAAGCAGCCTTTGCAACAAAGAAAAAGGCCCAGGTCCAACAAACGCACAGGATGCAATCTGCCAACTTCAAAACTGTACAACTAATTACTGGACACAATTCTGCAGAACTCTTCTGTATAGAAGTACCGGTTTCCTCAGTTGACAGAACCTGCACTTTTTTTCCTAAAAGCACTAAAGCACTAGCCAATCTCATGCTGAGTGGCATTACCATAATTAAACAAATGCAAGATTGTTGCTAGAAGTGTAAGTAATTAAACATGCCTCCACAGAGAAGGGTGCACAAGTTACGGAACAGGACTCCCTAATGTGAAACTGGATTTTTCCTCTTTCTGTAGCTCCCACAACCTCAAAAACACGAGGACACATCAGCGAATACAGACACAAAATCAGTGTTCTGAGACATCAGCTTCATATTCTTGTTTTGTTGCAACCTCAAAACTGTAAGAACTAACTACTGTTCTTGTGATCCACCCAGCAAGCCACGAAGAAGAACTTAAATCCCACTTCAACCCCCTAAAACAGGCAACCTAAAGAAGAGTTAATCCTCCTCCCAGCCTCTATTGAAAACCTTCCCTTCAGAATACTACTAAGGCAAAGACACTTGTTCAAAAAAGCAAGGGAGTTAAAGATCAAAATAACGTACAATTGTAATTTTGCTTCATTTAGTTTTTTTAAAAGAAAGCTGACAAATCCTGGAGTAGTTTATGAATTTATAATTTCATTCTGCAATTAAAACACACTAAGATAATAGTTCACTAAACACATCTAGCTGAACTACATTAAACTGCCTAAATCTGTACAAACATACGTTTACTGTAACAATACGCAGCTAATGTTTTAAGTCAAAGAAGTTGTCTTTTTGCTGTTGTTTTAAAGCAGAGCACTTTAAACCACTGCCTGAATTGAGCTGCTGAAACAAAATAAGAACATGTAAAAAGCAAAAGACCAATACATATATTGGTTCTTGACAGACAAGTGACAGAAGATGGGAGAAGGGGCTGCAAAGTCTCAACATGTGGCAGAAATCCCCCCTGGGTGCCAAGTTTTGCAAAAGTAATGGGAAGGATTTCCAGAACCATTCAGAATAGGAATATTCCTCACATATTCAACCCTTTCTCTGCATTCACAGCACACACCAAGGTCAAAAGCCGAGATTCAACTCCTTTTTAAGAAGGGTATCGTAACTCTCTTCAAAAAATCTAAGAAACAACTGTGGACAGCATTACTGGAATGCGTTTAAAATGCAGTATCACAATTAAACTGCTGCAGCGGTCAGGTCAATAGAGCTGATGCACAGGTGAATTGTCCGTTTTGGTGGTGATCCTTGACAATACAAAAACTTATGAGGAATTATAGGAAGAAACCGAACCCTGTCTCTTTGATCCACTGCCAGCTAGGCCCGAGACAGCGTCAGGACACAGAAAAAAATGCCCTCTCATTTGCTATACTTCACATCTTCCCACAGGAACTGGTCTCTTCCTTCTCATTCTATTTCCTGTACACAGAACAGGCCCATTGTCACCAGGTGAGCACAGACACACGCCACCGACTGACCCGGCAGCCCACCCCGACAGCAACCTCCCCTGGGGCAGGAGGATGCCCTGCAGCCTCCCAGACGCCAGCGCAGGCACTGTCCCTGCTCCAGGCCGGAGGATCGCTGTGTCCCTGCTCCAGCCACGCAGAGTCCCAGCTCAGCAGGACACAGCCGGGACGGAGGGATGACAGCCACGCTACCGCTCGCAGCGATCCTCTCCCACCGCCGGCTGGCAGCGGGGGCCGCTCCCAGCGCCGCCACCCCAGCCCCTCGCTCGCACGGCGTCCCTCCCCCCTTCCCCTGATCCCTCCTACCCAGCCGCGCTCACACCTCAGGCCGCAGCCCCCTTTATGCCCCAGCCCTCCCCCCGCCGCCCGCCACCGGCAGCCCCGCGGCGCCGGCCCCCCGCGCCCCCAGCCCCGCGACGGGGTCCCGCCGACCCCGGGCCGGCCCGGAGGGGCAGGGGGCCGGCTCGGAACACCCCCCGCGGCCAGCCCGGCCCTCGCTGGGGCCACCCCCCCCCACCCCCGCGGCCCGCAGCGCCGGCGCCCGGCCCTCAGCCCCGCGGCTCACCAGGAGTAGGTCTGCTCCGCCATGGCTGCGGCTGGGCGGCCAGCCGGCTGGGCTCTGTGGGGCGGCCGGGCCCCGGGCTCCTCCTCCGCCTCCTCCTCCGCCTCCTCCTCCGCCTCGCAGGCTCCGGGGCTCAGTAGCGGCCCCGCTGCGGCTCCCGGCCCAACATGGCGGCGGCTGTGAGGAGGGAGGGGAGCGAAGGGGGGGTCCCCGCCCGGGCGGGGAGGGGATGGCGGAGAGGGCGATGGTGGTGGCGGGGAGGGCGGAGGCTCAGCAGCCGCGACGCAGGGCCGCGCTGGGGCGCCGGCGGCGGCTGGGCCTCATGGCCGGCGAGGCGGCGGCGGCGGCGGCGAGGGGCGGGGCGGGAGCGGGGAGGCGGCGGCACCGGGCGGCCAAGCCAGGCCGCGCCGCGTCCCCGCGCTCGCGCACGCCGGGGGCGGGGCCGGGCCGGGCGGCGCGCGGGATCACGTGCCCACAACAGCCTCACGTGCCACCGCCGCCGGCCGCGCGCAGGCGTCCTGGGTGAGGGGAGGCGGCGGCGCGCTGGTTGTCGCGCCCGGCCGCGCCGCTCGCCCGGGCTCCGCCGTGGCCCCCGCGGGCGGGCGGGCGGGTTCGCTGCCGCCGCCCCCTGTGCCCGGCGGCTGGAGCGGGCAGCGGGTGGGAGGGACAGCCGGAGCCTGCTCCGCCGGAGAAGCCGATCGCGGGCTGCGGGCGGGCAAGCGCGACTCCCGCGCCGGCCTCTCTTTGCCCGCCCGGCTCCGCGGGGCCGCCGCCGGCAGCGGGGGCAGCACCGGGGCGGGACCGGCCCTTGGAAGCAGCGGGGCCCGGGAGCTCTGCACGCCCAAGGACGAGCTGGAAGCGCTGCGGCGGGGCCTCCTGCAGCGGGGGGGGTGAGGTGGGAGATGCCGGCCTCAGGTAAGGGAGCCCCGTCAGTGCCAACGTTTCAGTCACATCCACTGTGGGCTTCTGCGCAGTGTGGTATCATTGTGCCCTTTTAAACAAAGCAAGTACAATAAAGAGGAGCAAACACGCAATGTGTGTATGTGTATATATATATATTTAAGGAAAGAAAATGACGTTCAAGATACTCTGACCCAATAAAAATCCTACACCTCACGTTACCGGCAGCCCAAGCCCCAGGCAGAGGAGCTGGCAGCAACGGTCTGGCCTTTCTCCCCCCGCTTGCTTCAGTGCTGCTGCCAAACCTTCGGTCCTTGGTTATGTTTCTGCCAAATGCAGAACCAGCACCTCGTCTTCTGTTTCCTCCAGTAGTCCTCACCTCTCTTCCTTCACTGGCAGCAATTTGTGCCGACGGGGCTTTGCGCAGCTCAGGGCAGTTGTTCCAGTCTGGCTGTGCAGCCTCCTTCCTTGGCCCTTTTAGCGTGGGAGGGAGAAGAGCCAGTTTTAACTTACAGCTGGAGGTGATGTAACTGTATTAAATATAAATAGAAGAACAATGCCCAGCTCTGGTGAAAACAGGTGTTTGGTTAAAAAAAAAAAAAAAAAAAAACACCACACCACCAAACCCCACACACTACAGAGAAATTCTATGCCTTAATAAAAGCTTTGCTAAACTCCAAAAAATTAATGGGACATTCTCATTGCACCTACAGAGATGCCAGATGCCTCCAAAATGGCATTTGGAGCCCACTCTAGTTTATTAGTAAATTTAATAAATTATTTCCATTTTGTCCATCTCATTTATATTCTTAAATGGACAAAAACATAGGCAGGTATGTAGGCATGACACAGGACTAAAAGTAAGGAACATCTCATTTCTTCTTGGTTCTCTTACCAATTGCCTGTAATTGTGGGCAGCTCACTTCATCTCTGCTAGCTCAGCTCCTTCGTCAATAAAGGGGAAACAGCAACATGTTGCAGCTGCCTGAAGTTTTTGGGATGCTGCTTAAGGAAGATGCTGTATATGCAATGCAGACTGACTTGGTCTGGGTGGAGGGAATGCCTGGGAGTCTTGTGATTATTAAGATGGTGCTGGACTCTGAAGGCTTCTCCACCCTGCACACCTCTATCTTTCTGCACTGAAAACCAGTGATTTGGGTTGTCACCTCAGCATCCAAACCTGCTGTGATTTTCACCTCCCTCTGGCCTTTGTGGACAGGAACAACCTTAGAGCTCCTGACATAATTGACACTACCCACTTACTAAAATCTGCTCGAGAATTGGATTTACCAACTATGACGTGGAAATAACTCAAAGTACTGTGACTGACTAGCTTACTGGGATCCCTGCTGGCGTCAGTCATGGCAGCTAGGTGTACTGGAAGGATTAGATGGTGAGTAATGCTAACCTGTCCTCTCATCCAGCTCAGGCTGGGCTGTCTTGAAAACCTTCCTCCCCTATTTGACCATACGCCTCTTTGCCCTTCACCCTACACCCCATACATACACAGCACTTGTGCCCGTCTCAGCAGATACAGAAAAGTTTGGCGGATATAATGCAAGGAGAGAGGAGTGAGTCACGCTCAGAATCTTGAGCTGTGGGGTACACAGCCTGGTCAATCTGTTCTAGTGGAAATTCTGGTGTTCCCAGGTACACACAACCCCTGTTAAAAAAATGCTCTAGGTAGGACTTGCACAATGGAGAAGTTCCCTGCCTTGATTCTCCCTCAGCACAGCAGAAAAATCTATAGGAACAATCAGAAAACTGACAAATAATTTGAATCCTCACTCCACTGTGGTGCAACCTCAGTGTCTCTGGGATGCCTGTTTATGCCACCTCTTTTCACTGATTACGATAAAGTAAATGCAAGAGGAAAAAAGAACCTCTCCATCCTTTTGAATCCATGCAGGAAGAGATAAATCAGTGCTTCACCCCTGTCTTGGTACTAAAGAGCCTTTCCTAATTTTTTTTCACTGAGAATAGGATGTAAAACTGATATTGGTATCTATGAAACAATATCCCTGCTTTGTGTCCTTACTGAAATAGCTTCCAATTTCTCAGCCTTGCAAAATTTCCAGCACATTAATTTGGCACAAGTGATTTATACTTGATGAGCAATTAAAGTATAATTTTTTTCAGCTTCTCAGGCTTTGTGACTAGACTACTAAGTGATTTCACAAGCTCGCTCTATCATTACAAGATAGCAGTGGGATGAATTCACAGGAGAAATGTATTCCTCCTTGCAGACCCAGCATCTGCTCTTACTGCAAATTGGAGTGCTGCTTGCATTCCTCAGATAATTTTCTCAGCACCTCGTTTGTACAGTCTTTCTTTGGACCTACAAGAAAGCTTTATTTTGAATTTTAGCAACAGTTTACTCTGACATTACAAAGTCCTTCCAAAATACCAGTTCTGTCTTGAACCTTTGATGTAGACTGATGCATTACTTAAACCAGTCAAGGTATTTCAAAACTAGCAGCAGACAAAAATATTTTCTTTCTTTTTCTATTTGGAAGGGTAGCTCCTAGAGGCAAGTGTGCTGGAGAAAAATCAGATTGAAGTACTGGCTACAAAGAGTCCTCACCTCCAAATTGCTTAAATGTCATTAGATGACATTTAACTAACCATGTCTTGATTCTGCTATAATGGAGGTAGAAAGAGAACCAGAGGAGCTTCATGTTGACACTTCACCTTTCAGGAAAGGACATGGCAGGTATAGTTGTCAATGCTGCTTGGTTTTGGTAGGAACAAATAGCATGGAAATGAGCAGAAAGGAAAGGCAAAAAAAAAAAAAAAATCCAGTTTTGACAGTATAGCTCAGAGCTATGCTAGGCTCTTCTGCTTGTAATTCTTGTGGGGTTCCCCTCGATAAAATTAAAATGTGCACTGACCAGTACGGCGCCACGATTCTCTTCACTACCACCTAGTGGGAAACTCCTTCATTAACTGAACTTCAGAGCTGCCTCTGCTCTCCAGTCTGATCCTCACCCTGAAGATAGAAACAGTGCGTAAGTGAAGGGGGAACAGACAGATAACCTGGAGGAAGGGCGCAGTCCTGTGTCCCCATAGAGGAAGAGGAATGTTGAGAGCGAGCCTGTAATTTAAATCCATGATGCCCTATGGCATTGTCACACCATGCCTTCCAGCCCTGCATCCAGGCCAGTTCTTAATGGTTGTTACACCTTGGCTTCAGTTTCACCAAGACTCCCAAAGTTTAACAAATGTTGTCTTTGGAGATAAAGAGTAAAACATTTGTTCTTCTGAAAGCAACTGAACCCTGCAAACTGCAGTAAGGAGAAACTTGGGAAGTTACTTCTGCATCTCAGTCAAAGGTAGCCTTCCCCCCTTCTTGGCTCTGAACGTTTTGGTGGTTCTGCTTCTGCTTGTACTACTGAAAGTACAGTAGGCGGCAACGCAAAAAATAGCTTTCTTCTCTGTAAAATCACATTTTCGATTATAATCATATATTTACAACAAAGAGTACTCAATTAAAATGTAAATGCATATATATTTGAAACACTAAACCCATGTATTCAAGTGAGTCCTTTCCCGCTGAGATACTTGGGGTTTGTACAAATAGCTGAAATCCAGCCCCATTAAAACAACACATAAATGACAATTATCTCATATTTTTCATGCTTTTGCATACCTTTTGGGACTAAGCTCCCAATGCACAAATAATCATCGGTTTTGGCACTTGCATAGCTTTTTATTCCCCCAACCATAGAAATAAGGGTGAATGTTTATAATAATAGCACTCTCACATTTCAAGGAGGGGATGATGTTAACGTCATTCAGGCCAATAAAGCATGTAGCAGTCTCAGCAGGAGGAATAGTAAAATGGTGAAGAATTATTAAAAGAACCATTTCTCTGTATTTCTTTTCAATGGCAATTTTACAACTGTATTCAGGAAACTATACAGGCTCCCTCTGCTAGCACTTTTATCATAAATATATTTAGGGTTTTTCCTTCTCTGTATGTTTTTTTAAGCCACATTACACTGGCTTTACCCCAGCAAATTACTGTATTTTTCATCATGTGAAATAATGGATATATTGGATATATACACTCAATAATGGATATATTTCAGTAAACGAAAACATCAAAGATAAGAATGCTGGTAATACAAGAAGTCAGGCTTTGGAAGTCTATTCTGCCTTCCATTCCGTTCACAGGACTCTGCTGTCCATTACTTTGGGTTTGCCCTAGTGTAATAAGCAGGATACACACCAGTAAGTCTAAAATAAGAATAATGTTCCTGTTGTATACCCATTTGTATTTTCATGCAGTTGTTCGCAGTGTTAAATAATCCACTTAGTAATTCAACTACTTTATAACATGTAGGGGAGAAGGGATTACATTGGAACAGTTAATCAAGACAAACTATTATTTACCAATAAAACAGAATTCCATTAGAGGAACCCAAGACATCGTTGCCTGGAAGGATATTGGAGAATGCCAGGAACCCAGTTTTGTAAGATAGCTGTCACACAGTGTTACTACACTGTCTGCTACTTCAGGAGAAGAAAAACATTAAAATAAAAAAAAAAAATCATGCCTAGAAGTTGTATTTTAGTTTACGCAGGATAATGCAATGTAGTTGAACGTGTTTAAATAATCTTTATTAAACTCACCATTAAAATAAAATAGAAATCAGACTTCTTGTGATTACTAATGGATAGAGTTCTCCAAACTGATTTGTTAAGGTAACATTGTTCATGAGCTTGTCAAGATGACTTGTTGTTTTGTTAGTTGTCCAGACTCCCACAGTTTAAAATGCACAATATTAACAGACCAAGGGAAAAAGACCTTCAGGATAAAGTGATAGAGAATAGTTACCTCCTCCTCAGTATTTGAAAGGTTTCCATATTCAGCCAAGGATCCTCCACATGGCATCCAGTTGCAGCATTTAGTGAGGTCCTAACATACTAACAGATGTTCATTTCTGTTTTCATAGACTTCAGTGTTCACTGGTCTCAAGACAGGCTGGTTTAAAAGCCTCTGCAGCTGAAGGTCCTCAAGGCAAGCAGAAGCAACAGCAACAGGACTTCCGGGTACATAAGGAATCCTTGAAACCACGCAATACAGATAGATAATTTGTTGCTATGTTTTTTCTTTTTATGGTTTCCACTGACAAATATTGCTGTTCTTTGTCTGAACTTAATGGTTTGTGTCCCGATCTCCCTCCCCACGCATTCAACAGGTATATATACTTCCAGAACACAGATTGGACAATCTTTTAAATAAGAATAATGGTAATATTTTCCATCTTAGTTTAGGTAAAAGAAATCACCATACCAACGACAGAAATGTAACACAGTATGACAGAATCTCCTCTGTCACATATTGCAGGAGCACCACAATCTGTTGTCTCAGTTTGCAAAGTCCTTGAATTATAAGGACATATCATGCAGAAAGTATATGTCATGGTTGGATACTGTAATTACAGTTGAAAATTAGTGTTACCAGCCACTAATGTTGGCATGTCTACTGGGGAAGGGGGGCAGGGGGAATGAGGAAAACTGTAATAAAAAAATAAAATGCATGGACATTGTATCAAAACTTTGATAGGATAATGCCAAAAAAGTTCACCAGTCTTAAAATCCTTTATTATTACGAGTATAACAAAAGAAAAAATATCTTTACAAGCTAAAGATGTCTTTTTACATTAATTTTTCACAGGGCAATTTCTTACCTTATATGTTTTAAATGGATTCTAAATCGTTACTTCTTTAGCCACACAAAGAAAGTCTTCTGTATCCATCTGAGCTTTTTTAAGGCAAGGAGGGGACCTAGTACTCTGGGTGCAGACACCATCTGAAATAAAAGGTAAAAGTTAACAACAGTCCTGCTTGAAAGGGTCAGCCCAGCAGCCCGACCACAGCTTGCAGTGTCTGGAGAGAGGAGGGGGTCCAATCTGCAAAGAAGCTCTGTCCTTCAGCTGCTGACTTAGCATGTTGTCGCAGGAGGCTGGAGAGC
Organism: Falco naumanni; assembly: GCF_017639655.2. Classification (NCBI taxonomy): domain Eukaryota; kingdom Metazoa; phylum Chordata; class Aves; order Falconiformes; family Falconidae; genus Falco; species Falco naumanni. Next base: position 89,697,890 of record NC_054054.1, on the reverse strand, counting down.
ATGGCTAATGGTGCCCACAAAGGAGAAACAGGGGCCAAGGTGACTCTGAATCATTGCCTTGGGACATTACTCAGTTTGGGGTCGGTCCTTCTAGGCTTCTCTCAGCTCAGGCTTGATGGGAGCGTATAGAGACAGGTAGCTGCCCCTAGGAAACCTCCATTGAGACAACAGCTTTAAATCCTTCTCCTGTTGATCACACAAGGCATCATGTGCATGAGATGCTCATGCATCAAGTCCACATGTGCACATCAAGATATTCTATAATTTAGCCACTCAAAGCAGATAGATTCATTCATATATTTTCAGACCAGAACAGACAATGCAGTCGTAAGGACTCCCTGAGAGCTGCACTAAGTGACCTGGCAAGCATGTTGTAGGAAGTCACTCAATGGGTGGGAGCAGAACCAGTATCAAGAAGGGATGGAGGTAGATGATAAATGGGAACCACAAGCCTGCCCAGAGCACTCCTCAGAAGCAGCAGAGCAACTGATGACGGGGCCGGGACTTTCAGCATGAACCAACACCCAGGGCTATTCCTTATCAGATGCCTGAATCACAAGCTCAGTGGGACAAGCCCTGTAATCCCCAAATTATGCGGGTACACTTCTCCTGCTCATCAATTAAGCAATAAACATAGCAAGTTATAATGGTGGTACTAGTATTTGCATATCAAGATACCCAGCAAGCCAAAGCCAGAAGTGGAAAAGTCATTTAACACTTGATGCTCTGCCACAGAAGTCAGCTGGAGCTCCAGAACATTCCGTAAGTCTCTGGAATATTCATATAAACCCAGTGGTCAACACTTCTCTGCTGGGGGGTTGCACAAAGGCTAGTGAAGCTGCCAGAGTGGCTTTCTCTCAGCTCAAAGCTTTTGGCAGGGGCTGAGGCTGGCTGAACCTCCCTGCTGCCAGCGCTCCAAGCGGGCTCTGCGATCTTCCAATGGCAGCACCTTCTCCTGAACCACTCGCAGCCAAACGCACTTCTTCCTTCAGGTACTCCACGTCCTTCCTTCTCTAAAACTAATGGGGCCAGAAATAAGTCACACTTCTCCATCCTCATTTTCCTGGTTTTCTTTCTGTAGTTTACTTTTCCATACTGCAGACCTTCTGTCCCTTCATTTTACCTCCTCCTTCCCTCTTCTGCTGCCCTCCCTTTCCCCCTCCCCCTGCTTTCTCTCCCTCTGCACTTTGTGAACCGCTGCTGCAGTGCTGAAGTCCAAAGTTCAGTAACTTGCTAAGCACACAGATAAATATGAACCTTGGAGAATTTACATTGCTCCAATGTAAACAGATAGCCAAGGGTCCCTTTATCAGCACTGGCTCAGGACAGTCGTGGGGGGTCTGAAGTGGCTCAATTTTGTATTTTGTTTTTTTTGGGGGGGCGTAAAGGCGGGAGGCTGTGCTGTGCCCACTCTCCTGACAGTCGGGCGTGTTACCTCAGGAACATGGTGTAGGGAAGCTGGAAGCAGGATAACCTGAAATTCAAATCCAGGAGACACCAGCCTGAAGACCATGGTCTCGAAGCTGAGTCATCTTCAAGTGGAGCTGCTGGGAGCGCTGCTGGAGTCAGGGCTAACCAAGGAGACCCTGATCAAGGCGCTGAGCGAAGTGGAACCCTACGTGCTCCAGAGTGAAAGTCAGCGCGCTATCAATGCCCTCCAGACAGAGAAAGGGGAACCCTGTCCCGACATCCCCAACGGAATGGGGGAGTCCAGGTTATCAGAAGATGAAACCTCTGATGACGGGGAGGAATTTACCCCTCCAATAATGAAGGAGCTGGAAAACTTGAGCCCTGAGGAGGCTGCTCACCAGAAGGCTGTGGTGGAAAGACTATTACAGTAAGCACAGATTTGCTGCTCCTCTTTGATGCTTTCTTGCCCTCTCCCTCTAAATTTCTTTCTTTCCCTTTCTGCTCAATGCCCCCTTTTTGATACAGCTACACAGTCTTCATCCACGCAAGGACTAGCAGCCCCAAAACACCCCCAAATTCTTTATAAATGTGCAGGCTTTCTTTTCATCTCACTTCAAATACATGAAGGGAGCCACAGAGCCTGATAACGTATTTGACATGGTTGTATCATCAGGCTTCAGAATAGTCCGAGGCCTGTATAACTTGCATCTCTCTCACTGAATGTTAAGTTTTAGCATTTAATTTTTTAATAGAATTCACAATTTCAGTCATCAGGAAAAAAAAAAAAGAAAAAATCTGGTCACTCTTAACTGGTGCTGTATTTGCCTGAGGATGTATGGTACAGTGAAGTTGCAATGTCTCCCTGCTGTATTTAAGGAGGTTAATACCATTAATGTCAGTGGTTTTTGCTATAGATTATTGGCCAAAGACAAACCAAGAGAACGTGTTCTTGTCATTCATGTGAGTGCAAAGTTCTCCTGACTTCACTGGGGCTTTTTCTCATAGAAAAAGCACACACCAAATACATGCATAGAGGTTAAAACCTGGGTAGAACATTCTATTCTTACCATCCACTGCTTGTCACAACTGCAAAGTACACCTGCAGCAACAACTACAGGTTTTACTGCCACACAAATTAGTTTGCATAGAAGCATTTTTGAGATCAAAAGACAGAAGTTCCCTGAACCAATACGCCTCACGATAGGATAGACTCAGAAACATTCATCAGAATTCGCATTTTGGATTCTTGCTGACATACAATTCCCACGGGTGACCTAAGAGGTTTGTCCAAGCAAGGATCGGGACCATTCAACCTATCTATCACAACAGAAACAGATTCTTGCCTGTCTGTTTTGGGGGTATTTTGAAACGACAAGCTGATAGAAGACAAAAAGATGCAGCAACAACCTGCACTTAAAATCTTCACTAAAACTAAAATCAATCCGGAGAATTTCTCAGGCTTTCTGATCACTCCCTTTCATGTCCAAAGGAAATTAACATACCAGAAGCAAACATCAAATCCCACCGCAAAAGGCCAGAGCAAGAAAAAGCAGCATGACAAGCGCTAGCATTCACTGTAAATACTCAGAAGAAAAGTCCCTAGCAGATAGGGAGTTGATGACTCTGCAGTACCAGACACAGGAAAATTCACTGGATCAGGTCTTACCTGGGTGGGGAAAGCATTCCCAATAATTCAATCTTCTTTCTGGCCCAGTACATCTCACATCTCTCATCTCTTCCCCACTTCCAGCTCTGTCACATCTTTTAGTCTCCTCTGTACCTTTACCTTTCCCCCATTCTTTTTACGTATTTTCCTTCTCTCCTCACTTCTGTCTCTGCTGCTATTCCTCCCATTTTGTTGTCCTCTGGGCTAATTCTCTCTCTCTCTTCCACTCTTTTTCTTCCCCTCATGCCTGTCTCCTTCTCATCTTCCTGAGTCTGCGTACAGGTCTTGGGGTAGTTTGAGCCCAGTGGCACCGGGCGGGCCCTGACTAGTTACTAATTATCCAATGGCTTTATTATTTCTCTTTTGTCTTATAAATTTATAGATGAAAAGACCCTGATAAGCTTTTTGATCATTAACTTCTGATGGTTTATCAGGTATCTCTCAACAAAGGAAGCCATGGAAGTTGAAGAGCAGCACCTGGCTTTGTCCCATTTTCTCTAATGAATGGGTGAAGCAGGACTGGAGTGCCATCCGCTGTGATCTAAGAACAGACACAAGGATGGAGGGAATTCCTTCCTGCCACCCTTACTTCAGCATGAATTCTGGTTTCTGATCCTCCCTACTTTCTAGGAGCTTGCCGCCAGTCTCTCCTGTGCCTACTACCAGCCTCACAACAGTCTTACCTCTCTTGCAAACCTGTGACATTAATGCTTTCCAAGGAACAGTCCCATATCTCTCTCCAGTCAGTCAGCTGAACAGCATTCCCATTTCACAAACAGGAACTGAGGTACAGAGAGATTCTATGACCTACCCAAAACCCTAAGATAGCGCAGAGAAAAGCGAGCAAGAACAAGGATCTCCTAAGCCTCATGCTAAGTCTTAATTACAAATTCTGCAATTTCAGAGTTTTCCTTCATCAGTCCCCTGTATCACAGGATAGAACAAGAAGTCAGTTCTGTTGCTGAGGACAGCATGAGGCGACCAGAAGCCTTAGTTTCAGCAAAAAACATGAGTATACTTATGAAGGAATATAATAGATCAAAATTAGTCAAGATCAAATGAAAATAGTAGGGAGTCTGTATTGACGTGTTTCAAATTTCTGGTCAAAGATTAAAAAAAAATAATCAACCGTATGTCTGAGAATCTATTCAAAGCATCTGAACCAGTATCAGGGTTTGATAACACGTAAGCAGTCATTACCTACTAATAGACTTGTTTTCTTTTTAAGAACAAACCTTTCTATTAGTAGATGCCTAAAGGTTATGTCCTTAAAATAGTACTATGAGTATTGAAAGACAAGGCAGAACAGTCTGTAATAGAAATTACTCCCAGCAATACATAAAAGGAAGACAGGCACGAATCTCGATGCCCAGGGATTCTCAGTAAAATTTCAATGCTTGCAAAGCTATTTCAGCATCTACACAAGGATTTCAAATCCAGAAACCAGACGGAGGCACTTCTGCCTTTAGGCAGAAGCCTCTTCAGGCATTATTAACAATTCCTGGCCTAATAATTGCACAGGCCACATTTTAACAGAGCAATTGGCTTGTGGGCAGCTCTTAGTGATAGAAAAACGTCTTTGTGGTAACTGCAGCTATTGCTTGTAAAGTAGAATCAGGAAAGGGTCCCCTGTTAGGCTTTCCCAGGAGCTAGACAGCAGGGAAAAAAAAAAAAGAAAAAAAAAGAAAAGACAGCATCAAGAGACCAAGTATGTCTTCATAAGACCACTAAAGTTTAAACCACGGTTTGGAAAGCACTAGTCAAAGCTCAGTAAAACAGGATGTTGAGAAGATACATCCACACAACTAGTTGCATCTGTGGGTATTGATGAGATTTTGTCCCTACAGAAAAAAAATGCTAAAGGAAGTTCAGACAAAGGTTTGTCTAGTGAGAAATTAACATAATTTAATTTTGACCCTTAATCTATCTTACTAATCTTCCATAGATTTACAGTTTGAATAAAAACATTCTTTCCAAATCACTCCACACAGAAAACAAATGCATCTATGATAAAGAATAAGTAACTCAGTAGGGAGTTAGAGCTGTGTGGAGTAATTCCCAGATATTCCCCAGAGTAGAAAGCAAGAGAGGCTACCTTGGGGGAAGGGACAGATCATACTATCACAGGTACAGCAAATGGAGAGAGGTATAGCAACAACTCACCTGTAGGGCAAGGGGTGAAATTCCATTAGGAAAGAGAGAAATTGAGATAAGCAACAGATTTCCCCTGGAGGCAGGGATAAAAGCATGTTTTCCATGAGGAAAAAAAGAAAACAAAGGTATAATGATAAAGGTTCAGTCTTTTCCCCGTGTAAGCAGTGTCTTAGAATGACTCTAGCTGGGGAATCTGGAGATGAAGCTGCCACACCCCTTTCATTTCCACATATAAACCAAGATGAGGCAAACCAGGCCAAGTTCAATAGAAAGGAACCCTGCCGGGATGGTCTTACCTTCCCTGCTCTCTGCCTAGCCCGGCTCCAGGCTGCGCACTGACACCAGTGAGGGCTGTTTAGCAGGCTCCAGAGGAAAGGGCCAGAGGATGGTCCTGAGCACTTCACAGCTCTGAACCTCTGTTTAAACAAGGTCTGGTTCAAAGCAGCAATTCAGAACCCACCTCGGGGAAACGAAGGCTTCTCTTGCTTGAGAGCACAAGAACAGGAAAGAAGGAAAGGAAAGACAGAGAGAGCAAAGAAAAGGAGAGGAAGGAAAGGAACAAAGTCAAAAAGAAAGAGAAAAGTCAGGAAGAGCGAAGGAAAGAGAAGGTCCCCTGAATGTTACATCTCCAGCTCTCTGGAATGAGTTTTCTTTAATGCTAACAACTTGATATTTACTTTCCATTTAAATTTGAGATGTTGCTATAAATTATCAACCAGCCTCTTGTTCCCTTTGAGTTTATAACTAACTACCTGGGTTACTTATTGTTCAGGTAACAAAAGGGAGGTGAAAACGCCCTTAAAAAGTGACCTCAGAACTAAGAAAATGGGAAGCTGGCATGGAGAGAGGACCCAAGCCCCTGTGGTTGAGATGAGCCAGGGAGAGGGGCTATGCTCCGATGGCAATAAGCAACTGACAGCAGGACAGCAAGACTTCGGAAGAAGGGAGTAAAAACTGTGTGAGAGGAATTTGGAGACAGAGATCAGACCTTGGAGAACAAGAGAGGAGTGGGGAGACAGCTTGCATCTAGGGAGAAAGGGAAGCTAAACCACAGGAAACAGACTTGGAGATAGAGGAGGAGAGCTTGAGTAAGGCAGACCCATTTTCCACACTTCTGACTCACGGAAACAGTTGAGATTTTAGTGCAACTACAAACAGGAGAACTAGGTTTAGGGTAAAATCCTACCCTCTAACAGGCAATAGCAGTCTTACCACCAGTGAAAGAGTGAAGGTTTCAACGTGTGATGTCTTAATGCTGAAGGCACTGCAGGTGGAACTATGTATTTGGGCAATGGTTCATGCAATGGTTCAGCTGACCAACTGCCATCACTGTGATATAGCCTTGGGCCCAAAGGAATTGCTGCATTAATATTACAGTCTGTGCTTTGACAATGTAAATAGCATCTACAATTTCATACAACTGTCCTATAAAATCATACTGTACTAAGATTCCCCTGCGCTGTTTTGCCTTACAAAGCTCCCTCCTCTGTCTCAAAAGAAAAAAAAAAAATCACAGAGCTTTAACCACTCAACAGATACTTTCTGCCTTATTCCAGCTGCAAAGAAGTGAGGATCTTGACATGGAAACAAAAGCAACTCGTGATTGGGGTGCAGGAAGGAAATCAACATGTATCAGTGGTAACACAGTCCTTCCTCTTCCCATCTGAGCCTAACTCAAATCTAAAAGACCAGAGGTTCCAGGTTGGAGCCTTTTCTCCTTTGTATAGGGACCTGTAGAACAAATTCAGGGTGCAGGTGTTGGCTAGACTATCACAAACACAAAGGGAGGAGACTGGTCCTTGGTTTGGACAGCAGAAGAAAAAAACCCAACACACTGAGGAAATTTTCTAAGTTCAGCCCAGTTTGAGGCTTCTGAATGACAAAGACTGTTAGGAAACTAGAAAATAGAAGCCTCTATAGCAAGCATCCCCTTGCAAGAAAGAAACAAATGATCCTATTTCAAGAAAGCAGGTTCTTCAGAAACAGTGTCAGTTACAGCTTTCTGTCACACTTTAACTGCAGCAGAGCTCGCTCCTTGGACTATCCAGCCACTGGGAGAGGGGCTGCAGGGGAACAGAGATAAGGGTGTTTGTACTGAGAGAACAGGTGTGGACTTTGTCCTCCTTATCACTTCACAGCCTCTGGTAACCTCCTGAGTCAACAAAGCGATGAACAGTACAGTTGTTGCCTGTTGCTCAGACCTGTGCGCTCTTGTGACAGTTTCTGCACAATGGTAGGCACCTCTTTTCACCACACTGCTCCTTTGATGCCGGTGTTGGACGTGTGTCACCAGTGTATTTCTACAGCACGCAAACTACTTCCACCAGACATTTCACATAGAAAGCACAGAAGGATGCTCTTCGTTAAAAGTGAACCAGAGGCTCTTCTGTAAAGAGGTTCCTGCACTGTTTGGACCCAGACCGCCTGGTTTCACATCTTTATTTTTACTGTGATTTCGCTCTGGTGAAATCAATACACACAATGAAGTCACAGTCACGTTTTTTCTACTTTTGTCAGGAACCTCCATGGATACTCTAATCTGAAATCCTAAAAACCAGAGATTCGCATTCATTATGAAATCCCAAATCAGATTAGCTTCTGAAGTTTTGTGAGCAGGTCTCAAATAGGTCTATTCCCTCAGCTGTTACTCCAAAGGAGGGTGGCAATAGGAGGAATTGGTTATTTGCCCATTGTTCTTTATTGCATTTTGGAGCTTTGAGTGGATCTAGATGTGAATCAGTATTTGAATAACATGTAGCACATGCAAGAACATAATCCTGGATGGCTTGGTGTATACATATGCGTACATGGCTGTTGTGTCACAGTATGACAACAGCCCATTTTTACTTTCTGAATCATTCCAAGGCAACCAAACCTGGACCAGCATCAGGGCATGAGCTAGGTTCAGCCTAATACCACAATGAATCTGTCTTGGAAAATTAGGTACACCTATCCAAAGCAGCCATGCCTTAAAGAAAGGGAGATAGAAAAGTTGTGTGGGGAAGTGAAGAAAGAGGTCAACTCTGAAAAGACAGCTGTAGTAATAAAACATCCAACTGAATACTGAAACGTAACATCACTTCCCTCCTTGTTCCATCTCTCACTAGCAGCAAAAATGCTTTACATTCACATTACTTTCCAGCAGAAAGGTTAATTTCTTGCTCAAGTCATTGGTCAGCACTTTCTACCATTTACAGATGACAACTGCCTAGACAGAACAGCGCAAAGCCTTGTATACAAATGAGCACAAAGAATAAAGCCATGTATTGGGAAATGCCCTTGATAATCAAAGGGTCCCCTCCTAAGGGGAGATCAAGGTGCCTACAGAGAACAAAGGAAGCTAGTGCCACATCTTTTGCACTTCATTTCTAATACCATGCAGTTTTTACCCTGAACACAGAGTCAAAACTGAACAAGGTACCACACTGAGGAGCAGCTTTCCCTTACGCAGTCAGTTAACACTGGCCTTGCCAAACGCTATAGTGATAACGGACATACAAGGTGCACGTCAGGGGGTACGAGTACAATTCCTTGGAATCCAGGTTTCCCTGAGCACAGGTGTTAGATCTCTCCCTCCTGAGAAGTGTTTTCTACTCCTTCCAGAGAGGACCCCTGGCGAGTAGCAAAGATGGTGAAATCCTACCTCCAGCAGCACAACATCCCTCAGCGTGAAGTGGTAGACACTACTGGTCTGAACCAATCTCACCTCTCACAACACCTCAACAAGGGCACTCCCATGAAGACCCAAAAAAGGGCAGCCCTCTACACCTGGTATGTCCGCAAGCAGCGAGAGGTGGCCCAGCGTAAGTATGGCAACAACTCTTTTCCTGTCTCAATTTCATAAAGGCTTCTGCTCTCCTTTGCTAATCATTACTCCCTATTTTTATCAAGGAAAAATGGAAGCTTAGAAAAGGCTAGGTGGCGAGGTGAATCAAACAGCACATGGAAAACCCTCCTTTGTGAAGCAGCTCGCAGTCACTCACCCCATCCTGTGTTTGACTAAAGAGAAGCAAACTAACACTCCCCATTTGTAATTGGAGTTCCACACCCATCCTCACACTAAAGCAGTTGTAGTGGGCAGATGACAGAGACAGGATTTCTGCCTGAAAACTATGCTTTTGCCATTTCAGCCAAAGCAACAGTTCCTCTAGCTGCAAAAAGCACCAGGCTTCTGTACTTACTGAAAAAATGAACTCTGGGCTATCACCTTGTGTGAAAAACCACTGTGGGCTATGACCTCATGCCCTCTGAGGCCCTTTTATTACAGGCACCTACTGGGAACCCATTCCTGCAGCCTGCACTTCTATGTTCATAGAGCCTGTCTGGAACTTGTCTTACTTAATTTTATATTGGTGGGTGGCAAGTAAAATGAGACATCTAGTCTTTGGATAGTTTTGGAAAGCAGGACTCCAGTCACACTTACTCTAAGCTCAGCTGCATTTGCTTTCACTACTCCGAGGTGGGTAGGAGCAGAGATGCAATGCATGCAAGAGAAAGGACAGGTAAATACAGTCCTCCTAGGAACATCTTACTAGTTTCAGCAAGTTATGGAACTTTATTTCCACCCCATTTAGATTCAGCCCTCTGTCTTGTATAAGGTATCCTCCAAGGGCAAGCTGCACGGGGTCTGCTAGGTACCCAAATAGACGCAACTATTGGAAATGCTTCCAGAAAACAAACTCCCTTGCCCCTTTGTGTCTGCAGAATTCACACACGCTGGCCAGGGTATCCTGACAGAGGAGCCCATGGGAGATGACCTGCCCACCAAGAAGGGAAGAAGAAACCGCTTTAAGTGGGGTCCTGCCTCACAACAGATCCTGTTCCAAGCCTACGAGAGACAGAAAAACCCCAGTAAAGAAGAGAGAGAGGCACTGGTGGAGGAGTGCAACAGGTAAGGATGGTTGTCTGGCTTTGACAAAGAGGGGCACAGCAGTGCCCCTCCGTGTTCTTGGAGTTTGCTAGTGCCGAGGAGAGGCAGGGTAACGGTCCAGCAGCGGCTGTCACCACTGACACCAGCCACATTTGAATGAAATGCCGCAACTGAGCATTCACTGCTCACAGAGGATAAGTAATGCCTCGTATCTTGATATACCTGGCAGGATCCTTACACACAGTGCGCCAGACCACAGCCGCTTTGGGGCTGTGCACTTACTCTGCCTCTTTGACTAAGCCCAGCTCAGCAAGGCTCTTGTGCTTTCCCCTTACAGAGCAGAGTGTATTCAGAGAGGTGTTTCCCCATCTCAGGCCCAGGGACTGGGCTCAAACCTGGTGACGGAGGTCAGAGTTTACAACTGGTTTGCCAATCGCAGGAAGGAGGAGGCTTTCCGGCACAAGCTGGCCATGGACACCTTCAGCGGACCACAGCCCACCTCTGCTCCCCCTTTAACTCCTCACAATTCTTCCTCTCTCCAGCCACCATCTGCTCTTTCACCCAGCAAAGTTCACGGTAAGAAAAAAAAACATGAAAGGGGCATGGGTTAACCTACCCAAACTCAGTCACCAAAACTATCTCCCAAGTCCACCCCTTTAGAATGTGAAGCTACAGACAGGGAGAGGAGACTTGCTACAAGGGTAGAGCACCAGTGACAAAGAGACCACGTCTCTGAGTGAGGGGAGTGGCTAAAACAGCAAGGGTAACAAAGTTCAGTAACAAAACTTTCAGCCAAATCTCCTGGCTTATTCTTTGTCATCCTGCACTCCCTCACGGCTGGCAGGCAGTAATCCTCTTTCAAGGAGTCATCCACTGGCTGCTACCCCAAGTCAGGTCTGTATCCTTCCACTCGTGTGTGCCTCCAGCTCTTTCCAATACGTACCAGCAGCATGAGACACTGTGACAGAGTTTTCAGGCATCAGGAAAGGTCATTCTCCACCTAGAATGGCAGAGCTTTTCCATAGGTCCGATGTGGTAATTGCTCTCACTCTAGGAAGAGACGATCTGGCTGAAACTCTCTCCTCTCCACACCCACATCCAGAAGGGTGGTATCTAGTGAACCCTGCTTGCTCCCCGCAGCACACACAGCCATACCGCAAAGTCAGTATTTGAGGAAGCGGTTGCACCATGTTACAGAGAAAAACCAGCGCAGGGTGGTGAGAACATCTGTTCTCCTGGTTCCCCTACTAGCCTCCTTGTCTGTGCCTCAAACATCTAAAGGCAAGCACCTGCAAAGGAAGCTGAATGGAGCATTTGCCAGAGTTTCTCAGTTTCTCATCTTTGACAACCAGTTTCCCTCCTTGTGATGCAGGAGTGAGGTACAACCAGCAGCCAGCCAGCGAGCCAGAGTCCTCCAGCAGCAACCACCACGGGAACAGTTCAATGGTGACCACCCAAACCATCCTGCATCAGGTTTCTCCCCCTGGACTGGAGCCCAGTCAGAACCTACTGAGCACAGACACTAAGCTGGTAAGCGATGTATACTTAAGTTCTGGCAACTGAAGAATATCGGATGCTCTGCCCATGGTCACAATATGGACTATTCCGAAGTAGTTTTTCCTAGAATACTCTTAAAACCACCTTCTTCTAGAGATATTACACAGCTGCTTTGCACTTACTATGCAACATAAGCAGTCCTGAGATACATGTACCTACAGCACAAAAGCAAGAAGTATAGCCATTTCCTTACAATCAATCAAAACAGCCTCTTCTGAAAAAAGCAGGGCTCAGGGTATGACAGGATTTCTTTCCTCCCAGGAAACCCTGTTCTCTCCTCCCTTTCCCAGTGAGATTCTCATCTCCTACTCTCATTTGAGCTCTAAACATCTCAAGATAGTTGATCAGACACCAATGGAATTAACAGAACACAGACCCATACTTACATCTATCTGTCTTACCCATAAAAATTAAGGCAAACAGCCTGTACGCAGTATCTACCATCAAGACACGCACTGGATATGTAGACTATAAAAATCTGCCTTCTCAAAGCAAATTTCCTTTTCAGAGTTGAATACACCTTTTTCCACATAATTAGTAATGAAGCACTAGAACTACATGACTGACCATTTCCAGTTTGCACATGTTCCCTTGCTTACAGGGAACCAGCTGGCAGAAGTTTGCATTAGTGCATACTGGCCTGAGGCTGCGTGAAGTTCACTATAAATGAGTATGACTTGAATCTTGTCAGTCACTCACTTTGCTGACTTTTCTGGTCTCTTCCTGAAGAAAAAGTCTTTCATGAGGTGCTGAAAGTCTTCTACAGCTGTCTTTTAAAACTGGTATCAAGGTGACCTGCTCCACTGTTTAACCTGTTGGTTACTCTTACTAAAGATCCATTACAGCTTTCTGTCTGAAGGGAGAAGAAAAAAAAAAAAAGTAGAATGTAAAGCACTGAGGTTTCTCTACCAGCTAAATTACTGGAATGCTTTTTTGCTGTTTCACAGTACTTCAACTACAGGTCGCTAAAAGGCCTTGCAAACACAAAACCGCATTAGAGCATTCACACAGGTTACATGGTTCATTTTAGAGGCTGAGAAAACAGTCCAGTTATTAAATTTCTAAATGACTCAAGGATAGAGTGAATCAGCAAGACACAAACATGGAACAGTCCTGTTTTATCTAACAGGCACTTTTCCTCTCTAACAGCAGGGAACTGCCAGGTAATGCAGCCTGAAGAACATATCATATGAGAAAAAAAAGGCTAAAGAAACTTTTCAGCAACTTCTTTAAAATCTCAATCTGAAAACTCAATGGCCACTAAAATACACTTGCTGGGAGAAAGGGAAGTTACAGGCATTTATCAGAGGAAAAGGTGAACAAGTGAAGAGGAACTCCGGGATTCTGTGCTGAACTCTGCAGCTGAAATTACTACGTAAAATTACCTGATCCTCTTAATTTCTCTGAGCATCATCTTCTACCCTCAGTCGTAAAACAGAAGATAAACTTTCCCTGTAGAGAATGCAGTGGGACTAATCTCATTCTTGTTTGTAAAACCCTATGATTTCTTAAACTTGAAAGAACTAAACCAGCAAGAATTTACTCTTAGTATTTTGACAGCTGACCTTTGCTAGTTAATTGATGAGCACAGGGAAACTGCAAATAAGCAGTTGTGAAGTCTTTCTAGTTAACAAGGGGTCAGAGCAGGCAGGAAGAGGGAGAAGGACATTTATTGCAGCTTCGGGGCTCATCAAACTCAACCTGATGCAGATGGCATTTTCACAGTCCTCCTTTCACACAGGTCTCAGCTCCAGGAGGAACTCTCCCTCCTGTCAGCACCCTGACCGCCTTGCACAGCCTAGAGCAAAATCCACATGCGCTGAGCCAGCAAACTCAGAACCTTATCATGGCATCACTGCCAGGTGTTATGGCAATTGGAGCTGGCGAGACCTCATCCCTAGCACCAGCATTCACCAACACAGGTGCCTCCACCCTGGTGATAGGTGAGTAGTATTCTGTAATGACTCTGCTTATCAGGATTCAGATTAAGAGCTACCTCTAATTGTTAGAATTACCTGCCTCATTTTCAGAAAAAAAAGCACTAAGTTGGCAGTGATATGCACCTGGGGAAATTGTCACAAACACTAAGGCTCTTCAGCAGCACTACTTGCAAGTACCAATGGAATTAAGGGACAGACGTTCCTTATTCAACTTAGAATTAAGCTACACACAAAACCATGTCTTAAGAGCAAGGGAATTTTACAAACTATTCCTGTGCCAGTGGTTTGTTTTGCTGCTCTGCATCTTCCCAAATATCAATGAAATACTTCCTTAAAGCTATGAAAATTGAAACAAGTTCATTATGCTTGAAAGACAAAACATCCTGTTCTACTTCCTGCAAAGAGCAGCATATGCCTTTGGAATCCAAGAATTACTTTTTGTATATATATATTTTTCACTTTGACAGCTTTTCTGCACTTATAGGAGATTTCTTTTCATTCCAACACTAGTCTAGTGCCAAAGTGTATCTCATTAGATAAAGGAAAATATAACATATACTCTCCTCTTATACTTTCTTCCCAGGAGAAAAGAGTCCTTATTTTGGGCCATGGTGACAGGTGTGAACTGATTTCCATTTACTCATTTATAACCAAGATTATGATACGGATTCTAATTCTGTACAAACAACAACAACAAACTTGCTGATTTATAGGAACAGGGTTTGGACAGTTGTGGGAAACAGGTAGTAACGCATAAAACTTTCTACCTCTTTCTCACTGCTCCAAATTCCGTGATTTGGAAGCCCAAGCAAAACGAGCTTGAACTCTACTCCACGTGGCTGGACAGCTAACAGCACAGTTCTCACTGTTGCCAACAGCTTCATAAAAACAAATAAAATTAACTGGACACTGGGATGATGCTCTGAGTTTACTTCTCAGCAAGGCCTCCCCAGTGGAACTCTGTATCAGACTATCACTAAACCAGGAAGTGATCTATGCTGGTACACAAGGACATACACAGGAACAAACACTGGAAATCAGAGGTGGTTTTACAGTGTCTGCCTGCATTGTACATTTTGTGCACTCCCACTTTGTCATCACAGGCACGAAATCTATTCTTAATCACAGATAACAAACGGAACACCTGAAGAGCCAGATCCAAAAGTCACCCTGCGATGACAGGCCTGCCACAATGACTATTTCAGATGCCCCTATTGCAGAGCAGCCACACTCCTCCCATAACGTGTGACACTACTGTCATCAGTCCTTGTTTTTCAGGCCTGGCCTCAACCCAGCCCCAAAGCGTACCTGTAATAAACAGCATGGGGAGCAGCCTCACTACCCTGCAGCCTGTCCAGTTCTCCCAGCAACTGCACCCATCCTACCAGCAGCCCCTCATGCAGCAAGTCCAGAGCCATATCAACCAGAGTCCCTTCATGGCTACCATGGCCCAGATACAGAACCCTCACGGTAAGCATGTGAACTCATCTGCTCAAGCAAACAAACAAAAGACTCTGTTCTGGAACATCTGTGGGTCCTTGGACTTGCAGCACTATTTTCCTCTTCTATTATTGTTGCTCTAATGATGAAATTATTTTTCTATTGTGTTCATCTCTCTGTCTCTCCACACCCACTGTTTCAAAGACAGACAACAGGTCCATGTGCATGAGGAGAACAATTCAACCGAACTAGTCTCATGCAAAGCTCCAGCATCCACATGATCTTGTTTTCTTTCATGCACAGCTCTCTACGGCCCCAAGTCTGAAGTGGCCCAATACACACATACAGGCCTATTACCACAAACCATGGTGATAACAGATACAGCCAATCTCAGCGCCCTGACTAACCTGACACCAACTAAACAGGTAACAGCCTTTAGCACATGCCTTTGTTCCCCCACCTTAGAACTGCACCAGTCTGCAGGTAGCTTCTTGCTTGTCAAAATTTTTGGGTGTGTGGTCTATGCCATCCCAGCAGGATGATCTTTCATATCTCCTCGCCTTGCTGGTACCAGCTGCAATACTGGAGGCATTAGAGCAAGCTCTTCACTGCATCATCAAGGAGAATTTAATCTCCTTGGAAACAGCACCTGCTGACTCTTCTCTCAGGCCTGTTAAAAGGGATGTAGAAAACAAGCACTGTTAGCTTTCTTTTCTCTAGGCATTCACATCTGACTCGGAGACTCACACAGAGTCTGGGATGCATACGCCAGTGTCACAGGCACCAACAATACATTTACAGAACCAAGACACAACCATCCAGCACCTTCAGCCAGGCCCTCGCCTCACCTCAAGCCCTGCCGGTAAGAGCTGCGCCCACTATAATAAAAAGCCATGTATTGCCTAGCTTCTCTTGCCAACACTGTAAAATCCAGTTAGGAAATGGAAACTGGGGCTCATGATTCTTTAAGAGGGCTCTACTAGTGTCTGGGGGAGGTTGAAAAGCTAGTACAAGCAAAAGATTTGGAGCACAGTCTGTATAAGGCCAGACTGTGGAAACAGAAACCTTCTTCAGAATCTAGAGAGGAAAATAGCCTTTAAAATATTGACAAAATCAGTGTCCATGAATATCCAGCCCTATGGGCAGCTTTCAGGGCTGAAAAACACAAGACACTCTCATGAAGAGACTCCAGCTGGATCTTCCCAGTTCTAAGAGAAGAACTGGGACATAACAATCAACTAGAATTCTCAAAACTTAACTCTCTGAAGGTGGTTTCCTTCAATGTTTTCAGGCTAGCTGTGGACTTATGCTAGGTGTCTGATGGCACACAAAATAAAAAAAAGGAATTACATCGCTATGCCAGGGGAGTTCAGTCATACTGGAAGCATGTGTGCATACATGATAAGGGGACTGCAGTGAGAATTTGTACTTAACTTCCACCTGTGCCTTTGACAGTGTCCTCCAGTAGCCTGGTGCTGTACCAAAGCTCTGACTCTGCCAACAGCCACAGCCAGCTGCTGCCATCCACTCACAATGTCATCGAGACCTTCATCTCCACACAGATGGCATCCTCCACTCAGTAATCAAGACAACTAGCTCACAGGTGACTGCCACAACCAAACTGTCAGGTGCAACTCCAACTGTGTTTGCCATAACTGTCACCACTGCCTTCCATGGGAAGGAAAGGCTGCTGCGCTCAGCTGACCTCCAGCCCCTACTGCCTCACACAAATCCCTTCGCTGCCTCCATGAGAGACTTATCAGGCTCAAGACAGAAGTCACAGAAAGATGATGCTGGTACTGCTAAAATCCACTGCCTGCCCCTCAAAAACCAATCAAACCCAAACCTCATGAGCCAGCTTAGAATGGCCAGATGTCCTTTTGTGGCTGCCCAAGAAGGGATCCCATCAAGACAAGGGATCCAAATGCAATACAGCAAAAATGCCAGGCTGTGGATGGGACTTTCATGCTGCTCAGCCTTCATCAAGCTGGGCCTGTAAAAACCTTACAGCACCAGACTAAGCCATGCAGGAATGAGCAAAGCTGAGATGCCAAAGAAGGGACACCATCCTCAAAATGCTCACTTCCTTTGCTGTAAGGAAATGCCAGTCAAAACTACAAGAAATAATAGTATCTTGGAGGCAAGAGTGAGAAAACCTAGTTCCTGACTTTACAATGATCATCACCAAGAAACAGATTCAGGAATGGCTTGGCACAAACCTGTCCGTATGGGATCACTAACTACAAGCTACAAATCCTTTAATTAACTACAAAAATACCAAACATTCCCAGTTTAAAATGACATGGTCTAAAAATCATGCTCTCCTAGTGGAAATGGCTTGGTTATTTTTGATATAGCTCTGCTTTGTTTTAAATGCAGAAATTAAAACTTTAACAGCAGCAAGGAGATTCCAGTTCTCTGCATTAACCATGTGGATTCTCATCTTGTGCATCTTGCCAAATGAGCTGGGGGATGGCATTTTCCACCAGTCCCTAACAATGCACAACACCTGGGAGGTTCCATGCTCCACAGAGAGCAGCAGTTCCTTCAGTTGTTCTCTATAAAAATGTCAGCTTGGGTTCATTTTACAGAACATGGTTCATTCTTAGCTTCCCTGTAGGCTAGATTCTGTCTCGATATGCAAATCATTACCCTGGGGTCTAAGAATCTTACTTGCACTAAGTGAAGGTTTTTAGCCCTAAGGATCTACTTACGTAATTCCTCTTAATTATTCCTCTCTTCTCAATTTACTCTCAACATACACGTCACAGACATGTCACTAGCCAGACATGAAAAATGCCCTGATTAACATGCTTATGTATTTGTGACTAGAACAACTATTCTTTCAGCTGTGAAATGGATGAAAATTCTTGAGACTAGAACGTGCTCAAAACTCTTAAAAGGTTAAGATACAAGGGAGAATTCAAAAAGAAAAAGCCCAACAGCGAACTCTTCAGTTATCACATCTGGAAATTTTGGAATTGCAACTGTCCATTACAGATTTTACAGATGAGAGATTCCTCTATATACCCTCAACCATCAGAAACTAATTTCAGTAACTAGATTCTCTGATTAATTCTATCCTAGAATTGTTTCCTGACCTCCCATGTGCATGAGTTGCAAATACATATAGCTTCCAATTAGCATAAAAATAATCACACCATATAACAAGTCAAAAGGTTACATTCAGACCACTATGCATTTGAAACCCCAGGTGCCAGCTTCAGTATACTGAAGTTTTAACTGCCCATAAGACAAGTAACTTCTGCTGGCACATTCAGTTAGATTACAAGTCAATTTTGCACTTAGCTGGATGCCAGCTGTGTTTTCTTGACTAAAAAACAGCTAGGATCTTAACAGTAGGAAAGAAAACATCCTATGTTTTCCCATGCTCAAAAGAGCAACGGTTTGCTATTTCAGTTTCTCTAATCTGGCTTTCTGGTCTCCTGAATACGGACAATAAGTTAGAGCTACTGAAACCCAATAATATTAAAAACAAAAGAAGAGTATTTATCCTCTAACAAGTAATTTCCTGAAATACTGGAACTGAAGTTTAAATGGACTAAGAACATTACTGAAAACTACCAAAACCCACTGTATTTCAGAGAGACAAAATTCATAATCAACCAAAATAAGGACTGAAACACTGTGCCTTTATATTAGGCTTAAGTTCTTCCTGTAGCAATTTCCTAGCATTGATTATCAAGCAACCAAAGAGCCACCTTCAGACATCTTTACCTCTGTTGGGGCAGCCATCTGAATAGAGCAAGAAAACCACTGTTGTACAAAACCTGTTAAATTAATAATAGTGTGGTAGAATTTAATAACAATGAATGCCATGAAAAAAACTACCCATTAAAAAAGTTTCAATGGTCACAACTTGAAGGGAACTGCTTATAATAGCCCTGAAATAAGCTCACTGCACACTCTGTTCATATGCAGGGGCCCTGGAGAAGTGCAGGTTACAGAGGGATTAGTAACAGGGCAGGTTTCAACAACAGATTGTTACGATGATTGGGCTGGGGGTGGGGGGAATAAGGGGGCCCTGATATCTGATGGGATGCTTTTGATAAATGAGTCTCCCACAGGCTGGAGTTATTCTTAGTAGGCATCTAGGAGGAGGCAAAGAGAAAAAGGAGTTGATCACCTGTTACCATGTAAACCAAATTCAATTCATCATATATTTTCTCCAGGAGACAAAATTTGGTTTCATGATGTGAAGGAACAGACCAGAAGAAATGCAGCTACAATTATATTCCTCTGTCATGCAAGTCTGTGCACAGGATTTAATCCTTTTATGCTAGGTCTGCATAAGCAGCAGCACAGATAACTGCTGTGCTAGGAGAAAATGTTCCCTTCCCCATAGGACAACAACAACATCAGAAGTCACTTAATTAGACTCTCAGGCCACTGAGCTTTTGGAACAGAAGCTCTGCCAATTAATCTTCCCTCATCTGCAGCAGCTCTTGTTCGGTTGGTTTTGGGTTTTTTTCAGTATCCTTGGTCCATCATAATCACCTGCTGTTTGCAGAGCAAAATCTTCATTCTCTTTTTATCTTCTTCTTTTTCTTCTTCTTCTTCACAACTCCTAGCAGCACTGAGTTCTCTGTATAATTGCTGTCCTGTCTCTCATGCTGTCCATTTGCAGGCACTAACCGTGGCAAATCTTTGCAGATCTGTTCACACTCTGCTGGGTCTATTATTTTCTCTTGAATATTGTTCTCTCCCCCAATTTTCTTTTTCTTCTTCTTTTTCTGGCTGTGCTCTACACAGCCCTGACACTGATCCTGGCTGGAATCCTGGGACAGTGCAGGAAAAGCACTTTGCTTCAGAATGTCTGCAGCTGACACAGCAGCCTCCTGGTACCTTTGCCACTCTTGGTCACTGTCCATGTCACTAGAAAGTTAACAAAAGGAAAAGAAGTTATGTTACACTTCTGACTTGAATTCACCCAAAGCACAGACAGCAGAGTAATCCAAGATGAGAACACCTGATAAACACCAAGTGGTTTTAGCAACACGTGCTCTGGGACTCCAATACCTACAGTTAGCATTTAACCAGTTTGAAGGCCACTGTGTTCTTTACGTATAGTAGGAGGGGAAAAGGCATCTACCACAAACATTTCTAGTGCCCCAGCACTAAAAAAAGAAACAAAAGTCAGCTCTAGTCAAATATAGAGTCATAAATACACACTTCTTAAGCTTTTCAGCTTCCTATTCCCTTGTGAGAAACCCAGCTACCTCCAAAATGTGGGATGTACCTCAGGAGCAGAACAGCTGACAACACCTCACCTGGAGCTAGATGGCTGTCTCCTCCTTGCTGCAGCACAAGGCTCTGATTTCCCAGTGTCTCCTGGGACAGAGGAAGAGAAGAGGCGAAAACCTAAAATATGTAAAGAGGAATTTTAGCCACAATATAAAACAGTGGTGAAAGCAATCAACAGCATTCTCACTGGGAAGCCTCACTGCTGTTATTGTATTGCTATCGTTATTGTATTGCTTGACAGCCATTACTTGAGACTATCTGGCAGAACTCAGGGCATGGAGATCACAGTTTTAAAGTAGTAGCCTTCACAGATAGCAGCAGAAATTCTTCTATTGCAAATGCTTATTAGTCAGTTGAGCATACAACTGGCAATGGACAGGATCCATCCCACTCCTCATCATTTAACTAACAATGTCACAAAACAGACACAATGACTGTGACTAGAACTCACCATCATCTGCAGAGTCAGACTGTTCCACAGAAGCTTGTGAAGGTTCTGATGAGCCCTTGGAGACAGTGATGAAACTAAAAGGAAACCACCAGTCAGATCTTAAACTGAACTAAAGTTGAGTATTTCTAGGAAACAAGACTATAGGGAGATGTTACATAGCTTCTTTCTTACTTTTTCTTAGTGAAGCTGTCTCACCTCCCCGCTTTCAGAGCAGACCATGCCTTCTCTCCTCAGCAATGCATACCACAAGAATGACTTAAAACAAGCATTTCTAAAGCCAGTGCTAAACTCTTGTTCTCCAGGGCCATAGTTACATAGTAAATAAGTCAGCGGCAGCCCAGTTAGAGGCACGCTGCCAGCACAACCCTGAATTAGGTACTGGTTTAGGTTGCAAGAATAAATGAAAGATTCTCATGCCAGTCTTTAAATTATTAGAGTACTAAGGCACCCAAATTGTACTTTTTCCTCCTGACAACATATTCACCACAGAGGCAAATGGACACAGGCAGTGCTGCACAGGGAGCCTTTACCATAGAGGCACAACACATGCGCCAGGCTAGTTTACAGAATACTGGAAGTCTTCAACAAATACAGGAATGAAGGAGACAAGAAGAGAAACAACTTCTCCCTACCGAGGTTGCACTCAGATCTTGAATTTCCTGGGTTTAGCACACAAAAGCATCGTTGTAGCTGACCCACCGAACTCCTTCAGTACTGCATGCCAATACCTGTCTAGCATTGCTCCCAGTTTCTTCGCAACATGTGCTCTGAACTCTGGTGTCGTCTGTAGCTCATTTCCGTCCTCATCATGACCATTCACCTCACGTCTGTATAATTAAAAATAATTATTCTCTCATTCAAGGCCAGTAACATTTGGTGCTCTCCTAAAGAGGAGATAAAGGACTGCAAAATCTCTGGCCCTATAGTAATCAATAAATACTTGAAAGGGAAGACTGCTAAGAAAGATGGAAAAATAGCTCAGTAGTAACAGTTCCGTTCCCAGGAGGGAGCTAAACATTAGTCATCTCCATCATAGTTAGTAACTAGATGATTTTTCTCATTGAAATAGCCTACAAAAGCAAATAGGTGTTATCAGGACATCCCTTCTCTTGCATGTAGTTCCTGTGTATGTTGCCACAATTCATGTAAAACCTGCCCCAGGAGAAAGGATTTTATTAAGTTGCTTGACTGACAGCCTTCGAAACTGAGCCTACAGAAATGCTGCAAATTTAGGTAGGACAATATCACCTCCATTGCAAGGCTCCTAATTAAGCTGTTGCTTTCCAGCTGATGACTACTTTCCTTTACAATTGCAACAGGGTTTTTTTGAAGAAAAATATTTTTTTTTAAATTATATGTAACTTTACTAATTCCTTCATAGGATACTTGCAGAGTTGGGAGATTTCTAACAGTTGAAACTAATGCTGTAACTAAGCACAGCAGTAAGTTTTCAACTTCTGTATTCCCCTACTGCTAGGGGGATGAGAAATGTATTTTTAAAACCTATTAGCTTTTTCAGATTTAAGCATTATTTCAGATTATGATTGGACTAATTTCCAAACCAGAATCGGCTCTTCTAGTAGGAAGTCATGCAAGGCATTAAGTAGCACAAATACAATACACTAATTTTTTCAGTCAGTGAGACAAGTCTGAAACCAAAAGCAAAAATACCTTAGGCTAGGCTGTGCTGACTGCAACCGATCCTTTTTAAAGCCACCTGACAGAGAAAGAAGCAAAGGCAAGTTTAAAAGACCTGTGACCAGAACCCCTTTAAGCTCCCTTCTGGCACATGTGACTTTATAGGATAAAGGGTCATGCCTGGAAAGCAAACCATGCCCATTCACTGGGGAAAGCAGCTGTAGGCGGGAAGGTAAACCTTCCCCCGGCCATGCTGTAGCAGCGACCTGCCCGGGAAGGGGCTCGGGCCCAGCAGGAGGCCGCGTATCGCCGGCAGGGCCGTGCCGTGCCGAGCCCCCTCCCAGAGACCCGCCACCGGTTCCCTGGGCACCGGCAGCTCCGGCACCGCGACAGAGCAGTGCCCCCGCCTGCCCACCGCTCCCTCAGGGTAGGAGAAGCTGCGGAGGTGCCCGGCCCAGACAGGCGGGAGAGCAGAGCCTAGCTGGCCGCCACCCCTCACCGCCGCGCGGCTCCGCCCGCACCGCCGCCGCCTGCGCAGCACAGTCCCAGGCGGCCTCCCGGAACCGCGCTGCCGCCTCGCCGCTATTGTCCGAGTCCGAGTCCGAGTCCGTGTCCAGGCCCAAGCCACCCCTGGGCGCCGCCATGTTAAGGCGCGACAGCCGCGGTGCACGCTGGGCGCTGTAGTCCGGGCGCGGAGCATGCCGGGGCGGTGGGCAGCCGCCCACAAAATGACCGCGGCGGGGCTGCCCCTGGGCGAGTGCTGCGTTACCGTGGGTACCTCCAGGCCTTTCTGAATACGGTTTCTTCACCTCTCTGTGAAAGAGGCTAGGTGAAGGCTGCGTTCGCAGGAGAAGTAGGGATGGTGGGAAGCAACAGTGCACCGTGGGCTGCCGGTCAGATCCTTCCAAAAACCAGGAAAGCTCAGGAATAAGCCTGTAACTGGAAGAAACTTTGAGAAACTGTGTGTCATGTGCAGAATTGTGAGATACCATGAAAAAGGCATGTTCATACTGGACATTCGTACTAGCCTTCGGTGAAGAGCAGGGCAGACAGTGCTGCTGGGGCTGGTGCTGGTGCCAGTCCCATCCCTGCTGAGAAACCCCAGCAGGGCAGCATGGGAACCCAGGTGGCCTAGCCACTGTTTCCCACTCCCAGTCTTTGCATTTTCGCTACTGGGAAGTGCGGTGCCCACGGATGGGAAATTGCTGAAAGTAAACACGGCTTGTTTTCATGTCCATCTGTTGCTGAACAGCCTCCTTTCACGTGCTGTACAGGAAAATATCTTAATGTTTCTCAGACCTAACGGCTCACACAAAGTAAGGGTGAAATCCATGCCAGTGATACCAGAAAGCCTGTATTGCTTTCGTATTTGTACAGAGAGAAAGAACACCTGGCATTAAAGAATAAGGATGTGGAAAGAGTAAGCAACTGGAATAAAAATCTCAGCACTTCACCATGTTTTGTGACATCTTTGAAATGGTAATCTTATTTCTTCAGAAATACCGACTGACAGCACTCCGATTGTGGAGAGTCAGACATTCTTATGTTGTAGACAGCACAAAAATCTTCTACCGTGAAAGCACTGGATAGGATGGGATCCATCTGCCATTAGGAGTTATCTTTCAAAACTAGACACACCAGGTTCATTAAGATATGTAAAATGTATCAGGCAAAAATTATCTAATTCCCCCCACTTCTGGCAGGGGAAAGAAAACATGCAGCTCCTCTGCCTGTGCCTTTTGCAACTGCTTTGTCTTTAAATATGGAATTACAAGTTCCAAGGATAACAAATTGGCCTCCACAATGGCATTACATCTTCAAGTCAAAAAAACTGAGGATTGTATGGGAGATGTTCTCTTTGGTGCTCTTACCCAGCTTGCCATGGTGGAGCTTTCATCTTAGCTTAACAATACTCTTCTGGCCATTTCCTTCTCACTGGCTGTTAGAGGGATGGGGATTTCTGTAACAGATTGTGACCATGTTTCAGCTCAATTATTTGCCTTCACAGATGTCAAGTGCCAGATGCTTCAAAGCATGCTTACTCAAGTAGATCAAGCAAAGTTCGGTGTGCTTATGGGCTTACGGCAGTTTCCGGACATACAATCCAGAAAAAAACAGACGAATGCATGTCACACACCAGAAATAGCTTTATGGTCTCCCACCTTTCTAGTGTGGTACTGAAAACAGAAACATGAAATGAGCAGAAGCTCTTGGAAACAGCTCTTGCTGAAAAGGCAAAAGGCCACAGACAGATAGGAACTGCTTCACATGGAAATTTCAAGGAAGGAAGAATATTCCCAAATATGTTTTAATACTGTTTTAAAATACCATTGGGTTGAAAATACAAGTAAATCAGGGAGAATTGATGAGAAAAATACCGAGAAGTTCAAGGACCTGGATTCCTGATACACGTACGACTTCTGTAATTAAGAATTTTATGAGGAGGTTTGTGCGTACCATAAGTATCAACACTATGTTTGACAATCTTGTGACTTAAATAATGAAAAGTGAGTAAATCCAAGTGATTTATTCTTGTGCACACCACAAGAACGAACTGACAACCAGGGCAGAAGATTTTTCTAACTCCAAGCAATTACTGGCTACCAGCTACACTGAAGAATGATACACATACCACCATTAGAATACACATAAATATAAATGATATTTCTATTCCCATTATGCATGTGATGTATAGCGCTCTGAAAGCTGATTTCTTAGCTTCAGTAAGGAAAGTATTCCCTTGCATCACTTATTACTGCCATTCAATGTAATTATTCTTTGCCTATGGGAGTAAATCTGAATGTCCCATGTATATTCTCCTGCTGACCTACTGTTGCAAATATGTCTCTTCCCCTCCCATTAACCTTAGCTGTAAACAAGATTAACATTTTCATTCTCTCCTTGTATACTACCCTTTCCATTCATCCAATCTTATTCATTGCCTGTCTCTGGATCTTTTTTGTTTTAAAAGGAAAACACTTGCTTTAAGTGCAACAGCGGTACTGTAAATAAGTCATTACAGAAATGTATAATAATAGAATTCCATTCTTCTGAGACTTAAAACATAAATAAAATGTTGAAATTATCACTGGTCAGTGAAAATACTCCCTGGCTACGTTGTCTATGGCAGTAACTGTATTTCTTTTCAGATTGCTTTAGCTATCTTATGACACCCAAACAATAAAGCCTGTTCAGAGCATTACTTATTCCCATGATTATAATATCAAAAATCAACCTTTTTTTTACTTTTTATATGGAAATTCTTTTGATTCTAGACATACATGATGATTAGTCTGAGTTGGTCCAAACTTCACAAGCTCAACCTTGTTTTAATCAACATCTGGAGGATACCATTTATACCTCTGGGGCCTTGTTAACTTCTTATTAGATACAACACTGAGATGCCAATTTTTTGCTTGAATGCTGAAGCTGTGCCAAATTGTGCTGCTTTGCTGTCTTGTGGAAAATGAGAGATGGCCTGCTTTTTTAGAGACATTTTCACAGACAGCAAATACACTGCTAGCACGGTTAGGACAGCTTTACAATGTGTGCCCTAATGCTGCAAGCACCATAATTTTCCAGTAATATCTTTATCTTCACCTCAACTACCAACTTTCCAGTGTGATACATCAAGATGTAGGGCAACTCCAGCTGGGCTGCTGGCCGACCAATTTTGACACGTTTTTTGCCAAACCTACGTGCTACTGAAAGCAGTATGAAGGCTCAGTACAGCTGTGTGTTTATATGGCTGAACACTTCGTGGATCACATGTTCCAACCTTCACACTAGAACTGTGTCGTCTCAGGTCACCTGTCAGTAAACAGACACTATCCTCGGTCTCCCCCTGAAATGCTCCCTCGACACTAAACTCCCTCCACTTCTTACCTTAACTATTCCCTCCTAAAGCAGGCCTTTAATGGGAGACCTTGCTTTAGGATTCTCCCATTCTCCACTGTGTGAAACAAGAAGTTTCGCACTGCTTTCTGCCTCGGTGTCCTCAGGACTGGTGGGGTTCCCTCAGCACAGGGACAAAACCCTTCAGAGGTGCCTCAGTCACCTGTCTCGGCCCTGTCTGACCCACTCCTGCAGACACCAGGTCCCTTCCTCTCCCTCCCTTTTGTCCCCCTCTGTCTGTGGTTTCTCACAGCTGTGTCAGTACCTTTCTAAAGCTGTTTCCATCCTGGAGATGCTCCTCTGCTCAGTTCCTAGGGCTCTGCACACACATTTGAAGTGTTTGTTTCCCTCAAAGCTGCCGCCTGCCTGCCTGCCTTCCCTCTTTGGGCCAAAAATTTTTTCCCTCATTTGCTGCCGTTGGCGAGACGAAGCTTTTGCTCTTTCCAGAGCCGGGCGTTTGGACACGGCCCCCGCAGCACCTCGCGATGAGCGGGCAGCCAAACTGCAACAGAAACAGAGCTGAAAGTCACCGGGAGCGCGCAGGCGGGGGTGACGCCGCCGGCTGCCGAGCGGGGGCTGAACGCGCCGCCAGCCCCAGCCGGTTCGCACCGAATCGGTTCCCTCGCTGAGGTAACAACCGGCCGGGGCGCCCGGCTGGGGGGCCGGGGGGGGCAGGGCGGGCGGGCCGGCAGCGCTGACCGTCCGGGGAGCCCGGGACACGCCGCGCCCGGCCCGAGCGCCGCCGGCCCGTCTCCCCGGAGGCAGCGCGGCGGGGCCCCGGCCGGGCGGAACGCGGCCCTGCGGCCCGGCGCGGCGGCGGGGAGGCCGGTCCCTTCCGCCAGGGCCGGGCTTCCGGGCGATCAGGTGACGGCGGCCGCTGGCAGGGGAGCGGCTCCGCGGCGGGGGGCTGCGGCCGGGGAGCAGCGAGAGCCGCTGGTGAGCCGGACGGATCGCGGCTGGTGGCGGGGCGGGGAGAGCAGGGGCCGGGCGGCGGCTCTGGGTCGCGAAGGGAGCGGGCCGGGCCGCTCCGCGCCGGGGGCCGCCAGAGGCCGTGCGTCCGTTTAAAACGAGCGAAGCGGGGGCGGGGGCGCCGCGGGAGCCCCGGCCTCGGCCGGCCCCGGTCGGCCCCGGTGTCCTGGCCCGGCGTGTGCCACCGTGGCTGCCGGAGCGCCGGCCCGGGGCCGCCTGCGAGGTTTGCCTGTGCAGCCCCGGTGCACGGCGGCCTGCTGGTGCCCGGCGCCCTGGCAGCGCGGCCCGGCCCGCGGCCTCTGCCGAGCGGCGCCCGTTCGCCGCGGCTAGGTGGCTCAGGGCACGGTCACGGGGCGTTAGCTTCTGGTATGTGCCTTCGTTTATTGTTTATTTTCTGTTGGGAATCGCTTACTGCTTCTTAAATCACTAGTATTTTATTTTGACATTTTGCTGCTAGCCTGGTTAGCCCACTGAAAGGGCATTTAATATTTTACATAACGCTCCAAACCAGGAGAATGCTCAGGCAGTATTACCCAACTGATTACGTCGGGTTTCTTTTTTTTTTTTTTTTTTCTCCTTTGGACTTTATGAGGTAAGAGGATAAGTGTCTAGATTTGTGCAACGTTTTCATGGCGTCTATATTAGACTTTTATGGGATGGTTAAAAATTAGAATTACTTGGGTTTGTTGGGGGTTTTTTTGATAGTTTGTAACAACGCCTTGCATTTGTGAGGTGCATTGACTCCTCGGAGCTGCCAGAACAGCCTTTCACCAGGGCTCTGATCCTGGAAGCAGCAACTGTAAGGCAGACATAGGTTGCAGCATCCCAGTTAATGAAACGAGGCCAAGCAAGGGCAAGTGGCTGATTTTGCAAGACCAAGCGATCACGCAGACTTGTAGGCTGGGACCACTGCGTGGTAATACTGAAATGTGGGTCTGTGTTGCCTTAGGGGTTACAGGAAGTGAAAAGATGAACTCCAGAAATGGTTCTGGGGTGTTAAAATGTAACACGTTTGGGGGACAATAAAAAGCTAGTGAGAGGTAAAAAAATGACTGTCAAGAAGTAAATGTACTTTAGGCACTGTCAACAATTATCAACTAAGGTTGCCTGTTCATTTTACTTGAAGTCTGGGCAACTGTAATAGGCTAAGAATTAGATTTTTGTTAAACTTAATCAGGTTATTTTTCTTATCGCTACAGTGACGATGTAATTTTAAGATGCATATGACAAATTTTATAAAATTAACATTAGAAGTTCTAAACCTAAAAGTATTACTCGGAATTTGTATAAACACACCCACTTACAAGTTTTCCTGCTGATTTAAGCAGAAAAAAAATCAGAAACTAAATTAGAACTTCTTTTAGAAACAAACTATATTTGGATTATTTCAATTTCAGTAATCCTAGATAAAGTAAGATTCATTCAGAAAGGAATATGGAAAAGTGTCTTTCTAGTGGAATTTTGGAGCATCCAACAATGCTGCTCTCTTTATTTCGTTGTTATGTATTAGATACTGCAAAGAGGAATAAACTTTGGAGTTTATTAATAAACTAACCAGAGCCTATATCCTCACCAGAAAATTTTCTCATTGCTTGTGAAGGAAGATTAAATACTTGAAACACCCTAATGTTGTAATGCTGCGAACATGTACAACTGCTTCATACAGATGACATGAGCTTTGAATGCTTCTCTGTCTTTCTCAGGTTGAATTATTGTCCAGCTGCTATGCTTCCAGTGGATGTTTTTGTATGCTTTAACTTATGGTGGAAACTCTCCCAGTCTGTCTTGGAAGTGTTTCTCTTGTATTGTTAGTTGGGTCAGTGTACTTGAGCAAATGCAGTCATTTTTCATTTGCTAAGCTCAGAAACTTGATCTTTTACAGTAGCCATTGGGCTCCCATTTTCCTGGTGTGCAGTTGCTCCCACTAGATTTATAGATTTAATTTTTAAAGTATTTGAGTAAAATGTATTTCTTGCTGCCTGTTAGTGAGATTTGTTCACAGTATATAGACCTTCCCAGTTTTCTGCATTTACTTCTTGCATGGACCTCCTGTGCTTTCAGTTGTCATGAAGCTTTCACGTCCCAGTGTGTCGTCTGCTGCTCAGGGGTCCGGTTTCACCTACTCTTTCAGCCATGCTTATTCTTTACGCAACTCAGTGGGATTTGGGCTGGATCCCTAAACATGTATCTTCACTTCCGTGTCTTCTTCATGCTCCACCAGACTTTTTTTATTTAGGAAGACTACGTGAAAATGGGTTCTTTGTTTCTTAACCATTCATCTGTTGCCACCCTTGATTCTTGGATGTAGTAAATGTCAGTGATTCAGGCATTTTCAGAACAGCCTGTTGGGTTATCATAGGGGTCATGATTTAAAGGAAATAAACTGCCAATACAGATGGCTTTTAAGTAACAAAGATGCTGTTTTCCTGTCGATATCTAGAGAACAAAGAAGCAAGAAAGAAAATAGGGATGATGTTTGAACACTTGCAGTTAGATTACAGCTGGTTTGTATATCCTTTCACTTGTTTGCTACTCATCATGCATCTAGGGTTGATTTGGAGACCTGGTCTAAAGAACAGTGGTTTAACAAACTGGACTAGCATCTCTAAATTCTGTTTACCTAGCTCCAAAAGTCATGTTCTATACCGGTGTACTCACAGTCTTCATTCTGAACTCTAAATCGAAGTGAAAATGGTGTTGGTTTAGCCTGTTGTGTTGGTTGGTTGGTTTTGTTTCAGTTTGTGGTTTACTTCTGGTTTGTTTCTTTGGGGTTTTTTTTCCCCTAAAAAAATCTGTCTCAGAGTTTAAGTAGTTCAAGTGACATTTCAACAATTTTGAGCTTGTTCTATACTCAAAATAAGTTGAATTTTGCAGTTGAACTTCTACTTTAGGATTCACTGACTATGCTCACAAGTGACACGATGTATGATTATCCAATGTAAGTTTAGCCATTGGATGCTGTTTCATGCTTGCTGTTTGTGTTTGTGTGGTGTGATTTGCAGATGAACAGACCCCAACAGCTCTTGTCATAGACCTAGTTATGTTAAAGGGTATTCCATGGACAAGAGCAAATGTTTGAGAAAGCTTTTCAGAGTAAGATTGATGATTTTTATTATTGTTTTTTGATATATTTTTTATATTTTAAATTGGTTACATCCTAATACGTCATCAGGCCCAATCAGCCTGTGGAGAGACAAAGAAGAGAGGATCCCAGTACAGACTTCAGGAATGACCACCTTCTAGGAGAGTAGATGCAGTGCCTGTTGCATTATATCGTTTTGATCTTTCTTCTGTCTCTGCTATCTTTATTCCATTACATTACTGATATTCCTATGGATTTCGCTATCATCCTTCTTCATAACTTAATGATTTACTTATTTTTCATTGTTACTAAAAGCTGAGGGGTTTTAAAGTAGGTGTTTCTGAAGGTACAGATTTTATCTTTTTCATGAGTCTCCAGATTTCTGGTGTCAAATATATGGAATTTAATTTGGAAAAAAAAGATATTTTTTACAGTGTTTTTATGGACACAAAAATTAATTTATTTACCTCTTCTACATGCTTTCCTTGTGTTACATGTCAAGATACAAGAGCCAGATATTTCTTGTGCCCATTCCATAAAATTACACTAGTGATTTTTACAACGTGTTGACCTCCTCTTAGTTTTAAGGTATTCTCAGTTTTGATATTAATTCCCAGCAAATATATATATAGGTCCAAGTTGGTAAGTTTTCAAGCATTAAACTACTGAGCAAGATAGGCTGAAGATTCTTGTAGTAAGGATGTGTGAAAAATCCAAGAATCTCTAGCATATAGTTTGTGGGCTCGCAGCATTTCCATCTGCCTTAAACTAACACACATTTTCATTTTGTACAACAAACTGTGTTGCTGCCGAGTGTAAATGAAGTCATGATGTGAAATGCTAAGAGTCAGCACTGCTGAAAGCAATGTGTGTTGAAGTGCAGCATCTGTGAATACAAAGCTGCCCTTCTGGGACACTGCAAAATGATGTAACTGAGTGAAAAAGCTCTACAAAAATATATTTCACTTGCTGTAATTGAGTGTCTTCGTTGCAATACCTTCATTAGGCTTGAGTATTATGCTTTCTTGACCGTGCAGTGGGATTGTATTTATGAAAAAAGCTGTTGACAAAACCAGCTAGAGATACTGAGGTTTTATTTTACTGCCCTGTACCTGTGCTTCAGCGCTGCTACAAAGAGGGGACACTAAGGAAAGCATTTAATGCTTGTGGGGTAAGTTTGCCAAGAGGTTAGCTTCGGAGAAATTGAGGTTGCCCTTTTAAGATGCTTAACTGTTATTACACTTGCAAAAAGTTCAGATAATCACCTGTTTCTTTCTCACAACCTTGTCTAAGTATTCATATCCTTGTAGCAGCAACATGATATCAGAGTTTCATGAAAAGCACAGTGGAGTATTTTAAACATTTTTGTTTTGATGAATTAATTTCTGTAACTGCTGAAACTGTCTTAGTTCTTGGATTTAAAGACCTGTACTGGTAAAAGAGTTTCTGGAAATGTAAATGCTTTGTGTTGAGTCTCAAAGTTTTAGGTACTATGGAATTTGCATACCAAGGAGTTAGACTGCAGAAGTTGTTGCTACTGAAATAAAAGAAATGGTGGTGTTTGATAAATACGATGATGTTAATGAGAGGTGAAAGCATGTATGTAAAATTAAAGCACATTAAAGTAAAATTTTTAATACTTCTGCATTACTACTAGATTGAAATATTTGCATTTGAAAGTACTAAAAATGTTTGATAGTTATATCAACATGCTGCTGTGATATCAGCAATATACTGCTCATGAGACCAGTAAGTACTAAGCTACATTTTCTTGCCGTTATTATCATTAATACTCCAAATTAATGAACATGGAACTTAAAACTGTGCATTAAGTCTGTCTGTCCAAACTGTGAATTGCTACATGATTAAATCCTATTTCAGACTGCACTCACAGTTATAACTTGCATTGAATTTTTGGAAGAGCATGTATAACTAGGTGAGCTCATTCTTCTCATAGCAGATGGCATTTATGAGAAAATGAAGATGGTTTTGTTTTGGCTGTGGATCTCAGTTGCTTATTGGTAACTTTAAAATACAGGTCACATACCAGCCAGGTCATACTACAGGACTTTAAAGTAGCTTAGTTTCTAAAAAAAGATCCCTCTTGGCTATGTTAAACTAAAACCATCAACAACAGGATTCAAGTGCTTCTTAGATAAATCACTACCAGTTTTGAACAGGACAAGAATACAATGTTATAATGCTAAAAAGTTGTTTGGTTTTGTGTTTGTTTTGTTTTATCACTGCTAGGATTCCAACAGGAAAATTTTCTTGAGCTTGTGTCTGGGTCGTTCTTGAGGATGGCAAGCAAAGGACCCACGACTTCTACATCAACAAAGAACTCCAATACTGGAGGGACCAGTGGCAGCAGTAGCAGTAATGGTGCTGGGGACAATACTAATCAAGACAACACTTTTGAATGTAACATCTGTTTAGACACTGCTAAGGATGCAGTTATCAGCTTGTGTGGACATCTCTTCTGGTAAGTATTCAAGCCCCCACAGATTAACCAGAGCACCATATGTATCTCTGATCATAGAAAAGCCTACGATTTTTGTAATTCTAAATGACAAATAAAATGAGGAAGGGCCATGGTTTTGGTTTAGGAGCAGTTTGGTCTTGCTCCTAAATTTTTTCTTTGCTCATGTTCCAGGGAGTGGGGTTTTTGTGTCTTTAAACTTCCTATACTTCTGGATTATTTTGTGAAAGCAAACAAACAAGTATCCCCACATAGTTCAGTGGTCATTGATACTGCTTGTTATGTGTGTTGTTTGTACTGGCTGGTCTAGTATGAATATTGCGTTCAGACCTAAATTTGTTTCTAACCTGTGCATACCTAAACCTGCATCTGAAACTAGGTTCTGGAGGCCAAACTGTAGTTTTCATACTTCCTACAAGCTTGCTCTTTTTTCCTTTTGATATCATTTAAAAAAAAAAGGAAAAGATAACAGGCTTTTACGTGTGGGCTATTTCTCTTTTCCCATGGTATTGCAGTTGTAATACTAACTTTTCAGTTCTTTGATCTGACAGGGGAACGTATCACACAAATATAATATGTGTGCAGCATTTCTTATTTAGGTAAATTGATCTAGAATATACTCTTTCTTGAATGATAAGAAGTTACTAAAGATTGAAATGGCCAAATGTTTTGGGTTTTTTGGGGGAGGAGTATATTTTAACCCGGTAGGTTAAATTATGCTCTTTAATAAAACAAGACCTAAAAGAGCGTTTTAATTTTTTTCTGCGTAAATGTATGTAACCTCTGAAAGTCGAGGGTTTTATTCTAGGAGGAGATAGAAAATCACTTGCTGATGGCATGTTAAGATAGGTTAAATTATTGCACAAAGGGATTTGGAAGAACAGAACCTTAAAAACAGCATGTATCTTGTCTGTACCACAGGACCACTTTGAAAGCAGATGGCTGTTTAGCAGTTTTATCTTGTAGCTTGCTCGTTTGCCTCTGACCTTTTTTTAAGTTGCCATATTAATGTAATCTTGAGTACTTCTGTGTAATGAGAATTTCTCTGCCCTGAGCAACTGGGTCTGATCTCAGTAGCTAACCCTGCTCTGAGCACCACGTGGGACTAGAGGCTCTCTGAGGTACCTTAAGTCCAGCCTGGGTTATTTTATGACTCTGTGAACGTGGCCAGTGTTTTAGCTAAATGTCCCTTGCATAACTCTTTTGAAGATCCTAAAGTCTTCTTGCTGACGTCTTCCTCCTTTGCAGCTTAGCTTAGGGATATCTTTCATGGTATCAGAAGAGAAAATCTGTACAGTAAACACTAAGATTAATTAAGCTTCCCTGTGGGCCTTTGGTATGGACAAGGACCCAGGAATCAAAGGTGATATGCAGAGAATCACGTTAGCAACCTAGACTGCATAACCTGAAAGACCAGTGGAGATTGGTCTTGGACTGTGCTTTCAGAAATTATTTTAATAGGTGGTTATAGAACTGGCCCAGCTGGATTCCAGGATTCTGTTGTCTCCAAGCTGTGCCATCCATGGTACATGATACATTTGTTGGATCAAGTTGTCGGTAACTAATTCTGTTTTCCCCTCTTTTCCTGCTGCGTGAACAAATTGTCCTGGGAATGCTCACAGTTGGCCTTGTTTACACCAGGTAAGACAGGTTTCCTTTTACTTTGTCTTTCATCAGCTTATGTTTCTCAATAAAGCCCTTGGTTCTCTGGAGTATCCCCCTCTTCTCAAATGTGCTGCTTTCTCTCCAGGGCAATCGCAACCTGCTAATGCAACTTCATGCGCAACACCTTGCAATCTGCTCTTTCAGCAAAAATAAAACTGTTTCTGTTCCACTTGCCTCCCCCTTTTCAGTTTCTTAAACACTGAGTGTTCCCAATTTTGGTAGGCAGTTCACAGGGTATTAGTTTGCAGCCTTAAGTGCTGAGTGTACTTCTCTGCATGTGTAGCATTTTATATTGTGGTACCATTATAGAAAAGGTAGATGAAAGGAAGGTATCTGCACTAGCTCTTGGCCTATGCAGGACTGTT
Organism: Falco naumanni; assembly: GCF_017639655.2. NCBI lineage: Eukaryota > Metazoa > Chordata > Aves > Falconiformes > Falconidae > Falco > Falco naumanni. Next base: position 89,663,045 of record NC_054054.1, on the reverse strand, counting down.
GGTACCATTTATTTATTCATGTTTTACTCCGGTGCAGTACACATCAGCAAGTAGATTGTACCAGAACAACAGAAAAAATGCGAACTCTACTTCGGAGAGTTCTTGACACTTACTAAAATGTTTTGCTCCATGGCTTTCTGAGAAATTGCTGAAGTCTCTCTGCCTTGCTGCAAGTGAGGTTTGTGTGTTGTGGTTTTCATGGTCTTTCACTAATTTTCTTATAATTTTCTTCCTTTTAGTGGCTAGAGACCAGGCCAAACAGACAAGTGTGTCCTGTCTGCAAAGCAGGAATCAGTCGAGATAAAGTTATTCCTCTGTATGGAAGAGGTAGCACTGGGCAGCAGGACCCCAGGTAAGAAACTTAAATACAACTACTTTTATGTGAAAACTTAAGATTAAACTTCAGTTTAAGGTCTTAAGATTAAACTGTCAAAGTGCTGGAATCACAATATGAAATACTTTGTCAAAAGAGAGATGGAACTGCCATTTCTGTCAAATATTTCTGGCTTTTTCAGGACCTGGATTTGCACACCTTATTTCTTGTTCAACTGGCAGTTTATTTCAATTTAAATTGGTTGCTAATTATCAGTTACGAGTGGCAGGTTGCAATCAATGTTATCTGACTGGAGAAGCTTATATAAATTGTTCATGTCCTCAGTTTCTAGACTTTGCAATAGGACTTTGTTACACAAAAGTACAGTATCTTAATTCACGATGTGATGCTGAAGGTTCATAAACTGGGTGGTCTGTAACACAGCCCTGTGAGAGCGTGCTTTATGTTTTTTCTGTCTTATTAGCCAGGTTATTGCAGATACTGTTGTCATGTATCCTTGCACTTGAGCTAATTTCACAACTTCCTGCAGAGAGAAAACTCCACCACGACCCCAAGGACAGAGACCTGAACCAGAGAACAGAGGGGTAAGTGAAGAAACAGGCTTGGGCAAATCAGTTGTTTATATTGATGGTGGTATTTACTCATCCTGGAGGACATAATGTGTGCATGCGATCCTGTGTGAGGATCCTATAGTTTACATTCCTTACTCATTCCCAGTAGGTTGTTCATGAATAATTGATATCTGTGATGTGGCAGAAGATTCCGTGCCTGTAGTACTCCTTAGCATCCCAAAGAATGGGCTAACTTGAATTGTACTTCATGAAAACAGCTCTGTATGGCATCACTGGAAAGGCTCTCCATACTTGATCATTCTCCATATATAAATACAAGGAACGCTTTGCTTTGAAAATTCTTTGTGGAAGTATATTTCTGTCAAACTATACTTGTCATGGCAGTGTATAATCCATGTGAGAACTTACGTTTTTGGCACTGATGCCTGCTTCTAGCATTTCTGTGGGATGTTCCTGTACCATGGCATTACAAGAGAAAGAATGTAGATATCTCTTGGATATTTGTCAATTTGAAGAGGGATCTGTGGTTTTATTGAGGAGATTGCATAGGGTGAATGTAAACAGCAGCTTGCGTAGGTTGAACAGATGTGGGAGTAGCCACTAGGACAGACCACAGTGTTCTTTAGCATGATGGCAGCGAGCATGACCTGATGAAACAGTTGCATGTTTCTGTGTAACTGTGCCTAGGGTCCTTGGAGAGTGTTTGTATACCTCACGCTTCAAGCAAACAACTCTGCTGGGTGTGAATAAGGAACATTTCTGTACTGTATGTATTGGGAGCTCAGTTGTTCTCTCTCGCTAGGGAGTTGCCTTCTTATTAAATCAGCTGCTGTACCTCATTTGAACCTTTTAGCTACTGCTTCCCTAAGTCAGAGGAATCTGGTATGAAGACCTAGCAGTAGTGATGCTGCCCTCCTGTCTCTACAGGTGCAGGACCTGCCATGCAGAGTGCTTTGCTGTCACTGATAGTTAATGGCAAAAAGTTTGAGAAGAGTCATAGTCAAAAGACTTAACTCCTCAAATCAAGGATCAACCCAGAAATGTCTGGCTCTTGTTTTATGGGTGAAATCACCTTTGTCCTCTCACTGTTCGGAGGTGATAGACCAGAGGGTTTTTCAGAATTGGTATCACACTTTTAATTCTGAGACAAGAGGACAGTTTGCTGGATCACAGAACTGTGAGCTCTCCATAGTTTTTAAATGTGAGACAACTACTTAAATTCATATACAGTTGGTTCTTAAACAGTGCACTGCTTTTATACAGTAGGATTCATCTTGATCCAGATTAATCTTTTGACTTGATGTGGTATTTTAGTCTGGAGCCTATAGGGGTCAATGTTGTTGCATTGTAACTCTTCCTTTTTTCCTCCTTTCCTTATGTCTTGCATTCCTGCCCCAGATGACTTTATCTGCCACCTTAATTAGAGTCCCCCTGGTAATTTATTTTTTTTGTACCATTCTTCTGTATAATATTCTATGCATCCCACTAGCAATTTATCACTGTACTGAATGTTTAAATGATGCACATGTATTGTGAAAATCAATGCAGGTAATTTTTTTACAATGCCTTTCATATAGTTATATGGCTAATAGCTGTTAGTACAGAATTATTTATATGTTGTTAAGACATTCCAAATAGAATTGGTAGTGTTAATTTTGATATATTGGCAGATACGTATTATTTTGAGTTGAGAAACTTTACAGAATTGCTTTTGTTAATTTGTGGCCTTCAAGCAAGCATGGTTCTTAGTTTTCATTTTCTCAAACTTTTGGGTTGCACTGGCAAGTTTGCTACTGTGTGAAACATTTTAAAACCATGAGAACTAAGGTGGTATTTAACAACAGTGTGGCAGACTGAAAGCTGCCAGACAGCATGGTACTCCTTCAGCTGTAGGAAAGCCAGTGAGAGGGAATGTCTGCACTTTTACAAAATATTCTGAAATAGGCTTTAAATGATTGGTACCTTTTTTCTCTTCTGTTGCTTTGTTCTCTGCAGGGATTCCAGGGCTTTGGGTTTGGCGATGGTGGCTTCCAAATGTCATTTGGAATTGGGGCGTTTCCCTTTGGTATATTTGCAACAGCATTCAACATAAACGACGGGCGACCTCCTCCAGGTACAATGCATCCTATCTCCTCCAAGAGTCCTGTCACAAACAGATGTTTTGAAAACTTCCTTGTAACAAACAAATAGCCTGCTAAACGACAAAACTTTCTGAAAAGTAAAGTAGATCAGTGTTATAAACGGAAACACAGAATGAGGGAAACACCCAGCAGAGAACATAGTCCATGGCTTACACATTTTATACAAGTGCTTATATAAAAACCAAGTTTGTCACTTCCATACGATTTGCTGAAGGCCCTCCTGAGAGGACAGTAGAACTGGAGAGGAACCGTGGCACTGGAGACTTTCCTCCTTTAATTCAAATGTCTCCTCTGGTACTTCAGTGAACTCCTTCTGAGACAAATTGGACCAGAGTTTCTAGTAATAATAAAAAGGAGTCAGTAAGTGCGTATGAAGGAGACTCGTATTCTGAAAACAGCAGGGAAGGACTGTTTTCTGAAAGATGAGAAGGAGAAAGTTAAACTGGTGCTCTGTAAATAATGACAGCAGAGATTGTTCCTTTCTCAGAAATTTATCTCTGAGACAATTGTCTGTATTCCACAAGAAGTAACTTTCTGGTGAAATGATTTCACTGTTTTTAATTAAGAAAAAACAGTTGGGTTAATCCAAGTAGTGGCCTTCTCCCTAGAAATTAGGTAATCCCCGGAAAACCTCCTCTCCATCTGCACTGTAGACAAACTGAGTCTACCTGTTTTGAAAAAAGAAAACCTCCTGGCCAGGATTTTCTGGACTTCCTCTGTGAGAGGTTGTGCTGGCAGATCTTCACCATACCATATGGCTTAGAAATTATGAGAAACAGAATGGCATTCTTCATGTTACACCTGTGGTGCCAAGGAGCTGTGCTGTCCTTGGGTCAAATTAACTTGCCTGTAAACTATACTTCACCGTCCATTGAAAATTTGTGTGGAGGTGTGACTGAGCTAAAGAGTATGTAAATATATGCTGTTGTAACAGCCATAATTTAACAAACTTCTTTATCTGCTTCTCACCTGTGGATTCAATACAGCAGTTCCAGAAAGGCATGGCTTGAGCTTCAGAGCTCACATGCTTTTCAGCAGTTCCCTTGGTCAAGGCTACACAGGGAGCTTTGACTGTTTTACCATTTCCTTATTCAGAGATCCTTCACCTTGATGGGGGGGAGCGCTCAAGTTAAAGCTCCTTGGGAGGGAAACCGTGAACAGTGAAGTTGGCTCAGCGCTGTCCCCAGAAGCACTGTCGGCAGACCTGCCTGTACTCTGGCACTTGGAGCTGCCTGCTGCTATTAGTCATGAGCAGGTTTACCATGAGTCCTGCTTCAGGGAGCTGAGGCTTGTCTTCCTTCTGATCTTCCTGTATGGCTGGCCAGTCTGAGGGTAGGAAATAGCAAGTTTCTCACCGAGTAGATTCCTTGCATATATTTCAATTTATGAATATACTATGTTCAAAATATACATGATTCTGGAGAAGAGGAAGGAGCTGAACTGTATTGTTTTTGTGTTGTTTTTTTTTTACTTCCTGTTTTCCAGCTGTTCCAGGGACTCCTCAGTATGTGGATGAGCAGTTCCTATCCCGCCTCTTCCTGTTCGTGGCTCTGGTGATAATGTTCTGGCTGTTGATCGCATAAATCTTTTCCATTATTCTGTATATTCATGGCCAGCAAGGCCACTGAAACAGTTACAAACTGCATCCCCATCCCATTTTAAACCTCTTGGTGTCTGGTTCCGTAGCTAACTATGGCCTTCAGGAATTGATGGTACCACAGCACAATGAGGAATTTCGCATTTTGTACCAGAGTTGGAAATTAAACATTGGTTAAAAAGCGTATTTCAGCTCAGCTATCTTGTACAACAGGTTCCTGCTACAAACCATGGGCCTAGCTTTGAGCTCCGCTCCTAAAAGGAGTGCTGCTTTGAAATCCTGTGCCAATAAGTGACACCAGGTTTATGTGAAAAAACAGTTGCCCCAAGGTAGACTGGGCAGGTAAAGAAACTTCTGCAGTGTGATCAGTGTCTCATGTTTGGCAACCACGATGGATCTGCCAGAGCTGCGGATGTTATTTAATGTCTTCACATCAACATCCAAACTTCTTCAGGAACTCTTCTGCAGCACTGCTGAGACTCTTTGGGCACAGCACGTGATGCAAATAGAACCAGGTTTGGAGATTGGTTCCTTTTCTTGCTATTATTTCCTGGTGTGATGGAAAACCCCTCCTGAAGCGGTTCTAATGGCTGTTAGAAGAAGGGATACAAATTTATGCTGCAATTTTTTAAAGCCTGAATTTGCTGGAGCCAGACACTGGAAGATTCTCTCGTTGTGGAGCTGGGTGGGATTGCTGAACAGTACAATGCACCTGTCTGCCTCACCCAGCCCAGTTCCTCACTGACAAAACAGTGTTGTCTTCCTTGGTTCTGCGCAGCGGCTTGTGGCTGCACTCATGGATAATCCCCTTACAACCTTGTCACTGTAGCTACGTTTATTCTTCCTGAGGCTTTGAGACTTTCTACACAAGGTCATGTACTCCAAATAAAATCCTATTACAGATCTGAGATCAGCTCGTTTGGGGAGAGGAACAAAAGGCATCTTTACATGTGTTTTGAGGTTAAAATTGTCAAACTGTAAAATTACACAGGAAAAATGAGATCCTGCCTTTGCTAGCCTATGCTACAGTAGGGAACGTTTGGAAGAGCTGCTCTCTACACGTGCATACAGCTACTCTAGGCCATAGCAGAATGGCTGTAGTGCAAGAGTCTGCAGTATCTACCAAAGACGTTAATTCAAAGTGCTGGAGAAGACCACAACCATTTATGTGCTGAGGGGAAAATATTTTAGAAGGTGAGTGCTCTGTAGCCATTTTGGAATCCTGTTGGGTCTACAGCTTTAAAAGAGTACTCCTGATGTATTTGTGTAGATTCCTTCAGAACAGCAGATATGAGAGATTCCCTAGCAAGATGAACAGTTTTAATATTTCTCTGACTAGGTAATTCCATTTTTTTTTCTCTTAACATTTTTAGATTATTTTGATTCAGGTCACTGATAGTCATGATGATTTCCTGCAAGGTGAATATTGTGACTTCCCTGGTAGTAGACAGACAACTGATGAAAAAAATCAACTCATAGAAACTTTGTTTCAATAGCTAGGGTTTTTCTAGTGTATGGATGAGGTTCCTGGGCAGGACACCTTAATTGTTGTAGAAGCTTATTTATGTAATTGTAAACTGTTCACTTTTAGTATCAAGACATGGGATGACTGAAGTTTTACTTGCCAACTTCCAAAATTCCACTTGGCAAGTAGAACGTTGCAAAGCTTCTTGCGGTGTTTTACCACATCTAGTCAAAATTACATCCAATTCGATGATAATGTGGCAGAATATATCGCTCAACTATAAATAGTTGAAGTGGTGCTTCAACTTTTGTTGTGTGGCACTTTTGAGAAGCTTAACTTCTTCTGCATGTGGTTCTTCTCAAGTGCGTACCTTGGTAACTAGGATCCTTTCTAGGAGAAAGGCTGTTTATTGCGTTCTTGTGAGCAACGGGCCGTGGTACAACGTCGCAGCTTGGATTTCCTTTCATGAGCAGGCAGCACCACCTGCTGATGGAAAAGGAAAGGTCGTGTGATAGCAAACGGGGTGGTTTTCCTTCTCCTTTTTGTATCGGGAAAGTCGATGCTAAGAGCAGAGGTTATCCAGGGAGGAGCGGGGTATCACTTTAAAGCCTTTTTCCGATAATGAGGACAGAAAAAGTGACTGTAATAGATTCAAGAGATATTGAAACTATAAATAACACTTATGTTTTCAAATACAGAATTTTAATGGCTTTGGGTTTTTCCCCATCTATTGGTTGGAGACAGAATGGATTTAGATGGAGGTAGCTGCAGAAACATGACTGAGTCCTTATTTTCTGGCAATCCAAGAATGAAATAGTCCAAAAGTGTTAACGCTTTCATTCCTACCTTTTTTTCGGTGTGCTTTTTGTATCGTACCACTCCCCCTCCCGTACTCTGACTGCACACAGCCTGTAACGGCTCGTTTAGTGCATTACCATTACCGTTCACTAATTTTCACTGTTGTGAAAGTGATTTAGAATTAAAAAAATGGTTTTACATTGACCCGAGCGTACCACTGTTTTTGTGCTTCGCCGACAGACCAAGGTGAGGCGCCTGCCCGAGGCCTACCTCGAGGGTGGGGAGCCCGTCGCTGGTTCGTGCCCCGGGAGAGACGGGGGCTTGCTGCTCCCTCAGCGGGGGCCAGGGGCGTCCCGCGAGCGGCAGCGGGCCCGGCGCTGACGTAGGCCTCCGCGGGGAGAGAGGCCGGGCCCGCTGCCCGCCACGGCACGTGGTGGGAGGGACTGGCAGCGGGGCGGTGTTATCATTGGTCCTCGCCGCGGAAGGGACGGGACGATCGCCGCGGAGTAGCGCGGTGATTGACCTGTGGCTGTGAGGGGGGCGGAGTGCCGATTGGCCTGCGGCGAGGGGAAGGGCGGGAGCGAGAGGCTGCCCTCGGGGCGGGGCGCAGCGCTGAGGTAGCGAGGGGCAGAGGGGCGGGGGGCGCGCGCGCGAGCGCGCTCCCGGGCCAGGTGCGGAGCGACCCGCCGCGCGTTCCCTGGCACCGGGCGCGGGCGGGCCCGGGGCGGAGGCGAGGCCGGCGCGGGATGGAGGCGCCGCCAGGTGAGGGGCCGGGCCGCGCCTCCGCGGTGGGGGGCGCGTACGCGGCGGGGGTCGCGGCTGTCCTCTCCGCCTGGGCGGCAGCTACGCGGGCGCGGCTCCGCGGGGCGGCAGGTGCGCGGGGCGGGGGCCTGGCCCGCCGCGGGACTTCCTCGGCCTGCGCCCGGCCGGACGCTACCCCTGCCCCGGGTGCCGTGTGGGAGCCGGCGGGCGGGCCCGGCGGGCGGCCTCCGCCGCTTCGCGGCCCCGGTGCGGCGGTGGGGCGGGTTCCCGCCCCGAGGGCGGCCGGGCGCGTTCCCGCCCCGAGGGCGGCCGGGCGCCTTGGAGGCAGCTCCTCCTGGGCCCGGCTCCCGCGCTCGCCCCGGCTCGGCTCTGGGTCGCCCTCTCGGCCGCGGGGGCTGGCCGGTGCCCGCCGGGGCTGCAGGAGCCGCTGGTTCTGGCCGCTGCGGCATCGCTGCTGTCCTGGGGCACCCGCCAGCCCTGTTACATGGGCCGTGTCCCTGCGCCTTTCCCTTCCCTCTGTTTCCTGCTCGGTTCCATTTCCGTCCCTTCCCCGGGATACTGAACGGATTTCGGTTGGACATAGAGCTGCAGCTTGCCGTTGGGAGCCCGCTTAACCAGCTGTGGCACTGCACCTGGAAGCAGGGTGGCTGCTGCCTGGAGTTGGGAAGCTGATGGGTAAAGCTCCATCGTGCGGGAATTGCCTGTTGCTTTCAGTCAGCTGTGGCGCAGCCGTTATCCCTAAATTCCTGTAAATGGGATCCGCTGCTTGTGTTCACGTTTGCATCTCGTGCTGGTGGCACCAAGCAGGAGGCGACGGAGCTGTGGGGTGTCTGGGCTGCAGGCGGTTTTGGCTTGCGGAGTGGCAGCAATTCCAGAAGTTCCACTGACTTCTAGGGCTTGCACTGCTCGGAGGGAAGAGTGTCTGCTGCCTTTGCACGGAGCCACGGGCACACGTGGCTTTGCCTTTTATTTCCAAGCCTGTTTGCTGTGCTGAAAAGCAGTTTGCTTTATAGAAGAACGTGGGTGATGCCAGCTGTTTCCAAGTTTCTCCCCCTAACCCTTGCTCTGTTGTGCAGATCTGAGGTCAGGTGCAGTTCTCCGTGCCCCAGATAGCAGGAGGGTGCAGACACGCTCTCAGGTGTGGCGCTGGTGCTTAGCTGGAAAGTGAAGTAGCAACCAGATGTCACATTTGAATGAATCCTCTCTAGCCCTGTAGTCTGCACGGAGACCTTTACGGGTATTGCCAGTCTGCTGGCAAGGGTGGTGCTTGCTTGTGGCTGAGCAACAAGTTTTTTCTCCAAAATACAGCTATCCATGTAAAGCGTACAAGAAGATCTTCACCTTAGTTAATTTTAAACGTCATTGACCTACACAGTGGGGTAAAAGTACATAGAAGGCTGGTGGCTTCTATTTCGTGTAACTTCAGGGAACTTAACCTTGGTATCAACTTGCCTGAGCAACTACCAAGTTTCAACGTTCTTTGGAAAATGAAGTCAGTGGTTAGTGGTTTTCCTTCTCGAAGTCCACTTCTTTCTTTATGCAACCTTACTGCAAGTAAACTTTTGGTAACGGGAAGAAACAGGTTTGAGATCTGCCCAGCTATGTGACATGGTCCTTACACCATCCTGTGCTCATCCAGATCCTTGACTCTCTTTTTATGCCTGCACAGCTGCTTGGATTCTGGATAGCATTTATCTGTATGCCAAATACTGTTTGTGTTCAAGTTTTCATACTGCTTTTCCTAGCTTGGATGCATCTAAATAACTAGCTCTCCCTGGGGCTCTATGGCAGTTAGAGCAGAAACTATTATAACTATATAAGAAGTATTTACTGAAAGGGCAGTAGGCAAATAGCATCAACCCCTCTTCTTAAGTCTGATGTTGGCTGTACAGCCTCTACAGGAATATTCATTCAAGTGTGTAATTCCTTCCTGGTAGTCAAGTTGTGCTCTAGTGAATAAAGCTTGCCTTTCCTTTCTTTCAGTTCTGGGAAATCCAGTTAACTATACAAATGAGTACAAACATTTTATGCTGAGTCAATGGCATGGGCGAAATAGTAGCTTGGCTTCCTGGCCTAGCATGGTTCTGTGTGGGAATCATTACGCCAGACCAAACTGCCTTCCTGAAGTCTCAGCTCTGAAGACTAGCATAACTGTAACTGAGCTGTTTTCTGCAAAAGGTCATATCGCTTTCTGCTGCAGAATGTGAAGGAGCAGGGGGTGATGTTATGTCTGGAGAAAAAAAAAATGTAAGGCATCAGAGTTCGATTTGGGAACTCCACTCTCTGGGATTACAGACTGCCTGGTATTGGCTCAACTTTCTGTGTGTGAAGGCTTTCTTGTCAGTTGTCTAATTTAAGGTTGTTCTCTATCAGGGAAGCAGCAATCCTTGTTTTCTCTGATGTGAAATGGTTGCTGTATTCTTTATTTACGTCACTTTATTCTTGCATACAGGTGAAGAAGTCTGGAGATGTCTAGGATGCGGGGACAGCATTGCTGCTGGTCAGCGTCTCTACAAGACTGTTAACGAAACTTGGCACATTGCCTGTTTCCGGTAGGTAAAACTTCAGCCTCTTAAATTCTCCTTGTGTTGTTCAACCAGCTTGGGACCCGGTGGGCGAAGTACCAACACTAACTGGGAGTTGTTGCTGTTATCTCTGTGCCTGACCTGTTCTGAGCCTCTTGCAGAGCGGTTGCATGCTCTTGGTTGCAGCCATACTTCAGGGCTTGCAGTAGCGCTCTGGAACTGACTTTCAGTCGTGATAGCAGGCTGACACGGCCTGGCAGAGTGTTGCCATGCTGACGCAAACAGGAATACAGATAAAGTACAAATGAAAGCTCTGATTTACTGGTGGTGGCAGAAGCCGTGGGTTGCGTATTTGTCTTCAGCTACATTCCAAAGTAGTGCCCAGGCAATTTGGATAGCCTGTTGCTTTTTCCATATGTGGTGGGTACACAGTAGATATTGGGGTGTTGGAGAAAACCACTGGTATGGGGGAGGAAGATCTTGCCTTTTGCTTTCTCTCTTTTCAGACTGTTAAGGCATACAAATTTAGGAAATCTGTCAGATAATGTTGCTATCAGCAAGGATAAAAAGGAATCTGTGACCTGCTTTTCTTCCTGGCAGTAGAAGTAATGCCTCTCATTGGTGTTTCATGAATACTCAGTCCAGTTTTCATGTCCCAGATCACATTTTTGAAGGGACCTATATTTTGGAGAAGGGTTGAGTACCTGCAGCTTCTACTGGCTTCTGTGTTGGCTTGAATCTGGAGAGGCTAATATTTTGGATACAGTCAAAGCAAATGGGGAGAAAAGGAAGCCAAAGTGTGGCTTTGGAGGAGCGTTTGCTGTGCCAAGGTAGACATCTACTGTCCTGGCTTAAAAAACAAAAGAAAAACCCCAGTAAAATACCCCAACTTTGTTAAAGTGAGGATTATAGTTATTGATGTAATTAAAAAAAAAAAAAAAAAAACCACCAAACAAAACAAGAAAACCAAGCCACATATCATGCTGCCAAAGAAGTGTTGACTTGGAAAATGCTGTTAGCTACAATCACATGTGGATAATCACAATTACAGCTTTATATCACTACAAATCCCAGTTGTTTGGGTTTCTATTGGTTTGAGTATTTGTGTTTAGCCATATTGAGTCAGCTTGTCTTAATCCTGGTTTTCTCTTTTTCCCTGAAAAACTAGTATCCTGTTGTCGAGCTTCCCTAGATTCTGCCAGTAGCCAAACCCAAAGCTGTGTGTGCTAGTCTTTCTTGCTTGCTTGCCTTTAAGTGTATTTCTGTTGTGGGTCTTGATTTGCAAATGTCTTGGTGCTGCTTGTTGGTGGGGCTGTAGAGATGGAGAACAGCTGAGCTGGAGGCAAATCCTGCCCTTATGACACTTTACAGATAATTTGATATCATACTTTATATTGTATAATGGAAGTTTGATGAGGTTTTGGTTGCTGGGTGGTTGGTGGGTTTTTTGTTTTATACAAGTAAAGACAACAACTTTTCTCCTGATGTGTGTAATAACTTTTTGCATTTGCTGATGTGCTTCTCTTAAGCTCTGTGCTTTTGGCTAGCTCTAGCACCCAGCTAAGCTGCCATGCCGAATGAACAATTGGAACCTGAGGTAAAGGAAGCTGCCCTTCCCTTTTTCCTAGTTCCAGGGTAGGACTGTACATGAAAACAAGTTTCCAGTTTGCACTCTGTTCCTTCTTTTCTTCTGTTATCCCTATACCACGCTGAGCAGCGGTCTTGTGCTTGATATCCCAAAGCCAAACTTTAAAAAGCCTCTAAGGGTAGGAGCCTTTGGCAGCTGGTAGCTGTGAGTTCCGGCAGCTCTTGTGGAGTGTTTTTTACAGTCTTCCTGTGGATTAGCTGACTCCCTGGCCTGGCACATAATTTCTCTAATGCTGATTGGCACTGCTCCAGGCTCGTTAGCTCTGTTTATTCTTGGTCAGGCTAGGCTGCTGATCATGCTTGGCACTGGCAGTAGCTGACGTACATGCATGTCTCTGAGGATTTAAGGTTTTTTTGTCACTTCCCTCCTTCCTTAAACTGCATCTACAGGAGCTTTGTCTCTGAAACCTGTTTTTTCTCTGCTGTGGCTGGAGGGACAAGCAAATCCCTATTTGTGTGTCTTGGATTTTTGAAACTGTTCTTTGGCCAGCTGGTCCTTAGGCTTGAATCCGATAGGTTGGATCTGGCTGAGGATGTTTTTTGGATGTTTCTGTCACAATGTCTGTTGTGAATTAACTCTGAATGTACTTCTGTGCTTCTGAATTCTGTTGAGATAGCATAATGCTTTCAAAGGTCATTGCTTTTCACTGATACACAGTTCCACTGGATTTGGAACTGAGATTGCACAGAACTTCAAACACCGCACCAGGACAGGGAAAGTGCGAAGTGGCAAGGTATCTTTTTCCTCGGTCTGGATCGCTTTTGCCAAAGGGGATTATTGGAAGAGAAGGGCTTTTTTTGACCTGGAGCATGCTGTTCTTACTGCTTTCAGTCCAACTTTTTTCCATATTACAAACCAGAAGATACTGCCTTGAATTATACCTTTGAATAAAGTATTGATACCTGGTATTTTGATGTCTGTTGTTGGTGTTTTGGGGGGGGGGTGGGATTTTCTCCCCACAGGTAAAGACAAATGAAATTAAAGACTGTTCCCTCTTCCTGCAGGGATATTGCATATTTGAATTGGAGTAGGATGGGATGAGAAGACCCAGATATAGCTGCATGGCTTAATCTTAAGGACACAGTATTTGTTAAAAATCCAGTTTGGGTTATTTGAAACCCATGATTGAGATCAAGCCTGTTGAATACATCCAGGTAGAAAATGCTTTTGGATCCATATGAAGAAAATTTTTGGAAACGGTGGAAAAGAATTCCTACTGTAGCAGGGGGCTTAAGAACTTTTTAGGAAGGAGGACAGATGAGGTTCAGTTCCTTCCTAACCATGAAATAACAGAGGATGTATATTACTATCATCTATAAAATATATCTAATTTAAGTAGCCAAGCAACCCAGGCTTGCTGCAGAAATCTCTAACAAAAGCCAAACCCACCACTTCAGAGAAAAACTGTGCGCTGTATATCTTCAACAAAAGTTAATGAAGGTAACTGATGATTTTACAGTTACAGATTTTAAAGTATACTATTTAGTTTATATCAAAACCAGTTAAGTAAAAGCTGAAAAATCATCAGGAGTTTGAAGAGCAGAAAAGCTCATCTTCCTCTTTCTGGAAGAGGAATTTTATATGAGCCCAAAATTTTTCCTTAGTAGGTATAAAGCACTGGAGATGATGGTGACCAGAAACTGTTAATTCAGTTTGGACAGATATTTTGATTTTGCTTAATACGCCAGATTTTTATGCATATGCAATGCAGCTTGACCTCAGGAAAAATTCTCATGGCTTTTTGTATTATTTTTTACAAATTATAATATTATGAAATAGTTTTATGCTAACTTGATAATATAAACCACTGTATGAATAAAAAGTGTAAGCTTTTGATACCTGACTAAATACATATTAATTTTTTTTATATACTGATCAAGGATTACATTTTTATATTTAAGTAATTGTAAGCAACAAGTTGACTTTCCAGTAGAATATATTGGCTAAAATTAAATACAGTCTGGAAATAGTTAAGAAATGGGTGGCACTTGTAAAAAAAAGAAACCTAAAGTAAAAAAAAAATAATTGCTTAAATCACAATAAAAATTGCCTTATTACTTAGAGTTAAATCAGTTCACCTAACAGAGTCACTCTTCTTGAATGCATTACTCTGTTTCCATTTCTGTTAACCTTTACTGGAGCTAAAACCAACACACAAGGAGTGTTGTAACCACCAGAAGGCTCTTTTCTCTAAATGAATACTTTAAAAAAAATGGAACTGTTTTGGCTGAGTGCAGAAGAACTCCTGGCTCTGTCTCCTACTGGTATTCTGAAGTGAATTTAAAACAAATACTCCTTCTGACTGTTTCTCTGTAGTGGAACAAGGTTAAAAGTAGATTCTTCCCAGAATCCCTTGTCACCTGCCCGTTATGTGCTCTGCAGCATGACAATTGTCCATGGCCAGAAAACAGAACTGGATTAGCTCTCCATGCATCGAGGGGATGCCCTAAGCTCCAGGCTACTGAACAAAAAGAGAACCACTATTAATTTGCCAACTCTAGTGATTTGATTATCTTACAAAGGCATGATTTTTCTATACTGAATGGCATATTTTTTGTGCTATAGAAATATTTTTTGCTCAGCAAAACTTAGTGAATTGCTTTGATTCTTTTCACATTTGGGGGCAGGGCAAGGCAAGCCAGGGAAACTTGTATTAGACCTGTTTGGGGGTTGCAGGATAAGATAGATGACTTCTCAAGGTATTTTCTAAATCTGTTTTCTGTGGTTCTTAGGCTATTTACTAAACTTCAACTTGTGTTTGAAGCAAGTAAATTCTACGGCTTAGGAATGATCAAGAAATTGGTCACCTAACAGTCTCCCATCAGTGTAGGTTTTCTGTCTCTCAGACTATGTCTACTAATACTTAATTATTCTTAGTATTAGAAGCTTCTTTCTATCTTCAGAAATCTCATTTATTGTAATTTAAATCAGTTTCTTCTAATCATAATCAGTGGGCACAGAAAACCAGCCTTTTCCCCCTTCTGTTATTCCAGTAGCCTTTTGCTGTTTGAAAGCAGCAGTTGTGTCTCCCATCAGTCTCTCCTAGACAGAAGAAGCCCTGGACCTAGCCATTTCTCATGGATGGTATTTTCTAGACTTTGGATCACTTCTGTTTGGCACAGGCCTTCGTTTTCCAGAAGCTGCTTCCTCCCCACAGGACAAATAGCTCTGCAGTGACAGGATATGAAGCTCAACTGAATAAATGTTGACAAAGAAAGATGTAAGAAAGGTGTGTATTAAGACGAATTTGAAATATGGGGGCGTTTGATGCTTTGAATCTTCTTGTAGCTTTTCAGCTGTGAACACAGTCAGGTTTGTACACACACCGCAGCTGAACTTGAGAGGAGGGAAAAGATCCGTAGTAACAAAAGGTAGCTGAATTATGGGAAGACAATAATCATCTCCTCTTCCCTATCTTCTCCAGTTTCTGGCAGTAACAGAAGGCTAAAGATAGGGCCTCAGAAGTGAAAGCTCTTCTCCAC
The DNA here is from genome assembly GCF_017639655.2 of Falco naumanni. Lineage (NCBI taxonomy): Eukaryota > Metazoa > Chordata > Aves > Falconiformes > Falconidae > Falco > Falco naumanni. The sequence continues at coordinate 89,647,721 of NC_054054.1, read as the reverse complement.
TAATCCTGCAGACTCCTGGGAATGTCTCTTTGGTGGTGTCTCCATCAGCATTGAAATTCACCAGCTCGCTATCAGATTTAGGGAGAAATAGTTGCTAAGTGTCTGTATGCAGATCACCATGACTGTTCGAGTTCAAAAATCCAAAGGAACAATGAAGCGCTTCGCAGGTGGAAGCAGCCACATTCCTCAGGGGAATCTCGTCAGCTACAGGACACCGCTGAAGACCCTTTAAGGAGGAGCTGGGCATTCCAGTCTGAACTTTCTTCAGTTGACTTGTGCAGCTTGTCCTTTAGGGCATTATTTTCAGAGCATTATTATATCAAGGTATTTAGAGTTACTCACACAGCCCAGTATGTGGTAGGCTCCACATGAGTGAGACAGAATCCTTCTCGAGGAGTTTAGCAGCCTGCACAGGCAAAACCAGCGTATTAGGAAGTGAGTTAAGGTGCAGTGGTGTAAGCGCTGGTCTTACTGCTGTCTGTGCTGCATTTACAGATCAGAGGTCACTGCTTCCAAAACCCTATATAATCTATGAAGTTTCAATAAGTTTAATTTTCTTCGTTTTGCTTCTCAGCCTTATGCATATTCAGGAGGTCTGCAGCCACTAGACAATTATGTGGTGGAGATAAAAAATTTATCTCCATTCTTATGTTGTGCTTAGTGATGTTAGGTACTGAGAAGGCACCACTGTGTTGGTTTGAAATTCTGCTGCTGCTTGGAAGTAAGATGCAGTGATGGAGAAGAGCTTCGCTTCACTGCTTGTTTTAGTTTCCCTCAGAGGTACGTGCATATCAAAACGGTATTAGTTTCAGGAGCTGGTGTCGGGAGCTGACTGTCTTTCAACAGCAGTAAAGCACGTGTTATGTGCAAGTGCCTTGGAAATACAATGAGGTGTTGGGATTGTACTGAAGTACTTGGAATGCCTCCAAGCTGCGCCCATGCTGAAACAAAGGCTTGCGGCAGAGGCTTTAAGGCCTCAAGCAGATGCCTCTTCCCCAGCTTATACCAGTCCCACACACACCGAAGTGCCTGTCTGTGCCAGGATAAATTTGTGTGTCTTCGGGCTGGTAGATGTGCTGAGCAATACGTCTGTCTGTAGACATGCTGTTGGGCTACATGTTAAAGTGGGTGTCTGGGTGTCTAGATGTGCAGCCTAACCCCAGCCGTTTTAAGATATTAATCCCTTGAATATCACAGTAGGTGTGTGATGCATTTCTGCAGGGATAAAATAACATCTGCAACTCAATTGCAATAAATTTCATGTTAAGTCATTGTTGAGGTTTTTAATTTGTTCCTTTTCATTTGCTAGTTATACTTCTCAGGCTTCTTTCTGGCAAAATTTACTGTACAATTCCAAACCATAGTAAGGAAAGTAACCCCCTGTGATGGGTACGTGTTTGTAGTGGAAATGCTGTCAGTATTTGCAAGAGAGAAGATGCCGATACCTGACTTCAGTTGGTGAAAAAGAAATTTGCTTCAGTGCATTTTGGCCCTCGGAGATGGTATCGGTAAAATTACATAGAAAAGGTCCACACACACACACACACACCTGTTTATCAGCATTTTTGAAGTACAGTCATTCTGGCAGGAATTCAGATCTAGAATGTATGAACACATTAACACCTTTTCCAGAGCCCTTTTATCAAAGCTATTGTGTTCTCAAACAGGTCACAGAGAGAATAAAAAAGGCAAGAAGCAACAAGAGAATTCTGCGTAGGAAAAAGTAACTTACTGGCTGCTGCTGGGGCTTGCTGCAAAATTAAAATAATTTTGATAAGATGTTTCCTGTTTAAATAGACATTTGACTATGTGTCCTTTAGCTTTAAGGAAGTCTCAAACAAAATCCCTTCCCAGTTGCTTAGCTGTCTGGGTGGTTTTTATTACTTTGAAGTTAGGCTTTATCTGCTGGCTTCATTCACAGACTAGCTGGCTGCTTATCACATCTGTGGATCAAATCTTCAAAGGTTTTGTCTGAAGAGTTGGGATTTATGAGGTCACGTGGAGTCCCCCTCGGAGGGACTTCAGCCCATGGCAGCAGAATTGTGGGGAAAAGCTTTTGTCTGTAGGTGATGCTGGGCAGGGGACGGGCTCTGTGATGCACTGGAGGTATGTGTGTGTGGTGGGGTGGTGCTGATAGCCAGGGAAGCGTTGGATTGTGAGCACTGGCCCATTTTCAGCACGCAACATATAGGGAGTGTGGGAGACCAGAGTGCATTCCTAGACACAGACTCACCGTGTTGCTGCTTCCAGTAGAGCTGTGTGAAATGTCAGAAGGAATTAGACCCGTGCTGGAATTGACAACTCTGCAGCACTAGGCTTCACTGCACTTTTACAGCCAGGCTTAGAAACTGCACCGAATGGGTGAAAGTTACTTTTTTTTTTTTTTCTCCAGAAAGGTGGCTGCTTATTAAAAGCGGGGGGAGGAAACAGCCCAAAAGGCAGCCTGGCTTTCTGCTTACTTCAACAGCGAGCAGCAGCTGTCAAATCTTCAGCCAAGACTGTCTTGTCCCAGCCCCAAGCGTCCCTTGAACAATATGCCAGCTGAGACGAGCATCTCCAGTAAAAGCACATTTGAGTACTCTTGCCTCTGGAACATAGCATGATTTTCAGGCTGTGTTCAGGCATGCCAGGCTTTGCTGACTGTACAAAAATGGGAGGGCTCAGTGCAGCAGCATATGTTTGTTGCATTTCTGAGTGTCTTGCAAACAGCTTTAGCTGATTAGGCCACTAGAGATCATGCTTGGCTTCAGAGCAGGCAGAATGATATAACTACATGTGCTGCAAGCAGGAGAGAGTACTCATCTGTGCTGATTTATACCTCTCGGCTTCTATTCAGGAGATGAAGATTAGGTTAAGTGATTGCAATGAACTCTGTTAAGATAGTGTTGGAAAGAAAGTTATTTTTCCTTGGACAAAACACACTGTGAGTTACCTCCTGCAAGAGGAAAAAATTTGTAGGTCTTGTGAAGGCAGTATAACCCCACTCACTGTGAGGGATTTAGGAAGGTATGCACTAAATGTTAATTTGATGTGTTTGGAGATGTGGCTACTTGTCTTTGTCAGACTCTTCCTTCCTTGATTTCTCTGTCAGAATGTGCCACTGCTGCAAAGAGAAATTTCACATTTATGCACTTGGCTCTTACTTTGGCAAAAGCTGCTATCTTTCAGCACTTACTAAGTCAGCCCCTCTTAGGATCAAAGCTCCACCCCATGTGAAGAAGTAGAGCTTACTCAGCCTCTGTAGCCACACGCTGTCCTCCTGCGATGGCTCCTCCTCCCCTCCCACCCTTGGGTGGAACCAGAGAAGGGAAAACTTGACAATAGTTAGCAGGCAGCAGAGCTCGCAGGAACTATTGCAGAAGCATGTCCAAGTAGCCCGGTTAGCAGTTATTCTATCCTTCCCAAGAGTGCTGCTGCAGCAGAGTGCAGGAGAAGGTGGTTATAGCCATGGGAGCCAGGAAAAATCTGAAAAGGAATGAGCAGCCGAGAGACCTGGCATTCCTTGGGCAGCTTCAAAGAGAGGTGAAGTATCTGAATCAGCGCAGGATTAAATGAGCACTGGCTGCTGCCATGTTGGCAGAACAGAGCTGTTCAGAGGCAGTTGGACAAGTTTGTGGCTGAGCCGGTTTATCCAGTGTTGAAGATGGGAAGTTACTTGTCTGCCCCAGCTTACTTTGCTCCCAAGGATCCATTTCGGTAAGTCTTGCGCAGGATTAGCAGTGAACCTTCACAGTGTCGTTTCCCCCCTGTAATGCTATCCTAAGCAGTTAGCGTGTGAGGTGTGAAGAATGAAGCCCAGTGCTTGTGTGCAGGGAACAGCTGGCCTCACACTGGGACCCCGTCTTGCTTTGAGGCGGCGATGGGGAAGTTTCTTACTTCCAGCCTTTTCACAGCTCTCTGGTGCGAGGGAACAGCACCTGTGTCCCGCGGCAGTGCCTTGTAGCCCCGGCACGCAGGCTCCCTTTCAGAACAACATTGCATCTGCCACTGTACCGATGCCCCTGTGCTTTCTCTACTGCCAGAGGAATGAGATTACTATGGCTGCTGCTGTTTGTGTCTCCTCCGAAGCTACTCGTGAAGATACTCGTGCTTGGGCATAGCACAGGGTGAGGTGAGGTGCTGCTGTTGCAAGTTCAGGAGAGTGATGTAATCTGCAGTGAGGCAGTGCAGAATCTTGTTTGAGAAAAGAAATGGAGTACTTTGCAGGTAACTAGGGACGAGCAGCACGCTTCCCTTATGTGGAAAGGATTTTTCTATGATTTTTTGGTTTATATTAACAACTGTTCTTGGTCCAGTGGAACAAGTGAGGCTTGAGAAAGGCATAGCAACAGAATAAAGCTTTGATTGCCTTACATCTCCATAATGAAAACTGGTCGTAGGGCTGAACTGAACACAGCCAGGACTGTGACTGACACTGATGTGCTGATAAGGTGAATGGATGGGGGAAGGCACAGCTTGCAGTTTCATTGTCTCCCTCCTGTCCCCTCCACTCGGATTTGCTCAGTATTGATCCTGTTCCTGCAAACACTTTTGTACTGATTAGGGTGTAAGGAGCCTTTTGTTAAAATGGGCTGGGATAGGAGTAAGTACTGCTGCACGTTTGCTGAGCTTCTTCAGGCAACTGTCAGAAACAGCATCCACTTTCAGAGGGAACAGACATTACTTGTAATACGTGTAGGGCATCATGCTAAGCCACAGATACACCTTCTTCTGAGTGTGTGGAAATGGTTTTGCATAGTCAGAGCTTAAACACTGTGTCTTCTAGTACTTAGTCTGTTCTGTAGCATCTGTTCTTCCTTGTCTAGTGTCTCTTGTGTAGCCAGAGCGCACACTTGTGCTAAGGCTGGGTGAGAAGTCTGGGTAAGCTACAGGCTGGGGTTATGTTTTATTCTGCAGCTTTCTGTCTGCGTGACTGTCCTCTCCCCAACTCTGCCTGCAGAATTGGAACCACGGCTCTTTCAAGCCTGTCTAGCGTTAACTGATCTAGCCTGACAGCGTGTGTGAGGGGTGCATTTTATTAATGAGCCCTTCTCAAAGGGATCTGTCTCTTCAGTGCCAGGGAAGTCTTTGCTTCCATGAGGGTATTGGCTTTCATTTAGATGTAAAAGAGATGCCACATCAATTGAATCTCCCATCCTGCTGAAAACCAGGCTGGTTACCTGTTGTGATCTGATCCTCCTACTACCCCCCACAAAACCAAGTAGCCATCAAGCAGCGATTTGTGAACTCTTTCTGCACCTGCTGTGCTACAGAGCATCAGGGCTGAACACTGCACTCAGGTGCTGCCTGGGTTTCCTGGTGGATGTCTATAGGAGGCAGATTAATTTATTCTTTATAGTCAAGACTAGGAAAGCAAAGAATCGTAATGTATGGGACTGTATAATCAGAGCAATCTGAAAATTGTGGCTGGGCAGTAGGAGGGAGTCAGGTATGGCTGTTACCAGTCCTCCAAGAAACTTGATTACCATGCTTTGTTACTCTGTAGCAAGAATAGCAAATCACCTAAGAGAGGGTCAGCTGTTTCTAATCTATAAAAGACAGAAGAGCAAGAAATCTTCCTTTCTTTTGGTTTTGGTGACTGGCACAGATTAGCTTGCTTAATACCTGTAGAAGTAATTGTATTCCTATCTCAGGTGATGTGAAGCCCTGGCAACAGCAGCACTGCAATGCCACATGCTCTAGTGAGGAGAGAAAGGAAGGAGTGGTAACTTATATCTTCTGAGATAAAATTCTGACATATCTCTTCAATGAGAGTCATGTGGAACAATCATGCGATGCCTTTATCGTTTGGGTGAAGGCACTGAAATAGTTGAAATGGGTCTTGAAACTATACCTGTGTGCTGTCAGCCTGTTCTGCATGCCTGACAGATCTAAATTCCTACGGTACAGAATGCATAGTAAGTAACAGAAGGTGCTGCCTGACCATATGGGCCATAGCCCTGTCCGCTTGCAGTGATTAATGAAGCAGCCAGTTAGACCCATAACTAGCACCTACCCTCTCTGGGGCTGGTTCCTTTGTTCCTGTTGCCTCATTGTTCTGGGTGGGGTTCTGAGCCTTAAGCCGCAAACTTGTCCTGCCCAGATTTGTTTAATTGCATAGCAAAGAACTGACTGCTTGCTGGCTCCACCTCCTCACCTTCATTTTGCTATGGGCGTGTTGCAAATTAGATACCAGTGCTTATTTCCGGATGGAAGCAAACTAATCAAAGTGCTCTAAGGTTGTAATCAAACCATGAAGAGGTAGGGGAAATGTAAAGACAAGCCAAGCGTACGTGATCCTCTGGAACCTATCTAAACGGAATTGTGTTATTTTTGCAGGAGTTTCTTACTTTCTTAGGGAGAAAAAGGAGTGGCTGAAGGTGAAATCGAAGAGGGGTGAGGAAGGGAAGGTCTTGTGCTTAAAAACAGATAAATACATAACCCACCTGCTTGGAGAGAACTTAAGAGAGAAAGCCAGGTCTTGAAGTCCTGGTGGAACAGTCTCCAGTATCACTGTCTGCATCCCAACTGCAGGTCTGGTCACAGCTCCCTGTTTGAAGATGTAATCACTCTTGGAGCACACACCTGGTACAGGCATGCACGCAGAAGTTGGATAGGTCTGAGGGATCCAATTTGCCCATGCTGAGCCAGATGTTCCTGCCACAAGGTGATAGAAATCTGGGCTGTTAGTCTCCACTTGCTCTTTTCTCCCTCCCACTCACCTACTTGATCATTCAGCGTAGGGTATTTGCTGCAAATGAAAGCCAAAGGCTAGTGGTTGAAAGCAAAATGTGCTGCAATGCCCTCTAGGTCTCTTGCATACCAAGCGCTGGGTGTAACCGTGACAGTGCCCCAGGGCTGAGGCTGTAATGGTGCATGTACCGTGTATAGCAACGTTAAGTTACTGCTCCCCCTGCCTCAGACAGAATTGGCAGGGCCTGTTGCACGTGCTGGAGTTCTTTCCCATTGCTGGGGGGGTGCAGACAGGGTTTGGAGCTCCTCAGCTGGGAGAGCAAACACTATAAAAGCCAAATACATTAGAAGGAGTAACTTTCCTGAGGGTAGGGTACGGCACTAAATACCTCATGAGGTGTGTTTTCACCTAAAACCGTAGGCTGCCTACAAGCAGATTTACCTTGTTCCTTTGCAGCCTCTTGAGATGGAGCAAATGACTCTCTCCATGTTGGAGCACAACCAGCTTCGCATATCCTCACGCTCATTACAAGCTGGTGGAGTTTACAAGGAATGTCTTTGGCACAAACAAGCTTTCGGGAAGCTTGTGAAAGGTGAAGTCAACAGCACTCTCAGACCTGGGAGCATGTAAAAAGTGCACCTCTGCTGCCACTAGCCCTCTGCGGTACATTTGGCTGCGGAGAGGCCGACTGTCCAGGAGGACATGTGCCCACCTAAACCCCCACCCCAGTGCCATGGGTTCCCCTCCAGTGTAGTAACTGAGACAGTTGTTGTTGGGGTAAGGGGCAGAAGAAATGCTTCCTTCCACCTTTGGGAAAGCATCGTACGGATAATGACATTGATTCTTGAGGTGTTTCTTTGAACCAGTTATTGGTGACTAACCCACCTTGGACTCTGTGCTCAGAAATGGCCAACACCAGACTAATTTTCCTTTTAAAGTCTGAGAACGTGCTGCTCAGGGCTAATGGAATAATCTTGAGTGATGCAACTGCTGTCTGTGCCTTATCTCTCCATTAAGTCACACCTCCGTGTGGGTGCTGCAGAAGTTAAAACTCCCTTGCCCAGTGCATCCTGCTGAGACAGGATTATTTTGTGTTCAGGAACTCTGAAGATCGGGGTTCTGCTTGTCATTTGCTAAAATGGTATCTGCAGTAGAATTGCTGCATCTTTTTCTTTTTTTTTTTTGGAGCATGGGGGAGTTGTTTGTTTGTTTCTTGGGCTCGTGTAGATAGAGGATTAATAATGGTTGCTTGTTGAAATGGGAGCTGATACGGATATGTGAAGGATTTTGAGACTCCATGAAATTAAAGAAACAGTTTTGTTTGGTATTTTGTTGGTTAGTTGGTTGTGGGGTTTTTTTTTCTCATGCACTGTCAGCAGCAGAAAGAAGGGGAGAGCAGCTGGTGGGGAGAGGTGGAGGAATTTCATCACCGTTAGTTGATGGATGCAGTAAGTATGTGGAGCTCAAGGGATAAACTGCTCTGAAAACTCCCTCACGTGCTGCAGTTAGTTTACCTTTTGGGAGAGGTCTACTTACAGAATAATAGAAAGGTTGGTGCAAAACTGGCTTTGCATTGCTTAGGGAAGTGGATCCTTGCCTCTCTGTCCCCTTTCCTAAACTGGCTGAGGGGAGAGGTGCTCCAGCATAAGATGGTATGATGCTATAGAAACACTTAAGTGGAAACATAACAGAGCTGTCTGTGCCGGTCAGCTCTGCAGCTGGAGGAAGAGGGAGAAAGCAGAGGAGCAATAAGTGTAAGGCAGAATTTATAAACCTACTGATGTGTTTTAATAAATGGATGGAATTTGTTTTAAACTTTGGAAGCTTGTCTTTTTGTGTTGGTTGATACCACTTCTCCTTACATACCCTGGGTACATCACACCAGAAGAGCTGGTGGTGAGCTGCTGCTGAATATCTCCATGCAGGAGAGGAACTTTTTCATTGATTTGTGACTTGTTGCCAACTGGAACTTTGTTCCTTTGTTTCTTTCAAGGTGCTCTGAATGTCAGGATCCCCTCACTAACTGGTACTATGAGAAAGATGGGAAGCTGTACTGTCACAAAGACTACTGGGGGAAGTTTGGGGAATCTTGCCATGGCTGCTCTCTGCTGATGACTGGACCTGTGATGGTAAGGACGCTGAAGGACTTCCGCCCGGAGGCAGGACATGCCTGCCTCCATCTCCTCAAACCTGGTTGCGAGTTGCCCTAGCTATTCAGATAACCAAATAAATTGAAGGTAATAGTCTCCTTGATACTCTAATCAGAGGTTAGAAATGAGGTTTGTGTGTGCATCTTCTAAATAAAGATTAATTTTGAACAGGGTAGCTCTCAAAGGAGGGAGTTGTGAGGATCTGAAGCATATGAACAAAGAAAGTAAGGTGCTGAAGTGCACAGGCATGAGAAGTAGAAAGGTGATTAAGGGGACATCTGTTCAGTTTCCGTAGCACAGTTCCTCAGTGTCTCCATGGGGTGATTTTCCACTGCACTGTGGAATCAAACCTCTCGGCTCAGGATAAGCAGCAGGTTCTGGCTTTGGGGAAGGTTGCCATTCAAGTCCCACCTGGACTCTGGCCAGAGCGGTTTTCAGGCTGATGGTGTCTTGAAGTAGTGTTAGCCCTGATGGCTCTGAAACATTGAACTCTGCCTGCACAATATGGAGCTCACCTAAATGTTCCCCTCCTTGCCACATCCTTGCAAATATTTAACCTTTAAAACTGTAAAGAATGAAACATAGCCATTATTTTTCTAGGGCATAAATAAAAGCGGCATGGTACTCAGTAATATGATTGCTACCTCCAAGGGAAATACTGAGAAAAGTGCAGACCATTTCTCATTGTTGGCAGAAGTCATTGCAAAATGCTGTCAATAAGGGAAGTTCTCATAAGGAAAATAGAAAAACAGATCAATGAATAAAAATATTCTTGAAGGGTATTTTGTTGTCTTAGTCTCAGCTCACTTTTTTTTTTTTTTTTCTGTCAGCTGGCTGGTAAAGTATTTGAATTTGTGTGTTGCCTGTCTAAAAAAAAAAAAAAAAGCCCTTTCAGCTTTATTAATTCAGGCATAACGTTAGTTATCTTGCCAAGAGCAACTGAACAGGAAGGTTTATTATCTTGTTTACTAGTCTGCAGCAGGCTGTATCAACTATTTTTGATAGCTGAACAGCTGCCAGATAAAGCAGAGGTTCCTGGACACGAGCTTTGCTTTGCTTTGCATGTTGACGTGTTTGTTTCGGAGAAGTTTTGCAAACAAGATGCCAAGGATGGGGTTCAGGAAAGGTAGAATGGGCTAATACAACTTCCCAGTGAGAAACTACCACTTGACTTTGAGATCTGAATGAACACACTAATTGGAGAGAAAAGCAGTAGCTGCATCTGCTGATGGATATTGGCCCTACTAAGCTACTCCCTTTTCTGTCTGTAGGTGGCTGGCGAATACAAGTATCACCCTGAGTGCTTTGCTTGTATGAGCTGCAAAGTGATCATTGAAGATGGGGACACTTACGCACTCGTGCGACATTCCAATCTCTACTGGTAAGACGGAGCTACGCGCTTTGCCAGAGTTGCTCCCTGTTGTACGTGTAAAGCCATGCTTAGGGGGCTCAGCGTGGTTGAGCCGAATGCTATGTTAAGGAATTCCAGGAAGCTGCCTATTGAGGGAGGGAGGAAGGAAGGAATGGTGTAAGCATTAAAAACTGTAGCTTATGGTCAATGAAAGGACTTAGAAGTGTGAGTTTGGCAGGGAGGGACAAGACACCGCCATGATGACTTTCTTCACTTCTTTCAGTGGAAAATGTCATAACCAGATTGTGCTGACACCGATGATAGAAAAACACTCCACCGAGTCTCTGCATGAGCAGCTGCCTTATACCCTGACCCTCATCTCCATGCCGGCAGCTACTGATGGCAAGAGGGGGTTCTCCGTGTCTGTTGAGGGTGGCTGCTCCAGCTATGCCACTGGTGTCCAGGTGAAAGAGTGAGTATGACCGGGTTGTGTGCAATGCACATGTCTGTGCAGAGAGAGCTGGTAAAAATTCTGCAGCGCTGCTGTGCTGGGAGGATCTGTCCTGGCACAACAGGGACATATGTTGGCTAATAGCCATTTGTGTTTGGTCTCCGTTTTGCTCTTGGGATGACCTTAACTGATAACTTTATTTCTTAGTGCTGTCTCCTTCACTGAACACAAAACATTTGGAGAATTGTAATGGACTAACAATTTTTGCCATTGGGCAAATGAAGAGCTCTCCCCAAACCATCTTAGACCTAAGCGCTTAATCTAATGGTAGCTCCTTGTATTTGTAGATTAGCATTGGTTTATTTCAAAATACCAATACGAAGGGAAGCATCAGAGATGAAATATTTTTTAGAATTTTGGCTAAACTGACTTCACACACACACTGTAATTCCCATGTTTAGAGTTAACAGGATGCACATCAGCCCAGATGTCCGAAACGCCATCCATCCTGCAGATCGAATCCTGGAGATTAATGGAGCTCCTATTCGTACATTACAGGTGGAGGAGGTAGGTAGAGTTCTGTTCTGAAGCCTCCTTCTCATCTGCCTTCCTACAGCTTTTCTGTTTCTCTGCACTGTTCTTCCACCCTCCATACAGTGTGTGTGCAGCTGTAGCGCTCGTGCTGACGGTAGGAATAAACGTGAAGACAAGCTTTGCTGCCCCTTCCAGCTGAAGAGGAAAATGCAACAGGTGGAAATGCAGTTAGGATGCAGTTCTGATTTTGTGGCCTTCAAATGTGAAGGGAGGTAGTAAGAATAATGTAGGGCTGTCACATGTCAAGAGGACAGAGAGGCTGTGAAGATTATTTACGTATTGCTAGTGAAGTCCACTGTTCTGATCCTCTTAGAGGCAACTGCTAATAGACATATTTACTGTTGGTGCTGAAGAGAACATTAGGAGCACAACGGACATCTCATAGGTAAATCTTCATGTAGCTTTTGTAGAGCTGTTCTTTGCAGCACTGTTCAGGATGGAAGCTTGTGTAGTTTCTGAGCACTTCTCAGAAGATGAAGAAAAACCCCCCCCTGTTTTGTAGTATTATAGAATATCAGGTTGGAAGGGACTTCAAGGATCATCTGGTCCAACCTTTCCTGGTGAAAGCATGGTCTAGACAAGACGGCCCAGCACCCTGTCCAGCCAGATCTTTAAAATGCCCAGTGTTGGGGAATCCGCCGCTTCCCTGGGGAGATTATTCCAATGGCTGATTGTTTTCATTGTGAAAAATTGCCCTCCTGTGTCCAGTCAGAATCTCCCCAGAAGTAACTTGTGCCTATTACTTCTTGTCTTTTCCAGGGAGTCCCTCTTTACAAGGGGCCATCCATCTTCTTTGTAGCCACCCTTTAAATACCAGAACATGGTGATAAGGTCTCCCCTAAGCCTTCTTTTCTCAAGGCTGAACAAACCCAGTTCTCTCAGCCTTTCCTCATATGGCAGATTTCCCAGTCCTTTGATCATCTTTATGGTCCTTCTCTGGACCCTCTCCAGCCTGTCCACATCTTTTTTGTACAGGTCACTTGTAGCTAACCAGAAAGAAAAGGATTTGGATAGTGTAAGGAACTTCTGTGTTGCTAGCTGGATTTGTCTGGTGGACAGCTGTGGTGTGTGCAACTAAACCACAACTATGGAGTGATCTCACTGAACTCTCTACTTTGATTCCTGAGGGGCATTCTGCTCTGTCTCCTCTGTCTCCTGTCATTTGTGTTGCTCCTGTCTGCTATCATCCTGTCCTTTGGTTTGATTTCAGGTGGAGGAATTGATTCGCAAGACAAGCCAGACGCTTCAGTTGCTGATAGAGCATGACCCTGTCTCGCAGCGCTTAGACAGGCTTCGTTTGGATTCCCGTCTTCCCACCCACATAAAGCCACCCATTTCCCCACGTTCCCTCTCTCCGCTGGACATCAAGGAGAATCTGGAAGGAACGCTCCGACGACGCTCCCTCAGGTAAAGACTTGCAAGTGCTGCCTCTGATCTAGCTTGCCTTTGCCCTGTGCTACCTGGCTCTGCTCTGTGCCTAGGCCTTGCAATTGCAAATAACTGCGGAGACATGACGTATCTCTGATATGAGCCTGGGTATAAATCATTGGCAAAGCAGGGGAGAGCTTTAGATTCTGCTGTTGACATGTACTCTCTCCATTCCCTTTCAGGATGGCAAACTTTCCTCGATAAAAATAAGGATCTCTACTTCTAACACAGAAAAGCTACAAAGTTTTACAGTTCGGAAATGTAAAGGTCAAATTTTTACCAGCCTTAAATGGCTGGGGAGGAACGTGTCCTTAATGGGAGTATGGCTGAGACCTGGGACTTGGGAAAAATTTTGTCTTCCTAGACTGGGGCACCCAGTTGTTCATTTAGTCATTTACCAGTATTTTACTGTTTGCTTAGAGACAGCGAGTGCTGCATCTTCACAGCTTCCTCCTCCACACAAAGCTCCACCTCTGAGTGGCAGTGCAGGAGATGTGGTGGTGTTAGGCAGCTCTGACTTGGAAGCTGCTCTAGGTTTGTAAAAAGCTTCCATGGTGCTGGGAGAGCACCTGGCTTTTGAGATATGATGAGCGCTGAAGAACATCCAGAAACTGGTCCCTTAGGAGCTAATGATGGGATATGTTGAACCAAAAGTTTCCTAGCAGCTTCCCTGATCTTCCTGTCTCCTTTGTTTTCTAGGCGAAGTAACAGCATTTCTAAGTCTCCTGGCCCCAGTTCTCCAAAGGAACCACTCCTCCTGAGCCGTGACATCAGTCGTTCTGAATCCCTACGTTCCTCTTCTAGCTGCTCCCAGCAGATCTTCCGGCCCTGTGACCTGATTCATGGCGAAGTACTAGGAAAAGGATTTTTTGGACAAGCAATCAAGGTGAGGGAGGTCCCCAAACATTCATCATTTACTTTGATTACAGCAGTATCTGCCTATCTTGGGATCCTTCGCCACTGTGTCAGTGGCCTTTGCTCTGCTGATAGTGATCAGTCTTGGAACTCACCTGGTTTGCTCAGTGAGATCCACTTCTCTGTTTCACTCCCTGACCATGAGCGTCTCTGGCCGCAGGCAGTTTTGGCTCTGTCCCCTTTGAATGTCAACCATCTCGAGCTCCAGAGTGCCTGTGTCACAGCAGGCACCTGGGTGAGGTGGGGGAAACGGGGAAGAAGCTGCATTTTCAGTGAGCGTCTTCCTTATGAAGAGGTGTGTTCAACACCCCACTACAGCATTTCTCACCCACCCTTAGTGTGGTGTGCCTGGGGGTTTACCAGGCTGGTGTAGTGACCATCTCTGAACCCCCAGCAGAGCCTAAATGGCTTGTCAGTGTCATGGCAGCGGTCAGGTCTTGCATGACTCTCACAATTAAAATCTCCATTAATAGCAGTTCTCGTATTTTATCTCTCTGGTCTTGACTGGGGGTGCTTCAGCAGCTCCTGCCCTGACAGCATCATGGGGCAGCTTCCTCTGTTCACCTCAGTTCTGTAAGCTCCTCAGTACTCAGATGACTATTCACCATGTTATGGGACTTGCCTTACACCTGTATAAACTTCAGGTGTCCAGCCACCATATCCATCTCATGCTTCCACAGGAGGTGGTGAGCCAGTACTACACACCCAATGCTTTTGTTCCGTACTAATGAGCATATTTCTCTTCTTCTCTGCTCATAGAGAAATAACAGGTTCAGGTAAGCGGAACTTTTCCTCTGTCGCATGCTTTTGTCATCTGCGTCCCCACAGTTAATGGCACAATGGCATTTCTTTTAGCTCAAATTAGCCAATAGCCATCCTGTTCCGATGCATGCTGTGGGAGTTAAAATTGCCCTCTTGGAGTTTCATGATGACGCTTGTTTCAATTATGCTGGTATGTCAGCTTAAGAATTCCACTTAGCCTTGTCTTGTCTTTGTTTCTTCACTTCCCTTTATCTTTGGGTATTAGACGTCCCTGGGTTTCATATCCCTGGCTGAAATGTGTAGTGTTCCCTGGCTTGCTACTTATATATGGACGCTTCATTTCAGATGGGAGCAGAAGAATATTGTACTCACGCTTCTGTTGTGTTATTCCGTGCACTCATATTCCACCTACGTCAGCCTTGCTATGTCCTGTGGTTCCAAACAGAACTAGTGTGCCACCATGTTTGCAAGAACTCATAAGCTTCCTAAATACTATAACTGGGTCTTGTGTTCTGGAGTGCAGTTCTGGAGGTTTTCTGAGAGGCTTTTTATTTTTAAGGGTATGAGGCAGAAGAATGAGCTTCAGATTGACTGGTTTGGATGCAACATGTACTGTATCTGGTCAGAATAGTTCCCTTTTGTTCCTAGAGAGAAGGTGATTGTTCAGTTACCTGGAGATCTTAGGGAGACTGAGATGTCCAAGTTAAGTAACTGAAGTGTAGAGGATTTCCAGGAAAACCTGCTTATCAGAATTTGGACCCTTTCTACTCAGTCATGCACCCCATGCAAACAAGGCAGAGCTGATTAAAAGAAACCTCTAGAACACAGCAAAATGCCAGGAACTAGTTGAATACAGGCAAACAGCTCTTGAGGAACTGGAAATGCTTTCTGTGTCAAGAGCCAGGAAGTTTATTACTTAATATTTATAGTGGATTTCTGTTTGTTTGACACCATTCAGGTGAAGCAACAGGTGGCAACACACTACTCGCCAGGAGCATGGTAAAATAACTGCGTCCTGCCTTAACTAAACAGCCTGTACATCCCAGTTCCACTTGCACATGAGTAATTTTGACAAGCTCATCAGAAAGTGTCAGGCTTCAGAGTCCCCATAAAACCAAAGCATGTAGTAATACAGTTTGGGGTTGTTTGGTTCATTTCTGGTGCAAGTGAATGTTGATTCCTTGGCTGATACAGAATAGAGTCGTTAGAGTCTGTGTACGAAATATGAGCATCACGCTGGGCACATACTTTCTGTAAGGGAACTTGAGGCGTGCACAAGAACGGAACTGATGCCTTCAGAGGCTTTGACAACCTGTATGCATGCTCAGCCCTGTGCTACCTAAAATGGAGACTTCAGCTCTGGTTCTTGGGATGCTGTTGATCTCTTGGTACGATCCCTCTTGTCGGCTTTAGGTAATTTCTGTTTCACCTACAGAATCTTTGCTGAATTCTGAAAGGAGGAATTTTCTGCAGTTTTCTGCAAATCCCTGAGCTCTGAATTTTCTCTCACTTATATCCTGCTCTGGATGGAGAGGAGTATTACCTTTTATTTTAGAAGAGTTGCAAGAGCATTGGAGCTGTGTATTCTTGAACCTTGCCTGTAGTTGCGGTTTCTGTTTCCACCAGGTGACACACAAAGCAACAGGAAAGGTGATGGTGATGAAGGAGCTGATTCGCTGTGATGAGGAAACGCAGAAGACTTTCTTGACAGAGGTAGGAGCAAGATTTCAAAAAGCTTCTGAGCCAGTAGTGTGGTGGAACTGTCTTCCATCTTCTCCAGAGAGAGTGATCGTGCCAGCAGCCTGGCAGGAATCAAGGCGCTGAGGAAGAAGTCACACGGGGGAAGAGCCGACATGAGCTGAATGTTTGTTGTGGCGAAGTGTGATTCACTTACACTGAGCAAAAGACATGGCTTCAGCTCCCGGTTCATTAATTTTTCAATGAAAAAAAGCAGCCTAAGTCTGAGGAAAATGGAGCTGTGCACTACATAAAGGATTTATCCCTTGAGCCTTGTGCATAGATAGAAGTGATGAGGGCCAATATCTGTAAGATATTTAAGACTCCTGCTGTACTTAAGCTAAACTGTTTTCTTGGTGGCTGCCTACCATGTTTTTCAAAGTCAGATTTAGCTTAAAGGCAACTTCCTAAACACCTGATGCTGCTATTCTGGCCCTGACACATGCAGTACAGACCAGATAGCTGCCCTGGAGAGCTCCCGTCTCTTCAAAGTTAGCCAAACTCAAGGGTGCTCTCCTTAAAGACTAAGATCAGGTTAATTGCACAGCGTGAAAATGAAGAGGCAACGGCTAATTGCCTGCCTTAAGGTTGGAGTTCGAGTGCACTCTGTGATCTCTGGAGGGGACCTCCAGCATTAGAGCGTTTGTCACCTCAGAGCGGATCTGTCAGGACTTTTCTTTGGGGTGGGATGTCTCTGCTTCCCAGGTGAAAGTGATGCGCAGCCTGGATCACCCCAACGTGCTGAAGTTCATCGGTGTACTGTACAAGGACAAGAAGCTGAATCTCCTCACTGAGTACATTGAGGGGGGCACCCTGAAGGACTTCCTCCGCAACGCGGTGAGTATGGAAGCCTGGTGGACCTCTCCTCAACGAGGTTGACAGTGTGTCATTGGTTGTGCCAGCCTCATGGTGCTTGTTGTTGATCTTCTCCTTTGGAGCTGTGTGGAAAAGCTGCTGCTTAGTTGTGGATGGCCAGAGGCAGGAAGGGCCTTCTCTCTAGGGCTGTACTGTCTTTCTGTGACTGCTGTAAGAGTCCCTGTTGTGGAGGGACTGCTGTCACCAGCTGGCTGGTAAGACAGTCCCTGACCGTTTAGGACTTGTCTTTCAGGACCCGTTTCCCTGGCAGCAGAAGGTCAGCTTTGCCAAAGGAATTGCCTCTGGAATGGTGAGTCGGACTGTCCCTTTGTCACGGAGCAAACCTCCAGGGGCAGGGTTGGTTGCTTCAGCAGGGTGGTGTCTGAGGGGCTGTGGGTGCTGCCTGACTGCTAGCGTCTGGTTGTTGAGGTCTGTAGATGTGAAGGGACATAGCAGCCTGAGAACCCCTAACAACAAACTTTCTCCCTCTGTTCCAGGCTTACTTGCACTCCATGTGCATCATTCACAGAGACCTGAATTCACACAATTGCCTGATCAAGTTGGTGAGCTACACTTCTGTTCCCCACAGCATGCTGCTCCCATCCCTGTTACCTTCTTCCCTTGGTTTTCTCTCCATGATGTTCTCTCTTTTGCCAGGCTTTTAGTGCCCTAAACAAGGGAGATTCATCTTCACATGGGATTTTCCAGGCTGGTCTGGCTTTCACCATTTCTTAACCCTGTTCTCTCACCTCTTTCCCGTGGTGGCATCTCCTACTATCAGTCACGTTATGGGAATTACTACAGCTCAATTCCCTGTCTCAGCTATAAAATGTTGGGATACAGCTGCTTCTGTTCTTCTAACCACTTGATGACTTGTTTTATTGGCAGTCAGGATTCAGACAAGTGTGTGGGTGCGTGCACATGTGTGTGCCCTCTTTTTGAAACGCTAGGTCACAAGATTTATGTATAGCTTCATTTCCTCAAGCCTTGCCCTTGTTTCACTTGGCTGGAATATGAGATCAGTGTGCGGGCTTCATATGACCCAGGATGAAAGTCTAAATTAATTCCTGGCCAGGGTAGAGTAGGGAGTTCTGAAAGGAAAGGTCCAGGTTTGTCCTGGCAAGTGTAGCCAAATTGATGAGATTAGTGTTAGTGAGCACACAGGAAGCAAGACAACGAAGAGAGGAAATAACGAGTTGGGATCGTGAATTGGGTGTCTTACACCTGTCTAGACAGCTCGCTACACTCCTCTGGCTGCAGGAAACCTTGATAGTTTGCCTTGCCGTGTAGCTGATAGTGAACAGGAACTGCAGCCTCTTTGCTCTGGAAAGGAGCTGAGAGGAATCAGTGGCTTGTGCTAAACCCCTTGTGTAGGATAAGACGGTGGTGGTGGCTGACTTTGGTCTGTCTCGGCTGATTGTGGAGGAAAGAAAAAAGCCCACTTTGGAGAAGCCATCTGCCAAGAAACGAACCCTACGCAAGAGTGACAGGAAGAAGCGTTACACGGTGGTTGGCAACCCATACTGGATGGCCCCAGAGATGCTAAATGGTAAGATACCGATACCAGGGTGCAGGTGAGGAGACTGCCTGTGGCAAGGTATAGGGATGATAGGATTACTGAAAGCTCCTGAGCCCTAGTAACAAACAAACCTATTAGAGCATGTGGTTTTAGCCCTGCTAATATGCAAGCTTATTTATACACACAGGGGCCCCAGCTGCACTTCTCTTGCAGTACCTGAGCTGATAATCCTTGGAGCGGGCGAGGTAATGCTCCTGGCTTGGCAGCAGGATTCTTCAGGAGGGCAACAGACCTAAATTTGCTGTGATCCAGATAACGAGGAAGACAAGAGAGGCCTGAAATAAGACTGAACCTGAGATCAGTTTCTGTTATAGCCCCTTGCTTGGGACCTGCCCCTTGAGATATGGATCATTCAAGTCCAGGATGAGGCTTACGTGTTTTGTTGCTTAGATCCAGGGAGAAGCTATCTGCTGCCGGGTTTGCTGAAGCCTCAGGATTGGGGGTAGAATTGTCAAAGTGCAGGGAAATCTGGGCTTTGGCATGCAGCCCTCAGTTGCGTTAAGGACGAACTATGTCCCCAGGGGGAAGAGCTGCCCCTGCAGGAGTTGAGGTAAGGGTGACATACAATAGACACCATTTCCTCTTAGTGAGTGGGTCTGTCTGACCAGGCTGGACACTTTGGCTACCTATGACATGATATGATATCATATTGTCCAACAGAGTCCACCAGGGAAGGGAGAACTGGGCTTCCCTCCCCCAGCTCAACTCCTCTCCATGTTGCTGTGTTTTCCTCCTCTCGAGGCCTACAGGCCCTACTGGATTCACAGGCTGCTTCTCAGAGCCTGTCTCAGACCTGGCATTTGTCGAGAGAACAGCAAGAGCACAGTCTGACATCGCCTCTGAAAGCAAGGCTGTTTACCAGATCCTGGCTTGGGAGGGGCGGGTCTGTAAGCAGAGAATGGCGCGCTGGAGCCACTCTGCTTTCCCAGATTCGAAGTGCTGTTAGCGTGTAATTTATTATCTCTGCAGTCACTGCAGCAGGGACTGGGCACTCGCTGGCTGCTGGGGATTCCAAACACCGACTCGTGCACTGTAGAGGTGCGCTAGAACAGCAGTCAGTGGGACTGACTGGAAAAGGAAAGCAGAAGGAAAGGAAAGAAGCGGGAAAGCAGAAGCTTTCCATAGTTACCCCTAGCATTTGCTCAGACCTTTGATACACAAGGCTTCTCCGTGTCATCCTGTAATTCCCTGGTAAGAAAAGGAAGCGGGGTTAAAATATGTGATGGCACTGTACAGGAAGGCGCAGTTGGTATGCATATTTTTGAGGCAACAGACCCTGCTCAGATTTAAGCCTTGCTGTCTCCTGTTGTAGAGCTCATCAGAGAACAGGCTTAGTTCAGCTTTGGACTGGCAGCTGCTGGAATAGCTGGATGGGGAAATGTTTCTCTCAGAGCTGAGTATCTTGTGTTTCCTGCAGGACAGAGCTACGATGAGACAGTGGACATCTTTTCATTTGGGATTGTTCTCTGTGAGGTAAGACCAGGATGTCACACGGTTATCTTCAACAGAAGTCTTCCCCACTGCCATCTCCTCGCACACATTGTGTCAGCCAGCTCTCTGTATCTGAGTGTGCAGTCTGTGACCGAAGGCCACAGTGAATTAGGCTGGGAGTACAAGTCTACCCTGCCTCTGTTCCCTCAGCGACCTCGTAAATTTTTGGCCTCGGAGAGAGTTTCTTGCTGGACTGAAAGAAATAGAGAGGTTCCTCCTGGATTGAGAGAAGCTGTAAAAAAGTCTGTCAGGTTCTGATTGAGCCCTGGTATCCATTTAAAAGTAGACAAGTTCCTTAAAACTGTGATATATTTTCTTTTTCTGTTGCCTCGTTAAAAGAACAATCAGCTGTATAATCTCAGCAAATTCAGGGCCTCCACTGGGGATGGCACTTCAGAGAAGGGAAACCGAAACCCTTTGCAGCTTGGCTAGTGAAGCTTGCACCCTGCAGTCTGTTGGCTTCGTTTATCTCAGTCAACGCAGCCTTACTGTTATATCAGGCTTTGCTGTCTGCAGAGAGCACCACTGCGAAGTATTTTCAGTTTAAAAGGTGTGTAAGACAGTGGAAATACAGATGAAAGGCAGGTGGTTATGTGTACAGATAACAGCAGTTAAAGGAATATGAGGGGAGACCAGCAGTTTCATCTTCAGCATTTGGATGAAGGGGACAAAGAAAATGTATGTGCATAAATCTTTGCAGCCTCATCTGGAGCTCTGTTTACCCTGGGCCCTCCTCTCAGAGAATGCTGTGGTTGTGAGTGATAGATTTAGGAACTTGAAAAATCTGTATGCGGGACTAAAACAATTGTTTCATCTAGAAAAAAGACAAATAAATGGGTAGTAGCATATGAATATTTTCCTTGTCACCAAAATAAGGACACTAAAAAAAGAAGCTACGCACTCAAACAGATAAAGAAATAACCCTGCCAAAGCATACAATGGGCGTTCCGCTGTAGTTACAGGATGTGGTTCTCCTTCTGAGTTATTGGCATAGAGAAGCCTGGGTGGTTATAAATAACGCCCTCTTTGTGACAGCTGATGAGGCTTTAAATGTAATACTCTTCCTCATGTGAGAGTCTATATTGACATTGACCTTGTCTGCGTCCAGATCACCCCACAGCTCTCCGCTGCGGGTTCCTTCCCCCTTACTACACTTTTGAGTCCCATAGTGCTGGAGGTGGTGGGTGCAGCTCACACGGTAGGTGGTGATTGCTGGGACTTCTAAGTGCTGGAGCAGGGCTTCTCTGTTCCACCCAGCCATCTCTTCCTCTCACCTGCAACCTCCTGGGCCTTGGCTACAGTGGTTCTTCTCTCTGCCCCTACCCTCTGGCTGTGGGTGGGGTTGAATCTGCCTGTAACAGAGCAACTCTGGTGCGTTGACTTCACAGCATTGGTCAGGACAAGCTCCGTAGACAGAGGAGCTTTGCTGGTGATGTGGTAAGATTATGTGAGAGGGGAGAGCTGGGATGGTGGTGTGCAGGTTGTGTTGATGGCTTGTGATCAGGATGGGCTACGTCATCCCCAGTAGCTGACCCAGCAGCGAGACTCTGTCAGGCTCTCTGGGAGGTGCACAGCATCCTGTATTTTCTAGCAGAGAGACCCTGGGGAGAAAGAGAAGCGTCTGGGCCTTCCTTCACAACAGTGGCCACATCACCAGGTCTTGAAAAAGTTTCATGTGAAGTTTGCCTGTACACAGTGCCTTGCTCATTCCCTTATGTGACTGGCCCCTTTGGAAAGGAGGAACAGTGTTTCTGCTCTTCCTTTTTCTCCCTATCGGTTTGAAGGAGCCCCTGCCTGTTGCTGAAGTTCCCTGTTTGTTAACCCTCTGGAAATGTTGCTGTGCTGAAGCACTCCTCTCCTTTTTCCCTAGATCATAGGCCAGGTTTACGCTGACCCAGACTGTCTCCCACGCACACTGGATTTTGGCCTTAATGTCAAGCTGTTCTGGGAGAAGTTTGTTCCTGCTGACTGTCCTCCATCCTTTTTCCCTCTGGCTGCTATTTGCTGCAGATTGGAACCAGAGAGCAGGTAGGTTTGGGGTCTGGAGGACTCCTCTTTGTAACCCTGGAGGATGTGTGTCCATCTCCCCTTAGAAGGATCGGTCTGCACAGAGGGTGGAAGAGGGCTGCATTGCTGGTGGGAATGCTCGAAGGCTTTCACGTGAGGAGAGACTAACGCCTCATCAGCTTGGGAGAGAGACCGCTGTATATGGTAGAGGGCTCTGAAACCATTTCTGGGACAGGGTAAAGCAGGAGTGATTGTTCAGGGTTTCTCATGTACAAGAAGTAGGGGCAGACCTTGGCAGCAGCTCTGAAAGGTGAATACTTAATTAGATTTCAGTTGTGAAACTCATAGCTTCAGAACAGTGTTGATGCCAAGCGGGCTGCAAAAGAGCTGGACCTCCCTGGTAATCGGCTGTAAAACCAGGTAGCCCAGACAGACGGTATCTTTGCAGCCTTGGAAGCTGAATGGGGAGGGATCGTGTCCCTGTTCACACTTCTGTGCACGGGACAGTGACCTGGATGGACAACTGGCTCAGCCTTTCTAGATGCTCTCCTGCCTCTTCTTACCCACTCACATGTACTCACTGCTGCTTCTAGGCCCCCTTTTTCCAAGCTGGAAGATTCCTTTGAAGCTCTCTCTCTCTACCTGGGAGAACTTGCCATCCCGCTTCCGTCTGAGTTGGAGGAGCTGGACCACAACGTGAGCATGCAGTATGGACTGAACCGTGACAAGCTACCTGAAAACACAACCTAGTCAGCTCATCCTGCCGCCTGCACCATTTCCATGGGAGCTGAGATGAGCGACAGGGAGGGATGCACACTTCAGCCACTTCCAGGGCATTAACGGGGCACCAAGCTGTGCGTTTGCTGCATTGCCTCTCTCTCCCCCCCCAGAACCCCTCCTCTCGGACATCCTGATTCACTGTGGATTTCTGGCATGTTTCAGAAGCAAGAAGAGCTGTTTCCTGCCAACTGCACCTAGGAAAGCTGCTCAACACTTAATTTTCAGGCTAGAGAAATGTTTCTCTGGCCTTTTCAGGCTTCTTTACTGTGGTGCCTTAGAACTTGGCTGCAAGCTGTGAAGCCACCATGGCCTGTCTGCTAGGGAGGGAATTGTTGTAGGAGACTCTCCTGGGCAAGGACCAGCACTTCTGGAACTGCTTCTCCCCCTGACAACCCTGCTCAGAACGCTGGGGAAATTGGATATCCAGCAAAAGGCCCCACCGGGACAGCGTGTGTGTGTGTAATGTGTGTGTATATGTTTGTGCATGTGTTTTCCAGAACAACCCACTGAGATTTTGGCCTCCAATGTGCATCAGGGGAGGGAGTGAAAAGCCCCAGGAACTGGGCAGCTCTCCTGCTGTGGGGAAGCGTGTATGAATTTTTGTTTTGGTTTGGTTTTGTGGCTTTTTTCCTCCTGCCTCCGAATACCTCCAACAGCCTGCCTAGAAACACTAAGACTTAGCTCTGCTTGCCCCTTCAGATGGTGAACAAGGCAGGCAGCAAATGAGCCACTTGAGCATCTTCAGACCCTGGGCCTGCACACTGAGCTTGTTTGCCCAAGAACCTTAACCTAGGTGAAAGTATTTGAACGTGAATGTGTAGAACTGCACTAGGCACTGGCTGTGGACATGAGGTGACAGAAAGTGGCAGAAGGTGCTCTTGAGAAAGCCAAAGGTCTGAAGTGGCTCAGACTTTGTGCACGGATGATGGGAAAAGGAGATATGCCCAAGGTTACTTAAAGGATGGACTAGTCATGAACAGAAAAGTGCTGGAGAATGTCCCATTCTCCCAGGAGTGGCAGCTGGAGAACTAGTAATTCAGTTGCCATTACCTCATCCTTTCCTGCAGGCTCTGCAAGTTGCTCCCTTTGAAGGTCCTTCTTGCAGCTGCTGCTGCAATACCTGAGCTGATCCTCCAAGCAGAAACTTTCCTCAGGGTCATTCCCTGCTTTGGGGGAGAAAGAAGGGCTTGGAGTTATTGGGAGGTGGGTGGGGATGTATTTTCTTCCAGCACTTCTCTTCTGCCTCCCTCGGTGGGAGAAGGAAGCAAGCTACTGCTGCAGTAGCTCGTGTGTGGTTGGCAGAACTTAACAAAAAGCTGGCTCGCGTCCTGCTCTTAGGTTTCACAAACATCTTGGTTTAACTGGATTTTTTGTGTGCTCCTTTTTCCCCCCCTCCCTTCGGTATTGAGTGGTGGGGAATGGGTGTTAGTCTTCGCTGTTACTTTGATTTCCTCCCCCTACCCATGCATTAAAAGTATTATGTAAAATAACATGGGGCCAGCCCTCACCTGACAAAAGGTGTGTGTTTGGGGGGTGTTTTTAGTGTCTGTAGTGGTGTTTTAGAAACACTGGGGACTCCCTGTGCTGTGAGTCAGCAGAGGAGCCTCTTTAAACTGGGTCCAGTGGATTCAGGATTGTTAATAAGATTTGCCCTTTCTTTCCCTCTCCCAGGCTGGTTTGTGAGGGGACCCCTGAAGGGGGGAGTCCTGGGTGATGTGTGGGTGGGGTTTATGAACTGTGATTTGCACAGCTCCATGTTCTAACTAAATTAAAAAGCAGTAAATGTATGCGATGGAAACAAGGTTGTGTTGTCTCTGTGTTACACAAAGCAGGAAGCTGTAACTTTCTTGGGTTTCTATTGTTGTCACAACGTGGCAACATCAAACCTGCACAGATGGGGTAGCGTCTAGAATGCCTGTTCTTGAACAGAGGACTCTGCCACATTTACAGAACTATAGAGACGCAGCGCAAGTGCTCTACAGAACTATTTACCTGGAGTGATGGAAAGGGAAGAAGTTGCCAAGCTTTGTTGGTTGTTGGGTTTTTTTTAAGGGTGGACAGGAGACACCAGAACATGGAGCCTCTCTCCATTTTCCTTTTCTGATCCAGGGATAAAAATACAGCCTGTTCTTGGAAATCTCTTATTCTGAAATAGGGAGTTCAGGGGGCATTTGTTAAGGCAACAACTGAACGAAAATGCTGGCTATGTCAGTGCTTCCTGTAACCTGCTGTGCTCATCTCCATCCCACTTTCCAAGGCAAGGCCCGGAGACAGAGCTGCTGCTGAGGCACCACAGCAGAACCGCCCTGCGTCATGCAGGAAGGGGCTGTAACAGGGCACCTGCCCACGGGCCAGCCTGCTTCATCAGCACAGCTCATACCCCCACAGCTGCTTCTCAGGAAGCACCCAAGACAAGCTGCCAGCAGCGAGGAGACAGCTCTGTGCCCCTGTCAGTGCCGGGGAGCCGAGGCGCTGCTTGTAGGGATTTACCTTTGAGCCTGGCAAACTGAAGTGGCGTCTTCCCTTCTCCTCAATTTGAAGTCTGCAACAGGCAAAAGGATGCTGCTCCGGCAGGAGGAACTTACAGATGAGCCACAGTCCACACACATCTACAGAGCATTTTTCTTTTTAAGCTTTAATACAAGGTAGCACAGTCTGCACCTTCTCATAATGAGGTATTTAAAAGATTTTACAAAGAAATGGTATTCAAAGGCATTTAAAAATAAAACGTTTCCCTTTTCTGAATTAATCATTAACACTAAAACCCCTGCTGCCAAGTGCTGCTCCCTGTTAGGCCCACAGCTGTAAAGCAGATGGCTAGAAAACTTACTTGAATGGCTTGAATCCCCTGAGGCGGGGATGGATGTTTCCCTGAAATGGCCTTGCCTTGGTGCCATTTGGGAGACACTGCAGCAACCATCCCTTCCAAACCCCCTGAAACGCTAATAAAAGTTGTTACAAAACCTCTCTAATAGGGCCAGGCTCTAAGCAAGTAGTCTCGCTGCAGAAGCGGAGTGTGTGAAGGAGGCTGGGCCCGAAGCCATGCCCAGACCTTTGGGATCCTGCAAGAGCAGCTGCCCTGTCCTGCCCTTAGAGCAAGAGCTGCTGCGTTACGGTCGGGGTGACCGCCACAGCGGGCTTGGCCACTCTTGTCCAGAGCTGGCTCTGGAAAAGGACAAGGGAATTCGGAAGAGGATGTTATCTATCCTCAGTGCTCAACCTGCTGTAGGTAACAGAAGGGCAGTTTGTTTTCGTCACTTCACAACTATCTGCTGCTTGGCCTTTGGTCTCCTGATCTGTGTAAGTGAGCAGGAAGCACAGACCACCTGGACACCTACAACTGTGGCTGTGCATGTAGCACCCCCACAGGGGAATGGAGATGTGGCCTCAGCCCTGGAAGACCTGGATTTGTCAAGAGCTTGAGAAGAGCTTTTCCAAATTGACACTGGGGCTAAACATATTGCTCCTGGCCAAAGCCATCCTTCAAATAAACTCTTCCTTGGAAAAAAAACCTGATCCAGCAGCAGGATTCTGGACAGTGTCTCCAGCTCTCAGCCACTAAAGCAAAAAGGCAGGAACTATAATCAGAGTGTAATTATCTAGCTAAGTCTGATGTGAAGCTCCCCTCAGTCCCTGCGGTACTGCTTCCTTCTGGCATTCCAGGCTGAAACTTAAGTAACAGTGCACACCATTAAATAGGAAAGGAACAGAAAAAAAGGAAGCCAAGACCACACTGCAGGCTATGGGATCTGCGGCCAGTTGTGAGCCTGGCCCGTCATCCCCCCCAGCTCCTTGGCACGCCGTGGAGATAGGTGGGAGGAAGCAGCAGGGTCCACCACACCAGTCCCCAGCTGGTCATGCACTGAATGGTGCCCCTCAAACAGATCATGATGAACAGCCCATTTTCTGTCCCTCTGCATCACCTTCATCTGGCTTTCATCAAAAAGAAAACAAAATAGAAATGAACACACGCAACCCCCCCGCACTCACAGTGGGAAGCCGGAGGCTTTGCTCAGCCTGTATTGCTCCTGCCAGAGCTGCTCAGGCCCCAGGAGTACCCGCCTGCCCCATGAGCGGGCCACTACCATCGTGTGTGTCCTCCACAGGTGTCTGGTTGGTGTGCACCACAATTGTGTTCTCGTCTACAAACTCACAGGCAGGATTGGTGAACGCCGAGAGTGGCAGTGTGATGCGCTGCATTTCACGCTCATAAACTTTCTGTTCGTGCTTTTCCTTCAGGTCTTTCCCCCTAGATTAAAAAAAAAACAACAAAAAAAACCCCACAAAATGTGAATGGGGTGAGTGCCACTGCTCCGAGGCAGTCCCAGCAAAGGTGATATAGTGGAAAAGAAGGGACTCTGCTTTTTAAGAAACAGGTGTTTCAGCTACATACAGAGGGCCAGAAACTTTCCCTGCTGTAAGCAGAGGACCCCATCTGAGCATCTTCAAAAAACAAGCAGCCAAGTGAAGTCAAGTCTGTCCCTCCCCCACAAGCTGGCTTATTCACTGACATTGCTACTGCTAAATGCTGACTGTAAAGCCAGGCTTCTCCTCCAAACCATGGAGCTGACAAATGTTTCCTTACACCTTATAGTCCCGCAGCACCGCCCGGCGCAGGCCCAGGGGAGCGGTAAGATGGCGCAAAGCCCACTGCCGTGGAAAAGAGCTTCCGTAACCTGCTTCATCGGATAGAAACAAATACCAGAGGTGGTGACAGATTCTGCCTTTTGTGGCAGCAAACAAACCTGTGAGCCAAATTAAAGTTCCTGAAGGTACTGAAGCTTATTTATTAAAGCTGGCCCTGCCTTCTGCCGCTGCAGCTAACAGCTTACATCCACAACCAGCTCCTCAAACCTACCTTAGGCTTTGTTGCTAAGGGAAGCGACACCTCTGTAATTTGTACTGAGGAAAAACTGCCTTGCTTTAAAAATGGATGGCATTAATAGCACGTTGTCTCTGGAAAAGCTACGTACACCAAAAGCCACTAAAACCCATTAAAGGTTTCTCACCACACCTAGCCAAACCTGCCAGCTTGCACACGTCATTTTGAGAGCAAGGCAAGAAAAGAGACAGCAAACCTGCACTGCAGCCCTGCTGTGAGCTCTCTGGGGCTGAAGCAGCAAAGCTGTATTTGGACAAAGCTCAGCATTGGTCTATTGCTTCTTCCCACCGAAGACAGGAGCGAGGTGGGACAGGCACCACGCACTTCTCCTGGGGCTTGTGATCCCAACCAGGCAGAGCTGCTGGGGTTTCCTGTCAGCAAATAAGCATTTTGGCAGCTTGTCAAAGCTGCCTACGAGCGTGCAGCCGTGGCTGCTGTTCCTGCTAGCAGTCTCTGAAGTAACACCTCAAATCAGATTCCTCGACAAGCAGCGCTCTGTGTTTTGCCCCTTACGTAACACTCCTCCCTCTGTTTTTTTTTTCTGTCGGCATTTATTATAAACACTTACATAAGGACATGTCCCAGCTTGGGAAAGGGCTCCTTCTGCCTGGTTGTGTCAGACTGCTGTCAAACAGCCAAAATACAGAACAAATCCTCCCAGAGGAGGGAGCCTGGGCCTTCACTTGCTGCAGCGACATTCACTGCCATTTGTTAATCCTGCCCTGTCTCTTACAACTGAGCTGCTTGCCGTTACCGCTAACCTCAAACACTGCTGACCTACACAAACATTTCTGTCCAACACAGTGAAGTGGATGAACAAATAATAACTTCTGAATCAAAAATTACTTTAAAGTATACAAAAGCTTTGGTGCAATGAACTTTGACCAAAAAAAAAAGTGCTACTTGATATTCAGCTTCATAGGACACAATGCATGAGTGGCAAAGAATTTGCCAATTGTTTTTCTTCTAAAGCTAGCTAGACTAAAGAAACCAGGGGACCAGGTGGCCTCCTAGAAGGATTGTTCTTTTCCTGATCAGAAAAGACACTTCCTGTGAGGGCACCTGGGATCTGCTCTCTCCAGCTCTTACATAAAACTCTGCTCCCCTGGATGCATCTGAGAAAGCCACATCAAGGCGCGCATGCACACACACACACACACAAAACTAAAAAATAAAGAGAGCAGTTTTAAACTTTAAATGGGACAGAATACCATGTTGATGGGTGAAATGGAGAAGAATGGGATTAACTCTTAAATAGTTCTTTCCTCACTGCGACAAGTGAAACTCTTACACAACGTGCCACATCAAAACATGCTTCTGTCTGGCATCGGTTTGGCTCTGCAGGTGCTCAGACGTTCCTGCTCAATAAACGCTGCTTCACATGTACACCAGCTTTTGGGCAAAGGAGAATAGTTGCTCACCTCTTATAGATGTATCCCAGGACGATGCCGGCTCCGATGGCAATGATTATCACCATCATGATCAGCCCCAGCACATACCCTGCAAAGAGAGAAAGGAAAGAGGCAAAATTAGAGGCGGTAGATCCAGCTATAGGATTGCTTTCAGAGCCTTGGAAAAAACCCATCCTGTCAGAATTACAGGAATGGATCCATCACGTGATCCTGGGTTCATACCTAGTGTCCCTAAGTCCTTCTTTTCTTTGGAGTTCATCTGCACTCTCTGACTGATCCCAATGACAGGCTGCACAGCGGCTGCCTCGCTCCGGGAGGGCAAGGTATCAGCTGGTTCAAACACCTGGTCGACCTCCTGAGAAGCATCAACTTCTCCTGTAGGGACTGGGGCTGTGGCAGCTGTAGCATCTGCTGAGGGGAAAGAGATACACAAAATACCAAGCATTGATAAGTATTTCAAAAACAACACGTGCCTTATGAGTGGGACAGATCTAGACTGAACCGCCTTCAAAGTACACTGACAAATACTTGTTCCCTCTTAAGCTGTTGCCAGAAGTCCTACTAAGGCAGACAAGAAATGTACCTTTCTGCCCCCCCCCCCCCCCCCCTTTGACATGAACTTATTTAACCAGGAGTGCAAGGCACCACCACAGATGAGACAGAAGTCAGACAGCAGAACAGAACTCTGGTTCAGGGCATGAGTCCAGGAGATGCACAATGACTTCATTTAGTGTATAGATCGATATACAGGCTGCAGTTTCAAGCGTGCTGAACAGACATGAACAAGATTATGAGAATCTCCATTCCAAATCTCCCAGGAGCCTATTTATCTCTCTTCTGCCTCAATCTTCCTGACACAGGAAGGTTTGACGGAAGGAGGCTCCAGCTGGTGTGAAAACAACCTGGGGACATTCTTTCCCTCTTTGCAGCCATGTAGCAAACTCCTTTAGTGTGATGGGCAGGCTAAGGCAGAGCAACACTTCAGTCACACAGCCACTGACTGGCGTAAGTTCAGCAAGTTCTCAGCCAGAGCCCAAACAAAGGCGCATAAGGATGGACACTTACAGCACAGAACCCCTTCCCAGCCCTGGGGATGTTTTATCGACAACATTGAAAGATTTTCAAGGTAGCTCCTTCTTTCAAGACACAGTTAAAATGGAAGCTGTAGCACAGTAACAGCTATGACAGTGGAAAGTAGGTATCTATTACCTGTCTAAAACACCTCCCCTCCTTCTTTTTGGAAATGCTATGCACAGCATGCATCCACACCTGAAAACTGCACCCGGACCTCACCCCCACAGCAGGCAACAACTCCATGTGGATTTTCTATCTGCAGCCATTTTGAGCCCTCAGTAGAATGTGAAATGGAAGTACAGAAGGGGAGTTAAGAGGCAGGAAATCAGGGGCTCCTGCAGGGCACAGTGACTACGGAGGGTCAGCCAGAGATGCTCAGCTAAGGGGAGCTGCAAGGCACAACTATGATAAAAAGGTGCTCGCTCTGAGCCATGAAAATAGTCAAACCCCTGAAATGTGGAAATGATGTATTGGCTGAAAGGCCAAGTAACTCTCCTGATCCCAAAGCTGCACGATTGTTTTGAGTAACAGTCTTGGCAGCAGAACATTTGTTTTGCTTCCACTTTAGGGAAAAACAGGCGAAAAATGAGCAAAGTGAAGAAAGGGTAGGGTGCATGGGGGGGGCAGCGGGGAGGGGGTGTGTTTACTTGCAAGGATAGCAATCCTGAGGGACAGTGGAGTATGTAAACCTTGAGGGGCTCAGAGATAAGTGAACAGTTCCAGAAAATCCAAGTGGTTCCTTTAGCCCCAGTCAATATTGACATCTCTTCTCCCTGAAACAGGCCTCAGCTACAGTTCTTCTCTTGGCAAACTGTTTCCCACCCTGACTACCCAGGAGGAATCCAATGTTTGTGGCTTTCCATTTCTTACTGTCCTCTGCCCTCCCTTCAATTCAATTCTCGTTTTCTCCAAGTTCTTCTCCCCCACCCCATCCATATTCACCCTGGCACCCCTTTAGCAACAGGACACTTGTTTAGACAGCAATAAGATGCCCCGCAGCAACACTACCTACAGCTCTGCAGTGCCCAGATGCCCAGACCTCAGCCATTTGCAACGCAGCCCTATAGTGCAACGAGGAGGGGGGGCGGGGGGCAAGGCTTTGCACAGGCCTTTCCTGACACTAATGGCAAAAGCTCTCGGGGCGGAGCAAGGCACAGCTGGGAGGCAGATGTGCGCACACGGGCAGGGCCGGAGGGGAGCCCCGGGTCCACTGCGTTCCCAGGGGAGGGCGGCGGGTGCTGCCATAGCCGGGGGTGACAAACCCAGCCCCCGGCAGGCAGTGCCTCGGGGAGGGCAGGAGGGGAAGCGGGGCCGGAGGGGACCGCTCCTACCTGAGCACTCGGCGATGTCGCAGGGTCTGCGCTCGGGGACCCCGGCAGCGCCTCGGATGTAGCACCAGGGCGCGGCGTCGCCGTCCGGGTTTCTGCAGCTGTTGTGGTCCTCGGCGAGTGCTGGAGGGCAGCGGGCCGTCAGCGGGGGCTCCGCCGCGGCCCCGGCACCCCAGAACCCCACTCCCCGCCCCTCCGGCTCCCCGAGCCCCCGGGACCCACCTGCCGGCAGCGCGGCGCCGGGGCCGCTCCGCACCGCCAGCCAGTTGAGGCAGGGGGCTCCTCCGGCGGCCACTCGCCGGCTCCCGCGGTAGGACGCGCCGTTGCCGCGAAGGCACTCTGCGGAGAGACGAGGCCAAAGCCGTGCGGGCGGGCCGGGCAGCCCCCCGGCACCCTCACCCCCCTCAACGGCCTTTGTCCCCCGCAACAAAGCGGGCCGGGCCGCCGGCACTCACCCTCGGCGCCGCGGGCGGCCGCCAGCAGCAGCGAGCCCAGCAGCAGCGCGCCCAGCGCCGCCGCCCGCCGCGGGCCCCCGCGCAGCATCCTCGGCGCGCAGGGCCAGGGGCCGCAGCTCGGCTCGGCTCGGCTCGGCGCGCCGGCGAGCCCTGCCCCGGCTCTCCGCTCCCCGGTAAACAACCGCCGGGCTGCGCTCCCCCCCGCACGCACACACACACACACACACCCGCCCAGCCGCCGCCGGGTCCTAACGCTGCCACCGCCCGCCCCCGGGCGGCTCCCGGCGCCGGCGGGAAGCCCCGGCAGGGGAAGGGGCGGCCGGGAACCTGCCGCGGCCGCGGGGGGTCCCCCCCGCCCCGGAGCAGCGGCGGGAGCCCGGGGAGGCTCGGGAGGGGCACGGGGGAAGGTGTCCGGGCCTGTCCCCCGCAGCCGCGGAACATTCTCGGGCCGAAAGAGAACTGGGCTGGAAGCCCGAGTGTGGCAGGGAGCGCGTTCGTCCTCAGGGACTTCACGTTGCTGTCACCCCTAGAGAGCCACCGCGGGGGACCAAACTCCTGCCCCGAGTGTCCCTTTGAGGTCCCCCAGCTCTACAGAGGGACCCCACGCCGGGGGGTAGGCGCTGCCACAGCAGCTGTGCCCCCTCCACGTTAAAGGTTTGCATTCTCACCTCTGCTCATCGATTGCTTTCCCTGCACTCCGCGTCCTCTAAGAGCTGTGCCTGCTTACAGCAAAACAAGGCAAACAGCCCAAAAATGCTTTAGAGCGATCGTATTGCAGGCATCTAGCCACTGCGATAAAGCCTCTCTGCAAGGCATTTCCAGCAGGTTACAAGATAGTTTCTGCTTCTAAACTGGCAGAGCTATCTGGATACTGCAATGCCAGTGACTTTACACTGGCACCTGGAGCCATCAGCAATGTTTCTATTTTACAGCAGCAAAAAACAAGCACCTGAACACTTGGTCCTGATGGACAATGAGCTCTCAAAGGCGGCCTGGCCAAGGGACAGGCCTGCAGCACAAGGAACTATTTCTGGCTTTCCCACAGAGCTCCTTCTGACCTTGGCAGATCTGCCGGCTTCACTTCTTAGCGCTTTCCCTTCCTTTCTGCAACATGAGGTACAATCAAACCTTCCTTCTCAGAAGAGGACAGGGAAGTTCCCTTCTTTTAAAGTGCTTTGAAATCACATGGAAACCCCTGAACACAGAAAAAGTGTTTCTATGCCAGGAAGCTGCATGTTGTATTCAGTGCTTGATGAATCACTTCTCAGGGCAGTGCTGGCTGGAACGGCAGTCCTTCCCTTCCACTCCCAGATATTTCCATCCTGGCAGTTCTCTCTGTCAGGCTGCTACAGGTACTTGTATGACAAGCTGGCTCAAGGTACTGATCCAAGCCAACTTTTGCCCTTTCCTCCCCAGGTCACACACACTTTAACCCCTTACAGCCAGGTCGCCTCTGCATCCAGTCCAATACAGAGCCACAAAACCCCAGATGTACCAGCATGACAGAGGGGTAACGAGGAAAACAGTTCAATTAAGCAGCACTACCACTGGATGTGAAACCATAAGCCTTAGCACTTGTGTGTGATTCACACTTCAACAATATGATTTACCACTACAGTACATTTAGTTTAATAACATCAGATTTAAAAAAAAAAAAAACACAAAAAAACCTGCAGAGCCAGGTTGTAAAAGAACAAAACAACCCAAACCAAAACAACTGTGTGTGTGTCAGTCCTGACTGACGTCACCAGCTGTCTGCTTTATGGTATTATGCTCATTGTCTGCACAGACACTCAGTTACTACACTCCTTATGCTCTGCAGTTACACTCTGTGAAGGCAAGGCTAACTAGAGTAAGCGAGAACTTTTATTAAGGGCTACTGAATCAGGCCTTCTGTTTGTAATAGCTCTTCGTCAGAGATTTTATGGCACAGATTCCATACAGTCAGAAACTGCAGAGCCACACATGCATCCAGAGGCACAGCCTGTCCAAAACAGTTTGCAGAGGGCTGCCAATCTGTACAAATAATTTCTTTTAGCTCATTTCATGAGACTAATGCACACTTCAATGCCATCTTGCACAGAAAGCACCTCCTCCTGTACATACTGATCCAAGAACTGCAGGCTGGGCAGTAATCTCTGTGGAAACAAACCTCAGACCTTCTCAGCTCTCTGTCCTGGTACATAACAAGACAAATTTGCACTTCTCATTACACCCAGCCAAGTTCCAGCAAGCAATTTGAGTTTCTAGTGCACAGAAGGACAATGAGGAATCTGAGAGAAATGCAAAAACCTTCATATTAATGGTAAAGATCAAAGTCTTTCCACAACTGACTTCTAAGCATAATTTTTCCTCTTTCATCTCAGGCTTTCTCCAGGATGAGGGAAGATTTATGCCTGGCAGTTTCACAGAGTTAAGTTTAATAGGATGCCAGGTGGCAGCTGTCAAAGGCAGACTCAATTGCTCTTTCTGCTGTTTGGGAATGGGTTTGCTCTTCTTGCCACACTTTCAGAGATTAAAGCTATTACTTCCTAGGACTTCATTTTAAAGTAACTACCCAAACTATAAGTAAGCTAATAGCTCCGCAACTACATCCTCACGTAGCTTACATGTAAAAGTCTGTAGGTATATACACATACATGTACCACAACACATCCACACGTCTGCAAACACATCACAGGAGAATATATATGCTATTTTTAGGATCAAGGGACATTAAGCATCCTCCCTAAACTCAGTGTGAACCAGTTTCAGCTGTGAGCTAGTACCTTTCTGCTGTTTATACAGGTTCCAGAATGAACGTCTGCTTTTTCTCTCTCTCCTGTCTGTCAACTGTTCTTTCTTGTTTGTTCTATTTTTTCACCTGTGGAAAAAGTCAAAATGTATTGAGAGTTTTCTTAAAGAAGAAAAATAAAAGGAAGCTAACATATAGCACAGCATGCTGTGCAAAGTGAGGCAACCACGGATGCATGGCTCTGGAAGGACTCTGCAAGAAGCCATCAAACCCATTCTTCTTCTCTGGCCACTGCCAAGTATGTTCGGATCTTCCCAGACAAAAGTTCATCTAACCTCCTATGAAAGAATTAGCACGCTCTGTTACTTAATCTTGCTAAATAAGACACTGGGGGGGAATAAGCAAAGTCAATTTTCTAATTCAAGTATTCTTTCCTAGCCAAATTAACATAGATTGCTTAAAATGGAAAAAGTTGACCATTGCCCTCCTTGTAATAGGCCATATGCCATGTTCCCATAACTTCCCCTTTCTTCTTTCTTGGCAAACCAAAATAATTCTTCGAATTTTCCCTCAAAACTGTTTTTTCTAAACCATTTTCTGCTTTCTTCATATATTGCAATGCCCAAGAATAAAGACGGTACACTGACGCCTCATCCTCCATGAACAGAATATTAGAATGATTTGTGCTTAAAGCTTAAAACCCTGTAAGCATCAAATGTTACTAAACACTATTAAGTACGTGTAAGTCCAACAAAAGCAGGTTTTTTTCATTCCTTTGTTGCCTCTGTCTGGATCACGAAAATTACCGTGTGTCTCACCTGTGAAAAGCCTTCCATAAGCAATGATGTAGGAGGCAAGAACAAATATGTTTTATTCCTAACCTAGAAACAATCTGAATAGAAGAAAAAAAACCCATCAGGGCTGTAACAAAAGGAGCAGATGTTGAGTTTCTGAAACTAAGCTGAGCATAACCAAAAACCAAGACAGAGGCAGTCGCCACAAAGGAGTCAGCGTAGAGCGATAGAGAGCAGCAATATCTGATTGCACTGTTGCATCCCCCTGCTGACATGTTCAAGGAGAGGCTTTCCCCTCCCCCTTCAGTCTGACAGCATGAGCTATTGCTAAGTAAATGCCAGCCACAGCCTCCAAGGACTAACAAGGAAGTCTGCAGAAGCAAAACAACCGTATGTGATATTTGAACTGGTTCAGACTGGTTCAGAGTTTGCTCTACTAACTCGAAGTGCCCTCTCAGATGAGCTTTCTGTGTGGGCTGTAATAAAAGGACAGAGGCCTCAGGAGGGCAATCTGGGCCCTATTGTTTACTGGGGGAGCAGCACTGCAGCTACACTTTTCTAGCATTAAGAGATTAGCACTAAATACTCTCTGCAATCACTGACTTCAGAAATTTCACACGGAGTCCTCTCTTAACAGCAACACTTCCTTGTCCTTTTCGCCTTTCCACAATTCCCTCAGCGGTTTTGATGGGCCCAACCGCCCACCGTGTGTGTTCACACTGGCCCATTGTGGCTGCTGTAAAGGACTCAGCCTGGACCACAGCCCTCAGCTCCTCTCTCTGCCGGAGCATTCCGAAATTGGTATCTGGATCACAGACACTGCTTTTACCTGCTATCCCATGGGCGTGTCTCCTTGCAAGATAGCATAAAACTGTATCAATACTGTTAGGAATAAGGTACAGCTGCCTAAAGATGTTTCAGCCCCCAGCTGCACTGTTTGTTCTTTTTTTTGCTACAGATGCAGGCTGCTATTGACAAAAAACAGAGTGTGCGTTTTTAAGAGTGGAGGAAGGGAAGCTATTTTGTAAGATAACTGTGATCTACTCGAGAACACACAGGTCTGAGTCAAGAACATCAGCGTTACTATGAATTCTTTTACCGATTTGTTGCTTGACCTTAGGCAAGCTTCTGCCTCAGTTTCCCATGTTAATATTACTTACATCACAGAGGCAGAGAGGATTAAATGCCTGCAAAGTGCTTTGGAAGCTTCAGACATGCATTACATACCTCATGAAATGGTATTTAAGGGGAAGGAATCATGAAGAGGGGTACGCATTTAAGGTCTTAAGATGTTCTCAAGTTCTACATGTGTAGTGCTGATGTAGAAAGGTACAAATAAGCACTAATGCAGGAAGAAAACCAGGAGAATGTGTTGTGGTGTTTGTTCGGGTTTTTAAGGTATAAACCTTCATAGTTTTCTTGTTTCTTAATTCACTGTTGTGCACAGCAGTAACTAGCAAAGCTAAGCAGTCAGATACACCAACATCCATTCTTGTTAGAAAATGCCAAACTAAAAACAATGGTTTATCTGCACGAGAAACACGAGAAAGGCACCACCAAAACATCTGGAGATTTGATTCAAAGGGAATAAAGATTTCTCTTCTGATATCTATTCAAATCAACAAATCAACAGTGAATTTGATGAGATTATTAAATATCCTTCTACCAGTCTTTCACTCACCACGGAAGCTGATTTCACAGAAGTGCCAGCCCAAAACTCTGTGTTTAAATTTCAGTACTCATGGAATATTATCAATGAAAGAGTTAGATTCCATTGTGGAAAGCATGGGTTACAGAGTTGCACTTAAATACGCTACACTTCCAGCTCCTGTGGAAAATACACCACGGCCAAATTGCACAACCACTCACTGTAAGCAAGCGGCCCATATCCCATACCAACAGAAAGGCAGTACAGTTATGAACTTGTACAGATAAAAACCCCTCAAACATACGTTTTCTTACCTATCTAGGGTTTTGGGACTAGGCCTGGAGTCGCCAACGTAAGAGCAGGGCAGAGACCCGTATTGTAATGGGTGTCTCTGTAATTCGACATGCGAGCAGAGAAGCAGAGACCAAACCTTTCAGTAGAGTTACTAGTGTCCCCTCATAAAAGCACAGGATTCACATTTACAATGCAGAGCTCTCATCTCTGGATTTTATTTTCTTAGCTGACCTGAAAGCAGACAAAACCATTGGCACACAGGTACTGTGAAAGACCTCTCTCTCCACAGGTGTTTGCCTGAAGGCTGTGGGAGGAGTTGTTTATTTTGGGAAGTTGCCCCTTCTTCCCTATGTAGAAAGGCAAACCTCTTTCTCTTTGGGTTGCACACATGCCGTAGACATGCAGAGATAACCTTTTTCATCACTCATATATGCACGTGGACTTTTTACATCTATTCACACAAGCAACGACTCTGCTCCTTAAGTATGTTTACTGAATAGGGCAAACCTCCGTTATTATTTTGGTCCCGAGTTTGCCATTCTTTTAGAAAGTTAGGGGTCAAACTAGTAACACCACAGGGAAGCAAAAAGACCACGAAGGAACAAAGGCTCAGTAAAGTTTCACCTCATACTTCACTTATTTCCTTAGAATATAATGGTGCTGAGTCAGAACACAGTGTATTTGACTAATAACTTAGCACCTGAGGTAGGCAGGCCAGAAGCAAAAGCATATTTACATATCTCATCTCATTTTTATTTTCACTGCCTTCCAGGCATTCAATGAGGACAATATAAAATTTCACACAGATACCTGTTACTCCACCCACTTACGCTAAAAGAAGGTAAGAAATCTCATCGCATAGCACCAGAGAAAGGATTTTTCTAGTCAAAATAAGGCCATCCTGATACACAATGTTGCAACCTGTCCACCACACTACTGGTTTTCATACAGAGCCGTGGAGATGGGCAAAGGCAGGAACTGTCTCTGAAAAGAGGAAGATTTCGAGATATGAGAAATACAGGCTGCCTCTCTGTGCACTCATGGTCTCTAGTCTCCGTCTCCAGGAAATGAATGCATGCAGCCTGCAGTGTTTAATTCTCTTTTGGTTTATTACTATTTAAAAATCAGTTTTTGTATCCCCTTCTACAGAGGCTTCACCTTCCAACAGAACATACAAAAAATACACACAATAGAAAAAAAAAAAAAAACCAGATAGGTAGGTAGGTAAGTTGCTTTATACAAACAGGTCCCTAAGAACCCAAAAAGGCTAAAACAGGCTCGGTTTCAATAGAAGCAGGCCCATAAATAGGCAAGAGACTTCATTCAAGTAGGGAAAGAGTCATCCATCCTCACCTAAGATCCTTTCTTGCTCACACTGAAGACAATGGGAGGATTCCCAACAACTTCAGTAGAAGCAGGATTGGGATTCATCAGAGCCAATGGCAAACTTTTCTGCTCCTTCCCTTCCAAGGCACTGTCTCTTCTATATGGCGTGCAGCCAGGGTAAAACGCCAGGTTTCCTGGCTCATCCCACACTCATGTTTCAGTTGTTCACTCTACAGGACATCTGAGAACAGCCTTTCATTTTCTCTTACACTGTGTACTTGCACCAGTTGCAGCAAACTTTCAGATTACAACAGTACTGAAGAGAAATTCTGAGCCCAAGAGCAAGGCTTGGTTGATTCTTTAAGAGCCAGCAGTCTGATAACTTTGCAGAGGGCATGTAAAAATTGCCTGGAGAAGGCACCAGTTTGTAGACACAGCAGCCAAAAAGCTATCAGCAAGCATGAGACTGATTTATTGTAAAAACACTTACCCAAGCTCACTATGTGACTGCAGGAAGCTCAAGAGCATTTACAGCTGCCAGTGGCTGTATGAAGTGACCCCATGGTCCACATAGAACCCAGGAGCTGGGAGGGAGTCACTGGAACATCAGTGAGGCACCAGTTACCTCCTTCCTTCAGCACATCTCAGCTCAGAGCACTTCCAGGTCTCCAAAATTGCAGTACAAGTAGAGAGGCCACTCAGGAAAAGCTTCATTCACATAAACCCTGAGAGCAGATCAATAGTGCCAGGCAGTCTTTAAATCAATTTAAATATTTCACCTTTCAGGGAAGATGTGGCCAAATGTTTGTTCAACTTTGCATTATGCCTGAAGTCACTGAAGCCAAACGTTTGCAGCAGAGTTCAGCAGCGCAATTGTGCAGCTCAATTTGGCACGTCAACCAAATCTTGAAACATTCTTACCCAAGGGTTATCATCATCTCATTTCACAGATGGGAGCAAAACACAGGAAGAGGCTAGAGATGACACAAAGTGTTAATTCTTTACAAACAGGCAGTCATTATCACTACCACAGAGCAAACAACTGTGGGTTTTCACTAACATCCTTTAGCCATTCCAGCTATCACCACAACGCCTTACAGCCAGGGTTCCTGCTTCTGTTTCTGCACCATGTTGCAGTTATGTCACGTAACTATTTTTAGGTTGGTGGTTTGTTTGGGTTTTTTTTTTTTTTTCTTTCTAGCCAAATAGTTCTCTGTTTTTTTACTAACACTGTTATTTGCAGAGCTGTACACATCTGAGTAGGTACCACACTGGCACAGGAATGTGAGGAGGGTGAAGATGCCAAGGGAGCAGGCAGGAAGACATTATGCCAATGTTGCTGCTGCTGACTCCGCAACAGTGACTGGGGCCACAGGCTGCAGCCCTGGAGCACTGCGTCCCACTGGGTCCCAGGCTCAGTGCTCCAGAACACGCTGCCTTCTTACAGGGACAGGGAGCAGCAGATCGGGCTGAAAGCCAAAACTGTTCCCAAAGGCTCATTCACAACAGCTGAAGGATCTTGTTTTGAAAAGGATGTTCAGGATAAAAAATGGGACTCTCTCAGGGGACATGGGAATCTTCCAGAATCTGTTCTCCCTTTTAAGTTTTCCTACTGTTTTTCCCTCCTCTTTGCTCATTTGTTTTGTCCCCTGGGGTGGAACTGAGAGCATAAACTCAGAGATTCACTGTGAGCTTATGTTCCAATTCGATTAAAACTCAGGTACTGTGCCCAGGCAAAAGGTGAACAGTACAAAGCTGGCTTAATTCACATTAAAATACTCATAACGCTGAAAAAGCCAACATGGTTTATTTGGCACTTGCTCTCAGAGTTTCTGCCACACTGAACAAATGAAAGTATCTGATTATTTTTGTGGGTTATAAAGAAAAGCCTTTCCTGTTTTATTACTTAAAATTTTGGTAGAGATTTTTTTTTTAAAGTTTTTTTTTTTACTTTGTCCATTTATCTCTCATGAAACCCAAAGAGAGCTCTTGCTCTCCATTCATTCTTCTAACACTGAAGTCTGGAGTTCCTCTGAAGTTTACTTTGGCATCTACTTCCTCAAGCAAGCACCTTAAAAAAAAATTAAAGCTGAAAGTGGTACCCCACTCCAGACTCAAGACATAAGTTCAGATAGTGATTTCTAGGAACAAAGATTTAGTGAAAAAACAAGACACTAAAGTTACAACAGAGCCTACAAAATCTAGGTTAGCTTTCATACTATCAATTCCATTAGTTGAGTTAGATAGACATTCAGTTACACAGCTCTTCTATTCAAGTCATTCCTTACTGCTGACAGCAGTTGAGAGAGGAACATTAATTTCAGGGAATACATGGGAAATAGCAAATATTCCCTAAGTCACTGGCACTCACATGGGTCTAAAATTGTGACTGGGCATTTGTAATTATTCAAAAGATTGGTAGGAAGACCAACTCCACACCATCTTATAGTTCTAGGCTTTAAAAACCAAATCAATCAATCCCCCCCTGCCCCCCTGACATAAAGTACTTTGCCCTACTACAGTTAAGGCACTGGATTGAGAGAAGGAAAAATCTGTGTTCAATTTCTGGTTCTGCCGTCAATTTCCCACGTCATCATGGGCAAATCACTTAAGATAAAGAGCTCACATGCACCATGTTACCATGCATCAGGTGAGCCACACTACCAAGTCTGTTTGCACACAGGTAACACATGACAAATGCAAAGTAATATCAATTTAACTCAGTATGGAGTAAATTCACATTAAATTGCTTTACCTTGCATTTGTTGTGGATTAACAGTACATAAAGATGAATTCAGGCAACAGAAGAAGCCTGATCGTAAGTCTGTGCCTCTACATTCAACACAACACTTAAGCATGCATGCAAGCGGTTTTTAGTCCTTCATCTTTATTTCACTCATTGATCTATAAGCACCTCTTCCTTTCTTGTCTATCTTTAATGTTCAGACTGTAAATGGTTGAAGATGTTTTCATCACACCCAATACACAATAGTTTGAGCCTCAATTGAGGGGTATAGGGAACTCCTATAAAACAAAAAAATACTACAGCTCTTATTACCTAGATTTGTATGAACTGAAGTTCCCTTCCAGACAAAGAAGTGCACCGACTCAAACACTGGATTGCAGCCCCACTAAAAAAAACGGTAAGGAAAGGAGGGTTGGCCCCAAATGAGAATTTTTATCTATACACTGATGTGCCAATTCAAAATTTAACAGAAACAAGCGAATTGCAGCTCTGGGCATGTTAAGTCCTTCCCTTTGACCTCTGAACTTATGAGGCTGTTTTCTGTTTGGATGTCTTCTATGAGAAGCAGACATTTGCCAAAGTACAGAATGTAAAGAATTTGCATGTAGATTAAACTACTATCCAGAATGGAACAATATGCCCACAAAAGAAGCAAAAAGCTCTGAA
Organism: Falco naumanni; assembly: GCF_017639655.2. Classification (NCBI taxonomy): domain Eukaryota; kingdom Metazoa; phylum Chordata; class Aves; order Falconiformes; family Falconidae; genus Falco; species Falco naumanni. The sequence goes on along the minus strand of NC_054054.1, from coordinate 89,605,589 downwards.
AACACACCACTGCAAAAGATCTGCCCAGCCTACTGCTGGCACTAGACTGCACCAGTCTCTTGTGTTGGTGCAAATCTCTCCCATTTACACTAGGATGATCTAGAACTGTCATTTTAGGATTGTTAACTTCCTGCCTAATTGTTTCCCTGTCCACTAGACTGAGAAGTAAGTAGCTTTCATTCAGTGTATTCATGACAACTTAGTAAGCATTTTCTTTGACAAGCAAAATGCACAGTTAGTGTTTTAGAAGGCATCTTTTAGTTCAAGGCTTTTCATTTGTTTCATCAGGTCAAATTCTGTAGCGTTCAAAATTAAAATTCTGATACACACGGCCAAAATTCAAAGCCCTAGTAACACTGAAGTTAGTGGAGCTAAACACAGGATGAAAATATCCTGTATTTTGGACTTGGCTTTTGGAGCTGAATTTTATGATACCCTCTTTGAGTGGCCATAGGAACATCAGGGACACAAACTTCTTGTATCTTTCAGAATACAGCCTCAATTCAACAGAAATTTTCCTGGTGGCTTAAATGTGAGCTATCAGTAAATCAGAGTGACTGCAGTTGCATTTGCTAATCCCAATGAATTGTTATGCTGACTGGAAAGCCTGCTCTATCTTGACCTGCTTGGCAGCTTACAAGGTTGTCTCAGCACGATCTAGATTTGTCAGGTACTTTAAAATGTTTTGTCACCTTTCCAAAAGGTCCTGTTTCTACTCATCAGCCAAGCTTACCAGTACAGCAACAGCAATTCCATGAAGCTTTAGTTTGAAGGTGGGTTTCTCTGTGGCTTTGTTTTGGGGTTGGTTTTTTGCCCCCCCCCTTTAAATGAGACTCATACCTATTCCAGTGATTCTGGGGGAAGATGAATGGAGAAGAACATGTCCTTCAGTCTCCCAACACAGATTAATAGCAAAACATCAAGTCCACTGCAACATGCTCTCAATTTAGAAAGTGCTGGTGCTATAAAGAGAAAGCCATTGATTATTCATCCTTGGTTTATAATACTTGAAAGCAAGTACAAAAAAGTAGCTTCTTACAAGAGAGAAGCTGGGGCTTCTAAGTCTGCAGAATTTAGAACATCATTCCAAAATCCATATAATTACAAAAGGCTCTATAATTCCAACATAAAAATGAAACAGGAATATGTCTTACTTCAGCTACACATTAGCTGCAGGGTTTGAATTAGGAGCACCTGGGCAACACAAGTTGCAGCACAACAGCAGTTTGTGGCTATGTTCACATTTTATACAGACGTATCTCCTGCAGAGGATGTAGGTCCTGGTCTGAGGCAGTCTCTTCTACTCCAGCACTGTATTAATGACGGAGACAGCTATTGTTTCATAGAATTCAAGTTTGGTGTGGGACTTGGGTTCTTCAGAGTGGCCTTTCTAGAAACATTCGGTACACAGAGCAACTGAGTTTATCAGACCACTGCTTAAATCTTTGCTCGTTAACCCTCACAACAATTATGATGTAGAGAAAACCCTTCACAGACAGGAAATTAAGGAATAAATTCAGGAAGCTGTTCTATGTGACCTTGAGCATCAACAGCAGAACCATAATTATAACTCAGAGTATTCCTAACTCCTAACCCTGTGTTAAACAACATTTATATCTGGATTTGGTACATCAGACCATGGCAAGTTACATGGGAGGAGAGGGAGGATCAAGAAAGGACATTATTTCTGCACAAGTGGTATTTTCAGATTAAATGGAACCTCCAACAGCCTAGAGCCCAGCTTCTTTGCATTTTGTAGTCAATTCTTTTTCAGAGATATGCTGTTTGCAATTCCCATTTCTTATAGTAGAAACTCTTCTTCTTTGGAAAAGAAAGAAGTAAGACTGGCTTTTGCAAACCTGACTAGAGGCAGATCAGGAGAGCACAACTGTAGCCAAAAAGCCCAGCTCACTGAGAATACAGTACAGTGCAGAGTGGAATTAATGCCTTATTTACTGGTTCTCATTTGCACACCTTTTGGACAGGTGGCCAAATTGCTCAAAAACCAGACAAAACGAGGGGATGCAAAGTAACATACTAACTTCTTTAATAGAGTCCAATCCAATTAAATCAAATTCACTCTGTGAACCCCTGGGTTTATTCACACTAAACAAGTCAGTGGTACATAGTGTTAAGCCGATAGTTGATGGTGTTTATACCCTAGGTCCCCACAAGAAAAATGAGCACCAGTCAACCAGACTGCAATGGTATTTTTCCTTCCTTTTTTTTTTTTCTTTTTTTTTTTTTCATAAAACTATTTCTTTCATAGACTTAAAACAATCAACTAGCCAAGTTATTAATTATGGTACATCTAAAAAAAAATTAACACTAACCCTAATGTGACTGCTGCTTTAAGAGTGCTCTGTGTATCGCCTTAGACTGGCTTTTCAGTAGCAATTCACTACAACAGGTCCTTAAAATATAATAGAGAATTAAAAACCTGACCTCAAGTTTAATGATTAAAAGTAATAAAAACAACCTGTTCTGAACGGTGATTTTTCTCAGCAGTTCAGTCCTGCTGCAGCACTCACAGCCTCACAAATGGCAGAAGGGGTTCAAATTCTCTCACCTTCTTTAAATTTTTCTGGTTTTAAAAGGACAACTGCATTGTAACCTGCTAGGTACCACGGGGCATTTTACTTAATGTTATATTCAATAATGGGACAATAACGGGTTTGCTTTTAAAACTTACTGTTTTTCTGGGGTAGGTTAGGGAAGGTGGGGAATAGAGAGAGAGAACAAAAGCATAGCTCCCTGTAGCTGTAGCTCCCCAGGTGCCTCGTTCACTAAGACTATCTAACTCTTAAATCAGTGCTGGCAACTTTTGTTTATTCTAGAAGATCATGATGAAACACCAGCAGCAGCCTCTAAAGCTACGTTTGGTGTTTTAGGTCATGTCTCCTATTCAAGGACACCATGTTCTGTAATTTATCAGCTAAGAAGCATTTTCTCCCTCTCCCCAGTGAAGGTTTAAAGGTGGGGTAGGGCATGAGACAAAGAGGGAAGCTAAAATGAATAAAAAATTCTCAGCTATAGAACCAAATTTCATTATTTCCTCTTTCATTCACAGCATCTTATCATTATAGCCAGACTGCTGCTTTGCTTTGTTAAGATCAAACTGATCTCATTTCCCCTCTGGCCCCATTGGTTGCTGGTCGACCTCTGGATCCACTAGGGATGATGCAAATGCTGACTGGACGATCTGAAACCCAAATGACTCCAGGAGAGACATGTTCTGTTGGGGTGAAAAGGGGGATCCTAGAGCAGGACCAAGGTCCCCCAATGGGCCACCAAGGGCCCTGACGTGAACTTTCTGTATGTGTTTGTTCAGATAAGACTTTGATCTGAAAAAGCTGCCACATTCAGGGCAAGGGTACTTCTTCTCTCCTTCGGTCTCCATTTTGTTTTTGCTGACTGCCATGTCACACGAGAAGGACCCGTTGGTGCTCTGTTTCTCAGGAGTCTTGAGGTCACTGGTGTCAGAGAGGTCTCCATATGAATCAGAACTCTCAATCGGGTCCGAATGTGAACATTTCTGGCCTTCTACAGGAAAAAGAAAAGAGAGAAGTTTTCAGAATCTTACCTCGCCCAAAAAAGTATTTGGCATGCATTAAAATAGATTATATTGGCTACCACCTGATTTCATTAATGCCCGTCACAACAGAATGATACACACTTAACATCACAGTCCCTCATATTCTAAAGCCCTGGACCACGGGTTCTCTTTACAAACCACCCAGCTGCTATCAGAGCAACATCCAGGTTTTTATTATGGATTTGTCACGATACTGAATGCAACCATTATGGGTCTGTGGTTCATATAATACTTTTTTGAATCCCAAAGATGTCTCACAACATTTATATCTCAGGCACTGCAAAAGGATGGACATAATGATGAGGTTTTAACTGTACACTTCACTCCCACGCTTCTGACATTTTGTTGATACTTTGGGGGAGAACCTAGAAACCTAATGAAGTACAACAGGCTGCAGCAAGATGTGAAGAAACCTGGAAATACTCAGCAAAACAGCAGTGAGCTACTGCAATTTAAGAAGTGCAGTTCCATCTAGTCTTGAGGAACTCTTTTACAAGTGCAATGCTGCTAGAAGTGAACTTGTCGTAATCTAAAATTGTTCCATCTTTAAATACTGTAGTGCGAAACAGGAGAGAGGTTAGAGACACTATTTTAAGTCATTTGGATACAGATCCTGGCAAAGCCATTGGTATGTTTGGAGTGTTCCCCATTCTCCTCTGGCGTTATGCCAAGGAAGTTTGTCCACACTTTTTGCTCAGCGCATACGAATGAGCGTGGGAAACCCAGACATACTCCCTAAACAAGTCTCTGAATACAAATAAGCTGTATCTACTATTAACTCTAAAAGACCAAAGAACCACTTGGCACAACCCAAAAGACAGATTTGCTCTGGACTCGACGTTACAAACCAAACAGGATATGCATGAAATCAATACACCGCTGAGCTGGAGTAAATCTCTTGTTAAGTCAGCACACCACCCAAAACCAAAGGGCTTCTATAGTAACTCTATCAGGACTTCAAACAGAAAAAAATTATAAATTGTAGCTTTCCACTGGCACAGACTTCATTTAACCCAGCACGGTGTGCTCTCTTGGGCAAGAAAAACCATAACTTTTGGGGACAACCATGATTTTGAAGAATTTTCTGATGATTCAGCTTAACCAGGAATACTGACAGCTCAAACCAAGAAGCAAAAAGCAAGGTAGTCTACACAGATTAACAAACAGCATTACATATCCAGAAGTTAAATACTCTTTAGCTATTCTTACAATAATTTCTTTTTTCTTTTTTCCCCCAGAAGTTAAATGCAAGTTAAAAACAACAACAAAAAAAAAAGTAACAGTACTATTACCCCCCTCTACCTCTCCTCCCCAAGAACAGCATTAAAACATTTAAGTTTATCTACAGATAGTTGCATGGCTCCTCATCAACCTGAGGACGAATATTGCTTTCACTGCTCTGGAATCTATGAACTGCATTCTGCAGCTCCCCCTTCCTTCATCAGAAATCAGAAACATGGTTTGACTGACATGAGATTCAAGCATAGTGGGACTAAGGAACGATCAAGGATCTGCACTCCTCAGGCAAAATTCAAATACTGACTGCTCTTAAGAAGATGGTCAAGACAAACTCACATCTTTTTTTCAATCTCTAAAATCAAAGAAGCTGCCAAAAATTCACGCGCCCTTACATGTCCATCTCCTTCCCCCAGACTTGTTTAATGGCCTATCCAAGGGCAGATATTACATACTGTGTGATGCTATGTCATTTCTCTGCATTTCCCTAAGCTTCTCTCCAGGATCTTCCCTGTCCTTCCTCCCTCCCCTTTCTCATGCCCAGCCCAGCATCCCACAACACAAAGTTCTGCACAGAGCAGCAAGGTGCAGAGCAGTGAGTCTCTTGCCTTTGATGCCATAGGTCCTGACGCAGTGGAACGCTGCTCCCCCATTCGGGATGGACTCCTGGTGCCTGGAGACCTGGGGAAGGGGAACACCGTGGTGGGTTTTAACATGGACCTTTAAGTAGGAGGCAGAGGAGAAACCTAAACAAGATAAAAGGAGATGAGATCCTGCCACCAGCAAAGACACACATCTGCCTTCCCTGTTCTTTTAATCTTTCTCTCGCTCCTACTCCCTATTACAAAGTTGCCATTATACTAACTTGATTTCTGGTTACCTACAGCATGCTCAAGCAGGATTCCTAGACATACTCAGGCAAGGAATGCAATGCATACCCTTCACTAGACTTCATTTGCTTTTTGGAAATCATGATGAAAGAGCAGTCTCCTTGAGAAAAAAAATCAGATGTAAGCAAACCTATCAGATGACATGAAACTTCCTGGAAAAAAAGGCAGAAGAGACATGACATGAAAAGGCACTCATGTCTCTTCACCATTTTTGTGCTTTCTTAATTTAAATTAAAAATGCCTTCATCATATGATAATAATTTGGAAGATAGTTCAAATCAGTTTATTTTATGCTGTCAAGATCTGATGGAATGCCACTAATACCCCTCTGGTATTTAGTGTGCTTTCTCCTTAGGTTTTTAGCATTTATAGTGACTCCCAGAACACAAAAAGCTAAAACTACTGAGTTTTTAAGGTATACTTTTTATTTCTGCAGTAATGTTTTTAAAAACATTTCCTCCATTTAGCTCATTCTAAATTTATTTTCTCCGTAGTTAACAACAAAAATTTAAAATGGAATGTCAGTATTTTTATTAGCTCTGATCTGTAAGCCCAAACCACTGAAATTAAAAACATATCTTTCAAACAACAGTTTTTCACATTTGTGCATGTGCTTTTCAAAACTGTTTTTGAAGTCTCACGAGTATGGCCTTTTGCTTTAATGAAATAAATTATGTCACACATATGTTGGAGTATTTTAAAATTCTATTTTAGTAAGATTTGCAGTTAGTACTAGTACACTTGAACCATATACAAGGCACAAGGAAGACAGACTTTTAAAGACTTTCTACACGGGTAAGCCCATCAACAACTATCTTAATTTTCTATTCTATCTTGAACAGAGTATTATGGGACTTTCATGTAAGAAACATTGCCCTTTAACACCTGAGAACACAACACAAGTTTTACCGTCACAGACAGAGTTCCAGGCTCCCTTTCCGGATAGAGAAAACCCGAGACCAAGATTTTTTTTCAAACTGATACAGCATTTACAGCACAAGTCCTTGCAAGAGAACTTTCATGCCAACACTTCACTTCAAATCTGAATAGATATACTACCGTAAAGCTATTTTTACAGTAATGTCACTGCATTTACATCTGATGATATGTAATATATTAGGAAGGATGTAAAACCAATACTGGCACACCTCCCTGGGGTGGATTTTCTGACAGCAGCTGTTAAGTTTCAGGTGCTGAATTTAATAACAAATATGGCTTTACACTAGAATTCCCTATGCCTACTCAACAAATATCCCTCTACCCAGACTTTTCTTAGCAGCTAGGACCAAAGAGTATTCAGGTATTATTAAGAATTACGTATACATGACCTGCAGAGTAAGACAAGAGCTCCACAGCAACCTGCTGAAGGGGGAAAAAAGGGCAGGCTGCCGAGAACTAACAACAGATAGCTACTGTAGACCCCCGAGTTGAAGATAAAAGTACAGAAAAGTACATATATCACAACTGAAGAAACCAAGAACATATGACTCTCAAAATACAACGAGCAGAATCACCTAGCCCAAGTCATTCAGGGTATTAATAAACAGTTATTATCCTCTGAAATCATTCAAGACCTACCCTCAGATACAAACTGCTGCACTGAAAATCTCACTGGGCCACAAGAGAGTAAGTTTTTCCAAATACCAAAAATTCACTGTAGATATGGTAAGCAACAGTGTTTGGTGGGTAGAGAAAAGGACATAATGCACAGATATAACAGTGATAATTCCACGTACAAGGTACTTCCCTTCTTTCACGCATGATGCATGTATCTAATAGCCACATGCATGCTGAAATGAGCCTCTTTATGTAGCAATGTATTAAAATCTCACTGCCAACCATTACAAGAGGACTACATAGAGGTATTCAGTGTTTTTCTATGCTGCTAGGGACACAGGAAAATCTTAAGTTATAATCTCTGCTATACAGTATTTTTCCTGAACTCTGCAATTCTATTTGTAGAGTACATTGTTTTACATAATGAAAACTGCCTGCAAAGTGTGTTAGCTCCCCTTTATGCACTTGGCAGATGAACATGTGAGTCATCAACTTCCATCAAAGCAGTAAGAATGCCAGCTGCTTCATAGGAAGCTCTTTAAAGTGAGATTTTTTTGTTTTGGTTTTATCCTTTTTCTGAAGCACTTAGTGCTGGCCTTTTTTTTTTTTTCCCCACCAGACCTTAATTATGAATGCCTGTCCTAGGAAGATGGGAGATTCATAGACAATAATCCTTTACTTTTAAAAATCTCTTTAATAACAAAGTCAGGCTAATGCAGAGGATAAAGTGGCAGTATTTGTCAAAGAAGGGATGTATTTATGGCTTTACCCATAAACATATTTCAGCTTTGCAGTCGATTATTTCTTCATACCAGAGAAACTGACATTAAAAACATGCACAGAGAGGAAACTATCTGCTTTATATAAATGGGACCTATCCCTTGATCTCTTAGGTAACATCTGTAAGAAGACAGACTATAGAAATAATTGCAGGATGCTCCTTTTTCAAAAATTCTAATTTGGATTTAGCTGGAACATGCAGAGAACGTGTCCTGCTTTAATCAACTCTGTATCCACCATGAAATTCACCATCCACAAGAATTCACCTTATTTAAAAAAAAAAAAAAATCCATCTGACTCATGATTGGAATATTCACCCTTCCCCTAATTCATTTGGTTTCTGTGAAACAACATGCATGTGCCTGAAACAGAAATTGAATCTTCCAAGTTGCACACATTATCACAAAGTACCAGTTCTAGACTTGCCAAAGACATTAATCTCTTAAGTTCTATGAAAAAGCCAACACAAGCAAATGAAGCTCCTAACGATGGTAATACAAGATTATATAACACCAAAGCAGAAGCAGGACTTTTTTATTTAAACTGATTAGAGATTTTGTCTTAAAAAGTGAGGATTGAGGATTAGTGTTCACAAGCACATTTTAGATGAATCCTTAAAAAAAACCACACAAAAAAAAACCCAGAAAAAAACCCAAACACTTTGCACAACTTTCCTGATTTAACAAGATTTAAGTGCTTCCATAATTACTCCGAGCAAAAAGACCCTAAGTAAGAAAATAACCTGGAAAAAACAACAAATCACAGATGGTAGTTTTTTGACATTATACTCTCATTTTGTAAAATAAATAAATAAATAAAATCAGCAAAAGGGTACCCGCATGACAAAGCAAATCAGTGGCTATTGCTTTCAGTCAGGTACCGAGTTCCCCATCTCCTAAACCCACTAAACCTTTAAAAGAACACGAGACACTTGATTAAGTTCCACAGAAAAGCCTTCAGTCTGATGGGATAAACTGAGGGATCCTAAGCTCTGCTTTCAACACCAGGACATGTTCACTTGTGTAAGGCACCTTTTCACCCACCTTTTTTTTTTTTTGGTGGGCCAAATTCCAAAATTCTCTGTATAAGCAACTTGAGCGTTCATGCTTGACTATTACTATACCCAGAATTTGACAATTACTATAGCCAGAACTAGCTACGTTCCAATAAAAAAAATTCACCAGCATGTTAGCTGAGGGAAGAATAAAGCAAAAGCCCATTGCACAGGCACCACAGCCACAGCACAATCACAGCTGGGGGGACAGTGCTGGCTTCTGACTGCACCAATGCCTACCAAATAGATGTTTCTAATCCAGAAATTTTCCACTATACTTCATCTTGCCAGGCTCTACAATTTAAAGAATATCTATTTAAAACAATAAACATTATAATTTGATTCTAGAACACTTTGGATTAAAAATTCTGCTGTCATGGATCATAAATCTATAAATCAAAATTCACAGGATGAAACAACACGTTCATAACACAATCGTTTGACAAATCCAGTCTGTAACTTCCCTTTCCTATGAATTTTAATACTGGGTACATATTTAACACTAGATCACCAGATTAATTATGTTTTCTAAGTGCTGATGAAAAGTGAAATTCACAGCAAACTGAATTCTGACAACACATATGAAATACTCAAAGTCTAAGAAGAAGGTAGTCGCTTAAAGTTTGCTGAACAACAGGTTCCCTAGCCTTCTACAGAGAAGTGTGTGTTTTATTCAAATTCCCACTGCACATTTAAACGTGTAAAATGTGAATAAACCATTTAGTCATTTCATTGTTTGAATGCCGGATCTGTCTTTGTCGTGGTGGCTGCATTTTGAAAGAGCTGCAGTGACATCCAGTGGTAGTTAAGTTGAAACCCAAGGTTACAAATCTTGGAAACAAGACAATTCTAACCCATGTGAGTTTCTGTTTGGCAGCATGTTCCACTGAAGGAGAGCAGGACAGCACCTGAATCTTGGATAGCATCTTCCATGTCGTTACCAGAAAAGGAATCGGGATAAGCTTAAGCAGTTTTTCAGAAGACAGACCTTCAGCTGAAAAGGAGGCCAAGCTTCACTTCATACCATCAGCCTGGAGCTTCAGAGCCTCAACATTTTCTACCCAGACGCCTTTTCCACTCAAACCGTTCACATCACTTTCAGGACCTAACAGACAGTTCAACTGCTGGAAATACCTCCCTTGCAATTTAATGTCTCTGATTATTCATCAGCTCCCAGTCATCCAAAAGCTCCCTGTACAGTCCTCACATTAAATACCGAACAGCTTTATTCTCTCAAAAGATTTCACCTCTCTTAAATTAGAAAAGGGAACATACATCATAAAAAACCAGACTCATAAAAACCAAGATCCCAAAACACAGCAGCAACCTCTTCCTACACTTTTTTATAGGTATTTTAGGTATATTTAGGTATATTACTAGGTATATATGACTGTGTGAGCCAATAATATAGTTTCAAGTTGTGTATTAATCATGAAATAAAAAGGACACCAATAAGTCAAAATTATTTTTCCAGCTTGCCTTACATCCCACAAAGCCTAAATTTACAACTCTCTCCAACCAAAGAGAACCACAAACAGATAGAAAATCTTGAAAAGCTCTTAGTCATGTGGTTTAGATTTAGCAGCCCTGTGAGGAGCAGGGAGCTGGACTCAGGTCCCTTCCAACTTCAGATATCCTGTAATTCTATGAAAAGCTGTATTTGTACAAAAAAAATGGTAAAGCACATTTCTAGTGCTCTTTACAAAACCTGTTTCAGAAATGTACGTTAATACAAAGTAATTTATTGTGTTAAGAGGGAGAAGCAGCTTGACTACTGCTGCACCAGGAGGTTAAGCAAGACTGGCAATAATGTAGATTTTTTTATGTGCAGTGTATAATTTTCAACTTGGTGTGTATTTCAATGACTCTTCTTCCAAACTGATTGCACAGATTTAAGACTAACCAAGTACAGAAAAGGTATATTGTGAATAGTAGCAAGGCAACATATAATGGTTATTGTATAGGGATCTGGCTATTTAGCAAATACAATTCTTATAACTGTCTAGAAACAATTTGCTTCAGATTTAAACTGAATTTCTTCAGGAACTATCAGCCATGTAAAAAGGCCAGACCTACAGCTCCATCGGTTTCAAGGTTAAGTATTCAATAACGAAAACAGAGAATATGTACACATATATGGTATAATCTCCTCCTGTTGCAGACAGAGTCACGTAGCTTTACAGCTTCCCTCAAGTGCTGTCCCACCCCACAGAAATAAAAAAATGGTTTCTTCATTACCTCTATTACAGATAGTGCAGAAATTGCTTGGTCCTTCACTATGTTTCTTCAAATGATCTGCCATATATGCTGCTCGCAAGTACTTCCCACACACCTGGCATGGAACTTTGTCTTCATGACATGCTAGGTGTGAGCGCAGTCGGTCACGAGTGGCAAAGGAAGCATTACAAGTCTGCAGGTATAATGAGAACCATGTGACTCACCAACTCTGCTAAAAGCACTGATACTGTCAAATATATTTAGTATTCTTTAGCTTAAATACCTTAGATCCTGTGCAAACATGCAAATGACATGATGCACAAGACATTTTCCCACAAATAAAAAATTCAGATCACCAACACACTACGTAAGATGTGATGTTACTACTTGAAAGAATTAAGAAAGCAAGAAAACAGCTCTAACATACTACAGACAGTAAAACTTAAATCAAGATAGAGTTCTAAGGCCTTGGTTCCTCTCTGCGGATGAAGATACTAAAACTTTAAGGACTATTTAATGAAAGAAATAGCACAAACCATTTCATTTACAGTAAGTTCTGCAATTTCACTGAGCCATTACAATCACTTTAGACCACCCAGAATGTCCTGCCATCTTCCTAAATTTTACTTTTTGATCTGATCAATCTAACTTCAGTCCACAGAAACCCTCTGGAGTATACAAAGACATACGAAGCAAGCATCGGAGAATTGGCTGGGATGAGAATATGACTAAAGACAGTAAAAGAGCCATCATGGTATCCACAGTAGCATCCCAGACAAATTGTAGAAGTGAAGCCTCAGAACTGCGCAGGTATCAAAATAACTGCATGACACTGTAATCTGTTTATAACTTACCCCTGATCAAGGTATCATATTGCACTTACTACCACGAAACAAGATGGATTTGTTGTAATATAATATTGATTCTACTTGCCCGCTTCCCAGATGTAATCCGTATGATGAGTGAAGTCTTCCTCCCACTTTTATAATCATAGCAATTGGCAGGCATGCAGACTATGTATATAGCCTATTGTAACAGCCTGCCAGTTCTTCTGAAAGGCTTGCACTATCTCTAACGTGTGAAGGAAAATAAATCACCAGCAATACACTGTACAAGTTATTAAAGATATAGTCTGAAACCATTGCTCACAAACGTGAAAGGAAAAACAAAAGCAAACATACATTAGAATGACCAGACCAAGTGGGCAACAGTGACATTCAAGAGTGTACAGTGTTTTGTTTATACCACCTTTACATAAAATAACACAGTTTGAAGATGTATAACCAGAACCCCCTGAGAGATAATAAGAGGCTACTAAGTGACTTTGGAACTGGATATATTCTCTTTTTTTTCAAGTATCAGTGTGTAATTAAACGACCGTTTCAATATAGACTTCTTAAAGTAACAATCTGAGTAAAATTCCAGAATTATAACTTCAAGTAAGTGAAACTGATAATACAGAAGAGGATAACCCATATTTTTTTATATATTTTAGTTAATCAAGAGCTTAATCCAAAAAAACATTGAAGGCAGCTGAAAAGTACCTATCAATTTCAACAGGCTTTACACTCAGTGGAGCCTAGAGATGCTTAAGTATGGTAAACGCCCATAGAGCTGAGGCTACTTTGCAGCAAGTACAAGACTTAGCACCTCAGAGGATTAGGGCTTAATGAACTTAAAAAGACAACAGTAACATTATCTGGATTTCTGTGATACACACAGTTAAACTAAGCTCACCAGACAAAGAATAATAAATTACAAGTAGTAAATACTAAGAGGCAAACTCTTGAACATGAAAGATTTCTCTTCATTTGGAATCTCAGTACACAGCGCTGAGCAAAACAGGTGCAGCTTTCACTTACTAAAATGTTCTTAGAGGTAAACACTCATTTAAGGCAGGACTCCAGCACTGATACTAATCAATCTGTTGAATATCAACTAAAGATATATCACTAGATAATCAAGGATGACAGCCAAGAGATCCATCATCAATAAGTCTAAAAATACTGAGCCACAGTAAGCATCTATACAAAAGCATTGGGAGTGCATTAGTTGATGAAGCAGACCAGAGACAAATCACATAAATACAGGGATGCCAGAAGTAAAACCGTATCTGTCCCATATTGAACTTATCAGGTTGAAAGCTTAGGGAAAGGCAATATAATCATTTCTGTGTTTGATTTCTCACTCTTGCTGCTGAGTAGTGCAAAGTTCACCTTTGGATAAGCTATATAGTAAATATATCTGCAAAGAAGCTTAAAAAAAATTAAGTCCAGTGGAGAAAGCAAGAACCAGTTTAGCTGAATCATAACAATGGGAGAAAAGACTAGGTTTAAAGAAAACCCCAAAGTTAATATTCAAATAGTTAATATTTATAAAAGGTATAGAGAAAAAAAAAAGTTTTATTTTACAAAAGATGTGAAGTGCTAAATGAGCGCTAAGTATTTATCATTAATTGTTAATCACAGAAGAAAACTCTCCAGTGCTTTCCTATCAAACATTGCACAGGTATATAAATAGATCAAAAAGAATATATATAAAGTTTAAAAAACATTGTTTAAGAAATACCTCTTGAAGTTTCAACTTTCCTATGGATGTGGATGTCTCTGAGCTTATTCCATGGTGGCTGCCATTTTCCTGCTAATAGGCAGGAAGTAAGAGAAATTAGGACAGGAAGAAACTCATTCTGCATTGAAATCAATGGGAAAAGCACTGGACTTGGGATGCCAATTTTAGGTTTACTTAAATAAATCTTTTTCTTTGTCAAAAGCTGTGCTTTAATTTAACCTGCATTTTTCTCTTTCTTATTTAAATTGCCAGAAGAACAATCTGTCTCTTGTCTCTGAAAAGGAGCGCAAACTTCTGTTTTCTCCCTTTGTTCTTTCCCGTCCACAGATTTTCAGATCACCATTTCCTCCCAAACTGCAGCCTAACTTTCATACCATTCACACTCAAAAGCCAAAACCCCAGCTTCACCCCTTCCCATGACGAGTCAGCAAACTGATCTATCTCATTACGGCCAGAAAACTGACTTACCCCTTCTTCTACATCCAGAACTCAACTGTCAGATTTAAAAAAAAAAAAAAAATCATCACCAGTGCTACAATCCAGGGGAAAAGATCCAGCGTGCCACTTGGTGTCTTGTCTGGACACCAAAGCAACTTCTTGGATCCGATTTCTCAGCTGCCTTGGCTCTGTGGAGGCCTCCCCTATAATGAGTCTATTTGAATGGCAATGAAAAAGCTGGAATCACGTCTTTGTCTGGCATCAGGTGCTACAGGTGCTGGAACTTTGGATAGTTTTTCAAAGATCTTTGAAGCACAGCCATTATTTTAGAGGGGTGAGTGCACGTTTACATGCTGAGCACTGAAAACTAAAGCTGTTGCAGTGATGTTCGGCTCACAATTGTCCTGCTTCTCACAGTTTCATTTTATTTATTCTGAAGTTGGGTTGACACCTTCATGCTTTTGTTTTGGTCGTCCAAAACGTACCATGATGCCACATAAACAAAACATTACATATCCACCAGTTTGCAAAGATATATGATGGCTCAGGTAAACGGCCAGTGGATTCTGTTCAAATTGTAACAGAGCACAACTTCCAAGAATGCCACTATGACAGAGGATTCTGGAAAGCTTTTCTGTTTACTGACAAAGTAATTCTCTTTGCAGTAAACATAAACAAAGCACAAAGCATGACAATAACAGGAATTTTCAACAGGAACTCAACAGATTCAAAAAACGATGCTCAATGCTGTTCAGGCTACCCTCACGGGGAGCTAATTTGCCAAACAAAATCAATGGAAAATGGGGAAACAACATGCTAATATTAAGCTATTTTCCTTCTTATTGGCCAGATTCTGTGTTTAGATACACGTCATGGAACAGAAGTGTTACTGGTATTGAAATAATTATAAGGAGAACCTTATTAATTTATACATTAGCTTTTGGATTTGAAACACATTTTCAGTGTGATAGCATCTCTTCTGTGGTTTGTACCATGTATATCAGATCTGTACATACTTCAGAAGATTTTCTAAATCTGACAGGATATTATGAAGTATTTTTTGCAAAGACACATAACAGCTCTTTAACAAATTTTCTACACCTTAAGATTCATAAAAAATTACCTTTGCAGAGTTAAGCATTCAAAAATCAAGAACAAACCAAGCCTGAATGACAAACTCGACTGTGCTGATGCTTGTAACCTATAGCCTATACTTTTTAACTAAAATGAACGGTGCATACAGCATTATGGCACTTTAGACAACACACAGTGAGAAAGACTGTTCTTAGAAACTGCTATCACAAAATAACATGTCTGCAAGGAGATGGAGTTGAGCTTGCCTGGACAATCTTCCGTATTTCTTTCCTTTCTAGCTCTTCATGTATCCTCTGACTGACACAGATTTTATATTTAATATTCTTAAATCAATCAGCAAACTATAAAAGAAAATCAGGCATCAGTTGGCAAAGGACAATTCATGCCTATCAATGTTATTCATAAACGGTGTTCGTTCAGTAACCCTTGCTATCATCTGGCAGAAACTGCTGTGTTTCTGTTTATGCTAGGATCTAAGTATTCATTTCCATACTTGCACACAAATAAATGCTTATGGAAAAAATTTATAGTCATCTTCAGTTCATCCACCCAGACCTCTTGCTATCCCCAAATTGTGAATTCTTTTTGTAAGTGGAAATTTGCAATTTATATAAATCTATAACCGCTAAATCATCTTAAGAAGCTTAAACCAATCTAAGGCTTTATATATGATACGCAGTTAAATCAATGTGAAGGCCACGTGGCCTGATTTTCAAAGGTGCTGGGCTTCCACAGATCATATGGAGGTCAAGGGAAACCTTTAGATGGCTCTATATGCCTGAAAAACTGTTCACTGGATTATCAAAGTTTCAAAATATTTTAAAACTTGCACAATTTGGAGGAAACATAGGAGAGGTGTGTTGAGATGGGGAAAAAATTGCAGCTCAGGAGGCAGCAGTCATGTAGGATTGACTAGGCTCATAAAATCTGGTTAAAAAAAAATCAGAAGAAAAAAATCCTCTAACCTTCACTGTCTTCAAAGAAAATTAAAATGATCTTGCTCCAATTTTATGTAAATAAATAATTAAAGAAATCTTTCTTCAGAGACCAAGCATAGTGACTTTTAGTCCAACAAATCACTCAGAATTTTTTTTGTTTGCCCAACAATGATGTGAAGGCAGTGGGTGACAGTGGAAGCTGATTCTCAACTTTGGTTTTAATTAGTACCTCCAGGCACCTTTTAAATCTTTCTACAAATTAATCACAAAAGATCTTTCTTGATTTGATCTTTCAAACCCTAATGAATAATACAACATTATGACATTGTATTACAAAGGATACTGTGATGCTGTTATTTATATTCTCCCTGGGATAAAAAAAAGCTTCCAATTTTGCTCAGTGCAATGTTCTGAAGGCTATGTGATTAAAAAACCCAAACCAACCAAACAAAAAAACCCAACAAAAAAGAGGGTATCTTGGCAGGTTTTGATAATTTACCGATTTTATTTGAAATTATTCTAAAAAATGAAGTCAGCATTGGAGCCTCCTGTTGGCAACTACAATAAAAAATTAAAAAAAATAAAAGGAGGTGGGGGTGGGGCACAGGGAATCATCGGTGACATTGACTCTAAGCCCAGGGCAAGGTGGCTGGGTAAGAGATCCAGGGTGAGGCTGGGATCAAGCATTAGGGAAGAACATCTGGGAGAAGGGGAGGGAGGCAGGAGAACCAAAGCTGTAGATGACACAGGGGGCTGGGGGACAGGAGGGACTTAAAGCAGCTGTCACTGTTGAACACTTATTTACAAACAAGTATCCCAATTCACACATACAAGGTATTTTTACTGATACTTCGCAATTGTCTGCACACACAAACACAATGCCAAAGATTACCCATACCCAGTCTAAACCCCTCCAGCTCCTACCTGACACTTGTGAGGTCTCTCTGAGGTATGCACCTGTTTGATGTGTCCATTCAAGTGGTCTGGCCTTAAAAGAAAACACACATAAGCACACTTAAAACAAAAACTAAAAATAAACATAAAATTTTAACAAAAAAAAAAGAAAAAGATCCCAGTGGTGGATCTATTACAAATATAGTGATATTTAACTTTCCAAGAACCAGACCACCAACAATTGGGACTCTACCTGGACAAGTACCCTCTCCAACTTGCTAAAAAGGCAGCATTTTCTCAGGAAGAAATTATGACCGAATGATCAGAGAAAACAGGAAATACAAGCTACAGTATTCAAGCCTGTACGTCCCTTTCCAAAATCCTATTTAGATCTTGACAACCAGTGCACTTTGATTTACAGTTGCTGAATATTTGAACAATCAGATCCTTTTGATTTATGTCCCAAACACAGATGTAAGAAGCCAAATTTAAGGACCTCTGTGCAGAAAGACTGACTCTAAACTCTGTTGTGGTGACACGTTTTCCACCAGCAAGAGGAAAAAATTCTATCCTAACTCACAACTTGGCGCGGAGACTGCACTGATACAAATAAAGTGCTCTGAAGGTCCCAACTAGAAGGTGCAATGGAAGAGCAAATTATTACTGAAAAAAAGGTTAGACCGTTCTTCACAATCAGTAAAGTCAGCTTTGTAGAGGAGCGGACTGAATAGCTGCAGATTTCCCTGGTGGGAGTTTCTCCTACTGGGAAGAAAGCTTTTCATTGTATGAGGCCAAAACTGCTTGGAAACAAGTCCTCCACCCTCTCCTCCCCCAACTTTCCAGCTGCGCCAATGAGAGGGCACGGGATGGAATTCACGCACTGCAGACAGAAAATAGACTGAACTTTGCAGTCAGGCTGTTAAACCTGATGCTCCAGCGAGTGGGCTGGAGCAGTGTAACCGGCAAGACTGGTTGGGGGTCCTTCTAGGTACCTCAAGCCTAGCGACCTCACGTGCCGCGCTACTGGATGAAGGAAAGGATACTGAAACGAGACATCGCGCTTCCAACTTCCTTTGGCTGCTCCTACGACTGAATACTGAAACTTAAAGAAGGAGTCTCTATTTTTCATTCATACTTCGATTTTACAAAGATATGCAGACATTTTTATTGTTTACTTTTGTAACAGCGCTCCCTCTGCCTGTTCGCATTAACTTACTGGGGAAAATGAGAAAACATGTATCTTTCACTCTCCCTTGTTGACAAAAACCTTTCACACAGCAACAGCAGAAATTTTGAAGTGTGAAGTAATGAAAGTTGGCAGATGATCCCAGGTAGCGCTATAATAAGAAAACTACTTTCACTTCTAGCCACAGATGAAATTTTCATTTTAAGACTTTCCAGCATGAAATCTGCAGTCCTTATGAAGATGCAGCCCTAATTATTGCTGATTAAAAAAAAAAAAAGGGGGGGTGTGTGTCTAAGTTTTCTTTACTTATTTCAGTAACAAAAAGTCCCTCTATCAAAAAGAGGACTAAGAGGGGCACAATACCGATGTATATAACCTAGTAGCCTTTTGATACGTTTTCGTATCTCAGTTCCTTCCCTCCTCTTAGAGCAAATCAACTCCCGCAGAAAAGCGACTGCTGCTACAGAAGTAATACAGCATAGGCATCCCCCTCCCCCCACTACTTCTAGTCTCAAAGCGAGCATCAAACTTCCGAAAGAAGTTTCAAATTCATTAACTCAGACTATAAGATACCACTAACACGACTACGTGTATCAAACTACTTATTAAATTAACTCCCACAAACAGCAACAACAAAAAAAAAAATCAGCAACATTAAATGCACAGATCTTACGTATGTTGCAGGGCAGAAACAGGATCCCCTTCAGAAGGATGTAAACCCAAAGGACACAAAGATCATGTATTAAAAGATACTTGATGCTGCAGCCTTTGAAATCTCACCTCTTCCTTCACATTTGGGTGATAAAAAACATTACGAACTAAGAGAAATGAAGGGAAGTTAAGAAAAAGAAAATTTAAAATGGATACGAGAAAAATAATAATCTTGAGATGTATTAATATTTTGCACTTCAACAGCACCTTCAAACTACCTGCAAATCAGTAGTCTCAGGACACTTTTGTGAGGTAGGTAATTACTTCAATACCCATTTCGCAGAAGAGTCATTTGAGGGAGAGACTAGCTGATTTGCCCAAGGACACGCATACACCAAGTCTGGGACAAAGCTGGGAATGTTACCCAGAAGCCAGCTGACTCCCAGTTCTGTATCTTAATTACTTTTAAACCCTTTCAAGAGACTGCAGAATAGCATCCCAGCGGAAACGATGGAAGTCTCATTTCTCGAGACATTTTAAAGTGGAACAGTCAAACTATCCTAAGTACAAACTGTTTTTGTTTCCCAAGGGATAGGAAAGACAACTTCCTAGGTCTCTGTGTCTATGGTCCTTGTAAGTACTCTCTTACCTGGAAAAGCCTTTTCCACAGCTCTGGCAGATGTAGGGCTTTCCCACAGAGCCATCGTGAGATCGAACATGATAGGACATCCTGTCTTTCCGCTTGAACCGTAAGCCACACACTGGACAAGAGTAAGGCTTCTCGCCAGAGTGTGACAGCTTGTGCCGATTCAGGTGGTACACGTCCCGAAAAA
This sequence comes from Falco naumanni, assembly GCF_017639655.2. Classification (NCBI taxonomy): domain Eukaryota; kingdom Metazoa; phylum Chordata; class Aves; order Falconiformes; family Falconidae; genus Falco; species Falco naumanni. The sequence goes on along the minus strand of NC_054054.1, from coordinate 89,585,657 downwards.
TCTTGCCACAGATCTCACAGGCCACCTGTTTCCTCGTCCTGCTTCTTTTTCGGGGTGCATCGGGGTCATCCTGACCAGGGACACCATTTTCACCCAGTCTCGGGGGTGGGATGTCTATGTAGCCCAGCTGCAAACTTGTCACCCCATGTTGAGCCTCGTGCTGCCGAAGACGATTAGCATCCGTAAATACTTTTCCACAGAGGCCACAAGGCAGGATACCAGCCTCTCGCAGGCCCCCTGGGGTACCAAACATCATGGAGTCCAAGAGATTGGCTTTACGGGGACGCCCTCTGCCCCTCTTGGTGCTTAAAGTGGGGGCACTAGCAGCAACATTCTGGAAGGGTGAGGCCAGCAGCGGCGGGGACAGAGGTCCTGCCACCATGGGCAGGCGGTCCACACCCTGCAGAACGGGTAAGGAAGACTGCGCAGCAGTGAGCGCAGCCCGCGTGGCCTCATCTTCAGGCATACCAGCAATGCCGTTGCCATTGGGTGCCAAAGCGGCACCATTGGTCATGTCAAGAGGGAAGCCGAGGTCCGCAGCCCCCGGACGGAAGAGCATAATGTCGGGGCGCGTGGGGGGCACGAGGAGCTGCACATTGGACTGCTTGATGACCTCCTGGCAGATGTCAATCACAGAGCGCATCAGCAGGAACTTGGCGGCCGTCATGAGCTCCGGGAAGCTCTCCAGCCGCACCACGATGCGAGACGTGTAGGCGAAGTCCAGGATGTCTCCGAACACCTTGGAGCTGATGGTGTGCATCTCCAGCTCCCGCCCGCCCCCGGGCGCCCCGCCGGCCGCCGTGGCCCCACCGGCCGCCGCCGCCTCTGTCGCGCCCCCCTCCGCGCCACCGCCGCCGCCTCCACCTGCCCCGTCGCCCAGCTGCGCGCTGAACACCGACTCGAAGTACTCGCTGCAAGCGGCCAACACCGCCCGGTGCGCCGGGAAGCTCTCGTCGCCCACGCGCAGGAGCACGTCGCAGAAGCGGCCGCCGTTCTTGCGCTGCTGGTTGAGGCTGTGCAGCATGTCGGCGCTGTGCCGGCTCACCTGGTACGTGTAGCAGCCCGACGAGGGGCCGCAGGCGGCGGCCTCGCTCACCCGCTCCATGGGGCTGCGCCGCCCCGCTGGCGCCCGCAGGGGGCGCGCGCTCTCAGGCCGCCCGGCGGCGCGCGCCGCCTCCTCCTCCCCGCCCCTGGCCGGGCCGACGGCGGCGGCGCGCGCTGCGCTCCCTGCACAGCGCGAGGGGATTGCAGGGGGGGGCGAGACAAAAGGCTCGGGCGGCGGAGGGGCGCGCGCCGCGCGGGGGCCGCCGCGGCCGCCGGCGCGCGAGCTCCGCCCGGGCCCGGCCGCCACGAGGCGCTGCGGCCGCGGAGGCCGCCGCGGGAAGGGGCGTGCGCGGCGCGGCTGCAGCGAGCCGGGAGGGAGGGGGCTCCGGCGGCTGCGGCTCCGGGCTGCCGGCTCCGTCCGTCCCTGTGTGTTTGGAGCGGAGGAAAGATGGCAGCGGCTGCACTTCCTCTTGCACTTTCACCCCTGGGGGGAGGAGAAGGAGGGGGGCGATACCACCCCCCCTACAAAAATCCAGCGGGGGCCCCCCGGCTGCTGCTCCCCGACCAAGCGCCGCCGCCGCCGGCTCCGGTCCGGGCCCCGCCCGCTTCGCTGCACCCGCACCACCGGCGCCGCAAACTTTCCTCTCTTCTTTGGCCGAGAAGACCCCCACCCTATTCATAGAGACCCCCCCTCCAGCCACTCGGGCTCCCCCCTGCCCCCCCGCTTCCTGCCCCCCTCCCTCCCCGCATCCGCCAATGCAAGAGCAGCCAGAGCCAGCAGGCCGGCCCCCACCCCGCCCGCCCGCGGGGGCTGGGGGCTGCAGTCTCCCCCTTCCCCAGCCCCTATCCTCCAATGCCGAGCCGGCACCGAGGCCCCCGCCCGCGGCACACGGGGGCGGAGGGGCTGCGCTCGCCCCCTCCCCCAAATATCCGGGCTGCAGCTCGCCCCCCAGCCCCCCCCTCCCGCCGGAGAGGGGGGGAGGAGGAGGAGGAGGAGGGGCCGGGGGGGGGGGGGGGGGGCTGCAGGCAACCTCTCCCCCTCCCCAGGCGCAAATCGTCCAATGCAAACCCTCCCGGAGCTGCAGAGGCGCAGAGCGGCCCCCACCTCCTCGCCTCGCCTGAGGAGAGCCGATCCCAGAGGGGCCAGGGGCTGCAGCTCCCCCCGGTCTTTCATCGCATTTCTCACCCCCACCCCACCCCCCCCGCACTAGGCTCAACTCTCAGCCTGACTAAAAGAGCGAGGCGCCGGCATTGTGGGGGAGGGAAGGGGTACACCGGGAATTCTTCAAGTGCAAAAATGCCCTCCACTCGGGAGCGGTTGGGAGAAACGGTACCAGCGGGCCGGGGGCTGCGGGGAGGCACGGGCAACTGCACAGCCCCGAGCGCCTGCCTCCATGTTGGGGAAACTCCGGTGCCCCGCGCAGCCTCGTGCTGCCCGCGCACCCCCGTGCTGCCCGCGCACCGCGGCTCTGCACGCCCCAGGCCCGGGTTACCCGCTCCGGACCGCACCGCCGGTAAGGCGCTGCCGGGGGCTGCCTGGACTGTCCGAGTGCTGAAGCTTCCCTCTGTGCTCCAGGTCTCTCTATGAAGAGCTTCTATTTCAACATCAGCATCGTTACTCATTTTCGGCTGAAATTTGCTTTCTGCCTCAAAGAATAGTTTTTCTCTACTTTTGAAGAAATATCCCTCCTCCCGCACCCGCCCAAAACACACACACTCCTAAAACTGAGTTCTTTGTTTTGTTAAAGCCAACACTTTCCAAAGTGTTCAAGGGCACTTTTTTTTTTTTGCATTTGTAACATCAAGCCTAATTAAGAATCCTTGGGTGACCTATTCACGATCTAGTATCATCGCTTCAACTATTCCATGGAAAATACTGAACTCGGTGCATGTGAGGGCATCACGAAACTACAGAGCCTTCCAAGAGCTCGAACCCAGCACTTGAATTAAATAGTGGTGGAGCTGAAAAAGCATTCTGGGTACTGATGTGCAAATGAGCGCACCAAGCTTCCAACTTCCAAAATGCAATATTACATTAACACTTAAGGCCACGCAGTGCCCTCAGCCCATACGCCAGATTTCTACTGCTTTTGATAGGTGCTGTTTGTCTACTCTGCAGGCAGAATATTACCGGTAGCTTGTTATTACTGCATTATGTATGCACACACCCTGATATGAACATACATGTTTAGAAATTTGAGGTGGTTTGAGCAGTACCAATGCTGACAAACCCAGCTCAAACACAGCGTATTATAGAGATACTAACTACAGCGTTCACATTCTGTAAGTCTGTCTGTGTGCCACAGACCCAAGAGCTGTAGTTGCTACAGTGAGGAAGATGACTATATTTAAACATAGTAGCCAGGCTGCATGCACACACACAGAGCAGTTAAAAAATCTGAAATTTGCTTATCTTTCCTAGTGGCTTTGGTCAGTTGTGTGCCTTTCCCCCAGTGGTTTATTAATTTGCTTTCTTTTAGTCCCCAGCCTCCTGACACGGTTCCTGCTTCCTATTTCAGTTCCCTCCTTGCCTGTTCTTTGTCTCTCCTCTAGGCAGGGGGAGGGGGGTCCTGCCACTCTCACTGCACTTTCCTCAGAACTTTCTCCAGTTGCCATGGAATGTTCTGGTTTCAGCTTCCAGCCCTCCTGTTTAAAAGGCACCATCCAACACACCCTGCCTGCTTCTTTAGGTAAAAGCTAAGTATTCATCCCAAAGCATGGCTGTTTCTTGGCAAGTGACCCGTTCACACTTGCCATGAGGATGCCCGATCAGCATGCTGGGAGCTCACATTCTGCAGAGCTGCTGGATGCTGGTTAAAGATGACTGCCCACACCTTGCACTCCCAAGGAAACCACAAGGGACCAATATAGCCATTCACCTTAGCTCCCCAGCGCTCTGACACGGTAATGGCTGGATCTCCCCTTTTAGTGCTTCCACTCTTACTGTACTGGCCTCCCTCACCTTACAGCTTCACCCACACATTGAAAGGACCACTCCTTAGAACTTCTGGTCCCAAACTCACCCTGTCTCAGAATGTGAGGCTATCTAAGTAGTCATTCAACTCACGTTTGTTACATGGTAGCCAGATTTATTCTATTTACAAATAAACAGTTTGTGCCATAATGAGACAAAAACTGGCTCATCAGTATAAACAGACTTGGAAGATGAAATTCCCTAAATTTAATGTGATGCCTAATTGTGATTTCCCCATAGTTAACTATGTAAGTGTACAGGTATAATTACCCTTGAACTCACTTATCATCACAACTAGCTAGTTACTGTCTTGAAGACAAAGTTCCAGATGATGTGAAAGTTTTAAATCTGAATTTTTAAATTTACATTTTCAGTATACAGGATTTCCTCTCCTTTCCAGATGATTCCTAATCTATTTTCTCTGACATCTTCTGCACTGGGATCTGCTGAACTTCTTTTGAATTCATCTCTCTTTTAAATAAAGGCATTTTCCTCAGCTACTTTATTCAGCTTCTCACTATTTCCTGCCTCACTTCTGCTCATGGGAATTCCTGAGCTGTCCCTAAATGTTTTGCAGCTGTCTGGTGTCTGCTGAAGCACTTTGATTGGTATTTCCATAGTATTAAAAATCCTCTTTTGCTCTGAACATGTGTGTACCATTTGGGACTGTACACTGTACACTGCTCGCTTCACTGCAGATCAATTGCTACTGGCTTTACTCAGAAGTGCAGACCTTAAATTGGTCTGCAAATACAGGAGGTAACAAAAGACTGTGTTACAGTCGAATCTACTCAAACATATTTGGGTATATGTTAATTGGACTTGAGTCATACCTATTTGTTGAACATTCTCAGCTCAGGAACTGGTGCAGGTCTTGAGGCTACTGAAATCTTTCAGACTACTCTCCATTATTATACTCTTTAAGAAGGTTAGTCACTACTTCACATGGATTATAATATGAGCAGAAACATTTCTGCATAGCACTTGTGCCAGCTAATTCAGTCATATGAACCGTTTCCTTTTTATGTGTGTTCCACAGAAATATATATAACATTGCACATTTCACGCCATGGCACACTTGCAATTTCAGTTAGTAGCTGTCAGGTTTTTTGAGCTTTCACTGGAATTTTAATTAACTGCAACCGATCTAACAAGCAATTAATTCAGCATTCATTACTTGTTAGGTTGATTATTACTTAAATTTAGTTTTTAAAGCTTGCTCTATTTCTTGTTGAGAATCATCCCAAGAGAATGCTAACTCTAGCAGCAAGGATTCGCAGACTTGGAGACAGCACGATTTCCTCTGTAATCCAGACGTGGGTTAGTGATTTGTCAGCTTTCTCCTCTAGAAGCATATGAACAACTCTTGTTTAAAAATACCTAGGGTTCTCATAAAAAAAAAAAAAAGTGCTAATAGGGAGGTACATGATGCTACGAAAATTATGCAGAAAGAGTTATTTTAAAAAGGGAAAACTGCACTGTTTGCTTTTCTTCTTTTTGATCACTCTCCTCACTGCACTCGTGCTGTGTAGTCCATCTGTTGCATAGCAATCCACGACAAAGTCTGGGGAGCTGATGCTAAACTACAGAACTTTTTGTTGTTAAACTAATTTAACACAGTCTTGAAAGCCAACCTTTGATACTTAATCTCCCTTTTGTTCCCCTCATTTCTTCACTCTGCCCAGTTTAACTTATTCTAGATTGCCTGAAACCAAAGCAACCTGAGCCATTCAAAACAAGATTGCCACATTAAGGATCTGGTCAAAATGGGAATACAACCAAGGATTCCATCTAATCCACACCCCATGAATTAGGCATCCATGCCTAACTAAGCAAACCTGACAGACAACTTTCTCTTGTAAAACATACATTACAATACAATGCAGGCAAGTAGCAAATGTTTGGTATTTACAGATTAATATCTAAACTACTGCGCTATCCCGAGAAAGACAACTTCTCCATAAATACTAAGCAAACTAGCATAAATGAGTTAATCCAGAAAGACAGCTAAGAACGGATGACCTGTATTTCTACAACTTTCAAAAGATACACAACTTTCTGTCTATTGCCTCAACAGTCAATTAAGATGTGAATTGCATCAACCGAATTCCAGGGTTGCTTCACCTCAGGCAATCAGTATTATGGTTCCATTGAAGCAGGGATCCTCAAACTGTGGCCGGCGGGCCGGATACGGCCCCCCACCCAGGGTCCTCAATCCAGCCCCCCGTATTTACAGAAACCCCCACCCCACCCCCGCGGGGGTTGGGGGGGAAACCAAGCAGCCGCAGATGACTTATTGCCACTTCATCTGTGCGCCGGCCCCCTGTTTAAAAAGTTTGAGGACTCCTGCATTGAAGGCTCAGTATTAGGATCTCAAAAATCTTACATTTGATAGCGGGTTCTCAAAATCTCTTTTGTCCAAACCGGTGTGATAGTCATCAGCTCATTATAACCACCTTAAAAAGGTTTGTCGCCCCTTCAGCATGAGCAGTTCTTCCCTAAAGTACAATAATAGGGTTAATTGGCATTAGTATCAAAGTACAATTGGGGAGGGGGGGGAAGGGCAAATTTACAAAATTGTTACTATTGGAAAAAAAAACAACCCACAAAAAACCAACAAACCCTAACGGGGAAACCACCTTAACAGATTCTCTATATGCCTTTTACAGTTCCATGGCCATAATTCTTAAAATCCTAAGTACTCAGGTTGAGGTTATCATTTGATACAGATTGTTTTTCACTGGGCTGGTGATAATTTCTGAGACGGTATGAAATTTCAAGAGCCTTGTTTCACCTGATTTAATTAAATCATGATTTAATTTCCTCCCTGTCATTCCACCTTTTGTAAACTGTGCAGAAATCCCACCACTAAGCCAGAAACGTAGTGCCTAGCAAGCCCACAAACACACACGTAGCATTACTGCAGCTGTTTGCCAGTATATTCCACAGCTTCTGTGATAAGGTGAATTACCAAAACCGCAAGTGCTGTACTACCAGAGTGGCTCAAACTAAAATGACCTTCTCAGTGCACTGTGAATAGACTCAATACCTACAAGTATTGGAGTTGTTTATCAGAATAAAAAGGAGGAAAAGAAAAAAGGAATTAAAAAATACTTAACTAGGCAAGCATGCACTGCTTAATTTTAAGAAGGGTCTTTCTGTGATTTTAATGAAGCATACACTACACAAGTTATCATGATTCATTTCATACTCAGTTTTCCCCACATATTTTACAACGGTAAATTTTACATGGTTATCCTATTCTCAACATACTTAGTTTGCATCTCACAGAAGTAAAACTCTCACTCAACCTAAAATAATAGCTGTTTCAGAAAGATTTTCAGAATTTAGCCCATAATGAAGCAGCTTGTTTAAAATCAGTAGTTTGACAGAAAACACACTAAATGCATTAACTACTCAGCTCTCCTACTGAAGTGATCTACAGTTATCATACTCACAGGGCAGTGCTACGGAAACATGAAAGTTTCAATCATTCTGCGGCAACTGCACATTCCTGTTGTGCAAAAATAAAACTGAGGCACAAGTAAAGGAAATGACTTGTTCAAAATCAATGAATCAGCAAGACCAGTGTGTAGAATATGGATTTCTGAAACTCATTTTTGCTACAGCACTCCATCATTCAGATCTTGCTAATGAGGTATGTGCCATTTCAGTCACATTCCTGTCATTGTAGCTTGATGAAACAAACATTCCTGTTTTTTCCAATCACTGATTCCATACTGTGTCATGTTTCTTAATTGCTTGATCAAACCATCTTTATTTCAGATGCAGCTTTCCTGCATTTTCTAAACACCCTATGGCATGTTGCTTTCCTTACTAAAAATATTAGAAAAGTGCTTATGTTACATACTTTCAGTTTATCAGTTTGTAATTCATATGAGTACTTGATAATTAGTTTTTTCCCCTCCATATCTGAATCTTTATTCTGTGTTGCCTGACATAGTATGCAGTTGGGTGCCTGAGAGATTGACTCTGCAAATGTTGTGTAGGTTACAACCTTTGGAAATATACCCTTGAATCTTGCAGTTTATCTAGACTTCTTAAATGGAATTCTCTCAATTTAAAAAACATACATATACATTTTAATTAAAAAACCAGCAATTCACATACTCCATCTTTCATCAGTGCCCACTATAAAGCTCAATTAACCTTTTGAGTAGATCTCAGTCTTTTGCATCTCCTTTCATTTTCTTTCAGGTTCCACTGGAGACTTTTTCCTCTTCTGACATTATATCCAATTTTCTATGAAAATTTACCTTGATTTTTCCTTTCTCTGCCTGCCTTTTTTATTATTTTAATAAACTTTTTATCATTTGCACTCCATTTTCCAGTTTTGACTGCTGTCCCCAGAGGACATCATTTATCAATTCCCAATGATACACCTTTCAGTCACTTTCCCAGTTCTCACACCTAACTTCCCATGGTCATAACCACACTGTTATCCAAGTACCACAATACATAAAGCATCTTTATGTTGAAAAATTCACAACTGTCATCACATAAAATAATTAGACTCTATTCATAACCCGGAAGCAATGTCTATTGAACAAGCCTTTCTGAAGCTTAAAAGAGGGTGCTGCTATAAAGTAATATGAAGTACTTTAAATATTCTAACCAATTAGAAAGTGTTAATTTGGCTAGAAAAAAAAATCAGACAAATTACTTTTATTATTTAAACTCTTACTCCTTTCAGGTAATTAAGCACAATACTCAACACTGAGAGAAATTTTTAGGTGCTTAAATTCCCTGTGGGATCTTTGCTTGAGTAACTTTCTGGGGGAAAAAAAAAAGGGATTTAAGAGCATATACTGAGCAGTTGTGCATTAAGAAAACTATGAATAGCTAAACAAAGAAAACAAAAAACCACCCACTAACTACATTTTCAAACCATGTATTTAATTGACCTCTTTGTTCATTCATCCCACACTTGGAAAAATAATTTTTACTTAGACTCAATACATGGGATTTGGAGTGAGTTTGTAAGAACAAGTTCTGAAGTTAACCATCATCTACTGCAAAAATAGAGGTGGCCTTAAACCCTGATTTGAGCATTCAGAATCTGCGTTTTTCTCAGATTTTTCTCCTGTTACTAATACAGACCACAAACACAGACTGATTGTATGGCCAAATTCAGCTGAGGCATAAACAAGTCCCATTCCACCTGAAGTAAGTAGGAGTAAAATTATACCATGACCAAATCTGCTACATCCTATGTTGAAAACAGATATTGTTCACAATGAGTAATTAGAACACCATAAACAAATATGCAGTGGTAGGTGCATTTATATTTACCCCAGCTTAGATGAGCTAATATTACCAGGAATAGGAATCCCATTTTATTTGATATTCGATTTTAGTAAGCTTATATTCACAGTTCCTATCATAAAGTTTATGACATTAAAGGCTGCTTTCTTGATTAAGATAAGACAAGCAGGATATAGCAGAGGCAGAAAGAGATAGCAAATAGCGTGATTTCCATTGCAGTAGTACGCACTCCCTCTCTCTTTTTTAACTGTAAATTGAGGAAGACTTAAGGATCTGTAACAATTCTATTACCGGAATTGTTATAAGGTCAGTTAAATTTCATCAATTGTATGACACTCAGAATACTGTCTGAAGACATGGCAGGTGGTTTTGAAGTGTCATTATAACCAGTTTGGGCCCAGGAAAGTATATTTTTTAAAACAAAACATGTTAAATTTTACATTTAAACATCATATAAAAACAGACTTTGTAATAAATTGAGACAGAAGGGCCTTCTGGGAAATGTTACTGAATATGGACAAAAAGGTGTCTATAAATGATTCAAATTCAGACAAAATATGACAGGGGAATAAACTTGGAGACTCTAATATAAAAAAAAACTTTAAAAAAATAGATTTCCTTATGTAAAAAAAAAAGTTTTTTTTCCAAATCCAACTATTTGGCTTCTTGTGATACTGTCTAAAGCTGGAGGTACTCGGTTCTTAAAGTTTGAAGGGCATCAGTAAAAAAAAATCCTTAATTTAATTAGCTTGCATTCAAGGGATGGTTACAGATACCCCTGAGGCAAAGTGGCATTGCCTAGGCTCAGCTGAAAGGAGCCGTGAGAAAGCTTCGGTATGGAAGTCCTGGTTTTATAAAGCATCGGCTAAAGAAGGCTCTCCTACGGGCAGCTTAGCAGCTCTAACCAGTTCAGCAGGGCTGTGGGATCCACACGCACATCTACACACCTGGTGGTGAGCAGTACTGCAAGGACTACAAGGAAGACCAGGGCAGACAGAAGCAGGTCTCCGCGAAGGTCGAAGCGCCAGGTCCAGTTTCACCAGAGTGAAAGGCACAACAGGCCAGCTCCCCTCAGGGACGCCAGCGCCCATGGCTCCGTGCGCAGGCCTGCTCACACACCTGCCTCTCCTCCCCCCGCCGCACCTCACACACGGTTTCTCTCACAGACGCCCAGAACCTCAGCCTCACCGGCTGTCACGCTCGCTCCCAGCCCTACAGCCTCTCTCACAGACCAGTACCTCTGCCTCACACGACCCGTTTCCCTCCCCGCACCCCCCAGCCTGCCACCTGCCACCGAGCGCAGCCGGCCCATGCCCACTCCCCACAGCTGCCTCAGTCTCGCTCGCTCACGCTTCCCTGCTCGCATGCCCTCACACTTTCGTGCTCTGCCTTGTCCCCCTCTTCCCTCGCTTTCATACTCTTCCCCTCGCTTTTCTACCCCTCGCCCCCGGCGCCACAGACCGCTGCTGTGAGGCGGCCGCGCAGGGGGCGCTGCGGCGGCCCCTGCCCGGTCAGCGCGCGAGCTGCCCGCCGCTTTCCCGCCCGCCGCTGAGGCGCGCTCCCGCCGCTTCTCGCGAGCGCTGGTCTCGCTCCCGCGAGCGGCCGCCGTGCGCCTGCGCGCTGCCGGGCCGGCCGGGCCTGAGGACGGGGCTGGTTCCGCGGTGGGCTCTGGGGCCTCCAGCCGCCAAGATGAGCGGCACGCTGGCGAAGATCGCGGAGATCGAGGCTGAGGTAACGCGTCGGCCTCGTCCCTGGCTGGGACCGGGCGAGGCACGAAGCGCCAGGCGGGGCAGCAGCGGTGCCTTCCCGTGAGGGGACGGTGCGGCCCGGCAGAGCCTCTCCCGGTGGTGAGTCCTCGGTTCCGTGCTCTTGCAGATGGCGCGGACGCAGAAGAACAAGGCCACGGCTCACCACCTGGGGCTGCTGAAGGCCCGCTTGGCCAAGCTGCGCCGGGAGCTCATCACCCCTAAGGGCGGCGGCGGCGGCGGCCCCGGGGAAGGTGCGTTGTTCCGCGGGAAGGCGCCGGCCGCCTCCGCAGAAGCGGCCGCTCCTCACGGCCGGCGTGCGGGGTGTGTGAGGGAAATCGATCTGACAGGGGTGGCCCTTCTCCGCTTAAATTTTGGCAGACTGCTGAATAATTCGGAGCAACCTCATTCTCTCTTCTCGTCCTCCTCTCCTCTCGTCCTCCTCGGTGCAGGACCTTAGCCGTGGTGTGCGGCCTGTCCCAGGGCTTTGGGGTGGAGCCTGTCCTGAACCATAAATGAAGGAGCTTCTGCATTTTGGCTAATATAACCTTGTATTTCCAGAACTCTTAGGAGTTCTACAAGAAGCATCGTGCAGCAGCCACCTGTTTTTATATATAAAGGTGTGAATTTTCTAAGCTGCAGTGCTTAAAGAGAATGCTATATCTGTACTCAAGTATTGCCCACTGGGAAGCCTTGTAGCTCACACTGCAGTGACAGGTAAACACCTTGGTGTGTTGTACAGACAAAGGGGTGCAAGACAATGTAGGTTGTGAACTCACTGTTTCATACTTTCATCCTCCTTGTAGGGAAGCTTACCTGGCTTTCAGTCGGGAAGTATTAAAAGTAATAGCAGGACTGCTGTCCAGAACCTTAAAAGATAGAAAATGTCCATCTTCAAGTGAATATTTTTGCTCCTTATTTTCAGGTTTTGATGTTGCAAAGACAGGTGATGCCAGAATTGGCTTTGTGGGTTTTCCGTCAGTGGGGAAATCTACTCTTCTAAGTAATCTTGCTGGTGTGTACTCTGAAGTGGCAGCATATGAATTCACTACACTAACCACCGTGCCTGGAGTCATTAGATACAAAGGAGCAAAGATACAGGTGCGATCTTTTTTGGTTTGTTGAGGATAAATTGGTATATATAGATGCAGTGGTGTTACGGCTGAATGATGTAGCATGACGTTAGTAGGTTAGAAATGACATGTAAAAGTGCTTGAGAATATAGTGGAAATGTTTCCATGAGGTACTGATTTTACCCTGCCTTTCACTTTGCTCTGGGAAGAAGTTCCAGTTCTCATATTCTTTGAGATGATCTGTTCCACTGTACCAATAGGGCACATGGGGTAGTACAATATATGAATCAAAACGGAAACAGTTTTGCCATATTTTATTCAGATTTGCGGTAGAGTCAGTGGTTTAAGAAAAAGGTAAAAGTAGGATATGTTGTTTTCTCCATGAAGAAAAATACTTTTCTCATGAGTTACCTTCTTTCCTCTGAACAAATAGCTACTTGATCTCCCAGGAATTATTGAAGGTGCCAAGGATGGTAAAGGCCGAGGACGGCAAGTCATTGCAGGTGAGTATATTAGAGCTGGAGGCAGCATCCTATCAGTGGTTCACAGCTGTAATACAGCTTATGAGAATGAATGGTTGAATCACTGTTTCTGCTGTCTATAAAAAGCTGAATTGTATGCTGGAGTTGAGCTGCCTGCTGTGAAGCAGTAGCTGCTTTCGTTCTGTTTTCAGTTTTGGCTTTATGCATTTGCTGAGTTCGTGCTCTGCATTGACACTGCAATGAAAGTATATTACCAAGTTTGAAGGCAGATGTGATGCCATAGTAAACAAGGCTGCTGTCTTCATTTCTTTGCCTAGCTTATTCTCATCAGTCTGGGGTCTGAATGTAGACAGGAAGGAGGATTTTTACAGCCTCTGTGATTTTTAGAACATGTAAGGATCTGTGTATCAGTGATGCTTGGCCAGCACTACAAATTTCAGTCTTGTGCTGAAATTTAAAAATAAGCAATGTGCTGGCCTTCAGGGTTTGAATATTGTCATCGGTCCACTGAGCCATATTTTGTGTTGTTTTGACTCAAATTGTGGGAGCATACTTTTTTGAGAGATTGCTTTCTTTTTCTGATTCTTAGTTGCTCGAACCTGTAATCTTATTCTGATTGTTCTGGATGTGCTGAAACCACTTGGTCACAAAAAAATCATAGAGAATGAACTGGAGGGATTTGGAATTCGTCTGAATAGCAAGCCCCCCAATATTGGCTTTAAAAAAAAGGATAAAGGAGGCATTAATCTTACAGCCACAGTAAGTTGGAAGTTTTCTTTAACCAAAATTAAAAAAATACTGTTTGAAGAAAGAGGCATTTGCAGTTAATGGTATGCCTGGGACCATTCCTGTGCTGCGACTTTAGAAGCTGAACTGCTTGTTATACTGTGCTGTAGTCAGCTGCTTTTCTGGGATGCTATCCATACCTGTCGTGGGAGCCCTGACCCACCTCCTTGACCTCAAATCAGAGGCTCGGTCGCTTTCCAACAGTTAGAAGTTCCAAGGCCTAAAGGAGAGTGTGCAAAAACTGCCTCGTGTTAAAGTGTTCTTCTGGAGAAGATTGCTCAGAGTTCCCGGCCTTTTGACCTGGACTACTCCTCATTTCCCATTTACCACTGAATCTTTAAAAGTGTAAAAGTAGCCGGAGTTACCAAAAACCAGAACTCTGCTCTGGGATCTAAGTATTTAACATGTAGTTGTCTGGGCACTGAACTAGTAGATATGTGGGTTTGCTTTGCAACTGGTCCCAGATTGACAGGAAACACCTGAAATGTCTGATTGCAGCCATCAGTGTGGCATTAGTGTAAAGAAAGCTGTTAAGATTTAAATGTTTTCCCTCTCCTGAGGCTAACTGCATAAAATAATAAAGTCCAGTAACTTACCATGCAGTGATTTCCAGGTGATATGACATGATTTGACTGTAAACTCTTCCATTCCTTAATACTGTGTCTACGTACAGTGTCCTCAGAGTGAGCTGGATACTGAAACAGTGAAGAGCATCTTAGCAGAGTATAAAATTCACAATGCTGATGTCACACTGCGCAGCGACGCCACTGCTGATGACCTAATTGACGTTGTTGAAGGGAACAGGTACTGTTGGGACCCTGGCTTTGACATACCTGCAGTTTATATGACAAAGAAGTGTCTCTCAGCTTTGCTTCCCACAGAAGCTAAGCTAGCAATGTGGTATCAACATAGGGATATCCTTTTGAAAACGTGATTTTTTTTTTTCTTTCTAATGAAGGTATTAGTGTACAGCTGCTAGGCTGCTGTAATGGTATTTCCTTTTCTTTGCAGGGTTTACATCCCATGCATTTATGTCCTAAACAAAATTGACCAAATTTCCATTGAGGAACTAGATATTATTTACAAAGTACCCCACTGTGTACCAATATCTGCTCATCATCGCTGGAACTTCGATGATCTGCTGGAGAAAATTTGGGACTACTTGAAGCTAGTTCGAATGTGAGTCCCAGTTGCTGCCTTCTGTGGAGTTAAGCATAAGGCTGAGACTGAAGAATGTTTCAGGAATGGATGAATGATGATTATTTTATAATGGTTTTCTACTAGCTTAGAACTCTTAGCTTTCAAATGATGGTATCTTAAACATACTGATAAATGTTTACTCGTAAATTGTGAATTGTGCTCCTCTTGTCTGTTGTGTGACGAACAGAATTTCTTAATAGTCACAAGTGCTGTTTTGAACTTGTAGGGGAATTAAATGAGGGCCTTGTGAAACCAAGTCCAAAGTACATCCTAAAAAAATGGCAAAAATGTGGAATTCCAACCAAACTTTGTGCAAAGTGGTGTATTTCAGAGGTGGTTCTTTTTTTAGCCTGCCCTGCATTCAGCCCTCTTAACAGAACTGAATTTAGTTCTTCATGTAGCATTTCAGATATTTTTACTATAAATTATTTTAGGTTTACTTCATACTTCTAATGCATTTCTTTGGACAAATTTATGATTGAATCTATTAATACTCATAATTCAGTAACTGTAGGCTTGTAAACTTACATCTCTCTACATGTGACAATATAAAATCTATAGACTTTGTCAGTTTTATTCCTAATATATATTGAGTTTTTCACAGAAAAAAAAAATCACAAGTCAGAACCATTATGCTGTAGATGTTCTTTTCCATCAGCCCATTCCATTCCTGTTTCATTGTCTTTTAAGCAGCTACAGAAAGCTCACTAGGTGATAAAACCTTTGCAGTTACAAGGGAGAACCTGCTGCAGCCATTGGCTACTCAGATGCAGCTTAAGAACACCAAACAATTTACAGACTGTCTGTCATCACTGGAGTAGTGGAACTTGGCACAGGCACCTAGGGATGACAGTGCAAATGGCCTATGAAATTTCATGATGGGTTGGAAGAGAAAAGGAGGTGTTGGTATTGACTGAATGTTCCATCTGCATTACAGCTACACCAAACCTAAAGGGCAGCTCCCAGACTACACCTCGCCTGTGGTACTACCTTACTGCAAGACCACAGTGGAGGATTTTTGCATGAAGATCCATAAAAATCTCATTAAGGACTTTAAATAGTAAGTATTATTATAAAATAATAATTTATAGAGAATAGTAACTAATCTTTCTCCTGGTTATTACTTCATTCTCTTGTAAGAAGGGAAAACAGGATTTGTTTTTTTTTTTTAATGTTGAATGGAATAGATCTACCTATGGCAGTTAGTCCTGGATACATTTCCTCTATTGGAAAAATGCTTTTCTTTGTGTTTGAAAGTAGTGCTAGCTGCAGCATTACAGGCCGTTGTCCTGTATACACCAGTACTTTGGATGACTTCATACTTTGTTTTGATCTGCTTGTACTCTGGTTCACACAGACCACTCATCCAGGTACTTGTGGGAGAATAAAAATAGCTCTTAAGCATTGCTTTCTGTATTAGCTTTGTGACAAAAATAGCTGTTCTGCTGTTTGCATATTGTATTTCTAAGCCTTTTAAAAATTATTTTTCTTCTCCTTTCAGTGCACTGGTCTGGGGTTCATCTGTTAAACACAATCCTCAGAAAGTTGGTAAAGACCATACTCTTGAAGATGAGGATGTTATTCAGATTGTGAAAAAATAAAGTTGTTCTCTCATGGTTTGCCACTGTGCCTGAAATTTGTCATTAGTTGTTAGTGGCAAAGAACAGGCTGTTTCTATAAAATCTAAGAAATGGGTAGTGGTTTGTTATGGTACCTTACTGGATAGTAAAACTGAGGTTTCTGGCCAACTTGTACTGCAGTGCCCCATTCTGGCAGAACTTAAAGATGAGAAACTCACGTTAAGTAACTTTCACAAGGACAAAAATCTTACAACGAAGCTTTGATGGCTGGGATGATTCTGCGTTGCATGTACATCTTTCCAGATTGGAAAAAAGCTCACACATCAAATTATTTTGTTCTAAATTAAAACAAAACCTAGACAGCAGAGGCTGGATAACTCTGTCTTGTGAAACAGTGCTAGAGGGCATAGAGTTCTCACTTTGTCTGCCTTAATCTGAAATGTTCTTGTTTAGAGTACTTCAAGGCTATTAATAGTCCTGCAGTTGTGGAAAAGAGGGTAGATTCTGTTCACAAGCAGTCACTTTTTCAGTTGTTTATACTAGTGGAAGCTAGCTAGATGCTTGTGTTTCACTGCATTAATGACTGGAAGCTTTTAAGTTTCTTTAAAAGAGTTGCCTACTTATTTTAGAGAAGTTGCATAAGAGGAGGCTGCTTTAAAAGCAGTGGTTCTTTTGCTTTTTAATGGAAATAAAGCTAGAGCCCTAACATGAACAAAGAACTTACCAATGGTGTTAGCCCCTAGCACTTAAAGTCTACTACAAAAAAGTAAGTAGGGGCATTTTCTTAGATGTTTCAAAAAATGCTCCCTCCTGTTACTACCCAGAGAAAAAGTACTGTGATGGACACCCATTCAAGCACTACATCCTTGCAACAGTGATCACTCACTAAACCCAGTAAGAAAACATTTAACCCTTGATTATACTCTGCACATTTCCCATAATTTTTTTCTAAGCTTAGACATATATTTCTGCATATATTTCAGTGAACTGAACTCCTGCACACGTGCTGGGGTTATCAGCCTGAATTGGAAGGGGAGAAGTAGGAGCTATAAACAGTGAAGCTTATTCATAGGACTGGTTAGTTTTAGAAGTTCTGGGTACACTGGAGTCTCCTTCTTCACACTTGGCTGTACAAAAACATAAATGGAGCAGTTCCATTATGTCTTCAACAGGGCCAGTTACCTTCAAGGCAGACTGTGCTCCCCCAGATGGACAACGCTAACGCCAAAACTTTCAGCAGATTCAGCTCAAACCATGGTTTGAACTCACACAAAAACAATGCTGAAAATTAATCAATATACTGATAGTGTAGTTTAGTTCAAGAGTAGTCAATACAGACAGCTGGTAGAATCAACTTTATTTACAGAATGTTACTGGGAAAGTGTCAAGTTAAAAAAGTATGAAAACAATCTTACAAGGACAAGCTGGTGATTGCATGTTTTACACAGATTGTTTTAGGAACCCACTAGAAGTATGGGTGACCCCCAACAGATTCCACATGGGAGATTTCAGCTTGCTATTTCTGTACAACATTGTCTCTGCTGGACTGAAAAAACCCCACCACAGCATGCTGGCAATTGTTACAATACAGGCAAGAGATTTTTTTTTTTTCTGCTGCTGGTTTTGCATTCAGGGGGACCTAAGAACAAGTTTGTGAGAATTCTGGTTTTGCCTTCACCTTTAAAAAAAGAGCACAATGGCCTAAGCTAGATAGAAGACATGACAGCAGTACTAGACTCAACACAAGTGAAAAAAGTGAAGTGAGGAACCATGCAGTAAGAGGACGGAAGAGAACATTTAACTGTTCAGGAACGTGAGACAGGCTTAAAAAGGAACATAGTATTTTAAAACCAAATATACACAGTAAGATCACAAAACTACCCCATCCTCCTCCTTTCAAGCCACAGAACAAGACTCCAAAGTCAAGTTTCACAGTAATTGCATCAGTAGATGCACACTCGATTGAGGACAGCTCTTGGGACTCCCTCTGACAAACAGAACTGAAGGCAGTACAGAACATACCACAGCTATGACTGAGGAGTTGAAGGGTGAGGATTCAAAGGCTCCATTTTGATAACCTTTAGTAACTGGTTTGAAAGATTAAAACAAGGAAGATACTGCAGCTAAACAAGGACCAGCACCAGCCCTCTTGAAAGAGCAAGACCAGTAGGTACCTACAGTCTCTTTGCTTATGGCAGACTGAAGATCTGGCTTTGTCATTACTGTATCAGGTCCCATCCTCAAGGCTGTTTGAAGACTAAACAATTCTCTTATTTGGTGGCAAGAGTCATACAAACACTCAGACCTTTGTTACACAGACAGCAGGATGTGGGCTTCTTACTTTGAAACTTTAGCTACGCTGAGTGCACAGTACATGACCAAAGAATGTGAGAGGGAAACCTAGAGGAGATGAGCAGCAAGAAAAGGCAAAGCAACTTTATCCTGTTCACTCACACTTAGGATATGCAACTTTAATCTTAAAGAAAGTCCCACACGTACAATGGAGAAAGATCCAAACCATAGGCACAACTAAAGCTCAACTGTTAACCAGCTACTCTTTATGTACAGCTGTATAGATTCAAAAAGGCTATTCTATGTGTATATATACAAAAGATTGTTTATACACAAGTCTGTACACAAGGGTCTATACATTTTAGTTTTCTGCGGGAGGATTCCTTAGCTGCTACCTCTACACTAGAGAATATCAGCACTTCATTCACATATCTTACAAAAAACCAAAAAAAATAGACACTTCCAGGATTAAACTGGCTTTGTCTTGCATCTAAATTTCTTCAGGCTTCACTACTCAAGCCATAATGGATCCTTTAGTCTTGATGCAGACATGAGACCAGGACAGGTGCCATGTGCTTTAGTCTCTCAAAAAGAAGTGTTGCACAGAGTGCTGAAAAATAAAGCCCCAAAAAACCCAAACAGAGGTGAAGTCCTGACTACGGACATTTTTATCCAGTCTAAAGAATCATAGGTGTTCCACCCAGTGGTCACCATTCACTGCCGGTATTCCAGTTCATCTACACTGATGACTTTGGATGGCATGGAAGGGAGAGGCTGCTGCAGGACATCTGAACCAAACCATTTTGCAAGGCCAATGGGGGAGCCACTTCTCTGGCTGGGGCGATGGTCAAGCTGTGTGTGCCCATGAGATAATCCAGTCCGAGGCAGCACATTTTGAGGGGTTGTTTGCACACCAGTGGGTGATCCCTGTGCTCCAGTGCCTGTGAAGCGTAAAGGGTGGAGTAATACATTCACCGAACATTGATATCTGCCCTAGAACAATCACCTGAAAGCATGCAAGCTGAATGTGGCTTTTACGCTTTTCATTCCGTTAGCCCTGGAAAATCCAGGCCCCACATGTTTATTCTCATTAGCACTCCCATAAACTGCCTCACACTGCCAGTTCTGGACATAGCATCATTCAGGTTTTAACTGGAAGGCCAGCATCAAATAACATTTTATTTGAGATAGTGTGTGGCCTCTCACCCAGCAAGGAAAGACAGACTGCATGCATACTGCAAAAGGCAGATCTCTCAATAGCAACATTATCTTTAAACCAAATGCTTCGCTTAGACTTTCTTCTGGCGTAAGAGCCTGCAGTGGCCAAAACTGCTCTGATATTCTTGTTAATTTAGATACCCACACAAAGTAGCTTCCTGTTAGCACAGTATACTGAAACAGCCCAACAAGTATAGTACCTGGAGCAGGCCAGTCAGTGTTCTAAAACTCACTCTCCTGTTATGTTTTAGCCTACCTGATCGCTGTAGTTGCTGTTGCATCATCGCTAGCTGCAAAGGTGTCCCAGAGCGTGGATTTAAGATGTGATGGCTTGCTGTTGGTAGTGGATAAAAAGGTTGGCCAAGGATGGGAGCAGATATTCCTTGCAAGTGGGACAGGTCCACTCCAGGAGGAAGCATACCTGTTGGATAAGAATGAGGAAGCTTCTTAATTGATAAGCATAAGGAACTTACAAGAAAAACAAGCATTTGTACATTTAGATGGGTTGAGTTCATTGCCTGGTTTCAAAGGTAAGTGTTAGTGTAGTAAAGTGTTACTAGTAATGACTATCAGTTCATGCTGTTCCTAACACAAAGTCAGTCTTACAGAGAACATGCATCAACTTCAAGGGAAAAAAAAAAGTATGGATTACCTGCTTGCAGCAGAGGAAGATGTTGCGGATGAACCCCCTGTGCCAGCATTCTCTGGACCAATCCTGGATGCAGTTGATGAGCAGGTCGTACAATTGGTACATGGGGAACAAGGGGTACTTGATGAACAGGACGAAGAAAAGGGCCTCCTGGTACTGGGGAGGCCATTGTAGGAGTCTTTCTACCAGCTGATTTAGGCCTGTAGTCTTGCTCTTTGGTGCAACGATTTGCTTGGGTAAGAGTTGTGGAACATGCAGAGCGTTGCAGTGCAGGTAGTTTGGTACCTAAGGTGGGCAAAGTTTCTTGATCTGCATTCTCCACAGAACTAGACAGTAGGTTATCTTTAGCTAGAATTGAATACAACTATTATAGTCCACAACTAGAGATTACACCTCATGAACATTACAGCTAATGGCTGGATTTGATAGCTAGATTCCAGGACTTGCTGAACTTTGGTCATATATTTTTAACAGTAAGCGTCTATCTTTCCTGGATGCTTTTGACCAAATTATTTCAAAACAGTAATAAGGATATAATTTGGAGTTGTGCCAGAAGTCTAGCCTGAAGTGGGGGTTTTGTTTTTGGGTTCCCCCCCCCCAGTTTAGATGTGTCTGGGGCTTACCAGCAGCCTTTATCTGACATCTGCTTAGCAAAATTTGGAACACTAAAGCACTTCAAGAAACTATTTCCACAGACCATTTAAAATCAGTTAGACAAAGCCTAAAATATCTTGGAATCATCTGCTACCAGTTGAGGTAACAGTAATAGCTGTAAGTGCTAAAAGGAAAAAGGAGAATCAACTGTATAGTACAAACTGCAAGCCACCTCTGCAATTACCCATACTCAAGTACAGTGTCACCACAATTAGGCATGTTAGTCTTACTGGGTCAGGCAGTTTGTATTAAGCATTTCCTTTTAACAGCCACTTATACCAGTTAGGGTGACAAAATGCTTCCTTGACCTGCTACATTTAAGAGTTTAATTGGTCTCAGCTTTGATTGTTCAGTTCAGATGTCTCAAGAGGGCTATAAGTTGCTTGTATTCAGTTACTGGTGTGGAGAGGTATGGAAGCGTTACTGTTAATATGCTTGTTCATCAAGACCAGTTGCAAAGAACAGTTTTAGTTCAGGCCTCTCAGTGTCACTATTGCTCACTGACAGATAAGGAAAAAAGGGATTTAAACCCAACACTGCTGGAAGACTGCACTTGGAAGGGTTAAAGCTATGGAGAGGATAAGCTTCCTCTCCTTACAGGCTCATTTCTACGCCCTCCTCATCTCCACAAATTGGGAATGTCTAAAGTTAGCCTGGGTGTATTATGTGCTGGAAGCTCTTTGATTCTATTCCAAATGTCTTGTGTGTGTGTTATTTTAAAGCCATTACAATACCTTCATTTGGCCTCTGATTTTCATCTTTACCATCACTGACTTTCATTTTCCCAGAAACTGGCTCCTCTTTGCTCTTCTCCTTACTCTCATACATCTTGCGAATCACCGAGGTAGGTGTAAAAGAAGGAGACAGCTATATAGAACATAGTAAGAAGCAACACTTTACTCAGTGCTCATGATCTAGGCCACACTATCTTAGCTGTGGGTGGACACCAATTCCAGCACATCCTTTTCATTTAAAGCTCTTCTGAATCAGCCCACTGCGTGCCCATGACCTTAATTCACCTAATTTCATAGCTTTATTCTATAGTTTAAGCATTTCTCTTTAGCTTTTGCAGAAGTCCAATACCTTTATTAAAACCAGCAGATGTTCTCAAAGTTAGATGT
Source organism: Falco naumanni (assembly GCF_017639655.2). Taxonomy (NCBI): domain Eukaryota; kingdom Metazoa; phylum Chordata; class Aves; order Falconiformes; family Falconidae; genus Falco; species Falco naumanni. The sequence continues at coordinate 89,563,553 of NC_054054.1, read as the reverse complement.
ACTTTAACAGGTTTGAAACAAAATAGGTGAGCTGTATTTTAAGTTACAGCTCTTTCCTCTTTGCTATTGGTTCAGAACAACAGCTCAACAGAAGTTAATACAGATAAGGCAGTTCTGTACAAACTCAGGGCTGCTTGACCTGCAAAAGACTATTGCCTCATTTGTACTCCCACCCCCCCTCGAAGTTACATAGCATCTGTGGAAGCCACTTAACTGGTATACAAGCAAAAGTACTTGTTTGATATAGCAGCTGATGATCCACATTAGTCCTGGGCTGCAGGCAAGTACTGGACTGAATTAACTAGAAAATTTAGATCAAAGCAACTCAGTGAGGGCAGTGAGGCAACAGCTTGGCTTGGAGGTTTTGTTTTCAAGTGACCCTGAAGCTCCTCAGTAATATTTCAGCCTACAACCAGTCACTTCATACCAGAAAATCTGTTCTCTCAAATGGCTAATGGCTTTCAGCACTTGTCTTCTGAAAACTTAAGTACCAAAGTATGAGGACCTGAGTTTTCATAGTTATCTTCCACTGGTTTCAGAAGACCAGATCAAGATAATATTAATGGTGCTTCTTCAGTTTTAGATAAGCTAGTGGTCAGAAAGACTTTTCCAAAGTGAAGACGTTCAGTTAAGTGTGAAGCCTAATTTGTTCTCGTATCACGTGGCCACCGATATAACGTGAACATGATCAACTCCTCTACAGCCTCCCTTTCTCCCATCAACTACAATTGCTATAATCTAGTTACAGCACACACTTTTACAGCTTTTCCTACATTCATTACACATTAGGTACTGACCATGCTAGTAATGGATGCTATAGGGGCTGGAGAAGATGCATTCCCTCTGTGTCCTGGCACAGGCGATTTAGTCACTCGCTGCTGCCTGTTAACAGATAGGAAGTTAGTAAGAAGCAGCTCTGCTCTCAGCATAGACTGAAAGACAGGATTGCCAAGACCAATACAAGTCTGAGTGACTAGTATCTAGTGAAACAGCACATTGAAAAAGTCAGTTGACAGTGTACCCCTTCAATTTTGCAGTCAGATACTCACCTGTTTCTGTAGCCATCTCTGCTTTTGTCCATTTGTGGTTTACCAAAGCCATGCTGATAGAAGTTTGCTGCCTGTATGGCCAAGTCATGTGGTAATGCCAGTCCCTCTAGTGTAGCTTGCTGTATTTCCAAGGGACTCATCTGAAGTAAGAGTTGTATAAAAAAACCCCACACAAGTCAGAGGTTGCATTTTGGTTGTGTTTTTTTTTTTTTTTTAAAGATACTGAACGTTTACTGCTATAGCTACTAATGTCTTCAAAGTAAGCTGCCCACCAACAGCCATCATTTTTACTGACAGGCAACAGAAGTCTCAAGAAGTCTTGTACTTGAGGTACTAAGATGCATCCAACTGCAATGACATTTTGCAACTGTACTAAATTAGACTTTGCATCCTCAAACTCAGAGTAAACTTAAGCACAAACATCTGAATACAACAGCTAAGTATGTTTCCACAAGTTAGTTCTAGAGCACAGAATATAAGAAGAGATGAATACACATTAAGCAAAAAGTATTTAATCTAACCTGTGCAGCAACTGGACTCATGGGCTTCCTTACACCTGGAAATGGGTCACCAAGCAATTGCTGAGAACCTTGTCCAAAACCTAAAGAACATTCAACAGTTGTATTTAAAAGGACTAACAGTTTCTTTCAATATATACACACTGTACCACCCCAAGTTAAACAATTCCACATGAATTAAGGATTCTTGTGAAGACTCTCAGCTCGTCTCTAAAGTCTACACAGAGCTAGATCTCTTCCTTGACAACAGGCTGGAAAACTACCAGGAAGCTACTGGCAGTGCTTTGCAATACAAATGGCCAAGTAGTCCCTGAAAATTAGCTTACTGTGCAGTAGCTGAGCACATTACTCCACACCAGAATTTACTGCAAAGTCTAGTTCATCCATCAGACATTTACATTTTTTGGATATTAATTTAACATTACAGACTATTAAATTCAAATGCATCTTTCACTCAAGAAGCAGACGCTGACCTAGTTGCCCACCAAGTGCCAGGAAGTTTTTATTGTCCTGCAAAGCATTCTTTAAAGCAAACTCAAGTAATAAAACAGGAAAAAACCCACTGTTTTGCAACCAGTCTCACCAATGGGTGAAGATATTCTGTGGCGTAGATAATCCGCAGAAGCAGCTCGAGTTGGAAACACTGGTGGAATAGGGGGAGAAGGTGCTCTCTGCGTCAGTAGAGAGGCTGTAGGTTCCAAACCACCTATCAGGCCACTTAAGACATTTGATGAAGCAGGTCTGGTAATGGGTGGACCAAGAAGTTCCTAAGAATAAGCAATGAAAGAATGTTCAGCATACAGTCTATTTATACAAACTAGCTCATTTTACTACACTATAGGCTATGCTATTTATAGCAAGTTAGAGACAAGGAAGACTTGTGCAACTAGATACTGCAATTCTGAACTGCCCTTAGAATTAGGCACTTAACCAGATTTTTCATTTTCAAGTTGTAAGCATGGGAAATAGCATGACAAGAAATTTCTAAGCAAGCTGAACTAGTTACTAGTTCTTTCTTCTCCATAGAGTTGCATCTGACTACTAATCCAATAACTGCCTTAAGTGTCTTATTTTAAGATAATTTGTGTTTTCCCACTGGGGATATGCTTTTAAGTATTTCCTACCCCCACTAAGAAATACCTGCAGAATATTCTTTGACAGAGGCTGGCCTGGTATCTCTGGAGGTGACATTAAGTGGCTCTCAAGGCTCTGCTAAGAAAATGAGAACACTAAGTTAGATGTAGATACAAGCAGCATCAAACTCCTTAGAGACAATCCACATTTGTCTCAGTGACAGAAGTCATTTCACCTGCTCTGTTAGAAGCATATGTTATGCATCAGCCCAATAAAACTCCAGTAAAGCTAAGGGCTGAGCTGGCTCACCAGATCTTGAGCTAACTGTATGCCATCTAGCTACGTGCCTTATTCAAGTCTGAGTAAGATACATGAATTTACATAATTGCGTAAAACTGAGATGAAACATTGTGCCAAGCAGTCAACTCAAACTATGCACAAACTGAGAAGCGTTCATGTATTAGAGAAATTATTTAAGATATTCTTCTAGGCATCAAAATTGCCTGTCAGCGTAAAGGGAAAGATAGAAATGAAAGCCTCAACTTAAGGCATGAAATCAGTCTGCAGATTTTTCACAGGGCAAATTTACATTCTTCACTATCTTTTAGTGAACTGGGATGAGGCTAGAAGTCCTTGGGCATAGTTCAGCAGGAAAAAACAGATGCTTATGGTGCCAAAAGTAGTTATTGATAGCTCCTGGGTCAAGCATGCTCTTTAGGCAGTTAGCAGCAGAATGAAATGTCACTCTAAAGCTTAGTATCATCTTCTAATATTAATCTTTCAGCTAACAAGCATCCAGTTTTATCTTAGTATAAATAATTTTTAAACCCAAGCATAAAATATTAGATTGTGCACTGACATACCCCTATTAAAACAAAAATAAGTGAAGCAAGACATCTGAGCTTCAGGTGTTAGCTGTACCTGTACTACAAGCATTTTAACAGAGCTGCCTTTTAATAGCAGCACTAAGGCAACCATTTAACTAACACTAATGAGTCTTCCACAAAGAGTAGACTGAGGCTGTCTGTTAAATGAAGTCAACTCTTAACTCTGAACTGAAAAAGCCCCATTTTTAATTACTTCAGCTATGGAAAAATGGCCAAAGCACCTCCTGTACTTAACCCTGCAGGCAACCACATTCTAAATTTAAGCCCATATTTAATATGCTGCTGTATCCAGTCATGGCTCACATGTTATCAGACATTTCAGTTCATAGCTCATGTCTTAGCACAGTTCAGAAAAGCTGGGTGTCTGCTACTTACATTGACTTTGGGCTGTGAAGGTAGAGTCCCACTTGCCTTCATACTGCTGACTAGTTTGTTAAATGCAGTCATATCTCCATCTTTCTTGATCTGTCTGGAGCCAGTGACATTCAATGCTTCCTCCATTTGCTCGGCCATAAATGGAGTAGCAATTTTTCCCTCCTGATCCACTTTCAGGCCTTTCAGCCCAGCTTCAACTTCCTCCACTGAAAGTACAACTCCTGAATGTGCTGAGAAATAGAGAAATACTGGTAAACCATAGCTTTCTGTTTACAATTGAGCTCAATTCTTGTGCAGGTGTCAAATACAAGTTGTTTGAGAACGAGGAACAGCCAAAAACTTGTCTTCTGATATTCATACTAGCTGTCAAACCACATCTGACCTGTGTTTAGACTGATACTCTGATATCCAAATTCAGATTATTGCCATGTGCAACTAGAGGCATGTAAGACTCCACAAGAACCTGTTCAGGTTTCAACTGAAGTTCCTACTAGCTGTCATTTATCTCACAAGACATGTTGTTAACTATGTTTTACAACTTCACTTGCTTTTAGTAGAGACTATTCACCTGACAACTGAGTTTGTTCTTTTTCATTTGGGAAAGTTTAATTTATGTTTTACTCCAGGAGACCAGATGGTCTTACAGCCACAGTGTAAGCAATGTCAAATTGTTTGACGCCATCATAAGTAGAGAGAATACATACCTGGAAAATTTAGATACTTCTGAGACTCAGTTACACACTTAGCTTGGTGTGCATGAAGTTTGAAGTAGATTTTTTTTGCTCAGAAATTAAAGCCACTATAGAAAGATTTCAATGGCATAACCAGAATAAGGTACAAGTGTTATTGAGCAGTACTTTTCTCCTGCATGGGTGTACATGAATACCTACTGGTGCCTGACATCAAGGCTAAACATGCTTTATGGACCAGCTAACACACATCACAAAATATGACACCTTAAGAGAAAAGGAAGAAGAGACAGGAGCATGCCATGTGTTGCTGTAACAGATGTTGGCCCAAAGAAGTAAGATTTACTGGAAATCTGGGCAAGAAGATGGAGAAAAGAAACAATGACGTAGGCATGCAGTATGGAACATGAGAAAAAAATACAATGTTGGTGGAGAGGAACTGGTCTGAAAACTCCACAACACCTGAAGAACTGTACAGCATTTTACAGGAAAACAGAACCCACAGCAGGCACTTTTGAGTGAATGGAAGCTTCCCCACAATTTTTCATTCCTTCATCCTTTGTTTATGAGGATCAACATTTTAAAAGCTTTTAGTAGGAGCATCAGACGAAGCACAACACAGAAGACTTCTAGTTCTATTTAAGTCAAATTAAGGAAGTTCTTCATATGTTAGCTGACACTCCCTGCTCCCAGACTGGATGCTTAAGAATATTTGCAGTGCTTGGATGCTTTCCTTCCTAGCCATTTCACAGAAATCAGAGTAGCATTACTTTTTGTTCAGTCCAGTTTAAATGGCAATACATGCTGCTTGCCAAGGAGAAACCAATTTGGAATTAGACCTTGAGATTTCAAAGACCACATGCATTTTGTACCCTTCATGCATGCTGTGGGCCCGAACATGCAGATCCCTAACTTGGAGGTGCCCTTGAACATCAAGTTTAAAGTCAGCCCTGAACTCTTTAGAACAGCTGATGCTAGCAAAAGTGAATTCTAACAGACTAACTTCCCTGGAGTCCCACGATTCTAGCCAAGTTAGGAACAGATTTGTCTTAGCTATGCTATGTTGTAGCTTTATGTTAGTTATCTAATTAATGCGCTGAACAGCAAGCAGAGACCACTGTGCCTCCTCAAGTGCTAGCAACAGTCTTGAGAAGTTCAAGTTTACAGTACGCACTTGAAAACAACTGACATCCTCAAGCCACTGTTCATCTTTTTAGGTACTGATACTTCATGGATCAATGTGATCCATTACAGACGCTTCAAGAATGACTTACACTAAGTTTTTGTTAAAGCCACAGTTTAAATGCCACAGTTTCAGAACTGACATTACCAGTCTCCAGTATGAAAAACTTATGTGAATTCCACAGACAAAGCTAAAACTCAGATCAAGACTTGCATCATCTTAACTTATGATTACTGGCCAGTAAAGCTGTCTGATAGAGTCCTGATGTCATCCTGTGATTAGGATGAAAAGAATCAGTGATGCTACTGACACAACTGAGATCTGTTTTCAGTAGTTTAAGTAAACCTATAATACTTCCTACTCCTGGACTTGGCAGTTGAAGTTTCTAGAATACCAAGCCTCTTGCCTTGAGATACTGCATCACCAGAACTTGACAATATCTGAAGAGGCACTTACTGCTCTCTCTAAGCTTTTCCTTGTTGGCTGAAAGACTTGAGAGAAGAGGTTTTAAGTCCACTTTGGCTTTCTGTAGCATTTCTAGGATGTCCACTTTGTTTTCAGAGTGGTCTTCCAATGGAATGGGAGCAAAGTAGTTTCCAGAGTTCTGGCCAGGGGAGAGAATGGCTTGCTCTAGACCTGAAACAGTAAAACCAGGAGCACTACGACATCAGTTTACCCATCCAATGTCTCAAGATGAACATACACTGGTAACCAACTTCAATATGTCACTGAAAAGTTATGCCTCACACCCCTTGCCCAAGATCAGCTGGAAAGTCATCAGAAAGCATGACAAGAACATTTACAAAACAAAAAGAACTTAACAGCTGCTTCCTCTAAGAGCTTCCTAAAGAATGTCAAGCGCTTAAACTGTGGGAGAATTCACTATCCTAGGATAAAGCTTTATCTGCCATGTTCTTATTGAATGAGTAGGAAGAAATATGGAAGGACGCTACCTCGCCCTGCATTGTCCTATAGTCTTACCTGCTAGCCTCTCCAGCTCCTCATGTGGTGTAGATCTCAAGCTGCTTGACGGACTTCCAGAACGACTAGGATTAGAAAACCACCTGCTGAACCTGCTGGCAGAAACTGAACCTTCCCCCAGCACATCCTCTATCATCTAGGTTAGGGGGAAAAAAAGAAAAATAACCTTAACAGAAGCAAGATCAGCTGTACTGTTGAGAAGCTGTACTGTGCAACCAAGATTCTCCTGCTACAGACAACTAGATGCTGCTCCCAGAGTTTCAAGACTTTGAACTGCTTTTTTTTCCTTCCAATACGGCAGCATTTGTAGAGTCAGTTAGCATAACCCATCATACATCTTTTATACCAAATATTTGTTCAGAGTAAAACTACCTGAAACAGCATAATCAAAGCATCCAAAAACCATTAACCGCATCTTTTAAAGCGGATGTGCCAAAGATAAAAAGGCATTTTTTTCTTTTAATTTTAATGCCATTTTTATGCCACAAGAATTAAAACAAACTATAACAACTAGTAATTCTGACAGATGGCTCAGGGCTGGTCCCTATCACTGTACAGAAGGAGTACTCTGATACACTGGATTGTCTGCAGTGGTGATTCAGTTCAGTTCCAGCACTGGCCGAAGACAGTGCAAAGACTATCCCCTGACCTCCAAGCAACCCACAAGGGCTGGGGGAGAAGGCCAGCAGCTAAGGCTTCCACTTCACATGCTGAACCATCCTGGGAATAAGAGGAAGGCAGCATTCTTCAAGCCAGAGCCTGCACCATCAGCAAAGCACTGGCAGCTAGTGCCTCCTGCCTCCAGGCAGAACAGAGTTCACTGAGCAGTACTTCATAGCATTCGTCTGTCAGTCACTACAGATTACAGCAACTGTTTAAGGCTTTTTAATATTTGTAATGATTAGCAAACAGCACATTATAAAATTTAAGCCAAACTAAAGCTTTTCCCATCTTGCAAGATAGCATCCAGTTAAAAGCCCACTCAATAGGCACAGATGCAGTTTCACCATGCATCACATTTACTTTTAGACAAAAGTAAAAACAGCTTCTTTATGCCAGAGAAGCTGTTTTCTATGAAACAAGGGGCACTCAATACTATTTACAATAGCAAAAAAATCCCATAGTGTTGATCTATTTGGCTTTGATTTTTAAATCTAACATGTTAGAACAATTAAGACTGCTATGTCAGGAAATGTACATATCTACTATGAACACTTGTCACAGACATGTCACCAATAAAAAGAATTAATATTTTGATACATTTGACTAGTCTGAAACTCATTTTTGACAAGTTACAACATTTGCCTACTAAAGTTTCATCAGCAGATATTTTGTGACTTGAGAGTTCCCTGCTTCTGAAAGGAGTCACCGTTTTGCAGAAATGCTGAAAATCAGATTGTGAAGTCAAGACTTGATCATTTCTATCTTCTACAGGGAAAACAAACTCTCCACTACGTACTTGTCAAATTACTGCCACTGTACGATGAGCCTTTTTTAACATGAGCAGCTTTTCCACATTAAAGACTAGGTCAGGATTTATTTTTTGTAAACCTTAATATTTCTAAACCATATTAGGTCTGTTTCTTTGCTGTCAGAATAAACATTTTTTAAACGCATGTATGTCTTGACAACACTAAGCCCTTTTATTCAAATTCCATCTACTCAGTTACACCATCTAGAATAGGAAGAAAAGCTACTAGCTACTCCTGACCAGTGTAGGAGAGGTCAGAATAGAAACATCATCAGTTTATGAGTTAGGCCCATACTTAGTCAGTACTTGCTGGACCACCTTACCCCTTCCTGTGGTGAAAGAGCACACTAAGGTGCAGTTACAGCTTTCAGACTGAAAAATCAGGGAGTGCCAGCCATTCCCTATACCTCTAGAGACCAGAGGTTCAAGAACTGCGCGGTACCAACCGAAGTACCAGAATCCCCATCAAATCATGGCTGGAGGTAAAAATCCACTATTGGAAGAGACTTGCGGTGTAAGCGTCAGTCTTTCTTCATAGTCATGTTACTAGCTCCTAGGTATCCGCAGCATCCCACATCTGACTTGGGTTACACAGAGTATCTACTAGTCACATCAACAACACTGTTCAAACATGCTTTTGACTACGTTAGCAGTCTATGTTTGTTCTTCCAACTCAGCAGCAGTAGTCCTAAACAACAAAATTAACCACTATACAGAAGTTTAACTAATAAAGATTCAAACCTTCTCGGACATAGAAGCTTTCAACCACATTACTGGTATTGATAATGATGCAACTATCTCTCAGAGCCAGTATTCATCAGGCATCTGTCTCCAAGCTTACTGCCTTCCAGGAAGTTTGCACAAAACATCTATTTGCTGTGATTCCCAAACTTAGATACAAAAGGTTGTTTCCAGCTATACTAAATTTGTACAGTTAATATTCTCTGATCTTATCTGTAATGCTTCCAAAGAAGATCTATCCAGGATGCTGGTTTTTAAGCCTTCAAGTAACGATCAAAAGAAAGCAAGAATCATCAGCTGACTTGCCTCAAACACTTTCTTTGGGGATAGAGCCAGTCCCAGGTATATAGCACTTTAGAAGTAACATCTTAATACTCCAAAGCTAAACCTCTGCAAATTCAGACTGACACACAGCATAAAGCTACTTTCACAAAGCAAGAAGCTTTAGTTTTCACTGAACACAGCAGCAACCAAATGCTTCTCATGAAAACAGCCAGTCTTTAAAGAGACAAACAAAAAAAAAATACCAAAAACCTCACCGAAGCCAGGCCTGGAACACTTTTATCCAAGTTAAAGAACTCATTGAAGTCAAACTCTCCTGGAGCTGGTTCTTGTAAAACTGCTTCCCTAGGAACTTCTTGATCTGTTGGAGTTTCACTGGCAAGGACAGTTTGCACTTCATCCTCTTCTGCCACTCCACCATTGCATTCTACCCCTTAAAAAGAAGGCCAAGTTATTGCCAAATCGCTGAACTTCACTATTTCCTGTGGGAACAGTGCCTAAATGTCAATGCATTCGCCTAGGAATCAGAAGCACAGGACCAGTTACCTAGCCACCTATGTGGTATTTCTTCAATTATCTTGTGCTGGTTGCAGTCTACTACAGGAGAAATTAGCACCCACTGTAACTCCTGGCACAGAGCTTCTAGTTGTAATTAAGACTGTCTGCTTCAAGAAAGTAAGAATTGCCATTTGAATCCTGCATAAAAAAACGCATCTTGATCAACCCAGAAAGCACACAGAACATATCAGATGTTACATCACACCAAGCAGATACAGCTGTTACAGTTAACAGCTGCTGCTGTTTTTCCATTAAGAATCCTTTGGCAGCTCCTGCTTTCTTCCTAGGTGCCCCAGAGAGCAGACTCTTTGGAAGCTGGTACTTTACATGAGTTCTTTATATTGTCAACATATGACAAAACCCACTCCTACTCCCACAGCAGGAGCAAAGCACATATCATTTTGAAGACTCTTCAAGCTTGCATGAGTGCTACAAAAAAACCAACCCTGTGATGTGACTACAAACTTGGTATGCTTGAAGTTTTACTACATTTTACTTTGGTGAGTACACAATTAAACCTGAATTCTTCAGGTTTACATTGTCCACCTGCAGAATTTCTAGCATTTAGAAGTCATCTCTACTGCCTCAGAGAAGTTTATACCGCAGCTTTTGCAGTGGTAATAATAATTGTAAACTTGAAGTCCAATGACTGCAGACAAATTTAGACAGTCTCCAAATTCAGCTTAAAGCTGTATTACTGGCAGCTGAATGTCTAACTGTGTTCCTAATGTTGGTATTATTACAAAGAAAATTATTTCAAGTACCTCAGAGCATCAGCTTAGTTTAAACAAGCCTTTAGCACCCAGCAGGATACAGAAATGGACAAGACCCTTTTAATGGCCTACAAACTCCTGAGATCAGTCAATATCCATACAAGGGATTTTTCCCCCCGCAGCCTCTCAGCCCTGCCTTCCTTTTGGAAAAAAGGCAGTATTTTATTAAAGGTATATGCAGTCTGAAAAATCAGTTACAGGCCTTATATCTTGTGCTTCAGGATGACCAAAAGCTATGCAAGCTTAAAATAAAGGCTAGTAAACTGCATTATTCTTTACACTTGCCTAGATCTGTAACAGTCACCACTCTATGCAGCAATACACCATCATAGCAGACAGGCAAAGCTTTTCTCAGATGTGCCATTACCTTCTTTTAGTGAGGCTGTGCGTCGTCTTGTACGTTTTCTCCCTTTGTGATCCTCCTCCAAAATTTTATCATCAAAACCTGTGAGCTCAATGGTTTCAGACTGACTTGTAGGACCAGCAGAGAACCACTCGGGTTCCTCTTCAGTGTAAGAGTCATTCCTCCTTCGCTCCCCAAAGACACGTTTGCTGTCACCAAATTCTCTCTGAAGTGGGATATTAAAAGCATTAACCGTAAACTGCTCTTTCTTAAGATACCTCCCTGACCACCAAAGCAAATGACCACCTCTTCACATTTTTTTTCTTTTTTTTTAAGGTTTACATACACACTCTGCATGCTCAGCAAGCCTTTAAATTTTAGGCTTCACAGTTAAATTTCTGCTTCATTACACTGAAGGCTATTGGTCTGCAAGAGCCTGTATAAAATCAGTGTTGTATCCCAAGTGGCAGGCTAGTGGCTCCTCTTTTTTTAAAAAAAAACCCAAAAATTAAAAAAAAAAGCCTGAAAGAATGGAAAACTTCCATCGGCTGAGGTTAAAGACAATGCTTGCTGACAACTGCTTGGTCAATAACTAAAAATGATCTATAACACTTTTGAGTATCTTGCTATGAAGCCTACCACAGGTAAGGTTTGAGAGATGCACAGTATTAGATGCGTGCCATTTGAGCTGTCCAAAGGATTGAAAACTAAGTTTTTGAAGCATGAGGTGCTCACCCTTTACACCATAAAGGTGCTTTTAAGAAGCAATTGCCCACTTGCATGGAACACTTAACTACTGTATGCAGTGAACTTGCCCCCGTTGCTTTTAGTGCAGCGTCCCAAACTTCTGATTTAATATTCAATCAGGAAAAGAAAGAACAAACCCTGAAGCGTTTATCTTTGTAGTCCCTCTCACGATCTCGGTCTCTTGCATCTCTAGAATCACGTAATTCTTTTTCACCACCTCGGTGGTCTTTATCAAAGTTACGAGAAGAGATAATTCTTCCACTGCCAATCCTACGGCCACCAATAACACGGACACCATCATTCTCCTTTTCTAAGGGGCTCCCTGCTTGACGTGAGCTAATCGCTGCAGTTACATGACAGCCACCTCCAAAGCTTCGCCTTTGTGGACTTAAGATTACATCCAAGTCATCTTCTTTTACTCGCTCTCTTGGATCTACAAGTCAAAGACCACATGAAAAGCACTGAATTTAATGTCTTAATAAATGAAAGTTAACTGTATAATAGCCTTCTGTTCCATAGCCTTGCTGCTATCCCACAGCTTTTTGAAGGAAAAAACTCAATTTATTTTGGCAAAAACTTATCTGAGACCATAGGAAGTACAGAGGGAAAAAAATTAAATTTACAGCTGGATATTGAGAAATCATTGTGGTCTCCCATGCAGGAAGTACCTGCTTTCCCACTATAGACCTTCTAAGTAACTCAGTCTTTAATTGTAGTGAAATTGTCTCCTGCACTTGCATTATTACATATGTATTCACTATCAAATGGCAAGAATAGTGGGATATAACAACTGACTGCTAGCTATGTTTGTTCTTAGATAACCCAGAATACCATAAACTATAGTTGGAGCAGCCAAGACTTCCTTGACACTTAATTCTATGCAGTCAAACAATTTTCAAAAAGACTTTGTTTAGTCTCATTTCTGTCATCTCCAAGTGAAGGTTTTGCCAACAGCCTAGGCTCAGTTTTGAGTCTTGTGCTATAAAAACACACTTACCTACTATCCTACGCATAAGGGAAGTCCGATCCAAATCCAAATCTTTTTTAAAGCTTTCCACTGGTGAAGTTCTTCCTGAAGTCGGATATAAAGATGCATGCCACTTCTCTGGATCCCAGACACCATCACTACAAAAAAAATTTGCAGAATTGTTTGCTACTTGTACAGGTTGCTAGTCAGGAAGTTCTAGGTTTTCAGTAGCAGTACTATGAATTATTTATTGAACTACAAGCAAAACATCTTCCATACCCAACTTCTAAATCTTTGCCTTTATCATCTCATACATGGCATTCTGGATCCCTTCGGCAATACTAAGGAAGTACAATACCCAGCATCAAGATTACAAAAGGGACAACGTATGGACATGTCCCACTAGTTACTGGAAGTTTGCCTGGTACACTGAAAAATAAGAGCACATGCTGCTGTTCCAAAGCATTCCGAAAATTTTACCACTTTACTACTCAGATTCATTTACTGTACAAGTAAAGATTCTGCTGTTCAGCAAACTTCCAAACACAAGCCAAGAACACTCTCCCCTTCATTTTTAAATGCAGTACACTGTCAACACGGGAGAGTAATCCATCAAGCGAGTCAGCTTGTTGCAACATGACCTAGTCAGTCTGCGCTATACAGCCATCTATACTCTTTGTAGTTTTTCCTGCAAGTCTGTAAGATTTTCTTGTGTGAAGTCATCTTTCTGCTGGATCTCACATTATAATCTTTGGTCAGAGCACAACATTATTAGCTAGAGCGTTAAGCCTCTCCTAGTAGATTACTACTTCCGAAAACACTGTCATACACTAAACTCTGGAGCACGTATGTCCTTCATCAAAACAAGTCACTTCTTCGCTACAGATTTTTTTAAAATTTTAACTTCTATTTTGAAACAATGTATATAGTTTTTTAATAATACAGAAAATACCTGTCATATTTTTCAGAAAGACAAGAAGGTCTTCGCTTAGAGTAGGGACGCTCTTTAATATCCAGCAGTTCCTCCTAGAAAAAGCAGGAAGTTAGTTCCAGCTCTTACCCAGACAAGATTCAAGTGACTCAAAATATCTATTCCAGACTGCCTGTTCAACTCTGTTTTAATTTGACAACCGAAGTTTACCAATATGTTGTTTCATTTCCTGTGAAATACTGTAGTGAAGACTTGCCATTAGACAGCAAGTTTATTTTTCAGTTCTTCTACCAGTGGCCACTAAGCAAACACTTCTTTGCAGCACTAAGCCTTACTAAGTCAGGTTCAGTCCTCATTAACACTTCAAAAGCTGTTCACATCATACATGTTTACCTATTCACTTCCCTGGACAGTTCAGCTTATAAGCAAGATAGGCATCATTGATAGTGGAGCTAGCAAGTTCTCAGGATGCAATCAAAATCAGTATGTTTAATGCTGTATAAGATTCAGTAGGTTAAAAAAACCAATACCACAATACCAGTTACTAATGTAGACCTGGAAACCCCAAACAAGCTTGCTATTTCTGACCACCACCCAAGATATCTCAATGTACGTTACCCAATTATCTACTCTACCCAACACCAAATTAATGCTGAGTTATTACTTCAGTCTTCCCACTTTCTATTAGCATTCAAATACAGTCCTTAGTTTACTATTGCACAGCCCTGAGCAGTTAGTCATTTGATGCAGACTAATAATCAATCTAGTCACACTGCAGTTTCCTACATCTAAAAACCATTATCAATGGTGTGATCATCACTGTGTTGAATCATCATTAACTTGGCTGCAGCCACGATGCACATTTCTAATAAGGCTTACTCTAGACTTCTCCCTGGACTACCTTTCTTCCATCCACCTCACTCCCAACTGTACTGAATTCATTCAGAGCTGTGCAGAAATCAGTGGCAGCTGGAAGGATAAAGAAATCCCGACAGCAGATGCCATACATCGGCCAAACTGAAGAAGGAAGTCTCTTTACCTTTTCCACAAGAATACAACATCCTCTAGAGCTTTCACATCATTATCCCCATGTGAATAAAATAGTTTAATTAGCCACACAAGCTTGATACTTGGAAGTTTCCAGATGGCAGCTTGGTAGCTGGACAAAACCTTAACATGTACAAACACACACATGTATTTGCAAACACCACCCTGTACTAGCCTTCAGCAAAAAGAGTTCCGTTAAAGGGAGGAAGCCTGGCCTCTCTGCCCACAGCTTCCCAAAATAAACTTTGATCTATGAGCAACATTAGCGCTGTAATACTATCATAGCCTGATGCAGATATTACAAGTATTAACAGCACTGTCCATCACCAGACTTGAAATGGACTGTTTTGCTGGCCACGAGAGGGAGTCCACAGACCCTCAGTTACATCCTATTGCAATTCTGCCATTGAAGTGAGGAAAATTCGAATTGTTTCTTGGCTTTTGCTCAGTAGCTGTGTACCCCTGGAGCAACAGCTTCTACAGAACTAGAAAAGACACAGCTTGGGACTATATAACACTCTCATAATAGAGAAGATTAACACTGACACTTCCAGAGCATGGTTTTGATTGTTTTTTGTTTTAATTCACACACTCGTACTTTAAGTGTGTGGGGGACAAGTGTGTTCAGCTGTTATTAAACAGTTTTACTCAAACAGTTTGTAAGGACTCATAGTATGAGAACTGCTTTCCTACTGGTAGTAAATGAATAGAAACTGTTAAAGGAAATCAGTCCCCTTTCCAAATCAGCAGCACATGTCCTGAAACAGCATTCCTCCCATCCCTAATTAATAGGAAACTGGATCATGAGAAAATTCCTTACAACACTGATTATACAAGCACCTTAAGCCAGCTGTATTTCAGATGCTACTTGTAAAAAACCCGCAACATACGATGCAAGATATTTTAACACAGATTAATTTCTCATGTTTCTTGACTTTAGACTCCTTTGAAACCAGTAAGGAGACAAGACTAGGTGCCTTCTAGCATTAGTTCTGCAACTTCATCCTGATCAGAAGCTATAGGTACTGAATTCACAACACTGAAGCTACAAATGCATCAGTTCCAGTGTACGGCTACCGTCAGCACAACCCGAATACTGCCCCAAAAAGTAGGTAGAATTCGAAGCTACATTCAGTTATTACTCTTGAGAGGAGTCAAGCAAGACCAAACGAGTATAAATACTGCTTTTCCAGCAGAAGTTTAAAGACAGCTCCTCTCCTTCGCTTTGTAGTTAACTGAATAACAAGGTCTGAACAATATCACACTTTGCCTTTTAGAAGGTTAAGTGCAGGTATTTTCCAAGGACTTAGAGTATTATAAAGCCAAAATACTCCCATGCAAGTTTTGCCAATTCTGAAAGTACTTGGTTTATTGTTGATGTCTAGCCCTATCTCAACAGAACAGAGCCACACAAATATTTTTTTTCTTAAAAAAAGTCTACTAGGAAGCTAACAGTTCAGAAATTCCTCAAGTAAGATAACACAGCCAGCAACAGTACACTGTCTCACCCTGTTCCATACTTCAGGCCATTTGTTGCAAAGTATCTTAATAGATTTTCACAAAACAATGACCACCTGCTCCCACAGCTTCCAGCAATGGGACAATCAGCCATCATTAACGGCTCTCTAAAAGCACATTTCAGCAGCACTACCAAAACCCCAAATAAAATTTGAACCTTAAACCCCACAGTGTTATCAAACTCACTTAGCACCGAAAGAATCTTTATTTGCAAGTTATTTAGTTGGTGTTCTTCCACTCATGCACATATTTAGGTATCACAGCTAAACAAAAGCACCTGCGTTAAAAGTTTTAACACTAAGCATCAGTTGGAGTAGTAAGTGCTTAGGCTTCCGGCAGCCACACAGAAGCACTTTTAAGATGCCAAAAAGCTTTTCTGTAAACACCTCAAAGACCTGGTGTGCTTTACGTTCCAAGGAATTAGCATCTACTGTAAGGCAATGTTTTGGTCAACTTAAAGGACCACTGCTAGAAACAGAACTAAAACTCCAAAGCGCAAGTACTTGAGAAAGCTGGTAGAACAGCATACTTCAGCACCTACCATAACCTCTCCGACGCATGCTGTAAGGTGCTCCCGTGTTAAAGTAAGATGGTGGGAATCAAAAGTATATCAAGGATGGGGCTGCAGAGCCACATGGTGTTGAACAAGCTGCTGGTTTTATCCCACTGTGCAAATCCTAATCCAGGCAAAGCCTTCCCAGCTCTGCCTCACGGCTTCTCTCCCGCGGGAGCCCCCACCTCCGCCTGGCCTCCGGGACCCCCAACTCCGCGAATACTTTGTGGGAAAGAGGAAAAGGGGAGCAGGCCAACCTTTGTGTAGCGGTGCGGGTACTTCGTGGCAATTCTGTTCAGCTCCAGGAAAGCATCACCGTTCTCCGCCTCTGTCACAGCTCCTCTTTTATCCATGGCTCCTTCCAAGCCCCTGACCACGCACCTAGTTCAAGCAAACCCAAGCCGTCAGATCCCGGGACGCCCCCTCCCGCAGGTGCGCGCTTCCCCCCGCCGCGGCGGCCCGGCCCCGGCAGCACAGCCCCCCCGCCGCAGGTACCCCAGCCGCAGCCCCCGGAGCCCGGCCCCGCTCCTCGGAGGCGGCTCCAGCCCCACGAAGGTCCTTCGGCAGCCGCGGCCGGGAGAGGGACCGGGAGGCGCCGGGACCCCCAGCGGCCCCGGGCTGCCCTCGCGTGGCGGCGGCGCGGCCCGGCCGAGGCCTCGCTCCCGGCGCGCCGGGGCCGCGGGGCAGGGGGGCGGCGGGGCAGGTGACTCAGCGGATCCTCACCTGCCCTGGCGGCCCCACCATTCGTACTCACCGCGCCGGCGGCGGGTCTCCCCGCGGCGTTCCGCTGAAGGCCTCACCGCCGCCCGCGGCGTTTCCTGCTGTCGGCCACCGGCTCTGCTTCGCTCCTGCTCGCTCGCTTCACCGGCGGCACCCGGCGCCGCGCTCGCCGCCTCCGCGCCACACGCGCCCCGGGCCGGGCCGTCCCCCGCCCGCCTAGCTCCGGCCCCCTCCGCGCTGGCTCGCGCGCCCGCTCCCTATTCGCCCGACTCTGTCTCTCCTCAGCCGCCGTAACCGGGGCCTTCCGCTGCCCACCCGCACCCATTTAATGGCCCGCGCGCAGGCGCGGCGGCGGGCGCGCGCACCGGGGCTCCCCCGCGCGGCGCCTGACCGGGAGCGGCGCCGGGGCCGCGCTCCCCCCCTCCCCGGGCCGTGTGTCCCCGGTGGCGGGCGGGCCCGCCGGACCGTCGCCTCACGCTGCGAGCGCCGCGGTGGGTGAGGGCAAGCCGGGGTGCCCCGAGGGCCCCGCAGGCACTCTGGGCGGGCAGCCCTGCGGGGGAGGCGGCCGCCGGGACGCGGTGCGCGCCATGTGCCGGCGGCGGGGCACCGGGGGGCGGCGGGGCCGGGCGGGGAGAAGGGCGGGCAAGCGGCGGGGCGAGCGCGGCCCCCTCAGCGATTCAGGCCGGGCCTGGCGGTGATGGCGGGCGGCTGACAGCGCCCTTAGGGCGCCCGCCGGGCTCCTGCCGCCTGGTGCCGTTCCCCGGCTGAGGGGAGTCCCGGGTGTCGCCGCCTGTGCGGCCTGGCCCCGCGGCGGGGGGTCCGGCGGGGCCTCCGCTGCCGCCAGCCGTGCTGAGGTGCCAGCGGGCACCCAGCGTGAGGCGCCGGTGCCCCTCGCAGGCTGGCCCCTCGGGCTGGTGTGATTTGAAACGCCCGTTTATCAGTCTGGTGTCAAAATGGAAGTTGGCGGGACGCACGGTACCGTGGCCGGTGGAACCGCTTGCTCCGAGGCACCTGATAAATTTAAGGAGCAGACATCGGTTTCGAAATCAGTTTAAGGCATTTGTTTAGAGAGCGGGGCGACTGGCTGCGTTTGCCTACCGTGCCCACCGCCCTGCCACCTCAGAGTCCCCGCCGAGGCCGTGGCGGCCTGGGGGTAGCACTGCTGGGAGCAGGGGTGCAGTGGTCCTGCCGTGCCCTCCAGTGAGCCTCTGCCTGCATTAAAAACTAGTTACCTGTAGAAGGAAACAGAAAGAAACGTTTCTCCCCTTTCTTAAATTATAAAGTGCTGTGTTATAAGTGGGACAGCACTGTCGCTGTTGGGAGGTTTCTCCTGGCAGGTTGGCTTTTCAGACAGGTACACAGCAGGACTCGGTAGCAGCCAGTGGCCTTGCCAGGTGCTGTGGGCACTGTCTCTGAAAGGTCCGGCATAGCGGTGTGTCTCGCAGTAGCTTCCGCACGCATCGCTATTGCGAGCTGAAGTAGTTTTGTTGGTTCCTAAAGGCGCATGGTTTTCCCGGACGCCGGTCCCGGGGTACTGGCAGCGGCAGAGCCGGATGGCCCAGCAATGGCAAAGCGCTCGTTGCTCTGCCCCCGCACGCGGTTCAGCACCAGAGCACAGGCAGCCCCGTTCCCGCGGCCCGGGACGGCCGTTTGTGCCTGAAGCCGGTACCCATCTGTTCCGGCGGGCGGGCAGCCCGCAGGCACGGGCTCCGCGTAGCCCCCGCCGGCCCTTACCGGCGGCCCGGGCAGCGCTCCCGCCGCGCCGCAGCCCTCCGAGCCGCAGGGGGACGCTGTGGCGGCGGCCTCGAGGGGGGCGGGCAGCGCGCCTGGCCCTCTTGGTGGCGGTGGGCGGGGCTTGGCGGGCGGGCGGCGAGCGGGCCCCGCTGAGAGCCGCGGCCTCCGCTGCGGGGGTGGCGTCGTCTGGGGTGGGGCGGGCAGAGTTCCTGGGGTCCTGTTGCTGTCCCCCGGCTCCGGTCAGGCGCTGTGGGGCCGCCCTGAGGGCCGGTGCCCCGGGCGGTCTGCCGGGGCCCAGCCGGGCCGGGCCGGGCCGGGCGGGAGGCGGCGGGGCCCTCCCGCCCTCAGCGGGGCGGCCGGACCCCGCGTTGTGAGGCGTCGGGGCGGCCCTGACCCCCAGGCTGTAGGGCAGGGCCTCAGAGCACCAGCCTGTGGCTCCGCAGCGTTTGTCTATAAGCACAATGAGTGTTCAGATTGTGATTCTCTGCTGAAAGGCATTACGTGCAGGGAAACTCAGACTGCAGTACGTTCAGTTTGGCTTGGTTTTTTTGTTTTTTACACTTTAAACCTTGCTTACAGGAGTGTCCGGTTTGGATCTCGCACTTGTGAGGAGACTTCAGCTCGTAATTCCAGGTGCTTTCCCCGAGTCTTCCTCTCCCTGAGACTTTTGGCAGGTGGGAGGTTCTGTGCATACAGAAGATACCGCTGGAATTCATTGCTTGCTTTATTTCCTTGTGCTTATGAAGGGAGAGAAGCTTAGTAGTTAAAAAAGGTGAAAAGGAGTCAGTTTGATTAGGTACCAATTTTGTCAATCTTGATTATTAATTTATTTCTAAATAGGGGAATTTAGGCTAATCTCCTTTTTATGGCATCTTTCTAGCACAGTTTTATTTAGGTAGGCATAGTTACCACCTTAGGATTCAAACAGTTATGACTTTATTACCAATAGGTTATGTTAGCCTGGTATCATCCAGGTCAGCAAGGTCATGTGCAGACAGGTGCTTTTCACATTAAACATCTAGAATTACATTATGCTGTTTGTATGCAGGTCGACTGAGTGGAGTTCCTGTGATTGTTTATCAAGACACAGACTGCGTTTAGCATAGATCTATTTGATGGATTCATCACAAATAACAGGAACCAATTTATGCATTGTCCAAAGCTAGTATAAAGCTAGTATACAACATTGCAGTGCAGAGAGTCCGTGTGTTCGCTACAGACTTGGAACTATAGCAAAATGGAGAAATCCAGAAGCAGGTAAGCAATAGTAAATGCTACCTTGTTAAAGACCTCAGCTGCAATTTGTTTTTTTTAAAATCATGATATCTTGGGCATTCTGTGAGGCAGAATAAAGTTTAGTTGTTCTTATATGAGGGCTTATCAGTCTCTATGGAATATTATTAAGGAAACAACATTACAGAACATTATTTTAGGGAAGAACTCCTCTTAAAAAGAAAACAAAAAATCCCAACAAACACACACCCCACCCCTACCCCTAAAACCATCAGGAAATACAACTTTATGGGGTTTTACATTATCATAATGTTACTGAAATCTCGGAATGAAAAACTTACCAACACCAATGTGATGTAGATAAGCAGACACTTCTTTATTGACGGCTGGGTGTGTGAGTGAGTCCTCTCATGATCAATGCACACCAAGCTTCAAAATCATACACCTCATATATAAGTTATTCATATGTATTCATTAAGTATTCATGCATAAACATAGTATTCCCTGAAAATCACTGACATACTCTCACTTTGTATGTTAATTTGCTTATCAGTCCTTTGTGCAAATTCTTCCAAGAATTGTGGGCAGGGGTCTCCGGGACGTGGGCAGGGGTCTTTGGGAGGAAGGCCATAGGTCTTCCTCATGGTGTACTTTTCACCTTTTGGCTGGTATGTGATGGTCTTGCAAGTTTGCAGTGTTCTTATCGGTCTGAGCTAATTTATGTCCTTGTCGACCATCTATTTCTTCTGCTTGTTTCTTTTAGTCGCTCCCTCTAGATAACTTATAAACAGGCCCCTTGTTAGAGAAAGTTAGAGAAAGACTCCTTCTTTCATTAGTTATTTCATTATTTCTTTCAAACTATGGTTACATGACCTAATTACTATACCTGCATTCTTTGAGTAAATATATTTACACTTAAGTTATCCCTATTCCATATAATTTCTTTATATCATTTATTAAAGTTCACGATTTCTTGGCAGGTAACTACAAGTTGTTTCATTCGGTTGCGCTCAGTTCTTGGCCTTGGTACAGGGCTGTACAGAGGATTTCATAGCAGCTTTTGTTGTGCAACTACTAGTTTCATTAAAATATATTTCTTATTTCTCTATATTTCTATTAAAATGAAAATCAAATAAAGTTAATTAATTCTAACCATTAATAAATCTGTAACAATAACATTCAAGTATAAAAAAGATGTTCTTGAACTTGAGGTATTAGACTGAAATGTAAGATATTTGGATATAGTTGTTGGCCCCACCACAGATTTATTGCATGGTGTTGTCTCTTACTCTTCCCATGCTTCTATTTCCTGACTTCACTAAGGGAGAAATGATCCCTCTTTGACTCTTATTTTTCATGGTTACTTGCCATGAATTTTTGTGGATGTGGGCTGTCATCACTAAATATGTGGAGCACATCCAGTGTTTTGAATTTGGGAATAATCTGTTAAAAATTACATATGTTGGAAAATCATGAAGTATTCACATGCTTTAGACTTTACTACAAAACTTTCACATGTTCTAGCCAAGCTTGATTTTTTGACTACTTTGCCTTATGTTGTCACTGGATATTGTCAGACCAGGTTTACCTTTGGAGCAGATTAGATAGTTTTAAAAGGAATTGGCCCTAATAGACATGTATGGGAACTCATGCTGAAAGCTATTTTGCATAAATTTAAAAGTGCCTGAAACTCCTTCAAAAGTGCATCCAGTTACCTTAAGTGTACATCTTGATGTGAACAGAATTATTTTGTCTGCTTGATGGGGCCCACCTCTTTCAGAAAAAAATCAAATAATATTTTACAGAACAAGAATTTCTTTCACACACAGAATATAGGTCTTGTTTCATCAGCTTTGTTTTAGCTCCTTGCAACTTACTGGAACAAGAAAAAAATACAGTATTTCTTCCTAAAATATTTTTTTTGTGGGTGGGTTTTGGTTTTGTTGGGTTGCCCCCCCCCCCCCCGCAACGATTGGTGTTAGTTCTGTGAGCAGTTGTTTAGCTGTACTCCTGAAACTAATGGTATGGATTGTTCCATTAACTTTGTGGAACCAACATTTTTTTTCTGGCTGCAGCCGTGTTTTCCCTAGCTCTGTTCAGGTGATTATTAGGGTGAGACTTCAGACTATCCTCTTCTGTTGCCCATTATGGCATTCAGGAATGTATTTGTGGTTCTAATGTGCAAATTTTCAGGTTGGTGGCAGTATTTGTTTTGGGAAAGATGCTTTAATACAACTGGTTCAGCTAGTTTTAGCTGGTTAGATATTTTTTTTTCATCATTCTTGTTTTCAGAAAACTACTGAGACAAAATACCCAAAATTCATAAGAGCATGCTTGTTATTTTTCAGATCGTATCTACATGTGAAAGTAAACTATGATGGAAAAATAATTTTACTTTTTGATGATGAGTATGTAAAATCAGGAAAAGATTTTTAGGTTTTTTTAAAGAAACACATTTATTTAAAATATGAGTAAAACTAGGAAAGAGTTCTTTGTAAAAGAACTGTGTATGTAAGTGCATTTCATGTTAAAATGGGAAATTCTTGCTTCAGTTCCCTGGTCCTCAAGAGAATTTTTCAGCAGTAGACAGAATACCTTGATATGTTGGAGAATAAAAGATAGAAACCCACGTTTAAATCCTTTCCGTAAAGGCACACTGTATGGACACACACGGGAGGGGACGCACAAATGTGTTTTAGTGCTTTTTCATTTCAACTTCAGAGGAGAAGGGAATTGCCTTTGACATGATTGCACTGAAATGTGTCTTCATGCTTGTCTTGGGGAAACAATTTTAGAATTCCAGGTAGTGAAAAATGCCTGATAAAGAGTCAATAAACGTGTGTTAACATTTTGTACCTGTTAACTTCTGTATGTGAATGTATACCTTTGTTATAGATGAATTTATTGAAGTAATGCCACTTCTTTGCAGTTCATGTAGTTTTACACAAAAAATTTCTTCTTTCAAGTTCAAAATCTCTGAAGGTGCATGAAATCCAACAACTACTTAGGCATCCAGTGGAAGCAAGTGGGCAATGTCTTGCTCCCCAGCCTGACAGACATCAATTTCAGGACAGAGGTCATGAGAATCTGGATCAAGTTGGGTACACCTGGCATCAAAGAAGAAGGTTAAAAGAATTCCAAATCAGGTGATAAGTACCAAACAGTTTTCACTGGATGGAGTAGGGGAATCAGACTGAAAGAAATCTGGTTTTAGTAGTGCAAGTGCAGTCTAAGACAAAGGTTTTTATTCACAGGCATGCCAGACAGTTCTGAAGATGTCTTAGGGTAACTTGAAGACATGCATTGGCACAGTCAGTTTTCCTACATCTTTGATTTTCTGATGTAGAATTAAAGAATGGCTATTTCACAGTGTGTTTTGGTGGGGGCTTCCGGGTGTAATGATTTAGTCTTGCCCTCCTCTTGTGTTTCTTAACTTGTGTTTGCTGAAGGGAATCTTGAGAAAGATGGGATGATAATTGTTCAGAGATTAAAAGCTTAATATTTGTTGAACAAGGGGAGCTGATCTAGCAACTCAGACTTGCTGGAAGATGGAGGCCCTGTTCAAATGTGTTTTAATTACCTTATGATGTTTTTGGTGCTTAGTGGGGCCTTCTGTGTGGCAATTAACTCTTAAATCCTTTAGAAAAAAAAAAGGGGGGGGGAAGGGTGGTTGTATCACAATCTGAGTTGAACTGGTACTAGGAAAAGCTTGCTGAAAAGCAGAGTTGCTGTGGAGGGAGGTAAGCAGAAGGAAGATCTGCTGGTTTCAGCCAGGGTAAACATTAAATTGGCTCAAGTAGTCTGGAAGCAAGTCTGACTCAGCTGGTTGACTTCAGAGGGAGTGATGTTACTGCTTCGAAATCACAAAAAGGCTCCCCAGTTAATCACCAGCCTGCTCATTGGTATCACAGGGTGTAAGTGGGCTGCCTGGAAGACATTTTAGCTGCCTTGGTTTGCAGTTCAAGTCTTGCAGTGATGCTTGAGCCTCTATTTATGCTTGCTGAATAGTCCTCTTAAAGGTGCTACTTTCATGGTGTAAATATTTCTTACATGCATTGATCTCTGAAAACCAGACCCGTAGTTTCATTACCCTAGCATAGATGTTCCTATTTTTACTGCTGCCTGGGGATTAACAGAGGAAGAATACAAAGGCAACTAACCTTTCCTTATATTCCAGATATCTAGCAAGGAAATTCTTCTATCTGTGGGCAAAAAAGACATTTGGACAAGTTCTCCCTTCCAGAGCGAGGTAGATAAAATGACAGAAATCAAGGGGGGGGGGGGGGGTATTGTGGGTTGTGGCGTTTGGGTTTTTGTTGGTTTGGTTTTTTTTTTTAGTATGATTTAGTGCTGTATCGTTGGGCTAAAAGAGCGCTGGTAGCCAAGAAAATGTTTGGATGTCTTTTGAGATTGCTTGAAGGTTTCCTTAGAATACCTTTCTTGCTTCTGCTTTTTGTTTGTTTTTAATAATCATGGTTAAACTTTCACTAAATTCATGAGCATTGTGGTTGCCTTGAAGTTGAGCTGTATGTGAATATAAATGATGGGGTATGATTGTGATACCTGCTTTAAATTTAACAATTTGTCGAATTTATATATATGTATATCTTGAAAATCAGTTTATTTTACTGTTTGCACTGTGGTTCTTAACATTTATCTATATATACTTTGTATCTGTCTGACTTTGAAATACCTGTGGCAGGTAATTAGTTTCTGTTGTTGGTGTTCTGTCAGCTACTGAGAAACCAACTTAGATACCCTTTTCTTGTTTTGCTTTAATTTGCATGTTGGTTTTTGTTTGACCACACCCATGGGAACTGAAGCAGTTCCCAGTGGGAAGACCTGCCTTTGTTACAGTGAGAATAAGATCAGGACCGTGGTTATCCAGTTTCATTGTACTGTATCAAATATATTCTGACTGTCTGCCTTAGTTGGTAAATGGAAGTTGTCATGTGAACCTTACTGTTCTTGCCGTCCCATATACTGAATTTGTATTACTTTGGCTGTGTGTGAATTCAGGACAATGATTATTTTATTTTTTTTAGGAGCATGAATGGAAATACGTTCAGCAAGGAACATAATAATTAATTGCCTTTTTAGATTTAAGAGTCCCCAGTTCTCTGTAGCTTTTATTTGCAATGTTCTGTTAATGCACCAAATTCAGAAAAAAATGTATAGTTCATTTCTGTTTTCTTTTTTTTTTTTTCCTTTTCTGCGTGAGTGCTTGGAATGACTTAGCAACTTGGCTTGGGGTAGGTAGCTATGAATTGCCACTTGTGAGAGGATTCATATGTTTCACTGAGGGACCTCTAGGGATTCTGGGCCTAATCCTGTTGTTATTAGACGTGACCAATTTCATTAAGCTAGTGGGATAGTTGTGATTAAAGGTTGTGCATCTGGGCTTGTGTGCTTTTTTTTTCATGGGTCCTTCTATTTTCCTTCTGTCCTTCACAAACACAAAGAGATGAGAAATTTTTTGAAAGTATTCGTACTCTAGCTGATGTTTCTGGTTCTTAGGCTGCTACCCAGGTAATCTTGAACACATGGAAAAATGTTTGAGAGAATATTTTAAAATGAAAAAAAAAGTTATTTGCTTGAAATAATAGATTATGACCATTCTTTTTAATTAGGAGATCAAAAGCCCAATTCCCTCATGTAGACCTTCCTATATTTGAAATTTTAGTTCTTCACAATTCAGTTGAAAAGTGGCATCACTTATTACCTGGTCAGGTATGTGATAATTAAATATGAGTATAAAAGCAGAGACTGTTCTACTGAGGTTAAAGAATTTGAAGGTCATACGTGATTTGTGAATCTATTTTGTGCATGGCTTAGCATCCATTGGATGGAGAAGGTACATGAGCAGATGAACAGCTTTGTTATTAGTGTAGATGATGTACAACTAGCTGAAGGAGTTCTTAAGCCTATTTAAGTGTTCTTTGGGAAGATTTTAAATTTGGGATGACTTCAAATCAGCATGCTGTTTCTAAGAACACAATGGAAATATCAAAGCATTATAAAATCTGAAGTAGCTTTTGTATTTTTTCTATACAGAAAACATTTTCTGTTAAAATAACAAAGAATAAATTAGCAAGGAAAATACATGTATCATTATCAGCTGTGCTGTTTGAGTAAAACACAGAACTGAGGATGAAAGATGCGAGTTATTCATAGGTTTAAAGTCAGCTGTCACTTTGGGATTTGGCAAGTCTGTTAACAACATCTGTCTTTCCTTCCTTGACATTATGTGAAGTGTTTATAGTCAGTAAGGTGATTGCTTCTTGTCATACTTCACGGAGTCTTGGAATAAAGCATCATAGTTGGTTAGTGGTTTTTAAATGCAATTAGATGCTGTTAGGCTAATCAGGCAAGACTAGAAAAGAGGTAGCATAATCTTCATTAAAACTGATTTGTGGTCAACCTGGAAACCTGTATGAAGTCTCCCATGTCCAAATCTTTTGACTGTTTAGATGCTTGTATGACCAGAAGATTCTTCAAAAAACTTTTGGAGAGTGGAAGGAGTGGTGGACTGTTTGCAGGGAAAGGAAGCTCAGCCTCAGGGCAGACAGCCATTACAGGTTTGTGAAATTACTTCCTATTATTATGCGTATATAGAAGTATGAGAAATTTTCTTTAGGTTCTGAAGGAGTTCTTAATACCAGTAAGCAAGTAATATCAACAGGACCTCTAGGCCAAGAGCAATGTCTTCATCGCTTATTTTCATATTTTTCTTCCCCTTTTTTTTAATATTTGCTTGCTGTTGTCTTAGGATGAAGAAAAAATTTCTTATCCAACATATCTTTAGAGTGGAACTGAACTTGAAAGAATCTTACCTCTAGGCCTTGGTAGCTATTTTACTGAATGGCACCTTTCTTAATTTTTCAGGCATTTACTGTATAATTTGATATTCAAGGCTTGGAGAGCCTATGTGTGCCGGCAACAAGGAAAGAGGAGCAAATACTGTGTTGCAGAGTCTCATGGTAAGTGAAGTAACTACTTTTATTTGGGCATATATTGAGATGGGAGTTTCCATGGGAAATACTTGCACAGAATCTCTGTCCTTTGTACATATTTGCACGTTGACTTCTCCCCCACCCTACAGAAGTGTCATGCTTTTAGGTACAGATGGTTGTCTGTCTAAAGCTGGCAGGGGTTTTCCGTTTGATGCACTACTGTGTAGCTATATAGTTATTTAGGGATGCCAGTGAATAAGCTTAAGGGCCTCTCCATCTGCTCTGGATTGTGGTGTTTGTTTTTGAAGGGGTGGTTTGGTTGGGGGTGGTGGTTTGTTTGATGTGTTGGTTGATTTGTTGCGGGTTTTTTTTACTTTATCACAATATGTGTTCAAATTTTTTTTTGATAAAATATGTTATTGGAATTCTTTACCAACTATGGCTACTAAAATGAGATAATGATTTATTGTGGTATTAACTACACATTTTATTTGTAGTCACTATTCCTTCCATCTTGTGTCTTGCAACTGAAAAGAAGCCCAAGCTTTCGAAGTGTACTTTGTCTTGTTGTGTATATTGTCTTAATTTTTGTTCTGCAATGGATTTGTCCTCCTGATGAAGTTGCCTGTATTGGTTGCAACTTCCTTTGGTTTCAGGGAGTATGTTTCCCAGAAGGGGAGGATGACCCCTCTTTTAAAGATGATAGCATGGTTTTGTTCTGTGATGATTTGCAAAATAAGTTAACTCTCTCTTTTTTTTATATGAACGTAGCCTCAGAATATTACATAGACTGGCACCTTTGGAAACAAATGGGTAGGCTGTCTAGGTTTCCTTTCTTACTGAGTGAGGCCAGAATACTTAAGAGAAGCAGCTGTGTGTTACTTAGGCAAAAAGATAGAAAAGTGACCTGTTTTAAGGTGGGTTAATACTTGATTCACCAGTTCACAAGGAAATTTGTGTTATAAAAAAAAAGTTTTTATTTTAGTGGAAGTGTGGAGCAGCATAAAATTGATGATGTTTTTTCTAATAACTTTGCTTCAATAGTGTCAGTTCTGACAAGCCAGACTGTTGTGAGGAGAAAGTGCAGTGCACTGCATAAAGTGGTAAACTGGAATTTGTGACACCACTTCTGCTTTTAGCTGCATGACCAGGCTGCTAAACAAACTTGACTTGTTTCTGGTTGATTTCTCTGCTTTTAATAGAGAATAACTCTTGAAAAGCTGCTGCTGAACCTCATGAACTTTTTGGGTTTTTAAACGGAATGAAAGAAAATCCTGTAATTCTTAGCCAATAAGGGGGTTACGCTGGATATTGTTACAGAGTGATATACCCTGTAAGCACTGAAGACAAAGCAGTGCCATTGTCTGATAATTCACGCTGGTCTGAACAAGTGGCATGATGCTGTCAGCGTTTCAGATTCTTGTCAGTGTGACACCCTCAGCCAGGGTGGATGGTCGCGGCTGCAGCTGTGGCGGCTGTTGTTTCAGGGTTTCCCACGAGGTGTCACTGCGGGTTGAGGGGACTGGAGGTGGGGGACAGGTGGTGGTACTGAGTGGTTAAAAAATGCCAGGTTCTTGCGTGAAGTTAAGATGCTGTAATTTTTTTTGTTGTGCACAGCAAAGAAGCAAAAGTTGCTCAGGACCTGGCAACACTGGCTGGTCTATGTTGGTGTTCAAAGGACAAAACATGGGATGCAGTCTGTGGCGCTGGCATTCAGGGAAAGAAGCTGCTTGCGGTAAGAATGGAGTGGAAACAGGCAGAGAGGCACTGACCCTAAGCCCATGGTTTTTACCGGCATTCTGTTATCTTTGTCCCATGTTCTTTTTTTTTATTTTTTATTTTTCCTTTCTGACGTGTGTACGTGTGTCTGAATTCCTCTGGTATGCCCATAGACGTGAGCTTAAAAGATTGTTTTTAATACCTTTTTCCAGTGAGAGGAAGGTGTTTTCTTAGGCCATCAGACTACGGAAACTGTGTTTGAACATGTCTGTAACATTGTTTTGGCAGCATATCGTGGGCAGTGTGGAGAAGACGGCACTACCAGAAATGCACTGGGCATAAAATGAATATTTTGGCTCTGCAGCATTGGGCCCAGAGCCTGCAATTTCGAGTAAGTCCCAGGAGCTTCAGCTACTAATATTTCTAATGTTTAAGTTACATGCACATGTGACTAAGGTGGCAGATTAATAAAAAATAGGTCTTACTCTCATTTGCTTCACAAATTGCAGTACTTAGGATGGAAGAATGTATTAGGACATGAGAAAATGGAATGAAGCTACATCGGGGGAAGATCAGGTTGGACATCAGGAAAAGGTTCTTCACTGCTGAGAGGGTGGTTGATCACTGGAACAGGCACCCCATGGAAGTGGTCACGGCACCAAGCCTGTCAGAGTTCAAGGACTGTCTGCACAATGCTGTTAGTCATATAATTTAGTTCTAAGTAGTCCTGTGACAAGCAGGGAATCTGATCTCTTAGGGGTGCCTTCCAACTTGACATATTCTGTGATTCTATGGAAAAGGTCAAAACAATTGTTTTACAGGAAACATTTACAAGAAATCTAGGCAAAGCAAACTGGATTCATGTCTTAACTTTTGCTAGGAAGCAGACTGTCCAAAGGAATTATTACTGTCTTATAGAATGCCTGACGATAGTGAAAGTAACAGAGTGCTCTCTGCCAGAGAAACTCACCACAGGTAAATAAGAGGTAAAAGAAAACAGGTGTGTGAGTTTGCAGCTGTGGTATTTTGAGCAGGGCATGAAGGGTAGTTGTATCCAGCTCTCTAGAATGCTGAACTCCACAGAGGACCAATCCACTGTCCTGTTAGGAGATAATATAGCGCTGGTCAGCTGTTTGATAGCACCGTGCCTCTTTGTAAGACAACATTTCTTATGTCCTAATGAATTTCTGTGAGTGTGTTTAACTCCATTTTGGGGTAAGAAACTACAATCCAGCATTTCATATTGTTGAGAGGTTGTCAGCTCCTTTGGTAAATTGTTCATCTTAGCTGAAGTGAAAACATTCAGTGGAACTGTAGCTTTTTGTCCATTTTGTTAAAACAGGTGATGGCATTTAATTTAGCTTGTGCTGTAAGATAGCAACACTGCCTGTTTGAGGCCAGTGTTCTACCAAAGAGGTAACTTGTGATTTGGGAATTCTTAATCATCTCAAGATGTGATTCTCTTTTGTATGAAGATGCTCTGTCTGAAAGAAGGCTTCTTGTTCAAAAAGTATTATTTTGGCCTTGTAATGGAAAAAGTGCGAAAGTATCAAAAAAAAGGAAAAAGGACATTTGATATCAACATTATTTGTCTTTCACCTTTCCTATGCTGACATTCCTTTGGCATTTGCTTGGTTTTGTCAGTTGGTATTTTTTCCCCCTTGTGAGGAGGAACCTCTTTGCTCATGGCTTTCACTTTCAGATCTCATGTGGAATTTCTTATTGCCTGTGTGTTCTTCCTGTTCTCTTCTTTGTCCTGTTTCCCTAATCTTGTCTGGTTTTTTTCCTCTTTACTGACCTCCCTCATCATTTCTTCTGTCAGGCTTGGTTGCAGTGGCGAGAGCTGTATTTATACAGCCAGCGTGACAAGCAGAAGGAGACTAGGGCAGTAACTCACCGTCAGCACTGTGAACTGAAGAGATGCATGGAAGCATGGCTGGGATACTTAAACTTCCACAGAGCAAAGAAACTTCAGAATGGTGAGTGAAAATGGGACAACAGGGCTCAACCCCTTAGGGCACAGTGATTTTTTTAAAATTTCTATTCTAGGAGATGCTGCAATGTTTCTACTTGCTCACATATGAAGAGATGCAACTTGGCCTGTACACTGTTACAAGCCTGGCTAGCTAAGGGAAGATGACCTGCCTTCCGTATGATTCAAAAGAAAATATAGTTCCATCAATGAAAACTTGCATGTTGCATATTATATTCTGACTGAGGTATCTGTGAGAAGAATGTATTCAGGACTATTATCCGTCAGTCTGTGTGTGGATTTTCTTCATAGTCAGACAAATCACAACTCACAGGATGGTGAAGATTATTACATGAGTTCTTTTGTTTCTTCCCTTGGAGTTACTAGAATGAGTTCAGACATTTGTGTGAATTGCCTGTTGATCGGTGGTAGTGGAAAAGAATCCATCTTGGATATCTGGGAACTGGTAATAGGAATATGCTGAAATGTTAGCAAGCTTGCGTATGTTGAACGAGTGACACAGTGTCTTAACTTCCCTTTAAGTCTGTACAGTATGTTACTGCTTTAAAACTGCCTTTGTGATCAGTAGGAAGAATATAGTCCATAGCTGAGCATTACTGTGAATTCCTACTACCATTTTTCAGTGTTAAAGTTTCTGTCACTTCACATCCAGTGGCTTAAATGTCATGGCCTCATCTGATATAAATGAGCCCAGAACAGAACAAATTGTAAGTAATTTGTGTGTTTGTTTCCTAGCGCTGGCCCAAGAGCATTACCGAAGCAGGATAGTCTGGCAGTATTTCTCTGATTGGCGGCTGTCATGGGAATGCAGGAGAAGAATGCGTGCGCACCAAAAGGACATGGAAAAGCTAGCAGCAAGGATTGCCTTACGGAGAGTCTTTGCACACTGGAAGCATTGTATCCAGTCTGTGTTTAGTCCCTGGCAGGGACAGGTTAGAAGTGTTCCTGCAGGGGAAAGACCTGATTAATAAGCAGGAACGTTGTGCAGTGGTGTGGGTGACAACAAACATCTTATCATTAGAAAGGCCTGTGTAAGGCCATACTAACAATTAATAAAGCTGTTGCAATTATGGATGCTAGCCTGTTGACAGCTAAGAGCCTGCAGAAGATAATTTAAGGTTGGGAAGGAATTCCTTATTTAGCAGCGAATCAGAAATGTTGTGATAAGCCAGCAAAATCTAAAAACTTAAATGTAATCAAGGCTTGTGCAGGTAACAGTGCTGGAAATTCAAATATTGAAGCAAATTTAGATGGAGATCTAGTGCCCCTCTGTGGGACCAAGTTGTTCATATATCGGGAGGGATGTTTCTGCGCAAAAGATACTTTAACTCATTGATAGATGTTGTGCTGTGTGTGGAAGAGACTCAACGGTGTGAGCTGGCTGAAAAACACTACAAGTATCATCTGTTGGTAAGAGCACTATTACACATCAGGTAGAAGAGGCTGTGGAGAGCATTCAAATACTTCTGACTGGCAGTGTGCCTCATAGTAACAGTGGGGTGTGGGTATGAAGTGGGGGATGCATCATTTTCTGCTGTGGTGAGTTTGGATTGAGCATCAAGTTTCTAAATTCCACCTGTGCTGGAATCTGCCAGTTGAATCCAAATGGGGAAACTGGTGAACTACCAGATTAATCTCGATGGTATTGGGCTACCGTGTTCCCTGGCCATTTCACCATGAGGTTGCATTTTCCCCTTTCATTTTCCCTGGTATTTTTTTTTTTCCCTCTCTAGTAATGCATATATATTTATTTTCACATGAGTCCAGAGACAGCTTGTTGCATATGTGGGCAATTAAGTTACTCTTTTTCAAAAAAATAAAAAACCCCAACACCCCACTCCTCAGCCCCCAGAAAACCCAAGACACACCCCCCCTTCCAAAAGAAAACCCAAGACACACACCCCTTCCAAAAGAAAACCTCAAACCCCTCAAAATCAAACAGAAGTCCTTGAAGGCTGTCTGAAAGGTGGGCACAAGCAAGGCTCCAGCTTTTTCAGACACATTATTTTCAAGTGTGGATCAATACTAATTATCAAAAGAATGGCAATAAACCTGTTTGGATCATAGATTGAAAACATCAGTGACTATAAGAGCGCTTTAAGGTAGGATGCTCTCATATGCTATTTACCATTCTTATCCCTGAATCAAGCTATTGTGGGACTGTAGACCTTGCACAGAGGAGACCTAAAAGGGAAGTGAACCTCTTCTATTTTTGATAAGGAGCAAGTTACAAGCCTTGAACTGGAGGAGAAGATAGATTGGGAGTGGACTTGGGTAGTCGTGTTGATAGCTGAATAAGGAGTTAGATGTCTCGCGATAAAAGCCTGGGAAATTGGAATGAAATTTTATTTTAGCTGGCGAAGTGACAGTTTGTGAGAGGGAATTGGTGCATGGCTTTGACAAGTTCATAAATCTTTGCTATTGCAAGAGCAGAGTCAAACATAAATTGTCTGTAAGCAGCAGCCAGTTCTAAACTTAGCCGTGTTTGCTGATTTGGATTGCATGAAAGTTGTGTACATTTCTTGTTGTTACAGAAATTTGGATTTAAGGGTCTTTGGCAGAATGTCATGAACACTCGTCTTCAGCAAATGAGAAAAAATCTGTCATACCGTCAGCATCAAGTTACTGTGAGTTTTACCTTTTTTTTTTTTCTTGCGTTAGTTTTTCTTGAGCTTTCCTGTTGGCTTCCACTTTACCTACAAAATGCTTTCTTGTTAATTTAGTAGCTTTGTTCCTAAATACTAATAGCCACAGTAAATCTCTTGTGTAAGTTAACTGTCAGTCTTAGATATGTTATTTTAGTTTTCTGTTTTTCTATGTTTATGGTGACTTCTACCAGAAAAATTCATAGCAGGTTATAAAACAAGTTTGGTATATGAAGCAGTGCAGGAGGCAACCATTGCAGCATGCAGTTCCATTCGGATTTTTAATAATTTCTTGCTTTACATTCTTCTCCTGCCTTGATACCTGTATTTTTTCATGTCTTTGTTGTTTTGTTTCAGGTGCTGCAGAAGTTTTGGAATCGTTGGAAGTCTCGTTTGGAAGAGAAGGAGGAAAAAGAGCAGCAAGCCTTAATGTCAGTGGCTCATGCTCGTTATAGGTACGCATGGAAATATCAATATACATTTATACAAATGTGGGATTTGTGGCCTTTTGGTTCTCTCTTAAAATCTGGTAGTACCTTTGGGGGTTTATTGTGCTGATGCTAATTGCAAATTGTTCATTACTCAAATAAAATATAAAAGCATCTGCTTCTCTGTGAAATGGGAGAGGGAAACCGGTTAAGCCTACCTGAGGCTTGCTTACATACTGGTAAGAGCAGTAGGTTGCAGCATGAACACGGACAAGAGCAAAAGAACCTGAACTCAAAATGGTGATACTGGTTACATTTCACAACCTCAGTTGCACCAAAAGAAATCCTTTACAACTACTGGGAGTTAACTCGAAGTTTGCAGTATGAAATTACTGGGAATCTCTCTTCTTCAGAGGTGCTTGGGTTTTCTGTTAAATGGATGCTGTGGGTTCTCATCATCTCTTAAAATTCAACCAGTACCCTTTGTCTCAGAGTAATGATATATCTTACTAACTACTTTTACTGGCATATTATGGAGGCACAGATATGCGCAGGAGTTACAAGAGTTACTTGTTCATTGTGGAAATTGGGGGTGGACGGGTGGAAATACTGATTGAGAGAGGAGATAAAAAAGGGTATTTGTCTTTTTTGAGATGCCTTAAAGACCTTGCCTGGGCTTGTATTCTTATTCAGGGATGGAGTGCTGCCTGTCCAGGTAGGGTTGTGATTTATGATGCTATTAAAACCTATTTCCCATTTCCTGTATTAGAATACTAACAAAAAAATTTGCTTTCCTTGGGAAGTGGTACGTTTGGAAATAGGCTTTTAAAATGAGTCCCTTCCTAGGAGACTTTTTCCTTTGTAAGCTGAGAGAAAAAAGTGGTTTCTAATGTTGAATCTTCTTTCCTGGTAGACTTGGGACCTTGCATCTTTTGTTGGCAGAGAATGGTCATACCCTGTGTTGTAGATGCATACTTTTCTGTCATCTGGCTTTGCAGTTGAAAGCAAGCTGCAGAAAATCTGTTTTGCCTTAGATATTGGCTTGCTTTTGGGAGATTCACAAACAGGGTTGGAGGGCAGGCTGAGTAATGAGACACCTGCATTTCTGCAAGCAATTAAGAGTTTTTCCAACTGGTGTGAGAGTGCAGCTGTGGTGCATTAGCTTACCCTCTGGAGACAAGGAGAGAGAAATGGCTCAGTGACTCAGGAGGTGTAGTGAAGATGAGTTGCAGCATGCAAGTGCTGCAGTGTGACGTATGCCTGTCTCACCAGGGAAGGGGTGAACAGATGGTTTGAAGGCTCTTGTTGGTTCTGTAGCCATACCTTGATTTCGTGGGTCAGGGATGTTTTTTCTGTGAAATCTTTTCTCTTTAGAAAGGGTATAAACTAAATCCTATTTCCTGAACACAAAAGAACAAATTATAAGAAGTGTGTTCCTGGTTCAGAGGTCTGGGGCTGCTTGCCAACCAGAGCCAAGTAAAACTTTCGTGGCAGCTTGCCAGAACTCAGCTTTCCTGTTGGTCTCTGATGCGTGTAGGTGCTGTCTCACAAGTCAGTGCCCCAGTTGCTGGAAGAGCCATCAGCTGAGATTTGTCAGTGTCTACAGATCAAAGACACTCTTGCTGGCAACTACCCGTACCCTCCAGGAAGACTTACTTAACTCATGTTTTTTACCAACCTATAAACTTGTAATGAGCTGTAACAGCTACCTACTGAAAATTACCTGGTAAGAATCCAAAATATTTTTTAGGCCTTTCTAGACTCGAGAAGAGCTGAGGCTTGCTGACAGTGTAATTAGTGTGCCCACGTGACTTGAGTTCTGGAAATAACTGATGTAGTCTGAACTGCGTGCTGTTTCTGCTAGGCTGTAGCTCTGATTTCTGGACTAGAATGCTTCTACTGCGTGCTCGTTCTGTGAGAGAGTTGTATAGTGCTCAATCACAAATACAAATAACATTTTTGGGATACTGTTTGAGCATTCTTGTGCATCCCTGGGGAGGAGGCAAACTAGAAAGTATTATCTTCATCTAGAGATAAATAAGCTTTGATAATGAGGGCAACCTGACCTTGTTCATAAAAGAAGCTCTGGTAGAATCTCAAGTGTTGAGATCACACCACGCTGCTCTTTGTTATTTGTTGTTAAACTTTTTTTCAGGTCCTGTCATGATGTTTGCTTTGTTTTTAAGAACAAAAGTAGAGTAGGGTTTTCAAAATATTTCCAAGGGAGGAGGGAGTGGACTGTTTACAGTGGAGAAGAAATAAAAGGTTATTATGTACTTTTTTCTTTGGGTGTGTTTATAAATAAAATTAATTGGTCAGAAGTCAGACAAATCTTTCAAATTATCTGAATAAAAGCAGGGAGTTCTGGTAACTTTAGAAAGTTCATTAATCTGGTCTCATATACTCTGGGTAAGATTTCAGGGGACAAATTGTTTGGTTTTTTAACCTAGAGAATAGTGGGGACATATAGCTGCCTCATTGCTAAACAAGGCTTGCATGATTTGAAAAGTGAAGTAACTGAGTTGTAGATGGATTGGTCTTTTGTCGTTCATAAAACCAATCTCTGTTCTGAGGGGATTCTTTCCTGTGCTGACATTTTTCCTTGTTGCTTGCAGGAGGGTGTTGATGAGACAGGTATTTGACACATGGTTGCTGAACACCTGCAAGCAGCAAGAATACCGAATGGGAGAGAAGAGGGTAAATGTAACTCTTTTACCTGGCCTTGCTTAGGAAATGGAGGGGATAATTTCTTAGTCACTGTCTGTGAACACAAGCTAGCATGAGATGGACTTGGGTGTTGTGAATTCCCTTGTCCCTGGTGGGGGATCAAGTCAGGGGAAACGGATAACAACTGATACTTACTCGCCTTTTTAAAGTTAATTTATTAATAAATAAAACTGAGCTGTTATCAGAGGATAACTATTTGCACAGTTCATTCACTTATTCCCTCACTCATAAATGCGCACGCTCTCTCTCATGCTCTCTGTTTCATGGTTATCTGGTTGAGACAGTAACAGTAATAAAGAGGCAACCCAAACCTATTTAAGAAGCGCAGGGTTGTACTGACAGACTAATTGATTCTGGGTTGGTGTCTATAAAGTCCCTTTAGAGATAATTTCCTAAGATGTATATATATAATCCTGTAGTCTTTATATGTAAGCATCTACTGCTGCCTTTTGTGTGGTCTGAGTTACAGAACTCATAGTTGATGGTAGCGTGTGTGGATGGCCTTGTGCAGATATGGTTGACTCGTGGTGTTCTGAGATTATCAGTCCTTGTGAGTTCAACAGGACTGGTTTCTGGAGCTTATCGGTTCTTGGGAGTCTTTCACATGCTGCTTATCAATTTGTATTTTTACCCTCTTTGGCCTGCTGTTTTCTGGTAACGGTTTCTCCATCCACATGTGAATAGGTATCTGTAAAGCACATTCACATAAACCTGCAGCAAAAGTGTTTTGACATGTCCGTTGCTATTCAACGTGGGAAGAGGAAAACAAACACTGGACAGTTTTGTGCGTGTCAGCTTTAAGGAATTGTCTTCTGTTGTTTTTAACTGGCCTCTGTCATGAATTCATTGCCACCTTCTTTCATTATAGGCTGTGCTTCATTTTGAAAGGCAGCTATTGCGTTGCTTCTGGTGCTTCTGGCGTAGAAGAACCACTGCACGTTTGGAGGAGCAAGAGGGCTTGGTTCGTGCAAGAGATCACTACAGTAGCTTGCTGCTGCTAAAGGCTTTCTGTCTGTGGAAGCAAAATACTCAGGAGAGAAAAACAGAGTAAGAAGTTTTTTTAGAAGGGAGAATTATTTGGATTGGCCCTGTGGTGACCTACTTTTGTCAAAGCAGGATTTAATTCACAGTGATTCTGACTCCCTAATTGTGCTTTGGAATCTACTAGGTTGTCTTTTGGTAAATGACTTACTGCAAGTAGGAAGTGTGAACTCAGGTCTGTGCTAGAGGGGTTCAGTAATGTGGATTCATTATAGAAGAGATAATTAAATTCTTTTTCTTATAGGAGGCTCAAGGAGGTGCAAGCCTTAAGATTTCACGATTCAAAATGTCTGCAGCAGACTTGGAACAAGTGGAGGGAGGTGAGATTTAACAGATGGGAAAGAGCTTGAATCCTTTTTGTTATGTTCAGATTGCGTGTGCCCATATGGCTAGAAATTAAATTGTTTATTTTAAACACTAATCATTCCTAAGCTCTCTTCCAGGTGGATAAAATCAGTTCAGTGTGGGTGGAACAGGAATTGTGTAGGGAGGAGAGGGAGTTCTTGGACTTGATTTCAGTTGTCTAGGTATAGTAGGAATGGGACTACAGTTCAGGAGGTTTACCTGAGAATGTAACCAGAGTCAGTGTGATTCAGTTGTCCCTCGGCAGTCCTGTGTATGACCTTCTCAAAACTTCACTGAAGTTAGGAGTTTGCAGCAAGGTCATGGTGTGTGGCCTGTAGTCACGTACAAGTCGTAGCAGGCGCTATCAGATGGCACTTCACTTTTATGCTGAGCCTTTTCCTTACCATGATGTGAGGTACCAGATGTGCCCTGCAGCGTGTCTTGAGAATCTGTGAAAAATTTTAGAGTTGATGCTAGTATGTTGGTCCAGAGCTGTTAACTTGAGTGAATTGCATGAGTCCTCAAGAGGACTCCTAGAAAGGGCAGGGGAAAAAGCTTCAACGAGGCCTTTTGCAGGAATAGCAGGGCGCAGCACCAGTTTGAGTGAAAACTTATTACAGGAAGGTAAAGGGCTGAAGTTTTCCCAGAGACTGGGAACAGTCCTTTTTCCTCTGCTCTCTGCTGTTGCTTGTTTTCCCTCCATCACGTGTACATATCTAACCCCCTCCCACCCTGCCCACCCTTTATAGTACATGGGACATCAGCGTGAGAAATGGAGGAAGCTGGTGCAAGCAGACACGCACTATCAGCACACATTACTGGGCAAGACCTTGAGAGCCTGGAAGGTAGGAGGGAATGTCCTTTTCTTCGAGGGACTTGTCTGTGTGTGCTTAAGTGTTTGACTGAGAACTGAAGGGCTGCCGTGCTGTTGCACTCTGGGCACTTACACACCAAGTGTGCAAGGTAGAATGGAGGCTATTGTAGATATGTTTGTGTAAGCTTTAGCATTGCTTTTTAGAGCAGAAGAACCAATGTAATCTTGTGGCGTTGGTGAAGGGTGTATATAATAGCTAGCATGATCTAGTGTGTAATGACTGTTCATCTCAGAAAAGCAGCATTCAATTCTAGTGGCTGTAACCTCATTTTTTTTTATCCTCTTCTACTTTACTGCTGCTACTACTCTCCTACGCTGCTGCTAAGAGTTTCCAAATGTCCTCTCTCCTCCAAGATGTTGGCAGTTAAGGGAAATTTTACTTCTCACTGCTTTTCTTGCAGAGTTACCAACATAATGTACAGTGCATTCTATACCAGGTAGCTGAAAAGGAGAAACAGCACACCAGACTACAGCTGCGGTAAGCCTACGTTTCCTTGTGCAGCACAAGAGAGAAGTGACTGCATTGCAGTCCAGCACTCTCTTTCACTGCCATCTTTGTAAATTTTTGAGTGTTTAGTGCTGGGAATTGACTGTGCCATGCATTGCTGTTTCTGTGCAGGTCATCTAGCTAAGAAGTCAGCCTTTCTAGATTGCCATCTGTTTTGCTTTAACTTTTTTTTTAATCTCTGTGTAGTCCCATGACAGAATAAGCAGACAGCAAACTACCATTCCATGCAGTGCATGGATTCTGACTGCTGTGATATTAAAATTAAAACAGCCTGGAAGATACAGAGGCTGTCTTGCATTATAATGAGGAGAGCGATTAAAGATAATATCACTTTGTATTGATTGTAGTTGCTTTTAACTACCTCATTTGTTCTAATGCTGTACAACTGGAGGCACTTGCAGAGCCTGACTGACTCAGCTTAGGAAGCTGGATTCGAGGGTGTGTTCTGGTTTGTACTGCCTTCTCTTCAGCAGAGACCTGAACGGGCAGAAGTTGATTTGCAAGATTGACTTTATAAAGGCAGCTGGTTTTGGTTCTCCTGTGAGTGGGAAGGTACCAAATGACTGTATAAGAATCATTCTTTGTGGCTTCTGTTTGTTTTTTGATTTTTTATATATTTTGCCTTCAGACAGCTTCTGTGTACATGGAGAGAAAATGCTCTTGCTCTCATATGTGAAGCTAAGGCAACTACTCTGGCAGATGAGCACTACAGGAGAGCAATCCTGTCCAAGGTAGGCTCTGTGTAGGTCTAAGTACAAATGCTGGTTCAGGCAAGGGTTAGGTAATGCAATTAGAAGGACCGAAAGCTTAATCTAAGAGCCACTATTAAGAAAGGTCTCAAAAGTTGGAATGCCATTTTACTCCTCCTACAGGTGTCTCTGAAACTTGTCTCTGAGTTCGTTCGTGTTTTTTTTCTTTTCCTTTCTTTCTCCTCATTTCCTGGAAGGAAGGGAAAACCAGTAGTATGATACAGCATTGTAGTATTACCTGGAGGGGAGCATGCAGATGGATGGAAAAGAAGAATGCCTTGAAAAATGCCAGGGGGACCTTTTGAAATACTGATTTATTTCATTTGTAGGAAATGTGCACTGTCTTGCTGAGCCTTATGTGCAAAATGAGATGGAAATGGCTATGGTGCCAGCAACGTGCAGTGCGTTGCTTCCCCTACCAAAGAACATTGCAGTGTCAGTCTTCTGTCTGTTGTTTGCGTTGTATCTTTAGGTGTTGCTACAGTGGAGATACGCTGCCTTGCTACAAGCGTGTTGCCGTAAGCAGAAGGCGATAGCTGTGATGGAGGCTAGAAAACATTTGGATATAGGTGAGCGGTTGGAGATACTAAACTCTCAAAAGATTTAGTTATCTGTGCACAACCCTTAGAAAGACGTGGCTTAGTAGGGCAGTCTTTTGTGTCATCTGCACATCTGACTGGATGGTTTATTAAGCCTACAAAGGACGTCCCCCTAGAACGGGGAATGAGTTGGGTACTCAGTGATCTGTTGAAGGCTGCTTGTTTGACTTTAGCTGCTCTGTTGGTTCCTTGTCTGTGTAAGAGACTGTAACGCTCCCTTTCTGAAAGAAATTATCCATCACTAATTGTGAGAAGCTCAGCCGTCTCTGTTTCGAGGGCAGTGCAAGTAATCATCAGTTACTGCTTCAGCCTTTCTCTAGTAATTAATACAGAAAGGCCCTCAAACACTAGAAGCATTTTCATGGTACCTGCCACGTTCTTGACATGAGAACTGTGAAGCACAGAGGGCAAATGATTCCCTGAAGATTATAAAGAGTGTCAGTGGCTGCAGGGAAGACTTGCAAGTCACTGCTCACTGTCCATTACCTGCAGTGTTTCACAATCCTTCCTAGTGCTGAGTACTCTCAGTGCTGAGTATTGACAACTGAAACAGTCTGAAAGGGCAGCTGATCACTTGATACTCTCTGAGATTAAGTCTCCTTCTGCAACAGTAGTTAATTTATCTTCTAACAGTGCGTTTACAGACCCTGTTTCTTCACTGGAAGGAATTAACTAGGGAGTCTCTGATGCTGAGGGCACAGCAGCACAGGGCAGTACAGCACCACAAGCAGCACCTGCTCCGCAAGTACCTGGCGGAATGGAAGAAATATCAGCAGCAGTGTCTTGAGAAAATGGTGAGAAGGATCAGCAGCCTCCCAGCCAGTGACCCAGGCTGGGAAGTTACAAGTTCCCGTGTGGAGGAGCAGGTCATGTCGCCTGGTGAAGGGAATGGTAGTCGTGGCTGAGGAGGAGCATGACAGCCTTGTGCGTTGGGGAGGAAGGAACGTGCCTGTGTCTTGCCTGAAGAAGATTTGGTAGAACTAACTGACTTAATGAGACAGGACAAGCGGGGCTTGCCATGTGTGGGATCACTTACTGATAATGAGATCCTTGGTGGGCTTGTAGATATTTGCAAATGGCGTTACACCTTAGGGCACTTAAGATACTGAGGATGGCCTCAGTAGAGAAAAGGGAGGGTGGCAAAGGCTGTTTGGAACCTGTTCTTCTGTAGTAGCATTTGGCTTAGAGAAGTGGGATTTGTCTGCCAGTAGCTCGCTGTTTTATTCCCTTACAGCTACTACAGAGACGGGGAGATCAGCTAATGACTCGCAGACTTTGCTCAGCTTCCTTTTCTTACTGGAAGACACAGGTAATGAATTGTTCCCTGGGTAGGTATCCTTATCCCTTCTTCTTCATATTCCATTTTACACATGAGGACCAAAAAGATTTATTTAAACGTTTTCTGGATTTTTGGTTCCACTAGCACAAGAGACACCTTGCCATATATATACTGGGTGAACTGAGTAGATTGTTCTGCTGTGGCTCCACCAGCAGCTCCTGTCTGGTTGATGCTCTGGCTAGTGTTTCTGGTACGGGATATGTAAACTCCTGACCTAGTTGCTGTGCAATTTTTTTCCCCTGATAGCTGTTGCAGCAGCGATGGGAAGAGCAGAAGACAGTGCAAGCATTGTGGCACTGGTCCCTTTCATTGCAGAGAAAGGTAAGGGTCTGTGGGAGCTGGGGGCAGGCAGGTACATTTGCACATGTACAGATCTTGACTGCCGATTTGACTGCAGTCGGCAAGAGTGCACATTGAATATCTGTTTCCTTTCATCTTTGGGGTGCTATATGTTATTTTAGGATGCTGGAAAATTGTCCCTAAATCCTCTTATCCGATTAAAAAATTTGCGCGTGTTTTTCCCCATCCAGCCTCAGCTGACTTAAATCCCTGTCCTTTTGTCCTTGCGATAGTGCCCTCCTGTTGCTGTAGCTCTGCCTGTTACTGTCCAGTGGAAGGGAAGGTGTTCCTGTCTGCAGGGGGAGTCCCTGGCCCGGAACCTGTCTGTAACACTCACAGCTATCTGTTGTTCGTGTTGTAGGTGTTTGGTGCTTGGCTCAGATTTGCTAAGGAGCAACAGCAGAAGGAAGATCGCACTGAGAAACCCACAGGAGCTCACCACACTGCTCTTCTGAGAGAAGGTGTAACCCGGGTCTTGAGGTACACCACTAGCATGAAACAGTTGCAGGCACAACTCCAAGGCCAGCACCAGCTGAAGGTGACAGAGACAAGTGATTGCTCAGATATATCTAGGACTGGTCTGCTCTGATCTACTCTGTGTGTGTATGTATGTATCTGGGAGGCTGACATCTTGGTTCTTGTTTGGATCTGACATACGCTTTTGCCTGTCCTTTCATTCAGCAGAGACTAGAGCACTTCAGACTTGTGTTGGTAATTGTGAACCTTTCTTAATTAAGCTGTTTCAAAACTGGCCAGTTCCTACCATAGGCAATGTTGCTGGATGGAACCTTTGTGTACGGCTAAGGTCTGGTCTCTAAATTCTGTGCTAGAATGAAGCCTCAGAGGCTGCATCTAATCCTGTCTTAGCTTTAGCACCACTTAAACCTTCAAATGTGGGTTGTGTCACTTCTGCCTCTGAGTGACGCCCAGCCCTGTGTGTGGAAAGGAAGATAGGGATGCCTGTATTGATTGCTCTCTTCCTGCTCCTGGGCAGCTTTCCCAGCTCTTTTCCAGGTTTTCAAGACACTAGTTGCTCTGTTTGCTAATGTGCAGCCCACCTCATTGCAGAAGTACCCAGTTAATTCTCCTTGCCCAAACGTTACTGCAGTGAACCTGCTTAGAGAGCTGGTATGGGTGTGAGGTCATCGGAAATCTCAGTTCCTTTCTGCGGTGTTCTCCCTGGGTGGCATGGTGTTACTTCCTATTCTCAGCCATCAAATGCTCTACTGTTGTTCGTGTTGGCAGGCAGCCTACAACCTTCACCAGTCAGTGTGTCGTTGTGCCATGCTGTGGAAACAGAAGGCTCTCTCCAAGAAGTTAAATAAGCCTTGTTCTTTTCTGCCATCTCTGAAGAAGCGAGGGGTGTTTAAAACACCTGATGTTAGCCCTGGGGCAAGAGGGCATTCAGCAGAGGAAGAGCCGTGGACTTCAAACTGTAGTCATC
The DNA here is from genome assembly GCF_017639655.2 of Falco naumanni. Classification (NCBI taxonomy): domain Eukaryota; kingdom Metazoa; phylum Chordata; class Aves; order Falconiformes; family Falconidae; genus Falco; species Falco naumanni. The sequence goes on along the minus strand of NC_054054.1, from coordinate 89,519,476 downwards.
TACCGTTTCACCCTGCTGGTGGGGACTCTGTTCTTAGTGATCTGTGAGTTTGAAGTTCTAGTCCCTCCAGCATTTCTCTAGTGCATATAAGTAGTTTTGCATGTATGTTGTCTGTCTGTCTTCCTCAGTATATATGTAGTCTATCTGTCTCTCATTTTTGTATTTCCAAGTTTTTGCACTGGCTGTTAGTCCCATGCAGTTTCCCTAACTCTTTCTCTGACCCTGCATCACATGGCTGGCATTGCAGAGTTAGACAAGAGCTGCTGCATAATGTATACACCAGCCCACAAATAATGAAAGAATTTGTGACTTTACACTTGCGTATCAGCAACAGGTAGAATCAGCTAAGCTATATACTATGCACTATGTGCTTCTCAGTATACAGCTATGAATTCATGGAGCGCTGGTCATTTGTTGTAGGACCAGTTACACAGAGAAACATCTGAAAGATGTGGGTGATGAGACTTTTACCGTCATAAGAGCTTGTTTTGCCTGAGTGACCTAGAGCTGTCACTGAAGCTCTTCTGGTTTTGGTTTTTTTTTCTCACTGAAGTAATGTATAGGCTCTTTTGAAATTATAAATGCCAAGATCCTGGCTGTGCAGGAACTGAACTTTCTTCTTGCCCCTTTCTTTCTCCTGGGGAAGCTATTCCTTAAAAAATTCATACTGCTCGTGGAGCAATTGCAAGGAAGAATCTTCCATGAAGCTTCTCAGTCCAGGAGAGGAGCCTTACAGGGAAATAAGGTGACAGCTTCACATTTCTTTACGCTGCTGCCAAAAGTAGCTCTGCCTTGTTCGGTTCCATCCACTGCTCCTTGTCATTCATACGATGAACCACATAGCAACATTAATACAGGTTGAAATTCAGGCTTTAAAAATTATTATTGCGTAGAAGGGGATTGTTGCAGAGCAGGGATGAACGATGGAATAGCACTGTTTATTTAGGTGCAGTGCCAACTTACACCAATTGAAAATAATCCTGAATCTGGGACATTATTGGTTCTGTTTGTTCTTTTCAGAAATGCTATTCGACGAGCAAGGTTAGCACCACAGAGGCCTGACTTCCTTCTGGAATCTCTAGAAAGCAAAGAACTGCTGGCACATCCTCTAATGAGGTAGAAAATCTGGGTTTAAAAGTAAAGAAAAAGAGGGTGACTTACAGTGGGCCTTACACTATGCTTATCCCCTCAAATCCCCTTACCTCTGTAATACAGAACATTCAGTAATTACGGGCTTGTGCGTTGCTCTATGCTATCAAAGGCCATAGTGACCTTAAAAACCTCAGGTTTCTTATATGAAGCAGACAAGAATAACGGAACTTTTAACTAATGACAATCCAGGCCTTTTGTTTCATTAGTGAGAGATTTTAATGGAAAAATAAGGCACATCACTTACATCCAAAATTAATGGGCGTAGTAAGTAAAGTTTCCTTTTCTGTCAATCTTGCCACATAAACTGGGAAGTTAGAGTTGTGCAGGATGCTTTTTGGCTCATAGATCGTATTTGCTGCTTAACAGGTTTGGGTCTGCATTTAACTGATCTGCTGGGGAATCGTTAATGATTCTGGTAATGCAGAGCCAGAACTGAGTATTTCTCTCTGTCTTGGCCGAATTTTGCTGCTCTGAAAGGAGATGCTTTTTTTGTTGTACTTTCCCCAAAAGGTCTGTGCTGCTGAAATCGTTCAGCTAAGCAGTGCTTTCATGGTCTTGAGTGCTCTGCACTTGTTTTAGTTATGGTGTCACTTAGCGCTGAAAGTGAGGGAACTGAAACTGCTCTTCATAGAGAAGCTGAAATTGCTTTTAAGCAGATGTTTAGAGTGAACTTTTTTTGGTGAAACTGTTCTGTATTTAGCTTTAGAGAAGGGAAACATCCATAGATTTCCTGTCAAAACCCATCTGGGATTGCTGCTTCTGCTGCTCTCTTTCTCTTGTCCCCAAACCAAAATAAGGCAGGGTTTTATTAATGGGTTGAATTCACAGCTTTAAAGAAATCGTTTTGGCCTGGATTAACGTGGAGAATTTGGAGCAGGGCAGGTAGGAGTAATGGACATCTTAACTGCTTTGCTGCTTTTTTTGTTTTTAAACTGCTGTGGTGTTTTGGTTTGGTGGTGGTTTTGTTGTTTTTTGTGTTTTTTTTTTTTTAAAGTGGGGTTTCCCCTGCATAATAAAGCAGTTAACTGGAAAGCTGTATGCAAGGGAGTAACAAGATTCCCCGTTTTTGCACTGACTGCAAAGCACAAGACTAACAGGTACCAATGTAGAGTGACCTTATCCCCTTTTTACAGGTCAGAGGCGCCCTTTCAGCAAACACCTGCGAACAGATGTGCTGCCCAGACTGGGGACTTGGTGGCAGCACCTCGGCTGGAAGAAAGTACCTGTAAATGTCTATCTCAAATGAGCAATACCACTCATTCCTGTCCATCTCTCATACGTGCTGCTCCCCTGTCGGTACCGCTGTGGACACACAACACGCACCATACTGCTGGGAGGCCAGAGCCGTGGTCTCCTTCACCTTTTGTGCCCCAAATGAAAGCTGGAGCAGGAATGGTGAGTGTATTGCTAAAGGAAAAAGTGTGCTTACTGGGCTACCGTCAGCAGGAATGCTGCTTGTTGCTGGCTTTTCCCCCGACTCTTCTGGCCTGCCCATCTGGTTGCTGAGCCAGTTGTCATCTGAAAAGTTGACCAAAACTGGCTCTGGATGCCCAGGAACTGTTTGCCACCAGTCTGAAGCAGTATTTCACTAGCTGACCAGCCCACATGTGTGTTGTACTGTAATTCGTGCCTTTTTTCCTGGTCTTGTGTCCTTCCTAGCTGGATGCTTTTCCTAGTAATTGACTTTGAGGGTGCTGCTCCTTCACATAGCTCGGGGCAGTTACAATTTGCCAACCAGATTACAGGCATTTTAAGAGTAACCTAGTTTAGGAGCAGTGGATATGACTGAATCTCAAAAACTGAAATTTGCTTCACCTGCAGGTAGGTGCTTCTGTGTTAAGCTCCTCTGTTCCACGCAGAATGAGAGGCATTAATCTGATGAAATACCTCCATGCTCGAAATGAAAGAGCCCAACGTCTTAAGCTCTGCTTCTTCTGTGGTATTTTATGAGGGGCTCAGCGACTATAGGGGGTGTCTGAGCGGGAGTAGGACGGGGTAGGGCAGGTGCAGCCTGCTTGTAGGGCTTACTCAAGAAAACCCTTTGAGGGAAAAAAACGCAGTGTCATTCTGACCTTGTAGAGAGGAGGCCAGCCTGCCAGTGGTCACGCAGGAGCCTCTTCCCAAGACTATCAACAGGCCTCTGCGGAGAAGTGGCGACCACACTTGCAGCCGCATTTGCTGTCACCTGAAGACTTGGTGGGAAAATGGAGTCACCAGGCTGCAGGTAGGTCCTCAGATCAAAACCATAGCAGTTGTGTGTCTTCCTCTAATATGTGCAAGTCAGCTCCACAAAGCCTAAGGGAGACAAGGCAGTCTTGTATGCCTGCATCAGGAGGTGAAGGGTATCGGTCATTCCTTTTTGGGATGGAAATAGTTTTGTGGATTTTGCTGAATCGGGGCCTAAAGCCCTGTTGTAGGGATTGAAGGATGGGAAGTGCTAGGGGCCAACTCCTTTCAGCAAGAACGCGCTCAAGTGCTGGGGCGTTCCTGTACATGAGGCTGAATGCGCAGCAGAACTCACTGCAGGAAGGAAGAATTCACTCAGTAAGGTTCTCCACGTTTTCTCTGTACTTACAATGTAGTTGTAAAGGGGACAGTGGTGTCTAAGTGCCTCTGAGTGTGGTGCTTTTAATGACGTAAGGACATGGAATTTGTGTTCGTGGCACCAGACTCACTACTTAGTTCTAGAGATGTAAAAAGCTAAATCACGAGTAGGCCAGAACGGCATTTGTAGTACTAAACCGTTCACTAGAGCAGAACATTTCTTACCTCTTTCTGTATGTTAAATCTGAGTCTTCAGAGCTTGTAACGCTGTCAGGACTCCTGCCCCCTCACTGTCCCTAATAGTTTGGGTGAATAGGTCCATGTCTCAGGGTGACAAAATGTGTGAAAAGGGCTCGGGAGTACTGAATGTTCCCCGTCTGTTAACCTGACTTCCCTTCATAAGCAGCAGCAGCGGCAGTCTGCTCTGCTTCCATTGCTTGCGCCTTCTGTCTTCCATTCAGCTGAAGGGGAAGGAAGCGAGCACTGTCCCAGGCAAGAACCGGTGTCGCAGAGAAAGCTGGAAGTTGAACTCCAGTGCATCCAGCAGCAGATGCAGTACTACTTCAGCAGGAAGCAGGAACTCAGGTATGTTGAGAAGCCCCTTTAGCCAGCCTTTCTCTGTGCTGCCAGCTCAATACTGCATTTTTTGTATCTACTTTGAAAATAACCAGTCTATTCACAACAGAACTGTGAATGAAACCGAGAAAAGTTCTAGAGATTTTTTTCTCTTTTCAGAGGTCACTCCAGGTGGGAGAGAGTACATGTGCAACTTTTTGTAATTAGCAAGTGGCTTAATTATACCTTTGGCAGCTATTGGAGAAAGCATGACAAGGATATCGTTGGGTGTAATCTGAAGGCAGTACAAATGAACGTGGCAGAGAAGCTGAAATTTAACTTTTAGCTCTTTTATCATGAGTAAAGGCTTCGCTTTTCCAACTGTCAATTAAAAGACAATATGGCTGGTGTTTGAACACTTCTCTGCTAGAACAAGAAAACATTTACAAAAATGCTCAAAAGAAAATGGGGCTTGGAGGGGATTCAACAGTCAGAGGCGGAAGAAGTCAAGAACTAGGAGTAGGAAACGGAAACACCAGTTTCCAGGCAGGTTTCTCTGCTTTCCAGCATTTTTTTTTTTTTTTAACTTTTACCATTCACTTGTTTAAGACAAAAAATTGGGTCTTAGTTGCAAGTATCAATTGCAAGGCTAAGTTGGCTTAGACTGTTGAGCTACTAATTGGGATAAGAATCCTTCTAATCCATTTTATCAGGTCCTGTTGGCAGCAGGCACGGATTCTACAGAAGTGGCTAGAAACAAGCATGCAACCAGAGGATCAAGATGGTGTGCAAGGAGTTCAGGAAGAACTGGAACAGGTGTGTAAGTGCCAAACAAACTGGAGTTACTTAAGTGACCATCGCTATGCTGTGCACTTAGCCTAAAGGCTGATGGTAGTTGTGAGGAACTGCATAGTAAGCTGTTCCCGGAGTGCCAAGAGCAGGGAAACTTGTAATCAGAAGCGGGGAGCAGCACACACTGCTGTGTAGATGCACCTTCCTCGTGGTTCAGAAATGTACCTCCAGCTCAAACAGGCCCTGCCAAGGCTATTTCTGAGCTCCACAGCAGGCTCAGGGTTTTTTCTGTGGTTTCTCAGGACAGCGCAGCTACACTGCAGTGACTGCACCTGCACTGCTCGGTCCCCAGGTTCATACCGCTGTGTGTGCGCGTACTGCACTGCTGTCTCTAGTGCTCGCCAGTACTTGGCTCTCGCCAGGTGACACAGCCCTGTCACTTACCTTGTTCTTCATGGGGTAATACAAAGGCTGCTCTGCTCGAGCTCATTTGCTGTCAAAAAGCCTGAACGCTGTCCTGCTGTACAAACAGCTTATGCAACTGTCTTTGCTTTCAGCTGCAGGTGAGGATTGACACTCTCACCAAAGCACGACTGAAAGAGAGACGTCACGTGCAGGACCTGGTTGCCCGCCTGCGTGACATCCAGACTGCTCTGGGTACATAATCCATTTCAACCCATTTTTCAGCTCATGGGAAGGACTTTTTGCCCCTTTTGTAGCAGGGGAGGATGGAATAGATGTATACATTCTCTTAGCCTACATATGGCATTTTTCTTTTATAAATGAACTTAAATATTTTTGCTTGCTTTATTTTATTACTGTACTGGTTAAAAACCAAGTAGGAGCCTACTATTCCTCACACTGTGCTCACAGTACCTAGTTTAGCTTACCCTGACACTTCAGAAAGATAAGCAACACTGATAAGACTCTTTATTTCAAAATGTTTGCAATTAAATGAGTTCATGTCAGTAAGTCATACACGTTGACATACAAAAATACCGTGCTACTGATACAGTTGAATTAAATGGATTCTCCATGCAGGAGAAATTCACAGCATTATCAGTACCCACTAGGAACTTTGCTTTCACTTCCAGGGCGCGTTGCTGACAACTGCGTAACAAGTAATATTTGTTAATTAGCTAGCTCTGCACAGTATTAAGACCATCACAAAAAAAGCCACTTGCATGCTGAATCCTCCCCTCCTCAGATTTCTAGTAAAGCAAACATCAGGTAACCTGTCCTCTGTTACTACACTAACAGGAATCTTCAGATACTGTGGATGATGATGCTGAGTAGGAAGAAACTAAAGCTTAAATTGCTTTGGCTGTCTCTGGATGCCATCGGTGCCCAGTGGCAAAGGGGGAAAAGATCCAGTTGTCTGTTCTTTCATTCACTGGAACAAATTTGCTTTCTACTGTTAAAGTGCCATTGAAGGCCAGTCACAGCTTTATCCTCTTGGGGTTGACGTTTGCCTTAGTCTTTTCTCACTTTCAGTGGTTTAAAAAAAGTGCACATTTCTATAACGTGTAGATGGTAATATACTGCTGCAGGAGGAACCTTGCTAATGCCAAGAAGTGTAACAAGATAGGTGGCTGAGAGCCACTTCAAGCTTTCAAACTCCCCCCTGTGTAAAGTGAGGAAACATTGACTCTCAGAGCCAAATGAATTTTCTCCTGCTTGTCACCCAAACAGCCACCATCATCTGTGTCATGGCTGGGCTACATCACTTTTGAGGCAGTTTATCATCCCTTCTTTCCTGATGACAAGCTAAGCATACAGGACTTGGCAAACCAGACATTTGTACAACAAAATTATATTCTATTTTCTGCAGTGCATACAAAGAAAAGTTTTTTCTTTAGGAAATCGGAGCTGGTCGAAGCCTACCATCTCCTTGAAGCAGCAGAAACGTAGCTCAAGCAAGGAAGTAATACGTGAAATCTTTCAAAGAGCAGAAAGGCAGGTTTCATAAACTCTGGACAGCAAAGTCAGTTCTAAATGTTTGAGTACCTGGACTTGAAAAAGTTTATTCTCTAAAAACAATTGATACATTGCCTTAAAACTCAATTCCTCTTCTTCACTTTGGCACCAGTTTCTATCAGTGCCATATAGTGCCACATTCAACAGATCCAAGGTGTTAAGATTTTTAACTCTTCTTGACATGAAGTTACAAAGAGGCTCTAAAGTTTTACTGTAGGATGAAGCTTCAGCATAGAGCTTTCAGCCCCTGGTAAGTATGAGGGCAGAAGTCAGGGCTGTCGTGCTGTTTATATATTTTGAATAAGATGAAATTGTTGCCAATCCATTATAGGAGGGCCAGGTTGGCACCTGGGAGGCAACCTGGGATTGCTTCAAAGATCCATAATATTTTTTATACACAGTCAATGCACAGGGCATTTCCCTCCGTGCAATAAAAAAGGATCCTGAAGTATCTGAAACTGTTCTGTAAGTAGAAGAATTAATTCTTCAAGAACGTAGTGACAAAACAACATTGAAGATACATAGCAGAAAGCAAAAACCTATTTTGGCTGCCATCCCATTGCATCCCAGAAGAAAACCAGCCCCTATGTCTTCTAACCCCTTAATTCAAGAGGTGAAGTAACTGTCTCTCATACAAACAAAATCTTTAAGGCCAGAATAGCAAAATGAAACCATGGGTTAGGAATAGGAGACACAGCTTTGCCTTTTTTTTTTTTTTCTTTAAAAGAAAATCCCACGATAACCAGTTTCATCATATGGAATGTAGACAGTGTTGTCAAGTTTAAAATACAGTGCAGTCCATTTTTAAAGGGATAATGTCAGGTAAAAATTTAAATTGTCTAACAGTAGAAAACCTGGATGAGTAATTTATTGTATGAATGCTGTCTGTTGTACATTTTGCTTAGTTGGGGCTGTGAAGCTATACTAGCCCATTTAAATGGCAATCTATGCATTCACACACTGCCTTTATACAAGAACTTCCGCTCGAGTGTTGTAGAACAAAATAAATACGGGAACACATTCTTTACTCAAGCTCTGACTCAGCCTGTCCCTGTCCCTTTAAATTCAGCTAATCTCCACCTCCACCCTTCCCCATTGCACCTGCACAGCCTAGGAAGGCTTAAAAGGGACTTAAGAGGCCTTAACAACATAATTATCATGTGGCACATTGAGGGGAGAACATGAAAGACTACAGGCACAGGGTGGGACAGAAACCTCCATCCACTGTCACCATCTTTACAAGGCAGCTGTCCCTGATACGTCTATGGTCATTCAGGTCTCTTTCTGCATTCAGCAGCATGTAAATGTAGACCCAGTACTCTCCAGTTTAACACAGCAGTGACATCTGTGTTCCTCACCCAGGTCCTGCTGAGTGATACATATGTCAGTGAAACACTCAGTGGTGTGCTACGCATTCCTTCCTATAGAAAACCTTCTTGCTGAGAGAGTTTCTATAGAGAGCCCAGCGCTTCTCCAAAGCGGATCTTCTGTCCGGCTTTGAGGTGGAATTTGAAGTCCTTGGGTGCCTCGAAGATCAGTACGATCGTGGAGCCTAAGTTAAATTCCCCTAAATGTTCCCCCTTCCTCATGGGGATCCCCTCCTTGTTGTTGTTGGTTATGAAGCTGAAGTCATTGTAGGAACCTTTAGAGTAACATGGACTGTTGGTATGCAAATCCTGTACGGAGAAGAGAGAAACTGTTACTTGAGGATTTCAATTTCTATATTCCTTAGCACAGCTGTGGACTGTGGAGATCCAGGCATTTTCAATGCAGGAGGCTTGCTTACAATTCCAAAGTACAATAAGAATATTAAAAAAAATAGTCTATACTGGCACTGGCTTCCTTATTTAAATCAGTCTTAGAACATCAGTATTGCAAAACATCTTAATTTCAGGGTAAGAATATTTTTTAAAATTTTTTTTGTAATTTTATTTTATTATACTGTACCAATCACCCATCAAAACCAGAAAGCTGCCTACTGCTGTCTTGCTTACCTGGTCAAAGTAGATGCGGATAGAGCCCACATTTGTGGCACCCACGGCTGTTAAAGAGAAAAAGCCGTACTTCCAGTCACCTGTAAGGACAACCCGTTCATTGTGGCAGAACAGTTCCTTGATCCAGCGGGCAACTCCAGGATTCACAGACATCAGAGAGCCTACAATAGTGAGAAAATGGTTCCGTTAAGTTGTCTGGTTTGTAGCAGTATTGTAACGCTATCTGAATGCTATTTTCAATATAGCTGTAACCGATCAAAAGTAAAGTCTGTCACTGGTTTGTAGCAAGAGAGGCAAATGCTAGGCACAGCGAATGAAAGACAAGGCTGCAGTGAAAACAAAAGGGTCCTAGGAAGATGTAATCTTCAGTCTCCTGTCCAGAATGATCCACACTCCTGGGCAGGGTTCATACTACTTTTCATTTTTCTTAGCAGAATCAAAGGAAAGCCAGTGACCCTGCTCATTCTTCGTTTTAAGGCTTGAATGCAGTCTGGAACACCATCTCCAGTTCTCTCTGCTCGAGCACAAAGGGTTTCAGTTTTCATACCTGAAAATGGTTATTTTCAGGCTGACTGGTACCCCCACTGCCTCCCTCGGCTTTCACTTATTCCCATCTACAGCTTCACCTTGACTGCATTTCCAGACAGTTAAAACCTGCTCTTAAAGGAGGGAGCAAGATCTGGGGGAGGGAGTCCCTTTCAAAATGTCTGCCTTAGCTGAAGCCTGTTCTAGCAGCAGTCATACCTACACCTCTACCACCAAATTGAGGTGGTGCCAGGGACTCATTCCCACACTACAAAATGACCAGAGGGTGTTTGGGAACAAGTCAGGTCAGCATGCGTCAACAGTTACTTCAAAGAACTAAAAAAAGCTTGAATACAATATTACTGTTTTCACCACTTCTATGAGATTTGTTCTGGGAAACTATACTACTATAAAATTCATTACCATTTGTGACAAATCACTTTTCTACTGTTACCTATCATGTGATGGTACAACTGCCGCAGCGGTGTGCCTCGTTCAGCTGCGGCCCATACCTGTGCTGTCCGCCATAGCTGCTCTGCATCCATTTTCTAGGAACGGAAACATACCTGGGAAGTGACGCCGGTGTGCCACTCTCCAGTCTGTGGGTGAGTGGAAGCAGTGATAATCCCCTGGTGCAAGGTAGATTACACAGTGATACAGCTCATTCCCCTCCTTTGTGACTAGTTGTTGCTGAAAAGAGTTACCAGCTGGGGCTGCAAAGAAACCATGGAAAGAAAGGGGTTAAAGAAATACTTCTCGCAGTCATCTACCACAGCTGAGCAGTCTACAGGAGAACCAGTGGTGACAGCAGAGGACTAAATGCAGTCCACATATATTGTTGAGACAACAAAAAGATACGCTTTGTCCAAGGATCCACTATTTCAAAGCGTTCTTTTCCCTTTACAGCAGAATTAAATCCTGTATTGTTTTAATAATTTTAGAAATTCCTTCATTTTGGAATTTGCCCTTCCTAAACAGAACAGGAACTGAAACCCAGTGAAACAGAATTAAAACTACCCTTTTAAGAACAGACTTTTCTCAAAGCTACCCTTTTAAGAACAGAATTTGTGAAGACTCCCTGGTTTTATAAAGGGCATCAGTTGCATTTGTGCTCATGCTGCAAATAATGCTACTGTTTGCAGAGCCGTAACAGCACAAGTCATTACAAGTTTAGCGCTTGAGCATAAATCATGTTATAGAGTAGCTTATACAATTTTTGCTAAACGGGTGCTTGGGCACACTTCAGTCTGACAGCAGGAATGCTACTGTCTCATTATGGTGGCAGATCTTGGGAGTTAATTGTAGGACCCAAGTGATTAAATTCAGATAATTGGAACGAGCCAGGCAAGACACTATAAAGCTGCTGTTGAGAGACACATGTTTATCCCCAAATAAAGCCAAACAAAAATCAGACCTGCTTTTGTTCCTGACAATCTCAGAAAGGGTGAGCGGGAGAAAAGCAGCGATTGCTTTTCTCATGATCTCTGAGAACACTGAAAGGGCAGAGCAGAAGAAACGCAGCACTCACCCTGGCTAAAATGCAGTTGCTCTGTGGAGATGCGAGGTCCCAGGAAAGATTCCAGAGAATAAGTAACCCCTTTTACTTGCTCTACTTCACAGGTTTTTACCTGTCCAAAATTAAGGATCTTTCCATCAGAGGGACTAATCTACAGGGAAGAGAAAAAAATTAAACACATTAGTAATTCTTTATACCTCATAAAGCAGACACGTTCCTTTGGGGGGTGGGAGGAAGCTGGTAGTGTAAAGCCTTCGTTTCCTTTTACTCACCACACTGTGCACACAGCAGACTGGCCGCGCTTGTGGCTTCAGCTTCCTGCGGAAGAATTCGCTGAGGTTTCTATAGTGATGCAGATCTTCAACAGCTGCCTCCTTCATATTCACTCCAAATGTCCAGATGTACAGGCTGTAAACGGGCTTGCGGAGCCATGTAGGCAGCTCCACCTGGTTCAGGCGACCCCAGGCTCGCGAGAGCAGTCGAGTTGGTACCGATTTGTACAGAGCAACCTAAAGAAAGATGAATTGCACCATGTCATTCAGTTCTTCCCACTGACAGCTTTCTCTTACTTCTCCCCATAAAACATAATGGCTCAAACCATACCCTGCTAACCACTCCTTGAATCCAGCGGGCTACACTACACATAAAGTAACCTTTATGGTGGCAAAAACCACTGTGCTTCATCCTCACTCCCTCCGTTCTGATGGGCGCAGACGAGGGACAGGATGAAACCTACTATAACCTTACACTGAAGCCAGAATCTCCACTCCCCTGCAGGCTGAAGCTCCGCATTTGTTACTGGAAACTGCTCAATATGAGGCTTACAAAAATAAAGACACAGTAGAACACTCATCAGGAGGGTTAAACATTACCAATATATTCATTTTTGTAAATAACCAAATGAAAATTGACTGAAAAATAATTTCTCAGTGTTCGATGATGTGCTTCTCAGAGGCATCTACTGGTGGGGGTGGTTTTCCACATCCCCGTACTGTACTGCTCTAATGATACTGGTACGATCAAAGAAACATATCCATCCATATGTTTACATATGGGTTCAGCTACACCAGTATAAACTTGGGCCAGCCTTACCCTTTCTCTCACAGCAATGGGAGTTGCTAATTGCAAGAGTATATAGTACCTTTATTTCTGTAGAAATACACCTTTGGACTTACACCAAAGCCTAAGTTTTAGTAGCAAGAAAAACAAATGAAACAATGTTGGTAAGAGGTACATGCTGCTGATGTAACTGGACAGATGACGGTGTCTTCCTGTTGGTCATTCCAGCAAGTAACTCTTCTGGGGTTTGCGGTGCTTCGCAGCAGCCAAAAAGCTCGCATGACCATCGTGTAATCCAGGCGTGGGGGGGGTGTGGACCAAGGGAACTGAAACCAGTTTTGCTAAAGAAGCAGTGATCTGCTGAATCTGGTACCATTTGTTTGAACAGTACAGCTCAGCTACATTTAACTCCCGACTGAGTCGTCATTTATTCTCAGTATTAAATCATATCCTCAAAATTAAGTCTTGCAAAACACAGCCATAAACACAAACAGAAGCACATAGTGGCTGAGAGCCTGTCCGTTGTATCAAATATGATAAATGAAAATTTCACTCACAAATCACTGTCGGGTGTCACATACGGTGGTATTTCAGAAAGAAAACACCAACCTAATCTTACTTCACATAAAAACTTCTAAATGAACACTACCTTAGGTTACAGAAGCTGAAGAACTGAAGAAAAACCATTTTGCCATTTGATGTGCTATATTAACATACAGTGTTTATTTCTAAAATAAATTTCTAAAATAAAAGTTTCCCAAACGCTGAGAATATGCGGATACAACTGTAAAATCACAAAAATTGTCAAAAGTGCTATTTCCTAGTAGCCTCTTCTCTCAAAAGAGCCTGGTTTTCAAGTTGATGGGATCAAACCGAGCAGCTGTTCAGTGAAATAGTCTTCAGAAGGACAATTTTGTTGCAGTTTTCAATCAAAATATGTGTGTGCTTGTTGCATTCTGAAATTGCATGATTTGTGGGGAGAATAACCATGTGCAAGGCATCCTACACCCTGCTCTCAACAGCATCTGAGCAGAGATTTGCATATCGTTTGGACAGGCTGGATTACAAATGCTCAAAGAACTTGAGGAACAAGCCCTCTCTGTGCGAAAATGACAGAAAGCACGAGACCATTTCAATGTGGCCAGGAAAGGGAACCTGAGAAGAGGTTTGGTCTGCCTTATCCTAGCCCGAATACTTTGAGGTGACTGAATTAATTCAAAAGTTTCTGTTGATTTTCCTGGGTAGATCTCTGACTGCTAGAGGACAAAGAAATTCTCTGCTACTGAAAAAAAATCACTTGTCTGAAGCAATTAGTCAACACAACTATGCACAGTAAAAACTAAAGGGGAACATGAATTGCATCTCTCTGCTTTCGTGCCAGTGCTCATCCGCCTGTCCGACGTTAAGGATCTCTCCACCCAGCTGCTGCCAGCTCCCTTCAGGATAAAACTGCTAACAGACACGAAGCGCAAGAGACACCTGCTCACACTTACCCTGCTCACAGGCCTCCATCCCACTCTGGTCAAGGGTTTAAGAGCACCAAAAGGCAGAAGATAATAGAGAACAGTCAGAGGCCAAGAACGGAGTTTCAGAGCAGGCCTAGACATACAGCTTAGCTGGCCCAACCTTCGCCTCAGGGCCAGCTGGGGAAATTGCAACCTGAAAGATTACATACACAATATAAGAGGGTCAGCCATCTCAGCTTCAGAACCACCAGCTTCTGGTAGCTGGGGATGATTTATTCCTGCTAATCTTTACTTAAACATTGATTCTCCAAGTCTTTACTCCTTTATTTTGAGCAGTTCTTCCCCTTCCCAAAATAAAGAGCAGTTTATGTTCAAAAAAAGGAAGAAAATCCTCTGCCCAAAAAATGGAGTTCACTCTCACCGGTCACATTTTATGAATGATACCCTCAAAAATTAAAGGCATGATCACTTGCAGGTGAAATTTGAAAACAAAGCCACAGCTGGCTCATCCAGCTAACAACGTAACACAATAGTTTACAGTGGAAATAACAAATCTCAGTAGAGCACATCCCCAGAAAACATGTCTTGCGACTGCTCCAGCTGCTGGACAGCCAAAGTGGACAGCAAACAGTATTCCCTAAGCTAGCAATGTGTGATGCTGGGATTTTAATTAGAACTCTATGGAGGGACAACTTTAAGGCAACAACAGATACTCTGAAAGAAATCCCTGAAACCTAATAAACTGAGGTCGCTCAGAGGGCTCACATGTTGAAGGCATCTTGACTAGATTGTGCCTCCAGTTGTATTTTGTACCACAAAAGATGCTGGAGTGAAATTTACACAGACCTGTGGGTCACTCACAAACTGAGAAACAAGCACTTGCTTGAGACGCAGCAGGAGCGGCACTCTGGAGTTAATGAATACAATTTAAAAGTAAAACCTTAAAACCTTCACGGGGTGTGCTGGTTCTGAACAGAGAACACGTGGACAAAGCCGATACTGCTAATGCTGCAAGATAACCTAGTCTCTGCAGCCCAATAACCAACTCCTTTGCCTCATAGCCAACCACACCTATGATTTTTTTCTCATGTAGATGTCCTGACTGAGAGGAAACTCACTTTGCACGCATGGCTGTGGAGGAGTTCAACTTGTAAATCTCAGAGGGAAAAGCTGCTCAGCTTATTAGCAGAGGACACCATGGGCCTCAGTTCAGACCCTTGCAGGAAGTCTGGATGACAGACCCTTTCAGGTCCCTATTTATCCTTTGCCTTCTACGCATGAAGAAACCATTGGCATTTCCACGGAAGTCTGCCTACCTGAGGGCAAAACATTCAAATCTTCCAGGCACCGACTTAAATCCTGGCTAAGAGATTGTTCTCCACACACAGCTGAAGGAAGGCAGTGTGCCTGCGACCGGTATGCAGCTGTGTGTGCACACAAACTGGAAGTGGTATGCTCTGGCTCTGAACAGCTCGCTCTTGCTGGATTATATGATATGAACTATGAAAAACTGCTTATGTCTTTCCAAGATGGAAAGAAGCCTGGAAGTTACAAGGAAATTTTCCTGCCAATATGTTCTTTTCAAAACTTGGAACAATTAAAATACCATGCAGGCAGGTACAACTCTCACCAATCTGGGATGCAAGATGGTGCTTTTGGCTCAGCAATTTTTTCTGCAGTGAACACAACTACTTTTCCCCCAAGAATTAGTAAGTAAAAAACAGAGGATGATCTTGCATCACAGTGCAAGGGGAAACTAAAAACAACAAAAAGAAAACCACCCTGAGAAGATGAAGTGCTGCCTCAGCAGAGGTAAAGCTGGCTTTCTGCTCGGCAGGGGGGGACTGACTCAACATGGCAATAGGAAGGGACAGTTGACATTCTTCCTCCCATCCTCACCACCCACCAGCCTGCAGTCTGCTCGCGGGCTGGTGGGCCGGGAGCCAGGTTGCCAGCGCTGAGAGCGGAGGTCCCGCTCCCCCTCCCGCTGCTCTCCCCCCCCTTCACTGCAGTCGCCCATGGACCAATCCCTGCAGAGCTGCATCCTGGCAGCTCACTCCGCTCTGGAGCCCTCGGGCTTCTCACTGCCTTGGCCTGGTTTCAGAGCGGTCCTTCACTAATTTTTCCATTCTCCTAGCGATGGAGAGTAGAAAGCAAAGGAATGAAAGGCTCCTCATTCCCTTTGCCATATAACAGCATGCCCTTCTCTACCAATTCAACGCGTAAGAAGCTTTATAGTAATTAGGCCAAACAAAAGCTTTTGCAGACGGCTGTCGCTCCTTCTGCCCAGAAACCCTCCCATCCTCCCTCCCTCATTTCTCCCTTCAGTCACCATTCCTGCAACGCAGAAAATACTGAACAGTACCTGAAACGAGTTCTCCTATTTGGTGTACCACCAGCAGAGCCAGCTGGGCCTGGCCTCTCCGGCTGTGGGTGCTGGTCCCCGGCACAGCTGCTGCTGCCGCCGTTCCCTGAACGCAGCCTCCGGACATGAATTTTAACTTTGTGGAGGTTGTAGCAAGAGGGTGGAGGGTTAGATAAAGCTTTATAGCATCTCACCATTTCCCTGTGTGCAGATCTGGTCCCTGCAGGGTGTTTGACTGACACATCGTCAGGGTGACGGTTGGTTGCAAGGCTCAGTCTTTTTTCCTCTACCTCTCTTTCCTTTGCTTGCTCCGGCACAGGAGAGAGGACACGGCGTCACAGTTCCTAATTCCCCCGCTGGTTTGTCTCTGGATTCCCCCTCTGTTTCCCACTTGAATCTCTGCTACGAGGGTTGCAGCTATTGCAAACAAACAGGCATTGTGTCATATTTCAACATCCCACTACAAAGCCGACTCTGCACAAGGTAAAAATGAGCTGTCCGTATAAGCAGTCCTTGCTTCTTGCTAGCCAGGGTGGCCATTGAACCCCAACTCTCCAAAAAACACCCTGCAGTCTCAGGCTGCTGGGCAGCGAGGCACTACAGTCAGCTGAACAGCCAGCTGGCCTTGCACAGCTAACCCCAGAGCTAGGCTGAGTCCGAGGCTGGGAGGAGGAGTGGGGCGGAGAAGAGGAGGAGATAACTCCCAGCTTCAAATCTGCAGTGCAGCAGCTGCCTCTTAAAGAGTTCTGGACTGCCGGGGAACCAAAAAAACCTTTCCTACTCTTAATGTCCAGCTTGGAAAGAAGAAAACAGAAAGGAAAGGAACGTCTTTCTATTTTACAGCCCTAGTCAGACACAAACATCCATTTCATTAAGTCTCTTTCCATCTCAAAGAGACTCACACAGGGAGCAGGTACAGGACATTCTTCTACAAATACCCAGATCCGTAATGAAATAAGCCAGGTTTAGGGCCAGCTTGAGAACTGGGTATAAAAGAAGAGTTAACTAGTCTTATTATGTGGCTCTCAGTTCTGTCACAGCTTTTATGTCCAGTAGAAAGAACTAAAATACAAAACATGAGGAAAGGAAGCTGTTTTGGTTTGGTTTTGTTTTTTAAAACCAAAAGGCTGCATGCAGTACGTCTACCTGAGCATTTTGAATATACATAGCAAGACATTTCCCTCTTCGACCCTGCAGAGCACATCTCAAGAGATGTTCTGCATCTCATGTGACTGGATCTGGACTGTTAAGGGAGCTTGAACTTAGTTCAGGAAGTGGAACTAAATTTTAACAATTGCATATTGGGAAAAAAACCCCAACATTCAAAGAAGGTAAACTTAAGATCAACTGAAAGCACTCAACACATACTGCTTCATCCTTGAGCCCTGTGCCAACTTTTTTTGTTTTCCTATTTAAAATACCATTCAGTCTTTCTCTGGCTAGCACAAGGAACTCCTACACAACAAAAATGAAGCCATCTGTAGAGTAAAATGATGAAAGCAGTTACCCAAAATCCCATCAAAAATCAAAGAAAAGCGATGAGGCACACAGGGGAGCTACTTCTCTTGATTTGCCAGCAACATTAGAAATTACCACCATTAAATACTAAATTTCAAATAGAAACATGCTAAATTGCCAACATAATTTCAAAAGGCACTTCATCAGTCCAAGATGAAAATCATTTTCACACTGAACACGTGTCTTCACAAAACTGTGGAGAGAAAGAGAGAGTTTGGCACTGGTGAAGCCAGGCAGAAGTAGGCAGAGCACCCCAACCCGCAGCCTGCCCTTTGTTCAGGCAGCCTGCAGCACCCAGCTGTACCCAGCTCCCGCAGGCCAGGCTGGCACCCTGCTCCCTGCTCTGATCTCCTCCTCTGAAGACCTTCACCTATGCATGACTTTGCGGAAAGACAACAGAGCAAACAGAAGTCTTATCTACCTTTTCTTCAGTACTCTTCCCTTAAGGATAAGGAAGGTAAACCCACAAGGTCTCTCAGCAGAAATTCTATCTTATCCCCCAATACATTTTCAAGACATTATTATATTCTAGATTGAACAAGCCTGATTCTATGAAAGCATGGAACAGGTTAAATAGCTTACCTGCTCCCTAAAAACAAATGGACATTGAAATGTTCTACAGCCCAGTGCAGTGGGTACTACCACCCTTCAGTTCAAAACAAAGTATGTAATTCAAGAGAGAGCTTCCTCTCCAGGGAGACAGAAATACTGGTGTTAAGTTTTTTTTCTCCACTTCTTAAAAAAAAACAACTGAGTTCAGATGAGTAAGAAAGCCTATGTTTCTCTGAAGTTCAGTTCTACTGACCTCATTACATTCACACCAAGATGCAAATACCCAAGTCCGGTGTAAAATGCTGACATATATGGCAAGTTGCCATCCCCGCTGCGGCTGCCCCAGAAACAATGTGCTGTTCCTACAGTGTAAGAAGGCTGAAATGAAAAATCCACCCTGACTTCACCTACTTTCCACAGGGAAACAGAGGAACTCGCATAATGGCATCACAATAGCTGGACTTTTTGGGACAGGCAGTGCCAAAGAGCCTACGATACTGTCTTAGACAAGAATTTTACGATTGTTGGTTTGTAGAAGGTTGGACATCAGTACCAAACTCCCTGACCTGTCTGAATGCACCCAGAATCCATGTGAGGTAAGTAAAAGCAGTTACCAGCAGGTATAAATCCCTAGAGAATTATTGTCTAATAGAGAACTGCTAATCTGCCAGCTATGCAACAACACTCTGCACTGTCAGCTCAAATAAGCACAAAATCCAGTGGCCCTGTTTAATTACTTGTTATTACTACCTCAAGCCCTTCCCTCAAGTTTTAAAAAACAACACAGCAAGGCTTTTGCAGGAAAGGCTAATAGGCAACTGAACTTCAAACCTGCAGCCTCACTTTTAAGTCGTAAGCATGAATCATTAGGCTTGGAATGTGCTCGTTGGAGTGCTCAAAGCCCTCTGGTCATACTTTCTACATTTGGTAACAGGGCTATTGTTTGAAAAATGCACCGTACCCATCCAAACGATCCTGTGTTCTATTTAAGTGCCAGCAAAAATAAGGTCTTGCAATCGAGGGAGAGGTACTCTGTGACCGTTTATTAAAGGTCCCATTCCTTTCCCAGCAGTATCTGTTTAATTCCAGTCACGTTCCCACCCATCCTTCTCCGGAGCCAGCCCAGCTAGGGAAATGCTGGATGCTCCACGCCCACTCAGGAGCTCCCGAACTCAAAGAGCCCCCCAGAACTGCTCTCTTGCTGCCGGGAACCCCGAGCGCAGAGCCAGCCTCTGCCAAGGCCACAGCACTGTGGAGCAGCACGGTCACCTCCAGCTCGGGCACACAGGACCTGGCCAGCTGTGCCACCTTCCCCAGCTGTACTGCTGCTGGCTAAGGAAACATACCGTGCTCTGCTTGATCTACCCATCATTTCTAAAATTATTTACTTTTCATATGAAGAAGCCTTTCTATATAAACATTTTGATTGTTTTCCGCTAGTTTTATACTGCTATTTTAGTTGCATTCTATAAAGGGGGGGGGGGGGGGGGGGGGGGGAGTATTTTAAGCTAGCCATGAAAAGTCGGGTGGGTTTTTTTAAACTTCAACCAGAATTCTGGGCCAAAAGCCTGTTACATACTCTCAAAGATCTCTTCTGTGAAGCAAGGAAGGAAAGTTTTATTTACTTTTGCAAAGGGACGTGAAAATTTATGACACCTAATCCACACTGTATTAATATTTTGTAGTAACGTATGCCACTTCATGTTTAAAACCCTGGTATTTTAGCTTCAGAGATGTACAAAGCAAACCCTCTGTCCCGTGTAGGTTCTCCCACGGCAGCCTGAAGCCGCGTTGCATCTCCCCAGCAAAGCGGGACCCGGCGGCGGCAGAGGCTGCTGGGGGAGGTACTGCCGGGATCCGCGGTGCCGGAACGCTAAATCCGCTACGAGATTGCTCATCACAGCGCAGAGACTTCACAACAGCTCTCCCGCAACTTCCAGCAAGCCAGAGCCCAGCGATTAACTAAGGACCCCCGGCCCCCGCCGCGCCCCCGCCCTAGCGAAGCCGTTCGAGGCGCCTGAACATAGCCCGGGCAGCGCCCCCCGCCCTGCCCCGAGCCCTCCCTCCCCCCGGCGGGGCAGGGGGCCGCGGCCCCCACCTACCTCGCGCCGCTACCGGCCGCTCCCCGCCGCTGGCCGCGCCGCTGCCGCCCGCTCCGCGCCTTAAGGAAGCGGCGTGGGGCAGGCGGCCCTCCTCCGCCCGCCGCCCGGCCAGTGGCGCCGCAGCTGGGCCTGACCGCGGCGCCCCGGCCCCCTCCGGAGGAGGGGCCAGGGCAGGAGGGAGCGAGGAGGAAAAGGGAACAACGAGGAGTAAGAGCGAGCGGCGGAGCCGGCACACGGCGACATCGCTGCGTAGCCCGGCCGCGCCCCGGGGCGGGAGAAGGGGTCTGCCCCGGCGGGCAGCCGGCGCTCCCGGGGAACAGGGAGGCCCCGGCCTCACCCTTAGCCTCCAAGGCCAAGCCAGCGGGGCGAGAGATCGTGCTGGGGAACAAGGCTCGAGTCCAGCAACAGCGCGTTGCCCTGCGCCCCATGGCCCTGCCCGAACACAGGCTGACACGCGAGTCCAGCCAAAGTGGCGAGGAAGCACGCCGCAGTCTCCCAAAGCGCCCCTGAGACGCTCCCAATCAATTGCTCTCTAATCCCAGAGAGATGCTCTGCAAATTGTGTGCGACAGAACAGACTTGCATAGTCAAAAAGCCACCTCACTGGTCAGATTCTACACAGTTCAGTCTTCCAGGACAGCTGAGAAAAACCTTTACGCCATCACGCCCCTCACACATTTTGATGATGTTGAAATCTCACCGCTTTAAACATTTTCTGAACACCACACGCATTGGACCGCTCTACGAGAATTTTTTTTGTAATTGCATGTTTGCTCAAATAAAACTCCAAACATCAGAACACAGAAGCAAGAATTAGGAATAAGAGATCAACCAACTGGTGACTACGTTTCACTCTTCTAAAACTGGATTAAAAAAATAATCAGAGTTTTTTCCATTATTAGCTCTTTCCTGAACTTGATACACACCTCTTACCATAATACTAAATGTCTGTCTCCTCTGGGCCAAGAAAACCACCTTCCGTTTGTACTGCCAAAATAGCATGCAGTATCCTTTGTTACATAAATACGAGCAGTTTTTAATATCAATAGGAAAGCCTGTGTTGTTTATCTCTGAGAATCAAGATCCTAAACCTATACTCAAGCACTTCCCCACTGAATTAAGCTGTTTTTAGAAACTGGCCCATGACAATAAATTGAGCTTTGAACAGGACAGAATTGCGTATTCATCTCATCTGTACTATCAGATGTCACTACAGCTCACTTCCCTTAAAGGTTCACTGTGTTCTTCCTGGTGCACATCACTCCAACAAACACTGCTTTTCACTTACACAAAACAGAACAAACTATGGAAGCCAAGGACAGCTACAAGAAGTTCCTCTCTTTAGAGGAAAACTCTTGTTCATCTGGTCACGCTTCATCCAAACTCACCCTTTGGCCAAGGTTTCCCTTAGCAATTCCTCCATACTCTATGACTGCCCCAGTGCCCAGGTGAGAAGAGGTGAAATGCCTCTAGTCAGCATATGAAAGGCACGGTATGCATGCAGATCCCCGCTGGGAAAGGTTCTGTGACAGCAAGGATTTGAAACCGTAAGCTTCCATCCCTCTGATAAATATCTACCTGTCTCCCTCCAAGCCCTCTGCTTTACCTCATCTAATTAAATGAAAGCTGATCCTCACTGGTATTCACAGTAGGAGACACACTAAGGCATTAATCAGCTCAAGCTATTAGCTACATAATGTCTCTTAAGAAAATCTAGGAAGAAAAGGTCTATGCTAAACAAAAAATAGTTTCATCTTTTGCTGTGGAAAGGCTTAAGGGACACTTGACTTAAATCAGATTGATTCCCCTGCCCCCCTTCTTTTATGAAGCTTGAGCAAAGCAAAACCATATTCTTTCATTCAATCAAAACCTATGCACACTTCGACGACGCTACTGACATGCACCTCTGCAACAGGGAGGTTGTCCCTGTGTAACATGCTGATGATCACCTATTTCTGTCTTCTGCTCAGAAGCAGGGGATCTGCCTTACACACAGAGCTGCCAGGTAGAAGATAGTGCATGTTCACACATGAACATGATGTTGGTACTGTGGAATCAGAACTTCACAGCAGCAGGCTCAGCAGCGAGGGCATGTGCAGCAGTTTCTTGTTCTGTGTTACTCTTTCAAAGCCCATTCAATCACACTTGGTCTATTTTTGCCCATGCAAAGGCTTATTCCACTCTAAAAATGACACTGCTCTTTCCCAGACTTTTAAGTGTGCTTCCAAGGATGTAATAACCACAATAATGGAAAATGATAGGTCAGCAAAAAAAGACACTCCACTTTCCAAGGAACAATGCAGCTCTTATTTTTCTTGAATCCTTCACTGTTTGGAATATTTCTTGCAATGTCTGAACAGTTTCTCTTTTTCCTCATAATTGTCAAGTTCCCTTTCCCTCCCTAGTCTCCTACTAGTATCTGCTGCATTTGGAGCCCTGCTTATCAGGTTGAAATGTTTTGTGATTCCCCACTGCAAAAACCAAATCCTTTCAAGCAGTTTCATCAAAAGCAATACTCATAGCTTCCCCAAATAACCATCAAACAAACCAGCATATCAGTATAATAAAAGAAAGCAAATTTAATAAGGAAATTGCCAATTTCATACCAAAAAGTATGAACAATAAAGAAAAGAACATTTGTTTTCAAGTATCAAAACTGAATTGACATTGCTTTTTAAAATAAATACTCCATGAGCACTTACCAGTTCTTTTTTTAATCAGAACATAAAACCTGTTTGAAATAAGCCTCAGCAGGAAAAGAACATACAAAAGACAGATTTAACGGACAAATTCCTCAGGAGCTATCATGGTCTAAACTGTTAGCATCTGGGTTGCCTGGATCATATCTGATTTGGGTCACAAGTGAAAATGAATTTAAAAATTCCAGCCTAGTCCCCCACAGGCATGTGGCCAAACCACTCACAAACCGGCAGTGTGCTCAGGAATGCAAAGAAATGGGGATGCTAAAGGTCAATACTGAAGCATCTCCTACACATTGCTACAATCCTAGAATTTTTAACTCCTTGCCTTCAGAAATGGCACTGAAGCAGGTACTCACCTGGCCATCTGGAACCACATATACTTTAAAGTGTCTAACAGAGTTGTACAATATCCCTAATATTTCAAAGGAGATACAGCAGTTATAGGAAGTTATAAAGTATTTCTTACTTCAGTGCTGCCATGGGTATTTGACCTATGAATGTCATATACACACTGCAATTCCACAATGATTTCTAAACTCCTTGGAATCCAGAAAGAAAAGGCAAAAAACCCTCAGGATTAGCCATTACAGACCTATGTGTTAACCTGTGAGAAGAAGGTCTTGCTCTGTATTCACAAATAAAACAGCCAGATGTTTATTAACTAGCTATTAATACTGTCTCAGCTTCCTTGTAAAGCGTGTAAGGCATGAAGGCATAGATGAAGTAAATGAAATGCCTGGAGTAGCTCAGATTGAGCAGCCTGTGAGAAGATAAACCCTACAACTACTGCGCAAGCTGTACCCACAGCTAGAACTGCGAGGACAAAAAAGCCTCAGCACTGATTATTTTTTTTTCATTTTACAATACGTAATTTTAGTCCTGCCTATTTTGATTTCCGTATTTAATTCTGTAAATTGCGTAATGTGCTTAATTTGCTACCTTGCAATGCAAGGGGGGGAAAATGAGAAAATGCATTGTACTACAGAGAGCCACAGCTCCATCAGTTACTGCAGATGCATGCTGTATGCTCTCTCAGGACTGCAAGTGGACAGCAGGTTGAAGAGGAGTCTGCATCATGCCTTGGTAGTGATGAAGGCCAACAGCATGGAGGAGCAGAAGCCAAGGGAAGGTCATTCCCTGTTACTTTGTGCATGTCAGACCACATCTGGAATACTGTGTCCAGTTTTCTTAGAATCAGGAAAGATCTTGATAGACTTGAGCACGTCCAGTGAAGGGCCAGCAGCCTGGTCAAAGGGTTGCAGCACATGGCCTATGAGGATGGGCTAAGGAGAAGACTTTGGAGGGACCTAACAACAGCCTTCCAACATCCAAGAAGAGGTTACAGGAAGATGAAACCAGGCTCTTTATTGAGGGAGATGGAGAGACAAAAGCCATAAATTGAAACAGGGAAGGTTCCAACTGGATGTAAGGAAAATATTTTTTACTCTAAGGACAATTAAGCATTGGAACAGGCTTCCCAGAGACACTGTGGAATCTCTGTCCTTGGGATTTTTTAAGACCCAAGTGGACAAAGCCCTGAGTAACCCAATCTAAATTCAGCGTTGGCTCTGCTTTAAGCAGGAGGGTGGACTACATGACTTCCACCTGAATGACTCAATGACTTCCAAACATCTTTTTATTCAAAATATATAATACAACCACTTGATTAACTATCCCTTCTAACTTTGATTTGCAAATATTTAAAATAATAAACTGTCAGCTAAACTAAAAGATGGAGGAGACACCAACAGTTCCTAATGTGCCATTACATTGACTTCGGTCAAAATTATAATTACTTAAATTACTAAGAAACTTCAGTTCCATGATTTGTCAAAAATGCATTGCCAGAAGAGGACAAATTAAACATTTCCTTGTTGGAATGAAAGCAGAGAGACTTTTCATCAAAGGTGGCAGAAGCAAAGTTGCCCCACGTTTCTTACCTCCCACTCACTCGCAAGCTTCACAGGCACCTCTATGCCCCTCTTCTCCAGCTGTTCCAACTTGTAATCCTCATATTTTCTGTATCCTGCATATCCCCCACCTGTAGCTACCAGAACATGGAAGGGGCGCAGGCGGAAGACTTGCCCTACTGGAGCAGTATGAAGCTTCTTCCTGTCTGTAACAGAAAACGAAAACAACGCCAGACTTCAGGAAAAAGAACAACTACACGAAGTAAAGAAGCAGTGAGGGATGTCAGCTTAGGTGGTGAAAATGTGATCAGAAATCTACAACAAAGAAGGTACGTACAGAATCTGCTAAGCACTCCAGTTATTGCAGTTCACCAAGTCACTGGAACTCAGCTGACGAACACTCGTTCACCTGTGTTGTTAATCTCATCCCCGTCCCTCCCACCCTACATCCTTCCAACATTCTTACCCCCAAAAATACATGAAAGGAGCTGCCTGAAAGCACTATTGTACTTTCCAACTAAGAGATCTTTCATGTTGTTATTGTACAGAATAACCAGTTGCTGGGGAACAATCTGTAGTACTGTGAAGCTTCATGCTTCTGTCATTAAAGCTCTCATTATAGTTGGGGAATCCCCAAATTGTACAGCTAACTGGAAGAGGGAAGGAAACGACAATCTGCTTTAGTGTATGTTTGGTAAATGGGACAATAAGCACATTTCCGCTGTAATACAGGTCATCACATAAAAAAAAAAGAAATCTAATATTACGGCTGTTTCTCACTGAGGATTACCAAGCTCCTCCTGCATAACAAGCCTTACATGTTGTCTGTGAGATACACATACACTGCATTGTCACTAAGCAACACGACAGTCGCACAGGGCAATCACAGCAGCGGGAAGCATTTCCCTTGCAAAATCTTCAGAGAAAACAAATATGTTCAGGCTTAATGTTCAGTCAGTATTAGACTGTGCTTCTTGCATCCGTATTACAGTCTGAAGGTTCTTGGCAATGAGTGTAAGTCACTGCTGGACAGAGAAAATGCCCAAAGGAACTAGTTCTTGGACACTGATTGGTGTAATTTCCACAACAATCAGTAACACAAAAGAGCCAGAATCAAAATGGATGGACTTTATCTTGTTCCATGAATGTCCAGCTTAAGGTTTGACTGTGAAAGCATGCATTAACAACTAAAAGAATTCAGTAAACACCAAATCTATTTCTAGGCAAGCATAGAGACAAAGCGTAATAGCTTATCAATCTGGGAAGCTTTAGTTCTAGAGTTGATTAGAAGCATTCAGCTGTTCTTCATCCATGATGCTGTAAAAAGATGCCCAATAAAAGTAATTCTTGCTCATATTTTGTTTTACCAAAACAGTATTTTTGCTCACTTATTTCCTACATACGTGATTTAAAACATTGTTTGAATTATATGTCCTGAAATATATAGTAATATGAAAACAGCTTTATTCTGACTGAAAAAAATATGTATCTTATTTTCTGCAGGGACACCCCCCCCCCACCCCCCCCAAACCGAACAAACAAGGCAGCAACTACCAGTACAGTTAAGATTCCAGAAAATATTCTGCCCTAAAGAACAACGCTCAATAAAGGACAGGGGTCATTTAGAGCAGTTCAGTGTTTATAAAGACAGACTTATATCTGTTTTGCATTTACAAAGACACTACAACCTTTCAACTTTACATCACTAGTTCAACAGAAATGTCCGTACACAGACCAATGACAACTCTTTAGTCCTAAAGCCTTTAACTCCCTTTCCACCACACCTTTGGTTCTAAGTTAGCAAAGCTGCTCAGCTACTTCACCAGAGCTTAGCAAATTCCCAAACCAAAACCCCTCAGCCTGAACACCTCTTTCTGGTTTGCGTCCAGGAAGAGGATGTTTCCTCTTGAAGAGCCTCTATTGATTACACTGATGTGCTAGAGACAAAACTAGTTGATGTTCCACTAGCTGCAGCAAACACAATTTAATTTGTTGATAAATGATTTGAAGAGCTGACTTTTCCCCATCTCCAGCATTAATGAAACAGCACTTCTATAACTGGCATCCTAAAACATGATCGTTGGCAAAGGCATCTAACACACCATTGTTAAGCTGTCCTCATAAAATTGTTTTGTCCTCATAAAATGAAATCCCACACCTTTCAGACATGAATGAAATTCACACAAATTTACAAATTCCAAGACAAAAGGATTAGTTCCTGATTCCGGCAACAAAACCATGTTCAGGCAGTTGGCGCTGTTTAGATTTCAGCTGAACATCATCTTCTCAAGTGATACTAACACTACTGCAGCTCTCTGGCAAGCAGCATAAGAATGTGAGGAAAGTTCATGTCTTGGCACATGAGCCACTACAAACAAGCCCAGGACACGAGGAAAAAGGTGTAGGACTTTGAACATACTTATATTTTCAGATGCTTCCAACGCTAAATCTGAGCTCCTTACAGATAAGGCTAACCTGGTTTGGATTTCTCTTAAACATAGAGTACATTCAGCAAACAAGAAAAAAAAAGAAAGCAACATTTTCCTTCTCTGGAACAGAGGAAAAAGATTAATTCCCTCAAACATTAAAAAATTCAGGATGAGTAAGCAAACTACATAACTGAAGGCATGCTCTAATCTATGCAATCAGATGTAATGATATAAATGTTGCTTTGTTACTCTGACCAAATTAAGAATTTCTTCTAGAAAAAGATACAAACTTAGAGGGAGGCTGTTACAAGGGGCTGAGATAAAACTAAAGAAGATTTATCTTTTCTTCCTATTGACATAATTTGCAAGTCATTTAGATTTAAATCCAAATCAGAATCTAAAATATCAATGGATTAGAAAACAGCTGGCTAAAAAGTTGATTTGCTCAAAGCTAACTTCAAACAACCTTTTCTTCCACGTGATCAACAATTTTGCATTATGCAACTCATCTTCCCAGATTTTTTCTGTAATGACTAACTTTGATTTCTAGACAACTGAACTCCTGTTTCTATTAATCTGTGTAAGCATATTTTTCAATAATGAAATATGCAAATATGACATACCAGCCAAAGGACTTGGACAGGAAAGTTAACCCAAAGAAATGGATTCAATAGCAAATGGAATTAATATGTCAGCTAGCAAGGGAACAAAAATTGAAGACTATATGCAGTTGTTATACTAATATATGATTCAGACTTTTCAAGGTGAATAGCTGATGAGTTGCACTACAAATGGTAATACATTTGAATATTTTCAACAAATTCTCACCTGGTTTATGCTATTACTTTCTTATTATCCACTCTATATTAAGCTTGATGTTGCCCTTCTCAGTCAGCCACTTCACATCTAACACTGGTTTACCGGCTTTCATGTCAATAATGGATATAATTTTAGTTGTCAGGTTCATTATTCATAACTATGCCATTACAAAGATGTCTCAATCAACATCCACACAGATTCTTTCATGTCACCTTCATGACACTGTCCAGCAAAAGAAAGATACAAGCATGCCTGACCTGCTACAGGGCTGTGCTTTCCTCTACACTGTTGAGCAACAGACGGATTAAGAAATGTAGCAGGACATTAAGCTGATTTAAAAAAGTCAAATTTCAAACTGAGGAAAAAGGATACAACGTAGGTGTGGGAAGCACTTGAACTAGTGGCTCAGCAAGTTCATTAAAGTGGGCTTTTTTTAATATAAAACCACATTCCTAACATGCATCTCTCTGCTAAGTTGTATCAGTCTTTTAAAAAGTAGTTTTTCAGCTGTAGACTCCTCAGAAAACTAAGTACCATGCTGAAGTTAATGAAGGAAAATAAGCCTATGGTTAATGGGTTTTAATTTACTATGCAGAGATCATCTTCACTAGGAAAAATTCAGATGTTTTGAAAAGTTTAAAAGCTACATGTAAAGAAATTCCATTATATATGCTCTTCCTCAGAGTTCTCCTTCCTCTAGCACCTGTTATTAGTATCACAATCTATCTGACTAAATTTGCTTTACAAAATATCCTACTTTCTTCAGTTGTTGAGAGTAGGGAGTACCAGGAAACATTTCACATACAGCTGACCTGGTGAAGCCAAGAAGTGACACTGTTGTTACATGACGAGCTTCTAGTTTACAGGATGTTGTTAAGTTGTACAAAAATGCTCGCAGGGGAAAAATCTGATTCATTAGTGTGCTGAGATGAACGCGGTATGAGAAAGGTGCATTTGTATTGTATTTACGTACGACAAGGCATGTATGAGGGGCACAGAGCTGCTATTAATGTTTGAACACATTAATTAAATAGCAAACTTGTCAAAAAAGGTATATTGCCAAGGAAACAGGTCCCAATATAAATTTCCTGTAGAAAAAAAAAAATAGAAATGTAGCAGCCATTCACTTTATTATCCCAGCTCTTCTTTTGCTGGCTCTGTTACACAGGTTTCTTCAGAAGTGATAATCCCAGTGAAAAAGGATGATTGCCAAAGTATCAAAGGAGGTTAAAAAAAGACAAATACTCTCAAAGTGGGTACATTAAAAGAGACCATTAGGGCAGCAGATATCACAATGACAGAGCAAGCCGGTTATCTAATAAACAGACAGGTATAATGCAGTGTTAGAGTGAACAAAAAGGATGAGAGAGAGAAAATACCCCAGCTGATAAACAGTTGCATGGCCCCTGTGAAGGTATTCCTGATTTGGGGGGCTGACATTCCTCCAGATGGGATCAGCTCTGCCTTTCCAGTTTTAGCCAATACCACTCTGGATACTATAGCATCTAAACATCTGTCCAGATTTGCATCTCTGCAGGGTTCCTCATACCTGTTGTGGAACAGATGGCAATTCTAAAAGGACAGAGAAGCAGCTTTCAACCACGGCTAGGGAAGCTATTTGTCCAAAATGCTCCTTTTGTTAAAGGAAGTGATTTCTGGCTTTTTTAAATTTTTATTGCTACAACATTTGCTATCCAAGTTTTCCAAAATAGCTGAGAAACAATGTGTAACACCTCATAAGGAAATATGAAATAGGTAATGAATGAAATATTACCTTATGAAATAGGTAATGAATGAAACGAGTAACACCTCATAAGGAAATATGAAATATTACCTTATGAAATAGGTAAATACACTTCTTTTACTATATGGAAAACATAACACTAAATGAGTAAAGCACAATTTGCACGCTTGCGTCTATGGAAATGCCATGAATTGAATAGGTCTCTGATCCTGGACTCCCACTTCTGCTTTAATCTCAAGAACTTCAAATTCACCAATATGTGACCATAATTTGTCTGAGTAATACTGAACTGAAAAACACTAGGTAAATACAAGCCTTCACTTACCACTGAAAAATGTTCTGGAAGGTGGCCGCTTCCACAGGAGTCCAGTTCTAACACACAAGTTCTCACGTATAAGGAAGTTACAATTAGTCAGCAAACTGAAAATACAATGAACAAGAAGCAGTTGCTTAAGTACAGATGTTTAATAATGTAAACGTAAGCAGTTCAATGTAGTGATAATCTTACGTTCAGAAGCTGAATAACATACAGGGAAAACTCTCCTTAAAGTATCATAAAATTTCCACTGAGCCTATTCTCTTCTGGCCTATTTCTTCCCTAAATAACAAAAAACCTGACAATCCAACTACTCCTGTAGATATTGAATGTTGTATCTATTTCATCTTTTTCTTAACAAATGTTGACATATGTTCCTCTTGAGCTTAATTCTATTATAACAGTGATACTCTTCGGAGTATTGTGTGCTGATCTTGGCAATAGCCCTTCTCAGGCAACTAATTATGTTGTCATTATGTACCGTATCTTTGCCTGTTTGGAGTTCTAAAATGTTTGTGACTGTGAATACAACCTGAGCCTTTTTTTAAAAAAACAAGCTAAAATAATCTAATATACTCTTGCTTTGTGCACTGCCTTGGCCTATGTGTTTAGTAATCTATTTGTCACCTTTTTTTTATGTAGGGATTCTAGAACTGATGAGAGTTAGTACTCTCTAAATCTACTTCCAGTTTAACACAGACCAATTTATGCAACAACATACAAACAACTCCTTTAAGTACCTTACTTGTATATTGCTGGGGAAACAAGATTAAAACAAGATTGCTCTACTTAAAAGGAAACTACATAGCACAAGCGTTATCTTCTGTGACAACGTGGCTAACACGTATTTACTTCCATCCAAAGGTAGTATTTATAATGGGCAAAGTTGAATTCAACCATGTTGATCAAAACAAACTCTGCCTGCAAATATAGTGGTAAATTTTGTAATGATGGTTTAGCGCCTGGGATTATTCCATCCAGGCAGCTACACAAGTCTGTCATTTAAGAACCTCCTACAACAGCAACTATCTTAAGAGACATTTACAAACTGGGTTCATGTATCTCCTTCCTCACCATGCTGGTGAGGAGGAGGAGTACACAGAAAAGTTACGGATTCTGTGAAGTAGTAATGTCATTCATTAGACCAAATAGCATAGCTGGAAAAGAACTCTGTGCTGCCAGGCACAGAGTATCTCCTTCAGAATTTGTCTTATCACTCTGTACGTTGGTGAACAGTAATGCAAGTAAGTGGTTCTGCCACTCTAAAAACACTTAAAGTAGACTTGTAACTGGC
Source organism: Falco naumanni (assembly GCF_017639655.2). Classification (NCBI taxonomy): domain Eukaryota; kingdom Metazoa; phylum Chordata; class Aves; order Falconiformes; family Falconidae; genus Falco; species Falco naumanni. The sequence goes on along the minus strand of NC_054054.1, from coordinate 89,488,146 downwards.
CAACACAGGGGAAAGGCTCAACCAGGATTCTTCATGTTTAATATATAATATTTAATTTCATGTTTCTAATAAATCTGAAAAGGATCCATCCAATTGTACAAGAACTATTCCTGTCTAAAGTCTATAAACAAGCAGGATTAGACAAGTACTAAAGATTACAGAGCAACACACACAGCTGTTAGATAGAATCACAGGCCCAAGCCAGGACAGGAGAGGAGCAGCATTCTCACACCCGACAGTCTCAGTCCCTTGGGAAAAACCAGGTCTGGCAGGTCTTTGTGCAACCCACTCATTGCCGGGGTGCAAATACCACAGCTTGATGTCTTCATTTGGCCCTCTGACCTTTCATCTGCTCTTGATCAGATACACGCTGAGTACAGAAGTACCTCATTAGCTTACAAGCTATTGCATCATTCAGGGTGATTCAATGCAAGGAAGTGATTATTAAGAGTTTAAGAATTACTTTCAGGTGCCTACTGAGTTACATATAGACAGCATCTCTATTTAGAAGAAGAGTCTACAAACAGATTTCTTGTCTAGAAATCACATTATGATACTAGTAGCTTGCTAACAATGTTTTAATGTTAGTCAAGGACAAATGGCTACAGTTTTCACATACCCCCATAATATGGTGTCAGTAATATTTCATTCTGCCCTTCAGATTTACGGTCTCTATCAAAACTACTGTATTAACCCAAATGTGACAAGAAGGTCCCTCCCCAAAACACAAATTCCTGTAACCAGGTGCTAAACATACCACACTGCTGCATCACTTCCCAGGATATTATTTCCTCAGCAAGTCAGAAAAACCTTCCCACTCTGCTGCAGAACCTGTATGTTTTGCATAGCAACATGATGTAATTTTGTCATGAACAATGAGGTCAGCTGATCCACTTGGGTCATACACCAGACCTACACTAATTTGTGGTATTACAAGGCCTGCTTTACAACATATTAAAACACCTGGAATTAAAGCAGTACTTGCCCATTAGTAAGCTGAGAGCCTGCGGGTTACTTCTAAGGGATTCAAAAATCTAAGAACTAACCCAGTTAGCACTATAGTTAAATTTACCAGAAAAGTTTTAGAACACTAAAAAGTTGGCGAAAACTGCCAAAAACTTAGCTACAGCCTAAAGCACCAGTATTATGTCTTGAATCATAATAATCTAAAAAAAAATAACGCAAAGGCAGAACAGAAGTAGCTGGTTTGGCTTCACAGGATCATCCAGGAGCTGTCCATGTTGCTAAGGTAGGGCAGAGCATACTGAGACTTGGTACTTCAGCAGATGCATCATCACAGAGGAAGTATGCAAGAATTAATTGTAGACCCTAAGCTCCTACCAAAATTGGTTTTTGGTGTCCAACATGGGAAAACCAGCCTAGTCCTTACTCTGAAACCTGGTAAAGACAACAAGACTAAATAGTTTATCATCAGCCTCATCTTCCCTGCTCCTGACAATTCGGCCTTGATGGGTACAAGCATGCAGGAGCGTGCTGTCCTCCAGCCTCTACCACCCAGCTGGACGCTGCTGGAGCAGGAGCTGACGGGATCCCGTGTTAACTTACTTACTTCAGCTGTTGCGGGATCAGGGACAGCAAAGGAGGGACAACACTTTGTTGATGGGCACCGAAGCCGGCGGTAATGCACGCTCTGCACACGAGGTGCTTTCAACAGGTTTTAAGAGAGAAGTCAGGTGACCACGTGTTCTCCTTCAGAACACAGCATTATCTCCCAGAAACAGGATTCTTAACACTGTTCCTTTGCTATGAAAAACACAAGCTTTAGGCGAGTGCCTCCTGCCAGGCTCTGCCAAGGCGCTTCTCCTCACAGCTGCTCCTCACCGGGATTATGTAACCGGAGGCAGCAGCTGCCCCCCTCTACCAACTCCTACTAAACACTTACACACTGGCAACCTCATACTGCGCAATAAGTTGAAATTATACGAGGCCACACGCTTCTCTTTCTTTAAAAATGTAAAACCTTCATCTTTCTTTTCAGCTTAGAGAACGAGGCCAAGACTCCTCGCACATGCCCAGAGGCCAGGGCCGAGGCACCACGAACAGCCGCGTTTTCACCCCGGCAGGGCAGCTCCCGCGGCCGAGGCAGCCGGAGAGAAGGGGCAGCCGGAGAGAAGGGGCGGCTGCAGCCCCCGGCCCGGGGGAGGCCGGGCCTCCGCCCAGCTCCTCCTCACGCCCCCCGCCCCCGGGCTGCCGGCTGTCAGGCAGCGGCTGCCGCTCGCCCGCAGCTCTGCCGGGGCCGCAGAACCCCAGCGCCAGCCCCAGCCCCAGCCCCCTCGCCGCCGGGCAGCGCAGCGCCGTCCCGGCTGCCGTGCCCCTACCTGCTCCGCCACAGCACGGCCACAGGGCCTCGCGTTACGGCCGCCGCCATCTTCCCGCGTCGCCGCCGCCGCCGCCGCCGCCGCGTCCTCTGCGGCGTCCCGCGCGTGAGGGCGGGGCCGAGGCGGGGGCGGGGGCGGGAACGGGGCCGGGGCCGGGCGGGAGGCGGTGTGAAGTGCTGAGGGAGTGGGGGTGCTGTGCGGAGGGGCTGTTACCTGAGGGGAGTACGGTGGGTAGGGACGGGATCATTCCTCCAGTGGTACCGTAAAAGCCGGTAGCGAAACTCTGTAAGAGTCGTTTTGGAGTTTTAGAAAGTAGGCTTTCGTATTGCAGCGCTGGGCACACATGCGAATAGTTTCGTGGACATGAGTGTGCCCATTGCCCGAAATCGTGTGGGTTATGTAGCTTTCAAGTTATATATATTCATTGGATTTCTATTTAGATAGTCATTACATTTCCCGGAGACATCATACATATGCTAATATATGTTAATATACTATGCATTCGCCATGAAATAAGCCGGTGGTCTTTTAGGTGTCTCTAGCAGCGATCCATAGTTTTCATCCCTCAGGGCCCACGCATACTCACAGGGGTCTTCTAGGGAGCTGTGCAGCTATGTTGGTTTTGAGCTGTCTTGTTCTAATTTGTAGTCTTGTCCTTGTTCCTGTTATCTCTAAGAACATGCCTTGATTCTCTTACTACTTTCTTATCTTCAAACCTCCTTTTATCCACACAGAAGGCCACAGCTGCATATTCCAAAAGGTTATATTGACCTATCTTCCAACAGAAGGTTAGTAAAGCAAAAATAAGATATTTTAGGCTACAAGGGGAGGTACAGAATGGGGACAGGTATGAGGCTGTTCCCCAAAGGGGGATGGGGTATGTGGTGAGTGCTGTTCTCTTGGGGGGCATCCCCGAGGTGATGTGGTGTGAGAACAGGGCCATCTCTGAGGGGACATGATGTGGGGACAGGGCTGTTTCCCTGAGGTGATATGGTGTGGGGACAGGACCTACTCTGAGGGGACATGATGTGGGGACAGGGCCATCCCTGAGGTGATGTGGTGTGGGGACAGGACCTACTCTGAGGGGACATGATGTGGGAACAGGGCCATCCCTGAGGCGATGTGGTGTGGGGACAAGGCCATCTCTGAGGGGACATGATGTGGGGACAGGGCTGTTTCCCTGAGGCGATGTGGTGTGGGGACAGGATTGTTTCTCTGAGGGGACATGATGTGGGGACAGGGCTGTTTCCCTGAGCTGATGTGGTGTAGGGTCAGGGTTGTTTCTCTGAGGGGACATGGTGTGGGGACAGGGCTGTTTACCTGAGGCAATATGGTGTGGGGACAGGGCTGTGTCTGAGGGACATGATGTGGGGACAGGGTTGTTTACCTGGGGATGTAGTGTGAGGACAGGGTGGTCCCTGAGGGTTTGTGGTATGAGGACAAGTGTGCCCACAAAGGTGGTGCAGTATCAGGACAAATCTGTTGCCCAAAAGGAGGTGTGGTTTGTGGAAGGGCCTGCTTCATGGGGAGCTGAGGACTAAGCAGTTGAGGTTCAGCTGTTTCAGTGTTGCTGTTGTTGAGGGTCAGGTAAGTCTTTGACCACAAATATGGGAGCACCAGGGATGTCAGGGCAGGGATTTTACTGGGAAGTACATGACATGGGACAGACACAATGCTGTTCCTGCAAGTGAAATGTCAGGCAGGTTGTGCAGTAACATCTGTTCTTACTTTGGTGTCCCTTGCCTGGATCCTAGCAGCGCAGAGAGGATTTTATAGAGATTATTTGGTTTCCACCCTCTTGGCTGCATCCCTAGACAGATGCATAGATGCTACATTACTGGGAAGTAGCTAATTACCATTTTCTGATGGTGGTGGTGGGGTAGTTTCATAGAGTGAATCAGTAGAAACAGAATTCCAGAGTCCTGCTGCTGTGTTTCCACATACTTAGTGTTTCAGGACATGGTCCTCTCCTAGGACCTTATCACTTTGTTTGTTTTCCTGACCAGGCCTAAATGAAGGCTACAATACCTTCATGTCATTCTGCTTTTTTCACACAGACAGCAGCATAGTACCTATATAACTATCTTAGACATGTACAGGAAAGTCTTTTATAAGCATGCAAAATTTAAGCAGAGATCCAAATACATCCTGGTGTAATAGTATTATTATTAGTTGCCTGAGTTGTTGAGATGTACATATATCCTGTACACAATGGCAGGATTAGCAGGAAGGGAAATCTCAAAGAAGGTGGGATTTGATCCTATTAGGTGTTTTGCTTTTGCTACAAGCACTGCAAGAGCCATTGTCTTTGATGTCTGACTGCACCCTGCTGTGGGCCAGACAGACAAGTTTTCCCAGAAGTGATTCAGGAGTGATTCAAAAGTTAAGGTGTAGTTAAATGAAACACACTTGTTTATAGTGTATATTAATTGACATTGACTGAACTGATTAATGATCTGTTCTGATCTAATCTTTTTCCCTGGAATTAAAAGTCAGTATGTGGAGCTTTAACTGTTTTAAAATTACTTTTATCATGTGGTTTGTTCTTATGTGTGTGGGGGGTTTTAACATCTGAAAATACATTGTATCAAATGATTATATGGACTGCAGTCACTGAGGATTAAAATGTACTTTCCAAAGGGTACTCAGCTGTGCTAGGCCTGTGCAGGTGAGCCGAGTCAAAAGGTGGATTAATACCACAGTTGTTCTCTTAGCAAATGAGAGATTGGAGACCTTAGGGCTTCAGAACATTTGTTCAGGGAATGCAGGAAGGAGTGAGAAATGCAACTCCTTCTGTGATTGAATTTGTGGGAAACATAATACCTCAACAAATGTTGCAGATCTAGTGAGGGAATTTACAAAGCACAGAGGTAAGGAATAGAATCCATGTATGTGAATGCGAAAGAAGCAATTGGGGAATAAGGACTTAATCACTAGGGAAGAGTACATAAGACAACAAAAGATGTCTAGGAAAAGTATTGGCAAAAATACATGAACCAGAGAAACTACTAAGAAAATCCATAAGATGAAAAAGCAAAACAAAACAAGGAAAAGGCTTACTTTCTCCAGGACTCTTGAAATGGCCAATTCTTTCCTGAACAGGAAAGATGGAACCATATTAGCAATATTTTATGCGTCATCAGATCATTTCAGTGTGCATACTTCTGAGCTTATATACGTCTGTAATTTTTTTCCCCTATTATAGAATTAATTATGTTAATAATGATTGCTGTTGAGTAATTTAGAGGTAATAGTCCACGCTAAGTGTTAGGTAAATAAGCCAGTTTGGATGAGACTGCTGTGCTAGAATGGAATGAAAAGGGTCAAGAAAGTCAACAGTGTCATAGTTCTGTTCTGAATTCTTAGGGAGTCATTGGATTACTTTTTGTTTAAAATTACTCAGTAGACAAACTGTTATTAGGTGAAAAAATAAGGTAAGGAGGACCCCCTCAATATTCTGTAGAGAGATACATTCAGTAGTTTGGGCAGGCAATTCACTTAAATTTAGGTATCTTTTTTGTGAGATAGATGTCTTACTTATCTCCCAAAGGCATTTTGGTGCCTTTTGAAACACAAGAAGCCTGATTTATTTGAAAAGCAGAGGCTTATGTTTCTTCCTATGTCTTTTCACAACAAAGCAAAACATTCATGGATATTGTCCATCTGTGGATAGGAATAGGACGCTGCCCCTTTCTCCTTTGCATACAAGGATATACCATCCTCTGACAGTTTGTTATTTTTCTTAAGTCTTGGTTTATCCTTGTTGATGCCTAAATCCCCTTTGTTATCTTCCAGAAGCTTTGGTCATCACTGTGGAATTTCTGGTATGAGAAGGCAGAGCGTCAGAGTAGAGAGAAGATCCTTGCTGAACTGCTGTAATCATGAAGACAGTGATTTTAATTGTCCTAATTATCTTCACTTTGCTGTCTTCAGGTAAGGCTGATACAGAAAGGGAAAGAGAAAGGTGATCTCTGGGTGGGTTACCAGGATACAAACTGTAACGCATGCTTTGGTTTTTTCTTCTCTGCAAAGAAGTTGCAGCTAGAACTGTGTCTGTGATTTCCATTTGCCTGTATTTTTCCTTTTTTTATCACTGGCAGATGGTGACCCTGTTAGTTTTGAAGCAGCTCGATACACTAGTTTCTTAGTAATTCAGTGACAGTCTGTTTCCTTTGAATAGTTGAGATCTTCGTACTCGTGAACACTGTCAAAATGATCAGTGTTATTTCAAGCTGCTCTCCTTTGAAACCACAATGGGTTCTTTTTGGAACTGTGTTGAATTAACATAAAAACAAATGCAGTACTAATGTCTGATGCTATATTCAAAGAAATAAAAACTTTAATGTTTTAATTGTAAATATTATTTATTCCAGGCAATATTTTTGCTTGATATTAATAGATCGTGAGCGAGCCAAGTGCTTAAACATCTGGAAATGACAGTGTTAGAGATGTTGTAGTGTTTTCTATGCATTCAGTCCTGGTTTTCATTGCATGGTATAAGATTCTGTCAAGTTATATAACTGCATGCTATTTTTATATATAATAATTATATTTCTCCTTAAATACATAGTGTCTTCTTAAGATGCATATGATGATATATTTCAGAGTAGAAAGAATACAAAATAAGTCATAGTACATCCAAGATGGAATAATTGGAGCCTAAAACAAAAGAGGAAATCTTGTTGGTATGTCTGGACTCCCTTAAGATGCAGCTTTATAGTCAATTTAAACCAACCAAACCCTTGACTCCCCCTGGAAAAGGAGGTTTCACCTTCTCCTCCACTTCTAATTGCATCTTCCTATCTGCTGGCACTGTTTTGTTTTGGTTTTTAATTGGTTACTTAGTTTTCAGCTGGAAAGATCTGGCAACTGAATAGTTCAGTTGCGCTGCAGTTCTGTACAGTGTTCCTGTGCAAGTTACTTAACCTCTTTGTTTGGCATTCAGCAATGAAGATAATTCTTACTAACTTCCGGTTCAGAAAAAGTAAGGTTTTGAGGATTTTGTTGTTAATGTTTATTCAATACTCTGTTCAATATAATACATGATTCTTCGTTGTCAATAACCAAATAGTCCCTAGTTTCTGACTTTCATAGTGGGTGTTGTCATGGAAGATACACTTCTCTATCTTGAGGGAAATCCAGCAAATTACTTGTCATTGCTGAAGAAACATTTAGATAGTACATTGTTTTAAAACAAAGGAAGGTTCAAGTCACAGAATTTCCATCATAATTTCAAATAGTTCCAGATCCTCACCTACTGGATTAAGGGGTTTGGTTTAGTCTGTTATAAAGTAGCATTCAATTGTGAAGTTCTTCCAACTTAAAAAATTCATACTTCTCCTCTGATCTAAGGTTTTCTGACCCTGGAGCTCTGATGTGGGTCTTATTACTTAAAATTGGGTAGTCTTTGTCTGGGGAAGGAAATACTGTTCTACCAAAGCATAGCACTCGGTGGGAAATGCTGTTCTACCGAAATATGTAGCTCAGTGCTGTGAGACACCTGGGACTTGGAACACCAGTTGTCTGCTTAAACTACAACAATCTACTCTCTAAAAACTAAATTCAACAAAGCTAAAGCAACTTGACCCCCTATCAACATCCTTCCTCCATATTTCTTGTTCTTTTGAAGGCTTAGATCTGAATGTCTTGGACTTTGTAACAGAAATATTAAGATTGCTACGGATAAATTATGTGTGGGACTATGTGTGTGTGAAAGCACCAGAGGAAACAGCAGGGCGAAGGTCAAAAGAATGGCCTGTATTGATAACCAATGACAAAACTGACAGCAATAAAACTGATAAGACGTGGGGAATGCATTGTTTACATCAAGATTAGAAGGTCTGGGCTCTGATAAGGTCACATCACAGTTGACTTGTTAGGAGAAGAACTTCAGTCTGATAACAGGAAGAGGGCAACAAGGTTACCCTGCATTGTAAGTGTCATTCCTCTTCTTGCTATCCCAACAAGAAAACAGATCATAACCATAAAGATGTCCTTGCCTTTGTTTCCTCATTCTGGATGGCAACCTTGCCTAAAATGCATGAAGTATAAAGCAAGGAAGATTCTGAGGCAAAAGTTCATGGCATAATGATTGTTGATTCTTGAAAACCTACATAAAAACTCATTGGTTGCTGTCAGTAAAGAGGAAGCAAAGAGACATGCTAAAGCTCCAACAGCAAACATTCATTGTCCTCCATGTTAGGCAAAAGTCACCCTGGTCAGACTGCTTGGGGACATCTCTTGGGTGCCTGTAAATATGTGGATATGTGAGTGTGAGTGGGCAGAATCAACTTACTTGTGAAGTTAAATAAAATAAAATAAACTCCTTCTTCCAAAAGATCTGAAACTGAGGGTTGGGTTTTTTTCCCTAAATTCTACAAATCTTGACTTCTTTTTTGATTCTACAGGGAAGAAATTCCGATGGTGCACCCTTTCTGACCTAGAACAGAGAAAGTGTGCTGAACTGTCCAAAGCACTTATGGCTGTGCTGCCCCTTGCTGTCAATTCGTTTGCTAGAATTTCTTGCATCAGAGCCCACAATACATATGACTGCATTGATAAAATCAGGGTGAGTTCACAGAGATTTTTTGAACTGATTCTGAGTCCAAATCCTCTTTTGAAGAAGTAACTGGTAAACAGAATCCATGGGAGAATAAAATGATGCTGAATTTATGATATTGCATATATGACAAAGTACATGGTAGCTTGGAAAGCAAGAATTAAACCCCATGAGCATTCTACTAGCTGTACTATTTTACTCCAGCTGATGTTCTTGCAGTCTATAGGAAATAAATAAAAAGCTGCTTGGAAATACATGGACAAAACCAAACTACTAAATTCAAACTTTCTCAGAGCATTCCCCTTGCTTCTGATCTGTGGGTTTTGGTCCTACTCTGACAATAACGAATATTTTCTCTTCCCTTTCTTCCCTGCTACTTTTAGCCCCTAGTCAGTCTTTTCTGATGTAAAGAGCAAAGCCTTTTCTCATATAAAAATCTTTAATTTGAATAAAATTAGACATCAGACTTTTTGTAAGTATAAGCTCTTGTATTTGACCGTTTCTGAAATGAAATTTTCATAATGCTATATATGCTTTGAAAAAAATCATTAATGACAAAGGAAGATAAGCATTTCCTATAGAATAATTTCATTCACATGCCTAAAACTTGATTGGGATAGAGAATTTCAGTTTTCATTTTCATTCAGTCCCAGCTTCCTTCCATGGAGTCCAAATCTGACCTGGAAAACAAACCTAAGAAAACCATTCTTGTTGGTTCAGGGAATAATTTATTTCATGTTTTCATTCAGTCCTGCAATGGTTATTAATAGACTTCAGTTCCACTTCCTGGCAATATTATAGCCAGCAGAACTTGGAAAAGGATTTGGGGTCTTGTGGGAGCAGAAGGGGGAAACAGGGGTTGCCTTTTTTTTTAAGTTGGCATCAGAATTGTGTTTTTGGAATGGAAAGCCCAAAGAAGAGGGGGAAAACGATGTTACTGGAAAAGAACTGGTATTTTTCGAAGGTAACTCAGCCTTCACTGCTAACCTTTCACCATGCTATGTAGCAGGGATTCAATTAAAACCAAAGCAAATTCTTGTAAAAATCACCGGTTACTACTTCTCAGGCAGAAGCTACTCTTGAAGCTGCTCTGTTTGTTTCCCTGTAAACTTGTTTTGAGGGTTTTGCTGTTGTTTTCAAGGTGAATAAAGCAGATGCTGCCTCCTTGGATGCTGGAGATGTTTACTCTGCTGTAAAGCTGTATGGTTTGACAGTGGTGGCAAAGGAGGTCTATGACCAAGGTAGGTTCATGAAGCAAAAGAATAAGCTGTACTTCTGTTTGGCAAATAAATTTCTGTGCAGTGAAAGGCACAAGAATTGTAAGAATTCTTGAAAAAAAGTATATACATTTTCATTGACTTTAGAAGAGTATGGAGGTGACTAACAACTGTTTCCAAAATACTTAGTGATGATGAATAAAGTAGTAGTGGTGCTTTGTATCTAGTAGCCTTTCTGCCTGTGGTACTGTCACTATGACAAATTGACTGTATCTACCCCTGCCCATAGCACTGGTGTACTGGAGTTCTACATCTTGTAGGGAGTAAGAAGGGTTTTATTCCCTCTGTGTCAACTCTTATACCATACTCTCTGCTAGTGTAACTGAACATTCACTAGAGGTCCCTTAAGAGATTAGCTTTTCTCATGCATTAATTTTCTCCTTCTCACCCTAAAGAGACAAGAATATACGGTGGGAAATCTTGTTACGCTAAGATTCCTCTTAATTCCTGGCAGACCTGAACAGCCTGTGCAATGAATGACTTACAGGGCAAGAATAAATAAGTCTGAGCCAAAATCAAGCATACAGTAGAAAATACTTGTGGGACATGAATCTGAAAAGGAAGCCAAAATAGCAGATGGATGTAGGAAGAGATGTAGGGGGATGATATGAGAAGTAAATTTTCTTTTGGCTGAAGAACCATGAAATCATAGCGGAACTGTTATGTTTCAGGTGGTAGGTATGTTCTGAGGATAAGACATAGGAGTTCTTCCCATTGCAATACCTAAACAGCGTGATACAAATGTTCAGATTTCTTGAGAAGCAGTTGCATTGGATGATGGAGTTGGATGATCTGTAAACCTTTTCCACCAGGTTATTATGTTCTGCTTTGCACATCACTTGCATCGCTCAGTTTGACAAGGTGCCATGTAGCCAGTATATGATAAAGTTCCTGGCATGAGTACCTGTGTTTCATATGCTGAAGTGATTTTTTTTCCTTTGCCATGTTCACAGAAATAGTTGAACTCCTGTGCACAGATGGAAGCTGCAGAATTGGGATTTAGTTATTTCTGAAACATATTTTGTCCAGTCACAGGAAATTGTGTGTTTGCTGTGGCGATTGCCAAACGAGGAACTCTGGATATCCAAAGGCTACGAGGTGCACGCAGCTGCCACAATGGAGCCAGATGGACATCAGGCTGGAATATTCCACTTGGCTTTCTCCTTGCAAGAAATGATCTTTCCTGGGATGAAGCACAGCCTCTGAGCCAAGGTGGGTGAAGGGAATCGCCTCTGCCCTCAGCAAAAGTGAGTGAAATGCTAGCAGATGTAGAATGAACTGAGCTATGTGGAAATTGAAGCGATTTTGTGGATGAGATATCCTCTTGGAGTGTTTTTGATATTGGCTTTTAGCTCTCTTCAGAACTTTTCTAGCAATCTCAAAGCAGCAGAACTGTTACCGAAACAGGAAATCTTCATCTTCTTTATGCAACAGGGAACAAATCTTTGCAATATCTGACCAACACAAAGATTGTTTTAAACAAGCAAAATTTGATCACTCTGTTTCCAGCAAATGTTTTGAATTTGAAGTTTAGACAATGAAGCTGCATTTGCTGATTTGTTTTAAAGCACCATAGTCCTAGCTATGTCCACAATATACTTGGCCCCTTTTCCTTCTTCCATTTTTTCCCATTTGACTATTTTTCTTTCTTTTTGGTGGTTTTTTTCCCCCTTACATCTGAAGTAATCAGTGAGTATTTCAATGCAAGTTGCATCCCTGGAGTTGGTGTTGCTGCTCCTCGACTGTGTGCTCTCTGCCAAGGACAAAAGTCCTATGTCAGAGATAAGAACCACTTCTGTGAGACCAGCAGTAACGAACCCTTCTATGACTCTGAGGGTGCCTTCAGGTGAGCTCTGTGACACTGGTACTTAACTTATATTCATGGAAAAAGAACTTGTGTGGATAGAAAAGCCAGGTGATGTTAATGGGATGGCATTTGTCTTTCTACAGATGCTTGAAGAATGGAGTGGCAGATGTTGCCTTTTTAGATCATCTAACAATTATAAGTGCCACAGGTAATTCTTAAGAACTCAGATTCCTTTTAAACTCTGGCTGTGCTCTTTACTGCACAGAAGTTTGAAGGATATACCTATATTTGTGTTGTTTCCAGGGAAAAGTCAATCTCTTGCAGTTCAAAAGTCAATCAAAGCAGTTCAGTGGTATTTCTTGGCTCTCCACACAAGTCAGAAGGGAAAAGAAGAGGAAAGAATAAGTGAGCAGTAATTGCTCACAGGAGATTCTTAGAATAGGAGTAGACAGATGTTTTTATACAGGTGATTTCTTTATCCTAAAGTCTCTGAAGCAGATGTCAGCATTTGCATTGCCTGAGTTATGATAATCCTTTTAGAATTCAGTGTATTGAGCTGCTAGAATGTGCAGTTCCTGTATACCTGTTTGGTATTTTTAAACTCAGTCAAGCTCTGTAGCAACACTTTTGAAGGTGGTTAGCACTAGTTTTTCCAGGTAAGTATTTTTAAACAAACATATTTACAGGGTACAGCTTAAAGAGTATTTTGGAGCATCTCGGGCTGAGGTCCCTCTGTTACATGAAAAGCATATCAAAGACAGTTTTCCAAGTGTGCTTGGTACACTGTGCTGCTTGCATGCTCTTTGCGCAACCTCCTCTGAAAAATGTTTTACCTTCTACTGCAGTGCCTGCTGCCAGGTCATGTCTCACTTCACAGATTCATGAGTATCCTATTGTTTCAGACTCAGAACAACAGGAATATGAACTCTTATGTCCCGATGGGACTACAGCTGAGCTGACTGAATACAGCACCTGTAACTTGGGCAAGGGACCTGGCCGTGGAATTGTCACCCGCCACAACTTCCAGAAGATTACCAACAAATTTCTTAGCATGATCCAAGTGAGTGGATCTTTTAAGCTGTATATCTCCAGACACAGGAGAAATTTATAGTTAGTGTGAACAAAGTACTAAAATTTGGTTGTTCGGGGGAAGTATCTTGCATTGGCTTCTGGAAGAAGGTTTTACTTTTCTCTGAAGTGTTCTTCTGTAGAAGGCTGGGAATAAATAAGTAAAGAAGGGAAAGATGCTGTAACACCCAAACTGGAAAATAGCTAACGATGTATGTTCATCCTGCCCTGGAACTTATGTCGACCCTTATGTAGCTGAGGGAGACACATAGGTTCAGGCAGTGTTCACCTTTGTTCCTCTCTTTTTCTCAATATATAAATAGTATCCATTACCTTGACATCCAGGAATCTGAAGCTGAACCTGAAATGCATATGTAAATGCAAATTTGAAAAATTTATGAAGTCATCCAGGCCTTAAAATAGTCCAGTAGACACTGACTAATTCAGCCTAGTGGGCTGGGTTGTGCAGTCACACAGACTGTGGTAGATAGGAATTGTACAAAACCTCTTTATTGAGAGATCTTCATATGCCTTTTTCAGTGCACTTAATAACACATATCTTAACTGTGTTCCCCCATACCTAGCAATGGCCGTGCAGCAGTGTTCCCAGTATGCTTCTCAGTGATTTCTTCTCTTCCAGTATCATCAGGCTGAACTGAGCTGCTTTGCATATGGTACTTCCCCATCATAAAGCACAAGATATCGTGCACTCCTTTACTGCAATGATCTTTATCATAGATGTTTCTCACTCAGCTATACTCCCTCTGTTGTCTTTCCAAGGTAGCAGACATTGAGCACAGCCCAATAAATTGGAATAACTAAGATGGAAAAAAACTCTTCAGAAAAGTGAATCATATAATGCTTGTAGGACTGGGGTCATCCACTTGCTGCAGTATCTGTGGGCTTTGTCCCAGTGTGATGGAACCCCAAGTACTGTGTTACAAACCATTGATATGAAGGGAGGGAAGGATAAGGCTGCTTGTTACTGGAAAGATGAGAAGATTTGTTGCAATTAAAAGTCTTGTTCTTGTCCTAGCGCCTCTTTGGGCAAAAAGGAAAGGAAAGAGCCAGATTTGAACTCTTCACTTCAGGACCCTTTGGGGGAAAGAACCTGCTGTTCCGAGATGCCACTCAGCACCTGCAACTTCTCGAGGACCAGCTAGAGATTGCCTATGTCCTTGGTCTGGATTATGTAGCTCTCCTTAAGGGACTAGGCCATGAAGGTGAGAAGCCTTCCAAAGGGCTGTAGCTAAGGAAAGGGAAGAAAAAGTTGTCTTTCCATGTTATTCCTCCCAGCCAGGCACAAGCGCATAGACTTAAATGTCCCCTTAACAGAGAACAGATTGGTGCATAGGTGATATGGTCTCACTGTGTTCCTTCCTTCTCATTCAGGGAGCTCTTTGGATAACAGTGTTGTGCGCTGGTGCTGCATCAGTGATGCTGAGCTACGCAAATGTGAGGAGTGGGCACTGAGCATCAAATCTGATCCATTAGTCTGTGTCCAAGCAACTTCCATGACCAAATGCATTGAAATGATCAAGGTAGGGGACTCCCTGTGGTCAGAGTATATGATAAGACTGCACAGGGTGTGTATGTCCTTGTCTGAGCTGAACAAGAGGACAAACAGCTTGTACACTAAAGGAACTGGTGGGAATGAGAGGGAATTTAGGGGAATTTCCAGCCAACAGGGAAGTACAACTGCTTGATTACGCAATTCATGCCAATCCTGGTTTTGTTATTTTCTCTGATGTTATTGGCAGAGTAGTGAGGCTGATGCAGTCACCCTGGATGCAACACATGTCTACATTGCAGGGAGGTGTGGATTGGTGCCTGTTGCTGTAGAATGTTACGGTGAGTGCTCATGTGACCTTAGAAAGAAGGGAGGGAATAAAAAAACTACCATTAAAAATATAGTTAAATTTCCCCAGTTTGTGATGTTTTGTGATGGAAGCAGAAATTAATATATATGTCCAAATACTCTTCCTAGCTCTTCCACTAACTGGATTTAGCATTTGGTCTAGATATTTGTTATATATGTAAAGGGGACAGAGATGCTGACATAGCTCAAGAGGACTGCAAGGTTTTTGATGGGGTGCTGCCATGTAATAGGGATGACAGCAGTGACAAGATCCTTAATGGTTGTTTCTCCTCTCCAGGGGGAGATTGTGTCCCAGCTGCTGAGAGCACAGAGAAATCAGGGAAACTAATTCATCTTAAGCACAAAGGTAACAGAACAACTTTGAGAAGGCGAAAAGTTTAGATTTTCCTGAGGCTGCCTCTAGGATTTATGTAGGAATGTATTTGCATGTTGTTTTGGGGAATAATTTCCTGTGCATGTTCAGTAGGCAGCTAGGACAAGAGCTTTGTGGCTAAGCAAAGAATGCAGATCCTGTACTGTAACTGAAGATGTCCTGACAGGATGAGGGAGAGAAGAGGGGGGTTATACCTGTCTGGAATACTTAATTGCCTTGGTATAACTGGTTATTGTTGTTGTTTTACAGCATTGCCACCTGTTTATGCCGTTGCCCTAGCTAAGAAAAACACCAAACAGATCAACATCCATAACCTTAAGGGAAAGAGATCCTGCCACAGTCACCTGTATAGTCCTGGAGGGTGGTTGATTCTTTCCAGATACACAGTGGGAGCTCTGAAGAACGATACTGAGATCTGTGACATTGGCTCTGGTAAGGGCTGCTCTACGTTACCTGTTGGCTAGACCATGGAAATGTGAAACCCCAAATTTGGGAGTAAAATGGAGATGGTACCATGAGGATTTGATCAGGAAATGATGATTGCAGTCTCAGAGGGTGTTGAAGCAGCTCTTCCTCCTATCTGACTATTCTTCACACTGTTTAGCCCTCTCCTTGCTAGCTATTAGGATGGAATTCTATTCCTGTCTTTTGTGTGAAGAGGCTTTGGAATACCTTGCCTTAATCTCACCTCAATTTTCTTTATTCAGCTTATCAGAATTACTTTTGGAAGGGCTGCATGCCAGGAGCAGATGGAAACTTGTGCAAGGTGTGCATTGGAGACAGTGAGGTGGAAGGGGCTCGAATATCTAGCAGATGTGCTGCAGGTCACAACGAACATTACTATGGCAATATGGGAGCACTCAGGTAAGCTTTTGTCAGTCAGAAATGCAGAGCAATAGCTAGAGTTTGCTTATTATTTTGCTGATTGTTTTCTTTGGAGGTTTGGGGTTTTGGTCTTCTTAAGCAACTGGCTGTATAAACTTCTGCTAGCATGTATTTTGTTTTGGTTGCGGTTGCTATGGGAACATTCAACTGATTGTGGATTTAAAACAGTCATGAAACCATTTCCAGGGCAAGACAATGCTTCCAAACATGCAGGGCTTGGAGCATTGGTACAGACTCATTAAAGAGAAGGGATGAAAGATAGTTAGAAGGTCAGAGAGCAGAAGTGATGTGGTAAGAAGCAGTGTAAGGTACAGGAGGTAATTAAATAGACTGAAGATATTAAAAAAAAATAGTTGAAGACAGAGGCAGAGAAGAATATTAAAGATTAAAGCACTCTTATAATATATATATAATGCATTTAGTTGAATTACATTCTCTTTCATGGCTAGGCACAGTTGAGGCTGCATAGACATTGTGCCACACTTTGGCTTGGGAGCTGCTTTAAGGGATGTAAAGGATTGTCCTATGAAATATGTGAATGCTCTCCACTGAGATCTATACTAACACCACTAACTTGTTCCATATAACAACCACGTAAGTACAGATGAGAGGGATACTTCCAGCTGCTCCTGGTTTAGCTTCAGGACTATCCAAATGTCAGTCATTGTATAGCAGCTGTCTCTGATATCTTGGTGTTTTTTTTCCCTGCACTAGATGCCTAGTTGGCAATCCCAGTGGAAGAAGCTTCGGAGATGTAGCTTTCCTGGAACATTCTAACCTACTCCAGAACATACAGAGTGAGATGCAGATACTCTCTTTTCCTTTGAGAATGTTCATTAGTGTCAGTTACTTCCCACACAGGGACCATCACTCATGAGGATCAGCTTTTGCAGGTTTAATCTAGGGCCGTGGTTTGCGGCTGGAAAATTGCAAGAACCTTCCTTCAAGTAGGTGCTCCAATAAAGCTCAAAATTCAGATACTGTTCCGTTTTAGAGAGGAAAGAGGAAGAATCATTGGGAGCATAACCATCCTTGGAGACTGCACTTACTTTTTGAAAGCTCAAAGCTTTAAAAAGCAAGTGACTTTTCCTACCAGACCTTCTTCCATAGGCAGCCATAGTGCATGTACCTGTTTTTTTTAAATCAAAGTTTCAGGAATCAGATGGCAGATAAGAGCAATGCTGTGGGCTGTTTGTGCTGGGAGATGTTCTATGCCTTCATCATGACATGGCAAATTCTTCATGTTGTTTCACAGGCACTTACAGAATGAACAGTCCAAATAGCTTAATAGATAAAAAACCTGCAAGTTGTTTTGCCTTTCACAGTTCCTAAAACATTGTTAGTACACTATGAAATATTTAATTTTCTCTGGGAAATACTGATCTTAGCAACCGTCTAGCAATTGGATTTTTTTGAAAATGGTTTTAGTTACAGTAGCTTAAATCCCTTCATTATGTCTACTGCTCCAACAACCAAAATAATGCTACCTTTGCATGGAGTTGAAGAGAGAGGGAATCCCCATTTTGTTCAGCCTGATAAAGCACACTGAAATTCTATTTTAGGCAATTTCATAAACAGGAGAGACTTTTCTAAGAGAGGAATCTCCGTAAAATCAGGTGGAGGTATAAGAACCTGGAAAATCACAGGAATTCATGCAGCGATGAACAGTTTGTCTGAGGAAGCAAGGGACATGCAGGGTGAATTACTTTCTTTTCAGAAAGCAATCTGATTACAGATGAAGATAAGGCATGATAAGCTGTTCATATGCCTTGATATTATTCTAATTTTTAGTTAATAGGTTCAGCTTAAGTTCACTGACCTGTTTCCTCCGTGAAAACACTACCCTGCTCCTTATGTGTTCCTAATAAATGACAACATAGCGTGCTGCATTTGTTTTGAACATATTAGCTAAACTTCTTCCTCTCAATTTTTTAATGTTTTGCATGAGAGTCACCTTGCCTTCAACTTTAATTTTTTAAAAGGATTTACTTTCATTTAATCTTTTCAGATCTGGACAGCTCTGGTTGGGCAAAAGGTTATACCCCCATTGACTTTGAACTCTTGTGTCCGGATGGAACACGTGCTGCAGTCACAGAATGGGCAGGCTGTAACCTTGGCCCCATTCCCCCCAGCACAGTCATGACTCGACCAGTTACTGTCACTAAAATCTATGACTTTCTAATGAAATCCCAGGTAAGACATATTACAAGGAAAAAGTTATAATGTTATCACTTGTTATATATGGCTGCTGAAAACCCTTTCAAGATCAAAGCTTTATATGCTAAATACATAAAGTGCCTTCAGGTCCAATATAAAAGAATTAAGAATGTGCATAGGAGGTTGAGAAAATATTTATTTGGATTCTCTAAAAGGGCATTTTGGCAGCAGTTGCCATTCTGCAGTGGTCAGACTTTTGCTGAGAAATCTGCTGCTGCAAAACTGCATCTTTTTGTACAAAGAAAGACAGTGCTAGGTGAAAGTAGAACGTTTTTTCTGCTAGATCTTGCTGTAAAACTGAGGGTCACCAGCCTAGCCTTGCCAATTGTGATCCAAGCTGTGGAACTTATTTCCTTTCTGTTTAGGAATCTCTGGGAAGCAAACTGGATTCTGAATTCAATCTCTTTCAGTCATGGAAGTATGGTGAAAGTGATCTGCTTTTCAAAGATACCACTCAGTACCTTGTCCATGCAAGTCACATGAGCTATCAGGAAATTCTTGGAGTGTCCTTCTTTCAGCTGGCAGAATCAGTGTTTAATTGTACACCTGCAGGTAAAGTCAAGTTCTTGATTGTGAGATATAGAAAAATGCAAAGCAGGCAGCCTTCTGTGCATAGCTATTGCCGTTTTATTTAGACTGAATGGAGAAGTATGTTCTACATAATCCTGTCACTAACAATTTTCCAAGGAGTACTGTGTTTGGAGCTCCTTTAGAGCCTCTTACAACTCCGATCCAAAAGCACTGAAACTGGAGCTCCACAGGAACAGAATAACTAATACATTTTAGAGCAAATATGAGGTTATTGAAACAAGAGTGTTTTGCTCCCACTCTGAAATTTTCCCCTTCAGTTCCAAAGATCAGTTCATTTCAATATGCCAAACGCGAGAAGATAAGAAATTTTATATCTAATTCCTGAATTAACCTGAAAATGCATTAACTAATTTCCTTCTTAAAAAGAGCACAGTAGAGAACTCAAGATCAAAACCTTTATAAATTTAAGGGATGGCTTTTTCATTATTTTCCACTGAAAGATGTATGAAGTATGCATTTGGCTATCACTAAAACTGAAATTGTCCATGAGCCAGCATCAAGCTGTTTTGGGATCTGAAAATCTGTATTGAAGTAAATTAAGATTACACAGTAAATTAGACTTCTGAGTCTAAGTTGTTAAAGAACTGAAATTCAGAAGGGGAATTTGACCTCTATTCTGCTGTTCTAGTGAATAGTATGTGAAGAATTTGTTATTTTTAAAGCTGCTAGCATCTTTAAGTGTATACTTTCTTGATGGTTTGTAGGCATCTTGGACTTCTGCAAACAGGACATCTGTGCATCCTCATCAAACTGATGGCTAAGACAGAGGCTTTGCAAGGCACATCACCATCAATACTGAAAAAAAGGAAATAGCAAATCCAACCTACCCAAAGCAATTTAGCAAGGAAACAGTCATCTCTAGAAATCTATGCTGGATACTCTTTTTTTTTTTTTTTTTTTTTTTGGTTGTTTGTTTTTTTTTAAAAGCAGACTTCATGTTTATGATAATGTAATACTACTCATATGTCAGCCCTTTCTTGTTTGGAGCATCACATCACATTGAAAAGCACAGGCCAGCCTGCATAACCCACAGGACAGAACTAGGATCAGCAATTCTGTTCACCTCCTACGGAGAAATTAGCAGTTTTGTGGAAATAGCAGGGCCAATACCATGGACTAAAATACAGACTGTCATGAGTGGCACAGGTTAGTTGGCAGCAATTTACCTTGCTTGTCTTAAACTGTTTCCATGCAAAAAACCAATCAACTGACATTTTGGTAGTTGTAGCATTGTCCTCCTATATCCATGATTTTGATTGCAACTAGAGAGTCCTTGCTGAATACATATATATGCTATAAATTGTATATGTAATTGCCATCAGAATCAGTAGTATTTTCTGCTTTTAACTGGGAAGAAGTATTTGCCTTTTTAATGAAGGATTTATACAAGTAAATAAAAACATTTTTCTCTCACTAATGAACATATTAAGGCGTCTAATAGCCAACAGAAATGGATGCTTGCAGCCTCAGGATGAAGTAATGGATGTTCATTCTCACCAAAGACTCCAACCATTACTTAATAGTACACTGACGCTTTGAATCTATGACACTTCAAATCTATGATTCTATGAAGTATCAAAATATGATTTATCAATTAAACAGCATTAGTTTTACAAGCAGAAACTAACTGAACATGTTATGAAGCCTTTTGAACAGAATGTATCATGTATTTGCTTTGCCCGTTAGTGGCAAAGATTTAGAGTGAATGGCTCTTCACAGGCAGGGCCCATTTCAGTTTGAAAAAGTTAATAATCTTCTGTTCCCATACACCCTGAACCAGGCTTAAGATTTAAGGTTAAGATTTTTAATAAAAAAAAAAAAAAAAATTGGAAAAAATTTGCATTCTGACCAGTAGCAAGGGTTTTAGATTCAGTGAATCTTAGCTGAGACTGTTCTATATCTCATTTGTCTCTTTGCTTGACATTGACTGACTAACCAAATAAAGAACACAGAATGCAAGTCCAAACTCATCTGCCTTTCAGAGAAGAAGGGGAGAGCTAAACAGTGAATGAAGCAAGTCCCAGTATGGCAAGAGGAAAATCCTTATATACTGTGCTGTAGCCAGCAAGTTGTAGGCCTAAAGCAGAAGAGCAGGATGCTTGTTAGGTCTCTGAGGTGCTCCCTTCCTTTCTTTGCTGGAACTTACATGCCACCTGCAGGACCCACGTTAACACTGCACTTCAGAGAAGGGAGTTACGAGAACAGAGCGAAGAAATGCATCTGCTAGCTTTGTTTTGCCAAAAGCAGCATGCAGCTGAATAGTAATAGATTGAAAATCTGGGTTATACACAAGATCTTACGGGTGGGAGGGGCAGGGGAGTTTTTTTCTTGCATAGACATTACAGGTGCTTAACAGGCCTTTTTGATGTTCCTGTGCTTCAGCTTTGATTCGAAAGCATCAGCCTGTGATGACTTGCAGGCTGTAGTACCTGAACCACTGGCCTGCTCCTTCAGTTCTGAACCTAGCAGGAACTGCCTGTGCTGTCTGGCTCCTACTGCTCTACTGCCTTATGAGATGGATGTTGTCTGGCTCACTGCTGTGAATAGCAGCAGCTAGGATCACGCTTGAAATCCCCCTGGTCTATTACTTTCCTGCTAAAGCATGGCTACGGATGAATGAACTCCAGAATTGCTGCTCCATGAATCACCACCCGCCCAGTCAGTTACTTAATGGCATTAATCTCTTTGGAGATTCCACCTCTTCCACCCAGGAATGCAAGAGTGATATATCATGCATATTTACTGATGCAAGCCTAAAGAAGGCCTTAAAAAACTGAAAGGTTCTCAGAAAAATTTATTTCCATAAATTAAAAACACACACAAAAGAAACAGTAAAATTTTAGATTCACACAATATTGAATAGAAACAAAATGCCAAAAGCATGATGGAGACTAATGGCACAAGCATACAAATTCTCATTGAGCTATTTGTTAGCTTGATAGCATCATAGACTTTTAATCCACAGTTACCATCCATATTCTAGAAGAGCACCTGGAACATAACATACTGAAGGCCCACCACAAATTAAATACATTAAATGAGAACTGCCTGCAGAAAATCATACCCAGCAAGCATCAAAACTCAAATGTATGCAGCCACAAGACCAGCCAGGCAAATGCTGTAACATACACTAAGTAACCTCAGCTGCTCCAGTTGTAGCATGATGAAAAAAAAATTGTTTTTGGAAGTGATCTTCCTGCCTCCCATAATCAAAAAATTTAGCAAAGAGCTGCCTGGCTCTGCAAAATTTATTTCTAAGAGACAGTACATGACAAAAGGTTTGCAACTCTTCTCAAGCTGCTCTAGTCATATTTCTGTGAGCAGTATATTCAATGACTTCAAAAATCCTCACTGGAGTGGGCTCACTTTATGAAAAGGCAACTGTACATATCCTTCAGCTGGGGATGTATGCAAGATCCCCAAAGATCTATCCTCTATACTTTCTTATTTCAAGTATCTGAGATAGAAGCAGCTCAGAATGGCAAATACTTTTCCACAGTCATCACTCCCAGTGTACGAGCAGTAACCACAAGGAACAAGGCTGTTCCACAAGTGCTGTAAACAGGAACAGAGGTGGGATAAGAAAAAAGAAAAATTGCACAAGCGTGACAGACATCTATATGCTGAAGCAGGGGAAGTGATGCTTTGTCTCAATGAGCTTAGGTCTCTATCATCATTACAAATACTAACCCAAAACAGAATAATGCTGTATATTTGTGTTTCCACAAACTAAGGTCTGGGACAAGCTAGGCAACTGCCAACATCATTTTTTAACTCCTCCAATTAATTGTAAACAAGAGAGAATTGGGTGTTTTCTTTGCTCTGCTCTCTCTGCTGTAGCTGTTAAAAAGAAAGCTAAGAAATGTTATTTCAAAGCAATCGGAAACAAGACAGAGCAGGGAAGCAGACAAAAAAACCCACCAACCACCCAAAACCAAAAGAACCCCACAACCTAAAGGAAAACCCAACACATTCCATGTTTCAAAGCACATGGTTGCCTGGACTCCAGTTTCATCCCTTCCCACCCATACCCTTGTTTCCTTAAAAGCCCCTGTAAGGTTACAGCTCAATTGTGTCACAGCACTAGAAGCCTCCTGTGTTAATAGAAGGTGAATCAATGCTGTGTAACAATCCCATTCTATAGCATAAAACCATAAAAATATATATATATCACTTTTGCTACAGCTTCCAACCAGTCAATAATTGGGCAAACCAGTATAGGGAAAGTTTCAATCATTTTTTAAAAGGCAGACAACCTTTGTTTTTTAGGGATTTCTTTTTATAAAAATAAATATCAATTAAAATGTTCTATAGCAGCTCAAATAGGTTAACCAGACCTTGCTGCTGAAATATTATGTCAATATGTTCAAAGTTTGTCTGCCTTGTTATTTTACTGTCAAAACCCAAACATCACTATTTTAAGTGTGCACTCCTCCCTTTTCTTCAGTCTTCCTGATTAAAGATAACTAGCCTCCAAAACAGGAATGTAAACTTCTAGGAATCCCGGCACATAAACTGGGAGCAAAACAAGCCCAGATTACATTTCTTTCAAGATTCAGGCACACACAGTATATGTAATAATCCTCTCCCATTCCTCTACTTTCAAAGCTCTGGAATTCAATAGATTGCTTGTTATTTTTAGTTTTCTGTTTGGTCAGTAACAGAAGTGGCAGAGCCACAGAAAATAATTAAGGTATTTTCAGTCCTGCATTTATTGGAAGTTTATTAAAAATACCCACCCACTAGATATTTGCTCATTTTGAAGGTAAATAGAAACTCTATTATATGGGTAGGTAAGAAAGTGCAAGTTTCAAGTGACAAGTGAAAGAAATAACAGACTAATTCAATTTGGGCATCCCAGCAATGACAGCTTTGCCTGAATAACTTCTATAGGCACTAAAGGACAGAAATTACCTGAACTGCAGCTAGCATTCATTTTTAATTATGCTTCAAGTAAATTTAACAACCCAAAAGGGAGCTCTCTTCCCTCAAAAGGTATAGCTAAGAAATTGTCCAGTGCTGCATCAGATAATTACATTACATAATGAAAAAAAAATAATTCCACATGCTATGAGGCTTTTTGTACAACACTAGCTATTATGTACAACAGTGCTGTACAGAGTATATTTGATTCTAAGCTACATGAATTTTAAATCTAAAATGGTAACAAAATAATTTTTTTCCATCTTAAGGGTATTTTTGTCGGTGTTAAAATCAAGTTGATATTTTTAATGGAATTCAAATAACTTAAAAATGAGTCTTAAGATTTTGCTGGTGTTTTCTGCATGCAACAGCTCAGCTCAATTAAACAAAAACCTCTACCTGCGTATCCTGCAGCTTAAAATCCTCCTGGGCTTCTCCTCTGGAGAAGAGGTTGGCATCAGACAAGTAGGTAAAAACTATTATTTGGGAAAAATTAGTATTGAGCATAACTTTTTCTTAAAATATTACCTTTTTTTGAGCTCAATCATGTTAAAAGGTGTCCTCACGCAGCAAATAAAGAAACATATACAAAGTGCAAGTTATTTAATGTCTAGTTAATGTAGGGCTTCTGCTGCCCAAAGCCAGGAAGGGCACAGAAACTCAGAGGGAACCTTCTAAGTTAACAGAAGGAAGAAACAATTGAAAGTAAACCCAGATAGCTACTTTTAATTATCAAAAAGTTAGTGGTGTATCAAGAATGTGTTTGCTAGAATTCATCTTTATCAAACATCGTATCTCTTCTGTCAGGTTATTCAAAACAGCCACTACAGTAACAACAGCAGACTCAAATGTGCAAACGATCTGGAGTACAGAGTTCTAGCATCACTGAAGGTGCACTACTTCCTCCTTTACACTCCTACTCTACCCCAAAAAGATGTTTAAACATAATTAAACATTAGCAGTAATTTCCAGAGGCTGGGGAAAGAATGGTACATTGTATGTGGCGGTGTCACACTCAAACAGGAACCTAAATAATCCCTCCAACAGCATTAAAAAAACCACCAACAACAAAAAATAGCACCTTAAAGAGGGCCACAGCCAAAAACTGATGACTGTATGTTAGAACAGACTGGTAGAGTAATGTATGAAGAAGTCAGTAGATTTCTCCCAACAGGAATAAAATACCCAAGGAGCTGATTGGACCATTTTCAGCTAAACGGCTCCCTCAGATGCTAGAGGCCTGCTCCTGCTCAGCCTCCTTTGCAAAAAAGGCTTCAAGGTCCATTAGCTTCTGACTCAAAAGAGTATCTAATTCCACACTCTGCAGTGCAGCTTTTTTTGCTCGGGTGAAACTACCCACTGCTTTGATTTTGCCTCGTGTCTTCCTTTTCCGGGGAAGAGTGAAGTCCTGAAACTCTAGAATCCGCTTTCTCTTCTGCTGGCTGACAGAGATCAAGTGTCCATTTCTCTCCTTGGGCTCTTCAAAGATTGTTTCCAAGCTCCTGGTAAAAGCAAAGGACAGACGCCTGAATACTCAAGAAGGAGTTAACCAACTTACAAGGACAGGCAGACTGGTGGATTTTGTAACCCAAGTAAAAAGACTTTTAAGTCTTACAGTTTTATAGTCCCTTCACATCTCTTGTAATGTATCCCTATCCACAGCTTGCACCTCCTACAACTGCACGTTACTGATAGCTACATAATTTGATATTGGTGCATAGACATTTAGGTTAAATCTCGTTATATCTGTATTTCAGTTCAAAAGCACAATTATAGTCTTGATTTTATAGAATAGATTTAAACATTGAAAAACGTAGCAGTCTTGATAATCATGCTATACTTGATGACAGGCAGTTATTCTCAGTGTTTTAAAGACTATTTTGTTGCCTTTGAATTTTGAAAAAGTAAGTACTGTACTTGCATGGAAGCTGGAATGAATGAGTAGGTGAAAAAAAAATACGAATCCATACTTAAAACACCTGCAAATTCTTAGTTCACATTTTATTTCACTGCTTTCCACCCAGAACTAAAAGACATTATTTTTTAATTAGCCTTCTTAAACTAATTTAAAAAAACCTACCACCATTTATCTCCCTCTTAGCTTACAGACACCTTTAATCTCCTCTCTCTCACTCTCTGCTTAAGTAACTTAAATTTATCTTAGTTTTCTCATTAGGAAGCAGAACCAACCTGGATGGAGGAGGGGACTTATAGTTCTTGTTTGTGTAAATTTCTTCTAAACTGAAGTCTTTCTTCTTAAGCCTGAAAAAGTAATGAAGAAATCAATCAAGAAACAAGTATTACAAAACCACCTCTCTTCACAGATTTACAAGAAACAAGTATGGTTTGTGTTCTATGCCTAAATGCTAACTTATTATGCTTTAACTAATTTGGAATAGGGAGGAATGAAAAATGAGGTCCTTAAGTACCTAATTTCATACAGTGTTTTTAAAAGGTCTGGGTCAAGACTTGCCATTTCTGCAGAGGTCAATATTCCTTCTAGTGTTCTATGATGTTTTGAAATAATGATGCTCAAAAGAAGGAGGGAAATCTCTTCACAAGGCACTTTTTTGTGGAAGGTATGAAAAGACTTACAATTTAGCTGATTAAAATTTCACCTCTGGAGACTGATTCTAAGTTACTTATTGACACGTAATTAGCAAGCTGATCTCTGAAGAAATGCATTCCTTTGTCAAAGCTGGCACTTCTGTTTAAGACAGAAGTGAACAAATTACTAGATGACTGACTGGAAAAGCTTTATCAGGATCTGGCACTGTGATTACCCCAGTTATGCTGAACTAATGTTTCCCTAAGATCATATACCACAAAGAATGAAGGGACTGTGAAGAACTCCCAACAAAATTTGCATCAACAAAACTTGCTAACAGATCACTTCATCTCACTGCGCATTGTAGAATGACTTATTTTCAACGTATGTTTATTGATATGAACTTCTTTCTTCTTTAGAAAATAATTCCATTGCAACTTAGTTTTTCACATTTTGCCTAAAACCCAGTCAGTAGTTCATATCCCATAGTTCTTTATTTATCCTTTCTCACTTGAAAAAAGTTATTTTCAAAGACTACTTTCTTTCTTCAGCCTTCTGATACAGCTGTATCAATCTTTTCTTATACAGGAAGCAAACATCAGACATCACTCAACTGGGAGTGTACAAAATAGCAGTGGTAAGAGAAGCATTTACTGAACTGATTCCATTATTATGCAGGAAGTGTAAGCAACAGGAAGTAGAAGGAGTCCATTTAAAAGATACTGCTCACCTTTTTGGTTTGGGTAGTCCCATTGGAGTAAGGTTAGGGTCCGGCTTAGGAACAGTTTTCCTGATTCGGATCTGTGAGACTTTCTTTGGTCTCTTTTCTGGCTCAGTCTGAAGAAAGAAAAAAGAAAAAGAAAAAAGTTATAACTGAGAAATCAATAACCCACCAGTCAACAGAATTCCCTTTCATGTTGAGTATACATTTTTTTATAGAATAAGCATTCCCTTTATTTTGCCACCTTCTTTCTGCTTGAATAAAAGCAAGCAGTAGCACAGACTAGGACATGCAGCCTGTTTTCTCTCCTCGTCTTTAACAGTTACTAGATAATATTCAGCAGCAGCAACTTCAAGTTCTGGGGAACTAAGAGTGTCAAATATCTAAAAACTAAAATGAACTCACTTTTTTCAGTTCTGTGTCATCTTGGGATCTAAGACAGGCAAGAATAGAAGCATCAGCTTTATCAAGGGCATGAACCTGAACCTGGAGCTCAGATGCTGAAAGCCTGGGGGGAGACGGCAATGATTCTGGAAGTGAGCAGGACTTTGGTAACGTAAGAGGGAATGAAGCTTCCAGACTGTAACAGAAAAGAAGGGAATATATGTAGATTAATACCCAATTTATGCTGCAACAGCACTCCGTGCTCTCAGGTGAGGTTCCTAAATTGCAACATGGGCACAAAAAGCAATGCAATTCACAGAAATTGTTCAAGTGAGTGAACTCTTCCTCTGATACATACATACAGCCAAAAACTGCTGCAGCCCACACTGATACTGAAACAAATGAAACACCGGCAGTGATTTGAACATTTAATTTTAAACCGCTCTTTTCCTTTTCATATAAACACTTTACAGATCTGTTTAGTAACTGCTGATAGAAAGTGATTAATCCTCCTTTTCTGCCAAAGAATTTATTTGACACAACTATTACTTGTACTTTTTGTTTACAGATAAATTTAAAAAATAGCTTTTATATCTGCCATCCTGACATTGAAAAAGAATAGAAGGAAGTTTCAGCACCTAATGTCCAGTCGCTCAGACAGAAAGAATATACATCCAAGTAAGGAAACAAACTTCTAATTTCATATATTCGTTTCAGAAGAGGCGGCACAACATGGTTGAAAGTAACAGAAATGTTCTGTGCAGTGATCTACAAGGTGTTTGCATTAATGCCCCTCCACACTTCTCCATTACATGATCCAATCAGTTTACTGCACTAACTTTTTAATCAGAAAGCTATTCTTGGAGTGAACTGCCAAAAGCTGAAGGCCAAAATGACATAAGCAATGTTTTTCTGAGAAAGCTCATAATCCCACAACTCAGAATATATATAAAACTCCAAGAGACTCACCATATCTCATGACCTGCAGTCTGTAGTGCTTCCATACTCTGTATAGTTAAGTGCGGTAACATGGCATAACTGGTTCAAAAGAAGAATGAAAAAAAACACGACAAAACAAAACAAGACAGAAATTAGGTCTACACTATAAAAAGACGAGGGAAAAATTATTAGTATAAACTGAACTGTAAGCAAAACAATGCCAATATCAGGAATGAGAGTGAAAGACTAAAACGATACAAAAACAAGCCACATCTGCCATTTATTCCACTAGATTTCACTGATGGTTTGTTAGGGAAATAGGCCTACTTTCACTTAAAAATGTTAGTGATGAGAAAAGGAGATAAAAGTACACAAAGAGGGAGACAGTATTAGTCTGAAAGTTGTAATTATTTCCATGAAAGTCTATATTCCTCATTCAAACCCACCAGTTTTTAAAATTAAAGTAACCAAAACCCTTGAAGGATTAGCCTACTAAATAAAAAAGTGCATTGTGGCAACAGTAACTAGGAAGAATTTCCAGAAGATTAACTCCCTGCTGTCTCAAACTCCAACAATCTTAAATGAATATTCTTAATTGATTGGAACCACCAAAGACATTTCCATAATGGTGGTAATTACCATCATTCTATGGCATAAGTCAACACAGCAGCTCTAAGTCCTTTTAATATGAAGCTTTATTATTGTGCCCACGCTATTAATAGCAGAGCAAAAAAAATAATCAGTTGGGACAGCTTTTATTACATTGGACAGCAGATCCCCAAACTAACTGTTCTGAAGCAAAGAAGTTAACAGCCAGACTGGAATGCTACAAAAGAAATGAAAACGAACCAGGCTGGCAGCACAGGTAAGTCAGGAGGTCAGAAAGACCCACTTATTGTGATTGTCATTTAGTATCAACACTGTAACATTTTCTTTCTCTCAGTATTCCACTCACTACCTCAACACTACTGGGATCTGTATAAATAGTGGATCAGAGTCCTCCATGCTAGAGGCAGAGTTTGCTGTTTTATGCAACAATAACAATAAAATTACAGGGAGGGAAAAAAGCCACTTTATAAATTTTGAATCCAAATGAGTATTAATTAAAAAAGGATTTAACTTAAAGAATACTTTATTACTGTCAGTGGAAGTGACAGAACATGATTTTTAGGCAGGAGAACTGCTCCAGTTCCTTGTCTCCTGTTTATTAAAAACACTAACTATGAAAGAAATAATTTAAAGTGGACAAATCTCTTCCAGAAGAAAATGGCCTGCAGAGAACTTGGAGCTACTTTTTAATTTTTCTGATATTTAACTATCTTAAAACAGGCAAAGATTTTTGTCATACTGGGAGCTGAAAATGCTTTTATACTGCACCACATACTTCTTGTATTCTTATATTTATATACAAAACATTTATTTCATATAAGACTTCTTTTTGAGTACACATGAATTTAAGAGAGATTTACTGAATTATCCTCTTTTCACCATTCCTGTTAATACCTTTAAAGAAAGAAATGTTAGTTTATGAGAACAGGCTGTCAATCTTCAGCAAAATGAAATCTAAAATGGTGTTAAATATTATGTTAGGTTTTGTTCTTTATGTTGATTTACAGCTTAACCTTTAATACTAATTTTTGCTTAACTGTTTTAGGAATATAATTTATTTGCTGCACTTCTTTAAATTTCTGCAAACATTCCCTTCAACTCACTGCATGCTGCAATAACTTTCCTTTAAAGAAAACCTGAGTGGGGCTGAAGAATTAAGGGTCCCTCATATATATTTTTAAGTTATTTCAGAGAAAAAATTAGTTTTAGACTATTTTTACTTTGGGTTATTTTTCACTTGAAATAATAAGGTTAGATTTCGCTTCTCTTCCTTTGGGATAAAGATCATTCATAGCAAAACATTTTGTTTTCAAATTACCCTTTACATGAAGGAATTAAATCCTCTTACACTTTAGCTAACTAGATATGCTGTAACAAGCTGCCTAGGAGTCTATAAACTTAAATATGGGAGAAAACACGACAGCATAAATCAGCTCTGATCTCCCCAGTCCAACATGCCTCAACAATACAAAATAATAAATTCACCTCATACACAGAAATAAGTTTTTAAAATTACGGTACTTGTTTTGTTTTTAAAAGAATGGCAGCACTGTCTTATTTTTAAGTTTAGTGTTGGTACGATTACTTCCAGACTACTAATTTGTACACTAGGAAAATTCAGCCTGATATATTGACTCATATGGAATGAAGAATGCAGTTCCAATAAAATGCACTGTGAAGTTGTCTCTATGCCATTATTCAAGTTCATTCTTTCAGTGCAGAGTGCAGATGACTCCCAGAATGGAGTTGTACTTGCACAAGCTCACTCCCACCTCTGGTAGCCATTAGAATTTAAACTAACAAGTTAAAAACTTTTAGGTATGTTATTTATACAAAGCAAAATGCAGCATTAGTTATCTAGCAAGATTTTTGGTTATACACATGTCAAGCTATGACATAAGATTAGCCAAATTCAATGGTTCTCTAGAGACTGCCATATTAAACAAAACAATTAATCAAATGGACTTTTCTACGGTGCTTGTGAGCCTGTACTCTGTCCAGGAATTTCAAGACTATAAAATCAGAGACTGAACTGCTGCATGTCACTGAGGCATAAAGAGCACAATCTTTGCTCAAGAGTGTTCAAAAATCCTGTAACAGAGCTAGGAACCTCCTCTCTCATTCTGTTTCTTAGTAAAAAGATCTCAAACGCTGATAGCAAGGTTAAATTAAATAAGCAGAGTAGATTTCAGTCCTCTTCCCACACTAACAAGAATGACACACACCCCACACACAAATTCATTACCAACCTGAACTAGAGCTACACTTGCTTATGCCAACAATACATCAGGCACATAATATCAAAAGGCATAGCACACATAAAGAGGTTCAAATTAGCATAGAACAGTTGAGGAATACAATTAAAAATTTAACTGAATGCCACCCCCCGCCCGTTAGGATTCTTCCTAATCTGATACTGAAGATTTTACGGTGGTTCCAAGTGGCACTTGTGGCTCAGACCTCTGAAAAAAACTTTCCTACCTCAGAAATCCAGTTGTTCTGCAGTCACTCTGAATAGACCTAATGAAGTAGCTCACCTTTCTGCATTATATATTCTGATGCATGGTGTGTATATTTTGCAAGGGAGAAGAAAATAGAGTTAGCCATTCTGCCAAAACAGGATAGTATTAAAGAAGAGAAGGCAAATATATTTAAATTCAGCTAACAGACTGTTCCGAAGGGAAGAATCTTCCATGTTGAGCCATTTTTGGAGCAGAATGTGTAGAGCATTCCCTGTGAAACAGGGACCCTCAAACGCAAGCTGCAATTACCCTCTCCCTCCCAGAAAGAAGTACATACATACCCTATACATGTTTAATCTCAGAAATAAGTTGATGGGTTTTACCTGTTCTCGATGCCCACGCCTGGCTGCCACTTGCAGTGATTGGAATGGAGAGGAGTGATTTCGGAGAGACAGGCAGAAGGACCATGCTGACTCCATATGGATAGTACCCTGCCCAATGAGTATGGCAAGGAAGAGACGAGGTCATCTGATACAGAAGTTGGATACCTTGCCCCTTTCAAACCCTGTGCGAATTGTGATATAAATAGTCTCTGGATGGTAGGAATATGGCTGCTTAAGTTTCTTTTTCTTGTCCAAATCCTGTAACATCCAGGGGAAGAAAGTGCTAACACTGTGTGAAGGCCAAGCATGGAGCAAGCTCCTCTTCTTTCAGCTATGGCATTTCTTCCATTGTCAGGATGAAGGGCAACAGCCCTTGGAGTTGTTACAGAGAGAGAATGCAACTCATTATTTAGACTGGAATCTTCCTTAAAAGCTCTTGTATTCGAACAGCTCCGAGACAGGAGAAAAGAGAAAGTCAATTTTGAAGGTGGTGCTGGCATTTCTTGCAAAACTAGTCGGTGAGGTACAGAGTGCTGGGATGTAATCCCTGTGAGGTCTGTCACAGGACTGGATTCCAATTTTATGTGAACAGAAATTGGGAAAACTGGGGTATCCAAGAAAGACGTTGGAGGCTTGTGGCTCAAGCCTGAAGAAAGTATTTTGGTAGATTCTACAGGATAAAGTGCCAAAGACTGAAAGCTGAACATCTTGGTGCACCAACTGTCAGCCCAGCATGATTGTAAGTTCCTGTTAATGCAAGAAAAGGCTTCCAATAGATTTTTAGATCTACGTTGGCTGTACCTCTCACTCGCTGGAAGAATTTCAGAAGAACATGGCAGAGGTTCTAAGTTATGGATGCTTTTGGCAGGTGCCAGGAGTTTGCTAGCCATTGCAGACAGCTTGCTCAACAATGCTGGTTCTTTGGTACATTTTCTAAATTTCAAGCTGTTCAACAAACTGCACCTCTCGGCCCTCTGCCTCGGCATATGCATGAATCTCATGGCTGTTTCCATTTCCATTGTCGATGATTTACATGGTACGTACAAAGATTTGAGAAGTGTGTTTTCCTGCTTAGGCAATATTTCTGGGGGAACCTCAAAAAAAAGTGAACTCCTATTTTTTTTTCTTACGGTTTTTAGCTGATACGATGTGGAAACTTTCTTGCATGCCCTTGCAGGCTGTCTTTTTAGTGGAAGAGATCCTCTTCGTTTATTTAAATTTCCAAAGGCACCAGGGCTTCCAACATACCCTAAATTAAGGTTCAGGTTTTCCATTTCTGAATCCTGAGTCTTCAAAAACTGTGAACTAATAATATCTGTGGTAATCTTTGGCCTTCTAACCTCTTGTAAAGTGCTACATAGTTTATTTTCACTGCTTTTGACAGCAAAAATCTCCTCTGAAGGACCTTCAAACTCCTTATTTCTTGATGTCACCGATTCATTTGAAGAGCTGCATATGAGTTCAAAACTGTGCAACATACTTGGTTGCAGTATGATTTTTGCTTTCCCTTGATATTCTGACTTCTGTTCCTGCTGTGCCTTGTCTGACAGATGGACTTCCATCTTCTCATACTCCTTCTTTCGCTTAAGTACCTGACATGTCTCTATTTGGTCAAGTCTCTCTGAAGATAAAGCCACATTTGCCTTGCAAACTGAATGAGTTGGTAGAGTGTCCTGGCCTTCTGTAATCTCCTTTACATTTTCTTGGCTCTGTGCATTTAATTTGTAAGGCACACATACTTCACTGCAAACCACACAGTTTGGGAATGGTTCTTTGCAACTGTTTGATAGTATTCTCGTAAGTGGATAAAATGTGAGTGTTGTATTATACTGCAATTCTGGTGAGGTTTCTGCATCAGACACACCTTCAGCTTGACCATCATGCACAGTTTCTGAAAGTAGACTGGTACCCGCTAAGTTTGTGAGCGTTGTGTCATGTTTTCTTTCTTTTGAAAGATTACATAGATTAGATCTTGTGATTTTTTCCAAAACATTTCCAAAATTCTCAGCACTGTGAGGGCCAATTTTGCTACCAGACTCTTTGGAATCTTGTAACAAGGCCCATTGACAATCTTCTCCATCAAGACAAGAATCTACAGGTGACTTTTTTCTAGGGGCTGCTTCTCTTCCCATCTTCTCTTGTACATATGTGTTCTTAAACTTCTCTCCACGGTGAGTACTTTTTGTTGCAGTTACATCCATGTCTTTTACAGTTACCATGCTATGCCCCTCATCTCTCAGACTTTCTTTGCTGTGTGCACAAACTCTTGAGCTTTTTGCACCATTCAAAAAGCTAGCTGCCATTTCATTCTCTGCAGATGGAATCTTAGTATTGCTGGTTTTTCTCTTAACAGACATTGTTACAGGAAGAGGTTTTGTCACTGAAGAGTCTTTGTTTAAAACTTTGGCTGAAGATGAACCACAATTATCTATTTGTGTATTCTCAGATGACACACATAGCTTTTCTTTCTCAGGCTGACAGATTCCCAGGTTCAGAGCTGATGGTGTTTCTGAATCCGCCTGAGTCTCATTGAAGGAATCCTGGATGTCAATCAACTTTCCAAAATGGGATGGACCAATACCCTTTTGAGCATCAGTTTCTTTACCAGGCTCAAACGTTAACTGTGGGCAAGAGTTATTTAAGGTAGATTTTATTCTCAGACTTTTTTTGTTTTCCATCTCTGAAAGCACATTCATATTTTCTGGCTTGCATGACAGACTCCCATGAATTGATGAGAAGGGCAAAAATTGGGCACTAACTAGGTTTTTCTGGTCCTCCACCAACCACTTCGTTGGCAAAGATTGTTGCATTTTGTTCCCTGCAAACTCTAGCTCTTCTTGCTCTTTTGCACATTTGATAAAGCAAGCATGCTGTACCCAATGTGATTTGCTATCAGAAAAGCTTTCTTTGAGAGTTCCTTTATCTCCTCTTTCACATCCATTCTCCTGTTCTTTTAATTTGATTGCCTTCTCTTCAATTAGATCACTGATGAAACCTGATCCTGAACAGTCTTCACTTCTCACACAACTGAAAGAGTCCAAATTCATTACATTCCCTTTTAGAGTTCCTGGAAAACTGTCTTGTTGTGCATATTTATGAACTAATGGAGGCAGGTCATTACTTGTTTTTAACAGCATCTCTTCACTTTGACTGCAGCCAATTGGTATTTTGGTTTCTTCCACAGAACTAGCTGTAGTTTGTAAGCCAGTGTTTGGTTGGTTGTTTAAACTTTCTAAATGTTGCTTGCTGCCTGGATCTGGGCCATCAAACTCACTCTGACATGCAAGACACTGATTTTCCATTGGACAAAGGATCTTTTCTGTTTGGCTAGCATGTCGTGCTTGAATATTCATGTTGTTGAGTAATGGACATGTATCACAGATCAAAGTGCTACGTAACTCAGAGGGATTAGCTGTGAGTGATGACACTGCTTTCTTCTCATAAGTGTCTAACTCTCTCTTCTTTGGGCCTAATGGACAGCTGCAAAATCCAGAATTATGAACACAGGTTTTTTTGTTCAAATATCTGACTAATAGCTGTTCACTAGACTCATTTCTCTGATTGCCGCTCGCCTTATTTCTCCAATTGCCTTTAGGAGCCTTTGGAGAATCCACAGTTCTTATTTTATTAAATTCATCTGTCTGAAGAGCACACACGCTGGTATGTTCTTTTGCCTCATCTCTGTCACAATCAATTTCACTGCCATCTGGTATTCCACAAATATTAAATTGTTTCACAACCTCCATATTCTTATTTGAAATCTCATCACTTACTGAGGTAGCAATACATTTCTCTGCAGTATAAGCTGAGCAAAACATGTTTTTTGCTGTGGAAATGTCATTTATCTCATGCAGATCTACACCTCTGTTGCCCCAGTCATCTTCACAAGGAAGAGATCCACAAAGCAAAGAGGAATGGGCTTCTGGGCAGATGATTGACTTTTTACTATTATATGCAGCTGAAACTTCTCCTTCCAAATC
This sequence comes from Falco naumanni, assembly GCF_017639655.2. Taxonomy (NCBI): domain Eukaryota; kingdom Metazoa; phylum Chordata; class Aves; order Falconiformes; family Falconidae; genus Falco; species Falco naumanni. The sequence continues at coordinate 89,452,202 of NC_054054.1, read as the reverse complement.
ATCATTTTCTTCAATCTTCTTATCAACCTCAATGTTAGAAGAATGACTGTTCGGGAAAACATAATCTATACATGAACTCCCTAATAAAACACAGGAAGTACTGGCAGCTGTACACTGGTCTTGATTATTACAATTCCACGTGCCACCATGTTCACTTTCTAAACCAGAGACCACACTCTCTGTCTCTCCCACTGAAGACTTCGTGTTCTTCTGGAAAATTTTGCTTGTCATATTAGGATTATCAAAAGTCCTGGAACTTACTGAAGACTTGAATTTGTCTTTACGAAGCACAATTTCAGCAACTGGTTCCCCCGCTATTCCAGAAGCACCAACTGATTTTTTTCCAGAGAGATTACTCCAACCCTTGTCCCTGTTTGAAACCTCAGCAGCAGTACAAGGAGGACACTCGTGTTGATGAAGTTCTCTTGAGTTTTGTGCAACAGGAGGTAGAGTTACATTTAGCATATAAATCAAATTAGTTTTGCTAGTGGACAAACTATCATTACTATTAGCTTCTGTAGTTTCAACTAAACTGCCAGCCAACTCTTCTGATTTATTACTTTTAGACTCCTTTTCAAGCAGTTGTGCCTCAGATGAATCTTTTTCTAGCTTGGTACTAAGATCCAGACAGCTATGGCTACTGGGAGGAGAAATTTTCCTGGAGGTATTATAAAAACATGTGTCTGTCTGTCCAATTTCATGGGAAGCAACGTTGGCTGTTTCCATCAATAGACTGTTTTCTTTTATATCATCCTTGCATAGATCACTGACAGAGAACTGCCACTGGTCCTTTTTCAACTTAACACCTTCTGATGGGACCATTTTAAATTTTTCTTTTGACAACTCCTCGGGTGATGAAACAACAGAACTAAAAACTGAAGAATGACAATGTTCAGAATTAGCACCCTCTTGAGCTTCAGGCCAGCTACAAACTTCAACGTTACCTCCCACTGCAATTTTTCTCCGGACTTCAGCAGCCTCTTCAAATTCAGAGATGTATGATTTACTTATACTAGCACTTACTTCCCTGTGATCAGTTTTAGCGCTAGATAATCCTTCGCTCCTTACCACTGAGATCTGCTCTACTGGTATGGATGTGGAGGTTCGATTTTCTACAAACCCAGTTCCATGATCATAATGAGTCTGACTTTCAGTGTTTTTAGGAAGATGCTTTTCAGGTGTTTCATTCAGAATTCCATGGGCTGCAGTACTATTTTCTAGTGGTGTGTTTCTAAAGTCCAGGTAACTGATGCTTGTCAGAACCGAACATAAGCCTTCAGAACTTTTTGTGGAGAGTGTTCTACAGCTTTCTACTGATGACAATCTATGTGGTTCATTATGTTTAGGTACAGGACCAGTACAGAAGTCACGAACATTGTTTTCTTCATCCCGCTGATAAGTCTGGCAATTAGCAAGTGATGTACTCAATTCATTAACAGGATTTTGTCTGGGTAATTTTTCTCCTCTAGTCTCCAAAACAGATACAACATTACCCCCTGTTCTCAATGGCATGGCACTAAGGGCTTTCAACCCATTATATTCATTTGTTTCTTGTGTATGATCTGTGGCTGATTCAACATTTGTGACTTTTAAAGGCTCTAAAAAATCTAACATGCTGGTTTCCAAAACCCCAGCTCTGGCCATGACTGAGTCTACATCTGGGCATTCGTTGCTCTCGGGTGGAAGACCTTTACTCACTCTGTCATTCCTGTATCCTGCTTTACTAAATATCCTAGTCCCATCAGACTTCATACCTTGTACTTCATCAGTGAGCTTTGGCAGACTTTCAGCTGTCACCTGAACATTTGCTTGGTCTTCTTCTGCAAGAGAAAAAGAACAGAGCAAATCAGAACCATATACTAAATGTAGAAGGCATTCAGCTTACTAAGTTCCTTTTAGTATTGTACACAATATTGAGTATAGTGTTGGTCACTAAAACGTTTTTAAGTGAGAACTGATGCTACTGATTCTAGTACAAGCCTTTAGGAGAAAAAACACCTCACACCCCCAAACCTAAGGTAAAAAATGCAATTGTTTCCAAAACAAACATTCCCCACAAGCAGCAGGCATCCAAAGACCTGCATTTTTCAGATTCCTCTAGTATCGAGCTAAGTGCTATGCAGGTCTATGAGTCAATACATATGAAGTCATGGCCAATATCATAATCACAGAATCATAGAATGGTTTGAGCTGGAGGGGATCTTAAAGATCATCTAGTTCCACTCCCATTGCCATGGGCAGGGACACCTTCCAAATGATGCTTATTTGTAACATCAAAGCTCAACATAGCCGAGTACTTTATCTGCTCTATCCTAAAAATATAGCTGTGCATTGAGCGACCACGTCCATTTCTTCTTCCTTGAAGGCATCTTTGGCAGTAAGTCTTCCATAGGAACACAAGGCACATCTCATTCTGTCCAAAAAGTTATGATTATTAATAAAATCACAAAGAAGGTGCCAATTAAAAAAATTAGTTACTGTAAATATCTTCCTATTCAAAACTTCACAGGAAACATGTGCTCAGACTTCTACAGATCTCTTTCATATTTTCTACTAAGGTCTAAGACTAGACAGCATTCTTTGACTAAGTACAAGTTTTCATTATGAAGGAACGGAGAGAAAGAAAATATTAGATGCAGGCAAAGTGACCATAGTATTCAGAGCTAGAAGATTATGGATCATAATGAAATCAAGAACTAGTTTTGTTGTCCTCTTCCTTTGGATTCTGCACTTTTAACTTTTTTAAGCATCAGAAAATGAATGAGTCATAATTTTCACATCTTTGCTATTACTGGTCTCATATAATCCAGCTTTGAAACAAAAGGAAATGCAAAACATCTGCTATTAAAATCAATGCCTGCTTTGGGGTAAATAAGTATTTGAATTAAATAATTAAAACATGTCTTGTACATGAAAGGTCTTCAGGAAAGTACACATGCTATCAAGAAAAAGCAGAGGAATAATTTTTCATATTGTTCTAGCTATGCAAGGTAATAGTTTCTACTGTGAAGCAAAACAAATGAGCTATGCCACAATCACTATCAATTCTGAATCAATGAAAAGCCATCTGGGAGAGAAGCAGGGAGCAGACAGGGGTGAACAACTAAAATACGCACCTCTGTTCTTCAGAGATCCTGCTATTTCAGTGCAACCAGTTCTCAAAGACTTCACCTCATGCTGGTTTAAGTGAGGGTCCTCCTGAAACAAGACAAATATCAGTGGACATTCATCGATTTTCTGAAACATTTAGCATGTTTCAGGGACTGTACATGCTCAACTAGGTTAGTTCTCAATAAGAAAACAACCAAGATGCCTCAGAACATATCAGCCCTTGCCCAGAGACAGCCTTGTATTGTGAGTGGTTCACACAAGCACTTGTCATTCCTCTCTGATCCTATCGATCACTGTGATCTTACTATTAAACAATGATGCATCCAGAAAAGATTTGTATCTAGCATCAATGAAGTCTTGCGATGCAAGCAGCTAAAATTTAAGTGGCTTAAAATGCAAATTGTCGCAAATTTGAATCAGAAGAGTAATCCACTCTCCCAGTTTCTCTCACATCTCCAAACCATTACTGTATACCTCTGGCAAGATGCATGCATTTTCTAATCTTTACTAGAACTGGCCTTCTACTATTCCTTCCCTTGGCTCAAAACCACAAACCCACCAACAGACGACCTAGGACTACTTGCAAAGAAGTCTCCAGTCAAACCAAAACAAGACCTCACAACCAAACTACCTGCATTTTGAAATACGTTGAAGTCCACCTTGGAAAACCAAATTAATATGTAAAAATAATAAACTTTATTTTCACAAATTTTTGAACAAATCAGGTATCAAAACGCAGAGGTAAAACCACAAGGTATTTTAGTATTATACAGCATCCAGTAATTAGTGTAAAACACCTTATCAGGTATTTCCTGGCTGGTATGTGTTCAGTCACAGTACTTTTTTTCTCCCCTATGTTCTTTACATGTGTGTGAAAACTATTTACAAACTAAAGACAATTGATCAAGAAAGGCACTAAAAATCTCATTTTTTAAATAGAGAGTTTTGTGACTTCATTTTTTAGTAGAGTATTCTTTGGCACATTTTTCAGCAGCCTTTACCTAAACATAACATTTTTATCATCAATGTTTGCTAGAAAAGACAGGGGGGAAAAAAAAAGCCATGACCATGTGAGTTTCTTGTTTTGAAAGAGGAAACAGTGATTTCCTCTCCAATTACAAAAAATAATTCTAAAAATTAAGAATAATACTTCTTTTTAGATTAAAACCAGAAATACTAAACTGAAACCACTGTAGCATTCTAAAAGTATTACCTGAAATAACTATTTATTTTTATATTTATTGACTGAAATTATTATTTAGTTGTTAGTACCTTGACTGGGCATGACTGTACCAGCAGAATACGCTGTACCCACAAACATGGATACTAGGCAAGGAGCTTTTAAAGTTGATTCTCTTCTTTTTAGTCACCAGTCAGTTTTGTCCCTCATTGTCACTTACCTGCCTCACACCATTTCAACAGTATTTAAGAAAGTGAAAGCTTGATATTTTAAAATACTGCAGGTCTACTGAAGTATAATCTGATTTTTCACTGGACCTGTGATAATCTAAATAATGCCAGAAGACACAAATAATGAACAGGAAACCACATGGACTAAGTTCTCTGCTGAGTCACTCAAACCCTAAAGTCAAAATAACATATAGGGAGGAACTTTTGCATTTGCTTACTTGTTTTGACCAACTTTCCCCCAGAGTTGGAGCACAGCACTCAGCATGACACTCCTCAGCACATCGTGCCTCTTTGTTTTCTTTCTGGTATCCATCACCAGAGCAGTCTAGTATCCTAAAGTTTCTTTTTTTGTTTTTTTCATCCTCTTCAAGGTCTGCAGCCTTTAGTAATTTTTCAGTAAGCAATTCTGCTGGCCCATGCGAGATCCCCTTCAGCCTTTCAGCCAAGTCCTCCGTCTTCTGACAAAACTTTTCTACTCCAGAAGTCCTATGATGCTCAGCTGACTGACTGTCACTTTGTGCCAGCACAGGTGTCAACACATCCGATTTTGCATCTAATCCAACATTAGGCTCCGACACAGCCATAAATTCAGTGGAGATGCCCTCTGGCAGTCCAGTGTACAACTCCTTTGTCAAAGCAGACACAGAAGAATCAAGGAGAGGTTCCACCCCAGATGATAGCATCAGGGCAGCTGAAGGTCGGTTGTCCTGAGCTTTTCACAGTTTAACCTGAAAAAAAAACAGCCAACAATGTTAAACCATCATACGTAAGGGTAAACTCTAGATTAAAAACTTCATTCTTCAAGATTCAATCAATGTTTAAGAAAGATACTTCTTAATTTTTTTAAGAAAGGAGCTGAGAAACATTTGAGTATCTAACAAAATGCTTTGTTAACAAAGGAAGAAAGTATGGACAAACAGATGTTCCCAAGCCTTGTCTTCACATTCAAATGTCTCCCTGCAGACACAACCTCATCTTCCGGAAAACCTGAAAAGACTGAAAGGTAAACGGCTGGGGCTGGTATCAGCCATCCTACTCCTTGGCTAAAACCAAAGGATTACTTGTTTTCTTGCAATTTTCAAACCGAAGCATTATTTGTTTTCCTGCCATTTTCTTCAGTTTGTAACCTTTGGAAAAAGAACCCCGAGTTTTTTTCCTTTGCCTCCTGCCCCGAGAGAACCCTTCCCAGAGACGGGCCACCACACGCAGCCCCCTCCCACCGGCACGCTATGCCCGCACGGCAGCCCCGCCGCTCCCCGGGACACAGGCGCTGCCGGCACCACGGCCGGCCTCCCCGCTCCTGAGGACACACCGGCACCGGCCGCGGGCTAAGCCGGACTTTCACAGGAGCACCGGTTCCTCGGTCAGCGCGGACCTCGCTGCTCCCGAGGCAGAGCTCAGCGACTACACCTGCGGCCGCCCTCGGGACACCGCCGCCCTCCCCGCGGTGCCGGCCGGCTGCCCAGGGCCGGACCCGCCTTTGTTCCCCGCAGCGCGGCCGGGCTCGGCCCCGCGCCCTGCCCCGGCTGCCCAGGCAGGGCCCCCCGCACCGCCACCCCGCGCAGCGGCGACACCTGCCGCGCCCGCCGCCGCCGGGTCACACCCTCGCCAAGGCAGCGAGCGCCCCGGGGCAGCCCGCCGCTCTCGGTAAGTACGCGACCCCCGCCGCGTCCCCCGGTGCCGGTAGAGCGCGCGCTCGGCCCCGCAAGCCGCCCGACGCGCCCAGGCAGGGCCGGGCCAAGCCCCCCCGCAACCGCTCGCCCCTCGCTCCACTGGGAGTACCACTGCCCACACAACCAGCGGCACAGCCCCACCCCCACCCCTCGCAGTCCGACACCGCCCCGCTCCCGTTACCTCAGCGGCCGCCGGCCCCGCTCTTCCCACACCGCCGCCCCCCCACACGTCCGCCCCCTCCCCAGTCACATCACTTCCTCATCCGGGCGCGCCGCCGGCCGTTGATATGGCTCCGCCCCTTCGCAGGGGCCCTTCCCGCCGTGCGGGGGCGGGGGGCCAGCCCGGCCCCTCCCATTCACCTCGTTTGGGGGCGGGACGTGACGTGCACGTGCTGGCCCGGCGGCCCCGGATGCGGAAGTGGCGAGCACTGTCCCGGGGCCTCGTCGGAACTGTGCAGCCGCGGCCGGCCGCCGGCAGGGGACACGGCAGTGGGAGGTCAGGGACCCGTGGCTGCGGGACGGGTGGGGCTGTGGCTGGGTTTGTGGTGGAGCCGGCCCGGGCCGCGGAGGCCTCCGCGCTCCCTCCGCGCCCGGGGTCCCCGCTCCCCTTCCCGCGGGCCCGGGCCGCCTCGTTCTTCTGGCTCACGTTATTGTCCGTAGCGGGGCTGAGGGCCAGCGTGAGGCTGCTGGGGGCGCCTGGGGCCGACTCCCTTCGCTGGTCTCCGCGGGGCGCCTCCCGCTCGCACACGCCGCGGCCCCGTGCCGGCTTCTTCCCAGCCAGTTCATTGCGACAAACTTGGGACGTACGGTGTCTTCCCGCTGTGCCTTTGTAGCTCGGTGATTGAATCGACTTTCTGAAAAGCACATCCGCAAGCTTAATACTTCAGTCTATTTGAAAGGCGTAATTTCAAGTTCTGTGTTTTGGTTTGCTGTAATGCTACAGTTATAAATAGAAGAGCTTATATTTTAACCTAATAACGTGGCTATAGTCTTATGAAGAAAATTTTACTCCTCCACTTTAAATTCCATGTCTAAAAAGAGTAAATTATAAAAGAAAATGTTGTCCTTTGAAATATACTTTATTTTCAGTGAGAGTGGCAGGAAGAAAAAAATGCAGTGGCTAATACAGTTGAAGTAGTGCAAAGCAGTGCCTCAGACATAAGTGTCTGCTTAACTGTGTAAGTCCATAGCGCTGCCCTGTGCTGAGTACATCTCTGCTGCCTTCGTGTGAAGTCGTCCGGTTGTGGATTCCAGCATCTTTGGAAAAAGACACGTGATAGAGATAGAATGGCAAAACCAGAGGATATAATTGGCAGCAGGCATAAGTCTGGGTATTAATCTTAATGCATTTAATACAAGGTTCAGAATTTATCCTTAAAATATAAAAGAGGTGATTTTAGGGAGCGGTATGAGCTCTCTGACAGGAGTGCTGGTAGAAGAGGTTGTTACTAAACTCCTGGTCTGATGTTTATTGAATGTTGTAAGGTGCCTGCCTTTCAGGTATGGCATTCTTGGCTATGTGGTGGTACAACATTCTGTGTTCACACACAGAGTATAAAGAATGGTTTTGTAATGACAGGAGATCTGTGTTTGCTTTCGTTTCTATCTTAGATACGCAAGATGTCTTCAACCATTTTTACTCAGAGCAGCTGAGAAGAACTGGAATTGAAGATGAGAACTAACAAAGTGTACAAGCTCGTCATACATAAGAAGGGTTTTGGAGGCAGTGGTCAGTATCTCCTGGTTCATAATAGTGAGACCAGCACTCTTTTACTTAATTGAAAGCAATTAGCTGATTTATTGCTCTCTTTAACAAAACAGTGAAGATGGAGCTTTGACATAGCAAGCAGTAGTACCAGCCGGAGTTTGGAAAGCTCTCTTTCAATAGCAAGATACAACAGAATAAAATTGCGTTTGTTGGAGCAGAACGAGATTGCACCTATAAAATAAAATTGCTTTGTTCTCCCTCTCCCCCTTTTGTTGCGTCACTTTTCCTTTAGCTTTGTATTTCAGTCACCCTGATAAGTGACAGACGTGTCAATGACTTATGACTGTGTAGCTGTGTTTCTGTGTACTAAGAACAACGTCATTTATTTGATTGCTCCCTACTTCTAGACTTTGGGCATGTTAATAAATCTTACTACATTTCTATAGCTATGTACTTTCCTGCTGGTGTTTGTTATATGAAAAATAGAAAAGATGATTCTGCATGCCTCGTTAAGGCATGTTCTTTTGCTGAACAGATCTTTTGTGAAAGTTCTATGATTTGAAAGAAAAGGTTTTGCCCACAAGAGTGGCGAGACTGAAGTGGCTGGATAGGGGCACTGTTGTTTAGTGAATATAATGCATTGCTGGCATGTTAATCCTGGACTCTCCTTTTTATGTAGAGTAAGCTATTGCATGCGAACATCCAAGCATCTGTCTTAGGTGTATATCTGTTCATTGCAGTTTTCCTCATTCTTTTATGTTTTGCAGATGATGAACTAGTCGTGAATCCTAAAGTATTTCTTCACATCAAGCTGGGAGATGTTGTAGAAATTGCACATCCCAATGATGAATACAGGTAAATTCTCTTTTTGCCTGTAAAAAGAGAAAGGACATGTTCATGTGCAGCGGCTTCTAGAATGAGAGGCTCTTAGAGCTGATATAACTTGGCTTCGGGATGCTGCCATGGGTTTTTTCTGCCTGAAGAAAAGTAAAGGGGATAATTACAGCAGGAGTTCTTCCCTTAAAGGTTATGGAATTCTTTGTGTTTGGTGTTAGTTTGCTGACCTTTTATAGAGCAGATGGTACCTGAATATAGACTTTTCAATGTCTTTATACTCTTTGTAGAACTGCTGCTACCTAATGATTATTCTTCTATCCTATAGTATACCCTAGGCAAAATCAAAACTTTCTGGTAAGCTATAAAACCCATAAATCTTCTTGTATGAAGCTGTTCATACTGTAGCCCATATTTGAAAAGTAGCATTATACTTGTAGGAGGTTCTGAGAAGTTTCTGTGTGACTGACTTTCCCATTCAGAGTATCATTTTTACCTGAAGGTGAATAGGTGCAAAGAGCAAGACAGAGTGACAGGCATAGAGGGATGATGCATGAAGCTTTCTAGAAAATATAATAGTCTTTCTCTTTAGCTTATGCCATGCTCTATATTAATAGTTTTGAAAGTGTAATTTACCGAAGTAGACTGTGGGTATCTCAACTTGTCTACCTTTTTTCTTTTTTGCGTGCTAGTCCCCTGCTTCTACAAGTGAAGTCACTTAAGGAAGATCTGCAGAAAGGTATAACTCCAGACTCTTAGTATGCCTAATAAAATCTTAGACAAAGATTATATGATTGGGCTGTACCTGTGATCGACTAATGCATATATTTTAACGCTGTACAAAAAACCAATCAATGCTTTGTCCACTTAGGAATGGAAGGATTATAATTTTATCAGTAAATGAATAGTCAATTTTAAATCTCCTTTTGGTTGAGTAACGTGGGTATGGTTTAAACAAAATTGGCTTTTCAGCCTTGAATGTTTGTTTCTGCATCCTCTGACTAGTTGTATATATTTTCTTCTTGCAGGAATTAATTCAGCATAAACTTTTGGTTTATCATGCCTGCTTTGAATTTAATGACTTAAATTGGGCCAAATCTGAAAGAAGCTGTTGTCTTTTGCTGATACCTTAAGTGTTTCATGACAGTCTTACTGTGTCGCTTTTGTGCTTGTAAACCACTTGAAACCTTTTGGGGGCGTTCACTTCTCTTGTCGTTTCTCGTTTTTCGGCAGAAACTATAAGTGTGGATCAGACAGTTGCACAAGTGTTTCGACTGCGGCCATACCAGGATGTCCACGTGAATGTTGTTGACCCAAAGGTGTGTGGCTTTGCAACTTTTTTCCATTTGTCCCTTCACTTGGCTCAAATCAGAGCCCTCTGAATTTCAGTCTATAGTAGTATTGGAAAAAAAGTTGTTTATTTTTTATTGAAAAGTATTTAGCCTTTTTTCCTAAGAAAATGAGGCTTGGGCAATTGAACTTTTTGTTTGTTCCTTGTCTCTTTCTTCTCTCCCTACCATCCCTGCTCTCTTTCTGAAGTCTATGGACCAGTTTCAACACAGCTTGATAGAAATTTACAGATATTTCAAATACCTTTAAATTCCAGAAATTCAGGATAATCAGGCAGAGTAAAGAGAAACAGTAAGTAGTCTAGTCAAAAGAAGAGCAGTGGCATGGATTTGCATTATCTGATGCCAGAGATCCTTGTAAGAGAGGCATCTCTTGTAAATGTCCCAGCAATCGAAAGAGCTTCAGTCAGAGCTCACTTTCAGTACAAGACAAAAATCTATAGGAAATGAGGCTTCCTCAGTGTCCTGAACAATTGAAGTAAATTGTTTTACTTGTGCTTCCAATTTGCACTGAGACTTGTAGCACAGATTTAGTCCTTGGGCTTCTTCTGGTCATTGTGCACTGTCTTGCAGCTCACAGTAGTTCCAGGTACACACGCAACTTTGGCAGTTACTCTGATGGGGCTTACCTTTCATCGTGCATCTGTTAGGACTATTGACTTGCTTTAGAACTGTGCTCCCTGTAACATTTGGTTCCTACCAGAACAGATTGAAGTGTACTACTTATAAACAACCAGTCTAATCTAAGGACTGTTTTGCTTCCGTTTCCCAGGAGGTGACCTTGGACTTGGTGGAGCTGACCTTTAAAGATCAGTATATTGGGCGTGGGGATATGTGGCGACTGAAGAAAAGTTTGGTAAGGCCTCTACTGTCTTCATATGTAGGGTGAAGGAGATTACGTACCTTTTTCTTTCCTTGCTGTAAAAGAAATCAAGTGTTTTACAAAATAAACTAAGGATGAGACCAGTATCAGCAGCTCCTGAGAAACTTACGCTAGAAGTGGTACATCAGAGCTGGAGAAATGGATGTAAATGTGTTGCAGAAAAAATTAATCAGTGAATTGGACAGACAAAACCAGTGAAAGTTCCTATGTGTTAGCTCTTTTCACGTGTCTGTTGCAGAGCTTCTGTAGGCTGAGATAGGAGTAGTAAATATTCTCAGTGATTTTCATTATTTTATGGGAGAAGTCAGGTGTTTGAGCATGAATGGATTTTTCTGTAAGTTGATCTGCTCACTCTGAGCCTACTGTTTTTTTTAACATCTGTAACTGTTCTTTCTTAGGTCAGCACATGTGCATATGTCACCCAAAAAGTTGAATTTGCAGGTATCAGGTGAGTGTCTCCTCTGCAGGCTTACTGTTACTTAAGACTTCAGATTAATGAGTCCCAAGTATCTAATTGCAGAATGTTCTCTGAAAAGTCCTTCATGTTTTATTGTTCTCTTACTCTTCTACAGATATCTGTCTGCACCATGACATGGGGGAAGGTTTCTTCTTTTGATTTGGGGTGGGAGAAACTAACAGCAGGACAGCCAGCCACACTCGTTGCTTCTGATAAATGCCAAATATTTTTTCTTTTTCCTCTTGTAATATTTCCTTCCCTTCCCAAGATGTATAAGTAGTTCGAATGAGGGTTATAGCAGTTGCTGTTGAGATGACAAAGGGACAAGGAAACGTGCAGATGCAGAGGGAAACAACTCTTTGTCATCTTTTGAGTTAGAGATCAGGTTTTAACCAAATCAGCTTCTACTCTGTCTCCAAGTTGTCCTTGAATGCAGATTTTGGTACATCCCTTATTTGCTCAAATGTTGATTCTCTAATCTTCCTGTCCACTCTGGTTAGCAAACATTCTGCACTTCTTTTCTTCCAGGGCACAGGCAGGTGAACTGTGGGTAAAGAGTGAGAAGGTCACTTGTGGATACATCAGTGAGGACACCAGGGTAAGATTTCAGGGAGCAGGGGAACGAAAGTTGTTCCCTTCCTTTCCTTGCCAGCTTTCTTGTCATTTTATCTAGCTTGCAGACTTGTATGGATCATTTGAATTGTCTGTCGTATAAGGTGAAGAATGGCAAAAAATTCAGGAGAATTATTAGTAAACTTCAACTCTTCTGCACTGGCAGCACTAGGAATTACTCAGGCTGTTGAAATGCCAACTTGTTAGAGGGAAAATTCCCTATGATGCAGTGGGCACAATCATAGAAGTTGCTTTGTAGTTAACTTCTGTATTTGGCCCTTTTAGTGACTGTGCCTTGTTTTAAAGATCTTTCATTCCTCTGCAGGTGGTCTTCCGCTCCACTTCTGCCATGGTTTATATTTTTATCCAGATGAGCTGTGAAATGTGGGATTTTGATATTTATGGTATGTAGGTAACTAACCTGCCTGATTGTGAATGTGGATGGCAGCAGCTATCCTTTCTGCTGCTACTAGAAAGCTGCCACTACTAGAAAACTAAAATATCCTGTCTTTGGCGTAGGCCGTGCTCTGAGGTGCGCTGTGGTGCCTTCTTCGTTCCTTACTTGTGGTGCCACGCTTTTCTGTCTCCTGGGTATTCCATAATTTTCCTGTCCCTACAGTACGGCCTGAGTACCATTATCTCAGTGATGAAATCAAGGGGGCCAACTGACTATGAACATTGGAAAGGTTTTCTGTGGATGTGAAAATGTTTTGTGATGAGGGCAGGTGGCAAGCCTGTGTGTATTGTGAAGCCAGAAACATGTGGAAGTCCTGTGCAAAGAGGAACTTGATATGTTAGATTCCTTTTTGGCTTAGCAAGGGAGCAAAACCCCTGCCTTAGCCCAGATAGAGTCAGCTACAAGCATTAAAACTTCAGACATTAAGAATGAGTCACTTGTCTGTGTCATTGTGCTATTCTTTTTTCTGGCTTAACTCCTACCACTTCCTTTGACCATGTGTTTAGACATATGTAACTGGGCAACTATTCAAAACTGAGCAGGGGATCTGTTGTGCATGCTATGCCTAGAAGATAGTACAGGTGCTTTCCCAGCATGCTGTGAATGTGTTGAAAAAATGTTTTAAAGGTCAGATCCTTTTGACGACAAGAGTTGTGTTTACATCCTCTTAAACAGTCATGCTTTTTAATTTTTTTATCATCTTTGCTTTAGTGATATTGGCATTCATTATGCACACAGCTGCTCTGAGTCTAATAAAAATAATTGTCCTAGAATCCCAGGGTTAAATATACCCCATAGTTGAAGTAACTGCTGTTATTTGATGCTTTGGAGATGTTTACTTTGCAGGGGACCTATACTTTGAGAAAGCTGTGAATGGTTTCCTTGCTGACCTCTTCACAAAATGGAAGGTAAATAGCTGACTGAGTTCATCCTGTTCTGAAAGAACAAGTCAGTGCCATCTTAATGACCCCATTGATGGGCCAGTTTGAGTAAGACCCAGGTTGTTCAGGCAGTGCTATGATTTACAGGACTATGAGGGGTGGCTTCTGAGAGTCAAAAGAATGGTTATTGCAGGTCTGCATTAAATCATACGTGTGCTGAGTGACCCCAGTACTCATCTGTTGCATCTGCTCTGTTTGTATTGTACAGTTTTTTTTCTGTGGAGGCTCTGACTGGACTAAGGTCACTAAATGTGTCATATGGTTGTGCTTATGCAGCAATGCACGAGTCTGTTTTAAACAATTCTATTTGTTCCAGGACTCGGTTCCACATGTTTTCCTGGTACAGTGAAGTGTGTAATTGGTTTAGTGATGCTATCTTAGCAGGAAGGGGTTCCAGGTTGTAGTATATGGGCTGGTAATGTGCAACGTTCTTGAAAGTTAAATGCTTCAAACCCAAACAAAGCCTCACTACCTCTTATGGCTGAACAACCCAGAGCTGTCTCCTGCCTCAGTACATGATCTGGCTCACAACCAGGTACAGCTGCTGCTAGCAGTCCTGCAGCAGGCTCACTGACTTGAGGGAACTGTAGCGGTACTCCAAAAAAGGCATGTGTAAAATGGGCAACCTAAATTGAAAGAAGAGCTAGTCAAGGGAAAAGTCAAATCCTAAATGTGTAACATCTATGCATAGGACAGCTCATGATAGTCCTGAATGTCAAGGAGAGCAGGAGGATGCCCAACAGATGCATATCAGTTTCGTTGTGCTTTTTGTCCATTGAAGAGTTATTAGGAGCCCTGCATGACACATCTGTAAGATGCCTGCTTTTCTTTTAGTACTGCTACACCTTGTTGGAGATGGGCCTGAACGATGCTGGGGCTCCCAGGGTTTTTCAGACTTTTCCTTTCAAGGGGTCTGATGACCAGTGTGTTCTTTACAGCTGAACTATGTGCATTAGCACTGTAACTAAATGTTTAAAGGGAAGTTTTAAATTATTTATTTCTCTAGAATTGTTAGGGGCATCTCTCTAAACAGTAACGAATATCAAATTGCCATGGGTATGTATAAACAAATTGAATAATCTGCCTGTATTTTTTTAAACAAAAGTCTTGTATCTTGGCAACTACAGAGAGAAGTTTATTTAGAGACTAGTGGAGAGTGCTCCTGTTCCATGTGATGTAGCCTAGCAGCACAGAATCTACAGGACAGACCATTATTTTATTGCATAAAGGCATATACAGCACTCACACAGATAGATTAATACAACAGTCTGCCTTTTTCTAGTTATTTTGGTCCTAGGTGTGAGAGGGATGAGGGTGTTACTATATGTGTATATACACAATTTTCTACTGAATGTGACTGTTAAGATTTTCTTTTTTCATCTGTTCTTCCTGGACAGGAGAAGAATTGCAGCCATGAAGTGACAGTGGTTCTATTTTCTAGAACATTTTATGAAGCAAAATCTATAGGTGTGTAAATTCTGTATTTACATATTTCTATTTTTAAACCTGTCTCCTTCTGTTCTGAAAGTTGGTCACAGGTTGCCAGTGACTTTTTTCCCCCCTTTTTTTTTTAATGCCCATGTCCAAAGTATTTCCTGCCAAGCACAGTGGATACACATCCATTCTTATGAAAAGTACTGCAGTGAAAATCTTACAGAGAAGAATATATGACGGATTTTCCTCCTCATACTCATGCTGCTGTATTGGTTTAAAAGCAATTTTAATATTGTGCAGGAGATATAATATTTCTCAGTGGCTGTTTTTTTAATGGAAATAACAGCTCCTTACTAGAAAAGATGAGTCATTTCTACACAAGGGCATAGGATAATACACGCTTTTGCTTCTGTTTCAGATGAGTTTCCTGAAACGCATCGTGCATCAATTCGGCAGGATCATGAGGGAAGATTTTATGAAGATTTTTACAAGTATGTCTTCCTCCCAGTTCTTTCGCCTCTTGTCCCACAGTGTATGTGCAGCCTGTGTAGAGAATGTGTTATTAACTGTAGGACTTTGCAAGGAATTAAGATAGTGAAAAACATCTGTGTCTGACAGCAAATTGATCAGTAGTCCCCATTCCATCTGTGAGTGCACACCCATATTTGCTAAGTCAGTCTTCCACGTGCATGTGAGTATTGTTACCTGTGCTCTACTGGAAATGCCAATAAACTTGTAAGTTCTGTAGTGTTTGGAGTAGGTTTTGCATACAGCTTGGCTATTTTTCAGATCTTTACATTCTTGAGTAGTCAAAGCACAGATGATGCCATTGCTGAAGCCACAAGTGTTTCCAGTTAGGTACTGGAGCACTTTTGGCTGATAATCGCAACAGATGAAGCTGTCAAAACTGTCACTTGATTCTGAACTTGGACTTCTTACTGATCTTGCTCCTTTGCAGAACAGTGATGCTATTTGACATACAATGTTGACCTCTTGTTTGGAAGTGAGAGATTATTTTGGCTGGGGATGTGCCCAGCTTTGTGTGTGCATCTGCACCTTGGTGATTGCTACAAGTATGCAGTAGTTCTAATGTGCTTCCTTGCAAAAGGAAGAAATACCTTTTTGTGCATTCCTTTTTCTATAGTTTGTTCATCCCTTCTCACTTCCCTTCATGATCCTTATTAAATTGTGCTCTTTCTAGAGTTGTAGTTCAGAATGAGAGACGAGAAGAGTGGACCTCATTGCTTGTGACCATAAAAAAGCTTTTCATCCAGTATCCTGTGTTGGTACGACTGGAGCAAGCAGGTAAAGGAACCCTTCTTTATCATGATTTTGCCTTTCCCTCTCCTTCTTGTGTTTAAATTCCCTAATTTCAGTTGGAGTCTGGTGTTGTACTGCGTAGTGCTCTCCTGGCTAGGCTGTTTTGTTAGGTCTCTCTGTGAGGTATACCGGTACCAGTTTTTCTTATAATTTGGTGGAGTGATTGGATTTACTACAAATAGTTGTGTATGTTTGTTTGTTTTAAGAGCTAGTTTGTACAGAGATTATGATTTTTTTCTTCTTTTCCTTCTGAACACTTGTCCAGAGGGCTTTCCTCCTGGTTACAATTCTACCTCAGCACAAGGGAACTACCTGGAGGCCATAAATCTTTCATTCAATGGTAAGTTATGAACAATGGATGAAAATATACAGGGGAAGAACCATTAAAGCAGCTGCCAATAAATGGGTGTGGACTTGCGTTGCCTGTTCCTTAAAGCTGTGAAGAGAAGGGGAAAGTTAGGTGGTTAAGTTATTGTTTTCAGCCTTAGAAAAATTTGTCTTGTGTGCCTCTTGAAAACCAGTGGCTCTCAAATAACTGAGTATTGGGTATTTCAGGCTTCAGGAACCATTTACAGGGCCTTGTTAGGATGAAACTTATTTATCTGTGTATAAGAACCTCTTTGCATAGAAGTTGAAATGTTAAATTACAGAAGCATTTCAAAATCAGGGTAGATCAAATGTGGTTTCATTGAAGCTGATCCATCTTTTTTAGCAGGGAGATGGATTTAACAGGCTGGAAGGGCTCTCCAGAGATCTACTTTTTGTGATTCTGTACATCAGACATTCTTTCACCATAATGGCTGTCTTGTTCCTCCTATGGGGGGGAGCATGGGATGTTATTTTAAATGATTAGTAATGGATTTTACCTTGTTGGGTTTTTTGGGGGGTGTTGTTTGTTGATTTTGGGGTTTTTTTTTGAGATGTTATAAAGGAAACACTAAGCATATGAGAAAAAAACTCCTATTGATTTATCTGGTTCCCATCTTCTCTTCTGCTCTAACTCCTCTCTCTCCTGTAGCTTTATTAACATCTATTGATTGGACAAGGCTATATACAAGCCCTCTCATACTTGCATGTGCTTTGTGGAAACTTGTTTAATATCACTGCTACCAGTCACCTCCCTTGCTCTGAAAAAAAAACCCATCTGGCATCTTTTTTCTCTGAAAGTATTCCCTAATTCTTTCTCTTAGTGTTTGACAAGCATTACATAAATCGGAACTTCGATCGGACTGGCCAGATGTCTGTGGTTATCACACCTGGTGTGGGCGTATTTGAAGTTGATCGACTCCTTATGATTCTCACCAAACAGCGGATGATAGACAATGGTAAATAACTAGCAATACTGTGCATTCTTTATGAAGGCAAAGGTATATTTGGAAAAGCTCTAGCCTTTTATTGCTATGAAAAAATACCTATTGTAACTTTAGTATTCTGGGAAGAGGGGTTACATCTGGAAGATTTCTGTCTGCACTCCATGCTGGAATGGGCAGATTTTCAGGGAACTTACAGGCATTTGATTTCTTCCGTTTGTGATAGAGAATTTAATCTGTCCATGTAGACCTTTCCCTTCTAGGATAAACTTGCATGACTGGCATTTGTTTAGAAGACACATTTCTTATATCCCCACTGGCACTGTTGGTTTGTAACTATACCGTGGGACTGTTAGCTACTGTTTTCGGTATAATTGCATCTTAAAATCTGTTATGAATACAGATTGGGCCTTCAGCTCAAATTGATGATCTGTTTTGGCTTAGCATATCTGTCCTGCTTGGTAGATAGATGAACCCTACTGGTCTTTGTTTACAGGGATAGGTGTGGACTTGGTGTGCATGGGAGAACAACCATTGCATGCTGTACCGCTCTTTAAGGTAATGCATGCTTCATTTCCCTTCCCTTTGCTCCTGCTAGAAATGTTACTCATTTTGTGACTACCTAGACACAACTAATTGTTATGGTTCTGAATTGCTTTTGCAGCTCCATAATCGCTGTGGACCTGGTGACTCCAGATTGGGTGATGACTATAATATTCCACATTGGATAAACCATAGGTAGGTGAACTCTTATCAGCCTTTGCTAAACACTTCTTTGCTTTCCTCTTTATAATCTGTTGAATTCTCTTTCTTCTTCCATTGTTTATTTTCTCTGCTCTCCTTGTGAAGCGAAGACATACATCACAATAGTCTTGCAGAACTGGGAATGTTCTTGCAGAACTCTGGGCATTAATGCCCACTATCAGAGATGTCAGGCAGTTTGCAGGAGGAAAGGTCTTGATCTTAAGCTCTTTCCAGCTAACTTAGTTCTAGCCTTTAGCTCTGCTTGGAGGAAGTCAGGAAGCTAAATGAAAAATATAGTCGTTTCAACTAGATTGGTTATTAGTGAAAACAAATACATCCCAAATGAACTGTTACGGATAGAGAAAATGTGGATAACGTGGATAAATGTTGGAACAGTTGGCAGGAAACACTGAGGCTCAGTGTTACACTGCTTCACTCCAAGACATGGTAGGTTTGTTTCCTTTCTGCTTTCTTTTAAACATTCTGTGCTATAATGCTTTCTCTTCTTTCCCTACACATAGAGATCAGGGCTCTGGATGAAAATTACCTTCTCAGTCCTTGTTCTGCTGTAGGATTTTATCTTTTCTCTCTTTTTCCCTTCTCTTTTTTTCTCTCTTTTAATACCTCGTTCTGTCTGCACACATTGATTAACTGTCCTGACCAATTACTATTCAGGGGTTGCTTGTGTCTGCTATTTCCAAGTGGCTGGAAGGCATCTGATCTTTGCCATAGATGAATGACGTGTTTGAAGGCAGGATTTGAAAGATTCAGATGATAAGAAGCCGATCTTAATGAATAAATTATTTCAAATGGGAGGAGGTCTGTCGTTTTCAGGCAGCTGTTGTGAGTCATTACTGTCATACAAGTTAGGGAGAGTTGTGCAAACTGCGCAGTACTGTATGGAGAGTGAGGGTGGATATCTGCCTGTGGAAGGAGGAAGTGAACTGGGGAATGCAGGTGCAAGCACATTAAGAGGAGGTCTAGACTGAGCCTGTATGGGAATCAGAGGCTGGTTTTCAAGGGAAGAGTAACTTCTTTCAAGTTAACTATTTGTCAGTGTTTCCATATGCTGGCTTATGCAGAGAAAGGTATCCCCTTTTGTCTGGCTAATAGCTAGCTCAAATTCACAGGCTGTTTGTTGTGTAGCTAATCAACTATGTTCAGTTCTTTTTTTTCTTCAGCTTCTACACATCCAAAAGCCAGCTCCTGTGTAACAGCTTCACTCCACGGATCAAGCTGGCAGGAAGGAAAGTATGTATCTTTCTGATTTAGCTTTTCTTCTTACTAGCTTGTCAGATACCTTTTCTCAGCCAAGCATCAGAATCTTTCTAGCAAGTATTGAAGCTGTAACTAAGTTTCCACATTAAAAGACAGTGGAAGCAAAGCTGTAATTATTATTTTGGGGATTATGAATGAGGGGTTAGTTTGTAGGTCTTTCCATCTAGGATGAAACCAGGTGAGAAAAGTTTTAACCACTATAAAAATAAGGAGTTTTGTTCTGTAATTAAGAACTCCATGGAGAGGAAGAAAGCTGTTGGCAAACCTGTGGTTTTTTATGCAGGTTTGTGACCGAGTATCAGTATTTAATACTTCTGAAGTGGTCTGGCTGCATCGCTGAGTCAGCAGGATAAGCTTTAAGTCTGATGCTAGATTGTACTGGGGGATATTTGATATTTCCTTAGAACACACTGACTGTTTCCCTCCTCTCTGTCTTTTCTCTTGCTCTTTTTTTTTTTTTGTTTGTTTGGTTTTTTTGGTTACTTCATGCTTCCTTTGTTGGACCTTGCAGCCGCTGACTGAGAAAGCAAAAAATAACCGAGATGCCTGTGAGTAATTCTTTTCTGAATGATCTGTCCCACTGACTCCCAAACTAAAACCCAGCTGTGATAAGACCATGACATTTCAGCAACAACACTATTGATAAGATGCGGAAAAGGACAATTGCAGAAAACCATCAAAATGATGTAGTTGTTATCCAGGAGTTAATGTGCCTGTGTTGATTGTCTTCTTGGCAAATAACTAATACAGAGGGGTGAGTTTGTCCTGGCTGCTTGTCACCTGGCCAGAGGAGTAGGTGGTATCAAGCTGGTGTGCTAGCGGTGCTGTTCATGGGAGTGGGACAGGAGGGCATTCACTGGCTTGGGATGTTGTCAGTGGTATGGCCACAGAATTACAGTGGGAGAAGCCTGCATTCTTCTCATACTACCTCATTTCAGGAGGGTGTACAATCTGTAAATAAGGCAGTCCATTCTTTCAAAGATGCTTTAAAATGTGCAGTTCTCTCATGAGGGAACTCAAGGCATCTGTTCATCCAAGGATTAATTTGTTGATTATTAATTTAATGTCTTGGATATATGGGGGAAAAATATTAAGGTCTCAGCAACCCTGATTCAGAGGCATTAACTTTGATAATTCAGCTGCTCCAGCTGTTCTGCTCATGAGACTTCTGTGTGTGATTTCTGTTGGAATAGATGCTTTTCTTAGTGGTGAGCGTTGGATACTTCCAGCTTGCAGATCTTGAATGTTCTTGAAAGAGGTTCCAGTGCTATATGATTTTTATTTCAGCGTTAGGGGCTCCAAAAGATGCTGAGAATGCCCTGCCTATCCAGGTAGATTATGATGGCTATGATGCTCAGGTGTTCAGACTGCCAGGCCCATCCAGAGCCCAGCGCTGTACCACTTTCAGGTAAGAGGCTTACGAGTGTGCTAGTGCTGGAGTAGCCATGTTACGGTGCATTTCTTGATGCATAAAGTGCTTTGAGAAATGTAAGGAGAATTAAGAACTACATGCTTACAATTGAACAAAAAGCTTTATCTGTATTTATAGCTAGTTGTCTGGTATTTTACTTCTAAGATAGGAATCTAAGAAGAAGCATAAGTGTACTTTTTCCTTACATTTTTGATTTTCTCTGAAGTAGAATGAAGCTAGTCATCCTTGCTAAGTTCCTAGCAGATTTTGAAAGCTAAGTAAGAAAGTACTTGCACAGAGTTGTAGAAATAGCATTAGTTTCAGCACCAGTTACTAAGCAGTGCATCAATGTAGAGCGGTATGGTGAGAATCTTCCCTGAAAATGATGCCTTTCTGAATGAAAGAAGAAACAGATGAGCTGAGTACAGGTTCTCAAATATTCCACAGCCTTTCATCTGAGAAGAAAGGCTAATTATTCTCAGGTCTTGGCCAAGTTCATTGAACAACTTATAAATGTCAGTGATTTTTCAGGAATATGGGATTGATGAACTTGTTTTGAAGTATTTTTTTGCTTCCCTTCTTTCAGCAGTATTGCCTAAATCTGAGGAAGCTGTGCCTGTGGACTTAACTTGTTAATATGAGCAGCCTATAGCAATCCATGCTGGAAAATGGCAGTACAGTTTAATGTAGTTAATAATTCCAAGTAGTTTCCCTATAGCTGTGTTCCTAGCACTGTAGGCTCAGGTCTAGTATCTTCTAGACCACGTCTGTATTACCAGCTTGGTGTGGTGTCTGTAGAATTGCGTAGTCAAGCATGCTTTTTTCACAGCCCTTATGCTGGAAGCATTTATGATGCACAAAATTATGTAGCACCCACATAGTCAAAAAATAGCAATAGCTTCCTTGTAGTCCTCTTCTTGAGTTCACCTGCTGGGTATTGAGTTTCTTACGTGGCTTGGGTCTGTTCAAGCCCCTTGATAACCCAGGAATTAATCTCTTTTTCTTCATATCACTGGACATATCTGTTTGTTTTCAGCAGGTCTGTGAGAGAGAGAGAAAGTCGTACCCGAAAGAGCTCTAGTTCCTATGATGTGTCATGCAGCCCTTCCCTGCAGAGCCGCACGCTGCCCCCAGAGGAGGTGAGGAGCCAGGCTTCTGATGACAGCTCACTGGGCAAGATCTCCAACATCCTGATGATCCCACGGCCTCATCTGCACCAGTGTGAAGTCAGCAGCTCTTTGGGCTATACCAGCACCAGAGGTCAGCCTAAGGCAGATGGGAAAGTACCTTAGGTGGTGAGAGGGGAGAGAGAAGATGGAAGTTTGTGTTGGCCGCTGCTGGCCAGAACAGGGAAGATGGTGCTTATATTAGCATTCATGGTACATCTTTTCCACAGCTCCAGCTGTGGCTGAGTATGCGTTCTCCCTTCTTTATCCTTGTCCAATTCCATTGCTTTTTTTTTTTTAATTGGCTTGTCCTAAATACAAGTGTCCTGACACTGATTTGCTTTTTTCCCTTGTCTATTGCCTTCTTTAATATTTGACTGTTCTCCTGTGCCTACCTGCAAATGTGGGTGTACACGAGTAACTTTATTATCCAGGTCACCTATAATCTGTCAAATGAGAGTTAGCCTTAGTCGTGAGCCCTGGGGAACCCTGCTTATAACTTCTCTCTGTGGGGATTTGTTGTCACTGAGAGTCACTTTCTGGACCCTTCCTTTTGACAATGTACTACTGAACTAGCTTGATGTTAGCAGTGCTGGCAGTCTCCTTTTTTTCCTGCCAATTTAATTTTGTTCTTAAGACAGTATGTGGTATCTTCCACAAACTCAACTAATTTCTAAGTAAATTGTATTCCTCCTATCACTGCTTGATCTGTAGAATTCTATCCTTGAAGGCTCTTCAGCGTGTTTTTTTCATGTCATGCTGTATGACAACTGATACCATATTTATCCTGTTACAGGAACTGGATTTACTGCTGTGGAACTGCCATCACACAGTATACTTCACATTACTTTTA
This sequence comes from Falco naumanni, assembly GCF_017639655.2. Taxonomy (NCBI): domain Eukaryota; kingdom Metazoa; phylum Chordata; class Aves; order Falconiformes; family Falconidae; genus Falco; species Falco naumanni. The sequence continues at coordinate 89,429,251 of NC_054054.1, read as the reverse complement.
GCTTTCGTGTTTTCCCCTGGTGTCAGTTAATACACACATTTATTATTATTATTATTTTTTATTTCTATTACTCCTTTGGTTTGAAGGATATTCTTGTGACCCAGCTGAAGGTGTACAACTGGATGGGGGATGCATGTGGAGTAGGACTGGTGAGGAGAGAAGAGTCAGAGTAACTGAGGTTTTTCACATGTTCTAGTTGGCAATATAGAGTGGCAAATGAGACCCCTCCTTCTCTTTGGGATTTCCATTTGCTGAACAGAGTAACTGCTACTTAGTCATCTGGTATATTTCTCCTGTTTCTAAATAACTGCACTTCTGTTCTACATTGAATAGTAACACCTAACTAGTAGCTTGCTGAGATAATATCCTATAACTTCTGGGAGTAATCCCTTATTTCAGTGGTCAAATCTGAATGTTACAAAAAAGGGCTATGTTGCTCAGTTGTGGCTTCTGCTGTGTCTGTACTCATCCTGAAGTTTCTGGTGTGTCAGTCTTGATTTCTCAGGAATTCTCAAAGCTCTGAGTAATTCTTCATAGTTTACTTAGCAAGTGGTTTCTTTATGGCTTCATTTAGTATAAAGTGACACAGTATGCAGCAGCGCTGTAATGGCAGATGAAATAATACTCTTTCTTGTCTGGATTCTTGTTTACGTTGTAACTTGCAGACAGGATTGAAATTGCTTTCAGCTTCTCTTCCTGCCTACTATTCAGCTCTCCTTATTTCCACTTACCCTGGGGAATCTTTATATCCCTAAGCAATTCATTCTCTTTTGCTTGGCTTCTGTGTGATCTCATGCTGACTTTAAGTTGTGTTTTCTAGATGTCCTTGAGAACATGCTGGAGTCTCAGCAACGTGACTCCAGTGCCCCTGGGAGGTTCCATGTTGGCAGTGCAGAATCCATGCTGCATGTTCGGCCTGGGGGATATACACCCCAGCGAGCACTGATAAACCCGTTTGCCCCATCCCGCATGCCCATGAAACTTACATCTAACAGGAGGCGCTGGATGCACACTTTTCCTGTGGGTAAGTCTGCTTCATAGCATATTAGATTGCTGTACTTTTTCCTTGTCCAAGCGTTAACACAACAAGAGAGTCAATGTCAACTCTGGCATCTTGAAGTACTCTGCACTGTTAAAGATGCTGAACTAAGCGCATAGGCTTGATAAATCAGAGATCCTTTTTTCGAAGATGTTACCATCTATCGGCAAGCTTGCAGCATCAGGTATTGTGGAACAATCTTGTAGAAGCTGGAGGCTGTTGAAGTGAATCATAACTATAATCTGAGTTGACTTTTAGATGCTTGAACTGTTCTCACATTTCCTTAGTGCCTTGTAAGCAGGCCCTCCAAAATATTTGAAAGAACATTCTGCTTCACTGGCTTCAGAGAAGATGCCAGAGGTTCAAGTCTTTCAAAATTTTGTAAATATGATTTCTTAATTTCCATTAGTTAGCATTGCATGTGTTGTTGACAAAAGGAGGGCACAGGCAACTAAGTAATCAATGCACATGTGGTGATTAATGATCAAACTGTAACTGTGTAGGTCCTTCAGGAGAAGCTATCCAGATCCATCATCAAACCCGTCAGAATATGGCAGAAATGCAGGGCAATGGGCAGCAGGATTTGACACATTCCTCTGCTGAGCTGCTGGAGCTGGCTTACCATGAGGCAACTGGCAGGTGAGGTCCTTAGGATGAATCTGTGTAGACTTTGCATGAACATCCCTTTTCCTTAAAATTTTATCTGTGTTACAGTAAGGCAGTTAAAGGTTGTGATCTTTAAACTTAGTAATATGTTGTGCCAGTGCCACATATGCAGTATATACCTTTATTTTGAGATATAAAGCTCTTCTGGCAAGGCTGGTGATGGTTTTTTACCTCCCCTGATTTTGGGAAGGTGGTAGTTTATCACAGAGTTTGCAGTGCACAGGCGATACAGTGCATCATTCATGGAACTGTTAAAAATTGCCTTATAAGAGCCTGTGCCTTTGATTCTTATTATCCCAGTAGCTGTGCCCTTCATCCCAGAATAGAACATTTTTTAGCACAGGGCACAGCTTTGCCTTGCAGAAACTGCTGAGCAACTTCAGTGCTATCCATTCAGTCCTGTTTTCTCCAGGCTGGTGAGAAATATAGCCATGATAAACATTGGGGATGGATTGCAAATGAAAGTACCTGTGTTCATAAACTAGTTTTCTTTTAAAAACCAAACTTTGGTTAGTGTTGGGAGCCTATATTGATTGTTGGCTCTGAGAAGCGAAAAAGATGCCAGTGTTACAGGGTTTGGCGTGGCTGTAGGGAGGCTGTTTTTACAGTGAGATAAATGAGATTGTTCACTTCACCTAGGCCATTTTCCAAGCTACACAGTTGTTCTCCAGTTTCCAGATACTCTCTTACCTGTTTATCTGATTATTCTTTTATTAACAACATTTTGTCTATGTTTTTCAGTCATTTTTACATGTTGTTTACCAAAACCATTTGGTAGCTTTTAATCATTGACTTTGGTATCTTTCCTGCTATGTGTCTCTTTCCTCTTGCATGCTTGTAGAAATTAATGTTATATATTGTTTCTGGATGTCCAGGTTGAGTGAGGACACTGCTGTATCCTCTGCCTTTTTAATTTTCAGGGGGTTTTTTCCTGCTATGTTCAAGCAGTCCTTCAGGAAATTGCACTGCCTAATTATTCTTTCATGCTTTTTTTTTTTTTCTTTCCTTTTATAGGGAAGTTGTTATCCTATCTTACACTTTGTATTGTCCTTTAGAATACTCTAATCTCTTTCTGTTGCATAATTTTAATTTTGTTCCCTAATTCTATTAAAAAAAAAAATTGCCTTTTTATTACTTTTTAAGTACATCCTAGTGTGCTGAAGCATCTTGTCATTAATGCCAATCTCATGTGTCATATTCCTGATAATTCTTTTTCTGAATCTCTTTGTTGTCTCTTTAGATGATGTACTCATCCAAAGCAATTTTCTCAGTCTGGAATATTGGTTTTATAGACCATGAAATCAGATCTGTAAATAACTAGCTAAGTTTTATTTCTCTCCTGGGAGGTATACGAATAGCTGGAACTCCACTGTCCTGCAAAGGTGATGCATTGGCTGTTGTTAGAGGCAAAGAACATGGACAGATCCGGAATATTGTTACAGCCTTCTCTGTGCTGCTTTTGTGTCTGTTACCATCTCTGCAAACATCATAAATAGCAAGGTTTCACCACTGGCTCAGCTGAGACGGCAGGCTGATTACTTATTTCTTATATCAGCTTGTTAAAAGCAAGCAATGTCATGAGTAGGAAAGCTTGTATAATACAGGCTATTTTATTTTTCTCCAGACATATCAGTTCTCGGCATCCAGGTGACAGTGCCTCTTTCCTGAGCTTCAGTGGAACGGAAGAGTACTCTAACGGTCTGGCTGGCAGCAATGGTGCAGGTAACAAAGCAATGATAGAGCATGGAGTTGGGAGAGAAGGCCCGTTCTTATTAGCAGTGACAAAGTAGTAGAGCCAGAAGTCATGGAAGGTGGGTGGACCAGGCATGACAAAGTAGAAAGAATCAATAATGGAAAAACAATTTTCAGCTTAGAGTGATCTGTTAATGCTCTTACTTGGACTTCTTGGTGTCTGGTAGCTTTTTGTATTGGCTTGTTTTTTAGGGTACAGGGGTTTGTTTTTGTGGATTTTTTTAGCGTGTCTACTTTTCTAGGTAAGTCTTATAAACTTTACTGTAGTAAGATGCTCATTTTTTACATATGATAAGCTCTCAGGCAATTGCTTAGTTCTATAACAACAAAGCACTGATGTCCAGACACAAAAAGTAACTACACATGCACTGGTATTGTTCAGAACTCTTTTTTTTTTTTTTTTTCTGGGTGGAGTTGCCTTAAGGTGTCATTCTTTGGATTAAGGAACTTGTTTGAATATATTTATTTTACATATACAAGCTGATGGAAAGAGTTTGGTTGTATCTAGGTTTTGAGAGAAGCTGTAAAAAAGCAGGTTCGTTTTGCATGGCAGGTTCTGGGATTCAGTGTTTTCTAGCATTCCTTGTAATTATCTACAAATGCACTTTCTCCAGATTTTAAGCACTTTGAACATGGCAGTGTTTATACTAAATGTTGTTCACACAGCCCAAAATACTTCATCACATTTTTGAGAGAAGACACATGTCTGTACTTTCAGTTGAAGATTAGCGCTGTCTCTCTTACCCAGACACCTGAATTAGTGGAAATTCTCAACATTTCTTTTGAATCCTGTAAGTGGAACAATGTGCCACGCTGAATATTCTGCTGTTGTCTGTTTTTTTGCAGCCTACCTTCTGACTTTATGGATGTGCTTTTTAGATAGGCACATGGAAAACAAATTTGATCTTTCAGACTACAGCATTCAAGACTTATGTTCTTTTTTCAAAACCAGTTCAAAGATTTAAAAAAAAAAATTGGTCCTTCTGAATTAAATTGGATAAAACCAATTACATTTTCCCCTATGCTCATACTTTGAAGAGCCATAAAGAAGTTAGCTGACTTATTTTCTTGTGTCTCTCTTGTCTTGTATTCACATAGTTGCATTAAAAGTGATTTTGTTCTGTTGTTTCCTTCTGTGAATTTCATCTGAATACATTTCATTTCCTTGCTTTACCCTTTTTTCTTTCTGCCTTCCAGATAGACTTTGTTTATTCTTGCAATTGCTAAACTGCATTTCAACTGCTGGATGCAATTTGCACAACATAGATGCAGAGCATATCCTGGCAATAAACACGCTTGCATTTTATAGAAGTCTTTTGTGTCTGCAGATTGGATATTAATCGTGTATGTGGTGGAAGTTAATCTGTGTCTGTCTTTGTGAAAGTTGTTATGAGCACCTTCCCTGACTAAATGCCCTCAGCCATCTGTAGCTGCCACTCAGTGATTTGACTTATGCTTCTCCCTTATGGTTTGAGTCACCTATGAAATTAAACAGTTTGGGGTTTGGGTTGTTTTTTTTTAGTTTGTAAAAATATGATTGCTCAGTGAGTCAGGTTCTCCTCTGCTGCCCACAGCATGTTTTGCTGCAACATGGGCTTCACAGTGAAGAATTACCCCATCTATTTACATTGACATTCAGTATGTTGTCTGTTTTGTCCAGCAGATGGTAGATGATAGTTCAGAGCAAATAAATCTTGTTGCAATTCCCTAACAAGATGGCAGATGGCATCAGCAGAGTTGGTGAAAGAGGAATGCCTGATCTGAGCCAGCTCCTCCACTGGTTTGCTGGCATCATCATAGAAGCAGATAATTATCCTTTCTGTTAGTAAATGCTATTTAGAGTAACAGCTATGATATTGATATCAACTTGCTGGATAATCTACATAAGCTAGTTTTGTAAAAGTGGCTCCTTTTAAATGTTTGGAGGCTCCTTGAAATTTGTAGTTTGATCAATGTCTTTTAAGCCAGCAATTTTTCTTGTCTCCCTAGCTGCTCTCTTCCTCCCCTGTGCCACAACAGCTGTTTATACAGCTACATGGTGAACCAGCTCAGGGAGCTGATCCAAATGAAGAGTAACTGAGGTTTTTCTTTCTTGTATTAATTGTTTCTCTGTAACTACACAAATATTGATGCAAATACAGCAGACAGATATGAAATGGGGACTAGGAATAATTGGTCAAGCGGTACCATAGCATCATGTTGGCTTAGTGTTCACTGAACTGTAGTTTTAACATCTGTTTTCCAGGTTAATAGGCTGCTTGGAACAAGTCCATTTGACAGACAGATCAGTGTTTTAAGTCCTAATCAAAACTTAAATATAAATTTTCGTTGGTCTTAAGTCCCTTATTAGACTTAGGTTAGTATAAACTGAATAAACTGAATTTTGCTCAAAAACTGAGTATGTCCTCAATAGCTGTCATTTTATCTCTTTTCACGATGAATAAAAACTTCCTTAATATTCTTTCATAGTGAAATATGGACCAAGGTATATCATAGAGGTTGAAACATAATGGAAGTTGCTACCTTTTCAGAACATGGTAGTTTTAAACAGTTTGCAATTATACATTGGACCTACTTAGGGGCCCTGAAGGCTTAATTAATACTTTTCAAATTTTTAGCCTGGCAAGGAATAAAAAGAGAGTTTATATTTGTCAAATCAGAAAGATCAATTGTTTGTTTTGTTTCCTCCCTACCCCCTGGCGGAGACGTGAAATGTGTACTGGTAGTTTATGCCGAAGAATGTTGGCATTGGAGTAGATCTATGTTAAGATTTTCATAAATTACTTATTCTTCAGAGTATTACATAATTAGAATCTTATATATGGGTTCTCTTGCCCTACCAGGTGAAAGTCTGTTGTAATTTCCTTTCTTGATACTCCTGTGTTTTATGAAGTTTTTTCTCTTAACTTATACCTTGTTCATAAAATGAAAAAAACCAATAAAAAAAGATTCTGGTTTTGGATACTGAATGTATTTAAAAAGTACTTCACTGCTGAGACCTTGAGATTAACAAGCTGAATGATTACAAGTGGCGCTTCTTTTTTTATTTGCTTTCTTTATGGCATCTACTTTCCAAGATAAGTTTTGCTATTTTAGAGAGGTTGGTTTTGCTTGTGTTTTAGCTACTGAACGCTTCTGATGAGATGTTAGAATTTCATCCAAGGTGTCTTTTTTTTGTCTTTTTTTTTTCCTCCCCTCATCAGTTGGCTTTCTGTATTTTTCAGCTGTGCAGAACCCTGAGTTCTGTCCAAGGAGAGGAATGCCATAGTTTTAATACATTTGCATGCATTTGGTTTATTTTTATTTGCAATGAAAGTGAAGTGTATAATTCCTTAAAATACATATTTCTTCCTTGTAGGGGTGAACCTCAAAACTCAGAACAAGGACTCCTTGGAAGATGCTGTCTCTAACTCTCCAGATCCAAGTAAGCAGGAGAAAGGTTTGGAAAAGACTTTGAATAGGTGGGAAGATAGGAAGGGAAAGGGCATCTTCCTATAGAGAGTCATCAGGATGTGGTAGGCAAGAAACTAAGGTGCCTACTTGGCTTTTGGCAGGGTTTTATTTTGCCTTGCAGTAATTTGCAGGATCTCCCTGTACTGTGTGTCTCGCTGTGATTGCAGTTCTGTGTCTCTTAAGAATATGTGAAAACTGGTTGTTGTATTACACCTGAGAAATTCAGTCCCTACCAGACATTGTTATGCAAAATGCTGAAGCTGCTGAACTCTTACCTGCCTTTCTATATGAAAGGTTTGCTTGGCACCAGCTAATTGAAGCAGAAATAGTACAGTCAGTTTCTGAATTTGGTACCATTTGCTGAGAAATATCTAATAGAAAAACAAGTGTATGACTGCTTAAAAAAACATTTTCTCTGTAGCAGTCTGTCCTGTATTACTTTTTTGTGCAGTGTTCCTGCCATTAACCTTCTAAGATCTCTATGACAAGAAGTTAAGAATTAGTAGTTGGCCAAGTGCCTTGATATAGATCGTTTGAGGCAGGTTAGAGTGTAGTGCAGTAGTGAATTGATGATTTGATGTAGTTTAGTTAGCTTTTGCTTTTTAATGTCTAGTTTTAGATCTCCGTAATCTCAGAACTGCAACATAACTCTAGGAAAGGGTGTGGGGAAGGATTGCTTTCCAAGTTATGATTTTTCTGGTCTTCCCACCCCTCTGGATCTGTCTTCTGTTTTTATAACTGTAGAAATACTCCCTTCTCTGCTGTTGTACTATTCCAGAAAGAGGCTGGTCTGTCATTCTTTCTGTCGTTATCCCCAGCTCCTCCTGCAGTTGTCTAGGACGCAAAGCTGGTCTGGTTTTCTTGTGCGGAATTGGAATGTTGATCTGTTTTATTAATAATGAGTAATGGCACCTAACATGCTGTAATTTTGGAAGAGCGGTGGCTATGTCAGCTTTAGCTTTCAATCAAGAGAAAATTAAATGTATTAACTTTGAATGCCATTTGCATGATGGGATTGAATTAGCATGTGCACTGCATTGTTTAACAAACTCTGTCTCTTTCTCTCCCTCCCTTCTTCCCATCCTACTTTCCTTTTCCCTTCCCATTCCACCCCCTTTTTGTCCCTGTTGACTTTATGCCAACTCTGTTTTTGTCCCTCATTCTTTCTAACTTTCCTCTTCGCACTTTTCTTTCATCTTCCTCTGCACCCTATTTTTTCATGGGTGACCATATATGCCCCCATTGTCTGCTCCCCCAATGATACAACGAGGCAGTTCTGACGCTGTCTGCTCCCCCCGTAGTGCCAGGCTTCTGTTGTACAGTTGGAGTGGACTGGAAATCTCTCACTACTCCGGCATGTCTCCCTCTTACAACGGACTACTTCCCCGACCGTCAGAGTCTGCAGAATGATTACACTGAGGGTTGCTATGATCTCCTCCCAGAAGCTGACATTGACAGGTTTGGCCAGCACCTTCTCTGTAAAGTAACTTGCATTGAATCAAAGTGCTTAAGGCGCAGCTGATGGAAGAGGAACACTTTGGAGACTGTACAAGAGAAAGACGAATTGCTAACATAGTTAGCAACCGAATACTCAGAGTTTTCTCTTTTCAGTGGTAACTTTGCACCTTTTCTGATGTTACCAACTGACAGTATTGTGTTCTGTAGATTTTATTGTTTGCTTTCAAAATTTTATCTCTCTTTACTTATTCTGTTGTGTTTCAGTCAAAAAAAATCAACCTCAAGCTATCATCTTTGTTAATCTCTTTTCCAGGAAGTATTATGGAAACACTAAATGAGCAAATGCACATGTATGTGCAGTGTTTAAGATGCTTATCCTCACTTTCAGGGATATTTAGTTTCAAGAATCTTGGTGGAAAATAGTGTTAGTGGGATAAATAGAACTTCTTGGCTTGTCCTGGAGGTTTCTGGTAACTATTCTCCAATAGGATTGGTTTGGGGGTTTTTTGGCAGCTGTCTTGTCTTAAACATTTTTCAAACTTTCCACAACTTATAAGACATCAGAAAGACCTGTTTGTGTTGCTGCTTTATGGGAACAAACCAAAATATTAGTCAAGGTGATTAAAATTCATAAGAAACAGCAGGATTCATGAAGAAACACTTATAAGAAATGTCAAATGTCCCTTTATAGCAGGAAGGCAAAGTTCAGAGCAGTGGTAGTTGGAGTAAGATGCCATAGTGATGTGTCTTCTAATCTGTCTCTGCTCTAGACTTCCTACTGTAGTGGAGGGTGGAGCATTGCCTGCACACTTGCAGTTCTGAGCTCTGCTGAGAATCTCTGCAAAATGCTGTAAAAGTGATCGTTAGTGAATTTATTGGAAGTTTAACAACTGTTGTAAGCAAATATGTTACTAGTTGCAAAACTGCTTTCAAAGGCATTAGTAAGTATTGCCAGCCAGCTAATCTCACCTGTTTAAAATAAAGGTACCTGTTTTTCTCTCCTGTTCCTGCAGGTTGGTTTTCACAGGCAGAGGGCTCCACTTGCACAGAGCCCAGTGCAGGCATAAATCCTCAGTTAGGAAGTGCAGAGCTAAGAATAGGTGTGTGGTCAGCTTCCTTATTCTAGTCTCTTTAACCTTTGTGTTCAGGAGAGATGAGGAAGGAGTGCAGATGACAGCCCAACAGGTGTTTGAGGAGTTTATTTGTCAGCGTCTCATGCAAGGCTATCAAATTATTGTGCAATCCAAACCACAGAAACCAGCTACAACCGTGCCACCCCCACTCAGCAGCAGTCCCCTTTACAGTCGAGGTGAGTGACTTTGTATTGACAATTTAGTCTTTTGTCTTTTTCTCCTTCTGCCAATCCCGTAACCTCTATGAATTGGGCACAGATGCTTATTGAAGCCTTTTGGTTGTTTTGTTGTTACACAAAAATCTTTGCTGGAGGGAGCCTGATCTGGGACAGCAGAAACAACTCAGCTGCACCATGAAGGGACAGGTGCAGGATTTTTGAACTGTAAAAAGAAACTGGTCTCATATTCATGATGATCAACCCAAATGAAATATGGCTTGAGTGTCATTTGGGTGAATACATGTTAAACACAATTCACAGGGTAACTGCAGGGGCAGGCACATCTCTAGAAGAAGGCAGACCCAAAGCTCCCAAATGTATGTCTCTAGAAGCAGCTCCCTAACTCTAAAATAGCTGTGATAGTCCCAGGTAGACAGGCAAAGCTTCATTGTCCTGAAACCTTGAGTCAGCTAAACCTAGTTCAGCTCCAGAGGACTGGAGTGGGTTAAGAGGGTATAGTATTCCTTTGAGAGAAGCTGACTTACTGTTTGACTTAGGGCTTTTTTTCTGGATTTTCTCTAGACAAGTCAGCATGATGCAATGTTCATTATTCGTGTATTCAAAGGAATACACATGAATAGGGTATGGTTGTTACTCGCTGGCTTGGGAATGAGCAGCAAGGCTCCTTTGGTAAAGTGCCAAGCTTAAGTGGTTAGTTCCAGGAATGAGGCATGGAGAGGAAGCGGAGCCCAGCTTCACTATCATATCCACCAGTTTCTCAGCACTTCATATTGTCTGTTCTCTAGTTGTCCTGATTAGAGAAGGTCTGTGTTGGTGTATGAATTGTGAATGCCCTCCTTCTTCAGTTGTGATACTAGCAAATCCTAACTGTAAGAACAAATGGCTTACTGTGCATATGTTCCTTAAAAAAGGTGGTCTGAAATACGGCTTTTAGTTTATCTTGAGTTCAGAAGCCCAGTTCTGGAGTCTCATTCTATAGGTAGCTTGTTGACAAAGTTCTGACTATTGCAGTAAACTGAAAGGGACGGTGTTTTTCTTTTTACAATTAGGTCTTGTATCAAGAAATCGACCTGAGGAGGAAGATCAGTACTGGCTGAGTATGGGCCGTACTTTCCACAAAGTAACATTAAAAGACAAAATAATTACTGTGACTCGATATCTGCCAAAGTGAGTATCTCTCTGGCTGAGCAGTTTGCTATCCATGTTCAGATGAACATGCTTTTCCAGCTACCTGTACATGCTTGAAAGAGCATACTGCAGAACCTCCTTTCTCTTTAAGAAAGAGAAGCACTGCTATTGATGATGCTGAGATTAAAGTTTGTGTTTTCTCTTTTAGGTATCCATATGAATCTGCTCAGATAAACTACACTTACAGCTTGTGCCCCTCACACTCTGACTCTGAATTTGTCTCTTGCTGGGTAGAGTTCTCCCATGAGAGATTAGAAGAGTACAAGTGGAATTACTTGGATCAGTATATCTGCTCTGCTGGCTCTGAGGATTTTAGGTGAGATCTTCTTTTCCATCCAGACTGTTCTGTGTCCTAATTGCCTCTTTTCCTTTTTGACCTGAAATTTCTGCAACAAGTTCAACCCACAAATACTCGGTACTCCAGGGGGAGTAACTGCCCTGCTTTCACTTGTATGGTGCTAGCAGCTGTTGCCACATAGGAGTCTTACTGTGTGTTGCTGTTGCATTATCTGGTCTTTGATACAAAGTCTTGATCATAAAATTCAGCTTGAATTGTTGGGGTTTTTTTCTGCTGCTACAAATGTGAAGGAATACGATGGCATTTTGTACCACACAGATGGTTTTCTTGGCAGCCTACTCATTTCTGGATCTGACTCAACTTCCATTTAGTTGGATCTGTCGGAGGCTTGCTTGAGTCCTAGGCTTAGTTTGACTGTAGTCCTAGTCCTAAGCTTTGTAGAGCAGGGCTTCTTGTTAGCAGTATGGAATATCTACACTACTATCAATAGCCTTTTTTTGTATCTTCTCTCAGCAAAACCAGTCTATCTTTGTTTCTTTTGAGGTCTCAATCAAAATACCTCCTTCTCTAATGTGTACCTTTGCAGTTCCTTTTTTCTTTGCTTATTTTTAGAGAAAAAGCTTTTGTAATCTATCTTTTACAGAAAAGAAAATATGTATCTATGGCACGATTACTCTGAAGATAGCCTTGTTTTCTCCTCTGCATGTCACTGTTTTAATCCTTCCCAGTGATACTGATATTGTTGACCATTCCTTTGCATATCTGTTCTTTCTTACTCAAGGATAGCAGAACGAGATTTTCACTATACTCGGTGAAATTTACAGCAGATAGATATGTATTTTACTTACTCTAAAATCCTTCATAGGAAACTGCTGAACTCTGTTTTTTTCCCACATTCCTTCAGTCTGATTGAGTCCCTGAAGTTTTGGAGGACTCGCTTTCTACTTCTGCCTGCCTGCATCAGTGCCACAAAGCGCATCATGGAAGGAGAAGTGCACTGTGATGTGTATGGTGACAAGCCGCGTTCTGATGAGGAGGAGTGGCAGCTTCTAGATGGATTCATTCGCTTTGTGGAGGGTTTGAACCGCATTCGTCGACGTCATAGATCTGATCGAATGATTCGAGTGAGTCAGCTTTTAGTTGGGTGAGAAGCTGAGTTTGAGTTTTATCTGAACCATCTAATGAAGCATTAGCAGAGAGACCCTGAGGCAATCCCAAGCAAGTTGGGGGGATATGTATGTGGGTGTGGGTAATCCATACAAAAAGCACAGTGCTGACCAATGTACTATTTCAGATTTCAAATAGTATGGCTGTATTAACACCTTGCTATTCTTGAGCTACTCACGTTTACCTGGAATGGCTATCCCATGCTGCTGTGGCTGGAACCAGAATCAGAACAGTTAGGTCACTGGGTGGGAAGCCAAGCTCTTCTGCATAGTGTAGCTGTGCCTTAGCCTGGTGGTTCTGAGCTGGTTTCCTCAGCTGGTCTTCTCTTACCATAAGCCTGATGTTACCTCTTTGCAAATGTTCATTGCTTTGTGCTGTAGATACGGTTAGCCTGCACCTTGCGGTGCCAATAATTGATGAAAAGGCATCTGTGAGGTAAACTGGTGACTTCTAGCTGGGGTGGTTGTGTGCTGCAGACTTCAGGAAAAGGATTGTGAAAAGAGAACCATATGAGTGAATTCCTGGTGAATGGTAGTTTCAAGAAGGTGATGAGCAACTTGTTAGTGTGTATCAAATGCTCTTCCAATTCACACACTGAATGGGATAATTTATTTCAGAGAAAATCCACCTTTTCCAGAAAAACATCCATTTTATTTTGAGAATAGAGTCCACACAAGACGCTAGGCTGCTCCATTTCTTATGTACCTATGGTTTAACTCACTTTTTAAAGTGTACCTAATAAAGCCCTGCTGACATGAGGTGTTGTGTTCTTGCTTACTAGTTAAGCCTAGCTTGACCAAGCCTGTGCTTTCATTTTTTCTTTGTTAGAAAGGGTCTGCCATGAAAGGCTTGCAGATTGCTGGTCCAATTCCCACCCACTCTCTGGAGCAGTCTGGGCCTCCCATTGGAAAGAAAGGAACCTCAGCACTCTCAGCTCTGCTGCAGATGGAAGCCAGTCAGAAGTGAGTCCCTACAACTAGGCTGTGTGAAGAGCACTAGAACATCCTTCCTACCTATTCTACCTGGCCTGGCTAAAGCAGATTTGGGGAACTTTGCCTTAAAAAAAAGAGAGCTGTGTGATCCTGCTTCTTTAGTGTCCTTGTGGCCAGACTGGGGAAATACTGGGCTTTTACAGTGACTTCCCTGTTACGTTTCTATTAATAGAATGATTACCAAAGACTAGAAAGGAACATGGAAACTAGGGAAGTGAATGTCCAGTAATTTAGAAGGAGCATCTTTTTAACTATCATCTCAGTCTACTACACATCAGATTTGTCATCTGTTTGTGGTTTTCCAGTATTATTGCATTCACATAAGAGCTTCACTGGGACGTAAGTGTACACAAGTACAGCACACTAGTTAGGTGGCCTCAATATGAACATTGGGTAACAAATACAGTCTAAACAAAATAGCTTGTTTTCACTGATAATGTCTAATTAAAATACCTGTGAAACCTCTGAGTTTTTGTTTCAGTATTGATCTACAGTAGTTCAAAGAAACTCAGAGTACTAATACCAGATTTGCTGTAAACACAATGTAAACATTGTTGCTGTTAAATACAAAAAAAATTAAGTATTTTTTAATGATAAGGTAGTATTACACACGCATAATAAAACTGAGTTAAGTTCAAGGGTCCATATTGTTTATATGGGGCAAAAAGTACTTGCAGAACATTGGATTGACTCTCTGCTTCCGAGTGTGGGAAAGCAAATGTCTGAAATTAGAGGAGTACCCCTCTGCAACAGTTGCCTTCAGGTGGAAGCTTCCTTTTGTTTTAGGACGCTGGGGGAGCAGCAAGCAGCAGTGCTTTCTGGGAAGAGCTCTGGACAGCCTTCGGAGAGCGGGAGCATTGCTATCACACCCACCTATATGGACAGCCCTCGTAAGGTAAAGACTTTCTGGTCTTTAGCTACTGTTTTTACACAAGAATTTTTCAAATAATAGAAGATTGTTTCTCCAGGCACATGGCTACATCATACTACATTTTATTCCAATCCAGCAAGGACTAGGTCTGTACTGGGGATGTCCTTAAGCCTTTGTGAGCAAGGGCATAAGAAGAGGTTGGGGAACAACCATCCTTTAATTCTTTAACACTGTGACAATGAGAAGGAATCCCTGGGATGCTGTTGTGGTGTGTTTTGCTCATTTAAGTGGTATTTTTTAATTAGTCCGTTTCCTTTTTCGGTAGTACACTTTGTTTTAGTCAAGGTTTGGTTTTTAGATGTAATAGTACAGTGCTATCTGCACCTATGTGAAGGCTGTCTTTAAGAGCAAAATCCAGCTCTAGACAGTGACTGTGTGATGCTTCAGTGGAATTTTAACAGCAGGAACTCGAGTCACTTGCATCTGCTTAGAGGAGAGGATGTGTTCCCGAGTAGTGATTTAGATGTCGTTCCTTCACTGGCTGGACTCCAGGTTGGAGAAAACTGTCTTCCTGGAGCTCCCTTTGGGCACTTAAAGAAAAGACTGCTATCCCTCAGCCTTCCTGTTAACTGTCCTGTGAGTGCCAGGAGAGCGGAAACTACACCTCCAAGTCCAACCAGAAATATTTGATTATTTTTCTGTATTCTGTATTTTCTGTATTCTGGTATGAAGGTCTTTCAGTAGAAATAACAAGGAAGTGAACAAAGATATTAACACGTGTGGCCTCTCTTTGGGTTCAACAGTTGAAGTATTGCAAAGAAAAAGTTCTCAGATTCCCTGCTATCAACTTTACTATCTCTTTCTGTATTTTGTTCTTAGCATCTAGTGTTCTGACATCCACCCTTTTTTGCCACCATCAGGGAGAATTGTTGTTTTACTCTGGAGACCTGGATATTGCTAGTTGAAGTGATAGATTAACTGCAGTCATCTTAATAGATACTTATTTGTAGAATGAGGATGTTCACAAAATGCAGATGAGATTCTGGAGCAGTCCTGCTAGGCTTGGAAAAAATAGGTGCAGAAACTGACTTGAGGCATATTTGCAAACTTCAGGCTTTGCATTCTCCTCTACTAAAATCAGCTTCATCAAACTTCCCTCTTTAAATACAGAAATTGTCAATATCACTTCCTACCAGTAAAACTGGTGAAAATTCCACGTAGGACACAGGATAGAAGAATGTTGTGTGGGGTTGTTCTGCACAGCAGAGGGAAAAAGGCCAAACTGGCTTCCTTTGCAGTGGCACACAGGTGTGTTGGAAACAAAGTAGCAGACTTGGTGCTACCAGCAAATGCTGATAAGCAAATACAATCTTGTGTAATTTTAAAAGTAAGGATATTCAAAAGCCTCTCTGGAGAGCTAACTGGAGAAGGTGGAAGAATGTGTTATGTTCAAAGCATTTCACACTATAGTAGTAAACACTCTTATAAGTATTTACACATTACACTGGAAAAGGAGTGATTGCAATCTCCAAGTTGATGGCTCACAGCTTGTTGGAAAGGTGCTGGTGGACAGATAGCCTTACTGAGCAACTTTGTGCTCGCTTGAAAACATCAGCAAATGTGTGCCTTGTGTTTCCATGGCAACACAACCCATTTAGGGCTCAGCAGCATGGGTATGTCTGTTGGCTGTCCAGAGACTTGCAGCCAAAGTACTGACAAATTGTCACAGCTGTGTGTGTTGTCAGCAGCCAAAGGAGCAAGTGCTTTTCTAGGATGCTATTTAGTGCTGGAGTTATTCCAAAACTTAAATGAGCCACTGGCTCCACCTTTACTCTGTTTTAGAGTAGAACTGAGAAGTCACTTCAGCCAGTTACGGGGCAATACAGTGTGATTTTAACACAGTGAGTTAGCTTGATGCATAATCTGTTTGGGAAGTCTTTGCCCGTATGGATACGACATGCTTGGCTCTGCTTCTGCACTGCGTAAATTGTCAGCCATATAACCCTGGTGTTGATTCTTTCCAGAAGGTGTTTAATATGTACATACCAGGGTAAGCATCATCTTAACTGCAGGCTAGACAAAATATTTTGCCTAGGGAGCAGGATAAAGAACTGCAAATACGGAATGAAAATCTAATTGAGTTCCACTGCATTGTCTCATGTGATAAGAGAATCTTGACACAGCTTTGAACAGCAGCTGGGGATAAATTCACCCAGGGTTTGCAAGTAGGTGGGGAACATAACATAGCACAGTCAGTATCTGTTTAATTATGCATGAAGTATTAAACACAATGTTGGAAAGATCTTTGTGATGAATTTTTCTTCCCTTTCCTTTGCACCGTATCAGACCTGCATTTGAGAGGAAGAGTGTGCTTCCTGAAAAGAGCTGCTTTGCCTCTCCCTCTTTGTCATTTGCATGACTGACAGACTAGGAAAAAAGCTGTGTTCCTTTGGATATTCGTCATTACACATGCAGTTCTACAGGTTTCTGTATCACTATTCAGCTTTGCATGAAACCCACACACTTTAGAGCTCAAGTCTTTCTCCTCTGAAGTGTGGAGGGAAGGCTGTAGTTTCATTTGGCTTCTGATCAGTGTGGTTTTCAAAACTTCAGAAAAGCATCTGTGCTAAGAGCAATGTCTTCTTACAGAGAGAGAAAGTAAAGGTATGTGTGCAAGTAACTCCCGATGTGCATTCTGCAGCATTCTGTGGCATCTGACATTCTGGGTCTGTTTGGGATTTACATTCTTCTCATACTTTCTCTCTGTGGTCATTTCATACTTGCACAACCTTGTATTTGCTTTTCTTCAACTCCTTGTTCCTGTTGCCATTAATGGGCCTACTTTCTCTAATGCCTTCAGGATGGGTCCTTCTTTATGGATTTTGTTCGCAGCCCACGTACAGCTTCAACCTTCTACTCACAGGTTAGTTTTGAGTGGGGTCTTGTCATCTCTGGCTTTTGGGCTGAGGTGATAGAGATCGTTTGTTTTCGTGAGCTTGCCATGTGGGTAACCAGTGTTAGTTTCCAGATCTGCTTGTTGGGAAGGAGGTGCACAGCATTAACAGGACAAAGTGGCTGGCAGTGGTGGATGAAACTATTTTCTTCCACCACTCAATGTGTGTGATGTGCTTTGGATGTCCATGTTCACTAGCCTGACTGTCCTTGCAGTACCGTCTTGTCAGCTACTGAAGCTTCTCTTTTTGTGTTGCAGAAGTAGTCATTTTCCATCTTCCCTTGCTAAACAAAATGGCAACAGCTTACTCATCTCATTCTTGGCTAAATTTCTTCTGTAGTATTTGACTGACAGTTGATTCTGGGGAGATCCAAGTCAAATTGTGTCCTTGGGTTCTTAAACAACTAAGGGCTGAAAATATTGTTGTCATCTTCGTGTAAAAGAGTCATTGTGACAGAAGTAGTGTGTAAACTTAACAGCAGTTAGGGGTTAGTAGTAACACAGTGTGTCCTTAGAAAATGCTGCTAGCTGAAGTGAGCTCTGAGGAGGGAGAGTGGATTTAGCTGGCTGTGGGGACTGTGGATTCCATGTTGGAGCATCTGCTGTTCTTGGCTGCCCAAAAAGGGACATCTGCCATTGTGGACTGAGAGATCTCTGGGATGTGAGAAGTGGCATAAATAAAAGGACTCTGGTCTGGCTGTCAGATCTAAGTCAAACTACCAGCTTTGTGATTTGTAGCTCTGTGTGTGATGTGGATTCATCGTGGCAGATCAGTCCTCGTATTTACACCAGCTTTTAACCAGAGTTACTCTGCTGTACGTGTTCCTCTCCCCCACCTCTCTAGCTTTTATATAATGTGCTTTTCCTAAACCATACGTGTTAATGACAGATGGCAATTGCAGCCTGTACTTTGCTGAATCCTTCAGCATTAATGTTCTTTCTGAAATGATTTTATGTTAATTTTTGTGAACTATTCAGTCTACCGTTAGAATAGTGCAAGTGTTCCTGCGGGAGGAAAGTGTTCTTGTTGTCTTGGTGACATAGGTGTGGGTGGGTGCCAACCAGCCTCCTGGTACTACCCTAAGAAAGGAAGGAAGATGAGCTGATTTTGTGCATTATGAAACTTGAATTCCATGTGATACGTTTACGTATTTTTGTCTGAGAGTTAGTTAAAACACTTTTTTTCTAACTGCTTACTACTTTCCCATAGGGATTAAATGTCCCGTTCTGTCCATTACATGTTTGTAATCACAGTTATTTACTCAGGTTGAAAATGTCAGGTTGGGACTGGTGTTGCTGGTTTGTCCATAGTTCTCTCAACACAGTTGTTGCTGAGTTGGTGATCCTCATCTTTTACTGGGGTCTGAATTTCGCATTTGTCAATAGCTCTGTAGTGATGGCAAAAGTAAAACTGTATTTATCCTTTCTGCATATGTTTCTGCTTGCTTATGGTATTGCTTATTAACTAACTTGAGCTGAAATACTGATGATGCAGGGAGGAGAGAAAATGGGAAAGAGCTTACATCACAAATTTCATAAAGATGTTGCTGTTTACTCCTTGCAGGTCTCTATAGATCAGTCAGTTCCTGCAACCTCAGACAGCAACACATTGATAAACACGGGGCAGTTACCTGATCGGGGCAACATGCAGACCTTGGGAAGTTCCCAGAATGTTGTAGACCAAGGATATACCACAGCTGGTGCTGCAGAGGGCGGGTAAGAAAAGCACAGCAGTGCTATGCTGCGGTTCTGCTCAGTTACATTCCCCTTTCCGGTGTCAAGGAATCGGCACTTAAAACAGAAACCTGAGAACAAGATGTGCTGTGTCTGTCAGCACTAGAAAGCACTTGTCACAAGACTTTACTGCAGCATTTCCACATGCAGAAAGAGTGGTAGTAAAATAAGGCTTGCAACCCAGTTTTCCAGAATTAAATGAACACAAGGCCCAATTTCCCCACCCACAAAAAGAGCTTCATTCTTCAAGAATTGAAGAACGATGAAATTCCATTTCTGAAGTCTGTTAGCAGAAAAGCAGGCTTTGAATTGACATCTGTCTTCTGTCTGTTATAGCAAAGGGGGCCCTGCAGGTCTAACTGGATGCAGTAGGTTGATGAAATCCAAGAGGTTCTAACCTGGAGGCGAGACATGGGGAGGAAGCAACATTAAAAATAAACTGTATTAGCACCGGTTTCCTGCAGTTGTAAAAAAAAAAAAAAAAAAAAAAAAGCCAACCTCAAAATGTTTGCTCTCAATTTCTCCTGAGGATGGCTGTATGTAGTGTAGTGTATATTGGGTCAATATAACAATGACCTCAGGGGGAAAATACAGGTCTTATGCTTTTACTTGTCCTTCCTGAGATTAAAAAGGAAATAAATGTGGCAAATTCACTGCTGGGAAGAGAAGAGAGAGCATTTTTCTTAAATGTACATTTTTGAACATATCTGGCAGCTTCCTTGATTTTTGAACATGCTTCTGTTTACTTCCCAGCTCTCAGCAGTGTTCGGCAAGCACGCTGACTTCTTCTTCCACCTTGATAGAGATTCTCGAAGCCATGAAACACCCCACGTAAGTTTTTGATATAAATATGCTTAACATCTGTCTAGACACTTTGTAAGAGGACATGAGGCATAGAGTCACTCAAAGGGAGAGCCCCATGTCAACTTTGGAATAGTTTTAATCATCCTATTGTTATTCACTTCTAATCTCTCCAACGAGGAATTTTATAGAAATTGAGATACAAGTATCACTGCGGACTTCAATTATTAGAATCCCAGAATCTTATCTAAAGCAAGAATTCTCTGTAAGACACTGAAGTGCTGTCAATGTTAGCTCTTCATCTTGTTATCAGAAACTAGTGATATGTCACTCTATGAGTTTCTTGTCCTATGTCTTTATCCCCCTATTTTTTTCCCAGCAGTGAATTTTGTCTTTGTAACTTAAAAGAACTATCAATCAGTCCATGTTTGTGACATGCTGTGATTTCAGCACAGGGATCCAGCTACTTTCTGAACAGAAGGGCCTCTCTCCCTACTGTTTCATCAGTGCAGAAGTTGTACACTGGCTGGTGAATAATGTTGAAGGTGTGCAGACCCAAGCCATGGCAATTGACATAATGCAGGTAAGAGAGCTATCAAGGAGGGCCAGAAATACCTCACTCTGTGAAGAAAGTAGAATTGTAGAGGAAAGCATAGCAATCATTTCTGTTTATGAAAATCCTCTTATTGATAGGCATTGAAAACAGTGTTAAACAGAACATGAGGTAATGATGATACTTTTTCGATTCCCTATCACCTACTCTTCAGTAGTAATGTATATTATTTTTTTCCACTTACATGTGATGACAGTTCTGTGTATAACCTCCAATTAGCTAGTAGTTACCAAGAGCTCTCCATTGTCTTAGAATTATGAGGCGCTAGAGTGTGCTTTGGTTTCGGGTTTAGTTTTGGTTTTTCTTCTGATAATTAATTAATGAAATCGTAATAAAACCAGCGTATGACCTCTCTTTTATGGATACTGAAGTATACACGCTTTATGCAAGATACACTGCTTGTGTTCATGACATTTTTTTTCTTCCCTATCAAACTGTGTCAGGGGCAGAAGGTTGGAAATATTTTGGTGTTCATTCTCTTGCTGAGATCCCATATCAATTAGCAGAAACGTGGAATGTGTCTGACCTTTTACCTTCCTATAAATCCATCTATAAAACCAGATCAGGGTAAGGGAGGAAGACAGACATTTGCAGAAGGATCAAATGCAATTTCTCAGGGAGATAAGGACTTGCTACACTTACTGAATATCAAGAGATAACATTGCTGGTATTTTCATTAGGCACATATCTGGACAAAAAGATGTCAAGAAAAACTAATTATTTCCTAATGTACTCTAGCAACCTTTTTATGTAACTGAAAGAGTGACTTCTCCTTTTTTATCGTGTTTGCTCTGTTCTCTTTTTTTCCTTCAGAAAATGCTAGAAGAGCAGCTTATTGTCCATGCATCTGGAGAAGCTTTACGAACCTTTATCTATGGCTTTTATTTTTACAAGATTGTTGTGGACAAGGAACCAGACAGAGGTCAGCATCATGTTATTACAAGACTGTCCTCATTATCCCTTTGTATAATCACTAGCTGTACTTGATTCTTATGGGTGCTGCAGCAGAAAATACTGCTTTAAAGAGAGTCAAAGAAATTCAGCCGCCTTGGTTAAAAAAAAAAAAAGGAATTACAACATAATTTTTTCTCCTTCCTCTTTTTCAGAAAGAAGTACATCTCTTTCTTGATCACTTGTTTCTAACTGTGATCTGTCCTTCCCCTTGCTTTTTTGTTCAGTGGGCATGCAGCAGCCTGCCATGTGGCACACAGCTGCCATGGATGACTTCTCCGCCTTCCAGAGGAAATGGTTTGAGGTGGCATTTGTGGCAGAAGAGCTCCTGCACTCGGACATCCCAGCGTTTTTCCTGCCCTGGCTGCCCAGCCGCCCAGCCTCCTATGCAAGTAGGCACAGTTCCTTTAGCCGCAGTTTCGGAGGACGGAGCCAGGCAGCTGCATTATTAGGTAGATGCACAGCACAGGTGACAGCTGGGGAAGTTCAAGGGGGTAGTTTGAAAGGGGAAGATCAGCCAGCCAAGGGTATGATCTCACGTGGACCAGCAATAAAGCTGCAAATTTCATGCTGGCCTTACATGTGTCTTGCACGTGGAGTTGTTCTCATATGCTGAAGGTGTGTTTCACTGGCTGAGCAGGCAATTTTTGCTTCTCAGTACTGAAATCCAGTAAAAAGTATTCTGTAAGTATTCCATGTTCCTGAACTTCCCCCCATGCCATCCTCTAGAATACAGAGAGGAAAATACTGACTTTGTCTCCTTGTGGATCCAGACACACTCTTCACAACCTGTGATGAGCATGGAGGGATAAATTGTGGGAAAAGCAGAGCAACCAAACTGCCCTTAAAATGACACATCTAATTGCTTCTTAATGGCAAAAGCCACAGCAAGATTCAGATATGTTAGAAGTTTTGTGATGTGCTAGAAGCTTCTTGGCTAATCAGAACCATGTATAGCCAGAGTCCTTAGATGAAAGTCTGGGAAGCCCAGCTACAGTCCCTGCAGTGTGGAAGCAGTAGGGTTTGCATTTGGAAGATCTTGCTGCTGGGCAAGATACTATTATCTAAATTATATATAATGTATATCTAGACATTATCTAAAGTTCTCTAATGTGTGAAGTATAATGCTGACTACACTACAGCCTGTGAAACATACGGGCTGCATGATTGTTGCTTTGTCAGCTTTTTGTTGCATTTCCAGGCCAGCCTGAGTCACTTGCTTTTGTTCCTCTTGCCCTGCTTAAAATTATGAGAAAAATCATTGCTATGGAACTGCAACTTCAGATTTATTTAGATGCATCTTTTAAAGGCCTATCAATTAAGGAGAAAAAGAAAATTCTGCTGTTCTCCTGTTTTGTATATTTGACCTTTTGAAGAGAAGTGACTTAATGCTGGTGTAGTATCTCTTAAACCTGAAGTTACGGTAACCCTTATGTATTTCTGAAAGGCTTGTTTGAAGAGGAACAGCATCAGAAATGGGAAAGCATTAAGGATAGGAAGTCTGAACCAATGGTTAATTCCCTGAAGCCAACATATGCAGGGTATTTTTCCCTGTCGCATGATAAATCTGTTGCCTTGGCTAGTATCCAACCTCATTAGCTCAGTGATTGGCCGGAGCTGAAGCCTGAACACAGGCTGGCATCGAAGATTTGCGAGGGCTGGAGGTGTTTGGGCCAGCTCCTGTTTCTGCTTTGATCTCTTACTATTTAGCCCAAGAAAGACACTTCACCTTTCTGTGTCTGTCCTCTTTTGTGAGATGAGAAGACTGAGACTCAGTAAGCTTGCACCTGGGGAAACAGACAAGGAAAGAAGAGGGCTTTAGTGGCCTTCTCACCTTTTCTTTAACACCAGCCAGGAAAGAATGTATTCTTTCAGCATGTGATGTAGTTACACACCGGTGTAGCCTTCCTTTTTCATTTCAGTTGGAATTGTGTCCATTCTGCTATTTAACTGATTTGCAGTTCTTGGATGAATGAAAAATGCTTCCAGATTGCTCTCATGCAGTCTGGTTATTCCAGGAATAACAGTTTCTTGGAGAAAAATCCAGTGTGGAACTTTTTTCTTACAAAGGAACTGGTTTAATTGATGTTTCTGTGCTGTCCCTCTTCTAAACAGTATTAAAAAACCCAACAAACTTCACCAGTTCATCTGAGGCAAGGAGCTTTACTAAACCCAGATGACCTCTGGTCCACGTGACTTCATTTGTTCCTCTCTTGGCTTTGATTTGGTTGTGGTTTTTATTTCTTCCCCTCCCCACCTTCCCTAAATGTCAAGCTGTGACATAAAATTGCATGCAAGCATTGGGAGCTCTGGAACAAGCTCCATGTATCTTGAAAATCTTTATCCCTCCCAATTCCCCTATCACTTGCCCAGTGATTGTCCCCTTTCCCTTCCCATTGCAAGTCTGACCTGTGATATACCTAATCTTGTCCCTTTTGATTTATAGCAATGCATGCACTAGCAATTGTAGTCATGTATATAGCGTAGTCTGTGACTGGAGAATAACCTGCCTGCTCCTCTCCGATTTACTCAACAAATCATTAGTTAAATGCTCAATGATACAAGACAATTGGGAAGCAGGTGAGTCGTCTTAAAATCAAATCTACGGAAGCCAAAGTTTATTCTATTAAAATTAAGTTGGTTTTAAACTGAAACTTCGGAATTCAGACACGTGGCTATTTCTTATCAGTTTTTAAGGTCCTTTTGAGTAGCTCACCTGGTTGGACTGTGTTCCTGTTGCTTTACCTGTGCATTACAGCTGCAGACAAGACGGAGAGAGAAGCTCCAGCCCTAATGGGGTGTCTGCATTGTCTGGAAAAAGGAACAGTCTAAGGGAGCAGGGAGCTCATTCTTCACAGTGTGCTGGTTTGGGCACACTGGACTGTGGTGTTATTGCTGACCTCTTAGCTAACAACCAACATCTACCTGATTGAGCTGCTTTCACTTTACAGCTTTTGGGATCTTGTTTTCCAACATACTTTGTTAGAAAACTGCCACCATAATCTTCTAACTACAGCCATTGCATTCACAGTGATATTCCACTGAAAAGGACCAAGAAAAAGAAAATCCCAAGATGTTGGTCTGTCTGACAATACCAGACCAATTCAGAAATTGCAGATGAGACATTTCCCAAAGACAAAAATGGATCTTATTTGCAAAACAAAACTGTGTGATGTTCTTCCATTTTTATTGGGTTTTTTCTTCTTTTCCCCTGCCTCGTTCTAAGCTGCAGTAATAGCAATGTAAAGGATTTTCTTATAACCTTGAAAACTGCTTTCAGCTAACTTGCAGTAGATGTGAAGGTGGGAACTGTCCATCTACCTGGATGAAGAACTTTTTAATTTTTTTTTTAAATGCCATTAAATTATAAGGTCATTTGAAAGGTGACCATATAAAGGGGTGCACGTCTTCCTCTACTTAAGCAACAAATAACAACATCCATCCCTCATGCATGCAATAAAAAAAAAGGGCAAAGGTTTTTCAATAGTAGTATTGCAGCCCTTTGTTTTGTGTCAGTTTTTAACGTTATAGAAATGTTACATTATGTATTTGCCTAAAGAAAAGTTGAAAGTGACAGCGTGGTTCATAGCAGGACTTTGGTCTCAGAGTCAGGAGATCTGGGCTCTGTACCTGGCTTTGCAGTCTGCTCTGTGACACCAGCCAGGTCACTTCCACCTTCTGTGCTTCCCTTCCTCTTTTGCCTGATAGCTGAGATTTTCTTTCACTGGGGTGCGGGGCACAAAGGGAGCTGGATCTTGGGCACTATCTCTGCACTTGCTGCAAAACAATAGAAGGTATTGCAGTGATCGTAACACTGCTGCATGAGTCTTGGCTGCCTTTCCATGCTTTTACAAAAAGTGTTGGATGTGCAGTTTTAGCAATGCGGTAATGTGGGATATTGATGTGGGGTCAAAGAAACAAGAAGTTTAACTTCTAATTTCTAGCTGTGGAAGGTCCCAGAATGCTCCTGCCCTGTGTACCAACACCCTGTTGTGATTGCTGGTGGGGGCATATAGAAAGATATTAAACCAAATTTGGAATGTCTTGGGCGTGAAGGAGCTGATGATGTCTAGCCATGTTTAATTATGGCACCAGTCGCTTATTGATTAGCTCCGTGACTCTTGGTTCTGTGTCTTTATTGCAGCTGAAATGTTTTTTGACTGCTTGGGAGGGTAATTCTGTGGCACAGACCTCTGATACGAATAATGCTTCAGGCTTTTATGTCTTTTGTGATCTGGATGAGCAGCATTCTGGGACTGTTCTGCTAGTCCAAAAAATATTTGGGGAGGAGTGGGAGGACAAATTCATTTAAAATAGCTTGTCTTGTTTGGTTTGTTCTCTTCATTCTGTCTCCTACCCTCTTTCAATGCATCTTTTAAATATACCCCTATTCCTTGGCTGCGTAGCTGCCACAGTGCCTGAGCAACGGACAGTGACGCTTGATGTGGATGTGAATAACCGCACTGACCGTTTGGAGTGGTGCAGTTGTTATTACCATGGCAATTTCTCCCTGAATGCTGCTTTTGAAATCAAGTTACACTGGATGGCAGTGACTGCAGCTGTTCTTTTTGAGATGGTAAGGGTTCTTGTGTTCTGGGTGGCCGCAAGTATGCCTGTCTGGCCTCTGTATCCCTTAGACTACTGGGGACGTTGTTGTGGGAAGTATTAAGAGAGAAACAGTGGGTTAAATCCACCCTCATTTCCATAAGTAATTTTACTGGTGGTTGTTAGCATTGCTGCATCTGGTCATCATTTATCATGCTATCTATAGTCATTCTGTCTGCGGAATAGTGTTCTGCTTTTAGTGGGTTTCATGCACAGTATGCACAGATCAGTATAGGTCAAGGTGATAAATTTAAGTCTCCCTTAGGCAAATCTTAAGCCCCAAGCTGGGTCTTTGGAAAAGAATCTGTTTCACGTTGCATTTCTTCTGTCTTCAAACTTGAAAACTTTAAATCTCAGTAGAATTGCTTTCATGACAGGGCTTTTCCAGGCAATGTGTCCTTCCTGTTCAGCAATGCTTTTTAGCTATTTTTAATTTGCTGAAAACATTTTGAATTGAAAATGCAAGTGGTTTGTGTCACTTGTAATTTGTAGATGTTTTCCCTTTTGTAGCTTCTGTAAAACTCAAATAATTTAACACCAGGTTTTACCCCACCCGGCCAGATAGCACTCAGTGATTTTTTTTTTTTTTTGCTTTTATTTAAAAATCTATTGCACTGTTCCAGTAAAGCAGCAGTACTTAGCCACTGATGATAAGTAGGCTGAATCAGTTCCTGAAAAATGTCCTGTTTGAAAGTGCTTTCTGATTGATGAGGCACTTCAAAAAGGAAAGCCTGATGTCTTGTGCTTGTACTGCTTTGCTTACAAGGACGCTTGTGTGCTTGCCATGCAAAGCAAGCTGAGCCTGTGGAGAATTGAGCATGGCTGATCTATTGTCAGGGAATGAGTTACTCCTGTGCACATAAGCGCCCTTCTTCAGTTTGACATGTATTGTATGATTCATTGTTTGAATCTTTTCTCAGGTTCAGGGTTGGCATCGGAAAGCCACGTCCTGTGGTTTCTTGCTAGTTCCAGTCTTGGAAGGGCCGTTTGCCTTGCCCAGTTACTTATATGGAGACCCACTTCGAGCTCAGTTGTTCATCCCACTCAATGTTAGCTGCTTGTTGAAGGAGGGTAGCGAGCATTTGTTTGACGGTAAGAAATGTTCTTTGTTTTACTTGGTGTACTTTTCTGCAAGCAGGTCCCTTCTGGCATGTAGTTGACATGAAGAACCTCATTTACCAGATATGCATGAGCTGTATGAAGGGCCTGTTTTTACATTTCAGCAGCCACACCAGGCTAATCAGCATGCAACAGCGTATGAAGCTGGCAGCTACAAGTACCAAGGCACAGGAAAGGTGGTCTCCCCAGTGATCTTTGTTGCCATAATGCTGTGTACTCTTATAGAGCCTGTTTCAAGTAGTTATTTTGTTTGACATGATGTTAGACTGTAAGAGTCTGTTTTGCTGCTAGACCCTGCCCACAGCTGCTCTGCATTTGTATCCCGCATTTGTTTGTTCTCTCCCTCAGTGAGATTAGGCTTTCATGACTGCCATCCTCTTTTTTTTGTTGTTGCCATGGTTACTTTCACAGTAAGAGTGTTTGCACATGAGATTAAGAGCTAGAAACTGCAATCTCCTTTTCTGCAATGTGATCTCACCCTTTTGACTGATGCTGTTGTGGTAAGTCTCAGGTGGAAGCTCAAAGATCAGGGAACTCTGTTCCCCTGCAGAGGCAAAATTGCATCGTGAGAAGGGACAGCTAGCAAAAGGCTCTTTTTTATAATAGCAAAGATGATGGCTTGCTTTATTTTCATTAACCCTTGACCCAGTGTCCAGGTGTAAATGTAAAAGTTAGTGACAAATCCATGTGAGGTCACCATAGCCACACTGACTTTGAACAAAGTATTTTCAGGGCACTCTGTGGTGATACACAGCAGCCCATTTTCCTTCCTTGCACCCTCCCACACACTCCATAATGTTCCTCTCCTTCATCTCAAGAGACACAAAAGCTAAATTCTCAGCTGAAACTGCTACTGGGGTGTACAAGACTCGGATGAATCTGCTACTGGGGTGTACAAGACATGTCTCTAATAAGGTGGTATTCAAGGGACAGTTGACAGAAAAAAATGTAACTGAAAGAAATGGCTAAAAAAAACCCCAAAAGTGCACAGAGGTCTTCTGAGGAAAACTGAAGTCTTGAAAAGTTGGAAATAAAGTGGCTTGACTAGGTAACAGTTATCTTTTTGTTTTTCAGGCTTTGAACCAGAAACATACTGGGACCGTATGCATCTCCTCCAGGAAGCAATAGCACACAGGTATGTACAGGGCAGAATGACTGAAAGGTTCATATCTCCCTGGATAATGTAGGATGAACACCTGTGCTGAACTCCTGAATCGCATGGGTTCTATGCCATCTGCTTCTCTGAAGTCTGCTTGTAGATTATTAGATTAAAATATAACAATAATGCCTGGAGTTGGTGGGTGCAAGGGGCAGGTAGATAGTATTTCAGCCTGTCACTTATTAGCAAACCATACTGTCTTCATAGGGAGGGCATTGCCGTTGGAAGGTGCCCTGTTACTCTAATTCAGAAGCAGTTAGACTGTAGGTAGATTTCTTTCTGAGAAGGGACAGTTATTTCCTTCACATGTACTTAACACAGTCTTGAGCTGGATGACAACCAGTGACTGACAATTGGCAGGAGACTGGGGTGGTAGCTGTATGTTAGAGGTCGGGCCCAGTTTAAGAAGGAATTGTTGGAAACGTTGAATACCAACCTAGCCTCACCCCTTTGTGTGCTTGAGGTGCCAGTTTGTTTCATGGTGTTGCTGCCAAGGTCTCTTTTCATGACAGAGAGACTGCCTTTTGTAAGGGCCTTTAGCCTGGAAATAATCTTTCATTAGCTTAGAAAGCAGGAGAGGAACAAGTATTCTGCGAACAGCAAAGAACTTTCAGGTGAGCTGCTTGCAGTTCTGTGTGGAATATTGTCCAGCATAAAAAAAAAAAAAAAAAAAAGGTTACAGCTTGAAACATACCCTAGGAATGTCTGTCTGACTATCACTCTTCCCTCATTCATGTGTAGCTGCCCCATTTTGTCAAGAGACTGCTCAGTGCTCTCCCGAACTGAGCTGCTGGTGCTCTTGTTTCCAGCACAAGTTAGGACAGAGTTCAGGATGGGGATACAAGCTTCCTGCTTAGCAGGGGCCAGACAATATTTGGAGAAACTAAACTCTCTTCATCCCTTTTCCCCTTGCATTCAGGCCATTAGAAAAGGGAGCATTTGTGATAGTGGAAGGATTTCCCTGGTGCCTTTGCCTTGGGCTGAAGGAATCCTAGGTGGAGTGGCACTTTTTATCTTGTTTTTTCTTTTTTTTTTTTTTTTTCCCTGGTGTTTGTTTTTCCAGATTTGGATTTGTGCAAGATAAATACTCAGCCTCTGCATTCAACTTCCCAGCTGAGAACAAGCCACAGTATATCCATGTCACAGGTGAGTGATATTTGGCAGGTATTGGGGTAAGGAGGAGGCTATTCTAAAAAAAGAACCATTTTACATGCAGTTTGTTTTGTGTCAGTGATGTTGGTCCTCACGATGTCCCTAGTCAGATGACAAGTAGGTGTATTGGCCAACACAAACCAGAAAACTGGAGAGGCAGTATGAAAAGCACAAAATGTGGCTGCTAATCAGTGGCATTGGTTTGAAATCTTGCTTTATAGTGTCTCTGAAACTTTTATTTCCAGGAGATGGAGAAATTAAAAAAAAAAAAAAACAACAAGGCAGAGCTTATTCCAAGTGCAATGTAAAATGTGTATCTATAGAAGCTAGAAGGAGGGAAGGTACTGGAGCAAGTTGGTGCTCTGTTCTCGTGCTTAAGGTCAGTTGTAGATGCATCTCTACCCATACACACAGTGTGGGAGGTAGATAAAGCATTTAGGATCCACTTGCTCATTATTATTCTTCATAAATATTGGTGATCTGTCATCACTGCTAACTAAGCTCCATGTATGGCATATTGTGGTCAAATAACTTCATACGTGCAGAGGGGTTGCTGAGACATGAAGACAATGACAGGAAGAGAGCTTCTGGAAAACTGCAGAAGAGAATGGAAATTGATGTGAAGGTAGAAAGATGGGTCAGAGCCTACATCTCTGCTTCATTCCCTTCTACCAAGAGAAAGGCAAGACAAAGTGTGCTCTTTTCCAGTGCTGTAATTTGCAGGAAGAGGTAGATGTAAAAGCAAAGAAGGAAAAGCGTATCCCATTTTATCTTGCTAACAGACAATTAAAGGAAACCCAGTCCAATTTCCTCTTCAGAATGTAATGAGTCAGCTACCAGTTGTTGGGACTTGGGTCTCCCGAAGACTAAAGCCCTGTCTGTTTTCTCCAGGGACAGTGTTTTTGCAGCTACCATATTCCAAGCGGAAATTTTCTTGTGGGCAGCAGCGACGCCGGCGCAACTCCACTAGCTCCACCAACCAGAACATGTTTTGTGAAGAGCGCATTGGCTACAATTGGGCCTACAACACCATGCTGACGAAAACGTGGCGGTCCAGTGCCACAGGGGATGAGAAGTTTGCTGATCGGTTGCTGAAAGACTTCACAGACTTTTGCTGGAACAAAGATAGCCGGCTTGTTTTGTTCTGGACAGATTGTCTAGATAAAATGCACGCCAGTGCTCCATGAAACAGGGTTGTATCTCTTAGGGAGACAGTTAGAAGCTTTACCTTGTGGCAAGGATGTAGAGGTGACGGATGACTGGAAAAGAGCCTCTTTGGTGGATTCATCTTGAGGCTCCAAGAGGACCTGATCAATATTGCTGTTGATATTCAACAGAATTTGATTAGGTCCTTGGAAAAAGAATCTGAGCTGTTGGCTTGCCAATATCTATCACCTGACCTCAGCTTGGTTTCAAGTAGCTGCAGTCCTTGATTGCCAAACCTTCAGTTAGAGCAGAGGTAAAGGAGGAAGAGTGCAAATGTTTTCAAGGGCAGTTAGATTCAGCACAGAGGGTGATGGCAGCAGCTTTCTGTCACTGGAAATGGTTGGTGCCGTTTGCGTCTGATGTGCCTGACAGCAGCCTGCCTCTTCCCCTTTTGAGGTGTGCCTGACTGTGTGAATATGTATGATAAAACGCGAGAGTCACTTGTTAACTTTCATACGTGTAAATAAGTAAAAATGCAAAAAGTCAAGTGACCTGATGTTTTGTTGTAATTCCAGGCAGCAGCATGGAATCGGGGAGTAAAGGAGAGTAATTGTGGAAAGGAAATACTGCTGCTTATGTCCAGCGTGATAATGAAATGCTCAGAGTTCAATGGCGGGGCTTTGTCCTTTTAGTACCCAGGACTTTCCATCTCTAGCTCTGGATTTAGGACAGTGACATGCAGCAGGAGCAAGAGGCCATTACTGTCCTGCAAGGCCAGCATCTGAGCCTAAGGAGAAACCATGGCAGCTGAAAGCAAGGTGCTGCTGGTTGGAGGAGCAAAGAGGATTATGAGCAGGTTTTTAGGATGTGCATGCATGCATCAAAAAGGAGAAGGCCGTGCTCAAGTAGGTGGTCTTTGTCTTTGCAGAGAAAGCTGGGATATGGCACGTGGACTTGGCATGAGCCAGTTATTTAAGCGTGGATGCAGGGTGGGATGCAGCACTGTGCAGGTAGGGGGGCTGTAAGGTGTGGATGCAGGGTGGGATGCAGCACTGCGAGGAAGGGGGCTGCTGGCTCCTGCTGCGAGATGGTTACTGCTGTTACCTGCCCGCCCTGAACCGGAGTCGGCAGAGAGCTGACAGTCACGATGCGTTGCAGACCCGGTTCAGGGAAAATCCCAGCTGCTGCGGTTTTATCCCCTAAACTGACTCTGACTTCTCAGTCAGGAGACAGCAGCCACCTGGGAAGGCGGTTTGAGCTGCGTGGCTCTCCATTCGGTGCGCGGGAGCGCGCCAGAATTCCCGCTGCACGCCCGCCCACCACCACCTGCACAACACCCTCCTGCGGAGGGGACACCTCGCTGCCGTCTCCCCACTGCCTCGCCACGGCGGCGGCCGTGCCCGCAGCAGCTGCTCGGTCACAGCAGCCTCGGGGGGGCGGGCAGGGGCAGCCCCCGGCCCCCTCCCCCCGCGCACGGCCCCCCCTCCCCCTCGCCCATCCCCCTCCTCCCGGCCGGCGCCGCGCAGGGTCCCGCGGGGCGGCCTCCCCCGGCGGGCGGCGGGGGTGGGGTGGGCGGGGAGGCCCCCGCCCCGGCGGTACCGGGCCCGGCGCTGGGCCGGCAAGGAGGTGCCGGGGAGCCCCGGGGCGGGCTGTGGCACCCCGCGCTGCGCTGCCGCCGGCCCGGGAGGGGACGGCAGCCGGGGGTCCCCGTTCCGCAGCGGCGCGCAGGTATTTAGCAGCTTATCCCCATTTTGGCCGGCAGGAGGAGGAGGGAGGAGGGGGGAGGGGGGGGCAGGGGTGGGGTGTCCCCGGGGGCACCCACCGGACATCGCGCCGGCCTCCCCCGGGAAAACGCGTGACACCCGGCCCTGACCGCCGCTGGAGTTACGCTTGGGTGTAACCGCCAGCAGCTCTTGGCTTGTCCTGAGCCATTTTGGAGGACTAAAACCTCATTTATTTCACCTGGATGTCTCTGGTGTAAATGTTCTGGTAGTTTTAACCTGTGAGCAGCGGATGCGAAGCTTCGTGCCGGGCGGTGGGTATGTGGGTGCTGGCACTGGAGCCGTCTGGAGGCCCATGGCAGGGGCTGGAGCTGCCCCGAGGTGCCCCAGTGTCCCCGGCCCCACACGCAGACCCAAGGGGGAAGCCAGGGCCCCCCCAGGTGCCGTGCCCCCCGCAGCCCTCCTGCTTTGGCCTCTTCCTTCAGCCTCCGAGCTTTGGGGCCAGCTTGGTCTTTCTGAGCTTGGTTTTCTCGACTGCAAACCTGGTGTGGCTTTTGCTTTAGGCCTAGTTTTATTAGCACTGTTTTGAGGTCCTCAGGCTGCTTTTAATAGCACTGTGAATTTCTTTACTTAAAAAAAACAAAAACGAAAAAACCCACAAAAAAGCATACCCTAGAACCTAAGAATAGGAGATAAAAGTTTTTATCTAACCACAACTTTGTGCATTGCATAGAAAAGGCTTCCAACAGGACGTAAGGATGAAGCGGTTCATGGCCATGTTAAACAGGAATAAAAACAAGGATCCCCCACCTGCCAAGCTGCTGGATCTAGCAGGACAGCTTTGCCAGGACCTCCAGAGCTCATCTGCTAATCTGGAGAAGTTGGTTGGGGCCATGATGGGATGCGAACACAAGATGTCTTTTCTCACAAACATCCACGTTGTCCGAGCTTGTGTGTTCATTCATATCCGTAATGGGCAGCATGACACAGCCTGCAGACTCCTGGAGGTAGGGCTCTGTTCTTCGTGGAAACAACAGTATTAGGAAAATAGCAATCAGAGCTGTTAGTGCAGACTTACTCCAGCTGCAGCACATGGAATATTTCTAGCTGGTGTACGGCAGTGGAAGGTGGTATATGTGCTTTGGTTGACCTGAAACATAGGATAAAGCCTTTGCTACATGCAATTACTATGAATCAGCCAAGGGAGAGAAGGTAATTGGGTGATTATGGGGTTGGTTGTAGTTTGTGAAAGCAGGATTTTTTGTTCTCTATTATGGTGGTTCTTGGAGTTTTTCACTAACTTAGGGCTCAGGACATAGAAGCCTTGGGGCAGCCAAGTTTAGAGGGCTTGCCAGGATGGGAGAATATGAGGAAGGTTGGATGGCACCACTTAGGGCGAGGAGGTTTTGCCTCTAGATCTGGTAACTTAGCCCTTTTCACTGGGGAGAAGGCAGCATTAGACAGGTAACATACATTATAGAAGGAAGGTGTACAGTAAGCCATATCCTTGCATAATGCTACCAGCTTTGTCAAACCAGTAGGAATTTCTGAGTAAGTTTTTAGTTGTTGAGGGTTTTCTCCTTTGTAGGAAACCTGACTGACTACCTGGGAAGGGTTTGCTTACCTACTATTTTGTTCTAGTGTTGCAAGGCAGAAGAGAAGGAGGAGCTGGTGCAACTTTGGCATGAGATTCACTACCGGAGGGCTATGGAGAAACACCGCACGGATTTTCTGACACCACTGCAGAAATTCCGTTGCAGGAAGAGGTACTGTGGTGTGGGGAAACTGATTTCCAACCCCCACCCCCACCCCTCTGCGGTAGTTAACAGATGCAGGGGGTAGAGATGCAGAGGGATCATTTTGCATCTCAGGATGGCTGCTTCTTGGAGTTGGGTTTTTCTTGGTTTTTTGACCACTTGTGACAATGTGAGAAAATTCCCATGAATGTCTCTTTTTTGGGTCCTTTTTAATCCTGTTCTCCTGTGCATAGGAATCCACCACCTATTTCCCTTTGTCCTGAAGGTTTGAAGAATCGAAACTATTCAGATGAAGTACGCCAGCAGCTGCACAGGTTTGCTGCAGAGGTGACAACAAATCCAAATAAGAAACAGCGGGTAGGGTTGTGCTACGTCCAGTCAAGTCTCCTTGTCACAGTAAAGCAGACCTCTGCTATCAGGGGTCTATAACCGGTTTCATTCTAAATCCTTGTTTTCAGAAGGCCCAGTGGGGCTGGGCTTCCCCATATTTGATCTTTCCCTAAAGGTATCCTTAAAAAAATCATCAAGTTCATGTGAAATCATTTCACTTGCTTTGAACAAAAAGATCAGGGGAAATAAATTCCTCACTGGGCTTTTAACCATTCTAATTTTGTAGTGATTAGGCAGCAAAGCAATCGTTTCTCAGAAGAGCTGTATTGCAGTGATAAATAATTCTGACTTGACTGAGTTATAGCCTATATAAAATTGCACTTTGCTTACCAGAATATATTTTGCACTGACTTACCACACTAAATTCAAGAATTTCAAAACACAGCAGGCTGTGTTGATGTATGCAGGTACCTACCTCATTTGGACAGCGACAGATTTGTAACGAAAGTGACATGTGAATTAGTCCAGTAATCCTGGTTGATTGCTGCCTTGCAAGGTGAAGGCTTCAGACTTTAAAGTCTGCCTCTGTGGTGCTCAGTTTTTCCAACACCCTTCTCATATGAGGCAGGATGGCCTGGTGACTAGTTCTGCAATGTGAAGCTGGTTTATTTCTTAGCCTTTTCACAAAGGAACAACGACTTCCATTTTTTCATTTGAAAAAACCACTCTGAATTGGGAGAATAATGAAGCTGCATAATTAAAGTCCTAAAAGGTCAGGATACTATGATCACTTATGCATTAATTTCCCAATACATTCTTCATTTATATGATCTCATTATTTAGTAGTTTAATACCGCATAAATTTTTCTGTGAATGTGATACAGGTGTTTATACTGCTCACAGCTGTGGTAAATGCATTAGTGGTTATCCTACTAGTGTCATGTTAGCAATGTGAAGCTGTCAGTCTGTGGGAATAGCATGCTTTGGTGGGGTTTTACATGTAAATATAGCAATATAAAATAGCAGTACATGGTTTCCTATAGCAAACAAATGGACTTGGGGAGCAGGGTGGAATGTGTGTTTTCCAGCAACTCTTTTGAGTTTATAAATCAGTCTGCAAGGGGATCCACACAGACTTATCGGAGACCTACTGACAAATGTATCTGGATTTGAATGCTCTTTTGCTGGGCTGCTTTCGGATCTGAAGGGAAAAGCCTGATTATTTGGATGCGGTTTATTTTTCTCTTGATCTCCCCTTACACCTGGGTTTGCAGGAGGGATTGGCTCGGGACATGAACTTGCAGCCAATTCAGGTCTATAACTGGTTTGCAAATTACCGACGACGTCAAAAATCCTGCCTTCCTCGTGCGGAAAAGCTCAACAACTCATGTCCTGAGAGGCCTTTGACTTACCACACAAAGGAGCGGCAGGATGAAGAATCCTACACTCCACAAACTGCAGGTTTGTCTCTTTCTAATGGGCTTAGGATGTGGTCCAGAAAGCAGAAAACCAATTTTAAATTCCCTCAGAAAGGGAAGGATACTCCTTCTCCAGAACAGCATCTATATGCTGATGGATTGAGTGGACATTGGAGGACTCTACTTCAGTGGAGTGCCTCATTGTTTGGCTAGAGGCTGTCACTCCACAGAAGGAGCAAACATTGGTAAGGTCTGTGCAAGGACAGGTGAAAAGAGATGCCTGTCTCAGAAGGGGCACCAAATAAATACAAATACACAGGAGGCAACAGGTTTTAGCTCTCAGATTCTGAAATCAGGGCAGTACTCCAGTAAAGTGCAGTATATTCATGCCCCTTAACAGAATCTTGGCCAAACTTCAGTCACGGGGAATAGGAGGGTCTTGCTGCATTTGGCAAATTAGACTTGTTTCATTGCTTTTTGGAGTAACTATTAGTGTTCCTTCATCTGCCTGGCCTGCACCTTTCAGATGGATCTTGTGTGGGCATCGGCTCTGAGCAAATAGAGATGACCCTCGTGCCTTGTGACCCAGGGTGGGAGCAGCCAGCTGCAGATCTGCATAAGCCTCCTGAAGGAACATATTTAAAGATGATGGAATCCAGGTGATGTATGAAAAAGTCTTTACAGTGACAGTTCAGAGATGAAGCAACCTTTAAACTTGTTCGTGGAACTGACTTTCGTGTCAGTTCCCAGGGTGACATCACTTAGGAGACTTGATCCCATAGATGGGAGCGGTCCATGCCCAGCATCAGGCAGTCAGAGCATCTAGCAGTTAATCTCCCAGCTGTCAAGGGCAGGATTCAGAGGTTTAGCTGGGGCATCCCCCCTCTTTGCAAAGCAATATGTCTGGCTGATTTATCATCTCCATTGTTACAGCTTTATGCAGAGCAGTGAGATGTATGAAGCGAGGACAAGCGAGGCTGCTTTGACTACTCGCAGCGCTGAACAACCTGTAGCTTTTTGTACTGAGGCTGTGCTGGAACCAGGAACCTGCTTTAACTCTGCTGTCCTGCAGCCCAGAGAGGTAGCAAGCAGTACTAATGCCAGCCCCCATCTGGATAACTTTTTCCTCTGCTCTTGTGGGTCCCTTACCTTCCCAGATGAATGCCTGGCTGCGTGGCAGGCCCCTTGCAGCAGCAGAGGAGACCCTGGCTCCATGTGGACCCCAAGTATAGAAGGTTAGTAAAACTGCACCCAAATCCTTGACCTTTAATAGAAGCTTCTCTCCTCTCTGTTGTAAATATTCTTGCTCACTTACGTGGCTTTCCAATGTCATGACAAATGAGAGCAGGGCTTATTGTGGGTTTGCTATGGGATTCTGCTCTCATAGTAGCTCAATGAGAAAATCCATTGATTTAAAGTATTGAAGCAGATATTCTTACCTACTCTTTTGCTTAAACTGTAACTGCTTCCATAAGATAGCGCTTTTCCAGCAAGGTGGGAGCATTTCCATTGGAAGTGCCCCTTCAGGTGTTGCCTGCTCACCTTGTCAGTTAACAAGCTTCTGGGTCATTCTTTAGAGATTGCCTGAGCAGAGGCTGGGAATTTCTTAACTGTGACATGGTGCTTGTCTTCAGGAACACATTCTTACTTTCCTTTCTCCTTCCTGCTACTCTCCCCTCCCCCCCCCCTCTTCCTGTCCAGTCTTGTTCAGCATTCCCACCATCTCTTTTCCTCTCCCTGTTCTTCAGAATAGCCTCAATAGGATATGTAAGTGACGTCCACCTGCCTTTGCTGTAGGTCTACAGAACAAAAAGTGCTGTGGCTCACCAGAGGCTGGGTGAATGTCGGTGTGTAGCAAGGAGGGGAGGAATAGCTGGGTCAGAGGGTGGAGTCATGTTTTCTGTCTTTAATACAAGCATTTATTTCAGCAGGTATCAGAGCTTCCTTGAGCAGAGTCCCTCAAGGTGGCTGTACTGAGGCCAGTTCAGGAGGAATCATTCAGCAGTCAGATTTAGAGGTTGAAAGCTTCATCCTTAGAGAAAGACAGCTAGGGACCCTGGAAACTATTCTTCCCCACAGGTAAAGGGAGTGGAAAGCACAGGGCTTCTTAAAGGCAGGAGTAACAATGATGCTGTAGATCTAGCCTTGTCCCAGTCCTGCTGCTGAAGAGGCTTGCAGAAAGACTGTAATGATGCATCTCATTCCCAGGGCCTGACTCTCCTCGTGTCCATCATATTTTGCAGATATTTACATCTATGCACTGGAAATGGGAAATGCAGTGTAAGTGTATATGTGTTTTACGGTGGTGGCACAGAGGAGACTTGGGACCAGCCTCATCAGAAAAAATATGAACGCCTCTCTTTAAAGCAGGTTTAGCTTCTAAGCTATTTGCCTGTTTTTGATTCTGGGAGAAAATCGTAACCTATACTGGTCCAGTGAGAGCTGATTCTGTGGGCTGGGTTGGTAGGGCCTGTACTTAATCCTAAAATAGTTTTTGTAGCTTCATAACCTCATGACAAGATTATTCCATAGTGCAAGCTTTCCAAATTGGAAGACAGAAAAACAGGCACTGTTCTGTCTTTCTGTTTTCTACCTGTAGCAAATGTTTCAGACTGCACGTTTTCTCTGAGATTTGAGCTAAATTCACAGAATGCAAATCAAAAAAATCTGTGCCGTCTTCCGTATGTTATACAACTTCCATAATGTTACATAAAAATAAACACTGCCAAACAGACGAGGTTCCTTTAAGTTACTGATCTGCAAGGCACAACAGGAGCAGTAGCCCCATTTCATAACCCTTCTGCTTGACACTGTCCAGCATTTGTGCTAGCACAAGGCTGTCAATAATATGTCAAAGTGGTAGGCAGAAGCAGTTTTATTCCCACTTTATAGATGAGGAAGCAGAGGCACGGAGAGGCTTTGTGGCTTGTCAAGCAGCAAGGGAGGGCAGTGATTCACTGCACATAAAAATTGGTGGGGTTTTGCCTCCCAGTTCCTTGCTAAAAACATTTCTGCCTTTTACCCCTATTTCCCAGTTGGCCTGGTGCCTACATTTGTTCACACTCATGTCAGACTCCTCGCTCAGAATTGCTGGAGAGAGCCCAGGTCCGGGCATTTTAAACCCACCTCAGTCTGTGTGGCAAGATCATGAAAGATCAGTAAGGCTTGGTGGCAATATTTTGGCTGGACTTAAAATTGCGTGTTCTGACTCTAGAGTGAGCTCATGTTTATTTTTAAAATATGTTCCATCAGTAGAAGAAATCTATGGTGAATGTCTCCTTGTTGAGTATGTCAGTTCTGCCAGGAATCCACACACCCTTTATCATATTGCTGTCAGGGGCAGGACTTGCTGCTTTGTTGACACCTTCTGGTGAGGATATACTTACATGAACTCCATTTGTATATCCTGTGGAGTGGCCTGGTCCAGCTCTCTCCAAAACCTTGAACTTCCCAAAATACCAAAAATGCCATGGAACATCGATCTCTTTAGAAATGAGTAATCCTCAGACTGCAGTTTCATCTAGGGCCTTTTCCAGTTTCTTTCTAGAGAGCCAGGAGACTTTGCATGGGTAGGCTTAGCTAAGATCACGCTTCAGTGAATGGCAGTAAATGAGGATCACCTTTGTTATCAGGCCAGAGCCCTCTAACACAATCACTGGGTTAGGGAGAAGTGTTGTGTCACCGGAGTCCTGTTGAGCAGTAACGTTGCAATGAGCTTCACTCATCTGGGGACTGACAAAGGAGTCAACAGCTTAAACTGTAAGGCAAATGAGCATTGCTATCCTGGAAAGACAGGGCAGATAAGAGTAAAGCACAGAGGAGGAAATTACTTAGCCAAGGTCACCCATCTGGAGTGGACTTAATGTCTTACGTTCTCGCTGCCTTGCCAGCACCTCTGGCTCCCTGCTTTGTAAGTGCAGGGGTAGAACTAAAAGTCAGCCAAAGGACCCTTAATCTGCTTTGTCTTATTTTTAAAGGTGCTCACCTGGAAAGGACTTAGCCTGAAAGCTTATTAGAACAATTCCAGTTCATTTCTTTCATGGGCTTTTTTACAGTTGGTCCTACGCACTTGGGCTGTATCCAAACCTCTTATGATCTACAGGGCTGTGAGGTGGGAGTGTGAGGGGGAACCAGGCTGGAAGCTGACTGTCTCCATCTGCTCCTGCTGCCTGACAGGAGAGTTTGATCCAGCTAGCGAACTGGAAGTCCCTGTGGGACACCAAACAGATGCTCGCCTTTACAGATAGTGGTGGTGTATCCTCTTCGCTCCTTGAGCTGAGACAGGTGGAATGTAGCCCAGCTAATGGTTCATGCAGAATGTAACTCTCTCATGCCTCCCATTTCAAAGAGAAGGGCACGCTGAACTTTATGGAGCAGAAGAGACCGCATTTATGAGCCAGCACTTTGATTTAAAAAACATCGGTGCTGAGATGTTAGTTGCAGCTTACCGCTTCTGGCTGCATTTTTGGGATTCCAGCTCAGAGTGCTGGGAATCCTCCTGCTGTTAGGCTCTCCCCTCTGGATAACCCAGCGTCGACACTGGCAGGCAGTGAGTTCAAAACGTACAAAAGGAGGCTACTTTTTTGCATGTTGCATAAATAAATTGCAGAATTTGTTCTTAAGGGCATTGTGCATGTTGGTGTAAGTGGACTATGAGAAAGGATGGGACAAGGTCTTAGGTGGCTGTGGGGGTTGAGTCCATTTGTCATTAGTCAATGTGATTGCCTGAACGCAGCCTCCAGCAGAGGAGTCCGAAGACTGATTTTCGGAACTGAGGGAGCATTCCAAGGAAGGGCAACTTGGCACTTGCCCTGTTTCTTCTGCTTTTTTTCTTACGCTCTGTTACTTGGCACCTTTGGCCTGGGCCTGTATGGCCATTAATACCCTGGGCTATTCCTGGCAGTGGTACGGGCAGTGTTGTTGGAGTACTGATACTTTGAGCTGGTGACAAGGGAGAGAACATCCCATCATCAAGAACCCAGTGTCTCCTACTTGACTCAGTGCCTTGCAGACTGTGACCTCTTTTGAGAGGTTGGCAGAGCCCCCAAGGGAGGTGTGGATGGGGAAGCTGTGGCCCCAGACACTCAACTGGCAGTCTTGAAAAGCTATAGTAAAATCATAGCCAATGTTGTGGCTATGTATAAAGGCACATGTTTATCTGTTTTGACTCTTAAGATCTGTGTTTTTAAAACACATTCCAGGAGAGAGACATTTTGGTAGACATCTCTTTGTTTATGGAGAATGTTCTGGGGGTATAAGGATAGTTGCAAGTCGAGATGTCATTCCTGTGTAGTGCTCCTGGTCAGGCTGGTCCTCTCAGTGCGGAATCTGTATTTTCAGGCCATAACAATGAGGAGAAGTGGGGCAGGTTTGTAAGCAATTTAACAGATCTCTGTTGAATGAACAGTTTTACCAGAAGCCCCTCTTGTCCTGCTGCAAAACATTACAGTAAGCAGCGAGTAGAGCATAAATACAAACGCATTTGTATATCATATTTTCTTCCAGTTCCTGTCAGACTGTGTTTGGCAAGCCTCAGTGCCCACTTGTTTCTGTACCCTACGTGGAAGAAAGCCAAGCCTGGGGACAAAGCCAGGTAAGAGAACACACCTAATGTTCAGAGAAAGGAGCTTAGCCCTATACATGCTATCCAGCTGTAGCTCTCACACGGGATGCAAAACCTCACATCATATTTAGGATGAAACATGTTTGATCTAAGCATACCTTTCGGAATCCATTTCAGAGCAAACTGGGCATTCCCTGAGTAGCATCCAGCAGATGCTAGGAGAGGTGGTTTTGTTGTTTTTTCCACTTGGATTGCTTATCAGACCCTGATTTTACTAAATGTGTCGTTGAAATGATGACCAAAGTAACCTGTGCAGATTCAAAGTGTAATTTAAATTTTGAGCAATGAAAAGCTCACCTAGCACTGTGGAAAGAAGATATTGGTGATACCAGCAGAGTTCAAACTGCATTTTGGGAGCTCAGGTGAAACAGTAACAACAGGAGGATGGCTGCTTGAGGGTCCTCCCCTCTGAAGGGTTCTACAGAATTTGACTGCTCTTTCAGACCACTTAAAATCTTTCATGTAATTTTCATTTCCAAGTCTGTGTTATTGATGAGGAACAGAGATTTTTGTACTGTTTAGAGATGGGTGATAGCAGTGTACAGAGCAGTATTATAGGACATGATAAAAGAAGTTTACTTACTTAATCTGGATGCAGCCTGCATGTTTTCTTATGGTGATTTTAAGGCAGTAGAGAACAGAATTTAGAAATCTGGTGCTTTCAAGGGGATGGGAGCACATCATCTCTGAATTAGATGTTACCTAAGAACAGGACCCAAGAAAGCCCTATCAGAACCGTACCTTGAGCTATTTTTTGGCTTCACATGTGTTGGTCTACTGATCAGTCAGTCAGCATCCATTTCTGTCTCTCTTGCAGTATAAGCTGCTGGAGAAAACCTTTTTAAAAGAGATTTTGAAAAGCAGGAGACCATATCAGCTGGCCTCATTATAGGAAGCGGCTGCAGCTCTGAGGGCAGTAACAGAACCTCTTTTGAGCCTTTGAAAGCATCGATATAAAGATCTGTATCTTGGAAAGTGGCCTTTTTACCAGCCATAATGTGAGCCAGATGAGTAGGAAAGCTATGGGCATTAATAATGAATGAGCCTTTTCTAAGCTTTCCAGAGCGTGCAGTCTCTGTAGCTAGTTTTCATCTTGCTATTTTGCATTCTTGTACCGATTTTGCAATGGTATAGAAACATGACACTCAGTGCAATGTGGGCTGGGGAGCAAGATCCTGTGTGATGCTTGCAGATGTCAGAAGGGGATGTTTTCAAATCTTTGTAATAACTAATCAGTTCAGAAATTCAGAAAAGCAATTTTTGCATATCTTAATACGTGCTATAGAAAAAGGAAGAGCTCGAATGGGCATGATTTCACAGGATTCTACAGACTTCCTGGGCACTCTGTTTCTTGCTAAATCAACTTGCCCTGGGCTTGTTGCAGGAATATGCAGTTGTTTGGTTCCTATGTCTGAACCACAGGGGTGCAGATGTACGCTTCCTTTTGTCCACACATGACTTTCAATTTGGTTTTTGTAGGTCATGCATCCCATCAGAGCTAAAATGAGAGTAAAACAAAACAAGCAAACAAACAAACAAAAAGTTAATTCATTTTGGAGACATTTCTTTCCTTGCCTGAACAGAGCTCCCTTGTTCAGGTGATTGGTCCCTTAATTATTTCATCCTGGCCTTACCTTCTGATATTTACTTGCTTTTGTAGGAGCCAATGCCTTGGGCAAAGGCATTGAGAAAGGCAAAGGCAAGAGAAAAGGCAAGTGCTTTTCTCTGAATTACTAAGAGTTGAAGTGTGCACTGATTGTGCTTGACGTTTTTACACTCACGCCCTGTACAGATGGATTACTGTACCTGAACTTAAAGGGTAACGAGGACTCTGTCACTTCAT
Source organism: Falco naumanni (assembly GCF_017639655.2). Classification (NCBI taxonomy): domain Eukaryota; kingdom Metazoa; phylum Chordata; class Aves; order Falconiformes; family Falconidae; genus Falco; species Falco naumanni. The sequence continues at coordinate 89,386,130 of NC_054054.1, read as the reverse complement.
GCATGCAGCCCTCACCACTGACGTTCCCTGTCATTGCAGTGTCTTGTGCTACTCTCTGTCCGCCCAACGGAGATCTTCCGTTGTGAGCAACTGCATCACTAAAGATCGTGTGTGGTGAAGCTTTGATTCCTTCCTGTGTCTTTCAGGTCCTGGAGGATCCAGTTGGTGACCCGTTAGCCAGTGACACGTTCTGGGCAGCATGGCTGCTCTTTGAATTCTCAGCTGGCAGAAGAATGTGACCAGCCTGCAGAGATGCTCAGTGTGGTCTGCACTTCCCCAGGAATTTTTTTTTTTTTTTTTAATGAAGGATTTGACATGGAAGTAAATAGAGAGACTGAGGTGGAAAGATGAAGGCCTTTTCTAATGGTTACAAAGTTTGTTTGAGTTACAATTTTATTAAGAATTTTGCAAAGGATAGAAGAAACCAAAGGTGCATTGTGGACTTTAGGTTTTTAGTGGAGCAGCCTGAAGCTGCACTGTAGACGCTAAAAATATCACGTTACTGGTTCTGTGGCAGTTACATGTGTCTACCCATAGCGCTGGTCAGATCTGAGTCCTTCATTACATCATGAAGGTAAATGTAACTCCTGTATTCAAAAAGAGTAAAATTTAGTTACACTGCATAGCAGTGATATTAGGTAACTTTCTCAGACCTGGAAAATACGGTCTCAGATAAGCACTGGTAAAATACTGCTATGTCTCATCTCCCTGCATTTCTGTCGTACTGCTGGGTATAACTCCTGGCGTGTTCCATACTCTGTAGTGCCGCAGACGACACAAACTGGAGCATGGCAGAATCATCGGTGCTGAAGTCAGTGTTCTTGCAGGACTGGGGGAGGGCATACCTGCGTTGTTGGTACTTAATACCACCTGTATCTCAGATTGCCCAGGAAAGAAGGATGAATGGAGGAGGTGGGAGCTGCTGAACCCTCCTGATCAGTTTTCAGTCCCCAGGTCTGGATGGACTGAAGCTGCCAAGGCAATTGTGTCACCCTGCGGGCGGTCTGCGGCACTCTGACACCAGGCAGCGGCAGGCGAGTGCATCCTATTCACACGAGTGCCCTGCAGAGCAGCGTGAGTTGCGCAGACTCAAGTTTCCTACACACTGTAGTTTCCTACACACTGTAGCCACGGTGGGACTAATCCTGCATTTGGCTGAAGGCTGCTTGCTCCATTGGGGGTAAGCTGTTCCACTGCAGCTCTCCCGGGGAGCGTGCACAGCTCTGTTCCTTTTGCTCAGTGCTTTTCCTTACTTAACTCAGCCCCAAAGCTGCCTGTTACACTCTGTCTCCCACTGCTCACGCAGCAGGAGCCCCTTTTCCTTCCTTGCTTTCGGAGACTACAAAGTGAATTGTGCATGAGAGTGTTGGGGCATGCAGGAGGAAAGCAGACCCTCGGTGCAGGTTTAAAACTCACGCTGCAGGTCACTGGGCGCTCCTGTGGGGTTTTACCCAAGCACTGCTGCCGGTTTTTCAAGAAGGGGTTACCTTTGCCTGAAGATGTAGGTGCCCTCAGTGCCTTTTGTAACGAAGTTGGCAAATAAAGGTTGTGAATGACTTTCTCCAGGGTTGGTTTTTCACGGGAAGGGTGGGAGGCAGTACATCCGCAGGGGGTGCTGCGTTGTGTATGAGCACTGGGCGCTGGCTGCCCTGGGCGCACGTGTGGCGCTGTACTGCAGTGGCTGTCACTTGCAAGGCCCTTGCCTGGTCGCAGCTGCTGTATGGAAGGCGGTGCTGCCCGGGGGAGGACTCGCACGGGTCCGTGCCTCAGCTGTGGGGCCACGCCGGGCTGCAGGCCGGGCCCCCGGGGCCCCCCCGCTCCCGCCACAGCCGCCCTCGCTCCGGCCGCCGACGGGCCCTTCCCGCCTCCGTGGCGGCCGCGCGCCGCCTCCCTGCTCCCTCCCCATTGGCCCGGCGCGCGGTAGCAACAGCGACAAATATATCCTGCCGCTTCCTGATTGGTTGCCGCGTCCCGCCGAGCCATAGCAACAGCGGAGCGGGCGCGCGGCGCCTTTGGCGGGCGGGAGTGAGGGGGCTCGGGGCTCGGCGGGAGAAGCGGGGACCGAAGCCCGACCCTCGGGGGCGGGAGGCTGCCGTTAGCGGCGCTGCTGCCGCCGCCGGTAAGCGAGAGGTAGGGCCGTCCCCGCCACGCTGTGTAAAAGCCGTTTACTGGGCCTTTGCGCGGTGAGGGGCAAAGAGCTGCGGCTTCTTTGCGGCCTGTGGTGGAAGGAGACACTCGTGAGGCAGCCAGTGGAACGGCCTCCGTGCAGGAGCAGTGGCACGGTAGCAAGTCACACTGGATATCGATAGATTTTGTATGAGATCCCACATAAGATATTTTATTCTTCACCCTTAATGATACATGTTCCTACAATTACTGTTATTTAGCCAGTCAGTGGTATGTACTGTGTGGGGATGAAGATTACATTTCCCTGCTGTTGAAAATGGATGTATCGAAGTAAAAAAATGATGACTCTCTTTACAGTGAGATGTATTTTCAGTTCCTTTTTAAAACGTAGTGCTGCTCCCTGCCAGGGAAAATGAGAAAGATTAACACTAGCTGTATTGGAATTTTAGATACCTGTCATTCAAAGTTAAGTAGATTATTTTCTAAGAGAACAACCCATGCTAGGGAATGCAGGTATTTTGGTTTTGCAGATAACTGACCTTTGTTCTACCGTTTTAACAATACCAGTGTCCTAAGGCCTTGAAAGATTTTTTTTTAAAATAGCTCAAGAACACAGTTGTTTCGATGTTCTAAGTAAAAAGAAGAGGTTGAATTCACCAGAATTCCTAAGGAGTGCTATAACAGGTCTCTTTTCCAAACCTGAATCTGAAAAAGGCTTTGCAGCTAAAGCAGAATTAAAGCTTTTTCACTTAACACTTAATGAATTTAATTTCCAAATTTGGCACGGTTGTTCTCTGGAGAACAATTGCATTTTCTAGGTCATTTCCCAGATGAAATAACTTACTGCTTTTCTGGAAATTTATGTTAGATGACTCAAGGCTTGATAGGTGAAATCCAGCAAATTAAAAGTCTTTTAAGAGATGTCAAGTGGTTGAAGTACAGTGTATTCTGACCCACTAGCATCTTTGCCCTGTGCTGCCTGGATATTGAATTTGCACAAAACACTTCTAAGGAGCTAACTGCATTTGGACAAGAACGTGCAAGCTGTGCCTACAGATGATCTCACAGGACTTGGCTGTGCTGAGTTACAGGTAGCTGAGCAGAGTTGGGAGGTAGGCTGCTGCTTTCCCAGCTGTGAGCTAGAACAGATGAGATGCATAGCCCATGCAGTAGAGGAAGAGATCAAGTGAATCTCTGCTGAATGCCAGCATTGCTTAGCCTTTGGCCGCCTCTGCCTGTGCTGCTGGTTGGAGTTCATCTTTAAAGGACAGCATAGTGGAGCTCTTTATAGTGTATTCGCAGTGGGCTAGCATTTGAATTGTTCAGTTTGTCTTACCTTGTTCTTGTTTCCTAGGTGTGATTTGCATCCCCGTCATGTTCTGGTTTCCCTATCCTACCATATGTAGCAAGTTCTGGATGTGTTAATGTTTTTCTTCCTTGGAGCTGTATTTAGAAGCACTCTGAGCACGTGGCTGACCTGCCTGGAGCTGAACGTGCTGTACCTGCTGTTGTCATTCCTCAACATGGCATGGCCTAGTGAAGCAAGGAGCTTGCCCTAGATGGGAAAAACAAAGCCGTTTTTATCTTAAAATGCATATAAGGGCCCAAAGAACAGTACTTATATGTGTTAATTGATCACAGCAAGGGGATAGAAATCTAGGAGCATTTTCAGAAGTTCTGTTAGCTTGGCTGTCCCTGAGGTGAGAAGGACACTTTGCCAATAGGCAGGCATCCATCTTTTCCAGCCACTGCTGCTAGAGACAGCTTTCTTCTTGGCAGTTTGACAGCCAGCCCCTAAGACTGGCAAGGTTAGAGGCTGAGCTGTTGCCTATCAGTAGTTATAGGCTAGAAGTGTGGTGTAGAAATGACCGTATGGAGGACTTGCGTGGCAGCTGCGCGTGAAAAACATCTCCGAGCTAATCCGCCGCACTGCTAGAGCGGATTAATGACATGAGAAGCAGCTTTCCCTGCTTTCAGTCCCATTGACAGTTCCGCTAGCTATCACAGTTACTGAATGGGTGTATCTGAGGCTCACTCGGGACAAATGTTAGGAGATACAATGTAAGGGCCAGTATTTCCAGGCAGTCTCTTGTCCTGGATGCCTGGCTCAGTGTGCTTTGGGGCCTCATTTCTGGAGGAAATGAGCACTTAGGCAGTGACTCAAGCAGGGCACCCAGAATAAGAAGACACTTTTGAAAACGTTGGCAGAGGCATTTTGGTTTATCTCTGCACTTCATTGGTCTTATCCCCAAAGTCTTTCATGTTACATTCTGCAGTGAAAGGTAGTTGTTTCAGATCAATCATTTTCAGTGGGATTTAATCCAGTTCTAAATCAACTAATCCACTTTGGTAAAGTTTGAAGAGCAGTAAAAATTCATTTGATAAGACAGATCTGGGCTTATTTTTTCAACGTGGCTGCTGATGCTGAGCCCTTAATTTTGTATGCCCAGCATGAGGTGTCTTCGGGGTGGTTCCAGAAATCCTGGACATAAATTCTGATCTTATCTGTAGGCTGCAAATTTTCAGCACCTTTGGAAAATCCCTGGGATTTAGTAAGATTAAGGTTTTTTGGGTTTGTTTAGTTTTTTTACTTTCAGTATTTACTTAATATATGTTGGGCTTTTTTTCCTCTTACATGTAGAGCCTTTTTGCAGTGTGGTGCTCTGGTGATAGCTTCTGATAAGCAGGCTTTTCCATGTTTTCCTGTTTATGCTTGTGAATTCTGGTTACTTTCCTTTGATTACATAAAGAATAAACCCGCATTCTTGTGTTTGGACAGGGCTAGCAAACACCATGGTCTGAAGCAGCCCATGAAGAGTTAAAGCTGCTTTCAATTAGCTACTGTGTGCTTGCCACTTAAAGAAACCCCCACAACTGAGCATGCTTCACAACCCTGCATATCCCTGAATCATTCTGGCAAGTAAAAACACTGCCATGATCTTTTATTCAGACATGGTGCTTATTCTTCACTGGACTCTGAAATGAGCAAGCGCTTGAAGATAGCACATTTTGCCAGAGAGTTCTGAGGGTTTATCAACTCATGTCTGCACAGGATTTTGAACATGCAGAAGGTTACTGTGTGTGAATGCTGAATGGTATTAAATATACTGCAGTGATCCCAAATAGGTTTCCATATAGGGACCTAACCTTTCCCATGAGGGAGCAAGAGCTTTGCAGGTTTTGTACAAATCTCTGCTCTTTTGTTTTAAGGATCTTCCCGTGTTGGTGAATAGATACATAATGTACTTTACCTCAGTTCACAGCATGAACCCTGCTGCTTGTGAGCAGCGCTCAGGCAGTGTAATCTTTCTCCCTTCATTCGAGGTTTTACCTTTGAGTGATGAGGGAGGTTCTGTGGGAATGATTCAAGATTAACGTGAAATTGAAATATGACAAATAGTAGAATATTTTCACACACACTGTGACAGCCTAGAGGGTTCTGTTCTCGTTAAACTGTGGTGTATGGTTTGGCTAGAAATAAATCATTAAAATTGTAGTCCCTTGTGGTTTGGGAAAGAATCATCACACTTCAGCTACACCCACTCCTATCTCGTGCTCTGATCTTGTCATCGGTTACAACGCCTTTCCTCCCTGACACACGCTTATCTCACTTTATTGGGGGGATATGCTGCCAGGATTCTAACAATATAAATTATAGATAGTGCTAAGCCTGTGAAAGAATCTGTCCTTACAGCACTATCTGAGCATCACGCCCTGTGTAAGTGCCAGTCGCAGTATTTCCAAGATGAGATGCCCACAAACTCTCAATCTCTCTTCTTCTACCGTTCTCATTTCTGCTTCCTTTGCTGTGATGGGGAAGCTTGTTAATCCTCCCGTCATCAATTGGTAGTTGCTTCTGTTTTGTCTCTGGTTTTCATTGTCTTGTCCCCAAGACTTCTATCATTTAGCAGTTCCCTAAATAAAACACTTCCTTGCTGCAGAAAAGAGAGGGGAGATCATTTGCTCCAGGGATGAGGGGGATGTTAATGGCAGGGATGTTAGTTCCGTGAGCTTCTGGAAGGTGTGTGCTCTCTCACTGCTACCAGAACAACAAAAGGGAGGCTTTCTGCCATGGGGAAGGGCTGGGAATGGCAAGGGGTAGTCGTCTTGTTGTGTTCCCTCTTCACCAGTGTACCTTCTAGCTCTGTCCCCTCAACTGGACATCAGTACTGGGGAGACACCCTCTGAGACTGCTTCGGTGTCCCCAGTGCCCCTGTGCGGAGCAGAGCAGTGAACTAGAATGGCATTTCAGCAGGGAGCTATTTGTGGAACACTGGTGCTGGCTGATAATCAGATCTGCCTGTGGAGCAGCGCCACTGCCTTAGGTCATGGTGCAATTTTCAGTACTGTTAAAGTTTCTCCATCTACACATTCTTGCTGGGTGTGGTCAGTTTGCCAAGCAGGCTCAGTCCGGCCTCATGAGAGCAGTGTTTCTGAGCTCCTGCCTGAGCTTTGCTGGGCATCACAGAGCTCTGTAACGTCACGTATGATGCCTGGCATCTGAGCTGGGCAGGGCAGCCACAGTGAAGTAGTGTTCTGCACCCCATTCAGCACTCCAGCAGAAGGTCTGCTGGCATTTCCATTTCCTTTCTGTTTTTCAGATACTATAACTCAGCTTACAAATACTGTAGCAGATGAAAACTCATTGTGTGAGCTCTAATTTGTTTTTATTCATACCTCTGTAGATCCGTGGAGCCATTCTTACAGCTGAGGATCCAGACCACTAGGCACTGTACACCCAGGAGAATATAGGTACTCACCCACAGACCGTATGTGTGTGAAATGCAATCTCTTCACTTTCTTTAGGTTACAGTCAGACTGTAGAAATGCCGCATACAAGATTGCCTTATTTTAGCACTTTTCCTTGCAACTGTTGGTTTAGATATGATCTGGTTTTAGGGCAATGAGGTTACATGTCATGTTGTGGGATTCACGGTTAAGAATTTTTAAGATGCTTGAGCCATTATACAGAAGCTTCAGTCAAAAAAAAACCAGAAGCATTTGATGGGAATGTGTTTTTTTGTGTGTGTGTGTAGATATATCCACATATGTTTGGCAGATTAATGCAGATTGTGTGGTTCAGTGGGTGAATAAGTGGTTTCAAAAATACTTTGTAATCTGTTTCCCTCAGGAGTCTGAAACTGCCGTACGAGACTAGAAAGCTTTTGGTAGACCCTACAGATTTTCAGAACGGTTGGAACACTTTGCAGGCTGATCTCTACTAAGAAGTTACTACAGTTGCAAAGTGTCTGAACCTAAGCGTGTTGGGCATTTTGGATTGGCCCATCTCTCACCATTCTTGCATAAGTGTTAGAGACCTTAACATCTATATTTTTACATTGAATTTTACCTTTTCAAGAACATGGTCCTGCTGTCCCTAGACAAAACTTTGTCCTTAGGTAAAATCAATACAAATTTTGCATTAATGTGATGATGAGTTAGACTGATGTCGGGATCCATTCTGCTACAGTTTTACATGTCACTGCCTTCTCTTAGGAACAGTGAAAATAAAATCCTGCTAGGAAAGAGGCACCGTTCAGCATGCTGATATGTATGTACGACTGTGTGCTTCGCAGTACTGCAAAGAGCTGTTTCCTGAATGTTCTGGCTATCAGTTTATAACATGCTACCTGTGATTTTTATCTTTCATGCTTTATTAGATATAACTGCCACTTATTAGTCATAATATTTATGTCCTTTAAAAAACCCTAGCATTATAACTGCAGCATTTATTTTAAATGATGTAAGCATTTTAAATTACCATGCCCAAAATCCAGCGATGTTTTGAGTTAAGGCTAAAAACTTTTGGCTGACACAATGGGCTGGTTTTACTCCGTTGCAACAGTGCCAGGGGACAGTGGGAGAGTAGCGTCAGGAGCGGGACCAGCCTTGGTCCCCTGCCTGGCACACGTGCCAGCGTGCTGGCTTTCTTCTTTGGGGGGAGGACGGGTGTGAACTAAGTGGATGTAGGTGTCGTGGCCAGCAGCTCTGATGCTGAACTGTGCGATGGAGAGCAGAGCTTTTGCTTGGAGGGGCAGTGGTGTTTCTGTGCTGGCTGTGGGCCGAGTAGGAAAAGCTCAATCTGTGATTTTTGGTACGAGATGGGTAACGCGAGCACTAGCATCTCTGCCGGCAGCAGGGCGGCTGTGCCGTTTGCACAACGCCTTGGCTTTGAGACGGTTTTAGGTAAGGCCGGTGCGCTGTCGATTTAGCAAAGAGCAGCTCGACTGTTACGAATTTAAAGAGGCAGTAAGCGGGGCCGTAGCTGGCTCTGCTCGGCAAGGTGTGGGGGTGGTGCGGGGCCCGTGCCCCTCCCCGGCCGCAGGCACGGCTACGTACGCCCCGCAAGACAAAGCCGGCGGCGCGGGCGCGGCAGCAGGGCCGCACAGGCGAACAGCCCCCGCAGGCGGGCAGGGCGGCACGGCCCGGCTCCGCAGTGCTGCGCGCCCACCGCCCACCTCCACCTTTGCAGCAGTAAAATGCAGCACTCGCAGCGCGCATGCGTCCCCCGGCCGGCGCCCCGCCGTAGCTATTTATAGCAAGTGACGTCACCTAGAAATAGACCGCGGGGGAGCAGCGCCCCCTCCCCTCCCCTGCAGTCCCCGCAGCTCCGCCCCCTCGTTGCCTTCCCAGCGCGCAGGCGCAGGCGGCGGCAGCAGCGCGAGGCTCCGAGCCGGGCGCAGAGGCGCGAGCTCCACACGCCGCCGAGGGGACGCAGCGAGCGCGCGGCTGCCCGCTTTGCCGCCGTCTGGGAGCGCGAGGCGCCAACCGTCGCCTGGCAAGCGCGGGCGCGCGGCGCCTGAGGCGAGCCCGGCGGCCGCTGAGGGAGCGAGCGGGCGGGCGGGCGTGAGGCGGCGGCTCCTTCGGCTTCCCTACTCGCACCGCCCGCGCGTTTCCAGGCGCACATCCCCGCCCCCCCCCGCCTTGCTCGCTGTCTCTGAGGGGCGTAGAGTGCCCAGCCCGGCGGCCACCACGGAAGCGGCAATGGGGGACCGAGAGCAGCTGCTGCAGCGAGCCCGCCTGGCCGAGCAGGCGGAGCGATACGACGACATGGCCTCGGCCATGAAGTCGGTGAGTGGGGCTGGTAGCGTGGCGGCTGTGGGTCGTACCCGGGGAGGAGTGTGTAGGGTGGGTAGTGGCGGGGGAAGGAGGGAAAGGAAGTCTGGGCTGGCCCGAGGCGGAGTTGGGTCCCGGGGAGGATGCGAGCCGCCGGGTCCCGCCCGTGGCGGTGAAGAAAGGAGGGCGGGAGCAAGCGCCAGGCCGTCCCGCCGGACACCTCGCCACCGTGTGGGGCGGTGCCCGCAGCTGCCTGCCTCGGGGGGAGGCGAGACGAAGCGTAGCCTGTCCACGCTGGACCCGGAGCCCCCTTTTTCCTGTTAAAATTCATTTTTTCCCTCATGTCCCTTCATGCCCTCGCAGCCCTCCCGCTCCCGCGGCGCTCACAGCCCCGGGGGTGTGGCTGTCCCCATGCCCTCCTCGCCGCGCTCCCCCACCCCGCCAATCCGGCGCGCCGCGCAGCGGTTTGAATGCTGCCCGCCTCGCCCGGGGGCGGCGGGAACGCAGCGGGGCCGTTCTCCGAGTCCTGCTCAAAACGGGGCCCTTTCTCGCGTACCGCCCCCCCCTCCTCCGGTGGGGACGACGGGTTTGACCTTGGGGTTTGCCTCCCCTTCTAGGGGCGGCTAGGGGTGCCGGTCGGGTGGGATGGCCGCTGCGGCGGGGGGTGTCTGGAGAAACGGCGCATGGCGAGAGGAGCCTCTACTTTTTCTAGACGATTCTTTTGCCTCGCGATAAAAGGCACGAATTAGGGGCCTCACCCATAAGCATCAGCGCTCTGACTCGAGGGTAGTAGTTGCATCCGTGTATAAAAGCTACCCAGCGCACAGAGAGCATTTCCCAAGCTTTAACATTGCTTTTTTGACTCTTCTTTGTAGGGTAGCACATTCTCAGTGTGTTCTGTACACAGTTGAATACTGAAATGTATTTAAACAATAAGTTACAGTTGCAACTCTGCTTATTTCAGAACCAAGCAATGAAAATTACTTGTATTGTCCTCTCTGTACTGATATATAATAAAATTGCAGAATGATCAAACTTGTTATGTCTAGTCCTTTTTTTAAAAACAAAGTATTTATATAATCTGGGGTTTGAGTGGTGTTATTATTGCTAGTAAGCGCTTAGCAGTGTCTTTGCTGTATCTGATTACAGTTGGTTTGTTCTTGCTGATCTGTCCTTCCTGAACACCAAAGGCCCCATGAGGAATCTCTTCCTGTGAGAAGTGCTGCTGTTTAAAGACACGAGATGATTCTGTAGTTTGAAAGAGCAGCTTCAAATGGAATAAGAATCAGTCTGTTTAGTCTCCTTCAGGGACTGTGATGTACGTTGCCTCCCTTAAATGAGGGCAATAAAAAGATACTTGTATTTTGCTGCTCTTACTCTCTTTTGCTATTGTGTCATTGTGAATACTGCCACCAGTCCAGTTCTAAGGCAGCAATACCTATCAGTATACGAAGCACTAGACATGAAAATAAACTGTATTTTAATGATATTGCTAAAATTATTGATACATATAGTAGTCACGTCTCTGTTTATCCCTCAGATCTCTCAATTGCTCATTCTAAAAGATGAAATGGAGAAACCACTGAAATCCACTGCTGCTCTAGAAGACTTCTTGTAGCGGTAGTTAGTAGATAGCTTTTTGGTTTTCCAAATAGCGCTGAGCTACAGTGTATGTGTGGTGCTCTGAACATACATAAAAGAAACAATACAGTCGTTATGCTTCAGGAAATAGGTAAAGTACATCGAACTAGTGTGTATGTCCAGCTGTCTCTTTTAAACTGTCCTAAATACTATGCAATTTTCACTCATCTTGAGTCATAGTATTGTCATCTGTATTAATGAGCTTCTGTAGTGGGGAGAGCACTTCATAAGTGACCTGAGGCTTGAGCATTTGTGGAAATTACACAATAAATACTTCAAAAATACAAAAAGTAAAGCTGAATTTAAAATGTAATAGTTCTCTTATTTTAAGCTGTTTGATAATGTAGCATCTATTGGTTACATGGCTTTCGCAGGTGCTCACTCTTAACACCGTGGTTTCCAGAATGCTCTTAATTGTTAGAAGTTGATTTTGTAGGTCTGAGCAGAAGCTCCTATGAAATGTTACGTGGGCCATCTGTTCTCACACAGCTAATACTTCCTTCATTTTCAGAAATTGTCAATAACAGCTATTAAGAGAATTTTATCCATATAAAAAAAGGATCTTGCCACTCAGAGGTGTTAGACTTCCTTCAACAGGAAATCAGTGTTCTCACTCAGATATTTATTCTTGATACAGGTTATCTTAATTTGAAAAGTTGATTTAAATTTTTCTTTAAAAAAACCCTCTGAATATAACACATCTGATGGTTTTTGAAGATACTATATGAAAGTAGTGTGCTTTCAGTGTAAATTGAAATCTCAGTGATCTAAGTTCTCTGTATTTATCACTGCACATTTACGGTACACAACATAGCCAACAAACTGATAGTTACTCCTAAAGACAAAGACTATCTTAGTGAAAGCATGATTTTTGAGACTGCTGCTGAAGTAAGAAGAAATGGGAAGACTGCAGTTTCAGCTGTCAGTATAAAGCTAGAGAAATGCTTATTTTTCACTCCTATCAATCCTTTCTTTTAAAGGAAAGCCAGATGAAGTAGAAGTGGTAGCTTAAATAAGGAAAGTACTGCTCAATAATACAGTTTTTTTGTTGCTGTGAAGCTTCTTTTTCTCGAAAGGATTCTAGTATTTTGGCTTACAATGCGTAGACGGGAGAGGAACATCAAACCTCCACTTAGTTTGCTATTGTAAATGAGTTCAGTTTACTTTTTTCCAGCCAAATTTATTTTAATAGAAAATACAATAATATGTAAATGTGTCTCTGAATGGCATTCTTCCAAGGGGTGTGGCATTCTCATTGCATTAAATGCTGCTCCAGGATTCCGACTATTTGAAATATAACTCTACATGGTAGGTAAGAAAATTACTTCTCAAAACACTGGGAGAGGATATGCTCTTACTGTAAGTGTTAAAGATTTTCTCTCTTTGTGGAACAAGTACTGTAGCATCTTGAGAATACAGCATTGAATACCTTTGTTGTACATCATTCCAGTAATGGTTAAACATTTTAGCTGTATAAACCCCTGGTATTTCAGACAGTATTAATCCTATTATGTAGCGCTCAGGACCTATATTGATTAACGAAGTCTTGGAATGATATAAAGTTTTTAAAGCAAAACAGCTTGAGGTTCTAGTTTAATTTGTATGCTTGATCTGTCTATATAAATGGACTTAAAAGTTTGGGATGTTCCATATTTTTAGTATAGGATCACTTTGAGTTCTTCACATCAGTGTCTGGTTTTGGGTTAATGGGGTGTGTAGGAGGGGGGGATGAGATGCCTTTACTGTAAACAGTATCTTCCCCTGCTGTGAGATTACTTCCTTAACTGTGGTTGTATACAGTAAATCTAACTGTAGAACTTTGAATGCTTCATATAATATACTGAAGCCACATCATGCAAGAAACTGATCTGGTATTTAAACCAGTCTGGCTTCTATTTGTTAAAAAATTCTAGACTGTATAACTTTGTATCAGGAGAGTTTTAGTAGTTAAATCTGACTGTACTGGCTCAGGTAAAGTCATTTTTTGGAGCAACTTGCTGAGAACTGCTGTAGCTGTGACTTAGATGGTCTGTCTAACAAAGCAGTAACCCAGTCACATACGTTCAATTGACCTGGGCCAGTTCTGCTAGGTAATCTGTGTCATGCATCTGCTCTCAGTTGTGGCATCTTTGCTTTGGTGTGCCTTCCATGTGAAAGGTAACTTGGCTGGTATGGCCTTTGTGGGATCACAGACATGGAAGTAATTTCTGAGCTGATAGAGTACTGCCATGCTCATGCGCGTGTGCAATTAGCAATTCCAGGGTTGTAGTCAGTATCTTACATATACTCCCATTTTTTTCCCAGTAAGGTATACCTGAAAGTATTTTAGAAATAAATGATTTGGGACCGTATTCTTTTACAAAAAGCAGACTGTCAGTCTGAATGAAGACTGCTAGCAGATCATAGTTCAGTTGCATCATTTGCCTCAGGATTTAAAATGGCTCCAAACTTAAGTGTGAGTGGGGGGTACCTTTGTGTAAGGAAAGTATAAAGTAACACCTAAGTAAGTAAATACTACTTTGAAGTCATTCATACTACAGATGGCGTATAAGAAAGTGTGTCTATGTCTAAAACACAAATTATCGCAGTCCCAAGATCTTTTCTATTAAGGAAGGGCTATTATTAGAATGGAAGGTAGTAAGAAGTAAATTTCTTTCAGCATTTCAAGTTTTCTTTTTTTCTGCATCACCCCTGGACGTGAAGGGGAATAAGTCTGGTGTTACCTACTTTGTTAGTCTATTGGAAATAGATAAAACAGTAACAGCTACATAAAGGTCACGTGCTTTCCTTTGAGTCTGGATTCCTGTAATATTGCTGTTACACCAGGGAGGTAGATGTGATTTTTAAATAATCTACATAGCTAGATAGATCTTTTAGCTAGGATGAGGAATAATTTGCTGTGGACTTGAATTAATGGTAGTTGCTGGTTCTCTTAAGATACATCAGTAACTTCTGATACATCATGAAGCTAGTAGATATCTCTTCAGCATGTTGAATTAGCTTTTCCTGTTAGTTTTTCCTTTTTACTGTAAGGAACGGTTTCAGGGTGTGTTTCAGTCAGTCTTGGGGAATTAAATTGTACAGCAGTCTAGTGATGATCTGGAATAGTCTCTTAATTCAGTCTCTTATCTCTTAGATAATTTCTTAACCAAAACACTGAAAGTAACATTTTTTCCGCATGTTAACAACTGTTCTGCAGTTAGTCCTGAGAGATGGCTTTCTCCTGGGCTTTTTTTGTTGTGCTTTACATGAATGTACCTTGAGTATTCCTTGCTATTTCTCAGTCTTGCTTTGTCAGGATTCTGTTAGTCTGGGGCTTACTGAGATTTTTGGCAAACTTGGTACAAGTGATGTAACAGCTAAACATTAACTAGCTAGTCTAAATATACAGTATGAAGATGCTTCGAAAAGTTACACTGTGTTTTAAAGATTGCACTGTAGGCCGACTTACAATACAGAATGTGGGAGTAAAGACCAGTCAAGGTTACCAAAGTTCATGCTAGCTAGACTTTACAAGATCCTCCCTCTATTAATGTGATCTTCAGAAATTTCTGCAAATATCTGTTTATCAGTACTTGTATTGAATTGTGGCTGTGATTAGGGAAGTCTGGAAGGCTTTTCAGGTGTGGGTTGTCTGCAATTACAGTGTCTCCTGTGCAAGTGGGCTTTGTAAGTCAGCTTCTTCAGGGTAGGTTTTACGGTACATTTTCTGCAGTTAAAAATGAGTAACACCAGAGGAGATATAATAGACTAGAAAAAAACTTGGAACACTCTTTGAAGGCTAGCGATAGTCCTGTAAGATTGTATTTTCTTTCTTGTGGAAAATGGTGAAATTTGAAAACTGATTAATTTATCTCCCCTTACGTAAATACACCAGCTATACAGCATAGTAAAAACCTAGGGTTTAGTACTCAAAAATTTTTTATGCTTCCCAAGACATTTATGTGCTGCAAAATGCCATTTTGGTGCTTTGAATACACAGAAGACATTTGTCTAAAAGTTCATATTAGAAAGTTTAAGAAGCCACCTTAAGGAGGTAGAAGAAGTAATTATAACAAGGTTTAGGATAACTGCATTACCTTTTTTTAGTTATTGAATACTTAAATACCAAAATTTAGTAGGATGTTTAGTTTGAAGCTGAGAGTAAATAACAGGTGATAAATGGAGGATGAGGTGACAAATGGAGGTGATGATGTATCAGGTGAAGAATTAAGATGGCTGTGGTTGTGCTCCTGTAGCTTTTAATTTCTTTTGTATGGAGTCTGAGCTGCAAAGCCAGGAAGTGGTATTTCTGTTACTACTGCCCCAATAACTCTCATCCTCAGTTATTTTTGTATCTTGTGTATTTTTCCATACTCAGTTGGGTTTTTTTGTGGGTAGTGTAGCTCAGTAGTATATCAACAGATCAGGATTATTTATTTTTTTTAATACTGTAAAGATCATGAAGATGGGAGGAAAAAAAAGGATTTATTTGTATGGTTAAGTGATACTTGCAAATTTAGCAAAACATTATTGACTCCTTTTGATCAATCACTGTGTTTGCAATGAACTTTCAAGCAAAGTCCTCCAGCAGTGCAGAAATGACCAAAGGATAATCTTCTTTGGTGGATTTCTTTATATTTGTAAAAGTGAGTGCTGTCCTAATAGACTGTAGGAAATAAAAAGCTCTTAGCTGAGCCTTTACATTTTGAGGGTGTTAATATCTTTACTAGAGAAGATGATATAGATGGGTCATAGTAGAGATTGTTGAGGGAGAGATTGTTGGGAGGATGTTGATTGGAAGCTGTGAAGACGTTTTGAAGATGTCATTGGAGTAGATTCCTGTGCATTTCACCCCCTGTAGATCATCTCTAATTGTATTAGGGCAGGTAGAATAGTGTATCTTTTGGGAGTTCAGGTTCCTGAGCTATGGGGGAAAGGCATTTTCGAGATAAAACTAATTGACTTAAAATATTTTAAGAACAAAACCTAATTTGAAATTAAGCTCTCTCTAACTGTAACAGTTAGAATTGATATAAATTATTTTTTAGACTTGGAAAGATGCATATTCATTGGGTGGTTCACTGGTTACACCAGCAATCTCAGAATAGTATAAATATTTGTGACTTGATTATTTATAGTATGTAAGTAATTGGTTGTGAAAGAAGTAATTAATGATTTTAGCAGTGTCTGAGCAAACACAAGTTTACTTTCACACCAAAGCACCTATCCTTAGGATTCTAGTGTTCTTTTAATGCAGTGTGCTTGAAGTAGCAGAGTTACACTTTTTCATCCTGATTCCTGTGAGTTTAATTTCATGTTTGTAAATCTGCAAAAGCAGAACAACTTCAAGTGGCTATGTCTGATAGGTTTTATTCTCCTAAATTAACGCAGCAAGTGATATAGGCCTAAATACAATATTAGAAGTATTACCCTTCCCTGTCACAGCTTTTTGTAGTAGAAATTTGGAATCGATCATGGCTTTTTTTCTTGATTTTTCTGTTCTGTTTCTATGCAGTTTCTTTAATGTCCTGTCCCTGAAGGTTGTCTGCAGACACCAGTCAGCAGAAATCGGGATAACTTTTCTATTACATTGTAAAATTGCTCACTAAGTGACTGAAAGATAACTATGAAACACTAACTTCATTTGTACTATGCAGAGCTTAATCATAATGACTGCAGCGCTTCCGTCTGCTGTCGAATGAAAGCAAGCAGCAGAGGAAAGAAATGCAAGGACTGCACCAGTTTCCAGTGTCTATGCTGTGTTCCAGATTCATAAAACTGATATTCTAGGTACATTAAATTAATCATATAAGTGTGTAGTCTGCGTAATTATAGCAGACTTCCTAAAGAACTTGAGCCTTCCTTCTGAGAATGCTTCTCCATTACACAAGCCTGACTCACTTTTATTCAGTGAATGTGCTTTGCAATGGTTTCTAAATACCTATTCCATTGCAATTAAACTGGGGTGCTCACTCTTAAGTCTTAACTGCAGAAATAGTTTTAAAGTTTGTGTTACAAACTGACTCCTGTCTAGAAGGAATTTGGGGATCTAGAAGGAGTTTTGAGTCTTGCACTTCATGATGGAAGTATTGAAGTTTGCACGCTCTTCCTTAAGACAAACCCTTTAAATTTTGTCTTCGTCTGTATTTTCAGGTAACTGAGCTGAATGAGCCTCTCTCAAATGAGGATCGAAACCTGCTGTCTGTAGCCTACAAGAATGTAGTCGGAGCTAGACGATCTTCCTGGCGCGTCATCAGCAGCATAGAGCAGAAGACTATGGCAGATGGGAATGAGAAGAAGCTGGAGAAGGTTAAAGCCTATAGGGAGAAGATAGAAAAGGAGCTTGAGACAGTCTGCAATGATGTTTTGGCTCTCCTAGATAAATACTTGATCAAGAACTGCAATGACTTCCAGTATGAGAGCAAGGTCTTTTATCTGAAAATGAAAGGGGATTACTACCGCTATTTGGCAGAAGTTGCTGCTGGAGAGAAGAAGAACAGTGTTGTGGAAGCCTCAGAAGCTGCCTATAAAGAGGCTTTTGAGATCAGCAAAGAGCACATGCAGCCCACTCACCCAATTAGGCTTGGGCTGGCACTCAATTTCTCGGTGTTCTACTATGAAATCCAGAATGCTCCTGAGCAGGCCTGCCTTTTAGCCAAACAAGCCTTTGATGATGCCATAGCAGAGCTGGACACACTAAATGAGGATTCCTACAAGGACTCCACTCTCATCATGCAGTTACTTCGAGATAACCTCACTCTGTGGACGAGTGATCAGCAAGATGAAGAAGCAGGAGAGGGGAATAATTAGAAGGCTTTCCTCTGATCCCTCTTTCATCCACTTCGCCATCCCCATCATCACCAATATTTCCTTGCCACAGTCACACTAAATATCTAGTGCTAAGCATATCTGTATTGTACAGCTGTTCAGATCTGCTGTCCACTTCAACAAGAAGCAGTTTCAGATGAGTCTTCATGGGCATTGATGGATTAATTGGTTTATTGGCTCTATTTATCTTAGTTGCACTTGAGCAGTGCAGAAAGATGCATAGTAAAGGAGGCATTTTAGTTTGCCTGTTGATCAGAAAATACGGGAAAGAATAATGAAAGCGTTGAAGATAATGAGATTCCAATTTAATTTTTTTCCCATTTGAAATGAGCTGGCCGTTCTGTTAAGCAGTACATTTTGTGCATGCAGAGTAAATTAGCCACCCCAAATTTTTTTCAATGAAAACAGTTAAGCTGATGTTAAATGAAAACCCAGTTCATCAGTTTACAAAAAACTGTTTGAAATGTGAGATTTCAGTAGCAATTTGTTTTTTTTGCCTCTGACGTGCAGTTTCTTTTAATGCAGTGCATCTACCTAAGAGTTTTGATACTTGTAACCTTTTGCAGTTGTTTTGAAGAATCATGAATTTATTTTTTGTAAACTCTTTGGCTGTTTAGTTGTCTGTGTATTCTGACAACACTATGTCAATATTAGCCCATATTAAGATGGATAACTGAGATGCCAGACTTCTAAATTAAATGTTTTGGAATTAAATGAATAAAATAAAGTGCTGCTTCGGGGATGTTATGTCTCTATAAGCTGTCCTGTCTTTTGTTCAGAGCACAGATTGAGTTACCTAACATCACTGATGGGTTAAAACATACCTAATCAGAAGTGTAATGAGAAGTTGCCTCACATGCTGAACAAACAAAAACCAGTATGCTGAAAAGAAGCAAAAATCAAACAATCAAACTGCCCAAAACACCCACAGTCACCTAGAATGTGATACTGCTCACCTGTGTTAAAGTGGTTTCTGAAGGTGGTATATTTAGTTACTTGCTTGGTAGAGCAGTTGTAATACAATTCTGCACAGGAGCTGAGAAGTTGTAAAGGACATTACTTGTCATACCAATACAGAGATTTCTGTCCACTCTTAACTCCTAAAACTTTTTTTCCTGAAGTCCTAATCACCAAATCGTGTTTACACATGAGAATCCTGGTCACTTTATTTCATATTTACCTGCTTTAAACAGAAACAGTATTTGTTCTTAAGGAATTCTTCTCTGTTCTAGTCTAGTTCCCCAAGCATGTTGTGTTTTTTTCTCTCCCAACAGTTAGTGTATGTGTATATTTATTGGTTCAGTACATACTTCTGTAATTATATGTTACAGAAGCAGGAAAATTTAGCTGTTATTTGTCACTGTACCCAGGCTGCTGCTGGCACCTGCCTTAGCTCGAGGGTCATTTAAGTTCTCATTTATCTAAATCTATTTTTCTTTGATTTGTGCAATAAATATCACAGGTCTGAATACCCACAATTATTCATACTTTTTAAAAGTGGCACACAGGTTATTTTTCAGTTTCTGAGAGATTAGAACTTTTAATGGTAGATTTTGTGTATTCATTCTGTTGTCTTCTAGATAAAGTTAGAATTACTACATCAGTAAAGTTGGCAACAGTTGAAAAAGATGAAAATACAGATCCTTGATGTTGTGCTATTGTATAATCTTGAGGTGCTTGACCTAAAGTAGTTTGGAACACATCCTTAATATAAATTATTACTGTCTGCCAGGGCATGTTCTGGAAGTCACACTTTCGTATTTGCTGCTCTCTCATCAAACAGTATACAAATCCCTGTTTTTCAGTTCCCTGTTTTGCAAGTAAACCTTGCAGGAGTCTTCCAGCCAGTAATACCCGTTTGGGCTTTTTTTGTCTCCTAGATTCCTATAGCTTCCTTCCCTTCCCCTCAGATCTGCTTAACTGCCTCTGTGGAACCAAGGTAGAACTTGGCAGTAAGACTGCCGTTTTATGTTGAAACACTGGTAAGTTACACAACTTTAGTTAATAATATTGCTGGCAATTACTAGGTTTATTTCTGTTTGTAGAAGTATCCACTATCTTTTTGTAAATTTAAAAGCCAAGGATTCCTTCCTCATCTTAGTTACTGTCTTGTGCAGATCCTTTGTCACAAAACTCAAACATTATGTAGTCTGCAAGTGAGTCAGCAGGTCTCTGACATCTCTGGACTAGGCAGTTAAAGATGAGCTGTTGACCTGGTGCATAAGATGGAAAATGGAGACCAAAGGGTTTCTGTAGAATGGTGTGCAGCTCCTGAGTGCTGTAATGATTTCTGGTAGGGAAGTTTGTAGTATACCAGTCAGGTGGTTGTGGTTATCTGTATTGCCATTAATCTAAGTAAAGCTTTGCTGGGTATTGTAAAATGAAATTCTATTTGAAATAGCTTGCTGGATTGACTTGCTGGAAGGGTGGATTCCCTTCTTCCCAGGCAAGGTAAGTTTCAGTGGATAAATCTGTTACAGCTGTAAGTATCAAGAGATGAGAAGATAGTTGCATATTAGGAAGCTATGTGAAAAGTTGGCAGTTCCTGCATCATCTCTTGATGAATCACTGTCGTGTCACACATTCGTTCTGGTTGACTGAAGGCATTCTGACAGTTTGTGAATTTAGACACCCTTCAAATGATCCTGGAGGTGATGGAAAATTAGGAACACAAACTGTGGGGTATTGCATACTGGAGTTGGTATGCTTGCTCTGTCCAGAGATGATCAATACTTCAAAACTGTTTAGGCTTTGTACCAGGTGTCAGAATCTAATAGCATAAGTAGACATGGTTGGAAAGCAGCAACTGCCTTCTAAGAATTCTGTAACTTTGTGCCAGGATCTTTGGAAAAGCTATTCCAAAGATTTAGGAATAGCAAGAGCTTCCTGATTGAATGTCCAGACATAAAACTCACCAAACTGACATAAAATTTGTCAGTAAATTGTCAAATGTAGGCAGCTTATTAACAAGTGCTCTAGCAAAGTAGATTTTGGTGAACAGGAGAAGATTCAAGTTAGACTAGCTCCCTCTGAAACATGGGAGACTTGAAATTTGTCATGAGGAACAGCTGATGAGTGGTTTTCCTGCAAGTGGTGGCATGTGTTTGTGCTGGGCCACCTGTGCATTTAAGATTATTCGAGCTGCAATCTCCATGTACCTGAGGGTTGATCAAGTTCTTTTGAGGGTGATAAAGGCATATGAGTAAAAGTTTGGGTGTATTCAAGTAACTCTGAAGGTCACAATCCCAGAAGTAGTTCTGGAGTTCTGGCTTTGTTAAAACTGTGGAAAGACTGACAGTGCTTAGGTGTGTACCCTTGTTTTGTGTGACCCTCTGTAACAGTGGCTGTTTCCCTGAGGGCAAGGTGAATTATTTATCTAAATCTTCAAATACTTATACTTTTGTCAGGAAGTTCATTAAATGTAAATGTCTTATTGCTTTGAGTGCTCTGGCATAAAAAGCATTTCTGTCCTTGCTGGGGGTTCATAAACAGAGTGCTGACAGTCACGATTGCAGAAGTTGGTGGCTGCTCATCTAACGAGTCTTGGGATTCTAAGTCAAATGCTTTCACCTGCTTCTGCCACTAGCAGTATAGTAGTATACTGGATTTTTAGGAGGAGAGCAGATACTTCTCCCAGATTTTCCAGTTGTTGGGGAATGATCCAGTGGCACAGAGAGCATGCTTTTGTGATTGTTTTTTGGCTGGAGTCAGTACAGAGTGTTCTTTCTATAGATGAAAAACAAATGCTCCTGTGCAATCCATATTGCTTCCACTTCAGAAACTTTTTCATTTTCTGGGCCTTGGGATTGCTATATGCTTTTTTGTAATCCCTGTTGTAGCAATGATCTGGAGGAAACCAAAGCAGATGAATAGCACATGTTGTTTATTGAAATATTCTTCAGTGAACCATAGGATTCAGGTATTTGGGAATTGGTATTTCTCTTAGGTGACCCCCAAGTTATGTCTTCTGTCTCTCAGTCTCTGAGATAAATAAAATCCTAGGCTACACCTAGGATTTATTGTTTCAAGACGCCAGATGTATATAGCAGAAGAGCTTAGTTGAAGTTCACAATATTCTTTGAAGCAGCAGTAATTCCAACGGGAAGTCTTAAAATTGAGTGACTTCTCCCCCTCCCTGCCCCCGTCGCTTAGGGAGCTTTATTTACATTTTCATTTACATTTCAGGTGTAAGAGGATGCTTGCTGATCTTGACTTGGTGAGGGTTATGCTGGTTACTTAAGCGTCCATCTGAGCATTATATTATCCTCCTCCAGAACCAATCTTTCTATGCTTTTCACAGGCAAACTTTGCTGGAAAGTTCAGTCACTCTGAGGGAGTTGATACAGTACTAGCAAGGTATGTGAGTATCCTTGAATTTTTAGCAACCTGATAGCTGCTAACAGTACAGCAGCATTTTATGTGACACTGTGTGAGCTTGAAAGCAAAGTCAGTCCTTGAATTAGTACTGTGGGCTTTACAGGGGCAGAGATGCTTTCAGCCTATGTCCTAATTGCTCAAATGTGCTCAGATTTTATATAAATGATTACATTCATCTCTTAGAGTACCCACACACCCACGAGTTTTTGAACCCCACATTAAAACAAAATGTGTCAGTGCTATGGGAAGCTAAACTTTTTGGGCTCTGTGTAATAAGAGGCTTATTATACAACGTAAGCGATAGCACTGAAGAACGCTGGCTTTTCCGGCAAGCAGAAACCTTAATAAGAGTAATGAGGTTGAGATCCCCATGGATAACACAAATCAAAGAGCCACAGTTACTCGGTAAATAACCTTTTTTCATAGTGACTGCTTTGGTATAACTATGGGTTTGAAAATAGTTTGTCTGTGTTGCCTTTCCTTTGTATGTAACTTCTGTGTGTGGTTTTCCACCCTTAATACTCACACTTGTGACCTAAATCTGTAAGTTGGATGGGCTGGCTCCTTGGAATGTATTTCCAAAGGAGCACAAGGGTGCTTCCTGACCTGCCTCCGTGGCTTCTTGTAGCAGCTGCAATAGGCTGCGACACAGTAATCAAAAGAAATTATGGTAGTACACTTCAGGTTGAGGGAAATGAAAAGGGTGGCTGTATTTTAAGTCATACATGAGAATGATTTAATAATAATGAAAGTCAGAATGATGAAAACTGATGTCACTATCAAATGTTCTCTGTCAGCCTGGGACCAGCCTGAAATCCTTCAACAAGCCAATTTGAGTTTAAGGACAGAGAGAAAACAGGAAAAGTGTTTCAGTGCTTTGGATTCTTGTTTTTTAATTCTATCTGCACCATATACTTGAACTAATTTAATACAGCTGCTCAAGAAAAATTAACTAAAAACAGTGCAACAAAATTAAAAACCTTGTTGGATATATTTTAGGTTCATTGAAGAAGCTCATTGAAATCAGCGGCACTTTTTGAGGAGTCTGAAGTTAATTATGCACATAATTGACAGAGGATGCTTAGATCTTGTTCTGAGCATACTCAAAGTACTTAAGTTCCACATAGATGCAGATAGTTTAGTTTCTGAGTCTTAATGATTTCAAGATAAATGAAGATGCATTCCAAACACTGAGGTCAGGCCAGGTAGGTTTTTAATTAGTGTCAGAAATCAAGCCATCTGTTAGAAATAAAGTGAGCCAGACTTCCAGCTACCTTTACCTGGGTACCCTCAAGCCAGCAAATACTGTGTTGATACAATTCCTTTCCCAAACTAGTCCCAGGTAAATGTTTTTCCATTTAGTAGTTAACCATCATTGTTGTGTCTGTAAGAAAATAATCTATAGATATGATTATTCAGGCTCCTCATTTGATTTTTTTGCTTGTGTCTATGTAGTGTGAAGACAATTGAGAAGTGTAAAAAATATTTCTGGAAGTATTGCAGGAGGCAAGAGACCTTAGAAGTTAAGTAAGTTTGTCTTCTGCATGTGAAAGAGCAAAATTAAGCACTGGAATATTCTAAAATACCTTCAGAAAAGAGCTGTTTCAGATAAGAATGTTTCGGAAGCAGGTAAGAAAAAAAGCTTAAGGAGAGTACAATAAATTTTAAAAAAAGGTTTTCATGAAAGTTATTTTACTTTCACTATTACCATTGTTGATGAAAAAAACCAGAAAAACACCATTTGAGAAAAAATTATTTGTGTCATAGTTACATAACAGCAGGAGCAACAAAAATGTAGAATGAGCTGTTAACTCTTTTTTTCTTGTCTTTGATCATCTTTTGATAATTTTACTTTCCAAAGTTAGAGAGTTGAGTCAGCATGCTTAGTAGACTGTGGCCTTAAATCTGTAATGTAATTTTCAGGATAACTAATCTCTTTTGGACCATACAGCCATTCCTTTAGTCTCAAAACAAAACAAAAACAAACAAAAAAATTGGCTTTCAGCAAAAATTGTTCCAGGGATGAAATTAACAGCCTTATGTTTATTGTTGTAGATTGAGATTTTGGGATCTACATCTAAATTAACAGCCTTATGTTTATTGTTGTAGATTGAGATTTTGGGATCGACATCTAAATTTTAGGATACTATATTTCATACCACATACTAATTTAATATCACATTGAAATTTATATTTCCAAATACTTGAATGTAAGTATATTAAAATACATACATTGTGCAAATTCTGCCCAGTATTTACTCTGAGAGATTTGCCAGATAGAAAGTGAATTCCTGATTGAGAGAAATGAAGTGGAATTCGAAGGTGATCTTTTGCTATGCTTACAAAGAAAGATTTAGTTGTTGGGGTTTTTTTATATTTAAAAATAAATATATCACAACATTGTTTCTTAATTGCAGAACTAATGTTCAGTGGTTATTGTGTTACTGTATAATAGAGCTCTTTCATTTTGTATCCCTGAGCCTATATTTGACATTTCCATTCTTATTTCAAATTATATAGGGCAATTGGAGCATGGTTTTATCTGTGTAGTGCTTCAGTGTCTGCTCATTCAGGAATTGGTTGGATATTCAGAATTAGAGTATGGTCAACATCAAATTTCTTCGTATTCTGATAACATAGAAGAATACGGAATAGATTTCTATGTATTCTGAAAAAGTCTGATTTTTTAAAATGGTAATACTTGTGGTAGAAGGCTAATTTAAAAACTGTAGCATTTTAATTGTTCTGCAAAATGTTGTTAACTCTTGTGCCAATTCTCCATTTCCTGTTCTCCAAAGACATTAAGTTTTTACTTGTGATCCAAATTATCTTATTGTGTGATTGTTTTCCTCAATTTATCTTGAAAGATACATATTTAATGTTGAAAAATACCTAAATTGGCATCTTAAAGAGAGGGAATGGCAAACAATCTAATGCCTCACTCCATAAAACAACTGAATTTTGTATTAAAAACATAATATTTTGGAAATATTTCATTGAAAAACAAGCATTACAACTGGAAGTCAAAACCTAGGAGGCAAGATATCACAAATTAAAGTAGTTCTTATAAAGACCTATCATTCTAGCTGTGGTTTAGGTTTGCATAAAGTAATTTTCCTTAATATTGATTTGATTGAGGTCTTCAGATATAACTAGTTTTAAAAATGTTTTGGAAATAAATTTAAAAACTTGCCCTTGAAAAGCTAAAGAATCAACAATGAAGGTTTACAAATACAATACTAATAATCTGTTACTTATATACAACTATTATTAATGGTAAGTAAAAGTAAATAATGTATATGTAAGTATCTTATAGTTCCTTGAGACCTTGAATGGTCCTTAAATTAGTGGGCATTGATGGAATTTGATGGAATTAGTGGATTCACTCATGTAAATGAAATGAGAATTAATTTATGCAGAACTGCGACACAATATAAGCTGTGTTGTCTTCTCTGCCATTGTACCATCATTTGGAGTAAAATTGGAATTGATTTCAGTTCTTGAGTTTAAAACTTTAAAGATCAGTTGAGAAAGAGAGATGTGGTATGAAAGGAACTAAAGATTGTTTAAAAGAAACAGGTAGAACTTCAAGAAATAAAAATGCAGGAATAAAATAGTGATTTCTCACTGTTCTTTTAGAGCAAAGATGCTTGGGGATTGAGCATGTGAGTGACAAAGCAATATCTTCCTTTTTCAAAAATTTGGAACAAGCGTGGATATCAGTACTTTTTGGCTGTTGTCAGCAGGATGCTTTTTTATCATTAGAATTTGGTTTGCCACTATTGTAAACTGCAGGTAAGTGAAGACTTGAGCATAGGTTTGTGAGCGAGCTGTGTAATTTCCTATGTGTTACAGTTACAAGTACTTCTTCGTTTTGTCATTAATCACAAGGTTAAATAAGCCTATTATAACTCTTTCCTATACGCCAGTTGTGATCTAACATAATTATAAATGTAATAATATATTACATATTATATGTAATTCAAGCATACATATTTCTTTTTTCTGAATCTTCAGTGTTACATGCTGCCTTATCTTTTAGTCTAAATTATTTTAAGTAATGATTATAAATCAGTTTGGTCTGTCCTAACTCAAACATTATTCCCAGATGAATTATTTTTATTTGGTTAGGTATTTGTAAACCCCAGAGTGCATTAGGGCAAAGCACTGTGAGTATTCCAGCAGTGAATACATTTTTATGGAGGTAATCATTATGAAATCAGTTATGTACAATTATGTTCTTAAATTAGTATGAGCTATTTTCGCATAATTTGATAATGTGATCAGTTCCATTTTAGGATTTGATCTAATAAGAGTTGAACTGTTCCATCTCTGAAGAATTATCTGGTTTAACTTGTCTAAGGGGAAAAAACAGATTAAAACACACTATCCGCATGACTTTCAGTGACTTACTGGAAATGCAGTTATATTTGTAGTGAATGTATATGAAATCTATGGGATTTGGAGAACTGCATCCTTGTTTGAACATGTGAGGAATTAATATTCAGAGTTTTCTCAAGTAGAGGCTACTGAGACAGGAGAGATGGCAGTAAAGTGTTGATTTCTTTCCCGAGCACGTAACGCACACATTGGAAGGAAGCAGGATGATGAGGGCTTGGCAAGAAAAGCATTTTGTGAGCAGGCTTTCTGCCCCTTGTTCTGTCCTCAGCATCACAAAGGAACATCTGGCTCTTGCAGAGGGCCGAGACTAGTAGATCTGTGTAGTAACAGAAACAGTAACTGGTTTCCCTGCTGAGAAAAGTGGAGAATGTTCTCTCTCTGCAGTAAGAAACTTGTCTTTCCCCCATGTTTACTTTGTTTGAAATCCAGAAAACCCCCGAATCCCAAGGGGTTATTTTTTATTGAATACAATCCTAGTTACTTCAATGAGATTCCTGCCCGGGTGTGCCTGAGAATTAGGGGTGCTAGGACTTCAGAACTTCACCCAGAATCAATGAATTTTTGGTGCACGTTGCGGAGGTGTGCGCACCGTGCTGGGGCAATCCGGCACGGCTGGGGACCATCTGTAGTGGCTTCCCGTCTCTGTGGTAACCGGAGCCGTTCACCTCCCTTCCTGTCTCTGCATCCCAGATCCAGAGGGGGGACCAGGAGGTCTGAGCCTGTGTTTGGCAGGGCTTGCTCTCTCCAAGTGCTTGTTGCCTGGCCGCTGCCTTGGATCAGTGCATTTCTATTGAGCGTATCCTTAAAGGGCAGGGACATCTCTCGTTCTCTTGTGCCGCCTCAAGCTTTTTAAGGACTGCTATTTGCTTCTTCAGAAACAAGTCCTATTAAGCCTCTCTGGGATGTAAAATTGTATGGAAGGATTGGGAAGTTGAGACATTGCTGTCATCAGTATCATCAGAGTCCAGCATTGTTAATAGATGAGAATGCTTTGGTGCTGCTGCTGATTCATCCCCTGGTTTTCACAGCTGAGACTTCCTTGCTTTGAGATTGGCCCTGCACTTCTCTTTTTCTGTTAATAGTGCTCATTTTTGTACACTGCAAAGTATGCAACATTGCAATGAACATCATTAATTGCAGATGTTTACAATTATTTAACAATAAAAAATGAATGGTACTCTAACTTTAGAGATACCTCATGTTGCAAGTCGTTATGAGCTGCTGGGATGGAAGGCAATCTATAAAAGCTCACATCTAAAATTTCTGGTAATTCATGATACAATTGATTTGGAAAACATCATGGGAGAAAACATTTCACTTTATGAGCAAATCATAAGATTTATTGGTAGAATTTTAATATTGCTACCTGTTACAGTATAAGGTCTATTTTGAACTTAATGTTTGATATTGCTAAGAAAAAAGTTGCAAGTTCCATAAACTGCCCATCTAAATTTCATTTTGAAGGCTCTGTTTGTTCTCCTTTGACAGCTGAACATCATTTCACTGAAAAGTTAAAATCCCAAAAATGGGAATAGTTCTATCCGTTAAATATTTTCTTATCCCAGTCATCTGTTAGGTGGCTTGCTTGTCCTGTCTGGACCTTCATTCATTTCAGTGTTCCAATTGTTTAAACAATATCTGAAGATTCCACAAAACTGAATTAAGAAATAATTATTTTAGTATTTTCTTAATTTGTAAAAGTGCACACACACACACAGAGCCATATTACATTATTATGCTAAATCTGACAAGGTAAAGAACTTAAGAAGGGAGCTAAAAAAATCAGAAAAACTAAGTAGTAAAGTTTTTCTCACCCAAAGAGAGATGCAAAGGGAAAAAAGGGAAATAAGATGGATTATGAAATCAATTTAATTTTTAATTACCTACATTTAATATAGGTAGTTCAATCATAGAGGCTGAATTGCAGGGAAATTTCTTCACTGGTGCTCTTTTCTTTGAATTTTGGAATGATACATTAGGGCCTGAGTCTTTTCCTGGGCTAACAGTGGCACTGATGTCCAGTTCACCAGCTCTGATGCTGAACGCACTCAGTCCATACTTAGAGAACTTTTCTGTGCTTGGAATTTTATGATAGATTTACCAAGCTATTTATTCTATAATAATGTTGCATAGTCCACCTTGTGATTGGAATGAACAATTATTCTAAAGCAGCCATGTTGATAAAATTATATTTGTAGATAAACTCTGATGTGCTGTAAGTAAAGCTAGAATTTCATCTTAATACCCTGTCATTAAATGATTTGTCCTATAAGCTTTTATTGCACTGTGTTCTCCTCACTAGATGTGTAGGAATTTCAAACTGGGAATGAAAAACTCAGTAATGAAAAACTCAAAAAACCTGTCACAATATTAGTGCCGTGATATGTCACTTGTGACTAGTCTAAGACTGGTAGAATTAACTATTATTTTTAGCTTAGTAAACCCCAGCTTTAGCTGAGCTTAGTTAGCCCAGTGTTAGTTGTGTTTAAAACAATTGCTTAAAATTTTTACTAAATACATCATATATGTATGTATGTTGTTAATTCTGCTATAAGAGTTATGCTGAATCCTGGGATTAGGAACTGATTAAGAACCACTGATGTGCCAGATCTCTGGGTAAGCTATTATGAATTATTCATCTTGTTATCCCAGTGCAATCACAATAATGTCTTGGTGCTAATTAGCAGCTGGATGGGCTGCCATAAAGTCAAGAATACCCAGGAGATATTTTGTTTAACAGTTATTCTGATTCCTGCTCATAAGTATCTTTTCTGCTCTTAGAATGTATTTCTGATTTAATAGAAGCAAATTTTACTTTGGGATCCTTTCTTTCTGTTTCAAGGTTTGTTTTTTAAAAAATCTGTTACTTTTTTAGGATTAAACTGGGCTGAGACCTGAAGCATTTGACAGCTTTTGGGAAAGCTGTCTGCAAGCTTTTAATGTTATGCCTGGCTATATTACTTTGTCCATAATGGTGAGCTGCATTTTACCTGTTCTTCCATTACCTGTGACCTTTATTGTCTTTTATTAATCAGAGCAGAATTTGTCTTATTTTTAATGAATGCAGAACAGTTGTATGGTACAATTGTAAAGCATAGCACCTACTGTGGTAATTAAATAATTGGATATTTATATGTATTATTTTTTTATGAATTAAGGGAACACAGTTTAAAATAGTTAGTAGTTTTCTGTGTTTTTTACTTGGCCGTTAGTCATTACCCTATTTTCCCCCTCTCTTTTTAAGTCAACTCTCAGCATTTCATTTTGTTTGACTTAATGTTGGTAAGTACCATTGCGCATTAATAGGATTTATCAGAAATCAGACAGAAGGGCATTATCAATTCACCTTGTATTTTGCCATTGTTTCTTAAAAATTCCTTTTTCTCTCTCTTTTTTTTTTTTTTTTAAATAAGACTGCAGCCTGAAACATAGCTTTGTCAATACAGATGTTTGTCTCACAGCCCAGCCTGAAAAAAAACCACAAACCAAAACAATCATCCCCACCACCTATTTTCCACTTGCTCTAGCAGTCTTCTTCCTTTATTTTGTGCTGACGTTGATTTTCTTCCTCCCTCAGTCTCCCTGAAGAAATAAATTCTGGTAACTACATGAAGAAGTAACCAGTGGGTAACACCTCTTATTTGTATAAGAATGCCCAACTTAGCCTGACTTTTGTGTGAGATGTGCACGGTTAGCTGTCCTGTGAATAACTTTAGATTTAGGGAGGAAGAGTATGAAGACTGAGCAGTAACTCTGGGGAGCTGATGCTGGCCTTGCTTTATGTCTCCCTCTCCGGGTTTGCATTTCTGCTCATCAACAGCATGAGAGTTTTTCTTCCTTTCCTCTCCTCCTCCCCTTTTCTTGTTTCTCTCCTCCGGCCACCACATCCTTCCTAGTGCTGCTTATCGCTGAGATCTTTTCTTCTTGCTCCCTCTGTTCTCACTCTGCTGTGTATGATTAAGCACCTGGAACTTTTCCAGCCTGATGACTGCAGAGTTTTGCAATGAAACTCCGTTGAGATTTACTGCAGTAAGTCTGCCGCTTGTAATGCACGGCTCTGAAGGAGTCAGACTTCATGTGCCCTAATGCCTATGGTCTATAGGTTTTGAAAGTGCTTAGTATATTAAATGCATTGTTGCTATCTGAATAACCGCAACAGTCTGCATGAGATCTTGAGGCAGAAAAATGTTTCATTGTTATCAACTGTACAAAATCCTCAATTCAGAAAACTATGATTTTCCTTTCTGCTGAGGAATGGCTGAGCTGATGGACACTCTTCTACTGTTGGCTTTTGAAGTTCTGCTTTCTGTGGGTTAGCCTGAAACAAAGGTTGCATCTGCTGCTCTGCTCAAATTAGACAGGTTCCTAAACTTTGTCTTATCTGAAATTTGGGTCTGAATAGGCCAACTGAGGTTCATCTTGGCTTCAACTGTAAAAAAACTAGTCACTTTTGGTTAAAAGGTGTCGCAGCTACATTATTGCCATGTTACAATCACAATTGCTACATCTGATTCTATAGTAACTCCTTCTGAAATGAATGGTGGAGGGCAATTATTGTGCTAATTAAACTAAATTGAGGTTTTGCTTAAGAGAGAATATGTGAAGTCACCTTGCTGGATAGAAAAATACTGTGTGATAGACTTGGAAGCTTCCTCAAGAACTTTGTCCTAAGCTTTTAGACTAGAAGCTGTCCCCCAAAGGCACTGCTTTTTGTTACTCCACCTTTCACGCAAGGCTGTGTACGCTGATAAACCAGGAATGCCAGTATTTCTTTGCCGGGGAGCTTTTTCCCAGGGGGTTCAGAGCCATTTCACATACAGCTGGTAGTACCATTGTCTGCTGGCTGAGACTAGCCAGAATGTTGAAGACAATTGAATTCAGAAAGGATATTTATCTTCAGCAAATTCAAACATTTGAAGGTATAGTAGAATTAAGAGTAAGATCTAGAAAATTTAAAAGAAGGAATAGACCCTCTTTACTGCCATCTGGGTGAGGATCTGAAGGAGCTTTCAATCAATGGAAAACACATTTTCATTTGTCAGTTGGCCAGGTTCTTGTCTTGGAATACAAAGAACAGAATGAAGAGGGCACAGGAGCCTTCTCCTCAAGCCCTGTACACCTGACAGCAGCATCTGGGTATTGTGAGAGCCCTGGGTGATCAGTCAGGGAATTTAGAAAATGTACCTTGCATTAGAAAAAGTACCTGGTATATTCTGTGTAGTGTGATTTCACTTGGTCTCTCTGGAGATTTCTGACAGTTTCTTACGGGTTGTCAAATGTCTCTCCACTAAATCAGCATTTAAGCCATGCCTAAGCTTCGTGTGACCGTGCATGCTGTGGTTCAGCAACTCTGACCTAAGTAATGTATCATTAAAGTAGATAATGGGATTGAGATGTATCTTTTTAACAAATGGCTCTTTAAATTTATCAAAATTTTGTTTTTTATTCCAGTTTCCAATGTGTCCTTGCACTCTGTCCATCAGTTCCGTTCCCTTGGGTCTATCCTTCTTGTAAGTCTCATATTTTTGCTTCCATTATTTGTTATCCTCCTCTTCCCTGGGTCCTTTTTTGTCCTTCCTGAGCTATCTTCCCACTTAAAATACTTTCTTCCTGGCCTCATGGAGCGTCACCATGGTGACCACGTGATGTCATTTGCACTGGGACTGGTTGCCTAGGAAACTGTGTGATGTCATTGCACTGGAGACAGTTGCCGTGGTTACTGAGTTGGCTGAGGTAACTGGGGAAAAAGGACTTGTCATCTGAATCTGACCAGTGCCAGGAAATATTCCCATTAAAGGCAATATTGAAGAGGCGTTTATTGATGTTTTTATGTTCCAGGGAGGGCTGCCTGTGATTCAAAGACCCCATTTCTTTTCCTGCTGCCATGTGCTCCATTTGGGCTGCTTTCCCTTGGTCTGTGTGATCTTGCTCACCTGTTTCTGCTGTTGAATGTTATTGTGAACATCAAGCCACCATGAAATGGGGAAAAGCTATGTTGTCCCGTGGCTCTTTGTGAGATGGGTTCCCACCTTCCACTGCTGTTTGATTTTTTCCTGTTTGATTCCGTTTGTTTCTGTGATGAATTGCTCAGCCCAGTTGTTATCCCAGCAGATGTCAAAGATACAGTAACAGTGAATGCATGTCACACGCCTGAGCTTGCTTCATTGGCACCAGGCTCTCTGTGTGTAATTTGTTTTCCACTTCTTTCCTGCCTTTCCCAATTTCTGTTTCATCCTTGCTGAAATGTACCTGTCTTGATTTAATCCAGGAGTTCCAAGAAATGTCCAATGTGAGAGGTGAAACAGAGGTTAAAGAAAAAGTAGGAGGCAGCCATTAAAGACCAAGAAAGGTACACAAGAGCAAGTTTGTTAGCCTTTATTGGGTGCATAGAACGATGTGTGTGTGAGGTTGATCATGACTCATGTAAGGATGTGGGAAAGTAAGCGGTGGTTAGAACTGTGTGTCTGTTAAGGCTGTGTGTGGTGTGCAAATCAGTAGCTCTGGCTCAGTTTGTGTGTATATAGAAGTGTACATATAGTTGCTCTATGGATAAATAAGCTTTTTAAAAAAAGACTTTTCCAGACTTTGTGCAGTTTTGATGAATTACATGTCTAAGGTATATTAGTCAGATTATGCCTGTGTGAGTGTGGCTATCCCCACACATCAAACAAAGAGTCTCTGCTCTCAGTGCCCATGCAGGTGCTCTAGAGTACATTAGAAACTGTAGTAACAAACTTCCCATTAGTTAACCATGAAATGAACCCTTTTCTGACCCCTCATTTTGTGGTCATCCTCAAACTGAAAATCATAATTTGGGTTACAAACCTTAAAATTGCTGTGGAGCTAATCAAAACAAGAATGCTATTGAAGATATGGAGAGTGCTGGTGGCAGGGCACGTAACTGAGGAGCTCTGGAGTGCCTGAACTATTTATTGAAATTCAGGGCTCCCAAAATGTTGGGAGGAGGCTGGAATGGGGGTGGCACCCCAATTTTGGCAGAACTAGGTGAAGAGCTGGGAAGAGAGAATGTAACTTCATTGGGTGAGGAACAGAAATTCAACTTGGTTATAGGGGGAAACAAGTAGAGCTAGGGCATGGGGGTTTTGATGTTGGGGGTGTACTAAAAACCTTTTATTAGATTTTATTATTATTATTATTCCCTTTCTCATACTTAAAAAACACTATTCAGTGTACTGCACAAAGTAATCTTAGCCTCTGTGTCAAAGTGAAAGAAAAGTGTGTTTCACCTCTGTAAGTAGGTAAGGCTGCAGGAAACAGCAGTTGTAAGAGCTGAGGTGGCAGAGGCAGAGCAGCCGGTGGAGGTGGTGAGCAGCAGCCAGTCAAGTGCTGAGGGGTTCTTAACAGCCAGGTGGGAGACACAAATAATCACTAGCCTGTGGCTCAGACCTGTGTGTAAAGTCTTAAATTCTAACTTGATAACAGTGTTTAGTTAATCAACATGCAACAGTGGTGTTTGCAAATCGGGCCGTTTTGTTCATTTTGAGTTAAGGGACTTGCATCACTGTGAAATCTGTCAGTAATCATGCAGCTTTCCTGGGTGCTAATGGACTGGAACCTTCTTAGTTACCAGTATGGGATACTGTTGAATCTGTAATTGCAGGGATATCTGATCCTACTATTAACGACCACTTGTGTTACTTTTCCTGTTAACTGAGCTTCAGAGTGACCCCTGAACTTGGATTTGCTCTGTTTCAGCACTATAGCCAGCAACCTGAGTTCATAGTATTTAAGTACATTTTAAAATTTGCATTTGGATCACATTTGTTGGTAAAATATGAGAAAGCAAGCAAGAAACTGGAACATGTTTATTTAACTGTCAGAGAGATATGGGGAGAGGTTGGTAGATCTTAATTTTTTTTTGGTAAATTTTACCTGGAACCCACAGTCAGGTTCCCGATTTGTATTCCAGCTACCTCCCTCTGATCTTTCACCAACATCAGGTTTTTGTAAATACTTAAATAATAATTGTATGCTGTGATATAGCAATACTGGAGATCTCATAAAGAATTATAGATTTGTTTTCCACTAGTGTCAACTACTTGGGGTGTCTACACGACAACATGCTGTGTGTAGTAGGGCAGGCAGCATGCAGTGCTGCAGGGCAGGCAGTCCTCTGAGCTGTGTGAGCTCAGCTTTTGCTGACTAATGCTTCCATCTACTGGAGAACTTTGTTCTCACAGTATTCACTCTATACTGTACTCTGAGAACCACAGTCTTATTAATTAAAACCCTGTAGATTTATAAATTACGAATTATTATAATAAGAGTTCATCTGTGATAAGTAGCTAACAGAATGCTTTTATGTGCTTGACAGCTTTACATTTGAAAGATGTGTAATTGTCTGCCTGTCGTGGATCAATACTCCTATTTTTTATTTAAAATACAGCATCTAAGACAATAGTAGTACAAATTAAAGTACAGAATTTAGAAATCTTGTACTAGAGGGCGATTTTGTGACTTGTGACACACAGTAGTGTTTTCCATAAGAGGCTTCAGAGGCTGTAGGACTATAACCCCTTTAACCTTATGGCCAAACGGGACAGGGGCAGGTATCCATTGGGACATGATGTATTTTAGTAGCGGGACTAGAAAAGTTTGCTCAGTTCCGTATGCTGCTATGGCACGGCAGGGTCTTTACCTCTACTCCCTCAGCCTCGCAGCTGGAGGCAGACAATGCTACTGGAACCAGAGCTGCTTTCCCATTTACTAGAATGAAAGACTCTTCTAGCCATGGCTGAGAAGAAACTGAACAAATAAATAGTGACTTCTGGTTTTCCTTTTAGCCTCATACTAATCTTTGAGCACCTGGAAGTATTTGATTAAAGAATTTTGGAATAAACTTGTTTCTGGAGACACGTATCTGTGGCCCAGCTAATAGTATTTCCCAGCCTGCCTTTCTGTCTTTAATGAGTGATTCTTCTTATTCTTTCCTGCAAATCCATTCATTTGTTGAACAGACAGCATAGAATCGTTGCTCTATCCTTTTGTTATTTATTATTCTTGTTAGGTTTTGTAGGAAAACTGTACCAATAAAAAAACTGCACCCCATACCATAAAATGTACATAGAAAAATAGGTTTTGTTCTGTTTTACTGTTACTTATGACAGTGTTGTTAAAAGTAATATCAGAACACCTTTGGACTTGATACGGTAACATTGCAAATAAATATAATGTGCTTATATATAAAGTAAATTATAAAGTAGATATAAAAACTATAAGCTTATATGTAAGACTAGTTGTACTAGTTAAAGGAATAGAGGCATTTATACAAACTACGAATTTTTGTGTATAGTATAGTTGTATATGAAGATAACATACTTAGCTATATTTTTATTTAAATATATTTATTAAAGATCTTTATATATGTATAAATAAACAATACTTAGTAGAGTGCCTCTATCAGAAAGACATAACGTCCGAGCACCTTGCGTCTGCCTACCTGCAATCTATGCAGTTCTGTGCCCTTTGGGATTGTTGTTATGCTGAGGCATCTTCCTTCACTTGTTCATCTGAAAGCGTGGCATGCTCTCCATGTTTGCCTTCTATAACTAACTCCATCGAATGCATCAGCATTGGAATTTGAAATGCCTGTGCCTGATAAGGTGCTATGTTGTTTGGGTGTTTAACTTAATTAGGCAGTAACCACACCAGGTGCTCTTTGGTTTAAGGCAGGGAGTTGGAACAATGTTCAAAAACCAAAGCACAGGGCCACACCATTTTCAGTGGTGCCCAGGGACAGGACAAGGGGCAACGGGCACAAACTGCAACACAAGAAGTTCTGTCTGAACATGAGGAAGAACTTCTTTACTGTGAGGGTGACAGAGCCCTGGCACAGACTGCCCAGAGAGGCTGTGGGGTCTCCTTCTCTGGAGAAGTTCAGAGTCGCCTGGATGTGACTCAGTGCAGCCTGCTCGAGCAGAACCTGCTTTAGCAGGGGGCTGGACTGGACGGTCTCCAGAGGTCCCATCCAACACTGACCATTCCATGATTCTGTGGTTCTGTGAAAGGATTTTAGGGGTTTAATGTTTTTAAA
This sequence comes from Falco naumanni, assembly GCF_017639655.2. Taxonomy (NCBI): domain Eukaryota; kingdom Metazoa; phylum Chordata; class Aves; order Falconiformes; family Falconidae; genus Falco; species Falco naumanni. Next base: position 89,349,664 of record NC_054054.1, on the reverse strand, counting down.
GTGATGAGAATGATAGGAGCTATAGACTTTAGATTTTTGTTCTTCTACTGTCAAGGAAAAATAGTTCAAGGTATCTCCCACGGTGATGCTATTTGTTTTGTAAGTAAATTGCTCCTGGAGGCAGGGGTGTTTCTGTGCTTTTTTGAAAATAAACAGCTGAGTACTTCTGCCTTCCGTGTTGAGAATGTAGGGGAGTGAATCTGTGAATGGTAGGAACACTACAGCCTATGTCCAAAATCCATAATTTGTGTGGACAAATAACTACTGTTCACCTTAGCAGCCATCAGAAGCTACCTGTGAGTTGGATTAACTGAGCTGGATGTGCAGTTTAAGAAACTATGTGGAGCCCAGGGGCAAAACCTTAGGCATTTTTCATTTTCCTTGTAGTGTTCCTTCATTTGCAGGAACACCTGCATCTGAAGCTGCTGTTGGTAGTCATTTAATAAAAAGGATTTTCTTGGAGTTAAAAAAAAAATAAAAAGGCTGTCATTCAGTCCATGGTATTATATATGTAAATAAAGGCAATAGAAGTGCTTTTCTCTGAATGACCATGCAGGAGCACATTCCACTGCTGATGTGCATGCTTTCATCCTCGGAGTGTTTTGGCTGTCAGTATCTTTATGGCTTACAGACCATCTAGAGCCTCAGCAGACTGTAGCTCACATGAGCAAGTCTGTGCACTGCGGGCTTTAACTCCTTTTTACTGCCTTTGAACTGAGATGGAGCTACTCCCTGTTATTGTTCATGGATGCATGTGCTCTTGCTGCTTCAGCTAGTTTTCTTAGAAAGTTATTAATAATTTAGTATTCTATTGACAATTTTTAATTTTCATTAGGAATCTACTTAAAGTGGCCTCAGTTGCCTCTTAGGTGATGTCGCTGTAACTTTGGACAGTGCCATCTCCCATGTTTCAGTGTGTCTTTCACCTTCTAGGATTTTAAACATAGGGATGTTGTGATGTTGGACATGATTCAAATTGCCAATTGGCATCAAATTTGAGAATAGTTTCCTAGCAGGTGAAGAACATGAATACAAAGTTGTTGCACCACAGCTGTCTGTGCCCAGATTCACAAAAAACTGATGGCAAATTTTTCATTGGGTAAAGGAACAGGCAGAAAATATTTTAGGGTAGTTTTCCCCTGAAAAACTTACTTATACCATGTTAAGCACAGTATGATGCTGCTTAAATCTGGAGATAATGTTGGTTATTTTAGAGGAAGAAAAGGAAGGGAGGGGAGGTATTGATTTCAGCAGTTGAGTCGTATGGAAATCAATTTACTTTTCAGTTCCTGGAGAAGAAGCATTGCAACTGGTTATTCATGACTGCCTCATACTTTCTACCTTTGTGTCATTGATGGAGCAGAGAGCAGTTCTGTTCTGAAGCAGAAAGTTGCTATGCACTTCCTGCTTTGTTGAACTGGTTATAATAATGATCTCTTTCCAATGGTTGAACAATGCAATGATGCAGCATTCACTGGTGAAACTGTGCCTGATGTACCAGTTTGCAAGTTTTATAAAAGTTGCTTTCTCTACGTGTTTGTGATGCTCTGTTGTAGTGTCAACATTGGTTCTGAATTATCATTCTATTACATCCTGTTAAGTAGCAAGCAGAGGCAATTTCATTTTACATTCTTGATGTTCAGTTATGCTTAGCTTGGTGGAAGAGCAGTTGGGCTTGCTGGATGTAACAGCTTTGCCATCTTCTTTTCTTCCCTATACCACCTGTAGTGGTTCAGCATACAACTTACTTATTAATCTGGGTTCTGTTCAATACGATTTGCAGAGATGTCTCTCATACTAATGGTTCCATTGTATATTTTGGTGCTACTTCCACCTTCTTTCCCGCCCCCCCTATCTATTAGATCTTGTTTCCATTAGTTTAATAACCCTTTCATTGTGTTTCTTCGGTCAGATGAAACAATGGAGCGCTTTTTTTCCATGTTGGGAATTGTTTCTTTCTGAAGTTTCCGATTGCTTTAGATAAACAGGCCAAACAGACACCAGTTGTAACAATGGGAATAGGTGAGTTTCTCTTTCTGGAACATAAATCAAAACCCAAGAGATAAGATGTAGAGGGGAAAGGAAGGATCTGTGGTACCCTCTCTGAGAAACATTTCAAGACTGTCAGCCAGATGCGTTCAGCATTACCCAGTGAACCTCTCTTACTGTCTGCAGTTTTATAGCTAACTATAAACTAACTTCCAAACCAGGAAAGGAAGTTTCTTTTAATTTTACTGAGTCTCTTCATGCTGTGTGAGTGGATGTCTCTAGAACTGCATCAGTGTTTCTCTCCTTATGTAGATTTTGGAGCACCTCTTAGCACTGGAAATTTCATCCGGTTGCATAGAAGCTCTAGGGACAACACCTGTAGAGTAAGCCTGACGCCGATGTCACCATGCAGCAAATCATTAGCACCCTTCTGTTTCTGTCTTCTGTCCCTTACTCACAAGGAGTCTCAGTAGCACAGGAGTCTGCATAAGCTGATTGTTAATTCATACTTAACTTTAGTTAATGAGGTCTTGTTATTTTGTTATTGTCTGCCTAAAGGTACCAGTGAAGAAGCAGAATGCAGAAGCTGGCTCTCCCTCTGCAGAGTTCTCTTTCCTCTTAGGGATGTCAATGGACATCAGCTTCCTTAATGCAGAGCACTGTGTGGATTACTCATAAATGTTTTAAAGCGTTTATGGATCACATGATTGTACTCTTTACTACATTGGATACTATGTCAATGACAGTCTGAGAATGTAAACAAGTTAATTATCTGGCACTTTGTGTTAGAGGTTCAGTGTTCCACCCCCTTTTGCCTGTTGCTGTTTTTTACAGCGTTCTGAAGACTGGAATCAGCCAAGATTTATATGATGTTAATTACATTACTTGTTTCCAGGGACATGACCAAAAAAAAAAAAAAAAAGTGACCTTTTCAACATCATTTCCCACCTTCCATTGCTGCTGAAGACCAGTGCTGGCACAAGGTTTGTTTGCTGGGTTTTTATCTTTATAACTGCAGGTTTAGTTTTCTGGGGAGGCAGACAGTTCTTCCATGCTTCTTTCTTTCCCAATATATGCCTTGTTCCACAGAGAGACATTCATTTATTCTCTTGATAAAAAAACCCTTAATTTTGTGTAGCTAAGAGTGATTGTGTGAAAAGCAAAACTTGGTGTTAAAATCTGCAGGTGAGAGGAACTGTTTCTAGAATGAGGCTTTTCTGGAATGCGTAACAAAATTGGAAGACACTGCATTATGTATGATAACAAAGTTGAATTCTCTGCTCTTCCCTGTCATTGGATTTAAGATGAAAGTACTCAAAAAATATAGTCATTGCCAAGTCAGTGAAGTGATTGTTTTATCAGTACTTTGTAAGCAATACATGCAATGAGTGTTTCTGGTCAGTGCCTGTTAAAGTGGTAGACATCCACATGCTTTTGTGATCAACAGCCTTCATCTCCCATGACTAAAACTACCCCAGTTAAAGTCTCACTGCGGTTGGGAAGTCCGCAACCTGAGTTTTCTTCTCTCTGCCAGGATTGGAATCCTGCAAAGTAGGTTTGAAACTGTTAATGGCGTGGAAGGGAGAAAGCAGTAGTTGCTTATATTTTGGGGTACAGGACTCCAGTATATAAGCTTTCTAGAACTAAGAGATGACAACCTTTTCCAGTGTTCAATATGCAAGAATGCTATGGAAATTTTTAGTAGGGAATCTGTAACATGAGATTATTTCTTTTTATGAAGAGGAAAACTGAAAGTATGTACAATTACAGCCTCAAAATAACATTATGGGATAACTCAACATTTTACCAATAGCTATATTTTTCTGACAAACGCCTGTTTAATTTTTTTTCTTTTCAGACCTGTACATAAAGCTTCTATATTTGTTGTGAAACAGAATGTTAGAGGCGCTTAACAGTGGCACTTTAATGATGTCTGCTGACTTCAGTCATAAGGGTTAGTTGTGCCTGTCCACATTCATCAGAAGTCCGTTTTTTCATCAGTATGGTTTATGTAGTTTAAGATTTGATTTCTTTGGATGTGGGATACTCTCTTGTGATCTTTAGAAGATTTCACAAAGCATGTTAAAAATTCTGAAAAAGTCTGCAGGCTGTTTCCTGTAAAATATTGTTCTGTAGAAAAATACGAAACAAAATAAGCAGCTTGGTTTTTCTTGAAGATTTCCTCAGGGTAAACTACAGTGCAGCCTTTCTAGTCCAATTTAATTCCTGGAATATCATCCTGCTTTTTTTTTCATTCTAGCATAATTAAGTGGATAACCAGGAAGTTAGTGAAATTATACTGATGTAAAATAATTGAGGTTACTCTTTGCCTGAATAAGGACTGATCACTGACTTATGTGCAGTGTGAATCTTACAGATACCAAAAGCAGGAGACTGCAGTTTGAGCAATTTTATAAAAACTGGAGAAGGCTCTCGCTCTTCTGCCAAATCACCAGCGTGGTGGGTCCTTGCTTTGTCAAAGGGTAGATCCGGTCCACTCTTCTGAATTCATGTTTTAGAAACCTTGTCATCTGGGATCTCTGGCATGGTCCTGTACACAGCTCATGTGCAAACCTTATTAAAAAGCACATGATGTGTTTATTGCCAAGGAAACATAAGCCATTAAGCCCTAGGAACATAATTCATAAGAAACAAATATTAGCTGTTAACAGCTACTTTCTCCATTAGTGCCATGAAACCGACGTGAAATAGCCTTGCAGTCTCCTAGCTAATGGAAATGATATAACTGGAGAATGAAAAGGTGAAACGAGGAATTACAGTTCACTGAGCTCTAAGTATGGCCGGAGTAATGAGAGTGCAGGACTGCGTATGTTTTTTTCCCTTGTGTTGATAATCCACTGAGCATCTGTTTATCCTACTCATGTTACTGTGTATTATGAATCACATTAAAGGCAAGCCTTTGCCAAGCAAAGAAAGATCAGGCCTACGTTTTCCAAGAGGTCTATCTGGAATATGAAAATAGAAATTAGGAGTGGGGAAAGGGAATGGTAAAGTATTTTCTATTGGTTTAAGTTTAAATATCTTAATAATTTAAAATTTGACTTCTATGGATTTGATATGTGTATTTCATTGTAGTTAGCTAATTCACAGTGAGTTAACACAAAATGGGGTTTATAGATAACATTTTTTTATTTTTGTGTTTTGGTCAATCTCAGTTTGCTTTTAAAATCTATAAGCTGTTTTCTTCACCCTTCACTCTCTAGTAATTACATTGGATTAATTTCTTTTTTTTTCATACTAATACTGCAAAGCACCTGGAAACTTCTTGGAATGGAAACTGCCAAACTTCCATTGTGCTTGTATTCTAGGAAATATTTCTAGCAAAAAAAATAAGGAGGGAAGTGAATCTGGCTCAGTTTTTGACTGGCCTAAACAGTTGCCACGCCTAAGCGCTATCCAGGACCACAGTCAGGGACCCACGTTATTGTTGGTACCTTGTGGTCACCCTTGTTCAGCTTTGGGACTGGGAAGTCAAAGGGAAGTCAAAGTCATTACTGCCTTTTACTCTCAGCTGTTCCACTGATTTTGAACCATCCTTTCTGTATTTGAGAGGAGAATTAACATTGCTGTCTGAAAAAAAAGTCCTGATTTTACTATAGTGGTGTGAAGACTAATGAAATACTGGGATACTAATGAAATACTGGGATACTCAGGCTCCAAGTCACCCACCAACAGTTTAGTGTAATAAATCAGTTGTAGTCAATTGGTGAAGTCCATTGTCAGCTTTGCTCAGACTTTATCCAGGCACCATACCTGCAACTCCAAAAAGAGGTCTGTGTAAGAACTGGATAAATTCTGATTAGCAGCTTCCAGACTTTGCCCCCACAGCCCCGATGTAGTTTCAGTTAGCTCTCGTGCAGTTTGTGTCCAGATAAGTCACAATGAAGTACAGGCACTGCAGTACTCTGCTTTCTCCAGGGTTTTATGGGACTTGGCCTGATAGCAACCTCAAGGATTTGGCAGTAAGTGAGTACTAAGAAATGAGCATATGACACTATTGACTTTTTTAGTGGCATAATTGTGAGAACATGCATCAAAACTGGTTTGCGAGCCTATGACAGCATACCTGAATGCAGAGAGAAGCTTGTCAAGCAGCCTTGTGCAGCAAGATGGCCTTTGAAGGACAGGAAACAAGTCAGAGATCTCCAGATGACTTAATATAGTTAGAAATGGGCTTCCAGAGACCATGAAGGGCAGGGCTAAGCTCATGTCAAAGTTAGATCAAATTGCTCAGGACCCTGTCCAGTCAGGTTTTGAAAATCTCCAAGAACAGGTATTTCTCTGTCTTTTTGTGCAACCTATTTCAGGGCTTAGCCACTTACGCTGAATTGTTCCCCCCTATATCCAGTCACGATTTCTCCTGCTGCAGTCTGTGACTATTGCTTCTTGTCCTTGCACTGTGTACCTCCACAAAGAGTGGCTCTGTCTTCCGTGTTAAGTGCCCTTTAGATATTTGACGATGACAATTGGATTCCTCTCCCAAACCTTCTCTTCCTGAGGCTAAACAAACCCAGTCCCTCAGGCTCCCCTCATATGTCCTGTGGTCCAGGCTTTAAACTGTTTTAGTGACCCTTCACTCTAGTCTGTTCCTGTAGCTTGTTGAGGTCTTTCTGAATGGCAGCTCTGACTTCCAGTGCGTGAACTGGTCTCTTGCATTTGATGTCACCTGTGAAGTTGATGAAGGTGCATTCTGTCTTATTTTCAAGGTCCAGGACATTGATGAAGATATTCAACAGGATTGAACCTGATATAACTTGTAACCAGCTTTCACTTAGACTTTTGAACCGTTGACCTTTGAGCCTGATGGGGCAGCCAGGTTTTCACCCACTTTTTAAGCTCCCTCATCCAGTCCATACCTTGCCAGTTTGGCTACAATGATGTGTGTGAGACCGTGTCAAAAACCTGCTAATCCATGCCCATGGAACCAGTTACTTTATTGTAGAAGGTAGTTGGGTTTATTATGCAAAATTTTCCCGTGGTAAATCTGCAACAGCTATTCCCAGTCACCTTTTTTGTCCCTTGTGTGCCTGGAAATGACTTCTGAGAGGACTTGTTCCCCTTCAAATAAGGAAAATTCCTATGTTTTACAGTGTGCTCCTAGCCATTTTCAGTAGCAGAAATGAAAACTACAGCAGCAAGTTGGTCAAAGACTTAGAAAATTCTGTCTTGTTATTCTAAGAAAGATTTACCCCTCTTGTGAGTGTGGTCTGCAGGAAGGCTGGATCGCTAGCAGCTCGTCTGATGTGACTCTGGCATGTGGCCACCATCTCGCAGCTGTACATATCTGACAGAGCACAGGTACGGTATTCATGCTAGCTGTTAGCACAGTTTGCCAAAGGATGTCCTCAGGTGTGCCGTGTCCTGATATCCATGTGCTTTCCTCTATAAAGAAATCGGGACACATTATATAATGTGGGAGCCTGTAGAGAAATTTATTCTTTGAGGTTAGCTTCTTCCAGGTTCTGTGTCAGGGAAAACACTGGGCTACTGTGAGGGTGCTTGTGCTTCACGAGTGCCTGGATACTGTGCCATTTTTGATCTACCATTCAAACATGATTTGCCAGGCTGTAGCAAAAAGCAGCCTGAAACGGCCTAGCAGCTGTCCTGCAAGCTGCTCTTCTCCTTTGAACGCTAGCAACAGTGATGCCGCAGACTGCCCTTGCTGAGAATGCCAGTCCCTGCTCATCACGGAATACATCTAGGGAAAAAAGGCAGAAGGGGAGGTCCAGCAGATGGAAAAGGCAGCACTACTAGACCTTTTTTCAGATGCTGACAAGACATGCAAATCAAGCCTAAAGGGCTTTAATTTGTCCATCTGAACAGTGTCTTGGTCTGACAGGAGCACTGTTCTGCAAGTGTACAGAAACTACCAGTGGAAGCAAGATTTTTGGAATGGGAGAGACAACTTCATGTTCCTGTGTGGGGAGCTCAGTGCTTATTTGGCAGAGCAGGAACCAGCATGGAGCAGGCACTGGCAGTGAGAAGGGAAGCCTTGCGATCTGGGACTGCTGTTGCTCTCTCTTCAGATAGTTTGGGGGTTAAAACCTGCCGTCACAATTTGGTAGGTGACCCCAGCTAGGTGGAAATTTCTTGGCCAGTCGTTATGGATGCACATTTATTAGTAGCAGGCTTCCTTTGTGTAGCTGTAGGGACGTGACTTTACTGTTGTCACCTCTGACAATGAAAGTTGTCCTGTCCTGTCCCCAGAATGTTGAACAAGTATGTCTTGATGGATTTCGTTTAACAGTGATTTGCTTGTAAGGGTCACCCCAGTTCTGACATGGTCTAAGGTACCCTATGTTCAGATTCACTGAAGCATCTGATCATGCTGGAAAGAGTCTTACATGGTAAAATGAGTCTCCTTTCTGTTACTGCCAGTTGTTCTGGACTTTTAAGGAATCATTAACAAGTAGTAAAATAATAGCCACTCTTAATCAGTTTGATGTCCTGTGATTGTACAAGAACATTTTTCTCTACCCCTTGTGATCTCTGAGAGGAAGGGTATGTTTTAAGTACTAATTCAGTCAAGTGAAGTCACTTCTGATGAACGAACACATAAAAATTTTTATGTGTTTCCTAGTTTGGAGCCTAAGCTTCCTTATAGAAAATCCTATTACTGATATGCAGGAGATATCTCAGAATTTTTCAAAGTGGCAATACAGTGTAAAAATGAATGTTTCTAGATGTGGAAAGAATTCCAACAAGTTACAAATCTACAGTTTTCCAGCAAACATACGTGTTTATTCACACACTTGCTATTTCTCCTGACAACCGAGAGGCCTAATTTGTGTAGTCTTCTAAATATTTTTTTTTTTTATAAATAAGTGGTTTGCTTACTCTCTAAAGTGTTCAGATCAAATTTTATCTGTGAGCACAAGTGGAAACTCAAATTGTCCCTCTGGGCTACATGCAGAGCATCCTGGAATGTGAATCTCTCCTTCTATCAGTGATCTTTGCATGATGTTCCCAAAACATTTGCACTTCTTTTGCATGAGCTTAAAGGAAGATCACAGACATTTGAGGAGTTAGAAGAGTTTTTTGCTATTCTGGGACTAATCTCTGAGAGTAGGTTGTAAATTGGTATTCCAGTGTTATGTAGTCCCTCTGGATGTGATCGGTTTGGATGGCAATGGAAGCCACGTTCTTATCTGGGATGACTTCAGTTCTCAGCCTGATCTACATAGGTAAGCCTTACAGTCCAACACAGTTTACAGTAAGCAACGTCCTGATGATACGAAACTTCTTACCTGACGTTGAAAAATACGTTCCAAATTTTACACACCCTTCTTAAACATAGTGTACTGCACTTTGCAACTGCACCTGAATCACAAACGTTCCACACCTGAAGTATTGTGAAATAAAGGGTAATTTAAAGCCAACCGCCTTCTCTTGCTGTAAGCACGTATTGAGAACCTGTCATCAATGCTTAGCTTCCTTGCCCAGTTACCACCCAGTCCACTTTAACAATCTTTGGTGTGTCCTAGGCTATCAAAAGCTTTCTTCAATGGTCCTTATTTCTAATAGATTAACACATGTAGATTTTACACACTGCATTAATGTAGCGAGGTTGTGGGGAGAAAGCACAGAAATTGTTACTGCAAGTACAAGTAATAGAACAAGTGTAGCCGCAGAATAAAGTGGATTTAGTTATGACCTATTCTAGGTATCCATTACAGGTCACGCTGGGTCCTGAGCTTTCTGGCAGTTCAATAGGCTGTCAAAAGCTATCAAAGTCTACAGGAGTTTTTTCTTTCAGCAGTATTACTTGAAAAATTGCTGAACTTGGTATGTCTTACTGCTGAAAGTATTCTTTATTAGGCTCTTACTGATTTCCCACTCCTAATTGCCACTAGTATCCTTCCCTGGCTTTAAAGAAGAAAACTGGAGATGTTGAATCCCCATAGAACCAACATGACAACTTTTATGATGTTGTTTGGGTTTTTTTCTGTGTGTGTGTGAAGCATTCCAGGAGGGTTTTCTCACCTCCTTTCAGTATCAGTGTGATTATCCTGTACATGGATGTGTTAGTGTTCCCATTGAACACTGTTGAATTGCATAATTTGGTACATGATACTAAATGTGCATTTTAGATTTCAGCTGCAGGTTGTGCAGTGGATTGGATGAATGGAAATATTACTCTGACTGTTTTTTGGTAGAAGCGTCAATTTTTCATCGAATCCTGAAGCAAGAGCCTGACACCACTGAAGAGAAAAAAAAAGAAAGAACATAGTGCTGATTTTTTAGTTACATTATGCTAATCCTGGGATGGCTGTTTCAGGAATGCGCAGAGCATATCCAGGAGGTTTTCTGCTGAAGAACATTTCTTCTGGTGGAGAACATCTATAACTGAGTATCACTTTCATTCTCTATTCTCTACCTTCGGTAGCGGTTTGGGGAATACCTGCTCATCCAGTTTGGCAGGCTTTCTGGTGTTTTGAGTTGTCAGATAACAGGGAAGATAGGGCTTTTGAAGCCTTCTTGTGTCTGAGTAGCGCATTCTGAGTGGTAATCGCCCTCTGTTCCGTATAACAAAGAAGACAGTGAGTGTCGATAACATTGGGAATGCTGAAGTCTTGCCTGCTGCCTCTGCTTGAAGCACTGTTTCAAACGAAGAGCGAGCGCTCTCAGCACAGTTTTAAACGCGGTGCCTAAACCATCAGCAACCTGTCTACCCGAGGGATTTAGCAGTGTCAAAATCAGGCGAGCTGATTTGTTTTAGCAAGAGCTATAGACATTTTGAAGAGTTCCTTTACTGTCAGGAGGCTATTAGGTTTAATTATCAGTTTGCCTGTCGCTCTAGCGTAGCTCCTCACATCACAATGTGAGCAAACAAATTTCCTAGCACCTGTGAAGATCAAGCGGGTTTTTGTTTGTGGGTTGGTTATTTTCTTTATGTGCTGGTGTCATCAAACACTCATGCCTCAGTCAGAATCCCGGCAATACCCACACCCATCGGTATGCCATCTTTACATCCTGCACCGACGCTCTGATACACAGAGAAAAACCCTCATGTAAATAGACACGTTACGTGTACTGGTAAACATGTATACCACAGACTGAAATAACACAGATCTGATGCATAATATAAAACGATTTAATCTGTGAGGCACATGAACTAAAATTCCTTCTAGAAATGTTCAGCTTTTGACAAAATAACAATTAAAATCTATCCAAAGACTACATCACACTGATGACAGGGGAGATTTAAATGATGAGTGTCTAGTATTAGATTCATTCTGTAATCTTCACATCTATTTTGGCAGGGCAAAGAAAGTTATAAAATTCATGCCTATCGAGGTGCTGACACATCGCACAATATCAGAAGGCTTCATGAAGCGTTTTAAACGGAATGTATGTAGCTACTTGGATTGGATTGTTCACCATGGTAGCTATAAAACTCAGGACCAGATGTAGCTTTAATCAGGGTATGTACAGTCATTAAAATTATGATTGGAATAAAAAGAATATGCTAGCAAAACCATACTTGAAGCAATAATCTAAATCAGTTTTGAAAATGAATGAGTGATAACTTTGTTACAGCTACTGAGCTATTTAACTTTATTGTGCATAGTCATGAGCCTCTTATGTCATTCTGGATTATAGTTTAATTAACGTTTTAAGTTCTGCTATCCACAGAACTTAGAAATTGAGGGATGAGTCTTTTAAAAGGAAGGGCATGGTTGCTTTGGAATTGTTTTATTGCTTCACACTAGCAGTCGATGTAATATTCCTTCCGTTCATGTTGTCCTAGGAGTTTAATTACAGGCACAAGAATCTGATATACCAGATCTGATACATGGTTACAATGATTCCCGTGATCATAACATTTTGTGAAGTTTTCAAGTTCTGCCCACGTCTTGCCCTCAATGATTACTAAAGTAAGAAAATATGTAATTAGTTTATAACACGTGTTCTTTTAGTTCAGGATACGCAGCTCAGGACTAGGCTACTTTCCGTATCTGCTGGGGAAGTTCACAGACTTTTTGAGATAGAGGACTAGGCTAGCTTTTCTCCTGGAAATGGATGCAGGCTACTGCCTTAATATCAAAGTAATAGTTTTGTAATAACTTCAATAATTAGCATTAAGTTGATTAAAAAGACTGAAACTATAGAACAAGTATTTTTTGGTTTTGAGATTTTCTAAGTTGGCAGATGAATAAGATCTCACTGTAGAAGGGATCTCCATTTCATGCCAATATAACACTTTGTGTCCTTTGTTATGTTCTAGAATCTGTCAGAACTCAAAGTCTGATCAAACGATACCTCTGCGTAAATTAATTTATCAATATTTTTCATTTTCAGGTAATATTAGCATACTTTTCACACTCTTCATGTTCAGTATTTCCATTTCTTTATTTTTTTCAACTGTTGCTTGTGTATGATCTTTTTTGTTGTTGGTTGGGGTTGGTTGGTTTGTTAGCTTTTCCTTCCCCCTCACTGGGAAGTGTTTCCAGGCAATTCTTTTCATTTTTATCCTGACCAGGGATTGCCATGTCTCACTCTTCCCTATTTCTGAACAAATTATTGCTCCAATAGCAAAAAAGAGTGTGTGCCAAAGGTGAATACTACCTGTTTCAGCCCAGATTCCTTAAAGAATGTTTCCTCTGGGTTCTTTCTCTTCTTATTGGTTTTCCAGTATTATATTGTATTTTGTACAGTATTATTCAGATTTTTTCCTCGTTTAATTTTGCAACCAAACACTCTGCAAACAAGAGGCTTAACTATGAGCCCCTGGGATGCTGTAGAGCAAATTGGAATATATATTAGGCTATTACATTAGTAGATTATGATCTTTTCCCTCCTCCACTTAGATTTCTTTAATCAAATTGACCTGTCAAATTAATAAATATTAATAAATTTATTGCTGCTTATTGCTGTAGGGCAATGAAAACATATACAAGGGCTGAGGCTATCCATTTTTCAAGAGTGATTACATTTATTTCAAAGAAAACAGAGTATGAGCAACTAGGGTTTTCATTAGTTCACCTGAAAAACTGAAGAATTATTTCAGTGGAAGGGGCGTCAGCAGATCATCTCCTGTTCATTTCTCTCCTGTGTTTTATGTGGTGGAGATATTATTTTCCCTAAAGCATCTCCAGGGTATGAGTAGTAAAAATATTTCTGAGAGCTGTGATCATGATTATGCAGCCACTCTGGATAATTTCTTATATTATTTAATTTTAGGTATAGTAGAAGTGGCAAATCGGCATGTATTGATCTCTAAAAAGTATTTTTCTGGAAACTTTGTTTTAGGGGAAAGGTAGGAAGCTCCTGAGAAGGATTAGCAAGCCTCTAACATATACAAAATGCGATGGATTAGATCATAAGGATAATAAATATATTTTGGGTTATATAGTTTATGGGATAATAATTGTACTTCTCTTTTAATGAGAATGCTACTCAGTTAAGAAGTTGCTTGTGGGGAGCAATCTATCTGCCTCACTGTTAGGTGGCTAAATCTGGTGACAGTCTGCATCGGTTTGGGGGAGTATTTTTTAATCTGTTATTCAACTTTATTATTCCCAATGGAAATTTCAAATCAATCTCTTGCCATTAATCTTCCCCTGTTAATCTCCTGAATTAGAAGAAAGGATCAAACATTAGTAAAATAAAAATAAATTCAGGTTACCTTATTTGCTATCCTAGTCTATCTTGCCGGAAGAGTGCAGTCCTTGGACTGTTGTTTTTATAACATTGGCAGGGCTTACACACTGCTGGCCTGGGTGTACTTAGAGATCACACAGAGAGAATTTAATCAGTTGCTGAAGAACTGAATGTATTTCCTTGCTTCAATTCTGTCTATCAGCATATAAATCTGTTTTTATGTCCTCTGATATTTCTTCTCTGTAGATATATACTAAAAAGAAAATAAGTCTAGAAAGTGCTCATTTTGTTATCTTTTTTGTCTGTTGATAAACACATGGGGTTTTTTATGTTTCTTGATCTGATCTTCAGAATGAGAACAGAATAACCTTGCTTGCTTTCTGATAAGCTTTTAGGAAGGCATCCCTTTTCCTACTGATTTTTTTTCTTTTATGTACATCATACCTACTGGAGTTTGGATATTTTTGCCTTGACGTAATTCCGCTTTTATGGATTCCACTTTTTAGTTTCTAACATTTTTGTCATCCTTCTGTGACTAATTCTTCTAATTAGACCCAGGTTTTGCTCACTTAAGCAAGCTTGCACAAAGAGAAAAAGGACTTGTGGCATCAAACAGAAGGTGCTAAATAATCCTCCAGTCTCTTACTCAAACTGCCATCCTCTGTTATTAGTACCATTGCAAATATAATATCTTTTCTCACCAAGTTGGTACTACATGGCTAGGAAACTAGAAAAAGAGGGAAGAGGCTTTACTAACATAGTATATAACCTTCCACAAGTAAAATAACTGCACATTTTTGCCTGGTTTTGTCCTTTATTAATTGTACAAAGGATCTCCTGTATAAATTAGCATTTCTGAGGATCATCTCCAAAAGAAATCTGCTTGCTTTATAAAGAACTGTGGAGGAATGTCAGAGAAAAGATTAGAGGAGTTCCTCTGTGGGAGGTAGTTTGCATACTAATACATCTTTCTCTTTGTAGTTTGTTTTCCTTTTTTTTTTTTTTTTTTTTTAATCATTTGCCATCTTCAGGAGGAAGACTTACACGTAAGTGTAAGTTTCTAAAAGACTAGGCTAAGTGGCAGCAAGGACTATAAATCTCAATTTTTCTGTGCTACAGCCCCATTTTCCAATGACAACAGGGCAATTGTGGCTTCTACATAGCTCATGTACCTGCTCTGTGCCCCATAAGACAGTGGTGCCCCTGCCAGCCCTTGCAGTTACAGGGTTGGGTATACAGATCCATGATACCGTTCTGTTTGATCTCCATCAGTAGTCTGGTGTGTGACTTTGAGTAAATGACTCCAGCATTCTGTAGCTGTTGGTGCTTTCATCCATTGTCTTATTTCTCTGTTCAGGTATGAACATATTCGTGATAAGCTGAATGTTATCAGACTTGATCCAGAGGGAGCAGTCATTACAGATGTGGATCACAGTTGCTGTGTTACGCTACTTAGACTAGTTGTTTTTCCTGCTCCCATTAAAATCTCTCTTACTTCAATGAATTAGCCTGGCTCAAAGGAAAAAATAGAGACGTTTCCCCAATATATCAAATTATTTGTCATTCTTTCTAGTATTGGAGCCCTATACTTGCCTGACCAGACACTTCAGGATGATGAGAGCACCCACTGAAGCACATTGCTAGCTGAGTGTGAGAAAAAGAGGTTAATTGTCTCCTGTCTCCTCACACTTCACATCAGGAGGTGCTTATCTTTGAAAACTTTAATACAAAGGTAGGTTCAGCTTTTTTTCAAATCTGGAAACTTGGCTGACCTTTCAGAGACCATTTATAAGCATTCAGTTCATGAAATGGTTAATGTCGTACACCGACAATCTGCTGAATGTAATGCTTCTAGGTTTCTCTTTGGACTGCAGATACAAGGATGTGGAGGTGAGATATTAAGAACCTTGACAAAGCTGCCTGCCTTTTTTAACAGTCTTGTAGAGAATGTTTGGTTTGGGTTTGTGACCTTCAGGAACAAAAACAGAATAAAGTTTGTTTCCACTGTATATAAAGAAAGGAATTGCATGATTAATATTTTTTAGACACTGATTCTGTTACAGTCTCAAACCTTGCTGTCTTGTTGGTGTGGCTGTGCTAGCAGCTGTGGACAGGAGGCTGTAGCTTTTCTTAGCCTCTGAGCTCTTTTGTGCAGAGGTCTGGATGAGACATGTTATAGTAGATAAATTCCTGTCTAATTTTTCTTTGCTTTGCCTCTGTAGATTGATGCAGAAATGGAGTTCATGTAAACCAGCCTTTTTGTTAGTTGCAAGGACCCATGGGAAACTATGTCAATCTTTGTAAAGAAGTGCCATCTACAGCCTATCTTAGGCAAACTGTTTCCTGATAATTAAGGTTAGTAAATAAGTCTTTTATTTTCCTCTGAAATACACAGCAGGGAAGGTTGCAGCTAATGGGAATTTTGGATGCTCAGCAGCTTCCAGGGTTAATTTTTTCTCTGTTGGATTTAAAGCTAACATTTCACAGTCCTGTAGGACAAACTGAAGAATGTTTGTTGGGAGAGATGCCTAAACTATCAGAGGACACGACTATTTTATAAGAGAATAGGTGCTCAAACAATAGTGATATTTTTATTTTATTCTTATAAGCTATCACACTTTATTATAGCTTCTTAGATTTTGGTGCTTTTTATTAGCCACGATTACCAAAGGGTAGTTTACCTAAGAAAAATTCTTTGCCAATGAACAGAGAGCCAGACCTCAATTTCAGCTCCCAAGGAAATAACCACTGCAAGATGGTCAGACCTGCTGTGCTTTCTGTGTACTGTACTGCTTGTTCTACTTTGCGTAACTTCAGGGTAACATTTTACTCCCACAGGGCAGCCTAATCAGCTGTAAATGGATAATGATTCCCTAGTATCAAGCAGACAATAGGACTTTCAGGTATACTTAGAGCCCAGAAGTATGCCTGGCACCTGTGTCTCTTGTTCTGTTCTAAATGTCCTGGATTTTTCTTTGGGGAAGCTTCCTTGTTAAGAGCTTGAAGATCTTTCTATAATCAGAGTGTTCCACATCTTTGTGACCAGTTATTTTGCTTAGCTTGATTCTGAAGTCAGAGGAACAAATAAAGGGAGAGCAGACCCAAGCTCTGGTGAACTTTGAACTTACTTGAATGTGAAGCTGATTAGCTACAATAGAGAGAACCACCACCACCGTCTAAACATTCTGGAATTCAGCACAGTAAGCTCCTGGATCTCAGTCCTGTGGTGCACATGCATCTTTACCTGTATCCTTGTGAGAGATGTAAACAGCTTCAAGTTGCACTTCCCAGAAGTGCAGGGCTGTTGCTCCACTGAATAATGCTGCTGAGTTGACAGATGACACAGAAGATGTCCCAGCTCTGGACCCCTGGGTTTTCCCCAGGTATCAGGTCACTCACTCCTCCTCACAGATAATTGCTTACCATAATCGTCTAAAAGAACTACATCTTCCATGACTAGATTTACAGGTACAACCACTTAAAAAAAAAAAAAAAAAAAGTATTCACACAGTGAGGTAAATATGTGGGTTTATTGCAGCCAAGCCACTCCTTTCCATGCTCATTCCTTCTCAGACATCTGCTCGTGGATGTTAAAACCCTGAGCACCTTTGGCAGGGGAACTGAACTCTGAAATCTGCAGCACCTGTAACAGAGGAGCAATATTTGGGAAGAATTTGTTTCCCAAGGAAAAGCAGCAGCTTCAACTAGTGTCCCATGGGAGACAAGTGAATCTGAAGTTATATATTATATAAGACGTAGGGGATGACAGCAGTTTATCATTAACCTGAACTCTGCAAGAAGCACATAAGGAGATAAAGAAGAAGAAAGCCAGAGAAACAGCCAGGATGGAACCCAACATAAGGATCAACAATCCTGCAGACATCTCTGTTATTGTCATCTATTTTGTGGTAGTCCTGGCAGTGGGACTATGGGTAGGTTGGGGGTTTATTCTATTTTGTTTTGTTTTATTATTTTATTTTATATTATATTATATTATTTTATTTTATTTAATGAGCAGGTAGTTTGCAGTGTCTTGGGAAAATGGCTTAGTAAATGAAAATGTATAATTGTATGAAGATTTTGGTGCTTAATTGAGATAATTAATAAGTGTATGGTGGGGGAAATGTGATTATTTACTGGAGAGTGGATGGTGAGCTGCGGAGGCATCCATTTAGGTGGATGAATGGAACTAGTGGGGAAGGTGGAGTAATTAAGTTTGTGTGGGAAGGAGCAGAGAGATCTGCTCAGTGAGGCTCAGGCCAGCTGGGGTCCCTGTTAGAAAGCAGGTGGGAGGTGAATGGATGGGGTTTGGCATTGGGAATCCAGTGGGAACTGGGGGTGTAAGGTGATGCTGTGGGAAATGGTGAGAAGAGGGAGTTGCAGGGAGAAGAACGGAGGTGAAGTCACTGTGTGGGGAGGCAGTGTGGGGGTGCAACAGGAGCACTGCAGGACACCTACCCCCCCCACCCCCACCCCCCACCCCCGGGGCTCTAGATCACTCTGCAAAGGAGTGAGGTGCTCAGGATTGTAGGTGCCGCTTATGGGCTGTATTATCGTGGCATTTTTTTGCCAGCAGGACCTTGGCTCCAGGCTGCAGTGCCATTGAAACGATGAGGAGGGAACAGTTTCGGGGGTGGCAGGTGCTGGCAATGACTCTGTTCATGGCCCGAGCAGAGCGGAGCCTCTTGCCCTCTGCCCGACAATCCTGACTGCGCTGAGGGCTGCCAGGGAAACTCCTGCCTCATCTGCAACCCAAGTGCAGTGCTTTCATGGCTAATGGGGCAAGGCAGATACCATTCTGTTGGTGTAACCTCAGTGCTGAAGGGTTTGAAGATAATAGGCCAATACTGTGAGCTACAAAGCTGTAAACAGTGGAATGTCACTCAATTTTGGTTTCCTTAGGGCAAGCTCTCCTGGTCACCTGAACACCTGACCATTAATGAGCGGATGGGAGGCAGTGTCCCTCAGTAATCCTCTCCTTGCCAGGAGCATCCTAGGGGTCCATTTCGAAGGCAGAGAAGTTGGCTGCAAAACAAACCTTCCTTTCTAGCAGCCTGGCAATGTTTTGAAGAGTACCAAAAAGTTAGGGTGGACACAAAGTGGACACAACCTTTTCTTTACCTCTTCATCACAGTAGTAGATGCCAAAACCATAAGAAAAACTCTGGAGCCCCCAGTATACCTGAGCACCTTGCTGTCCTGTGGGAAGGAGCTGGGTCCTTGCCAGGGAGGTCTGGCTGGTGCTGCTGTTGAACTTTGCATTAACCATCTGTGACAAAAAGGAGCTGATTTGTGGCTTGTCAGGCTATTGTCTGCTGAGTAATTCCTGGAACCATTTCTTTACAGCACCAGTGTTGTCTTTATTGGACAAATACTCAGTTGCTGTGTGTAGTTAAGTGTAAGTTACTTCCTTTCTTCTGCATCAGAAGAAAAGATCTGGATAATTTTCCTGAGTCTTCTTACTTTATTTGCCTGTTCAAAGTCCACCAGAGGAGACAATGGGAATCCAATATTTGGATCAGGGTCATTAACGGAAATTGGACAAAGCTTCCTTCTGAAGCCCATCCCTTGAAAAATACAAAACGAGTACCTAAAAAGGAAATTTTAGTTGGCTTCTTTTTTTTTGAACTTGAGAGAAGTGGGTACAATGCTGATATCACAACAAGAAAATAGATTTTTGTAGGTATTTTCTGGGGTTGGATAATATTGAATAAAAAAGCTGCACACTTTCTGTTAATGAAGTTGCAACTTACAGTCTTTTTTGATGCCTGAAGTCAAAGACATTGCATACCTGATGTGTTCATATGAGCTTTTGTTTGAGTGATCATTTTTAGTTAAATTTTATTTTAATATTTTGCACTGTAATGAAAGGTGAAGCTATGAAGTGTGAATGGTTAATGTAGACCTAGATGCAAGAATCATTATTCAGTTGTATTATTTTCTTCATCATAAACTTTTTCTTTTTAACCACTCTGTTTTTATTTCTTCCACTTTACTCTCCCCATACATATTATCGCTTAATTCTAGCTGTTTGTTTTTAGTCTGGGTTTATCTTGCCTGTTATACTTAAAATATGATTCAATCTTGCTTGCTTGCTTGCTTTTCTCCAGGCTATGTACTCAACCAACCGTGGGACAGTAGGTGGATTCTTCCTGGCTGGACGAAGCATGGTTTGGTGGCCGGTGAGTGCTATATATATTGTGTGTGTACATAAAACATACATAAGTGTGTGTGCATCCACTTCCATATGACTGTATCTAGTCCTTAAATATTAAGTATCCCTACAATGCTGTTGAGACTGTGATGGCTATGTTGTGTAGGCACAGTTCAAACTCTTTCTCTAGCCATGGTGGCGCAGGGCAAACTGCACAACAAAAGCCACCTGACAGGCAGGGAAAAGTGTTGGGGAAGTTGTCCCTGTTGAGCTCTGAGCTGTCTTCATTATGAGACCAACTTATCTGAACTTAGGTACATTGGTCATGTCAGTGTAGACAAATCCAGTGCTTTGTTTTTCAGCCCACTTTAAAACTTTTCAATAGTTTTAATTTTTTACTTTCACTGCACTCAAACAAGCTGGCTCGTTTTGAGATCATCTTTTTCCTCATATTGCTGTTGTTTCCACTTTTAGTAGCAAGTTCTGGTCTGTACAAGGATAAAATCCTGAAAATATTATGATAAGTTATTGGTAAAATGTAGTTTACATTTTTTTAAAGATTATCTGTGACTTACATTGTTTGTCTTCTGTGGATCTGTGTTCTCTTCCAAGGTGGAGAAAAGGAGTCACAGACACAAAACGTGTTCATAGCTATCCATCAGGCCTTTGGCAGAAATGATATTAGAAACAATTATCTATTTCTTCCAGATCATAAATTCTATTTAGTGTGACTTCTTGGAAAAGCAGGAGACTTAATCAAACCTGCATTTTCTGTATTACTTGAGTTGTACATGCTTCCCTGTGCCTGAATGGAAATCCTCAACATTCCTGACCTTGCATTCAGTCTCCAAAAATGTTTTTGCACCTAATTAAGACTTTTGATTCAAGATTCCACCCACATGGATTCAGCTACAGGATCAGGGAGAGTGACAGTAAGTATTTGTTGTCTAAAAAGGTAGGAATTTTCTTGAAGTAAGATGCAGAAATACCTACATATCTTTCAGTCTTCTTGTGCTTCAGGGAGCCTGCTCTCTGCCTTCAGAAGGCATTGGGACTGCCTCTTTAATGACATAGAAAGATTAAATGCCAATGACAGTAAAAGGTTTCTTCGTTTGGTATAGTAGATCTAAGAAAATTCAGGTTCCATTGGAAGACTGAGGAAAGAGAAAGTTTCCAAGTTATTTTAGGATAAATCCCATCATTCTAGGGGGAGAGATTACTTTGCTTAGCTGTCACTTTGATCAGTGGGCTGGTTTTAACCTTGTGCAATTCTGTATGCCTGTCAGGGGTGAATATGAATACCCTTTTGTGCAGATGCAAATGAAGGTGGAAGCAGCAAGGCAGGAAAGACTCACTGTAAAAAACTTCTGTCTTGCTTTGGTGCCACTGAGAACTCCTAATGCTTTCCCTGAACCCCTGGGAAGATTAGCTAACTCCAAGTTCTCTGCCAACACTAACCCGACAGATTCAGCAAGCTCCCGTCCTCCAGCGGGAAGACAAAAGGGATGACCCAACATCGCAGTGGTTGCTGGTAGGGTCATCCCTCCTTCCCAAACACTGCAAGCTCAGCATGGATGAAGTGCTAGTTGTCAGTGGAGTTGTAGACCACCCCTTCAATACTTCCCTTTGGAATGTCAGGAGTGTCTTCCTGCACCATAAAAACAAACCCTTCTTGCTATTCATCCTGGTATCACACAAAATAAACAAATGAGAAGCACTCAAACCACAAACTAAATACCATGTCAGCAGCACCACCTTGGAAAGTTTGCCTTGGATAACAAGAGATTCCAAAACACCTATTCCCCACAGTTCAGCAGGTAGATAGGGTGTCCATCACCTGGTGCAAACTGGGCTGAAATGACTAGGAAACCAATGAAAGTATAGAAAGTTCAGTCCAAGATGTGATCTCGGTTCTGCAACAGCTAATGCTGTGTGGGTTTTTTTACTTTTCCCGTGCTTTGACTAGTCTTTTGTGCCACATCAGGACTAACCTGGTGTAGTTCTGGAAAGCTCTGATACATAATATCTGATAACATCCTCATAGTGAGCTCAGGAAGTGTGGCCAGTGAGGCGGATTGGGAACTGGCTGCATGACAGGGCTCAGAGGGCTGTGATCAGTGGCACAGCCTAGCTGGGGGCGTGTAGCTGAAGTACTCTGGGGTCACTTCTGGGTCCAGTCTTGTTCAGCTTACTCATCAGTGGCGTGAAGGGACAGAGTATACTCTCAGCAGGTTTGCAGATGTGATTTCCACAGTCTGCACGTAAGACGCAGGGTGGGGGAAGTTTTTTTCTATGCGAACTCTTTATTTATGAGATTTCTTCCCTGCCATTTCAGCATAGTGACCCTTGCCCTATAATTGCTTTCTGGAACAGAGAAAAATGAAACATAAACCCACCTAGAACACAAAACCCTTCCACAAACTTGTTATAAACTTAATTCCCTTAAACTGTGTTTGTCAGTGCTTGTGATATGTTCTACACAGGGCAGCCGTAAGTGGCTTTTCTGAGAGCACAAGGGAAAAGGCTCATTAGCAGTGTGACGGGATCTCTTACTGACAAGCCTGGGAAAGGGATTCTGTTCACTTAAACGATGGAGTAGCTGTGGTTTATTAGACTAGAGCAGACCCTGGTAATCAAGGGCTGGAGGTTAGTTCCACTTTTGATAGGGTTTGGTTTTTTTTGGTTTTTGGTTGTTTTTTTTTATAGTGTTTGTCAGTCACTTTGCCTGATTGTGATTCAGTTTCACTGTGTATAAAGTAGAGGCAACACAGTTCTCCTGGGCTAGGCTCCGAGTGTCGGCTGCAGCAGGATCCATGAATGTCGCTTCGTGTTTTGCAGAACCAAGCCCATGGTTAGGCTTTTTTGACTCTTCTGGTGAGGTAATAGGTCACTTCGGTGTTTGTTCACTGAAATCACTGCTCTTATGCAGTAGATGAGCCAATTCAGTAGTGACAGTAGTTAATTAGGGATCAAGGTATATAATTACATTCTCACTATTGCCAGAAATTGAAATCCATCATTGGTTAATCCTAATGGTATGAAATGCTGTGCCCTTTCCACACTCTTTTTACAGGAACTGAGAGAAGAATCTTCAAGAAACTGGTTTTGGTCTCTTGGGCTTTGAAGGAAATGTCTTCAGGGAAGACACATATGGCTCTTTAAATACTCATAACTAGCTCTGCTCTTTCCAAAAAGACACAAAGAAGCTTGAGGGAAGTGACGGATTTGTAACAGTAGGTCTTGCAAACCAACTTTAGCTTCTTTTGTTAGCTGGACCAGTTAGGTTCAGCCAAATGCTTTCTACCGTGGAAATGAAGTATCTGTTCCCAGAGAAGAGTCAGCTTCGATAACAGCCACTCTTACAGGATTAACAGGGTTTCATGCACAATTGAAAAAAACAACCCTTCAATTTTGAAGCTTTCCTGCTTTTGAATTTTGTTCTTCAGGTTCTGTAGTTTTGCAGACAGAGCTGTCTGCACAAAAGTATGGGTTACCTCGTGTACCTCAGTGCCTGAGGCATAAACGCTAATAGGACAAAGTATCTGCTGGGCATCTGAAATCCGGCTGTCATGGTTAGAAAGATTTACTGAGCAGCAAGTAGGAAACATGCAGAGTCAAGGACACACTACGCTTTAAACAGAAATGTAACTCAGCTCGTTTGTTGTCACGTGTTGATCTTTGTAAGACAGGTAAGAATTAAGGAAAAAAACCCCAACATATTTTTGCTTCGGTTCTGCATGGCTTATTTTCATACCTGTCAGAACTGACCACTGGCATGCCTCCTCTGACCTCTCCATCCAGTTAAGTTTTTCATATTCTCAGAATTCTCCCCACTTGCTGAATCTGATGCTGCTAGGAGGAGCCAGGAAAGACAACTCTGGTATGAATAAGATTTGTTATTTCCTTTTTTGTTGGGTAAAGTGGAATAAAACATTAAATTATTTTGTCAAGTTCCATGCAAAGAATAGTGTGAAGTTTTCAGAGTAAAAAGAATAATAAAGTAATCAAAGCAAAGTGCTGGTAGAAAAGGAAAAGTTCAGTGAAACAGATTTCTGTAGAATCCGTCAGAATTTTCCAGCTGGCTGGGAGGTGGTGTTTCTGCCTCACAGGACAAAGGTGGAAAGGTATCAGATCAGCCTGCTTGCAACTGGGCTGTTCCAACTTCAGAAGTCAGAGATATATTTGATGTGTTTGTATGTCCATCTTTCTTGCTTAGTGAATTGGGAAGTACATAAATGTTTAATTTGGCAAGAATGCAATACATAGAGTTTGCAGAGTAATTTTGAAAGCAGAATAAAAACCTACACGTTTTTCTTTAGGTGTCAGAGCCTTGGAAGGGTGGCAGTAATATTCCATTATAAGCAGCATACCGATTTTTCCAAAGTTTTATAAGAGTGATCCCAAAAAACTGAGGTAGGAAAAAATGATGGCCTTCCATCAACGTACAGTCACATGTTGCAGGGAAGAGTTGTGAGTTAAAGAAAAGCATGGACACTGTCAAGGAGCAGTTCTCAAAGAAGGGAATGAGAAATTTGTCCAGGGAAGAGCAGTTTAGGAAGCAACTTCTGCAGGTGACCCCTGGGAGGAGAGACACCTCACAACCTCATGCTGATCTCTGTAAAGGGGCTAAAAGGCCATAGGCAGGGCATGGTTGGGATCAAGGAAAAGGGTTTGATGCCAAGCTAACACTTTCAAACAGGAAAGCGGACATTAGGGGTGTAGGATACGTATTAGCAGGTCCTGGGAGGGAGAAAAGCTGTAAGCTGTGAAGCCTGCATGCTGTCGCTGCAGTGGTCACTGGTTTGTAAAGTACATTGTATATGATTTGGAACAGCGAGTGCTGGGATGTCAGTGCATCCTCAAGTTAATGAAAAGAGCAAGGTGAAATGGTTAATGAATAACTTGGAAAAAACAGAGTGATCATCATCTATCTGCAGTGTGGTGGTACTTTTCCTGAACAGAGTACTTTTGTTAAAACCTGACCTCTTAAAAGATTTTAAGAGAGTTAATGTTCCACCTTTGCCTCAGGTTAGTTCAGTTGTTTGTCCTCTCTTTCCCTCTTAACAGCTTTTGTTCCTTTCAATCAACTTTCTTCTTTGCTTTTCCTCCCAGATCTGTTTTTAAAATCAACTCATGAACACATTCGCTGAGAAGTTAACACTTCTAGAAAATTGTTTCCTTCTGTCATCACCACCACCCCATCCCGGGTTCAACACAGCGTTCTTTAGGGCACACATAGGTGTACTGCAGCATCTACCCATGGTAAATAGAGCAGTTCCAGTAATGAGCCATTATATACACAATTTATAACACAAATACCACAGCAGTAAGTACTTCAGCAGGAAAGCTTGGGCCCAGAGCTCACCTGCCTTCTTCCTTCATTCTCAAAGTACTGCCGTGGCAGGTTGGAAATTTGTCTTTCCCCTCTGACATCAGCAGCTAACAGAGTGCAAGTATGTTTGGTAAACGTTCCTCCGGCTTTAACCACACTGCAGTTTTCAGAGTAGTATGTGTTTTCCCAGCTATGAAGCCATGTTCTACCTTTCCATGTGTACATAACATTAAACCCCATTTTTAAAATTGCATCCATTACTATAATGTGCTGATCTTACAGCTCTGCTGCACTGGGTGTTTGTAGGGATTCAGAGAAGAAAATCTAGAAAGTGAAGGTGGTACCTGCATTCACACTGCTTTGTCCTTGCGCTGGCCCTAAATATGTGGTAATTTTGTGTTGTTTTGGTTTGGGTTTGTGTTTTTCTTGCTATACAAGTGTGCTCTGCGAAAAGTTGGGAACACAGGATTGTCAATGAATGCTACAGTATGTCCCGGGGTTTTAGGCAACGAGCTAAAGCTTGCTATAGCTGTCAGTTCTTCATTAGCTGCTTTTGTTACTTGAATCTGCTTGCAGCACATTTTAAGCTTTTGAAACGGGAGAGGGAACACATCAAATAAAATCAGAGATTGATGTGGTTAATCTTTTCTGGTGATTGCATTTCTAGTAACCTAGATTTAAGTTTAATTATTCATCTCCAAGGGAAAGCACTGGACAACAGTGCTCATGCTTGCTATAAATGGTATTTGTTTCTTCGTGATCATTGCTGGGAAAACACTGTTACTGTCACAGAGAGGTTAGAAGAAAAAGTTTTCATTCTTACCAGTGATCTCTCTGGCTTATTTGCTAATGCTTGTTGCAACACTTATAATTCCTGTACAAATATCTGTCATATGACAAACTGGTTACACTTCTGTAGGGCCCAACTGACTTCTAGAAATGTGTAATAAAAGAAAAAAATATTTTAAAAAATCCAGAACTGAGTGAACTTAGAGACGTATGTGTCCTGTCACAGCAAAAGAACAGTCTGCAAAAAGACTAGAAGAAATCAGGAGATGAAACTGAGCAAAGGAGAAAAGAAATAATGGAATCCTCTGATGAATTTGTTTGTATGTTGCATATAAAAAATGGGGGAGGAAAATCTATTTTGTGATTAGACATTAGGTTTGTGAGTTAAAGAGCATGGTTGCGGTTCCTGGCTGTGGCATAGCTCTATAGAATAAATCTGACCTGCAGAAGTGGGTCTCTGTGATGAAATCCCTTTTGCCCTCCCGAATCTCAGTCAGTTGTCCCTGTGCTCTCAGAAGGATTGACTCAGTTTTTACTGCTACTCACTGCAGTGACTGCAGACCTGAAAATTTGTAACTGTTCCCTTTATGTACATTTTAGGACCCTAAAAATCTCCCAGTGAATTGCAGACAAGGAATATTTCTCCCTTTTGTAAGGGGACTCTGAGCATATTCCAGCCACCTGTACTTGGGAACTACTTAAGGAGAATGTGCCAGCTGCAGGTCCTAGGTTCATATGTCTAAAACCCCATTTTTCAGCACCTTGAGATCTTTCAACACAAGAGGTCTGCCTCAAATGAGAGCATTAAAGGCTGGTCACAGAGGTTCTTTTGCCTACTTTCTATATGCTTTGATTTTTAACCATTTGCTTTTCTTCTTTGTAGAAAAAAATAAAAGAAAAATTAAAAATGTTCGCTCACATTGCTTCATCTCGGAACATCCAGCTCACATCTTTGCTTGCAATACCCAATCCAACCTTTTTCATGCTTGAGTTCTCACCCTGTGTCCTTTAACATCTGACCTTGTAAATTATCACTAGGCATTTCTGCTGCCTTTAATGGTTTTATTTTGAGGAAATGAAGCTCATACCTTTTCTGTCATCTTTTCTGTTGTCTGAGCTATTTGATAAAGGATTAGATCCTTTGGCACATCTCTCTTATGTGAACAGCTCCTGCTTGTCTGTAATCCAACATAAACCTTTCATTTTTTTAAAATGTCTCCCTGTTCATCAATTCCTATGTTCTCCACACTGTTCTGTTTGTACGTTCAGTGCAATATTTGGGGGTATTAGACACCCAGCACTTCTGAAATATAACTCCTTGATTTCCTGTTGTTTGTATCTAACAGAAGCACTTTCTCAACAGGTATTTCTGCCGTGCAGCTTACAGAATTTAATTCAGTAATCAAATATCTTTTGAATAAAAGTGAAACCAAGTAAAAGGTCTGTACAGCTCTCACCGATGATACATTTAGTTCACAAGACTGTGGAATATGAAGTAGGGAGGGCCACTTTGACAAGTGGGTATGCACTAACTGTTTCCTCCTTGAGCAAGACAGATCACAGTCATCTTCCCTAATGGTTTGGACGTCATCCAAATGTCAGTTAGCCAAATTTTGCAAATATTTTAAAATCTATATTGGTGTAATAAACTGACTCAATTGGAAGAAGATCTACTATGTGACATCCTATCCTTTCTCATTGTTGTAGATGTAATGGCTGGAGTCTCAGGTTTGAGGGGGAGCAATAAGAGGGAGTTCTGAAAGTTGTCAGGGAAGTTGGTTGTCAATCATTCTTATCTTATGATGATAGACAGGCATGAGTTCAAATTGCCAAATGAACATGATTTTTTCAAGTTGCTGTGAACAGGGCCTGAGCGCCAAATATTGTTCTTTCTGTTTCCAGATTGGTGCTTCTCTGTTTGCCAGTAACATTGGCAGTGGACATTTTGTGGGAATAGCAGGAACAGCAGCAGCTGGAGGAATTGCCATTGGAGGATATGAATGGAATGTAAGTGGCATGCATTTAAGTGAATATATTTATGTCATCAAAATTATCTACAGAGATTAATCAAAATAACACTGCCTAATAATTTAGGACTGTTAAAGTTTGTGCTTGGCAACACCTGTTTTCTGTACAGACCAGTAAGTGCCAACACAATCCACTATTTAGCTCATCTTCCTTGCTCCTTGTCCAAGACACTTGGGAGCACATGACCTGCTTCTGTTGGATGAAGCTTTTTAGAGAGCACTTGAACCAAATAACCTGATGTATTCTCTTTGTACATCTCTTTTGAATACTTTTAAGGTATTTATAAAGAGCACTTTCAGACTGCAGGAATTTGGGAAGAATTTATCAGTTAATTTTGTAATCGATAGTATTTTTTACAGCATTTTGCTGTGTAGGAATTGTTGAAGGGGCTTTGGTTTCTTCACAGGCTATAAGAAATTTTGGGCATCCTTCACAACCACCTGCATTCCAAATAACTTTTCTTCTTTACTTTCTCCTTCCTCTAATGATGCGTGCTTTGCTTATGGTTGAAGTATAGGGTAGAGATACCCAAGCTGACTTTAAATGAACTACTTGAAGTACCAGAAGTAGTGTTAACTGCAACAGCATGGAGTTTCACGTGAGCTAGAACAGTCCATTTCCTTGTATTCTCAGGCTCTGTGGGTGTGGGTAGTAATGCCCTTGTTCTGCTGAATTCACCTTCATGGAAGGGATTATACCACGACACAAAGGACTTAATGAGCATACATAGGTCAATAGTTTCTCTACATTCAATTTTGCTCAGTGAAAGAAGCATACCACCCTGAGGGATTTGGCTTTTTTCTATAGCAAGTGCATGGTTGCTGCAGATAGTCGAGTATTCATATGATATACATATTTAAGGAGAAGGATAAAGGCTAAAATGAATTCTATGAGACATGCATAATTAATCTGACATTTTTCTCTATTTGATTACACTAGTCCTGTAACAAACCTGATTGCCCTTCTCTTTATACTAAAACTAAGTAAAACAAAATAGAACGATCACTGCTTGAAATTTCATGGTATTCAAATCTCTAGGACCCATATCCTTCTTCAGCCGTATCCACCTCTAACACTTCATCTCCTGGGACCTTGTTTGTGGACTAATATCAATACACAGGGTACAACAATTGTCGTTTAGGAAGAAGCAATGATGCATCTGTGTGTTTGAGCAGATATACTATATAGTTCATTAGTTATGACATAGAGGGACTAGTGTACAGGTTAATAGACATGGTGGAAATATTGCTCTTGGCTGTATAATCTGACTCTCCTCTTGAAAGAAATACTAACTTTGACTGTTATCATCCTTGTGTTCACTATTATTCCACTGAAATAATTTCTAAGTTGTATTAGTATGACAGCAGAAGCTGGCCCAGTATTTCTTGTCCATCTTTATGGTTTTGATCTAAGGGCAGAACTAAAAAGGTAACAGTTAGGACAGCCCTCTAAGTCCTGCCAACAGAATGAATTCAGAGTGCAGCTCTGAGAGCAGGTTTTTGTTCTGTGTTTGTCAATTTAAATTTGTACAACTCTGTATCAGACAGCATTTCCTAGCCATTATAAGTCAGAAAACTGTGACGCTGCAATACACTAAGATCTATAGTTTGCAAAATATGCATGGTAACACACATTATACTATGGAATGGTAATGTTGAAATACAAAATATTTTACAAAATGCATGAGGCACATCCTGTACAGAATGTGAGACTGTTGTAAAACATATGGCCATCTCACAGAGACACAGGGCAGAAGGCAGTCAATGATCAAAATAATCATCAGAAGTGCTACTCTCCTCGGTACTTTGCAGATGTCACAGCATACCGTTACAGCGTGCCTGATTCTGAGTGGGAAAGCATCCTGCATTAGTGGCTCTGGGAGCAAGATGTTAGCAAATAGGTCTCAGGCAGCAAACCTCACCTTCCTTAATATTTCCCAGAAATTATAGTCTTTTGGGCTGGTTGCATTTTAATCATTATTAAAGCAGGCTCCCTGAGCTTGCCCTGGACAGGGCTAGGATAGCCTGGTGCTGCTGCTGGAGTGGTGCTGTGATACTAGAGGGCAAGTCTGTGAGCAGAAATCAATTGTCTTTCCAGAAAATGTATTATCATGTGTGCTTCTCTGGGACGTGTAGCATGAGATCCAGGCTGTATAAAACCTGACATGAGTTTTTGGCCAAGATTTCATTCCTAAATTTTCAACTGTAAATCAAAGGACAGAGCAGTCCCTCCTCCCTCGTCACCCCTACAGTACCCAGGTTTATGTGATTTCAGTGTTCTCTAGTTGCTGTTGGGTTTGATAAATGCTCTGTGGGGGTGCTGTCTAGAGGAGGCTAACTCAGCTGATCTTGTCTTGGCTGCAGGCTCTGATATTTGTGGTTGTTCTAGGATGGCTGTTTGTGCCCATCTACATCAAAGCTGGGGTAAGTCAAAACAGTACGTGATGCTTTTCTTTGCTGCTCATGTTTGTGGACCAGGTCTTGAATATTGCAAAGCCATTGTGAATGGCACGAGATCAAGTGTGCTAGAATTGTACTATATGATGTCTGTATGTATTTGACAAGTGAGGGTTCTTTGTTCTGAGACCTGTGATGAGAAGTGCTTGGTACTCTCTCCTTGTTCTCCTTTGATTCCTGGAGCTGCTCTTCCTTGTAACTGTGTTTGCATCTTCCCTCCCTTTGTCTCCACTCATACAGTATCTGAGTAGCAAAAAAACTTCCTCTAATTTGCTTTGTATCTGTTCCCCATTACCTGAAACCTTATCTACCCCCACTGCAGGTGGTGACAATGCCAGAGTATCTGAAGAAGCGTTTTGGTGGGAAACGGATTCAGGTCTACCTGTCAGTCCTTTCTCTGATCCTGTATGTTTTCACAAAGATCTCAGTAAGTAACACTTTTACAGTATTTCTTCCATCCTACCTTGAAGTAAAGAAAACAATTTCCCATTTACAGTATTGCTCACACAGTTGGTCAATTTATGCTGATTTGGAGCCCTTGGTTGAATTAAGCACTGTAAAAATATGATGTTGTGTTTTCTTCATTCTGTCTAGTGAGATTGTGTATCCAGATCTGTTCTGCAATCTCTGTTCTGCAATCCAAGTTTTTTCCTTCCTAGTGATGCCTCTTGATGCTTGCTGTACTTTCTCCTTTTTTTTTTTTTTTTTTTTTTAAATAGGTTTTAAGGTTTACTTCTACTTATGCTTTCCTTTAGAACAAGTCAGAGTGGAGGGAAACTGTATTGCATTACAGTCTATTATCTTCGGGATCCGTGAAACGTGTAGCAGCAATTTTTGTTCCCAGACTTCATATGTATCTCTTTGAGCATCCTCTGGTGAACAAGCCCTCGGTAATAGTAGATGAGGGAAAAGAGGAAGAGACTATGGAGAAAAGGAGAATAATAGGTATTAAAAAATAAGGGTGTGGGGAAATGCAAAGGAGAGAAATTACAACAGCTGAGCTGAAAGAAAAGAAGTGGAGAGATTCTTTGAATGGGCAAGTGGTTGGTATAAAGTTTAAGGTGCTATGAAGTTAATGTTTATTAAGTAAGTGGTTGTGTTGCTGTGAAGTAGTGAAGGCAGCTGGTATTTTCCATATATCTTCAAACTACCAAGCCTCTAAAGAAGTCCACAGTTCAGGCATACCTCAATCTGTTGTTTTGCAGAAGTTGCCATGGCAAATTACTCTTTGCCCTCTGAATGGGAGCTGAGTGATAATAGTGCAATTTAAGCTAAAAGATTGGCCTTTTGCTCTCATTCTCACATCTTCACGATAACTGATCCTTAGGAAGGTTATAAATTAAACAGGTTGGTACTGTGGAGCTGGCCTCAGAGTTGGATTTCCATGTGTTTCAAAAGAATTAGTTAATTTGCTGCCATTGTGCTTAACTACTATAACCAGAAATCCCAGGTATGACGGAGTTTTGGCAGCTCTAGCAGCTGAGAAACTCTTCTAGTCAGATGACTCACAGTTCTGTTCTGCAACACATGTTTATAATGAGCCCATCAAGGTGTTACACAGGTTCTGAATTTACTACCTGTCTTTTATTTCCAGCCTCTGTCATGCCTAAGGATCTGGTCATGGGATTCCACCCCATTTCAGTTGGAGTGTCTTGCTTCCAGGCAAGACAGGTTCTCCTTATAAGCTTCCACTGGGGTGATGAGGCTGAAACACGCTCTTCTGCTCTTGTGGCCCTGTCTTACCAGGGAGCAGGGAGCAAAGCAATAGTCAAGAGAGCCATACAGCAGCAGATTACCTGAATCCCACTCTACCAGTGGCCCATCCCAGCTTCCCATCAACCCGATTATTCCAGATGTGTGTGGGAAATTGCCGTGGAGCTCATGTCTCTGTGCCATGCAGGGGAAAAAATCTGTCGCACAATTTCCTCTAACCATTTCCTTTGTTTCAACCATCTGCCCAGAACAACTCTGACTGTGCTGTCCCATGTAGAAATCTGGCTCAGATTTCTGTAGTGTAAAACAATGTCTTCTGCGTTGTTGTCTTAGGCCACCGTATTCAGCAGGGCAGGATTTGCCCAGGTCTGATTTACTTGCCGTATCTTATTCAGAATAGGCAGAACAGTCAGAGTCATTGGAGATTTCAGGTACTGTTGGAGGATGTCAGAGTAGGTTTTTCTATACCATGATATGCAGCACCATGCCCAAATTGTCTCCAGATGAACCAGCTCCTGAGGCAGAAAGGGAAGGCCTGTTCCTTCCTGGATGGTAGGTAACTTCTTTGTGCTGTGTGGACATATGCATGCTGTGTGAAGCTAGCACAGGTCTCTCTTCCTAGAGGCACTTTGTGTATCCAGACATGCCCATGTGTTGACAATCCATGCCACAGCCAGCTTGGAGATTTGCATTTTACTTCCTTGACTGCTGCCTTTGCAAACTCTGTCTTGTGATCTTTGGCGTACTGAGATTTGATATAGAAGGATGGGTTTCTGCCCTGCCCTTAACGGGCAGTCACGCCTAGCAGTTTGATTGGCAGTGATACTTACTGCCACTTATCCTTGTGGAAGAGTGGCATTTTGTTTCTTGGGTGGTGATTTCATGTGCTGCTTCCTTGATACGTTAAAATGTTATCTAATGCTGTTAATACTATAATTATTACAGTGTTTTCTAATGAACAATATAATATATCAGGTCTTGTAACTCCTGGCGTGCTCTTTCTGGCCCAGTGCCCACCATGATGTGATGCTCAGATTCCCTTTGTACACCTCTGTACAAGGTTGTTACCATTTCTCTTCTCTTGCCCATTTTCTGTGTATTTTTTGACTTCTTACCTTGTTTTGTGGTGAATCAACCACTTGCCAGACAAGGCCATGCTGCAAGGTGTTGATCTTTGGGATCAGGACACAGGTGGGTTTTGAGCCCGAAGGATTTCTGTTGCACAGGTGTACACACTTCCTAAGCATGCACTGCTTTGTGAGTAATGCCCATAGCAGCTTTCGTGGGCTCGCTAGCCACTGGTGTTGCTGATATTGGTCATTGTACCGAAGAAAATGGCCTAGTAAAAATAAAAGCCTGAGGGAGAGTAATTGACTAAATTATGACAAGACAAAAAGGAATTAAGACCCGAGTGCCTTTGAGGAAATCAGAAATTGTAAACTGGAGTGTCTAAATGGGTTACATAATTTTCTTTACATTCGTTGTACATAATTTCAGTAGTAAATGTATGGGCATAAACTTACTGGGCGAAGAGGAGGGAGAAGGACAACCTGCTTTTAGGACTGCGTGGTGTAGGGGTAAAGAGCATGGGCCACTGCCCTGACTCCCACGTTAACGTTGCAGCTGGATTCACTCAATTGGAACATGTTCTGCCAGTTGTTCCTGCATGTTCTGTACATGGCTTGGACAGATACATTGCAATGCAAAGATTTAGTCTATTCAGAGATAAGACAGAGATTAATCAGTGTCCATAAAAGAATATAAATGGAGAAACAAGGAAATACTGAAAGGCAATAATCTAATCAGAAAGGAGGAGCAGTGAAGTTTGAAGGTAAAAGCAATCTGAAGAAGCTGATAGATTGCTCAGGATGCTAAATAATTTATACGTTTCTTTCTGGGGTTCTTTTTAGGACTGTTAATATTTAATGATAGGTAGGCCAAACTAAAGCCAAGAACAACAAAAGATAGATCTGGGACATAAACTGATCAGTGGTGTGAAAAGATAGGAAAAAAATATTATCATAGACAAAAGCGACAAAGGATGTGGTCTAACAGCCACTGGGGATAAGAGCTGGAAGTCCTGGCTCCCAGTTCCAAACTAAAACCTGTAAGAAATCAAATCATCTCAAGCTGCCTCAGTGGAGGAGTTTTGGGAGTGGCACCTCTGTTGTGATTCACGCTCTGCTTCAGGTCTTTTTCTTCTCGTCAGGGCAGTAGGGTCAGAGGACCTTTTGCTGCAGAGGTCCGTACCTTTTCCTCATTCTCTAGAGTGAACTAGGGGTGAGATCATACCCTGGAGTCTCGGTTTCAGTGTCTCTGGAATGAAGAGGGGTTCTTCATCCAGCATCTCCCAGCTAGCCAGGCTGCAGAACTGCTATTAGTACACCTGCCCTGCCTTACTTCAGCCTAGCCGTGGGCAAAGGTGGTGCAAGTGCCTGTTGGTGATCTCAGGCTCTGGCTGTCCTGCAGCCTGACCTGTGGACCCTCCTGCTCCTCCAGCCAGCTGCAGCCTAGCAGCTGCCCTGCAGTAACTGTGTGTGCAGGCTTTACCTCAGGGCATAGGCAGTGTTGTTTATGTCTCTCAGACTCTGCATATGGGCTGTTCCTGCAGCATTTCGCAGCTCCTGAGTTTGCTGAACACCACTAGGACTTGTACTGTTAGATGAGGATTGAACTCCCTGTGTAGAGCCCTTGTATAGGTGGTGTGGTATCCAGAAAGGTGGTATGCAGGTGGGCTTGGAGATGAGCTCCTGAACTAGATGCTCAGGAGCAAGGATAGGTACAGATGCAAACCTCTAATTAAAGCACAATTCACAGTAATGCATTACAAGTGCACTGGGGCAGATTATTCTGATTGCAAACTTGGATAACTAACACTGATGGAAATTAGCTCTAAATCAGGAACTGATTTAATACGATTAAAATCCCGGAGCGTTACACTGAAATCTGAACAATTCCTCTCTTATGCAAGAGCTAAAGGTTTCCTTCTGCTAGCCAGCTAATGTAAATTATTCTGACAGGAGCTTAAAAGTAGAGATAATATAGGATGTTTGCCTTTAATCACCCTTTGTCCTGAACCAGCAAGACTAGCAATACTACACGTATACAAGAGTAAAGAAAAAGTAAGAGATTTATAGAGTAGCATTAAATGAAGAAACTGTTCTGCGTCTTGGAGCCGTCACAGAGTCCATCCCTGCACACAGAAGGAAGTGTAACTTGAGTTTTAGTTATTTTGTTATTAAGCTGTTTTTCAGTATGTAAGCTCAAAGTAGTGAGGTGACTCTGTGTCTATCTAAAACAATCCATTGAAAATGACCTGGAAATTCTTTGAGTGGTTACAATTCTTGTATTGAAAGCACCACAGCACTGAGAGGAAACTGGCTGTTGTGCTAAAATGGCCTCTATTTTGCTATTTTGGTCTCAATTTTTTTTGTGTGTGTGTGTGCAGTACTGTAAGGGGTGGAGTTGTGTATTTCAGTACCTTCATCATGAATGTGTAATATGCCGTCATAATGAATTTAAACATTGCTTAATCTATCATTTTTTCTTTTATAGGCAGACATATTCTCTGGAGCTGTATTTATACAGCTGGCCATAGGGCTGAATCTTTATGTGGCCATAATCATCCTGCTTGCTATTACTGCTCTTTACACCATCACAGGTGAGTCTGCAGAGCAGTCTGATACGTCAAAAAAGTTGGGGGAGCCAGAAAAAAGAGAAGAGGGGAGGTGGGTAAGAAGGGAGAAATGAAAACCTGAAAGGGGAAATATTTACAATGGTCTTTCTTTGAAAGAGAGAGGTGGTGAGAAAAGTAAAAAAAAAAAAAGTATTTCCACTGAGGCATTTGCAGAGGGGCTAACCTATTTGTCTTGACTTTTCTTTGCCATTAGGTGGCCTTGCAGCTGTGATTTACACTGACACCCTACAAACATTTATCATGGTAGTGGGATCCTTTATTCTCATGGGATTTGGTAAGTAAATCAGATGAATTAAACTGGAATGTTCAACCACAAATCCCACAGTGGCTATGGAAGTGGATCCTGCAGTGTGCAACTCTGTTTTCTTAACCAGCAGGTTTTGGTTCATATACCTGTTTATCAGGGAAGAAAATAGACACGTTGCCAAAGAATAGGCATATTGCCAAACCTTTTAGTCACTCCATCTCCAAAGCACTGTTGAATATGTGACATAATGTGTAGCATCCCATGACAGAATAGGACTTGTGATGGCTAATGAGGTAAAAGCAGAATTGTTTGTAGGTGATGATGATACTCTTAAGAAGTTCAGAGAGTATCTTGTTTTAAGAAGATCATGATTTCATAGATATTCAGATGTTAATTCATGAAAATTTCTGATTCAAAGTGAAGAGCTATTGGTCACATTGCATGGTTTTCCCTTGTTTCTAGCTGCTAGCTTGTGTTAAATCAACCCTAACACATTAGCATTTTAAGTAAAGCTTGTAGTTGATCTGTGGATGCCATTATATTGCTGGACAAAAGATACAAACTGAATGCTTATGAATAGGACAACGTGTGTGTCCAGAAGACCATATGCATTTTACAACGGAAATCATGCTGTGAAACAGGATTAATAGGAAAGGATCATAAGAAAGAATGTAGTGATAAGATTCCATGAATCTGTAGTGTCTTTGTTATCCTTCCCATTCCTCAGCGCTTGGTTTTCCTCTAGCTAGCTCTTTCACTGAAATTAAATGATTCCACCATTGTTACAACCAAAATAACTCCAGACTGACCTGACCTGGTAAGACCCTGCCTTAGGTTCTCCCTAGGTTAACAATATGTGGAAATAATGTATCTTCATCTCACTTCTTGGCAAGGCATGTAAAAGAGATGTTGAGACAGGGGAGCCTAAACCAACATTTGTGAGTTGAACAGAAACCTAAAAATAAAGGTCACTTCGGCACTTAGAGTGGGTGGATACTTACAAAACACTGTGTACTGTTTTCTGGAAATGTTGATATATACTGGCTAGGGGTTTTTTACATCCATACTAAGGAGGTTTTTCTTCTCACTTTCTTTAGCTCTATTTGAGATTTCAGTATTAAATATTTTATTACTACTTTTACTTTCTATTTTTCAGCATTTGTTGAAGTAGGGGGGTATGATGCTTTCATGAAGAAGTACATGGAATCAATTCCATCCAATATCTCCTATGGGAATATTACAATTAATTCAGAATGCTACACTCCTCGGCAGGATGCCTTTCACATCTTCCGAGATGCCGTCACTGGAGATTTGCCATGGCCAGGGCTCATCTTTGGTCTGAGCATCATTGCTTTGTGGTACTGGTGCACCGATCAGGTAGGGTGGAAGCCACATGCCTTGGAAATGCCAAACACAAAACTCTGCAGTCTAGTGTGATCTAGGGGTGCTCTTCCCCCACTGTAATTCAAAGCTGGGTCACAAAAATGGCAGTTATTTCAGGAATGGTCAGTAACTTCTCAGTTTCTGGTTTCTAAACCCCTTTCACATATAAGAAAATGGAACGGATGTTCTTTCAATTCTTCTTATACACTGTGCCCAGCAGATACTGGGTATAATTCCTGTATGTGACCATGTGTAAAAAGACAGAGAGGCTGTAATGTGAACATTTACTTAGGAAACCATGCATCACATGATACTTGATAGACTGGCTCTAGGTATTATTCCCCATTCCGTAATAGTTTGTTTCATATTTGTGCGGCTTTCATCTTCGCATGCACAGTCTTGGGAGGATGTTCTTTATGTGATGGGTCTTGCAGTCTGGAGACTCTTCCCCAGTCCTCCTTCCTGCTCTCTAAAATCTACCATCCAGTTTCCCTGAGAGGTCACACTGACAAGAGTAGAGGAAAGTGTGCTCCTGTCACTGCGGCATGTGAATGTGTCCAACCTCTAGCAAGTGATCTACCTGCATGCTGAATTGTGAGAAAGATAATCTTCACAATTAGTAAACAAATTAACAAAAACCCCAATGTAATTGAATCTATTCCTCAGGTAAATATTTTATTCCTTTTTGGCTTTTTACTCTGTCTACTTTAAGAACATCTTGTGACAAGAAGTCTTACCTTTTAAACATCCACTGGATAAATATTTTCCTTGGCTTATTTCAAATATATCCTTTGTTTTTCATGTAGTTGTTATTTTTCCTAGTGACAGAAATGGTAAATAGGGTTTTTCACTATCACAGAGGTTAAGAAGTACCAGGTGTCTGGAACTTGGCATGGTGTGTTCATGGAAATGCTGTTCGTGGTTGAGTCATGCGTGTTTGCCATGTCTCATTGACAGGTTATTGTCCAAAGATGTCTCTCTGGCAAGAATATGTCCCATGTGAAGGCCGGTTGTATCATGTGTGGCTACCTGAAACTCTTGCCCATGTTTATTATAGTGATGCCTGGAATGATCAGCCGAATTTTGTATACAGGTATGCATATGTATACAGAAATGCAAATTTCTTCTTGCTGCTTGTATTTTACTGTTAATCTCTCTCAATTTCCTGTTCTCTGTCCCTTCCAAAATACCTGTTAGATTGTCGTTGTCATCCAAATTGTCCAGACAAATGTATGCACAAAACCTAACTAGACTGAAGCCACAGGTCTTCACTTCCTCTTTTCCCTCTTTCTGCTAATGCTATTGCTGTCTATTTTAGGGGAGAGAAATTCCAGTGTCCCTTCCCAGTTGTCTGTCTGTTACAGCCCCGCTCTGGCTGAATGAATGGAAAATGCTGTCTGGGACTGATACTCTGCTGGCATGCAGAGGAAGAGTCACAGACAGCAATATTTTGGGCCATTTGGGTCCCGGTTGCAGTGTGGGGGAGATGCCAATCATCCTTCTTTCTAACCATCGGTGTGTTTAGCAGCAGCCAGAGGAGAGATGTTCAGGTTGAAGGAGGAGGCGTCTTGTGTTCCTCTTCTTGTTTTTCAACTTACTGTCTATGTTGTTCAGTTCTGGTCTGACAAATTAATGCTGACATATTTATCTTTTTTTACCTGTAGCACTTTTCAATATGCTTTTAGAAATGAAAGGAAGGGTAGAGGCTTAGAATCACCTTCCTCCCTGCCAACAGACCTAAGGATGATATCAAGCATGTCAATTCGGTGGTTTGACACAGAGATAAATTTTAGAAGCCTTAGTAATTTAGGAACAATCTGTTGTTTGTATGACCTTCTCTAACCCTGTCTCATTATTCTCTCCTCAGATGTGGTGGCTTGTGTTGTGCCTGAAGTCTGTCAGCAGTACTGTGGCACTGCAGTTGGCTGTACAAATATTGCTTATCCAAAACTAGTAGTAGAGCTTATGCCAGATGGTAAGACACTGTCTGTCTATTTGTTTGTTTTAGGAAAGGTGATGCTGCCAGATGGCAAAAACAGGTGATAGAGGGAACCCAAGTCCCATACATAGTTCAAAAATTCTTGCTAGAACTATGTACTATTAATCAAAGGGGTAGTCTGTATTAGTTGTAGCTGTAGGTCTAGAATAGCTACATGGTGACATCAGCTCTTAGCTGGCAAATACTGGGTGATGAAATGGTAACTGAGCTCCTTTTCTGTGAAGGTAAAAAATAACCTACTTTGCCAATGATTTAGAAAAGACTGTCTCTGTTTCTGATTTCTGAGTTGGAGGCATACACCTGAAGTCCTGCTAAACCCACTGAGGTGAGAGGAAAATATTCTACATAGACACT
Source organism: Falco naumanni (assembly GCF_017639655.2). NCBI lineage: Eukaryota > Metazoa > Chordata > Aves > Falconiformes > Falconidae > Falco > Falco naumanni. Next base: position 89,309,899 of record NC_054054.1, on the reverse strand, counting down.
GTCCCATAGGACACCTGTTCAGTGAGAAAATAAGGTACCGCTCTGGAGAGGACAACGTATACACAGAAGATAAATTTCTGCAGAAAACCACACAGCTAGTTCATCAGGCTGGAAAGACAGATTATGATATTATACAGACCATGGTACTTCCTTGGTATCTTTAGTACTTAACCATCATATTATAACTGTTGTGCATAGTATTACTCAAATGCTACAGTAATTCCCCATACTGTGTTGACTAGATCATACTGTCTGGAAAAGTGCCTTACTCTGATTTTCAAACAGTAAGAGAAACTTTTTTTTTTTTTTTTCCCAAACAGCTGGTTTGCAAATATACTGCAAGCAAGTGAGCACTTGCCTGCAAACAAGAGAAATTATTTTTGTAACTGTTGGGGAAAGTCTGCTTAGTATTTTTTTCTTTTTATTTCAGCATTTAATCAGACAGGATTCACAAAAGAAGTACCTATGGTCTAAAAGCTCAAGAGTTGCCCTGTTACTGCTGTAAATAGCTTTTCCAAAGCTCAGCTGACTTAGTCTGCATTACAAGAGAACATCAGGCAGGCATCAGCACATAAATATGCCAGACACACTCCTAGCAGGCTGGCTGGAAAGGGTCAGACAGCACTGTGGGTGGTGCCACGTGCTGCGACTCTTCATGGAATGCTCATCCCAATTCGCCTATCTTTGTATTTCAGGTCTGCGGGGTCTGATGTTGTCAGTCATGTTGGCCTCCCTTATGAGCTCCCTGACTTCCATTTTTAACAGTGCTAGTACTTTGTTCACTATGGACATTTACACCAAAATTCGGTCGCGACCATCTGAGAAGGAGCTCATGTTAGCTGGAAGGTGAGTGCCGCCGAGAAGCGAGCACTGGCTGCACGGCAGCCTGCAGCCCTCCAAAAGAAGCACTGAGAGCCTGGGTGAAACCCTGCTTTTGCAGGGTGTGGGCAGTGGAAGCAGTGGCCTCCTATGGCCAGACAGGCTGTCCCACCGCACGCTTCCCTTGTGGAAAAACAAAAAAAGGCCGTGCTTCCAATTTATTTGGCCGTGGTGCATGAAGTAGCTGATCTAATTCTCAGCACTTCCTACTGCTATTCAAAGGGAACTATTTAAAAAAAATCTTCACAGGCTTTATGCTACCCCATACTACAGCACTGGTGAACTGGTTCTTCTAGTTGATCTGATATTGATTTGTCTCTAGACTTAACAAGCAAAGGAAAAATGATTTTCTGTGTTTTGACTGCATGTTTAGCTGTATGCTGACCGATATTTGACAGACACAATATCTAACTTGGATTTCTTTTGTTTGTTCAATGGTGATTGGCCATTATAATTGATCTTGCTGGTTGAAATACAAAATGGACATTTAAATTATTGATTAATTGCTGCTGCTTCTTTCTAATAGATACTTCTAAGCAGATGGTTAATTGAATATCTGGCTATGTTTACAGGGCATTTATGTTACTTTTAATTGGCATCAGCATTGCCTGGGTTCCTGTGGTGCAGTCAGCTCAAGGTGGGCAGCTCTTCGATTATATTCAGTCAGTTACTAGCTACCTGGGACCTCCCATTGCTGCTGTCTTCCTGCTTGCTGTCTTCTGCAAGCGGGTCAATGAGGAGGTAAGTACAAATTTGGAAACAGGTACGCTGCATGTTCCTTTAGGCACTGGGAGAACTGCTTTTTTGTTTCAGTGTCTTTTATTAGCAACTTCTTCATTTTTATTTTAATCCTGCTGTAGCCCAGGAATGATTTTGTGTTTCCATATCCCAGGGCCTGAGGTTTCAGAGATGAGTTTGAAAAAGTTCTTTGCTAATCCGATAAATAAACGGCCACCTAGGAATTCCTAGATATCTCTGAAACTTAGGTTATCTATCTCTTTGCCAAGAACTGTGTCAAATGGATAATCTATGGAGACATATTTGCAAGTAATCTTTTAAGATACTAGTCACCAACCTGCTTTACTAAACATACCACCTTTCACCATCCTCTTCACCACCATATATTTCGTCAATGCTCTTTTAAATAAACATACTGTTGTTTCACACATTGTTTCCCAGCCTGGGAATCGCTGATTTTGATTCATAGAGCAGTGGACTGAGAAATATCGTACTTAAGCCTTAGTAAGTAACTCAGAAGGCCTGAGGGCTGTCACACGCTTTGATGGGACCACAGGCCTGTCATGGTAACAGGGGTTTCAGACATTCTGAAAACTCAATATTCAGGAATTCAGTTTCCTTTCTATAATACTGGGAATATCAATACTTTCCTATTGGTCAGGTTTGCTCCAAGGAGGATAAGTTCAATGCGAAAACCTAGAGAGAGAGAGAAGGGTTTTGAATATCACTTAAACTTTTTTCTCACTATTTTCTCTTGAGACCAGTTTGGTGGTTATTTGTGTGTATATTCAAGAAAAGCCTGTTTTATACACAAGGGATGTTTCATTTCCTATCCCAATATGGCTAAGTCTCACAGATGGATTAAATCTTTGTGTCCTTCATGGAAATCTGTCATTGGCTTTAGCTGGAATTTTACCTGAGTAAGAATTCAGTATAGTCTTTGGGGGTTTGTGTATGTTGCACAATTTAAATTTGGGTAAATAAGGAAGACAAGAGTCAAAGCTTCTGAGAATTGGAGCCTTGCATAAGATAAACTCCAATATTGTAATTACTTATATATTTTATCAACATTTCTTGCTCAGAATCAGTCTTCTTTCTGCCAGAAATGGGATTAACTATCTTGTCCTACTCCAAAGCCTTTTTGTAACTTTGACCACTGAATAATTAAAATGGTTTTGTTCTTAAACCCAGCATTAAACCTAAAATATTTTTTAATCAGGATTTATAAATGTGTGTTACCACCATTAGTTTTTCAACTTCACAAATTCAGAGAACAGTTGAGATTGGAAGGCACCTCTGGAATAGTGCAACCCCCCCCCTACTCAAAGTAGGGCTAACAAGAGCAGGATGCTCAGTTCCTTGTCCCGCTGGGTTTTGAGTATCTCCAGGGATGAAGACTCCACAATGTCTCTAGGCAACCTGTTCCAATGTTCAATGCCCCTCACAGTAAAACAAACAAAATTTACCTTTAAACAGAATTTCCCATATTTCAGTTTGTGCCCTGACATACCTATGCTTCTTTTATACTCTGGGCTAGAGTAATACATATCTAGCAGCAAAATATCCACCAAAAGTATTGAGAATAAACTTTTCACTAATTACTAATAGGGTCATTAGAAGATAAACAGATACGTATTCCAGGAGGAATGACACACACTTGCTAGCTGGTTCTGTCATGCTAGAACCATCATGGATTTAGCCCTCAAGGATAAAAAGACGTGAGAACAACACCTGGGATATGTAGTCTGTGGCTGGAGCCTGTCCTGTATAAGGAGTGTGTTATCTGGAGACAGATGAACTTTGAGAAATGAGCTGGTTAAGGTGTCCTCCATATTCCTTCTCTGAGCTGTTGGTCATCATCCGTTTCAGCTGTATTAATACACTGAGCTGTGAATACAGTTGCTGAAAGTATGTGGGTTAAAACCCATGTGCCAAAGCCAATGTCACACATAACTACTTCCGTGTTTCCTCCAGTGACTATTCAGAGCTCAGAGCTTACTCATTTTGATAACTTCTGTCACCTTGTCTGCAGGGTGCCTTCTGGGGCCTGATGGTTGGGCTGCTAGCTGGACTCAGTAGGATGATTGCAGAGTTTGCCTATGGAACTGGCAGCTGTGTGAACCCTTCCAACTGCCCATTCATCATCTGTGGGATTCACTACCTTTATTTTGCGATGATTCTTTTTGGGGTTTCTGCCATCGTCATCCTGGGAGTCTCCTTCATGACTAAGCCCATTCCTGATGTACATGTGAGTAATACTGCAGTCCTGCTCCTCAAGAAAAGGAACCCAATGAAACCACTAGTTTGAAACACTGGTACTTGGTATATCACCTCCTGACATTCCAGCTACCCACATCATATAGTCCTTGCAAGAAAGCAAAGGAAATAGTCTTCATTTATCTGTCACAAATCTTCAGTGACTCCTAATAATCTTAGACGTTGACCAAACAGATATTTGGGGTGCCACGGTCTTACAGCTTGTTCATGTACTGGCCAGACTGATTTGCCTCTGTGTGGTAAGGCTGTAGATTTATACGCTCATTTTGTTTTGTGGCAGCTTTACCGCTTGTGCTGGTCTTTGCGGAACAGCAAAGAAGAACGTATTGATCTTGATGCAGATGAAGAGCAGGACAAAGCTGATGAAAAAGATGAGGAATCAGGTAACTGTTGAATATCTACAGATTCTATCAATATATCTGAGTATTCCTATTTCATTCCTGAAGAAACATGCTTGTTACTCAAAGACATCCTCCCTCCCTGCCAACAACAAAGCCTCCAACCCCGCATATTTTAATGGCTAGTAAACTGCCTTTTACCAATCTATCAAGCTTAGTGTAAATCAGAAGTGAAGTGGGTTTGAAGGGAGAAAATCTTGTTCTCTAGGTAGCTAGGTGGCAGTTCTGGGACTAAAGCAATGGAGATGCTTTAGGTCTGAGGTGGTGTGCACTGGCAGAACTGCATGCGACTCTAGCACCTGGCGTGAAACGATGAGAATTCACTGGGAAATAGTGGGTGGTGGCCAGGATTGAAGGACCAAGGATCTGGTGCAAAGTGCCATGATAGCAAATTGCCAGACATCCATCTGGGTAAACCCACCTCCCCTCTTTGCTGGGTTTCTGGTTCTGCTTCCACGTTCCTTTTCATAAGTATCTTCAAATTAATTTATTTGTCTTTTAATTAAAAGTGTAGAAAGTATTGAAAAAATGGAGTTAGAGTTTGCAGCATGGTTTGCTTTTGTGATACCAGACCAAGTCTGTAGGCTGCAAAAGGCGCAAGTGTCTTCTGCAGAAGGCTCTCTTGCAGCATGTAGAAAATCACTCTTTTTCCAGGTGAGCTGTGAAAACATGATATTAACTTGTTTCTGGTACTGCCTTGTACTGAAATGTTTCCATGTAACTGTAACCATAAATCAGAACTGCTATATTAAATATATGAATGTCTTTAGTCACAGAGATATTCTAGCACATGCAGTGGCCCATGCTTACATTTCATGACCAGTGTGTTATTCCTTCCAGTTAATGAGGAAAGTGAAGAAGAACCGGGATGCTTTAGGAAAGCGTACAACTGGTTCTGTGGCTTAGATCAACAAAAAGGACCCAAACTGAGCAAGGAGGAAGAAGAAGCACTGAAGAAGAAATTGACAGACACAAGCGAAGTGCCACTTTGGAGAAATGTTGTGAATATCAATGGCATCATCCTGTTGGCTGTGGCTGTATTTTGCCATGCCTTCTTTGCATAAACCTCTGATTACATTTCTGAAATTGTACTGTATTGTCAAGCAAAACCAATGATGGGTAGATTTACAGTTAGATACACTTAGTATTTTCATTGTCTACATTTGGAAAAAAATCAGGGTGATTTTCTCGCTGATTTTGTGACCATAATTTCAACAATTTAAAGATGAAGGCTACTGGGATTTCAAGAGAGAGAATTTGTGTTTAGATGTTGAATCAATCCGGGGATAATTGAAGTTCAGGATTTCCATCCAATATTCTCTCTACTTGTGATACATTTCATATTTTAGGTTCAGAACAAGGCTGCATGAGCCGTATTTCATACCAGGGTTTGTGAACTACCTTTTAGGGTTGATGATACTAGTTTGATTTTTAACCCTTCTTCTTCTCCTCATTCAAATTCCTTTTTCCTTTGGATACGATAATTTGATTACGAAACCCCCACAACAACTGAGGGATCATATGAATGCAAATTAAAAAATCACTTTTGTTCCCTCCAAGCATGAGGTATCTTACGTAAAGGATTTATGTATATTTGATGTATTTGACACTATATCTAACTTAACATTATCACTTTTTCCCCCTTTTCCTCGCTTTGCATTGGATTGTGTTTCTCAGTAATCAGCAGAACACTAACCATCTCAGTTGATTGCATTTTGAAATTAGGGAAAACTTGTCTCAATGATCCTAATAAGAATTCTGCTTACGATAGGTTCTCTGTTTAAGGTTAACTTTGAAAGGTCCCCCTCTCTTTATATTTTAATATGTATCGTTACTTGAATGTGAAGCTTTTTTATACAAAACACATATATTATATATACACACACAATAGATATATATATATGCACTATATATATTATATATATTTGAAATACATATGTATGTGTGTGTGTATATATATTTATTTCTTACTGATCAATTCCCATCTTGGTATGTCAAAGTGAATGTCTGCGCGCAGTTACTAGGACCTCTTTCTTCCTGGTGGGGTTGGTGTCAATGTATCGCCTACAGACTGTACTACAGAACAATCCACGCACATGGCTAGAAGTTCAAAGCATCGGAATGCCGGCTGTGCATTTTTCTTTCAAGCACATTTGAGGGCTCTGTACTGCTTTTCTGCAAAGCTGTCATCTTTCTTCTGAGGATTTAATTGTGAAATGGAATTCATGCTGTGTGACAGTATGAGTTAACAGTTCATGAAGGAGAATAGTCACAGCTGTGGGATATCAGCTAAACCAGTCTGATTGTCTCCACTTGGTAAGTTTGATACCAGCTGGAGATACTGGAAAAGATAGATTTAACACTTCAAAGCAAAAAGCAATAGACCTTCTTATCATGTAATTCAGCTTCCTGGGGAACCAAGACACTGCTGTAGTTGAGCTGCACCACAATTCCTTGTTCCTGTTGCACACCTATCATGGGATGCTGCGTTGTCTCAAAGCATTTCAGTGCAACTCTACACCAAGATGCACCAGACTTGCAATAAGTGCATTGAAGTACGAAGCCTGTGTAGTCCCTCTGTGTGTGCTACGCCACGCTGCTGCTAGCTCCTGCAGCTTTAATCACTCACTGCATCATTTTCTGACAGTACCTTTTCTTCATTTGGATCTAAACCAGAATGCTCCGGATTCTAGTAGAATTGCTGCTCTTCAGTGTAATCCCTGCAGTATACTGAAAGGTTTTGCTTAGGCCAAATCAATACACATATAAATACCAGTGCAAAATTTTTTCTTACAGTGAAAAGAGTGTTTTAAAGACCATGGTATTAATTATATTTAATGGGCTATGAAGACTTGTATGTATTAAAGTATTTGTATATTTTGAAGTATTTGGTGTTCACAGAATGGTGGGATTTTTATGTAATATGATGGAAGACAAACTTAATTTTCTGTCTAGGTTTTGGCTCTGGGTAGTAGTAATGTATGACAGGCAAACAAGACTTTAATGGGGATTGCCCAGATCCCTCTTTGTCATGTTTTGTTACAAAAAGAAAAATATAGTGGAATTATACAGCCATTTAGATAAAGAAATAGCACAAATGGTTTGCTGGGAGGCTGAGCAACCTTTATACAACCTCTTGGTTAATCAGGCACTGTCACTTCATTTCCCTTCCCAGGATTAAAGAATTTTGCAAAACTAACTCAGTTTCCCAGGGACATTCACTGTTTGTCCTCAGCAACCTGTTTTCATTCCGGTCTGAAAACTGGATGTTGTAGATCGAATGTATACATAAAGTTTGGTTGCTGCTTAGAGTACCTCTCTAATTTTGTAGAATTTCATAGAAAAATTGCCTGATATTGTGGACAGCTGATAGAACTTTGTGTTTAGATTAACAGTTAAATGCTACCTCAGTTGGTGGCTATTGCTTTCAAGGGGAGTTTCATGATCTTGAGGAAGAGAGTGACCTTTTTTCAGTTCTCAGGGGAGCTCTGCCCATGTGGCAGCTACTGTTGTGTGACACTGTTAGACAAAACCTGAAAAGAAGCTCACACTGTCCTGGGCATTCTCATGCTTTAGACACGGGAACAGTGAGCACATGCTTCTTCCCCATGTTTGAAATGCTGCTGGTTTGTGGAGAGGCCCCAGACATACCTCTGGCTAATAGCACAATGGATGTGCATGGCCTGTACAGCACAGTACAACTGTTTTAGGCGATCCTGAGACATCCCAGCTTATTCTGTCAAGTAGGATACAGGGTTACAGCTTATTTTAGTGGATTTAGTTAGAGATACTTAATTACTTCAAATGAACTGCACAAAATAAAATACAATAAAATTTAAAAATTCACCTGGTAGTACTGTAAGGCAATTATAACGCTGATCCATAAAGAGCACACACTAAACAAGTCAGAACTTCCATTTAAGGATTACTACGTAATTTCAGGCCAAGTCCTGACAAAGGGTAACCACGCTTCATTTATGTTTTCATTTTTCTGTGTCACCCCATAACAAATGTATCCAAGTTTCTCGCATCATCATATTGATGGTCACAAGAACACTGTTTTTAGAACTCAGAATTTGGTTTTATGCTTATTTGTTATTGAAAAAGCTTATGCACTGAAATTCTGGGGCAGGAAAGGTCTGTGGCTTAATTTGGAGTACTTCTGCAGCAACCAGGGTTTGGTTTTAACCAAAATGTCTGTCCATGGTGAATTAGGATATAGCACAAGGCTGAATTCTTCAGGTGCAGGTGGCCATTGTGATCAGAGTACCATCAGCAGCTGCAACTGCTAATTGGCTCAACTGCTCAGATCACTTTCTTAATTGACAAAATTAGGAATGTTTATATGAAGTAAAAGCTGACACAAAGATGAGGAGTAAAGTAGAATGATAAATACATGCATCACCAGTGGTGACTGGCATTTGGCAGAAAAGCTACAGAGCCTTGGTTATTGTCTTTGAAGACCACTTGAATTCACTGGTTTGAAGCCCTGAGCTGGAGGAGAGTTTAAGGGTGATGTTCCTGGGGCCAGACTGTCACACTGTGCAGACAAGGGTTGTTCACAAGCCGCGGGGTCACAGCAAAGCTCTTCTAAGGGAGGCTGCCAGGTTTTTAAAATTTATGTAATGCTCCTGTGTCCTAGCTGCAGGTGTCTGTGTCCTGCACCTGTGGTGTTACTATGTGGTAGCGAGAAAGCGAGGGAAGAGAGCAGTGATTAGGGAGAGCTTCCCTTCTGTTTGACTTAAACTACAGTATCACTGATTTAACCACAGAGGGCGACACATCATTGAAAAAGATAAGAAATGTAAAAACACCCCGTTTTTTACTTAATGATTCATGGTATTTTTTCACGGAGTGTGCATCGCAGGTCTGTGCTAGAGAACTAGATGGAGTAAACCCACACTCCCTCCGATATCTGCTAGCTGTTCTGATGACAGACAGTATAACCAGCACCAGTGCCTCAGGTGATTGCCCTTCTTATTAACAAAATTGGTTGCGCTTTTTTGTCCTGCCCGAGGAACACTCAGTCTTGTTACCTATCACAGGAAGCTGTGAAAAGGAATTCCCCTGGAGCTCTTGTGTCCACCCTCTCCTCACCTGGTAGCGCTGAAGGCTAGAGCAGCTCTGCCTGCCTGTACCAGCAGCTCCTCTACTTTTCTTAAGGTATCTGGAAGAACTTCAAGCTGAGGTAAGCATGAGCCATTCTTACTCTGTGCAGCATTTTTATTTATGGTATCAGGGCCTATGACTTTAACAACTTTGCTTGTATTCAAAGTACCTAAACAAATTCTCAGAAGGGTCTTCATTCATTGAAATTGCAAATTTTGTCCTGTTAAGAATAGCTCCGGTGCTTGAACTTTTCAGCCTGTTAGTTTTGTGTGTAGCCACAGAAAAGATATTCTGCTTTTCTGGTTTAATATAATTAGCCAAATTTGACTTTCCCAGAATCTTTATTTTGTCCTTAGACAAATCTCTCACTTCTATGCATTTTTAATATGATTATTATTTTAAAAATAGAAAACATAGCGGTGGGAAGCAAAAATACTCCCTGCTTTGGAACATGAAGAGACAGAATTAAAAGCTGCCACTTTCTAGAGCATGACAGGATGGTTTCCAACTCCTGAACTTCTGAAAGCAAATGGGGACAGGGAAATGAGTTTGTAGTTGTAAGAACAAAGAGCTGTAATAGTCTTAACCTTCTGGAAGCAGTTAGAAAAAACTAATGTAAACCTTTGTGCATTCAAAATGAGCTCTGTCTGGGTGGGACACAGGGTTTATATGAGGAGGTCTTGTTTCCCATGAATGCAGCTCTCTTGTCTTCTGGTATCGTGGAGAACTGTTAGGCAGCTGATTTGAAAACTTGGTCTGTGCAGAGTGTAACTGCATTAATTTCAGTATTGACCTAGGACCACGTTAATTATGTCATTGTTGGCTTCAGGCTAAAAAGATAAATCATTTTTCATTGATGTCAAAAATCTAATGGTGCTAATGTCATTGTAGCACAGAGCGCTGTGGAGCACATAGTGCTAAAACCAGAGACTTGCTGTACACACAGCATTTCTTTTGAAACAATGAGATTAATTATAGTGTATGAAGAATGCCAGATCCTGACATGTTAATTTAAGTATTTGTAATGTGTATGAAGCAATTCAAAAGGATTTTTAGCGTTTCGGTGACCAAGTCTGTGGCAGCTTTATTATGGAGTATACTTGACTGAAAGCTAAGTCAGTCCAAGGGGAAGCATTCATCAGCTGTGTTTCTTTGATCCAGCTAATTGTTTTACTGATACCTAGAGTGCTAATTAATTTCCTAGCCTCACAAATCAGGAGCCATTGTCTCTCGTTCCAAAGTGGGAAGTTAGCTACAGCTAGCCAAGGCTCTCCCCATATGCGTTAACATTTCAGTACTTACCCTGGTCCTTAGCTGCATGTTGAATGAACGTTCGATACCAAGACAATGGCAGAGCCTGCGAGCGTGTCTCTAGGATGAAATCTGTGGCACGGGTCAGAGAACATGTCCTAATTTGAGGAAGGAGAGAATGCCCCAAGAAAACCATCAATACTGCAGGTTTCCATTTAGCATCATGTAGCATCAGCGTTGTCATCTTGTTGGTGAAGTTCATGGGAAGCATGACCCGAACTGCTCCTGCTCTTGGACTTGCTAGGACAGGTGACCTTTTCTTTTTATCCGAATGTCAGTACAAGAAGACTTTAAGGATGCATTTTTTGTTTTGTGCACGGTCTTAAGGGCAACACTGTACTCAGCAGTTAACTAGTAACTGACAGAAGTCAAAATACTGCTAAGGCCAAAGGATATCTTGGCTGAACTCCAGCCTGATCTATAAATCACTGTTACTGTAACTTCAGTACATCTTGTTCTCCTTTGTTTCAAGACTTGGTGTACCTCAGAAGAAAATCCTTAATCATAAGGATTTATGAAAATTAATTAAATGATTATTTGCTAAATTATAGAATCAAAGGCAGTTTGAGTAAGAGTACTGAGAATTCCCAACATAAAAATCCAGGCTTGTGCTGTATATTCTCTACTCAATTCTTTTTAATCTACAATTTCTGTTCGTGCTGCTGGGTTGGTTTTTGTCTCTCCTCCATGTATTTTGGGCCAACTTGGATATTTCCTTTTTTTCCCCATCAGTTTCTCTATTTGTGAAAACTTTTTCAAGGACTTATTCTTGATTCCTTTGATTTCCCAACTACTATTTCAGAGCTGTAATCTCCCATCCTACACTCACTGTTTTAATAGCGGAATTCAGAAAGACACTGAAACATACCCTAAAAAATTACTAGACAACTCAGTAACAACATTGGTAGATCATGTTGATATCTACATGCTGGTTTTATGCCTTGTTAATAAATATATGGGTAGCCTATAGTATAAACCTTATAGAATTATATTTCTTCCTTTTTTGTTGTGTCTTCTAATAAAACAGGGTATGTTTTTTCCTGCAAAATAACAAAAAGAAAGTGTGTCATTTTCCTGGAGGAAAAAACCCCCACATCAAGTTAGGGATTTTAACTATTGACTGATTTAAATTATATTTGAGAGCTCAAAGGTCTTTATGAAGAATGTGAAGGGTCATTTCAGGTGTCGAATTGTGGCTGAGAAACTCATTTTAGGAAGGAGATTTAGGAATCAACATATTACTGTGGAAGCTATTATGCGTTGTGTTTTAATATACCCTGAAAAATGATTTTGTAGAATAAAACCTTAGATCTCAATTCAGGTTCCGTATGGTCAGGATTACAAAGGAGATAGTGTAATATTCTCTGTGATATCAGGTAGATCTGTGCACCTTCCCTTGTGAAACATCCCGTGCTTGTGCTGTGCACTCCTGCACTGGCCTCCTGCAGTGTAACCCAGTATGAGACACCAAATGTTTGGACACCAAGATAATACAGCTCTGGAAATGCCACAGATTACAAAAGAGCGTTCTGCAACAAATAGGATTATTTCTGCACTAGCTCATGATCTCTGTAGCATCCTTTGCTTCACACAGGCTGTGTAACCCTGACACCGTGGTCATATGTTGTGCTGTGCTCCTGCAAATGTTTATCATCTGCAGTCCTTCCAGTAAATTGCAGCAAACTGCACCATGCCAGAGCATGTGAATTTGAATTATAATATCTGCAACCTTTTCATCAGTAAATGCAGCTTTATAAGTAAAAAAAATAATTAATAATGGTTCATGGCTATTCTATATGCAGTCTTTGCATTCCAATGTTTATATAGGCAATACCTGGTCAATACAGCCCAATGGAATTACTGTTGCGATTGAAATGTCTTGTCAGATATAATAATGCCAAAGACTTGCTGAGAGAAAAGCTGACATGTAGAAGCGGTACCACTCTCACCTGTACTTCAGAGTTCAATTAAGACTTTGGTCCATTTTTATATTGTGCATGTACGTAAGACAAGAACATTGATACCATATAGAGCCTTATTTGGAAACAGTTTATATTGTCTTTAAAGCAATGATCAGGCAGATGCTCAGAATGCAGTGCTTAAGGTCCAAGTCAGCTAGATTTTTTCTAGTCAGAGCAGGTCAGTCTGAATGATCTTATTTCCATCTCTAAACAAGCTAATTATTTTGCAAACTCCTTGAATTGTGATACCTGAATTACCTGGAAAGGCTGTGACAGAAGTTTGGAACTGAGCTAAATGATCATTGTTACTGCATTTTCCTACAGAAGTTTTGCACGTGCGGATGAGCCTACCGTTCTCTGTGGTTCCCTCGCCCTTCCTGAACATTCAGCATGTTATCAAGCTGCTTGGTGCTCTCTTCTTGAAGTGGATGCACTCTGGCATCAACGCTATGTATGCGTGCCTTATGTATGTAAAGTGTGCTTAAAAGGCAGAGTTCCTCCAAGGTCCTGCCCAGGTGGGATTAATCCAAGTGACTCAATACTTCAAATCCTATCTTTATAGGAGAGGAAATTCACCTTTTGGTTAGGTTATGGAAGAGAAATATTTTATCCTTGATCACTCCTACAGGACAAGTTTACTCTTTGTATAAGGGTAGGTTTGCAGTGTGACAGTGGGTTTCCACAATAGAAATGCAGCCCTGACAAATAACCCCTTTATACAGATGATGCAGCTTCTTTGTAGCTACAACTTGGTAACTTCTAGATAGAAAAATACCACGTGAGAGCCAAGCCTGAGTGAAAACAAATAGGACTCTCTGTGAAGCTGAGCCAGCTGCACTATCATGCCTTTCTTGGTCACTGAGAATGGCCAGGAGTTGTCCTGCTAGCTTGCTTTTATTTCTTTGCCTGGGCCTTCTGCTTATGTCTCTTAAATTGCACATTTGCAACTGAAGGCAGAGAGAAATTTGCAACATATCTGTAGTGACCTGCCTTGACTACACCATGAGTAAAACACTGCTGGACTTCCCGTCACTTCAACTGCCCATCAGCTCTAAACACAGCAACTACCTTCTTTCTTTCAGGCAATTTATATCTCATTGGATAGGTTGGCTTCTACAAACAGCTTGAACTGTCTGTTATTCTCAATTCTATGAAGTAAAAGTTTCTTTTTTTAAAAAAAACCAAAACAAACTGTTGAGCTTTTTAAAGAAAAAAATGCAAACCACCACATTTTTCCAAAATAGGGAATTGGCATTTTCAGTTCTCTGTTCTCTCCTCATCTCTTTGTTTAGACAGCTGTTAATCATAGAATACGCGAGGCTGGAAAGGGACCTCTGGGAGACTGCCTTGTCCAACTCCTGTTGGACAGGACTGTAACATTAGGGTCAGCTTTCCTCTCGCCCCCTCATTCTCCCCCAAAAGTGGGCTACAATGGCAAAACTCTTCAGTTCTGGCACAACACTTCCACTTCTGTTATATTTGTTAGTTTTTGTACTCAAAGGATAAATTACAGCTGTACAACACTACAAAATACCAAGTACTAGCACAAACACAGAGGCACTTTTGTTCCGTACCATAACCAATTTCAGAGAGGGGTCAGATCCCTCTTCTCAGAGGCAGCAGGGTTGGTCCCTAGCAGAGCCTTTCCAAGGGCTTCCCTGGTAAAGTCTTTCTGACTTACTTTCCTTTTACCCTAAGCTTGGACAGCTGCACATGGCAGCCCTGAGCCTGGATCCAAGCACACAGAAGGAGAAAAACCTGCTTGTTGAGATCCTCACCAGCTTAATACTACAGGAGCCATCACAGCAGCTAAGGCCGAGGGTGAGGCTGCTGACACATACAGCAGCAGCGGTGCTCGGAAGGGGCTGCCGAGTAAAGTGAGCGCCGGTACTAAAACTTACTTTGAGAAATCATTAGCTGGGGATATTGGAGTATCACATGGATAAATCTCATCGCAGGGACAGGGTTAGGCTGAGGTGCTCTTAGCCCAGGGCAGCAGGGTCCCTCTTCACTAGATTCGCTGCTGGCAAGTCTGGTCAGCAACTCCGTATGTTAGAAGGGTGCTGATAAGTACTTGGTTGTATTTTAGGCTGGGAAAAGCTCATAATTTTCTTGGGGAAACCCTTCTATGACATTGCTGTTGCTTTTTCTGTGATGATGCTCTAAATGGCTCTAATCCCATGTTCAACTAATGTTCGCAGCAAAACTCAGCATAGACAAGACTGCTGAAGAGGTTAATTATGAACCTTTCTTTCTAATATAATTATTAATTAATGTTTGACAGGCTAAGGTTTAAAAAAGGGAAAGAAGAGAACGTGATGAAGAAAACAAAAAGCATTGGTTTCTTGTATCACAGGAAAATCTTGGTAACTCAGAAAATAACTCCTAGTGGAAAATTCTAGACTTCCTAACTTCTCTTTTTCCCCATTATTCTGCTCGTGACCTGTAGTATAGATGTGAAACCGTTGACAAATGACTTCTCAGAAGGAACTGATCCGGAGTAACCGAGGAAGAGAGTTGTTTTTGGTCTCATATAATCATGCAACTTTTACAGCCAGACAACAACAGAGGGCAATAGATCTCTACGAAACGTCACTGTCTTCAGAAAGGTTTCCATTTGATGACACTGATGGCAATTTTGGCAGCTCTTTTTACTGCCTCACAGGGATCATTCAGACACTGCTGAAATGTATCTGTATGATCTAGCAGTGTCTTGCGGCCCTCTGGTAGCTCAGCCAGCATGGTGAGGGTTTTGATTGCACTCAGACGGGCTTTGCTGGTTTCCTCAGCAACCAACTTCAGTAAAGGTGGAATGGCTTCAGCACCTAGGGCTGAGAATCTCCCTGTAGAGAAATAAACTGTCTTTGAGATGT
This sequence comes from Falco naumanni, assembly GCF_017639655.2. Taxonomy (NCBI): domain Eukaryota; kingdom Metazoa; phylum Chordata; class Aves; order Falconiformes; family Falconidae; genus Falco; species Falco naumanni. Next base: position 89,294,353 of record NC_054054.1, on the reverse strand, counting down.
GTTATTACATATAATCAACGTGCTTTTGAACTGCTGCTTTCTATTCCCTGCCCAGCTACAGCTCTGAGCGCCCCAGAGGGTGCAGTGCAAAGAGGTAGGATATGCTTTTCTTTTGAAGACCAAGGCTTGCTGCCAGCTATTTATTTTTAAGAAAACAGATCTTTTTAGTTAACTTTATCTGCCTTACACATTATTATTTAATTTGCAATAAATTATCTAAGATACATGAGGTACCAAATTATAAGATAAACTGGGTTTTTTGAGTGTGGGGATTTAGATGCCCTTAAGAACATCCTCGATTCTATTATTTTTAAAGACACTTCAAACACTGAGATCCAGGCCTGTGCTGTCTTTAGAAGTCAGGGGGACAGTTGCAGAGGAGGACTGAAACACAACTGCTGTTATTAAGAGTTTTTAACGTCTAGTCATTCATCACACTGAAAATTTAGCAGTTAGTGTTTTCAGTGTCATGTAAGTTACTTGGGAGAACTACAGACCTTATTAATACACATTCTTTTCCCAGTGAGAAGTGAGAGAGAAACTGCCTCTAACTTCAAAAAGAGTTCCCTGAAGTCAGTGTGCCCCTGTTGAGGACTGCTCATTCAGAGTGTGTGTATCTCTGTCTGGTCTGGATGTGAATGGGAAATGTTTCCCTCTGGAGGGAAATGATGCAGGCGGGGTAGATGAATAACTTGTTGACCTACTTCAGGTGAGTGATGTGAAATATACTGTCTCCCCCTCGACACTGTCAGGGAGCAACAGTAGTGGCTTGAGACAGTTATAAAGAAATGTCCCCATCTTAGAGTTTCTTGAAGAGCTTTAACGCTATCAGAAACTGAGGATTTGTGGGGGCAAAAGTTTTGTTACGGCATTGCCTTAGAACAGGATTTTCAGAAAGTATCCTAACCTAACTGCCTCTCTTACCCGCAGGTTTAACAGTAGCGAACATCAGTGCTCCTGTTGCACTAGCTTGGACTTCAGGATCTGTATCTTCCAGCAGGCTCACCAGCACAGGAATAATCTCTTCGCATACCACGCTTTTTCCCTCTGGATGAGTACTGTGCAGAAAAGATGGCTAAGTTGCTTTCATGTGTCTGCTAAACATGCAGCTACCCACAGCTTCTCCCCATGCCTGGACCCCTGCAGCCCTCCTTCATTTCATGACAACAGTGCTGACACAGTCCTCTCTGTTCTCTTTGGAGTCACAATGTTCTGACTGTTAGGCAGATGGCAAGCACCACTGTCCAGCCACAAAGGAAAGAAAGGGGATGTCGGTTTGTGCCTGGTGTCTATTAAATCTCCTTGCTGGTACAATGCTGATGATATCATATTAACCTATGTGTGAGGACTTAACAACTTTTTTTAGGTGATGTTTGGATTTTTTTTTACTTTCTGTGGTATACTGGAGATTGATGGGCAGCAGCATGTAACAGGATGTAGGATTAAGTGTGCTGGTGGTCTGTTGAACCCTATACAGATTTTAAAACCTGCTAAATTAGGGGTCTTCAATTAGTTCTTCTCCCAGGTCAATTTTCTCTCTTTCTAGCCTCTCTAACAAGGGGAGTATTTAACATGGCCCAGCCTACTGCAGGGACCTAGAATGTAGCTGATGTCCGTACTCCAATTGCATTTCTGCTTTCTTTCTATGACTTATGTTATCTATACTCTCCTTCTTTTCCCATATGACCTCGCTTTATTATAGGACATGAGGAAATGTTTTGTGCTAATAGGTATGTAAACTGCATGATCTGCAGACCTTCTTGAACTAGACATCTGTTGAGCACTGTTATTACATTTAGTGATTGCAGGACAGTGGACTTAAGCTGTTCCTTTCATCCAGTGTTTGATACACACATTTAATATAAAGATTGCTTTTTCTGATTCATCACTGACGTATGCAGCAGCCTGTGTCAGAAAACTATTTCTGTCCTCAATCACACTGAAAATTTCCCAGGACCTTTTAATTTTTTGAGGCAGCCGTTGTCCAAAAAAATGAGGGAGCTTCTCCCTACCTGCAATAGTGGTCATAATCTTGTTTTTGCACGATTTCTTATGTAATAATTTTTTCTCAGCAGTGCTGTACCAGGAACAAATCCTGATTTCACTGCCAATACCAGAGACAAATAGAAGGAATGACATTTCCTGATCAACATCTTCTTGAGTGGTTTATAGCAGTTATAATTTTTAGAAGTCTTCTACCTATGTGTGTGTTCAGGCTGATATTGCTTTACATGTGAAATGTGACAGCTTCAATGTGTAGTGGAACAGAACTGTAAACTAATGACATTGATTTACTCCTGAAATGAGTATTTTCTTGGGCTTAAGTATTATAGATAGATCTCTACCTAATTTCTGACAGGACCCAAGCTGCTTTGCTTCTGATGGCTGCTGATGAGTGTGTGAGCTTTTCCTTCAGGATAGTAATGGCACTAGTTGCCAGAGCTTCAGAAGCCTCCACATGCAGACAGTTGGAGAGTGTATCAAGGATTAGCTCCTGGATTTCATCCGACTCAGTCTTCAGTTTGAATACAAGTAAGGGAATCAAACCGGCATGTAGTATGCCAACAGCCCCTGCAGGAGGAGACAGAGAAGGAACACGGGTGAGATGCGAGTGCATTTACTATTTCTACATGTACTTTGAATTTCTTAATATGACCAAAATACATATGGTAACTCATTTCCTCACACAGATGCAGGATTGAGAGATGGAAACTACTACAACACTACTCTGTTCATAAATGCTATCTTAGCATTGCTTCCTTGGGAAGCTTCCCCAACAGTCCTCTAAAGACATCATCCCAGGTAATAACCGAAATGGCGATTGCTCCGATGTTCCTGGTTTTCCCCACTATAATATTTCTCCCAAAATTATCCTTGCTAAAAAAATATAGGAAATATATCTAAAAGTCACTTTATAGCCAGTCTTTCTAACTGTTCTCAACATGAACAGATGCTAAGAGAGGCTGACATGTGAGCCTTTAGAGTTAATACTTTGATTCTCCACTGTGCTTTCCGTGAAGGAAATAAAGATTTTGCAAACTGTCCGCACACATTTCTTTCTAGTAGTTCTGTCATGGGGAAAACTTGAATTTTGAGCTTTCCAGCAGTCATTATTCTTGCACTATCTCCTAAAGGAAACAGAATCAAAGGTAGAAAGATCGTCATTTGCCCTGCAAGTGATGTCTTTGCTATAAGCAAGTGTCTGATTTGTACCATTTCTTACACTTTACTAAGTTAATACTGAAACAGCAATGCCATGAGAAAGCAGAAAGCAGAACGTACTGTCCACGAGTAACTATGTGAAAACAAAATTATCCAGCTGTCTTGTTGCTAAGACTGATTCTTTGGTTGCTAAGAGAAATGTGGCTCCTTTCAAAGTGATTCATATATATGCTTAGATAAGGAAGTTTTGTGGATAAGAGTCATCAAGGTATTTTCAAATGAATCTCCACAGGGATAAAAGGACAAGTGGGAAAGAGATTTTAATGGCCCTTGGTAGCGCACAGGAGAAATCCCTCAACTTGACAACCAGATCAAAACCATGATTCTAATCTAGAGGTTATTGTGTTGTACATATTTCTGAGTTTTTTTCGTGAGGCTGACATGGAGTAACTTCTTATGTTACTAACTTATTAGGATCCACTTTACTAATGCAAATGCAAAGAAACGCTTATGGGTGATGTTATTACAGCTTTTATTACCTGTACTACATTTGGAGGTCAGTTGCTGTGAGAATTCAAATAAATAATAAGGAAAAACAGACTGAGACAATTCACCCTTGAAGGCTAACAGCATTTTAAAAGCAAAGATTTCTCCTTGTGCCAGAAAGGCGAAGCAGGAAAAGAAAGAGGGGAAAAAATGTTACCTTTGAAGCTGTGGCTTCTTAGTAAAAAAAAAACAACAACAGCCCAACCATACAAATATGTCCTTTGGAGGAACAAAAAGCTTGCTATAGCTTTCTATCTCTCTCATGCTGGTAGATGTATTTTTTTCCTTCTGAACAGATTTTCATTACTATTTTTTGTACTTGCTTTCAAATACTTAATAGCCATTTTCTAACACATCATCTTCACTTCCATTTTTAGTTTCCAGCAACTCCCTCTTTTTCAGGATTTCCTTGCTAACTTACTACTTGATCGCTTTATTATCTTATTGCCAGTAAGTACTATAAGCATTCAGGTTTCCTTTCTTTGTGTCTGTGTCTTTCACTTATCTTCTAATATGTTCAACCAATGTATTCAACTAGACAGGACTGCTTTCATTGGCCCTTGAGTTTATTCCTTCCAGTTAATGTTTATTGAATTTCTTTGACTCAGAAATCCCTCATTCATTGCGTTTGCACTTCGTGTCTTCCTTTGGTGCTAGCCTTTACAATTGCACTGCAGTCCTGAGTGCAAAATACACAACACAGCCACTTTGTGTCTTTCTGTTTCATAAGCTGGCAAGATAATGTACAGAGCATTGTCTAGGATAGCTTTTATTTTGTGGAGTCATTAAGTAGCATTTATTCTGTGGTTAGAAAAACCTGTGTAGTGGGTGCTTGTTTTGTATTAACATCTCAGGATGTTTTCATTTTTTTTTTAAATATGTTTTATTTTACCAGGCCAGGTCTCTGTTAGCAGGAGCTTTCTTATCTACTGATTTTGTCAAGCTGTCCTATCTGAAAAGCTATCGTGCTAATAAAGGGAGCTTCCCAGATATAAATATAGAAACAAAGATGAATTGTTTGACCTTGTCAAAAGTCTCAATGTGGTGAAGAGAAAGAGGGTGGAGAGGAAAGGCCATCAAACAACAACAAAATGGGACTACCTAACCTTGAGACTGAAATTTCCAGGTGGAAATTCGTCATGGTTTTCCCAAGGGAACCAAAGGGTGAAAGGTCTAGGGAGGTAAAAGGGAAAAGGGAGGAGACAGAATCAGTGGGAAGTTGTTTGAGAGTTACTTGTAAACTGGAGCAGTCTCAGATCCTTGCATCTTACTTGAGCCAGCAATAGGAGGGAAGGTAAGCTGGTGTTTCTAGTAGTCCTATACTGAAAAATACAGCAGCATACTTTGGATCTAGACTTTTCATTAAAATACTGCCCTTTCAAAGGTGATTTATGTACTTCAGAGAGTGTTCTAGACCCTGGGCATAGTGCAGTAGTAGGAAAAATGTTTTCAAAATGCAAATAGTTGCATTTGCAGCTGCATAGTTAATATCATTATTGATCTGTTTTTCTGAGAACTCGTAATCTTCCCTTGGGCTGCTTTATATCTCAGCACTCATCTCTTCCTTCTCATAACCCTCTGGCCACTCTCATCCTCCCTTTCCTGACTCTTTCTCAAATAGGCCCAAAGAGGAGTTGTCATTTATTCTATTCTCTCACTATGGCTGCAGGGCATGTAAACAAATTAAATTTTGTAGAAGACAAAAGGAGTCATTTATAGTACATAACAGTGGTGGTTTGTTTTGGTTTTCAGTTACATAAATCAATTAAATCACATTACAAATCCTTTTCCTTACAGATGTCGGTTTCCAACTCAAAGCCATTTGAATGTTTGTTTTGGTATGGAGCATGTGCCTCAAGCATGGCCACAAAGTGAGGTACAGTGTAGTATAACATAGTAAAATAATATGTAAACACAGATTCTATATAATATGAATGTTTTGTTAACACCTCAGATGTCTCTCTGTGAAGTTCACACAACTATTTGAGATGCTTAGTAACAGCATATCTATTTAGGAAGGGGCACACAAGGAAAAGAGGAGCAGACGCAGACACAATCAGAGGGAAAAATGCTGGCTAGCATCATGGTGTGCTACCAACACATCCAGTACAGAGCAGCTGTGAAATCCCAGCGTGGGAGCTCACTAACTGTGAATAGCCAAATGATCCTGACAAAATTTCTAGACCTAGCAGCTTTCTTGCTAGCACTGCAATAGATTAGCACCATTTCAGAGGTAACAAAGTGTTTATCAAACCGATGAGTGCTAGCATCTATTATATGCATTTAAAAATGCAGTGCTTGTATAAGGTTTCCTTTCTGAGTTGACAAGATGACTGCAGAAGATCCTTCCCTGGCACACCTTCCTTAGTAACTCCTTGCTCACTACTGTTTAAATTGGGGAAAAAAAATTTTGTTCTTTAGACTCACTGAGAAGGTTTCTGAGTCACCAATCACAAGAGCACAATTTGAGAACCCCGTAGCAGCTAATTTAACATTAAGATTCAGCATTTTGAATCTCAGTGCTTCCAGCATTAAGGCTGTGTCAGAGAGTAGATATACTGCTATAAAACTGGGCTGAAATTTATTTCTGGTAAGTTTGGGACAGGACGTAGACCACGTTAAATGGTCTATACCCTGTCAGCTTTATCAAGTCCTCTAACTGAAAAGGAAAATTCTGCTGACATCTTTGAAAGACAGTATTTTTTTTTTTCTTCTTTGCAACAATACATCTCTGTCTTTCAATGATAATTTAACAGGAATAAACGGTAGTGTCCCAAAGGATGTCTATGCTAGAGACAAAGAGCATCTCTTATCTTAAAGGACTGAGAGGTGGAAAGTCTCTGTTTAAAGGAACTGAAGAGCTACTGGGATATTAAAAGAATTTAGGAAAACACTGCAAACACTGGTATCAGACTAGAAATCTTAAACAACTCTATTTCAAACCATTTCAAATCTGTGCATAAATGCTAAATGCATTTATCTTATGATAACCCTAGGGATTTACCAGGTATAAAATCACAACCTCAAGAGTGGTGTCTGTCATATCCTCACTAAAAATACAGTAGCTATAAACTTTATAAAAGCATTATGGGATCTGCTTTTGAAGCCACTGAGAATTTTTCCAGTACTGAGGATTTTGGGATGTTATCTGAATGAAAGACATAACAGAAATTAAGGTTATGAAAATATTAAAAGTCAGCAGTACACTGGAGAAACACACAATGTGGCTGCCTCTGGGGATCCTTTAAAAATCAAAAATGTTTCCAGCATTAACAAGGAACAGGAAAGATTGTTTTAATAAACAAGACGTTCCTAATCCTCAGTAAAGACTGAGACTCCTACATATCTTGATTTTGTTTATAGAAACTTCGCTTTAGCATGTGTGCCATTGTAATATCAAAGCCCCTCTGAAAATAATTAACTAGAGAAACTACATCTGATATATCTGCATTAGCTTCTCTAGTATAATTTAGAAAACCAAGAAACAGATTAATTAAAAAAAAACCCCAATGTCATTTTGGTAGTAAATAAGACTGCCTGTGACCCTCTGCTTGAAAGCAATGGGTCTATCTGTCTAAATCATTTATGCCCTATGAAAAGGGTAGTATTTAAAAAACTTAAATATTCTGGTCTGCAGAATATCTTTTATCATAGCATCTCTAGCAACTCTGGGGATGAATTAGAGTAGACTTGTGTTTCACATAGAGTCAGTTTCCAACATGAAAAATAAATTTTGGGTTCTGTTTTTGTACAAGAATTATCTGCAGTGTAGGATCAATAATTGACCAAGACAAGTACCTTAGTTCTCATTGATGTCAGTGTCAGATCCTTTAGTGTAAAACCACCAAAAACACTATAGTGGAAATAATGGAATATGCTCTCTGTTGTAGTAGTGCGTAACCTATGAACTGTGGATTGATGGTCGTTCATATGGCATCGGAAGATAGTCTCCAAAATGAAAGCAATTTTTCCTTCTTTTAATGTATGAATACAGTTTTATTATCATATACAAGAAAGGAAACAATCAAAATGAAGGTGAAATAGAAGTAATGTTAGCTTATAAATTTTTTCTTGGCTGTAATTGTTGATAGTCTGCTTGCACATTGAAGTATAAGCACTGATATCTTTTGCAATGTTTTTATTTTGCCCTTCAGAATTCTAGCTGCTTGCACCTCCCATGTAATGAATATTCTTTACATTTTCTCAATTTGTAACTTAATGTATAGGTGTACTCACGATCATCCTATATACCTAAGTGTGTGAATGCATACGTATAATATGCATTGAACTGGTCTTGCGTGCATATTGGTCACACAAATTAGGAAATTTCTTGGCTTTTATTTCTTTGACGAAGTACCTCTCCTTTATTCAGAGAATTTTTTTTTTAAAACGTGAAAATTAAAGACTGAAAATAACCCAGAGGTTGTTGGGGGTTTTTTTCTTGTTCTTTTGGATGAAGAAGGAAATGTCATCCTGAAATTTATTAATTTCCTCTACAGGGAAGACTTTGCCAAAATGCATGAAGGAAGGAAAACAATCTGACATATGTACTAGTTGTGCCAAAGTCCTCGGATCAATTACTGTAGAGAAAATTAAAGCCTTGAAATAACTACTTCCAAAAAGCTGAGCCACTGAGTTGCTACCCCACTTCAGATTTTCCAGGTCAGAATTTGTCCTTTTTTTCTGCTGGTCATCAATGGAGACTTGTAGTTATAAGATGAGCCTAAAAGGTACTAGTGTACCCTTAACCATATGGGACTCTGCTGACATTCTGCTTTCACGAGCACTTGTTGTAACATACAGCATTCACAGAAAACAGCGAATTTAACGTGCATGACACAAAGAATACATTCAAAAAAGAACCTGGGCCAGCACATTTGCAAACATTAACTTAAGTATTGGATTTTATACTTTATACCAAGCATGTACATTTAGAGTGCAGAAAATATTAACAATTACTATAGCAAGTTTCAGTCACAGAGAAATTGATACTGTAAGGTGAACAAGTTACCAGTTTGAAAAAAGTTCATGTCATTATTACTGACATTGTAGTAAATTGTAAAGATTCCTATGGAGAAAGAAGGTGTGCTCTGTCACAGAGGCTTCTTGTAAAGATGTGTGAGAGACAGCTCACTTCCTACAGAGATTATTGTCTAGATGGATGGGGCAAAAGGGTTGGATGGGAAGGAAAGAGGCAAAATATTGTGCGAAGTAATTCTTCAGGTCAGCTGAACAGTTGAGAAATCATTAAGAGCCAGTTTACCACCACATCCCCAGGTGCTGTTGCTCTCAGCTGGTGGCCGTAGTTCACCAGCAAGACTACCATGCTCAGAAGGGAAGGCTGAGGCTGTTAACCCTCCTGCCCCCTGTACACCCATGGCCTCTGCCCTGCTTTCACAGGAGAGAGGAACAGAGAGGTGGGCCAGGCTGGAGGCTCGGTGGGATGTGGGAAGCCGTATGAGAGCAGTCAGCTTCCTCAGAGGCATGGATATGTCTTGCTCTTATATTACTATGGTGTCTAAAAGTGCCTGACCATTTGGAGAGATAGCCTTCAGGGGACTATGGCAATATTTTACACTAATAAAAAGTTTTAAACCTGTAAGTTAAACTGCCTTATAAGCCCTTAATGTGAAAGAAATGTATAATTGCAAATTTTCAGTTTTCAGAACTGCTGGAAGAACAGATTTTTTTTTTTTTTTTTTTTTTGAGTAGAAGGCCAAAAAATTAAAGCAACGTGAATCAAATTCAAGAAATAGTTTGTTAAATATCTTAATTTTCTATATCTGGAAGCTCTATCTGTGGAAATGAATCCTGTATTACATAATGGCATTACATAGCAAAATGACTATTATAACATTTTGGCTAGCTTTAACATTTACTTTTTGCAATTAGTGAATTAACCTCACACGTGCTCAGACATAAAAGAGCAGTCATTTCTTCAGTTTTGTTCCTTTGAAGAAATATATAATTGAGATGGTGAAAATATTCTCTGAACTTTTATAGTATAACTGAACTACAATCAATCAGAAAGAGATTTATATGAAAGAGAAAGTTTCCTGTATAGATTTGATTATAGACCTGTCAAACAATAAATAAAAATGAAAGGCTTAAAGGAACAAAATATCTAGAATCAATTATGTGTCAGATACCGAGGAATTTAATCTTTAAAATTAGCATAAACTTGCTTTGAATATATGAATCATTGCACAGACAGAATGGAACAGACTGCAAATAGTGGTAGAAGACAACAGGGGGAGGTTAAAGGGAACATTAATTCATTAATTAATTGTATGAGCACTTCCTTTTGGTGGGAGATTTATTTTTCTTGCTACTTTAAAAAGTGACCTAATAGAAATTTCAAAGAGGAAGAAACTGGAGAAATTGTAGTGTTGACAAATCCACTACTCACACTTGCTGGTCTAGTATGCTGGCAAAGCTGCAGTAAGTCAATTTTATCCTACAGTTCACACAGCTTACACTGGTGCCAGGACGAGCACAACTGAATGGTCAGAACTGATAAAACCTCTAGGAAAAGAAGAATACAGTACTATAGGCGGGTGAAATCCTTCTCTGCTTCAGATGGTCTGGCTTGGCAATTTTGTTTGAAATGAGATTAGAAGAAACACATCTTGATTAGAACCACAGGCCCAGATGGCTGCACAACATGAGTGGAGCTGTACGGAAAGGCAGACCGATTCTCCACTTTCCACTCAGACCTGCTACTTTGCAGATTCCACGTTCTCCATGGGAAGCCATGTTCTTAAATAAAAGTACTTATACTACCAAATGAAAATTGCATTCTGATCTGAAAGAGGCTCTCCAATAGTGCTTTCCAGTATGTTTTAGCCTATATTTTATTTCTAGCAGTGAAAAGTTCCTAAATCTTCATTGAATACAAGACTGCAAAGTTGTGGGCTGCTCTGAGGATGATTTTTGAAGTGCCTCCCCAGTAAGTGTTAGCTCCTGGGTTGACAGCCTTATTCCTCCAGTAAGCTGTAAAGCACAGATGCTGTGTGAAAGGAGTCTATTGCAAATAGGCACAGGTCTTAACAGCATACATGTTTTCTGATTAGAGGTGGATTCCTGAATAAACGAAGGTGTTCTTGCAAAAAGACCTGTTGTATCATTTATTTGGAAAACACCTAGTGCAGTAGGACCTAAGGCACGGCAACAGTGAAATAAAACTGTTACTTAACCTAAATATTAGACTAAAATATTAGGTCTAGCTTCTGTAAACATGCCAGATTAAACATTGGTATTTCAACAGTGCTACTAATGTGGTTATCTTTAAGAACATTATATACAGAGTATTCAAAAACATTGTTAAACAGAAACGAAGAAACATATTTGCAACAATTCTAACAGATACCAGAAACTATTTAATCAGCTGATAGAAATTACTGCCATTTGAAGATGCTTTTAAAAATAACATTGTTATAAGTAAGTCTGAAAACTACATTAATTGAAAAATCTGATAAAGTGTTTATCAATTTAATCAGTACATTTGTTAGGCAAAGTTAGCATAATGTACTTTGCCCATTTTGTTGATTCCACTTGGACATTTCTAGGGTGCAGCTGGAGGCCAGATGGGGTACCCTTGGAAGCTGAAAAAGGTCTTAAAGACTTTTTTTGTCTTAAAGACTTTTTGTCTGGAGGCTGAATTGCTTCCTAAGTCACTTCCATTTGTTATTTGATCTTGTGCATGTCATTGACAGAGCAAAAACTTTAAAAAAAGAGGAGTGGTAGACCACGACCAGCAGTCACATTTATGTAGTTTTCTATTAGTTTATCACTAATGTAGTCACAGACCACACAGTACGATTTTTCACCCCTCTGTCTAAAAATGCTTCACAAAAGAGGCAGTGATCAATTACAACTGGCTAAAGCTACCACTTTGTATACCTATTTTTTACTTCATAAATGATGACCAGTTGGTAGATGTATGTATGTAGTTTACATTACGTAGATACAAAATTAGCCGCAGGCCTGACATGGAATGGGTGTACAATTATCTGAACTAATTACTTAGACCTGACCTTAGTATTCCAATTTTTTACAGAACTGCTCTGGCATCTAAAGCCCCCATAATAAAACTACCTGAGTATCCCCAGCTTGTCTTCCATAGCTTCCCAGAATTACCTTTGTGTCCTCAAACAAACTTTTCAGTCTTTTTTTTTTTTTAAACCACCGATTTCTTATTCCTGTTAATTAGACACTACAGGGTAATAAAAGGGACAAATAATAGTGCCTGCTGAAACTGTATCTGTATCTCATGGTTCTTACATGAAGCAGAATTATCATGCGTAAAGGATACAAGGAAATGTGAAATCTTATTATAACATCTTTTTCTCAGTACCTGTTAAAAATATTTATAATTCTTTTGAGGCCCCAATTTGATACTTCTTCGGCTGGCAAGAACATCAATAACAAAACCAAAAATATTTAAAATAAATAATTTCTTCTTTTTGTTTGTTTGTTACTGCAAAAATTAAACAAAACCTAAATGCCTACCTGTATCCTCAAGTGGGAGAGACCTACTTTCAGCTCACTGCTTCAATGAATATTTAATCCTTCTTGCAAAGTGGAAAACCTTCAAACAAGAAGACTGTAGGAGGGAAGAGGGCATCCCAAGAGTAACCAATAGCCGCTGTTGCTCAGACCACATTACTAGGAGATCTGAAGCTGATACTTTTTGTTTTTAACTTGGATTTCAAAAATTTCCTGGGTCTGTTCAATTGCATCTCCTTGGGTATAATTCCAAAAGAATCTGTGTATTTTGATCTCAAGTGATTTTGTCAGTTGTTCACACTTCATAGGTCTTTTGCTGTATGCTTTACTAAATGATCCCTGCTTTCATTTTGGGTTATGAAAGGGTTTTGTTTTGTTTTGTTTTCCCCATTCCTTTGCCCTTAATATTGAAGAATGAGGAAAGAATACGTTAATTCTCCTTTTTAAATTTTTTTTTTAATAATAATGTGGTCCTGAAGCAGGGGTCTTTTACAAAGAACTACATTCCTTTATCTTATTTCATGGTATCTCTGTAGCTTTCTTCCCATGGGAACTCTGAAGGAGCTGGGGTCTGTGTGTTGATCACAAAGCTTAGGATAAATGAGGACTGCTACATAAAATTAACTGCACAGGAAAGACACTGTATCTTCCAGAGCTCCAGACGTGCTTCCAAGCAGCACCAGCTGCTGAATTTAATGCTTGTTTTTCTAAACTTGGCTTCAATGGCAACTGCTGATTCAGCAGCTGAGCCAATGACTGTGAGCTGCAAATATGGTACGTACATAATAAAACTGGGAAGGAAGGTATGTAAGGCATTTAATATTTTTAGGGTGTGATTGGTTTTTTCCTTTTAAAAATTTTTGTCTTTTGAAAAACTAGAGAAGGAGTCCTCTTTGGTTGATTATGGTATTAGCTGTAACTCATTATCTGGGTTATTCTCAAATAACTCCTGTGATTTGACCTCATAGGAGGTCATAGGAAGAGTAAACAGTTGATATTAAGTGAAACCCTCAGTTACTTGAAGGATGTGAGAAGAAGGTAAAAGGGTGAAATCCTGGTAGAAAGTGGATTTTCATCCTAAACGATAAAGCCAAATGAGGCTAGGCTGATACCACCTGCTAGAAGGTGCATTCATGACTTTTTTCCCCACCATCTCACAGTCATTGGTACAAAGCAACAATATGCCAGATAGTTATAAATACAGGATCCCAGTCATCTGTACTTGATGCTATTTTAAACTCTTCCACGTGAGAAAAATGGTTAAAAATAAAAATACAGCCTTTTTGTTCTTCTCTAAATGTTCTGTTCAGTTCTTCATGCTGAGAGAATCACAGACCCATCTATAAATATCTAACCCAGATCTACAATTGCTTGTTAAAAAGAGGGTGTTTGGTAGAAAATTGAATGAAATACAAAATGCCTTTTATTATATTTTTATTACAGACCAGATGTGGCCTCTCAATTTACCCTCTATCATTTGGAGTTGTACATTCAGCAAGAACATTGCATGTGTGCATATAAATATTTTGATGTTGTCGTGGTATAATAAAGGCTAATTGATTAGAAAAACCCCTATGGGATTTTCCACTTAAGAGCACATTTCTGTTTTAGCTCTATTGTCTTCAAGCTAAACATGTATGAATGCATCTATTTTGATTGATCCCAAACAGAAAGCAACAGTAAACAGGCAAGCATTTGGCTTTTGGTCAATGAATAGCACTGGCAAGTTGAGTGAAACTTGGGCAGTTAAGGGTTTCAGTAAGCTGCGTATTAGATGTTACACCTCAACAGGCAAATGCTCCTTCCTTCAAATGAAAACCTGCTCTGATATGGGAAAAAATGGTGACCTGCCTGACATGGAAAGGGGAGCAGTTAGATCATCGCAGTTCTCCCAAACTACTGTTTACTATTTCCAGGCAAAAAAAGTAATACAAACTATTCACTTTCAGTATGTATTTGTGTGTTTTCAATCTATGCATATACAAAGAAAAACATTTCGAGTACTGAGCTAAAGAACTGGTTTTATATGCCATTTGACTTTGGCATTTAATCACCTGTATATGCTATTTTGAGACTTATTTCTCTTTAAATTCCTGTAGGGGCTCAGCTACATGTAGTGCAATCAATGCATGCTGAAAGACCCTAATTGAGAAATTCTGGATGCAGGACAAGTTGAGACTGAAGAAAACTGCTGATTTATTTTCAGATCTGTTGGGTTTTAACTCTGCCATTAATCAACAGCAAGCTCCCATACTGTGGTGTTGAAATAATAACACCTAAACTTCTCAGAGTAAGACCTGTTCCATTACTCACGTACTGCATGTTTGTAATACTTTCACTGACAAAATTTGATTTACAGTTAGGTGCCTCCTCAAAACTGCAAGAAAGAAAACATTTTGGTATATCAATTGAAAATACCTAGAAGTGATGACACCTGCATAGACCATGTGAATGATGATCTTCCTACCCAGTCTGATGGTAGTCGATGCTGTTATTTCTGCCAAAGTTGGTTAATGTGTGGAAGATGTTTTTTCTCACATGTGAAGTTCTATACTAAAGATACATGTAATGTGACAGTTTCTATAGTAACTACTTGTTCTTTATGGAATAGCAGATCAAACCTGTACACCTTGTTATTGTTCTTTTATCCTATTATCTAGACTACTCAGTTACCACAGATATAATTCTTTATTCTATTCCCTTCCCAATATAAGTATAACAGGGATTTATGCAATTGCAAGTAAAGATTACATTTGAAAAACAAAACACTATTGGAATTTTAACATTGACCACTATCTGATCATACAAATGCACCAAAGGACATATGTGCATATATATTGAAAGCTAAAATTTCAAAGCAAAACTGTAGCGATTATCTTTTTTAGTAAAGCAGGGGAAATTTGTGATCTGAATATTATCATGTTGCTGGGAGAACAATGCAAGTTATGTATATGGCATTTCTTTTTTAAATGCTAGGAGTTTACCAGAACAACTTTGCCAGTCTAGATGTACTGGCAAACTGTTCTAGTGTGACCAAGACCTAAGATTCATTACGTACAGGCAAAATTTCCCTCACGTTATACTGATTCATGGCTGTTACTTCTGTGCAAGAAAAAGAATGTTGCTACATTGCGTTATTATATATTTCATTATTATAACTCATTGATGCCACAGTTCGACTGATAATATCAGTACTCAAAGTGGTATTATTTACAGGGATCAGACGCTTTTTGCACTGTACTGTGTCAGCCTTACTGTGGGGGAAAAAGCCTGCATTCCACCTATGTCTGAAAGTCTATTGCTATCTCCAGCAGAAGTGTATCAGTAACAAATTATGTTTATAAAATTAGCAGTGTAGGGAGAAATCATAGCTATTTGATCAGGGCTGCAGGTTCAACAATGCAACTAGTATTGTAGCATGGCCAAAAGGAAAAAGACACTAGAAAAAATGTAAACTATAAATAGGGTAAATCCATCAGTGAGAGAAAAAGAAAACAATACTCATCATTACTTTTAAAAAGCTGTAGTAAATTATACACACACAAATGCAACAGACAGGAGAAGAGAAAGGCAGAAAGGGAAAAACAGAAGAAAATACATGCACAGTACCGAGAGCAACTGAGTGATGAAACAAGTGGAGTGCAAGCAGTAGATAAATTCCATGTAACCAAACCGCTTTTTCTCTCTTTACCCTTGACTGCATCATTCTAACATGTATGTGAGTTGTTCCCTCTACTTATCACTCCCCTAAAACATGCACTGCGAAATTCATCACGGAAATCATAATCCTGACAGAGCCACGAGCTGCACTACCGCAGAAAACACGGAACGGCCAACCAAATCCAGGAAGACACCCGCGTTTGTGCAGCCGGGCAAAGCCTGTAGCAGGAGGAAACGGCACACGTATGTGCATGCACATTATGTAATGCGTGAGTGCAACCCAGCGTACGAGGCGAGGCCAAAACCCACCAGCCCCCTCGGCAGCGCTCGCTCCTTGCGCGCCGCGGAGCCCCGCGGGCGCGGGGCGGGGGGGGCTGCAGGGCCTGGCCGCCCCCCGGGCGGGACCCGCCGCCGGCCCCGGGAGCCGCCCGCCGGCCGCGCCACCGCCTCCCCGCCCGCGGTACCCCCCGCCGTTGGCTTGGAAACGGGCTGGCAGGCTCCGGCTCCTCCTCCAGAGCCAGCCCCGCGCTCCCCCTGCCCGGCTGCCCGGCCGCCCGGCCAGACCGCGGAGCACCTCCCTGCCTCCCGCGGGGGGCCACCGGCCAAGTGTGCCCATCAGCGCCCTTAAGAAATCCCGGTTCGGTAAAATTTTCTGTTCTAGGGAGCAAATGGGAGAGGGCAGGTTTTTCCTGCTGCTCGGGCTGTGGTGCTAGTGCCTGCAGCGGTGGTGTGTCTGCTCGCTGCAAACCATAGATGCTGACGAGAAAAAAGGGCCAAAGCGGAGAGGAGAAGCGTCAGTGGATGCGAGCGGCTGTACTGATGGATTGAGGAGGTGGAGGCTGCCTGCCTGCCTGCCTGGTGCTGAAGAGGTGAGTGAAATATTCTGCATTTCTTTCTCTCTCAAATCAGTTAGCGATGAACGTTTCCCTCTCCGTCTATTTCCAAAATAAAAAGGGACTTCTACCGCAAGAAGGAAAAGCTGTCATTTTGAAACAGTAAGCAGTGCTTTTGCTGGGTGGAAGAAAAGATGAATGTCACTGCGAGGTAGAAATATTTTGCTCTGTGTAGAGAAAAAATAGTAAGGGGAGGCAGACTGCTGATCCAGTGAAAACGACCTTCTCAAGGGATACCGGCCTTCCATCAGCTGCTGCTTCAGCTCTGTCCCCTTTTCATGAAATTAAGTCATCTCCCTTTCCTAACCTGGACTGTAACCCATTAATATCCAATACCTGAGCCTTACTAAGGTCCCTTGCATTCTCTTAATGATTCAGAAAGATAATCCATTAGATTCCGCCTGTTGGGAGAAGAACCTCCACGCTATGTAGCACCTCCTCCCAGGGAAATGCAGGCTGGCTAACGTTCCATCAGAAAAGACTCCTGGCTGCCGAATTTCTGTAATAAATCCTCCCTGTAACAGGCACATCTGCTCGTTCTAAGGATGTGTGGCTCTGCGGAGCTTGGATGCTCTACCTCATCGTTTGTGCCCATGCGTGTGAAGGAATGAGGAGGTTTTGTTAAATTAATCTGCACCTGTGGACGGCTCCTATCTGCAATTGTGAACCACAAGTTTTTTAGTATCTTTGTATTTGCATTTTGGGTGAGTGATTCATACACCAAAACCCCAACCCTTCAGTGTTAGCTGAGAGGGCTACAGATAAAATATTTGTCAGTTTAATTTCTGGTAATAGTACTGATCTGATCTGGTTTTGGCTGTTTCACTGTAGAAGCTGTTTAACGTGTGTTCTTGCGGTATTTATTCTGGAAGCTACTGACCTATCTTGACAACATTTTCCTGTGCAAGAGCTGAGAAAAATCCACTAGTTTTCCCTTCAGCTTTCTTTATATCCATTTACTGATACTCTTACGCCCACAGTTTGATTTTTATTTTGGCTTGGTATTTCGCGCCATTGTGGGTGACACCCTTCCTGTGGCCGTCAAAATTTCATCTACAAAGGTTGTTACAACAGCAGGTCAGATAGAAAAATACAGTGCTGTGAACATCTACTTGTGGCTCACGAAGGAGTAAATATGAGTGTGTATTTTGTATTTCCTTAGAGGAAATTGTTTATGACTTTATGGATATAAATAGCTGAAGTCTGAGCTGATGGCTTAGGTGCTGTAACAGGCAGAACGAGTTGCTTTTCTTCAACAAGGCACATATTTGCTAGCTGAAGAGATACAGCTCTGCAGAACAGAAAGCTTTTTGCCAGTAACTTGGCTGTCTCCATCAAATCATTTGGTTGGAAGCTATCAGGCAAAAAGCAAAGATCCCTGCCCTTGCATAGAGGACATTATTACAGGATAGGCCTGTGTAAGTTCCAGTCTTCAAGAAGTCAGTGATGGGTGCAATCAAAAGAAAGTGTCTTAGTTATATGGCATCTTTAGAAGAAAATCTCATGATACCTCCCATTACCAAAGCACTGATTGCATTTTCAAAGAAGAATCCCACTACTGTGTTTAGATGCATGCTTATAAGGAAAGAAAAACAGATAAATGCTGTGTAAGGCCATGGAGATTTCATTCTGAACAGTGGACCTTACAGGGATGAATAAACTCTGTGCTACACAAAGAATGCTACACCTCCATCTGAGGATTATGTGCTTGTCATTTCATTGACCACTGGTGAACACAGCTGAATGACTCTTCTGGAGGTATTACCCTAAATTTAGTAAGCCTCCAGTACAGCTCGGTGTTTCAACTACAGGCCTTGGCTTTGAATTTAACTATGATAATCTGAAAATAACCAGCCAGGACTGAAGTGAAAGTGGTCTGGTTGTCTCAGTTTAGGTTACATGTTGATGGAATAAGGTACATTACATTTTAAGAAACCTAGATAGAACCAGAAAACAGAAATTTGTCCCTCCTTCTTAAGGAAACTACCTGCTAAGCAGTGGGGAAGGGGATAAGTAGAGGGATAAGGATAACTGAAAATTCAATAGACAATACAAGCTTAAATCCTTAAATGGTGAAGTCAGCTCTCCCTCTCCAGCTTAAGCAGATAAGGATTTTGACAGCAGATCGAGTCTTGGTTGATATGCAGTGGTGAGGCAATACAAGGGGAATGATGTATTTTTCTCTCTCCCCTTCCCTGAGTTAAAGAAAAATACTCTCAATTCCTTTGGGTTAAACCACAGTAATTTCACTTATTTCGGAAGAGATTCTCCAGATTTATGTAACTGAAAATGAGACTTGAACCTGACTATTTCTGTGTAAAGTTTTGGTCCTGCTTTCACAGGAGTCACTGGAAGTTTTGTCACTAATTTCAGTGGGAGGGAGCCCAAGCTCAGTACAAGCATGCATAGTTTCACTGATCAGGTTCTCCCATGCCCTCTAGGAACAACAATGTTGAACAGTTTTATAGCTGGTTTCACTGAGGTCACAGTCTCAATGAGAAATTCAGTAACCCTCTACTTGCATCACAAACTCTTAACTTTTAAATTGTCAGTGGCTTTAATCATATTCTTTTTACTGAGAAAATTGTAATGATATTCCCACAGATTTGATGTTTGACATTGATGTTACCCACCTTCAGCAGTAACAGCTTACTACACAAGCAATTAACCGTTTTGTCCAAGAGAACTTTTAAACTGAAGCCCTTCAAAATACTGGCATACTTAGATGTATTATTTATACTTGGTGAAAAAAACTGTCTTATTTTTATTAAAAAAGAAGGCTGTTTTGTTCATTGTGATCCCCGAAGTATCCAGAATAAATCTACATCCATTAATAGTTACAACAGGTTTCCTTCAGTCTACTTGACAGCAGAATTTGACTTATACTTTGTATGTTATATTCAGCGTTCACATTTTTATTAAACTTTCCAGAATCCCAGAGTGGTGATTAAGAAGCCCAAATTTCAACTACCATATTGACAAAAGAATAATCACAATAGATTAAAAACTAGACTGATCCAAAACAATGAAAATTGATTTTCTTCTCAAAGCCTTCGTGCAATTTAACGTATGTGGAATATACAACATGATAGAGAAGGGCTAAATTCAGCTTTTATTTATTCTGTTAGTAAATCTAGGGTTGGTACATACTAACAATTTAAGTTCTTTTAGCTTTATGCAAGTGTAATCAAGCACAGAATTTAACCTTTGAAATGAAAGCTGCAGAGAAAATACTCTCAGCTGTTGCTTTTCACTTACACTGAAGAGCATTGGTGAAATAGGATGAAAGGAACAGATGATTGATCTGGGCCATAATTTTTGTGTTACCTAGAATTCAAACAGTTGTTACTATTACAACATTTAAAATCACACCTAACAAAACACATGACAAATTTTCAGAAGAAAACAGCTTTCCAGGTGTTTTTTTACTTCAGTAGCTCAGAGCATTACCTATGGTTCAGCAGAAAACTCAGCTCTCCCCAGAATCCTGTTTTATTATTTAGCATTGGACATCCAATGCATTGTTAGAGGACATAGTTTTACCCAACAAATCCTATTTTCCTCTGCCCTTGTTTTCTTTTTAAGCCCCTTATACCAGAGGGCTGTTTCTCCTCTGGATTGCTAAGTCATCACATCAAAAAGACAAGTGTGATAACATTTCCAGACAATTCTGTGTTACAGAAACAGCCTGTGAAATAACCAGTGATCATGTTGGCCAACAGAAGAACATAAAGAGGCAAATCTGGGAAACTGAAGTCAAATTCTAAGTATTCATTTTGCCCACATACATGAATGATAATGACCAGAAAGCAAATAATAATTTCTTAGGAACTACAACTTAAAGTAGATTTATTTAGAAGTAATATTTAATAGATTTATTAAATAGTAAATAGACTTGGCAGTTGGGAGGAATTATTCTCATCACTTTTTGTTTCCTATGACACGGACATTTATATATGGTGTCATTGTTAAGGCTTCTCTTATATTTGGTGCAGAGAAAAAGAGATTCCTACAATGCAATTACTCAGACTAAGTTTTTGACCGCTATCTTAGTCTGAGATGAACTGACCTCTGGAAATGACTATGTCTCTCCATTGCCTACAAAGGAAGCACTGAGTGACTAGCTCAGAAGTAGCCACCTACATGCATATGCTAAATCTGGACAGATAAATTCCACTCTTAGTGTCTAGATTGTAATGTTTAACCAGTTTTAACTAGTTAATCATGAGGATATTTTCATGGTTCACCATAAATATTTGTAAGTAATAATACAGTTGCTAATCCCTACCTACCAACCCTGTTTTCTTTGATAGTAACTAGGCTAGCAGATTGGTTTCTTCCTCTAACCGTAGCTTAACAATGCTATTGTATTGTGGAGGAAAGACTTCAGTAAAACAGTACAAGTAATCCACATAGTTTACCCAGTTTTCCCTAGTACTCCAGGCAGTATTCTAGCATACATTCCCAGTGTGTTTCTACCCTTATTTGGTGTGCCTGCTTCCTGTATTTTCAAACCTTATTGAGACAATGCGGAATAACCACCTTTATCTTTACAAAATGCATCAACACAAATACAATTAGACATCATATCAAGTGTTGATGCACAAATACAGTTGACACAGTTGTGTTGTGGAAGGAAAAAACACAGTTCAATTGAACTGTAATCAATTCAGATGCAAGTGTCATGGCATAGCAACAAAACCACAGCTGGATGTGTAGCTCTGGGAGGGCTTGCTGTTTAGATGGGGTAGGCACCTGGTTATTATACTTCTTCCTTTAAAAGCACAATATATGTTTGATTCAAAAGCATACTTATGTATCATCTAAGGGAACACCTTTCTGAAAATAATACAATATGTGTTATTAGGTTGGGTTTTTTTAAATATTTTTTTTCCTCTGGGTATTTACCAGCCCAAGCCATATAATCCAAATATTTGGAATGTATTAACAAAATACGATTTCATTTGGATATATAATACCCACTTATACATATATGTGAATTAGAATGTGAATTTTTTCAGTTTGGATGTCTTATGAGGAAAGTCCAGGATATTTGCTGTTGACCTTCCCTAGTGTTTATGCTATGGGAGAGGATTCAAACCAACACTACATAAAAGCGTTTTCTATATAATTTAGAGCACTAAAATCGCACAGTAAATTAATGTATATGATGCTAACCAAATACATTCTAAACTAAAATATACCAGAATAAACACTGTTGCACTGGAGCATCTCTCTGTACTGCCACCGCATTGGTTGTGTCCGACAAAATACCTTTTTTGCAACTGGGTCTTGGCAGGAAGATTTTCTCTCAGGATGCCTTTCTGTGCCTGGCCTTTGAAATTTGGCAGAGTCAGAGTGCTATAATAGAAGCCATTTTGTAGCGGGCAGATATATTGTATATTCTTACAATTGCTAAGAACCTACTGAGCTTTCATTTTGTATTGCTCAGTAATGATAGAACCTCACCTTAGTCAGTCATTTCAGATACATGTTTTTAACCTCTTTTTCAATCCATTTATGTCCATGAACAGATAAACTTACCTTAATTTGTAATTCAGTGACATTATGTTGGTATTTAAAATTCTAAGGCTAGCTTACTTCGAATTTGAACAATTGTTCTATTATCATATTGTTTCTGTTCCCTGACTAAATGTGCATAAGTTCTCTGATTATGTTGCCTGCTGTGAATGTTCCCAAAAGCAAATCTGAACTTTGCCTCATGACTGTGATTACATAGGTGTGTCGTTTGCTTTTTGCAAGCACACTCACAAAAAGAAATAGAATACTGAAGACTTCATGTAATTTTTTTACGTTACAGGAACAAATTCTTGGGTACTAATTTCAACAATTTATTAATTCAAGGGATTAGCCATTGTTGTTTTAAATGTGGCAAGATTTTAGGCTGACCTACAGATCAGTGCATCTTATTATACCAGTACAATATTCTTTGATTTTACAAGTCAAGTAAATAAATGGTGGTCTAAACAAATGAATGTATCGGGTATCAACATCAACAAGAGGTAAGAATATGTGACTTTTAACACTGCAAATTATAATTCTCCATTTTCCCCAAGAGGACTGATTGTACACTGCACTCCTGAACAGTGCAAAGGTAAAACATTGATAAAGCAATAACCTACCACATAGACAAAGAACTAAATTATTGGTTCTGTTATAGTCCCTTTCTCTTCCAGTGCAAGTAAGTTATAAACTAAAATTAAATGTTTACAGAGGATATTACCCGGGTCTGTGATGAGAGAAGTCTCTCTTCTTACTGTGTTGTTGGCCTAGCAACTATACCCTTGTTCCTCCTCCTGCAGTCAAGGAAACCAAGAACAGCCACTGATATTGTGGCCTCTTGGGATCATACCTGGAAAATGTTCTTGTTCATGCTAAAATTTATGCAGCTCCAACCTGGCTCTACAATGAAGGCTGGATCATGAAAAACTGTTCTCCCTATTCAGATCTTTAGATTCCCTGTTCAGATCAAGACTAGCAGTGTTTGAGTTTCTCTATTTTTGACTATTTCATGTTGCTTTTCTAGTTATGTCTTCAGATGCTGGAAAGCAGTGAACCCCAGGTACAAAATACAGTAATATCCTAACCTGGAAATCATTTAGGCATGATGACTTTTGTAAGAAGTGATCTGAAAGAAATGGGTTATGCCTGTTATAACAAAAGGATGCTTTAAAGGGAAAGTGGGGCACACAGTCACGTGGAACTTAGGAGTACCTTTAAGTACCGTGGATTTGATTAACAAATGATGGGAGAACTTCTCAGTTAGCAGGACAGTTACCTTCCTTCTTAACTCTGTGAGTAGTTCTACTAGTAATATTACCTAACTCTGAGAGAATTTCAGCCAAGTGAAATTCAAGTGATACAAAGACAGTAAGGTACTTTCTTATGATCCTATAATTTACATTGCCTCTATACTATTCCACCAGTCTCCATAAGAAGAAAATGGAAAAGGCTGACCAAATAGAATTTTATAGTACTCCACAAAAAAGGACCTGTAACGTAGACAAGCAGTTAACAATTATCCAGTATCACCTATAGGACTACCTTTGAAGTACAGGAAAAAACCCTGCTCAATAAAATATCTGTATTTAGAAGTTTAAAAAGTAATTTTAGTTGGTATTATCAGGGCAGTGGCCAACTGAAAAAGGCAAGAGTTCTTGTTCTTTTCCATTAATGGGAAAGCACAGGTCATTGTCCATGAAAACCAACAGAGTTCCCATTCTATACCCAGCTTGTAAGTCTGAACTAAAGAGTTTTTATTAGGCTAGAGATGCCTCCCTACATTATTCTGAATAGGATTATCCAAATCCTATTAGGTGCTGGAGCATGTCCAGAGAAGGGCAACAGAGCTGGTGAAGGGTCTAGAGAGCAAGTCTTATGAGGAGCAGCTGAGGGAACTGGGGTTGTTCAGCCTGGAGAAAAGGAGGTTCAGGGGAGACCTTGTTGTTCTCTACAACTACCTGAAAGGAGGCTGTAAGTAGGTGAGGGTGGGTCTCTCCTCCCAGATAACAAGCAATAGGACAAGAGGAAACAGCCTCAAGTTACGCCAGGAGAGATTTAGATTGGATATTAAGAAATTTTTCTTCACTGAAAAGGGTGGTCAAGCACTGGAACAGGCTGCCCAGGGAGGTGGTGGAATCACCATCCCTGGAGGTGTTTAAAAAACACGTAGATGCAGTCCTTAGGGACGTGGTTTAGTGATGGACTGGGTTAGTGGTAAGACTCGATGATCTCAAAGGTCTTTTCCAACCTAAATGATTCTATGATTCTATGAAATGAGCTGACTGGAGACAAGTTGTAAATCTGGTTATCAGAATCAAGAACAGCCAGATCTGATTAAAATCCTGAAAGAATGTAGGAACTCCTGCTGATGGTATGACTTCTTATTCCTCAGTCTATAAACAACTTGGGAGTGAAAGAGTTAAGGCACTTTCCTTCTTATTGCTGTAAAAGAATAACACTGTCTTTTGATCACAACTAATAACAATGGCATTAAAAGTCTTAACACCTGATATGGGCAGCAGAATTTTACAGAATAGCACTAGGCAAGTATATTAATTGTTTCAAAAAGTATTTTTTAAAATAAAATTTGAACTTGCTTTGTCTATGTTTGCATTTTTTCTAAATGTCAAAGTAAATAATACACGAAATGTGCACAGTCCCCAGAAATTAACCTGGTTTTATCTACTTCATGGTGAAGCATCGAAATATTAGTACAGAGAATTTAAAATATATTACTGTCTTGACAAAATACAGTATTTAGGTATCTTTGTACAGTATCTTATTCTTGGTTTTGCATTTTTCCAAATGTCATCTATGATTAATCAAAGCTTATCTATATGACTGTAACTTTGGATTTTGGACACCTAATGATTTTGTGATTTATCAAAAAGGAATTTTTCATAGAACTCATCAAAAGCTTACATAAACGGTCAATTCAAGAAAATAATAATGTGCTTGTAAACAGATTTTTAAAGGAGGCCAGATGGAATGCTGTCAACCTATGCAGCACTGTTTTTATTCAGCTATAAGTTACAATGCGCAAATGGAATTTTTCTTAGACATGTTTATTATGTGTCTTTATGTTGTGAAGATTTATATTTGATGGAGTTGGAGTTACATTAAGAGCATATCAGTCTCATTGTTTACTTGGTGTCTGCATGTGTTTTGTCACCAAGTCATCAATTATAGATTCCATATTTTCTAAAACGTAATTTAAAAGGATATTTTTTTCAGAGTTATCTAGTTATAATATCTACATGAAATACTATCTTTCACTGCAAATAATTTCTTCAGCTTGTATTAGGATTGGTAAGAGGTGAGTGGAGATCAACAGAACATAAATAGAAGGTCAAGATTTAAAGATTTCAGAATATAGTACAGGTGTGCAAAATTTCTGCTATTTGGATCCTTTAACTTCTACAAAAGCCTTTAGAAATTTCACACTCATGGATGAGCTCCCTCCTGCAACCAACTCAAAAGATGGGAAGGGACAGTTAAAATTATTTTTGTACAGGGCATCCATTTACACTATTAATGGCAGGCACAAAAATATGAAATACAAACCAAAATTGTACCTAATTTTTAAGAACTGGGGGAAAAAAGTCTCAGAATAGTCAAGGCGACACAATCAGTATTATGATGATAATCTACCATCTTGTTCTGCTATTTCTATGTCATTCCTGTGTCTCTAAAAGAGCAAAACTACTTAAAACTTCTACCGGATGTTTCTCTAACACATGGAGTCTTCAGTAGGCAAAGAGATAACACAAACTGCTTGCTTTATTCCTCCTGAAGTATTTAATACAGAATATACTTTGGGAGGAGGAGATTGCTAGTAAGTGTGCATTTCAGTGGCATTGCATCTTAATGGCATTGCTGCCAGCTGGAAGAAATTGAAACAAAATTTAAATTGCTTTAAGGTGGGTTGGGCTGAAAGCTAAGTCAGCTGGTAGTTCTTTGACTATTGTCTTCATTTGTGCTTTTGGTAGAGGTAGGGAGACACCTTATCAGGCATTTTCCTGGAGTTAAGAGGTATGAAATGGGCTTTGTTTTCTGGAATGTCTGTACCTTTTTGGGTTGATGTTAGACAATGAGTTATTCTCTTACTACCAAGATGCATTCTGTGGGAAATTTTTCACCCTTGCAGCAATAAAGATGCAAAAGCTGTTTAAATGTCACAGTTGGTATCAGGAGACAGTACCCCTTGCCATCTTTTCCTAGTTACAATACTGACTCCAATATCTTAAATTAAAAGTCTTGAGGTATGATGTAAATAAACCAAAATGTAACAAAGCCAATGCTTTTAAGCACAATTATCCTGGAAGGCTACAAGTAGTTATCAGGCAAGAAACGGTATGATATTGAGCCAGTGCTACGTGAGAACAGATCACTGCAAATGCAGAGCCCCCAACCTCACCCCTGCTAACTGAATAATCTGAGTGGTCTTCATACTTTTTTAACAAAGTTTTCAAGATAAATTATTGTTCTGTTATGCATTGTGGACAGCAGCCCCCACTTGGTACATCTGCTTTGTGAGTTTAGTAGGAGTTGGGAAGATGAAATACATACTGCTGCAATACCTTTTACACTGTTTTGACCTCATATGCCTTGCTGAGAAATTTGTGTATGACCTTTCCACTGAGGTATAAATGCATTCTGAATAACTTCCAGCATATATATATATATATATATACACACTAATCCTTATCCCAGATCTGTGCCTGTTTCTCATTACTGTTTTACAACAGTATCAACAGCTGATTTTTAGTGAGCAAAAAGAAATAAAGTGGTAAGTCATCAGCTTTTTTTCCTGCATATCTCGTGTGTGAAGTGCAGAATGCTAACTAGAATAGCTAGCAATTCATGGCTTCTTATCAGTGGTAAAATTTCAGCTTTATGTACCATCTTAATAGTAGGATACAGCGTTACCAAAGTAATTTTTTTTGGTAATGTGAGAAATGAATAACTAAGGATCCATTGCTGAATAATGAATAAACGAAAGGCTTGATTAGAACCTTTCAGCTTTAAGATAATTTTAGCGCCACAGCTATCTGAGTCAAGAAGAGATGTCGCTGAGAGTAAAAAGAACAAAAGAGCAACCATTTGAAATGCTGTGTTAAACCCGTACTGTGTGGTTATTGTCATACATTTGTCTGGCTTGTGAATCTCTCACTTAAGCTGGTAGGACTGCCTCATGTGGAAAACCCTGCAAAGTTTGTTTTTATTAATATTAACAGTAGCAGTAGATATAGTATCATAAATCAACCTATCAGTTTTTAATATTTGATTCAAAAGACTACTTCAAGCAAAATGAATGAAATTATAAAGGTCATAAAATGGTGATCTAATTAATTAGGTACCTTAAAGAAGAGGAGACCATTCTAGTTGAGGTGTGATACAAAAGGGAAATTTTTTTGACCTCAGTATAGGAGAACGTGTACAATAGGAGAGACGGATTATTTGCAGACGCAATTTGAAGTCTAAAGAACTGGTAAAAATGCTGTTGTGTTTTGGTGAAGATACAGAAATTGTGGTTGCGTGGCTAGGGAATTTGCAGGACTATAGGGAATAAAAAATTTGTAATCAGGGAAAAAATTCCGAGTGCTGAAAATGTCCTTACAACACACACTTGAATAGGAGTAGTAATTGCCCTCCTCCACCTGTCTCCTCCCCCTGCGCCATGCACACGTGTACATACAAAAGTACCAGCAGTGTTAATAGAACACCAAAAGAATCATTAGTATGTGTTACAAAATTTGGAGCTACAACTGCTGATACTAGTAATAGTAGTACAGTTAGCAATGCACAGCTGAAAAATAATGAAAGCACAAGAGAAAATGTTATTGGAATTTGGCTTATCTCTAACAAAATTAAACCCATCTATTATTTAGATGTTTCAGGTTTGGGGGAAAAATAACTAAAACTTGCTTGAGGCTGAAAAATAACAACTTTTGCCCAGCCAAATGTAAATCACGCTACTCCTATGTTATTGTAAATACCCAGGTTAAAAGTCCATGCAAGCTTCTTCAAAAGATGGACTTGCTTTTAGCAGCTTATTTTATTACCTATGCATTTTAAAAATATTATCCAATATATAATACCTACTGTTCTATTTCTGTAATAAACAAAAATCTGTTCTTAGAATGATATGAATGTGATCCGCAATACTGACAAAATCTGTATAACCCTATGAATATGTGAAGCCATCCTGACTGGGTTTTGTCATAGTATGACTCAAAATCTACGTGGTCAAATGTGGCTTCTGTTCTTATAATGTTGCCTAGACCTATGAACAAACATATGTGGTGAATGCCAATAGAAGCCAGGATTGGAACATGTGCGTATAGGGAAGAAATTAATCTGAAAACACAATGATACTGGATCATGCTTCAATATCTACTAGTAACACAATAATGATGAGATCATATAAAAATGGGGAGCTGAAAGTTGGACTATTCAATTTTGTATCTATTTTTACAGATGTTTTCAGCTGTAGATATTCATATATAAGAAGAGTATGAATCACGCAGTAAATACTAAATTTTCGTCACTAAAACTGTCTACATTGCTAGCAGTTAGGTATCCTGCTTGCAATGTTTTTAAATACACCCTGTTCAAAACTGGATAAAGGCTTATTGCAAAACCCACGGAAGTCAATTAAAATGGTTCTTTTTATGGTAAGTGGATCACCACCATAGCACTTTACAGGGTTTGGGTTTTTTTTATTTTTCCCTTAAACAATGACAGTGCTATTTATTTTGTTGAAGATGAACTATGAATATTCTCACTCCAAAGTGTCACTTATCATAGGCTGCCACTTCACCACAACTACTTAAGTTCCTCTAGTTCATATTGTAGTATTACTTAGCGCCAAGTAGAAATATTCTTGATCTCAGTAGAAAACCAAGGTTGAATAAGAGAAAAAACCTAACATTACCTAAGAAACTTCAACTCTCCAGAGCATGAGTGATGAAAACCACACTGAGAACATTGCTAGAGATGCTAGAGCAGCGCAAGCATCTGCTGCTCTAAGTGCATTCTCTGGATAAATTCGGCCTTCAGTTTCTTCAGACAGTTAAATCTGCACCATCTCTCACTTCATCTGCTATCAGCTTATTAAAAGACATTTTTGAAGTCTGATGAAAGAAACTTAACCACTCTGGTGTTCTCTAACATTCAATGTATGCTCAACATAACAAGCTCCTAGTTAGCAGCCTGCATGAAGCAACTTGGATCCCTCTGGCTTGCAGTGGTGGGTGTGTATCTGAGGTAACTGCAGCTGGAGTGTAAGGAAGGTGTGACCATCCCTCCAGAGATGGGGGATTGGAAAGAAGAGACTGAAGAGAAGGCCTAGTAACTGTTAAACCTTGAAAAGGATGTTAGGTTCTCTATGGTAGCAGCAATTTGTAGGCCTTTTGTTTTGTTTAGGAGGGGATGTTGGTAGAGGGAAATGGTAGCTGAAAAAGTTGAGGCATCAGGATGCTAAGGCCTTTTTGCTTTATTGGGAGTGAAAAAGAGCTTAATTTATATAGTCTAGATGGCAAAATATTATTAAAAAGTATTAGCTTAGCTTTTGAAACTAGGAGCTAGTTAACCATTGTACTGCTGTACTGAAATGTTTCTGGTTGCAGAGTTCTTTTGTGAGGTAGATCTGTGTTTTGGATTCAGCCCAAAGCAACTTCATCTCGAACCAGAACATGCATAACTTCCTTCATATTCAGATTATTAAAAAAAAAAAAAAAGGCCTTTGAATTAAAGAGTAACTACGGCAATGGCTCAGCTGTCTGATATGTACCTGCTGAAGCTCTTGCATGCAGCAGGATTGTAAGACTGTCAAAGCTTCTGAATTTCAAAAGAGAAGCAGAATGAGACGTAGGCTGCAGCTGTAATCTGTGCTGGGTAGCATACAAGTCCTCTCCCATGAGTCACACTTGAGAGAACACTGTGGATTCTGTTTAGCCTCTTGGGATTTCCCCCCACCCCCCTCTGGGCTGTGGTCTAATACTTCTTCCACTCCTCACCTCCCCTTCTGTGAATAAAATCATGTTTAATTTGAGTTGTTAAGATGGAACCTAGGAGATCCATGGTTCTGATTTCGACACCTTCTGACACAGTTCATATGTTTAACTTTAATGTGGCCTAAGGCTGGAAATTGTTTTCTACCCTACCTATCAAATTCATCCTTGATAACAGCCCTGCCTGTTATGCTGATATCCACACTTTCTTCCTCTTGTTCTGCGAAGAACAGCATTTTAATACATGTTTATATCTTATTGTGAGGCTGATAACTTCAGCAGGTTTGTCAGGTTTTCTTTGTCCATCCCTAAATTAGAGAATTACTGGCTTTATTCTTTCACAATCCTTTCCTCTCCTACTGTTTCCCATTTTGACCAGTTCTTTGATACTCTTCCTGCATCAGATTGCTCTTTCCTCTCATGCTTTCTTTGAGTGACTGTCTCTAAACATCCCTATGCTGTTCGTTCTTCATAAATCTCCTACGTTCCCTTTTTGACTATCTCATGTTGATAACTTGCTGCTCCTGCATACTCATTCAACCTATGTCTGTTTTCCTGTTTTTCCATTCACCAAGGTTCTTTTGATTTGTTCTGTGAAACATTACTCATTCTCTGTTGCTTAGTTCCCAGCTTTAACTGTCACATCGCCAGTCCACTCCTCCTCTGCTTTTGCTCAGCCTTGCTGTGAATTCAGTGTTCATTACTTCTGCTGAAACTGTTTCCCATATTTTGCTTTCCTCCTTCCAAAGCCTTTTGCTCTGCCTCTCATTGCAAGGTCTCTCTTGCCAACTTCCAGCCCTGATTCACTCTCAGCGATGCCTTTTTTCTAGCAAATTCCACCATTCTGGTGAAAGCGTGATAACCCAGGTGACTTTTTCCACCATGGATTTATTCTTTTATCTTTTTTTTTTTCTTCTTTTTCCTCCTTTTTCCTACTGTAATCAAATTCCACAGGTACAGATCCATCTCTACAGCTTCTGAGTCAAACCTTTCCTACTACCACTGGCCTTTTTTCTTCCCTATATAGATTTCTGCTGATTTCTGCCCATGTAATATAGCAAGATGCGCCCATCTGCTCTTCTCAGCTTGTCTTTCCTTTCTCTGTTGCTATCCCTTCCCTCTTCTTTTCATGAATACAGAAGTTTCTTAGTTCCTGTGTTTACAGACCCTTTCTGTTTACCCTAGGGATCTTACCTAGCTTCTGTGACTTTACTGTCTTGTTCTTTGTCTTAATTCTTGCCTTTCCTCTGGTTCTTTCCTTCAAAATGAACAAGCAGAACTACTGTGATTTATGTCTCTATCAAGTCTCAAAGATGCTTTCCTAGCCATCACCATAGATAAAACTTGTCAGTTTTTGCTATGGTTCCCATTTACTGGAGCATCTTCTCCTTGCCTCTGTCTGGGCCTTGACATTCAGTCTTTGAACGTTCACTGGCTGCTTTTCTGTATCACATTAAAGAAACTTATTGTCTTCAGGATACTGTTATCTGTACCCAGGCTCTCAGGTTCTTACTACAGAGATTCTGATTTTGACCTCTGATTAGCTCGTACCTGTTACTGGAACGGCCTGAGACAAGCATGTTTTTGCTCTGTTATGTGACCTTTTACACACAGGAAGAGAAACTTCCATTTACAAGGCTACATTGTTATCCTGTTTCAAATCCCTCTAACTCTCGTTTGCTTATAACTACCAAAATTTCCTTATGCTTTCATAAGGTATTGTGTGCAATAAGGTTGAATGAGCGACAGGAAATTTTCCATTCTATTAATGACCAAACCTAATGTTTACTATCTTTTTTTATGTAATACAGTAATCTCCCTAAGCTTTGTAAGACCCATGAAAAAGCAAGCCGGTGGTATGTGAGTCTTAGCTTATGAATCACCCACATAAGAGCTATGGTAACACCAACGAGAAAAGCTGAACAGCAACTCTAATGAAGACATAACCTATGCTACTGTCATCACCTGAGGTGCTTACAAAACACTGAGTGGGTACTGTGTTTTGTTTGTTGCTTTATTACAGATTTGTAAATGAGTCTGATGTTTGTATGTCCCTAAAGCAGATGCTATGTGTGTTGTTTCTTCTCACTTTCGTCTAGAAGCCATGATTTTCTGCACACCCACTGTTAGACGCACTGTAATATTCTTGTAATACTTCATTCTTTATGGAAGTCTAAAGGTCACCTCTAAAATGACTTGTGGCAGAATCTGGTCTTAATTAAACCACTATGAAGCACAGGCAACTCCATAAGCAGTCACTGACACCACTCTGGATTTTCAGCAACACGACTCAGAATAATACACTGTTGTATTTTTGGCTCTATTCAAGAATCAGTATTCTGTACTGGTTGCGTTGATGCTTTTCGGTTTCACACTCATTTGTGAATGTTGCTAAAATAGGTCATGATTTAAATACCCACCAAGTATTTAGGTATTAGTGCTTTATAGGACTTAATGTTTCCAACTTCCTGAGTAAGTGGGGTGCGCATAGTTAAAAGAAAAATAACTAACACGTTCTTGTATTCTACCGTGATCTAGATCTCCGCTGAGCTGGTGCAAACTTCAGTGCTAATAACTAAAGATCAAAATCTATTTTTTTGAAAAGCAGGGGTTTGATACTCAGTTTATAAGGAATACTTTGTTTTCACTATAGGTTCTTTTGTTTTCCTAAAACTTGAATCAAATCTATATGCTAAATTTTGATGGGGTGTCATGCTTAGCTAGTGGGTACCACTAACTAGCATAACTTGTATTTCATCAATACTGCTGAAGTATGTTGGATGTTTTCCAAACAATAGACAAAGATGTGATGTTTAAACCTATGAATATAGTATCTCACTGCAGAAAATCAATTCTATTATATATCAATTAAATCTAGATTACACACTGCTAGGTCTATGGCTACATGTAATAGCAGCAAGCCGTTTTCCTTGGGTTCTCCGCTATTTCCTTGTAAAACTTCCTTCTGCCATGTATCCCTAGGTGGCAATTTTAACAGTTGAACTCAGTTTTTACACTAGAGATTTAAGTATTTCTATAAAATCACAGTGAGAATCAGCAGATGAGAACCTAATGGACTTACCAACTATCTTTCTGGAAAGTATGCTGGAAGCAGTTGTCCGTTGGATTTTAACAGTCAGTGCTGGTGGTAAGGGGCTCATGGTACAGCACTAGTAGCACTAGTTCTGGCCAATGCCCTTCTCATTCCCTGCCCTGGACTGAGGATTTCTGAATATTATTAATTTCTTTTAAATCATTGTCCTTATACCTTCTTCAGTAACCTTGATTATCCCTGACATGCCCACATACCTGCCCACGTGTATGTGATGATTTGGTTTATAACTACTTGATCTGACTTTCCTTTAAGAACCCTTTCCTTAGTCAGCAGCTTCCATTATTCTGTACTGGTTATTGTGTGTGTGGTCTGGATATGTAATGTACTTCAGCTAGACTGTGCTATCAATATGACTTTGTTATTACTCTCATATTTTTTGTCTATTGCACAGACATTAATTAATTTCTTAGGTCTGCCTTGGGAAGTTAGTGTAGAGGTTAGGCCCTATTTCTTAAATGGTTTAAGATTTCTTAAAAGTCTCAAGATGGATCAAGTGAAAAAAAGATGTCTTTTTCAATATTTGAATATATACAACATAGCTACCATTCAGGCTCATTTTACTTGAAAACTTGCTGCATTTTCCTGATCACAGTGTCTCAAGTTGGGCATCTAAGAAATGAAAATCACAAGCAGAGATCATCTGTGAAAAGATGGGCTTAAGGGAGTTAATTAACATCACAAAGAATCACCATGACAGAGGGGTAGAATGCAGCAGTGTCCAGCCAAACATTCAGCTAATTAAATCATGACACTTCTTTCTTCGCTCATTTGACTAATAGAATATGCATTTTAACTTCTGTAACAAATAAACCATGAAAGAAAACAGCTTTCTCTGCTATGTTTTCTTTGTTCAATTATTACATCTGACCCACCCTTTGTTTTGGATGCAATTATAGTGCCTTAATATAGAACTAAAAGTTTGGCCATAATTTGTATGTACAACTTCTGAGTACTTGAATATTCACCCTTAATATATCTTAAAGTTTCTCAAATAACTTTTTTCAAACAAAACAATCTTAATTCTATCACAGGAGGTCATATTGATGTCTGTACAGCTTGTCTGTCAAGTTGAAGCATAGATTCAATAAAAATAGTGAGTAACACCAATAATAGGTTTTTACCCTATATGTAGAAAGATAGAGGGGAATATCAGGGGTTTCCACAAATACTTGCAGGCAGAAAATTCATGACTTGGTTTCATAACTTTGGTTTATGCTTCTGGCTCTGGAGGCACAGGCATTCTTGTGGATAGATTGTTTCTGTTTTTTCTTAACACAAAATCTTCTATTTCTTTTTTTTTTTTTTTTTTTTTCTCCTAAGCTTCTAGACCAGCAAGTTCAATTACCCTTGCCTGGAAAATGCTTTCTTGAAATGGAATCTTTTGCTACTCTACTAAAACTAAATTTTTTTTAAGTCACCAAGTTAAACTTGCTGTTTTATGAGAGTTGCAAATGCACACCCACACCATAAAGCTCATCTTGCGTTGAATTTCACGCTCTTGCCCCAAAGTTTGAAGGTATAGCAGAATTTTAAAGAAAAGCTCTCAATTTCTTTTAGTGTGGACGAAACATTTCATTTTTTCCCCCAAATGCTCTGTTCAGAAGTGCCCAAGAATTTTTTTATTTGAAAAATTTCCCCAGACATTTATTTAGAGATAGATATCTTATGGAGATATTTTCAACGTAAGTACTTTCCCAAAGCGTTAAGCAATGGAAAACAGCAACATAAATAATAATGTCAGCCAACTGCAGAAGAAAAAGTTGTGCGATCAGCTAAGAGGCTGCATGAAGAAAAAAACCCTCATCCAGTCTTTTTGTTTCTGTCAGCTTTTTTTCCTCCTCCTTGCAGATTTCAATGTTTGTCTAAAGAGAATGTTAGTAAATGTTAGTAATGTCTGCAGCCAGAGTTTTAAAACAACTTCATTCTGTAATACATGTACTTTAATCACCACACATTAAACAGCAAACTAACTTCTGTGAAGTTATTTCAATGTTGCATTTATAGTGCATGCATGTTAGTCTTTGTTCCACTCAAAAAAAAAAAAAAAGAAAAAAAAAGTGATGCCTGCTTAGTAGAACCCTTGACTTCTTCCTCAGTAAACTACCTTGGGTATTTCCTGATATATCATACTCCCTCATGTCTTTTTCTCTTTTGTTAATAGTGTAAGAAGTGATTGAAAATTAAAACCTGTGAAAATAAGGTTTCGTTAAATTACTAGAATTCTCTGTGGATGTGTATAATCGTTAGAAGCTGATTACATTAGGTTAGCTTACACTTGTAAGTCTTGGAAGTGTGCTGTGCTACTTCTTGCTAGACTTGCTTGCATTTGCTTTTACATGGGTAAGTGCTCAAACAGGCAGGTCCACTACCTCTAAACTTTCAGATAAGTAAAGAGAAAGAAGAAGCGATTAGAACCAGTAAGGAGGGAAAGTGTAGCTTGGGTAAGGTTTTGTTTTCTTGCGCTGTTAGTATACGTTCTGTAATACTGAATAGAATACCAGTCCTGAATTAACCAAGATTGCTGGCAACTATAGCTAAAACGTCTGTGGAAAGTTTACTGCAACCTTTTGAACTTTGTTTTATTTTCTTAAATTAGGTCCTACTGGGGGACGATTATATGTATCATCTGGCTACTAGGATGGAAATAGTGTAAAAAGCTGAATAGAATTAGGCTTCTAAAGCTCTGGGTGTGCAGGCTAGTGGTGGTGAAGCTAAATTATTAGACTACTGGTACTACTTGCATTTGAGGGAGAATATAGCTTTGTGCCTACAATGCCAGCTGAAATTACTGCTTCTAACAGCATACTGTATGCACAGTCTCAATATTGACTGTGATAGTAACAGCCATTGGCTTTGTTCTCAGCCTAGGAGCCAGCTCCTTTCAATAAAATCTTGGGGGGGGGAGGGGGAACATTTTTCAAGGCAGATTCTGTAGCTCTGCATTCCCTGATAAAGTGCCAGTAGCTAATGCAATAAGAGACAATACTGGGATTTTTCCTTAGGGAAATTTTTACAATTGAATTGTGTTGTTGTAGTGCCATTCTCCTTCCTCCTCCCTCCTCCCCCCTGGCCATTACTTGGGTACGTGCTGAGAAAAGGGATGTGTTTATGCTTACAAACACACAGATCATTTTGAGCAAGACAGAAGTGACAGGTAGGGGCAAAGAGCAAGCGTAGATATGAAACCCACAATAACGACTGGTTTTATTGGCCACAAAAATATGGACAGAGGAATGTGCTGAAGAGGCTGTTCAGTTAAATGGACTTCAACAGATTAATGTAATAAACCAGTGCAGAATTTTGCTCAAGTATCCTCCCCACTCCCAAAATGAACTTTTTAGCATTACTTACATGATAATTGAAATAGATCAGTATTAGCTCAGGATGGGGCAGTATTAGCTCAGGATGGGGCATGTTAATTTTATCTTGTGGGAAGAAATACCTATTTTAGTCATGACAAAAGAGCCCATATATATCATCAGATTTAACAAATATGTTTTCTTAATATTTTGAGCAGCTTCAGGAGAAGGCAGATACATTAGTTTAGACACACATACGCAGTATAATCTGGTCATTCAAAGATTAAGTCTGGGTTTTTTTTAAACAAAGGTTAGAGAGAAATGTGAACAGTAAACGGAAGCAATAGTGCTTTCCGTTAGTATAACTGAAAAGACTTTTATCTAATCAGAAATTTACAGCTATGAAACATGCATTTTTAATGTGAAATCTGATCTAAAAAACTAGAACAAATTCTAGAGTGCCTTATTTTCTGAGCGTGTTCCAAGAAAAATTCATCTTCATGTAGCCAGCACAATAAAATATAGCAACATAATGGTTTGTAAAGTTATTCTTTTCCTGAACTTTAAAAAGTAGTGACTTGAGCATGGAAGGTGCTTTTCAGTGTATGTGGTAAAACTTACTTAAATAAATCAAACTTTCTTACTGTAGTGAACTATTTGTAAAGCAGAATGGTAGATACTATTTCCAAAGCAGTAATATAACCACTTAACTATTCCTACTTGAAATATTGATATCCAAGTATCATCATGATATATGCAATAGAAATGACTGGAAGCCAAAACCAAAAAAAACCAAAAAAAAAAAAAAAAAAGGAAATTCAACCGTGTAAAACTCATTTATGCTGTGTTTACATACTCCTGGTCTTCCCTATAATAAGGAGGTGCTACTCTATCCTTTTCTGTGTTAAACACATTAATGGACAGCAAGCAGAATACTTGCTACTTAAACCACTGTGAGATATGAATGATGCATCTGAATGTGTTGTGGAAATATGCAATAGGAAATACTCTACAGAGTGTACAAGCCGTCTGAAAAGAATAATTTTCTCTTGCAAGTGTCTTTCTACCAAACTGTCATAAATGATTGTTGAGGCCAATAACATAAAGTATAAAAAAGATCTGCATATCTTATACGGGCATAAAATCTTCAGACTTATCGTAAGTACTGATGCATTTTGGCAGGAATATGTATCCTCTTGCTGCCTGTCTCCAGCAAACCTCTTGTTGTTTTTTTTTTTCAGGATGAAACCTGAATAAAAAAGGAGAGGGAGTCCCATATGTGCTTCTTGCATCTCCATGATTAAAGATGAAAAACTTTCCATAGAAAATGTCACAAAGAATTTGACTAGTGGTCTTATCAATTGCATGAAAATGAAGCCTCTGATGATGAGGACTTAAAAGAAAGACAGTTTAAAATGTTCTGAACATGTCAGAATAAGTGTGATTAATGGAGCCAACTCTAATTTTTATATAATTAAAATAAGAATTTTAGTTTTTGTATAATTAAGAATTTGGCCTGATATCTAGTACAGTAATTTAATTCTGTGTGGATGGAAAGTTACTTATTAAAAACCAGCCTCCTCAACTCTTATGTTTCATCTTCTATGACCGTTGGAAAAAGCCAATTATTTAAAGAAAGTATAACTCCTCATTTTGGAGGGCTTTCTTTTTCACAACTTTGATCCATTAGAGTAAAATTGTGCTGATTACCATTCTAGTAATGTGTATGCTGTTACTTTAATTTTCTGCTGATTAATCTGTTCTTCATGTGCTAACATCCTTCTGACATGCAAATGGAAGTAAGGTAAATACAGCTGATATTAAGACTATTGTAGAATTTTAGACCAGGAAACAGCAAAACGCAGTGCATTTGGGCAAAGGGTTCAGATATCTTTAAATTTAAGGTACTTAAAATGCTTAAATTACAAGCCTGTTTGTACACTGTGGCCCATACAAGAAAAGACGACAGATAAGTGCTCCAAGCTGTCATGTAGTGGTGATGTGACGTATCGACTGGATAACTACTTTAGAACAACTGAGAATAAGTTTGTCATGGTTAGGTTTTGAATTTGGTTACTGTAAAAGTCCTGTTCTGGTTAATTAGTTTCATGCATGTGGATCTGGGATGGATTTACAAGCAGGTGTTAAAGCATGGAGAATAAAAGAGCATAGTAAGAAGGTGTGTTTAAATGGGAGCAAGAAAGAAGAGGGGAAGTTGAAATACTGTATAGGAGATCTTCAAAACCGAGTAAAAGCTGCTATTCTGAAGATGTGTATGTTAGTAGTGTTCTGGGAATCTAAGTAAAGACAGGAATGAGTGGGATATTGAAGTACATTTTAACCAATATACTTCATATACTGGGCTTCTTTGTGTTCACCTTTTTGTGGTCAGAGTTCCAGCTGTGGAATTTTGCAATTGTTTGCAACAATCGTCTGTTCACTATTTCTAACTAAAATATAATGCTCTTCTCCATATACCAGTCCTGACCTATACTGACTCATCCTGGTAGTCATGAATTGTAACCAGGTCTACGTTCAGCTACGTATCTCCCTTAAGCAGGGTTAGAGTTACAAGGGGATTTAAAGATAAATATAGAATCAGTAAAAGTATTTGAGAGTGAGTGATTGCAAGTGCAACTGTCCTAGGCTAACATACCAGGAAACTTCAGGAACAAATATGTAAAACTGTCATCCATTGACTCTGTCCAGTCTTTATACCTTTTTCTCTGATGTTAAGGGATTAACAATGATTGCCTGTTATGATTAACTGTTTGTCTGTGAGGCTGCAAGAAGTCGTAGTTCGATTTCTTTTCTCACAACAGTCAGAGGTTCAATATCTGGCTTGGATCATTCTGCCCCTCTCCTAGTAATGTGAAATCATCCCCCTCAATATGTATTTTAATGCTTTGTCACATCTATGCTGAAATGCTAGTAAGTTCACACAGGAAAAACTTCCAAAGGCTTCTAGGGCAACTTTGAAGATGGAATTTGGGAGATTTAGTCTTATTAAAATGTAGTAGAAGTTGTACTACTTTAGTAAGCTCTGAAATTTTTCTTAAGACGGAAATTTGGGAGATTTAGTCTTATTAAAATGTAGTAGAAGTTGTACTACTTTAGTAAGCTCTGAAATTTTTCTTAAGACTACCTCTGATAGTATCTGTGGCATGTAGTTTAGTTTATGAAAATACTCACCGAAGACCCTCTAGACACAAGTAAACAGGCAGCAAGACAGGTGCCAAAGTGGGCTGTGGCCAGAATACAGCGAGGAAGCCATGACATCTGTGATTCTGCTGCCCACTGTGCTCAGAGCTTAGTGGGAGCAGCAAGCCCTTCGTAGAAAAGAGGCAAGTTACCACCAATCAGGTATTAGTACTGTGTTTTCTCTCTGTGAGAGGTAACTGCTTCCTGCTGTTGCCTTCTGTAGAGTTCCAACTAGTAGGCTTAACCCTAATTTGGGAAAGAATAATTGCTCTAACAGTCACTGAAAAGCTGTCAGCCCTTGCTTGGGGCAGTATTTCCTGTGCATTTTGTATGAAATGTTTGCCTCGTAGTCACTGTTCACTTTACTGCATCTCAGAATTTCCTGTATTAGAAATGGAAGAGAGGAGGCTTAATAAGGCTTAGCTCGGCTATGGAAGGAAGCTTACAAAGTTTGTTTAGTAGTGCATCACTTTATTGATTAAGCAGGATGCAGGTAGCGTGTTTAACACTACTGTTCTCCAACGGGAAGGAAGACCTGTTATTCTGTTCTGCAAAGATCAGTAACACTCCCTTTTACAAAACCATGAAGCAAAGCCTCCTTTTGCTTCCTAACTGAGTTATTTAAATGTTCGGTGCAAACAGAAAAGATGAAAGAAAATTCAGGAGGACATCTGTCTGGGTACAAGATACTGATATAAATAGAGAGACTGGGAAAAGTAGTTGTGAGTCTGTTTCATTTTCTGCTTCAGGAAAACCAGTCGGAACAGGACTGTGCAGGAACAGCACTGCCATAAGCTCTTGCTGAGGGAGAAATTGGGGCACAGCTCAGCACTGTTTGTTTTCATGTAGGTTTAGATAATAAAACACAGAAGGCTGAAAGAGAGATTTGATTTACTATTGTTCAGAAACCACATTTTCTTAGGTCTGCAAGCTTCAGCTGTCCCTACATTTTTGCTAGGGTTTTAGATTTTGCTTTTCTTTACATATTTTTCCATCTGTATTTTCTGTTTGGGATAATAAAAGGTTTAGAAGTCTAGAAGAGGAGGAGAAAGTGAGTGGTTTGCAGTAAGGAAGCAGAGTCTCTCATTTCATTCATTTCTTCTCTCATTGTTTGGCAGGTGGAAAGCACAGATTTACAGA
Source organism: Falco naumanni (assembly GCF_017639655.2). Lineage (NCBI taxonomy): Eukaryota > Metazoa > Chordata > Aves > Falconiformes > Falconidae > Falco > Falco naumanni. Next base: position 89,253,291 of record NC_054054.1, on the reverse strand, counting down.
GCTGAACTGGATCAGCTGAAGAAGTGGGGGAAGAGAAACGAGTACGGCACCATTGAAGAAAGCTTCAGCCTTATCTAGCAGCATCACCACAGCAACCAGAAAATAAAATCAAAAGACAAGAGCCAGAGCAGAGAAGGTGAAAGTGCGGCTCCTTACCTTTGGACAGAAGGCAGCAAAATAATTATGCAGAACAGAAAAGAGTATTTGATGGATCTAGCCAAACTGTGGCAAAGGGAAGTGTCCCTTCATTAACAGGAATGCACCACTGTTTATGCACTGGAAAGGGAAGTGCCATGACATCTACTGAAGAGACTATTTCTGTGGTTGCATACCTACATGTGTTTGCACCCCTGCTGGGACTGAATTAGGTGGTACAGGCATCTTGGACCATCGGGAATTGGATAGTGACTTTTTTTTGTTCAAGGTGTACCTGGCACGAGAACTGAAAGACACCACAGATCCTTTTCAGAGACGCAAACAGAGTGAGACAATCTCCAATCCTTCCCTTCTGTAACTGCCTGCTGTACCATGGGATGTCGGCAAAGCTCTGAGGAGAAAGAGGCAGCGCGGCGGTCCCGTAGGATCGACCGCCACCTGCGCTCTGAAAGTCAGCGACAACGAAGAGAGATAAAGCTCCTTCTCCTGGGCACCAGCAATTCTGGGAAGAGTACTATTGTAAAGCAGATGAAAATCATTCATAGCGGTGGCTTTAACTTGGAGGCCTGTAAGGAATACAAACCTCTGATTATCTATAATGCAATTGACTCTCTCACACGTATCATTCGGGCTCTAGCCACCCTTAAGATAGAATTTCACAATCCTGACAGAGCCTATGATGCTGTGCAGCTTTTTGCCCTGACAGGCCCAGCTGAGAGCAAAGGTGAGATTACCCCTGAGCTTCTGGGCGTCATGAAACGGCTCTGGGCAGACCCTGGTGTGCAGGAGTGTTTTTGCCGCTCCAATGAGTACCACTTAGAGGATAATGCTGCATACTACTTAAATGACCTTGAAAGGATTGCAGCACTGGACTACATCCCTACAGTGGAAGATATTCTGCGTTCTCGGGACATGACCACAGGGATTGTAGAAAATAAGTTCACCTTCAAAGAGCTGACTTTCAAAATGGTGGATGTGGGTGGACAGAGATCTGAACGCAAAAAATGGATCCACTGTTTCGAGGGGGTTACAGCAATAATTTTCTGTGTGGAGCTGAGTGGGTATGACTTGAAGCTGTATGAAGATAACCAAACAGTAAGTGCAACTTCTCTTTCCTTCTCTTCCTTTTCCCCTCCCGTGTTTGGCCTTCCCGCTACCTCCCTATCCTCCCAAGGCAGTAATCCCTGAGTTCCTGGTCCCAAATGTGATTTTCCCACACTTCCAATCTGTAGTAAAAAGCCAGAAGCTATGATTCCTTTATTTTGGATAGTTTTCCCTACTGGACACATTTGTTTATTTAATGTTACTTTTGGGAAATGGAGATGCTTTTCACATGATGGCAGGTTTGGGGTTTTTGTGCCTTTTGCTAAATGTTTAGTTGTTACTCTACACATCGCTTAAAAAGGTAGACAGTAGGAATATCCTGGTGTACAGGGATGGCTAATTTGGACACCATGTTTTACAAGTCCTGGGACATTTTGCAGCTAAAATTGGAATTTGTGAAGGAATGAGTTTTTAAAGAAAAAAAATCAAATATGGCTCTTAATTAGTATGGAACTTGAAATTTTCTGGTTTTGTTTATATGACTAATTTGCCTTGTCAAATGAATAACTCTTCCTGTTTAATTCTCCTTAATGCTATTAGCTTCTGTTTTTCACAGCTTGCAAATACCATAACTATGGAAAAACTTATATGAACACTTAACACATGTGCAACTATGTGTCTGCTGTTACATTCAGGTTGCCTGAGTTAACCTTTACAGGGTTTCATTTGAACTTTTTTTTTTATAGCCTTGTAAAACATGATGCTTAAGAGATGGGAGTTTGTGGGTAGGAACACATAACAATTCTATCATCTAGTGGTTCCTTAAATGTGCTGTGTTTATGTTTGAAAAGAGCTGCCTTTCAGGAAGAATTAAAATCTATTCTGTTAAATCAGAAAGTTAACCTTAAAATGCTTCTAATTCTCTTGTACTCCTTTACATATCATCAGTTGCTTTATATTTAGAAAGTTTGTTCAGCAGTATCAGTTCCTGGAGTAGTCCAGAACACCAGAATCCTTGCTCTTTTACAGCAGGTCCATCACCTTAAGTGCTGTTGGGGAGGAAATTTATTTCAAGAAATTTTTATACAATGTTTCAAATCTGATTGATTCTCGGTAAGTTTACAAAAGGGGATCTTTCAGCCAGGTCTGGTTTTGGCAGTCCTCTACAGAAGAGGATTAGTTAATCAGCCTCAACTGTTTTTCTTTATTGGACATACACCCCCAACCCAACCACACCCCACCCACCCACCCCAATTATGTGTAGTACACACATCTATATTAAAGTTTCTTTACAGAGTAAAGAAATGTCGTGCACAGCACACGTACATGTAAGAGCTGCATCATGCATGACATCCTCTAGTTGCTTGTATGGGTATGATACCACTTTGTATGCAGCTATTTCCTTTTCCCTTTTTTCCCCTAAAATAATAATTTCAAGGAATCCTTGAAAAATCTCATAACTGATTACCAACTCATATAGACTTCTCTAAAATGATAAAGTGAAGGAACAGGTTGGGAGAAGGTGGTATTTGCTCCACAAACAGACTCAGTGGAAGGGAGTACTGAAGCTTTACACAAGATGTCTGTCACAGTGCAGATCTCTCTGTTGTGAATTCTCTACGCTGAAAAGCTCCACTCCCCTATCCTGGAGAAAGGGCCAGCTGTGACTTTCTCTTCACTGTTGTTTATTTTGTACTGGACTTGTGTAATGCCAACATAGTTGCATACGTGATTTTTTTCATTAAAAATGAACCTACATATATAGGCAGGATCTCACTGCAATTCTATAATTGAACCTACAAAATCATGACTAAAAATATTCCCTCTGTTTTACAAGCTTGGCTTATATGGTTGAATCCCATTTGCATGCACTTCAGGATTCTCCAAGGGAAGAAAAGTTACGGTCAAGAAATTAAGCTGAATTTTGATAAAACTTTTCAGAAACACTTGAATTTTACTGCAAATGAAATATGCATTATGAGTACTAAATCTTTTACAAAGATTTTTCCTGTTAGAAGGCAGCTAAGTGACAAGCTTGAGAAGCAATTATACTAGGTCACGAGAAATACCAGGCCAGAAAAATCTGTTTTAAGAAACAAAACATTGTTACCTAATTTTTGGAGCTCTGTAGAGTTTGTCTAGATCTTTCTGTTGTGCCTCCATCATTGTCTCCATGTGTCTAAGGCTATTCTACAAGTATGGAATTTTCTCTTAAATTATATTTCCACTAATCCTTGTTGGCACTGTTTGAATTGGCCCTTTGTTGGTATAGCTTATCACGTAAGTAATGTTTCCCTATTTTTATCTTCCGTAGTGATTTTACAGCTTATCAACTGCACTTCCATTTTCTTCTCTGTACTATGCTGATTAACCATTCACTCTTCTACATGTGGACTTCATTATCTGGAGATTCTGCTCTTGGCATTAGTGCCTTCCTTTTGTAACAAATTTCTAGATCAGACTTTCATTTAGTAACCTCCTCTTGACGGGAGAGAAGCATTGCCCTGAATTCTCTTCATTTTCAGAGATATTAAGAAAAGTATGTCTTATTTATATCTAGAACCTGACTAGGAGTTAGTTGGTTTCTTGTGATTCTAGACTTTTCCTGCCTTGCTCTTCAGATTTAAAAATCAAAAAGAACTAGCCCAAAGGGGAAAAAATATATCAATATACTCTGAAAAATCTTTGTAGATGTTGCTTTTGATTCCAGTATCTAGAATAAAATGAAGTAAGCACCTAGTTTATTTCAGAGTGACACTGAAGCCTGCTTTTACATAGTGTTTTAACAGCTTGAAGGGCTACTCTCCTGTGATCTCATTGAATACTCTTGTAGAGGGTATTTGACATTGAAATTCAGACTTTCATCATCCATCAGCTTCCATGTGTATGCAAATACTGTCCAAGTATTCACTTGGACATATATCACATCTATAAAACTTAATTCTGCAGATAATTTTTTATGATCTGTGGAGAAATTAGAACATAGAAGAAATACGTGAGAACAGTCATCTTCCTGAAACTCCTACTTATATGGCAAAAAGGAGAGAGACACTACTAGCATTTCAGGGGGAGCCTTACTGTGTTATCGTAAAGAACAGATTACTTTTGACCTGTCTTTCTTTGACTGTTATGCTTTATCCAAACACACATCCATAATTTTACTGTGTAGAGATGGCATGTTCTAGGTGTGCTGGATACACAATACAGTGTTAATCAGCTCCAACAGGTAAACTATAAGAAGTAGCTACATTGGTATATCACTTGAACTGCAACACTGAGGCTGCCATGTATTAAAAAAGCCCTACAAATAATAGTGTTGCTGAGTCTAGAATGCTTCCTGGTGTAGCACCTATGGTGAAGAGAACTATTAAATAAAACTAGTCCAATGCCAAAGATAACTTACTGCTTGACAGAGTTTTATAAGAATCTGGGTGATTTATAAACTGTGGAAGTTGAGCAAATAAACTATATGAATATGGTAATGTCTGTTTTTCCTGTTGACAGAAGTGGATAAATGCTATGCATGAACTCTGCCTTTATTGAAGATGCACTAAAATAATGATTGACAAATATGGTAAAAATTGAGAGAAAAATGAGCTAGTTCTGCATACTGCTAGGTCCTGAAAATAGCTAACAGTTCAGGGCGAGCTTATTGTAGTGACACCAATTTGAAGAAGGGAGAACAAAAATAATGCCCAAGCTATCAGTTGCCAGCCTGGACAATTTTTCCTTTGTGTGTAATTTTAAAAGACAAAGGACGTTAAGCTTTATACTGCCTGGAAACAAATGAGAGAAGGGGAAGACAACTTTTCTGGGGATTTTGTCTTTCTCCTGCTATGCTTTGTTCTGGGTAACATCACTTGCAGAAACAAAATCACCTGATTTAACAGTTTGTAGATCTGCCCAAACCAATATTTTGATATTGGTTCAACATATGTGATATGAAACATTTGACAAGCTTTAGCGAAGAAAATTGTGTGGCGTGAAATGAGAAAATAGGAAGTGATCTTGAATACCAAAAGTTCTGCAAAGTTTGCCAGGATTACTAACAAATAAAACCCAAAACAGTTTAATAGTATAGCAGGCAAAATCATGCACGAAATCTAAAAATACCAAGTACCTGTCTTTGAAAAGCATTCCAAGGTGAATACCAAATACTTAATCATCTTGAAGGTATTACTATTAACATCACATTACTTGTAATGATGTTTGAAACATTTCTCAAGAACAGCTTTTGTTGTTAGGCTGGTGCATGTGCTGGTCAAAAAGCTGGGAGAAACTATTAACTTAGACTAGAACATATATGCAGACACATGAAAAAATAGATAATAGGAATAAATATATATCATACAAAGGAAAGACATGCCTGCTAAAGTTGAAAACTGCTTATGTGTGTTGGTTGTTGGTTTTGGTGTGGTTTTTTCTTTGGTGGTGGTTTGTGGTTGGGTTTTTTTTTTCAAGAAGTGAGGAAATATGTAGGGAGATGAATCTAGATGCTGAAACTATTTTACTTTGGAAAAAGGATTTTGACAAACTCTCTCTGAAAGAAACTAGACTGCTGTGGCTTTCCCCACCACAATAGGAAAGGCTTGTCCTGAACAAAAAACTGATAAAAGGTGGGAGGAGTAGGATTTGATGGACAGTACTTTCAGTGTAAGGAGACAGCAGAGGTGCAGTAGATGCTCAACAACTTACACTGTTCAATGTATTCTTAAATTATATTAAAAATTTGCTGTTCAGTCTGACATAATACTGATATTTTCAGTTGTATTTTTACTGATATTTTTCTATCCTAGCCTTTACCAGGATTTTTCCTTTTTTTCATGCTGAAAGACTAGATCCTTGAATAAACTTGTCCTATATATCACTGTTGTTCTTGGAGGTGGTGCCTTGCATAAGGAATGATTTGGTTTTCTGTATCCATTTCTACACTCTATAGTTTTTCTAGATCTCATTAATACAGAAGCATGAAAGTCAACTATGTGCCATGACTCTGGTGTGTACAATTTTGGAATTTTAGGTAGAAATTTCTTTAATACTCTTAGGAAATAACTAACTTGATTTCATTATATGGACAGAAGAACAACAGAAATATGACTTATGACAGAAAAATAACTGGAAGATAGCTAAATATTATTAAGAAGTAATGTCTGGTTTTAGAGGAATGTAGCCAAATGATGCTTTATAAGAATACTAACCTTAACACTAGATGAAAACTTGTCAAAAGATATGTTCCTGGATACTTGATCAACTCTACTTAACAAATAGAATTTTTCTAAAAATATATTTTTGTGGTAGGATTAATATGAGAATTGTATCTATTATTACAAAAATATATTTTCAATTTTCTCCTTTTTTATCTCTTCTCTTCTATAAAATAGGTATTCATGTTCTCAAAAATCTTTTAGGTTCCGTAGGGGTAGTTTGAAGTGGCACTCAGTCTACACTACAGCCTTCTCAAGTGCAACTTCTTCGTGCTTTTTTTTTGCATTGAAAGTATTCTGTGGATGCAAAACTCTTATCCCAACTTTTGAACCTCATTTTGCTTAAGTTTTTTGCTTTAAGCTTTCTGCAACCCCTGAACTGAATGACTTCTATGAATAAAAAAAATCTCAGTGAGTTGGCATGCAGCTGTAATTAATTCTAAAACTGCTACGTTGTTCTATTTGTCCTGGCTGGTGTTTATGGTATGTTTTAAGGTAGTTATCTGTGAGTATAGTTAATGTATCATTAACTAAGGTATTAAATAAGCTTGAACATTAAACAGATCTCTGGAGAATCTGCATGTATTTAGAACACTTGCATGTATTTAGTAATTTGCATTTGTTGCTGCTGTTTCAGTGCTCTTTCAGCCATTTTCAATAGGCAGAATAACCTTCATAGCCCAGAGCTTACCTTTTTTGTAGTCCCCACATAATAAGGGAGGAAAAGTAGCATAAAACCTGAAGAATTTGGTGGACAGGCATATGGGTAAATATAATACCTGTAACACTTTCAAATGACTTGCCCAAAATCATGTAACACACTGGACACAAAAAGAACACAAAGATCACCTGATTCAAAGGTGTATGGGTAGAGTCAGGATATAGAGACTTCCTGGAAAGTCATTCCTAGTAACAATTCAATATAGGATAGATGGTGTAACAAACTCCATCAGAGTTTAGGCCTTATTATTTGGCTGCCAGTGAGTGAACTTCAGCATGCTGGATCATCAGAAAACAATTCTGCGACATGTCTCCCATGTTACTTGTTCTATTAGCTGCTGTAGCTTACTGAACAAATCTGTTCCTTGGTCACCCAGGGGAATGTTCTGGGGATCTTGGGCACTGGCAGAATGCTCTGTTGTCCCTACCTTAAGTATTATCCTATCTATAGGAATGGTGTGCTACTGTATTGTTAGGAACTGTAAGACTACACTTACAAAAACCAGAGTTAAAGTAAAAAACAGCAGTTATTTTTAAAACTGGAAAACAGATGACAATATTTGGAATATGTTACTGACTCCTTTTGAGACTAGGGCTAATGTTAATTAAATTTGTTTCTTTCCTAATTTCAAGTCCTCCTATCACCTGATCTTCATTATACACTATAAACTTTTGACTCTTGAAGAGAGATGACAGGTGTTTTATCAAAGGTTACAATGTCATCACATTTTTGTATATTCAGATGATGCCACAGACTGAGAACTTGCTCCAGCAAATAAACCATCAGAACAATGAGATAATATTATGAGCTTATATCTTAAATTTAAGGAACTGCTTAAGCTTTTCTTTAATGTCATGAATTCAAAGGCATATGTTAGGCTTTGATATAACAACGCGCAATAAGAAAAACATTTTCACAGTTAAACGAAAGTAAGAGCAGTAAGTACTGCAAGCCAAGTAACGCAGAATATTGCAGCATATATTTTCAGAAGGTGTGTTTACTACGACCTGTGTCACCTTGCAATTGCTGACATGCATATAAGACACTTGCACACTCATTGCCATTGCAGATGATACCGCAATTAAGTCAGAATAATAGGAGGAGGAGGAGTAGTGCTTTTTTCGTGGTGTTAGTAGTTTTGGTTTTGTAAACTCAAAATTCCCTACAGTATCATCACTTTTTTTGTTTGACATATGTGGTATTTCTTCATAGGCTTTTCAAGAGTAGGTTCTTTTGAACAGAAGTTGGGTGCTAGGAAAAGAAATCACGTGCAAGTAAATATAATTGTATGCTTGTATTACAGTGTTGCCATTCCAGCAGGTTTTTTATACTAAAAATAATGGTGTCTAACACTGAGAACACTTAGGTAACTGTCAAACTGTCATTTTTCTGGCAATGTACCAAGGTGTTTACAGGAAGTTTAATTTCTTTAAAAATACTGTTAAATACTTTGAAATCTTCTTGACTCATTATCATACAGTGCATGTACCAGAAAGAGATTTTGGACTTGCAACAGCTTTGTTTATGAAATATCAACTTGATGTTCAATAGCATTCAAAAAACCAAGCAACATTAGGAAAGGTTCCATGAGGAGCACAGATAAAGTACTAGGGAAGTATTTGTGTCTCCCCAGATCTTAGATTTCTTTCCCTCCCCATATTATCTGTTATTAGCCAGTGTAAGGCATGGGATTTTGGGTTAGATGGATCTTTGTCTTGGATGGCTGGGGTTTCTTTTTTTTTCTTTCTTTCTTTTTTTCTTTTCCTTTTTGTTTTTCTTTTTTTTTCTTTCTTTTTCTTTTTTTTTCTTATGAAAAGTAATGGATGAGACACTATATGCATGTGACATGCACACATGATACGTGCTGCCAAGACTGAATACTTAAGCCTCCTTCTTGGGACAGATTTTTGAGTATCAAAATGCATTTTTTAAAGCTATTACTAGGCTTGGTTAAATTTTGAACTTGTCAACCGATGACAGTGTCCCCTGATTATATTCAAAATTAGCAGACAATGAATAATTCCTCTACTCCAATTAATTCAGTTCTCTAATTCCTGTCACTTATTTTTTAGATATGTAATCTTGACACTGTCCTTTCTTTCCATTATTATACTGATTGAAAGAACTTGCTTTCAAAATACACAGTCCAGTACTTTGCCTTGCTATTTACCAATTGGTCATATTTTACTGTTTATCATCAGTAGAAATAAATTATTAATAATAGTTCACATAACTTAGCATAAAATGTATGTAATAGAAGTAGCATCTTTAGAAGCAAGAATCCTTCAGTCTATCAGTTATGGGGAGAAAGCTTATAACTGAACCAATGTTATAGAACATGATAATATATCCTACATATGCTACATTTACTTCAGGACAGCCTGGCCTCAGCATTGTAAAATTTTTTTTAGAACTCCTCCAGTTTAACAACGTTATATTCTCTTCCTTCTGCTGTTTCCCTGGCAACGTGGCATGGTAGAGTGTCATATCAGTTGACAATGAGCTTTGCTTCAGCTGTGTCCTGCCAAAGCTAGCAGTGTTTCTAGCAATCTGAGCTTTCTCACTGCAACTGTGACATAGCAATGAGACTTTCTTCCCATTAATATTTACCAAGATCAATTGGAATTCCATTGGTGTAAGCGTTTATGCAGTAGTGCCCTAATAATGCTGCCTTGGGATGTCATTGGATTTATCAGAGTAGACTTAATTTTTACAACACATTTTGATATTAGGTGTGGTCCAATAGGATGAGTTCCTAGTAGTGATACAGAAAGGGATGGTTCTAATAGCAGCTTGCATTGTGCCTTTGCTGTTCTTCATAGATCAAATGAAAGCAGTAATTAAAATAAATAAACCCCCAACAACCCATACATAGAAAAAAGAAAACAAAATTATTTGGAAATGTGAAATGTTAATAAAGAAGGTTAAAGATATGTTTTAAAAAGTAAAATGAAAGGCTGGCAAAACTAAATGCGGTGTGGCTGTGTCTAAAATGTCCTGGAAGCAGCGTTCTGCAGAGCATCTGGCTGTCATTGCTATCCAGAAATTCAGACTGAGACTTACAGCATTTCAAAAGGTTAATTTGTTTTGTTTAGTAGAAAAGATTAAGTATTTGATTCATGTATAAGTACCTGAAGGAGCAAAAAATTCTCAATATTTAAGGAAATATGTAATCTAATGGAGAAAGGCAAAATAAGAACAAATGGCTAGAAGTTAGGTCAGATAAATACCACCTTGAAATAGCTTGCTTATTTATATTTTTTTTTAGGAAGGAGGCTGACGCAGTTGAACCAGCTTTTCTGGAAGATAGAATTTAGTCTAACAGCCATCATCAACTAAAAATGACTAGGCTTAGGACAGGGAAAACCCAACAGATGGAAATTACCATAGTTGTGATAAATGGAAGTTAGACCAAAAGATCCAATGATCATGATACTCTGTTTAATATTTATTTATACGGAGATAAAAGTCCAAAGTATATGCTTGTTTATTTTAGAAATTAAATAATGCATTCCTGTTAAATCCTTCCATTTTAAGACCTCCCATCTTGATCATGTGATTCTGTGCAGGTTTTTGTTTATAGCAGCGTAGATTATGGAAAACAGAATTACATGCATTTGGTGAAATGCATATTGAATGCATATATTAAATTATATAAGCCTGCTGAGATTTTCTGTAAACTCACCACTTAGGAAGAAAGGGATGCCTCATTTTCTCCTTCCTGCTTGTTCAACTCTTCTGTCTGCTACTGCTACCTCTGCTGCATGCATCTTCTACCTCATTACTTGTGCCAGCTCTACTGCTCTTTGGGCCCTTTGTTAGACAGATATAGCTCACAAACCTATCAGGAAATTATCCATATTTCAGCGCGGTTGATTTTCTGCTGGAATCCCGAGCATAGCACTCACAGAGGAGTCCAGTGACTTCCAGGTCTGTGTAAGGCAAACAGTAAGATCCCATGCCCAGAAGCAGAGGCAAATCAAAAGGTATATAGTCAGACTTCCACTTTGATATACCAACTGCTAGAGCAGCTAAAGTCGTCCTACGTAACTAAACCTTACAGTAAGATTTCTTATTTATGTATTTGGGAGAGAAAAGTAAGAAAGTTAAACTATCATAGTTACAGGGAAAACATCACAAACCTCTGTATCTGCATTTGACTGAATGTTAGGTTTTATGAGCCAATCAGGGCATTATTTACAAGATGGTAATCATTAATATTACCTGCTGCTTTTTATTTTCTTCTGTAAAAGTCAGAGCATAGGGCAACAGGATATGAATAAATTTATTCTCTAAATGCAATCACGTCAAATACTAGAATCATAGGGTTTTTTTGACAGGAAGTAAATTTTTCAGGGATGAAACAGATTTGGAATACATGGTAGGAAGCAGTTAAATTTTATTTTTACTCCTATTCTTGCTTTTCCACCTCATTCCAGTATTTATTAGCAGCTGCTTTTTGACACTTTTTTTTAATGTTATGATGTTTATAACAGTGAATGATTCACTATCTTAGAAGATGTGAGAACAGCGGGTTGGTTTATGCAACACTCGGCCTGCTAGCAATGGACAGGGTACACCTGTCTCAAAGTGGGAAAAGCATCTTTGCACAGGAGATAGCAGGGCTCACTCAAAGTGCTTTAAACTAGATTTGAAGGGGGAAGGGGATAAAAAAAGACTCATGAGAGAGAAGGCTGGGGGCAGCACACCAATATTTGAAGCCCAGTGTGCTAGCGAGGTCCTTTGATCTGCCGTCTCAGTGGAGACAGGGGGATGAAGATCCGTGTAGTAGCAAAGACATAGGGTTATCCATGCGTTAGAAACTGTGGAAGTACCTGAAAGTGGTCACATAGGAATTAGGACTTCTTCCCCCAAAAGGTGGCGGGATCAGTAGCCCAACTGAAGTGCATCTACACCAATGCACACAGCATGGGCAACAAACAGGAGGAGCTGAAAGCCATTTCACAGGAGCAAAACTGTGTTATAGTTACCATCATAGAAAAACGGTGGGATGACTTGCGCAACTGGAGTGCTGCAATGAATGGCTATAAACTCTTAAAAAGGGATAGGCAAGGAGGGAGAGGCGGTGGGGTAGCCCTGTATGTTAGGGAGTGTTTTGATTGTCTAGAGCTTAATGATGGTGATGATAGGGTGAGTGTTTATGGTTGAGAATCAGGAGGAAGGCCAACAAGGCAGATACCATGGTGGGAGTCTGTTACAGACCACCTAACCAGGATGAAGAGGCAGATGAAATATTTTATGAGCAGCTGGGAAGTCTCACAATTGCTAGCTCTTGTTCTTGTTGGAGACTTCAACTTACCAGATGTCTGCTGGAAATACAACATGGCAGAGAAGAAACAGTCTAGAAGGTTCCTGTAGTGTGTGTAAGATAACTTCATGACACAGATGGTGAGTGAACCAACTAGGCAACATGTTCTGCTGGATGTGTTTTTTCTGAAACAGAGAAGGACTTGTGGGTGATGTGATGGCTGGAAGCCATCTTGGGCATAGAGATCATGAAATGATAAGAGTTTTTGATTCTCAGAGAAGGAGGGGAGTCAGCAGAACTTCTACTCTGGACTTCCAGAGGGCAGACTTTGGCCTGTTTAGGAGACTGGTTGGCAGTCCTGTTGGGAGACTGTTGAGAGGCAGTCCTGAAGGTCAAAGGAGCCCAGGAAGGCTGGATATTCTTCAGGAAAGAAATCTTAAAGGCATAGGAGCAGGCCATGCCCACGTGCCAAAAGACAAGCTGGTGGGGAAGAGGACTGGCCTGGCTGAACAGAGAGATTTGGCTGGAACTCAGGAAATAAAGGAGAGTTTATGACCTTCGGAAGAAGGGGCAGGCAACTCGGGAAGACTACAAGGATGTCATGAGGTTATGCAGGGAGAAAAGGACCTGGGAGTGCTGGTTGATACCGAGGTGAGCATGAGCCGGCAGTGTGCCGAGGTGGCCAAGGAGGCCAACAGCATCCTGGCTTGTATCTGAAATAGTGTGGCCACCAGGACTAGGGAAGCAGTTGTTCCCCTGTACTTGGCACTGGTGAGGCCGCACCTTGAATACTGCATTCAGTTTTGGGCCCCTCACTGCAAGAGGGACATGGAGTGTGTCCAGAGACGGGCAACGAAGCTGGTGAAGGGTCTAGAGAACAAGTCTTATGAGGAGCAGCTGAGGGAACTGGTGGTCTTTAGCCTGGAGAAAAGGAGGCTCGGGGGAGACTTTATTGCTCTTTGCAACTACCTGAAAGGAGGTTGTAGTGAGGTGCAGGTGGGTCTCTTCTCAGAAGTAACCAGCGATAGGAGAGGAAACTGCCTCAAGTCTTGCCAGGGAAGATTCAGATCTGATATTTGGAAAAAGTTTCTTCACCAAAAGGGCTGTCAAGCACTGAAACAGGCTGCCCAGGGAAGTGGTTGAGTCACCATCCCTGGAAGTATTTAAAAGATGAGTAGAAGTGGCACTCGGGGGCATGGTTTTTTGGTGGACTTAGCAGTTGTTAATGGTTGGGCTTGATGATCGTAAAGGTCTTTTCCAACCTAAATGATTCTATGGTTCTATAAGATAAGGAATGAAATGATTGTGCTTGACATATGGGGAAGAGAAATTGTCAGAAATAGTGAACTTCATAAACTCTCAAAGGAGATGCTAGCATAATGGACTATAATTTTTCTTACAAGTGGATTAGAAAAAGTATTAAGAAAAATGGTGTAATAACCAGTCCTACAATATATACAATTAGATAATGAAAATCATAATATCATCATACATGTGGCTTAATGTTTGAGGTCTTTATTTTACTGGGGAATAAGTACTGGGAAATTCTATAGAATTCTAGCAGATTGTATTGTAGATGCTGCTTTCATTTTAATAAAAATATTTACCAAATAACAAAGTGAATGAGCTTCTTATTACCATTGATTTTAATATGAGAAAAACCAGGCTCCAGATTTTAATTCTTTGTACTTTGCTTTCCTGATTAATACGTCTGTACTTCTGTGCTCTTTGCATTCATTATTTGCTGTGAGGAAATTGCTAATTTTTATTAGTACTCATTTTCCTTATTAATCCTGCACATTCTCAATTGTTTCCTTCATTGGTAAATTGATCCTGGATGATACCTTCCTTTCCAATTCATAAAGCTGACTTTCCTATTTAAGAATCAGCTTTATATGTATTTTGTTATCGTGGAGTAACCCCAGCCAGCAACTAAGTACCATGCAGCCGCTCACTGACTTCCCTCAACGGCCCCCCTTGTGGGATGGGGAGGAGAACCAGAACAAAGTAAAACCCATGGGTTGAGATAAGAACAGTTTACTAATTGAAAAAAAGTAAAATATAATAAAAATAATAACAGCAATAATTATAACAACAACAACAATTGTAATGAAAAGGAGAAAGAAAGAAGAATTAAACTAAAGGAAAAAAAAAAAAGTGACACGCAATACAACTTCTCACCATCTGCTGACCGATGCCCAGCCAGTCCCCAAGCACTGATCAGCATCCCCCAGCCAACTCCCCCCAGTTTATATACTGAGCATGACGTTCCATGGTGTGGAATATCCCTTTGGCTAGTTTGGGTCACCTGTCCTGGCTGTGCTCCCTCCCAGCCTCTTATGCACCTGCCTACAGGCAAAGCATGGGAAACTTGAAAAGTCCTTGATTTAGAGTAAACATTACTTATGTTTACTCAGTGCATTGTCAGCATTCTCACACCAAATCCAAAACACAGCACTGTACCAGCTACTAAGAAGAAAATTAATTGTCTCAGCCAAAACCTGGACAGTTATATTGCTCAATGTATTGGCACAATACAGATCGGGAAGCTCTTGTACAATATAAGAGCGTGCAGACATAGGATAGTGGTTTAAGCTGAAGCAGAGTATAAGATAAATTGAAGGAGAAATTGAATTGTCATGTAATTCCAGAGGAAACACTGGAGCCATTAGCTATAATGTAAATATAAACATATTTACAAAAGAGAACAGAAAACCTAAATGCAAGATTGCTCCAGTTTGAAAAGTAGAGAAAACAGCTTCAGAGAAAAGTACGTTGGAACAAGCCTATCAATTCACAATCTTAGAACGCATCATTTCTATGTAAAGATTTTACTTTTGGTGTTCTGCATATTATTTCCTCAGTCCTCTGTTTTTTACTTCCTATATTCTTCTCAAAATCCTTTTCCACTGAACATTTTCATTCTGGATTATAGCTTACTGGCTTTATGAACAGTTTTCTTGTATGCAATAAACTTCTTTCAAAAAAAACCCAACCAATTTCTGTACAGTCCATTAGGCAAAGCTTATATAAATCTGTAGTTGATACTCTACTCTTCCAGTTACAGAAAGCGTATCGGATAGCACAAATATCTTCTAAAACATAGCTTTCTAAAAGGCCTGACATGAACCACTTAATTTTTTATTTAAAGGAAACAGGGTGGTGAGTGATGGCAATTGTTTCATTGTATGCAGACTTAAATATGTAGAAAAACCCCAAACCAAAAAAACCAATACAACAAACAAAACAAAAAACAACCAAAAAAATCCACAAACCCCCAAGAGTTTGATTTTTAAATCAAACTATAATTTTTAAGTATATGGCCAATTTCAGTTACTATTTTCCCTGTATTTTTCACTTTTCTTTCAGATGATAGACACTGTTTCATGGTAACTGAGCTCCTTTGAAATTACTTAATGCTTTTAAAGTGCACTTAAAAAAGCATTAGCCTGTGAAGAAATTTAGAAGCAGCCTAATATAGCATATCAGTTTGCTTGTTCACTGATAAAGTGAAATAAGATGATGCCTTCAGTTAGAATGGTGTGAATTATCAGTCTGTTCTGCTGCCCACCTATTCATAAGAAACAATGTAGAATGTTAGAAACTAATGCTGTGGGAGATCTTCCTACTCTAGATCCTGTAACAATCTTGGTTGATTTCCACATAAAATCAAGCTCATAGCAGGAAGGATTTTAGTTTTCTGAAACAGATTAGGAAAGAACAATAATAACTCACTTTAAAAGCCTCATTAGAGAGTCCTACACAATATTTTTGCTGGAAAATGCACCCTATCCTTAAGAAAATCTTTTAAGAATGTTTTAACCTAGCTAGTGGTAAAAATCCAATATCATGTGCCACTTTTTCTGAGTTGCGTTTACTCGTAATTATGCACTTATCCAGCATAGTTGTTCAAGATGTATTTTACATGCATCTTAACAATTCTCAGTACATTGTCATTTGTTCAACAAGTGACTAAATAAACAAAAATACTGCCACGCTTATACTATGGCAGCAAATTCTTACAATAAAGAAATGAAAATCTTTAGTATGTCAACAGGTATTTAAGGATGTATCAAAGATAAAAACATTTCAGGAGAAATGAGGCATCGTGTAGCTAAGAAATGAAGCAGAAAAAAAATGATTTATCAAGCTGGGGAAAGCTAGTTTTCCTCATCAATACGATTATTTTCATGACTGCAATACACTGAATTAATCCCTAATCTGTAATATCACCATTATGTCATTATTTTAGTTGATATAGAGGGATAATAATTTCTGCTAAAAGTGCATCTGTTACACAGCAGTGCAATGTGAAGTGAGGTGAAGCTATCCAGTAAAGAGAAGATCTTGGCTCACCAGAACAATTATGTATTAAACTTGTAGGTCATGCATATGGTAGATTGCTAATATTTTTCCACTGTTTATTACTTTGTATCTGAACTCTGCCATGCATAAAACCTTGAAAAGAATCTTGTTTTTTTCTTCGCTTTTCTCCCACTTTTAAAAGTTATTATTCATTAGCTTAAAGTTAGGTCACATAAATTAGTTTCTAATTTTGCACCAGAGGCAGAAAATTCATGAATAGTCTGAGTTTAACATTTTGTCCTTGCATCTTTGCTGAAAGAGTTCTGTCCTATGTTTTGGGTTTTTTTGCTCCAAAACTTACATCAACAGTTCTTAAACTTCTCTGTATTATAATGGTCCTTCTCTGTGTTACAGAACCCTAATCTAAACTGCTCTTGATTGATTGTTCTATTATCTTGCATCAAGGGCTTAATTTTCCTTGTCTGTCTTGCTTTTCTTGGTTCCAGATGTGTATGGCTTATAAAAAAAAAAATCTTCTTGAAAGAGATATTTACGTAAACACTTTTTGTAGCATAAAAATGTCTTGGTATTTGTTGCACACAGAGCTGAGATAATAGGTTTAACAGATTGGTATATTACCCTTTTTTAAATGTCTTTCAAAAAAAGGATTTACTGGTAAATATGTCAAAACCCATGCTGATTTCATAGATAAAGACTAATAAAAAATTTTGACGGGTCTTCATTGTTATGCACTGGTCATGTGCCTTAGATTTACAAGTTGGGTTTTTTTGAGAATAACTTCACGCAGGCAAGTTAATACAAGGTTCTTGACTTCTACTGCTAAAAGTGACACCACTGTTATTTTGACATATTGAAGTGTTATTTTTATCTACATGTGTTTTAAAAATACTTTTGTTCTTGGAGAATGAAAAACACACTAATTTGCTACGTAGTAAACATTCTAACAGTGAGGTTTAAAACGTTACATATACTTGCTGTTTGTTTTTCAAAGATTTTTAAAAATTGTCTTTATATTACATACTGTGTTCCGTTGTCCTCAACGGTCAAAGTACTGTAGTGGAGTCTGTCCATGCAATGGTCTTTTAAGGACTGGAGCTTATATTTTTCATCAGAAAAACTGACTTTCTAGGATATAATTAATATCTTGTTTAATATGCTTGTTTGCACTGTTAGAATAATTTCAGTAATGCTCAGAATTCAAATTTCCGTAATAAATAACCAAAATAGTTACTCTGAGTAAGTGTCATGAATAAAAATATAAATAAGTCAATATATTTCCTGCTTTCGATCAGATTTTATATGATTAGAAGAATCTTAAGGTTTTATGACTGTTTTAGAACATTAGATGCTAAATCAGCTAATCCACGGGATTCAGTGTCCAGAGTGGGTCTTTCCCACTTCAGACATTAAATTCCACAAAGTATCCAGTGATCCAGTCTGAGACAAGATTTCAGCTGTACAGTGATTCATGTTAGTTGTTAAGAAGTCCTTTCATAAATTCTCTTTGAGGTGACAGTTAAATAGAAGTTTAGGTGGAAGTCTCCTGAGTAAAAAGGTGTGATGCACCTTTTCTAAAATGTTACCAGTGCTGTTCTGCTCAAGAAGAAATTTAAAACAAAAAGGCTGCAGGGAGTCAAAGAAATGTCACCTTATTCTGAGAATACAAAAGCCATTCTGTACTCAAATCATTCAATTCCTTCTTCAAAACATGAATACTTAAAAAGAAAAATGCATTGACAAAAAACGCTCATGTGAATAAGTGAAAAAAACACTCAAGGAAACCAACTTTTTGAGAAGTACCCTTATATTTCTTGCTTTAAAAAACAATTAAACAAAACAAAAAAAAACCCTGCTACAAAAATCTCAGTCTTCAGAACCTGACTAGTGGCACTGGAACTTAGTTCTAATTAAACAAAGACTGCAAAACTGCTGTCCTAAAGTGTATTTCAAATCTAGACAGAAATCAGTGCGTATCCCATGAGGTCCACTTCACTGGTGAAGTGACTGGTCTTCCCTAAGAAACAAGATGGAAAAAATCAGGAGGCTTTTTTTCAGTTTGTTTGTTTGTTTGGGTTTTTTTTGTAATGAAATATACAAGAATGCTCTTGCACCACTGTCATCTCTGGAGACAGATTATAAGCTTTCCTGTAATCATTTCTCTGGAATTGAGGATCACAAGGAGTGTAGTGCTTTTGTAGAAGCTTTTAAAGCGGAGTAGCATAAAATAGACACGTATTATAAACCTTTGCTGTGGAGTCTAGCCTGATACCTAGATAAATTATGACATATGCCCAAGGCACTTCCTTTACTTTCTGAACAAGAATAATCTTTAAATAACGTACATGGTAAAAGGTAGTGCCATAAATTCTAATTTCTGATTATTGCTAGTTTAAACTGGATTTTCAAAAGTGTCTATATGAGGTCTTGAAAAAACCCTGAAAAAAATACTAGTATGGGAAAATTCTGTGAGGAGTTCCAGGCTTTATACTTACAAGACATATGATAAATGCACCCTACCAATTCATCGTAACACTCTTGATGGGAATAAAAATAAGTTGTGCGGCTGGAGATAGACATACAGGTATTTGTCTACACATAGTCACTAGAACTGCGAAGTATAAGAAGCAAGAGATCAAAGGTATGTTTGCCAGCTACAGGTGTAATTTGAGGTTGCTTAATACTGTTATATCAAATACAAATATAAAACAGTGCCATGTTTCAAATTGTCATGAGACAACATTAAAAAGGAGGGCATGGTGACAGACTCAGGATTCAGTGTAATTTCCTTGTCAATAGTATTTGACTGTTGCACAGAACAGATCATTATTTCATCAGCACTGCAATTTCAAAAGGCCAAAATATACATTGCTTCTCTACTCTATTTTATGTTGAACAGTATTACATTGATGCTATAGTATAGATAAAACGTTGGTGCACTGTGACCAGGTTTAGGTTCACAGGAGATGCAATCTACAAGGGACTGAAGTGGGAAGTTAATACTGCTGTTTCCTCCTTATGATTAGCAGAAAGGCTATTATGCAAATTAAAATTGGTTTGAAAAAAAACCCTAGGTTGGAAACAGGTTATAAAACTTGGCCATTTGTACACTGGATCAGGTGACTGTCACATTGATTCCTAATAGTAAATGTCTAATAAAGACAAAGTAATCAAGAATGTCTTGTCAAATCAGGATAGAAACTTTAAAATATTTTCTTTGGGGGGAAAAAGAGATGTGATTCTTTGCATGCTTTGCCATGTTCTTCTTGCATTATTCTGAAGTGGGCTCATTTCAGTGGTTTATCCTTTTTTTTTTTTTTAAAAAAAGAAAAATAATCCAAATTGGTCTGCATAGTAATAGATCTGATTCATTCTGTGCTGGTGACAGCACTTGATTTCCAGCTCAGGTGCTTGCCTGTTGACATTATTGCATTTGTTAGGAGTTTTGGAAGCTGTTTTCGTTTTAAGTTTTTGGAGATGTGCAGAACTGGGCTTGTGAGGTTACAGGGTACAGCTTAGAAGACAAAAACCTTGCCAAAACAATAAACATGCTCATTGTTAGTTTGAATGGAATAGACTTATATTAGTCAATGGAGAAGCACAGCTTCAGTTGTTATTCTCCAGAATGTGTGAATGATTTGTTGCATAATTATTTTAAGACCTGGGCTTCTAACAATGGCGTCTGAAATGAATATAAATATTTATTAAATCCATGGGCAGAAGTTGAGCAAAAAGAAGAACATTTGAATGTGAAAATGAGTATGGAAACTTGTCATAAAGTGAGTAAATAGAAATATAAATGCATATATGTGTATATACCTATGTACACATTCATTGTCTTTCTGGAAAATGGTGAATGAACTCAGATACAAAGTGGTGTGGTTGTTCAACTGCTTCCTGAGTCACATTAGAGTTGCATCTGTGCCAGTGTAAAACACTGTATTAACTAATGCTAATAAACTAAGTCAGAAATAAGTATATCATAGAGGACAAAAAAAGGGCATGTGTTAGAAAACAAGCAGTTTGGGCTTTGTATATGTTCTTTCATCATTCTGTAAAGCAAATCAAATTTATATGTAAATTTCATCAGACCCTTACAACTAATGCAGAAATAAGAAAGAAAAATGAATTCCTATTCTCATATTACGCCTCAATTCAACTGAATAAATAACTATATTATTGAAAAAAAAAACCCCAATCAAAAATAAATCATTGAAATGCACAACTGAACAATAAAAGTTTTTAAAAAGTAATCCAGGCTATCCTTAGCACCAAAAAATCTAATAATTTTTATCATCTTCTAGTTAGTTATATTATCTTCTTCAAAAATTTATGCTCTTTTGTCTAAATGACATCTCATATACTGTTCCCTGAATATTACAGCCAAAGGAAATGGCTTCCTTTAATTTCTAGGTTCTTCTTTTCCGTTTCTCCTGTCCACTGTCAAACTAGTTACTGCTGAAATTCCATTTCACTACATAACAAAGTAAATTTTTATTCATGTGCGTATGTGTGTATATGTATATGTGTATATATATAGAAACCTACTAGATATAGAAGTGGTTTGATTTCAAAATACAGTTCTGAACATGGGGAACTGTAAAGTAGGTGTGCTGACATGGTTGACATTGCATGGATTTATGCACTAAACTTTCTTTACTGCTAATACTGTATTCATCACTGTGAACTGCATTTGGAGACATAGGTTATGGTACTTATAAAAAAATCTCAGGCAATTTTAGTAAATGCCGTACAGTTATGTTTGCAACACCTGCACATTTCAACAATTATTTACACTCATGTAAGCATTACAGCAAGACTTGAGGCTGCAAATTGTAGTATATTTTTTTCCACTTCTGAGAGAACAGATGATGTCTTGGAATATTTCTCAAGGTTCTATTAGGAGCTAGAGAGGCAGGACTGCCAAGAGGTGATGATAATGATAGTCTACACCATATTTAAGAGTCCTTGCCAGTAAGCAGACTGAAATCTCTTTTGTCCAGCTGTATGTGCTCAGACTCCTGCCATAAATCTCATCTGGCCTTGTGGCAGACAATGCTGGAAATCACCCAGGAAAGGCTTAAGGCAGACTTTTCATGTTACCTGCATAATGCCACTGCAAGGGCATTCAGGATGAATGGCAGACCCAACTAACCTACATCCATAATGAAGAAAGGTTAGTGCATGATTCTGCATTCAGAGACAGTGAAGATATCCTTCTGGCATGGCTCTCAGTTTACCTTTGGTCCTGATGTGTAAATGTGGGCTTGCATCTATGACAAGTAGTTAATGTGTTTAGATTTCAGAGAGGAATCAGTCTTATATTCAGTATATAGTTTACTGCCCTTCTAGCACATATAGTACAAATACTAGGACAACTAGATGTACGTTTTTAATCAAAGTCTGCTTCTGTCTATTTTTAAATAAATGCAATTAATTGTTACTTGCCCATTTTAAATTGGAAAATTTAAAATGATGTTAATGTGATTTCCATGGGTCTGCTCAAACATCAGGTTTATAAAATTATTTTCTCTATGGAGAAGACAAGATTTTACTTTGGGTTTAAAGATGTTAATATATTGGTTGTTGACAGCAACCCAGGAAAGCCTGTTTCAAGAAACATACCATTTTTTATTAGAGAAGACATTCTGGTTAGAGTATGTGATCATTAGTACAACATGTGTCTCTGTAGTAAGTTTAAATCATCTTCTGTTCCCTTGAAAAATATTTAAACTTCTAATGGTAAAATCTTAGCAGCATTTCATTTTGCATTGTTCTGGGACGTCTTGCATCCCAGACAGAAATTCCCACTTTCTCTGCAGGTCAGATTTACACTACCTATTCCTTTTTTCCCCGTGAAGAATACATTCTGAGCCTACTCTCCCCAGAATACATTCAGTTATGCATATGATCATTTACATACAAGAGGCTTAGTTTTTGATTGCCTGCTTCAGCAATATGGCATCTGCCATATAAACCACCTCCTTATCTCTTTTAATGAATATTTTAATGCCAAGAACATAAGCACTCTTCTCTGCTATTTCCATGGAAACCTGAAGAGGAACTTAAAATGAATGCAATGGAAAACAGGTTGGAGGAGAAGGCATCTTGAGTCCTCACTCTGTGCTTAGGCTAAGTTCAGGACTCACTGGACGAAAATTGTTCTATTTTAATCAGGTACATATTTAATTATAGTGTTTCTGACCTGATGCACAAACAGCAAGTTGAAAATAGAGAAGTCTGCAATTTTTATGTTCTTCCAGTTTAGATCCTTTTTATGTTACATTCTAAAGTTCCTGTAAATAGATTCTTACTGAAATTGTGATTATTTTTAGAAATACCTTAAGAAATATCAGTAATATATGCTACATA